>NC_141668.1:159580571-161980571 GCF_028749965.1 Puma concolor
AAAGTGGTTCTGCTGTGTCCTTCCTTCATCTCGAGCTGCGTTTCCCCAGCCTTAAAACTGCATGTGCTCACATGAACTGTGGTGTTTTAAAGCCCACCCCACAGAAGGGTGTGAACTCCTTGCTACGCTCCCCTCCCTGCCATCCCCGCTTGTAAAGTGCATCTAGGCTGGAGGAGAGAGCAAAGAGGCCACAGGAACTTTTCATGTTATCTCTGTGTATTTTAAGATACGACAAGCAACTGAAAGGTCAAAATCAAACTTTTGACTGAACCTCATCAATGATTCAGTCACTGTAAGTTGAAGCTGGCCCCTTAGCAGAGTGAGTTGGTGAAGGAGATTGCCGTCCCAGGCCGGCTCTGTCCTACTTCCATTTTCTAAGACCTCGCCCAGCTCTCCGCAGCCTCTTACACTGAAAGCCCCGTCCCCCCTTTCTGTGTGTGCCCCAGGCTTTGTCTGGGGTCAAACAAAAGCAAACAGTGCAGGTGTCCACTCTCAGCGCGCCCTGCCCCAGCAGCTGCAACACTCCCTCTGGGAGCCGTTGCTTGCGCCTGCTAGTTGTGACGCTGCGAGCTGGTTGTGACGGAGGTCTTGCCCAGGAGCTGGCCACATAGACTGCCTGTCTTCGGGAGGTTCATGGTGTTGGCTAGCAGCAGGTGTCTTCAGTGGCGCATCGGGCAGCTTGCAGACCTGACTCCACCCGTCCCCGGGCTGAGGCAGTGTGGTGAGAGCAAGTACCAATTAGATCTGGTGGTGTCCCTTCTTTCTCCCCTTCGGCTTTTGCAGTAGCTGAAGTGTGAGTAATCAGATCAAAACCTCTAATTGCGGTCTTTGTCCCAGCTTCACTAAATCGACTTCCAAAGAGAGGAATAGTCGAGGCTTCTCCAGTGGTTTTTCTGTCACCTGTGGATCATGTGGGATTAAAACCTGGCCATAGAATGCCTGGGGGATGAGCCCTTAGCACAGACGGTTGGAGCTTTGGGTCTGGTGCTGCAGAGGCTTTTTAGGGTCTTGTTTTTCTTGATTGTGGATCCAGTAGCACAGAAGCATTTGGGAAGTTTGAGGCAGTCGTTGACTCTGTATGCCCCCAATACCGTAACTTTTGTCCTGGAATTATAGCAGCTTGGAAACTTCTTTCTTGCCTGCCGTGAGATCTTTAAAAAAAAGAAAAAATCCCACTGGCAATGCATTTCAGACTCTCTGACTATTGGTGGGAAGGGGATCTTTGCCATCAAGGTGGAGGTCCCTGGGGCCTGCGCATTCCCTTCCTGTGAACCACCGGCATGGGATGTGTTGTCAGGACCCGGCCACTGTCCCCTTGACAAACAGCCTGCCTGACTTTGCTTCCTCTGCCGGCCTTACCTCCTCTGAGGAGATGTGATGTGCTTTGGAAGGATGCCAGAGGTTTAAACCCAGGAGGTCACACGGGGTGTGATGGCGGGCACTGCTGTCTAAGGCCCCTGGGAGCTGAGGGTGACAGACTCCCCCAGTGACAGTGTGGGGCAAGTGCACCAGGCAGGAGGAAGCAGCCAGCCGGGGAGTGGCTGAGGCCATGTGCTTACCTCTTTTTTTTTTTTTTTTTAATGTTTTTATTTATTTTTGATACAGAGAGAGACAGAGCATGAGCAGGGGAGGGGCAGAGAGAGAGGGAGACACAGAATCTGAAGCAGGCTCCAGGCTTTGAGCTGTCAGCAGAGAGCCCGACGCGGGGCTCGAACCCACGAACCGTGGGATTGTGACCTGGGCTGAAGTCGAACACTTAACCGACTGAGCCACCCAGGAGCCCCCCATGTGCTTACCTCTTGATCCTTCTCGCTGGTGTTGTCTCTTTTTCTTTCTCAAGCCATGGCTTCTTCTTCCCCAGCCTTCCTTTTTACATTGGTCTGCGTTTGGTTTTCCCTGTTTTTTCAGGATTTCTCCCTTTCTTTCTGTTTTGACTTTCCTCTCTCCCCCTTCAGACCTTCATGCTCTTTTCCTTTTATTTCCATCCTGTCTTGGTGGTGTTCTCTGTACTTTCACCTCTTCATACACTCAGAGGTGTTGGGATCCTCTAGAGGAGCTGACTGTAATCTCGGCATTATTTATAATTGTTTTTAATGTTTACTTTTTGAGAGAAAGAGAGAGAATGCGAGCGGGGGAGGTGCACAGAGAGGGGGAGACACACACACACACACACACACACACACACACACACACACACACACACACAGAATCTGGAACAGGCTCCAGGCTCTAAGCTGTCAGCCCAGAGCTTGATGCCGAATTCGGACCCATGGACCGCAGAGATCATGACCTGAGCTGAAGTCGGACGCTTAACTGACGGAGCCATGCGGGTGCCCCTGGAGCTGACATTTTAGTGGCTGCCTAATTTCTTCCCTGGCTGACACCTCCCCTGGGGGATGGCTCGCCGGGGTCGGGAAGAGAGGCCACGGACGCGCGGTACAAAGTGTGAGGGCTTGGCCGTCCACCAGGCCAGATCCAGACGTGGCCTCAGTGAGCCACATCGGGGAGCCACGTGACTGTCGACTGGGTGGTTACCTTCTCTAAATAGTGACGTCTTGGGATCTGATGGCTGGAATGTGGAATGTCTTCTGTGCTGAGCTGAGGACTTGGTACTTCCTGCCTGCCACAGTAGGAGTGGCCACTGGCCAGCTGTCTCCCAGTGGGGGCCAGTCAGTGTGCATCTCTTGGCTGGTGGAGGACGGGATGGGTGGAGACCAGGTCTGGGGCGGGGAAACCAGTCTGAAGCTTGCGTGTCTGGTGACACGTGATGATATGCAGAAACTCCTGTTCTGATTCCGGAACCAGAGAACAGTCTCAGAGGATCCTCTGAGCCCCTGGATACATTGAAATCCCCTCCTTTGGTGAGTGGAAGTCAGTTCAGCTGCTGCTGCTTCCTGAGTGCCGAGTTGTTGGTTAGGAATTAGAACTTGTCAAAGAGTGGTAGCGTTTCCGCTTCCCAAACTGGGTAAGTATGAGATCTGTATCTAAAAACAAGCTGCGGTCTGTGTGGAGAGGACGTTTAAAGTGCGTACGTTTTGATTTTCACTATTTACATTTTAGCAGTGACACTTTGTTTGAGGTGGATGGCACTTTTTTTGAAGGCGGGACGTGCCCACTTCTGACCAGTGTCTGTGGTTTCGTTTACAGATTCCCACTGGAAATCCCTTATACGAATCTTATTACAAGCAGGTAAGTTTCACGGGTGTCTTTGGGGATCGAATTAGCGAGGGCGTGTCTCAGTAGGCACAGTCCTGAATGGAAGCCCGGCATGGCCTCGAGTCCCTCTCTGTCCTCCACGTTATCGGCCAGTAGCCAGTGGGCCGTGTGCTGCTTTGTCTGCTGTTCTGGTTGCTGCAGCCTCGTCTCACCAGTCGCGCCCCCATTCCAGGTAGACCCGGCATACACAGGGCGCGTTGGGGCGAGTGAAGCTGCACTTTTTCTGAAGAAGTCCGGGCTCTCAGACATTATCCTCGGGAAGGTACGTGAAGACCAGTAGTGACTTCTCTCCTGAGGCCGCCCTCGGGATTCCCCCGGCAGGCGAAGGCCAGACCCCTCTTCCAAGGGGATGTGCCTCCTGGGGAGTGGGCTGGCCACAGCGGGCCTCTCAGGCTGTAACTGCTGGGTTAGCCCACTTGTCACTCGGGCAGCGGATGGGAGGCCTGAGTGCTTTGTGGACCCTGACAGCTGGTGGATTGATTCTGGCTTTGGAGCCTAGTGGACCTGAGTGTTCTCCAGGCCCTGCCACCGGCCAGCTGTGTGCCTGTGGTGGGGGGGGGGGGGGGGGGGGCGCCAGTGATTCACCCGTTCCAAATTTGCCTCCCCACCCACAGCCCGGGAGTAGCCACTCTGGCCTACCCGTAAGGTCCATGTGCTGCGGCGCTGGGCGCTCCTGCCCTGTGAGTAAACAGGCAGCGATGGGCAGTTGTATTCACGAACATCTTTGTGTTTCCACAGATATGGGACTTGGCCGACCCAGAAGGTAAAGGGTTCTTGGACAAACAGGTATTTACACGTATACACAGAGCAAGTGGAGGGGCTCGGGCCAGGGCCCCCACAGGCTGGGTCACCCCTGCACTTCCTTCCTTGTTATCACTGCTGACAAGCGTTACTAGACGTAATGAGTGTGGCTTTCAGACCGTTAAAATGGGAAGGTTTCATTTTGAAATAAAGGTCTTTTGAACACTTGAAGCTGTCTTTTCATGGTTAGCGTATCTTTTAAGATTTTGTGTGCTCACAAGTGATGCAAATGTTTTCAAAGCTATTTTGATATATTTAAGATTTTTTGAAATATCTTAAGACTCAGGGAAGTTGCAAAAATAGTTCAGGAAGTTCCGGTATATCCTTCCTCAGCTCCCTGCTGGGAGAGCTGCTTACGTCACCAAGGCATGACGCTCAGTACTGAACTAGAGGCCTTACTCAGGGCTGACCACTTTTTGGGCTTTTTTCTGATGCGCATAGTTCTGTGTAACTTTATCACCTGCGTAGACTCACGTAACCACCACCATAGTCAGGATACAGAACTGCCTGCCCCCCAGAAGAATCTCTCTCGTGTTGCCCCACAGTAATCACACCCTGGTCCGTGGCCACCATTCATTCCTTCTCCGTCATAATTTTGTCATTCTGAGAACGTTCTATAAATGGAAATTTACAGTACTTAACAAACGATTTTAAATGATCCTATTTTAATTTAGTCCAGTCTTTCCCGAAACTGTATCCCAAGGGATGTCTTTCCTGGTGTCCTGCTGTCCATGAGCCGATCCATTGGGAAGGCACCATCAGCTTTTCCTCCCTTTCTTGAGATTCATACTGTACATCTGCACGTTAAAAGATTCTGAGGATCCTTGTGGACAAGAAACCCGTTAGCTTTGTCTAATGCAGTTTCCATAAACTTTTTTTACGTCCCCTTTTCCGTATGCTCTCCTCGAGTGTTCTGTGGACATCAGTCCGAGAAAGGCTGAGCTAGTGTTTATCTCTTTGAAGAAGTTTGAAAGACCGTATGGTGTTTAGAGCTTTTAAGACAGTTCATGTTCTTAGGCTATCCGATCAATTAAAATTAGGCGATTATGCTGCGTTGAGTTCTCTAAGCCAGTAACATGGCTGGTCTGGGGTTAGGAGGGTGAGGAGGAGTTAAGGCCCCTGACGGCCTAGTTCAGATCCTTTGACCCTGCGTGGGAGGTGAGTCCATTTCAGGCCACAGGGGGATGAGTGGGAGATGCTATGTTCAGCGAGGCCAATGGGATCACAGTGCATCTCGAGTGTTAATTCCCAAACAACTGTGTCTATTTCAAACCATTTTTAAAAAATCAACATGTATTTGAGTCATCGTTTATTTGTAATCTTAAACCCAGGTCTGCTACTTATCTAATCTAGCATTTTCCTAAATGTTGGGAGCTCATTATTGCTTAAAATACATGTATTTGAGGGGCACCTGGGTGGCTCAGTATATGGAGGGCATGTGACTCTTGATCTTGGGGTTGTGAGTTCAGGCCCCACGTCAGTCATAGAGCTTACCTGAAAAACAATAAAGGTATAAAAACTATATTTAATGGAAATTTTGCAGCGTTCAGAATGTAATGGACTAAGTCCACTTTGGCACATTCATTCATTTTTTAAAAAAAATTTTTTTAATGTTTATTTTTGACAGAGAGAGAGAGAGAGAGAGACAGAGCATGAGTGGGGGAGGGGCAGACAGAGAGGGAGACACGGAATCTGAACCAGGCTCCAGGCCCTGAGCTGTCAGCACAGAGCCTGACGCAGGGCTCGAACTCGTCAACCACGAGATCATGACCTGAGCCGAAGTCGGACGCCCAACCGACTAAGCCACCCAGGCGCCCCTCATTCATTTATTTTTAATTTTGTTTTTAACGTTTATTTATTTCTGAGAGACAGAGACAGAGCACAAAAAGTGGGGAGGGGCAGAGAGAGAGGGAGGCACAGAATCTGAAGCAGGCTCCAGGCTCTGAGCTGTTGGCACAGAGCCTGATGTGGGGCCCGAACCCATGAACCACAAAATTGTGACCTGAGCTGAAGTCTGCCGCTCAACCGACTGAGCCACCCAGGTGCCCCTGCTATATTCATTTCAACAGTGCTCCCAGGGTGAGACCAGTTTGGCTCAACACTCTTGAGTTTTACACGTTCAGTCTTCAGTGTTGGAGCGATGTGAAATCCTTCTCTCTTGAAGCCCACGGCTGCAGACAGCTCACCCCCTGTCATTGCCAGCTGGGTGGTGTTCACACCTTCCCCTTTCTTGGATTTGCAGGGTTTCTATGTTGCACTGAGACTAGTGGCCTGTGCACAGAGCGGCCACGAAGTTACCTTGAGCAATCTGACTTTGAACATGCCACCACCTAAATTCGTAAGTTCAAGTTCATGCTCTTCTAATATCATCTGTCCATCCATGTTTTCTCTCTCTCTCTTTCTAATCAAGGCGAAATTCATATAACGTAAAATTTACCGTTTTAAAGCGAACAACTTGGTGACATTCAGTACATTCACAGTGTTGTACAGCCAGCACCTCTCTCTAGTTCCAGAACGTTTCCATCACCCTGAAAGGAAGCCCTTTCCCACGAAGTAATCACTCACCGGTTCCCTCTCCCCCAGCCCCTGGCGGCCATTAATCTTTCTGTCTCTGTGGATTTACCTGTTCTGTCCAGTGATCTCACTTCTTTCAGGGTTCCTCTGTGTTGTAGCGGGTGTTACACTTTGTTCCTTTTCATGGCTGAACCAGGTTGCATTGTATGTCTAGCCCGTTTTGTTAATTTATTCATCTGTTGGTGGACATAAATATTCACGTTCCAGCATTTGCACACCTCTTTTCAGCTCTCAGGTCTGCATCTCAGAGTGGAGTTGCTGGGACATACGGTAATTCTGCGTTTAACTTTTTGAGGTCTTTCCTCATTTTGAAAGCACTTTGAAATGTGTATCCTTTCCCTTAACACATCCTCCGTAGTTTAATTCTGGGCCAGCCACCAGTGATCGTTTCTCTCCCTTTACAGCACGACACCAGCAGTCCGTTGATGGTCACGCCGCCGTCCGCAGAGGCCCATTGGGCTGTGAGGGTAAGTGAGCCCCGGTCAGCGCCCCTCGGCCGTCCTTCATGTGCGGTCGTTTGAGCCATTTACGATGTTCAAAACATTGCATGGGATGATTATTTGCCACAGAATTTGGCCAAAACACTTTTGCAGATGAAAATCTCTTGAAATGCCCGTGACCTTTTTGGGCATTGCCCTGCTAAAGCAGTTAGCTGAGTTTCCGGCAACGGGTTCTTAAGATTTTACAGTCACATTTTGTGTTTCTAGGCCATATTCTGTGGCTTTTGCTGCCTGGGTTGGTTAGTCAGGATAGAAGAGGCAATTGTGAGAACTTGGCAAGCATGAAGACCTCCAAGACGTCTTTGCAGCTGTCGCTCTTCTTTCTAGCAAGTTCACGTGTTATTCTTTCCTCTCTCATGCTCTCATTGCTCTTTGAAAATCTTCTCTCAGTGTACGGGGACCCTCTCCACATCCCACGTCTTTCTAGAAGCAGCAGAGGAAGACACGAGAGGTGCCTTCTAATAGGCACAGAATTAGTCCTAAAGGAAAAGCATGTGGGGCACAGAGACGGTCCTCCACATACCGAGACCTCCTCACTCCCCACTCGTGGTGAGGGGACTGTCATGTTTCCTCGCTTTTATTTGGCTTAAATACTGACATTAATAACAGTGTTGCTATAAAATCAAGACACCTTCCCCCCCACCCCACCCCGTCCCCGCCTCAAGTACCTCTGTCCTGTTTTTTATACAGTTTTTCTGTCCCCTCCTTGGAAGAGTTTGGGCAGGGGGAGATTGGTGCAGGGACAGGGCAGGAGGAGGCCTCAAGTGACCAAGGGATTGCGAAGTCACCCCCGTGAGCAGGGCAGCTCTTTGCTGGCAGCGGTCACAGTACCAAAGGATTTCCTTCTTCGTAGTCCAGTTGCAAGGCACCTACTTTGAAAACGAGCTGCTTTGTTATGGAAAACAATGCCTGAGAGATCCTGTTCCTGGAACTGTTCCGATCCCTTTCTGGCAGGGCTGTGTGGGGCCTCAGGAGACTCAGGAGCCGGGCTGGTGCCTGAGGAGGCTGCGAGGCCTCGCGCGGCAGGCTGGGAAGGAATGGTGCTGTGATGGGGGCAGACTGTTTTCAAGTTTCAGTCAGAGAAACATTGACAGACCAGCCTGAGGTGACACGTGTTCTTTTCTGTTGGGAGAGCACTGGGCTGCTCAAAGCAGCGCTCCAGACCCTCGGGGCCGACACGGGGCGCTCACCTCAGTGCCTCGAGGGCCTTGTGCCTATAGAATCGGCTTGTGCCCTCCGTTCTGTTTTCTTTTTTGATTTTTAATTGTGGCAAAATGTACGTGACATAAAGGTTACCATCTTGACCATTTTTAAGAGTATAGTTCCCTAGTGTTGGGTTCATTCACGTTGTTGTCCATCCATTCCGCCCCGTCCATCTCTAGAACTTTCTCATTGCTCCAAACTAAAACTCTGTCCCCATGAACACTAACCCCCTCTCCCTGCCCCGGCCCCTGGAGCCCACCATCTGCTTCCTGTCTCTGGGAGTGTGACTCCTCTAGGGACCTCGCATAAGTGGGATGATACAGCCCCTGCCCTTTGTGTGCTGGCTTCTGTCCATCATCATGATGCCCTCAAGGTTCATCCGCATTGTAGCCTGTGTCAAAATCTCCTTTTGTTTTTGAGGCTGAATAATAGTTCGTTGTGTGGGTGCACCACATTTTAGTTGTCCGTTCTTCTTGTTGGGGGGTCTTTTCTTTTGAGAGCCAAGGTGAGCAAGCAGGAGAGGAGCAGAGAGAGAGGGAGACAGAGGATCCGAAGCGGGCTCAATGCTGACATTGCAGAACCCGGTGCGGGGCTTGAACCCATGAACCACAAGATCATGACCTGAGCTGAAGTCAGATGCTTAACTGACAAAGCCACCCAGGCGCCCCTTGAGGGTGTTTTCTTAGTGCACCCAGCAGCAGCTCCGGCTTGTTCACGGAGTGGGTGCTGAGGGTTATGCAATCCCCCGGGGCCAGTGGCTGTGGGCTTTATTTCTGGAGGAGGGCAGGTTTCAGGGCCCTGCCTGGACCCGCCTCACCGATGGCCCTTGGATGTGTGACCCACAGTGCATGTTTGACAGTGGACTCAATAGCTTCTGCTCTGTGCCTTCAGTCCTCCTCACACCTCTCTGTTCAGGAGCAGCTTTTAGAATTGTTTTCTTTACTGTGAGAGGATTTCCTCTGCTTAAAGTTGATTTTGGTAATTGGTTACTTAAGTCTTTTTTTTTTTTTTAATGTTTATTTATTTTTGAGAGAGAGAGAGAGAGAGAGAGAGAGACAGCGAGCACAAGTGGAGGAGGGGGAGAGAGAGAAGAGACACAGAATCCAAAGCAGGCTCCAGGCTCTGAGCTGTCAGCACAGAGCCCGACGCAGGGCTTGAACCCACGAACCACAAGATGACAACCTGAGCCGAAGTTGGACACTCAACCAACTGAGCCACCCAGGAGCCCCCTTAAGTCTTTGGTTTATTTTTCTATTTGGTTCTTGAGCTCTTTTAGTTCTGTAGGTTGATGCCCGGTTTTCATCGTTTGTCCTAAAGAAGGAACAGCCATTCAGGCCTTCATCTGTCTCGTCCCAGTGTGCTCCTAGGAGGGAGGGAGGGGTGGTCCTTCTCTTCTAGGCAGCCCCTGTGGTGGAGAGTGAGGCCCCAGGCCAGGCCCTGTCCCCCTATTGACCTTGGCCACCGGAGGAGTTGTCGTTGCTGTTGCCGGGGAGCTGTTTCCTTCAGGGCAGAAGTTCATTCTGAACTGCCGTGAGGCTGTCCTGTGCTTTTCGGCGAGGCCAGTGGTGGGTCCTTGCCCATGTTCATCCAGCTGCGGGTCAGAGCTCATCTTGGATTCTCACACAGGCACACTTTCTTTCCAACTAGGTGGAAGAAAAGGCCAAATTTGATGGAATTTTTGAAAGCCTCTTACCCATCAATGGTTTGCTCTCTGGAGACAAAGTCAAGCCGGTCCTCATGAACTCAAAGCTGCCTCTTGATGTCCTGGGCCGGGTAAGTGGTTCTCTCACACCCTGCAGTGCTGCTGAATTCCGTAGGCCCCGCACTTGCTCCCCACGTACACATTGGAGGCTCTACGCATGGCCGTGCACCATCAGGGGGCTTTGCAAGAGCCGATGTAGATGGAGAATTTGTTACAGTCACACTGGCTTAGGGCTTCATGGATGTGGCTCACAGATGCTCTGCAGCCTGGGACAAGATGCTGGTGTGGGCCCATTGCACATGTGGGGAGGCAGCCTCAGAAGTGATCTCGCTGCCCAGGGCCCAGAGATGGGCAGGGGTGAGATTTGAACCCAGACCCGGGATCTCCCTGTCTCTGTGTGCTTCTGGGGAGAAGTGTGGGAGTGTCCATCTATAATTCTTGTCTATTTAGAATTACTTTTTTTCTGCTTAAGAACTTAAGATGCAGATTATTTTTTTATTTTTTTGAGAGAGAGGACGCAAGTGAGTGAGGGACAGACAGAGAGAGAAGTGGGGCTCACCTAAAGTGGGGTTCTTATTTGCCTGAAGTGGGGCCATGAGCTCACCTAATGCAGGATTCGAACTCATGAACTGTGAGATCATGACCTGAGCCAAAGTCAGATGCCTAACTGACTAAGCCATCCAGGTTCCCAGGTGAAGTTACTTTAAATTCTGCTACAAGCTTAGAGAAAATTTATACATTCGCTTAAAAAAAAAAACAAAAAACCCTCAGCTTTGTTTCTATTAAATACAATTAAAAAAAATTTTTTTTTGTTTTTACTTATTTTTGAGAGACAGAGAGAGACAGAGTACAAATGGGGGAGGGGCAGAGAGAGGGAAACACAGAATCTGAAGCAGGCTCCAAGCTCTGAGCTGTCAGCACAGAGCCCGACACAGGGCTCGAACTCACAAACTATGAGATCATGACCTGAGCTGAAGTCGGACTCTCAACCGACTGAGCCACTGAGGCACCCCTAAATACAAATTTTTTAGGTACAGCTTTCTGTTCCGGATTGCTTTCCCTCCAGTGAGGTTTGCATCATGGCACTGTGTGTTTGCTCTGCACAAAGCCCAGTTCCACAAGGCTGTACTGAGTCCCCTGCTCTGGATTGAGATGGGAGAGATGTCATCTGTCTGGACTGGATTGTGACGATGTGGCAGTCACAGGCCCAGCAGGGGACTGAGCATGGTCCCTGCTACCTTAGGCCACGCCTGTGGGTCTAGCTCATGACGTTTGGTAGAACCTCTGGGAAAGGTGCAAATTCCTGTCCACTTGGATTCACCTAATAACGTTTCTGTTTGATTATGACTTTTTTGGACACTGGCCCGCTTAGTAGGACCCAGGTAGAGCCCACCTTAACAGTTTGCTTTGAAAGAAGGCCACTAAGGGGCGCCTGGGTGGCTCAGTTGGTTGAGCATCCGACTCTGGATTTCGGCTCAGGTCATGGTCTCAGGGTTTGTGAGTTTGAGCCCCGCATCAGGTTCTGCACTGACAGTGTGGAGCCTGCTTGGAATCCTCTCTCTCCCTCTCTCTGCTCCTTCCCATTTTTTCTCTCTCTAAGTAAGTACACTAAAGTTTATAAAAAAAAAAAAAGAAAGGGGAATCTCTCAAATCCTTTTGTTCGCTCTTGGCCGTGGCATGGTGTCGGTGGAGCTCTGTGATGGGGACCCTGGCTGATCACCTATGGTTTTTCCAAGGCCTGAGTTTTAATTGCAGCGGGATGGGGTGACCCGCTCCTGCACTTTGTGTGCCTTTACTTGGCAGTCCTTGCAAAGTACCCGATGATGGAGATAATCATGTTGTAGAGCCAAGTCACGAACAAGACAGACTTGACAGAGGTGGAACGTGCTTCGTTAGAAGGGGAGCTTGGCTAGGAAGGGCGCGTTCTGCAGTCTTCTGCCCTGGCTCCAGCTCTTGTGACACAGGGGTCACTTCTCATCTGCTACTCTCTCCTTCCCTCCTTTTCTTCACACACCAGCCTTATGTGCACCCGTTCATCCATGTACTCATGCATCCACATCCATTCACCCGCCCACCTGTGCACGAGTGCATCCGTATCCGTGCACACACACATTCATAACTGTGCACCCATCCGTCCGTGTGTGCATCCGTATTCGCACACCCATTTATCTGCGCACCCAGCTGTCCATGATGAATGCGTCAGTATACTCGTGCATCCATGCGCCTATGCATACATTCATTTACCTCTGCACCCGTGCACCAACCATCCATGCAGGCATTCAGGAAGTTTTGGAATCTGCCCTGGGCCAGCCCTCGTGCTGAGCACTGGGAAGATGGGGATGAAATTAGGTACAGTCCAGAAGGTCGAATAAACAAATAGTAGTTAAGATCCAAAATAATTAGTGGTTGAGATCCTAATATTTCTTTACCGAGGGCTTAATACGTGCCAAGCCCCCTGGAACACTTTGCACAAATGAAGTCCTTTAGTACTTGCAACCACCCTGTTACGGTTGGCGTCACTTTCATTTTCCAGATGAGGAAATGGGGGCCTTCAGAGTGGCCAGTAAGCCCCTCAGGGTCTCATGGAGATGGGAATGAGGTCCTAGGTGGTCCCCAGGTCCCTCACTCTTCCCTGGTAAAGCCTCTACTACCCAGTGCTTCCCTGGGAATTGTGATTCTGCCCACTGAGGACAGTGGCAGAGGGGAGATGCCTGATCTGCCAGGGCAGAGGGGTATGGGGCAGGCAGGGAAGGCTTCCTAGAGTAGGCACTTGTGGGTTGTGTTCTCTAGAGTAAAGAGATGGGTTGCCAGCGATGGGACGAGAAGGGGTGCGTGGCAGCATGAGCAGAGGCACGCTCGGGAGGGCTGGTGTTCTTACCAGGCAATTCCTCCCCCAGGGAATGTTGAGCAATGTTTGGAGACAGTTCTGGTTGTCCCACCTGGGTCCGGTGTTGCTGGCCTCCAGTGGGTGGAGGCCGAGGATGCTGCTCAACACCGTGCCGTGCCCAGGTCAGCCCCACCACAGAGAGTGACGCGGTCTCGAATGTCCGTGGTGCTGAGGTGGAGGGGCCCCCGGATAGAGAGAGGCTATGGAGCCAGGAGTTCTCATTCTGGTCCTGGTTCCCTGAGCAAGTGCCATCTGTTTGGAAAAGTTACTCTTCCTGAATTGAAACCAGAGGCCTACGGCACTCGGCCTGACGCAGAATGCCTCCGAAAGGGCATCCACATGCTTGAAGGGACTGTGAACAGTTTGGGGTCCCTAGAGGTCAAGGTGGAGTCCCTGGAAGCTGGGCTGTGGTACAGGGACCTGTGTAGGCACGGGAGGGGGGATGGGGTCCATGTGCCAGGCAAAGGGGCAGGCTCAGAGTGCATTCTAGAACAGTTCCTGTGGTAACCCTGGGGAAAGGATTAGAGGCAAAGAGGCCAACTGGAGGCTGTGGCCTCTGTGGACGATTGGAGACGCCCAAGTCAAGGACAGCAGCAGGGCTGGGGAGGAGGGCCTGCACATGAGAACTGTCCCTGGGCTGATGTCGCTCCTGATTGAAGAGATACCAGCACGTGAAGGACCACGTTTGGACCCCAGATGTCCGCTTCGCTCTGGGTACTGGCGCCCCGCCCAGTGTTGCCGAGTCAGGCAGGCCTGCTGGTTCTGGTGATGCTGACTTGGGTCAGGAAGCTAGTGCTTTGATTGTGGTTTAGTCAGTCTGGCACATGGCCTTTGACCCGGTATAGGAACCTGTACCTGCCTCATCTTGAGGGTGCAAGCGTGCTCTGTGTCACCTGCCAAACCATCCACCAATGGGAGAGGAGACGAGACCCCACAGACCTCGAACGCGTGCCCATGGCCAAGCACACCATGAATGGGGGTGGGGGGGCTTGTGTTCGGAGGAACACCTGTGCCGAAACCAAGCTGTGTTTCCTATCTAAGAATTCCTTGTGAGACGATAAAGAGAAAAGCAAGGTGGACATGGTTGTAATTACAATCACTTGTTAGAGAAAATGAGCACAATACAACGGAGGGATCTTGGAATTGATGGTACTTCGTCAGCTGATGGTTTTGCAGAGAACCTGCCGAGGGGTTCCCCAACGCGTCTTGAGTGCCTCGTCTGAACCCCGGTGTGCACCGAGCACACGGAATCTGAGTTCTGGCAGACATGCTTCCTTCCCCAGGGAGCCTCGGTGCCCACCCCCCACCCCCCCTCCCTAGTAAGCCCTGCTCTCTTTCCCTTGCAGGTCTGGGACCTCAGTGACATCGACAAGGATGGGCACCTGGACAGAGATGAGTTTGCTGTGGTAGGCCCCTGTGACTCTCTTTTCCTACTCTGCTGAGGAAGGAAACACAGCTCATGTGGGGTTTCTGGATTCGTTTTTTTCCCCCTCTGATTGATTTGTTTGTTTATTTGTTTAAAGTTTGTTTATTTTTGAGGGTTGGGGAGGGGCAGAGAGAGAAGGAGAGAGAGGATCCCAAGCAGACTCCATGCTGTCAGCGCAGAGCCCGTTGTGGGGCTCAAACCCACGAACCGTGAGATCATGACTGAGCCGAGATCAAGAGTCAGACGCTTAACCGATTGAGCCACCCAGGCACCACTTCTTCTGTGATTTTTAGAAAGTAGTTATTTTGATGTGCTTTGGATTTAAAGAAAAGTGGCAGTGATACAGAGAATTCTTTTCAATACCCTCCAGTCACATTCCCCAGTGTTATTATTTTACCACTTTGCTTTATCTTCTTCCTAACTCTTGCCGTATGTGCATATGTATACACACATAAAAATTTCGTTTGAACCATTTTGGAGGAAGCTGCACGCACCATACCTTTTCATCCCAGAATACTTCAGGGTGGATTTCCTAAAACCAGTGAATTCTCTTATGTAACCAGTGTCCAATTCAAACCCAGGAAATTAACATTGGCATTGTCTAAGTTACTATGGTATTACGTGTCCTGTCTTCTGTATTGTTACATCATTAACCTATTATCTAAGGATGTTCGGACATTGCCAGTTGTTCCTGAAACGTCCTTTGCAGCAAAGAAATTCTAGCCTCCTGTGTTATGTTCTGTAGCTCTGTCTCTTTCATGCCCTCTGATCTGGAGGCATCTCCGTCTGTCTCTGTCTCGTGGGCATATGGGCATTTTGAAGAGCGCAGGCCAGCAGTTTGTAGAGTGTCCCTCAGCTCAGGGATATCTGCTGTTTCCTCATGATGGTCCAGGTCGTGCCTATACGTGGGGCAGGACCCCACCACGGGGATGGCTTCTTTTCCTTGGGGTACGTGCCACTGACAGGACCTGGGATGTCTTCTCCCTTGTTGTTGACATGGTATGAACCTGGATTGCAGTCAGAGCGGAGGCCGGGGTTTCTCCCTGCAGGGTTATTCTCCTCCTCTGTGTTCAGTCTCTCGTGGGAGACACATGGAGACTGGATGCCCCAGTCTCCTCCACTCTCACCCGCTAGTTCTCAAGGCCTCCCAGGAGTCTCACAGGATTCAGTGAGGATTGTGGTGGTTGCCAGATGAGTTGGTAATTCTGGCACTTCCTGCACATTTCCCAGTGAGCCTTCTACTGTGAGGAATTTGTGTCCGAGTGGACTCATGGCTGTGCCCTTTGTTCCATGTTTGTAATCTTTTTTTTTTTTTTAAACATTTATTTATTGTTGAGAGGCAGAGAGAAACAGGCAGGGGAGGGGCAGAGATAGAGAGAGGGAGACACAGAATCTGACGCAGGCTCCAGGCTCTGAGTTGTCAGCACAGAACCCGACGTGGGGCTCGAACCCCCGAACTGTTGAGATCATGACCTGAGCCAAAGTCAGACGCTTAACTGACTGAGCCCCCCGGGCGCCCCCGCCATGTTTGTAATCTTTTAGTGGCATGATTTCTTTTGCCCATTTGGAGTTGCTCCCAGCTGGCTCCTTTGGTCACATCCCATTATTCTCTGAGCACTTGCTTCCTCTTGGCACGGTGGGACGCTCCTCGCTCCTCCTGTGTGTTTCCTGCCTCAGCCCGAGTTCTCCAGGGAGCCCCGGTTCCATGTAGTGGAGAATGGTGTTAGAAACTACCATGTAGGCTCTGGGGTGCTCAGGGCCCCCGGGGTGCCAACTGCTTTCAGGCCCTCTCAGTAGACAGAGCTGGGAAGTAGGTATACGTGTAGGTGCGCCCAGCAGGTGCCCCAAGACACCGCCATCTGCATTCAGGTCTGCTTATGCCTATGTGAGAGCCCCGGCACTCCACCCCTTCTCCTGTTAGTGGCAGTGGCTTGTCTCTGTGTTGATTAGGGCTCTTGTGCCCTGTAGACTGCCTTCCCAGGCGGGTGCTCTCCCTCCACGCCCCTGCACCTTCCCACCCTGCTCTTCAGCTGCCCCAGCAACCGGACTGACATCCTCACATGCCAGCCCTCCTCACCCCGGGCCTGTGTCTTTCTGTCCCTCCTCTTCTTCCTCCCTTCCCTCCACCTCACACCTTTGACCTTTCTCTCCCATTCAGGGAATTTATTCACTCACCTTGTTCCCTTAAATCTCAAAGTAGAATAAAGTAGCCTCTTGTAGTTAAGGATGGTGTTTTAATAAATAGCAGTTAAGTTCAACTAAGCCAAAAAAAAAAACAAAAACAAAACCCAACTGTGACTTACCTGGGAATTCCCTAGTATCCCTAAGATTCATCTTCCATTCTAGAAATCATAAACCTCCTTAAAATGTGATTTACCACATACACACAAATTGAGGTTTATTATTTCCTTACTGTAATATGTGTGTAAAGCCTTTGAGGATTTTATTTATTTTTTTTAATTTTTTTTTTAACGTTTATTTATTTTTGAGACAGAGAGGGACAGAGCATGAACGGGGGAGGGGCAGAGAGAGAGGGAGACACAGAACCGGAAGCAGGCTCCAGGCTCTGAGCCATCAGCCCAGAGCCCGACGCGGGGCTCGAAGTCCCGGACCGCGAGATCGTGACCTGAGCTGAAGTCGGCCGCTTAACCGACTGAGCCACCCAGGCGCCCCGAGGATTTTAAACTTAGATTCCATTGCAGCCATTTCCCAGGGAGGTTAGAAGTTTCTCCAGCAGCGCCCTCTGATCCCTTACCCTCACCAGCACTGGTTGGGTCTTTCCCCACCTCCCCCCGTCATCTCTGCTTTGCCTTTTTCACTTTGAGCATTTTCCGTGTGTCTCCATCATCCTGTTCTTTTTACTGGCAGTGCATTATTCTTATTTTTTTTTATTGTAAAACGTATATAATGTGAAATTTACCATCGTAACCATTTTTAGGTGTGTGATTCAGTGCCATTAATAATTTTACACAGCTATGCAGCCATCACCAGCACCCATTTCGGGGACCCTTCATCCTGCACACCTGAAACTCTGTCCCCAGCGAACACTAGCTTCCCCTTCCCTAGTCCCTTATTACTTATTTTTTATATTTCTTCTGGCCACACTGACTTGAGGTATTTGTATCATTTAACTGCTCTTGGGGTGATGCCCAGGAATGGGATAATTGGCCCAGAGTGAGCCCGCACGCGTGCCCCTCCCCTCACGGCCTCAGGAGCCCTGGGTTTCCATTTTTGTTTTGTTTTTGTTATTTCCCATCATTTCAGTCAGGATTTATGTTATTCTATAAATGGGTCTTATAATTGTGTCATTTGGGGTTTTTTTCATCACTAGCTGGGTTTAACATTTTGTAGCACTTTTTAAAAATTTCTTTTGAAATTTTAAAAATTTTATTTTAGATAATGTGTGTGAGTGGAGAAGAATCGGAGGGGGGGGATTTGGGGGAGGGGGGGAGAGAGAGAGAGAGAGAGTCTTAAAATTTTTTTTTTTTCAACGTTTATTTATTTTTGGGACAGAGAGAGACAGAGCATGAACGGGGGAGGGGCAGAGAGAGAGGGAGACACAGAATCGGAAACAGGCTCCAGGCTCTGAGCCATCAGCCCAGAGCCTGACGCGGGGCTCGAACTCACGGACCGCGAGATCATGACCTGGCTGAAGTCGGACGCCCAACCGACTGCGCCACCCAGGCGCCCCGAGAGAGAGTCTTAAACAGGGGTTCTGTCCCACGACTCTGAGATCATGACCTGAGCCCATACCAAGAATTGGACGCCTAACTGACTGTGCCATCCAGGTGCCCCTTTGTAGTGTTTTTAAGTGACGATAAATTTTACCTATGTTAGTGATCTGGTCTGTATTGCAAATAACAAGGGATCTTTTTAAGGGAGAAGGGCTGTGATTTTGGTTTGGTTTTATTACACTTTAAAACGGGATTAAATCTTTGTTTTAGAGAAAGTTTCTTTTCTCTGCCCGCCTGAAACAGGCGTATACACATCGCAGTGTGTCTTTAGACTTCCAAATTCCAGTACTGTGGGAGTCCTCAGCCCTGGAGCTGGTGGCCCTCCTGTGTGGTGAAGGGACATGTGTGGAGTCTGGCATGATTGAACTCTTCTTGTGCTCATGTGGGTCTTGTGTGATTACACACCTCTTGGAAAAATTACGCATTGGAAGATACCTCATCAGAAAAGTTTTATTTTTCACTCTGTTCAGCTTGGAAGTGACCTCAAAAAGAGCAGCCCATGTCACATCACTGCAGCCCTGGAAAGAGCAGGCCTGCGCCTGGCCACCTGAACGTAATTCTCTTGCATTCACAGGCGATGCATTTGGTGTACCGAGCCCTCGAGAAGGAGCCTGTGCCCTCTGTCCTGCCCCCCTCCCTCATCCCACCTTCCAAGAGAAAGAAGACTGTGTTCCCAGGAGCTGTGCCTGTCCTGCCCGCCAGCCCCCCGCCGAAAGACAGCCTCCGCTCCACCCCTTCCCACGGCAGCGTCAGCAGCCTGAACAGCACGGGAAGCTTGTCCCCCAAGCACAGTCTCAAGCAAACACAGGTACAATGTCTGCTTCTCAGGGTAGCCATTTGCACGTATAGAGTCCCAGCAAGATGCACCTTGCAAGCAAGTAACTTGTGACCCCCAAAAGGTAACATTTGTGATTATGTTTTTAACTGTCATACCTTTTTTATTTTTTAATTTTTTTTTTTTTATTTTGGAGAGAGTGTGCACGAGGCAGGGAGAGGGAGAGAAAGAGAATCTTAAGCAGGCTCCATGCTCAGCACCGAGATCCCACAACCCTGAGATCATGAGCTGAGCTGAAATCAAGAGCCAGACACTCAAACTACTGAGCCACCCAGGCGCCCTTGGGATTACGTTTTTTAAAACAATGTTTATGATTGGTACGTTAGTCTGTTTGAGTGTAATGGAGTCCCATAGGATAGGTGACCATGACAGATATCTACTTCTCACAGAAAATCTGGAGGCTGGGAAGTCCCAAGATCCAGGCACCGGCAGATTCGGTGTCTGATGAAAGTCCAGCTCCGGGTTCACAGATGGAATTTTCTTGCTGTGTCTTCACATGGTGGAAAGGGCGAGGGAGCTCTCTAGGGTCCTTTTTATAAAGGCCGTGATCTCATTCATGGGGCTCCACCGTCATGATCTAATCATCATTCAAAGGCTCTACCTCATAATACCTTCTCATTGGGGGTAGGGTTTTAACACATGAGTTCTGGGGAGGGGTTGGGGCCCAAACATTCAGTCCGTTGCAACGGGGATGCAGAATTAAGTTTCTCATTCATTTGCACACAAATACCGCCCTTCCTCAGATACCCTCAGCTGGCTCCCACTTCTGGGCTCTCTCCTCGTGTCTCTGTCCCCCTTGCCTCAGGTAGCTCCTCTGCTGGGCGGTGTGTTCCCAGATCACACCCCAGCCCTTTGCTTCCTGAGGCTTCTGCTCATGGGGCACCTTATCGGGGGGCCCTGGCGTGACCACAGCCAGCGTGCCCCGGGCTCTGTCCACGCTGCGTTGTAGATTTCCCACGCCTGGCTTGGTGTGTAGTTAATTGTGTATCCTCGGTCTCCTCCCTGCCCCACCCCCACCCCACCTTAGCTTCATGAGAACAGTTAGTCCTTGGTTAGAATCTCAGTGTCGGAACAGTCTCAGGTGCTTGGATGCTCAGTGAGGCTGTTGAACAACCAGCTAGCAGCGGAGGCATCTGTCTCGTCAGGAGGACAGCATGGGGGCTCTGAGTCCCAGCGGGCAGCATCTTGTGTGTGAGAAAGACACATCTTGTTCTGGCAAACGCAGCACACCATCGAGGGCTCTTTTATAAAGAGGCACCTTTGAGATGATCTAAAACATGGAAGAACGTGGCCGTGAGTACATCCTGAGTCATGCCTTGCTCTCTGCCTCACTTGTGGCTTCGAAGGCGGAGCAGTGAAGGTGACACGAAGAGGGCCAGCCAGCGCCGCCACGCAAGTTCAGATACGAACGATAAAAGTAGAAATGTGTTGTGTTGGTCTCGGCCTGTCAGTCAGTGGCGCTGTCGGCCAGGAGCGCCCGTGGCACCCACTCGGGCTCCCGTGACTTGGGGCGAGCCCCCACGGACGCTTCTGGCCTGGAGGAGGTGTCTTTGTGGTTCTTGGTAGGATTGCAGAGTGCACCTACATTTCGCAACAACCATCCGGAAAATTTGAAGAAAGACGATTCATTGCTCACAGGTCCTGCAGAGTGCGTGTCACCCCCAGGGCCACCACAGCAAGGTTGTGGGTAGAGAGAGAGTGAGCTCGGGCACGGGACTCTGCCTCTTTCTGGGTCGAGGGTGGGGGCCTAGGGTTTCTCAGGCTCGCTCTTCATTGGTGAATTTAAAACATAAGAGTGGGAATGAAAGCAGGGGAAGGGAAAAGCAGGGTCACTCAGGCGGCCAGTTGTCTAGGTCACCCAGAGCTTTTTAGTGGGGACCGTCATGGGCTGGCCTGGCGCTTCCTAGTTGTGTGGCTGGCAGTGTGTTTATATGAGGTGGATAGTTTTGAAATGGGTGCCTCAGCAATCAAAAGCTTAATGACAGGCACTTAAATTACAATAAAAAAAACCCCAAATTGTCAGGCACTGAACGCTACAGAAATAGACGATCAGACAGTGATTCCTCTTGCACGTGACATCATTCTAAAATTAAGCATTCTGGGGGCGCCTGGGTGGCGCAGTCGGTTAAGCCTCCGACTTCAGCCAGGTCACGATCTCGCGGTCCGTGAGTTCGAGCCCCGCGTCAGGCTCTGGGCTGATGGCTCGGAGCCTGGAGCCTGTTTCCGATGCTGTGTCTCCCTCTCTCTCTGCCCCTCCCCCGTTCAAGCTCTGTTTCTCTCTGTCCCAAAAGTAAATAAAAAACGTTGAAAAAAAAAAAATAAAAAAAAAAAAAAAAAAAAAAAAAAAAAAAAAAAAAAAAAAAATAAAATAAAATTAAGCATTCTGCCTGGTCGTGGTTGGGCAGGTGCGGTTAGTGGCTCATTTTCCAGGAGCTTGCTGCACCGAAGAGTAAGGGTCCCATCAGGGAGGGCCGAGGTGGTTTGGTCGGTTGGGGGTTGGGGGGTTCATACGTTCCCTGTCATTGCTACGGCCGTGTGGAGAGGCACAGGTGATGGGGCTTCCCCTCTGGTTGGTGAGTCTCACATGGCTGTCGGTCAACAAGCCCAGCATCCAGATGGTCCAGTGTGGGCACCTTCAGCTCGGCAAACCACCAGCCATGCCCAGCACTTTGTGGACATGCGCAGTGACCGTGGGAGTAGCCTCTGCCCTCCTTGGGGAGATAGACGATAAGCATAACCATAAACTAAGGAAGGTCAGATAGCTATGAGAAGCAGAACAGGGCCCAGCCTGGAAGCACTGAGGTGCTCCTGTAGGTGGGGTCAACTGGACGGTCACTGATGAGGTGACCTGAGCTGATCCCTGAATGACAAAAAGCCGTCGGAGGACTAGCATATGCCAAGGCTCTCAAGTGGGAACCTGTAGAAACAGGAAGAAGGATGGGGGTGGAGTTAAAGCAAGGGCTGAGGCTGGTAACTTGGACCCGCGTGAGCTAGTGTTTTCTAAGACAACCTAGCGCCTTGTGTCTGCAAAATTCTTGCCAAGAGTTCTTATTAATTACCGTAGGTTAGGTTAGTGGTAATAGGTTTTACTGACAAGGAAGCAGGTGGGGCCAAAGTTGCTGACAGGTGCAGACTGACTAGCCTTGTAACCCAGATCCATGGTGATCTGGTGACTCTCCCCGGATCCTGGGAGCGTGCTGCTGATTACCACTAGACCTATTTTACCAGGGGCCACTGTCAGGGTGGGGGAGGGAAGAAGACGTATGTCCCCTTCCCTAAGGATGAGGGTGCTGGTGGAATCACAGACATGAGATCGAGCAGTTCTGGGGACCTGCAGTCACCATGCTGTCCCCTCCTCTGCTTCTCTCACCTCCAGACTAATGCCACCAGGTCTTGTCCTCCCAGCCGGCTACGGGGTGTAGGTACTTCCAGCCAGCAGGGTCTGTTCCCCTTTACTGGGGCCTGTGGCTGCCAGACCAGCCCCTTCTGGGAGACCCAGCTCTGAGGAAAAGGCTGGGCATTGGAGTCTGGCCACCGACCTGCTCTGAGATCTCAGAAATCAGGCAGCAAGCCATTTTGTTTGCACACCGAACGTCAGGACTTTTGTCATCCCAGAGTGGTGACCTCTTGGGACCTGCGGAGCACAGAAACCGTTGTCCCCCTCAGCTCAGCCTGTCTGATCCACTGTTACTTCCTCTCTGGGTTGCTTGGCGTCTGAGGTTTAGCTTGCTCCAGACACTGGATGTGAAGGCGGCAAACTTCTTCGCTAGAGATCCTTTACGTGTGTCTTTATGCCTCCCCTGGGGTGGCTTACAAAATTCATATAATGGGACGCGTAAAACGCAGGTCTCTGAACTCTTGCTGCCTGAGCCCTTGCTGTTTGAATTTGGCCCATGGATTCTGATAAATCCGTGGCAGACTAAATCATTCTACTCCCTATCCGAAATCCTGGACCGAAATGATACGGGTAATGTGGTGTCCCTTGCTTCCCACCCTTGCTTTCTGGATTCCCGGTGCTTGGGTCAGGATCCCACTGGATTTGGATAACAAGGGAGACCTGTTCAGAAAAAGCAGATAAGGAGGAACATCTCTATAAAAACGGATAGAGGCACTGTGGAACTTGGTTCGGAGAGCACACCAAAGGTCAGAGGTGATGCGTCTGGAATTAACGGTGGGAGGGGCCCTGGTGCCTCTGGATTAGGAGGTGCCCGGGCCCCGGTGAACCCTCAGTGGCATTTGCCTTCCTCACATAGACTTGAGCAGGCGGTGTGAGGGGTCGCGCGTGCAGTGGGTGGCCAAGCCCCATGACTGCAGACGTGATGCTACGCTGGGCTCTCAGATACTCAGCTCTGTCCGCCTGTGAGGGCCCTTGGGGGTGGTGGGGCTTTGCGGGTGGACGGCATGCTCGTCGGGGGCCCGGGCTCCTCAGCCAGCGCTAGGGGGCCCTGAGCGCCTGCCTGTCTAGCAGATGCCATTTTCACACGGGCAGACGTGTTCACTGCCCATCGGTGCCAGGTGGGACACCTCACGGGGGGGATCGCCATGTCATGGGGACAAAGGTTGGAGTACAGAATCCTCAACTGTGGACATTGAGAATACTTCTGGCAGCTGCAGAGAAGTGTTTGCAGGCAGAAAACGAGAGGGCCAGGAAGGGCTGGTTGGTTCTCAGGAGGCCGTCCTTCTAGCGTGGACTGTCAGCAGGGTCTTGCCTGGCGCACTTGAAGTCCCCTCCTGGAAGGAGGTCATTGGCTTCCCTTCAAGTCCCTTTGGACCTGCTGGGTCTCTACCTCCCTCTGAATACAAGGAGAAGGGGGCTGTGCGATGGGGTGGGAGAGGTGCACGTTGGCCACCAGGCGAGACTGACCGAGTTGGTGTGCACTGCTCTCTGCCTCAGTTTCCCTGTTTAGAGAGCGGGGCTCCGGTCTGCCCTCTCGTTTCGTGGTGCTGCCCAAATGCACAGAGAGCATCCATCAGGAGCATGTGAAAGCCCTTTAATAGCGTGTGTTTATGGTTTATAGTCTAGAAGCTCTAGACTAATGGTTTTGAAACCCCTTTCAGCCAACGGTGAGCTGGGTGGTGCCGGTTGCAGACAAGATGCGATTTGACGAGATATTCCTGAAGACCGACCTGGACCTGGATGGCTACGTGAGTGGCCAGGAGGTGAAGGAGATCTTCATGCACTCGGGCCTCACCCAGAACCTTCTAGCACACATATGGTAAGGATGGGTAGCTGGACGTCTGCTCCCTCTGGGCCTCCCGTGTGGAGGTGATGGCCACGGGTGGCTCCGAGGGGCCCCGAGGAAACAAGCTTTGTGCTAAAGGAAGGGCGGGTGACCTTCAGGGCCTGGGGGTCAGGGCCTCCACCTCTGCCTGTCACTTAATCCTCAGCAGGCTGATCGGGGTGCCGAGTGAGGTACGAGTGTGAAGGTCCTTCCCCCGTATCCTGGGCATGTCAGCTTACTGCCTGTTTAGTCCCTCTGGAAAGCTGTGGGGCGATTTGCTTGAGTGTCTGGGGCGAGTTCTTGCTGGTTCTAGCAGGAAGCCCCGCCTTTGCCACAGCTAGTCAGGGTGCAGACGCATGGCCCTGCCCCTCTGGGGCGAGTGTGTGGTATGTCTCCGGGGACTCTAGCAAAGCCACCCTGGGCAGCGGGGGCTGTGGCCGCCTTCCCTAGGAGGCCTGTGAAGGTCAGCGACTCCACTGCTGTCAGGGGGGTGAGTGGTCAACAGGACTCTGGTCCCCAGCCATGGGGACTGCCCCACCTTCACTTTCCTTCAGGGTGAACCAGAGCAGTCTTCCCAGTGCTGGGATGGCTCCTTTTGTAATTGGCCAGTGGTGAAAGTCACTTTCTAACTTTTGTCCTCAGGACTTAGGGGGCTTCACTTGGGAGTCACAGGGAGGCAATTTCTGTATAATTCTGGAGAAGCGAACCTCTCCAAGCAAGAGCAGTGGCATTTTATTTTATTTTATTTTATTTTATTTTATTTTATTTTATTTATTTTATTTTATTTTATTTTATTTTTCTTTTAATTAATTTTTTTTTAACGTTTATTTATTTTTGAGACAGAGAGAGACAGAGCATGAACGGGGGAGGGGCAGAGAGAGGGAGACACAGAATCAGAAACAGGCTCCAGGCTCCGAGCTGTCAGCCCAGAGCCCGACGCGGGGCTTGAACTCACGGACCGCGAGATCTTGCCCTGAGCCGAAGTTGGCTCTTAACCGACTGAGCCACCCAGGCGCCCTATTTTATTTTTTTAATAGAATTTATTGTCGAGTTAATTCACGTACAGTGTATACACTGTGCTCTTGATTTTGGGGGTAGATTCCCATGATTCAACACCCAGTGCTCATCCCAACAAGTGCCCTCCTCGATGCCCATCACCCATTTTCCCCTCTCTTGTGCCCTCCCATCAACCCTCAGTTTGTTCTCTGTATTTAAGAATCTCTCATGGGTTTGCCTCCTTCTCTGTTTAAAACCGAACCATTTTGGGGCGCCTGGGTGGCACAGTCGGTTAAGCGTCCGACTTCAGCCAGGTCACGATCTCACGGTCCGGGAGTTCGAGCCCCGCGTCGGGCTCTGGGCTGATGGCTCAGAGCCTGGAGCCTGTTTCCGATTCTGTGTCTCCCTCTCTCTCTGCCCCTCCCCCGTTCATGCTCTGTCTCTCTCTGTCCCAAAAATAAATAAACGTTGAAAAAAAAAAAAAAAATTAAAAAAAAAAAAAAAAACCGAACCATTTTTTCCCCTTCCCTTCCCCCATGATCCTCCATTCCACTAACGAGTGAGAACAGATAATGCCTGTCTTTCTCTGACTGACTTATTTCATTCAGCATAATACCCTCCAGTTCCATCCACGTTGCTGCAAATGGCCAGATTTCATTCTTTCTCACTGCCAAGTAGTATTCCATTGTATATATAAACCACATCTTTTTTATCCATTCATCAGTTGATGGACATTTGGGCTCTTTCCATGATTTGGCTATTGTTGATAGCGCTGCTATAAACGTTGGGGTAATGTGCCCCTATGAATCAGCACTCCTGGATCCTTTGGATAAGCGCCTAGTAGAAGAGCAGTGACAGCACGTTACTCAGTAGCTTGTGGAAATAGCTGCCCTTGGCAAGAATTCATAGATGTCCACGTTGTGACGGGAGGCCCCGACCTGAGAGAACAGGCTCTCCCTTCACAAGTGTGTGACACCCAGAGTCAGTCGCCAAAACAGCTAGTGGAGGCCGACTGCTTCCGACAGGTCAGGGGCAGTCATTCTTGGCCCCTTCAGATCCGGTGTCCCCTTTTAGAAACCGATACAATGCGTGTGCCCTTTATCACCCTGAAGCGAACGTGCATGTGATTCAGAGGTAGCGATGCGGCGCCCCAATCGTAGTATAGGGACGGTCCCTCCGCCTGCCAGTGACGCCACAACGTGGAAGCAACACGGTGAAATCACGAATAGGCTCGGATTAAAAGAGGGAACGCGTAAGGAGCAGAGGGGAAAGACAGAACGAGCAAGCTCTGGAATGACCGCTGGGAGAGTAAAAGGCCAGTCTGGATTTGTCTGCGGGGGGCAGGGGGAGCGCAGATAGCACGCCCAGAGGGACGGCAGGGAGGAAACAAGGACGGAGCCAGAACGCGCGTGTAGGCCTCCCCGGCTGGTGGCTGGCCGAGCACCCCGCCTGCAGGCCTCGGAGCCCACACTCCCTCAGAGACCGGGAGCAGGAGAGGGCTGGAGAGAAGAGGCCTCAGTCCAGGAGCAGCCGTGGGCGAGGCGAGGCGAGGCGGCAGGACCGACGCTTACAGGCAGAATCCTCACACCTCGCCCTCAAACTGCGACAAAAATGAAGACGTTTGTAAACCAGCATGTCAGCGATATTCAGTGGGGTCTCCGTGCTCCCCGTGGCCCTGTGCGTTGGTGTTTGGGCCCGAGTCTGTTCACCACGCCCAGCTCCTTGGCTACGAGTTAGAGAGGTGTCACGAGGTCACGACTGCAGTGGGAAGTGAGACCGCCTGCGCAGTGGCCAGGGTGAGACCGTTTTGCAGATGCGGAGGCCTTGCCCTACTGTGTGAGGCTTACCTTCCCGTAAAGGCCAGCTCCTCCGTTACCGGGCTGGTTGTGAAGCTTCTCCCCCACCCCGGCTCCGCGGGAGCTCCACGTGCCGCCCGTCTACCAGGATGCCCAAAGGCCACGTGAGCGGGGCCCCTTAGCAGCGAGGAGCCGTCCGGTGCAGCACGGCCGCAGGTGGCCGTCCAGGCACTAGCTCCTCGTGACGACGACCCAAAATGCTGCTGCTGTCATCCCCGTTGAAAACCAGCAGCTCAGGCTGCTCCGATAACCCAGGGCTGCGGGAACTTGCTGAAGATCCAAGGGTGCACGCTCGGGCCCAGCTTTCACTTCCACCAGAGCGGCTCCATACCGGACCCTCACTGTCTTCCGCACACATGCCATAAAGAGCCGGTTGCGTTTCTGGTAATTGTTGATGAGGCCTTCCCAAAGGCCCAGCACCTCGGACTGTGGGGTGGGGTTCGGTGGTTCTCCAGCCAGGTGGGGCCCCCCCTTCTTGTGCTGACGGCCCCTCCTTAACCAGCCGTAGGGCCGGATGCCTGGGTGGCCGGTGGCGGGACTGCGGTCCTCGAGAGGGATGTTCAACAGAAAAGGAGTCGCTGCTGTGCCCCGCTGTTTGTGGTGTCACTGTTCGTTTTTTAAATGGAGGGGTTCTGTGATTTGTACTTCCCAGGCGGGGCTGAATTCTTGTCTGATGTCTAATTAGCATCCCGCCTTCTCCCAGGGCCCTGGCTGATACGAGGCAAACGGGGAAGTTAAGTAAAGACCAATTCGCATTAGCTATGTACTTCATTCAGCAGAAGGTCAGTAAAGGCATCGACCCCCCTCAGGTCCTCTCACCGGACATGGTCCCACCCTCGGAGAGAGGCACTCCCATCCAGGTGAGTACCGCTGGCCACATCCCTGTCGTGCTCCTGTGGCTTCCCGCAGCCTGCCACCAGGTGGCGGCAGTGACCCATGTGAGCAGGCCAGTGCCCTGCTGTTGTAGCCTGCCTTCTCATGGCCCCGGCCTTCACCAGGGGCTGGGGGTGGGGCTGGGGGGTGTGTCTGGGCCACTGGGATAGTTTTCCAGCTGGGTTCTGGCACTTTTGCTACTTGCCCTAGTGAATTGGAGATCGTATCCCTCATACTAGCACCTGCTGGGTGGTGAGGTCAGCTTGTCAAAAAAAATTTTTTTTTAAAGTCTTATTTTTAAGTAATCTCTACATCCAGTGCGGGGCTTGAACTCACAGCCCTGAGATCAAGAGTCACAGGCTACATCGACTGAGGGAGGCAGGCAACCCTCAGCTTGTCAATTTTTTTTTTTTAATTTTTTAATGTTTGTTTATTTTTGAGATGGAGACAGCACGAGTGGGGGAGGGGCAGAGAAAGAGGGAGACACAGAATCCGAAACAGGCTCCAGGCTCCGAGCTGTCAGCACAGAGCCCGACGTGGGGCTCGAACCCACAAACCGTGAGATCATGACCTGAGCCGAAGTCGGACGCTTCACCGACGGAGCCACCCAGGCGCCCCATCAGCTTGTCAAGTTTTAACCCTGTGTCTGAATTTGGTTCCAGGATGGTTCAAGTTCTCTTGGATCAGGGGAATTCACTGGTGTGAAGGAACTTGATGATATCAGTCAAGAGATTGCCCAGTTACAGAGGTGTGTTAAAGCTCCTTCCCCTCGGAATCTGGCCCTTACACAGGCTCTATCCCAGCTTGTTACCACAAGTACCACAGGCTTGTGAGGCACACAGGTCGGCCGTCAACAAGTTCATGCAGCAGAAGCAAAGCAGGGCACATTCCCCCGAGTTCCTGAATTGACTTAATGAGCTCGAGTGATGACATCCTCAGTTGGAGTCAGTCTGGGCTGTGGAATCTCAGGCAGGTTGTTGCTAGGTAGCCATAGGCCCTGCCCCCTGCCCTTAGGATGGGCCTTGTTCCCCCTCAGCACGTAGAACGGCTGAGCCTCCGAGGGCAAGTTAATGGCTTAGGACCGACAGATAAACTGAGGGAGCCTTTGTGTCCAGGTCTCTGGCTCCTCTCTGTGCCTGCTGCCTCAGTCTCCCCACCTGTAAACAAGGGCTTTGGATGGGGTGTCTGTCCTCTCAAATCTGGCATAAAGAGATGCTTCCTCTTCAAAGCAGCATTCTCCCACCAGTTAGTTCTAGGAGAGGGAGGAGGGCCCAGGAAGCACCTGGCCCTCCATGGGCACAGTCAGCAGGGAGCGTTGAACCCTCCTCACCCCGGACACCACTCTGACTTCCTTTTCCCTCTGCTTGAGGGGCTCGAGTGGTCTCATTGGGAGCAGTGCCTCATCGTAGCCACGGACTCGCTGATCGGGGAGGGGATGATGTAGAGGGCATGATCCCTGAGGGTCATTCGTAGGGACCAGCTGAGTTGGGTTCCGTGGGTATGGACGGAATTGGGTGTTGAGAAGTCAGCATGGAGAGAATACACCATGGCTGTAGTCCTGCTATCACTCATCTGTGCTTTTCCTGAATTCTTTTTCCGTGCCCAGAGAGAAATACTCCCTGGAACAGGACATTAGGGAAAAGGAAGAGGCAATCAGACAGAAAACCAACGAAGTACAGGTAAGAACAACCTCACCCTGGGCAGATGGTCTTGTCCTGTGCAGGGCCTGCCGGTCAGTGGGGGCGGGGCAAGGGGAAGGTAGCCCCGCCCTTGCACTTCTGAGTGAGGTTTCTACCTTTCTTATAACCATAGACAGGGGTTTCTTTCTTCTTTTCTTTTCTTTTCTTTTCTTTTCTTTTCTTTTCTTTTCTTTTCTTTTCTTTTTCTTTTTCTTTTTCTTTTCTTTTTTTTCTTTCTTTCTTTCTTTCTTTCTTTCTTTCTTTCTTTCTTTCTTTCTCTCTCTCTCTCTCTCTGTCTCTCTTTTCCATTGAGCTACATAATTCACATAACATAAAATTTGCTACTTTAGAACAAGTAGTTCATTGGTTTTTTGCATGTTTGGTGTGATCCTTAGCTGTCCCCTCTGTCTAGTTCCAGAACATTTCCATCACCCCCAAAGAAACCCCATGACGTGTAGTCCTCACACTCCATTGCCACTGCCCTCCCCACTCCCCACCCCGGCAACTACTGATCTGCTTTGTGTCACCATGGACATACCTGCTCTGGACGTTCAACGTGAGGCCTTTTGTGTCTGGCTTTTTTCACTCGAATCTCAGTTTCTGAGGCTCAGACAGTGGCTGCTAACCTGTTCTCGGACAGTCCCGCCTCCTGGAGCGTCTCCTAGCAGGTGGTGGTGACACAGAGACTGGGGGCCTGGCTGCCTGGGCTCAGACCCAGTTCTCTGTAGCTGTGTGACCTTGGGCAAGTTACTGAACATCTCTGGGTCTTGTACTGCATTGGTTACGAGCGGTCTGCTTTCCTGAGTTGTGGGGCTGGGAAACAAAGTCTGGCACCTGCTCAGGGCTCACTCGGGCCGCTTCCTGCTCTTCTCCATCATTTGAGCAGAGGGGAGTCTGCATCAGGAGCAAAGCCATCAGCACTGGGCAGCTACACTGTTGAAGAGACCTGGGTCCCCACGGTCTCCAGTCTGGGTGGATAGAGAAAGCCCTGCCACTGTGGGGACACTAGAGGTGGCTGTGGCGCCCTGTGGGTGAGGCCGAGTCATACCGCAGGGACCGGCGTCCTCTGCTTGAGGACTCTGAGTGTTCTGAGCTCCGAGCTGTGGCGGGAGAGGAGCCTGGCTAAGTGGTCAGGACCCCAGCTCCGCCGTGTCTCACCTGAGTGACCTGGGCAGGTAGCTCGGCCTCCTGGCCTGCATCACCTCAGCTGGCCACGAGGCTCAGCGCGCGGGCTGCTCACGGAGCCGAGAGCAGGGGCTGGCTGCCGGGTGCACTGCGAGAGTGGCTGGTTCTCTCTGGACCACCTCCTAGGGCGTGAACCCGAGCCGGGGGAAGTAAGTACCATCTGACTCAGTTGGGCTCTCAGGGTGCTGGAGGGCGCGTTCCGCCGATCTGTGGGAAATGCCGTGAGAAATGCCGTCCATCCTAGCTGTGGTCTGCGGGTGAGGTGGGGTGGGTGTGCCCACCCTGCCTCAGGACACTCATCAGTGCCTGCCGTGCAGTATCCAGACCCTTCTTTTCTGGCTTCTACTCTGTGCACATTGGCCGTGAGGACTAGGCCGTAGGTGGTCTCCTGGAATGTTTTGGATTGGAAAGCAGGGACTGGCCTGCCTCTGATATGAAGGGTTTTTTGCTCAAATGAGCTTCTTCAGCTACAAGACCACCTTGTAAGCAAAGTGACTTTATTTCTCTGAATGTATGTACTTTCATCCTGTCATTTTATTCTCCCTCACATCTCTGATTTCCTCCCGTGTCCTAGAACTGATCCCCCAGACATAGAGCCCACTCCCCGCTTCCATCATCTGTGTCACCTCACTCCATCTTTTTAGTCCTTTGGTGGAGCTGGCCTCGTCTTCCCTCCCGCCCGGGCCTGGGTGACACGGATGTGTGGCTGGTTCTGCCTTCCTATCGCGTCCGGGTTGCCATGAACATGCTTTGGTTTTTTATTCTGGTCCCTGAGGATCCGGGTGCTATAATGTCCTATCGCTACCAAGGAAACCATCATGAGGTCTCTGGCGCCTGCTCCAGGTGATTCTGAGGAAGAAGTCGGGCCTGTGCAGAGACTGGTTCTGACATCTGGAGGCGCTGTGCTCTGTGGTCTGTGGCAAGTGCGGCCAGGCTGCCTGGAGCCCTGGCTGGTGGGCTCCTGCAGCCTTCGAGGTGCCGGGGTCCTTGTGTGCCCCGACAGCCCCCCAGAGCTGGGAGGGAGCCCTAAGCCAGCCAGACTGGCTGTTCTGTGGGGGTGTCGTCTGTAAGCAGGCCGGGCTGGGGCCCTGCTGTAGTGCTTGATGGCACAGACAGAATACTACATATTTTTTGAAAGTTGCCCTGTGAAAACCAGGTTTGGTTGGGGTTCCTGCCACCTGTCCCCAGATGGGTCTGGCAGTGCCTGCTAGCACAGTCTGTGGGTCAGGGCCCCACATGGAGTGCGAGTCCTTTGTCCTCAGGCTACTTAAGCAGCAGAAGCTTCAGCCCCCACAGCTCTGTTCCCATTGTGCCCTTTCCCTGTCCTCCTGGAGTCTTTTACCTCTATTTCCATCGCTGTCCTTCTGGTGAGCACCCGTAGTGTCTGCCTGGTTTTTCCTTCCTTCCTTCCTCCCTCCCTCCCTCCCTTCCTTCCTTCCTTCCTTCTGCCAAAATCAAGAGCTGGACACTTAACCGACTACGCCACCCAAGTGCCCCAAGCATCTTTTCATGTGCTTATTGGCCATCTGTGTACCTTTTGAATAGACATTTCTATTCAGACCCTTTGACCATTATTAATTTTTTTTTTTTTGTCTTTTGATAGCTGAGTTGTAAGAGTTCTTTATATTTTCTGGGTAGAATTTCTTCATCAGATATGTGATTTGCAAAAATTGTGGGTTGTCTTTTTACTTTCTTGATAGTCCTTTGAAGCACAAAAGCTTTAAATTTTGGTGAAGTCCAGTTTATTCCTTTTTTTTTTTTTCTGCTCTTGCTTTTAATGTCTTACTTAAGAACTCATTGTCAAATTCAGGGTCACAAAGATTTTACCCCATGTTTTCTTCTTTATTTTTTATTTTTTTTATTTTTTTTTAACGTTTATTTATTTTTGAGAGAGAGAGAGTGCGAGCAGGGGAGGGGCAGAGAGAGAGGGAGACACAGAATCCAAAGCAGGCTCCAGGCTCTGAGCCATCAGCACAGAGCCGGATGTGGGGCTCGAACTCACGAATCAAGAGATGGTGACCTGAGCCGAAGTCGGACGCTTAACCGACTGAGCCATTCAGGTGCCCCTACCTTATGTTTTCTTCTAAGACTTTATTGTTTTACCTCCTACATTCAGATCTTTGGTCTGTTTTGAGCTAATTTTGGCATATGGTGTGAGGTATTCTTTTGCATGTGGAGATCCAGTTGTCCCAGCACCATTTGTTGAAGAAACTGTTCTTTTCCCGTTGAACAAATGCCTTGGCACCCTTGTCGACTATCACTTGGCCATCGATGTGTGGCTTTATTTCTGGACTCTCTGTTCTATCCCATTGTTCCACATGCATTTCTCTTTAGGTCAGTACTATGCTGTCTTGATGACTATAGCTTTGTATAGGCATATGTCATTTTATTGTGCTTTACAGATTCTGTGTGTTTTGTTTTGTTTTTGTTTTACAAATTGAAGGTTTGTGGCAACTCTCCGTCAGGTGAATTTATCGGCACCATTTTCCCAGTAGCATTTGCTCACTTTGTGTCTCTGTGTCCCATTTTGGTAATTCTCGCAATCTTTCAATGTTTTTCGTTGTTATTATTATATTTGTTATGGTGATCTGTGTTCAGAGATTACGACTCCCTGAAAGCTCAGGTGATGATTAGCATTTTTTAATAATAAAATATTTTTTAATTAAGGTGTGTACGTTGTTTTTTAGACATAACACTATTGCACACTTAAACTGTGGTGTAGTGTAAACATAACTTTTGCATGCACTTGGGGACTCAAAAATTCATTTGACTCACTCTATTGCAACACGTACTATATTGCAGTGATTTGGAACCAGACCCACAATATATCTGAGGTATGTCTGTAGTAAGTTTTGAAACTGAAAAGTAGAAGTTCTCCAACTTTTTTTCCTTCTCCTTCGAGATTGTTTTGGCGTTTCCAAATCCCTTGCATTTCCTTATGAATTTTGGCCTCAGCTTGTCCGTTTCTGTGCAGGAGCCAGCTGGGGATTCCAGGGGGGTTTGAATTAAGTCTGCAGGTTCTCTGGGTTATTTCTTGGTTCTCTTTGCTCAGACACCTCCCACATTCTGACCCCAGCTCCCATCCTGATCATGAGCTGGGTCTTCGTCCCCATTGGGCTCTTGGATTCCCCCTCCTTCGTTACAGAATGAGGCTCAGATTCCTTGATGTTTCAGGCCACCACAGCAGTCCTGGCCCTCTTCCCTGCTCTGTGTCCTCTTCCTCCGTCACTTGTTGTTCCCTCAGATGTGGCAAACCTGTGTCTGGGACTCCCTACCACCATCCTCTTCCCTTCCCCAGACTTGAACACTGAAGTTCCACTTCTTGAATTCAAGGTCAGGGGCAGGGAGACTGGGGAAGAGAGGGCCTAGCTCCCCAGCATAACTCAGAGGTGTGTTTTGGCTGTCTAGAGTGGCGAGAGCCATGACATTTTCGTCCTCAAGGCAGAGAGGAGGCCCTGTGCCTGCTTTGGGTTTTCTCCTAAAATGGCACCAGCAAAGCCCCAGCCAGGTCAGCCCTGGGGATCGGCCTCACCGTCCCTGTCCTCCCTTACCCCCAAAGGTCCCCTCAAATCTTGCCTTTGCTTTGATTCTCACGGCCACCATCTCCTCGTGGCCCAGGTCCCCTCCCTGCTCCTTTTGTCGGTCTGTCAGAGATGTCGTCAGTTAGCTCCCACGAGGCCTTCCAGAAAGGTCGCGTGCGTGTTCTTTCCTTCCTGTTGGCACGAACGCCAGAATGCAGCATACACATGTGCTTGGCCACGGGCTTCACGTTGTAACTCGAGTATGAGGTGCAGCTTCCTTTAGGGTACGAGCACGCCGTAAGTTGTGAGCCAGGCCCGCCTGGTGGGAATTTACTTGGTTCCCAGGTTTTGCTCCCACAGACTGCATGTTTTCACGTGCACCATACACCCCCAGGGTGCTCTTCCTAGGGGTGTCCTGGTCGGGTCTGAGGGTACCTTTACTGGTCGTCTGGGTAGATACTGCCGACTTGGAGCAACATCAACAGTGGAGAATCATCCTGTCCCACGCTCATACTCGAGCGTCCTGCGGGGGCTTCCTGCGTGGCCCTGCTTCCTTTTGCTGGAGCTGGAGCCCCGCACCCTCTTCCCCACTTCCGTGCAGCGTCAGTCTGGTCTCCCTGTGCCCCCACCCCCCGCCCCGAGTCCACCCAGCAGCACCCGTACATTCTGTCGGTTCTGTTCCTCCCAGTTTGTTTGTGTTTGGGTGATGTCTCTCCCCTCCCCACCCCTGACCGCATGTCACCGGATAGCTCTTCTTGGTGGGACCCAGCTACTCTCCCGGACCCTGGCCACTCTTAGGCCATCAGTAAATATTTGCCAAGGGACTTAGTGAGAGGTCACGCCACGGCCGCCAACTGAGATGCACACATTTACAGCAAGTGTGCACAGGATGCCTGCTGAGCACAGGCTGACGGGCAGGGGCCGGTCTCGTAGGACATCCAGGGGGCTCTAGCCCAGGCTGAGACTGCTGTCTTGGACATGCTCCCCACCTCCCATGCTCAAGTACATTGACGCAACTCTTCCCTAGGAATTGCAAAATGACTTAGACCGTGAAACGAGCAGTTTGCAAGAGCTAGAAGCTCAGAAGCAGGACGCCCAAGACCGCCTCGACGAAATGGATCAGCAGAAGGCCAAGCTCCGAGACATGCTGAGCGACGTCAGGCAGAAGTGCCAGGACGAGACTCAGATGGTGAGTCTCACGCCCAGCATGGCGGGGGGGGGCTTCCTGTGGGCTTCTTTGGGCTCACGACGGCCTGGAAACACAAGGCTGAGGCGTCCTACTGGTTTAATCGAGTTGTGGACATATCATTTGAAAAAGCATCGAGGCATCTGTGGCCTGACCTCAGTCTCACCCACCAAGTCATACAGTGAACAGCCCTGGTCCCCACTAACCTCACCCTGGCTAGTGCCTCACAGCACCCTGGGGCCAGCATGCTCCTCCTCCGCCCCTGTCATCGCCTGGTGTCTTCACTGCTCATTATAAACCGGGGAGGCTGCAAGCTCAGCAGATTGAAAGCCCTCATCCCCTCCTCTGAGGCCTTGCACGGGGATGTTTAGCCCCTGGGAGACAGGTTTATCTTTGCTTATCCCAGGCCTCAAAATTGACTTATCCCAAAATTGACTTATTCTGTCAGTTCCATGGGCATTTGCACGTCTGCCTTGTTTCCTTCTGTTTTGCGAGTGGAGAGAGGGCCCTGGAAGGAAGCCCAGGTGTCCGGCCATCAGGCTGGTGTCTGCCTCACTGGGTCCGCTTGTTCCAATGATGTGAATTAAGACTCCTCCTTTTGTCATATTTCATCTCATTTCAGATTTCTTCGTTGAAGACCCAAATCCAGTCTCAGGAATCTGACCTCAAGTCCCAGGAAGACGACCTGAACCGGGCCAAATCGGAGCTGAACCGATTGCAGCAGGAAGAAACCCAGCTGGAGCAGAGCATTCAGGCCGGGAAAGTTCAGCTGGAAACCATCATCAAGTCCCTGAAATCGACGCAGGACGAAATCAACCAGGTATCTCCCTGAGGGCGGGGCCTTGCCTCTGCTGGTGGCCGGGGGTCTTCTGGGGCCTTCTTGCGAGCGGAGCAGCTGCGGTGAGCTGTCACGTCGGGGTGTGTGACCAGCCTGCACAGAGGCCGCTTGTTACCTTGGCTCTCACCCAGCCCGTTTATGTCAGGCTCTCTTCTTAGAAGCTGTCGTTCTGGCCTGGAGGTCAAGCACCCAGCATCCCGCAGCGTGTGGTCTGGCATCACGTTGACTTTGGCCTGCGGGCTGTTTGCTGTGCCTCGCTGTCCTTCCACTTCCCCACCTGGGCATACGTCCTCTTTGGGGAATGGGCAGGGTCTGTGTGAGGACTTCAGAGGCTCCTTTGGAGAGAGTCTTGGGTGTAGAAATGCCCTCCCCAGCACGGTTCTCAGACCAGCGAGAGGAACAGAGTCCAAGACGTTTTCCGGCACCTCTCTGTCCCTGTGCCATCTGAGGACTGGCACATTGCTGAGGCCCCACCCTGTGATGAGCATCACCCCACGTGGGGCCCTGTTCCAGTTCTGCAGGCTGTCTGGGCACCCCATCCTTAGCCCACTTTGGTGTGAAGGCCCTGGGGCCTGCAGCCGCTGCTCGCCAGCAGAGGGCGGGCTTCCCTCCCGCTCCCCTGTATGTAACAGCCCAAGGCCTCCTTGCCAGCCCTTGGGTGTCCCATCGACAGACGGGCGTGATGCTTGCCCTTGGCACTATTACAGTGGCCAGCTGAGCTTCCTCTCTTGACCGACTCGATCCCTTGCTCTTTTTGCCAGGTTGCAGACAATAGTTGATCGCAAACACGTACGCGGGATTTCATTCCCTGTGTTGTGTTTCATTGTTTCTTAGATCTGAGATTATCTTAGGTCTTTTCCATCCGAGCAATTGGAGTTTGTGTAACATAGATAGGATCCAAGCCATGCGCGTATGTTAGTAATAATAGTAATAGTGATGTTCACTGCCATGTATTAACGCCCACCCTTCCAGATGCTACAGGACGTGTTTTACCCATCGCTTCTTGTGGTCCTTTTTGGAGAAGAGCTAATAGAGAGGTTAGGTCACTCGCCAGAGGTCACACAGTGTCTCACACAGGATGAGACAGTTAAGATAACATTCTGGTCTGTCTGACTTCATGGATTGTCCTCCTTTCCCCGGCCTCACATCCCTGTCCAGGACAAGGAGCAGTGGACAGGGTGATAAAACCCCATAAAGGGGAAATGTTTACTATCACTTGGAACAGATCGTGAACGTGGATTTTTACCAATTTCAGTTCTTTTCAGAATTGACAGATGTTTGTTTGAACACAGGCCTCTCAGGGGTCAGGGATATAAAGAGGCCTCATGGGTCAGTGACAAGGACCTCGTGGTTTACAAGTCGTGTCACTTGGGATCCTCTACTGTGTAGGCGAGTAATTTAGTTCCCCATGTGAACGGAGTTGGACAATAGGGTTGGACGTTAGGAGAAAAAAAATATCTCTCCTGACACCTTTCCCCTAAACCCCATGTGACGTCAGCAATCTTTGTCGTGTAGGCAAGAAGCAAGCTGTCCCAGCTGCATGAAAGCCACCAAGAAGCCCACAGGACCCTGGAGCAGTATGACGAGGTGCTCGACGGGGCCCACGGCGCCAGCCTGACCAACTTAGCCGACCTGAGCGAAGCCATCTCCCTGACAGAGAGGGGCGGTTTTGGAGCCATGGTAAAGGTTGAATAAGCGTAATGCAGTCCTGGGATTAGGTCCCACGTTGGGATCAGAGAACGCCCTGCTTGCTGGATCCGGCACTCGCCAGCCTTGATTTTGTCCAAATGCAGGGTGTTTCTTGTTTTCGCTGCTGCTTTGCGTGTCCACACAGGCCCTGCAGCCCGGGGTACGTGGCTGTGCCCTATCCTTGCTTCCCGGACGAAGCCAAGGGTAGGCCGGAATCCTTTGTAAGACCAGTTTTTAAAGATATTTGTCTTCGGTGAGCCAGCCACCCAAATTCAGAGGGCTTTCCCAAACCTAACCAAAAGTGGATCAGGCTCACACATGTGAAACCCTACATCCTACTAGTTGGGGGCGGAGGGCGGGGCATGGGAGAAATGTGTGTGTGTGTCCGTGTTCCCACAAGGAGCACCTTGAAAACCAAATGTATTTGTGAAGATCAAGACAAATGACAGCCCTTTGAGGCACTGCTGTTTGCCCTGTGAACTGGCCCCTCTCCTGAACTTTGGGGTGTGCTGAAAGCCTGGGCTCTTATGACCCCGGGGGCCTTGATTAAGTCCCAGGGTGCTGTGGACTCGGGCTGCTGACATCCAGCCGGTGTCCCTTTTTCCCCATATCATCACGTCCCTTTTTTCCTGCCAGCGCCCGCCCTTGTGGCCGAGCCCCAGCGTGTGCCATTTCCGCTTTAGCTTGGCCGATGACAGCATCTTTGTGCTCCTGACAGAGCCGATGGGATGCTCTTGGTCTCGGTGGTTTCACTGTGCTCTGCTCCCAAAGCCTTTTGACCTCTCACCCCATGTTGCTGCCCCCTCGTCCAGGGCCACTCCTCTGAACTGTCTTGCTCCTGGCCCTGGGCTTCGTGGATTCCTTCTTCTTCCTGTAGTAACACAGCTTCTCTCTCTCTCTCTCTCTCTCTGTCTGTCTTTCTCAACTTGAGTCTTGGCTCTTCACGTTCATTTCTTGACCTGTTTCTTTCCTCAGTAGCCAAGTAGTCAGTCCTAAGAATTTATGGGGAAGCTTATACCTCCTTCCCCGAATCGCTTAGAAGATGCTGTTGGTGTCCTCATCTGTCTCCTGTCTTGGGCCCTCACTGCCTCCCTCTGCCGCTCACAGATTCCTTTTCCTCACGGAATTGTAAACGGGTGAATTCCGTATCTGCTCTTGATCCCACCGTCAGCTTGATTGTCCGAGTTCAGACTACGACTGTCCACTCTTCGTTCGCTGGGTGAGACAGAACTGCCCGCTTGGCTGGCTGGCCGCTCAGTGTGTGCATTTCAGCTTCATGACCCTGATTTTACTTTTCCCGTCTGTCACTGGCTCCCTCGCACAGCTTTCCGCTTGCCCTCCTTCATCTTGGTTTGTGGAACAGCTTAAACCATTTGCAGGTTCGAATAAGATTGGTTTCCTGGATAAAAAGTTGGCAGTTTGCAAGTGGCCAGTGATTTTTTCCTCCCCCCGCCCCCCACAGATTTTTCATCTTTTCCTCATTTCTGTTCATCTTGTGAGCGGGGCAAAGTTTACATGATAGGCAATTCATTCTGGAATGTCGATGTCAGATATGTTACATAGCAACTTGCAACCGGTGTCTGAAAAACTATATTTATCTTGTTGTACAAATACAGTTTTTAAAGCATTTTTCGGTTTGTTTCCTTTTCTTAATAAACACTTCGAAGAGGGCTTTTTGTTTACTCTTGAATGTTTCGAGACTGCTTCAGAGAGCAATTAGTTCTCTTTGAGGTGGGTGACAGTGAGGGGTTTAGTTCCCTGAGAATACTGTAACCAAAAAGGGGCATCCAGAAGTTTCTACGGCTGGGCAGGTCTACTGAAGTCACTAACTTTAGTTTTCAGCTCATACCGTGTTACTTTGTCCCAAAGACTGAGGCTTCTTAAAGCCAGATTTATTTCTTGTCTCTCATCCGACGATGATACTGGCCTCTGGCTCTTGAAGGCAGCACTCAACCAACCTGTCTAGTAGGAAAAGGCAATAAATCATCCCCGACTTCAGCCTCGCCAAGACCTTATCATGAAAGATTGGTTTGTCATCTCATCCAGCCCCACTGGCGTGTTGGAACCATTTTTATTGACTTTCCAGAGCTGATTATTAAATAGGAATTTTGTAACCTGATTGTTTAACTTTTGGTGACTTGAATTCAGCCACAGTGGGAGTATTTGCACCATGGGAATTGACAGGACGAAGCTGCCAATCAGGGCCTTTTTTTTTTTTTTTCCCTCCAGAGAGCTGGTTCACCAGCACACTACTGCCCAACCCCTAGCTAAAGGGAAGGAGAGTCACAGAAACTCCTTTCAGAGTTGTCACATCTGTTTCTTAAGAAGTGCAGAACTCAGGACTAGTTACTGAACTCCACGTTCAAGGTATTTTACCCTCTGCTAAGGGACCTGTCATTTACCCCAGTGCTCATCTGCTGCACCCGTGTCTCCCAAGTGGCAGGTGGCTCAGTTCTCATTGATAGGTGGTCAGTGGCTGGTGGAGTTTATGGCATCTCTGTACCAGGGGAAGCCTAATTTTCTGCTCTGAATCCGTGAAATGGACTCAGAACCACTGGTGGTTACCTCACGTATGTGAATCCTGCTGGGGTCTTTTTAGGCTTCTCCTTGGAAGGGGAGGGAGCAATTGCTACCTTAGGCAAATAATTGCACCTGAGAAAGAGATTACAGACCTGGCTTTCAGTTCAGGGGGCTCACAGCCAAAGCGTCTAGAGTCACAGCCTCTTCTCTGCCATCGTCCACTGTTAGTTGGCAGGCTTCCAAGTGATGATTGAAAACATCAAAAAAAACCCCCAAAAAAACACCAACTTGTAAATCAGTGCTAATTTCTAACTAAATAGAAGCTTTCGTTCTGAGACCAAGCTGTCATTCTTAATGTGCTACTGTATCCAGGACATCATCTCTCTTCTTCTGGGGTGAGATCCATTCTTTCCCCCAGGGTACAGCGTGAGAGGGTGATTTTCCGTCTTGGCTGCCCGGCTTCTTTAGATCAGGACACCCCATCCTATTTATCTGTGTGTGAGAGGCCCGTCGGACGTCTGTTGGGCGACTGCAGCTCGCGTGTTTGCACTGTGACGTCCTTACGGAGCCGCACGCTTCCGCGGTATTTGCGATACTTACTTGCCTAAGAACCCGCTTGGTCTTCCCGCCTTGGGGAGGGAGACCTGTGGTTGGAGGCTCCAGGTAATGTTCCCCAGTAAGAAAAATCATCCCGTGTTCATCAGAGGACAGGGGTATTTGTCGTCCTTCAGGAGCCTGTGACTTCCCATTGGCCCAGGGCCTCCGGGAGCCATCCCGCTTTCCGAAGTCAAGCAGCACAGAGTGCTGGGGGCCTTGTCTGGAATCTTCCTCTGGCACCTCTGACGTCATGGCCCTGTGACCGTTGTCTGTATTTTTACGGAAGCCCCAGCTCTTTAATCATTTGGCTTTGGTCAGTTGGAATAATGGATGTTTGCCAGCCCCACGGGTACCGACACACCTGCCGGGTTCAGTGAGGATGTTGTGCTTTTTCATATCACAGTGAAACCTTCGTGTTTTCACTGAGGGTGTGTCTTCATTAACCAAAATACACTCACTGTTTCTAAACGGAGTGGGCCTTGTTCCCGTGTAGGTTGTACCCCCTCACCCCCCAACACACACACATCGGGGCCATTTTCCACTATAAAAAAGTGCTCTTCAAAAGCAAATCGTCTTTTCTTCCGGCTTAAACGTGCTTGTTTGTTTCTAGAAATAAGCACTTTAAAACAAAATGCAAAGTGTTATATATGCTCTAGTAGTTCCAACTGCATAAGCAGCTCATTTCCTCCCAAGATGCAAATAGGCAGTGTGTTTCTTGGTGTGGAGACAGCATTTTAAAACATGCCCACTTAGCTATACGTTCTATGAGAAAAAGATGGTTGAGGGAGGCCACGCTTTTGAATGAGGCCCAGGCTGTGGTTCTTGACTGGCTTGTTACGTTTTCCTTTGGACACTTCCAAAGATACCACTTTCTTCTGACTTTGTAATATCTTATTTTTGATTTCTAATTGTGGTAAAACACACAGAACATAAAATCGTTCATCTTAACCATGCCTGCGTATATTCATGTGCAACTAGGCCCCAGAACGTTTTTCTGCTCATTAACCACTGACTCCCCAGTCCCTGGAACCCACTGTTCTACTTTCTGTCTCTGCAAACCTGACTCCTCTGGGACCTCTTCTAAAGTGAGATCACACAGTCCTTGTCTTTTTGTGACTGGCTTGTTTCACTGAGCATCACGTCCTCAAGGCTAAACAATACTCCTGTGTATTTACCTACTGCATTCAGTGTATCTGTCCACCCATTGGTGGTGGTTTACATGACTGCCTTCCACTCAATGTTTAAATAAACTTTTAGTTCGCAAGAGTGGTGGATTTACAGAAAAACATAACAGGTGGTACGGAAAGTTCCCACATGCCCCACACTCCGCTCCCCCTGTCATTAACACCTTATCCTGTACGTCTGTCACTGAATGAACTGGTGCTGACACGTTATGAAATGATGTCCATATTTCAACGATTTTCTCAAAATGTTTATTCATTTTTGAGAGTGAGAATGGGGAGGGGCAGAGAGAGAAGGGGACAGAGGATCCGAAGAGGTCTCTGTGCTGAGTAGAGAGCCCAGTGTGGGGCTCGAACTCACAAACGGTGAGATCATGATCTGAGCCAGAAGTCGGACGCTGAACCGACTGAGCCACCCAGGTGCCCCATTTCAATGATTTTTTTAGTCATTCTCCGTAGGGTCCCACTGCTTGAAGGAGAAACATGCAAGTTGGGTATGGAATTCTGTACTTTGCTTTAAATTTGAAGTAATAAAGTTCCTGTCCTGTCTCTTCACAAAATTATAGGACGATCCTTTCAAAAATAAAGCCTTGTTATTTAGCAACAATGCCCAAGAATTGCATCCGGATCCTTTCCAGACCGAAGACCCCTTCAAATCCGACCCATTTAAAGGAGCTGATCCCTTCAAAGGTATCTCTCTCGGTGCCCACTTAGTCATTGAAGGGCTGTTTACTTTGTGCCTGTTAGAGTTGTCCAATGACCAGAGTGGTTGGCCAGTAGCACCTTCTGGAATGGAGGGGAAGGGAGTTCTTTGAGCCCCGTGGGTCGCCAGAGTGTTGCACCTCGGCCTGGTCCACTGCGGAGCTGAGGTGTTAGAGTTGGCAGGGAAGAGATGAGCTCCCAGCTTGCAGCGAGGTGCCCACGTTCACAGGCAGCTGGCTCCGCCCTCGACCTCTGCTCGCTTTGGTTCCCATCCTCCTGTCGGGGTGGTAAGTTCTCCCTCGCTGCCCTGGTGGGATGGATAAGATGACCAGAGGTAGTCGTGATCGTGAGACTCCCCAGTGAGCGACAAGTCCCCACATAAATCTAAGGTCTCGACGTGACACATTTGCCCAGAGCCCCACATGAGTCCAGAATAACTAAGAAGGCTTCTAGAGATACATGTTTCTCACTGTGGTCCTTCAGAGCAAGGCAGCATTTCCAGGAAGGCTATCTGTACGTCCCTGAGCAAATGTACGGAGAGGGCGAGGCGTGGAGAGGGCAGAGGGGAGCGCCTTTCCGGCATCACGTGTGGAATCGAAGCACCACAGGACCAAAGCGACACCGGGCGGCTCTGGAAGCTCAGATGTGTGGAGCTCGTCCTCACACTGGGGCCGGCCGTGGGTCGGGCCCTGTGTTGTCCTGGCTGGGGGAGGTGAGAGGGAGAATGAGGTACAAGAGTGTAGCATGGTGGAGAGAGAGCGAGCAGTGAATTCTGGCTCGTTCCACATTTCCCCCCGCTGCGACCCCGTGTCGAGCAGCCAGTGGTGCCTCATTTCGTCCTGAACCCCCCAGCTGGGAACAGCCACCTCGGCCAGTCGCTGCTCCTCCTTGGATATGCCAGGGTCATTTCTACGGTAGAGCTAAACATTCCTCTCTCCTCCAATCTAGGTGACCCGTTCCAGAATGACCCCTTTGCAGAACAACAGACCGCTTCAGCAGGTAAAAGCCTTTGTGGAAGAGGCTTTTTGGTTTTTCATGGACTGGTCCTCACCCTTATTTATCTACTTCTTTCTTTTTCTTTTTCTTTGCTGAGGTGAAATTCGTAGAACACAAAACTCAACATTTTTTTTTTTTAATTTTTTTTTTTTCAACGTTTATTTATTTTTGGGACAGAGAGAGACAGAGCATGAACGGGGGAGGGGCAGAGAGAGAGGGAGACACAGAATCGGAAACAGGCTCCAGGCTCTGAGCCATCAGCCCAGAGCCCGACGTGGGGCTCGAACTCCCAGACTGCGAGATCATGACCTGGCTGAAGTCGGACGCTTAACCGACTGTGCCACCCAGGCGCCCCAAAACTCAACATTTTTAAAGTGACAGTTCAGTGGCATTCAGTACATTCTTAATGTACAACCACCACCTGTGTGTAGTTCTAGAATGTTTCCATCCCCTAAAAGGAAACCTTATCCCCATGAGCAGTCACGCCCTCCTCCCCCAGCCCCAGGCAACCACCAATCTGCTGTCTATCTCTGGATTTACCTGTGTTTTCATTATTAAAGTCAGCTTTGTCGAGAGGTGTAATTTATACACAGCAAAATTCACCAATTTTAAGTGTATAATTAGATGAGTTTTAATAAATGAGTTTTGAGTTAGGTGAGAACATTTCCATCATCCCAGAAGGTTCTATTCTGCCTCCTACCCCCCATCCCCGGGTCCCTAGCAATCATTGATCTGCTTTCTGTCATTATGGTTTTTACCTTTTCTAGAATTTCATATAAAGGGCATCAGTCAGCTACACACTCTTTTATGTTTGGGTTCTTTCACTAAGAGCAATGTTGTTTATTCATGGAGCATGTTTTTCTTCACTTTCCAAAACACCTTCTAGATCCATTTGGAGGGGATCCTTTCAAAGAAAGCGACCCGTTCCGTGGCTCTGCACCTGACGACTTCTTTAAGAAACAGACAAAGAATGACCCATTTACCTCAGACCCGTTCACGAAAAACCCTTCCTTACCCTCAAAGGTGAGTGTCACCTGGGAGGCCTAGGTGCTGCCCGTGTGTGCCCATGGCGCACACGAAAGTGGCCCTTCCTTATCCCCCGCCCACCCCCGGGCAGAGTCCGGGGCTCCAACATGCGGACTGAGCTTGCAAAGCCTGACACGTGTGCACGTAGGCCGTGAGCGCCACACGGTTCTTCGGGAGCTGGGCCGCGGGCATGTCCTACTGCTGGAAGGTGAGGTGACTAGGCCCTGTGAGGCTTGTCCCATGAATCAGGGGTCACGTTCAGAGGTGCACTGAGCCCGCGTCAGGATGGGTTGGGCCCCGAATAGCTCTCTTTTCTCTGTTCCTTCCTGTGCCCCTGTCACTTCAGCTCAGGCCCACTGGCTGGCTTCTCTGTTCTGTCGCCTGCCCCCACTGCGACCCTGTCTCCCAACAAAAATGAAACAAAACAAAGCATCACATGTTCCACATGACCACCCTGCCATCTTCCTGGCAGCACTTAGTGTGTGAGGCACTCACGTGCCCCTCTCCACCCCCAGCATCTAGCGGACCGTGTGTTTTGCAGTGTTAGGCCCAACACACTGCATTAAATGGCTGTCAGCTAGGATTTGAAAAGCAAAACAGTGACTCTGATTGAACAGAGAATTCTCATGTCTAGGGGAGGGCGGCTTATAGCCTCCTTTCATGTTCTGGGCTATATCTCTTCCAAAGCCCTACAACGTGCCCTGTCTGTCCCTCTAGACCCAGAGTTTCTTGAAGGCCAGGATTGGTTTGTGACGTTTCCGTCTGTGAGACCTGTCGCGGGGACCCCCTTTCATTCTTGGTATTGAGCTGTGTGTGATGTGTGTTCTCACTCTCTGTGGATCAATTTTGTTGAGCTTGTCCATCAACCAGCTTTTGGTTATGTTAATTTCCCCTCCTGTTTGTTTCTATTTCACTGATTTCTGCTTTTTTTTTTTTTTTAAATTTTTTTTTTTTTTCAACGTTTATTTATTTTTGGGACAGAGAGAGACAGAGCATGAACAGGGGAGGGTCAGAGAGAGGGAGACATAGAATCGGAAACAGGCTCCAGGCTCTGAGCCATCAGCCCAGAGCCTGACGCGGGGCTCGAACTCACGGACCGCGAGATCGTGACCTGGCTGAAGCCGGACGCTTAACCGACTGCGCCACCCAGGCGCCCCTGATTTCTGCTTTTTATTATTTCCTTCCTCCTCTTTTGGGTTAGTACTTTGCTCTTCCATTTCTAACATCTGAAGATTCAACCTCAGGTCACTGATCTTAGACCGTTTTTTCTAACATAAATGTTTTCAAACTACACATTTTGCCCTGAGCACTGCTTAGCCACCTTCCACGCATTTTGAAACGTTCTGTCTTTACTGCCTTTTGTTTGTGGTATGTTCTAGTTTCCCTTGTGATATCTCTGTTGAACCATGCGTTATTTAAAATACTGTTTTGTTTCCAGATACTTGGGTTTTTTTTTTTCTTTTACGTGTCTTATAGTATTGATTTCTAATTAAATATGCTCCTAGGGAACATGTTTTGTATTTTTTGCGGTCCTTTTAAATTTATTTATATTCATTTTATGGTTTGCATTGGTGTCCATACTGTATAATTGAGAAGAATGTTTATGGTTGTCGGGTTCTATAAATGCGAATTACATCAGTGTGGTTGATAGTACTGTTCAGATCATTTGTGTCTTTACTGTTTTCTGTTTGTTTGTTTGTTTGTTTGTTTGTTTCGTAGCTTTCCCAATTGCTGAGAGAGGAATGTTAAAAATCTGTGATTGTGGAATTGTCTATAGCCCCGTTAATTCGGTCAAGTTTTGCTTCATGTGTTTTGAAGCTCTGTCTGGTGCCTACACATTTCTGCTGGTTGTATCACCGTGAGGCAGTGACCCTTTTATCATTATAAAAGCTTTCTTTCTTCCGCTGGTGACACCTTTGTCTTGAGATCTGTTCTATCTATTAAAACAGTTGCCTCATCCTCCTTATGCTTACTCTTTGTACGCTGCACCTTTTTGCATCCATTTACTTTCAGTAAATGGGTTTCTATATATGAAGGGTCTTTTAGAGCGAGCATGTAGTTGGGGCTGCTGGTCAATCCAGTCTGGAAATCTCTGCCTTCGAAATGGAGTGTTTATTTATTTATTAATTTTTTTTTTTAAATTTTCTTTTTTTAACGTTTATTTCTTTTTGAGACAGAGAGAGAGACACAGCATGAACGGGGGAGGGGCAGAGAGAGAGGGAGACACAGAATCAGAAGCAGGCTCCAGGCTCCAAGCCATCAGCCCAGAGCCCGATGCGGGGCTCGAACTCGCGGACCGCGAGATCGTGACCTGAGCTGAAGTCGGACGCTCAACCGACTCAGCCACCCAGGCGCCCCTCGAAATGGAGTATTTAGACCATTAACATTTAATTCAGTTATTGTTGTGGTTAGATTTGAGTCTATTTTATTATTTGCTTGTTCTTTATCCCCTTTGTTTTGTCACTCTATTCCCTTTCTGCCTTCTATTTATTTATTTATTTATTTATTTATTTATTTATTTATTTATTTATTTATTTATTTGAGAGAGAACGCACTAGGGGAGAGGGGCAGAGGGAGGGAGAGACTCTTAAGCAGGCTCCATGCTCAGTGCACAGCCTGATGTGGGGCTCGATCCCACGACCCTGGGACCATGACCTGAGCTGAAATCAAGAGTCAGACACTCAACCGACTGAACCACCCGGACACCCCTCTGCCTTCTTTTAGACTATTTGAATATTTTCTAGAATTCCATTTTCTAGTATCTTTTGGCCTATTTTACCTATATCTATTTCTATTATTTTTTAGAGGTTGCTTTAGGGATTACCATATACACCCTTAACTTTTCGTAGGCTCCTTGGAGTGAACGTTACATCACTTTATGTAAAATGTAGAAAACTTGCAGCCAAATTTTCTTGGGGGGATAACGATCCTGTCTAAAGGATAGATCCCTTTATCCACCTCCTCCCTAGCCAGCCGTGTCTCCTCTTATGTTACAGGTGTCCTACGAATATAATATGTCTAAATACGTCATAAAGCCTGGAAGACAGTCGTTTAAGTTTTGCCTTAATCCATTGTATGTATGTAAAAGAAATTTTAAAGAGGAAAAAAGTGGTCTGTTTATTTTTGCCCATATATTTGCCACTTGCTCTTTATTCCTTCCTCCGGATCTGACGTTTCCTCCCATTATCCTTTTCCTTAAGCCTGAAGAACTTGGTCTGGCACCTCTTCTAATACAGGTCTGCTTTGTTGTCATTCTTGAAGGGTATCGCTGCCTGAGCTAGTAGTTTTTGCCCCTTTCAGCACTTTGAGGATATTGTTCCACTGCTTTCTGGCCTTCCTTGTCCTTGAGGAGAAGCCGTCAGTCTCAGGCACTTCTTCTCCCAAATGTACCATCCTGTTCTTCTCTGGCTGCTTTCTCCCTGTCTGTCTCTCTGTCTCTCTGTCTCCCTGTCTGTCTCTCTGTCTCTCCCTCTCTGTCTCTCTGTCTCTCTCTGCCTTTCAGTAGTTTGTGAAGCATATGTATGTGGTTTTCTTTGTATTTATGTTGTTTGGGGTTTGCTGAGGTTCATAAATCTCTAAATGTCTTTTACTGGACTTTGCAAGTTTTTGGCTGTTACTTAAACATTTTCTTTGTCTCCCCTGTTCTCTTCTATCTTTGTGAGATTACAGTTACTTATATGTTAGAGCTTTTGCTGATGTCACCACAAGTCCCTGAGGCTCTGTTTTCTCATTCTTCTTTCTCTCTCTCTCTTTTTTTCTTGTAGATTGGATAATTTCTTCAGATCTGTCTTCTGTCTCACTTACTTTTTTCTCTATCTGTTGTGTAGCTGACCTAGTGAAGTTTTATTCTAGATAGTGTACATTTTTCAGTTTTAGAATTTCCATTTGTTTCTTTGTGTGGTTGCTGTTTTTCTGCTAAGATCTACCCATTCCTCTGAAGAGTATTTTCCTTTACTTCACTGAGCACAGTTGTTACTGCTTTAAAGTCGTCCTCATCTAAGAATTCCAGCGTCTGGGGCGTCTTGGGATTGGTTCTATTGATTGTCTTTTCCCTTGAGAACTGGCCACATTTTTCTGGTTCTTTAGAAACGTATCCTGTGTATCCTGAGTGCTCTTTCGTGGTGACTGGATACTGCTCTGTTCCTCCAGAGAGTCCGGACGGCGAGTTTTCTGTTGGGGTCTTAGCTTCGCAAAGCCCTCAGATTACAGCTGTCCAGACAGAAGATTCAACCTGGTTCTGTTCGTTCCTGCCCACCTTGAATTCTCGTCCAGAGTCTTCCTGCTTTGGTTCACTTCCTGAGCTTTCGGGTGGTTGCTTGTATTTACCTGTGTTTTGTATTTTGTCCAGAGTTTAGAGGCGTTATCTGCAGGAGGGTTTGGCCTGTGGGGATTTTACTCCACCAGGGTTTAGTACAAATCATTTTATCCTCCTCGTGGCCAGCACCAGATGTCAGGACAGTGTGTGGTTGAACGAATGGCTGGGTAAATGAGTGAACTGCTTTTCACTCTTCCTCTCTCCTTTCACTCAGCTCGACCCCTTTGAATCCAGTGAACCTTTTTCATCCTCCAGTGTCTCCTCAAAAGGATCAGGTGAGACCGATGGCTTATTTTCCTTCTGACCCTCCCTGCTGCCAGTGGAGGGAGCCCACCCGGTGATGGTTTTATTTCCAAAGCTGTGTGTCCTCAGAGTTTATGTCATTAGCCAGGGGCGCCCAGATCCTCGCCGGAAGCACTTTAGCCAAAGCCAGCTATACCTCCCCCTGACCCCGCCACTGCTCATCTTTGTGGAAAGGGAGGTCGGCAGTAGGGATGAAGTCAGTAATAACACCACTGTTACTGGTTGCTCTTTGCTCATTGCTCCTTACGGATCTCTGGTTTGTACCTTCAGATCTTTTTCCTAAAAGAATCCAAAGTTTGACCGAGGGTACTGGCTTCTGCATTGAGGGAGGGGAGCATTTGTGGACTCCCCCTGGTTCTGGGGAACAGTCCCTGCTTGGTCCTACTGCCTTGCCTAGCAGCTCGTGCTTGATGGTGATAGAGTTCATTACCATAGGTGGGTGTGGGGGTTATCCAGGCAAATTGCCCCCCTCAAAGGAGAAAGCTTGGCAAACTGCACGGACAGGCTCCCCACATACATGGCGCTGGTGGTGGGTCACTGCAGAACTGCACCCCCCCTCCCTGACCCGGGCTGTGCTTCCACACCTGTCACTCCTCTGCTGACCGTGAGCAGTGCTGGCTAGAAGTACAGATGGGACAGAGTCCCTGTGGCTGTCCCCTAGGCGGCCGTCACAGCAAGAGACTTCCGGCCGAGCTAGACCAACCATGAGCCAGCGCAGGTGGGGCCAGGGAGGCCTTGTTGAGGGCCTGCGTCCAGGTGCACGGCCCTGGCCACCTCCTCAGATGTCCCACGCTGGGGGCCGTGGAATATGGAGAGGCAGCACCTGACCCTGACCCCAGGAGGTGTGTTCCCTGAGCGCCCTGTAACTCTGCGTCTGTTGGTGCCACTTTGCAGGTCCCTTTGGAACCTTAGACCCCTTTGGAAGTGGGTCCTTCAATAGTGCTGAGGGCTTTGCCGACTTCAGCCAGATGTCCAAGGTAAAGCCCCACCCACGGAGCACGTGTGCCTCTGCCAGTGTCTTTGTGCCTCTTGTCGTGGTCTTGTCGTGAGCAGCCAGGCATAATTATTAATACCACGTATGTATTTCCTCGGCACCTGTCAGACTCTGAAACGCATCCTCATGTGAGGCCGTGAGCCGGCAGGCAGGGTATAGAAAATGCCTGTGGTTGTGATTGGCTCCATTTCCCTTCCTCTGAGTGAAACTGCCAGAGCCCTGAATCCCTCCACGAGGCCTACGTGTCGCGGGCTCCCCCCAGTCCTACTGGTGTCTGTTAGCTGCCAGATCTTAGGCAATAAAGTTGTGGCTGCACAGACCCAGAGAAGAGAAGGCATTAGGCACAGGGGACTCAGGAGGGTCACGGGTGCCAGGCCTGGTGTGCGTGCAGCTGAGACTGGAACTGTGGGCTGCAGGCTGGCAGGCGGGAGGGATCCAGAGAACGTGGGCCGGTTATGTAAGTGGGAGCTGCCTGTGAGAACCCGAGAAGGGTTTGGAAAGTGAGGGCTGGGTTTTGTGAACAAATACACAGGTTCAAGACAGATGACACTCCTGCACTTGTCGGGCTGGGCAGTAGCTGCGTGCCACGGTCAGGCGAATATAGCCCCTGGTGGTGTCGGGGTCCTGTTGTGCGAGGGGCTGGGAGTTGTGGCTAGGAAGCTCTATCATTTATTTATTTATTTTGAGAGAGAATGCACAAACATGAGCGGAGGAGGGACAGGGAGAGAGAGAGAGAGAGAGAGAGAGAGAGAATCCCAAGCAGGCTCCATGCTTAGTGCAGAGCCCAGCGTGGGGGTCCGTCTCATGAACCATGAGATCGTGACCTGAGCCGAAATCAAGAGTCGGGTGCTTAACCCACTGAGCCACCCACCAACTGAGCGTTGCCCTGAGAATGCTAAATCTTTAATGTAGCAAAAAGTCAGTAGATCATGTCCAAAATGGACAGATCAAGAAATAACAGTAGATGCCCATGATTATAGAGGTAAATCTCAGAAGAAACCGCTAAGAAGTCAAAAACGTCGGCCATGGTGAGTGGGAAAGGCAGTGGTCCGAGGATCTGCGGATCTTCGTTATAACCTTTAGTGTCCCTTGGTTTTAAGTATGAGTACGTACTTCTCTGATAAGAATTTGGGAAAGCGGCATTAGGTGTGCCCCATGTGGGCCTCAGGGCCCCGTCCCGAGGACCCACTTGTGCTCTGCTGCCTGCTGATAGTCCCTGCAGGCAGGTGAGGGCCTCACAGCCCGCGGCCCCAGAGCCATGCTTCTTCACTCATTCCTGCAGTCTTCAGTATCCACCTGCTCCAGCCCAGGTGCCATCGCCGTGGTGTGTGGGGGGGCGAGTGGTGGCCACAAGCGGGAGCCCGTCCCCATCCCTGGTCTTACCTCCTAGTGGGGAAGACTCACAAGCCAGATGGTGGAGAGGGAGCTGGGGAGGGCATCCCGGAGCACGTGGGAGCCGAGCATCCGCAGCAAGGAGTCACTTGCTTCCTGCACGCTGCCCACCCCTGCTGGGCAGCCCCCCACCCCTCCCCCGCCCGTCCCTGCCGAGCCAGCTCCCGGGGGGCCTGCTGGCTCCACGTGCACTCAGCCTGAGGGACACACACTCGCCTGGGCACTGAGCGCTTGTGGTGAGCCAATGTGTGATTGTGGCACACGGCTTCTGAGAAACCTTTGAGACTCCGTTCGGGTTTTCAGAGAAGCACATTGAGCGTACATCGTCAAGGTAGCAAACCCAGTTTCTGGCCAGAGAGAGGGTGTCTGCTTAGCCATCGGCTGTCACAGGAGGGAGCTCGGAGGTGCTGGTGTAGCTGCCTCTCATTGCAGTGCCTGCGGGGAGCAAGCCTCCGTCCCTCGTGTGGGAACGCTGGGACTCGGATGGTCAGGATGCTGTCTGGGATTGGCCAGAAGGCCCCAGGACAGGAGATTTGCTCGGATGTTTGCCTATCACTTGGCAGCTGTTACACACGGCCCTCCCTGCTCCTGGAGTGGAGCTGTGCGTCCTTCGCTTTCTCATCCCTGCTTAGTAGGCAGGAAAATCACCTCTTGAAAGCAGAAAACTTGTGCCACACGGTGGCAGCAGTCCCCAAACGAAGGGGCCTGCATTGCATTCTCCAGCTGTCGGAGCGAGCCCTCTCCCTTTGGGAGGCTGGCCCCAAAGACAGAGGGAGTGAGCCGCCAGTGGCCAGAGCTGAGACAAGGACAAGGGCACAAGAGGTGCCCTTTTGAGAGGTGTCCTCATCGAGGCTGCATGGGCTGGCGGGGGCTGCGCAGGGCGGCCAGTCTGGATGGGCTCTGGGCTTCCCTCTCCTTGTCCTCGTGTCCCTCGATCAGGCCGCACACACACGTGCACTTGTGACTCCAGAGCTGGTGGCCCCTTCCTGTTGGAGGCACTGGCTGGACGGAGCTGGACGGGGCCGTGGAAAATTTGTCTCCAGTGCTCCTTTGTTTTGTTTCCACGCTCCCGTCACCTCCCAGTGTCCTGCCACTTGTCCAGCTGTACACCGAGCCCTAACCTGGTAGGACTCTGTTTTCCCCTTCGGTTCTCTTTCTGTTTTTCAAGAAAAACATCGTGTGTATAAATAAAATGCTGAAGGAAATGAAAGTAAAGTGGCGAGAAGGCTTTTTTTTTTTGGCTTCTTGGTTTTGTTTTTTTGTGTGTGTTTTTTACATTGCCAGCTTTTCCCCTTCTGAGTGGGGTGGCAAGGCGATGCACACGGAGCCCTTTCTTGACTCCACCCTAAGTCGAGGTGTCCTCCTCTGCGTGGCGGTGCAGAGGGAAGGTGACTGCCAGAGAGCTGGTTCCAGCACATTCCTTCGGGAGAATCTTCGGGCTTGCTGCTGGCAGGGGAGGTCCTCCCACCCCCCGACCCGCAGAGATGTTTTTAGACCCGTGTTAATCCATCCCCTTGCTTTAAGAACAAATTCTGAGCATCTGAGAGTAAGAACAAGACCTGAACATAATTATTTCACTCCCTCCCCCCATGAAAAAAAGCCATCCGTGCAGTCCTTGGCTGGTGGTCAGGCCCTTTCCAGTCGTTTTCCCAGTGGTTTTTAAAGCTATGCATTCCTATTTAGGGCCGTTTCTTAAAAGGTGAGAGTAGCTTGCTTTAAACCAACTCTTTAAACCGTGAACCCAAACATGTTCCTCTCAGAGGTGCTTTTTATAGTGGCTTTTCTCTTCTTTTTCTTTTTTTTTCTTTCTGAGCACGCTTCACGCTGTGCCAGCCCGGAGAGCCCCTGCCGGCTTTACTGAAACCCTTCTAAAAATAGCGACTTTCCCTGAAGCTGCAGCCTGAGGAGGAACGGGTCGGGTCCCAGAGGAGGCTTCTTGGGAAACCTGGAGTTGTGAAAATTGGGATTCGGAAATGTTGCTCGCGGGCTGTGTGGTGTTAGAAGTGCTGTGGCTCACGGACGTGGTGGGAGTGGGCCTTTATGGGTGGAGCCCTGTCCCACTGGAGGGAGCTCACCAGCTCAGTGGGTTTGAGCACAGAGGGGACAGAGGGACATCCTGGCCTGCAAGTGCCCTCCACCAGCTGGGACCATCGTTATGGCTCGTGGTCCAGGCTGCAGCTCGTGGGCTGGATGGACGGGGACCCCGCGTACCCGACGCACAGCGGGGTGTGTCCAGAGGGCTCCAGCTGCCACTCCAGAGCTGGTGCATTCCCAATAGTCGGGACGAAGACTGGGGTCCACGTGGGGGGCCTTTGGGCTGGTCATGCCACCTCCCTGCTAAGAAATTGGTTTTGATTCCTGCCTGCCTGTCTCAGGTTGTGCAGAAATCGCATGAGCCTGTGTTTGGTGAATGGCGGGGGCAGGAGCAGAACCCACGTGCTCTCCCAGCAACTTTGCCCCCCATCCCTTACCCCCATTCCCAGACTACAGATTCTAAATAGACCTTGACACTTCGCCTCAACTCTCACGCTGTCGCCCTCCAGGGGCAGGGTCTATGGTTAATGGGAAACGGCAGGAATAAAACATCAGTAGCTGATGGGGCATCCGCAGGTTCCTATGGGCATCTAAAAGAATTTGACCACGGCCACACCCTTGGCATGATCATTTTGCCATCTTGGGCCAGTGTTTTTGGGGTGCCTGTTGGAGCTGTTTACACATGACTTCGTTGCATTTTTGCTGCAGCCCTAGAGCGAGGGCCTGTCATTATGGCCATTCCACGGATGAGGAAGCTGAGGCACCGAGCAGTTGGCTGTGGCAGGGCCAGGCCTCCAGCCCAGGCAGGGCCTCCCAGCCTCCTCCTGACCACTGCACTCTTTGTGCAGACGTTCCAGAAACTTGAGCTGCAGGACTCCCTACCTTCTGTTCCTAAAAGGACAGGTGTCCACCGAACCCGGAACGGGGGGACAGTGGCCGCGGAGGGAAGAACCTCCTTGCCCTACCACAGTCCTGCCAGCCCCGTCTGCCCCTCTTGCTCTGAGCTTCCTGGGGGCCCGGCATGGTCTTGGCAGGGGACTGAGTCTTCCTCATTTGACCCCCGTCTTCCTCAGGGCTTCCTCAGGGCTTTCCTCTCTTTTGCTGTCCCACTGACCCCGCGACCTGTTCTGCCTCTTGGCTGCATCCACCTGTGTCTCTCTGGGCCCAAGGACAGAGCTCGGCCTGGTTCAAGGCCCCAGACCTATCGCAGGGGGTAGGCCGCCGGCAGTGGAGGGCCCTCGCCCCGGAGGCAGATGACGTGGCTTCCTAACTCCCTGACTCCACCACTGAGGTGCTCTGTGGCTGTAGGCTGCATCGCCTCTCTGTGCCTCAGTTTCCCTGTGTGTAAAACGGAAGTGGTTGTTGGGAAGACGAGAAGATAGCAAGGAGCCAACATCTCCCACCCTAGAGGCCTCGGAGGGCTGGTAGAGGGGACCAGGATTGCCCAGCAGGATGTCCCTCTCGTTGTGGGCTGGCCACCTCTTCCCCACTGGAGCCTGGTGTCTATGACTGTGCCTGGGGCGGGGGTTGCACGTCATTGTCCCTGTGCTCAGATCCCAGGGGAGGGGGAGCTGTGTGCCATGACTGGATCCCAGAGGAGGGAGGACTCAGGCCCTGTCACCCAAAACCTGCGCTGGCCCATCTGCAGCTCGTCCGTCTGCCACTGGGGGTTTGTCGTGGCCCGGCACCGTACTGGCACTCTGCGCATGAGCTGCCCACGGAGACGAGTCATGGCCCGCCACGGGTGCTGCCCCACCACCTGGGCGGGGGCCCGTGCCTGCGCATGGTGATGTGTGTCCTGTGGCGTCCCACCAGGATATCAGGCAGGCACAGTTGGCAGAAAGGACTCTGGGGGCGGCGGTGAGGCTCGGTCAGTCTCTGAGAACAAGAGGGGATCGGGGTGGATGAGGTAGAGCTTGTCCCAGCTGGAGACCCTGTGTGCAGCAGGGCGCAAGGAGTTCCAGGGACTGGGGAATTGTCGAGGGGATGGGGCGGCCGCAGGGATGAGGCGGAAGAATCGGGCAGTGGGGGGGCGCTGCCGAAGTCCCCCTGTACCTTGAAGAGCGCTGTGGAGGCCACCTGTGGGCACTGGGGCTGCAGACTGCTGTGCACCTACCTGTCCCCTCTACCCCCCTGCCCACCTGTGCATCTGTCTCACTGGGAGGGAGGCTCTGAGTTGCATTTGAGGTGGGGGGGTGGGGGTGGAAGGGCCGTGCTGGAGGTGAGAGGAGCCTGGCAGAGGCAGCTGAGCCGGTGCCGGCCGGAGTGGGTGGGGCAGCAGCACCCTCGGGCCACCTGGGGGCGAGGGGGTGCTCCGCTGCCGTTCTGACCCGGTGCTCAGCCCAGAGACGGCACACGGAAGGGACTGCAGCTACTGCGAGGGCTTGGGCGGGGCCCATCTCTGAAGCATGAGCAGGAGGCCCAGGGGACCCTGGGGTCAGGAAAGACTCAGTGTCCCTGTGTGGGTAGGATGGTGCGTGTGGCAGGTCACACCCCTCTTGTGACATCAGCCCATCAAGGCACAGGGCAGCTCTTGCCTGCTCTCTGTTCGCTGGCTTGCCCCTCACAGGCCAGAGGACCCTGGCTGTTGAGGGTGGAGGAAAGCAGGGGTCTTGGGAGAGACCCGGGTCCCCGTGGGGCCGTGCCGCAGAGCCCCGGAGGGTTGGGGGCCTCGCCGAGGCTCTCGGTACGTGAGCGTTGGCTGAATGGACATCCATTGCCTCCGTTTTAACGATTATTTTTGCCTCTCTTTCGTGTCCTCTCTTACAGCCCCCAACTTCTGGTCCTTTCACCTCCTCCTTTGGAGGGGCAGGATTCCCAGATGACCCCTTTAAAAGTAAACAGGACACTCCCGCTCTGCCTCCGAAGAAACCTGCTCCTCCGCGGCCTAAACCGCCCAGCGGTCAGTACGCTTTCTTCTCTCGCAGCGCCCGCCCCCCGTCGCAGGCCGGCGGCGGTAGGGGGACCAGGGGCTTCTCTGTTCACCAGACCAGAGTGGAGCAGATGTCGGGGGCCCCACACTTGGCACAAGAGGGTCTCCCTACCGCTTAGGCCTGGGTCTGTGCACAGTGTGTGCCTGGAGCACGCCTCCCACCCCACCCACCCTCACCCTGTCCTGGGGGCCCCTGGGCTCCAGGCTCAGTGTGGGCCTCCGGGGTGGTCTCCAGAAGGCCCAGGGCTCAGCCCTTGTGGTGGCGTGTGTGGTCAAGATCTGGTGGCCCCTCTGGCTTCCCCTCCCACCCGAGCTGTTTTCCAAGTTGGCTGAGGCCTCCCCCTCGATCCAGTGCCTCCCTGCTGGTTAAGGACTCGGCGTAGGGTTTGGGGTGGGGGTCCTTTTGGCCGTGCTTGATGCAGGAGGAGGCAGGTGGCTCTGGGCTCCCTTCTGCTTGGCTCCCGCCCGGTGTCGCTCCCGAAAAGCTCTAAGCAGGGGGCTTCCTGTAGACCTGGCCCGTCCTGGCTGTGGCTGGTGCTGCTGATCTCTCTCTCGGTCCTGCCCCTAGGGCCCCACTCTCAGGAGAGGGCCCAGGTGTCCCCCTGAGGAGGCTGAGGACTCAGAGCTTGTGTGGGGACTCTGTCTCATATGATGGCCACAGGCTGACAGGCCAGGTTGCTGGACTCGAAAGGAGAAAGCTGTTGTTTCGAGTGGCAGAGGGATTCACTGCAATTTCCTAGCCCCTTCCTCCACCCCTGCTTACTGTTTTCTTGCTGCCCTGGCTTCAGGCAGCCTCCGCGACGCTGTCCTGAGTGGGTGGCCATAGGAGACCCACACGCTCCCTCGAAACTTGGTCCTGCCTGAGCTAGCTTCTGCCCTTCAGTCCACCTGGGGCTCCACTCGGCGGCCCGTGGAACTCTCTAGTTGCAGCTGGTCATTGGTCCCAGGCCCTCCAGTCATCCCACACAAGGTCCACCCGTCAAAGTCCTCCTCTTAGCAGAGGTGAATGGAGGGGAAGTTATTTTTAAGAGGCCGCCTGCCCTGTCATATCACCTGAGCGAGCTACGGCTTGCTTTCAGGAGGACGGGAGCCCCGCCTGCAGGGCGGCTCTACGGGGACCCTGGCAGTCTCCTGATGGAAAGTCATCAGGCCTCCGTGCTCCACCTGAAAAAAGGGAGCCACAGCATGCGTGCACACGCCTGCATACGCCCCGCCCACGCATGGGTTCACGCTTATGTGCCTATGTGCGTGCTCACATGCTCACGTGCTGCTCACACGTGCAGACGCGTGTGCACACATGCACACGTTCCCGTGCACCCTCACCTGTATGTGTTCTCACACAGTGCTCCCACGCACCTGCATGTGCGTTGCACACGTCACGTTCTCACGCACACACGGGCTCGTACACGGGACAGTGCAGGAGGTGTCGGGCCTCAAGGAGATGCTCCAGAACTTCACGCTCAGGGTTTCTTGGAAACTCTTATTTCCGCCTCCTCCCCTTACTTGAACCAGTGCCGGATCTGCGTTTAAATTTGCTCTTCACTGTCCCCTTCCCCCTCGTGTCACCCTCTGCAAAGCCTCCGCGCCCCGTTTGGGCTTCTGCTTGTAGCGCACCGCGGACTTAGAAAGCAGAGAAGCCATCCGCATTTGGGAGAGGTTTGGGCCTGTATTCTGGGGAGTCTCAGGCTGCTTTGCTCTTGGCTTTGGGCCACCGTACCCTTGCTCTGCCGTGGCCGGTGAGGTGCTGGTGCCCCAAATATCCTGTTCATGTCCATAGACCCTCAGGGAGCACTTATGGGTCTGTTCCCTAGCCAGCTTACCTAGCAAGACCTCCAAGAGAGGACGGGCACCATGATGGTCGTTTCTCAGAAGAGGAAAGGGAAGTGAGAGAGGTCACGTGGGCCACCCACTGTCACCCAGCAAAGTGGCAGCAGGGCCAGCCCTGGACCCAGCGACCTGCCCCCCCTGGGCCTCTCCATCCCTGTCAACAGTTGGAATGAGGTTCAGAGTGCTCTGGAGATTGGCAATGCGTGCGCGGTGTTTGATCTGTAACGGCCGTGACGTACCTGCGTTGAGGTCTAAATGTCTCTCGTCTGATTCTCTTACCTAGAAGCAGTGGCTGATCAGAAAAACTCTGTGCTGTACACACTGCTGGGTGGTAGGTACACGCCGTGTGAGCGTTGTCGTTTGAGCGATTCCAGCGGTGGCTCAGCTGCGATTTCGTACTAACCTCTAACAACACGGAAGTTGCCGGCTGTGTAGATGCACCCCACGCATGACATCTGAACCGAGCAGTTGACACTTTAATGATTGCATCTGGGGTGGGGGGGGGGGATGTGCACCCTGACACCACCCCTCCACGTCCACACTGCACAGAGCGAGACTGCGTAAGCCCCGGAGCAGTCGGGGGTTAGCTGGTTATTAGCAGGACAGGTCAGTGGACGAGTCTGGAGCCAGTCCTGCTCAAAGTGTTTGTTATGAGGACAGAGGGCACGACTCGTGTTTTCATGGCTGCTTACAACAGGCAGCAGCCAGGGAGATGTCCAAATTTTGTTGTTTTTCTGTTTTTGTTTTTGTTTTTTAAGAAAATGAAGGCCAACCTTTTGAAAGTGAGGGAACAGAATGTGCTTCTCCGCTCTTCTCACTGACCGGGCCTTTTGCCGTGTGGAAAGGCCACCCGGCCGGCATCTGAGGTGGCCACTGCCACCTGGGAACACCACATGGTCACACTCAAGGGCCTTCCCAGCTTGCGGAAGGCCCCACTGTGGTCCCACCCTGGGGGCAAGGTGAAGTGGGTACCCGGCTGCTGGAGGCCCTGTGGTCCTGGTGAGGGAGCCCTGCTCCATGGAGATCCCAAGTGGACGATCCAGACTGCCTGGCGAGAACGGTTTTTTCCACAAACCAAAACTCACGGCTTCATGCCTGCACTCACAGAAACCAACACGAAGGCACGGCTCGTCCGTAGTAGGTTCTAGAACTCTGCCAGGTCTCTGCACCTGGAGGTGGCTCTGATATGTGAGGCCACTAGAATCCAGGATGGTAGGTCAGGCTCAGTCCGTGTTTCTGGACATTGGCGCAAGGGCGAAGGGTCACATTCTGGCTGTGCCATCTCCTTGAGGGGCTCTGGGCGAGCGCCTGCTCCTCATCAAGCCTCGGTTTCCCTGACTGAACATGGGACCGACTCTGGCCAAGCAGGGGCCGTGTGGAGAAAGTGCCCTGCACGGTGATGACCCTCGCTGTGATGTGTGTGATGTGTGTCCCCATCCCCTCCCCAGGGTCCCGGGACCAGGACACAGGTCCTCTTCCACAGGCTCCTTTCCCAGAGGCGGACAGAAGCTGGGCCCGAGGCAGCCATGTGCACGCCGGGAGTTACCAAGGGACCCTCTCCCCCACGAGATTGCAGTTTGGCAGAAACCTTTGCAGTTGAAAGAGAGCATGGGTAGCTGAACTTCAAAGAGGGCTCCAGGATCCTCTCTGGCGAAGCTCAGCTCTTGTCGCTTGTGCGGGACGGGGTGCACGTTTGGGTCTGAGTCACGCATGGTCTTTTGGGTACCGTCTCTCGCATGCCATATCTTGCAGCGTTCACCTTCTGTGGGAGTTGTTTTTGTTTGTTCTTCAAAGCTCCACTGAGGTTTGACGTGCAGTAAACTCGCGTATTTAAGTGTCAGCCTGTTGCGATCACGGTGGGAGACCGGCCACCTGGGAGCCTCACCGAGGTTCCCTGTGAAAGAGTTCTGGTGTCATGTACATGTGACTGGAGCAGCCCACGGCTGGCCATCGGCTTTCGCTGCTAAAGATGCAGTTCTGTCTTGACCCGAGCCAGAAAGCGTGCCCTCCGGGCCACTGAGAATCACCCTCTGGGACACCTGGAGCTCCAGGGTCCACACTGAGTTCTCTGTGCTCAGAGCTCTTTTCTAGAAAGGTCTGTCAAGGTATTCAGTAAGCAGCAGGTGCCTGTTCTTGGTAGAGAGAATTGGTTTCTTCCAGGCAGATGCAAAACAGACCCCGCTCGCAGCCTCTGAAACCTGTCAGTTAAAGCTGGTGCTCGCACACCTCCCCCAGGTAAACAATGGTGTATTTTCTGCAACGGATCAGAGACCGAGATCAGTCAGAACTCACCGCTGAAGAGTTTCTAGGTAAAAGTTGTTGATTTGCAAAGGGAGAAACAGATTTTTTTTCAAGGGCAGGAAATGGCTGTGTGGGTGTCAGTGATTGGGCCTCCGCACCCCAGCGACAGATAGCGGGATCCTGCCCTCGGCCCCACCCTCCCCACTTCCTGCAAGTGCAGCCCTGCGCCCTGCCCGGCCCCTGCGGTGCCCCCAAGTCACCTTTAACCTCTCCGCAATTTAATTAGCCTTTTATTACTGCTAATGACCTTTTCACCTCCACAATAAAGCCATGCACGTGCCCAGGTTGCCTTTTTTGGTCCCCTCCCACCTGCCCTCAATTCGCCAACCGACACAGGGAAAATGAAATCGCATTTAATCTGAGTCCTGTTTGAGTCAAATGATTAAAAAACAAAACAAAACAAAAAAGCAGTCCTTTCCCCCCTGGAACGGGAGTCTCCTCCCACAGCTGTGTGTGGACGCCACGCAGGGTGACTGCGGCTTCTTGCTTTGGCCGGTTCTCGCTGCTGCCCACCCACAGGCCAGCCCGCTCACTGGGCGGTCACCCTGCCCGTCCCGGGTGAGCCGCCCACGGGACTCGGTCGTGGAGGAAGCCCCGAGTTCCTCCACGGCACCAGCCCGTGTGCACGCTCGGCTCTCCACCTGCTCTGACAGGCCAGGCTGAGGCTGAAACCGGGGTGGCCGTCCTTCGCCCGTGTAGGTCCTGGACCTCTTGTTTGTCGCTCAAGATCCACTTTTAAAATGGCTTCTCCAGTTGAGCCGTGCGGTTAGCACCTCAACCTTGAACCTAACTACTTTAATTCCGTTCCCACGATGATTTCAAAGAGATAATTCGGTGGGTACAAGCGAAGTTCTAGAATGGGACAAGAGCGGTTCGCCGCCATCTCAAGAAGCCTGGAAAATTCTGGCACTTGCCGGCCAGCCTGGGTCGGGGTGCCGCAGCGGAGCCGCGGGCGCCCAGCCTGGTGGAGCCCTCCTTTCCCGCTCGCCGTCCCCGCCAGCTGGGGGGCGGGGGCGGGGGGGGGGGACGAGCATCTGTGTCAGGGCTGGGGGTGACGCCCTGGCAGCACGCGCTCGCCAGCAGACCCTGCTCCCCGCAGACAGAGAAACGCCCTTTTCCTCTCAGCCTCTTCCTTGAGAAATGCCTGGAGATGGACTGTTCTCTGGGGTGCATTTCTGCTCTGCAAAGTCGGCTGAGTTTGAAAATAGAAGCATTTGCCTATCTTAGCACACGCCCACCCTCCTGCACCCCGGAGGGAAGATTGAGTGGGAGTTGAGTGACACAGTTGTCATCTGTAGCTCAGTGGCGTGGGGTCCCGGAGCAGAGGAATCCGAGTTCCTGGGGGGCTGTGGGGCCTCAGGGTGGGGTGTGGGCTTAGGGAGCCTGGACCCCCTGCCCATCCTGCCACCGACCGTGGGTGTGAATGGATAGGAGCCACTGCCCCGCCCCTGGTTCCCCGCCCCCTTCCCAGCCATCTTGAGGGCTTCGTGTGCCTGCTGCCAGGCTTCCCCCAACCCCTTGGTTCCACTTAGAGCGAGGTGAAGGAGCCTAGGAAGGTGTGCCCGGTGTGGCCCCTACTTCTCCACGGTCCCACATCCCCTCATTTCTCGATTCAAAGCACCGAGTCATTCCTTTGCCTTTGCCTTTGTCAGCTGAAAAACAGCATGTGCGTGTGGGGCAGGGGGGAGTCTGGCCATACAGAGAGCAAGAGTGGGGGGTTCCCTGTTCTGCTAAGACTGGACTCACTCCTTCCAAGCTGCCCCCACAGTAGGAGGGAGCTCCTGGGGGGCTGTGCACCTCCAGTGCACGCACGCTTTCTAACCGTCTTTCAGACCCGCCTATAACACTTGTGATTTTGTTAAATGTGGGCACGACGCCTTTCTGCCCGTGCCGAGGTAGCGATTTGGCAGCTTTGGAGCTCCTCTGTAGGGACGAACAGAGGCTGGGCCACCTCGGCCCAGTGGCACAGACCCAGGGCTCCCCCCCTTCTGGCTGCTGCGTAGCCACGAGCGTCTCCCCATCCCCTGCCAGGGCGCCCTGAGCCCCTGGGAGAGGTTGGCACGGGTCGGCGCACGGGGCTGTTCCAGCAGAGTGTGTCGAAGGCAAAATTCAAAGAACAAATGTGATTTTTGCAAAAGCAGAACTATGAAACCTGCAGTCTGTATTGTTTTTGTTGTAAAGACTGATCTGTAATTTGACAGATTGGTAAGTTGACTTGTAAGTCGCGAACTCCTCTCCATGGTTTGGCACAGAACTAAAGTAGCCCCTGTCGGGAGCCTTTTGTTGAAACTTCTTGAAAATCCTCTCTCTCAGTGATACGTGTGTCTTGAGGACCCAAAGAGTGTGGCCACTTTCCTTCCCCCTTTTCTCCTCTCTCTTCTGATGGCGGGTTGACCCCACATCCACGGGGCTCGTCACCCAGCTCAATTCCATGACCTTTGACCACCCCAGACACCGTAGAGGCTGAAAAACATATCTGTTGTGGAGATGCCTGGTGGATAATAGTAAATATTTGTTCAGCTTTTCTCAACAATTCAGTACCAAACCTCATCCTGTTCCCCTCAATGCATTAGGCAGATTTTTCTTAAAATTCAGTAAATATTTTTAGTGGAAAATCTCAACGCTGTGATGGTGGGGACCTCAGATTTTATCTGCCGGGGCTGTGCTACTTGGCACGGCTTTGATCTGCGGGGTTTGCCTTCTCTCACATGTGCATCAGTGAGAGCGAGCACGGCTGGCATCTGCAGGGCTCCTCGCTTGCAAGCCGTTAGTTGGTCCCGAGCGCCGCGGTTGGAGAAGTGGGTTTCTTCCCTCCCTCGCCTCCCCCATGTCCCTCCAGATAGGTGGGGGCCGGAGGAAAACGCTGAAGTGTGTTGGTTGAAAAGCAGTCTCTTTCAGTCAAAGGTTCCCGAGGGATTATGAATTTGAAGCCTTGTGCTCTGCACGGGCTGCTTTTTGTCTCCCTTTCTCCCCACTGCCCCCGGTGAAGCTGTTTTGCTGAGGGTGGGGGGGGGGGTGGCGGGAAGGGAGAAGCCAAGAGTGCCCCCTCCCCAGCCACAGTCCTCCCTTGTGGTGTGACAGTCAGAAGCATGGCGATTGGGTGGGTGCCCGTGCCGTGGAGGGTGAGGGGCAGTCGCCTGAGGGTCCCCTGTTGTATAGGGTGAGGGGCAGCTGTGTGGACGTGTCCCGTGTTGGCATAAATGGCAGTTGTGTGAACGTCCTGTGTTGTGTAGGGTAATAGCTAAGGTGGGGCAGCTGTCCTGACCACAAACCTTTGTTTTTTTCTTTCTTTTCTTTTCTTTCTTTCTTTCTTTTTTTTTTTTTTGTTGTTGTGTTTTCTTGTTTTTGTATTTATCTCTCAGCTCTAGAAACGTAGTTGCATTTTCCAGCTGTGGCCTCGAATCTTACAAATAGAGCCCAGCAAATGTCCAGTTGGGATGAAAAATGCACTCACACTTCGGTGCATTTTTGATATTTTTACCCTTCAGGTTCATCGAGACCCTCAATCACCCAAAACCTCTTCCTCTCCTCCTAAGTAAAGACTTTCAAATAAGGGAATCTACCTCCCATCAAGAGTTTTGAGCATTCCCGGTTTTCTGTGTTTGTAAGCCCGTCATTTTTCCCATTGGCGGGCCGGGCTCTTGCGGACCCTTCCCGGGCAGCGGTTTCCTGAAAAGCGCATTGGGAAAGGTGTGACAAGGGGGCAGTCCTGATGTCAGAGACTCAGGGGCGCCTGCCCGGGGCCCGGCCGCTTCCCCGATCCCGGGTGCCCAGGGTTCGGGGGGCAAGGGGAGGGCACACACGGCCTTGAAAAGTTAAATAGGAGAATTAAAGAAATTTCTACCAGGGTGGAGCCGGCCACTGGTTTTTTTTTTTTTTTTTTTAACAGCACACACTGTGGTAAACCATCGGGCTCGTATTGTTTTTGCCGAAGGCAGTCCTGTGTGCGGTTTCGGTGCACCGCTTGGGTAGCTGTTGAAACTGTTGCGGTTTGAAATAAGCCCTACTTTGCCTTTTCTTCAATCTTGCACTCCTCTGTTAATGAGGACTCCTCTGAGGATTGGAGAGTCACCGTGGGCGACATGCCTGCAGCTCCCAGCCCCCGGGGGGTCGTCGCTTGGTGCCTCCTCGCTCACCACCTTCCCTCCGCCAAGGGGTCAGGCGGTGCCCCGCGCAGCCCTCTAGGAGCGGTGACCCCACGCCTCCCAAATGGCATGTGTCGGGAGTCACCCTGGTTAGTTTCTTTTCCAGCCCTTCCTAAAAAATGATTGCCGTTGCCTCCCCTGCACCGTGTTCTAGTCAGCATCTTTCCTTCCTTGTGGCACCTGGAGTCGTGGAAAAGGCAGAAAACGGGCAGTGACTTGGCTCAGGGGCACGGAGGCAGCTTAGAATGACTTTGTCACGTTCGAGATAAACTACACCTCAGAAAATCGGAAAAACGATTAAGGCGTTAGCAGAAGTGGTTATGTAAAAGCAGGAACTACACCCAGAATGTTTGAAAAGTGCAGCTGCTAAAAATAAATGGGGGTGCAGAGTAGGAAGTTTGGACCGAGGGCAGTCACGGTGTGCGTTTCTTTGCAGAAAGCCTCTGGTCGCCAGCACGGTGTCAGGCCAAGCCAGAGTCGCCACCGATTTTGCACGTGTCGGGTCCAATAATTCAGCCTCTGCACCCAAGCACAAAAACAGACAACCGAGAAAAAACCGTTTTGTTTCTTTTTTTTTTTTTCCCCTCTGAAATCAAGAGCAGTTGATGTGCCCTGGTTTCATATTAACGCAGTCATGATTTCTAAATAACAACGGTTTCAGCAACGGAGCAAGACCAGGCCCCAGCAGTTTTGATGTGAACGACACTTTTCATCTCCCCGATCACCTCTTTGCTTGTCAGAAACCTCAGCTTGAAATCCTAGTGGGCTGGATTCTGAACCACCACCCCCAAAAGCAATTTAAAAACCACAACAAACCCGAACCAGGGTGGGGAGATGTTCCCAATTTAAAAGAAGGAAAGAGCACAGAGTAGGCGCTGCCTTTGAACGTTCGGACCGTTGTGCTCCTCGCGCTTGGGGCCGGGCTGGGGTCAGCTGACCCCTTTATGCCCACTCCGCTGTCTGCCCTTGGGACCAGACCCTGCAAGAAATGCTCCAGGAAGTCAAGCAGCTGGCCACTTGGCTGTGCTGTGCCCTGGCATTTCCAGCCTGTCCTCAGCAACTCTCTACTTTTTCCTGTATTAGAATCTTCTTCTTTGGTCCATTGTCATTTTAGTTTTTGACTTGAAAAAAATCAGCCCACGAGGGCACCAGTGAATATTGGTCTCTCTTGCAGAGGAGGGAAGCCAGAACTCTTTTCTAGCTCCCCAGCGGGGCTTCCCGAAAGGGCCTCAGGTCCCTCAGGACAGTCCTGTGGCTCTTGTATGGCAGCCCCGGGCCCACGAGGACCCCCACCAGGGCCAGGGAGCGGTATTTGCTTGTACCAGCAGTTGCCGAGCCCCACCTGGGAGGAACTGACCCTCGTGTGCTGGGGGCTACACCAGGAAGGATCGGTGCCACGGGAGGGGGACAAGGCAGTTGGAGACCCCGCAGGGGAGGAGTGAGCCCTGAGGGAGGGGTCTGCCGGGGAAGGGCGAGGCAAGAGAGACTGGCTGGGCAGGACGGACGGTACAGGTGGTTAGGACAGTGGAAGTGGCAAGGGGAAAGAGGCTGGGAGTGGTCATGCCACGAGGACCATGCATACTGGGTTAGCATCCCGTCCTCATGCAACCTGAGCCTGTGTCCCCAACCCTCAGGATGCTGTCCCCCAGGGCACCCCTGCCTGTGTCCTTAGGGGTCCTTGCATATACTGGGTCAGTGTGTACATGAGGGCCAGTCTTCCTGGTGTCCAGGAGCCCCCGGAGCGGGCTTCACTCAGGAGCACGTGTGTCTCCCCACGCTCAGGCCTCGGCTGCTGCTGCTGCACGGGCTTTGGAAGGCGAGGTGGAGTCTGCCTCCTGGTACACTCCACAGGGGGATCTTCTGGGGCTGTGCGTCTTCTCTCGGGGGCGGCCCCTGGCTTGTGCTCCACGCTGGGAAAGGAGGGCTTGAGGAGGGGGTGATGGGCGGGTGCCTGTGAAGCGGTCCAAGGCGAAGGTGCCCTTGTCCGGAGGCTGCAGGTGCCACCGTGCTGCACACAGGGCTTCTGAGTGGCTGCATCAGAGCAGAGAGCTGCAGCCAAGGGTCCTCGGTTTTCTTGTGGGGGCCCCGGGGGGCTCCAGTCTCCCAGAAGGGCCTGATCGCACGGCAGGAAGAAGTGAGTGCTTACCGCCTGCTTGCTGTCCGAGCTCCGTGCCCGCTCCACATCAGGGGCGGGTGTGCTTTTCCCGTGAAAGGCCAGAGAGTCAGTGTTCATCCCCCGCAGGCCTCACGTTATCCTAGCAGCCACAGAGGACACAGGATTGAGTCGGCACAGCGTGTTGGCACTGGCATACCTGAAAAGCTTGGTTTACAGAAGCAGGTAGCCCTGTCGTGGGTGGATCCCTCCTCTTGGTCACTGCTCTGGCAGCCACGCGGGGTGGGCCCCTCACGACCCCCACGTGAGTGTGTTCGGGCTGCCGTAGCAGGACCACAGGCTGGGCGGCCTAACGGAAATGTACCACTGTCCCACGGCCCTGGGGGCTGGGGGTCTAAGGTCAAGGTGCCGAAAGGCTTGGCTGGTTCCTTCTGAGGCCGCTCTCCTTGGCTGGTAGCTGGTGATCCTCTCCTCGTGTCTTCATGTCACATCATCTTCTCTCTGTGGACGTGTGTGTCCTAATCCCCTTTTCTTATAAAGTCACCCGTATGGGACAAGGGCCCCCCCCGCAGGACCTCATTTTAGTGTAATCACCTCTTCCAAGACCCCGTCTCCAAATACAGTCACGTTCTTAGGTGCTGGGGGTGGGCACAATATAACGAACTTGTGGGGGATGCAGTTCGGCCCGTAACAACCCCTTTTCATGGAGTAGGAGACTAAGGCTGAGGACAGGGTCGAGGGGTGGCTGCTGTGCTACCCCCCGTCCCCCAGGGGTAGGTCTGGCCTGCCCCGGGGCTGGGCTGGAAGAGTTGAGCACAGGGCACAGGAGTTCCCCCGAGAGGACAGTAGCAACTGAGTCGGGAGTGCATCCTGGGCAGAGGGACCAGCCAGAAAAAAACCCCGCGTTGGGGGGGGTTCCCAGGAAAGGAGGTGCCACTCGAGCCCTGGAGGGGTGGCAGGCAATGCGGTTGGGGAGACTTTGGCATGGGTTGCAGGGCCTTCGGGAGTCACCGCGCGATGGGAGAAGCATAGGCCCGGGGTGGGGCTGGGGGTACAGCGGGACCTGTAAGGAAGAAAGCTCCGTTCAGCGAGGGTGTAAAGCATCAGGCCCTACGATAGCATCAGGACACAGCAGCGGACGGCGGGGCCCTAGCCCCAGGGAGCTTATGTTGTGTTGAGAGAGAGCAAAAATACACACGTGATGTAATGACAGAAGGTAACAGGGGCCGCAGAACGGGAGACGGGGAGGCATCTTGGCCAGAAGTGGGGAGGGTCAGCCTCTGGCTCTGCGAGAGGAAGGGTTGGTTTCCCAGGCCTGGGGACAGCAGGCACAAAGGACTCAGCTGGGCGGGGCTGGTGCATATTCCTAGAGCAGCAGCGAGCGAGCCTTTGGGAGATCTCAGCAGCGGGATCGGGATCGGCTAGATGTTAAAAAGCCGTTAAAAAGCCGTTTTGCTGGATGAGGATGGCCTATGGGGCAGGAAGCTGGGAGGGGGAGCGACCAGTGAGGTGAGCGGTTCCCAGGGACCCAGGAGAGAGGAGAGCTGCTTGCTCGGGGCGGTAGCTGCAAAGAGAAATAGGGCATCTCCGGGTGGTGTGGGCATGCCCACCCTTCCTCCCGCTTGGAGTGCCCCTGGAGTATGTCTGCCCCCCACTGTTCTCAGGTGGACAGCCTGGAGTTTGCAAGTGGCTGGGCCGGCCTCACCTGACAGCTGTCTCCTCTCCCCCTAGTCTGGGGACCAGGGAGGCCTTGACTCACCCGTTGGCTCATCCTTCAGAGCAGGGAGTAGGCCGGCTGTGCACGGCGGCTGTGTTGGGGGGGTGGTTCTTCGAGGCCAGTGGGACAAGCCAGGGAGCTGTGGCGAGCACCCAGAACACCCTGCTCCCTGCAGCCCTGTGGCGCGGAGGTCCAGGAGGAGGAGGAGGAGGAGGAGGTGGGAGAGCTGATGTCAGGGGGGATGGCACCCGCAGCAGCACTTGGTGCCGGAGGGACAGCTTGAAGATCTGGGCTCTGTCGTGGACGGGGGAGGAGCCCCCAGCGGTAGAGTCGCAGCCAGTATAGAATGTGGGGGGGGGGCTCCCCCAGGCCTTCTCTCTGGCAAGTCACTTGCTATGGGAGAGGGAGGTCCTAATTCCTGCTGCACGGACTCTGCACTACCCTTCTGGGGAGTGACCCATCCGGTCCCGTAACCCATGCCAGTGTGGCACACCCGGGGCTTTGGCAAAGGCTTTCTGTGGGGGCTCCTTCTTCTAGCTCATAGGGCCCGCCCACCATCGGGCCCTGCGTCTGCCTATGAATTGATTTGAGGCCACTGGGAGAGGTGGGCTGATGCGCCGGCCTGCCCCCTCCCCGCTTCTTGGTCCACCTGAGTCCTACTGGTACTGCCTGGGGCAGGCGGTGTGACCGAGAAGGGCAGAACCCACTGCGGTGCAGGATGCCAAGGTGGCCTCGGGGGTGGGGGGCCAGACCCCACTGCTCCTAGGGGCACCACGCCTCAGCCATCTCATCTGACCCCTGCCTCTTTATTCCCGCTTCACACGTAGGAAACCGGCCAGCTGGGGCTGAGGTGCTTGTCCTTGGTGAGGTCTTGACACTAAAAGAAGCAGAGGCAGGCCGTGGCCCCAGAGCTCTTAGGGACACCTCAGGGCCTTTAGAAATGTGAGCAGCAGCATGGAGAGGATGGTTTTGAGAGCTGGGCCTGAAGATGGACGGGTGGGCGGTGTCTCTAGCTGGCAGGTGATGTGGCAGAGGCTGGCTGAGTGAGGAAGGCAGGTGTCCCAGGCTCAGGTGCTGCATGGGGGCACCTGAGATGCCACTCGGGGCTGGAGGCATCTTCTGGATGTGCAGCTAGATGTCCCAGGTCATATGTGCAATGTGGCCCTTGGCTTTTAGGTTCTTCGTGCACATTAGTTTTGAAATTGCAAGAGTAAACGTAAACAGCTGGATTGACAAGTTGGAATTATGTTAAGTGCTCTCTAGTCTCTAGCCTGGGGCTTGGACGCAGACCTGCTTGGACTGAATTAAACACCTCACTCTGGGTGCCCCGACCGCCCTGGCCTGCCATCGGGCAAAGGAGTGGCGTCAGGCAGGGACCCGGCCTACAAAATGGGCAGATCCTGGAGGCTCATCAAGTGTTGCTAGGCAGGCCTGGGGAGGCCCCTGGTTCCTAGTGGAATATTCTAGCACGCTGGCAGGACTTGTTAGGAGAAGCTGCCTGCCCTCAAGCCACAGCCCCTAGCGTGATCTCAGGGCCTCAGTTGTCTCTAACTCTAAGCATGTGTATCCCACACTCATCCCGTAGCGATCTGCCTTGCCAGGACCCAGGCATCCTAGAGCCACCCTCTCAGCAAGGACCCAGAAAGGCCCAAATCCTGCCCGTTGGAGCCACCAGCACCAAAGGGCAGAAGTGGGAGCTGAAAACAAATCTAAATCTCAGGATAGCAGAGGGGGTTTGTCTGGTGAGCCTCACAACTAATGCTAACTCTGTACCATGTTGTGAAACCAATTCCCCCTTTTAATTGCAAATACCCCCCCCCTTTTTTTTGCTAGAAGTTTTACAGTGTATTTTTCTGCTCAGCCATGACTTTCCGTGTGATAAGTAAATGTGTTGCCACACTAAAATGAGTCACTTTGAAACATGCCTGCGAGTTCGCTTGTTAAAGACAGTAAATTTTAGCTGTGTGGGGCGGGGAAGGGAGGGGGTTGTCTGAAGTGGTTTTCTTGTATTTGCCCGCAAACCCGTTAAGCCTCCGGGATAAGGTGAGCATAAAGCGAGATCCACCCAGGATTCCCTGGGATCTGTCCCACCACTGAGCGGCATTCCAGCCCTTTCCAAAGAGGGAGAGGGTGTCTCCGTGAGCGCGTGCCGGCCTCCTCGGTCAGGACTCTGTTCTGTCCGTGGTCAGTAACTTGTATTTCTTTTTTTTTTCTCCCCCCCCCCTTTTTTTTTTTCTTTTTTCTCCTAAACTTTCCAGGTAAAAGTACACCTGTAAGCCAGCTTGGTTCTGCAGACTTTCCCGAGCCCCCCGATCCATTCCAGCCACTCGGGGCTGACAGCAGTGACCCGTTCCAAAATAAAAAGGGGTTTGGGGACCCGTTTAGTGGAAAAGATCCATTTGCTCCCTCCTCTTCAGCTAAACCTTCTAAAGCCTCTTCCTTGGGCTTTGCAGACTTCACCTCTGTAAGTTGAGCTTCCTCTGCGCCACCCCCCACCCCCAACCCTCCGCTTGCAGCTTCTTTGGGGTTGTTTTTTTGTCTCTTTCCAAAGGCAAACTTGGCTTATGTCCCCCGGTACCTCAGTGCTCTCACTTGTGTTATTTATTCTGTACTACTGCTTTCTGTAAGAAAAACAGTTTCTCAATAAAACAAAAAAAAGAGCTACGGTTTGGATACTCTGTGATAAGGGCATGCTTTCTTCCAGCGGGGTGGCCACACAGGCCTGTTTCTGTCCTTCCTGGTTAGACTCTGTGTTATTTCTGTCGCCCAGAGGCTGTTGTGTTCAGGGACTCTTGGCAGCTGAGGTGTCGCACGCTTCCGAAGTCTGAAAACAAGACGGCAGAAGTTTCGTTAGGGTGTCGCTGCCCCCAGAAGGGTCTCCGTTGCCAGAGTTGTGATGGGCCCGCCCCAGTGCATTTGAAGCGGCTAGTGAGGACGGATGGACCCAGGCAGGACCCGCAAAGGAAGAGCCATTCGATTTTTCAGCGCTTAATTCAGTTACCAGCTACAATGCACAGAGAAGTCCAGCCCAGAACAACTGCCCTGACGCCCTTTCCCTTTGCCAAAACTAAACCAAAACCAAAACCCTCCCGGAGCCAGTTAGCAAAGCTAAGTGCCTTTTCAGAAGCTAATCCTGGGATTTCTGAAAGCCTGGCTTTGTTTCTCGGAGCAGAGCGCAAGAAAAGATTCCAGGTTGTAAAACGCTGTCCCTCCAGGCTGTTTTCAGTACCTTCCTGGGTACCGAGAATCTTGTTCTCCGAGAGCTTCAGATGTTGTCTTCCCAGAACTGGTTTCACGGTCTGTCTGTCGCGCACTGTTTGTTTTTGAAAAGGTTTTCTTCATTCGAATTTGCAAAGTACTTTTGTTTCCTGGCTAGGGGTGGAGACGCATGACCTAATAGACGCTCCTGCTCCCAGACTCTCTGTCCTAACATAGGCTCTGCCCTGTCGGTGCCCAGTGAGTGCCTGATTCGCTTCAGATCCACCTCGTGCACAGCTAGCCGTCCTGTGGCGTTACCGAAATCGCCCGAGATGCCGACGCGTTCTCGGCTCTCGGCGACCTATAAATATTTTACGACTGCCCTTAGCTGAATTTTGTTGACAGCCAGTGCACACTGTGGATGTATACAAATGGCAACATTATTAATAAAAGCCCAAAACAAAACCCGCTTTATCTACAGTTTCTTGAATAGTACCACATTTGTATTTTGGTGGGGAAAAAAAAAATGTTAAACGCTGATGAGAAAAATAGAGCTGTTCACGTATGATTCGGGTACTCTCTTTTGGGTAGGGAAGAGGGGTAAGTAGATGTGATTGGCAATTGGGAGAAACGACTGTTCTCTTTCTGAAATGCATGGTTCTGTTTCTGTGACCCCCACCCCCCACCTGATGGCTGGTTTGGGGAAGATATTTAAAAAAAAAAAAATCTGAGGTTTCAAGCTGTCATTTGGCCCAACATTTTTGGTCATTCCAGAAACATCCCTGGTATTTGATCATTCTCGTTTCCAGGTGGGGGATCAGGTTCCACCCAGTTTGCAGCCCTGCTGTTCTTTGTTTGAAATCGCCTTTCCCGCTTTGGATGCCCCAGTTTTTCCAAAGGAAATGACCCGACAGTGGGATTTGGCCACTCTGCTGGGATGGAGTGTGGGGAGAGGCAGGCAGGACACCTGACTGGTTTGGTTTGTCCCCTTCGGTCCTACTATAGTCCCAAGATGGTCAACCTGTCCCACCTTGGGACACTCAGGATGTCTTTGCGTTTTCATGACATCCAGGGATGCAGCCCATTGGCCACTGGTTTCTGGTTCCCTGGACCTTGAAGATCTGGGCCAACTCAAAACAGGGCCAGAGTCGGTTCCTCCGGTTTGTGTATTTCAGCTTCCCCAAGTAAACGCTGACAGGTCTCTTCCTGCCCAGTCACTGGCACCGTGACTCTTTCAGCTCGAATGTTCTAAGAGTGGCACCGAGACGCCCTGTTCCCCGCGCAGAAGCCTCTGGGTCCGCACTGGAGCTCAGTTACGCCGATGTCACTGTGCGTGCCGTCCCCCGTTGGCGCCCTGGCTCTGCCACTCTGGAAGCCTCTAATTTATGAGCCCTGAGTTTCCATCAATGGGTTACTTGTCCTTGGAGCTGTTCACGGGAAACGTCTCCAAGATTTCTTTCAAAACAAGACTTTCTGTCTCAGGCAAATGTGTTTATTAGGAAGTAGCATTTATAGGTTAGCAAAATGGCTCATTTTTCCAGAAGTGCAGAGCAGCTATCAGATCGGTGCGCCGTGCACCCTCAACTGAGTTGGATGCGATTCTCACGGTGGCAGCAGTGAGCCAGTGGGAGGTGGCTGCAGGCATCCTGCACATGGCACGGTACAGGCTCTGTCACACGCCTCGGGCCCCGGGGAGGAACGGTCCTGGGTGCCTTGTGTGCGGAGCCATCTGGACCCCGGATTTCTGCCGAGAGGCTGCTGAAGTAAAACTGCTAAGTGTCCGCCTCGAGATGTCGAGGGAGGGCAGCAACCTGTGCCCCACTGTCTCCGCTCCAGGACGGCGCAGGGGTGAAGCGGGAGTCAGCTGCCGTTGATGGAGTGGCGGCCGCATCCACAGGTGCTCCAGGTTCTGGCCTTGACGACGCGGGCAGGTCAGAGGACCGGGGTCCGCTGGGACACGGAGAGAATTTTCTGCTGACATGAGGCCCAGAGGGAGCCACAAGGAACCCTCTTCCTCCGGTGTTCTCTCGGAAACGATGGTCCAGCCTGCTTCTCAAGTGCGCACAAACCATATGCTTGGTTCGAGTCTCCATAGAGAATCCTGAAGCTGGCCCCAACCCAGTCCGCTCTGAAGGCATCTGGAATGTTCCTGTCAGCACATCTAATTTGAAAATGGAGACCCCTTGAGCAGGAGGCTTTGTGGTGACATCCTAAGACTCTGGGGCTGGGCGGGAATCATGGTGTGGCCGTGTGGCCTCAGCTGATACTTGACCCCTCCTGGCCTTGCTTCCAGGCTGTGGCTGGATCACCCTGGCCGTTGCCTGTCAGCCCCCACCCACCCCCTCCTCTGAGCTGACAGAGGACAAGGTCCCTGTCAACCATGCTGCCATTTCTGCCAGCATTTTGTTGTTTTTTCCTTGTTTTTCTCCTGATGAGGTATGGGAAAATTCCCCAGAGTGCGGGGGTGGGGGCTTTCTGTGACGGGCAGTGGAAACAGGGGTGGGGACCAGATTTCAGGGAGTCCTACCTGGAGACTCATCACCCCCCTGAACGCTTTTCTGGGTAGCTTCTTTGAGAAAGTCAGACTTAGCCTTTCTTCCTGGCACGGCTCTTTTTCATGCTGACCCCACATTTGTCCCCACCTGACTCCCAAGGCCAGACGGAGGGAGGCTGCCTCTCCTGTCCCACCTCCTTCTCCAGGCCACATGTGGTCCAGACCAGGCTTCCTCCACCGCCCCTCCCCCCTCTGGTGCACAAGCCCTTGGAAGTCTAGCCCCTCCCACCCCATGCTCTGTTCTGGCAACGTCAGGGTTGGCTGGTAACCCCCCACCCCGGCAAAAGCCACACTCACGAAGGTGCCCTGTAGCCCCAACTCCTCAGCTGTGGCTGACCGCCCCTGCCCCGCCTCCACCCAGACCCAGAGAGAAAGTCCAGCGCGCTGCGGGCCAGAGCTCCCTGCTGTCCCCAGGCCTCCGTGTCCCCACCTGTCGGACGAGCTCACCCCCCAGTTGCCACTCAGGCTCAGTACGTGTGTGAAGAGGTGGCCGCGAATTTCTTTGTGCTTCCTTCCCCAGTGCTCCCCCTGAGGTCTGTATGGGCCTCCTCGAAGCCCGTGTCAGATTGGGATTGTCTGTATGCCTGTTCCCGAGGGCCGCCTTTCCAAGGGCCGGCCTGCCTGTTTCTTTGGTGTCGTCCAGCACTTAGTGAAGAGCCGGCAGAGCGGGTGCAGAGAAGAGACCTGGGAAGGGCCCCGAGTCTGCGTTGGGGCATGTGACGGGGGGTCTTGGGGGGAGCCAGCGACCCACGCCACGGGAAGAGCGTGTGAGATCTAGCTTTGCTTTTCTTGCCAGAAAGCTAAGGTGCCTTGACTGGTTTGAAACCACCCATCTTGGTATCAGAACGGTTTCCTCTGCTGCTGAAAAAAATTTTTTTTTGAATTGAAACTTTTGGAAAAGGACCTCAAGAACTCCTGGACCGATTGGCTGCTGTAAATGTTCAAGTACAAAGTGGCGCTTAGCAGGCCTAGAGCTCCCCGGACCGTGGCCGGGGTAGAGATGCCGCGTTTCAAGACAGTCGTCTGTGCACTTGTGAAGCCCAGAGCCCCATGCACCTGCCAGAACTCTCCAGTCTCGGCACCTTCCACCCACTGGTGTCATCGGCCCGTCATCGAGGCCCGGGCCTTGTGGGTTCGCTGTTTGAGCTCCTCGGTTCAGACCTCTGCTCCACCGCCGTTTTCAGAGACGCCCCGAGAGGAGGCCACGCGGAGGCTCCTCCTTCACACTCCCGTTGAAGCCTCATAGACTCCGACCCCGGGGAGTTGCAGGAAATCTCTCTGTGTCCCCAAACTGACGCCTCTCGTTGCCTGCCTTGGTTTCCTGCGGGCAGGGCGACTAGTTTCTCTGAGGTCCCAGGTGGCAGTTCAGGTCAGACCGTTTCTCAGTGCATGTGACCCTGGGTCAGGACCGGGGGGCGTGCGTGTCCCCTCCCCGCTCCCGACCGAGGCACGGGCTTCTTTGGCTTCTGCCGGTTTTCACGTGCACGCCACGCGGCCCCCGCCCCCCCCCCCCAGCGCACCCCAGCATTGCATTCTCCTGCACCCCAACAGCGCGCGCCGGAGGCACCCTCCTCGCCCCCCCCACCCCCAAGTGGCGGCTCGCAGCTTCCGGGCCGAGTAACCCCACCTCCATTTTCCTTTGCAGTTTGGCAATGAGGAGCAGCAACTCGCGTGGGCCAAGCGGGAGAGCGAGAAGGCGGAGCAGGAGAGGCTGGCGCGGCTGCGGCGGCAGGAGCAGGAGGACCTGGAGCTGGCCATCGCGCTCAGCAAGGCTGACATGCCCGCCGCCTAGGCGCCCGGCCCCGGCCACCGGCGCGGGCGGGACGGCCGCGGGGGCGCTGGTGCAAAAGGAGAAAGCTCCAGTCTGTCTGTACGCACGCACGCACGCACAGTGGCCCCCGTTTCACGTGGTGACGCGTGGCCGCCACTGTTCCGCCAAGGACTCGCGGGTCAGAGGGCCTCGGGCTCGGGGGGCTCACCTGCGCCGTGACGTCCCTGTTGAGCGGCGGCACCCGGTTCTCCCTCCGCCCGGAGCACAGGACCGTGACTCCCGGCCTTTCGTCTCCTGCTCGCGCCGGCGCCGGGGCGCCCCCACCCGACGCCTCCCCGACCCCCCCTTCTGAGACAGACATCTGGGCGGTGTCCGCATCCGTTGTATAAAATTCAGTTCGAATGGTTAATATAAAGTATTTTAATACAAAACACAATCTTTCTTTCCCTTTCATTGAAATGTTATCTTCCTGGCTTTAACGTTCACACGTGGTATCCCAGAGGGAAACCAGCCCCCCGCGGTGGGCGGAAAACCAGATGGAAGGTTCCTGTGTGAATCCTAAGCGCTTGAGTGGCTTCTAGGGCCACAAAGCCAATTTGGGACGTTTTCAGGGTCGCCCTGGCTCCCCAGGGTCATTGTCACTAGAGGGGGCGGCCCTTCGTCAAGGCCCCGCAATTTGAAAAAAAGAGCCCTGTGCCATTCGCTGAGGCCTGGTCTCCATCAGGGGCGAGGCCGCTGGGCAGTCCGAAACCGTAGTCAGAATCGGGAAATGGGACAGTTTTCCCCTAGGATGCAGCTGTGTTCCCCTAGAACGTTCCGGAAGCTTGGATGTAACTGTTGACAGGACGACCTCAGGAGTTGCTGAAGATATTGCAGATCTGCCCCCTGCTTTGCTTCTCGCTGTCCCCAGGGAGATGAGACCCCCCTTTCCCTCCTCCCCCCCTCCCCACCCCCCACCAACTTCTTTCAGATAAAGATGATAATAACTTTCGAATCTGAGCGGCCTGAGCATAGCCTGGGAAGAGCCTTTATCCAGAGAAAATGCAGCAGAGAACCTCTGACCCCCAAACCACGCAGGTTCGGGAGGGGACGAGATGGGAATGTCAGGATCAAGCATTCCGGGAAATCTCAGGGGACCCAGCCCCGGCCCCTTCTGGGTCAGATTCTAAGACCCTTCTTTGGAAAAGTTCCTTTTCGGTGTTCGTTGTGTATCTCTGGGCCAAGGTCTCTGCCTGCTCCCCTTCCCCAGCCAAGGCAGGGCCGCTCACCCCCGCCCCCCTGCCTGCTGCTTCTCAGCCCCCCTGCCCCCCAATGCACATGCTTTATCACCTCCAGGGAATCATTCTAACAGACGTATTTATTTGCTTGTTCTTACGCTTTAGTAAACTTTACTTCTTAGACCCAGTTTCAGATTTGCAGAAAAATCACAAAGATAATGCAGAGGGGTTCCCATAAACCCCTAACAAATTCCCCTGTTTTTAACCTCTTGTACTCATAATGGTACATTTGTTAGAACTAATGAACCAATATTGGGAAATTAAATCTCCCTTTTCCAGGTTATGGACGAGGGGCCCCCGGGGTCCTGGAGGGTGTGGGATTCCCTGGTGCCCAGGAGACCGCCTGGCTTCTCTGTCCTTGGCAGTGACGTGGGTCTGGGGCCTCGCACGAAGCCTGTGGGCTTCCTGACCTCTGAGGGGCGTGCCCCCCATCCTCTCTGGAAGAGCCGGCAGCTTCCAGAATGTGGCTGGAGGCGATTCCTCAGGCTTCCTCCCCTCAGGTGGCAGTCACCGTGTCACTGCTCCCCAAGGTGGTCACAGCTCTGCACGTGGGCATGAGGTGAACCCCTCTCCGTGTTTGCAATGATTCAGCTTCCATCATTTTGTTTCAGCCTCAGAGCCACCTGGCAGGCGAGGCAAGGCGACCGTGCATTTTCCTGGTGGGAAAACCGAGGCTCCGCGTCTTGTAGTCATTTGCACGGAGCCTCAAAGCCCCAAAGCGCCGGTGGCTCAGCATTTTGCCAGTCTTGGAAAAGGTTTGTTTCTTCTTGCCCCGTTGCTTTTTTACGTATCCACTGCACCTAGAAAAGGCACAGAAAGAGTCTCTTTACGTCTTAGAAATGGAGGACCGTGCACTGAATTAGGAGCTCTTACCCAGGGAGGTGCGATGGGCTTTAGGGAATCCTCGAACCCCTGAGGTTGCATTTGTGTATTTTTCTTGTTTATGTGGAGGGTGTCCATGATGTTTTCATTTGGTTGTTAAAGGTTCCCAGACACCCCGCCCCCCCAAAAACGGTTATGAGCCAGTTTTAAGTCCCATTTCCTTTCTCCCCAGCCTCCCCCCCACACTCAGGGATGCTCCTACACAGACACCCAAAATCAGCCTCCAATCCACCGATCCCTCCCCGCTCCCGCGGGCTTGCTCTGCCTCTTCCTCGGCAGGGAACACGCACACCCTTTCCTAAAACACAGAGTATCCAGTTCGAAAGCATTTATTATGAGAATCTCCAAACATAGTAGCGGCGAGAAGAGCACAGTAAACCCCCGCATACGCGTCGCCCGGTGTCCGATCCCTTTGCAGCCAGGCTTTAAGGCAGTTCGGTCACGGCATCATTTCGTCCTTCCCCATCCAAGTACGCGTCGCTCAGAAAGGTGGGCGCCTTCTCACGCAGCCACCAGGCCACGATCACGCCTAAAGCTAAGGGTCATACCCTCCCTCCATCCAATCACATCCTGCATGTGAACGGCAGCACCTTTGATTTCGCAACATCACTGATGTGCCGCCCGATGGCTGGAAGCCTTTGTCCCCTTAGCAGGTGCCCCGCTCTGTTCAGGCTCCCACCTGTGCTGGCTGCTTCCCCACCTCCTCACCGTCCAGCCACCCAGCCCCGGCTGCCGCGGGACCGGCACCCAAGGGTCCAGGATACCCGGTCCGAGCCGCCTCCTGCAAAAGGCTGGCCGATTATCTGCCACTGAAATGAAATTGCATCTTCAAAGCCCGTTTCATTTAAAAGGACATCCTAGTCCTGGAACAGTTGTGGAAAGCTATTTTTAAAACAGGAAGCGTCTGAGAAACAAAGAACCTGCCTCCTGAAATAATGGAGTAAATATTTCTGCCGCCTTATCAGATCTGGTTCCTTTTGAAACATGGTACTTTTGTTGTTGTTTTTTTTTTTCCCCAAATTTTCCCCAGTAAAAGTTACCAGGAGCCGTACAAATTGTATCATGAGCTGTTGTTGGAAAAACATAAAGGGAAATGTGATCCTTATCACAGACTTATTCCAGAGAAATTACGTGATATGGGCTTGCATGTTTATGTTTAGTGGGTTTTTAAATATCTCTTTGATTTGCTCTCCAGCAGCAGTATGCTCCTGCTTCATGACCTTGGGCACACGCTACCTAACCGCTCTGGGACTCACTTTCCTCCTTTGGCAAGGAGGCTGGACCGGACGAAGACCTTTCTAGCTTTAAAAGTCTTAAGATTATGATTCAAGTCTCTAGAAAGGCACACATATTTTAGGAGTTCAGGTAACAATAAAGAAGAAAACGGAAACCATCCTGGTGGCCTCGTCTTTACTTAAAACGTTTTGTGCACCTATAGGTAACAACATCGTATTATGATCACCAAACATGCTAAGAAGAGACTAGAGCTTAATTGTTCCAGCCACTAAAAAGGAATTATGATTATGTAATGCAATAGAGGTGCTAATTCTTGCTAAATGGAAATCGTATTATAATACCTAAGTGTATCAAATTAACGTGTGCACCTTAAATTTACGCAGTGTTGTAAAAATTTACGCAATGTTATATGTCAAATGTATTTCAATAAAAATATTTTTCCATGCCTTAAAAAAAATTGAAAAAGATATTTTTCCACTCTTGAAAACCATTTGCTAGCTAAGGGAGAAATGCTAGCTTAAATAACTAGTGTGTGTGTGTGTGTGTGTGTGTGTGTGTGTGTGTGTGTGTATATACACTATTATATAATTACTACATGGGCACCTGGATGTCTTAGTTGGTTGAGCGTCCAACTCTTGATTTCAGTTCAGCTCATGATCCAGGGCTGTGGGCTCGAGCCCCACACTCAATGTGGAGCCTGCCTAAGTTTCTCTCTCTCTCCCTCTCTCTCTCCCTCTGCCCCTCTTCCCTGCTCCAACTCTGTCTCTCTCAAATAAATACTTACTACACATACTATTATATATAATTGTAGTAGTATTGTATACATTAGTAGTCTGACCTATAATAGACTCTCATGTATAATGATAATACTATTATACCATATAGAGTCTATAACATGTCAATATCAAAATATTGTGACAAGGATATATATCAATACTATAATATGTACCTTATAAATTAAAAAAAATATTTGATGAGAAGCCTCAGTTTAATAAATGAGCAATTCTGTGACCTTGCAATGGTCTTCCTACACTGACCTTCAATCTGGGGGTAGAGAACCCTTTCTGGGGACCAGAACATAAGGGCTTTTCAGATAATGGCCTGCAGTGAATATTGTTTCTTTGTGCTCGAGACAAAGGGCAGAGTTTCCATTCTGAGAGCCAAAAAAAGACCCAAGATGAGATGTGGCCATTGTTCAGCCGTAAACACACTTTTTAAAGGAAGTGGGGATCCTGGTTCTAAGAGAACAGCATGGTAGACCGGACCTGCGATTCCTTTCCGGTTCCAGATCCTAGGATAAGAGTCTTCTGGCTTCTCTTCCCCTAAGGGAGACCAGAGAAGACCCTGAGGGGTGAAGAGACCATGGGTGGGCTGGGAAGGACACAGCCTTGAGTCGGACAGGCTCTGTGTAAACCCAGCTCCCCTCTCGATAGACCCGGGGGAGCCCACACCATCCCTTGGGACTGTTTCTCCTCCTCTGTAAAGCGGAGAGAATAACATCATCTCCCAGGGCTGTTGTGAGAATCCATGGCAGTGTTCTCAGCACATTCTAGAGGCTCAAGGTAGAAAGCACAGAAAGAACAGTAGCAGTAGTTGTTTTGTCATCTATTTTTGTTACCAACTGTGGTAAGGAGAAAAAAAAAAAACCCACCTAACAAAATGCACCATCTCAACGATTTTTACTGTACGATTCAGTAGTGTGGACTCTCTTCGCGTTGTTGTGCAATAGCTCTCTAGAAGTTTTTCATCTTGCAAAACTGAAACTTCATAGCCATGGAACAACAACTCCCCGTTTCCCCTCTCCCCCAGCCGGTGGTAGCGGTTTTTGTTATTACTGATTCGGAGGGTTCTCATTAAAGCAATGGTCGCCACGATAGTGATTGCCTTGCACTTCGATAGCAGGGGCTCGTGCCGTCTAGGTCTGCTACCCAGGAACGTGCGGAGAGCTAACTCTCGTCTATACTGGATAAGCTACCACTCTGTCGCTAAGTATGGGAGGCTCGTTCCAAGGGAAATTGGTGTGGGGTAGGCGGGGAGCCGGGAGGCCCCTCAGACCTGCTGTTAACTTTCCCGGAGATGGTACGAAGGCCCGTGGAGAGAAGGGGGCTCCCGTGTCCCGAGTGCCTTGGGCGGACCAAGTCCATTTTCGGCCCACAGACGGGGAAAATGGTGGTTATGTCCGAAACCAAGAGGCTAGCCCCGACTCAGAGGCCTGGCCAGGGGACTTTCCACTTGAGGAGGACAGATGCCATTGCCCTTGGAGTGGCACTGCTGGACTCTATCATGAGCCTGTCACCACTTCAACAGTGGTTATTTTTATAGCCGACAATGACACTTACTGGAAGTGGCCTGGCATTCATAGCTCCTGCAGTTAAGTCTGAGGAGTTGGAGGGCAATGGCCCCGGGACGTGGTGGTTCTTCGGGTCCTTGACCAAGACGATCCCACAGAGTAGATCCCTTCCAGCCCCGGAAGGATTCCGGGGATCCCCAGCCTTCCACAGGGCTGATTCTCTCTGGACATACGCTTGAGGCCACAGAGCCATCGCACTCTCCTGTCCTACAAGTCCTCTGACCCTCATGGCTTACCCCAGCCACCTTGTCACCTGCGCCTGCCTGGCCCTCCCAGGAAGGAGTGCGTCTGGCCAACTGCAGCGGGGGGCGGGGGGGGGGGCAGATTCTCCCATTTTCCATCTTCCGTGCCACCTTCTTGATTTGTTTGAGCTTCTCAGTTGCGCTTTTTCTCTCAAGCATTGACTGGGCCAAGGAAGATGGTTCATTTAACAGAGGAAATGACTAGAAATTGATTTTCAGCTGCGGAGGCTCCTTTCACGCCTAGAGCACATCCTACCCCTCGCAGACATGTCCCTGTCCCCCAGGCCCGTGCCCCAGCTTGGAAGGAAGCCCTGCGGGGAGGCATTTTTCTGATACTTTGTCTTCAGGCCATTGGCTGTATTTCTAGCAACTCTTTTTTCTCTATCTTTTGCCGCCTCTCACATCCAACCGTCCACTTCGAACCCTGCTTTTGCTTAAATTGTCTTGCTGACTCTACATCCCAGTCCTTGGGGCGGTGCCCACATGTATTCTCTGAACGAAACCTTTTCTCGGGAAGCGTGGGTGAGCGAACAAGCAGGAATTGTTCCAGCGGTCACCAGCCGGTGACAGACTCTGGGTCCCCCGTGCTGCCGTGGACCTTCTTGGGGGGGACGCGGGGACCCCCAGACAGATGGGAGGCTTTGGCAAGGCATCTGTAAGAGCGAAAGTCAGGCCGTGAGACTCCTCACCTGGCCTTCGTGGAGGGCCTGTGGCAGCTGTGTAACTCGATCCAGAAAATTCTTCCCGCCTGTAGTCAGTCCAGTGACGCAGGGGCCGTTCTCACTGAGTCGCCTGCCTCCGTCACCTGAGAGTCTGGTTTAAGCCCTGGGGCCCGGGGCGCCCTTACCGTTTGTCATTTGTAACTTTCTCTCGGGAGCCTGAGAACCATCCCAGGTCGACCTGCTGTATTGCTGTAGAAACCAGATGCCCTCAACTACGGTTGTATTTCCAGAAACAGGAAATGCTGCCAGCAGCCAACTGTACTTTGAATCAGATTTAATTCCACAAACTTTTACTTTCTCTCACGTTGTTCTGGACCAGGGGCCGGTAGGCTTTCTGTCAGGGACCGGGTTTGGCTTTTGGGGCCGTATGGTTTCTCTTGCAATTACTCAAGTCGGCCATTATCGCACAAAAGCAGCCTGAGAACAGACAGCATGTGGCTGTGTGCCAATAAAACTTTATTTTACAAAACCATTTGGGGGGCCACGTGTGGCCCTCGGGCCATAGTTTGTCACACCAGATCTAGGGCCTGAGCTGGGTACTGGGGAGGCAGTGGTGAGCCAGACATTTTCTCTGCCCTCATGGAGCTCCAGCTGAATTTTTTTTTTTTTTAATTGGGGTGGAACACTTTCTGATTTCTCTGTAATTTGATTTCTATCTTTCTCTGGGGTGCAGGCGGCATTACTTGGAAGAATAAAAATTAAATGCTACATTGTTTGCCGCACTATGAAACCAGAGGTCCCCCTCCCTGTTTTCCCACAAATCTTAGCGTCAACGTGCTCAAAAGGAAATTATGTGAAATAAGAATGGCTCCTTCTGTGAATCTAATGATAACGTCAAGGTCATACCATCGTTTTGATTCCCCCCCTGTCTACATTAGGGGCTCTCTTTCCCATCGTGACTTAAGGCTGACAAACGCACGGGCTGAAAAGAATTTTTTTGCTTTTTTAAAAAAAAAGTTTATTTATTTTGAGAGAGAGCACGTACGCGCAGGGGTGGGGGAGAGAGAGGCAGAGCGAGATGGAGAGAGTCAATCCCAAGCAGGCTCTGTGCTGTCAGCTCAGAGCCCGACGCGGGGCTCCATCTCACAAACCGTGAGATCACGACCTGAGCCAAAATCCAGAGTCCGTTGTTGAACCAACCGAGCCACCCAGGCGCCCCTGAACGGGATTTGTTTTTAAACCCTAAAATGGGAAATCCGTTGTTTTTTCTGAAAGTCACTCAAGTATCCAGTTATACGTGTCAGTGGAGCTCTAGGTAGCATTACCTCGTGAAATGAAAAGGGGGTTTGAACTCACCCTTTTCTGTGTATCTGTTTTCTGTTGTTAAAAAAGGAGTGACTGTTCCGAGAGGCTGCGGGTCAGTCCTCTGCTGTTATGTCTGATTTCCCAAATGCTATGTTTATTTATCACATCACGGTAAAACACACAGCTGTAAAACTTACCGTCTTAACCATTTCTCAGTCCAGTCGGTGTCTGGTGAATTCATGTCGTGTAACCATCGTCACCATCCAGTCTCCAGGATTCTTCATCTTGTGACACTGAAAGTCTGTCCCCCTTAAACACAAATTTCCCATCCCTCCCCCAAATAGCAAAAGAGAAATACTACGTAGGGTCGTGCAGTATTTGTCTTTCGCGTCTGGCTCAGTGCTCTCAGCACAGGGTCCTCAAGGCTCATCCGTGTTGTAACACACGTCGGAATCTTCTTTTTTAAGCCGGAGTAATATTCTAGTGCACGCGTGTGCGCGTGCGTGTGTGCGTGTGTATCCTGTCTTGTTTTCCATCCATCCGTCAAGAGAAGAGACACTAAAAAAAGACCAAATTTTATGTTACACTCACAAAAGAATTTTGTGAAGAAGGACAGCATTTTATAATGGAAGCCTCTATTCCGATTTTCTTCTTTCAGAAAATAGTTTTGTTTTTATTGAGGTAAAATATACATAGCATGCAATTAACCACTTAATGAAGGGGCAATTGAGGGGCACTCGGTGCATTCGCAGTGTTGTGCAACCATCACTTGTAGGTCCAGAACATTCCCATCACCCCAAGGGACACCCCCGCTCCCCAAACCCCTCCCCTTGCCCCTGAGAACCACCAGTCTGTTCTCTGTCTCTATGGATCTGCCTGTTCTGGGTGTTTCATGTTAATGGGATCACATACCGTGTGGATTTGGGTCTGGCTGCTTTCACTCGGCACGATGTTTTCAAGGTTCATCCCCCTTGTAGCGTGAGCTGGTGCTTCGTTCCTTTTTTTTAATGGCTGAATATTATTGCCTCGCGTGGATGGATTATTTTGTGTATTTACTTATACTTTGATGGGCGCTTGAGTTCTTCCTACTTTTTGGCCACTATGGATAATGCTGCGGTGAATATCCTGATTGTTTCTTGAACCAGCAAGCCAACAACAGCAACAAAAATAAGAAAACAACTGCCGGGGCATCTGAGTGGCTCAGTTGGTTAAGCCTCCGACTTCCGCTCAGGTCAGGATCTCACGGTTCATGGGCTCGAGCCCCGCGTCGGGCTCTGTGCTGACAGCTCAGAGCCTGGAGCCTGCTTTGGATTCTGTGTCTCCCTCTCTCTCTGCCCCCCACGTCAGAAATAAAAACGTTAAAAAATTTTTTTAAAAATTGCCAAAACTTTGCCTCCAAGCAAAAGTCTTTCAGGAGCCCCCTCCCCCCCGACTTAAAAAGGCACCCATGAGGGACCCACTCATACTCAAGAAAGGACTAATGCAAGGTCACCCGCATGGACACTCTCTCTGGGTGCTTCCACTGGGCATCTCAGACTCTTCCCGTGCAGAAGTCGCTCAGAGTGGACAGTAGCCTTGGACATTGGGATCGTCCCCAAATGTGGCAGTGCCCCCCACCCCTAGTCCCACGTCTCAGAGACCCCGGACTAAACACAATGAGTGGGCTTGCTCCTTTGAAGTTCCATCTCTCTCTCCCTTCATGGAACACCTACTGTGTACCTTGCATAGGGCAGGTCGGGTCCATCAGAGGGAGCCCCGCCAAGGCACCTGCTGAGCCCCCCCCCACTTTTTGCAGAGGAGGAGACGAAGGCCAGGAGCCACAGGGTGACAGTGGTGAACCCAAGAGCCCAGTTCAGACCTGCCCAACGCCCCCAGCCCCTGCTTTGTCGCCAAGGGCTTGCCCCTCCAAGTCACCCAAAGCCCAGACCCCGGCAGGCAGGGAAAAGCTGGCCTGAGGGCTCCTGCAGGGACCTGCGCACACACGGGCAGAGGGTTGGTGGGAACTGACTGTGCTTGATGTAACAGCTTCTGAGATAAGAAACCTTTCCTTCGACAAACCTCTGTATGACTCAAAACGAACCCACGAGCCCCCGGCAAGCTAGCCTAAGTCACCCCGGCCGTGCTGAGGAAATGAGACATCAGGATGTGTTTGAGGTTTGGGGTTCAACGGAAACACACCGGGAATGTGGAGAATTCTGCCCTGGAGAGTCGGGATTGGAGCCACTGGGCATGTTTGAAAGCCAAGGGAGAGATGGGGCTGGCCGGATTCCTCCTTGCGCTGGAACATCATAGGACCCCGAGGCCGCAGACGTGGGGTTTGGCTGAGGAGTCTTTTAGACCTGGGACAGTCCCCACAAGGCCAACTTAGGGTCAAGGTTGAAATCGGGGGTGACCGAGGCAGAGAGCAGTCAGGATGTGCTGGAGAAGGCAGGACGGCAGCATCTAGAACAGCATCTGGCATTTCGCGGGTGCAGAACTATTTCCTGAATGACTGTGACAATTTAGAGCCGCGTGTCTCAAAGCGTGGCCTGCAGGCGGCCGAGCCAGAGTCCCTGGGGTGCTGTATACCTGCCAACTTCTGGGCCCTGCCTGGGGTCCTCCAGATGGGATTCCGTCTATGCTGGGGGACACAGAGGAGGGGACAGTACGGGCTGAGCTCGCACCGTGTGGCATGAAACGATTCTCTGATTCGCTTTTCTGACCAGCCCAGGGGGACATTTGGCTCAGACGGGACCGGGCGGTTGCCCGGGGCTTTGGCCAGGAGGAGAGCGCCAGAACTGGGGTCAATCTGGGCCACAGACTTCAAGTCACGTCTACACTGCACCCTGAACACTACCTACCATCTTGACCTCTCTTGGGGTCAATAAGAAACCCTGTCATCTCAGGAAACCCTGGAGCTGGGGTTTTACTCCTTATGAGCAGCAGGAAGCAGAATCGCCACCCCAGTTCGTGGTGCTGACCCTTCTGCAACCAGGCCCCCTCCTCATGCACACCCCTCACCCCTGGCTGCTCGGACCCAGTCGAATGGGGGAGCCGGATACCCATCCCAACCACCCCCACCCCCACCAGCCCTGGTTAGGTGAGTCTGCGTGACAGTGGGCAGGGCTCCTGCTGGGGGAGTCGGGGCAGGCTTCCCGGTGGAGGTGACACTTGAGTTGGGCCTTGAAGGGTGGACTGGGTTTGCCGCATGGACACACGGGAAGGGCTTTTCCACATGAGGAACAGCCTATGCAAAGACGTGGACTTGGGGAGGAAGGAGTGAGGGTGAGTCGGGGTAGGGTCAGGGGGACCTTGGAGATTAGGCTTGTGAGGTAGGGGGTGCATGGGAGGCGTAGAGGCTCAGAGGAGGGAGATGTGGCTGCCTGTGAAGGGCCCGGAATGCCCAGTGAAGAAGTTTCTAACATATTCTAAACAAGCAAGGAAGGAGTGTGACCGGATGGCTGGGGCAGGCTCTCAGAAGCCAACCCCCAGTGAGGTCCTCACTGCCAGCCTTGGAGCCCTGAGGATCCATTCTTGGGGGCTGGGGGGTCACCTGTATGAGTCGGGGCAGGCTCCCACTCTGGAGGCTGTGCCCCCCCGCCCCCCCCCCCCGCCAGGAACTATGGAAAGTCCCCAGGGACACCCAGAGACCTCACGGGCTCCCCAGATCTGCAGATGAGGTGAGTCTCAGGTATACCCAGGCCCCTCGTGCAGGACCCGGATCTGCCCCCCGCCGCTCCCCCCGCAACATGGAAATCCAGCTCTGGAACTCGGGCCCCCCCCCCCCACCTTGGACAAATCCCTCGTTGCCGGGATGCCCTCCCGAAGGCTCCAGACAGGTTCTCCTGCATTATTGTATTTATTTTCCACGTATTTCTGAGTCTGCCAGATTTCTCTCTGTTTTGGATTTCTAATTTCATTGCGTTGTGGTCAGAGAACATACTTTGTATCATCTCCATCCTCGCCAGTCTACTGAGGTTGGTTTTGTGGCCTATCCCGGGGATAAAAATGATTCCGCTCCTCTTGGGTGGAGGAGTGTTCGAGACGAGTCTGTGATATCCAGTTGGTTTATAGATTCTCTGTGCTTGAAAATAATTTTTTAGAAAGCTGGTGGGGGGAGGAGGGAGGGGGAAAGGCTTGTCAATAGCATGTTCTGTTCATGCTGGTCTGGATGAAAACAGAGTCGAGTCCTAGCAGGCAGCGTGCTGTTGGAGCTCGGTGGCTTGCCCGGCTCCCCTGGCATTCGTTTTCGTGGCTCCTGAGGGCCGAGGGGCCCGGGAGGCCTGGCTGGCCTGGCCCTCTGAGTGGCCTCCCCTGCCTCCGAGTGAGCGCGGATGCCGCTGGCCCGCATGAGGGCCTGGGTTTCTGAGTCCCGGCCCAGCTCAGGCCCTGGCCCAGCGGAGGGTCTCCGGGTCTGATGGGGCCTCCGGAGGAGGCCGTCCTGGGACGCCTGGGGCCCTGGCAGGGTGGGAAGCTGCCTGCACACCGCAGCCTGCAGGCGGATCAGGGTGGGCAGGCGGGTGTGCCGGGTGTGAGTGGCACCTCGACCGCAGGCCTGTCCAGCTCCCGGGGGTGCAAGCTCTGCACAGCCTGGGCTGCTGCGAAAACCTGATTTTGGGGTGGCCCCGAAACTGGGCCACCGGCAGCGCCCGCCCCCGTGGTGGTTCACAGAGGAGGAAGCAGAGAGGCCCAGAACGTGGCCCACGGGAGCTGGGTCCTGGTGAAGAGCACGAGGTGGGGAACGGAGACCCGGGCCCGCCGGGGGGCTGGCTGGCGGCACCTGGATCCCCTGCTCAGCAAAGAGAGAGCACCTCTGAGCGGCGGCGAACACAGCCTCGAAAGCGAAAACGGGGGAGTCAGCAGCTCCGCTCCTGGGGAGATCTCCCAAACGGTTGAAAGTAGGGTCCTGTGCACACGCGTGTGCACAGCGGTGTTGTTCACCATCGCCAGAAGGTGGGAGTCACCCGAGGGCCCGGCGGTGGGGGAGCAGGCAAGCAAACTGGCCGATCCGCACAGTGGAGTATTACGCGGCCTTGAAAAAGGAGGGGCCTTCTGCCCCAGGCTGCGACGTGGATGCACCCTGAGGACGTTATGCTGAGTGAGCTAAGCCACACACGCAACGGGACAGACACTGTGTGAGGCCACTAATGTGAGGTCCCCAGAGGAGTCCCGGTCGCGGAGGCAGAAAGCAGGTGGTGGGGGGTGGGGGCCGGGGCTGGGGGAGGGGAGTGAGGAGTTGGTGCCTGACGGGGACAGAGTTTCAGTTCGGGACGATGGCAGAGCTCTGGAGGTGGGCGGTGGGGACAGGGGTGTGAGTGCGCTTAAGGCCCCTGAGTTGGACACTTAAAAATGGTTTAGGTGGTTAGGTTTATGTCATGTGTATTTTACCACAATGACAAAATGAAGAAAACGAGGGATGTGGGGGAAGACGGTGGGGTGGTGGGGGTTGACAGAGCTGGAGAAAGGGCGCAGGCTGGGGGCAGGGTCTTGGCAAGACCCCTGTCTCATCTTCCTTGGTCTAGAGGGGCTACAATGGGGGGGGCGTGCCTCCCTGAGTTGGTGCCAGCCTCAATTTGGCTTCTGCCCCCCAGGAGCCCCCAGTCAGAACCAGCCAGGGACCAGGGACCCACCCCCCCACACCCACCCAGGAATCTGGGGTGAAAATGCTCAGGGAACCAAGAGAAGGGCAAAGAAAGGTATGAGGACTCTTCCAGCCGTGGATCGTGTCATAGACACGGGCAGGGCATAGAGCTGATGGTCACTGCCTGCCTTAATCCCTCTGTGGCTCCCCACTGCCCTTCAATCCTGCAGCCTTGGCTCATCCCTGCCTCTTCCCGAGCGTCCTAGTCAGAGCCACCTCCTCCTTCCCAGAAGCCCCCCATGTGCGGCCAACTCCCTCACCCCTCTCCCTCCCAGGTGGGCCAGTCCGTGAGCGCCAACATTGGAGGCAGGACACGTGGGTGTCCCATGAGACTGAGGGCATCGGTCATGCCGTTCCAGAAGGGCAGGTCTGCCGAGACCTCCGGGACAGGGTGGGCACTTGGTCTCAGCCCTGGGGAGTCTGGGTAAGGATTTGGGAGGTGGAACGCTGTGGGACTCTTGCCTTTTTCTTGCTGTGTGATCTGGGGCAGGTGGCTCCCCTCTCTGCACCTCCTCATGCATCCCTCACCTCCCGGCACATCATGAAGTTCATCTGCGGGGAGCCTAGGTGGCTCAGTCGGTTAAGTGTCCGACTTCGGCTCAGGTCATGATCTTGTGGTTCACAGGTTTGAGCCCCATGTCGGGCTCTGTGCTGACAGCTCAGAGCCTGGAACCTGTTTCGGATTCTGTGTCTCCCTCCCTCTCTGCCCGTCCCCCACTTGTACTCTGCCTCTCTCTTTTAAAAATGAAGAAAACATTAAGAAAAAAAAAGTTCATCTCCCTCCCAGTTCCACATGGTTGGGTAACTTGCTAATGTGTGGTCAGGCCCAGAGGAGCCAAATCATTTGAAAGCAGTCACTAAATACGTATTCAGCAGGATGAGGGCATTGAGTCCTCCCTCTGTCCCAGGGGGTGGGTGAGGTCAGCTGGATGGTCAGGTGTCTGAAGGACAAATAGTTGCCGGCCATGGGAAGAAGAAGAGGAAAAGAATCTCCAGCTGAGAGGATCGCCAAGTGCAAAGGCCCTGAGGCAGGGCTGAAGGGCATACCTGTTTATTCCCAGAGCCACAAATGGCCACAAATGTACCCTGCCCCAACCTCCCTCTCCTCCAAAAAGAGAATTGAACTCGGTGAAGTAGGGAGCATTGAGACTCGCCTCCTTCCTCTGTCTCCCTCACGAAATGGGAGTGAACCTGGCCTTCCAGGCCCACACAGCTAAGGGAAAACCCTGAGTTTCAGAGTGGAGGGTCCTAGGATCAGTGTATGACTCTGGGAGACACCTCTGGGCCTCCGTTTCCTCTTCTGCGAGGACGAGATGATGCTCTGAGAGGCTTACAGGTCTACGGCAGAAAGGATGTGCTGGGGGTCAGTGAGAGGGCCACTTGCTGGCAGGCACAGAGCAGGAAGCAAAGGTGCTGGGGATTGAGACTCCAGAGCCAGCTTCTTCCACCCCCCTGCCTACGGAGGGCCGCCCAGGGCCCCAACCCTTTGTCCGGTGGCCTCCTGTTTTCACCCGAGGATCTGGTTTCTGGCTTCAAGGCTGCAGAGGCGACCCCAGTACAGCTTGGCTTTGTTGCTACCCGTGGCTACGGGAAGAAGGTGCGAATCAGCATTCTAGGCTCAGGGGGCAGCAAATGCAAAGGTCCTGAGGCAGGACCAGAGGGGAGCGTGTTTGGCTGACAGTAAGGAGGTCGGTGTGGCTGAGTGAGCATGCAGGAGTGGGATAAGATGGGGGGGGGGGGGCCTCAGACCACAATGAAGCCTTTGGGTTTATTCTAGAACGACAAGAAACTACTGGAGGACACCGTCTGATTTTACGGGGGAGACTAAATTGTCCCCAGTATGAGGCCCGTGTAGAGGAGCCACTGGTCCAATGGCCTTGTTTTCAGATGGGGAAACGGAGGCCTGGAGACACTCAGTGACTGCCCACTGCAGAGGCATCCCAGTGGGGAAAAACTTCCATTCCGGGCAGCCCCAAGTTCAAGGCTCAGCTCCTTCACGTGGACAGCGGCCTCGCCTCCCCACACCTCCATTCTCCCGCCTGTACAATGGGTACAAACTCCTGGAAGACACTCATCACAGGATCTGTCTCATAGAAATCCCACCCCTTGCCTCCTGTCTATGGAGACTTTCAAGCCTTTTTTTTTTTTTTTAACTCGTGGTAAGACATATATAATAAAAAAAGTTTACCATTTTAATCACTTTTAAGTATACGATTCAATGCTGTTACTTGCATTTACTGTTATACAACCATCCCCACTGTGTCCAAAACTTGTCCATCACGTCAGATGGAAACTCTGTCCCCATTAAACACTGACTAACTCCCCAGCACCCACCATCTACTTTCTGTGTGTATGGATTTACCCACTCGAAGGGCCTCGTATGAGTGGAATCGTACCGCGTGTGATCTTTGGAGTCTGGCGTCTTTCACTCGGCATGATGGCTTCAAGGTTCACCCACCTCGTAGCGTGTGTCCGAGCTTCGTTCCCTCTTGTGGCTGAATCATAGATGGACCACCTGGGTTCATCCGTTCAGCTGTTGATGGACATGCGGGTTGTTTCCACCCTTTGGTGGCTGAGTCCTGTGGCTGTGAACACGGGTGTACAAGTACCTGTTTGAGTCTCTCTTTTTATTCTTCGGGGTCTACAGCAAGGAGCGGAATGGCTGGGTCACGTGATTGCTCTGTTTAGCTTTTTGGGGGACTGCTCCCCGCCCCAGACCTCCTTTTGTTGCATCTTGTAGCATCTCAGGGGACTCCATGCGCCTCCAAATACTTGTTTCCTGACTCTGTTTCTCCCCGTCTGAGACTTTCCTGGAAAATAAGCTTTCCACGATGTTCGGATGGAAGTCTCGAAGGGGCTCACTGGGGCCTCCAGGAACCACGATCGTACGTGTGGAGGAAGACACTGGGAGTTTGATATGTTTCAGCACGTAGACTTTTCCAGGCACGGGTAGGAGCTGTGACGTCAGGCTGACCAGGGTTCGAGCCCCGGCTTCACTACCTACACCTGCAAGGGACCCCGGCTAGCCTTCCCGCTGTGAGCCCCGCTTTCTGCATCTGGAAAACTGGGGTGGCGATCCTGGCCCCTCCCCCTCTCGGTGGGAGGGCTGAAAGAGAGAACTGGTGGAAAGTGCTTGGGATTTGGAAGCACCTGCCCCAGCCCTTGCGCTCAGTTCAAGTTCGCACTGGGTTAATCATTCAACAAACTTGTTGACATCGGCTCTGGGTGATGGCTCGAGGCTGAGTCACTTCTGAGTCACTGTTGCTTCCCTAAGACTCAGCTCATTGGGTGCATCTGCTGAGGGAATGAATGGGAGAGACAGAGAGAGAGGAGGGGAAAAGGAAGAGAGAGAGAGAGAGAGAGAGAGGAAGGGAGGGAGGGAGAGAGAGGTGGGGAGAAAGAAAAAGAGACAAGAGAGACAGAGACACAGAGACAGATGGGGTGGTGGGGGTTAACCCAGAACTCAAATCCACGCACCAGATTGCACCAGGGGGACACTCGCGGCTGGCCACACCCTCCGTCCTGCCATCCTGTCCTAAGGGCATCTTCGCTTTCTAGACCAAGAAGCAGGCCCGCGAAGCAGACATGGGGGCTTTGGTGGCGGAGAAGACTTTTGCCCAAGCGGTGGTTCTCACCGCGGGCAGTTCTGTGCACCCCGTCCCCAGGGGACGCTCGGTGATGTCGTGACTGAGGGGCTGGGGTTACTACTGGCACCTGGTGGGTGAAGGCCAGGGATGTCGCTCGACACCCTACAGCGTCCAGACTGGCCCCCAACAGCAGAGGAGGATCCAGCCTCAAAGGTCGGTGGTGCCGAGGGATAGAAACCCTGTGTCAGTTATTTGGAAAAGGATCGGTTTAGGTCCCCACTCACACTACACAGCAGCATACGTCCCAATCGATTAGATGACATACACCGGGTCGGTCTTGTTACCGCCTCTCCCCCTCAGTGGGTGTATTTATTTATTGCTTATGTATTTATTTGTTTAAATGGTTTTATTTTTGAGACAGAGAGAGACAGAACCTGAGCAGGGGAGGAGCGGAGAGAGAGGGAGGCACAGAATCCGAACCAGGCTCCAGGCTCCGAGCTGCCGGCACAGAGCCCGACGCGGGGCTCGAACCCACCAACGGTGAGATCGTGCCTGAGCCGAGGTCGGATGTTCAGCTGACGGAGCCACCCAGGCGCCCCCAGCGGGTGTATCTAAACACGTGCCGTATGGGAGGAGCTCAGAGAGTCATAAAATTACAGATGCAAAGTCTCTCAGGTGGCCATGGAAGCTCTATCCCAGTGGTTCTGAATCTGGGGTGGGTCTACACCCCCAGGGGGCACTTGGCAATGTCTGGAGACATTTTTGGTTGTCACAGCTTGAGGGGATGTGTGCTGCTGGTGTCCAGTGGGCGGGGCCAGGCACGCTGCTAAACGCCCCACAGTATACAAGGGAGCCACCGTGACACAGAATGACCTGCCCCCAAAGGTCGACAGAGCCATGGTTGAGAAACCCTGTCCTCAGCACCCACCAGCTCGGCATGGAGCCACCAGGCCGTTGGAGCCACCTGGCCCTGGTGCCCCCCTGAGCCGTCTCTGGCTCACAGCCTTGGGACTCCCCAGGGCGCTGCTGGGTCTGGGTGCTAACTCAGCTTTGCCGATGGGGCAGGGTGCTGAGTCCGGGACTCACCTTACCCTTCTGTCACCAACCCCGGGTGCCCCGGGCTCCCTGACACACAGGAAACTCCCGGCAGAAGAACAGCTCTTGTGCCCTTCCCCCACCTCTGGAGTGACTCTTGGGAGATCACTCTGGCGATGCCTAAAGTCCCCACCAACCTTCACCGCTTCCAACCCCTTTACCCACCTCCCCAGAAGACAGTATGAAGCATGGCCAAGTACCTGTATATGCTCCGTGCTTGTCTGCATAAGCAATTTTTGGCACATCTAACGGAATAGTATGCAGCCATTTAAAATGGTAATAAAAACACATCGTGGAGGACAAAATACGGGAAAATGGTTTTAACCTTGCTTGGAAAAAGAAAAGTGGGGGGGGGGGACACTGATCCTTGCAGCCATGTGAAAGCAATTCGACCACTAACCAGAAACCCCTCCCTCTAAACACCTTTGATTGCAGTCAGGTTGTAGAATGTGGGGTAAATTGTTTTTCTTTCTTTTTCTTTGTTTTGATATTTAATATTTTCTCAAATGGATGCCAGAACTTCTTTTATGGAAAGGAGAAGTGTTGAGGTGCTCGGTCCTCTTACGGCCATTGGAGACGGGGCCCCGCGGTGAGATTTTTTTTCTTCCCCCTACTTTCTGGGTGACATCTGCCATCAAAGCTTGCTTCCTGGGACGGGACCACCTCCTTGCTAATAAAAGCAATGAATGTTGATCTTTTAGGAACCAAGGTTCCAGTTCCCCCACTCGGGCGCTGCTGATGTTTGGGGCTGGATCATTCTCTGTGGTGGGTGCATCATCCTAAGCTATTTAACAGGGGCGCCTGGTGGCTCCGTCGGTTAAGCATCCAACTCTTATTTTTTTTTAAATGTTTATTTTTGAAAGCATGCGCGAGAGACAGAGCATGAGCAGGGAAGGGGCAGAGAGAGAGAAAGGGAGACACAAAACCCGAAGCAGGCTCCAGGCGGTCAGCACAGAGCCGGACGCAGGGCTCGAACTCAGGAACCATGAGATCATGACCTGAGCCCAAGTCGGACGCTCAACCGACTGAGCCACCCAGGCGGCCCAAGCCTCCGACTCTTGATCTCAGCTTGGCTCTTGATCTCAGGGTTGTGAGTTCAAGCCCTGCATTGGGACCCACGCTGGGCATGAAGCCTACTTAAAAAAAAAAGGTAACAGCACCACGGGTCTCCGCCCATGTCAGGAGCACCCTGCCACCACCCCGGCCCCGGTTGTGGCAACCAAAAATATCTCTAGACCAGGTCACCCCTGGGAGAGAACCACGCCTCCAGAAGGTAGAAGGTGACATTCGGGTTTCCAGAAAGGGCCGGAAAAAAACGATGAGGGATATTTCTGTATTAATCAGCGCAGGCTGAAACACACAGCCCTATCCGAGCGGAACGCTCTGCTCTATCTGTGGGAGGCGCTCAGGAAACAGACACTGAACAGCTTCAGTCCCGTTACAACTGGCGTCTCTTTGGACTCAGAGGCCTCCGGGGGAAACCTGGGAGGTGTTTTTGAGCAAGCAAGAAAAATGGCTTTACCTGCTAGCTTCAACTCAACAGGAAAGTCTGCAGACCCTACAAAGAGCTATTTTAAATTTCTTGCGAGTCTTTGTTCTGCGCCTTCCCCCCACCCAGTGCCTCCGGAACCAGCGGTGAGCAAAGAAGATCGTTTCCACAGGTCGAGGGGGCCACTGCTCCGCTCTGGAACAGTTTCTGCAAAAGCCGCAGAGAGAGGGTACAGGAGGCTCACACACTCACGCGCGCTTCATCGCCGGCGGAACTGGGCCCCGGCTATTTACTCGAGAAAGATGAATCAGATTGCCATCTCCCATTTCTGCTTTTTGTGGATTACCAAACGCTCTCAGCTGTTTCCAGGACTGCCTTGGGGAGGGGGGGATGGAGGGAGGGAGGGAGGAAATCCCAGCCTCTGTCGCAATGGGGCGAGAGTGTTTTAAAATAGGTGCTGCTTACAAGCTATTTTCACTTTCTGGAAACAACTTGTGCAATGGTTGGTAGCCATGGTGACCCACCCGGGGGCCCCCGAGAAGGGGGAAGGTGAGGGAGAGCCCGCCTGCCGGAGACAGGCACCTCCTCGCCCGGATGGAGACGTTTGGGGTTTAGGAGGAGGGTCTCTGCAGTGGCCACCTTCAGTCACCAAAGCAGGGGCTCTGATGCGATTCCTTCACACCAGGGCACCTGCCGGGGAGGGTCTCATAACCCACCAGATGGGTTGCTGCGGAGAGCCCCTTGCCCCTTCTAGAGGAGTTCGGGGACCCTCAGGAGGCAGACAGACCAGGCTAGGCACCCTAATGCCACCACTCCCTAGCTACCTCTCTGGGCCTCAGTTTCCTCCTCTGGGAAAGAGCGCCCACCATACAGAGCCCTCAAACATGGATTTCATTTTTTTCTAACAGGATGGGGGACTCACCCTTTAAAACATCCTGCTGAAAGGCGAGAGCGGGTCAGAAATTCAGCATTTTTTCCCTTTAAAAAAAAAAAAGAGGTGTGTGTGTTGGGTGGAGGAAGGTTGGGGGGGGGGGCAGGGGATGGGTTAGCTTGCACACTCCAGAAGTTTGGCTAAAACCTCAGAAGCTTCCAGAAAGAGGTAAGTCTTTTTTCAGCCCAGAGGAGGCCACGTCAGTGAGACCAGCACTTTCCCCAGCTCTGGGGAAAAGGAGGCAATTTATGGCTCAGGGAACAACCTTAAAATAACTCTCCCTCAGTCTTAAAATGTAGTGTTTAAATTTATAGAAAACCCCACGGTTCCTGGCAGCTGGGTGCTGCAGCTGACAACCCAGGGTGCTGGCTGGGGTGGGAGGCACTCTCCCCCTCCCCCCCACCTCTGCCAGCCCACCTTCCATCAAAGCTGCAGGTTCCCCGGAGTCCCACCCTACACCCCAGCTTCCAAGCAGCCAGACCAGAGCTGTGATTTTTTTCCAAAGATGCAAAACTTTTTTTTTTTAATTAAAAAACAACAACAACAAAAGTCTTATAAAAATGAACCAGGGAGCCAAAATGCCCACCTGTCTCCTTATTTACAGTAATACAATATCTGTCACAGTCACTATGTACAATATTATAAAAAAAAAAATGTCGAAGACAGTACAAATTAAGGCGGCATTTCTCACAAGGCATCAAGCCTCGATCCTCTAGTGTAGACCCGGTGGCGGGGAAGACGACACTTAATTATTGCACCATTTTGAAAACAAAACTCGTCAAGAAGGATCGTGGTCTTCTCCCACCGGGCCTTCAGTCTCTGATGGGGGCCAGGGCGTCATCGTCGTCGTGGGGGGGGGGGAGCCCCCTCGATGGCCACGCTGTGCCCAGCCCGGTCCTCTGGGCCCAATAAATACCAGTCACAGTTTGGGAGGGGGCCGCACCCGGCGCGTGGGACCCGCCACGGCCGCGCGCGGTGGGGGGCGGGGGGAGGCGGAGGGGCGTCCAGGCTACATGTGCCGCTTCATGTGCAGCGCCAGGTGGTCGGAGCGCGAGAAGGCACGGTCGCACAGGTGGCACTGGAAGGGCCGGTGGCCCGTGTGCTTGCGGTAGTGGCGCGTGAGTTCATCTGAGCGCGCGAACTTCCAGCCGCAGCCGTCCCAGTTGCAGTGATAGGGCTTCTCGCCTGCAGAGAGGGGGCGAGAGCGGGCCTCAGTTTGCTTCCCAGGGACTGCTCCGCCCCGCCTGCGGCCCCGCTACGCACACCCTCCCCGCGACAGTGGCCACTCGGGCGCGCGCAACCTACCCCTGTAACCAGCCCCCTGAAGCCGCCGGGGGACCTACGTTTTGGACCTCCAGGGATCTTAGGCACTCACCCCTGGCTCTCGGGCCTCCTGATTCTCGCCCCCGGGGAGCCCAAAGTGCGCACTGTCCGCGCCCCCAGAGGGGTCCTAGGCTGGCATCCTCTTCCCCAACGTTCTGAGACCCATCGTCCCCCTAGGATTCCTAAGCGCGTGCACCCTCTTCCCAAAGCCCCGAGCCACGCTCCCAGGAGGGTCCTAAGCGTGCGTCCCTCCCGCAACATTCTCAGAGTCCCCCGAAGTTTCCTAAGCGCGCACCCGCTCCCCAACCTCTTAAGCCACGCCTCCAGGGAGTCCTAAACTTGCGACCCCCTTCCCAATCTCCTGGGCCACGGCCTCTCGGGGGGTGGGGGGAGGGGGTGTTCCTCAGCGCGCGCCACTAGCGCAGAGCCCCCCGCCACCAACCCCGGCCCGCGCGCGTCGCCCACCTGTGTGCGTGCGCAAGTGCGCCTTGAGGTGCGAGCTCTTGGTGTAGGTCTTGCCGCAGCCCGCGTAGCTGCAGGTGTGCGTGGCGGTGCGCTTGCGCGGCCAGGAGCGGCGGCCGCGCTTGGGCTTGGCTTCCAGCAGCTCCAGCGGGGACGCGGGAGGTGTGAGGAGACCTCGGGCGGCGGGCGGCGCCAAGCCCAGAGCGGCGGCGGCGGCGGCGGCGGCGGCCGCGTCGTCGAAGAGACCGAAGGCGGCGGGCGCGGGCGGCGCGTAATGCAGGCCGGGCCCGGGCGCTCCGAAGCCGGGGCCGCCGAAGGGCGGCGGGAAGGGGGCGCGCGGACCGGGCGCGGGCAGGCGCGCGGGGCCGTCGGGGCTGAGCGGCGGCGTGTCGGGCGGCGGCGGGGGGCGGCCCCCGGGGCCTCTCATGCACGCAGCCGCCGGGCCCGGGGCGCCCTCGCGCTTGAGGCCCCGCGGCCCGCGGGTCAGGCCGGGCGCGCAGCCGTAGCCGCCGCCGCCGTCCGCCTCGGGAGGCTCGGCCTTCACTAGGCGGCCTGGTGGCGCCAGCAGGAAGCGGCCGTGCAGCGCGGGCCCCGGCGGCACGTCCAGCTCGGGCCGCAGCAGCTCGGACACCAGGCCGCCCGCAGGGGCGCTGTAGGGCGGCGGCGCGCTGGGCTCCGGGTAGTAGAACGCAGGCGGCGGGGGCGGCGGCGGCGGCGGCGGCGGCGGCGGCGGCTCGGGGGCCGCCTCGGCGCCAAGGCCGTCCAGCCCCATGGACAGGATGAAGTCCAGCACGCTGTTGAGGTCGTCGTCGGTGCCGCCCGCCTCGGGCTCTGCGCGCGGCCAGCGCTGCGGGTGACGGGGAGACAGGGCGCGGGCGTGAGCGCGCGACGGGGCCCGGGGATCTCCGCCCGCCGCCTGCGTTCTACGGCCCCGAGCCCGCGGTCCCGCCGCCTGCGTGTTACAACACTGAGCCCGCGGTCCCCGCCGCCTGCGTTCTACTACCCCGCAGCCCGCGTTTCACTACCCTGAGCCAGCCGCCCCCGCCGCCCCGCGGCCCCGCGGCCCCGGCCGCCCCCGATGTCCCTGCCGCCCTCACCTCCTGCAGGCCACGCTCGCGGCACGGACTGGCGAAAGTGGAGAAGGACGGCAGGATGGGCTCGCTCAGCGCCATGGCTGGGACCCGGGGCCGACGCGGGTTTGGGACACCGGTGACTGGCTGCCCGGAGCCGGGCTGGTCGGGGCGCGGGCGGGCGGGGACGCTCTGCGGCCCGCGGCCGGGCCCGCCCAAGCCTTATAGGCGCGGCGCTCACGGGGGCCGGGCCAAGGCGGCGGCGGCGGAAACGCGTCCCGGATGGGGACGAGCTCCGGGCGCAGCCTAAATTTAGCCGCGGTATATAAGCCGGCGGGCGGCGGCGGCCGTGGCCACTGCGGCCGCCAGGGCTCTGCGCAGCCGGGCCGGCCCCTTGCGCACCGCCAGGCCGCGCCCCCCTCCCGGGCCCGCCCCCGCCCGTCTCCCCGGCGACGCGTCAACACGCGCTCCACAACAGCAGCGTGACGCCCAGGGATCCCCGGGGTGCCCCGTGGGCTCCCGCCTGCTCGGGGACTGGCAAGACCTGGAGCGGAGGCGGCATCCGGGACCCGGCGCTCTGAGTCGAACACTGGGTCCCGGGGCCTCCCGGGTTCCCTGAATGGATGGGGAGAATGGTCCCCAACGCCTCGGAGGAGTTCCCAGAGCCCCTGATCGCTGGAGAGATTGGCCCACAGCTTCTGAGGGGTCCCCAGAATCCTAGATGGATGGGGAGACTGTGTCCCAGGGCCTTGGCGTGAGGTTCCTGGGAATCCTGATGGATGGGGGATTGGGGTACCCAGGATTCACGATGGGTGGGGACGCTCAGCCTCTCATTTCCTGGGGACCCACTAAGCCCGACCCACTGTTATGCCCATCACTCTGTAAAAAACCTTGCACGATGACATCAACAAATGTTAAGTCTTTGAGACGCCCTCCCTCAAGGAAGCCCTCCAGGGAAACTGAGGCTTGGGGGGCTCGGGGAGAGGCTGGTGGTTCTCCAGAGGCTGGGAGGCCTAGTGCCTTTACTGACTTGTATAAGTGAAGAGGCTGGGGACGACAATCTCTTCCCCCAACACAGACCCAGCCCTGGGCGGGAGTGAGCGGTGGTGGCACAGGACAGGGAACAGGACTGTCAGGTGGGCATCTCCAATACACCAGCTGGGTCCCCCACGCCACAGCCCTGGCTACAAGGGACTGGCTCCGTTGTTGCTGTGCGCTGGCACTGAGTGAGCACTGGGAGCACAGCAGCCAACAGGCAGGCAAACCCCCCTGCCCTCGGGGGGCTTCCACTGGGGGCTATAAAATGAACAAGCATGTTGGGAATATGAGCCTTTTGGAAACATATCTCAGGGGATGGAATACAGCAGGGAGGGGGGATAGGAAGTGAGTGAGTGTGAGGGGGAGAGAGAGGATGGTGAAATTTTGAACCTCACCCGTGAGGTGCTGTGTGAGTCAGGACCTGGAGAAAGGGGGAGCCACTCGAGTGCCAGCGGGAGAGCATCTCCTGGTGTAACCCGGAGCCAGTCGGGAGACAGCCAGCCCTGGTCTCCTGACTCCAGGACCTTTGTTCCAGACCGGGAGGTGTTCACGGCCAGCCCCAGTCTCATGGCCAGGTGGCGAGGGATACAGGCAGCTCCGGACCTGGAAAACTCTGGGGCCAGGACGGCTTGGTCACTGACAGCAGCTGGACCACCACAGCCCAGGGGCACTGCCTGTGAGTGGCCTTGGCACCACACACGGGCATGGGGTCCACAATCCTGGCCCCTCCCCAGCGGGAAGGAACCTCAGAAGTGCGTCACCTCACTGTGATTCACCCGCCTGTAGATTCAGCAAACATAAGCCCTATTTGCCAGGCGATGGGCATCCAGAGGTGTTTCAGTGCCAGGCACCGTTGCTGGAGGGGGCAGGGATCCCCAGTGCGGCTTCCCTGGGCTTCTGGAGACTCCAAATTGACCTCGCACATGCTTCTTGCAGCTGCCACTGTGATGGTTCAGCGTCAGCCTCAGCCACTGACCACTGGCTGTGTGGCCTTGGGCAAGTGGCTTTGCCTCTCTGGGCTTGCTTCCTTGTCTGTGAAGCGGAGCGTAATGGTACCTTGCCGCACAGCGGTATTGGAAGAGTCACGCTTCTCTTGGTGTGGACGTGTGGAATTGATGATGTCCCGTGAGCTCTCCGCAAGTTCCGGCTAGATGAGCCACCTGTATGTTTTTCTCATTGCCTTTATCTGGGCCTCAGTTTCCCCGCATGATAATGAGGGAAAGATTGAGGGAATCAAATTTGGTCCCCAAGGAGTATGATTCTCTGGCCCTCCGCCTCAGCCTCTGGCAGCCCCTCCGGCCCCCTCCAGTTCGTCCTTCTCCCTTCCTTCTCGGATTCCTTGCGGGTCCTGGAACACACCAAGCACATACCCCCCTCAGGGCTTTGTACTTGCTGTGACCTCCGCCAAGCGTTTCTTCCCCTCGCTTTCCACTTGCTTGGCTCGGGCTCATCTTCCCTTCCCACCTCCTTAACTGGTGAGCTTGACTTTGGTAGGTGCTGTTAGGTTTACAGAAAACGTGGACAGTAAGTATACAGGGTTCCCATATACGCCCCCTCCCCGTTAACCGTTTCTCCTGTCACACCTGCCCTCACGCGATACATTTGTTACCATTGATGAGCCAGTATGGATGCATCGTTACTAACTGAAGTCCACAGTTGACAGTCGGGGGTAAACTCTGGCTGTTTTCCACTTTCTGGGTTTTGGCAAATGCACGTCGTGTGTCCACACTTACGCCATCATACAGAATGGTTTTGCTGCCTTACAAGTCCCCTGGGCTCCATCCACCTCTCCCTGTCTCCCTCCTCCCGAATCCCTGGTTAGGTCCCATAGTTTGGCTTTTCCAGAATCCCTATACTTGTAGCTCATACAGTAGGTAGTTTTTTCGGCCTGGCTTCTTTTCACTCTGCAGTGCGCGTCTAAGATTCCTCCTCGTCTTTTTTGTGGTTTGAGAACTCGTTTCTTTTTGTTGTCGTTGCTGAATCATACTCGGTGATATGGACAGAGGGACCACAGTGTATCCATTTACCCATTGAGGGACGTCTGGATTGCTTCCAGTTTTTGGCGATGTAGGTGCTAGATCGAATCTATGTTGAATACGGCTACTGTAAACATTCATGTGCAACTTTGTGCACGGGCACGTTTTCAAGTTAGTTGGGTAAACTCTTAGGGACACGATTGATGGATCATAGGCTAGGACTATGTTTCGCTTTGTGGAAGACCCCCAGTCTTCTAAAGTGGTAACACCAGTTGTATTCCCGCCAGCAGCGAATGAATGAGAGTTCCCACTGCTCCGCATCCTTGCCAGCATTTGGTGCTGTCGGTGTTCTGTGTTTCAGCCCTTCTAATAGGTTTGTGGTGGTATCTCATGGATGTTTCTAATTCGCGGTATCTCGATGCCATCCGATGTGGAGCATCTTGTCATTTGCTTCTCTCCCATCTGTGTATCTTCGTCGGTGAGGGGTCTGCTCAGATCTTTGGCTCGGTTTTTGACCGGGCTGTTTGTTTTCTTATGGAGTTTCAAGAGTTGTTTGTATACTTTGGACACCAGTCCTTTACCAGACAGGTGTTTTGTAAAGTTTTTCTCCTAATCTGTGGCTTGTCTTTTGAATCTCTAGCAGAGAATCTCTGCCTTCTGCAGAGCAGAAAATTTTCGTTTTAAGGAAGGCCAGCATGTCATAGTTTCCTTTCAGGATTGTACTTTGGGTCTTAAATCTAAAAAATTGCCAAACCCAAGGGCATCCTGATTTTCCCCTATGTTATCATCTAGAAGGTTTATAGCTTTGCATTTTACCCATAAGTGAATGATCCGTCTTGAGTTACAAAAATTGTTTTTTTGGCGTGTGAATACCCAGTGGTTCCAGGACCATTTGGTCCTGGAAAAGGATGTCCGAGGGGCACCTGGGTGGCTCGGTCGGTTAAGCATCCGACTTCAGCTCAGGTCATGATCTTGTGGTTCGTGGGTTCGAGCCCCCCCGTCGGGCTCTGTGCTGATAGCTTGGAGCCTGGAGCCTGCTTCCGATTCTGTGTCTCCCTCTCTCTCTGCCCTTCCCCCGCTCACGCTCTGTCTCTCAAAAATAAATAAATATTAAAAAAATTTTAAAAAAGAAAAGAAAAGGGTGTCCGAGTTCATCATCTGTACATTTCAGTGTGAGTGTGGGCTTTTCAGGCTCCGCTGACCCCGCCCATGCTGTGTAGTTCCTTTCTCTGCCTCCTTGGTTTGTTTTACAACAGTTTTTACTTTTGCTCATTTTTATCCGACTGTTTGCTTTCTTTTCTGTCACTCCCACAAGCAGTGCGAGAACTGCATGGAAGGGGAGGGAGCAGGTCTACACCGGATCCATTGTGTTCTCTAGGCCCAGCCCAGCCCAGCCCAGCACACAGTAGGCACTCAATAAACATTCAGCGGGCGGAGTGGAGCAAGCAAGCGAGTGGAGGTATCTCCTGCGGCTCCCCACAGGAACTTCTGTGGGTGGCTCTCTGCTCCTGCGGGACTGTCTACACTTTCTCCTCCTCAGCCCTTCCCCTGGGACCTTCCTTGTCACCATAGCAAGTGGCTTGAATGTGGCCCTAAAAATACGTCCAAGTCCTAATCCCCGGTCCCTGCGAACGCGGCCCTGTTCGGAAAGAGGGTCTTCGCCGATGTAATTAGGGGTCTTGAGGTGAGATCATCGTGGGTTAGGATGGGCCCTGAATCCAAGGATAAGCGTCCTCGTGCGAGAAAGGACACAGAGACACCGGCACAGAGAAGATGGCCACGTGAAGGTGGGGGGAAGAAATCCGAGCGATGCAGCTACCAGCCAAGGCTGCTGGGAGCCCCTGGCAACCTGGGACGGATTGTGCCTCTGAACATCATTAAAAGGAGCCCACCCTGTCAACACCTTAATTTCAGACTTCTGGCCCCCCGAACAGTAAGAGAATGCATTTCTGTTGTATTAAGCCACCCAGTGTGTGTCTTTTCGTTTCTTTTTTTTTCTTTTTTTTTTTTTGCGGCAGCCCCAGGAAGCTCAGGCACCATGTAAGCAGCTGTTCTCCTTCCTGGCTTCCTCTCCAGACAGGGAGCCCCCCCAAAGGCAGGGGCCTCCCTTGATTCATCTCCCAGGCCCAGCTGTGGGCCTGGTGTTGAAACCTGATGTGAGGATGCCGGCCACCCACGGAGGACCTCCCAGGGCAGCGTGAGACACTTCAGCAGAGCACCTGGTGAACAGAACCCACCCTCAGAGCCTCCGGTGAACGGAGAGAATGTGGCCTTTGGTTGCCACTCTACCTGTGTGACCTTGGGCGTGTCGTGTAGCCTCTCTGGGCCTCGGTTGCATTGTGCCATGGGAGATGGTGTGTGTAGACACCCAAGGGTGTCTGCTGTCTGAGTGGATGAGCCGGGTCGGGGATCCCAGGCGGAGGGAGAGGACTGGCAGTGGGGGACTCAGAGCACGGCGTCCCTCGCGCTGCGGTCCCATCGCCCTGCTATCCAGGCCGCGCATACCCATGTGAATGTGTCCCGGTGACGTCTCAGGTGATGATGCTGTTGGAGAAGGAGACAGGTGCCCAGGGCTGCCTCTTTCCAGCTGGGTGACTTCTCCTTGGCAAGTAGGGGACGATAGGGGCATCTACAGAGGGTATGTGACTGGTAAGTGAGCTGATAATGCTAAGTAAATGACCACTCTTCTCCCTAAGTGCCACTGGTAAGTTCCAAAAGGGTAGGGACCGGCTCTGTGTCTGTACCTTGCTGTCACCCTCACGGTTGGGGGCTTTATGCCTCTTGATGGTGATGCCCTCATTCTGATGTCTTTGCCAAGGCCTCTCATCCTCTCCTAACAAGTCAACATTAATAGTCTAAGCCGGGGGCCGGCGGAGTGGGGACAGATCATTTCCCTCCCATCCACGGATGCTGTTTTGAGCACCGGGCGGGTGCAGATTCTGAGACGGTACCTGGCCTCAGTGCTCGGAAACAGTGCTGTGATTGATTGGTGATGTCTGATGTCTGTCTGGGATTGATTGGTGATGTCTGTAACTGTGAGAGGCTTGTATGCAGGATGCGTGTGCTGCTTGGCTTTTACCATCTCCTGCCATCTATCTTTAAGGGCTCACCAAGCCTACAGATCAGATTTTAGTCTGAGCAACGGATAAAGATTGAGCTCCCTCTCTCCATGCTCTGCCGGACGGGGAGCGGAAGCTAAAGAACTACCCAGCCCCTTTCTGCCCGCAGGGAGCTTCCAGTCTCCTTTAACCGGGTCCTGACCACTTCCAGTGTCCTCTACTTCCTTCTGCTTTTCTCCTGGAGTCTAGACTGCCTCTCCCTTTACCAGCTGTTCTGCCCCAAATAGCTATTGTGTGCACTTGGCCCAACTCCCAAGAGCAAGTACTTAGGAATTCTACAGAAAACACGTCACCTAAAATACAGCTGAGCTTTCAAGACAAGCTATGAGTGCTTTAGAGGAGTTATAGCTGCTGGACAGCAGCAACTGGACAATGACTCCCAGCTGGGCCGGCTGGGGTGTTTCTGCCCGGGTTTGCGCAAGCTTTCTGCGGCATGTTGCCAAACCCAGCTCCCCATGTTGCAAAGATGTATGGCAGTGCGGCATTTCTCGGGGATGGGAAGTAACATGTGCAAGGATGCCCCTACAAGTGGGTGTCTTGTCTCTGGTCAGCACCTTGCTGCTGCTGTGCTCAGAGCCGAGGCCCAGTAAGAAAGGGTGCTTTCCGATTTGCCTCACCATCTCCGGAACTTTCCTGGTGCTTATGGACAATTAAGTAGTGAGTATGTGGGGGAGGGTGCTGACTCTCACTTGGTTGATGACCGATGGACTTTTGTGAGAATCCCGCATCGTCTTCCTGCCAGTCAGGCCACAGTGGTCTTAGTCTTGTTGATACAGAGGACGGGAGAGGAGGAGGGAACAACGCTTATTAAGCACCTACTGTATGCCAAGCGATACACTGAAGAACTGCGTGTAGTTTTCTTTTTTCAAGTTTTTAACGTTTATTCATTTTTAGAGAGAGAGAGAGAGACACAGCGTGAGTGAGGGAGGGGCAGGCAGAGAGGGAGACCCAGAATCGGAAGCAGGCTCCAGGCTCTGAGCTGTCAGCACAGAGCCCGACGCGGGGCTCGAACCCACGGACCGCGAGATCATGACCTGAGCCGAAGTCGGACGCTCAACCGATGGAGCCGCCCAGGCGCCCCTACGTGTAGTTTTCTTGTTTAATCCTCACAGAAGGTCTGTGTAGCATGGTGAACGATGGAAGGAACAGGGGGGCTCAGCCAGAACCCTAGGTCAGATCCTGGCCCCAGCACCTGCATCTCAGTGACCTTGACTGAATGGCTTTCTCTTTTTGAACCTCAGTCCCTCATCCATCAAAGGGACATGAGAATGCCTCATCACATATTGATGAAGATAAGAGACATTGCATGTAAAGGACTTTTCCTGCAAGAGGCCTTCCAGTGCTGGTAGCTGCGTTTATTTATTTGTCCAAATCAAGGGCTGGCCCACGCTGGCTTACAGCTTAAAAAAAAAAAAAAAAAAAAAAAGTCAAAATGTCAGGGCGCCTGGGTGACTCCAGTCGGTTAGGCGTCCGACTCTCGATTTTGGCTCGGGTCACGGTCTCACAGTCATGAGATCGAGCCCCCGTCTGGCTCCACATCAGCGTGGAGTGGATCTGCTTACGATTCTCTCTCTGTCTGCCCCTGTCCCGCTCGCTCGTGTGCGCCCACACAGGCACGTGCTCACGCACGCTCCCTCCCGAAAAATAATATATATTTATCAAAACTACATTCATAGTATTATTCTTTGCATGTTGTGCGTATGCTAATTATATGCATGTTCATTATACACATGTATACATGTGTATATAATTTTCTTATCAAGGTGAAATTCGCGTAATATGAAATTAACCATTTTAAAGGGGACAACGCAGCGGCGTTTAGGACATTCACAGTGCTGTACAACCATCACCTCTGGTTGTGGAACGTTTCTATCACCCCAAAAAGAAACCGCATCCACATGAGCAGCCACTCCCCACCCCGCCACCCCACCCCCCGACCCCCGCCCCTGGCAACCACCAATCTGCTCGCTGTCTCTGTGGCTATTCTCTTCTGGACGTTTTGGATACACGGAATCACACACTATGGGACCACAGCAGCTTTGGCTGGGCTAATAGCTAAGCATGGTTTTTACATTTATGAATGGTCGGGGGGAAAACAGAGGATATTTTACGGTATGTGAACATCCTATGAAAATTGAATTTCATAGGTGTCCGCACCTATGTTTTATTGGCACGCAGCCATGCCCGGTAGTGGATATATTAAGACTATGTCCAGGAGGAGATAGGTGGTCTGCAAGCAGAAAATACTGAATGTCTGGCCTGAAGCTTAGAGAAGCTGGTTCCATGGGGAGAAGCCAGCAGGACTGCCTTTGGACTCCAGAGTCTGAACTGGCTCCCCAGTCCATCGCCGCCTCTCAGTGTGCACTTAATAGACATTTATGGAATACTTCTTACTGGCCAGCTGTTTCCCGGAATAAGCTGGTCCCCGCCTGTGTTCGTTTCTCAGGTGTCTATACTGGGGTGAATCTGAAGACAGATCTTTGGATCTGTGATCTTTGGATCAGTGGTCTGGATGTTCAACATCAGGGATGTCTCAAGCACCTGGTCATAAAAGGTACAGTTTATTAGTGATGACAGACTTGAGAGCGATTTTTATTTCTTTGCTGAGATTTTCTTGTTACCTCTTTGGCCATACTATCTGGGCCAGGGGCTGCTTTTCAAGTTGTTTAAAAAGGTTAAGTTTTACTTCAGGTTTTAATTTTAAAGTTATATTGAGACTTACCTATTTTTATTCTTTTATATGAATTTTTAAATGTTTATTATTTTTGATAAAGAGACAGAGCGCGAGCAGGGGAGGGGCAGAGAGAGGGGGTGGAGGCGGACACAGAATTCGAAGCAGGCTCCAGGCTCCGAGCTATCAGCCCAGAGCCTGACTCGGGGCTCGAACTCACGGACCGCGAGATCATGACCTGAGCCGAAGTCGGACGCTCAACCGACGGAGCCGCCCAGGCGCCCCTAGATGTACTTTTATTTATTTAAAAATGTACAATTTTTCTTCAGATTTACTTTTCATTGCCCTCAAGCCTTTTAATTTTATTTAGATTGCAATGTTTTATTTAGATGTATGTGTACCTTGTTCTTTGAAATTTTGAAATTTTATTTAGAGTCTTGGCGGGATCATCTACAAAGTGTAGAATTTGCCAGGTGGCGCAAACGTCACCACGATCCAGCTTTAGAACGTTCCGGCACCCCAGGGATGTGCCTCCTGCCCCTTGGCTGTCCCTCCTCCACAGCTGCCCCCGGCCCCCGGCAACCACCGATGTGCTTTCTGGGTCTACAGCGTTGCCCTTCCTGGACCTCTCACATCAGTGCAATCATACAGTGCGGTCCTTTGCGTCTGGCTTCTTTCGCTTGGCACCGCTTGAGGGTCGTCCACGCCGCCGCTGTGTCCGTTCCTTCGCATTGCCGAGCGGCATTCCATCGGACGGCTGGACCACAGCTCGATTGTCCCTTCACCTGCTGACGGGTGCAGGCTGCGACTGAAAGTGCAATAATTCTGTATTAGCCTCGTCTCCTCTGGGAGGCCCGGGACAACCCCACACTAACAGTTTAGAAAAGGCAGGAACGTCTTTCCCCGCTTTGAGGGTCCTAGCCTCCCCTGCCCTTGACGGCTGGGGTCCAGCGCCGTTGACGGCGAGGTCACCCCTTTGGGCGGCTGGTCAGACTTGATGGGCACCCGACACGCCCTGGGTCTTGCTCTGGTTTTGCATCATCGGCCCGAGGAGCTGTCTTTGAATCAACGTCTGCCCCTTCCCCAGGGAGCAGCCTCTAGCATGTTGCTTCACCCCACTGACTCGCAGCACTGTGATCAGGGTGGAAAATAATGATCTTATTATGTAATTATATCATTACCGTCTCTCATTAATGACAAGAATTCAACGGGCTGGCCCCACACTCTGTACGGGCAAATCACCTAAGGACCCCACTTAACACGATTAAAGTTTGTTTATAGAGTTCTGCATCTTTGGGGACAGGCATCTGGGTATTTCTGAATGCCTGGGACACTTTCTTTGGAAAACAAAGGAGGGTAGATATCTTTCAGGTCTTTTTTTTTTTTTTTTTCCACTTTCAAATTTTTTTCATTGAGGTGAAATTCATGTCAAGCCTCTGTATGCACAGTCCTGTTCCCTTCCCCCAGCCCCCATGACGGCTCTGTCTCCCACATACATTTTCTCTCCTGCTGTCCCGGGAACACTGGGCTTCTCCCATTTCCCACTGGGAGCCAAGCCATGGGACTGGCCAAGGAGTGGGGCCACTCCTGTCCCCTTGTCCTTGCACCTGGGACAGGATGGCTCTCACCTGGATGGTGGAACCAGCCCCCTTCACAGATGAGGAAACTGAGGCTGAGGTTTGGGCCCCCCTCCGCCAGCCCCCTCTCGGTCCTGGTTCTACAACATGTGCAGCTTTGCATGACCCTGGGTGAACGGCCAGCACATTTTCCTAGTTGAATTTGGGGCAAGGGGTAGAAAAATCTTAGAGAGACAAGCTCTGATGGAAAAACACCCATGGTATTGTGGGGTGAATGGTGCTCCCCCAAAAGCTATGCCCGCATCCTAACCCCCATATTTGTTGAATGCTACCTTATCTTAGAAATAAGGTAGAAATATCTTAGAAATAAGGCAAAGCCGATGTAATTAAGTGAAAGACGTTGAGATGAGATCCTCTCAGATTTAGGGTGGGCGCTAACCCCAGTGACAGGTGTCTTTATAAGAAAAGAGAAGGGGTTTTGGACACAGGAAGAAGGCCATGTGAAGGGAGAGGCAGAGATGGGAGAGATGTGGCCGCCAAGGAGCACCAGAGGCCGGGAGAGAGGCCGGGGACAGGTTGTCTCTCAGAGCCTTCGGAAGGAGCCCACCCCGCCCACACTTTGATTTCAGACTTCTGGCCTCTAGGACTGTGACACAACACATTTCTGCTTCAAGCCACCCATTTGGTGGTCTTGTGTTACAGGGGCCACAGGAAGCTCCTACACACCGGAGCCAGCTGGAGGGGAGAGCTGGGGTCTCTGCACGCCGGGCCCGGGGCTGGATGCAACCGAGGACACCCAGGGCAGGTTCCCGGGGCCCGGCAGGGGCGCGCCCACAAACAACCAGGGTGGAGAGAGAGAGAAATGCCGTGGCAGAGGCGCAATTACTGTTGTCATCGCCATTAGGATTATTATTATTAATTATTAAAGAGCTTCTGTGAAATAGGGGCTCATTATCCCCCCCCTCAACTCCAGCCTGTCCCTCTCTTCCCCACCCCAGTTAATGGAGCCCCCCCTTCTCGTGTCTGGAGTCGCCAGATGGAACACGGACGCCCAGTGAAATCTGAATGTCAGATAGACAAGAAATGACGTTTTCATGTAAGTATGTTCCCGGTATTACTGCTTTCCCCTCCCTCTCTTAGCTTAGAGTCATTGTTGTTTTTGCAAATAACCTTTCTACGTTGGAATGACCAGTCTAACTGCAGAGAAGCAGCAGACATAATACTTGGGAGTTCTCGGGTCCCCTTTGCCCAAAGTGAGCATCTTACGGGGATCACAGCCCACGGCACATTTGTCCACACCGAGAAATTGACGGTGGGACGGTGTTATTGACTAACTCAGACCTCATTAGGATGCGCCCGCGGATTTTACCCCAAACTTTCTCTTTCGGTTCCTGGATGGGACCTGGCATTTAGTCCTCACGATGGCCCGGTCTCGTCTGGTCTGTGACACTTTCTTTGCTTTTCTCATGACCTTAGCAGAATTTTGGAGCACTGGCCAGGTAACTCCACCCCCACCCCCACCCCCAGGACGTCCAAACGTCCCCCGGTCTGGGATTATCTGATGTCTTCTTGGGATTAGACTGGGAGTTGGGTATTTTGGAGAGAAAACTACCCAGAGGTGGGAGGGGGTGGGGTGGCACATCCCCTCATTCCAGTGGTACTTGCCCTGCACACGACTTGTCGCCGTGATGCCGACCCTGTGCTTTGTGGCCGGGGGCACTGAATGAACATTTCGCAAGCGCCTTTTGGAGCCAGGGGGAGTTTCAGTTCCTTGACACCAGAATATGACGAGAGCAGTCGGTCAGGCCCCGGGATGCAAGCCCCTTCCAGGGGTTGCTTGGCCGGAAGACAGAGAAAATGGGTATAAAGAGCTTTGCGGGGCGCCTGGGTGGCGCAGTCGGTTAAGCGTCCGACTTCAGCCGGGTCACGATCTCGCGGTCCGTGAGTTCGAGCCCCGCGTCAGGCTCTGGGCTGATGGCTCGGAGCCTGGAGCCTGTTTCCGATTCTGTGTCTCCCTCTCTCTCTCTGCCCCTCCCCCGTTCATGCTCTGTCTCTCTCTGTCCCAAAAAAATAAATAAACGTTAAAAAAAAAAATTAAAAAAAAAAAAAGAGCTTTGCCAGCTGCAGAGCCTGGAACCCCGGGGTGGTCCTCTGACCATCTTCCTACACGGTTCCCCGAGGGGGATGCTTTACAGCCTCGATGGAGGGATGAGTGGCAGGTGCTTCCCAGAGACACGTCTGAAGCATGCTTCTCTCGCGTACAGCCTGGAGAACATGGACTGGGCCGTTTTCGTGCTCGGACTTGATTGACCCGGCACAGCAACTCCGTCAGGGTGTCTGAATTACCCTGAGGAGAGTGGAGGCTCAGAGAGGCTGAGATACCTACTGAAGGTCACATAGCAGCTGGGATCTGCTTACACCCACCAATTCCGTTCCCTAGTGCAAGAGGAAGCCTCTGTGGTTAAGCTGCTATTACCCCTAGAATATGTTCTCAGAAGGCAGGGCAGACCGGCCTGAGCACTGGGGTCCAGGGGACCCTAAGCAGGACTTTCTAACCTCGTTTCAGGCAGCATCATTCTCCGTGGAGGGGCCGTCCCGCACACTGGAGGGTGTTGAGCATTGTCCCTGGGTCTCCACCACCAGATGCCAGCTGGCTCCCCCACTCGTGACCACCGAAAACATCTTCAAGTTTTCCCCCATGGCAGGGGCGGGCGCGGGGGCGGCCCGAAGAGAGACCCTCGGTCTAACCATGGGGGGGTAGAGCTGTTCCTCAGAGCTGAGATTTGCATTTCCAGCAAATTCTGGGGCCCTGCTTGGTAGTCGGCCCCCTCCCCAGCTCTGGGAAGGAAATCTCTTCTCACCGTCACTGTCACCAGCAGGCATGAAAGATATTGGACGTTTGCAATTTAATAAGAAAAATGCGAGCTCTGCTGGCCCAGGGGAGCCTTGCACTCAGCGATCTGTGCTGTTTACCTCAAACAATGACTTATGAACCACAGAGGGTTCGTCCCATGCCGGTGTGTGCAGGGCAAGAAAAACCAGAGGGGCGGTCAGCTCTCCCAGCCTGACTCATGAGCCGCTGTGCCGGGAACATGGCCAAGGCCTGACTCATGGCCTGCAATGTCACACCTGCGCCTGTGGCCTCGGGGGACAGTGCCCCTCTGAGAAAATAGTGGCTAAACCCATGGCAATCAGGTCTGACCCTTGAAAGCCGTGCGGGACCCCTGATGGCCTTGAACACGCAGGAGGCCTGGGCCGTTTGCTAGGAGGGAGGCTGAATCAGCCGTGGAGGGTGGTGCTGGGCAGAGACCCCTGGAGAAAGGGGGAGGGGAGGGGAGTTTCAGATATGCACCTTCTGGCTCTGTGTATTTCTTTTTAACTATTTATTTAAAAAATTTTTTTTAACGTTTATTTATTTTTGAGACAGACAGAGCATGAATGGGGGAGGGACAGAGAGAGAGGGAGACACAGAATGGGAAGCAGGCTCCAGGCTCTGAGCCATCAGCCCAGAGCCCGATGCGGGGCTCGAACTCACGGACCGCGAGATCGTGACCTGAGCTGAAGTCGGACGCTTAACCGACTGAGCCACCCAGGCACCCCTCTTTTTAACTTTTTAAAAAATCGCGGTGACAGTCATATACCATAAAATCCACCTGTCTTAGTCCGTTTGGGGTGCTGTGGCAAATTACCACGGACTGGGTGGCTTAAACAGAAATTCGTTTCTCCAAGTTCTGGAGGCGAGAAGTCCAAGATCTAGATGCTGGCAGATGTCCTTACTTGGCAGAAGCTCTGTGGGTTCTTCTTCTTCTTCTTCTTTTTTTTTTTTTTTTAGCGTTTTTTATTTATTCTTGAGAGACAGAGAGACCGTGAGCCGGGGAGGGGCAGAGAGAGAAGAGACACGGAATCCGAAGCAGGCTCCAGGCTCCGAGCTGTCAGCACAGAGCCCAACGTGGGGCTCGAACCCACAAACCGTGAGATCATGACCCGAGCCGAAGTCGGGTGCCCGACCGACAGAAACACCCAGGCCCCCCTCTGTGCGGTCTTTTATAAGGGCACTGATCCCATTCGTGGGGGTTCCACCCTCCTTACCTGATCACCTCCCAGAGGCCCCCCCTCCTAACACCGTCACCCTGGGGGTTAGGTTTCCACATATGAATCTGGAGGGGACACGAACATCCGGTCTATTACATAACCATTCTCCAAAGTGTACGATTCAGGGGCGGGAAGCGAACCCGCGGTGTAATTCGACCACCACCTCCACCCATTCCAGACACCCCATCACCCCCAAAAGAAAACCCCGTTCCCATGGACACTCACTCCCCAGCCCCCTCCCCTGGCCCCTAACACCCACTGCTCTGCTTTCTGTCTCTATGGATTTGCATGTTCTGGACGTTCTGTTTCTTGGCTGTCGTGAATGGTGCTGCTGTGAGCATGCGTGGAGCAGGATTGTTGGCGCACCTGTTTTCGATGATCTTGGGTATGTACTTGGGAGTGGAATTGCTGGGTCCTGTGGTGATTCCGTGCTTAAGCTCTTGAGGGGCCACCAAAGCGGTGTCCTCAGCCACGGCATCATCTTACATTCCCACCAGAAATGCACGTTCCGGTACTCCGTACCAGCACTTGTTCCTTTCTGGGTTTTTTTGTGTGTTGTGTTGTTTTTGGCCAACCTCGTGGGTTTGATCTGCATCCATTTGCAGCATCTGCTGTGTGCAGGTTCTCCGTGGGGGGCCGTCCTGGGCATGGTCCGGGGCACTGGAGGTTGGGGGGGGCCCTCTGGCCCGGAATAATTTGAAGCCTGGGGTGACGACTCTTAACTTAGGACAATGGAACCATAGCCAGATGGGACAACCAGGAGGACTTCCTGGAGGGGCTTATGGGTGGGAATACGCTCGTCCGTCTGCATTTTGTCTGTGGCTGCTTTGCACCACGAGGGCAGAATGAAGTCATTTTGAGAGACTGTATGGCCCTAAAAGGTGAAAATATTTCCTCTCAGCCTCTTCGTAGAAAAAGGGCTGCTGGCTGTGGCCAAGAAGGAGCAGCAGGTGCATCGGCCAGACTCACGAGCACCTGGCTCCGTCAGGAACTGCGTCCTAGGTTTTCTGTGTGGGGTGTCCAGCGCCTGAGGGGGTCATGAGAGACGAGGCCGGGGGGTACGGAGACTCTGGGGCAACCCATGACTCGTGTCCCACAGCGAGCTGGGAGGTTGGCAGCGAGGCCCGAGCTGGCTCTGTCCTCTCCCTCCTCTGCCCCGCTTTGGGCCAGGAGGCTGGCCTTTAAGGCCTCCGTGACTCCATGTTGGATTTGGCCGGTGGGAGGCCTTGGAGAGAGGGCCGAGGGCAGGAGAAAGGTGACTGGGGAATTGGTCCCCGGGGTCCCTCCTGCCAGGGGGCTGTGGGTGGCTTCATCTGCTAAGGAAGGCCACCCTCCCCTCCCCAGCAAACGTACCTGCCCCACCTTTCACCCTTCTGCCTTGGGGTAGTCACAGCTCATGGACGGTGTTCATCCCGGGCACTGCACCAGCTCTGCTGAATTCCTAAACTCCACCACCTTGTCTGTTCCCTCCAGTTACCCAGAGGGAGCCTCCAGCTGAGCTGTGTCCTGGAGGATGCAGGGGCCCTCCTGGGAAACTTTTCTCCTTTTCTCTTGTGGTGGATAAAAAACAAGAAAACTTATTTTTTGTGGACTGAATGTACCCCCGCCCCCAATTCACATGTTGATACCCTAACCCTCCAGTGTGATATTATGGGGGGGGGGGGGCTTTGGGGAAGTGATTAGGTCATGAGGGTGGAACCCTCATGAATGGGATCAGTGTCTTTATAAAAGGGACCCCAGAGACCTCCCTCACCCCTTCTGGTATATGAGGACACAGAAATATATCAATATAACGACCGTCTGCAACAGGAAAGTGGGCTTGTACCAGAACCTGACCAGGCTGGCACCTTGATCTCAGACTTTCAGACTCCAGAACCGTGAGAGAGATGTGTCTGTTACTTATAAGCCCCCCAGACGCTGTTACTCGGCGACAGCAGTCTGGGCTGACTTACTCTCTCGTAATTTCCGTGGTCAGGAACCTAGCGGGTCCCACGCGGCTGCAGTCGAGGCATCGGCCAAGGCCAGCGTCTCATCTGAGGTTCGGGGTCCTCCTCCAATCTCCCTGGGTGCTGGCTGAACCTAGCTCCTTGCGGCTGTAGAACGGAGGCCCTGTGCTCCTAGAGGCCACCTGCCCCTCCCTCCCCACAGCCTCCCTCGGCCGCAAGCTTCCTCCAGACCCGCGGGATCAGGTCTCTTCCCCGCCTCTAGTCCCCGCTTCAAGACCCTCTTTTGTAGAAAACATTTGCATCAAACTGCTTCAGTTTAATTTGGGGTTCCTCAACACCCATCTCTAGAACGTGTTCATCATCCCAAACTAAGACTCAGTCCCCACTGAACGCTAACTCCCCAGCCCCCTCCCCCAGCCCCTGGTGCCCAGCATCCTACTTCCGGTCTCCATGGATTTGACTAGCCTAGGTTCCTCAGGTAAGTGGAATCATAGTTTGTCCTTGTATGTGTCTGACCTCACTCAGCATAATGTCCTCAGGGTTCATCCAAGTTGCAGCACGTGTCAGAATTTCATTCCTTTTGTGACTCGTATTCCATTGTATGGATACCCCACGTTTTGCTTCGACATTTATCTGCTGATGGGCACTTACGTAGTTTCCAGTATCTGATACAGTTTAAGAACTTTTTTTAATTAAAAAAAAATTGTGGTGGGGCACGTGGGTGCCTCAGTCGGTTGGGCGTCCGACTCTTGATTTCAGCTCAGGTTATGATCTCAGGGTCAGGGGACCGAGCCCCGAGTGGGGCTCCGTGCTGAGCATGGAGCCTGTGGGGGAGTCTATCTCTATCTCCCTCTGCCCCCTTTCAACCCTCTCAAAAATAAAATAAAATAAGTTAAAATAAATTAAAAAAAAATTTTTTAATGTAAAAAACACAGAACATAAGTTACTTCGACCTTCACCTGATTATGTCGGGCCCACCCAGGGCAACCTCCCTTTTGATGGACGCAAAATCAAATGATTTGGGAGCTTAATTACATCTCAGAAAAATCCCATCACCTCCGCCACAGGATACAGCCTAATCTAGGGAGTGCCGATCCCAACATATTCACTCGTCCCACCCATAATTAAAAGATTATACCAGACGAGAATCTTGGGAGTTTCTTAGAGTCCCTCCTGCCAAGAGGCCCCACCTTGTCCCTTGCGTTGCCCTGGGCAGTAATGAAAAGGTTTCTTGGATGGCTTATGGGTAGAATTGGGGCTGGGGGTCCCTTGTGCTCTATCAGAAATACAGGGCCCCATCCTTGCAAATAAAGCCAACTCGCAATGAGAAGATACACATCCATTGTCCTTCCTCGGGGCTGCGGGCCTCGATGCCCTGGGCGGTTGAGCCTCCCCAAGGCAAGCCTGGAGGCACCACGTTCGTGTTGAAATCCTGCTGTCCCCATGCACACAGGTGGCATCTGTTCACTTTTAAGGACTCTTGGAGGTGACTGGCCATTCGTCGTCATCACATCCAAAGGCGGCCACCTGGACAGGTTTTCCCAAGGGCTGGTCCACCAACTGCCAGGGCTTTTTGCCAAGCTTATTGATTTGTGGACACAAAGGGTTTTGTTGCCGGCAATCTGAGGCTGCGTCCCGGGCCCCCAGAGGCTGTGTGCTAAGGGTGGTGGCCATCGGGGGGAGGCGGCCTGTGTGCGGACAGTGCCCAGACACACCTTGTCCTGGCACTGGCCACTGAGTCACCAGGGAAGCCAGCAGGAAGTGGGGACACCGCGACCTTCAAGGGGGCAGCCCCGGGGCTCCTGAGCGTCTTGTCTGCCTCTTCGGGGAGACACGTTCCATGTTTGTGCCGTCTGGGGGCCTTGGGCAAAAGTCACTGAGCCTCGGTTTCCACATCTTCCAAATGGGGCTTAGGAGGGCATGGGGGAGGGGGGCGGTCTGGAGACTGTATGTGCCCGCTGTGTAGACAGAGCACTCACCCGCGGCGGCTCCCGCCATTGACGGTGGCTCATCGCGTGCAGGGGAGAGGTGAGACTTTCCAACCTTCTTTCTCTACCACCTTCCATTTCAACTCCACCTGTAAGACCAAGACCACGGCTTTGCGGAACCCCTCTGCCCACCCAAAGTCAGGAATCAAGTCTTCCCAGGCAGAGCAGGGGTTCCCCAGCGCGCGTGGCTGGCGGGCCTCTGAGCACCTGCGTTGGTTGTGGATGGAAGGTATTGCCAAAGAGCGCCGAGGTCCGTGTCATCAGCGCCCTTTCACGCATGCACTAGGTGCTCAATAAATGCCCACTCGATCTTTTCAAATGAAGGTAAAACTTGTCCACAGCTGAGGGCGCCAATCTGGCATAGGCTCAGTGGATTTTGCTGATGTGACTGTCACCCAGATCAAGACTTGGGAACATCAACGCCCCTGAAGGATCCCTCCGCTACTGAGGGGAACCGCACCCCAGACCTCTGTCGGCAGAGACGAGTTTTGCCCGCTGCCGACCCCACTGATGTGGAATCGCAGTTACACCCTGTTTCGAGTCTGGGTTCCGCGTCATGCCCACTGGGGTCCCCCACGTTCTGCAGACAACAGGTGCTTCTTTTTCGTCGGTGTGTAGTATTCCATTAAGTCAATACAGCCCAGTTCCTTTCTCGATGATGCTTGGGTTGTTTTCCCTTTGGTGGGGGGGGGCATTATGAAAATGGGAGCACATTTCTTTTTGTGCGGACATATAGGTTTGTTTCTTCAGGCGTGAGATTGCTGGGTCACAGCCTTAGTAGACCCTGAGACACGGTTGAGACATTCCCTCTACATCTGAGCTGGGGGACAGCTGTCCTCACTTTTCAAATTTCTCAGGTCCTGATCCCAAAGATCACCGTGGGGTGGAGGAGGGAGCAGTCGTCGTCGTCATCGTCTTCTTCTTCTTCTTCTTCTTCTTTTTTTTTTTTTTTAGTGTTTATTTTTATTTATTTATTTATTTATTTTCAACGTTTATTTATTTTTGGGACAGAGAGAGACAGAGCATGAACGGCGGAGGGGCAGAGAGAGAGGGAGACACAGAATCGGAAACAGGCTCCAGGCTCTGAGCCATCAGCCCAGAGCCCGACGCGGGGCTCGAACTCACGGACCGCGAGATCGTGACCTGGCTGAAGTCGGACGCTTAACCGACTGCGCCACCCAGGCGCCCCAAGTGTTTATTTTTAAGAGAGCGCACTCGTGATCGGGGGAGGGGCAGAGAGAACGGGGGACAGAGGATCCGAAGCGGGCTCTGCGCTGTCAGCACAGAGCCCGACGCGGGGCTCGAACTCACGAACCGTGCGATCACGGCCTGAGCCGACGTGGGACGCTCATCCGGCTGAGCCCCCGCCAGGCGCCCCGGGAGCAGGTGCTCTTTAAGGAAAATACTGAAAAGGCTGATGGCGTGTCGGGCAGGCCGCGTGTTAGGTTCCAGCGCTTTCTGCTTCGTCTGGGTGCTGCTTTCCCGGGAGGAGCCGCCTCCCTTCTCTGCGCCTTGGTTGAGTTTGCTCTCGTGCAAACTAGGAAGGATGTCTGGGGCCGGGCGGAACCCCCAGGGAGGTTTAAGGGGACGCTGAGAAAAAGGGGCTAAAAAAATCCCGGCTCCCCTCGGGCGTCCACCAGATGGGCCTGGGTCTCCGCAGCCCGCGGCCGGTGGCGATGGATGGAGTCGCTTCCGCAGAGGATCCGTGGCGGTGGACGAGAACTCGGCCTTGCCAACGTTATTTCAAACATGCACTTGGCCTCCCAGCGGCCGTCCGCATTCCCCTTATCACTTTCGTGGAGGAGTCAGGGATCCCCGCCAGAGCCCCACTTTCCCTTCTCGGGTCTTCTGCTGCCAGGACGGCCTCCGCCCTCCGAGCCTCGGCAGCCGGAGGAGGCCGCTGGAGCTGTTTCCAGGGGCCGGTTGCATAAACCCCGTGTTACGTAAGTCCCGAGTGGAATTTTGGAAAACTCCCTATTTTTTTTCCCCCCTGTCCAGAAGATTTTCCAGTGTCACCCAAACACCCAGCTGCGGTGGGGTTGGTGCGGGGGGGGGGGGGGGGGGGGGCGGTTGTTTACATGTCTTGGTCAGAACAGTGTGTTTGAAAGCCAGGGTGAGATTTGTGTGAGTGCTTTCGATTGTGGAAAAACAAATGTGATTTGAGAAAAAAAAAAAAAAAAAAAAAGGAAGAGGAGAAAAAAATGTGATTTGAGAAAAAAAAAAAAAAAAACAAACAAAACAGAAAACCCACTGCTCACGGAGCTGGAACTTTGAGGCACAGCCCCGACTGTATGATTTCTGACCACCTGAGGATGAAGGTTCTGGAATATTCTAGGAAGCTTCCTGCGCTCCCGGCAGGCCCACGGCGGCTCATACCCCTCACCCTCCACCCCACGTCACTGGGGCCACTCTGGACTTGGCGGGAGAAGACAAACCGCTTTTTCTTTTCACGGGGCCATAGGCCTGCGTCCCCAGGCACTTAAAAATAGCCACACGTTTATTGCAGACCTGAGTCTAACAATCAGGTTTTTCTTAAGATGTAAAGCCTTTTCCACCAAAAGGGCAGTTTTTGAAAATATGTGTAGTAAGAGGGAGTTTGCCTTCCCCCCCCTCCCCCACCCCCCAGGAGTTCTGGAGTTTACCATGGCCAGCCCAGTTGGGGGTGGGGGGCGGAGGGGGGCGTGGGGGGGGGGGGGCAGAGACGAATAACATGGATTGAAGATCTAGGTGCCAGGGCCCCCGTGGAGCCTCCTCGGTCCCTGGGACCCGCTTCACAGTGAAGCAGGGGGAATAGCACTGCTCACCCCCAGCGGAGCCAGGAGTTGGACTCACTTTGAAGGCTCTGTTCCTGACGTGGTCTCGTACGAGCCTCGGAGGGTCCTCGGACCGCCCCCCACCCCCCACCCCCCCCCACCCCCCCACCCCCCCCACCCCCCCCCCCGCGAAAGCGAAGGCAGGTCGCTGGCACGTTTGTCCACCCTAATGTGTCTGCAGCCGCCTTCACACGGGGGCTCAGGGCATCAAGAAGGTACAAAACCACTGTCCGAGAAAAGGGTTTTTTAAGAGAGCCGTGGTCTGGAGCTTGGTCAGTTTGCTTCGGGCTCCCGAGCCTCAGTTTTGTTAGCGGGGGAATGGGTACGTGCCTGATGCGTGCTTCTGCGTCCCTCCCAACCTTCTGCCATATGCTGGTGCATCGGTGGCTGAGGAGGCTTTTGACACCTCCCTGGTCTGCCATATGACTTCGCAGGGCCCGAGGCACATTTGCTTCTGGGTTAGGTCTCTGCCTGGCTGTGACGAGCAACTGTCACAGAACGACCAGGTTTTGCCAGATTTAGCAAATAAAACCTAGGATGTTCAGTTACATTTGGACTTCAGTTACACTACATTTTCTAGCATAAATATGTCCCCAATACGGCATCCCCTCTCCATTAAAAAAGAAAAAGTTAAAATCATTTCATGGATTTTTGTAGGCCTTCCCTATTTCATTTTTCTCTCCTGAGGTAAGAAAAATAGAAGTTTGTTTTTTTTTTTAATGTTTATTGACTTATTTTTGAGAGAGAGAGAGAGAACACAAGCAAGGGGGGGGGGGCAGAGAGAGAGGGGGACACAGAATCCGAAGCAGGCTCCAGGCTGTGAGCTGTCAGCACAGAGCCCGACATGGGGCTTGAACCCACGAACTGTGAGATTGTGACCTGAGCCAAAGTCAGATGCCCAACCGACTGAGCCACCCAGACGCCCCAAAACAGAAGTCTTTTTTCTGCCTTAGGAGTTCTTTTTCCTCTTTTCCCTTATTTAAAAGACACTAAGACATTTCTGTGGACTCAGTGTACCAGGGCTCTGGGTCTCCTCTCTGATGCGTCAGTTGGGCCCTGGACAAGGTGGCCTTCCCTCACAGCCATGTCCTGGGCTGGACAGTGACAGGAGAGGTTTCTCTACATGGCGGTGACCGACGTCTCCCAGGCTTCATGCCTGTGCAGGGCCCGGGCCCGGGTTCTGGGAAAGATTGAGGGGAAAAGTTGCCTGTCCAGGCCGACCTGCCCCTCACAGAGATGCTTCCGGCCCTGGCGGGCTGCGTTTGAATACGAGGAAGCGTGAATCAGACCTCGGTGCCCCAGGAGGCAGGCCTCGGTGAGGTGTCTTTTCACGGGGCTACCCTGTACGCTCACCCTTTGCTCACTGGCCTTCCGGCGGCCTGGGGTTGGGGACAAATTTAGATCGTTTGTCATCTGACCGAAACAGACCTTCAAAGATTTCCCAGGGTCTCAACAAAGTCTTTGTCACCAGACCTCTCTCCAGGAACCCGCGGAGAACTGGAGACGTCTCAGATGTAAGTTCAGGTCCCAGTGGGGGTGCCCTGACTCGAGCCAGGAGGATTGGATGCTTGGGGCCCAAAATGCCCCCGGAGTTGCCTCCAATTTCTGCTTGGCTGTGATTCCGGGGATTTCTCTCTGGCTGTGAGAAGCAATTGTCACGAAGGCCGGCCACCAGACTTAGCAGACGAGATACAGGATGCCCGGTGGAATTCGGGTTTCAGATAAACAACATTTTTTTAAGTGCAAGTATATCCCAAATTTTGCATGGAATGGGATATACTAAAAAATGATCTATTGTTTATCTGCGTCCTGGGTTTTATCTGGGAACCTCACACTGAGGCGATGACAGAAAACTTGGGGAGAGTAGGGGGACGGCAGAGCGGCCACTTTGCTTGAGGTCCCTGCTGGGCTTTTCCTGTGTCACCTCCTTAAATTGTCATTGCGGTCGATGCACCGATGAGGGAGCCCTGGGCTGAGAGAATTTGGCAAGTGTGAGGGCCTTTCTGGGCAGGCAGCTGCGAGGGTTCCACGCACAGCAGGTGGGTCCACAGGGGCACGGAGAATTCTGGCTTAATTCTGGCAGGGTCAAAAGGGGGGAGGATTCCTCGAAAGGGTAAAATGTAGAGTTATCATATGACACAGGTAGTCCACTCCTGGGGATCTTCCCCCGAGAAATGAAAACACGACACAGGTTCACAGCAACTCTGCTCACCATCACCAAAAGGTAGAAACAACCCAAATGTCTGACAGCGGACGTGGGGATAAACACCATGTGGCCCGCCCACCCGGTGGAATATTACTCAGTCGTAAAAAGGAATGGACCTCTGACATGCACTACGATGTGGATGAGTCTTGAAAACGTCGTGCTGAGTGAAAGCCAGACACGAGGACACATAGTGTATGATCCCTTTTATAAGAAATGTCCAGAACAGGAAAATCCAGAGAGAGAGAGAGAGAGAGAGAGAGACAGAGTCGGGGCAGGGGGAGGGGCGGTGAGTGCTCATGAGGCCGAGGTGTCCTCTGGGGTGATGGCTCAGAGCCTGGAGCCTGCTTCGGATTCTGTGTCTCCCTTCCTCTCTGCCCCTCCCCCGCTCATGCTCTGTCTCTGTCTCTCAAAAATAAAGATTTAAAAAATAATAATAAAAAAATAAAATGGTTAACATGGTAAATGTCATGTTATGTATATTTTTCCACCCTTTAACAAAATCGGGCAGGGCACGTCTGGGAGGAAACATGCAGTGTTATCAAGTCTATGGCCAGAGTCCAGAAACGGTTGAGACAGGGACCTCTCATTGGACAGCTTCTGCAGGAGCTGTGGCTGCTGTCTCACAGATGCCAGGCCCCACTGGATCCCGGGGAGCGGGGACCATTGGCCTTTTGTTACACGAGTGGGAGCTGAGGCCATGAGGTCAGGGAGCTTGCCCGGGGACTCAGCGTGGCCAGCTGGGATTCCAATGCCAGCCTGTGTGACCCCTGAGCCCAGGGGCTCCCTTCAGGGACATACCATCTATAGGCCAAACGTTCTCAGGTCACAGCTGGGGGGTGGGCCCATGGGAGAGCCCACAGGGGGCCAGCCCCTGCCTGGAGTGGGGGTACTGGGGAAGGATCGGGGTTAGGGCTGCTCCTCCGATGGCATTGCCCCCTCCGAGTCAGCTTCATGGGCTGTGACTCCCCACCCCCCAGCCGGGAGCCTGCCCGTGCGCCCCCCCCCCCCCCCCGCCCAGACCCAGCATGCAGGACTAAGTGTTGATCACAAAAGAGCTTGAACCTCAATAATCAGGAGATACTTTAGTCAAGAGCCTGGCTCCTGGAGCCAGGCAAACACCCTTATTGGGCGGGGGGAGGGACTTCACCTCTCTGAGCCTCAGTTTCCCCTCTGGGCTTGCCCCCAACGTGGAGAAGCATTAGCAGGAGGGTCTGCTGCGCGAGGGTGGTTCCAAGTGGAGCCCAGCCCTTCAGGAGCTCACCATCCCCCAGGACTTCTCGGTAAGAACGGGAATCCTCTTCCCAGAGGGGCCCGGGTATCATCTGTTTAATTAAGAAACTTGAATCACAGAGAGAAGTCAGCTTGCTCTGCTGATAAGTGGCACCCGGGGACGAGCACACACGGGGCGCTCTGGGGAGGTGATATGGGAACGATTGGTCCACCCGTCCGTCCGTGATGTTTCCTCCGATTAAAGAAAACGTGGCGGCAGAACTGGTCATCTCTGTTTTCGGAGGAGAGAGTGGTTCCCTGCTCAGGCAGAGCTAAGCAGAAATGTCCCGCGTCCCACGGACGGGGTGGTCAGAGTGAGCGAGAGCAGGGGAGAGCCCGAGGGCGAGAGAGAAAGATGGAAAGAAGGCGAGAGAGCCAGAGAGAGACAGGCAGAGGCAGAGACACGGAGACAGACGGAGCGAGACCCCCCAATGGATGGATGGAATTTGGCCCTGGTGCTACTTTGGAATTGAAGCCCCTGGCGGGATGCCCCCATTGACAGATGAGGAAACTGAGGCCGGGAGTGGCGACCGGGCGCCTCCATTCACGGTGGCCCAGGCCGGAGGGCAGCGCCCCACGTGGAGCTCCCCGGCTGGCCCGCCACATCCCTCGGCCTGGCAGACGCCCCCCCCCCCCCCGCCCCCCTTCACCGCGCGCTCCCGGCCCATAACAAGTCCCCTTTGGCCAGTTAAAAATAGATGATGGAGGAAAACAGTAAGTCCTGAAAGGGGCCTCAGAGCGCCGGCCAGAGTCGGCACTAATTGTGGCAACACTCAGGGTACAAAGGCGCCGTTCAGGGGGACTGGCAGGTCTGGATCGGATTTCTGGAGAGCAAGCGTTTCTTTCACTTCCCCGAGCCCCGGCGGGGATCGGCACTAACGGCAGAGGAAAACATCCCCCTGGAACGGGATCTCTTTGGGGGGGGGGGGGGCAGGCGGGGAAGGGGGGGGCCCAGCGCTCTGCTGACCAGCAGCACGTAAGGGAGTCCCCAGCGCACCCTGCACCCCCCACCCCCCGTGGGGAAGGAGTCGGGGAGCCTTGTCTCCCGCTCAAGCTGCACGAAAGCATTTGTGCAGAGCTGGCCTTCCTCCCTCCCTGAAATGTTTGGGGAAATTTACCAGTGATGCTCTCCAGACCTGGAGTTTTCCTTGCGGGAAGGGTTTCCACCACACCATCCATTTCTTTCATAGTATGGCTCTCCCGGTGATGATCTAGTTCTTGGGTGAGCTTCGGGAATTTGTACCTTTCAAGGAATTTGTGTCATCTGAGCCACTGAGTTGATTGGCATCAAATTGTTTATAATGTGCCCTTGTGATCCTCTAAAAAAACATTTTTTTTTTAATGTTTATTTCTTTTTGCGAGAGAGCGGGCACGTGAGCAGGGGAGGGGCAGAGGTGGTGGGGGGGGGGGCGGGGGACAGAGGATCCGAAGCGGCCTCCACGCTAACAGCAGAGATGCTGATGCAGGGCTCGGACTCGTGAACCGTGAGATCATGACCTGAGCTGAAGTCGGACACTCGACCGACTGAGCCACCCAGGCGCCCTGATTGTGATCGTTTTAATATGTGTGAGATCTGTCATGGGTCACTTCTTTCCTTCCTGATATTGGTCACTTGTGTCTTTTTTTTTTTTAAGAGGCTTTATTTTATTTTATTTATTTAATAAGTGGGGGAGAGGGGCAGAGGGAGAGAGAGAAAGAGAAAGAGAATCTTGAGCCCCGACGAGGGGCTCGATCCCACGACCCTGGGATTGCCACCTGAGCTGAAATCAAGAGCTGGGCACGCAACTGACTGAGCCACCCGGGGGCTCCCATTTGTGGCTTATTTTTCTCATCGATGTGGCTCAGCCCAGAACGAGGACCCCCGAAGCCCTGGCGTTGGGTTTGTCCTAAAGTTCAGGTAGCAGCCTATTCTCTTCACCGTTCTGATGGCAATGACAGCCCCTGCTGAGAAGGTGACCTTGCCCGGCTCAGAACACGGAAAATCTGCCCACTATGGGCAATGATCGTCTACCTCCCCAATGTGCCCTCCTGACTCTCGAAAGTTTAACTTGTAAGGATGGAACAGAGAAAGCACGAGCCTTCAAGGTAGGAAGAACTTGGTTCAAATCTCTGTGACTTTTCATCAGGGCTGGGATAGGGTGAGGCAGGCAAGGCATCATTTCCGGAGGTGTTATCTCCGCAGGCTCCAAAAAAAACTCCGGGGACAACCGGGCCCTGCAGTGTTGTGTCACCGTGCCAACACATGACACCTATCCTCGAGTTATGGGGGTGGGGGGGGCGGGGTAAGGGGGTGGTGGGGCGATACTAGAACGGATGTGCAGGTTAAATGAGATAATATATGGCTGATGATAAGTCACAGTGACAGCTCGGCCTCCTATAAAACACGCACCAGGGCTCTTCTGTTCTGCATGTTTAGTGTTGGCAACAACGTGGGAACTACTGTTAGTCCCATTTCGCAGATGAGGAGATGGGGATCCAGAGTTGAATGGCGGAGCCAGGATTCAAACCCTGGCCGTCGGGGCCCCCACCCCAGCCTGTGTGAGCCGTGGACGTCACTGCCACGCTCCGCCAGAATCACAGCTCAGCGGAGTTCCTGTCCCCTGATAGCGCCTGGGGGGTTGCATTCTCTGCTAGAAGAAAAGTGATTAAAACAGGAACACCCACGGTGTCCCGGACTCTGCCTAAGTTCTGGAAGCCAGCAGCGTCGGGACTCTGAGCTTGGCTGAGGTTTCCCCCAGCCCCCGGCTCGGGACGGGGGTTTGGCCCGCCTCGGGCCCCAAACCACCTGCTCGGCCCTGCGTCCAGCCGGCCTGCGCGCGAGTGAGGGAGAGAGGGGACCCTCCACTGTCTTTATATACCGGGGTTATTTTTAACCCGGCCTTCCAGAACATTACGGAGCTTCCTCTCTCCGACGCGCAGGAAGCCCTACTTGGCTGTGTTTCCTGCTAACACGCGGCCCCGAGATTGCTGAGAACAACAGGCCCAAGACTGCTCGGCTCCGGGGAAAAAACCTGGCCCCCTTTCAAAGCCCTGACAGAAAAGCCTTCAGAACCCTGCGCCCCCGCCAGCCCGAGCACGGCCCCCAGAGGGCTGGCAAATTGGCCAAGACTGTGCACAGGACTCCCAGGCTGGGGCCCCCCGACTCCATCGTCCTTCCCCCGCAAAAAAAAAAAAAAAAAAAGGCATGTGCCCACCTGTACCCACCCCCCGCCCCCAGCTGGGTAGACAAATGCTTGCATTGGTGGATTTTTCTAGGCTTCTGTTGTGTTTTTTTTTTTTTTATTTTTTATTTTTATCCAAGTATTTTTATTGAGGTGAAATTCACATAACATAAAATTAGCCATTTTAAAGTGGAAACTTCAGTGGCATTTGGTAGGTTCACTGTGTTGTGCAACCACCACCTCTGTCCTGTTCCAGAACATTTTCATGACTCTGGAAGGAAGCCCCGTCCCCGTGAGCTGTCACCGCCCCCCCACCCCCCCCCCCACCCCCGCCACCCGATCCGTCCTGCTCCCCCAGCCCCTGGCAGCCTCTGTGGATTGGTCTGTTCTCGATGTGTCCCACAAATGGGATAGTGCAGTAGGTGGCTTTTCGTGTCTCTCTTCTGTCTCTGCACACGACGTTGTCGAGAGCCCCCCCCCACCAGGAGGCACCAGTCAGGGCTCCACTCCTTTGTATGGTGAATAATATTCCACCGCACGGGTCCATCCCTTCTCCGTCTTCTCCATTCATCTGCTGACGGAGGGACTTCGTGATTCAACATCACTTTAAGGCTGGGATTTGGAAGACCTTGTTTTTGTCAATGTCGCGTCATTTTCACCTTGGAAACGAGTCCCTCGGAGGCAGACTAATTCATGCTTGCTTGGGGGCACTTTGGCAGAAGGCGCGGAGCAAAGGTGCCCTGAGACAGAGGCCCCTCGACACCCCTGTGCAGGCTTGACGTGCTCTTCTTCCCACGGTCTCCCGTGCGCCGTGGCGGTTTCTGTCCGGGAGGGAGCGGGATGCGGGTGGGAACCCAGAACGGGGTTCAAATCCGCCCTCCGTCATTTACCAGCCGTGGGGCACTGGGCAGAGACTTTGGTTTCGTTCCTTGTTTTGGTTGGCTTTGTTTGTTTTGGTTTTTAGGGGTTTTTTTTTATGCTTTTTAATTTATTTTGAGAGAGAGAGCGAGCGAGCACGTGCAAGCTGGGGAAAGACGGAGGGAGACAGAGACTCTGAGCTCAGTGCAGAGCCCAACACCGGGCCCGATCTCACTACCTCGAGATCACAACCTGAGCTGGTATCCAGAGTTGGGCGCTCAACCGACTGAGCCACCCGGGCGCACCTATTCTCTAAAGTCTATGGGGCGTGTGAGTGGCGCAGTCGCTTAAAGTGTCCGAATTTGATTCAGGTCACCATCTCACGGTTCGTGGGTTCGAGCTCCACATCGGGCCCTGTGCCGACAGCTCGGAGCCTGGAGCCTCCTTCGGGTTCTGGGTCTCCCTCGCTCTCTGCCCCTCCCCCACTCACACCCTGTCTCTCAAAAAATAAATAAACATTAAAAATCTAGATAACCCACCCCTTGTGCTCTGACAGCCGCCAGTATCCAGAGGAACTTGGGGCACAGGAGGACCCTTCCTTATGCAGATGGAGAAACTGAGGCTTGGAGAGTCCACGTGACTTGCCCAAAGTCTATGGGTGCAAGACAAGTGGGTATGAGGCCCCCACCCCAGTCCCCACTGGAAGGGAGCTTCTCTCCTGGGGGCGGGGGGACCCTCATAAGCAGCCCCTCCCTCTGTGCCTCCGGGCCTCTCTGCTCGGGCTGCTGAGAAGCCCTCAGAGAAGCTTCTGCCCCCTTGTTCCCTCTCTTTTGACGTCACCTCCTGGGGTCACCTGTTCCACTGTTTCCTTCTTTGTGGTTTTGTCTCAGATGGAACTTTGTCACCCCCGTCCGAAGACATTTCCCTGAGTCAGGTGATTCTGCGGCAATGTCTGGAGACGTTTTTGGTTGTTACAACTGAGGGTTGGCGGGGAGCTACTCACATCGAGGGGGCAGAGACCAGGGATGCCACTCAGCACCTTGCGGTGCACAGGACGGTCCCCACCGCAGACGATGATGGAGCCCCTGGTGTTGGCAGTGACGGGGCGAGAAACCCCGCCCTAGCATGAGAGAGACCCTGTCTGCTGTCTGTTTCCATCTGTCTCTCTGTCCATCTATCATCCAGCATCCATGTATCCATCACAGAGAATGATCTGACCCCAAACATCAGCAATTCTGAGAAACGCCAGCCCGGCGAACGCTCAGATGTCTGTGACAGAAGGAACAGGGGTCCTTCGTGGGCCCGGTCCTGCTTGCCTCCTACCCTGTGTGATCCTCCTGCAGCCCTGTGAAGGGGGACCCAGTGAGGAAACTGGGACCCAGGGGCCTCATGTGAGAAGTGGAGCTCAGACTTCATTCTGTGGGCAGTAGGGAGCCATGAGAGGTGTGAGAGAAGAGGAGGAAGCTGGTTGGGTCTGTGTGTTGGGGAGATGCCTCTAGGGCCTGGATCTGGACTTGAACGAGGCTGGGAGCCCAGAGAGAACCCCCATGGGAGAGCTGGAGGACCCCTGAGGGCCAGGGGCAGGGAGGAGGGGTGACCCAAGTGGGGTTGAGGAGAGGTATGGGAGAGAAAAAGGAGAGGGTCTCTCTGTAAAGGCAGCTGCGGGATGTGGCTGCAGAACGGAGGAGGGAGCCTGGAGACTGGCCTCACAGGACTCCTCCCGGGTCGGGATGGGAGGAAGGATGGCCATCTTCCAGCGGCTAACCCTTGCCTCTCCCACCTGTCACTGGATACACGTTCGTCAACACCTTCTCTAGGACAGGTACTGTTGAGTGGGGACACGGGGCTATTTTAAGTGAGGACCTGGCATGGGGGGGGGGGGGTCCCAGACTGGGGGACACAGAACTGGACACAGACACTCCCAGGCCTGTGGAGTCAGAGCTGGAAGGACCCCAGTGCTGGAGGAGCCCAGAGGGGAGGCAGGGGCTGTGTCTGGGGGCGGGAAGCGTGGCCACACCGCACAGTTAAATGATGTTCCAGTCCAGCCACACACGGGGGAAGGGCATCCCAGGCGGAGGGCACAGCACAGGCAAAGGCTCGGAATCGAGAACTCAGAAAATTTGGGAAATAGGGGGTATTCAGTGTGTCAGAGGGAAATCCAGGGAGGTGAGGCTGGGTTATAAAAGATCATAACGCGAGTTGGAAGAGATGCCTCGGCAGTAGTGGGGATCAGATCCTCTCCCTGCCAGCTCCCGGCCCCAGAACCCCACAGACGGCATGAGCCTTGGTGTGGGGCCTCATCTCAATAGGGACAAGGGGCCCTTGGCTCGGGGCTAGTTTAAAAGGTGCATCTAAGGTGCCTGGGTGGCTTAGTCGGTTAAGCGTCCGACTTGATTTTGGCTCAGGTCGTGATCTCACGGTTGTGAGATCGAGTCCCGCGTCGGGCTCTGCGCTGACAGCTCAGAGTCTGTTTGGGATTCTCTCTCTCCTGTCTCTGCCCCTCCCCGCCCTCTTTCTCAAAATAGATAAATAAGCATTTTAAAAAAATAAAAGGCACGCCTAAATTCTTATCCCATGTAGCTTCCAAGCCTACAGCCATTTCTGGTCCCCCAGGTTGGGGCCTGCCGCCCAGATCACCTCACCCTCTCGTAGCTAGCTCTGCCCGTCCACCTGCCCCCCTGCTTCCCCTGGCACTGAGCTCAACCACCTGGCTTCACACTTCCCTGTGCCGGGCCCTGAGCCTTCGCCGTAGGCTACTGAAGCCCTCCAGCAAACCCTCGGGCTTTGGCTGCGTGCGGCCGGGGCCCCTGGAAAGACTCAACTCCATCGGGCCCACGCCTGAGGGGCCCTGAGTCTGGGAAGAAAAAACGCAACATGGACACCCAGCTGGGGAAGTCAGTGCAGGGCCAGGGGAGGGGAAACAGCAGCCCCCAAAATGGACTCTAACACGTGAAGCTGAGATGGGGAGAGAGACGGGTGGTCAGTCCCTGCAGGGGAACGGCATGTGCGAAGACTGGGGCCTGCTCACGCAGGACCGGGCGGCTGTGCCTGGGGACTGAGAGCCTGGATGTGACTTGAAGGCGAAGGGGGTGGCCCTTGGAGGGGTTGAGGCTGGGGAGTGGCTGAGCCACTCTCCAGCGGGGAGAGCCCAAGGGTCTGGCTGCTTTCCATGGGTCAGCTCCTGGGGCCCAGGGGACCGGCCAGCATCTTTTGGCTTCTCACTTCCATGGCCCCCTGGCCGTGGCTTATCAAAACGCGCAGATTTTATTGCCAGCAGCCCCCCCACTCCATTTTTGTCCATGCCCCCTCACTCATCATCCCTTCTCTATCCCAGGAGCCTGGCACTCAGCCTGTTGGCATCTCCCTAGACCCCAGGCTCACCGCGGCCAGGGCACCTGTTGCCCTTCCCGGAACAGGTGCGCCCTCACCCGGTGTTGCCTTGTGGGTAAGTTTCCCTTGGCCCCTCTGTGTGGGCCGGCCCAGGGGTCTGCAAACTCTGGCCTGGGGGCCAAATCTGGCTTGCCGCCTGTCTGTGTACAGCCTGCGGGCTGAGAATGTTTGTTTCCTTTTTCTATTTTAACGGTGGTAAAATACACAGAACGAAATTTACCCTTGTAACAAGTTTTTCGGGGGAAGTGCCAAACTGGAATTCGGTCCCCATCGGACACCAACTCCGCGTCTCCTCCCCCAGCCCCTGGCGCCCACTGACTTACTTCCTGTCTCTATGAATCTGACTCCTCTGGGGACCTCATATTAGTGAGATCATACAGCATTTTCTTTTTGTGACTGGCTTATTCACTCAGCATAATCTCCTCAGTGTGCATCCACATTGTATCATGTGTCAGAATTTCCTTCCTTTTTGTGGCCGAATATAAGATCACACTGCATGGATGGAGCGCATTTGGCTCATTCCTTCACCCATCGACAGGCATTTGGGTTGTTTCCACCTCTGGCCATTGTGTTTTTTCTTTTTATAACAGCTCTATTGACGGGCGATCCACATGCCGTACAATTTCACCCACTTAGATTGTCCGGTTGGATGATTGTTGGGTCTATTCACAGAGCTCTACATCCAACACGCAACTAATTTTAGACCATTTTCATCACCCCCAAAAGGAGCCCTGCACCCCTCGGCTGTCACCCCCTGATAAGAATGGTGTTTACATTTTTTTTTTAAAGCTTATTTATTTATTTTGAGAGGGAAAAGGCAGGAGGGGCAGAGAGAGAAGAGAGAGAGGCTCCCAAGCAGGCTCCCACTGTCAGCGCAGAGCCCGATGCGGGGCTCGAACTCACGAACCGTGAGATCATGACCTGAGCCGAACACAAGAGTCGGATGCTTAACTGACTGAGCCACCCAGGTGCCCCAATTTTTTCATAGTTGAAAAATATTAAGAGGAATAGTCTTTTGGGACATGCGACATATAATTTCTCCTCGTATCCCCAGCCGATCCCCTGTCTCGGCCTCTGTATCCCTCCGTGCCAAGGCCAGCCTCCTGCTTCCTCCCCTGCCAGATCATTTTGCCCCAGAGTGTGAACATCAACCGTGGCCGGTGCCAGGTGGGGCTTGCAAATATCCCTCAGGGGGCACGTTAGGACCTCAGCTCAGATGTCCCCCTCCGATGGCTCCCTTAGTCCAGGAATTCTCAACCTCAGCGCTGCTGACATCTGGGACTGGATCATTCTCTGGGTGCCAAACAGCATTCTTGGTCGCCCCCCACCAGATGCCAGTGATCTGCACCCGCCCCCCTTCCGGCGGAGGGGGGGGGGTGTGACGGTATCCCCCTGGGAGTAAAACTGCCCCTGGGCGAGATTTGCTAGAACACTCCATTTTTCTAAAAGCAGTTTAACAATTTTATGCATATATCATTGCATATATTTTGTATATATATTCTGTTTCCCTGCCTCAGCTGCTTCCAGTGTTTCACCATTGTTAGGAATAATGTAAGACACATACCTGCGTGTAACGCTGAATCACATTGTATTTTTTATTTTTTTAAAGTTAATTTATTTTTTAGAGAGAGAGAGAGAAACAGAGTGCTAGTCGGGAGAGGGGCAGAGGGAGACACAGAATCCGAAGCAGGCTCCAGGCTGTCAGCACAGAGCCCGACGTGGGGCTCGAACCCACGAACCGTGAGATCATGACCTGAGCTGAAGTTGGACGCTTAACCGACTGAGCCACCCAGGCGCCCCCCCAAATCATATTTTAAATCGCAACGCCACCTACATGGCAGTCATCTGGATGCATGAGAGAGACAATATTTTTCTCCAGTAGGTTCTCGCCCCCCACCACCGCTGACATTTGGGGCTGGATCTCTCTTTGGCGGGGCCGTTCTGTACCCTGTAGGGAGCTGAGCAGTGTCCCTGGTCTCCACCACCATGTGCCAGGAGTACCCCCTGCCAGTGGTGATAACCCAAGACTCCTTGAGGCATCAGCCAGTATCCCTTGGAGGCAGAAGGGGAGACACCCAGCCAGAAGGGCTGACTCTGGGATCGACTTTTTCCGCCCAGCGTCCCTCCTGCGAGGTGTGAGGTGCTCACCCCTTTAGCAGACGGGTAAACTGAGATTGCATGAGGGAAGCTAGTCATCTCTCTTCCCGCTCCCTTCCCACCAGGCTTTCTCTGTGCAGAAGGAATTACAGCCCTCAGAACCCAAAAATAGCTCCTCTCTCTCCCTCCAAGGCCACCAAACACACTGGCCTGCGGTTGGTTCAGACTGCACATCTGGGAAAGCGCCATGAGTATCTGATGGGGAGAGTCAACATGAGCCCCTGGATGGGGGAGGGGAGTGGCAGTGAACCCCTGGGCTGTCCCGCTGGATGAGCTCAGAAGGAGGTTCCTATAGACCTTTTGGCAAGAGCCTGGGATCCTGGGATCGCACTGGGTGCAGCCACTTGTAGGCATAGCTGACAGGTCTCCTTCTCCAGGGAGCCCTCCAAGAATGCATCCCACCTGTCCTCACCTGGCCCCCTTTGTGAACCTCCTCAGGGCTAGGGACGAGTTTGAGCCGTGCCTGGGTTCCGTTGGCTCCTTTTCAGCTGGCCAGACAAGACGCCAGGGTGAGGAAGTCCCAAGGTGGGTAAGGAGGCTCGAGTCAAACGGGGCTTTGCAACTTCTCTGCACATGCAGCGAAGAGAAGGGATTTAAAGCCGTCGTCTCCGGCTCTACCGGAATGTTCCCGTGCCCTGGGGAGTCTTTAAGACCGATGATTCCACCACCTGACCCAAGCGAGCACAAGTAACATCACCGGGCACGGGGCAAGCCAACCCCAGGGGCCACGCATGCGTCACTTCTGTGGGTCCCACCCTGAGATGCACAGTCCGGACCCAGTTACAAGGAACCAACAGGCCAACCCCCCGGGGTGTGGGGGGGGGCTGTTCTTGGAAACAACTGCCTCGACTCTCCAAAAATACAAGTGTCGCGAAAGACACGGGAAGGCTGGGACATCGCTCCCGAGGAAGGGAGACAGGAGAACGAAGGCAGCAGGTGAGTCTGGATGGGACCCTGAATGAGAAAAGAAAAGTTGCCATCCTGATCTGTTTGGGCAGCGGTAACAGAATACGGGAGACAGGGTGGCTTGTGAACCAAAACTTACTTCTCACAGTTCAAGATCGAGGTGCTGGTAGATTTGGTGTTTGGTGGGAACCCTCTCCTTGGTTCACAGATGCCGCCCCCTGCCGTGTCCTCACATGCCAGACGGGACAAGGGAGCGCTCTGGGGTCCCTCTGATAAGCGCCCCGATTCCCTTCATGGGGCTCCAATCCTCAGGACCCGATCACCCCCAAAGGCCCCACCTCTTCATACTATCTCACTGGGGCTGGGGTTGCAACATGTGAATTTTAGGGGGACACAAACGTTCAAACCCTGGCAGGTATTACCGGGGAGGTTAGGGTTATGTGACAACCGTAGATGAGTCATTTTTCTTTTCTTTTTTTTTTAAATTTTTTTTTTTTTAACGTTTATTTATTTTTGAGACAGAGAGAGACAGAGCATGAGCAGGGGAGGGGCAGAGAGAGAGGGAGACACAGAATACGAAGCAGCCTCCGGGCTCCGAGCTGTCAGCACAGAGCCCGACGCGGGGCTCGAACTCACGGACTGTGAGATCATGACCTGAGCCGAAGTCGGATGCTTAACCGACTGAGCCACCCAGGTGCCCCAGATGAGTCATTTTTCAATGTGAAACTTGGGGAGCGTGACATTTGTCTGGGGGTTGTGTGGGAGAATCTCGTGGTTCTCAGGAGTCATGGAGAGTGACGTCTGCAGGGCACCTTCAAATGGCTCAAAAATGGTATTATATCGGGGCGCCTGGGCGGCTCCGTCAGGTTCGCGTCCGACTCTTGATCTCGGCTCAGGTCATGATCTCACAGTTTGTGGGTTCGAGTCCTGCGTCGGGCTCTGCAGTGACATCGTGGAGCCTGCTCGGGAATCTCTCTCTCTTCTCTCTCTGACCCTCCCCTACTCTCTCTCTCTCTCTCTCGTTCTCAAAATAAATATTTTTTAAAAGAATTAAAAATGGTATTATATTATTATATTATATTATATTATATTATATTATATTATATTATTACGGACTGAATATTCCTATCCTTGCACCCAAACTCATACGTTGAAGTCGTACCATCCCCCAGCACCTCAGAATGTGACTGTCTAGAGACTGGGCCTTGAATGAGGTGACTAAGGTAAAATCAGGCCGTAGATTGGGCCCTCGTCTGATCTGACTGGTGTCCTTAGAAGAGAAAGGGGACACAGACACAGAAAGAGGACACCGGGGACGGGTGTGCCCTCAGAGGACAGATGTGCAGAGCCCAGCAAGAGGGTGGCCGTCTGCCCACCAAGGAGACAGGACTCAGGAGAAACCAATCCTGCCAAGGCCTTGACCTTCGACTTCCAGCCTGCAGAGAGGACACCTGGTCGGTAGGGGGGTGGTATTTTGCTGTGGCGGCCTGGCAGACGAATACAAATGTATGTTAATATATAAGCTATGTAAATACACCATTTCTATCCCTGGCATGTGTATTTATATAAAAATTGATATATTTATATTAATTGTGCGTTAATTGCATTTATAGTCATTGTATGTCTATGTTCATGGAAACATTGATATATTGATATTAACTGTCTATTAATTGTAATTGTATTGGGAGAGAGAGAGAGGTAACTTGTTAAGTCTGTGGGTCTGGATGCAGGATAGACAGATGTTCGTCGTATCATTCTGGAACCGTTTCTGTAGGTTGCACATTTTTTCAGAATAAAATGTTGTAGAACGGAGCCTTGGTTCCCCCTCGCACCCACAGCCCGGTTAAGCCAGATCTCTGGGTATGAGGTGGGCACTAGAACTTCTGAAAGCAGCACCCCAGCTTCAGAACGGGGGTTTGAGCTGACTGGAGGCATCCGTGGCTGAGGCGGGGGGGCCAGGGCGGGCAGACCCCCTGTGGGGGGGTGGGGGGGAGGGTGTGGGGTGCGGGCCTGGGGCGGAGGGTCCCGGGACTGCCCCTTCGCCTCTGCCCCACTGGCCCCCTCACCCACCTCGGCAAAAGCTCAGGTGCATTTGGCTGGTCTCTGGAGCAGCCCTGATCTAAGAGCCGCGTTTGCGCCAGTTTGCGGGAATGGGCGGCGACAGGTCTGGTGGCCAAAAGCCAGAGGAGAGGAACCCGCACCTCCCGCCGACACGTATCCTAGCTGACAAGCACCCATCTCCCCCCCATCTCTGGACATTTCGTATAAATGCGACTATATAACACGAGGCCTTTTGTGTCTGGCTTCTTTTTTCTTAATGTTTGTTTATTTTTAAGAGAGAGAGAGAGAGAGAGAGAGAGAGAGAGAGAATGAGCATGGAGGGGCAGAGAGAGAGAGAGAGGGAGAGGAAGAGAATCCCAAGCAGGCTCTGCGGGGTCAGCACAGAGCCCAGCACGGGACCCGAACCCACAAACTGCGAGATCACGACCTGAGCGGAGATCAAGAGTCAGATGCCTAACCCAGCTGGAGCCACCCAGGCGCCCCTGGCTTCTTTTGATAATAGTAACAGTGTTGAGGTTCCCTTGGGGTGTAGCAGGCTTCCATCCCCCTCCCCCCCGCCCCCATACGGCTGATCAAATACGTTATTTTCTAAAATCAGGGCTTCGCTTATAGAAATGCAAAAATGCTATATTTGGCGAACATCAAACAATGTTTGGTTCTATGTGTTTTTTTTTTTTTTTTTTATCCCCTCCACAAATAGCTCAAAATTGACTCAAGCTGCCAAACATCACACACGCCCGACGCGTAAGCCGCAAGCCCGTGGGTCTCCTGGGGAAGGGGTCCCGGGCTGGAGCAGCCTTGCTCGGCCCCTGCGGGAATAACATTTTAATTAAAAAGTCTTACAATGACAGGCTCCAAATGTAAACTCCCAGGCAGCGGAGGCCCCGGCCTGGCAGGGCGCGGGCCATGCCTCGCATTCCAGGCTGGCCTCCTTGGAGCCCCGGCAGCCACAGAAGTCCCCAAGCCGAGCCAGGAATAGTTCTGCCTTTTATTTGGAAAGAGAATTACAGGGCGCATGGCCCAGCCCCGAGCTTGCCGCTTCGCAGCCGTATTTTTGAACACACCCGTAACTGCACACTTGCTTTCGATCGTCCGCGCCAGGCTAAACGCTGCCAGCTGCCCAGACACTCAGCGCGCGGCTCTAAACACAGGTTCTTTGTCATTCTTGTCCTAAGATCCGTCCGGCTGTTTCTGGGCAAAAACAGATTTAAAATCTCGCTGACTTAGGAGTCCACGGCAGCTACCAAGGCCGCCCTCTCCCCTCCGCTCCCTGTAAGTGGATCTCAGGCCTGCCTTGTCCATGGGGATTTTCTTAGCTGGAGGGGTTGTCTCTGCTTCCTCCGATTCTACCTCCTCCCCACGCCCCACCAAATCCCGAGGAGTCCGGGGCTCTGGGGTTGACAGGCCCACCGGCCGGGACGCGAGGGTGATTCCTGGAAGGAGAACCGGGTGTCGCCACCGGGAGAAGCAGGATGCCTGGCGGGGGAAAGAACAGTATCACGTGGTCGCAGTGGTGGAGCGAAGATTTGAACTCGGGTCCTAGGCAGGTGAAAGTTGCAATGATGGAACAGTACTGAGCCCTTGCTGAGGGGACGTCTAAAACGGTACAGTCACTGAAGCTTGGCATTTCCTCAAAAATGTAAACATAGAATTACCATACGACCCAGCAATTAGACTCCCAGGAATATACACTCCAAAATCAGAAACAGGTGTTCGAATAAAACTTGCACACGCACGTTCCCAGCAGCACTGATCACAAGCGCCAAACGGTGAAAAAGACCCAAATGTCCATCAAACGATGACGTGAGAAACAACGTGGTCCGTCTACACCGTGGATTATTACTCAGCCGTAAAAAGTCACGGGGCCCCCACACACGCTCCACCGTAGACGAACCTCGAAAACATCAGGCTGAGCGAAAGAAGCCAGACCCAAAGGGCCACCTGTTGTGGGGTCACGTCTGTACAAAACGTCCAGAACAGGCAAATCCATAGAGATAGAAAGTAGATGAGCGGTTGCCCGGGGGCCGGGGGAGGGGAAAAGGGGACGGGGTCTCCTTTGGGGTGATGAAACAGGTCTGGAATTAGGCCGAGGTGACGGTGGCATGACCTTGTGAATGTGCTAAAGGCCACTCCGTTGTTTACTTTAAAATAGTAGGTTTTATGTTACGTGAATTTCACCACAATAATAAAAAATAACAAGGCTCAGCCCTGCCCTTGGGTTCAAGGAAAGGAAGTGTCCAGGAGCAGGTGGGGGAGATAACGGCATGTCAGTAGCACCTGTGAGAAAAACTTCAGGGTTCCGTTGGGTAGATATGACTCAGCAGGGGGCGGGGGGGCGGGGAGGGCCCTGGGATGCGGTGAGGCTCTGCCACATCAACAGAGGTATATGGTCCAGATAGAGGGAGGTGGGTTCTCTGGCCAAGGAGTTGGGCTCAAAAGCTGGGGAGGTGGGGCAAGGACGAAGCAGGGGTCTGAGGATGGGCTCAGGAGGGCTGAGAAGATTTGAAAGCCGATCCCTTTAAAGGAGAAATTGTACCCCGTGCACTGTCAAGGTGGGCGGACTGCATTCAAATCCCAGTTCTGCCACTTAGCAGCTGTGTGACCTTGGGCAAGCCATTTAACCTCCGGGTCTTGGGTTCCTCATCTGTAAAATGGAGATGCCAGTGGTACCTGTTTCACAGCTGGGAGGATTCAGCGCCTCGGGGCGTACGCTACGCGGGCACGAATACCGTCTCAGGGAGGGAGCGAGTCCTGAGGCACCCAGATAATAAGCAGTAACTGAGGACAGCGGAGCTGTGACCGTAAGAGAGATCACGGCAAGACTGTGGGCTGAATGGGGGCGGGGACTCTTTTCTTGGCCGATGCCACCCGCCCCGTGCCCTGTGTGGATGTGTGGTGGCTGAATGGATACCCGGACGGGAATAAGCAGGAGTGATGTCACAGAGGAAGACGTTTGGGGCTGGGTTTTGATGCATGAGTAGGAGTTTTCTGTGTTGCTGGCGGAGCAGGCGAGAGGGCCATTCCAGGCACAGGGAACTGCATGTGGAAAGGCGTGGAGACGCGAGGTAATGTGGCAGAGCAGTGAACAGCGAGCCGGTCTCGAGGGAGCCCGGGTCTCCGCCTCGGAGACCACCTGGCGCACAGTAGGTGGTCAGATGGCTTATGAGGAAGCTGCCGGCCTTTGCCGGAAGGAGGCCGCCCACACTCGCTCTTTGCTTCCGAGTGGCCCCCAGGAATTAACAACATGTTCGAATCCAAAGAAGATATACAAATGGCCCAAGAGCACATCAGGGAAATGCAAATCAAAACCACCATGAGATACCAATTCACACCCATTAGAATAGCTGCTACCAAAACCCCAGAAAATAACAAGTGTGGGGGAGGATGTGGAGGCATCTGAACCCCGGCGCCCTGTTGGTGGAAATGTCAAAATGGCGCAGCCCCTGTGGGAAACAATATGGCTGTCCCTAAAAAGATTAAACATAGAATTAGCGTGTGGTCCAGCAACCCCACTTCTGGGTGTATCTCTGAAAGAATTGAGAGCACGGTCTCAAAGAGGCACGTGTACACCATGGCCACGGAGGCGTTATTCACGGTAGTCGAACAAAAGACGGAATGAACCCACCCGTCCAAGGACAGATACACAAAGGGTGGCATCCGTACGATGGAATCACATTCGGTCTTTGTGTGTGTGTGTGTTTAACGTTTATTTATTATTGAGAGACAGACAGGGACAGAGCATGAGCAGGGGAGGGGCAGAGAGAGAGGCAGACCCAGAATCCGAAGCAGGCTCCAGGCTCCGAGCTGTCGGCACAGAGCCCAATGCGGGGCTCGAGCTCACGGACCACGAGATCATGACCTGAGCCGAAGTCAGACGCTTAACCGACCGAGCCACCCAGGCGCCCCTAAACTTTAAAGATTTTTAAGTAGGCTCCACACCCAACATGGAGCCCAATATGAGGCTCAAACTCACTTCCCTGAGATCAAGACCTGAGCCGAAGTCGGATGCTTAACCGACTGAGCCACCCAGGCTCCCCAGAATCATATTCGGTCTTGAAAAGGAAAGAAACTTTTTTTTTAATGTTTATTTATTTTTGAGAGAGAGGGGGACAGCGTGTGAGCAGGGGAGGGGCAGAGAGAGAGGGAGACACAGAATCGGAAACAGGCTCCAGACTCTGAGCCGTCAGCAGAGAGCCCGATGCGGGGCTTGAACTCACGGACCGCGAGATCATGACTGGGGCCAAAGTTGGACACTTAACCGAGGGAGGCACCCAGGCGCTCCAAAAAGGAAAGACATTCTGCCCCACGGTACAACACGGATGAACCTTGAGGACATCAAATTGAGTGAAGTCAGCCAGCCTTAAAAGGACAAAGACAGCATGATTCCACTTACATGAGGCCCCTGGAGTGATCACCTTCACAGAGACAGGAAGTAGGATGTGGGGCGCCAGGGGCTGGGGGAGGGGGTGGGGAGTTCATGTTTAATGGGGACAGAGGCTGTTTTGCAAGATGAACCGGTTCTGGAGACGGAAGGTGGTGACACCAGCCGCCCACCTATGGGAATGTGCTTCATGTCACCGGGCTGTGTGCTTAAAAATGGTTACGATGGAGTATTTTGTTACAAAAACTACCACCAGGTTTTTTTTTAAAAAACGTCCGCACGTTCCGAAGCGTGTCTGTATGGGGGTGGGAAGGGTTCCCGGCCCACCCATGTGTCTCTCTTGGGGAATCAAACCCTGCGGGTTCTGTTTTGGTCTAAGGAACTGTACGTCGGCCCCTTTGTTCCACGGGAGGATGCTGAGGCCTTCGGGCACCCGTAAAACTAAACTAAACGTATAAAACTAAAACGTGCCGACATTTGTCGAGTGCCTACTGGTGCCCAGCCCGTTCTCCCAGGAGGCCAGCCCTCCACGCGTGTTATAGAAGATCAAACAGGCTCAGAGAGGTGAAGCGACCCGCTCAAGGTCACACAGCAGGATATGGCCGCCGAGCTGGAACTAGAAGCCCTAACCCTCCCGACCCCAAACTTGAAGTCATGGGAGGCTGAGGCTCCCACCCCGTACGTGTTTCAGGGGGGCTGTCCTCGTGACGGTTTAAAACCACGGGCAGCGTAGCATCTTCGATCTGACCAACGCACCACGGTCGTACAAGATGTCTGCGTTCGGGGGAAACCGGGCGAAGGGCATTTGGAACCCTGTCATCGCTCAGCCGGTCTGGAAATGCAAAAATGTATTAACTGCCTGGAACGTGGTGGGGAAGGCGGAGAAAATGCTGGTGAAAATTGAGGGCTAACTGGGGGTGTCCAGATGGGATCCTGGAACACCAGAGGGAGACCTGAAGAAATCCGAAGAAGGCCTGGAGTTTGGCGAACAGCATTGTCCCCACGTGAATTCGTCTGCTTTGAGAGACACATGAGAAGTTGGTGCTCGGGGTGGGGGGGGGGGGAGGGGAAGCGGAGGGAAGGGGAGACCAGAACTCTCTGCACGGTCATTGCAACTTTTCCAAAATCATAATCTGGGGGATCTAAAAATGGTTTTCTTTTAAAACTTCCCTTTTATGAAATCGCTGCAGTTTGGGCCCAGACAGGGATGCGTCTGTTGGGGAGGCCTCTGCCTCTGGCCAGAGAGGACACAAGCCTTTTGTCAGCCTCGAGGGTCAGTGACGTTGGTCAAGACTGCCTCGGTTCACCGGGACTTGGGCCTGGGATCACCCTGGGGCCGAGTGGATTGGAGAGAGGAACGTGAGACAGATGAGATGGGGTCTGACCCCCTCAGAGACATGAGGGATAGTCGCCCAACCCCTTCCTCTCCCTTCCCCCCTCATTCAGGCCATTGGAAAATTCTCGGCCTCCATAGTGTCTCCTGACCCTGCTCCTTCCCTCCACTGTCGCCCTGCTCCAGCCTCCCTTGTAGAAGTTCCCAGACACCCTTCTGGCCAACCCACCCTCCCCTTGTCTCCTTCCCCCACTCTGTTCCAGCCACACAGGCCTCCCTGCCTCAGGGCCTTTGCACTGGCTGTTCCCTCTGCTCAGAACACCCTACCCCCAGGAAGCCACATGGCTCCTCTCCCCACCTCCTTGGGGTCTGTGGTCCAGCGTGACCCAGTAGGCAGCCGTCCCCATTCACCTGGAATAAAACAGCCCCCCTCACCGCTTCCTTCCCGTGCTTCCTGCCTGTCTCCCCACGAGGAGCACAGGAGATGCAGGTTACAGCTTTACTGCGATACGGTGCACGCGTAATAAACTGCACTTACATAGACTGTGCAAAGGATGTGTTTTCAGACAACCGGAGACCCGCGATGGAATTCGCGGCCAGGTCATCCCTGCACATTTCCTGGGTCCCCTGTGACCCCTGCCCGCCCTGCCCCCAACACCCACCTTCATCCCAGGCATCCACGGTCTGCTTTCTGTCTCCCTCCGTCTACGCTTTCTGGAATCTCACATAGATGGGATCACCCAGGAGGTGAGCCCCTGTCTTCTTCCTCTTGGCATCGTACTCCTGGGCTCCCTCCGTGCTGTTGTGTGTCACAGCACTTCCTCCTCGCGGCTGACGCCTGTTCCGTGCGTGGGTGGACAGTGTGTTCCTCCCTCCACCAGTTGATGGACATACGTGTTCTCCCCCGTCTCCGAGATTACGGCTAAAGGCGCTACGAACATTCCAGAGACGTATCTTTTCATTTCTCTTGAGTAAATACCTGCGTGAAGAATGACTGGGTCAAATGGAACGTGTGTTGTTTAATCTTTTTTTTTTTTTTTTAACTTTTTAATGTTTATTTTTGAGAGAGAGAGAGAGAGAGAGACGGAGAGAGAGCGTGAGCGGGGGAGGGGGAGGGGCAGAGAGAGAGGGAGACACAGAATCCGAAACTGGCTCCAGGCTCTGAGCTGTCAGCACAGAGCCCGACGCGGGGCTCAAACTCACGAACCGCGAGATCATGATCTGAGCCACCCAGGGACCCCTAATTCTTTTTTTTTTTTTTTAATGGAGGTGAAATTTGAGTGACAGGAACTTAACCGTCTTCAAGCGAACGTTTCAGGGCACTGAGTTCATCCACGTTGTTATGCAACCATCTCACCTGTCTCGTGCCAGAACGTTTCCATCACCCACGACGGTTAAGGGCTTCAAGCTGCCAGGCTGTTTTCCAAAGTGGTTGCACCCTCTCACATTCCCTCAGCAAGCTTTGAGAAAAGTTCTAGCTCCCCACCTCGCACTCTGTCTCTCTCTCTCTCAAAATAAATAAACACGGAAAAAAAGAGAAATATTTGTGAAATACGCGAGCGAATGAACGACCATGATCATTCCCGGGGCAGCCCAGGGCCTGGACTAAATCCAGTGAGTGGTGAAGGGGGAGACGACCCCCTGAAGCATGGACACCCTGGGGCATCTGGGTCACAGTGGAGCTCCATGTGCCGGAGCTGGGCGGCAACACGTGTGTCCCGTTCACACAGGGGGAAACTGAGGCTCAGAGAGCACCTGGAGGCTGTAGCGTTAGCGAGGACCCTCCAAGGACCCCAGGGACGAGGAAAGAAGGCCTGGCCTGCAGAAAAGCCAGGTAAGAGAGGTTGGCGTGGTGACAGGGACTGGGTTCAGATCCCAGCTCTGCCGCTGTCACTGTGTGGACCCAGGCAGGCCAGCCACCGTCCTGAGCTCCCTCTCCTCCTTCCGTGAAGGATTTATATACATTTATGTTTTAAATGTTTATTTATTTTTTGAGAGGGAGGGGCAGAGAGAGCAGGGGAGAGAGGATCTGAACTGTGCTGACTGAGCTGTCAGCACAGAGCCCGATGTGGGGCTCGAACCCACGAAATGTGAGATCATGACCTGAGCCGAAGTCGGATGCTCAACCGACAGCCACCCAGGCATCCCCACGACGGATTTACATTGAGGGTCTTGTGCGTGTGGGGGTCTCGGCGGTGACCTGAACACTCAGGCCCATCAAGTCAGATTCTAGGAGGGGAGAGTAAAGGAGGAGGGACAAGTCAGATACCAACTGGGGTTTATTTATGTCTTTCTGGTTTTTTTAACCAGTGAATCTCCACTATCCCTGACTTCCACATCTATAATATATAAATATATATTGCATGTTTACCTATATAAATATGTATAGGTCAATATGTATTTATGATATTTATATCAATATTTGTAGTTAAATATATGGGGCGCCTGGGTGGCTCCGTCGGTTAAGCGTCCGACTTCGGCTCAGGTCACGATCTTACAGTTTGCAAGTTCGAGCCCCGTGTCGGGCTCTGTGCTGACAGCTCAGAGCCTGAAGCCTGCTTCGGATTCTGTGTCTCCTTCTCTCTCTGCCCCTCCCCTGCTCACGCTCCGTCTCTCTCAAAAATAGGTAAACATTAAAAAAAATAAAAAATATATATTTGTAGTCAAATACAGATTTACATACTATGCGTCAATATATGACACGTTTAAATACTTTTATATAATTGCAGATATTATATACGAAGATATGCAGTCACTCCTCATTATTTGCAGATGCTGTTTTTGCGAAGTCTCCCGCTCACTAGAATTTCTTTGTGACCCCTACATGGGTTCATGGACACACGTGGAGTGGCAAAAATTTGAGTTGCTGACGTGCACGTTCCCAGCTGAGGCGGACCCGGTGTGGGCTCTTTGTTCTACAGCTCTTGCGTTTTTCGTTGGTGACTTTGCTGTTTGAAAGGCCCCCACGTGTAGCTGTCAGGGGTCCGACGTGTGAGGACGCGAGCTGCGTGGAGGAAATACGGTCAATGAACTTCATTCCGGCACGAGTCGTAGCGCTGTTGGCCGCGGGTTGTTAACAAATCAGCAGCACTGTATTCAACCAAGTGTCTTTTTTTTTTTTTATAATGTTTATTTATTTATTTGGGGGGGGGGGAAGAAGGACAGAGAGAGAGAGAGCAGGAGAGAGAGGCTCCCAAGCAGCCTCCCGTTGGCAGTGCAGAGCCCGAGGCAGGGCTCAATCTCACGATCCTGCGATCGTGACCTGAGCCCAGATCAAGAGTCGGACGCTTAACCCACTGAGCCACCCGCCGCAACAAGGCGCCTGTGAACAGAAACACACATGAAACAAGGTTGTCTGTGGTCCGGTTGATGAACACGTTGTGCCCAGAGGCTTGTAGGAAACTAACCCTGTATTTCCCGTGGGGTGGATGGTCCAGTATTCACGAATTCAGTGTTTCTGGTGAATAATGAGGATTGTGTGCACGTGTGCGTGTGCATATGTGATATACAGATACGAATGCTATCGTGTAAATGCATGTGAATCTAGTATATGCAAACATATGTGAATATATGATGCATGTGAATCATATACAGTATACAAATACACATATACTATATACAAATATATACCAACATTTTAGATTTATATTTGTATAATTAAGAACAAATATATATATGTTTCTTTTTGCAATTGGTTTGTTTGAGTCCTTTTCGAACCCAGTGTAGCACTGAGTTGAAATATCTCTTACGTCTCTTTAACAGAAAGCTTCTCCTCTCTCCTTCTTTATTTCTCCTTGCTCTTTGTTTATGAGGGTCCCTTGTCCCTTGTCCTGCAGCTTCCTGCAGTCTGGATCCTGCCACTGGTGTCCCTGACCCCGTGTTGGCCACCTCCCTGTGACACTCGGCTGGAGCCTGTGGGCCAGACCTCCCATCAGTGCTCCCGTGGGCCTGGCCTCTGACGATCTCCACCCGGAACCAGAACTTCGTCGGGGACTGTGTCTGGAGCTGGACGGCCATCCCTCCAAAGCCGGGTTTCCCTCTGGGATTGGAATGGGGACAGTGAGGCAAGATCCCACCCGTGTTGGGTCAGCCCTGTCTTTATTTAGGATGGCCGTGCTCTGTTTGTGCTGGCTGTTTTCGCACCCGTTTTGATTTTCGAAAATGTTGCATCATGTGTTATTATCTTGAAGACAGAGTTTTCTGGAGCACCCCGGGCCCCCACTTCCCCTCTCTGGGCCCCTGAGTCTGTTCCTCATCTGCACAGGGGAATGGTGATGGCATCTCTTCTCGCTGCAGGGCTTGGGGAAGGCCGAGAGGAACCCACAGGCAAGAGTGTGTTTGACCCCCGCCCCCCCCAGGATGAGGTGGCTCTGGGGAGGGAAGTGGTTCAAGGGAGGATATTGAGAAAGAAGAGGGTCAATGGGGTCACTGGGGCATTGGTTGGGGGGCAGGGACAGAGGACTTGGGCACATCCCCGCCGCCCCTGGCCCCACTGCTAGGTCTGTAGCATGCAGCGACAGCCCCGTTCTTCTGCCTCCCTCTCTGCCTGCAGGCATCAGCCTTCCCCAAATGGGTGTCCTTGGTTCTCTGAGTTTCCTGAGCACCTACCATATGTCAGGTTCCCCCCCCTCCCCTACACCCTGGGGACACAGCAGTAAACAAGATAGACCCAGTCCTGCTTCACGGAGCTGACGTTCCGGGGGGAGGGGGGTCTGATGATCCTATTATAAGTCCTGGTAGAGACAGGGAATTGGGTAAACGGGAGCACTGAGAGAGGGGGGAGAGGTGGCCCTGTTAGTCCCTGGGGGGGCCCTCTCTGAGGAGGTGACGTTTGAGCTGAGACTTGAAGGAGGGGAGAAATGTGTGAGAATTGAGGAGACTGGCGCTCTGGGCAGAAGTAACAGCACGTGCAAAGGTCCTGGGGTGGGACACGACTGGGCTCCCGAGGAGCCATGAGACTGCAGATTATGTGAGGCAGGTGGTGGGGGGACTAGGGTGGGGAGGGGAGCAGGTGTTTGCCAGAAACTTCAGAGACCCAGGAGATCAGTTTGGAGGAAAACGTGCTAAACTCGCTTCCAGGCATCATTTCTCAGTGTCTTGCCTTTCTGGGGCCCGTTGGCCATACTGTGCCTCTGACACACCCCTCCCCCGCCAGAAAAGGGCCGGCCTCCCTCTGAAGAGAGATCATCTCACAGATCATCATAATAGCGGTAATGATATCGCAAATGCACAAGCTGTGACCAGAGGCAGGATTTGAACCCAGGCTTTGTTTGCCAGCTCAGCCCTCACGCATGACTGTCCTCCAGGGCCCCGTCCCCAGCCCAGGCTCCCACGTTCCCTCGGCCCAGACAGAAGGGCATACCTGCACGCCTCCCCACCTTGGGGCAGTGCATTGGGAAACAGATTTGTGTCCGTTGGCCTTGGAGCCAGCTAGAAATGCTTGGGGGTGGGGCAAGGGGGCCCCCAGGTTTCGGGTGGGGGTGTAGAAACCGTGGGAGAGCCCCAGGAACCCCCAACCCGGCTCCGGATAGGCACGGATATCCCGGAGGCCTTCTCAGAGATAGCATCCAAACGGAGGCCTGTTCCCAAGCGGCCATATGGGGCAGGGACTTGCTAAGGGCCGTGTCCCAGGCCCCTGAGTGGGGCTGTGCTTGGGCCCTGAGAGACCCCACGATTTTACATCCCTCCTTCTCCTTGCCGGTGATCTCTCTGGTCAGGCCCTGGCTCAGGAGAACGGTCCCTGGACAGCCAGGAACCGAGCTCCCGGTGATCGTGCACAGAGGCCCGGAGTGAAGGGTCTTTTTCCCCTTATGTTCCTTCTGGTTTGGGGACCACCCGTAGGCAGGCGGTGGTGGGCAATGCAGCTCCGGGCCACTGCGGGTCTCGGTGGGGGGTCCCCAGGGTCCTGCTACTCATAGTTGGCCTCTTGGAGGTGGGAGGTAGGACGATCCAACCTGACCCTTCTCCGAGCAGAGAGTTTCTTTGAGCTTTCAGGCTTACTCTGAAAACTCGCCTGAAGTTTTTACTCGACTCTCCGACATTTTCTTGCCAACTTGGCTGTGAAGTCACACGCCATGTTCCCCTTGAATTTGTGCACACAGTTTCAGTAGACTGGCTTCCTTAATCACGTGAAGAATAGACCCGGAGCCCCTGCTGGGTGTCAGGGACTGTGGGAGTCCTTTGCTTTACGGGATTCTCAGGCCGCTGGGAGACGAGTGGAAGATATCAGTAGGTAGACACAAAATAGAATTTCAGGTACTGAGGGGCCCAGGAGAGGAATGAAGTAAGGTGAGGGGGAGAGAGGGTGTATCTGTGCATGAGGGTGGGGGGAGTCGGGGAGGGGAGAGAGGCCAGGGAGAACTGCGCACCCGGCAGGGGGCACAGCCAGTGCAAAGGCCCTGTGGCCGCATCCATTCTGGGTGGTTGGCGATCTTAGCCCCGTTGCTTAGGAGTAGGAACCGAGCAGCTCGGCTATCCTGGAGGACCCCCGGGGGGTCAGCGGCGATGCCGGCCCTGACTCTGGACCCCTCTTTCTAGAAAGAGGGTCTGAAACGGATACTCCCTCCCGATGTGTAGCGTCCTCCATAGGCAGCTCACCAGGAAGCAGGACAAGGGAATGCGGGTGGGTGAGGGAGGGCCAGGCCTTGCCAGGAGCGGAGGGGTGGGGGGGGGGGGAAGCCAGGTGCCTGTCGAGCAGACAGACAGACAGGCAGGCAGGCAGGCGGCAGCCCGTGGAGGAAGTGGCTTAGCAGGTAGACAGGTAGCAAATGTGCACGGAAACCCCAGGCTGGCCCAGTCTCGTGGGCGGGCAGGGGGCCCGGTGCCTGATGCCACATCTGAGGGGCGGCTCCTGGCACCTGTCCCGCCAGAGGAGGGGGGAGGCGCCGCTGGGTCGGTTGGAGTTCCCGGCGGAGGCTCACCCGGTTCCAACTTGGGTGACGGGGAGGTTACTGCCTCCCTCCTTCAGCACCTGTCCCTGAAACACCTCCTACCGGGAGGCTCGGGTTTGGAGCTCTGCCAGGAGGTGAGAGAGGCCTCCCGCGCTTTCCAGCTCTAAAGCGGAAGGGCCTCCTGTGTCTTCAGTTTTCTGAGATATAACGGCACGTAGCATCGTTCACCCACTTAAAGCCTGAAGGCCACGGTTTTCGGTGTATCTGCAGGGCTGTGCCACCACCACCACGGGCCGCTTCCGAGCATCTCAGGAAGCAGCCCCATGACTCTTAGCTCTCAGCCTCCCAATCCCCCCGCGCCCCCAGCCCTGGGCGCCCACGACTCTACCTTCCATCCCCACGGGGCTCCCATTTCTCGATAGTACTGCCGGGCCGGCCCCCTTCGGCTCATCCCTGCCTGGGGCTCGTCCCTTAATGCGCATCCCGAGACCTTGCACTTTTTCCTCACGGCACCCAGGCGGGGCCGGTGCTCCCACCATCCCCATTTCACAGATGGGAACCCCGAGGCTCAGAGGGCAAGCTGAGGTCCCTTTACGTGGCCAGGGCAGGACGGGGGATCCGACCCTGACCCTTGGTCCCCCCGCCTCGCCCTCCCCGGTTTAAACGGCAAAATCCCCACCGCCCCTGAGATGAGAGCCCCAGCTCTCTTGGAGGTCCTCACCTCCAAGACTTTGACCGTGGGGGTCCCTCTGCCCCCAGTGCCCTCCCCACCTTCTGTCACGAACCCTCACTCACTCCCCCCGAGACCCTTTCCAGTGTCCCTTCCTCCAGGAAGCCCCCCAGCGCAACCCTGCCTTCCCTCTCCCCAGCTCTGACCCCTTGGCTGTGAGACCAGGAGGCATCCGGCCGAAAATCTTAAACATAAGTCCCGTAAACAAGTCTTTGGGGACGTTAAAGGCTCTAATCGGGCCAGGATCACGATGAGGAGGCCTGATAACCTGGCTGTTTTGTGCCACCTACCCTATGATGACATGGGCCTGCTCTTCTGAGAAGCACACATACTTCGAGGCCCCAAAACCACCCTCACCCCTGCCGCCGATAGCAGATAACAGCCCCTGAGCTGTGGTTTTCACAGAGATCAAACTTGTGGTGCCAGATCGACCGAACAGAGCGAGATCAAAACGGTGTCTGGGCCCAGCCACGGTCAGGCATGGAAGGGCACGCGTGGGGTGCTCGGGGACACCGGGGTGAGGCAGGGCCCCCAGCCCTCGACGGTAGCGTTGGGTTGGTATCATGCATATGGGGGCTTTTTCCATCCACTCCACTGACGGGGTAACTGGTGCCCTGTTGGTCCTCATGCCCCATTTCCTGGGTCTGGCTTGGCCATTTGGGTCTCAAATGCCCTTTGCTTTAGAGATGGGGTTCAGGAGTAGTGGAATGAGCCCCCATCGGGCCTGGGACTGTCCGTGGGAAATGTGTGAGGCTGAGTGCTAACAGCTCAGTTTCCTCTGTCCCGCATGGTGGCCTCTTTTCTGTTACAAAGTCAAGTTTCTGTGAAAGGGCAGCCCATGGGGGCCAGTAAGTCTTCCTGGCTTCAGGCTTGAGGTTGGCAGTTGTTGGCTAAGGGCTCAGGTCCTGGAGAGGCCATCTGAGCTCAGTGCTGCCGGGGACAGCCTTGGTTCCTGAATGCACCCATGCTATTCCACACAGTTTCACACTGTTCCAGCTTCCTCAGGAAAGCTTGAATTCTCTGCACCCTGAGGCCTCCCAGGGCAGGTATGAAGGGTCTGAAGCTCCAAAGGCAGGGCTGGGCCTGCATAACAGCTGTACTGTCCCAGACCCTGTCCTGGGTATGTCCACAGGCATGTTTGGGATAAGATCCAAACTCCTTGCCGAGACCCACGAGGTGCTGTGGTCTGGGCCTGGCTACTCCGGAGAAGACTCCATCTTCTTCCACTCCCAACACTCCAGCCTCCCTCTTGTTCCACGACCACACTAGGCACAGCCCTGCCTCAGGGCCTTTGCACTGGCTGTTCCCGCTGCTGAGAATGCTGTTCCATTGGCTCATTCCCTCACCTCCTGCAGGTCTGACCTCCGACAAAGGAGGCCCTTCTGGCTAAAATGGCCCTTCTGGCTTTAGCCTTCCTGGCTCAAGTAACCCTCCGAGTTTCACCCACCTCCTTATCCTGATTCATTTTTCTGTAGCCTTTTTCCATTTTACCTGATGTAATTTGCATGTTTGTACATCTACTGTTTCTCTCCCCAATATCAGGGATCCTGTCTGTCTTGCTCTGTCCCCAAGCTGGGCCACTGCAGCTGCAGAGGAAATAGTTGTGAACGGATGCATAAAGTCCAGCAGAGGTGTGGGGAGGGGAGGCAGCCGATGGGGTTGGGGGAGGCCAGCAGGGGGTCGCCGGAATCTCGTATTCTGACATTTTGTTTTTCTGCTCCCCCAGTGGGATTTTGGGTGTTGCTGTGTGTTCGTGTCCAGCTCACTCTTTAAAGTTTTTATTTTGGAATAATTCCAGGCTTCCAGAAAGGTCACACGGGCAGTACAGGGGGAGCACTGAGTGCTCCCTTCAACTTTCCCCGTCGGTGTTCCACATAAATCACGGTACCTTTGCCAAACTGAAGCAACGGATACTGGGGCATTTACGCTGTCAGTGAATGAAATGTCAGACTTTATTTGAACGTCACCAGCTTCTCTGCTGGTGTTCTTTTTCTGTTCCAAGATCCCACATTGCATTCCACTGCTCAGCTGTTTTTAAAATACGGATTTCAGGGGCACCTGGGTGGCTCAACCAGTTAAGCGTCCGACTTCGGCTCAGGTCATGATCTCACAGTTTGTAGGCTCGAGCTCTGCATCGGGCTTTCTGCTGTCAACGCAGAGCCCGCTTTGGATCCTCTGTCCCCCCCTCTCTCTGCCCCTCCCCCACGTGCTCGCGCACGCTCTCTCTCTCTCTCCCCCAAAAATAAACATTAATTTTTGTTAGTGTTTATTTATTTTTGAGAGAGAGAGAGAGAGAGACAGACCATGAGAAGGGTAAGGGCAGAGAGAGAGGGAGACACAGAATCCGAAGCAGGCTCCAGGCTCCGAGCTGTCAGCACAGAGCCCGACGCAGGGCTCGAACTCACAAACCGTGAGATCATGACCTGAGCCAAAGTCAGACGCTTAACCGACTGAGCCACCTGGGCGCCCCACACGTTAATTAAAAAAAAAAAAAAAAAAAAGGATGGATGGATGGATAAACGACATGTGGTCTATCTGCACAAGGGACTATTACTCAGCCATAAAAAGGAACAAAGGGCCGGTTCAAGCTACAATGTGGATGAACCTTAAAAACGTGGTGCTGAGCGAAAGAAGCCAGACACAAAAGGTCACAGGTTGTCTGATCTCATTGATATGAAAAGTCCAGAACAGGCAAATCCGTAGAGACAAGAGGTGGCTGCCAGGGGCTGGGGGAGGGGGAGAGGGGTGGGGAGAGACTGCTTTTGGGGACGGGGTCTTGGTTCAGGCTGGGTGTCCACCAGCCTTCCCCCCCACTACGCCCCGGTGGCTGCCTCCCAGGCTAAGGTTAGGTAAAGGGGGAAGTGGGGCCTTTCGAGGTCGCTGGGCCCCTGGATTTGCATTGGCCACTTTTACATAAAAATCTTTCCAAGCTGTGCCCAGCGGGCCCTGAAGCCGGCTGTGGGGTCAGGCCGTGCATGGGGGTCAGGCTTGCTAGAGGTTTCTGCAACACTGGGCCCAACCCGCTGGTTCCTGTTTTGGGGGAATGTTATCACCACTGGCTTCTTAGAAAGAGCCCGAAGCGGGGGAGCCTGCCAGCCCCCCGATGTCCTCATAGTTGGCTCTGCCCTCTTTTTCCCCGGAGTGGTCATCCCAAGGTTGGCGGGGATGGGAGGTGGGCCCGGAGGGGGGATGCCAGTGGCCATTTATGGAGCACTTCCTGTGTCCCTAGCTCTCTGCGTGCCGTGGGTTATCCCCTGGGACCCCTAGAAGATGTGTCACCCCAGACTCGTCATTTAGCTGAGGACACTGGGACCCCTGGAAGGGTGGTGGCCGGACTTTTGAGGCCAGGCTGGGCTCAGCCGCCGTGATGCTGAGCCCAGGCCGATAAAGCCTCCCCCCACCTTGAGATAAGACAGGGCGCTGACCTACCACCATTTATTTAGGCAAAAAATATTTACTGAGCACCTCCGGGTGCCAGGGTCCAGGCCGGGAGCCGGAAATTCGATGGGGAACCAGCCAAGGAGGTCTCACCCTCCCGATGATTGATGGCCGATGGCCAGGAGACAGGCGGAGCCAAAGGAGCAAGGTGACTCCAGACAGCAGAGTGGGGGGATGGCGGCGGGGTCCCAGAGCCGCAGTGAGGGGCCAGGTGGAAAGGGAGGCAGGGCTTGGTGGCAAGCGGGCCCCTGCTCTGCACGAGGAGGGTATCCCCTGACACAACGTCTCTTCCTCAAGGTTCTCTTTTCTGCTTCGGTTTTACCCCCCTAGGCCTGAATTTGCATCACTGGGACGTTTCTTTTTAAAACTCCCACCTCCCACCCTCTCTGCAGAATCTCTCTGGGTGCAGGTTAAGAGAGGCCACCACACGGGCCAAGGGGTTCCTCCTCAGCTTCAGGCTTCTCAGAAAAGCCACCCCTGAGGTGCCCGGCTGTGAGATGCCCCGTGGGCTGGCCCTCTGGCCCGCGAACTCACTGCCTGTTGAGCGCCCCCTGCAGGGGGGGAGATGGCCTCCCGGGCTCCCATTTCACAGAGGAGGACACTGAGGCCAGTGAGCTCAGATCAGGACTCAAACCCACGGTGCCTGGCTGCTCTCTGGGCACTTTCTACCCTCCAGCCGCATGGCAACAGGGGACCAGAAAGAAAGGGCCCCTGGGAGAGCCCGGGCAGGCTCCTGGACATGTAGCCAAGCTGTTGGGCCTCAGTTTCCCCCTATGGCAAAGGGGTTGAGCACCCCTCACTTGCTCCTGTTTGTGGCCCTGATGGCCTTTACAGGCGTCCACCCCATCAGCCTCCACTTAAATCTCTTGGTGGCATTGCCCTGGCCGCACGGTAATGTCCCCATGCTTGGCTGTGGCTTTTGAGGCTCTACATGGCCAGCCCTTGCCCTCCACCTGGGCCACGTGCGCCCTTACCGGGTCCCTAAACACATCAGGCTGCCTCAGGACCCCAGGTCTTTGCACCTGCTATGACTGTCGCCTGGGATACCCTTCCCGCGTCCACCCATGCCCCACACCAATCTACGGATTGCCTCCTCGCCAACCGGTCCCAGCCTGTCGCCAAACTGCCTTCTTCCCTTCCCTTGTCTTTAGCCGTTTTACCCAAAAGTGACATATGGACATAAAAGTGCCTAACCCCACTGGTACAGCTCGATCAATTTTCACAGAACAACACAACCCTGTAACCACCACCGAGTTCAAGAAACAGAACATTCCCAGCCTCACCCTCTCCCGACAAAGCTCCCTTTTGAACTGATGATTCGTGATTCCGTGAGGGGCCCTCCGCCTCTGACGTCACGGCTCAATGAGCTGCTGGATTTATGGGTCGCATTAATAGAGGACGGACGCCAGAATGAGGGAGGTGATTTCCTTCCTCATTCTGGGCTGGTCAGAGCAGGCAGGAAGCTGCCCCTGCCAGTTTGAAAGGGGGTAGGCACGTGGCGGGGGGGTTCAGGGAAGACCATCAGCCACCGTGGTGCGCGTGTGTATGCGTGTGTGTGTGCACTTCTGAGTGATGCCTGGAGAGAGGGGGTGTTTAATCTAGACAAGGACAGACCCAGGTCATGTCACCTGCTCCAGGTGGCTCCATGGCAGAGCAGGGTGGGGTGCGGGTCCACTCTGAGGGAGCCACCAACTCTCAGCAGACAGTCTCTGGGCTCCAGCGCAGGCTGCTTTGAACGGTAGTGAGCATCCTGTCAGGGGAGAGATGCGAGCCCAGTGCCCCCTTGGCCACAAGCTGAGCAGGAGCTCAGAGCCCAGGCTGACCAGGACAGGGTCGCTTTGCCTCCTGCTCCCCCACCTGGCCCCCCATCAGGAAGGCAGGCATGGAGCACTTAGAGGGCGTGGGGCCCGCACCCAAGACCTTCCTGGGGGGCAGATGGAAACCCAGAACCGGACCGCGGCTTGCCCAGGTCCTCTGGCCAAAAGCAGCTTTCCAAGCGCAGGCCTGGCGTGGAGCTCGGGCTTTGGGTGGAGTTCAGGTCAGGTTATATCTGGCACGGCAGTTCCCTCTCGCCGGCTGCAGCTGCCCGGGGCGGGGACGGCTGGCCATGCTCCGCCACTCGCACTGGCTGCTGGCCCGCAGGTGCTGGGCCGGCCATTTACATAGCCACGCTTGGTCTCCCCCGCCTGGCTCGCTGGCCCGCCCCCCACCTCTCCCCAGGAAAAGGCTCAAGGTCTGAGAGCAGGAGCCGACTCTGAGCCCCACTGAGCTCTCTGAGTATTTTTATTTCACTTCTGCGTTTCACTTTTACTGTCCTGGGTGAAATGTGCGTGTCAGTCAGCCCCCCAGCCGTAGCAACTGGGCCTGGGATGGCCCCGTTCTGTGCCAGCCGGGGGTGGGGGTGGGAAGCAGCAGGTAGACCCGGGTTTGGATCCCAACCCTGCCACTGGTTGGCCTGGGAGCCGCACGTGCCCCACCTGAGCCTCCTGGGAGGTGCCCGGGGTGCAGGAGGAGACCCTAGGCCTGCACCCTGGTGCGGCCCTGCCTCCGGCCTGCTGTGTGGCCACAGGCAAGTCTCTTCCCCTCTCTGGGCCTCATTTCTCTCCTCTGTAAAATGAAGTTAGCTGCAGCCACATCGTCCTCATGTTGTCTCTCTGATCTAGCGCTCTGCAGGGTCTGGATGGGTGCTTGTCCAGGGGCTTTTTTGGGCCGGAGAAAGTGAGGAGAGGCCTGGGGGCGGGGAGGGGCGGGACCGGTTGTATGTCCTTGAATTTGAGAAGCTTGCGCTTGTGTAAGGATCTCAGTGTGAGGCCAGCTTAAAATGCAGATCCTTGGGCCCTGCCAGGTCGGTGTCAGCAGGTGCCGAAGCAGGCCCAGAAACGTCTGCATGTCTTGGGACAGGACCCAGGGAAGGCGGTGAAGAGGGGAAACTGAGGCACGGAGAGGCGAAAGCGCTTGCCCAGGGTCGCTCGGCAAGCAAGTGGCTGCAGCAGGGTGGAACAGGGGGCTTTTAGGCCCAGGACGGTGGCATCTGTCCCGGCTGCTCTGGGCTCCAGGTGCCTGTGTCCCAGCAGCCGCACGAGTGACAGGGGCTGCCGAGGAACGTGAAGCCTCAGGCTTCCCCCCTCCGGGAACAGCCTGGAGCTGAGTCGGGGTTTATATAGTGGCTCCCAAAATATCTGGCTGCGGATAGGCCGAGGCCCGCGAGGGTGCGGCTGGCCAATGCCGTGGCTTCCTGTCCTGCCAAGATGTTTCCTGCCGATAGCTGGGCCCAGTGGCCTTATCTCTGACCCCAGGGCCACTGGGAGGACAGCCCCCCCAACACACACACAGGGGACAGGCTGTTCTGGCCCAAACAGGGGCTGCAGGGACCCAGGAGGAGGTCAGAGCAAGCAGCCCCTGGCAGGTGGTGAGTTACTCAGCCAAAACGCAAGCTTTGGGAAGGAGCACTGGACTTGGAGTCCAACTGCTCCGGAATTGAATCTGGGCCTAAAGGGCTGCATGACCCTGGGGAGTTGGGCCCCTGTCAAAATTACTCTCATCCATCAAGTGGGGGTGGTGGTGTCTCCAGTTTCTTTTAACACTTCCCACCCTGGGCCCCCCAGCCTAGCCCCTCAAGGATCCCCGGGTCTGAAGAAGACAGAGCTCGGCCCAGTGGCCCCCCCCCCACCAGCCTCACCACATCAAGGCTCGGCTGGAGGGAACCGGGTGTCTATCTGGGTTGACTCCCTGGAGGAGGTGGCGGGGGGCGTCACAGCTGGGGTTTAAAGGATGTGTAGGAGCTCACAGGACAGAACTCGTGGAAGGGATGGCCAGGCTGAGGGAACAGTGCAAATGAGCAAATGCTGGCAAAGGGCCACACTCCCCGTTTCACAGAGACTGAGATTCAGAGAGGAAATGATGCTGCGTTTCTGAAACCCCACTCTTTCTGCTCAAGACCTGAGCTCCTCGGGGGGGAGGAACACGTCCCCTCTCAGGGGGGAGCCTGGGACCTCAGGAATTGTTTAGATTTCAAAATTGCTTTTATTGTGGCTTACAGTGGCCCACGTTAATAACTCAACATGCTTAACTTGGTGTGTGACACATTTTCTTGCCCATCTGTGTCCTGCTGATTCACTGCCCCCATACTGCTTTATAAACCGATTTGCCGAAATTAAACGGTACTCTCTTCATTGACACTGATTCACCTCTGTCCCATCAGCAACGCTGTGGTGCTGGAAAGGTCCCCGAGGTCCTGATGGCAGAGGCTGGGGGTCTGACCGGAGCCACAGGGAGGCGAGGGGCTTTGCCCAGGTGCCGGCTGGGGTCCGTGAGCGGGTCTCTGGCCCTGCCTCTGTCTTGCCGTGTGGCTTCAGGGAGGTTATCCATACCCTTGCTGCCTCCAGAGAGGCCAAGGTGCCCCAAGGTGCCAGCACCCCAAGACCGTTCGCCCCAGAAGACCCAGCCCCCACTCGCTCACCCCATCCTTCCCTCACTGGCTCCGGTTTGGTGCTTTTGTGCACAACGCAGGAAGGGTCAGCGGGGAAAAGAGGTGAGGGGGACTTTCGTTTGGGTCTCCTCTTTAATGTTTTTCAAGAGACGTGAGCAAAATGTCGACCTTTGTTCCATAAATCAGCGCTGCCTCCGTGGGCCCGAGCCGCTTGGTCTCCTTCCTGGCCGGAGGACGCAAAAACGTGTGTCCGAAGGACTGAAATACACATATGTGAATATTCACAGCAGCCGAAATGTGGAAAGAGCCCAAGTGTCCACTGAATGGATACACAAAACGCGGTCCAGCTGTACAATAGAATAGTACTCAGACAGAAAAAAGGACAAAGCCCTGACACGGGCTACGGCGTGCATGAACCTCGAAAACATCGTGGAGCTAAAAGAAACCAGAGGCAAAAGGCCACAGAGAGCGTGGTCCCGTTTATATGAAACGTCCAGAAGAGGCAAATCCTTGGAGCAAGCCGACTGGTGGTGGCCGTGGGGCTGGGGTGGCGGGGGAGGGTGATGGGGAGTGACTGCCTAACGGGCACAGCGTTTCCTTTTAAGATGAGGGAAATGTTCCAGAACTAGATGTCAGTGGTGGCTGCACAACTTCGTGAAGGCACAAAATGCCGCTGCATTGTGTGCTTTAAAATGGCTCATTTCAGGGGGGGCCTGGGTGGCTCAGGTCACGATCTCGCCTTTGTGAGTTCCAGGCCCACATCGGGCTCTCTGCTGTCAGCACAGAGCCCGCTTCGGACCCTCTGTCTCCCTCTCTCTGCCCTCCCCCGTTCGTGCTCTCTCTCTCTTTCAAAAATAAACAGTAGGGGCGCCTGGGTGGCGCAGTCGGTTAAGCGTCCGACTTCAGCCAGGTCACGATCTCGCGGTCCGTGAGTTCGAGCCCCGCATCAGGCTCTGGGCTGATGGCTCAGAGCCTGGAGCCTGTTTCCGATTCTGTGTCTCCCTCTCTCTCTGCTCCTCCCCCGTTCATGCTCTGTCTCTCTCTGTCCCAAAAATAAATAAACGTTGAAAAATAAATAAATAAATAAACAGTAAAAATAAGACAGGAGCGCCTGGGTGGCTCAGTTGGGTAAGCATCCGACTTCGGCACAGGTCATGATCTCGTGGTTCACGAGTCTGAGCCCCACGTCGGGCTCTGCGCGAACAGCTCGGAGCCTGGAGCCTGCTTTGGATTCTGTATCTCCCTCTCTCTCTCTGCCCCTCCCCTGCTCTCTCTCTCAAAAATAAATAAAACATTAAAATAAAAGAAAAATGGTTCATTTCATGCCTGCTGGGGCTCCTCCTGCAACATCCCCCAAGTCCCCTCACAGAGGCTTCCCTGAGAGGCAAAGGCAGTGGTGAACCCATTTCCCAAATAATGGACTGAGGCTCAAATGCCCATGTCGCACTCAGGTCCGGCTGGTTCCAGCACCACTGGCTTGGTGCCCTCCCGGCCCCCTGCCCTGGGTCTGGAACCCGCGGCTCCTCCCTTCCCAAGCGGTGGTGCGGTGGGGACTGCAGTGTAACCACATGGCTACACACACACACACACACACACACACACACACACACCCTCACGTGGCCAGGCTCCTGCTGGGATGCATTGCCAGGTGCAACCTGTTTCTCTTGGAAGGGAGCAGAGTCAGGAGCGGCACGGGAAGTTCTCTCAGCGTCTGAACGCAGGCCGCGCGGGGGCCGGGCTGTGCAGGAACTGCCAAGGGGCTGGGGTGTCCAGGGCTTTGACCTGGAGAGGGAGCTCCCCGGCTGTGGGTCTGGGGGGTGGAGGGTGGGGGGGCGCTGGTCCCACTCCCGGCCGAGTGACCCTGGGCTTGTCTTATGCTCTCTGACCTCAGGTTTCTTCTGTGAAATGGGCTGTGAAATGGGCTGTAGCTCAGAGGCATGAATGAAACGACCGAGGGGCTCAGCAGAGGGGAACCCCACCTTCCAGACCGAGGTGGGGACGGAGAGGGCTGTTTGCATCGTCGATGGGAAACACTGGTTTGAAAGCAAATAACCAACAGCAGGGCACTTCCTCAAAAATTAAAAATAGGATTGCAGCCGGTGGATGGGTGAACAAGATGTGGCACACACGTGCGATGGGACATGACGCAGCCTTCAAGAGGACGGGCGTTCTGACAGAGGGCGCCACGTGGAGGGATCCAGGGGCCGCGACCGGACAGATGCTGTGCGATGTCACGTGTTGGACGTCCCCGGAGTCATCGGAGTCACAGAGACCGCTGATGGTGGGCGCCAGGGGCGGGGGAGGGGAACGGGGGGTGCTAGTGTTTAACAGGCACAGAGGTTCAGCTTGGGAGGATGAGCAGGTTCTAGAGATGGACGGTGGTGACGGCTGCACGACCACGTGCGTGCGCTTTGTGCCGCCGAACTGTGCGCTTAAAGATGGTGAATCGCATGTTGTGTGATTTGCCACAATTAGAAACAAACAAACAAACCAACAAAAAGGCAAACAGCCTGACGATCCTTCCCTGTTGGAGTTGCCGTGAGCTCAGCTGCGCTAAAGGATTTCCCCCAAGCCCCTGGCAAGCTCCAGCTCGACCTGCAGGACCTACTACTGATGCCTCTTCCTCCAGGCAGCCCTCGCTGATCTCCCGGGTAGGCCCCAGCTCTACCGCTGTCCCCCCCCCACCCCCCGCCCCGCCACCCAGCCCTTCATCTGGCCAACCCCTGAGCCTCTGGAGCTGGAGTGTCCAGGAGCGAGCCTAGGCTGGGGTGAGGGGTTGGGGAGTGGGGAGCCCCGCTTTGAGGGTGGGAGAGTAGACAGCAGCAAGGGAAGGGACACTCAGGAGACCAAGACCCCCTCGCTCAAGAGGCACTGTTGACTCACCCGCCTGCACCTGCCGCGTGGCCCGAGGAGACCCCAGTGTGGGGACAGAGCGGGATATGCATTCGGGCCGCCAGGACCCGGAGGGGGCTGCAGGACCCAGAGGGCCACGTGACCGACAGCGACTCTTGAACCTGGCCCGGTCCCGAGTGGGGAGGAAGGGGCCCTGCGGGGAGAAGCGGGCGAGGCAGAAAAGATTGTCCTTTCAAAGGCCAGTTGTGAAAGCGAGCATGTGTCTGTGCGTTGTGTTCGCGTCTCTGTTATGTTTGTGTCTGTGTGTCGTGGGCCTGTGCCGTGCGTGCGCGTGTTTCTGTCCCCTTGTGTCCACGTGCGTATGTGGCAATTTTGAGGAACTGAATCCCCTGGTCGGATGCGTTTGCCACCCAGAGGGTGTGGGAGGCTCCTCCCTGCCCTACAGCCCCACTGTCCCCAGGCCTTCTGGGCTCTCGGCCACACCCCAACCCTGACCTCTTCTCTCTCTCACCCCCCGCCCCGGGCCCCCCAACTTCCCTCCTGCCTGAGTTCTCCTCTCCCATCAGCTGCCAGGGGAAGATGTGGAACCCTGAAACCCTCTGCGGCTCCCACCGCTGGCTCCAAGTCTCTCTGTCCCCTGTCCCAAGCCGCCGGCTCCACGGAGGGTTCTCTGAAACATCTTCTGGCCCCGTGCCAGGGCCGGGGCCTCGTTGTCCCCACCCAGCCCCCCATGTGCCACGAGCACAGAGATATCTGTCCCCCACACCCCACTGCCCCCCAGAGGAGGGGTTTTTCTGGCTATTTGCCTCCTTGCATTGAGAACAAGGCCTGGTACAGAGCAGGTGCTCAATAAATAGCTGAATGAATGGGGGTGGGGGAGGGGCTGGAGAGGGCAGAGGAGCTGAACAGGGTGAGGCCTCTGCTGTGGGTCTGGGCCTGGTGGGGGGGACACATTCTGGGGAGTTGGTGAAACCCCATGAGCCGGACACCTCATGGTCTAAGAAGCATCCCTTTGATGCGCTGGACTCAAGGGCAAGTGTCATCCGTGGGGTGGGGACCGCCAGGGGCTGGGCTCATCCAGTGCAGTGGCTTAGGCTGGGTGAGGTGTGGGGGACGGGGCGGGGGGGGGGGGAGGCGAGAAGCAGGCGGTGGGTGCAGAGGTGAGACTTAGGAGGCGGAGCGAGCAGGAACATCGCCGCGGTCTTTCCTGGGATGCCGGACGACCTCAAGACCACCTGGCTTCAGGATCCGTCTGAGCGGTGGAGGCAGAACCGTGGGGGCGGGAAACACAGGGGGAGAAGGTAGCCCAGAAGCCAAGGGCGGAGGGGGCAGCTCAACAAAGGGGGTGTGGCCAGCACTCCACTGGATCCGCCCCCCCGCCCCGCCCCGCCCCGCCCCCCGGAGCCTGACTGTGGGTGGGCGGTCCAGACCGAAGTGGGGTTAGAACACGCGGGAACCGCAGCACCCCCAGCCGGGCTGCGATGAAAACGTCCGGTAACACTAAGCGCTGGTGAGCGTACGGAGTCCACGGAGTGCTCCCTCGCTGCCGTGGGAGGCAGAGTGCTCGAACCACCGCGGAAGGCTGTTGGACCATGTCTACCGAAGCCGAACCTAGATCTCCCCTCCCCTCGAACCCAGACATCCTACCCGCGGGTGTTGACCCACAAGAGAAGAAACACGCAGCAGCCACAAGACGCGCCAGGAGCAGGTTTTTCCTAATAGCTCTGGACTCCATCCCAGCGCGCGTCAGCCGGGGAACCGGGCCGACAAGCTGCATCGGCCACACCGCGGAATAGCATGCAGCCGGGAAGAGGGGAGGACGTGGGTGACCCTTAAAGGAGCCGAGCAGAGGTAGATCCCCGGGGTTCTGTTTGCCTGAATTCGAGAACGGGTAGATGAAGCAAGGGCGCCAGCGAGAGCCCCGTGGTTCCCTCTGGGCGGCCGCATGAGGGAGCCTGCGGGGCGGGCCGGGGGCAGGGGAGCGGAGGGAGGGGTGTTATGTGTGCACCTGAACACAAGGAGGTAAACGTGCATCAGGCTTCACACGAGATCTGCGTGTTTGGCACGTTTTGCCGCTTCGTTTTATCACGATCCAAAAGTGAATATACACGGGGCGCCTGGGCGGCTCAGTGGGTTAAGGGTCGGACTTCGGCTCGGGTCATGATCTCCCGGTTCGTGAGTTCGAGCCCCGCGTCGGGCTCTGTGCTGACGGCTCGGAGCCTGGGGCCTGCTTCGGCTTCCGTGTCCCCCGCCTCTGTCTGCCCCGCCCCGCTCACGTTCTGTCTCTCTCTCTCTCAACAATAAATAAACATTAAAAAAATTAAAAACGAAAGCGTGTGGTGATGTGGATGCGAAGCCACGTGTAGGGCTGGGGTCACTGTGAGGAGGGGCCGGCGCTCACTTGGGGCGGAGCAGGGGCTGATGGGAGAGGCCGGTTGGCGCAGAGGAAAGGGTTCATCCAAAAGAACTTGCCAGAAATTTCCAGGCACAGTATGCCCAGTTTGGCCAGGTGCCATGGCCTTGTAGCCTTATAACAACAACGACGACAACAAACAGTGAAATCCCTCAAAAAATGAAACGTGAATTACCGTATTTATGGCCAGCAATTCCCCTCCCCAGTATAGACCCCAAAGAACCGAAGGCGGGGACTCAGACAGATACTTGCCACCCGTGTTCACAGCCACGCCAGTGGCAGTCGCCAAAAGGTGGAAGGAACCCAAGTGCCCCTCAGTGGATGAGCTCGTAACACACGGTAGGACATTAGTCATAACGAGGAGTGAAACGATGAAACGTGCCACAGTGAGGATGAACATTTTGCACAGCGAAAGGAGTGAGTCACAAAGACACAAACACCATATAATTCCATTGACATCAGGTGTCCAGGAGAGGTAAATGGGCAGAGGCAGAAGGCAGATTGGCAGTTGCCAGGGGCCAGACGAGGGGGCGGGGAGCGACTGCTCATGGGGACAGGTTTCCTCTTGGGGTGATAGAACGTTCTGGAATTAGAGGGAGGTGGTGGTTGCATAATACTGTGAATGCCCTAAATGCCACAGATTTGCTCACTTGAAAATGGTTAACTATATGTCATGTGAACTTCACCTCAGTCGAAAAGTGATGACGATTTGGTGGCCCCGTGGTCTTCGCGCCTTCTGGAAGGATCGTGGCCCCTAGAGAGGGCAACTGAATAGTTCCCGCTTGGTTGACAACAACCTAAAACTTCCTTCTTCACGAGACTTTTTCTGCTAATGAAATGGCCTGCAGCAGCCCCAACACAGACGTGGAACCAGGCCCAGAGAGGGTAAGGGGCCTGCTCAAGGTCACACAGCAAGGGAAGCTGGTCTGTGGGGCTCAGTTTTGGCCTGGGGACCCTGGGAAAGCCTGCGTGAGACACAGACCCAGTTCCCTGTTTGTTGAATAAGGAGCTGGAAGGGGTGGGCGAGGGGCACCCAGTCTGCCCTCCTCCAAGGCCCTGTCCCCCACCCCCCAGAGGGCAGCCAGCACAGGCTGGGTGGGCAGCACTGGGCATAGGGCACCTGCCTAGTCCTGGCCTGTCTTTGGGCCTCAGTTTCCCCTGTGTACAGTGGGGGCTGCAGGGCTGGGGCAGGCACTGGGCCACCTGCACCTCAGGTTCCCTGAGGTGGAGAGGGTCAGCTTGACCCCTGGCTGGCCCTGAGTTGATTCTTCTGGCCAGGACAGAACGTCCACTGAGGATCACAGGCACCACCCTGAGATCAGGGCCCCCAGTCACCTCCACCCCCATCTGCTGCTTCCCTAGCTTCTTCCACCGTGTCCGAGAAGGCACCACGGGGCCATCAGGGGGCATTCAGGACCTGTCACCTTTGTGACCTTTCCAAGCCTCAGTGTCCACATCTGTCACAGTCAGGCTGCAGTGAGGACCCCCAGGAGGAACAGCAGGGCTCCAGGGCACCCCTGTGTTCAGAGAGGGCCTGTCCTGCCTACCTTTCCAGGTGGCCCAAGTCCTGGGTTGATTTCTGACCTGTAGGTGCCCCCTTGTGGCGATGACTGGCAGAACCTGGGGTGCATCCACAGGTCCCCGTGCCAGCCCCACGCTGCCCCGGAGCCTGGGGACGCAGCAGTGACTAACCAGACAGGGAACCCTGCCCTTGAGGGCCTTGTAAGGCAGATGGGGGACACGGGAAAATGTGGAACAAGGGACAGTTGCACGTAGGGACAAGCTGGAGTGGCAGCGGGGAGGTGACATTCGAGTTGAGCTGCAGCCAAGAGAAGGGTGCCCCAGGAGAGAGAGACTGTAGGTACAAAGGCTCCGAGGGGAGACAAGCTTGGGGCAAAGGAGGGAAGGAGGGTGTGAGTGGAAGCCGTGGAGTTTTACTCTTGAGGGCACTGGGGAGCCATGGTGGGATTTTGAGCAGAGGAGAAACAGGATCTGAACTGCAACCTTTATTAAGAGCCGTCTTAGGCCACCACAAAAACACCGATGATACCCATGTATTGAACAAGTCTCCATGCATGTACCACTGACCGGAAGAAATGAACCTGACAGATGCAGTTGAACCTGTGGTCTCTGGCTGTTCCTCTCCACCCCGCAGCGTACCGTGGTCAAGAATTTGGAGTTAGTCCTTCCTTCGTATGGCTTATACTTTATTACGTACTATGTTGGCCGTAAACAATATGATTTGTGTGACTATAAACTCTGTATTAGTGGGACCACATCCTCCTGCGATCTGCTCATTTCGTGAATATTGTTTGCGTTCGTAAACTATTAATAGTTTTATTTTTTAAGCTCTGAAGAACTGAGGTGTACCATGACCACATGAAGTGTGTAAAGTGCACACGTGTTAAATGTATGGCTCGGTGCATGTTACCTACACGCACACGAGCGTGTGCAGCACCCAGATCAAAATGTAGGACCTTCCCATCATTCCAGAAGGTTCCCTCCAGTCCACAGCCTCCTGCCCCCGGCCGTAGGCGTCACTCATGCCCGTGCTCCCTTCCGTGGTGGCGTGGAGCTGGCTCTTGTGCCTTTTCATCGCTGTGTCCCATCCTGTTGAGTGGGGCAGCCACCGTTTGAGTTTCCAGTTTGGGGCTATCATGAGTCAGGCCGCTGTGAACACTCCATTGGTGAACTTTTGTGGACTCACGGGCTCACTTGTCTTGGGTCACTTGCCCAGGGATGGAACCACGGGGTCTCAGGCTGGGTGAATGTTCAGCTCTGGGAGGGGGGTGGGGAAGCCACTGAGCCCAGCTGTGGGATGTGGCCGGTCAGCACACCCAGCCCTGGCCGTTCACTGAGTGAGCAGAATATCCGCCTGGATGGACACAGTTGCTCGGCCCTCCTTCCCCCGGCTCCATGTGGGTTGTGTCCCGCTGTTCGCTCTAACAGGGCAGCTGGTCGTGAGTGGGCGCCTTCTCGAACACGTCTCTGTCCAGGGGTCTGTGATGGAACTCGGGCCAGCGTGGCAGGACAGCAAGGACATTATGACTTTCACGAGCCCCTAAGTGAGTTTCAGCGTCTCCCAGTTGCACCTGTGGAATCCGGGGGACTTTGGGGTCCCCGTTCCTGGCCCTTCCTGCTTGTCCGCAAAAGCCTCCTTTCTGATGCTTGGTGGGAAATGGGATCATTTGGAGTGGGGAAGCTTCTCCCTTTTACTTCTGAGCTCGTTTCCGTTAGGGATGTCGGCCGTGTCTTAACATTTCTTTCTGGAACAAACGGATATGGTTTGGTGATGGGACAAGTTACACGGGTTGGGCGGCCCTCTGTGGAAGCCATCCTTGTCCCTGGAGCAGACCCTGCCTAGTCACCGCATATGATACTATCGCCCGCTGCTCTATCCTGGTTGCTGACATTTTGTCGAGCGCTTTTGCTTTGTTGTGCGTTAAGTTTCGGCCCCGGTTTCTTTTCTCCCATCCTGAACTTGGTTTTGGCATTCAAGTGCTGGCTGCCTAAAAGAATGACGTGGGGGCTTTCCATCTTTTTTTGATTGTCTGGAATTGTTAACTGACATTGAAGTCATCTGATTTTTCATGCGTTAAATTTGGGGGGGATTATAACATCATACTGTAAAGCACATAAAACACAAACATACAGTTCAACAAAATTATGGAGCAAACACCCACGTCACCACCGCCCAAGAAATGGAGTGTGGCCAGCGTCCCAGAGCCCCTGTGATTGCCTCTCTGTCCCCCGAGGTAGACCCACTTTGACTTCCTCTTCTCCTTCTCTAGATTCGCCCCTTGCGGTGGAAGGATCCCTGAAGAATATAGTTCAGCTGAGCTTGTTTTTGAACTTCATTCTAAAGCACTTACTCTGTAGGTGTTATTTTGTGTCTTTTTTTTTTTTAAGGTTTATTTTGAGAAAGAGAGAGCATGAGCGGGGCGGGGGGGAGGGATGGAGAGGCCCCACACTATCAGCTCAGAGCCCAACGAGAGGCTCGATCCCATGATCACGACCTTAACTGACCCTATTTTGCGTCTTAATTACTCTTAATGAAGTAGGTCTTGATGCCCAAACAGGCCATCCTATTTTATTCTCCTTCAAGATTCCTTACTATTCTTGGCTCTTTGACCTTCCATGGAAATTTTACAACCCGCTTGTCAAGTTCCACACGCACCTGACTGGGATTTTGATTGTGAATGCATTTAACCTATAAATAGTTTTCAAGAGTCTATTGGTTTCCTAGTGCTGCTGTAACAAATGATCACAAACATAAAACAACACAGATTTATGAACAAGTCCTAGGGTCCAGAGCCTGAGATGGTCTCACCGGGCTAAATAAAGCCAAGGTGTCGGCAGGGCTGTGCTCCTGCTGGGGACTCCGGCGAGAATTCGTCTCACCCTCTCCCAGCTTCTGGAGCCCGCATCCAGCCCGCATCCCTGGCTGATGACCCTTCGTCTACACACCGGGTCCCTCACACACCACCACTTTCTGCTTCTCCCTTTTCTATCCCCTTCTTGCACTGTTAAGGACCGTTGTGATTACATTGGACCCACCAGGTCGTTCAGGGTAACCTCCCCATTATGGTCAGCTGATCAGCAACCTTAATCCCATCTGCAATCTGAATCCCCCTTGTCATGCAATTTAACAGATTCAGAAGTTCTGGGGGTTGGATTGTGCACATCTTGCGGGGGGGGGGGGGGGGGAGGACATTTTCTGCCTACCAGAAGGAATATTGGCATCCTTGGTACTGAGACGTCCATTCAATGCCCATGGAGCACCTCTCTTTCCATTAGGCTTTCCCTAAACACCTCCATAAGGTTCCCCTAGGGGCCTTGTGTGTTTTTTGTTTGATTTAATCTGAGGCACTTCATTTTGGGTACTATTGTCAATAGTTTGTAGTTGGCTTAAGGGTTATTCTTTCTGATCATGAATGAATGCTTAATTTTATTAAACCCTTTGCCCATACCTGTTGAAGTGATATGTTTTCCTCCCTGACTTAAAAAAAATTTTTTTTTAACTAGGCTCCACGCTGGGTGCTCCAATGCAGGGCTCGAACTCATCAACTCTGGGATCAAGACCTGAGCTGACATCAAAAGATGTGCCACCCAGGCGCCCAACTCCCTTATCTTTTTAAGGCAGTGGATCGGAGCAATGCGTTTTCCAGCATTAAATTTTGCATACCTAAGATTCAACCTTAGACACAAGGTTACATCCTTTTTATACGCCACCACTTCCCCTCTGATTTTTCAAGAGAATGTGCGTGCTTGCATGTGGGTGTACGTGTGTGCGTGGGCAAGTGGGGGGGGGGGGTGCGGCAAAAGGAGAGGGAGAATCTCTAGCAGGCTCTGTGCTCAGCGTGGGTTATTGGGCTTGATCCGCAACCCTGGGATCATGACCGGAGCTGGTATGAAACGTTGGATGCTTAACGGACTGAGCCACCCAGATGCCCCCCTCCCTCAATTTTATTTAGGATTTTCACATCTATGGTCACCAGTGAGGCTAGTCTAGAATTTTCCTGTTTCATATTGTTTTGAGGAAATGCTGGCCTCATAAAACAAGTCAAGAAATGTTTATTTTTCTTCTGAGTTTGTTAAATTCCCTTTTCTCTCCCCTTGAGTGTTTGGTAGGGCTTTTCCAAGAACGCCATCTGGGTCCGGAGTTCTGACTAGTTCTGTTTCCTTGCTAGCTTATAGGACTATTCAGACTTTCCCCCTCTTTTTGAGTCAGTTTTTTACCCTCTAGGAACTTATCCAAGTTAGTTGACATTTTCAAGTGTGCTGGCACCAAGCTGCTCACAGCATCCTCCCCCCCCCCCCCCCCAGGAGGCTGAAGCCCCTGCAGGCGCATGGCCTGGGCAGCAGAAGGCGGCCTGCCTGCCTCAGGAGGCACCTCTCCTGCTCTAATCGCTCCATGTTTGAAAAGCTCTCTCTCCACGTTTGATGTCTTTCGAGGGATAGCGATTTGGGCCTGCTTTTCATCTTGATCAAATTTCCCAGCAGCTTCTGAATTCCATTCATCTGTTAAAATAAGCAACTTGTGGTTCTTTTTATCGAATGTTTGCTTTCTATTCCCCTCCTATTATTTCCTTCTTCCTGTGTTCTTAGGCTTATTTTCTTGTTCTTTTCCTGACTCAAGATGCATGCTTAGCCCAGCACTTTCCATCTTTCTTCTACATATACTATACCTAGTATTACACAGGCACACGCTCACAGTGGGAGCGCTTGCACATAACCTTGTCCCAAGCATTGCTGGGAACAGAGGCCCCACTCTACCCTGCAGATGACCTGTGACCCCCAGGGGCTCGAGAGGCTGCGGCTTGGCCTCCAGCAAGGGCAGTGATGGAAAATGCTCTGGACCCAGGGTCTTCTGGAAGGAGGCCATCAGGGCTTGCTGCGGATGTGGGTGTGGGCAGTGAGGGGCAAGGCATCAAGGGCACTTCTAAGGGCTCTGGTCTGAGCCCCACCAGCCCTCAAAGGGGGAGCTGGGCGATCTGGGGGAGGGATAGGGGTGCACAGCCCTTGCAGGCAACAGGGGGTGAGCCGGGCAAGGCCCAGCGGGGCAGCAGGGGGAGATGCAGGTGCCTGCCGCGGGAAGACAGGGCACTTCCTGCCCATGCGCCCACCACAATCCCCTCTGAGGACCAGGCATCGGTCTTCAAACTCCAGTGCACATATGAACCACAGGTGGAAACTGTTGAGAGGTCTCCTGGGCCTCGATCCCAGAGACTCTGCCTCGGCAGGTCGGTGGGGGGGGGGGGGGGGGGTGGGGGTTGAGAGGGGGGTGTCTGTGAACGGGCATTTCTAGTGAGCTCAGAGAGGACCTTGATGTGAGTCCAGCACCTGCCCCTGGCCACCCAGGAGTCCGCAGCACACTGCACCTGAGGGAAGGCAGGCAGTGTGTTTAAGTAATGGAATTTAATGTAATCGTGACACGGACATAGACAGGGTGGTGGTGCGGTGGGTGACCCAGCACAGATGGGGATGGCCCGTGCCCCCCGCCCTATGGGGCCGGCGGTGCCCCGGGGGACAAACACTGATGTGGCTGGGTGATGGCCTTGCACGGCACGGCTCACCCTGGGAAGGCACCTCCGCTGAAGCCGGGGGTCTAGGCCGGGAGCCCCCGAGGAGCAGTCAGAAGCTGCAGCCACAGACCCGAGTGCCAGGTTCCGGCCGGACGTGGGAGGGCCACCCGGTGCTGGCGCTGCTGAGGAGGGGGGGGCGAGCCCGCCCGCGCTAAGTGCTGCCCAAGAGCGCTTCAGGACAAGGGGCGGGGGGTGCACACAGTGAGGTTCACGTAAACAACGATGGACGAACAAGACAAACTCTGGGGACACTTATAAACCTACGACGTTCAGCAGAACGGCAATAAAACAGCGGCCCTGCCGGCCCGGACACATGCCGCGTGCGGCCAGCAGTCCGGCGGGCATTTCCCAATCTTTCTGGCGCCTGGGAGCTAAACAGCACAGAAGGCTGCATTTGATCTCTGGAGGGAAAGATTTCATTTCCTTCCCCTCAAACTGACTCAGGGGGCAGAGAGACAAGACTTCTCGAAGATGAGCCTCTTCTGGGAGAAGGGACCTCAGGGACGAGAGTGGCAACGGCAGAGCAGGTGTGCCTGGAGGAGGTGGGGCCCGGGAGGAGCCGGGAGGAGCCGGGAGGGTGGCCGGCAGCCAGGGGGGCGCCCCTCCTCCATCCCGCAGGCTCGGCAGGTGCTTCCTCCAGGTGCTTCCACCTGGAGCGCCAGCGCTGGCCGTGGGGCCCGTCACTGGGTCCGGAGCTGGTAATCTAGAAGCAGGGAAGGAGGCGTTGGTTTTCTGCTCCGCACCTGGGGGCGGGGCCGCCCCCCCTCCCCCACCACAACCCTGGGGCTGCTCTGTGTGCACCACCTGGGGCACAGGGGGGCGGCCACCAGGAAGCCTGTCTGCACCGCCCGTGGCGGGCTGCACGCACCTCCGTTCTGAGTGATGTACCGGACCCACGGCAGAGCCTGGTAGCCGCTCTTCTCAATGATCTTCAGGTAGCGCACCTAGGGCATGGGCAGCAGGGCCTGAGTACGTGCGTGCTGCCCCTCGCCCCCACCCTGTCACTCCCTCGGGGCCAGGGAGGGGAGGGGAGGCTGTGAGGAGGAGCAGGCAAGCACAGGCAGAGGTGTGGGGGGGGGGGGAAGGGGCATCTGTCTGGAGCGTGTGGACACCGCGGGAGGGAGCGGTCACTGCCAGAAGGTGCGGGAAAGAGCCAGGCTGTGCCCTCTCAGACACGGCCCTCCAGCAGACTCCTGGAGAGGAGGCCCAGAGTTCACCTCCCCTCGCGGATTTGGAAAACAGGCCCTGTGGTGGCAGGTGCGCGAACACCGGAGGCTCAAACTCCAGTTCTGGGGGCGGAACGACTCTCTAATCTCAGGGCTGAAGTGCAGGGTGAGGTCTGTGTGGACAGGGGTGGGACCAGGCTGCCCGAGGAGGGCGGCAGAGCCGGGGCAGCACGTCGGCGCCCTGGGAAGGCAGACCAGCACCGTCGTCCACGCTGGCTGCAGCAACCCGAGCTGGGATGGAGGCCTGGGCCCGTCCACGTGCGCTCTGGGGCCCTGCGGCCCTGGCCGCGTGTACCTGGATGCCAGAGGTAGTGAAGTAAGGGATCTCAAACTTGACGCTGATCGGGGGCTTGCCCTCCTTGTCCTCCGCCTCCACGCTCGGAAGGCCAAAGTGGGCCCGCATCAGGTACTCCTTGCCACCCTGGGGGAGCGGACGAGGGAGAGACAGTCAGGCCAAGGCCCCGGCCCAGCTCAGCCAACAGCTGCTCCTGCAGGGCACCAAGTTGCTGGCCCGGCCACGGAGCCCCTTCCTGCGTGGCCGCGGTCTCCCAGAGTCTCGGCTCCTCAGACACACTTACACTTAGCCCAGGCCTCTCGGACCGTCCTGCCAGCTGAGCCGGCCCGATCGCAGGCATGCTGCAGAAAATCGCCAAACTGTTAGGATCAAGAGAGTGGCACAGACTCTCAGGGAATGAAGACTAGTTGCTTCAAGGATGCCTAGACTGACAGGCCTCAGGCAGGGAAAGGAGGCACGAGGTGTGGACCACCTGCTGAGGCCAGAGCCCGAGAGAACAGCCCCACCTGCCCCATGTCTGGGTGGCACGTGGAAGCAGAGGGGGAAGGTCAAGGTGAGGCACGGTGAACGGAGGGAGATGACAAAAGTGAAAGATGGAGGTTGGGGGCTGACTGATGGGTTGGACTCGGGTCCTGCTCCCAGAGGTGGCCCCTGAATGACCGGAAGCCCAGGCCCGGACGTGAGCGAGGCATCTCAGCCCGGCCATCCAAGCGCCCGGGGTGTCGCACCTAGAGGAGTAGGGAGCAGAGAGAGCGCGGCCCTCATCGCACCCAGGACACCAGGTGACCCCCCACGGCTCTGGCAGGAGCGGCTGCTGAGCAGGGCTGCTTCTGGCCGGAGCAGGCAGGGGCGGTCCTGGAGCTTCTCGGGCGGAGCGGAGCGGAGCGGAGCCCTGGCTCCCGGCCGGCGCTCGTGCTCCCCTCATGCTCCCCTCCTTGGGGCGGAGCCAGCGGCCAGTGCGTTCACCACCGCCAGGGCCAGGGCCACAGCAGGGACTCTGCCTGAGCCGGTGACATGTGCGGAGTTAAGACTCTGGGACAACGAGGGGAGAATAACGCGGTCCCAGCCGCAGACGAAGCAGGCGGCTGAGGAACTAAAGCCGCTTCATCATCAGCCTGTGTATGAAACAGTAACCGGACCCCAAATCTGAGCCTTATAAAGACAAAAGGGGAAACGAAAGCACGAGGACAGGCCGAGGGGCAGCGGCGCGTCGGCTCGCCCGCCCCGTGTCCGTCACGCCGATGTCAGCGGGTGCAAGTCCCCCGAGAGCGAGAGAGACCTACAGGCCGGCTCACAGGCCAAAACACAACTCTGTGCCGCAAAAGCAGAGAAAGGCCACTCCCGCAGGAAGACCCGGCGAAGGCACACCAGCCAGAGGCAGAAAAACGGCAGGGGAGAACGCAGGGCAGCAGTCACAGGTGCAAGGAGGACAGGCCATGGCCCCGGAGGCCGCGGTCCCGAGGTCCACAGGGAAGACACCGCAGCCGCGAGTGTCCACGGCACCAACTCACGCGGCGGCAGCTTGTGAAGCAGGCGCCACACGAGGCGCAGAGGGAGCCGGAGGAAGGCCGAGCTGATGGGCAGACGCTACCTCGGCGTCACGCAGACCTCGTGGGCTCTCTCCCCGCCAGCAGAAGCCCTGCCTTCCTCCCAAGTGCACGCAGGGGATCTGCAAACTCTGACCTTCCGTTCGCATACAGCAAACACTTCAAGAAATCCCAGAAACGGAAACGACAAGAATAACCCTGTCTGGCCTCAGTGCTCCAAATCTGTAGTGAGGAGAAAAGAAAACAGAAGGCCCTTCCCCGAGGAAATTTAAAAAGAACAACCCACTCTGTTTGGTTACAGAATTTCTAGATGATCACATCAAATAGGACATGTCAGAATCTAAGCGCTATATAGCTAAGGCAGGGCTCGTAGGAATATTTATGGCTTAAATACTTGTGGCGATATAAATTTTAAAACAAAATCATCAAATGAAACTATCCAACTTGAAAACTCAGAACAAGGATGGAGCGTGGGTGGCTCAGTTGCTTAAGCATCCAACTTCGGCTCAGGTCATGATCTCATGGTTGGTGGGTTCGAGCCCCGCGTCGGGCTCTGTGCTGACAGGTCGGAGCCTGGAGCCTGCTTCAGATTCTGTGCCTCCCTCTCTCTCTCTGCCCCTCTCTGCTCATGCTCTGTCTCTCTCTCTCTCTCTCTCTCTAGAAGTTAATAAACATTAAAAAAATTTTTTTTTAAAAAAGAAAGAAAACTTAGAACAAGGAAAGGATGAAGAAATTTAAACCGAAGACTTATAAAAGACTGGAAAACATTACAACAAAATTAAAAAGCAAATCTGGGGGAAAAAAAAAAGAGAGAGAGAAGCCACTAGGAAGCTTTATCAAGGAAGACAGAAGGCCCAAATAGACAAAATAAAAAATAACAAGGTAGAAGTAACCATCATAATGGGGAAAAAAAAGAAAAAGAAAAAGAAAGACCACTTTCTCCAACTTGGCAGACAACTTAAAAACCTGCTTAGGTTGGCTGGCTTTTTGAAGGGAAACAATTTACCCAAACAGCCTGTAACAAAAATGGAAACTCTGAATGGCCCAATTTCCACAGAAGAGAGAAAGTAGTCGAGATCTGGAAGGTCACACAGCCAAATTCCATCAACCTCAAGACCAGACGACATCTAGGCTCCTCAAACTGCCCTGCGGCATGGAAATGGGGCACGGGGTAATTACGAAACAGGCAGAACAGAGAGCGCCCCCAAAAAAGTCAGCCTCGGTTACGAACATCAGCATGCAAAGGTTATGCACAGTGTTAACGCAGTTCAACGGTGCTTTAAAAAGGAAACATGCCTCGATCAGGTGGAGCTTCCCGGAAGGCAGCCATGTTTCGAGATCCACCCATTAACAGATCTGAACTGAGACACCAAAGGGGCACCTGGATGAATTTGTTACCCATTTGTGCCGAAAACACAGGAAAGTAAGGGCTGGATCGAGTCCACGGCCCCACGTGGTGTCAGACTTGGGGGGAGGACGCCCAGCACCTCCAGCTGGGGCCAAGACCAGAGGTCGCTCTCCACCTCCACTTACGGGCCCTGGAGACAGCAGCCAAAGCAAGGAGACGCCGGAGCCATCAAATGCCCAACAACAGCAGAGAAGGGAAAACCGTATCTGGTTGTAAATGATACGAAGGAGTATCTGAAGATGCACAGGAATTAAAAGAAAAACTACCATAAACCAAAAATACAGGAGGGAACTAGGGCGTAAAACTACCATACAAACATCAGCCACCTGCTGGAAGACACAATGGAAGAGAAGACCCCACTCACCGACACACTGACTTAAAAATCATCCTCACAAGAGGGGCGCCTGGGTGGCTCAGTCGGTGAAGCATCTGACTTTAGCTCAGGTCATGATCTCATGGCTTGTGAGTTCAAGCCCCACGTTGGGCTCTGTGCTGACAGCTCAGAGCCCGGAGCCTGCTTTGGGTTCTGTGTCTCCCTCTCTCTCTGCCCCTCCCCTTCTTGCACTGTCTCTCTTAAAAATAAACAAACATAAAACAAAAATTTTTTTAAAGCATCTTTATGAGAAATGTGCCAACTGGTCGTGAGCCCTGGAGGCTCCTGAGGGCAGGGGATGTTCTGTGGCTTTTATCTAGTTCCAGACACATGGATGTTTCCCCCCGAGGAAGTTCATTGACTCATTCACATTCCATTTGTGTACTTTTCTGCATGTTGTATTTCAATAAATGCACTTTTTTACACCTAGGGAAAGGCTATGTGAAGTATATAAGGTAAACACTCAAACATCCCCAAAAGCACAAAGGTGAGACTGACACAAAGGTCAGTCTCATAAAAGGACACAGGACAAAGTCCTCATAAAGGACAAACCTCATAGAGGTGTTCTAACTGACTTTGGTATTTAGTACAAACAAACAGATTCCAAAATTCATTAAGGAAAACCAAACAAGCAAGAGTCACCAGGAAACAGACAAGAGATGGATATGGGGGGTTGGGGGGGGGGGGGAGGTGGGCCTGGCCTCATCAGATGTTAAAACATAGACTAAAGCCCTGAGTTAAAATGTGGCCTCGCTGCATGGACAGATAGACAACAGGACATTCAGAAAGAGACCTTATGCCATATGAAAATTTGATATTTGATAAACCACTGGGGGAAGGTAAGACTTTTTAGTAAATGATGTTAGAAAACTGGATAGCCATTTGGAAAAAGACAAAACTGGACCTATACCTCATCCCATTTACCAGACCTAGCTCTGAAAGGACCTAAAAGCCAAGGTTACAAAAAATGCCACTATACAGGTTCTAGAAGCAAATATGGGTGAATTCCTTTATATCTGGGAAAGGTGAGGCCTTTCAAAGTATGACTTACAGTCCAGATACCATAAAAAGGAAGGACTGAGAAATCTGACTACATTAAGTAACAGTCATAAAGCAAAGAAGCAATTTTGAAAAAGTCACACAGCGGCTTCATTTTCTTGGTTTTGGCTCAGGTCATGATCTCACGGTTCGTGGGACTGAGCCCCCCCCCGCCCCGTGGGCTCCGTGCTGACTGCACAGCCTGCTTGGGATTCTCTCTCCCTCTCTGTGCCCCCCTGTCTCTCACAAACTAAATAAAATTTTTTTCAAAAAAGAAAACAGGTCACACAGCAAAAACCACCAGAAACCAAGCCAAAAGAGAACATCAAACTAGGGAAAACCTCTTGCAACTCGTATCAAAGAAAAAGCTTTGCTTAATCTTGCCCATATAAAAAGGGCTCTCAGAAACGAAGAAAATGACCAAACCTGACAGAGAAATGAAGGGGACAGCTGCCGTAATTTCCAGAGAAAGAAATGCAAACGGCCCCCAGGCCTAAGGAAAGGAGTCTCGTCTCGCTCATGATGAGAAAACGGCAAATGGGCCGTAATCAGCACAGCAGGGGGGTGCACACCCCCCTTCCCGGCTCTCCGGCTGCCACTGCTGCAAACCCAGACTCAAGTGCTCAAAACCCTGACCACAAGCCAGGCATCTACGCCAGCACGAAGTGCTCTACGTTCCCGGAGCTCGTGCTGGAGTCCCGAAACCCACGCTGCTCAGGCCTTGAGGCAGTCTGTTCCCCTCAAGGGAAGCAGAGTTCTGACCCGGAGTGCCAGAGGGAGGGCAGGAGGGAGGGAGAGAGGCAGGGGTGGTGCCCTGACGCCGGAGACGGTGCTGTTCGGACAAGCTGCCCGTGCCGGCTCCGGCTTTCCCTCCTCGCTTGGCCCGCCCCTCGGCTCTCCGTCCGCGGGGATCCTGGCCCCGTGCCCCGCTTTGAGGCCGCTGCGTGCTGGGATGGGCACAGGGGGCAGGCGGGGCGTGGGAGGAAGTCGAGGGGCACCCCACTGAGAAGGGTGCTCACCGGGAAGGACTTGATGGACCACACGATCTCACTGTTCTCGGGGACCCACTTCACACTCCCCACTGTCGTCTTGAACTTGGGGGAGTCGGCGTCGTTGGGCACGGGGATGTGGATCTCCACGTTGTTGGCCGTTGACCGCCGCTTGAACTGGCTCTTGGCCTGGAGACGAGGCCGATGCAGCCAAGGTTGCAGAAGGCACAGGTGAGAAGGCCCGGCCCCGACCCGGCCTGCCCCGGCAAGGGCCCCACCCCCCTGGCCTGGCCCGGCCCGGGGGGCCCCCCATCAAGCTGACCCCGGTTCTCCAGGCTCAGCTCGTACCCTCCTGCCACCTGAGACCCTCCCTATAGCCTCCAGTCCCCTTGGCCTTCAGGGCTCCCCATTCTCCCCTCTGGGTCAGTGAGGCAGCACGGACCTCAGCCACAGGCCTGATCTCCCCGGACAGGGGTCATAGAGCCCCACGGTGTCCCTGCCCTGGTTAGGCCTGGTTAGGCCTGGATAGCCAGCCCTGAGCCGGTGAGGCTATCCACAGCCCCCTCTCTCACTGCCCTCGTCCCCAAGTTGGCGTTGTGTGCCGGGTGTGCGCGCACCTTGATCATGTACTCAATGCGGCTGTGGGAATGCTTTTCGATCACGGACTCGATCCATATCAAGGGCTTGACCTGTTAGGGAAAGCGAACGCGGCACTCACACCTTTCCCCCAGAGGGGACACTGAGGCCCGAGGCAAGGGACCATCTGCCAGGCGTGAGCCCAGCAAGCCACCGCCCGAGTCCCAGCCAGGCCAGATGGACACGCAGACAGAGGGGCCTCTGAAAATGCAGAACATGTCACCGGGGCTGCCTGCAGTGGGGGGCAGTAGGGCCAAAGGGCTCCGGTCACTCAAACGGTTCAGAGCCCCGAGCTGTCAAACACCGGCTCCGCAGAGCCAGGCAGCCCGTAGGGGGCTGTTCGTGCCCTGGGTGTCAGCTCGGGGACAGGGACGGTTCCCACCCAGCAGGGAGGGGGCGGGAGCCTGTCTGGAGCCTCCCGCGAGCCGCCCTGGAGGAAAGCCTGCCCCGGTGGAGGGCGGGCGCACGCACGTGGGTGTTGAGGCGGTAGGACATGAGCTCGAACTCGCCATCTGGGGGGATGAAGGAGATGGTGCGGTCGTTCTCGAAGCGTGAGAGTCGCACACACTGGTGGAACTTCACATCCTCCAGCTCCACGGACTTGCTCTTGCCACCTGCGGGGAGGCGGGGTGAGGGCGGGACAGACCCTAGCCCCTCCGGGTCACTCCCTCGGCAACACTGTCAATCCCGGGGGCTCACCCCTGGCAGAGCAGAGCTGCCCCTCAAATCCGCGAGAGCGTCTGGGTCACGAATGCCAAGGGGCCCGGGTTCCTGGACGACCTCCCCCGTCCCTCCGCAGCCCCTTGGAAGCCCCGTCACATCCTGACCCCGGGCTCGGGCTGAGGGCAGGGCTGGCTGGCCTGGGTCACTCTGGCCCCCAGCAGCCAGTCCATGGCTTAGCTGGCGCTCCTGCCCAGGGCGAGTCTGCTGAATGTATAACAGACCCGGCTGGAGACGCGGGGCGACGGCTCAGGGCTCCCGGTGTGCCCCGGCCGCATCGTCATCCCTTGTGTTCTGGGTTCCTGTCTTGGTTTTCCATCCCGCAGAGGAGCTGTGCAGGTGGGGCCCAGCCAGGGACAGGAGCTGCCCTGATGGGCTGACACCCGAGGGGGCCTCACTGCTGCTGTGACGGTGTGGCCACCCCTGCCACCGCTCCCATGGCCAGGGGGCCTGTGGTGGGCCAGGAGCCAGGTGTCCCATTTGTCAACACAGAGACTCGGCATGCTGGGTCCCTGAGATCACTCTGGCCCCCGCCCCACCACAGGGGGTGCTACATGCAGGCCGCGTGGCAAGAGCCAGAGCCACTGTGTGTAGCCTTCAAACAGCCCAGACCCAGCACTCCAGGTGGGGGCAGGAGCTGGCACAGGACAGGAGAGAACAAGGCAAGGCCTGACCTTGAGCCCGCAGCTCCCTTCAAGATGGTGTAGGGCAGGGTCGTGGACCTGCGTGACCCTTCCCACACTTGACATCTGAGGTGCTCGCCCGTGCACTCTGGCCCATAGGGTGACGAGGGGACTTGACTTTGGGATCTCTGCTCTTCTATGTTTTCTACGTCCAGTTATGGATTTACTAGTTTTCACAGTTGTCTTGTAAACAACCTGAACATGTTTCTAAAGCAAGTACTTGGGGTACACGCGTTGGCCCACGCAGCTGGGAATTCCCTCAGCTCAGCTGTGAGCTCAGCGCAGGCCCGCTCTGGCCACAGGGATGCAGTGGGAGTGGCGGGGGGTACTCACGGCCCGTGTTGTCGAAGAGAACCTTGTCGTTGAGGCCCAGGCGCAGCTCGGGCATGCCTGAGAGGAAGACCCGCATCTTGATGGAGCCCACAATCTCACTGCGCAGCACGTTGCCATTGGCACTGACCTGGGAGGCGGCGAGGCGGGCGTGAAGGGAGGCCCCCACTCACCAGCCTCATACCCTCCCGCCACCCAATTCTCGATGCCCTTCTCCCCATCCCGGCCTCCCTCCAGCCTCTGTGCCAGGGTCACAGAGGCCGACCCGTGGGCTCTGCCCTCTAGGCCTCAGGCCATAGCTGAGCGAGGACCCTACCAGTGCCTGCTCAACCACTAGGCTGGCCTTCCTCCAGGCAGGCCACACTTGCTTTTCTAGAGATCTCTGTTTCTCCAAGTGGGGCCTCAGGAGGCCACCTGCCCCATATCCGCTACTTCCTAAAGATGGAGCTTCCCCGGTCCTGACACCTCGCTGCTCCCCAGGGCTGCCCTGAGGTCTGATGACCATGGATCCACAGCACCAGATAAAGTCAGAGGAGTAACGGCTGAGCCCTTCCCTGTGCACTCCACCAGTCTGCATGGTGGAGTTATGCTTCGGGCAACCCTGTAGCTCACGAGCAGACCAGGAAGCATCTGAGATAGTGATTAGAAAGTCACAACAGGCCAGCAGGCAAACCCTGAGGCTGTCCTGAGGGAGCCAGGCTGCTGGAACACCTCTTCTCAGGCCCATTTTAGATACAGAACAGAGGCCACACAATGGCTGGCGGAGGCGCTGGGGCCACACCTATGACGACCACCCCACATCACCACGTCCACACCCCCAGGCAAGAACAAGGGCTGCAGAGGCACAGGCCTTGGGGCCACGAGGGCCACTCCTCAGAGGTGCCAGCCACACCCACGTGCTGGAAGGCCCGAGTTGCCTATTTCTACAGAGGAGGAGGAAAATCTGTCCAGCCTTTAACTCAAGCATCTGGAAAGCACCACAGGCAAACATGAGAGCCCTTCGCCTCTGAAGGAGGTGGAAAACCGAGGCACCAAGGAAACGACAACCCGGGAAAGGCACAAAACAGGACAGAAGGCCCTGCAACGTCTGGTTCTGTCACCTCACTGCTCACTATACTCTGGTCACACTGGCCTCTCACTGTCCCCACTGCACACAGCGGCCACTTCTTCCTCCTCCGCCTCTCATCAGCTCTGCCTGTCCACCTCTGTCCCCACTCTGGTGAGGGGGTGCGTCAGGCCACTCACTGCTGGGTCCAGCACGAAGACAGTGCCTGGGGGCAGAAGGTCCTCAGCAGGTACGTGCAAACGTAGGCCCTCGCTGGTGGGATGGGCTCTGGGCACCCCCCATGCTCCCAACTGTGACTGCCCCTAGATGTGGAGGGCCGTCCCCCCGCGTGGGGAGTAGGGACTACACAGCCCTCTGGAACTGAACAGGTGAGGTCACCAATGCTGGGAAGGCGGGCTCAGGAAGGGGAGAAGAACTGTGCAGGCCCAAGGCTCATCTCAGCCCTGCAGGCGGCAACCAGGATGGGTGGGTGCAGAAGGGATGTCTGCTGAGCTGCTCAAGTACACCGTTACACCCAGGTCACCGGAAACTGGACGCCGGTGTGGACTCAGCAGCCGGCTCTGCAATCAGACTCAGGAAGACAGTGTTCTAGCGCATCTGGGACACCTGCACCTGCCTCGTGCTGCCCCGTGTACGGAAGAACAGGGTCCTTCAGGCACAGCCACATGCTGGGTGCACTGTGGTCAGGACACCCATCGAACTGCCAGTGTTTTCATATAACCTATTTATAGGCTGTTCCCCCGGATCTGCTTTCATAGGCCAGCACACTCTAGTGCCAGATGGACCATGTTCTGGGCTCAATAAACAATTCAGACAAAGGCAGGAGGAACATGTGGTTACTGAGGCCACTGTCTTGCTCCAAGACTTAAAAAGTAAAAAGGCAAATATGTTTATGCGCAGTCCACTGGGAGAATCTTTTTGGGGAAGCACCGTCAACAATCCCACACCAGAGGACCCACCGCTCCAGGAACCCCGCCCAGGTAAGGATGCTGCCCCAAACACACATCTGAGGACGGACAAGCTGGCTCATTTCTGCACTGCCTGCGGCAGCTGGAAAGGGCACACCCTAGTGAGCCGCGTGATGGGACTGGTCTGATCAGTCATGATAATCTCCAAAGTGAACACAAGCAGGCTGCGGGTAACATGGGGTCGGCTTGTATGCCCTTCCCTGCCACTGGCTACAAGGACGACACACGGGCAGGGTTCATGGGCAATCATCAAAGACTGAAAGGCACAGTGGGTGGATCTGGGAAGAGCCACTGAAAGCGCGGCACCCGTGGGAAAGTGCAGAGGAAACCCGGAAGTGGAAGTGAGCCCCGGGGACGCTGACTGAGCTGGCGGAAGCCTGTAGCTCTGGCTTCGGGGCCAGAAGGGGAACTCCTGCTGCTTAGAGGGCATATGGAAATCCCCCGACTCCCCCCTTGTCTGTTCTCTCACCTCCAGGCCCCAGGCAACCTAGCTGTTGTTCCCAGAGGGTGGGGCAAACCCAGGATTCAGGCCCACTGCAGGCAGGCAGGCAGGCCAGAGTGGAGATCTAGAGCCCCCAGTTGGTCACAGAACCCAAAAGGGAAGTCCTAAACAGCTGACAAATACCAGAAAGAGAGTAGAGAGTGAGGAGTCCAGGAAAGCAAACCCATGAAGTTATTTGTGTCTCCAGAGCACTCTAGAACTGGGCATGAGTAGCTAGGATCCTAATTAGCATGCCAAAGACTCTGAGAAACAAACCACCCAGTCCCAGACAGACCACCAGGCAGTGCATACTCCGGACAAACTCAAATAGCAAATGGCAGGAAGGCTTTGAAAACTGAACTGATACTTACGGCCCACAAATTGGGGGCTGCAACTTGTGGCCTGAACCTAACCAGGCCAACTGTCAGCTCGAACACAAATACGGACATTTTCTGTATAATCTAAATAAGACCTAGAATCTTATAATGTAACATTCAAAAAGGTCCAAGATACAATCTAAAAATACTCAGCATACAAAGAGCCAAGAAAATTTAACTCACACGGAAAATACAATCAACAGATGCCAATGCTGATGCAAATGTTGGAATTATCTGACAAAAGACTTTAAACAGTTATGTAAAAAATACAAACACCCCTGCAACAAATGTTAAAACAGAAAGTCTCAGTAAAGAAGCAGACTATAGGAAGAAGAATCAAATGGAAATTTTAGAACTAAAAGATGCAGTCACTGAAATACAAAACTTGCTGGATGGGCTCAACAAAAGGATGGAGATAAAACAGGAAAGGGTCAGTGAACCTGAAGACAGATCAGAAGGAAGCATCCAATCTAAACAACAAAGAGAAAAAAAAAAAGATGGGATAAAAGAAACAGCACCTCAGGGGCCCTGGGGACACTGACTAAAGGTCTGATATTCATGTCACTGGGCAAACATATTTGAGAACATAATGGCTGCAAACATCCCAATTTTGGTAGGAGACATAACCAAACAGATACAAGAAGATGAACAAATCCCAAACAGTAGAAACCTAAAGATATCCATACCCAGACACAGCAAATCTATCTGCTGAAAACTAAAGACAAAGAAAAAATCTGGAAAGCATCCAGAGAAAAGCAATGTGTTACCTGCAGGGAAATATGGATTCGAGTGACCGTGGATTTCTCACCAGGAAGCATGGAACCTGGAGGGAATGTCACAACATTTTCAAGGAGCCAAAGGACAACTGTCAACCCAGAACCTGTATCCAGTTGAAATATCCTTCAGAATGAAGCAGAAACGAAGACATTCTCAGATGGAGGAAAAGCAAAGTAGACCTGTTCTGAAAGAACAGCTAAGAGTAGCTTTTTAGGCAGAAGGGAAATGATACCGGAAGGAAACCTGGGAAAAGTCAGGAAATCGAGGGAGAGCCACAGAAGTGCCAAATGTCTGAGTTAAGTGGGTTATTGTCTTGACTGCTTTAAAGCATGTTTGAGAACTGAGAGCAACAAATCTTACCACTGTCGGAGGTGGTTTCCAATGCATCTAGATTAATGTATATCTACATTACATTAGCTAGAGCTAAAACAGCTCTAGCATTGAGGGGTAGGAAACTTTCTGGATTCCAAGTGAAGTGGTGAAATATTGATTCTAAGCAGGTAAGTATGCACTTTATAGCAACCACTAGATACAACTATATAAAGAGATATGGTAACAACCACCATAAAGAAATGAAATGGAATATTAAAAACATTCAAACAGACCATGGAAGGATAGGAAAAAAAAAACACAAAAACAAAGGAATGAAAAACAGAGGCAACAAAAAGAAAACAATAAAATGGCAGACATTTTAATCTAACAAATTACAGTAAGTATAAATGCTCTAAACATATCAATTAAAAGACAAAGACTGCCAGAATGGATGTTAAAAAATGACCCAGTTTGAGCACTGGATGATGTATGGACGTACTGAATCACTACACTGTATACTTGAAACTGACATTACCGTGTATATTAACCAGAATTTAAATAACTTTAAAAAAATAAAATAAAAGGATGGGGTACCTAGCTGGCTCAGTCAGTGGAGTGTGTGACTCTTGATCTTGGAGTTATGAGTTCAAGCCCCATGTTGGATGGAGAGATTACTTACAAATAAAATCTTTAAAAAAATAAAATAAAAGGATTAAAAAAAGAAGTAAAAGGATAGAAAAACACACAGTGTGTAAACACTGATGGAGTAATCTCTGAAGTGACAATATTAATAGCAAAATAGACTTCAGAGCAAAAAATTTACCAGGGATAAAGAGGGACCTTATATAATGATAAAAGAAAGGGTCATTTCACCAAGGAAACATATGAATCCTAAATGTGCCTGTGCCTAACAGCATAGCTTCAAAATATGCTATGACATAATCTGCAATTAACAGCTGGGGCTTTTAACGCTATCAATAATAGGTAGAACTAGTAGACAGAAAATGAGTAAGAAAAGCTAGAAGAAATAAATGTCACCAACCAACAGGATTTAATTGGCAATTACAGAACAGTCCACCCAACAAAAGCAAAATATGTATTTTTTTCAAGTGTACCTGGAACGTTTGGCAAGATAGATCACATTCTGGGTCACTAAAACAAACCTTAAATTTTAAAGAATGGGCATTATAAAAAGTATATTTATATATTTTAAAGTTTATTTATTTTGAGAGAGAGAATCCCAAGCAGGCTTCACATGGTCAGCATGGAGACCGATGTAAGGCTGGAACTCACGAACCATGAGATCATGACCTGAGCCGAAACCAAGAGTCAGACGCTTAACTGACTAAGTCACCTAGGCACCGCAAAGAAAGTATATTCTTAAACAATAATGTAATTAAATTAAAAACAAAAAAACAACAACAATAAGGTAACAGAAAAATAAGTAAACATTTAAAAATTAACACACTTTCATTAAATAATCCATGAGTCAGGGTGCCTGGGTGGCTCAGTCAGTTAGGAGTCTGACTTTAGCTCAGGTCATGATCTCGCAGTGGTGGGTTCAAGTCTCGTGTCGGGCTCTGTGCTGACAGCTCAGGGCCTGAAGTCTGCTTTGGATTCTGTGTCTCCCTCTCTCTCTGCCACTCCCCTGCTCATGCCCTCTCTCTCTCTCTCTCTCTCTCTCTCAAAAATAAACATTGAAATAAATAAATAAATAAATAAATAATCCATGAGTCAAAACTGAAGTCTCAAGGGAAATTTGAAAATATTTTGAAGATGAAAATCTAACATACCAATTATGGGTCGTAGCTAAAGCACTGCTTAGACATGTACGACATTAAATCTTTATATTAGAAAAGAAAGATTCCAAATCAGCATCTTCGCTTCCAACTTAAGAAACTAGAAAAAGAAGAGCAAAACAAACTCAAATCACAGAGAAAGAAATACTAGAGCCAAGAACAGAAATCAATGAAATTGAAAATGGAAAATCAATGAAATCAAAAGCCAATTCTTGGTAAAAGCCAATTCATCACCAATAAAATAGATGAAACTCTCACAAGACTGACAAAGAAAAAAAATATGACATAAGTGACTGATATCAGGAATGAAAGAGGGGACATCAGCACCGACCCTGCAGACATTAAAAAGACAGTAAGGGAATACTACAGAGAACACTATACGCATAAACTCAACGACTCTGATGAAGTAGATCAGCTTCTTAAAAACAACAAACTGCCAAAACTCACCCAAGATGAAACAGAAGACCCGAAGAATCCTATAACTATTATAGGATTGAAATTTGTAGTTAAAAATATTCTGGAACAGAAATCTCTAGGCTCAGATAGTTTCACAAGTGACTTCTACCAAGTAAATCTAAAATATACAATTTATGATACTTTCAAATGAAATACTTAAGTATAACTCTAACATAACATATACATGGTAAAAATTACCAAACGTTTATGAATGAAATCAAAGATGACCTAACTAGGGGTGCCTGGGTGGCTCAGTCGGTTAAGTGTCCGACTTCAACTCAAGTCATGATCTCACAGTTCATGAGTTTGAGCCCCACGTCGGGCTCTGTGCTGACAGCTCAGAGCCTAGAGCCTGTTTCAGATTCTGTGCCTCCCTCTCTCTCTGCCCCTTCCCCACTCAAGCTCTGTCTCTGTCTCTCAAAAATAAATAAATGTTAAAAAAAAATTAAAAAGATGACCTAACTAGAAAGACATACAGCATTTGTGGGTTGTGAGACTTAATATACTAATGATACCAATTCTCTTCCACACTGATTATTTATTAAAAAAATTTTTTTAATGTTTATTTGTGGAAGAGAGGAGAGAGTGCGAGCAGGGAGGGGCAGAGAGAGAGAGATACAGAATCGAAGCAGGCTCAGACTCTGAGCTGTCAACACAGGGCCTGAATCAGGGGTTGAACTCACGGACTGCGAGATCATGACCTGAGCTGAAGTCGGATGCTTAACCAACTGAGCCACTCAGGCACTCCCCATGCTGATTATTTAATAGTTATTTAATAAAATCCCAATCAAAATCCAGCAGGATTTTTTTTGTAGACACAGACAAGCTGATGCTAACATTTTAAACTTTTTAAAAATATATGTATTTATTTTGAAAGAGACAGAGCGTGCATGCGTACAAGCAGGAGAGGGGCAGAGAGGGAGGGAGAGAGAGAATCCCAAGCAGGCTCCGAGCCGTCAGTGCAGAGCCCCATGTGGGGCTCAATCCCACAACCATGAGATCATGACCTGAGCTAAAATTGAAAGTCGGACACTCAACTGACTGAGCCACCCAGATGCCTCCTGATGCTAATATTTTATGCAAAGGAACTAAATAGCTAAAACAATTTTGAAAAAAGAAGAACGCTGGAAGGATCTCATTACCTGCTTTTCAGATTAATAAAGTTACAGTTGTCAATGACAGTGCAGTGTTGGTGAATGAATAGATACTACAGATGAATGCAGACTCACACAAATACGGCCAACTGATTTTTGACAAAAACACAATGGCAGTTTAACGGAGAAAGGGGTAGTTTTTCAAAAAATGATGTTGGAACAATTGCAGAACACTGCTCTACATCCACACAATGGACACAAACCTCATAGCTTAGATAAAACGTAACTCAAAGTTGGTCATGGACCTAAATGTAAAACCAGAAAACTTTTAGAAGACAATTTAGGAGAAAACCTACATGACCCTGGGTTCGGCAGCGTGGCACCCAAAGCACACGCACAAAAAGATCGGTAATTAGATTTTCTCAAAATTAAAAACTTTTGTCCTGTGAAAGACACTGTACCAAAAGAATGAAAAGACAAGTGACGGCCTGGGAGAAAATACCTGCAAATCACGTATCTGACAAGAGACTTCTATCCAGGATACATAAAGAACTTTCAAAATGCAACAATCAGTATCTGACAAGAGACTTCTATCCAGGATACATAAGGAACTTTCAAAATGCAACAATCAGAAAAGAAACAACCCAATTTAAAAATGCTCACAAGGGGCGCCTGGGTGGCGCAGTCGGTTGAGCGTCCGACTTCAGCCAGGTCACGATCTCGCGGTCCGTGAGTTTGAGCCCCGCGTCAGGCTCTGGGCTGATGGCTTGGAGCCTGGAGCCTGTTTCCGATTCTGTGTCTCCCTCTCTCTGCCCCTCCCCCGTTCATGCTCTGTCTCTCTCTGTCCCAAAAATAAATAAAAAACATTGAAAAAAAAAATTTAAAATAAAAATGCTCACAAGACATGAAAAGACACTTGTCCAAAGATGAAATACAGATGACAAAGCAGCACACAGAGACGCATTTAACATCATCAGCCATCGGGAAATTGCAAATTATACCTACAATGAGTTAGCACAATACATCTATTAAGATGCAGAAAATCGGGGTGCCTGGGTGGCGCAGTCGGTTGAGCGTCCGACTTCAGCCAGGTCACGATCTCGCGGTCCGTGAGTTTGAGCCCCGCGTCAGGCTCTGGGCTGATGGCTCGGAGCCTGGAGCCTGTTTCCGATTCTGTGTCTCCCTCTCTCTCTCTGACCCTCCCCCGTTCATGCTCTGTCTCTCTCTGTCCCAAAAATAAATACATGTTGAAAAAAAAAAAAAAAGATGCAGAAAACCAAAACAGTGCTCGAGGATATGGAACCACCAGAACTCTCATCCACTGCTGGTGAAAAGGCAAAAGTGGAGCAGCCAGTCTGGAAGACGGTCTGGCGGTTTCTTATAAAGTTAAATGTACGCTTACCATGTGACTCGGCGATCCCACTCTGGGTATTTGCCCTCGAGAAAGAAAAACTTCCGTTTACACATAAACCTGCACACGAAATGTTTATAGCAACTGCACTCACAATAGCCCAACACTGGAAACAACCCAAAAGTCTTTCAAGAGGTGAATGGATAAACACGGTGTGGTTCCAAAAATAAAATAAATACAAATGGATATAAGAAGAAACAGGCGGGGCGTGCCTGGGTGGCTCAGTTGGTTAAGCGTCTGACATCGGCTCAGGTCATGATCCCGCGGTTTGTGAGTTCGAGCCCCGCGTCGGGCTCTGTGCTCACAGCTTGGAGCCTGGGGCCTGCTTTGGATTCTGTGTCTCCCCCTCTCTCTGCCCCTCCCCTGCTCACGCTCTGTGTCTCTCTGTCTCTCAATGATAAATAAACGTTAAAAAAAAGAAGAAGAAGAAGAAGAAACAAGCTCTTGATAAACACAGCAACTTGGAGAAGTCTCAAAGACATTATGCTTAGTGGAAGAAGCCAGACCGAAAAGGTCACATACTGTGGGATTCCACGCATATGACAACCTCAACAAGACAACACTAGAGGAGTCCCCCTTGTCTGCAGGAGAGACGGTCCAGGACCCCCAGTGGCTGCCTGGGAACCCTCATCACGTGCTATGTCTTCTCCTAAACGTATACACCTGTAACACAGGTTAATACGCAGGTTACACACAGTAAGAGAAGAGCAACAGAGATCAAGTGGGACAGTTGTAACCACACACTGTAGTGCCAGGCACGTGACTGCGCCACTCGTGCTCTCTCTCTAATGCCTGTACCCGCCCTTCCTGTGACAGGCGAGACGCAAAACGCCCACGGCAGGAGGTGAAGGTGAACGACACGGGCACGGGGATGTGGCGCTCCGACGCCAGTCAGGAGCAGGACCCCCGGGCCCAGGCCCCGGGCTGGCAGAGAGGCGGCGTGGAGCACGGGGCCTACTGGCTAGCGACGCGCCACGCGACCGGAGCAGCGGCTGCCAGGGGGTGGAGAGGCGGCAGGAGAGAGGTTTTAGAGGCGACTCGTATCCTGATCACGGCAAAGGGGAACGAGAATCTCTATGTGGCCTAAAACTAATAGGAAAAAAGGTCAATCTGACTTAGTGAGAACTTAAAAAATAAAACCACAGGAAAAAGCAAACACGCACAAACAGAAAAGAAACCTAAGAAAAGCAGCTGCAGGAGAGCCGCGACAGCTCTCGGTGCGACGGGAGGACCGCGTGCGTTTGTGAATTTACAGCGTGAGGCCCAAAAGGACAGTGGATCGTGAGTGAGGCGGTCTTTCTGAATACGGATCCCTGCGCTTTCCAACCTCCCCCCTGCTTCACACAGCAACGCCCACAAGGCCCCTGCGCGGACCCCCAACAAGAACAGAAGCTGAGGAAGCCTGAACGAGCGCCAGCTGCACCGCGGCCTGACTGCTGCGGAAAGTAACGGCTTCCCAGGGCTCCGCTGCTGTTCAAAGTCTGCCTGTTCTCACGTCAATCGTGCAGAAGACAACATTTTTCCACCAGAGGAAAAGAAAGGAGAGGAAGCCCTACCAAGAGGTTGACGGACTCGATGACGTCCAAGAACACCTCGTTCTTCCGGTACTTGATGCCCTCAGACCGCCAGGACACCGCGTTGGTGACGGTGGCTGGGGGCCTCGGGGCCCCCGTCTCCAGCTTGTGGCCTTCCTGGGTGATGTACCTGTGGGACCAGGCCCAGAGTTGAGGAGCTCAGGCACGGACATTCCGAAAACAGCCCCTCCCGGTGGCAGGCTCCAGTTTCACCTGGGCCGTTTAACACAAGAACGTCAGGATTTCCAAAAAGCCCCCAAAAACTCAAGTGACCATGAGCACAGAGCGCTCACTTAGGCCGGGGTGGGGGAGGGGCAAGGAGCCGGCACGGGCGGGACCACAGGGAATGTGCGCCAGGTGCCACGGCCACGTGCACAGGGGACTGAGTCCCTGGAGGGGAGCTGGCGACCCCGACCCCCCGGGGAACAACGCGGGAGATGCAGACGCGGGCCAGCTCTCTGAGTAACCCTTGCCCCGTGTAAACGGGGAGCGGGGAGCGGTGCCTCTGACGGAGAGCGGAGAAAAGGGGGCCGGGCTCACAGAAAGTGCTTGATCCGTGTGCCCCGGTGTGAAGGGCAGGATGGCGAAGAAGGGCGCGTTTCCCTCTCAGCCTCAGTGACGTGAGCGGAAACAAAGGCGGTGACTCCCTGATAACCAGGCATCCAGGGCACCGCCCTGAACGATGCTCCCGTTGCGCAGGGACGCGGAGCGGCCAAGAATCCAAAACCGCCCAACAGAAACCACAAACGCGAGGAGACGGGTGGCGGCACAGGCGTGAAGGCACGCTCGCTTCCCCCAGCCCCAAGCCTGGGTCCCCACCGCACCCACTCACTCCTGCAGGATCTTGCTGTCGGTGGTCTGGGGGTAGCCGAAGTCCATGAGCTCATCCAGCAGCTCGTAGATGATGACAAAGTTGTCACGGATGCTCTCCTCCTCCAGCTCCTTGAAGTACTCTGAAAACACCTGGGCGGGGGCGGCGGGGGGGCTGAGACGCGGGAGGGGGACCGCCCGCACAAACCCACTTGTCCTTCATGCCCCAGGGCCCAGAACCAACAGCCCTCTTGCCCACAAGCTGCATCTACCCACGTTCCAGGCTTGGCGACATGCCACAGAGACACGACCTCAGACTCAGGGGCCGCGACAGGACAGCGACGGCTGCCCGTGAGGCAAGTCGCGGGCTGCAGGCAGTGCGGGCGTCCTCCGGGGGCCTGGTCAGAAGCCCTGCATCTCCACTCCCGAGGGTCCCTCTCTCCTCTCCTCCCTGTCACCCCCAGTCTGGCTAGGGCCCCATCTGAGCTTCTCTTCAATCCCTGCTGTGAACAGTCACCCTTTGCCTCTGAGCTACAAGTGACTCAGATGAGGGGCAAGAGCCACTGGAGACAGAACCAGTGGCTCTTCCGGACTCTTCCGAGCCCCCTGGGCCACGGACACATGTCCCCCAGTTCAACAGAAAATTAAGTCGACTGAACAAGGGAAGGGAGAAAAGTTTCGTTAGCACCCGCACCGAAGGAAAGTCACAGGAAATGCCAGACACGGCAGGAAGGAGAACGTTCGGACCTCTCGGACCACCCTCTCGGACCTCCGGTGCCCCTCTTTACTCCTGCGACAGGGCCACCGCCCTGGCACGAAAGCCTACTCCTCAGCCTGCACTCAGGGCTTCCCAGGGGGACACATACTCTCCCGCCCCCATGTCTCCACGGCCCAGACCAGTCCCCCCGTGTTCAGCACCAGTGACTCCTGAGCTAGCTGCACGTGCACCACCTGAGGGCTCACCGCAGGCCTCCCAGGTCCGATTCTCCACTTCCCTCAACCCCACGGCTCCTGCCCCGGCCCGGTCCCTCCATTTCTGCTCTGGAAGCCTGCAGCAACCTCCTCGCTGGCCTCCTTGTTGCCTTCAAGTTTTCCTCCACTTAGCAGCCACGGAGCCGATCTCAACTCCAATCAGGTCTCATCAGTCCCCCGCTTAAAGTCGCCCGCCATCTCTCGTCAGGAACGACATCAAAACTCCTCACTAAGTCCTGTTTGCCCCCAACCCTGCAGCCCAGCCCCACCCACACCTTGCTGATCGCAGCCCCCCACGGGCCCCAGGCACACTGGCCAGCCCGATGCTCCCGACCGGACCACACGCACTGTGGCCCCAGGGCCTCTGCCTGTGCTGCTCTCGCGCCTCCCCACCTCTGCGCAGAACTGGCTGCTTTGCCCTCCTCCCGGCTAGCCTACCTCCCTAAACTCGGCCTCTCAGCGGGCCACCCTCCACCCTCCCACAGCCAGCTGTGGGGCGTACCTGTCCCTCCTGAGGCCCGGGCGCACCGACCTGCCCTGAGCTCCACCTCCTGCTCACTTTCCTCCCCTCGTCAGGGCAGAGGGACACTAAGGCCATGAAGTCCCACACACAGGGCAGCTGGAGCTCCCCTTCCCATTCCCTGGGGTTCCAGCGCCGGAACTCCCCAGGAGCGCTCCAGCCCTCGAGCACACAGCAAAGCCAGGGCGACTGACACCCCTCCCTGGGTCAACTCACCTGCACCACCTTATAAAGGAAGGAGAACACCAGCGACACACATGCGTTCTTCTTGGAGGTAGCAACCACTGCATGGCGGCCACGGTTAAGGAGAGTTCAGAGGCCCAGACTGCTGCCTCACAGACCCCGACTCACCCCGCGTCTCGGAAGGACCCCCACCCCCACCCCCACCCCCGGCTCAGAACCTCCCTCCACCCAACCCCCGGCCATTCACCAGGCCTTCAGTGGGCTACTGGGTCGGAGCCAGGCCCGGGACAGGTAGTCGCCAGACACGGTCCCAAACCCCAGGAAGCGCTCGATGACAGAGAGGCAGCAGGGGGCACCGAGAGCCCGCCCCAGCTGCTGGGGCGGGGTGGGGGCTGCCCCGAGGAGGTGATATCTGCGCTGAGAGCTCTAGCCCAGGGTGGGCAGGCAGCGTGCGGCTCATTCCGGGAGCAGAAGGCAGGACTGCAGGCTCCAGAGGAGGCAGCCGGGGCCGATGCTGGGTCTGGCCCTTCCTGCAAGCCTTGGCCCCTAAAGCAAAGCTTTTTAACGGAGCCCCATTTTCTCACTTGCTTGATGGGCGCCCGGCAGCAGAGTCGCTGAGGCAACGCGTGCAAAGTGCGTGGCACAGACGCCCCTCCGACGTCATCACGGGGCAGCATGTCCTGGACACTCCCTGCTCTTTCCCTCAAGGGCCTCGAGCCCCCCGGGGAGGCCGGTTCCTCCCCCGCAGGCACAGGGGCTGCGCCCTGGCCGTGGCTGTTCATGACACGCCTGGGCCGCCCGGCCCCAGGGCTGAGCTGGGAGCTGCAGGTGACAGGGACAGCAGGGGCCACGTCCACCTCACTTCCTGCCAGGAGCCGGGACCCACGTATCAGGTGCTGGGCCTCCAGCCCGGGTCGCATGCCTTCGGGTGCTAAGGAGGACCAGTGGGCACTGCAAGGCTGGGCCGGCCGGAGACCGTCACAGGACAGCAGAACTAGCGACAGGCCGGGGGCGCTGGGGGCGCCGGGCAGCGGCACCTGGAGGGGTGAGCCACTGCTGTGTCCTCCCCGCTGCCCACACGTGGAGCCAGGGCCCAACCGGAAACTGGTCTGACGGCTCCCACTGGGCTCACCCCCCCGCCCAGACCCAGGCGCCTTCACCGTCGTCCAGCTTCCGGGTTCCAAGCCACCTGCAGTACTCTCTCTGAGTACTCTGCGAGCAGCCCCCCGGGCCCTCCAGAGAGGTGAGGGAGAAACAGAGGCGGGGCAGGAGCTGCACCTCAGGGACCCAGACAGGATGGTAGCAGGTCCTGCACCTCCACTGCAGTCCGACCGGGGCTTTCTGGCCCCCTCCCCCTCCCCACATCCACTCCGGCTTCCCTGCAGCTTGGCCTCTGCTCAGCGGCCAGAAACCTTCAGAAAATGCAAATCTGATTTTGTGTCACCCCACCCCCTACCCCCTAAAACCCCCGGAAGGCTTCCCATCACATCTACGGTGACGTCCCTCGAGACCCCACAGCGTTGCTGACCACTTGGGCCCGCTCCCACCACATACCCCTTCCCGGTGTTCTCGCCACCCCTCCTGCAGCTTCCAGAATGAGCCTGTTCCTTCTGCAGAGCCTCTGGAGTCTATCGCTCCTGGCGTCTGCCCACTGCTCTGGATGGTGGACACCTGGCCTTCCTGCAGGGCTCCTCTGGATGTCACCTCCTCAGGGAAGCCTTCCTGGGTCCCCAGACTAGATGAGGTCCCCTGCCACACCCTCTCCTCGCCCAGCTCCCGTCACACTTGCCACCGTGTTCTCCGCTCATCTCTTCAGGCCGCAGGGAGCTCCGGGAGGGTGTGCCCGACGGCCCTTGCTGTGCCCGAGCCAGCCCCGGGCCAGGTGCCGGCCACTCTCGGTTGCCTGCGGGCCCACACACGCGCACACGCACACACTCACGCAGGAGGCCCCCGGGAGCTCCCCCGCAAAGGGATACGATACAGATTGTTGTGCTTGATCCACATGAAGCGGACTCCCCCGTGGGCCAGGATGGGTGACAGCATCCCTTCCTCCTCCTTCTCCATCAGGATGGGCATGAAGTGCTCCACCTCGGACATGTCCACGTCGCCACGGTAGTTCCGGCAGATGAGCACCTAGGCGGGGGTGGGGGGTGAGGCTGCTTCCATCTGGAGGCCCACAGCCAGATGCGTGCGGTGGGGCGTGAGACGCGCCAACCTCCCTTGCCGCAAGGACCCCACTCACACCCCTGGCCATCAGAGACTCCAGGCCGCGCTGACCTCTATCCCCCAGGGAATCCCTCAAGGAGCGCATTTCCCAGCGTGAACTCCACAGGGGCCAACTGGGTTCCTCGCGGGGGAAAGCAATACGAGGTCGCAGTCCAGAACTCAGTCAACTGGGAGATGCCAGGTGAAAACAACATCCTGTAGGTTCTCACTGCAGACCTTCTCAGAGCCTTTCCTACGCTAATGCACTCTGCTCTTCTGCCTGTGTCAGGGTACCCAATCAGGGGACACTGCTGAGTGTTCACATCCACTAAAAGCCACCTGTGGCCAAGACTCGCACACAAACGTTCGCTGCGGCTTTATTTTAAATAGACCCAGAGACTGGGGGCGCCTGGGTGGCTCGGTCAGTTGAGTGTCCAGCTCTTGATTTTGGCTCAAGTCATAATCTTATGGTTAGTGAGCTCGAGCCCCTCGTTGGGCTCTGTGCTGACAACGCTGAGCCTGCTTGGGATCTTCTCCGTCTCCCTCTCTCTCTGCCCCTTCCCAGCTCATGCACACGCACACTCTCTCTCTCTCCAAATAATTAAATAAACTTTATAAATAGATAAACAGATCGATCGACGGATCCAGACTAGAGTGAGCACCAATGTCCTTCAACAGGCGACCAGAAACAAGAACTGTGTCCATCCTGGAACGCAACTCAGCCACAAGAAGGAAAGACCACTGACTCGAGCCACAGCATGAGGGTCTATCAAGACCCCTGGGCCAGGTGAGCCACCAGACAACAGACGGCAAGTCCCATATCCTGTCCCACATAAAACCCACTTACATAAAACCCTCACCGACGGTGACAGAAAACCGGTGGCTTTCCGGGAACAGGCTGGACACAAGGGGCGTGAGGAAGCTTTAGGGGGTGACAGGGTGTGTGCTTCTGGCTTCCTGGGTATATACAATGACCGAACACACCACGCTGTGCGCTGGAATAAACGCAGCTGGGTACGCGTCCATCACGCCTCCCTGAAGGAACAAGGAGGCAGCCTGAAGCTCCGCCAGGCTGAGCAAGGCTCCATCTGGAGACGCCACCTACAGCTGCCGCCGCTCTCGTGAGCTCATGTGGGCAGCAGCTGCAGGGCCCGGCTACGTGCGTGCAGAGGTCGGCCTTGCTGAGCTGACCAAGCTGGGAGCCGCCTGCGTCACAACCTGGGCTTTTGTAAAATCCATGGTCATCATCATTTCAAGCCAGGAGAGAAGGAGAGAATCAAAACGAGAACCTCCTTCCTGGCTTCTCTTTCGTGGTCCGTGCCCTTTTCCTGCTGAGGTTCACAAGGCCGCTTAGGGCCTCTTAGGCACCCAGTGGGACAGCCAGGCCCGGACTGAGGGACTCCCATGTCCCCTCTCCTGTGCTCCTTGCCCAGAATCTATACTGACCGGCCATGAGGTGGGGCCACTATTTTTACAGAGATGCCCAGTGATGCCTAGAACTCTGGCACCAGCCGCCTGAGGTCACAGCCAGCAAAGCTGAGTCCAGATCCTAACCAGTTCTCACCCCCCGCACGGCCCCTTCTGCTCCCTAACACTGCTTTCCTGGGCTTCCCAAGGCCCCACCTTCCTTCTCAGGTATATGACTTTGGGGACTGCCGCTGGCAGGGAGCCTCAAGGCCCCTAGTGCTCAAAAGAAAGAGGAAGCATTTGTTTTGCTTGCCTTCGTGTCCAGGGCTCCAGAGAGGTCCACTCACCCACCCAGCACACACCACGGGCCCCTCTGCCGCACACCATGCTGGGCCTGGGGACCAGAGGTGACCAAAACAAACAGGGTCTCTGAACTGGGACGCCAACTTAGGAGAAGCTGAGAGCCTCCCAAGGGTGTGACCTTCACACTGAGGCCTGAAGGGACAGGTACTACACAGGCAGAGGGATGGCGGTGGCTGAAGCCGCGGGACAGAACAGGGGTGCAGTCCAGGGGGAGACCTTGGAGCACTGGTCGGCGGGGCGTGAGGACGGTCTTGGAGCCTGGGCCGCAGGCCCCAGGTGAGAGAGCAGAGGACAGGTTGAAGGGAGACAGGCAATGCTGAGGTGACAAACCTCTATCCCCACGGCTGCTCTGTCCATCTCACCCCTCTGCCCCCACCCCAGCTCACTCCATTCCGGCCATCCTGGTCCCCCAGCTGCTCTCTGAGCCATCCACATCTACTCCTGCCTCGAGGCCTTTGCACTTGCAGTTCTCTCTGTCCAGGATGCCTGGGCCTCTTCTAATTTCTCAAGCCTCACCAAAGATGGCACCTCCTCCAAGAAGTCTTCCCTGCTTGCCCTGCCTGAAAGGTCATAACCTGTCCACTTTTCCTTCACTGCCCACTACACTGCTGCACTATAACCCCTATCCTCCTTTATGGTCTGTCCCTTCCACCAGAGTCTAACACTCCCTGAGAACAGTGACCACTTCCATCTCATTCACGGCTGTGTCCCAGAGCCCACAACAGACCCTGACCCCAGTGGGTGCTCAGGAAATGTCCGTGGAGTGAACACAAAGGTGAGGAGAGGACGGAGGCCAGGATAATGCCCAGGTCTCCAATGAGGACAGTCGCATGGATGGTGGTGTCGCTCAATGAGGTGGGAGAGAGCAGGTCTGCGGTGGAGAGAGAGCAGGTGAGAGAGAGCAGGTCTGGGGAGAGAGTTCAGGGCAAAGGCCAGGTTTGTGGCAGCTGTAGGACCTCCGAGGTGTCCCAGAGAACAATGCATCTCTAGAGCAGTCCTCTGGGATGCGGCACACATCGAGTCACTGGCACACTGGCGAGAATCAAAGCAGACCCGAAGAGAGGGGCAGTGTCAGGGGGCCGCCCAGGCCCGAGCAGGAGGGGCCGACATCCAAGGGGAGGGTCCAGGAGACTCGACAGAAATGGGCAAAACGAGAGAGAGCGGCAACTCAGAGGCCAATGGACGCCCGCTGAGGAGTGTGGTTGTGATGTCAGACACTGCAGAGAAACAAGAAAGATAAGGGCCAAGAAGCGTCCACGGACGGCCTTCTAGCAGCCAAATGTGGCCATGCTGGTTTCCTTGCGCTCAGAGGTTCCGGGCGGCTGGCAGACAGACGTGTTGTCGTGAATTTCCTAATGTGCCTTACCTTATTTTTTGCTAAAAACGGTCCGCACAAAAGGTCCTTTCAAGACCTGAGGTCCAAGGGCATGGAGTAACAAATGGCACAATGGCTGCTGAGAGCGGGAGGCAAGCCCGCGGCTGCCCTGGGAGCTTCCCAAAAGGCAGGTCTGATCACGCTCCTCCGAGGCTTCAATCTCCTCCAGTGGCTCCTCCTTCCTGGGATCAGAGCAGTCCCCTCTGCTCCTCACGCCCATCTGGACATCCTCGACCACCCACGGCCACACCGGTGCCACCCTCCAGGCTCCAGCATTCCCCAGGGCTGCTGGCCCGCCAGCCCCAGCAGGCTGCCCCCGACTCTTCAGGCCTACTGCGGTGACTCCTTGTCCAGCTGACTGTCACCTGGTCCTATGGCACCTCCCTCCTCCAGGTGGCCTTCTGTAACTACTTCTGCAGCCAAAATCGAGGTTGGCAACCACATTACCTAGGGCCTTGTCCATGCCCTTGCAGCTACCTAGATCTGACCACCTGGATCCATCAGCTTCCATGTGTCTCCCCACCTCAAGGCCCTCGATGGGGTTAAGCAAGACTGTGGGCCATGGGGGGTGCTGAGCCTGTCTTAAGCGTCTGCTCAGAGAGCTCGCACAACAACACCATAAAAGCCTCGGGTGAGCAATGATGGAAACAAGGCGCAGAGAGAAGTTACTTTGCCTGGGGTTACACAGCTGAGCAGCAGAGGTGGGTTTTGAACTCAGCCATGAGTTTTGAACTCCACAGTCATGGTGAGATAGGCAGCACTGGGCTTGGTGGCATGCTAGGTGCTCGGGAAATGTTTGCTGAATGAGTGATCTGAGATGAGGCAGCCTCTGGGAACTCTGGGGACCCAGTGGCCAGGACGGGAGCAAGAACACGTGCCACAAGGGCTCTGGGAACGCTGCACCCACCCAGCCCCTGGTGTGCCCTGTGACTGATCCCTTGCCTGAGGCCTGAGGAAGGGAGCCCAGCACCGGGCCTCACTAGCTGTTGACTTTGGGTGGCATCCAGGGCAGGCAACCCACTCAAGGGACTCCTGGAAAGTTCTAGAGCCAGGGACTCCGGGAGGGGAGCAGGAAGGGATAGCCACTTCACCTCTTCACTCCCCACGGCTTCTGAGCTAACTCTTGCCTGCCCCACCAAGGCCTGACACCCACCCCTCTCTCTCTCTCTCTCTCGGTGATCCACGCGGGGCTTGGTTAACATTGTACTGTTCCTGTAACTCCCAGATACAAGAGCCCAATACTCACTTGCCTTCCAGACTGGACGGACCGGGGGAAAAAGCAGCAGCCCACTGTGAAAGGCTTGGAGATCCCTCCTCTAAGAGGCTTTCCCAGATTCCCCTGGGAATGGCACTTGGGTCCTAATTAAATTGCCCACCTCTTCCTTCAGGTCTCAGCCAGATTTGTCCCTCCTTCCTGGAAGCCCTCCCTGACCCCCAGCCCGGCACAGTGTCCTATTACATCCTCACTGCTTCATCACTGCACCCAACATTGATTTGTACTTTGTGAGATCAGTGTCCCTTTCTCCCACCAGACTGTGAGCTCCAGAAGGACAAGGACAACTCCGATTTTGCTCACCAAAAGCAGCCCAAGCCTAAACACCCTGTATGGCACTTGGCAGGTGCCCCCCAAATACCAGCCGACTCCTAGACCTGCCACTCTGTAACTGGTGTGACCTGGGGCAAGTTGCACACCTGTGTGCCTCAGTTTCTCCCTCTGTAAAATGACCCTCCCATCACCCACTTCACTCAACCCTCGTAACTCGGTGTCACACTGAACGTTAAGAAATTTTTACAGGGACTGGCAAAGAAAAGTCGAAGGATAAACAGGGGGCAGGGCTGGCCCGAGGGCACACTGTCCCCGACACGCCTCACCACCTTGGGCCAAGGGTCGCACGGCACCTGAGAGCCAGTCCTGGCTTCGAAGCCTGATGCGGGCCACTCTCCCCGCCGCCTCGGGTTCCCGGATGCCCCCACGGAGGCTTGAGAACCCGGCCTATGGGGGGGGGGGGGGGGTGTCAGTGCAGCTGCGTTACCTAGCAACAGGGCGGGGCTCGTGGATCGAAGCCCCCGCCTTGTACCCTAGCAACAGGGGGGCCTCAGGTGAGGTCTACAGGCCTCCCTGCCTAAGACTAGGGTGGGTCCCATTGGCCGGTTACCAAGCAACAGGATAGGTCTCACCCCCCCACCCCCCACCCAGGGGCGAGGCCCCGCCGGTTGCCTGGCAACGGGGAGGGTGCGGAGCCATCTGTACCTTGCCCTTTAGGTCCAGCACGTAGACGGCGCTGGCGGACATGACGGCTGCGGGAAGCCTCGGCAACTGCCGAGGGCGGCGGCGACGGCGACGGCGGGGACTGCCGGGCGTTGAGCAAGGCCGGGCGTGCCCCGCGACAGTTCGCCTCCACTTCCGGCCCGGGAAGCCGCGCGCGAACCGTTATGTCCGGCCGGGGAGGGGCTGCCAGGAAGGCGCAGGCGCGAGGCGGGTACGCGCAGGCGCGGTACGTCCGATGTGCCCTTAATTCCCGCTCCGGCCTCAAGCATCCCGGAAGTAAGGCCCAGAGGGGCGGGCCTGGGCGGCGCCAGGCGGGGCTGATTGAAACGAGGCCCTCTCTGGCTGCCAGGCTGGGAGACAAGCCAGGGCAGCTGGAAACCCCGCCCCGCCTTCGTTGGCCAAGTTAGGTGACATACCGTCGGTGGAACCCCACCTGGGGCCCAGCCCCATGAAACTCCTAGCCTGGTGGGGTAGTCTAGGAAACAAATACAGTTACCAACTGTAATATGCTTTATAGGGGGAGGGTAAGGTGGTTGTTACCTTGAAAAGAGGTCAAACAAACTCTGAATAGCAATCAAGTCTTACCAAGGGTCACGACCTGTCACCTGTCAGTGTCAACACTCATCAGAGCTTGTTTATTGCCTGGAATGATCTGAAAACCACGCCCCACCGAACCTAGGTGAAAAGCACATATTTCATTTCTGTAGTTAGTGACCGCAGTGGGTGATGCAAACTGTGACCCCTGATTAATCAATTGAGTATCTCATCACTTTTATGAACACTCAGGCTGTGGCAAAATGCCTGCATTTTGTCCTACGGAACCATCCATCACTTGCTCTGGGAATCCCAACCCTGCAGTATCAGAACCATTTACTCAGGCTGCCTGCCTGATTTTTAATCTTCCCTCCTACCTCCTTTGGGGTTTTGAAAGATGGCTTTTGCCAACATATCCTCTGCTTAGGATAAAGTGCAAGAAAATCCAGAGGAGAAAACTGGAATATTTAATGACTACTACGTAAATCCTGGGCTGGAAGCATTCTTGCACAAAATGGCCAGGAGAGGGTTTTTGACAATTGTCTCGTAAAACACCCTAGCCTCATACTGCACCCAAAAAGAAAGACAAAAATTAAAATCGCCCAGGAGAGGTGACCCCTCTTATCATGGAGCATTTCCTTTCAGGCTTGCTCTGGGCATTTTGTTTAGATGTTTAAAATCAGTATTGTGGGGGACTGGGAGGAACAGACTGGACAAAAGCCTTCTGAAAAAACAAACTCTCAGGTACAAAGAGTACCATCCTACACCTAAGTTACTCATAACTTCCTTTTTCCATACGTGGGGGAAGTCAGGTCCTATCTGAATTTCATCCTTGGTATTTACATTTAATGTGTAAGCCAGATTTGACCTCTGCACCATCTCAAAAAAAGATCATACCCATTGTGGTAGGTCAGGGTTTCTCAGACTTTCCTGCCCATTAGGATCATCTGAGGAGCTCTGAAAATTCTCAGTGACTGAACCACCCCAGCCAGCATCAGTGGTTCTTAATGCTCCGGGAGAGTCTAACATCCAGAAGAGCTTGAGAAACTGTGCTAGACTAGCAGTGATGGCCCCCAATAAACCACATCTCCTGGTGTCCATGCCCAGAGTTCTCTCCCAGATTGGGTTTGGCAATGTGACTTGTGTTGGCCAAAGGAATAAACAACACAGAGAAAGGTTCTGGAGGATGAGATGCCACCTTGGACTTTCTGGCCCCAGGCAAGTCAATGTAGCTACACAAGTGAACCACACCACATGGCACAGAACCGTCCAAACGAGCAGTCAATCCACAGAAGAGAAATCCTGCCATTTGAGGTCACTCAGCTTTAGACTGGGTAGGCAGGGAGGTGGAATATCTATATTCCACCATCCTGACACGTGCTTTTCACAGCACATCATGCTCACAAACCCCAACTGCTGGCTCAGGGATGGAAAAGGCCTCAAAGTGCCTTTCTGTGAGGCAATGGGGGAACCTACCCAAAAGAGCCACTGCTAACGAGAGTCTACTACCTCTCGGGGGGGTGGGGGGCTATATACCACAGGTGAAAAAAACAGGTCATATACTTTTTTCCAAAGCGAGGGTGAATGGTCATTTTGCAGCATGCACATTCTTTATGTGCAATAAATCCCAAAAGCAGCATTTCTAGTGATAGTCAAACCGCTTATAATTAAAACACTCAGACTTCTATTTAATAACTATTTTTTGCTTTATTCTCTTCACCATATGACAGCCCCAAACCCAACACGATTTTGTTATTCTTTCACCTCCTATGTCAACAGAGACTTCCTCCCAATAGTATATGCAGTTTGATCCTCATCAGGTAGGAACACGTAGGTCCTCAAAAGAGATCACGGCTCTCCAGCACCAGGACGTGGGTCCTCCCCTTTGACTGTATTGTACTGTCTATGCCAGGGCTCTGCCCAGGTCCTGCCACCCCTGAGATGTCCTTAGGCCAGAAATGCCAAGCAGGCTACAAGTTATGTGCCACTCTGAATAAACACAGGGGCTGCTTAGAGCCTAGGGTTGAGGGCAGTGAGGCAGGCAGTGTCCGGGTTCCATTACAAAGAATGCTGTGTTTGATTAGTGATGTCTGCCAGGGCCACACCCTCTAAACTCGTCTGGAATGGGGGCACTAGGGGAAGAGGCTGTAAGTCCGCCAGGAGCTCAGACAGGGACAAAGCGTACATTTCATCCTTGCCTTTGGCAGTGGCTCTATTTCCAGGCTGTGTGGTCTTACACACCAGGGGGCTGAGGAGGCATCTGAAGGCCAAGAAAGTACAAGTGGCTTCCCTAGGCTCTGGAAGAAACAGTACAAGCCCCAAGCAGGAGGAGGCTCAGAAGGAGAGCTCACGTAGGGCCCCACGGGGTCTGTAAGCTGCCGGCTGTGTTAGCATTACCTCCTCATCCCCTGGAGTCCGTTTCATCCAAGAAAAGATGGCTGGCTGACTGTCCGAGTTAGATGCAGTTTGGGGGCAAAGACCCTTGTCTGTGACACACGGAAATAACCTCAATCTCTGGATAGACTTTTAAAAATCTCTAGTCCGAACTAAAAAAATCTGATCTTCTACCGAGAAACCAAAATAGAGTAAAAGGACAGTCTTACTTTAATCGAGTTCCAGAAAGAGGACACACTGCTTTGGAAAGCACTTGTCTCAGCAGAAGACGCAAGGGTGTGTGTAAAAGAATGTTCTTAGAAAACACCAAAGGCACCAAACAGAGCCCCGATTTCGCCTTCCATTTCCCCTTGGTGCCACTCCATACCCTGAGTGGGGAGGCTACTTGGTCCAGCTGACTTTGGGAATGTCATAGTGCTCCGTGAGGGTGTCCAGGTGTCTGTTGAAATCCTGGGAAAGCCGAGGAGAAAACCCACATCAGCAGAGTCTCGGGCAGGGCACCAGGGTTGCGAGACACTGCCCACTCCTGCTTTTCCACATCCTGCCTCTCCTTGCTGAGCCCCCTCCCCTCAAGGCCACCCGGCCCTGAACCCTGGCCTCATCCTTACATGACCCGGGGAGGCGTCGCTTCTGTTGGGGCAACCCCCCCGCCCCCCCGCCAGCCAACACTCCAATGGCTCCCTCTGCCAGGCTCCTAACCTCTGGGCCCAGCCAGGACCCCACAGAGCCTGGGGTCTTTCCCCCTGGGCACGTGACTTACCTCCACTCTCTGCTTGTGGGTTTTGGATGCTTTCTTCAGGATCCTTTCCATTTGCTGGAGAGAGGACAGACACGGAGGTTGAGCTCACACACTTGACACAGCCCAGGCCTGCGTGGGGCAGAAGACAGAAGCCCCCGCCAGCTTGGCTCTGGAATGGCTGGAGGTCTCGGGCGTACATCTCGCCCCTCCCTCACCTCTCCTCAGGCTGGTCCGACAGGGATGCCCGGCCACAGCATATCCCACCAGGAACCCAGGTCAGCTGCCCTTCGGTCAGTGTCAAGCAACGTACTGGCACTGACTCAAGTCGACTCCACTGGGAGCTGTAGGTGTGCTTCCTGCAGCCCTGGGCAAGGGCAGTCTCTTGCAGGCATTCCCATTTGGCAGGAAAAGAAAGTCTCGGATGGGGTTTGAAGAAGGATGAAAAATGAGAAGCGTAGGGGCACCTGGGGGGCACAGTTGGCTGAGTGTCCAACTCTCGATTCTGGCTCAGGTCATGATCTCACAGCTCATGAGAGGGAGCCTCATGTGGGGTTCCCAGCTGTCACTCGGAGCCAGCGTGAGATGCTCTCTCCCTCTCTCTCTGCCCCTCCCCTGCTTGCGCGTGCACACCCTCTCTCTCAAAAATAAAAAAAATAAACTTAAAAAAAAGAAAAATGGGGAAGATAAAGAGCCCAACACGTAATAGGAGCTCAAGGGAACAGATGCTGGTGACACAGTGCCAGGGGGGCTACAAGATCCAGAGCACCGTGACAATCATGACTGCAGAATCCGTATCCTGCCCCACCCCCCCTTCCTAATCCCCGATGCTACCTAGGAAGAGTCTAGAGCATGCGATGCATGGCCAGACACACCCGGGGCCGCACCTGGCTCTACACGTACTGACCGGGTGACTGTGGCCGACTCTGGTAGTCCCCCTGTGAACCGTGCTGCCTGGTCGTGGTGCCCTAGTGCGGTTCTCCGTCACCATGACTCTGGGCTGGCCCTGTGACTCAGTTTACTTAACAGAACGCAGTGCCAGTGCTGGGCCAAAGCTGTAAGAGCCGGCCGCCTTTGCTTTGCGTTCCTGGAAGTCAACCACCACACAGGAAGTCTGATGACCTTACTGAAAGAAAGGACCCGGAAGATGAGACGACACGCGCGGAGGGAGGAGCAAGGAGGCGCCAGACACGCGATGGTGAGGCTAGCTATCTTGGCTGTTCCGGTCCTGCTGGGCCTCCAGCCCCAGCCGAGCCGAGTCAGCCCAGAGGAGATAGTCCCCGTCACCCACCACCTGGCTGCCCCTCCCTTTCCTTCCCTGCCTCTTCTTACCCTGTGTGCCCACGTGAGGGCTGTGCCTCCTCACGAGAGGCCGCGCTGACGTGGGCAGCTGACATCAGTGCCAGACGCTCGGCGGGGCTCCGCCTTCCCTCTCCCCGCTCCACGCACCAAGTTCACAGGGTGCCTTGTGGGCTGTCACCACCCCCACTTCCCAGAGAAAAGGGGGGAGCAGCTTGCACAATGGGTGATGGGGCTGGAGGCGCCAAGCCCTACCACTTCAGGCTGGGACTCGGCCCCGGGGGCCCTCCTTCCAAGAGCTGTCCAGCCTTCATGCCCGCCGGGCTCCACGGGACACTCGCCCACAAGGGATTCCGCGTTTCCCCCCTCCACCTGCCTCCACCCACACCTCCTCCCTTCTCTCCCCTGGTTCAAACCAGATCCACGGCAGCACTTCCGGTTTTCAACACCAGCACCAAAAACGTCCCCTTGACCTTCCACCACCTTCCAGCTATGTGCTTGTTTCTCTGGTGCTCTTGCTAGATCTTCCAAGAGTTATTTCTGCATCGTCTCCACCTTTGCCTTTCCCTACCCTCCCTTGGATCCCCTCTCATCAGCCTCTCTTCCTCCACATTCCAAATGCCACCGACTTTGGGCTCTCGGTAGTCACCCTACAAGACCTCTTGGCAGCAAATGACACTGTTGATCACTTTCTCCTGAAGACACTTTCTCCACTCAGCTCCTAAGGACACCCTCTCCCGGTTTTCCTCCTTCTCCTGAGGGATCCTTTACAACTTCAGATTCTAGACCTCTTCTCTGTCACTGTCTCTCCTCGGAGGATCTCATCCAGTCAGAGGGTCTCCTCACAGCAATTCCAGAACGTTCAGGGGAGGCCCAGACCTCTCCTCCAAACTGCAGATTCAGGTATCACACTGTCCACGAGAATTCTCCATTTGAATTTCTAACAGACCCTCAAACATAACCTCTCTAAAACCAAGGTCTTGTTGCCCCGCTTTAGAAAGCTGCTTCAGGGGCGCCTGGGTGGCTCTGTCGGTTGAGCGTCCGACTTCGGCTCAGGTCATGATCTCACCGCTTGTGAATTCAAGCCCCGCGTCGGACTCTGTGCTGACAGCTCGGAGCCTGGAGCCTGCTTCGGATTCTGTGTCTCCCTCTCTCTCTGCCCCTAACCCACTTGCGTTCTGTCTCTGTCTCTCTCAGAAATAAATAAACATTAAAAAAAATTAAAAAAAAAAAAAAAAAGGAAGAAAGAAAGCTGCTTTAGAGCCTGCTGTCATTCTTACTGCGGTAAATAGCACTTTCACTTACCCAGCAACTCCTACCAAAAATCGTGGTCATCCCTCGTTCTTTCCCAGCCCACACCCAGTCCATCAACTAATCCTGCTGTTCTCGCTCCAAAATCCATCCCAAACCTTATAACTTCTATGGCTTCCAGTACTACTGACCAACTCTGGGGCATGTATATATATATATATATATACGTATATATATATATATATATATATATATATAGCCCGATGGTTACCCCTCTCCCAAGAGGAGTAACACCCCAGCCTAACCTGTGACTATAACCTCAGGGAAGGAAATTAAGTGCATTCGCTTGTTAAACCCTCACCACAAACCCGTCAGGTAAGGACTTCAGCCCCACTTTACAGATGAAGAAAATGAGGTGTGGGAGGTTAACCGACCTGCCCAGAGCTACACCACCACCAAGAAGCGGTAGAGACACAATGAAACCCAGGTTGGTCTTGCCAAAGCCAGTGTGTCTCACCATTTTTTTTTTTTTTTTATGACTCAATTAGGCCTGAGAGTAATGAGTTCACTCTTCCTGATGTTACTGGACCAAACACCCCAGACCAGGGTTAGGGTTTCTCAGCATGAACACTTGATATTTGGGGCCAGATCACTTTTTTTGTTGCAGGGGGTTCTATCTTGGTCACTGTAGGACACTGACCAGCATCCCTGGCCTCATCCCACTAGATGCCAGTGGCACTGCCCCCACCCCTGCCAACACACCAAGTTTTATCAAACGAAAATGTCTTCGAACATTGCCAAATGTCTTGAGGGTGGAGGTGGGATACAAAATGGCACCCCATTGAGAACCACCAACCTAGACTGATTATTCCCTTCCCCCAGACACCAGGCCGGGCTTATTTATCCTCTGCTAACATCTCCTACCCTCTACTGTCCAAATTTACTGTGTTTACTATTAAGCTAAGTGATTTACTGCGGTGCCTGGGTGGCTCAGTGGCTTGAGCTTCTGGCTCTTGGTTTCAGCTCAAGTCACAATCTCACAATTCCTGAGTTTGGGCCTCGCATCGGGCTCTGTGCTGACAGTGCAGAGCCTGCTTGGAATTTTCGCTCTCTCGCCCTTTCTCTGCTCCTCCCCCTTCTCTCTCTCTCAAAATAAATAAACTTTTTTTTTTTTAATGTTCATTTATTACTGAGAAACAGAGCAAGACAGAGCACGAGCAGGAGAGGGGCAGAGAGAGAGAAGGGGAGACACAGAACCGGAAGCAGGCTCCAGGCTCTGAGCTGTCAACACAGAGCCCAGGATGGGGCTGGAACTCACAAACTGCGAGATCATGACCTGAGCTGAAGTCGGATGCCTAACCGACTGAGCCACCAGGCGCCCCTCAAAATAAATAAACTTTTAAAAAATATATAAAAGAATTAAAAAAAAAATAACCTGCCAAACAAGTCATCAAAGTAACAGACTTCCTGGAAATTTAGAGCAGGAGGCATGACCATTTAATATCAACAGCTAACGTCATTTGAACACTGACTTGGGACAAACCCAGTGCCAAATGCTTTACCTGCATGACTTCATTTAAAGTTCCCACACCTTTTAGGCGACAGCACTATCCTAACCCCTCCAGATAAGTGAACTGAGGCAGAGAGAAAATGAGTTATTAGCCCAGTGTCACTAGACAAATCAAAGGCTGCGCTGGAATCCAAATTCGGTCCCCAGCTCTGGCCTCCTTTCAACGCCAGCTCTAGCTTTCTCCTCTGCCATCCACTCTGGCCAGAGGTGCTTCCCGTCCCCGGAGCTCCCCCAGCGCGGACTCTTCCTCCTCCACGTAGCATCTTCTTCCCGGAATTAACGCCTCTCTGACAGCTCGCCACCCCTTCGAGCGTCCCGGGCTGACCCCAATTTCGAGTCGTCAGGCCCTGTCTCTGCATCCACCTCGGGAGACCCAGACCCGCTGCGCGGGGCATCCCCCAGCTTCCCCATCCGCCTTACCCGCTTCTCTTGCATCTTCTCGAAGGCTGCCTGGGCCGGGGTTCGCTTGTCCAGGCCACGCCGCTTCTCCTCCTCGTTCTTTTTGCTCGTTCCCATTGCTTCCAGGAGTTTCGCTTTGTCTTTGTCCTTCTTTTTCTTTTTCCTGGGAGGGGAGAAGCGCGGGGGAGAGGAGGTAAGGGCGGATCGCGGGGCAAGAGCTCTGGAACTCTAGAAGACGGTTAAGGGGACAGAAGACAACCTTTCGCGGTACTCTTGGACACTCACCGCTTGGTGACGCCGAGCTCTGCGACGCCTTTCAGTTTCAGGGGCCCCTTTTGAACCTGCTCGTAGGCCGCCATGACACCGTCTGCGATTCCGTAGGTAAACTGCTACATTTCCTGTTTGAGAACGCTATTTCCTCCCGAACGCCCGCCTCACTTCGTCTTGATTGGCTGAGCTAGGAGGTGCGCGTGCGCTCTCGGCGTCTAGAGCAGGGCCACACTTTTCAGTTGTGGGTGGGGCCGGGAGGGTCTGGAGCGACCTCATCCTTTACATCCTGTCCTCTGCCACACTTCCGGCTTTCAAGCCCAATTCCGGTTTTTCCGGCCTTGGGCCTCCTTGATCTGCGAAGCCGGTTTGACGGAACCCTGTTTCCTAAAATACAGTGGTCTCTTGATTGTTTTGCGTGCACTTGGGGTTCTGTTCCCTTTTATTGCTGTATTTTGAAAGTTTAATAGATAACCTAGTTTTGTAAACCTAATCAGTTCTTACTAGTTTTTCAGTTTTTGGGCGATGGTAGCATTCTGTGAAATGCATGTCAATGGCATTTGAAAAAAGAAAAAATTAAATGTAGTCTATTGGGGCTCCTGGCTCAGTCGGTGGAGCATGCGACTTTTTTTTTTTTTTAAGTTTATTTATTTATTTTGAGAGAGAGTGCACGTGTGAACATGATTGGGGGAGGGACACAGAAGAGAGAGAGAAAGAAAGAGAATCCCAAGCAGGCTCTGTGCTGATAGCGAGATTTGATCCCACCAACCCCCAGATGGTGACCTGAGCCAAAATCAAGAGTCAGATGCTTCACTGACTGAACCACCCAGGCGCCCCTAGTATGCAACTCTTAATCCTAGGGTGGTGACTTCAAGCCCCACTTTAGGCGTGGAGCCTACTTTAAAAATAAATAAATAAATAAATAAATAAATAAATAAATAAATAAATAAATAAATAAATAAATAAAATGTATTCTATTGAGGTATCATTTATAATCAGTAAAATGCACTCATTTTAATTGTGCTCTTTGATGAATATCATCACATTTACACGCCTATGTAATCACCTCCACAATCAAGATCTAGAACACTCCATTCCTACAAAGTCCTTTCTTCTTCCCAGTTAATCCCCCCCCCCCCCATCATTCTCCCCAGGCAACTCCAAGTCGGTTTTCTCTCACTATAGATTAGATTTATATTTTGTAAAAGCTTTATGTACATGGAATTCTACTGTATACATTCTTTTGAGCTAGAGTTCTTTCTTTTTTTAATTAAAAAAATGTTTTGACATTTATTTTTGAGACACAGAGTCCTAGCGAGTGAGGGGAAGAAAGAGAGGGAGACTCAAAATGTGAAGTAGGCTCCAGGTTGTCAGCAGAGAGCCCAGCTTAGGACTCGAACCCATGACCTGAACTATGAACTCATGACTGTTGCATCCACACGACTCCTGAAACAGAATGCTACGGGCACCAGTGACAGTTGCAACAAAGTTTATTACAATGAGACGCAAGGCCGACCGATCAGGACCAACACTCTTGATAAGAGTGTGGCCCCGAACAGCCGGGGTACAGAGTTTTTAAAGCCGATCACATCGTTTTATCATTATCTGGGAACAGAACAGAGAAACAGTTCCCAGATGAGTTAGAAACAGTTGCCAGATGAGTCGGAAACAGTTATCGAATGAGGTGATTATTTTAGACTTTCTGCCGCTAAGTTGCAACCAGTGGATCTCCTTGACCTTGTCTCTGATGCTCTTTTTTGAGCTTTTGTTTCCTTCATTGGTAAAGCCTGATTCACAAGAGTATGAAGTATGATTTACAAGAGTAAAAGCAAGGTTGTTATCTTTTGACCTTCAGTGTCAGAACAAAGTTGTTATCTTTCAAGCTAAGCATTAGCCCTACAGTACAATTTAACCCTTACAATGACCTGAGCTGAAGTTGGACACCCAACCGACTCAGCCACCCAAGTGCCCCATGAGCTAGGGTCCTTTCAAGGAGCATAATGTGTTTGAGATTCTTCCTTTTGGGGGGTATAAAAGGTCCAGAACTTGATTTGGAAAGAACAGTCTCTCGTCTGCCTTAGCTGCGACCTACACACCTTTAAAAAACAAAACAAGGGGCGCCTGGGTGGCTCAGGGAAGCATCCGACTTCAGCTCAGGTCATCATCTCAGCCCACATTGTAACCACTTCAAGTTGTGCAACTCATTGGCATTAAATGCGTTCACAATGTTGTGCATCTGTTTATTTGTATTTGATTGCAAAAGCTATGCAAACATTATTTGCAGAATATGTAATTAGAAAAGTACTGAGAAGCCCAGAGAAGACAGTAATCACTCCCATCTGGAAATAATGTCTGTTACTGTTTTGATTTCTCTATTTCCAGTCTCTTATTATCTGGAATGTTAAAAATAAAATGGGATTTTATTCTAAAGTCGCTTTATCGCTGACCTTTCCCCCATCAAAATGTTGTGACTGCTTTTGTATGTGGAGTCAAACACCGAGGGAAACAGAGAAGAAACTCCAAATGTCCCATAATCCTCTGCTGACATTAAACATATATATCATGCCCATGTCCCATGTGAGAAAACCACACAGTACAGAAAAAGTTAAAAGAAGAAAGAAAGCAAAGAAGTAGAAACTTCTCTTCCCGCCTCTTTCCAAAATGAATAACAATTTCATTTTTATATTTTTCAGCACAAAAGTGTGTATGCCCACATCTGTACATCTGCACAATGTCTTTTTATTTCTGTCTTCAGTTTGTCATCTAGCAAAATGTCTTGGAGCTCTTTGCAAGGCCCCAGTCACCTCCACTCACCCTCGTCAAAGGCTGGGTGTCCTGCGGCTGAGTGAGGCCCCTCCATAATCAAAGCCCATCTAACGTGCCCACAAATCTTAGCTCACTTTTGCAAGTGGCCTGAATCCGTAGCAGTGGAGTCACTGGGTTCAAGCTTATGGAGATTTGTGCATTTTCATTTAGACTGCTACTGCCCAACTTGTGCCAAGGACTTTTGAGGGAGCATGGAGGAGGGAGAAGCAAGCGTTCCCCACCCCCTCGCCTCCGCCCCCATCAGGCCAAAGGAGGGCACGGTACCTGACATTTCCAGTTCTGCCTGCAGGGGGCAGCAAGCGACTGCCCAATTCTCCAGCTGTAGGCATCTTTGGTGTTCCGGAATTGGATGAGGGCGTCCAGAAGGGGTAAGCTCGTTGGTGGGGCCATCCTTGACCGGATGAGCTCCCCAGGGAAGAATAGGACAGACTCAGCTGGGGAGGTCTGTTCTGCCCCAGGCAACCTAGGAGCTTTGAAGTTCCTCTCTGGCACTTCCAAGGCTGCGTGCCCTGCAGGAAGTGGCTTGATCTCTTTAACTTTCGCTTTCCTCTTTTATAAACTGGGGCTGCTGCTGCGCGGCGGCAGCAGCGGCTGATAACCACAGCTCATACTTTACGTGGATTTACATGGATCATCTCATTTGCTTCCACGGCCACCCTGTTACACAAACCATCCTGATTTTACAGGTTGAGAAACTGAGGCACAAACTGTAATCCAACCTATGCTGAGTGCTCCATCCTTGCGTTTGTCACCATAGCATGAGGCCATCCGCTGTAAGAGATGTGTCACTATTTTATAAACTTCGACGACAGCACTTCTCAACCTTTTTTTTTTTCATTATCATCCCCTAAAGAGAATTTAGTATAATTTAATTTAATTTAATTTAATTTAATTTAATTTAATGAGAGAAGTTAAATGCCAATGAATAAGTTTTTGTCAGGGAGGATTGAGCTTTGGAGGGCCACGAGCCATCAAAATATCTAAGGTTCTTTCATCCCTTCCCCACCCCTCCCCCAGAACAAATTTTCACCACCTTAGGAGAGATATTGCCCCCACTGATAATTTATGTTCTAAGGGGTAATTGTTCCAAATAAACTATGATACGGTGCTTTTGCTCACTTAAAAAAACTCTTATTTTGTATCCATTTAAAGAGTCTTGAGGGGTACCTGGGTGGCTCAGTCAGTTAAGTGTCCTACTTCAGCTCGGGTCATAATCTCGCGGCTCGTGGGTTCGAGCCCCGCATCAGGCTCTGTGCTGACAGCTTGGAGCCTGGAGCCTGCTTCGGATTCTGTGTCTCCCTCTGTCTCTGTCCCTCTCCCATTCTCTCTCTCTCAAAATAAATACACATTAAAAAAAAATAAAGAGTCTTGAGATTTAAATACATAGAGATTTTTATTTTATACTACTCCTGTGTATATATACAAAGAAAATACAATAAATCAGTTAAGGTTTTCTAAAACATTTTCATGCACAGAGTATAACTCACTGAAATCACTGGAAAAATCAACTCTACGTTGGTAATGTCTGTGCTTTATCATCCAACATCCCCCTATGTGCCATCAAGGACCCTGGTAAGGAGCATTTCTTTAAAAGACTCTTTGTTTCCAAAGAACAGATTATGGAAAGGGAAACAGTTATCAAGGATGGAAAAACATGGCAAACACCGCCTTGCCCCAAAGGATCAAGGTCAACATTGTCGATGATGTCTTGTAGCTATCAAGTAACTCCAGGTTTGATGTGATGAAGAGGTGATGAGGAGATCACCTCACCTCTGAGGTCTTTCCTGAACCCATAAATCCAGTCCATTCACGAGAAAATGCCAGACAAATCAAAATGAAGGGCATTCTACAAAGTACCTGACTGGCACTCTTTAGGACTATCAATGTCATTAAGAAAAAAAAAAAAAAAAAAAAGACCAAAAACCTAAAACCAGATAAAACAAAACAGACTGAAGATCAGGAGCCTAAGGAGATATCATGACTATATATAACGTAGGATCCTGACACAGAAAAAAGAACATTATTGCAAGCATATACCCATGTTCATAGCAGCATTCTTCACAAAGAGCCAACAGGTGGAAAGACCCCAAGTGTCCATCGACCGGATGAATGAATAAACAAAATGTGATCTATCCACACAATGGAATATTAGTCTTAACAAGGAAAGAAAATCTGACACCTGCTACAATGGATGAACCCTGAAGACATCACGCCGAGTGAAAGAAGCCAGACACAAAAGGACACATAGTGTATGATTCCATTTACGTGAGGTTTCTAGAACAGGCAAATTCTCAGAAACAGAAAGTGAGATGGTGGGTTCCAGGGACTGGGGGGAGGGGAGAATGGGGACTTGTTTAACGGGGACAGGCTTTCAGTTCTACAACATGAAAAGTGTTCTGGAGACAGAGGGTAGTGACGGCTGCATAACAATGTGAATGTATTTCGTACCACTGAGTCGGGCGCTTAAAAATGGTCCAAATGGTCAATGTTACGCTATGTGTATTTTACCACAACAAAAGTTAAAAAACAAAACAAAACAAAACAGGGAAATAATACAGAGCGATCCCGTGTACCCTTTTCCAGTTTCCTTCGATGGTGACATCTTATAAAACCCTAGGGCAATGTCACAGCCAGGATACTGACACTGCTACAGGCAAGACACGAGCAGTCCATCATCATAAAGATCGGTCCTGATGCACTTGCGTATGGCCACACCCACCTCCCTCCACCCCATCCCTGCACCCCGGCAACCAGCAACCTGTTCTCATTTCTATAATTTAGTCATTTTAAGAATGCTATGGAAATGGAACCAGCCAGTACGTAACATTTTAGGATTGGCTTTTTCCCCCCCACTGAGCATAACTCCCCAGAGATTCCTCCAAGTTGTCACATGTACCCCTTTCATTGCTAAGTAGTGTTCCATGGAATGGATGGACCAGTTTGTTTAACCATTCGCCTGTTGAAAGATTTATGGGCTGTTTCCTGTTTGGGGCTACTATGAGTAAAACGTCCGTTACAGGTTTTTGTGTGAACGTAAGTTTTCATTTCTCTGCGATTGCCCAAGAGTGCCAGTGCTGGGTCATATGGTAGTTACGTTTTTGTTTTTACTTTATTTTATTGTAGTAAGAGCGCTTAACATGAGATTTTCGCAAAATTTTTTTTTAAAGTAGGTTTCACATCCAGCACGGAACCCAAGGAGGGGTCATGACCCTGAGATCGAGACCTGAGCTGAGATAAAGAGTTGGACACTTAACCAACTGACACTTAACCTTCCCCTCAGCTGCTGTAAACGACCATTATACTTTCTCCTCACATAAGAGGAATAAGTTTTACTCATAGTAGCCCCAAACAGGAAACAACCCAAAATCTTTCTGTGATTTGTCTTTCTGTGATTGGCTTAGTTCACTGAGCAAATGCACTCAGAGGCCATCCAAGTTGTTACATACTGCAGAGTTTCCTTCTTTATAAGGCTGAATAATGTTCCATTGTACATGCCTACCGCATTTTCTTTCTCTTTTCATCCATCAACGGACATTTAGATTGTTTCCATATCTTGGCTATTGTGAATAATGCTGCAATGAACATGGGAGTGTTGTCTCTTTGAGATCCGGATTTGAATTCTTTTGGACGTATACTGGATCATATGATGGTTCTATTTTTAACATTTGTTGATTTATTTATTTCGGAGCCACAAGTGGAGGAGGGGTAGAGAGAGAGGGAAACAGAATCCCAAGCAGGCTCCTTGACGTCAGTGTAGAGCCTGATGTGGGGCTCGATCTCATGAACCGTGAGATCACGAGCTGAGCTGAAATCAAGAGTCAGATGCTCAACTAAGCCACCCAGGCACCCCTATGTTTTGTTTGAGAGAGAGAGAGCGAGCACATCCGCAAGCTGGGGAGAGGGGCAGAGGGAGAGAGAGAGAATCCTAAACAGGCTCCATGTCCAGTATGAACTCATGAGCGTGAGATCATGACTTGAGCTGAAATCAAGAGCCAGATGCTCTAACAAACTGAGCCACCCAGGTGCCCCTAGGTTTACGTTTTTGAGACACCTCCATACTGTTTTCTATAGTGGAGGCACCATTTTGCATTCCCACACCCATGGTGCGCGGGGTTGATATTTCTCTACCTCTTCACTAACATTTATTACCTTTTGCTCTTTTTTGATAATAGTCATCCTGGCAGTGATATCTCATTGCCGTTTTGATCTGCTTATTGAAACGCAGTACTGGCGTTATGATTCTGAGTTCTACATCCCATATGGCAAGGGGGGGATTGTTGCATCTTACTTATCATGATGAAGATGGAATTTATCCACACAAAGATAGAATTAATTTATTTATACCATGAGAAATGACTTCTTGGAAATGCAAAAAAGAAAAAAAAATCCCATCATTGGAGCTGGGTGTCAGAGAGGCAGCCTGTTAGCTGTAATTAATGCTTGCTGAGCTCCTGCACAACACCAGCCTTCTCGCTCTCCTCCAACTGTGTCAAACTTACTCCAGTCTCAGGGCCTTTGCACTCGCTCTTCCCACCGCCAGCGACTCTCTTCCCACTCACTATCCCCTCACTACTCAAATATCACGTCACCAGGGGTGCTTTCCCTTCCCAATATTTTTGGCCCAACCTCATCTCTCTATCCCTGCCCTGTTTTATTTTTCTTCCTGGAACTTAGCGCTCCTGACTAATCATATATTTATTTGGTAGCTTGCCCATTGGAACGTGAGCTCTGGGAGAGCACGGCTTTTGTTCACCGATGTATTATCAGGACCCAGGACAGCACCCGAGACACAGTAGGTGCTCAACAACTAATTGTTGATGGAGGGGCCATATAACCAAATCACAGAGTGTCTGATGGGGTCAGGCATAGGAATCTGGACTTCAACCATGAGGCATGGGGAGCAAGGTCTTTACTAATTAGTTTTGTCATTGTCCTCATTTAAAAAAATGTATTTACATGCAAAAATCTCACCCTTTTTGGTGTACGGGTCTATGAGTTTTGACAAACGAATACAGTCATGTAACCAACACTACAATCAAGATACTAGAACTATTTCATCACCCCTGAGATTCACTTGTTCCCCCATCTGCAGCCCCTGGCAACCATTGATCTGTTTTCTGTTCCTATAGTTGTGTCCTTTTGAGTACGTCATATAAATGGAATCATCCAGCAGGTAGCCTCTTGAATCTGGCATCTTTCAGATAGCATGATGCATTTGAGGTCCATTCATTTTGTGTATATCGACAGTTCATTCCTTTTTATGGCTGAGTCTATTGTATGGACGGGCCCCAGGTTTTGTTTTTTTTTTTTTTTTTATCCATTTCCCAGGTGAAGAATATTTGTGTTGTTCCCAGTTTTGGGTAATTATGAGCAGAGTTGCCATCACTCTTCATATACAAATATTTTTAGAAACAGATGTAATTCACATACCATAAAAATCACCCTTCTAAGTGGGCAATTCAGTGGCATTTATTACAGTCACAGTGCTGTGCAACCATCACCACTATCTAATTCTAGAACATTTTTATCACCCCAGGAGGAAACTCCCCCCACCTTGAGCTGTCACTCCCCATCGCCCTCCCCTGGTCCCTGGCAACCACTAATCTGCTCTCTGTCTCCATGGATTTGCCTGGTCCGAATGTTTCATACATGTGGAGTCACACATGACAGTGACCTTTTTGTGTCTGGCTTCTTTCACTTAGCACGATGTTTTCAAGGCTCATCCACATAGTAGCATGTGTCAGTGCTTCGTTCCTTTTTATGGCTGAGTAATATTCCACTGTATGAAGGAACCACAATTTCTTTATCCATTCATCCACTCGTGCACATTTGGGTTGTCTCCATTTGGGGGCTGTTATGAACAACGCTGTGATGAACATTCACACACAAGTTTTTATGTGGACATATAGCTTCACTTCCCTCCACTTCAGAATGAAAATTGATGGGTCACATGGTAACTCTGTGTTTAACTTCTTAAAGAATCGCTGAACTGTTTTCCAAAGCAGCTGCATCATTTCACATTCCCACCAGCAGTGTGTGAGGGTTCCCGTAGCCCCACATCCTGGTCAACACGTGCTATTGTCTGTCTTTTTCATTACAGGCATCCTAGTGCATGTGAGTAGTATCTCACTGTGGTTTTAATTTGCATTTCCCTAATGACCAGTGATGTTCAGCATCTTTTCACATGCTTACTCTATATCTTCTTTGCCATTTGTATATCTTCTTTGGAGAGATGTCTACCCAAATCCTTTACCTGTTTTGTTTTGTTTTTTAAATTTTTTTTTCAACGTTTATTTATTTTTTGGGGGGACAGAGAGAGACAGAGCATGAACGGGGGAGGGGCAGAGAGAGAGGGAGACACAGAATCGGAAACAGGCTCCAGGCTCTGAGCCATCAGCCCAGAGCCCGACGCGAGGCTCGAACTCACGGACCGCGAGATCGTGACCTGGCTGAAGTCGGATGCTTAACCGACTGCGCCACCCAGGCGCCCCTGTTTTGTTTTGTTTTAATAGACTTTATTTTTAGAGCAGTTTTAGGTTCACAATGAAATTGAGCAGAAGGTACAGGTATTTCCCATATACTCTTGGCCACTGCACATTAACAGCCTCCCCACTGTGAACATCCCCCACCAGAGTGGTGCACTTGTTACAAGCAATGAACTTACGGTGACACATCATATCATCCAAAGCCACGAGGCTTCACTCTTGGTGTTGTATATTCTATGGTTGTGGACAAATGTATAATGACATACGTCCACCATTGCAGTATCATACAGAGTTGATTCACTGCTGTAAAAATCCTCTGTGTTCCATCTATTACTACCCCCACCCCCAACCATCTTTGCCCATTTTTTGATCTGGGATATTTGTCCTTTTACTGTAGACTTGTTAGAGTTCTTTATATATTGTGGTGACTAGTCCCTTATCGGATATATGATTTGCAAGTATTTTCTCCATGCTGTGGGCATGAACAGGTTTTTGTGTGCCCGTAGATTTTCATCTCCCTTGGGTAACTACTCAGGAGTGGGATTGCTGAATCACGGGGTAAGGGCATGTTTAACATCTAAGAAAGCTCTCCATTTTCTGGAGCGGCTGTACCATTTTGCATCACCACCAGCAATTAATGACTTCTAGTTGTTCCACACCCTCGTCAACACTTGATATTGTCAGGTTTTTAAAAAAAAATCATCCTAAGGGGGTCTTTAAAGCCTTATCATAGTCCCATTCTACCAGGTGGCTTCACACACTGGGACAGAAGAGAGTTGATGACGCTAGGAAGAACTGTGATGGTCCAGGCCAGGGAGAGTATGGGGGTGGGGTGGGGTTGGAGGGAGGAGATCCAAGAGCAGTTCAGGGAGGCTGGGCTGTGGAGCTAGAAAAGGCTGAGCAGGAGAAGAAAGTGGAGAGACAGGTGAGACCCAGAGCAAGAAGAGCATGGAGCACCAGGCAAAGGGCTTTTGACTCCCAGGTGTTCTGCCCAAGATGACTCTGGGTCCCAATAAGGTTGGCAGCTGCTGTGTTGTATTTACCCATTGAGGATGCATGGTGATTATTAGCATACTAAGGGCTCTGACAAGTCCGGCAAAGAAAGAATTCTCTTTGGTATTATTTAACCAATTGTTTCTCAAACTTACACCTTGGATCACTCTTCTTGAGCCATAACATCATCATCATCATCATCATCATCTCCAAGCACATCTTGGGACCTCATTTAGCTTGCTCACCCAATTATGCTCCCAGTGCCTAAAACTGGCTTCTAACCAATGGTCAAAAGAAATTGTTTTGATTGCATTAATGATATTAGATCTTCAGAATGACTCTATGAGTTAGGTACTGATACATCTCCCCTCTTACAAACGAGGCTTAGAGAGGTCAGGTGACTTGTCCAAGGCCACACAACTAGTGGGTGGAGAGCTAGTATTTGAGGTGGGGTGTGCCTGCAGTCTTTCCATCAGGCTGCCTGTCTCTGGAAGGCGTCCCATGCCCCCAACCTCACCCAGTGGGGGCAGACGTGCTCTGCTGCTCTATGACCTCCTACACAGTCCTTCTCGTCCTGGTGGCCATGGACATACTCAGGCTGTTGCCCAGAGAGCTGGGCTGTAACTTGATCTCCCCCAGGCTGGGGGTGACGGGGCGGGTGGGCAGGTGACAGCCAGGGCAGAGAGATTTGCCCAGACGCTGATGTGCAGCAGCCTGGCAACCCGTGTGGCCCCGAGGAGATCAGGGGCTTCGGGAGCTTGTTCCAGAGCCCTGGCAGCGGCCTTCACCATGGGCAACAAGCAGACAGTCTTCACTCATGAGCAGCTGGAAGCATATCAGGTAGGGGTGATGCGCTGGGCCCTCGGCAGGTTTGGCAGCCTTGATTTCTTGGCCTGAGGAATGGGGACAGCATCATCTGTCTTGGGTGTGCGGTCGGCAAGGGTTCCTGGTACAGATCGGCGTGCAGAGAGGGGGTGCAGTGGGAGGGACAGGAAGGGGGCCCCCGAGGCAGGCTCTAGGCCAAGCCAATATCTCTCTCTGCAGGACTGCACCTTCTTCACAAGAAAGGAAATCATGAGGTCAGTCTGGGGGAAACGGAGGAAGACCTGGAAATAACTTTCTATCCGTTGCTGGGTGATATTTGCAATTGGGCAGGATGGGGTGCTTTATGGTGGTTAAAGTGTGAAGGGAGGGATTGCAGTCGTGGTCCGTGGGTGGAGGCAGGGATGGGGAGGCTGAGAAGCCACATCTTGTCATACTGTCACGGCCTCTAGGCTGATAAGCTTGGGCTTTTCCCAAGGGTGATGGGGAGCCACGGAGGGTATGTGAGCAGGGGTGGGGGGCAGGGGCTGGTACGAATCAGCATGTCAGAAAGATGCTAGAAAGATGTCAGAAGGCGTGTTAGAAAGATCCCGCTGAGGCCAGGGTGAAGAGCCTGGCACTGGAGGTTGGGAACCTGGGGGCAGAGTCCAGAGTCGGCTCCGGGCTGTGAAGGTAAATCAATGTAAGGGTGTGTGTGTGTGTGGGGGGGGGTGGCCTGAGGCTGCTGAGTTTCCCTGGCGTGAACGAGAGGGGTTGGTGGGTACCCCACATGACCGCTCAGCCCATGGAGCCATTGTCCAGAGGCCCCAACCCATGAACTCGGAGCGGTGAAACCCTAGCCGGCCGGGGTTCAGATACAGAGTGATCGGGGCCAAGGCCCCAATTGTGTGGGCACCAGATATCCATTATTGATGGGCACACCTTTCACCAGTGAGCCCCATTGTCTGGGTGAGGACAGCTCTCAGGGTCACCCTGGCCATCACGATCAGATTACCCATGGGGAAACTGAGGCTCGCACGGGGGCGGCCCACTCCAGCTCTGCAAGACGGGCAGAGCTGCAAGGGGTGTGAGGGCTGGCGTCTCGCCTGCCCTAAGCTTCTTGTTTGTCAGCAGAATAACTGGGGCTCAGAGGGGAAAGCGGAATGCTCGAGGCCATACAGAAACCCAAACCCGGGCTGTTCCCTGAGGGGGGACCCAGACAGGGAACGGACACTCCAGATACCCCCTCCCCTGAGTTCCTAGCCATCATATGACCCAAGGGCTCCTGTCTCCCCGCCCCACCCCACCCCCCCCCGGGAAACAAACCCTAGCAGCTTGGGGGCCTCTGGCTCATCAAGGATGGTCTCCACAAGGCTGCTGCTCGTGGCGCCCCCAGTGGAGGCAGGGCGTCAGCAGGTGAGGACATTGGAGTGGAGAGCTGGCCTCACAATCCAGGCAGTGCGGGTGGCATTTGCTGTTTTGCAAAATGCCTTTCACGCATTTAAAAAAAAAGAAAAAAAAGGGGCGCCTGGGTGGCGCAGTCGGTTAAGCGTCCGACTTCAGCCAGGTCACGATCTCGCGGTCCGTGAGTTCGAGCCCCGCGTCGGGCTCTGGGCTGATGGCTCAGAGCCTGGAGCCTGTTTCCAATTCTGTGTCTCCCTCTCTCTGCCCCTCCCCCGTTCATGCTCAGTCTCTCTCTGTCCCAAAAATAAATAATCGTTGAAAATAAAAAAAAAATAAAAATAAAAATAAAAAAATAAAAAAAAAAACCCTGAATATTGGGCTTTTGTCTCGGCTCTGCCCCGTTTAGGAAACCCTCCAGTTATGGAGGGAGAGAAGCAAAATGTGAGGATGGGGGTCTTTAGAGGCAGAGTCTTGCCGACAATGTGATGATATCCAGAGATTCATAGACTCACTCAGGTTCTCTGAATGCCTGATGCGCTGTCCCTCTTGCCATCCCCCTCTGCCTAGGAATGAGCCCCTACGCGTTCTTCAAAGCCCAGTGTCAGCGTCCCCACTCCAGTCTCCCCTAGCTCTGGGGCCCTCTCTCCACTGTGGCCCTGTCCCCAGCGGGTAGAAGTGCCTGTGTTCAGCTCTGTGTGCTTGAGGACTGGGCTCAGAGCGGATGACCCTTGGGGACCCAGGGTCCTCCAGTGGGTAGTGGGCAGGTGCACGAGTGAGACAGAAGGGACACGTCCTCCCCAGCCCCTCTCCCAGCCCTTGCCGATGTTTCCCTCCCCACACCAGGCTTTTCTATCGCTACCAGGACCTGGCTCCCCAGCTTGTCCCCCTCGACTATACCAGCTGTCCTGATGTGAAGGTGCCCTACGAGCTTATCGGCAGCATGCCTGAGCTGAAGGTACGCCGAGGCCAGGGGGCAGGTGGGGGAAAAATAGCAGGTCTCCTGCCGCACTCCTACGAAGCAGATGCATTTTGCAGATGAAGAAACTGAGGTTCAGAGAGGTTAAGACACTTGGTCAGTGTCACACAGCTAGGATGTGAGAGAGACAGGATTCAGAACCTGGGTTGTCGGAACGATGAAATGAGATGAGGCAGGTAAAGGGTATGGCACGGGGCCTACAGCGTGGCGGGGACTCAGGGGATGTCCGTCCTGCTTTGCATAGCAGGAGCCATTAAAAACGTAGGTTCTTCTCAGCTGGATGTTTGTCACATAGTTTGTGATGCTGAAGGGGACTCGTGGGGTGAGTGATTGAATAGAGGGGATCTTATCACAAGGGACAGAAACCTCATTCAAGAAAGACAAAATCTTGGGCGCCTGGGTGGCTCTGTCAGTTAGGGGTCGGACTTCTGCTCAGGTCATGATTTCACAGTCTGTGAGTTCGAGCCCCAAGCTGGGCTTTGCACCGGCAGTGTGGAGCCTGCTTGGGATTCTCTCTCTCCTTCTCTTTCTTTGCCTCTCCCCCACTGTACTCTCTCTCTCAAAAATAAATAAATAAACTTAAAAAAAAAAAAAAAAAGGACGGGGCGCCTGGGTGGCTCAGTCGGTTAAACGTCCGACTTCGGCTCAGGTCATGATCTCGCGGTTTGTGAGTTCAAGCCCCGTGTTGGGCTCTGTGCTGACAGCTCAGAGCCTGGAGCCTGTTTCGGATTCTGTGTCTCCCTCTCTCTCTCTGACCCTCCCTTGTTCATGCTCTGTCTCTCTCTGTCTCAAAAATCAATAAACGTTAAAAAAAAATTAAAGAATAAAGGACAAAATCTATTGGATCACGTGAGCAAAAACTCCAGGGGTAGAGCTGGCACCAGGTATGGCTGGAACCAGGGTCTCGACATGCTCAGGAATCTCCTTCCATCTCTCAGTGCCTCCCAGGAAGAGGCTTCAGTCTCAGGCAGCTTACCCTCTTGAGATAGTGAGGGAAGCCCCAGTGGTCGCAGATTTCCTCCTGTCAGCTCTGCAACCAACAGAAGGCAGGGACCTCCATCCCCGTCTTTCAGAAAACATCCCAGGGCAGCCTCTGATTGGCCAGCTTGGGTCACCCTGCCTACTCCAGAGCCAATCAGGGTCTCCTAGTGGATGGTGATCTCTGATTGGCCTCACTCGGGTCATGTGGCTCTGTCTGGAGCCGGAAGGGTGGTCAAGGCCACGCAGACCTCAGGGGCAGAGAGAAGAGTTGCCTGAAGTCCTTTGCTGGGTCCGTGAGAGGGAGGAAGTCTTGGTGGGGAGGTACTTGCAGGTTTCAGGAAGGTGGGTGCTGAGAGCGATTCCTGGGGCCCTGAGACCCTGGTCAGGGATGGCCACCCTGCTTCCTGTCCCCAGGACAACCCATTCCGCCAGAGGATTGCCCAGGTGTTCTCTGACGATGGGGACGGCCACATGACCTTGGACAACTTCCTGGACATGTTTTCCGTGATGAGCGAAATGGCTCCCCGTGACCTCAAAGCCTACTATGCTTTCAAAATTTATGGTGCGTGCAGGGCCCGGGGGTGGCAGAGCGTGGGGGTGGGGAGTGGGAACAGACCAGGGCTCCAGCCGGGGGCTGTGCCTGCCGCCACAGGGCTTCGAGGCCGGGCATGGCCCCGTCCTGCCCCACCTGGGTACCTGCTGACCTCACGCCCTTACTCCTTTCCAGCCACACTGGCCTCACTTTTCCTCCAACACACCAAACTCGGTCTCCCTCTGGGCCTTTGCCTCTGCTGTTCCCTCTGCCTGGAACACCTTTCCCTTGACTCTTTCTTACCTTGCAGTCTAGGTCAAAAGCAGCCTCTGCCCCACATCCTCTTTCTCTCTCAGCATGAAGCAGTGCTTCTTAACTTCTTGTTCATAATCTGTTCCTTTCTCTTCTTTTTTTAAATTGTATTTATTTATTTGGAGAGAGAGAGACAGTGGGAGAGGGGCAAAGAGTGAGGGGGAGGGAGAGTCCCAAGCCGACTCTGCACTGTCAGCGCAGAGCCCGCTGTGGGGCTCAGTCTCACGAACCCTGAGATCGGGACCTGAGCCAAGATCAAGAATCGACCGCTTAACTCACGGAGCCACCAGGCGCCCCTGTGATCTGTTGTTCATTTCTTACTGACTTCTCTCTGATGAGACCCAAGGGCCGCAGCCGTAACTGTTTTCTTCCCCATCTGTCTCGCACGCCCGGCACATAGTAGGTGCTCAATAAAAGCTTGTTGGTTGGAGGGAAATTTATCACAGTGCCTAGAACATAGGAGGCACTCCCTCGATACTTGTTGAGTGAATGAATGGCCTCCCAGCAGGTCCCTGCCCAATATTCTAAAGCAAGGCTCCAGCTATTGCCCCAGGGTCCTGGGTTCCCTCCGCTGCCTCAGTTTCCTCCTCTGTAACGTGGGGACAAGAGGCCTGCCGCCAGATGAGCCCCCACCCTACATCCCTGTCCATCCTGCGGCACAGACTTCAACGACGACGGCTACATCTGTGCGTGGGACCTGGAGCAGACGGTGACCAAGCTGACGCGGGGGGAGCTGAGCGCCGAGGAGGTGAGCCTGGTGTGTGAGAAGGTGCTGGGCGAGGCCGATGGGGATCACGATGGGCGGCTCTCCCTGGAAGACTTCCAGAACATGATCCTGCGGGCACCCGACTTCCTCAGGTGACCTTCCTGGCGATTTCCATGTCTGAGAGGGGCTCTTACAGAACTAGAGCCCAGACCCCGTTTGTGAAAGTTCCTCCATTCGTTCATCTGTCATCTTAGAGAGCATTCCCAGCCTCCCTGGCCTCAGTCCCTGCATCTTTAAAATGGGGATAATCGGGGACCCCTTGGGCACGCCCCGTGGGCGGACGTAGCTCTTTGGGTGAATGGAACATGGCTGGTCTTCAGCCCTCACTTTTCTGAACATTTTGCAGTGGGCAGAGGGTACAACTGTGCTTGGCAGTCCTGGGCGGAATCAAAGCCCCCACCGGAGGGCTGAGAGTGAGTGAATACAGGGGACGGCCAGCCACCTGTTTTTGTACCTCCCGTGAGCTAAGAATGGCTTTTACATGTTTTCAATGGCGGGGGAAAGATTAAGGAATAGTAATACTGCGTGACGCATGACCTGGATAGGAAGTTCCAATTTCCGTGTCCATCAAGGGTGTTATTGGCACACAGCCACGCCTGAATGTGTACGCACCGTCTCCGGCCGCTTTCTAACTACGAGACCCAGCTGAGCCGTTGCGCAGAGCTGGAAATATCACCTATGTGGCTCTTGACAGAAGAAGTTGGCTGACCCCTGAGTCAGCGCACGGAAAGATTTTAGAGCTGTGCCTGGAACACAGCAGGTGCTCAATGTGTGCTGTGGTTGCTGTTGCGGCTGTTATTATGGGCGGTGTCCTTACGTGCGCAGAGGGCCCCCTTCCTCTACCTGGAGAAGCGCGGTTGGTGTCTTAGCGGAGACGCGGATAATGGCAACTGAATGAGCCCTACCACGGACAGTACCCCTGTGTGACAGCTCCCTGTGCATTCGCCCCCTTAGCCCTCATTACAGCCCCATGCGGGAGGGATGGCTATTATCCCCATTTTACGGAGGGGTAAACTGAAGCCCAGGAAGGCACAGCCACTCACTCAGAGTCCCATAGCAAGTCTGGGGCGGAGCCGGGATGTAAACTGATCCAAAGAGATATGCTTTCAGCCCCTGTGGGAGCTGGGGGTGGGGGTGGGGGGGCACGGCCTGGGGTTTTTGAGAGGATCCGTCTCCCCCCTTCCATGGCTCCTTGCCTATCTCAGGGACCCCCGGCGGGAGAGTCTGGGGGAACGATGAGGGAGGGTAACCCTTCGCCCGATGACACTGACCCTATATCTCTTTGCACCCAGCACCTTCCACATCCGCATCTGAGGGCACCGTGGAGAAGCCGGGTCAGAGGAGGCCGGCGTGACCTGTCACTCCACTGTGGAATCCGGCCTCCCTGGGTTCTGGGAATAAACACACGGCACTGAGTCACATCTGCTTGGAGGATGTATTTTGCACCTTAAACCTGCCGGATGGGAGACAGGAAGCCTGAGATCTCACCTCTGCCCTCACTGTGTGCGCCCCCAGGTGTGGCTACGCCCTCTGTGGGCCTCGATCTCCCCATTTACACAGGAAAGGGACTGACCTCTAGCTCTCTGTCCGCTGTGAGGGCCGGAAGCGCTGGGTAGTCGTGAGTCTCGGTGGACAGAGACCAGATGTGGAGGTCAGGTCCATGCGATCTCACCCCAGGGCTGCCCAGCGTGGACCCCTTCCCCCAACCTCTCAAGTCCCCTCTTCCCCCCTCCCCCCCCCCAGTCCTGGAGTTTCTCAAGGGGACCAAAGCTTTAACTCCTTGCCGATTAGAACTGCCAGAGGAGGCCTCGGCGGGGGGGGGGGGGGGGGGGGCAGCAACGTCATTCACTGAGGCTGGCACCGTACTTTACAGTTTACGAGGCACCTGTCTCTCTGCCATTGCACCGGCTGCCTATGACATCCCAGCGGGGCTGACCGAGAAGCAGTCACCCTTCATTCAGGGAACAGAGTGATCTGCCCAAGGCCACACCTCAAGTTGTCTGCAAAGGCAGCCTTGAACCCAGGTCCACCTGTGCCCAGATCCCAGACACCTACGCTTTGCAGATTTGAGAAGCCCCACACTCACTGCACTTGTGGTCGCCCTGGGGCCCCATCGATAGCCCCAGTCAGTCCAAAGAGTGCTCATTACTGCAATCGAGCCTCGCCCCCAGGGACCTTCCACGTGCATCATTTCTAGACCCCACTCCCACTCTCCAACCTCCACCTACTAAGCACCTTCCGTGAGCCAAAGTCTCAGCTTTCTTGTGCATCCTGCTGGTGCATCCTGAGAATGAGGGACTGCTTGCGCCTCTCCCCATTTTCCAGATGAGCCCGCAGGCCCAGAGAGGTCTAGTGACTTGCCAGAGGTCACACAGCCCTGTGACCTGGGACCCTCTCCAGAGCTCGCCACCAGCCACAACCCCGGGCTTCCTCTCCTCCTTTAAAGGAAAGAGGCTCGTGAGCTTCCCCTAGAGCTGATGTCGATGTCTGCACTGTGGGCCAAGCCCTCTGCAAGTCTCACCTCCTTCATCGGCAGGGAACCCCAGGAGGAAGGAGTCAGCAGCTCCATTTACAGGCGAGGACGTACTTGGAATTGAGCCACACGCAGGGGACGTGGGGAAAGGGCGCCACCTGACCAGCTTTCCAATCCAGGTGCTCACACCCTGTAGCTGGGTGACCTTGGCCGCACCTCTCCTCCTCTTGGACCCTTAGTCTCCTCTTTAAAGTGTGCAGCATGAGCCTACCTGCTGGGTCTGCTTGGGGGTGTAAAAGAAATCATGAACTTGGCACCTACTGTGCCCCCGGCTGTAACTGATAATTACTATTCGAGTAACCAGGTCACCCCACTGGCAACGGCAGGGCCGGACCCAAGCAATGCCTTTATTACATTTTTCAGGTTCCTGCGGGCTGGTGGGCAGACAACCAGGGGTCCGGTGTGAGCAGCCCCTGCAGCAAGGGTCCCAGAGCCAGGGCAAAGCTCTAACAGTACCCAGGGGCAAAGGGTGGCGGCGTGAGGTACTCTTCAGGGAGCCAGTCCCTCTGGGATTCTGCCAACCCTTCTGTCTCCGGTTTGGATGCTTTTGAGGACAAGGCCCTCATTACCACTCGGTGCCAACTCCTGACCCTCGGGGTCACCTTGCTCCCGCTGGCCAATCTTGAGGCCTTCCCGGAGGGGTCACCTCCATCTCTCAGATCCTGGGACTGTGCGGGACTTGTGAGGGACGTGGCTGCAAAGCGGGCTGTGGAGACGTCGCCTTCCCAGTGTGTGTCACCTGGCCTGGCCCCTGAGCTGTGTGCCAGTGCCAGTGGCCCAGCATTCCAGAGCGATGACAAGTTCACAGGTGCCGAGTGGGATTTCAGCTGCTGCTGGAACCTCTTGCCCGTCTCGGGGAGCATCCTGAAGTTTCTCCAGAGTTTCTGGCAGGCTTCCTCAAGGGGGGCTTTCGGGGGGCAGGAGGAAGTGGCCTCCTCCTTGGGGTCTCTGCTTGCCTTTGCCGATGGCCTCCTTCCCTTTGGCCGATGGAGCAGGATGGGCCTTCCTGAGGTCTGAAACCAAGCGCAGGTGAGACCTGGGGCCATCCCGCCCGCCAAACCTCTGAATCTGCCCTGGAGGTTGGGACATGGGTCCCACTCAGGCATCTTCTTGGGGCTGAGAAGGACCCCAGGTGAACCCAAGCCTGACCCCATGACCCATCTCTCCCATCCCCATAACCAGCTTCACTATCCCCCCCCCCCCACCCCAGGGATTGGCAAACTTTTGTCATAAGGGGCCAGAGGGCAAACGTTTTCAGGTTCGTTGGTCATACGGCCTCTGTCTCATTCCCCAGCTCTGCTGTCGCGGAGCAAAGCGGCCAGGGATAGCACATCGACCAGAACGTGTGCCCCCGCTCCAGGAAAACCGTATGGACGTGGAAATTTGGCTTTCGTCCGACTTTCACAAAATAATATCGCATGAGATATTACTTTAGTTTTAATTGTTTCAACACTCTTTGAAAACATGAAAGCCACGCTCAGCTCGTGGGCCACCGGGACGCAGGGCCATACGGAAACTGGCCAGATGTGGTCCTCGGGCCCTAGTTTGCTGACCCCTGATCTACCCGGCTGTTCAGGCCAAAACCAGGTGACGTTTGTGGCAGATGGCCGACAATGCCGCATCCGTATCCCTCTGCCCTGGGCACGCAGGCGCCCCCAGCTCCGCTCCCAAATGCCAGCAGTGGGGACTCTGCTTGGGGTCATTCCTTGGCCACACCGGCAGGCCACAAGTGCCAGAGAATTAAACTCTCCCAGGAACAGCGCTTGACCAGTGGCTACTGGAAGCTGGAGGATCAGTACCCCAGCTCCTCACCCCTAGGGTGGGATAACTGAAGTGCCCAGTTCCACGCAGAGTCCCAGACTTCCCCGGGAGACTGAGCCCTGGTAGCCTACAGGGGAACCTGTTCGCTAAGACGCCCTTCATTGGCTCCCCCCGTGGTACTTCCTGGGATCACCTCCCAAACAATGGAGGGCCCAGGGACTCAAACCACGACAAACGTCCAGCTTCTCCTCCCCCTCCCCCTCCCCCTCCAAGCCATCGGCAAGCTCCCTTCCAAAATGTCCCAAATATCTTCTTGTTCCACCCCTAGAGATCTTTTTCCGGTCCCTCCCACCTGGACAGTCCCTGCCTCCTTCCTGCCACCTCTACCATTGCCCCCAGGCACCCCCTTCTGCAGCTGGCAGCCACAGGCTCTCCCATGGCGGGTCCCCCTGCACACCTGGAACAGAAGAACCCCATGTCCTCATGTCCTCACCCTGGCCCCGAGGTCCTGCGTGATTGTCTCCTCCTGATCCTGGCCCCTTACTTCCCGGTGACCTCCTCTGCACTCACCGCACTCCATCCGCACACTGGCTTTTGTTGTTCTTTTGTTTTCCAAACATACAGAGCCTCAGGACCTTTGCATGTGCTCTCTTCCCTGCCTGAAACACCCTCCCTGCATCTCGGTGTGTGGCTGACTCCTCCTTACCCTGCATGTCCCAGCCCTATGCCATCTCCTCTGGGAGGTCTTCCCTGACTGCTCCCTTCACACTTTAGCCCCACACCCGCTGATGTTCATCGCACTGGCCTGTTTGATTTCCACTGCTGCTGGAATTTCCCTGCTGTGTGGGGGGTTAGGGGCTCCTGAGGGTCCAATCAGCCCTGAGGAGATGGGATTCGTTCATTTATTCATTCACCTACTCTACAGATCCATTAGTGGAGCACTTAGGCATATGCATGAGACAGGGTGGACAAGCCAGCCAGACAGATTCCCAGGTCTCTCAGAGCTCACAGTCTGATAGGGAAGGCAGACAGGAAACATGAAAGCCAACAAATAAACAAGACGTTGTATATCGTGAGGAGTGCTCCGCAGCGCGTAAACAGGGTGATGGGATGGCAAATGCAGAGAGGATTACTTTCAGCCTGGAGCTGGGGAGGGAGACACTTGAGGAATTGAAGAAAGAAGCCGGGCATAGGAAATCTGGGGGCAGAGTGCACACAGCATGTGCAAAGGCCCTGGGGTGGGTGCCACCAACATGTGCAAAGGTCTTGGGGTGGGACCAGCACATGCAAAGTCCCCGAGGTTAGCCTGATGTGTCTGAACAGCAGAAGGGATAGCAGAGGGGCTGGAACTGGGCCGGGATTTTAGTTGCAGGGTCCTGCAAAATCACCGGAAGCTTCTTTAGTTGGAGCTATAGGATCTAATTGTCGCTCTAGAAAGTCTCCTCTGGGAGCTGTTGGCCACCGCTGCTCCTGCCCCTCCCGTGTGGGAGATGCCAGCTTTCTGTCACATACCTCCTCAGGTGCAACCGTGGAACAGGAGGAAGGGTTCTGATGCTTGCTGGGGCCATGGGTGGGGCTGGTGACTTCCTCAGTCAATGCATTGGAGTAAAGGAAGAGATCCTCATAATCCACGTTTTCTGGATCCTTCTGCGGGGCAGAGGGGACTTGCAGCTCCGCCCCAAGGAGGGGGACGCGGTGGTCCCAGACAAACTGGGGGTGGTGGGCTCAGGAGCTGCCTTGCCCACGGCCCTGGTCAGGAAGCATGCCCCTCCCACGCTGGCTTTTGAGGGCTACACCCCTCTACCCCCGCCACAAGCCTTATAGGGAAATACTCTCTTCCTATAGATCGGCCAAGGTTATACCCCTCACCACCCGCACATGAGCCCTTGGAAAAATTAGCTTGGGGACCTGGGGGGGGGGGTGCGGGCAGGGTACAAGGCAGGAGGGGTGGGGCCGTGGGAGGAGAGGGACCACGAGAGTGACAGAAACACAAGAGGCTGGATGGGATGAGTGGGAATGAATCTGGGGGCTTGGCCCCAGCAGGGGGCGGGGGGCGGCTATGACCCACGGGGGTCGCAACCCTCACCTGCCCACAGGGCTGTGTCAGCAGGTCCCCGTGTGGCCGCATAGGCCGCTGCTGGTGGAAGGTGACCAGGGCGTGCAGCGAGGCATGGACCCTCTCCTCCCCAGGGATCATGAAGCTCCCATCGTCCAACAGCTTCACCATGAAGTGGCGGCAGCAGCTTTGGGCTCTGCGGAGACACTGCTGGAGCTGGAAAATTCCGTCTTCCTCCTCATTCCGTCCCCGTCTCCCAGCCCTCGAGCCGCCAGCACCAGCTGTTCAGGCTCCCATTAGCCTTCTGTGCTCTTTAGCCATGTGACACTCGGTAAGTGACTAAGCGCACCATGCCTCAGTTTCCCCATCTGTAACCTGGGGCTACCAAGGCTAACCTCAGGGGTTCTTACAAAAGCGGAATAAGCTACTGCAGACAAAAGCTTAGCTTGGTGCCTGGCTAGGGTCACATGATCAACGGAAATGATTAAATAATGAAAATTTGAGTCAGGCCCCAGGCTAAGGCTGTATGCCTGGCACACAGCAGGTGCTTGATAAATGCTCTGTTAATGAATGGATGCACTTATTAACGGCCCACTATGTGCTTACTATATCATATTTAATTTTCGCGTTGAGACTCTGAATTGATTTTAGCATTCCTGTATTAGAGACGAGGACTTTGAGGGAGGCACAGACAGGTTGAGTAACTCGTCCTAGGTCACACAGCCAAGCCTTTGTGTGACTCGGGCCCTAAGCTTTTCCCCTGTGGGCCACTCTGTTGTGGGGCCATTGGATCTTTTATTCCTCTGGCCTAGAATCCTTTTGAAAAGTAGTCTGTGCAGCTGAATCTTCTGAGATGCCAGATCAGCTTTTGAGGCCTTAAGGAGCCGGACTGCCCTGAGTTTCCCTAACACGTCCCTCTGGGTGGAGTCAGAGAATTGCCAGGTAGATGGGGGTGGGGGGTGGGGGCTGGTTAGGCGAGGGCAGTAGCCACTCTTGGGCTCCCAGCAGCCCCTGTTTTCAGACACACAGGCTCAGTTACCACCAAGCCTCCATATGCTGGTTACAAGAACTTTTCACCAGTTGCTCTCTGAGACGTCGTGGCATGAAGCACCCCTTGCCCCCTCTGAGGAAGCCCGGGAGCCCTCCTGCCCCCTCCCTCGTCCCTTGCCCAGGCCTTACTTGTAGGACAGCGTGTAGCCCACGTGGCTGTGACTGACCCTGATGAGAAAAGATCCCAGCGGCTGTGACTCCAGCAAACGCTCGGCATCCCTGGAAGAACACACACGGGAGGGAGACGACTGTGACCCAGCTGTCCCGCGTACCGGCCAGACTCCTGGTGCACCTGTCATCCCGGTACTGAACAAACCTAAAATCGTGTTTTCTTCTCAGCTGTTTCAGACCTTGGGACGTTCACGGGCAGGGGTGTTCCCAGCTGTGGCGGGAGGCCTCTGATGACCTTGACCCCAGGACAGACTTGCTCCCATCCCCCACAGCCCCCGCCTGCCTTCCCAATGCCTAAAATACCCCCACGAAGGCATCTTTGGGTGGATCAAGGTGTCGTAGGTGACAATGCCTGTTCTCCGACGCGTTGGAATTCAGACCCCAGCTCTGCTGCTCATCAGCCGTGTGGCACCTGACATCAGTCCCTTTCTGACCTTCAGCTTCCTCAAGGGGAAAGTAAAACCCTCACTCCCAGGACTGACGGGAGAGCAGATCAAATGCGTGGAACACGAGCGTGAGAACTGCTCACCAAATGCTATGATTACTACTCCTATTATCCGGGGATCACAGACAGGAAGGTGGTCTTCTACAGGACAAGCTGGGGAGCCTATGAACCCGAGCTAATCCTGACTATGGGTAGCGACTGAGCACTTGAAATGTGGCTGGTCCGAATCAAGATGTCCGTTCAGCCTACGACACCAGATTTTGAGCACTTAGGACAAGATAAAGGAATGCTTACTAAATTATCAATGAGTTCTGAGTACTCCTATTGAAATGATACTGGGTGGAATAAAAGATAGGATCAAAACGAATGCCACCTGTTTCTTTTTACTTCTTTTGCTCTAGCTACTAAAAGCTTTAAAATTACAACGTGTGGCTCACATTGTATCCCTACTGGCACACCCGAGACCTCAGAGACAATGCCTGCTTCGTCCTCTCGGTGGCTTTCACAATGTTCTCTCAATTTCCCGCACACCAAGGGAGGCCATACGCAGTCTTTTCTCCGTTCATTTGGAACCAAGTGGGTGACTAATGAGGTGAGTTTGTTCATGGCCTCAGAACGCAGCCCAGTGTGGAAAGTCCAGAACTCTGTCCGGTATGGACATGCTGCTCATGTCCCTGATGCATTGAGAGAGAGCAGCTGTTTGGGGGCCCTGTGTGAAGAAGGATTCTGAGGCTGCATCCTGCCAGCATTGCTTGGTGATGCCTGGTCTTGGGGGAGGGGTGCCTGGCAGTGCTGGGGTGGTGGGCACTTGTGGAGAGAAAGCTGAGGTCCAGAGATGGGAAGTAACTTGCCCTGGTCACCCAGTGAGTCCACAGAAGAGGCAGGGTTCAAGCGTCAAGGGCCTGAGGGCTCTTTTTTTACTCTTAACACCCGGAGCTGAGCTGAGCCCAGAATCCTGCAGAAAACCCACCCAGGCAAGGAGAGAGGGTGAAGGGCAGGGTAGAAGGTACGGGTGTGTCCTCACTCTCTCGAGATGGCACCATGGAACCATGCAGGGACCCCTCCTTGGGCCAGCTGGCCCACCTGCGTCTGCACGAACCAGTCCAGTCGTGGGGGCAATGGCGGGGGCAGCTTTCCGGCTTCGTTCATGGCTTCCTGGGGAGCAGTTACCTGGCAGCAGGAGAGAGAAGAGAGAGTCACGCCTGCTCCACTCCCCATACTTTGCTCTATTACAGTTCTTGGTGCCTCCTCCTTTGACAAGTCCTCTGGCTGGCCAGGGCAAGGGGCTTGACACTGGCTTGTGTTTCTTTCTTTCTTCCTTTAAAAACAATTTTTTTTAAGTTTATTTATTTTTGACAGAGACAGAGAGAGACAGAGAATGAGCAGGGGAGGGGCAGACAGAGAGGGAGACACAGAATCCGAAGCAGGCTCCAGGCTCCGAGCTGTCAGCACAGAGCCCGACATGGGGCTCGAACCCACAGACTGTGAGATCATGACCCGAGCTGAAGTTGGATGCTCAACTGACTGAGCCACTCAGGCACCCCGAGTTCTTAACAGTTTTAAGCTCAAGGTAACACCGGACTTTGTGAGCCAATGACAAGGAGAAAAATAATAGTACCGATTTACAAAAGAGTATCAAATCAATGCAAAACCAGCAATGGGGTCAAGCCCTCCTGGATGGTCTGCTCATGACCCTTTATGCTCACCCTTAACCGTCTCCCTAACTTGGCCCACCCCTCCACCCTGGCCCTATCTAATGTTTTAATATTTCAGAAGGTCGTTGATACTATTTCCAGAGGGTGGGGACATATTGACTAACTCTGTCAATATTGACTTTCTTCCACCTGAAGACAGATGCTGAGACTGCCCTCCAAGGGGAGGCCCAAAGAATTCTGGGACAAGTAAAATTAAAGAGAACTATTAAGAAAACATTTAATAGGGGTGCCTGGGTGGCTCAGTCGGTTAAGTGTCTCACTTTGGCTCATGGTTCGTGGATTGGAGCCCCGCATCAGGCTCTGTGCTGATGGCTCAGAGCCTGGAGCCTGCTTTGGGTTCTTTGTCTCCCTCTCTCTTTGCCCTTCCCCTGCTGTGCTCTGTTTCTCTCTGTCAAAAATAAATAAACATTAAAAAAAAAAAAAAAACAGAAGAAGAAAGCATTTAATAAAGCAGGGTGACAAAGCAATTAAGAACCTGGAATCAGAGCCAGATAGCCTGGGCTCAAGCCCCAGCTCCCCCACTTAGCTGCTGTGTGACCTTGGGTAAGTCACTTAACACCTCTGTGCCTTTATTTTCATCTGTAGCTTGGGGACATGATATTTAGCTGGGAAAGTACAGGTGGTACAGAACTAAGCACTGGATGTATAATAATAAATATTCACGAATCCAGTAATGGCTAGCATGGGGTTATGTACATAGGTTTGTTCTTTGTTCTACCTGGGAGAACTCCTACATATCCTTTAAGACCCAGCAAAAACATCCCCTCCTGCAGGCAGCTTTCCTGTCTCTTCTCTTAGTCAAAGCCCTGGCGCCCTTCTCCGTCTCCCACTTTCTCCTCTGCTCCTACCTAAGCTTTGCCTCCTGGAGCTCAAGTGTCTGTGTTCAGTGGAAGCCTTGACAGTCGGCTTTTCTTTCTCTAACGCAAGTGCCTGACTTAAGCTTTGACTGCTAAGTCATCGGCTTTAACTGGATGAAGTCTATCTGGGATAAACACATTGCCAGCCACAGAACTAGATAAAGAGCCAGGATGCTCCCCGTCTCCCCTTCCCCCACCACGTCCCCACCACCAGGCTCCTTTATTTTAAAGATCCTGGTTGATTTAGGTAACTGGTCATTGGGTCGCTTTTTATTTTCCCTTCTTTTCTTCCTTCCTTTCTTTCTTTTCTTTCTTTCTCTTTCTTTTCTTTCTTTCTTTCTCTTTTCTTTTTCTTTCTCTCTCTCTCTCTCTCTCTCTCTTTCTTTCTCTCCCTCTCTCTCTCTCTCTCTCTCTTCCCACGCTTTAAATTCTCTTATGTTTTAAATTCACCAATAGGGGGTGAGCCCCAGAAACCCTCGGCCCCCACCCTCACCCCCAATACAAGCAGAGCTCCAGGCACATGTGTGCTGGCTTTCTGTCTACTGGCTACTCACCTGCTTATCTTGTACGCTCCGGGGCTGGCAAGCAATAGATTTTCTTTCTTCAGAGTTTCCAGAGGGTTCTTGCTGATGTGCAGCTTGTGGTCATGACCACAGGGGTCCATCCAGCTGTAATTGGTTTGGCAAGGGGAGATATGTGTGGTTAGCTCAGGAGGCCTAGGTGAGCGCCCCTAAGGCTGAGACTTGCACAAAGCATTGTGTCTGGCTCTGTCTCCCCCATATTAAGGGCCTCTAGGGACGGGGCCCAGGGCTAGCTTCTTTCAGATTTTTCTGGGCCCCAGCACTACCTGGCACTGGGCAGGGACAGCGAGGGGGCAGGGTGTTTGCTGAGGAATAACGGTCTAGGGCTGAATGAATCTGCACTAAGTTTCAAGCTCCTGACCCTGGCATTGCGGCTCCCCTATCTCCTTGCCCCCGTATTACAGCCCTAAGGACATCCTCGCTCTACTCAAAACTGACCAAGCTCTCTTCCCCTCCACGCCTTCACCCATGCTGTTCCCCTGCCAGGAAAGCCCTTTTTCCAGCTCCATTGTTCAAAGGAAGCTGAAAATTCCTCCCGCTTTTCTGGTCTCTGCCAGCCCTGTCCCTCCTTCTGGCCCCACCTGGGCCCCATGCTCTGTCTTCTAGAGGTCTGGGATGGGGCTGAGGCTCTTGGGGTCCCGGGCTCGCCCGGCAGGGGGCAGGCACAGAAGTGAGCACGTGGCCGGCTGAGGGATCCCCACCCGGGCACGTACCTGGGAGACCCCTGGGCAGCCGAGGCTCTCACTCTCGCTGTGCAGGGAGCCTGCAGGAACCTCGGTTTCGGTTCAGGGTCTGCACGTCAGCGGGGGTGGGGCTGCTGCCCCCAGGCTGTTCCTGTTTCCTTAAGCAGGTGAGCCCCAGGGGCGGGACCAGGACAAACCTGGTCGCAAGGGCTGTCCGCAGTCCACAGAACTGCTGAGCTGCAGGTAGAGGGAGGCCCCTGCTCTGTGAAGACCGTGACCAGCCTTTATTGAGCACCTACTGTGTGCCAGATCCTCGGGGGACAGAGAGGTGATCTCAAGAGGTGCAAGCCCCACCCTCCTGGCTTCCAGAATCTAGCGAGCAGTGAAGAATAAGAAATTAATTGCTAACGTCTCAGAGCAGACAAACTGCTGGAAGGGGGAACGGGAGTTGCAAGAACCTCAGAGGGGGCTTCGGTGATCGGGAGGAAGTGGCACTTAGGGACAGAGAGGAGTTCACTTGATTGAGGGGGGCAAAAAGAGAGGGCTCTAGGAGGAGGCTCTGAGGCAGCGTCAGGCCTGGACAGGCTGGGGCCACATTGTGCTGTCCTCTGTAATGAAACAAAGCACCGTCTCTAAAATGGTATTTTATGACCGTGTTGGCACTGAGACCCAGAGAGTCCAGGCTGGATTCGTTATTATATGCTCACTATTATTGTATTCATTTTTTTTTTCCTTCTGATTTTAAAACACCGCAACGGTCTGGGGAGCCCTACACACAATGTGGGCCCTGCGTGGAGGAAATAGCGCTGAACGGGTCAGGCAGCCCCGGATGTGTGCTACAGCTCCTTCCCCGGCACATGGGCAAAACCACTTCCTTCTCCTCTTTCAGGCAGAAAGGGGCTGAGCTGGGGGCCTCTCCTCGGGCCCATCGCCCTGGTCCAGGGTCAGTGGCCTCCCCACCTCGTGCCCCAGGGGTGGGGGGGGGGGCACGCGCCTGTCCTAGAGGCGCTGTCACTTTAAAAAGCCTGGCCATGGGGGTCTCATTTGCACGAAGTTCAGTCTCCAGAAACGTAGGGTGTCTCAGGCCACTTCTAGCCGGGCCAGCTCAGGCCCCACCACAGAAGGCTCCATTCTGATTACCTTGACCTGCTCGGGGCATGTGGTCTTACACACAGTAAAGGCCTCCCCTGAGCATGTCACAACAGAATCAACCCCCAGCCCTTGGTGACCACAGTCCTCAAAACCATGAACGGGCAGGTGGCCCCTAGAGGGACTTCCAGGAAAGAACCAGCCAGCCACAAGATATGGGGCTGGGACTCCAAGGCCCCTTCCTCTCTTGTGCCACATTCTGGGCTTTTCACTCGAGGCCCCAGCTGGTGAGTAGGACTTCCATGGCCCCATGTGGGGTGGCTCTCTGGGTAGGGACCACAGTGCCTTCTCAGCCCTGGGGACATGCGGGGGTGGGACAGCCAGGCTCTGCCAACGCTGAGCTTTCTGTGTTTTCAACCGTTCTATTCGTCCCACAATGCTTTCATTCTATTTGTTAATTCATTCTCTCCACAAACATTGGCTGAGCCCCAACTGTGGGCACCATGCTAGATGCTAAGGATGGAGAAGACAAGACAGGCACTGTCCCTGCCCTGCTGGAGCCCACAGTCCACGGGGAGACGGTTGTCACGCAAGTCCACATGCAGGCCAGGCTTGCACAAGTGGGAACAGCAAGGGCAAAGGCCCGGTGGCAGGAAGAAACCGGGCACGTCCGCGGAACAGACAACAGTTGAGGTGTCCAAAGAGTGGACATAACCGGATGTCCATCAACAGATGACTAGATTAAAAAACCGTGGTCCATCCTTTCAACGGATTATTATTCGGCCGTGCAAAGCAGTCTTCACATGTGCTACATGACGGATCTAGAAAACTATGCTGAGTGAAAGAAGCCAGACACAAAAGGCCACATCGCGTACGATCCCGTTTCTATGGAGTGTCCAGAACAGGCAAATCCAGAGACAGAAAGACTAATGGTTGCCAGAAGGCTGGAGGAGGGGGTCTGGGGAGTGACAGCTCATGGGGACCGAGTGAGGAGAATGTGTTAAAATGGACCGCAGGGATGGCGGCACATCGCTGTGAATACGCTGAAAGCCGCTTAATTGCACTTCGGTGGGTGGACGGTTTGGTGGGTGGATTAGATCTCAATAAAGCCGTTATTAAAAAAAAAAGAAAAAAGTCGAGGAGTCATCTCTCCCTGTCTGCCACTGCATCAAATCTCCTCTCTCAGCAAAAGGCCGGGTCTAAGGCAGGACGGAGGTTCCGGGACCCCAGCCTGACTCGGCGGGGGGCGGGGGGCAACAGGTGCAGACATGGAGCATCATGGGGCAAATACAGCTCAGAGCCGTGAGCTATTTACGTGACTTGTGCCCCGTTAAGAGACGAGATGCGAAAAACAGAAGTGGGTTCTGCTCTTGGGGAGCAAAACAAATAGCGATGCTAATAATAACGATGATGAGCACGATGCTGACAGCAGCCGATCCCTCAGTGACATGTGTCTATCCCAGGCTGAGATGCGCCATCCAGAGAGAGAGGGAGAGTGAGAATCCCAAGCACGCTCCGTGCCATCAGTGCAGAGCCTGATCTGGGGCTTGACCTCACAAACCGCGAGATGACGACCTGAGCCGAAATAAAGGGTTGGGCGGTTTGCCGGATGAGCCACCCAGGCGCCCCCAGGACTGTCTTTTAAATTAACGGGCATCCTGAGGACCCCGGACCCAACACCTGGTCACAGCTGCGTACCTGCAGGGAACGTGTGGACATAAAAATCCGTTAACGCTGATCTAGTCCAATCTATGATTTTACTGATGAAATTAAAACTAAGGAAAGAACTAAGATAAGCTGTAAAAAAAAAAAATCCGTTAACTTTAAAACGAGCTTTAATTTGTTTGTTTTCCTTAAGTGCATTTATCAATGTAAACAGAGCATGTTAAGAAATTTCAGGGGAGAGCAGACTATTGCTGGTATGTTGGTTTTAATTCCAAAAAGAAGAAACTACAACGCCAATGGCTTGGACTGACAGCAGCTTGGGGCGGGGCGGGGGGGGGGGGAGAGTTGGGGGGGAAGGATAAGAAAAAAATAAAGGCTCCCTGGTGACGCCTCTCCGACCTGGCTACCTGGTCCAATTGCAGTCTCTACAGGAGGGCAGAGCTGTCACAAGAGAACCTGGTGACGGCAGCTAAAAACCAACTCCGACTGCTATGCGGCCAGCCTGTCGCCTTGGGCCTCGGCCAGCGCCGAGCGCGGCCTCACGCTCTTGGCCACGTCCGGCCAGAGGTGCGCACGGGCTCCCAAGCACCTGGGTCTGCCACTGGAAATCAAAGACGGAATCACTTCATGGCACTACAGATCTGGAAAAATAAAAAATCTCAGCTAGAAAGAACGTCCAGTTTGGAGACAGCAGGAGGGAAGAGGACGCGGGGGGTGGGGGGCGGGGGGGCTGCCCGGGGGCCCAGAGGCAGACAGATGCCCCAATCACAGGTGGACCGTGTGTGGTTGGTTGCGTCTTCGGGGTCACGCGTGGCGTCCCCTCGGTGCTCAGGCGGGGAATGCCGAGAGAGGCCCACGGAGCCGGCCGAGGCTGGACTGCAGACCAGCACCTGGCTGTGAAACAGGAAGGGCTCCCCCCACGCTTCTTTCCTCAGGATTTCCGTAATTTGTGCTTCCCTTTGGTCTGGCTTGACAGTTAAGAAGAGAAAAGGGGGGGGGGGGAAGAGAATGGTTTTTGTCACTTGTCCAAAACTGACAGAAGAGGAGAAGGTAGGCGTCAGATGTGCTGGCTGGACGCTTTGTGGGCCCGGCATGCGTCGCCTCGCTCAGGGTGTGGGGGCCCAGCACTCCTGGAACCGTCGCTGGGCTCCGGGGCCTGGCTTCTGTGGTGGGGACGTGGACGGGCTTTCCGGTGGGGCTTCGGTTGTGCTGCAGGGAGGCCTGGAGACAGAGGCCCACCGTGCCGGCTGATGTTGGCGGCCACAGCTCCGCTCCAGCTTCCTCTCTGGTCACGTGGTGAGAGGGCCCGTTCCGCAGACCAGAAAAATAGCAAATCCTTAACTCATTCCATCTCCAAAGTTGAAAAAAGATCAGACAGTTACTAAAATCAACAATTTCTCAACTGTGTCTGGTGGCCATGGGCCCGGTGGCCGCGGCACGGCAGGGAGTGTTGGGGGGGGAGGGCCCCCGGCCGAGCGAGGGGCTCGCTCAGGACAGGCACAGTCAGCTCAGCTGAGCGAGGCTCAGAGTAAGGCAGTGCTCCTCACAGAAGAACACATCGGAAAAAGCTGCTTCTCTTCTGCTGGTCTGGGGTGATTTTGACTCCCTGGCTGCTCCCTTGGGGACTGTTGCCTTCCTGAAATTGCAAAGGGTTTTGCAAGGTCATGGCTGGGGATCAGCACTATGTCTCTTAACCAACCGGCCCACCGACCAATGAACCAACCACCCACCCGTCTGCCAGGATCCGGATGGTCCATCCACCCACCCGTCCCCTCCCATTTGTCAAACCTCTGCCACCTTCCAACCATCCATTCATCCGTCCCTTCCAACTCGCTTTTTACAAACCCCAGATCTGCTGCGTTCCCCCCCTTTCCAACCACTCATTCTGTCAGTCTTTCAGTCGCCTGCCCATCCCCCGTTCCATTCATCTCCTCGACAACTTTCCCACCATTTGTTGACCCATCTCATTCTCCTTTCCCTACTTCCGTCCCTCTATCCATCTATCCATCTGTGCTCAGCCCCTCCCGGCGAGGCAGCCCAGGGGCAGTGGAAAGACTGCCTCCTGGGATTGAGGGGAGGCTGGGCTCAAGGTCACAACGCCACTCACACAGGACTCCCCGTAACCGTGTGCCAAGGCTCGGACCCACCTCTCCCCTTGTCCACCTTCTGCCCCGCAGCTGGTGGCATAAGCCCTAATCTCTGATCTCGTCTGCTCAGTCCATACTGACACCCATCCACCTCCCCCAGGTTTCTGAGGAGTGGCCTAAATCCGTCACTTGAAGCCTCTGCGAGCTGGCCCCTGCCTACCCTGGGAACTCAGACCCTGCTTTCTGCCATTCTACTGTTTGCGTGCTTTGGTCTCCTTTTGACTAGTTTCTTCTCGCCTTTGTGCTCTTAGGTAAAACCTGAAGTTTTATTCAGGCAACTACCAAGCACTTATGTGGTGCTAGGCACTTTTGTGGGCGCTGGGCAGGCAGGGGTGAACAGGACAAAAGGTCCCGCTGGGGGCAGACAAATCGCACAGGTAATCAAATGAGTGGCGCTTTCCACTGCAGCGAGTAATGAGACAAAACAGGTGAAGGGTGGAGAAGCGTTTCGATGGCGATGTCTGAGCGGAGACCTCTCGGAAGCGCGGCCGGGGATGGTCCAGGGGCTGTGGTCAGCGGAATAACTGCCCCCCAAGATGTCCACGCCCTCGTTCCTGGAACCTGCACAGACGTGGTGGCAGAGACTTTGCAGACGCGATTGAGGAGGGGTGGGGACAGCGGCCTGGATCACCCAGGTGGGCCCCATCTAACCCTGTGACTCCTTAAAAGCAGAGAAACTTTCCAGCCGTGGTCGAGGACGAGCGAGACGAAGGAAGCAGGAAGCAGGGTCAGGGAGGTGCTGGGTGGCTGGCTCGGAAGACGGAGGAAGGGCTCACAAGGCAAGGAATGTGGTGGCTTCTAGAAGCTGGACAAGGCAAGGTGGCGGGTCCTCCCTGTGGGGAGGGCACCCCTGCTGACACCTTGGTCTCAGTCCAGTGAGACCCGTTTCAGACTTGTGACCTCCAGAACCGTCATGCTCGTGTGTCGTTGACGCTACTAAGCTTATTCTGGGAATGCATTCCAGCAGCCTTAGGACACGGATGTGCGAGGGGGGCGCCCACTGGGCCACTCCTGCCAAGCCGGACAGCCACTTTCCCCGGTGGAGAGGAAAGTCTAAAGGAACGTGGGGCATGTGAGGAACAAAAAAAGGCCTGCAGTGGACGGCAGGGAAGCGGCAGGGTGACAAGGTGGAGAGGGTGGCAGCGGCCCGGACGGGTTGTGGGGACGCAGTGTGTGCTCAGCGGCAAGGAGCGCTGGGTTGAGCGGAGCGGGAGAGCACCAGCGGTCCGGGAGGAGGGTGCTGGCGGGGCCCGGCTTCCCCTGATGCTCTAGGAGGGGAGGCAGGGGTGGGCAGAACTGGCCGTCTGAGTACCACAGATACGAACTTGCAACTAGCACATAGACAGTTCTGGAGATCTGATGCACGGCACAGCGATTACAGTCAAAGTTGCTTAAGAGACCAGATCTGAATTGTTCTCAACGCAAAAGAGAAACGATAAGTACGCGAGTATGTGAGATAACAGAGGTATCAGCTCCCAACGTGTTAAAACCAATGTCCTGTAAGCCTCAAATTTACACAACGTTCAACGTCAGTGGCATTTCGATTAAAAAGACAGATAGGAAGCCGTGGAGGCTGCAACTCTGCGCGTGAACAAAGGTGACAGGGAATGAGAAGGCGTTTAACTGTGAAGAGAGTACGCAAGGAGTGTGGCTGCACATCCGTGTTTCACAGTCTGGGCCTTGGAAGGACACGGCACATTCTAGGGGCAGTTGACAGGCCGATGCCGAAAGCACAGGCTACGGAAAAAGTGAGTGTGATGCTTAGTGTCACCGCCAGGGGGCGAGTGTCAGAAGGATCCTCTAGACTCAAACTCCGGCTGAAGAGAAACAAAATTACAGGAACACTGCACGCCGTCGTCGGGCCGTACGTCTGCTTGCGTGGACACGGTCCTGTTTTGGCTAAAGGGCTGCCACTAAATGGATCCCATCCCTTATGACTGAATTCGCAGCATCTTAGAATTCCGGAGGCATGTTTTCAGTCAGACGTGACCTACCCGAGTGGCATTTTGTGTCATGTGCGCACTCGCGGGTGACCAGATGTAACGCAAGCCAACGAATAGCTCACTTCACGCCCTTGAATCAGACAGCGAGGGGTGTCACCTGGCCAGGAAACAGGGGCTACTGGAATGGAGGGCTCCGGGCCAAGACTCCCAGCAGTGTTTAGGGGCTGAACACACCCAACGTAAACTCGAGTGTGTAGATGTGACCAAAGAAAGTGGTAGTTGTAGAGAGTGGGGACCATGAAACAAAAAGGCCAGAAAACAGACAAAAGGGAGGATGTGGGGGGATCCAGGTGGGACCTCTCAGAGGCCCCAGGGCCCTGGCACCCACCGAAGGCCACAGAACTGTCACAGCCAGCAGAACTTGGGGTGGACTCATCAAGACAGAAAGCTGGTGGCTGTCAGCCCTGCGGGGGGGGGGGGGGGGGGCAGGGGGCGTCTTGTCACGGACTGGGGGGGGTGGCGGACTGTGGCTCTGGGCCTGCCTGGGGCTTTTCTGCAGGAGGCTCTCTCTCCTCACACGTGCCATCTCCCAGGTAGGACGGCAAGGGCCGCGTGTCCCCTGCTGGCCCATGAACTTAGTAGGGAGCACCTGTCACGGAGCAGCTCCGGGCCCCAGAGCAGCGTGTCCCGTTGTGGATGCCCAAACCACTCCTGCTAACTCCTGCCCCTTTCCCAGAGATGCTCGGCTGGGTCTAGCTGGGCCCCGAAGAGCAGGATCTGCCCGGGGAGGCATCACAGCACTGAGGCCAAGGGTGGCTGGCTCCAACAGGGACCCATGCAAGGATTCAGAAAGCACATACACTCACCAGTTTTTTGTCCATTTTTGCTTTGATGTCTCTGGCGAGAGTGAAAAATGCCTGTGGAATAAGGATGTTGTCAGGGCCGCGGGAGGAGGAAGCGGGTAGGGACCTGCTGGTGCTGGGCCACTCCCGTGTAGGAGACGTGGCGGGACAGTGGGGTGGGCAGGGGAGCGGCGTCAGGGTGGCTTCCCGGGTGGGGTCTCACCTGTCCAGCCCCATCTCCTGCCACCACTGGGCCACTCCTGCCAAGCTGGACCGCCACCTCCCCTGAGCCAATGACCTGGGACATGGGGCCACCCTTGACTGGACACAGAGGAAACTGAGGTTCAGAGGGGTCGAGTGACTTGTCTGAAGGCACCCAGTGCCTAACTGACAGAGCCAGAAGGATCCAGGAGGAGGGCCCAGTTTTCCACCCCCGACTCCTGTGCTCTGTCCACTTTTGCCCCCACCTCTGACGGTCAGGTCAGGGGCCAGGCAGAGAGAAAGACAAGCCATTCTTAGCCAAACACACTTCGCGTGGGGTCCCTGCCAGCAGGGAGGCCTGGGAGGGCCAGTGCCAGGTAAAGGTTTGCCTCCCCATGCTTGACGAGGCTCGAGCTGGCCCCTCTTGGTAGGGAGGCAGGGTCTCAACGAACGCCCACGTGACGTGGAATATTCTGTTGCGAAGGCTGGTTTCGGTGCTAGGGAAGACCAAAGTGGTGGGCCTAAGGGTCTGGGGGACAGTGAAGGCCTCCCTGTGAGGGGCCACTTGGGCTGGGCCCTGAGGGGAAAGGGGGTGCAAGGAGGGTGTGGCACGGGTGGCCTGGGATGGAGAGTCGTGGGCAAGGCCCAAGCTGCGGGTGGCACACACCGCCTGGGGCTGGTGAGGGAGGGCCTTCTGTGCCAGGCGTATTGGGCTGAGGTTGGGAGCAACATGGAAGGTGCATTTTGGAAAGACCACTGGGGCAGTGGGATGGAGGTCGGCAGATCAGCTACACGGAGAAGAGCGGGTGGCCCGGGCCAAAGCTCAGTCATCTGGGCTTGCTGACCGGGGCCTGTCTGTGAGGGTGGCAGGGCCGAGGGCACACACGTGGAGCTGGGCCTGGGCACCTGTCAGCTGGGACTCTCTGAGGCCGTTTCTCCATTGGTAAAACGGCACCTGCTCCCCAGGGCTGCCCAAGAACCACTGAGGTAACAGCCTAGGTGCCCAGCCAGGGCCTGCACCTGCTGACGTCAGAACATGGCAAGTCCCTCAAGGGGCCTGGCACACTGCCTAGAAAGTGCCGCGCGGCCAGCCGGATGAGGGACCGACCTTAGGCAGCCCAGGGCCTGAGGTCGGTCCCCCTGGTAGAGCCTCCCTAGAGGGTGCAGCCTGTCCCTCAGCCCGGAGGGCCCAGGACTCACGTTCTCCACGTTGATGTTGGCCTTTGCACTGGTCTCCATGAACTTGATTCCATAGTCCAGGGCGAGCTGTGTGGAAAGGAGATACACACGTGCATGTTAGCCACTAGGTACCCCTGAACCCCACAAATCCTGAGCCAGGGGCAATGCAGGGGCAGGAGTTGGGGGGGGGGGGTCTCAAGCCATGGATCTGACTTCCTGGGCTGCTCCCTCAAGTGCCCAGTGGAGAGCAGGTGGTGAACATCCCTGGCAGGAGGGTGGAGGGGGCGTGGCTCAAACCACGGCTCTCTCCTCTGCTTCCTGTGGGTCCCACAGGTTCCAACCGGATGCCTTAAGGAAGCACACAGAGCACATCCCAGAAGCCGCTGCGTGTGCAGTCTTTAGACGGAAGCCCAGCGGAGGGAGTGCCTTCCACTCTCCCTTTGTCCTGAGTCCCAGACCCCCTCAGTCTTGTACAAGCCAGGCTGGCCGGTTATTGTATGCTTGTAGAGACTGTGAGAGAGTCTCCCCCAAAGCCCACTCAGCGAGTGAGCAATCGGAGACCCTCTGGGGCAGAACAGGCCTCCATGCAGAGAACCCTAAAACCCTGAGGTCCCTGTGCCACAAGGTGCCAGGCCCACGCCGGTGGCCATGCCCACCTTCTCTCCCCGTTCCTTGGACACTTGTCTCTTGTCGTTCACGTCACACTTGTTCCCGAGTATCATCTTTTCGACATCTGCAGAAGCATGCTGAAGGGGAGGGCAGACAGGTGGTGAGAGGTCAGAGGCCAACACACAGTCTGTCCCCCAAAATCCGCGTGGTGGGCCAAGACTGCTGACACACCCTTGTACAGGGGACGAGCTGAAGATCAGAGAGGCTGAGTGGCCTGTCCCACGTCACACAGCCAATACAAGAGCAGAGTCCAGGTTCTGGCTACTACTCTGACCGAGGACATGCTCTCTGGCTGCTGAGGACAGCTTCCCTACGGGCTGTGTCACCCAGGCCCCAAGGTCATCCCCGGGCTCCTGGCAGGGTCTGGCCTACGGAGGCAAGCGAGGCTGGGCTATTTACCCCCGCTCGCCTCCCTCCCTCCCTGCCTCTTCCGCTGGAGGCCCCAGCTGCTCTCCCAGGACCTTTCGCCCCACTCCAGCTTGCTCCGTTTGGACTCTGGAAGTGGGCAGCGCCTGGGGTGGCAATGGCCCCCCACTGCAGCCAGCCCCGGGGTGTCCCCATCCCCTGGCGCCCCCCACAGCTGCCTCATGCTTGTAAAGGGCTCCTCCTCCAACCCTTTCTTGGGCTCCAGTGGAAGGTTCCACGCTTCCCGAAGGACGAGGGTATGGAAAGGGACCTCGTCGTGTAGCTCAGATCAGGTCTCGTGAAACACTGCTCTGCTCCCTAACTTCCTGTTAACTGCAAGACCCTCTCGCCCACTGGCCACAAACACTGAGTTTCCACAAGGACCAATGGGAGTGGTTCCTTGTCCTCAGCCCGGGCACGGCCTCCGGCCAGCAGACCATCAGGTCTCACAGTGGGCCTGTCAGGATGGCGGCCTGGTGCCACTGCTCACAGATGTCAGCCGTGCCGTGACCTTTGGCCGTGGCTTTATGGATGGGTGAAGTCCTCTCGCTGTACCTCAGACCCGAAACCCCACCTGGTGAGTCACTGAGAGGCACAAGTGCTGTCGTCCAAGAAGGCTTTGGGGTGAGCCTGTCTGGGGAGCCAGAAGGCGGGGACGCCAGCTTTGGGACAGGGAGGCGGGGCTAACTGCCTTCTTTTCCCTCCTGGGTTCAAGGTCTGCTTTCCCAGCCAGCTGCAGTCGAAGAGCTGCTGGCTTGAACTCATATGGCTCAAACTAGCTCACACCCCGCTCTGCTGAAACTCAGAGTACAATCTGAAACGCCTGTCTGCCAAATGCAAGGGTCATGCCTATCCTGGAACCTCCCGTTTCTAGAAAGCACCAAATGCTCACAGTGACCAAGAGCTCAGGTATCTCTTCTCTCATGGCTGAGACACTGCCCAAACCTGACAGCCCCGGTGGGGAAATTAATGGGCTCTCAGGGCCACCCTATGATGACGCAAGGCCCATGTGTGGTCTGCAGGGTCAGCCACCTGGGTTCCGGTCCCCATTCCGGGTACATCCCTGGCCATGAATCTCTTGGCAAGTGACTTCTAGGGGTCTCTGTGCCTCAGTGAGCTCATCTCTTATCCGAGGAGCTCTGGGGTGGGGACCGAGGTGGGGACACGCATGAAGTTCCTCTGCACGTGAGGGGCGCAAGCCTTACCTCCTCAATATTCCGAATCCAGTTCCGGATGTTGTCAAAGGATTTCTCGTTGGTGATGTCATAGACCAGCATGATGCCCTGGGCGGGAAGGGACACAAACGTGTGCTCTGGACAAGCTGCGAGCTGAGGGGGAGGCCCCAGCAAGGTGGGGTGGCCGAGACCCCAGCAAGACACCCCTCCTGCCAACTCCCTCCACTCCACCCCTGGGGCCCTTCCTTCTGCTGGACTCTAGGACCGGCTCCTCCCTGGTCGCCCAGGCTCTAGTCCTGCCCACCCCGCCACCAAGGTGACCCTTCACCCTGCAGACCAGACCCCACCACAGTCGTGCTTGCAGACGAGCACCAGCAGGGCACATGTGCCCATGGCCTGGCAGCTCTGGGCGTCCCACCTGCCTCCCAGCCCCATGTTCCATGGCCCCAGGGCCCACAGTGCTGCCCTTCACTCAGCCCACCCTGCCTGAGTCTCCTCCGAGCACCTACTGCGCACCGCGTTCTATGGTAGGGTCTCGTTGAAGCCTCACAGCCCTCACAGGTGGGTCCAGCTGTCCCCACTCTGCAGACGAGGACCCAGAGGTGTGGGACGGCCAGGCCCGCCTCCCTTCCCATGAGAGAGTAAAGGGCGTAACTGGGGTCTGAACCCTGGATGGCCTGATCCTGACACTCTTGTGTGTTCCAATGACTCCACCCACGGGGCCAGCTTGGAGCGTGGGGCTGGGCGGCACTGAGGCCCCTGAGGGTCCGTTACCCACGTGTGAGCAGGTAGGAGACAGCGCAGGAGTCCCTAAAGAGCTGCAGAGTGAACCCACCTCCACCTGGGCCCGTGACCTTGCCGTCACTGCGAAGGACACGTGTCCCTGTTTGATACAGAGCAAACTGAGGCCCACAAAAGCGCCCTTAAAGATTCAAGCCCAGGAAAGACTGACCCTGAACAAGTTGGTCACACCAGCTCCCATTAGGAACCTCCCTGGGCCCTCATCAGCACCAAGTAACGCCGAGGGCCACCTTCCAGGTACAGGGCCCCAGCTGTCCTGGGCCGGCCTGGCTTACTCCATGTGCTCAGGCCACCCCCTCCCGACGGCCCGGCCCTGCATCCGAGACCGCTGGTGCCGGCCAAGACGTCCCTGAGGCTGCCCGAGTCTGCAGAGTGAGAACGTGGGCTGCGGGCACTGGGTGGAGAGCGGCGAGGACATGTGATAAGACCTCAGGGACGGGACAGGAGAGCCCCTGCAATTCCGAAGCCCCGCCATGAACCCAAGGAGACACGCAGGGGCCTCGCAGCCTGCCACAACCGAGGCCCTGGCCAGGACCCCTCCGGAAGGCCATCTGGGGGCCCCCTTTGGGGAGACTGAACGGAGACCACCTGCAGGACAACCAGGAGCTTGTAGAGGCCGTGCTGTTGGCCACTCCCCAGCCAAGGCCAGCTCGAGTACGAGATCCCGGTGCGCAGACTCCCTAGGTCAAGCACCGCGGAGGCCTCTGGCCGTCAGGGCAAGAAACGCCACGAGGTCCTGAGAACTTTCCTCCCTTTTATCCAGGGACTGGCCCCTCGGGTGGCCCAGGGCTCTGGCCACCACCAGCAAGTTGACACCCCATGCTCCAGATTCCAAGGTCCCAGATATTCACCAACCGAGGGGTGGGGGCGGCGGGTGGAGCTATCAGGAGAGAGAAGTGCCGAGAAAACACGGGATCACCCTATTCCAGGTCCTCCGTGGAAACTCTCCTCGGGGCCCCAAGTGACCATGTTCCCAGCACCCACTGGGCACGGCTGCCCCTATCAGCTTGTAAGCTCCCAACGGGACAATGGACACCCAATGTCCCCAAATTTGGGACCCAAGAGTCTAGTACCATGCAGGGAGAGGGCGATGGCTGTGATGGGGGCAATGTTCTCTGAGCTATCCAGTAAGGTCACCCCTGGCCACACGTGGCTCTGCGGTGCCTAAAAAGTGCGACCAAGGGGCTGGATTTCTTACTTGCGTCAATTTACACTCAAAGAGCCACATGTGGTCGCTGGCTTTATATATGGGTTCTATAAGGCTATATATATATCCAATCTAGGACTGCAAGCCACCAACACCCTGGCTCAGGCCAGCGTCATCAAGGGCTGGCTGAGGATGTGGGCACTGGAGACAGCCAATCGGCACTGGCCCAGTCATTTCCCCTCTGCGTGAACTGAAGCAGGACATGGAACCATGCTAGGCCTTAGGTCCCCTGTCAGTGAAACGTGGACAACCGTGGCACCCATGCTCCGCTGTTAATGGCCAAGACCTGGGCCCAGCAGCTGGCACACGAAAGGCCTCAGAGAATGGGGGCCGTGGGGGGGCTATTTCAGCCCAGATGGGGAGGGGGCCTGCCTGAGGCCACACAGCAGAAGCTCCCCCAGGACCCCGGTTCCCCGAGGCCCCTGCCCCACCAGAGCACAGCCAGGTGAGAAGAAAATTAGCAAATAAATTTTAATGAGGAGTGCTAAGGTTGCAATGCACACGACTGAGTTTCTGTTATGTTTCAAAAGCTGTGTGGGATACTCTCAATGCCTCCATTCATTTCTGCCGTCCACCAGTATTTCCTGAATACCCACCACATACCCAGCGTGGTCCCAGGCATGGGGCATACGGCAGTGACCGAGACGTGGCACTGCCCTCACAGAGCTTGTGGTCTTGCAGAGGAAACAGGCATGTATGCGGTCACATGATGGGGTGTGCACCAGGCGCCGGAAACGGGGAGATGGCCACCCGCCCTCGTGGCTGCCCGGAACGGAGTCCTGTTCTCTGTTCCACTTTCCAAGTAAGGAGATGCAGCTCAGAGGGTGACCCAGGGTGCTGAGCCAGGGGCCAAGGCTCTGCCTCCCGCTCCCAGACCCTGAGTGCTCCACTGTGTGCACACCTCACATGTGCTCGACCCACTCGGAGGGCAGGAACCCGGCCTATTCCGGGTCCTCCTCTGCATCTAGTTCAGGCCTGGCCTAGAGAAGGTGCTCCGTAAAAGCACCTGAGGGATGGGGAACGAGTCTTCCTGTGATAGCACCCTGCCTCTGGCCCGGGGGACCATACAACGGCCAACTGCCCGGAGCAAGCCAACTCCTGGATGATGTTCAAGTTTTCAGTAGCAAATTCCACAGAGACTGACACAGGCCACGTGAGCGCTCCTAAGTGTTGGGGCATGCTATCTCCAATTTCACTGACCTCACCTAGAAGAACCGGCTTCCTCTGTCTTCCCTCATTCCCAAAGAATTAACCGTCCTTAAACCCTGCATTGTCCCTGAAGCAGAAGAGGATGTATGTCGGGGTGGGGGCAGGGCACATAGCCTTTTCCTAAAACTAACCCGGGACCGAGGACCCCGGAGGAGCCCGAGCACAGACTCCCCAGAAGCATCCGGGTTCGGGCATTCACGAGAGTGATGTTCACGTGGACTTTAAAAAAAGAAACGAAAACCAGTCCATACCATTGCGCCCCTGTAGTAGGCCGTTGTGATCGTCCGAAACCGTTCCTGACCAGCTGTGTCCCTAGAGGAGAAGAAGGGAGAGTGGTGACAGCAAACACGAATCGTCATCACCGTGGGAACAATGGGTACTCAGCCGGGATGGACGCGGGTCGTTTCCTAATTCACTGTCCGACTGTGGGACAGCACCTTTGTCCTCTACTCTTATAGAGGAGGAAACGGTGACTCAGGGGTGTCAAAGACCTGCCCCATAGGGCGTAAAGTCATTCCCTCCAATGACCCCTCTGCTGCACCTCTGTTTCCTGGGGATTCTTCCCAGAGTTTCCGGCTCACAGAAGAGCCGAGATCGGATGTCAGCTGTGAAAATCCAGGGCCATGCTGGCATGGAAGGGGCCGGTCACATGGCTGGAGGGGTGTACCTTCATGCTTGCTTGCTGTCTTGGCAGAAGCCAGGGAGCAAGTCTTCCCTCGCTGGTGCAGGGCGACACCTGGGTGAGACACATCGTGCCCAGCCCAGCTCCTGGCACAGGGGGCATTCAGTGCTCGGTGTAAACATGGCCTAACTGATTGGTGGCGGGGCCAGGGCAAGCCCCATGTCTTTTGTCTCTGGATTCGGGGTTCCTTTCGTGACCCTGCGAGGGTTCTGCATGGCTGGGCTGCACGGAGGCCCCTCAATCTGGGGCTCGGCTGGCTTTCTGACACCAACGGCAGGTGACGTTAGTGGTTAGGAACAGTCATTTCTATCCTCCACCACGGCCCTAGTCTAGAGAAGCGTTAAGAGAGTCACTGACCCCATCGAGACTGCTGAGAGCAGAAGTAGGAAGAGAGGAGAAGAGGAAAGTGAAACTTCTGCCAGCTGCCGCCGTGTCACCTTGGACTCCGGGCGCCGAGGCTGCTGGGGAGCCACGTGGTAAAGATGGAGATGCTTCTAGGGCTTGTAACTTATGAGGCAGCCAGAGACCAGAGACCAGAGATGGGCAGATTACCAGCTGACGAGGCGTCAGGCCTCATCCAGATTTCCACTCTGGAGTCAGACCAGAGGCGAACACCACGGGAGTCGAGGGGGCGCTCTGGGCAGGCAGAGTGAGGCTCACGCTCTGAGACTCGGGGGAGGGAGACGGGCTGCGGGGAAGGTGGCTTCGTGGCCCCCCTCACGGTACTCCCTCCCACCACAGGTGCTCGCTAGGGCAGGGAGACTTCACCACCCTCTCACATGTGACTTCTCTTTCATTTCGCTCAAGGCTCATACTTCCCCGTGGGTGATGTGGCTGCAGGGCGGGGACTCCCCTTCCATCTGAGCATCTGAGCTCAGCCTTCCTGGCACTTCCGAGGGGCTACAGACCCCAGTCAGCGACAGGACTCACAACCTCTCCGATTTCATGTATCACAAGAAGTCAGCCCCAGGTAAGCGGAATAGAAAACAGGTCTTGCCGCTGGGCCTGGCCTCAGCTTATTTTTAGTTCTGGGATTTCAGGTCTGTGGGCTAAAGAAGTAAGGCTTGGGTGGCGCCTGGGTGGCGCAGTCGGTTAGGCGTCCGACTTCAGCCAGGTCACGATCTCACGGTCCGTGAGTTCGAGCCCCGCGTTGGGCTCTGGGCTGATGGCTCAGAGCCTGGAGCCTGTTTCCGATTCTGTGTCTCCCTCTCTCTCTGCCCCTCCCCCGTTCATGCTCTGTCTCTCTCTGTCCCAAAAAAATAAATAAACGTTGAAAAAAAAAAAAAATTTAAAAGAAGTAAGGCTTGGGCTTCCCCGGGGGTGGGGGAGAAAAGAGGAAATGATGTCTGGCCTTCTTCAGCGAGCTGATAGGGTCAAAAGGAAACACTGGGCTGGGGCATGGCGTTGTCCCAAAGCCTTCACCACCGCCCAGGCACAGAGGGTACGCTCCAAGTCCAATGGAAGCAGGCCACTCGGAAGCCCAGGCCCAGCGGTGCCCACATCGAAATGCTGAGCTAACCCGGACTGGCAGCTATGTCCCCAGAAGGTGCTGACAGACTCCAGGCCCCAGTAACCAGCAGAGCCCAGTCTCTGGGGTTTCGGAAGAAAGCCTCACGCGTATGGCTAGGCACAAAGAGGTGGAGGCCATGGTCACAGGGAGGGGGAAAGAGAGAGGCACCAAGGCTTCTGGCTCAAAGCACTCCCTGGGTGAAGGGGCGGAGGACGCCAATGCCTCTTACCATATCTGTAGCTTAATTCTCTTGCCATCGAGCTCTATGGTCCTAATTTTAAAGTCAATTCCTGAAAGAAAAGGAAAGAAAAGGCACATCACGGTCAGCCCACTGCCCAAGCTGCATCTGAGGCAGCCGCTGCCAACCTGTTACGGAGCACCTGCCTGGTACTGGGGCACCTGGGATCTCGGAAGCTCCCACAACAAGTCTGGAGGCGCCTGGAGAGAACTTTCTCCTCTCCTGGAAGGGGAAGCTGAGGCTCAGAGGGCAGACCGAGCTGTCAGGAGTGAAGCCCCAGGTGGCACAGGCTGGCGGGCAAACCCAGGTCCTTCAGGCGACAAAGCCTTGTTCTGTCCCCTCTGCCCACCAGGCAGCCTCTCGGAGTCGGCCTCCACGGAATCTTTCGAGGGCCAGAGCCCCACGCCTCCCGCCACCTAGCACCAGGCCCTCCCAAACACACAGGGCATGGAGCCCCAGGATGCCCCCCAATACTGCTCTCACGAACCTCCAGCCTTCGCACACGCCGTTCCTTCTCTGCGGGTGGTCCCTATGCCGCCCACCTGTCGCCCTAACAAACTTTCTCCTTTCATTTTTTCAAGTTTATTTGCTTGCAAGAGAGAGAGAGAGAGAGAGAGCGTGCATGCACGTGTGCACGGGGGAGGGGCAGAGAGAGAGGGAAAGAATCCCAAGCAGGCTCCACACTGTCGGCACAGAGCCCAACATGGGGCTCGATCCCACGAACCATGAGTTCGTGACCTGAGCCAAAAGCAAGAGTCGGACGCTCAACCTCTGAGCCTCCACCAGACCTGCTGGAAGGTCGCCTTCCAAGAAGCCTTCCTGACCCTGCCCTCCTCTCCCACTCGTCGGCTGTAGTCCCCTTTCCCCAAGACCAGGGTGACCTCTCAGCCTCCTACCCCCTCAGTCCCCTCCCCAGCTTTCCTGACCACATTCAACCATGTCACGAAGCTAACCTCTGTTCCAAACCTGCCAGCGTGTCCACCAACGGATGGGCAGATGAACAAAACGTGGCCCACCCGTACCACCACCCGGCCGTGAAAAGGAATGAAGGCCTGACACACGCCGCGACAACCGAAAACACCTTCCAGATGCTTCCGCCACCCCCTCGGCCCCAGGATGAAGTGAGAACAGTTGAGCGTGTGCGCCAAGGTCCTGCCTCGCCTGGCCACCGCGCGGCAAACAGCTCCCACGACTGTTTCCTAAATATGCCGCGCGCAGTCTGGACTCAGGGCTCTCGTGCTCGCTCTTCCCTCTCTTGGAACGCCGCTTCCTTCCATGACTTCCTGGCTCCCCCGGCCCTTCACTCAGGCCTCTGTTCAAGTCACCTCCCCAGGTGAGCCTTCCTGACCATCCTCACTCTCTCTCCCCTCGCTTCTTTTCCTTCTTCGGGCGCACACCCTTGACAGTGCATGTTTGTGCATTTGCTCCACGGATCTTGGGGTGAAAGTTGCCCTTGGAAAACAGCCCAACCCTGCCTTTACCTCCGCGAGTTTGTTCTACATCTTTGCCCTCGAAGCCTGGAGGCGGGAGCCTGGCTTGAGCCCTCAGAACTGATGACAGGATGTTAATTCCATCGCTGCCCACCTCAGGAGCTGTCCAGGGGACCACAGGGAATATCAGTCTGCACCTGAAATGTGCCCACTGGGACAGAAGCCCCAGGAGAGCAGGGACTCAGACGTCTTACTCATGGCTGTGTCTCCGGTAACTCAGCATGGCAGAGGCCAGCTATGTATCTGCTAGAAACTGATCACCCAGTCCCACACACACACACCTTGACTACAGGCCTTGTTACATTGGTTTCCCTCTGATTCATCCCAGTCATTTCTTCAGCCCCTGCAGCCGTGCTGGCACACAGCAGGCGTTGGGGAAAGATGGCAGGGCGAAAGAAATAAAAGCCACAGGGTGCCGTGTGGTTTACGGAGCACGTTCACATCTGCCATGTGTCTCCCTGAAGGTATGAGTGAATGGGGCCCCAAGGAAGCCGTGGGAGCTGAGCCAGGCTGTGAAGAACCAATTCTGAACTTGGGCGCCGGGCCAAGTTCACACCGCCAATGATCGATGCAGCTTTTGAGAACGGGCTCTGGCAAAACGAAAGCTGGGCAGGAAATGAACAGCCACTTAATCCCTGATCCATAAAGACAACCCAGAGGTGTACTCAGTGCCAGTAGAGAATCACCTTTACACATTCAGTTGCATTTCAGGACTAAGCGGCCCAGTGTTGTTCCTTCCTAAAACATCCCCTACCTCCTGTCCCAGGTCCACAGGGACACGTGAAATCAAGATGCCCTGTTTAATCGGCAAAGCCCCACAGCATCACTCTGTCCTAACCTCTTCCTGGGTTTCATTAACACACCAGATTTAATTAGGAAGTGTTAAATTTTACAAGGCTAAGAATTATGAGGCCATCGCTTCAAGGTCAGGATGAATTAAATTTGCTCAGAAGACAGAGGCCTACTGGAAAACTACAAATGTAATCAGAATACTGAGGTGGGAGGGAAGGATTCTGGGTTTAAGTGCCACCTGTACCTCCCTAGACGACCCTGCCCAAGCCAAGTCTTTGTCTGGAAGTGGAGGCCGGCCTCCTCGGAGCCCTAAAGAGCTAGACTGGGTTTCCTGGACAAGAATGAGAAACCAACAGAAAGATCCAATCTCCAAACTGATCTCACTAGTGCTTGTGCTGAACAGGAAGTTTCCGACGCTGGGACACTGAGGTCTGGGTGAGAGCAAGCCACAGCCTGCCAGGACGTAACATCACTTCCTGATTCATGGAGATGCAAACGCTATCCCAAAGTTGGACACTGGAGTGGTGGAGGGGGAGGAATCAGAAACCTCTGGGTCCAGGGATGAGATGCTGTCACTGCAGAAGCCAGAAATTCTGCTTCCTCCAGGCCGCCTCCGGCCACGATAACAACCTCTTATTCGTTGTACATTTACGATCCTCAACCATCCAGGGCACTGGTCAAGGCAGAGAGCATCACTCCTAAACTGAAGAAACAGGGCTCAGAGTCTAAGTGCTTGTTCAGGGTCGCCCAGCGCCTGGAAAGCTGGAATGACCATTTCCAGTCCAATTCTCTCAACTGTCAAGTGCAGCTCCTGGAGAGGGGCAGGAATCGAATGAGCAGCTCATGGTGGGGTTCAGGGAGATAAGGTTATTGGGCTCGAGTTACACAGGGGGTAAAGCAAAGCCTGGTTCCTAGGCTGTCCCCATTCAGAATCAACTCCTGGGCTTGCTGACTATTCTGGAACAAGGCTGCATAGCTCACAGGCCACTCCATTTGATTGGTGTTACTTCCAGGTCAAACGTTTTCACACGGGCAATGGCTGTTTTTGTGACATGGGGACAAGTCAGCTCCACTTTTGTGGATATCAGAACTGAGAAGCAACAAGCCAATTCTGTTCAGCCACAACGTGGGCTGGCTTTGTGGGAAAGGCTGTTCTGCAAAGTGACAACTGGTGTCCCGGGCCTCAAGATAGGGAAGTCGGCACTGTCTGTGGCAGCGGCTGATTTTGGTTTCTCACTCAGGTTTTTATCTGGCATCTCCTTGGGGATGACAGGTCCCAGGGCAGGCAGCTGTCAGTCATCATTGCTATCACCTTCTAGTGGGATGGAAGGTCGGGCAGAGAAAGGCTCCAGACTCTTTCTTGCCATTCCTTCTAGAAGAAATTCACCCATGGGGGAAACAGGGTCAGGGAGAGGGGCTTAACCCCTGAATATTACAGAGGAAAGAGCAGGAGAGGGCTTGCCCTGGGGATGAGTGCTCCCATCCAATGGTCCAGTCTTGATTTTGGGCGTTAGACCCACACGGATTCAAATTCCATCCTTGCCACCTGCAGACTGTGTGACCTTGGGTGAGTCGCATGCCCCCCCGAGCCTCAAATTCCTCAGTGAGGCTCATAACAGCATCTAACACAAAGGACTGGAGGGTGTAATAATGTACATAAAGGGGCTAGCGCACAGTACATGCTTAATAAGGTCAGATGTCAAAGGCCTCTTCCTACGGCCAACTCCCCAAGCCTGTTTCACTTCTGTAAGACGGCGACCCCAAAAGAACAGCTTCGAGGGCTGCTGTGTGGACGGCACGAGATGACCGGCGCCAAAACCCCAACCCAAGACCTGTACTTCCTGACGAGCAAGCTGAGAGTTGGGGCCTCAGTCTCCCCATCTGTAAAATGGGCCCTTGGTTCCTATCCCCTTCCCCATAGCCCGGGAACCCCCGAAAAGAGGTGGAAGCGGTTGCTCTTTTCCCCTCCGGTCCCCTCGACCCTCTCTAATCCCTGGATCCGTCCGGCCCAGCCGCTCCCTCAGCCCCAGCCCTTCAGGGGCGCGCCCGGCCCGGGCCTCCGGCGTCCCCGGCCGCTCCCCGGCCCCGCTACCTATGGTGGAGATGAAAGTTGAGTTGAACGCGTCCTCGGAGAAGCGGAACAGGACACAGGTCTTCCCCACCCCCGAGTCCCCGATCAGCAGCAGCTTGAACAGGTAATCGTAGGTCTTCGCCATATTACACTCTCTCCCCGACGGGAAGTGCGGCCAGCGCCTCGCCACTGGCCGCTGGTTCCGTCCATCAGCGCCGAGCCCGCCCCCTATTGGCTCCCGGCCCGCGGCGCGTCACCCAGGCCGCCACCCTCCCCCGCGCCCCTCCCGTCGCGTAGAGACGTGGGGAAGGGGAGAGCAAGGCGCGGTGCCGGAAGCGGGCCGAGCGCGCCGGTCATTGGTCGGCGCTAGGGACAGGGCGGGCTGCAATTGGCCAGCGGTGAAGAGTCCAGGGGCTTCGAATGAAGACCAGGGGGGCGGGGCATCGCGTGTCCCCGCCTTCTGCCCGCCCCCGACTTGGGGGAAGCCACGCCCCCGGGTGGGAGTGGCAGGGCGGGGAACGTCGCCAACGGCTCCGCGCGCCCGCAGTGGGGCGCGTGCGCATGCGGCCCGGGAGACCGTTGGGTGCCGGCAGAGGGCGCACGCGCGGCGGGTTCTCCGGTTCCCGCCCTCACGGCCCGCGCAGCCTCCGTAGGCTCCGGGAAGAGCGCGGGAAGGGAGTGCGCGGGTGGCGGTGTCGTCTGGAGGGCGCTGCGTCCATCCAGGGGGAACCGAAGAGGAAAGGAGAGTGGGGACGCTCGTCATCGTCGAAGCGAGGCCTCTTCGGGACGTCTTCCGGGGTCTCGGCGCCGGCCGGGGGGACTACTCCGCCGCCTGAGCGGCTTTACTGCCACCAGCCGTACCCGCGGGAACTCCTCGCTACGCGCCTTTGGACCTAATTAGGGACTGTCCAGACCACTGTCTGCCTGCAGTTCCCCCCCCCCCCCCGACCCCCCGCCAAGCCTCAGCCGCCAGGGGAGCTAGGGTCGTGAGGATGCTAGGAACAGTCACAAGCGTTGTCCTTTGCCTGCCTGCCTGTTGTCGGCACGTACGAAAACGACACCGAAAGTCCTTAATACCCACCCTAACCCACTGGGGTCAGTAGTCTGATTCTGCCTTTTTATGCTGAGCAAACCGAGGCCAGAGCTTAAGGGACCCTCCCGGGCTCCAGAGTGGGAAGGTGGCTTTGAGCTGGGACACGCCAGCCTCGGAGGCCTGAGATCCGGGTGGTGTCCTGCTTGTCAGAGGTGGGCGTTGGGAAGGCGTCTAGACTCACATAAGGCTCCTGCCCAAGCCGGCCCTGGCCGCCCTTCCTGCCTCCCTCTAGGGCCAGCCCCGCTGATCTGGCTGCTGGGGGGCGGCGGGGGGCGGGGGAGAGCTTCAAGCAGAGCCGCTTTGGCGTCTGTAACGTTGGGCGCCACCGACCACCTTCCTGGGACTTGGACCCTTCTACTGGCTGGTTTCTTCGGCCGTGACGCCTCCCTTCCCTACATGCTGCTGCTCAGATCCCATGGCAGTCTTTGGGGTTTCCGCATGCCCCTTAGGAGTTCCTCGCGGTTCTAGGTCTGTTCCGCCCTCTGGGTGATCTCCTTCAATACTGTGGCTGCTGAGATCTCCGCACAGGTGATTCTTGGAGGAATCCACATAGCCCGGCCATCCTTCTGTGTCCAGCTGCTCTGTGGACTTGGCAAAGGTACTTTGACAGGTCCACAACCGAACGTGTCAACTTCTACTCGGACTGGCGTGGCCTGAATTACCTTCCGAGTGAAACCGAAGCCCGCTCAGACACTTCTCTTTCACCTTCACATGTGGGTTCTAGTAGTTGTTGAATCTTGCTCTTCTCTGCACTGGTCTGGATTATTCTCCAATCCAGATTTCACTCTGTGGTATGTTTGTTCTAAAACACTTATCCACTACCCGTTGGTGGTCAGTTGGGATCAAGTCATTGCCATCTGGCCTTAACCTAGGTTATGCCTAGGTATGCCCTAGGTTCCGCATACACTTCATGGGATTGGGAAGCTCCCTGAGACATGAGATCAATTTAACAAACACTGAATACTTCTGTTGAATGCGAGACTCCAGATGGACTATAACAGTATCTAGATTTTAGACTGCAGCCCCAGGGAGTGGGCAGGAGGGAGAGAAGGAACTTCAATCTAGTGATGTGGGCAGGAGGGAGAGAAGGAACTTCAATCTAGCGATGGTAGGGCACCTAGGGAAGGGGAGGATACTTTATTCATTGACATTCCACTTCTGCCATCGAAACAAGCTCACAGCGTCCGCCAAATGTTGAACATGAAGGAAATGTTTTTAATTGCACTTGGTGAGCAAAAAATTGTCTACACACACGAATGTTTGGCTTTCAATTCTCTTTGACTCCTTATCCCATCAGATCGTGAGACCAGTATCAAAGCAATTCTGGTAATGAAACTGCAGTCACCTTTGACATTCTCTTCTAGTTACCTGCCAGCCAGTCAGCTGTCTCAAGTTATCTTCCTCCAGATCACTTCCTTTTCATTCCCAGGCAAGCACTATCTGGGATTAACTGAAACCACTTCCTAACTGGCCACACCGCCTCTAGTCTACCCCCCCATTCTAGTCCTTCCTGAAAATGACTAAGTGGATTTTCCTAATGTGTTTCTTTGTTGATTAGTCTTCAGCGGCTCTCCACTCCTGACCAAATTAAGTTGGGGCTCTCATCACTATGGACCAGTTTGCCTTCCAACTTTCCTCCTTCCTTCCTTTATATACGCAACACACAGAAGCCTTACGTAGGCAGGCCTTGTGCCTTCCTGACTCAAGCAACAGGGACCATTTTCCCTGCTCCTGTCTCATCTATTAAAATCCTAGTTATTCTTCACAGCCTGGCTTAGGCGGGACTGGGTATATAACAAAGGACAGGAGCTTTTGCATTACTGAGGCCAAGTGCTCTCACCTGAATGTAGAGGTAATAATCCCCTTTCATGAAGTCACGGTATAAAGCAAATAACATTTGTTAATCATCTTGGCACAGTAATCTTTCCATCCTACTAACGTTCGCTGAACCAGAATACCTTATGTGTCCCCCCACCCCCAAACACATTCTAAAGTTCACACAAATGATAGTTTATGTAAAAATTTATTTGACCAAAATGTAGAAAAAGTGATACTATTACATATGATACAGTTGCGAGAATCTAAATGAAAGGTGTGCGTTTTATTTAATTGCACAATTTGCTAGTGTACCTTCTGGGTAGTGTGATGCTTAATAAATAGGAGTGAGGGGCAGAGAATTTGGATAAGCTAGAAGCAGGGTGATTTTGTCAGAATTGTAAACTTGAGTTGGCCCCCACACTGCTGGGGAATGTGGAATGTTTCAGCTCTGAGATGTTACCCCAGAAAGCAGAAAGACAACAAAGCCAAAATGCAGCTGTGCCTACAAAATGCTCCATATCCAGTTTAATCAGGAGTTTCTTGGTCTTTCATTAACTTGGTCCTGAAGAAGGAATTAAAGTCCTACATAAGTAAATCTTCAGTTTGCTATTCCCGGAAGTATACAGGAGAGGAAGCGAGGCCCATTGCTCTATCTGTACTTTGCTGTCAGAGAGGACCCTTCTGCCCAGTAGTTGTCAGCATTGCTCAATTATTGATGGCTCGCAGTCTTTTTGATAGGACTTCTCTGAATGAGACTGAATTCTGCCACATTCATTCCTGCTAAGCAGATGGTCTCAGATCAGAGCAGACAAGCATGGGTCATTATTGGAATAAGAGATCTGCTCCTCAGAGAACTTCAGAATGAAAGAAACCTGTAGAGGAACATAGGATCTATCCAGAAAATATCTGGGTAATTATTACGATGATTTCCCAAGCATTCTCCTGCTACCTGCCCAGAGGATGTTTGTTCTGCATGGTGGTGTGTGGGAAAGAGCCAGGATGATAAGGTTGATCTATGGTTTATGACTTCCCACAAGGCAAGCCCTCTTCCCCCTCCTCTCTTTTTTTATGCTCTGGATGGAAAATCCCTACCCATTTTAATGGGATGGTCCCTGGCTACCCGTCGTGTGACCAACAGTGGCCCAGAAGGTTATGTATTCTGCGGCCTTTTAAGTTCACCTGTGACTAGACACTGGCGTTGGTTTTTGAAAGTATAAGGTTGTTTATTCTCCCAGGAACCAAACGCCCTCAGTCTCTATAGGCGTATGCTCAGTATGAAATACCCTGCCTACCTTATGAATAAATGCAACTTAAAGATAAAAATAGAGCTGAAAAAGCTGGTGCCATTTGAAAAAAGGAAGGAATGAGATTTAACGGGGTGCTCAAAGCTTCTCTGATACAAAATATTTGGTCACGTACTCATAATTTGCTTGACATTTCCAGCAAAGCGAAGATTTCAATAGCAAAAGAAACTTCTTACAAGAGAAGAGAAAGACACAGAGCTCTGGAGTTTCTGTTGGAACAAGACTCTTCTGTTTTGGTTATATACAGTTAAGTTCGTTTAGTGTCTGATCCAGTGTCTGATGTAAGCCCACGTTCTCTTCTTTGGCCTGGGCAAGTTTTTCTGGTGAGGATTAAGAGTGGGGGGAAAAATAAATTAATAAGCATCTAAAATTTTGTTAAGAGAAAAAAAAAAAAAAAAGCTTCTAAAACCCCACACCGTCGGAGTGAAAGTCATAGCGGAGAAAGTACTCCACATTTAATTATAGCAGAACACCATCTAATAACAGGGTTTGAGTATCAAATACGGGAGTCAGATACGGTTTTGAGATAAAACACAGAGTCTTCAACTAACTTTGAATTTCAGGCACACGACAAATAATTTTATAGTACAGGTCTATCCCAAATGTTGCATGAAACATACTTAGGCCAAAAAATTATTCATTGCCTATCTGAAATTCACATTTAACTGGGTGTCCTGTGTTTTAACTTGGTAAATCTGGCAGTCTGGAGTTAGAACACCTGGATGTAAGCCCCAGCCGTCCCTCTGAAATAAGGCATTTAATCTTGCTACATCTCCGTTTCCCCGTCTGTCAAGGATAACGACAACAATGTGTGGTGTGGGAATTAGCATAAGGAGATAATAAATGAGACACCCTACAGAACTTCTGAAGTGCTACACAAACATCAGATCTGGGAAACAGGACATTTCTCCCCTAGTGCCAGTTTGGTGGCCTTTGGTAGGAAACTATAATCCTGAAACCCGTTTTCTCCGTTGGAGCTTCTGGGAACGGCCATTTAAATTCCAGGCATAATTGTGTTTTTGTGTCCGTGTGTCCACAGCAATGTAGTCAAACCCCAGAGAAATGCAGCATGACTAAAATCTAAGTCAGATTACGGGTGAATTATTAAATGACCGAGCTGATAAAATAAAAAATTTAAAAACTAAAACAGTGAGATGCCATTTAGAGCTGTGCGTGACAGAGCTCAGGACAGAACCGGTTTGCAGTGAGTGATGGCTGATAAGAGGACTAGGCCAAGAATCATTAAAATACTGGAGAAAAGCAAAATGCCTCCTAAAAATGTGATAGGATCAGCTTGGACATTTTCAGAAAGGAAAAAAAAAAAGGCTGCGAAGGTGGCAATCTTTCAACTACAACCGCTGGGCCTTTCATCCGATGAGGCCCTTAGAACCTCAAGTTGCTACGATCTGGGCGGATTCTGTCAGAAAGGAAGAGTGACCTGGGCCCGACTAATCTGGACGGACGGCGCCAGTTCGGCGTGAGCCAATGTCTCCATGGTCTCTCCTAATCTTTACCAACCAAGACATCGCTTTTGTTTTGCAGAAGAGTGAAGTGGCTCGTTCAGGGTCCCACGGCTGAAATGGCAGGGCTGGGATTCAAACCCAGGTCTCCCCACTACAGATGCGGACCTCAACTCACCACTTAGATTCCCTGGCATCTACTTTGTGGTAGGTGTCAGATAAAATAACAGGTAGTCGTAGATTTCTGTAGCCCTAATCTCTGTACATGAGGCTCCACCTAGTTGCTCAGTTAAGCTGAACGACCGGATAAGCAGGGCTGCAGTTATTTCAAAGGGCGGAGGATACCTAGGTCTGGAAAAGTCCCAGGAACAAATATACACAGAGAGAAAACAAAAAACACCCACACCCCTTCATAGGCTAATTTTCCCAGGGGCGTAAGTATGGCAGTGTGTGAGGGGAGTGGCTTATGCAAAAATTCAGGGGGGATGACAGGACACCAGGGAGAGGCTGGGCGTTTAAGGGAGATGGACTTTGGAGGGGTGAATACAAAGACCCCACCTGAATAAGAAATCACAGGCTGAGGAATAAGCTACAGTGACAACAAAAATCGATCGAACTGGAGATTTTCCTGCCACTCCCAGGTCCAAGGGGCAGTCTACAAGACTTGACACTAACATGTCAGTGTTTCTGGGATAATTTGGGGGTGGGTACAGAGAAGTGGATAAAAATATTTGAAATGTGCATTCTTATGGAAAAATGTATGAGCTTGTGGTCACTTTCAGTGTGACCTCTTAATAGCCACAGGCTAATTTTTTTTTTTTTAATATACCCACAGGCTAACTTTATGAGTGCTCACCAAACCAAGGCAAGGTTCCCGGTTCTAGTTAAATCAAGTATGAGGAGATGTTAGCATCTCAGGCAACTTTGTTTGGAACTCAGGAATGCATCCTTTCTCTTTGTCTGGCTTTCCAGCAGCCTCCACTCCCTTTCCCTGCTAATGGGATGCTCTTTAATTCCTTGTATAGTTGTCTTCTAAGGGCAGGGTATAGAGGTGAGGTTCCCTGGTGAACTTCCTCCCAGGACTGGGAGGGCTGGATAGATGTTCCGTGAACAATGAAGATATAGGGGACCCTAGACACCATTCTCAGAGAGTAACACAGAGAACACGTGTGAAAAGGCGGAATAAGGAGACCACAAAATGCCACTGCCGCTTTTTGAATCCGTAGATCAAAACCCGCTCAAGAGTAGCCTCTTTGTAGACACGAGCCTGCCAGTTTTTGCACATTCTGCTGACTCTATTAAGCTGCTTAAGAGGTCGGATGAGTCTCCATTCAAAAACAATTTCTATTTAAGGAAATACTGCTATCGGCACGCAGATATAGTTCGCTAGCAACATATTTGAGAGCTCATGCCAAATTGGCGTTTGTTTTCGTATCGTCGGAAAAGAATCATGTGGGCATAACTTTCTTTTTGAAATGAGCTCTTCATTGGAACCACCCACTTTCTGTTGTAGCCACAGTTCAGGGCATCACAGCTACGGCTCAAAAGCGGCAAGGGAAGAACATGAAAATGAGAGGGCCTGGGCATGAGGAGGCCTGTCTTTATTTCAGTCACACAGTCACAGACACAGCAGAGGAAGGCTTGAAAGACCAAACCAGGAGGCAGACCACTGGAGCTTCGAGAAGCCCACGGGACTGTAGGCACCACAGTGAGAAGGCAAACTTCAGTATTGCTAGGACAGAGGGCGGCACCCCAGCTCCCTCTTAGAGAGAGGTCATGTCGTTGAGAGCATGGTCCAGTTCCTCGCTGATAGCTTTGTACTTGAGCTTCTGAGCATATAGCTCATCTAGCGGGCGGAGGTCCCCAGGGAGACAGTTCGGAAGAAGAGGTACAGGGGACAGAACGTGAGGGTCGGAGTGGAGTGCCACAGATGAACAATGACAGGAAGGAAACAAAAGTGAGAAAAGAAAGCGTGAACTAAAAGAAAGCTGTGTCCTATGTCAAACACATGAGAAAACAAAAGATCAACGGAGAGGTTTCCAAGTGGTTTGGGGCCCTGCAGGGGATTAGCTATAATGAACCTTTGAAAGAATGGAGACTAGAAATGAACACAGCGTCTACCCCCAACCTCCCGCCCCAGGTTATTTCTGACTTTCAGTGATGTCACCCGGTCCAAAGGTTATATATACTTTGGAACAGGGGGATTTTCCCTTATATGGAAACCTCACCTCCCAAACCAAACACTGGACACACAGTCTGGGGAATAAGTTCTGTACCCTTTCTGGGTGGGACAGATGGTTTTAGGAGATGTTTGAATCCCAAGATTCTGGAATCTCCTGGTTATTTTATGAAGAATGCGGGACAGAATTTTGTTTTTTTTTTAAGTTGGAACTCTTCAAGAAATTCTGGGATATGTGGGCACCAGACTTGCAGACTGGAGTCTTTATTCAGTCTCTACATTCTCTATGCTTCCATTTTCTCATACTGTGATAAACTCTTGAGCGCTCTGGGAGAGAGCTTCTGTAAAAATGTAAGGCATTTTAAAAATGCAAGGCCTTATTGAAGGAAATTCTGAAGACTTTTAAAATCAGCCATATTTGGGCCTCCGTATTCACATGTGGAGCTAATTAAGCATGAGATCTTTTACTTCTTGAGAAGTGGCGACCCAAGTCTGCATTTGACTTGCACGGTCCTGTCCCGTGCTTCTGACCTCCTGCTGTGCCCTCACCCTGCACTTCACTTTCCTAAGAGGAACAAAGCCCAGCTCAGCCCCTCCACAGACTCCTCCCACTTGCCAGGAGACTGTCCTGCAGGGGGAGGCAGAAAAAAAATGCAATGAGATGGCAGTGTCATACCTTCCAGGTCATCAATCGTCTTTTCCAGTTTTGCAACCGTTCTCTCTGCAAATTCAGCACGGGTCTCAGCCTGGAGGAAAAGAAAGGAGTCACTATGATGGCTTCGAGACCAGCCGCAAGAGAAACTTGAACTAGCCGGGTACGGTCACGCTCACCTCTTTCAGTTTGTCGGACAACAGTTTAATTTCTTCTTCGTATTTATCCTCCTTTTCAGAATACTGCGGGAGAAACCAAAGCGGTACTTTAAAAAAGGGGGGGGGGACCAAAAAAGAAAGAAAGAAAGAAAACAGAAAAAAAAAAAGAAAAGAATGTAGGTTCTCTGCTCCTCAGAGAAAAGCGTGTGCTTGAAGCGCCACGAACACGCCTAGGAGGCCGAGTGGACACAGCAGCACCTTTCCGGGCAGAAGAGATGGGCACAAAACTGAGGAGCGCATCTGTAGGGGAGCCCTCTGGGATGGAACCTGCGCACTCTCCAGTCTCCCAGCCTCAGGCCTGAGATCGCCCCCTGCCCCAGCACGGAATGCTCCTTTCCCCGTCACTACATGTCAGAAATTATTTTTGTTTCGCCAGGTTCAACTCAGATCAGCACTAGCTAACCTTTATAGCTGCTTGCTCCGTTGCCAGATATCCCCAATCCCATTTTACAGATGAGTAAGGAGTCATAGAGAGGTTAAGTAGTTTGTCTAGGAAGTGACCAAGCCATGACTGGAACCTGACTCTGGAATCTGAGCTCCTGGCAATCATCATGCTTTATAGCCCTTTGACACGTCACCTGCTCGTAACACATTTCCCAACTTTCCAAGGTCCCTCTGTTGGAGTCTTCAAGCACTGTATTACAGGGCCAGTCTCTTCAACTCAACTAGACTCTGAGCCCTTGAGGAGCAGAAGCCATATCATCGCTGTTACATCTATCCCCATGGCCCAGGACAGCATTTGGCACGCACACATAAGCTACATTTGCTCATCAAATATCTTAGTATCCATGTTAGTACTAATGACACGGCGCTAAACAAGACAGATATACTCCCGGTCCTTGAAACTTACAATCTGGCAAGGAAGGCATATCGTTAATTGAGTAATTATGACCAACACGATGAACCACAGGATAGGAAAAGAAGTAGGCGGGGCTATACAGCCAAGAAACCCCTAACCTAGATGTTCAGTGCAACTGGAGGGCCCTGGGGTGCAGGGGGCGGGGGGTAGGGTGAGGAAGAAATAAAGATGGGGAATTCACAGGGCAGGCCACGGAGGGGTGTGTTCATTGTTCCTGACGCGGTTCTCTCCGGTAATGACTGCTTTGGATACTATTTCAGCCTAAAAAGCCCAATTCCACCTCTCGTATCTGCTGCTTGACCTGTGAGAGTGTATTTCTGGGGGATCCAGGGGAATCGTTTGAGAGTGAGGCTCTGTGTTTATACAATTATGCTCAGCTCTCCCTAGGAAGTGCCTGACCAGGTACCAATCTCATATTCCATCTCCACCCTTGTAGAAGGTGGGGATGAAGATGGCACCAAGACCCCACCGAAGAAGGAGTCTGGCCACTGGATATCTCTTTTTATGGAGGGAAAAACCTTGTGGCTGGGCAGCAAAGCTACTGTTAGCAAACACAGGTCAGATCCCTGAGACCCTGGGCATGCTCCCGTGTTCCTTGGGGGGGAAGAAAAGAAAGTCCAACAAATCACCAACTCAAGCCAGCCACCAACCTTCTCAGAGGCAGCCTCGAGTGATTTCAGATTGTTCGTGACGTTCTTGAGTTCTTCTTCCAGGTCACCACATTTTCTGTGCAGAGAGACAAAGGAATCTGGCGCCCTATCCACCCTCATAGCAGGCAATTCCCCTCAAGGTTTTCAAAAAGGAGGAATCCCCGCTGCCTAGGGCCCCCAGAAGGAATGCGGGGGAAAAATGTTAATGGCTTTTTCTGAGCCGGAGTGCTGGGCACTTATCAAAACCCTGTCGTGCCTGGCAAGGGCACAGCAGGCCGAGGAGCATTTGGAAGGTTTGTAAAGCACTCCTGGGCTCTCGCCAGGGGTGAGGCAACTGGGACTTGTGAAATCTGTGAATTATGAGGCTGACTCCAGAAGGTGCAACAATGCCATGGAGCACGGGAGGAGAGAGCCATCGGTTTGCACCCGACCCTCCGGGAGGCAGGCTGGAGAACGGATCCGCCGGATTCCCCTCTCTCGGCGCGGCGGGATGCTCCATGGAGCTGGATTCCTCACCCAAGACCAAGGGGAGACATTCTTGTTCCCCCAGAGCTTGTGTGACTGTGGTCAAGCTTCTCACCTTTCCTCCCCCAGGAATGTGTCCCAGCCAAACAATGACATCAGGAACAAGGCAGTGAAACACGACAGGGAAGCCTGCCTTTCAGAGGCAAATGTTCTCTGAAGAAGGCACAGCTTCCTGAGATCATCCTCTCTGGGAAAATAGGACTTCCCGGCCTCTCTGCTCCTGCCTGTCTCACTCCTATTTCCCAATACCTTTGTGGGAAGAGTCAACACGTAGGCAAGCGCTTCCCAGGGCAGTAAGAACAGACACCCTGTCAGCCATGGGGACGAGGAGCAGGGGCTGAGCTCTGAGTCCCAGATGCCCCTCCACTTGGCTTGAGCACTGGCCTTACCAAGTCGGAGTCAATTCCCAGTGCAACCAACTCCCTCCCGCTCCGTCCCTCTCAGTCCCGCTCTGCCACTCACAGTTCGGACACCTCTGCACGCTCCTCCGCCCTCTCCAGCTCGCCCTCCAGGATGACCAATTTACGAGCCACCTGCGGACAGAAAGGACCAACTGGGACCCCAACAACCGCGTCTAGGAGGATGCCCCCCTCCCCGCTTGCAGACGGTGAGGCCCCTCCCCAGACCATCTGTGAAGACTCTGGCCCCCGGAGGGAGGCAGACAGGAAGGGAAGCTGACCACGGAGGCCGGCAGGAGAGCAACAGAACTTTCAAGGTCCCCAGACCCACAGGATTCCCAATGTCAGCCAAACCGTACCAAAGCACCCGGCTGCGGGACAAAACGTGATCTGACCAGTGGGTCTCCCTACCAAGTCAGACAAGTGCCACAGAGTTCCCAGGGACTTTCTAGCATTGAGGAAGATCGTCTCCTAGCCGAGTGGCCATCTCCGGAAGAACAGACGTGGACGCAGAAGGACAGCTGCCCCAACCAGGCGCTTCCTTCAGGCGGCCCCGGGGCTGTCCCGCTCACCTCCTCATACTTGCGGTCGGCCTCCTCGGCAATGTGCTTGGCCTCTTTGAGCTGCATCTCCTGGATTTCCATCTTTTCCTCATCTTTCATGGCCCGGTTTTCTATCACCTTCATTCCTCTGCAAGGAGCAACCTTGTCATTACCGCCGCCCCCCCCCCCACCGGATTACCACCCTCGTATACCTCCAGACACCTGCTCATCCAAGCACCTCTCTGACGCCCACCAAGAACCTGTGCTCCGCACAGAAGATTGCAGAGGTGTTCTTCACTTCACCTTGGCCTTCACCTTCACAACTGCCCCACGAGGCAGGAAACCTCATCCCCCACTTTGCAGAGGAAGAAACGGAGCCACAGGGAGGCCAAGTAACCTGCTCAAGGCTGCGTAGCTAGTAAGTGGCAGGGCCGGGACTCAAACCCTGGTGATCTGGCTCCAGGGTCCCAGCTCCCATCCTCTACGGCCCCTCACCGACTAGTAAGAAGCGCGGACACGCCAACGGTTACCACAATGGGATGAGGGGTCTGGGCCAGCGCGGCTGTGGGAATGATGAGTTCTGCTGCACTGGGGGAGGAGGTGTGTATGCGTCCTGGGAGGCTTTCCAAAAGAGAACACAGGGGAACCCCAGGAGCGTTTCAAAAGCAGGAGTGAATGGAAGCCAGAAAGAGGAATGGGAAGACCAGGTAAGAGGCAGGTACCAACAAGGTGAGGGGTGAGGACGGCCCGATCGGAAGTGGATGCGTCCAATTTGGAAAGGACAGTGTCCCGGGGACAGCTGGAAATCTGCAACGCAGCTGGCTTACCAGGAAACGAGCTCACTCTGGCCCGCACTGCTTGGAGCGCACTAGAGCAGCTCAGATACCCCAAAAGAGGCCAACCCAGGACAACGTATTGATGCGCGTCATGCCTGCCCAGAGTGGAGGACCGTATATGTCTTGCTGTTTAATAAATATTTCCATTCGGGCTTTCGCTCCCATTCCTCAAAATGCCCTTCCCGTCTGTACAGAGCCTTAACCTCCGTGGACGGGCCGACTTGGAAAACCTTTGCAGCTCTGGAGAGATCAAAGTGGCTTGCCCAACAATTAGTACGTGGCTGTGGAAGGACTGGAATCTAGATCCTCCAATTCCCACGTACAGAATTCTATCAAAACTAGCCGTCTCCAACAAGGGGGTCCCCAAAGGCCTCTGGTGACATGACACAAGTAGGTGGGTTTGGTCAACTCCTGGAAGGGAGACATCTGGCCAGGCTGGTCTGACCGTGAACGCGGGCAGCGGCTAACCCAGGCCCCAGGCACAGCCCGGAGCAACTTGTGGCCGGGCCCTTCACCCTTCCTGGCGGCAGCAGCACAGCCTCCTCGAGCATGCCCAAAGTTCCCGTCTGGGCAACCGGCAGAGTCAATTTCCAAGACTCCCCAAGTAGTTTCTAATCTCCGGTGTATGGGCCACAACAGCACCATCCAAAACGAATCCCCTGGAGGGGTTTATACCAGGAAACCACCGTGGACCGGCCAAACGAGAACCCTGCTGCGATCGTGTGGCAGATACAGAATGACCACTGGCCCGGCCCACACCATCACCGCACAAGGGACCCACTTTCCACCGCGCAGAGACAGCTGCTTCTGTGAATTACACAATCTGCCCTCAGTCCTCCAGAGCCCGTGCCGAGGCGTGCAGAGTTAGCCTGCTCCGGAGGAAAGAGCATCCCGCCAGAGCCCCGAATGCATGCCACAGAGGTGGTTTGCATGCGTCCCTGACGTACAGTTGTCACTGCCCAGCAGCCTGAAGCCTGCCTGGCGGCACGGTTAACCAGCATCCATGCACGCGGCCCATTTCGAGGGTGGCCCGTCCCCGCCTCTCCCATCCCCCCCAGAACTTGGTATCTGGAGGTGACCAGCGAGATGAGATGCACGGTGGCTTTCAGAGGACACACGAAGCGGCACTCTGCGCACCGGTCTCCGGTGACAGTCCTACGTGCAAGTCTTACATCTACCCATTTTTAAAATTTTCTCTAGCGGGAGTTTCCTTCACAACCACCAGGACGACAAACGCCCCTACGCGGCGTGGCAGTTGACAAGGCGCTGCCGTGCATGGTCTGTGTGTGCACGTGCGTCCACACCACCCGCATTCGGTCTCACCCCGGCTCTGGGAGGTCAGCCCCGCGGCACAGTCCCCGCTTCCGAGAAGCCAATGCCGAAGCTGCCAGGCTGGAAGCATCCTCACCTCTCGCTCTCGTCCGCGGCCTTTTCTGCCTCCTCCAGCTTCTGCAGGGCTGTGGCCAGTCGCTCCTGAGCCCTGTCCAGCTCCTCCTCAACAAGCTGGATGCGTCGATTGAGAGCGGCCACATCCCCTTCGGCCTGGGGAGATGAGAGGTGCAGCTGGGTTAAGAAGGAAAAGGCCAGACGGCACCAGGAGTCTCCAGTGCACACAGCACTCATCCCTCGGTTACCACGCCTCCCCTGACAAAGCCCACCCGGGAGTGCAGGCGGTTAAGGGATTCACACTCCCATCTGGAGATTTCTGTATGATCTTCCCTGAAAATGTTCGGGAATTTCCACCGCTCGGTGACAAAGGTGTGCATCCCAGGACGGGTCGGGCAGCCAAGTCAACACGGAAGAGAGAAGAGTATATACCACAGGAGGTGAGAAGACGGTGCTGGCCTCTCTGGGATGCCTAGACAGTAAGGCCACCGGTGCCCTGGCTCCACCCTGTCCCATAAAAAGCTCCGGGGGGGTGGGGGGCACCTGGATGGCTCAGTCCAGTAAGCAGCCGACTTCGGCTCAGGTCATGATCTCACGGTTCGTGAGTTAGAGCCCCACGTCTGGCTCCCTGCTGGTGGACTGAAGCCGGCTTGGGGCTCTCTCTCTCCCCCTCTCTGCCCCTTCCATGCGTGCTCTTTCTCTCCAAATAAATAAATAAACTTTAAAAATAATACATAAATAAGTAAAATAAAAAGCTCTGCTCCCAGTCACTTCCACGGCAAGATAAATGCAAGCATATGGAAGCTTCAGTTAAATGCTGGCCACACAATGTGAGGGAGGAGAGCAGCAGGGTCCAAACACAACCTTGAACGAGGTCTGGCCTAGAGATGACGGGACAGACAGATGTTAAGGAAGGAAGGAAAGAAAAGTTGGTTACAGGCACGAGAGGGATGTCTGAACAGGAATACTGGCTTTTCAAGGTATTTTCACCTACAAGGAAGGGAAAATGGTGGCATACATAAAAGCAGAAACTCCAGGCTCATAAAGTGCTAGGTCAGAATCCCCGTTCTGCGTAGCCATGTGGCATCGGGCAGGTTGCTTCACTGCTCTGAACCACCCCCACCCTGGTCCCGGCACCATGAAGACCCATAACTGAAGGGTGTGGCAGTGACTCTACCCGGCATGTGGGAAGTCCCACAAAAGGACAGCTCTTACCGCCATGATTTCACCTCACTTAATCCTCTAGTGTTATAGGGCCACCTGGGTGGCTCAGCCGGTTAAGTGTCCGACTCTCGATCTCTGCTCAGGTCACGATCACACGGTTCGTGGGTTCGAGCCCCACGTTGGGCTCCGCGCTGTCAGTGAGAGCTTTGGGATTCTCTCTCTCCCTCTCTCTCTGCCCTTTCCTTACTCTCTCTCACTGTCTCTCTCAAAAGTAAATAACTTAAAAAAAAAAAATCCTCCAGCATTTTACGGTGGGGAAACTGAGAGGTTCAGTTAGGTGAAGTGATTCTGTTCAATGTCACAGAACTGGTGAGAAATGGTCTCACGAAACCCAGCCCCCCGCAAGATCTTCCCTTGTTAAACCCGAGTCCTCTGGGGCTTCGAGGCCAGCCACCCTCAGGAAGAAATACTAAAGAGCTGGTGAGATTTGACTCAACTGAGGGAAGACGTGTTGAAGCTACACTGGCTTCTTCATATCAAGACAAATAATCTCTGAATGGGGAAAGCCATAAAAATTAGCAGGAAACCACTGCCTTCCCTCTGAATTTTTTAAAAATATTTTTCTATCAGTTTGTGCTAGATTTGGTTTTATTTTATTAGTAATTTTTTTAATGTTTGTTTATTTTTGAAAGAGAGACAGAGCGCGAGCAGGGGAGCGGCAGAGAGTGAGAGGGAGACAGAATCCGAAGCGGGCTCCAGGCTGGGAGCTGTCAGCACAGAGCCTGACGAGGGGCTCGAACCCACGAACTGCGAGATCAGGAACTGAGCTGAAGTTGGACGCTCAACCGACTGAGCCACCCAGGCTCCCCCCCACCACCGCCCCCTGAATTTATACAGCAAAAAAAAAAAATGGAGTAAAAGAATGAGGCCAGAGATGCTGAAAAACAGAGAATCAGGAAACTTTTCTCAGCTCCAGAGTCTTAGCAGCAGATGGAGAGAAAACTCCCACAGGTGTCTCTGATCGCAACTTCCTCTGTTAAAACCACCGATGAACTATTTTAAGAAACTCACCCACCCCTTCCAATGAGTGGGTGCCTTTTATTCTTTCTGATGACATGATTCTTTAACTCCTTCAGCAACAGGGCAGGAATTGATTTTTTTTCCCCCAACAGTTTTTTAGCACATTAGCAAAACCTCATCATCAGCACCACTACCTAATTCCAGAACATTCTCATCACCCCTCCCCAAAAGAAACCCCATCCCCGCCAGCAATCAAGGAATTGCTTTTTAACATCAAACAAAGGTGCCTGACTCATGAATTGTCTTCAAAAAAATAAAAGCGAGGCTTTCTTTACGTGGGGAATTCTGAGTCCTGATAACCATGCTTTTTGGCACACTTTCAACCGCCTGGAATTGAAAGAACGCTGATACATAGGAGGATATACATCCATACATATATATGTATTTTTGAAAAACTGCTAGTCACTGCTAGTCATTTTGGGCTCCACCCCTTCCTGCAATCAAAGCTTCTACACTCTACAAAGGATTTCCCTTATAAGGTAAAAGAGGCTTGCTAGATACATGTGGCAAAGGAACAGGAAGATGTCGGTTAATCACACAAAAATCTAAACGAAACCAGCTGTCGGGAGGAGACCCAGAAGTCTGCCACACGCCGGCTCTTGGTTTTCTCCACAAGAGACTGAGAAAGGTTTTTTGTTGTGTGTTTTTGGGTTTTTCTTCCCTTCTCTGGGCTCAGTTCCTTTGCCCAGGAACTTTTCTTCAGACTTCCCCATCCTGACCAAGAGGCGCATGCTCTGAAAAGCAAACTTTTTAAGAAGTCCACAACTTTCCAAAAACATCTTTCCTCCCAACTGGACTGTCCTCCTCCTATGTCTTGGCTCGAGGCTGAGGGCCATTTTTAAGCAGAAGTAATCGTCCTCCAGCGAGATGACTTGGGATGAGATCAGAGGGAGGGTTATGCCGGTTCCTTGTGTGAAAGAGGCCAAACCAGCTACTGTTTGAGGCTTGCACCAGGTTTCTGAGGCCTCTTCACGCCAGAGCAACTTACAGGATTAAACACCTCCACTCAGGCCAACACTGAAGCCGCCTGGGGCTCGCCTCCAGCCTTGACAATACACATGACACCTTTTCCACTTCTGGGGTCCTCACCCTTCCTCTCAACACTCCAGCTTTCAGGGGCCCTGGGCCCTCTCCAACTTTTTTGCACACCTAAGTCCCTCTTCCCAGCAAAGCCTTATTCTAGAATAATGCTCAACTTCCATTTTGAAGCCTACCCCACCGAGCGGCGGCTTCCCTGTGATGCTCCCACAACAGAACACTGAACCCCTCGGGTAGGCTAACCAGCCCTGTTTGTACCCCTCACCTCCATCAGACTGTGGGCTCTTCTGAGGTTACAGGGAGGGGAAAAATAAGCCCAGGAACTGAGCACCTACTCGGCGCCGGGTGCTCTGCAGGGAGGTTGTACTCCTGGGACCCTCCCAGCTCTCCTAGGGGGTCGGTACTGTCCTCGCTGCTTTACAGATGGGGAGACGCGTTCCTAGCGGTTAAGTACTTGACGGCGTTAGAATCCAGATCTCTCCCCAGCCCCAGGAGTTGCCACCATCTGTCCTGCCCCGAGGGGCGGTCAGAGGAAGCCGAGAGGGCGAAGAGGGCGCCTCCTCGTTCTGCCCCATTATCTGTCTCCGGCCCCGCAGCGTGGAGCGAAGGCACACAAAACCGTCTCGGGTCCAGGGCCCCGAGCTAACATTCCTAGGATCCTTTGGGAAGGCGGGGTCCCGCGGCCGTCGCTCGGCGGCCGTTCCCGCAGGGACCAGCTGGGGAGGGAAAGGCCGGCGGCTCTGGGCTGAACTTCCGCCCCCCGCCAGGAGCCGACACGTCGTCGCCGCGCCCCTGGGAACAGCTGGGAAAGTTCAGCTGGAGCCGGGAAGCCGCGTCAGAAGGGAGAAAGTGCGACGGCCCCTCACCCCCCTCCCCCGAGTCCGTGTCGGCCAGTCCAACCCCAGACAATGGAAGCTCAATGTTTCCACTCTCACTTCCCGCTCCTGGGTCCAGTCGCCGGTCCCCCCACCCCACCCCCTACCCGGGACCCCGGCGCCCGCCCGGAGTCAGATGGCAGCGCGGCGCCCCCCCCCCCCCCACATCCCCTCTCCACTCCGGGATCGCGCATCCTCCCCGGCCCCATCCCCCTATTACTCGCCGGGCCAGCCACGCCCGATCCGGAGGCGGCGCCCCCTCCCCCGCCCCAGGCCCGGGCCGGACGACCGCGGAGGAAGGGGGTCTCAGCAGGTCGCCCGGGGAGGGGGGGGGGGTGCGGGTCCGCGATCCCGGAGCGGCCAGGCCGGAGGGCGCGAAGGCGGGCTGGTGTGGGGGAGGGGGGAAGGACCGGGGAGCGCGGGAAGCGGGCGGCGCGGGGAGAAGGGGAGAAAGGAGCGCGCGCTGGGCCGGGGGGCGCGGGGCGCGGGCTCTCACTTTCTCGCGCCGCTCGCGCTCGCCGTCCAGCTCCCGCTGCAGGCCCTGCGCGCGGTCCTCCGCCTCGTCCGCCTGCTGCTGCAGGGCCTGGATCTTGCGTTTCACCGCCTCCAGGGAGTTGAGGCCGGCCATGGCGCGGAGGCGCGGAGGCGCACGCAGCGGGCGGCAGGCAGCGGCAGGCGCTCGGCTCGGCTCCGGCTCCGGCGAAAGCTGCACCAGCCGCGCCCCGGCCCCCCGAGCCTTTGCCTGCGCCGGGGCCGCCCCCGCCTCTCCCCGCCCCCGGCCCGGCCGCCGTCGGGGCGATGAGGTCACCCGGCCCGGCCGCCGACGTCAGCACCGCTGGGGGAGGGCCTGACGTCGGCACCGCTGGCCACAGCTGCTGGAAAGTGCCCCTTTTCGGGACTTATTTGGAGAAAGCGCCGGGAGGCACCGCCTTCTCCTCTTCCTCCTCCTCCTCCTCCTCCTCCTCCTCCTCCTCCTCCTCTTCCTCCTGGAGCTGCCCGCCCGCCAGCCCGTCTGGCCCCGGGGCTCCTGCCCGGCCCAGCCGCGGGCGTCCCCATTACTGCGCACGTACGTCGGAGGCTTTCTTCTCCGTCAGCTCCAGCTTCTCCTGTGCGTCCTTCAGGTTCTCGGAGTATTTGTCCAACTCATCCTCCGTCCCCTTCAGCTTCTTCTGGAGGTGCGTCAGCTCCTCTTCCACCTGGGGACAGATGGGGGGACGCGTCAGCCTGGGGGCCACGTGCCCGAGGCGCAGGGGCGCCCCCCACCCCCCATTCACAAGAGCCCTCTCTCTCCCTCTGAGCCTCAGTTGCCTCATGTGCACAACAGAGATAACAACACTAGGCACCACTCTAATGCTACCTGTTAATAGGATTTTTCACATTCTTCCCACCACCTGGGACCAGCTGTGCTTATCTTTTGGGGCGGGCGGGGGGGGGGGGGGTCCCAGATGCTCTCTCAGAATCAATCACAGCTTTTGGGAAACAAGGCCTGAAACCATTTCCCAGGAACACACGTTCAGGTTTGCATCCCAGTTTCAGGGGTGCGGCCTGCTGGTGATCCCCGGTTAGGCAGAAATAGGACTCTCATACTCTGGGCCTGGACTGTCCCCCAAGCCCCAGCCTGTACCCCCCCCCCCCCCAGTTCTGCCTCCTACACTGGCAGCCAGAAAAAATTTTAGAAAGCTTATGTTTGCCCTCCCCCTGCCGAGAACTGCTGTGGCTCCCCATTGCCCAAGAGAGTGGTTCTCAGACTGTCTCACAAAATACTCTGAAAGATTGAAGGGCTCAGACTCGCTCCACTCCTGGACTTGGGGGTTCTGGCCAGAAGAGAGATGCCCCCACAAAGACCATTTTCTTCGAAGGCAGAAGTTAAACCTTTAAAATTATTGCACATCTGGCTTATGTTCATTTTAATTAAAATGTCCCCTACTTCCCCCCAATTTTCAGTTCTATTTGTTTACCTTGGAGACTTGCTGCTCTCTGGGCACTCCCAGTGTGAAAAGTTCGGGTCTGTGGGATACAAACCACAGACCCCCTCACCTCTCCCTCTCTATTGCCCTCCACCACACCAGTTAAGAGTCAGCCTTCTCCATCACCTCCAGGCTGTACCTCCCTCCCCTACCCCTAACTCTGGTCTGGGGTGGCCCGTCCAGCTCGTGCTTTGATCTGACATATGTCCCCGGTCCTGTCCATGCTCCCAGGGTGGGCGGGAGGCCCTCACTTCATCCTCCTGTTTCCTTTTCCCAGCAGGAAGCCCAGAGAGGTAGAATGACTTTCTCCAGAACACACAGCACAGGATTTGAATCCACTTCTGAACAGGCCCTTAGGCCAGGCCTGCTTTCCTGCATCCCTTTCTGACTTCCTTCTTTTCTCTAACTTCCCGAAGAAGGTATGTTAGAAACGCTGATGTGACTTCTAGGTCAAGCTCTGAATCTGATCTGGGTTACACACTCACCCCCGAGGTGATGTCTAAAATGTGCCAGATGCTTTGTGTGTGTGTGTGTGTGTGTGTGTGTGTGTGTGTGTGCCCGTGCAAATTTTTTTTTTTAATGTTCATTTATTTATTTTGAGAGAGAGATAGCGTGCGCGCAAGTGGGGGAGGGACAGAGAGAATGTCAAGCAGGCTCTGTGCTCCGTTTCACAAACCGTGAGATCATGACCTGAGCGGATATCAACTGACTGAACTGCCGGGGGGGGGGGGGGGCGCCTGTACAGATTCTTAAAAGGCCCCCTGTCCCGTCTTCAGGGCCACTGAGTGTCCTGCTGCTGAGCTAGGGAGTGGGGAGGGGAGTGGAAGGAAGGACCTTCAGGCAATAAGCCCAAAAGCCTGGCTCCAAATCCCAGCTCTATGATACCCTGTCCCCTTTACTGACCTCAGTTTCCTCATCTGTAAAATGGAAGCCTTGATGTGGTGCTCTCTGAGTGCCCCAGTAGCTGCTGTGAAACTTTTGCCTTGACTGAGAAAATGAGCCAATTTCCTTAAAGACAGGTCAGCATGACCCAGCGTCCACCTGACTTCCTTCTGGAAGGAGCTGTGGGGTGCAGTATTTCGTAGGTGCCACCTATGTGCCCAGCGGAGCGCTCTCTTAACATGAAAGAGTGAGAGCAAGTTCTGCAGCATTGGGTTCATCCAGGTGCTGAGATGGTTGAGTGTTTGACAACATTTTCCGGCAACATTTGGACAACAAGGGGCGGGGACTGGGGTAATGTGGGCAGGGCGCCATGAGGCATTTAGAATGTGCCAGGCACACTGAGGCGCCTGGGTGGCTCAGTCGGTTAAACGTCCGACTCTTGATTTTGGCTCAGGTCATGATCTCACAGTTCAAGAGTTCGAACCCCATGTTGGGCTCTGTGCTGACGGTGCGGAGCCTGCTTGAGGTTCTCTCTCTCCCTTTCTTTCTGCTCCTCCCTCATGCATTCTCTCATAGAATGTGCCAGGCACACTACAAGTACTGTTTCACTAAAGCTCCATGTCACAGAAGGGTAAACTGAGTCCCAGAATGAGGAAGGGACTTGTCCCTGGGCCGTACAGATAGGGGCTGACTGATTCCACAGCTGCTTCGCTTGACTTGTAGGCTACCCATGCCCCCTGCCCAGTGTACCCTCTTCCTGCCTACCTTCCACATCCAGCACTGATGCCCCCTCCCCTGAGCAGCCCGCCCTGCTGCCCTGGGCAGAGCCTTACCGCCCACCTTGGACCCTCCCAGCCCCTGTCCCTCCCTCTGGCCCACCCCTGACTATCGAGGCAGGGAGCGTCCCTCCATGTCTGGCTCTGTCTCTCCCAGCCTGGGCTCCCCTGGAGTTGCCTCGGGCTGAGGTCCCTCTGAGCCCCAGTATCACTCAGCATGGCACCAGGCCCAGGGCTCCCCGCGGAACCCCAGGGGAAGTGCGCGGAATGAATCAATGACACAACCCCAAACCCTTCAGCGGTTGGAGCCAGGTATGAAAAATAAATAAGACTGACAAACCGGGTTTCTTTCTGTCTGTCCGGTTTCTAAGCACAGAGTGTGTGTTAGTGTATGCACCTTGCTGGGGTCGGGGTGGGGGGGGGGGGGCGCGTGGCCTTGGCCTGGCTCTGGGAGGTCTCTGACAAGTCACTTCCTTCTCTGGGCCTCAGTTTCCCTGCCTGTAAAACAGCTGGGAAGGTCATGGACTGCACACCTTAGTCTGTGTAAATGGGGCCTTAGGGCAGGGCTGAGGCAGGATGTGGGGTCAAAGGCCACTTGTGGCGGATGTCACTGCCCTGGGAGGGGAGCGGGCAGGAAGCAGGGGGGGGCTGGGCCTCCTGGTCCTGTTCCCACACTGGACAAACAGGGCCTAGAATTGGGATTTTGCTGCAGGGTCCCCAAGGGTCAGGCAGGCCCCACGGCCCACGCTCTTTGGCCTCCTGAAGCATAAAGGCTCTCCAGGTAAGTTGAGTCCCTCATTGCCTCCTGCCTCTGTTCCCAGGCAGGACAGGCCATCCGCCCCATGGGAATGTGGCTTCTGCTTTGGGCCTCTGGAATCTTGGGTTCCATGCCTGGCCATCAGAAGGTAGCCTGTGCCCCATTTCACAGATAAGAACACTGAGGGTGCAGAGAGGGTCAGCAATGTGTCCTGAGTCAAAGTTAGAAGATCCAGCCTGGATTCAAGCACGAGCCCACCCCAGTGGGTGGCTTCGTGGAGAAACAAGAACAGAATAAAAATCCAGCTGAAGGTGAGAGAACCTGTCCCTGCTTTGGGGCCATACAGCTGGCTGAAGGCTCTGAGAAGCCTTTCCTTTTGAATTTGTGTCTGCCTGGGGAGATTATGCTGTATCAGTCACCCACACCTTAGTGAAAATTAGAGCCATAAACTCGCTTTTCTCTGAATCCCCAGCTAAGCATCTCATGGCAAGGGCTAAATGATGGATGGAAGCAGGCAGCTCAGGGCCAGCACAAGAGGGGCGGCTGTATCTGCCAGGGAGGGGAACCAGGAGGGAGGAAGGGAGTGTGGCAGGGAGCGCTGGGGCAGGGCTGGCCTCTCCCAATGTGTCACAGGCTCTTAGGAAGCCCGGGGAGACTGGGGGATGGGGAGATCCAAAGGGGAAGTAGGGTGGAGCAGGAAATAATCCTGCATTTATTGAGTGCTTGCTCTGTGCGGGGCACCGGGACGAGGGCTCCACCTGCAGTCACCTCTCATCCTCCCATGGTCATGAGGGAAGCACCACGGTCACTTTCCTTTCTCAAACGTGGGGCCACTGAGGCACAGAAGGCCTTCCCTCCAGGGCGCCCCGTGACCGAGCTGTGAAACAGGGCCAGCCTGAGCTCACAGCCTGCCCTTTTCCCTGCCAAGCTGGCCTGGCATATGGGCTGGGCAGGGCTAGGAGTGTAGTGTCACTGTCCTGGGTGGCTCCCGGGACTTATCTGAGACCCTGATGCCCCTGAGGGCTGGACGGTTGACCCTGGGGCAGTGGATGAGCCCTGTGGGGGGCAGGGTGCTATGGAGGGAGAAGCACCCCCTTCCCTCCTCCCTCTGGCTGATCTGGCCGCCCAGACCCAGACAAATGACTTCTGCTCTGCCCCAAGCCCTGGCCTTGGGACTGCCCAGCCCAGACCCCTGCCCACTGGCCACATTAGCTCCCTGATGCACCCCTACTGCCAGAGCCTCCTGGAAAGCTCGTCTCCGGAGCTCTGAGTCCAAGGCCACTGCCTGTCACTGTCGCCCCACCTTTCCCTTCTGGGTTCACAGCAGCAACGTCAGGGGCACCTGAGATACACAGAGATGCATGGAGATTCTCAGCTTCACCCTCGAGTCTCCAACTAGCCCAGTCCCCAGACTCTCACCCGCTTCCCCCAGCAGCTGGACACAGCTGGCCCCACTACGCACCCACACTCGGCCACCCTTCCTGGGCGGTCACCAGTGTGGACCCACGGTCCACACATACCTGGGTATGCGCTGACATGGGGCCAGGGTCACCCACACTCACGCACAGCTCCACACCCTGACACACGCACATATACACACCGATAGAAACAATCACCCCAACGTGCACACACACGCCAATACAAATACAGTCACCTGAACACACACACGCTCTCCCCGACACACACACATTCCATTGCTGTCATGTCAACTTTGGCACAAGCGCACGGCCTCTCGCCCGCACACACAAGCCCACGGTGACACCACCACCAACACGCTGGCAGACTCACAAACACACCCTCACATACGGTGTCGGCCACACCCCCTCCTAGCATACACTTCCACGCTCACGCCCTTGTCCCAACACACCTACGCGCACCAGCTTGCACACGCGCCCGGCGCAAAGACCCCTTCCTTGCGCTCGTGCTCACGCTCGCCCTCTCTCTGTCTCTGTCTCTGTCTCCGTCTGTCTCTTTCTCTCACTTTGCTCACACTGGCCCTGCTGGGGCCACCTCTCTCTCCCAGCTCAGGGACCCTGGAAAGACAGTGGTCCCCCTTGCTCCCAGCCAGAGCATCGCTCCCTGTCCCCCTCCTGACTCCGGGGATCAAGGCTTCTGAGAGTCCCCCCACCCCCACCCCCCACCCCGGCCCAGCACCTGGCCTCCAGGCTGGGAGCAGCCCAGAGACGGCAGTGGGCAGCCGGACGCGGCCCAGCCGTCGGGGCCTCACCTGCTTGCACTTCTCCTCGGCGGCTTTCTTGTCCGACTCGGCCTGCTCGGCGCGGTCGATGGCGTTCTCCTTGTCCAGCTTAAGCATCTGCATCTTCTTCTTGATGGCCTCCATGGCTGGGCGGCGGGTGCGGGCGCAGAGGACTCTGCGGGGTGGGGGCTGCGCTGCAGGTCGGGACTGAGCGGCCCGGCGGGGGCGAGGCCCTTATAGGCTCCGGGCGCACCGCCCCGCTGCCGGGCGAGTCCTGGAGGAGGCCCAAGCCCAGGCCGCCGGGCCGGCCGCCACTCGCTTGCTCAGGAGGACTTGGCCAGCTCACCAGCCTCCCCGCAGCCCTCGCCTTATTTGGGCCTAGGATTTTCTCAAAGGAAAAAAAAAAAAAAGAAAGAGCCCGACCCGTTTCCGTTTTTAACCTGCTGACACAGGTCCCTTGTGGGTGTGCGGGCACAGCATTGGCTCAGGAGGATCCTGGCGGCCTGGCCTGCCGGGCCGGCCTCACCTTCCCCATCTGTGCTTGGGGAGCACAGAAGAGGGCTTGTGCGTGGGTGCAGGGTAGGGGCCAGGTGGGGTGGGGTGGCGCCCATCCTCCCTTGTCCTCCCCTCTGGTCCAGCCTCCAGGTATGGGGTCAGGACTCCAACCCACCTCCCGCTCTGCCCCAGGGGCTCCCTGGGTCACCCCCGCTTTCTGGTGAGTCTCTGACACATCATCTTCTCCCTCTGTCTCTTTTCCAATGAGTGTCTCTCTCTATCTCTGTGTCTGTCTCCCCATCTCTTTTGGTCTTGTTCTCTCAGACTCCCTCTGGATCTCTTTGTCTCTCTCTCTCTCTCTCTTTAGGGTTTCCCTGCCCTTCTTTCTATCTCTGCCTCCTCCTGTGTCTCTCTCTGTCAGCTCCTCTGCCCCTGTGGGCCGGCACCACCAGGGCAAGAGTGACCTAGGTCATCTCTTGGGAATTCTTGGAAGCCAAGGCAGGCCCAGACCAGGTCCTGATGCCCTCCCTGCTCCATTCAGTACCACTGGAAAGGAGGTGGCCTTAGCTTCTCAGCCTGTCACTCCAGACTCCTGCCCTCTGCTCCCCAGCTGTCCCCAACACTGCTTCCCAGGGAGGGCTGCCGTTTCCCCACCTTCAGGCCTTGGCATGTGTGGGCATCCCCCCAACCCCCCGCCATGCTCATCTCTTCTGTCCTCCAGCAACCTGGGGTAAGATTTCTTGCCTTCAGAAAGGTGTATTCATTCATTCATTCATTCATTCATTCATTCACATGATGAACACAGAGGGCCTTGCCCACGCTGAGCCCCAGCAGCATAAGCACAGAATATGGGGGCTATTACTATTATTGTTATTATTTGATCATCAGGTTGGAACTGTGAGCTGCTCCAAAGCATCATCTGTGGCCTCCTGAGTACCCGGCCTCCAGAAGATCAGAAAATCCTTGTTAATTAAAGTGAAGAACTAACCCCCTATACATTCACACACTCCCTCCCACACACTTATACTCCCCTCCACACACACACACACACACACACACACACACACACACACTCTTCTAGGACTAGAAAGCTTGTATTCATTCTTTAAAGTCCAGATCGGATGGCTCCTCCTCCAGAAAGCCCTCCTGGACTCCTAGACAGAGAGCCCCGGGGCCTCCAGCCCAGCATCAAAGCTTCTGTGTGGGATGAAGTAGGAGTGAGGCTTCTGTGTTTCCTGCCCAAGACCACAGAAGGATGGGATAAAGGGAGACTGGGCAGTGGCCAGCACCACTGGGGAGCACGGGTGTCAGGCTCAGATATAGAGTCATTGCTTCTCTCTACCACCCCCCCCTTAAGCCAGCTTCCTTTTCTTTGTCATGTGGAGAACTCCCATCCCCCACCCCCCATCAGCATGGGGGCCCAAACGGTAGCAAACTGAACATTCTGGAAGCTTTCTCATGCCCCAAGGACACTGGGGAGAAGCCACTGGCTTCTCCCCATGTTCAGGAATCAAGGGGACTCCGCCCAGATCCCTCCTCAACTCCATTCTCCATCACTCTCCCTTATCTCACCCCTTCCCACATCCTGGTTGTGCAGACCCCCCTTCCTCTTATGATCTAAGCAAATCATCATAATTGCCTCTCTACGAATGTCAGTGATCAAAAGAGTGGAGTCTGGTGCCAGGAGCCATGCTGAGCACTGCACTCAGAGCACCTCACTTCAGCCTCCCCGAACCTTAAGAGGTGGAAAACTGTATTTATTTCCATTTACAGAGGAGGAAGCTGAGGCTCCGAGTCGCCTCCCGAGGGTCACCCTGCTTGTGAATGGCAGAGCAGAAACCTGACCCAGCTCCCTCTAGAACAGAGCTGGAGAGAGGTCCTGAGACCCCCACCATGTCTCCCTGGGCCCCTTCTCCTGTCCTCTGATGGTCTCAGACTAAGTCATCAGAGGTCAGCTCCCTCCACTCCCTCCCCCTGCCCCACCCCTGCCTCCTGGGAGTCCCTGGGACCAGCCTCTCCACAGGTGGTGAGGCTAATTCCAGGCCTGACACCACCAGCTCAGGAAAGGGATCCCTCCCCCAGGAGCTGCGGGCTAGCTGGCTAGCTAGCTCGGTGGCCTTGTAGGGTAGACCCTTGTCACTGGAATGTCCTCTTGTTCAGGGAGCTCCCGGAGTGGAATCTGATGCTGGGGAGAGGAGAAGGAGGCTAGGAATGTCATTAAAGCTCTGCTCTGCCCCCTGCCCTGTAGCCTTGGGACTTGTGCCCTGTCTGTGTACCTGCCCCAGGGACGCCCGAGGAGTGCTGACCAGGGCTGGAAGTGTCGGCCAGGGTTCCTGGGGGCCCTGGCCCAGCTGTCCAGGCTGTAGGGCATATGACACTTGGGGTCATTTATTGAGCATCTACTACATGGCAGGCACTGTGTGGGCCTTGAAGACATGGTGGTGGACACGACTCAGCCCAGGGAGAGAGGTGACCGTAACTACAGTTAGGGAATTCTTTATAGTAGGCTAAACTGCCGTCTTAGGTTGGGCTCCCCGAGAAGGAGACCCTGAGACAAGAATTCAAGGGCAAGTGATTTATTTGGGAGGCAACCCGAGGAGACATGGGTAGCAGGTGGGGAGGTGGGGCAGAGAAGGGAAGGAGGCCCGTAAAAGGCTGCCTGGATGAAGCCAGTTACCTCTCTGGACAACTGAGGCGCAGTCCCACTGGGGGCCTCTGGGGGCGCAGCAGAGAACACGCTCCTCGGAGTTGTAGGGGCTGAGGGCGTGGTAGGCTGGGGTATTTATGCACCAATCCCCATCCTCCTTGGTTGAAGGATGCTTGTGTATATGGGGGGTATTGATTGGCCAGCACTTCTGGCCTGCCCTTGCGTGGGGCACCCTTCCCTTCCCCGATCCGCCACCCCATGCAGGTGCTGGAAGAAGGAAACCCTTTGTGCCAGGGGGAGCAGTGGGAGCCGAGGGCACCTAGGTAGGCACTGAGCATGTCAGTGAAATGTTAATTTTAACACTTAATATGCAACGTGGGGACATGATCGGCCTTGGGTGGAAGTCAGGGAAGCCTTCCCGGAGGAGGTGACAATTGAAGTAGGTCTGAAAGAGGACCGAGGGTGGGGTGGGGTGGGGGGGAGTAGAAACAGGTGTTGCATATATGAAGACCACAGGTGAGAGAGTCCTAGAGGAGGTGAGCATGCCTTGACTGTGGAGAGACGGGCAGAAAGAGTGTGGTAGGTGAGAAATGAGGACACTAGGGTCAGATGACAGAGGACAGTATGGGGGGGGGGGCCCTCGATGCGTCTCCTGGAGTTTGAGGCACCAGAGAGACCAAGGGAGCCAGAGTGCACTTACTGTTGGTGGACAAGAGCAAAGATCTCCTCCTCTGGCATCCTGTGAAGTCTTGCTGATTGAATAACATGACAACAATGTCATCAAAGTGGCACTGGCTAAGGATGATCCAGATCATCTTCTTGGTGGGTCACATGCTGCGTGTGTGGTATTTGTGTGAGGGGGGTTTCGCTGACCCTTCACCCAGACCCTTGTTCAGTAAGAACTTGGAGCCCCCACCCCCGCACGCCCACAAGGGAAATGCTCACCAAGGTCACCCAGCTGGCATGTGCCAAAGCCAGGATTTGAACCTGAGTCTGTCTGATACCCTGGGACCTGAGACCACCACCGCTCCAGCCCCACTGCCCTGTTTACTAAGCCAGTGTGGGGTGGAGGAAGCAAAGGGCCCTGTGCCCTCCTAGAAATCTCGGAGACAGACTTCAGGGGAACTGTGTGGGTTACAGAGCTTGGCCACAAATGCCGAAAAGCCGGCATGACCACGAGCTCTGTGGCACCATCATGATAATTAGTGATAATTATAGTTAACACTGACATGGCTCTCAATCAGCTCATGCTCTTCTGAGTGCCTTGCATATATAAGCTCATATATTAATCTTCACCTAACCCTTTGAGATAGAGGCTATTACTATTTCCAACATATAGCAGGATAAACTGGAGCACAGAGAAGTCAAGTGACTTGCTCAAGGTGACACAGCTAAAAAGTAACAGAATCAGGATTTGAACCCAGGTGGTCAGACTCTAGAGTCTACTCATTGAACCACTACACTATACCCTGAGCAGACTTTTGTGCTTGACCTTCAGCCCCAATTACCCTTACAAACAGTAGCCACCACCCATTGGGTGTCAGTGCCACCACTACTGGGAAATAATCTTTGTGAGTGTTTGGCATTTCTGTACAACTTGCAAACAGTGGCATGGGCAAGGTTTTTTTGGTTGTCTTTTCAAGGATGTTTGTATAGCAAACAGCCATGGAAGATAGTTTCTTCCCGCAGAGCAGAGAGCAGGTTTGTTTGCTGTCCCTATGATAACGATAATGCCTCCCTCTGAGATAAAGGTGGAGCAGGTTTGTGTGTAATCTACTAGAAAAGTCTGGGATTTCTCAGCGTAGAGCTCCCCGGCTGTGGTTCAAGCACATTTTGTGTCCATTACCTACCTGGGATCACCTGAATGGTCCCTGTGGGACTTGGGAAGAACTGGCACAAACAGGAAGTTCATGCCACCTGCACTGCAAGTAATAAAGTCTTTTGTCTCTGACCCTGGAGTCTCGTGTCTTCTGCCAGCATCCAAAACTGTATCAGGTTAAATTGTCAGCTTGCAGGGAAGGTGACAACCCAGACCCTTCATAGTTCTTGATACTTATTTGCTCTCTCTGATGCCACGTGTCACCAGGGTGTCTCTCATGGGATCCTGGATTTTATCCTCTCACCTTTGCTGTTGCCTTTCTGAGCTGGTGCAGAATGGAGTGGTGAAGAGTTAAAGCATGCAATCCTTTTAAGGTTTATCTCTCACCTTTGGTGCTCCTGATGTTTCAGGCCAGATCGTTCTGTGATGGTTCAAGGCCGTCCTGTGCAGTGGATACTGTGGAGCATCATCCCTGGCCTCTACCCATTAGATGCCATGAGCACCCCACCCCCAGTCATGACAACCCCAAAATGTTTCCATACATTGCCAACTGTCCCCTGGGAGGGGAGGGGGGCAAGCTAAATTGTTCTTGAGAATCACTCCTTCTAGGAAGGATCAACATCTTTCTACTCCCACATTTATATCGAAATGATTCCTGAAATGCCCTCAGTTTGAACACTTACATATCAGAATTCCTGAGACTTTGAATGAATGGATTAATGATAAAAAGTAACAACATTGTGCACCCATGTTCATAGCAGCATTAGTGACAATAGCCTACAGCTGGAAGCACCCCGTGTATCCACTGATGGATGAATGGATAAAGATAAATGTGTCATATCTATACAATGGATTACTCAACCTTCCAAAGAAAGGAAATTCTGACACACACTATAACATGGTTGAACCTTGACAATGTCATGCGGAGTGAAAGAAGCAAGTCACGAAAGCATAAATACTGTCTGATGCCACCTATAGGAGGTCCCTAGAGGAGTCAAATTCATAGAGACAGGAAGTCGGATGGTGGGTGCCAGGGGCTGGGGGAGGGGGATGGCGAGTTAGTGTTTCAATGGGGACAGAGTTCCGGTTTTTCAAGATGATAAGAGTTGTGGGGATGGACGGTGGTGATGGTTGCACAACCACGAGAATGTACTTAATGCCACTGAAGTGAACACTGAAAAATGGTGAAGATGGTAAATTTCATGTTATGTGTTATGTGTATTTTACCATGGAATATGCAACATGGGGACTTGATTAGCCTTGGGTGGAAGTCAGGGAAGCCTTCCCCAAGGAGGTGGCATTGAAGTGAGGTCTAAAGGACGACTGAGAGGTGGGGTGGTAGAAACAGGTGTTGCATATATAAAGACCACAGGTGAGTGGTCTTTTATTTATTTTTTATTTGTTTTTATTTTTTAACTTAATTTTTTAAATTTAATTAATTTTTTTTTTTTTTTGAGAAAGAGAGAGAAAACATGAGCAGGGTAGAAGGGGCAGAGGGAGAATCTCAAGCAGGCTCCACGCTCAGGGTGGAGCCCAACTTGGAGTTCAATCCCACGATACTGGGATCATGACCTGAGCTGAAATCAAGAGTCAGACGCTCAACCCACTGAGCCACCCAGGTGCCCCTTACCACATTTTTTAGAAGTAACAATTAATAGGATTTGTTGAACACTTACTACGTGCCAGGCACTGAGTGTTTTAGATGCAATGTCTCAGCATTTACAAACTTCAGTCATTCCTATATCACCTCTACCTTCCTGTGCATGTCTTACTTTGGGTTTCCCTAAAAGTAGACCCCAAAACAAGGATCTTGCCTGTCATGGATGCCACACCTTATCTTGTGTCACCCTGCTCACATCCCTGTGCTTTACGGGTTAATACCTTTATCTTACATAAGAGAAAACTCAGGCTGGCCCAAGGCTACGTGGGAAGGAAAAGGCTGGCTTCCATTCTCCCCTCCTCTATAACGTGGAATTGTGACCTTGTAGTTGCAATATCTTTTCCAGTCTGCCTTGTGGTTAAGCCACGTTGGTGGCTAAGTCCTCACTGCTGAGATGTGAATGTAAGTTATGTGTGTGCCCTCTGGGCTAAAGCCTGAGGACAGAAGACCTCCCTCCCTCGTGCTCTTTGGCCCCTTGTTTGCAAGCTGGAATTTGGACATGCCTATGACCCAGCTTGCAAACAACCCCAGTGTCCTAGGGATGGATGAAAATTGGTACCTAAAACGGCTGCATGAAGAGAGAACTTCCTGCCGACCCGGGACTCAGAGAAAAATCAGCTTCTGTCTTGGTTGAAATACTGCATTTTGGGATTCTCTCTTTTTGCTGGAGCTTTAGACCTTTGTCCTAACAAATAGAGTAGCCGGTCCTGGAAGTGGGGTGCTGCCATGGCAGTAGGTGGCATTAGCTTAGTGGCTGGGTTGTGAGGACATGGTACCTCAGGCTAGAGCCGGGCATCCTCTTCAGGTCACGGCCAAGGTGAAACTATAATTGTTGAGAACTTGGAAGATCGTTCAAGTGGTCACAAAGCCTGCATCTCTATATGGAGGGATTAGAAGGAGCAAGAACAGGGTCACCTGGGTGGCTCAGTCGGTTAAGCATCCGACTTCGGCTTGGGTCATGATCTCGCAGTCCATGAGTTCAAGCCCGCATCGGGCTCTGTGCTGACAGCTCGGAGCCTGGAGCCTGCTTCGGATTCTGTGTCTCCCTCCCCCTCTGCCCCTAACCCACTCGCATTCTGTCTCTGTCTGTCTCAAAAATAAATAAACAAACATTAAAAAAAATTTAAAAAAGAAGGAGCAAGAATATCATTGTGAATTGGTTGCTCCTTGCTGAGTTTTGCAAAGTATTACAACAAAGATGTGGACTCAGGGGACAAGAGTTGGTGCATAGAGATAGAAAAGTCCACAGATGAGAGTCCTCAAAGGGTTGGAGAAACCCCATGATCCTGATTTTGGAACCCGTGGTTAAGCAGGGCATTGCGTTCTGCAGGGTAAGAGGCATCCATTTCAAAAAATGTCCATTTTATTTTATTTTATCTTATTTTTGAGATTGAGAGAGAGAGAGAGTGAGTGAGAGCATGAGCAGGGGAGAGAGGGAGAGGGATGGGGGGAGAGAGAAAGAGAGAGAGAGAGAGAGAGAGAAAATCTTAAGCAGGCTCCATGCCCAGTGCAGAGCCAGACTCGGGGCTCGATCTCACGACCCTGCGATCATGAGCTGAAATCAAGAGTTGGATGCTCAACCGACTGAGCTACCCAAGTACCCCAAGATGTCCATTTTTTTTCAAAAATGTGTTCCAATCCAATTTTATTTACCCAAACAGGTGGTGGGCCAGATTTGGCCCATAGGCTATAGTTCGCTGACTCTTGTCCTGACTCAGATTGTTTTGTTTGTTTGCTTACTTGTTTGTTTTTAGTTTCAGGTGTACAACCCAATGATTCGATATTTGTATATATTGGGAAAGACCACGGTACCTCTCGTTAACGTCCGTCACCACACACAGTTATGCTCTCCTTTCTTCTTGTGAAGAGAAATTTTAAGATCCACTCCCTTAGCGACTTTCATATATGGTAGAGTATCATTAACCACAGTCACCAGGCTGGACATTGCACTCGATGACTTATTTATTTTATAACCGGAAGTGTGTACCTTTTGACCACCTGTATCCATTTTCCCTATCACTCACCCTTCAGCCTCTGGCAACCATTCATCAGTTCTCTGGATCTAGGAATTTTTTTTTCTTTTTGTTTGTTTGTTTTGTTTTAGGTTCCTCATATAAGTGAGACCAAACAGTATTTGTCTTTCTCTGACTTATTGCAATTAGCACAATGCCCTGGAGTCATCCATCTTGGCGCAAACGGCAGGTTTTCCTTTTTTTTTTTTTTTAAGAGGTGGGGAGAGGTAGAGGGGGAGAGAGAATCTCAAGAAGGCTCCACACTCAGTGCAGAGCCTGACGCGGGGCTCAATCCCACAACCCTGGGATTATGACCTGAGGCAAAATCAAGAGTCAGATGCTTAACCAACTGAGCCACCCAGGCTGCCCCGGCGTAGGATTTCCTTCTTTTTTATGACCAAATAAGTCACCCATCTTGAATAATCGTGACGCAGTTACTAATGGACCCACCAGATAAGGAATTAGGGAACCCTCAGCATGAAGTTCCCCTTTTAGAAACCTCTGGATAATCTAAATAATGGACCACTTGAGTGACCCCACTTTCCCCTTCCAACTCCCTAATTCTTGCTCTTATGCTTTAAATTAGCCAATACAGGGGCACCTGGGTGGCTCAGTCGGTTAAGCATCCGACTTCGGCTTGGCTCAGGTCATGATCTCACGGTTCGTGGGTTCGAGCCCCACCTCGGACTCTGTGCTGACAGCTTGGAGCCTGGAGCCTGCTTCGGATTCTGTGTCTCCCTCTCGCTCTGCCCCTCCCCCACTCGCACTCTGTCTCTGTCTCTCAAAGATAAATAAACGTTAAAAAAAATTTCTAAATTAGCCAATAGAGAGTGAGCCCCCCAAACCCAAGGCACCTCATCCATGGACCCTAGTAAACGCAGAGCCTGAAGTCTATGTTCTCTGTCTCCCTATAACCTTGCTGCGTGGCCCCCAGGTGTGCTGTGTACCCTCCAGAAATATGCAGAAGAGTCTTATTTGTTTCAAAGCTCCTCAATAGTTGTTGCTGAGGTGTACCCTGTAATCGTAGCAAGAACCACGAGGGCTGTTCCACCACAACACTGACTCCTGTCGAGGGGGAAATGTCTGTGGCCACCCTCACAAATAGCACAGGCTCAGGTGAGTGCCTTAGGCGTTCCCAGCCAGAGCATCACCAACAGTGGGCTGAGACCAGCACACAGGTCTGCCAAGACCTTTGTTTTCAAATGACCTCAAGTAGCCACCGTTAATGTGCTAGAGAGACATGAGCACATCAAGGAATGCAAACATTCTGTCTGGGAAAGAACTTTGGGCGTGGTTACTGACTCAAAGCAAATAGCCTACTAAGAGTTCTAGAGAGTTCCTTTGAAATCAAGGGCCCCCGCCTGTGCCTGATGGCACTAATTTGCATCAGAGGAATCAAAATCTATGACAGCTGCAGAGCTCCTCAGAAGGGTATCTCCTGGATCTCAGTTGATCTCAGCTCAGGTCACGATCTCATGGTTCGTGAGATCAAGCCCTGAGTTGGGCTCTGCACTGACAGCATGGAGCCTGCCTGAGATTCTCTCTCTCCCTCTCTCTCTCTGCCTCTCTCTCTCTCTCAAAATAAATAAACATTAAAAAAATGTTATGGGTTGCCTATGTCTCCTCCCCAAATTCATATCTTAAAAATAGGATTGTTGCAGATATAATAGTTAAGATGATATCATTCTGGAGTAGGGTGGGTTCCTACTCCAAGAGAACTGGTGTCTTTATAAAAAGGGGGTGTTTGGAGACAGCCATGCACACCAGGAGGATGCCATGTAATGACAAAGACATGATCTACAAGTTAAGGGACACCAAAGATGGCCAGCAAAGCACCAGCTTCTCCCCAGCTAGAAGAGAGGCTCGGGACAGATTTTCCCTCACAGCCTCAGCAGGAGCCAATCTGCCAACACCTTGATTTTGGACTTCAGGCCTCCAGAACGGTGGGAGAACGAATTTCTGTGTAAGCCACCTCGTTTGTGGTTGTTTGGTTGGTTGGTTTTGGTCTTTTTATTTGTTTGTTTGTTTTTACAGAATCCCCAGGAAACTAATACAGCCCATAAGCTGTTCATCCTGACCAATATAGAAACTGGTACCAGAAGTGAGATGTTGCCATCCCACAAATGAAGAACCAGTTGAATGAGCTGCGTGGTCCGGTGGTTAAGGACACAAATTTTGCAGGCTGGGAAAGCTGGTAACCCTTGTTATGCCAAAGAACCTCGTCCAGAAATACCGCCATGGGTGACAACCTGACAGGTAGATCATAGGTCTCCTGAGCCTGTGTTTGCAGAAGTGATTGGAAAGAGCTAGAATGTCACTGTGAGTTGACTGCTGCTTGCCGCTTGCAGCAAGGAATCACAAGAGAGAGATGATCTTGGAGGAGAATTGGCCACATTTCAAAGTCAGAAACATCACAAGGTTAGAAGAGCCAACAGCTTCCTGTTCCTTCAAAACAGTGTAAATAAGGATCTTGCCTCCCACCTAAGGCTATTGTTTCGGGTGACCATTAACGGGGAGTGACAAAAGTGTAGGTAGTTCAAGGAAGCAAATATTGCAAATTAAATAAACACAAGAGCTCTGGCTAGAAAAAAAGCCCATCGGATCTGGTGCCTAGCAATGGAACTCACTGGAAACAACAAGACCAGATGTCTACTCTAAGCTTTTTGAAGGAACTAAGTTGTTAAAGAAACAAAGAGTGCAGTCTGCAAAATCTTATAACTCTTGAGCCTTTGCAATTGGGTCTTTTTATTATAGTTGCTTAACCTGAATCTTAACCAAAGTGGGGCTTGTGTTCTGGTCTCTCTCATCAGCAGAGCACTTCCTTTTTTTAGGCACTTCCTTTTTTGAAATTTTTTATTTGAGAGAGAGAGAGAGAGAGAGAGAGAGAGAGAGAGAGTGAGCTCAGGGGAGAGGAGCAGAGGGAGAGAGAGACAGAAGATCTGAAGCAGGCTCTGTGCTGACAGTAGAGAGCCTGATGTGGGGCTCAAACTCATGAACTGTGCAATCATGACCAAAGCCGAAGTCAGATGCTTAATCAACTGAGCCACCCAAGCACCCTGAGGGACAGAGAGAGAGAGAGAGAGAGAGAGAGAGAGAATTTAAGCAGACTCCACAGTCAACGCGGAGCTGGATGCGAGGCTCGATTCCACGACCCTGGGATCATAACCTGAACCGAAATCAAGAGTCGGACACTCAATGGACTGAGCCACCCAGATGCCCCAGAGAGCACTCTCTTTTAGCTGTGATGTGTTCTTCAGGCTGCAGTGTGAGCACCACATGGTCAGGGGTTTTGTTTGTTCCCTGCTAGACCCTCAGCCCTTCAAAGAGTGTCTGCAATGTAATAGATGTCCAATAAATAGCTGTTGGAAGGATGACGTAATAAACAGAGAACCAAGAGTGCAGTGAAAGAAATATCTCAGATTGGAACTATACAGGGCAATTTAGTACAGATGGGCTCCAGATTTGGACACTGAAACATCCCAATGTTATGGTCACTGAATAAACACTGGCTTCCTACTGATGAGGGCCCCCAAAACACCCGTCCTGTCACTGTTGCGTAGGCTGTACATGGAGGGATTCAGCATGGGAGTGACCACCACGTACATCACTGCAGCGGCCGTGTCCTTCTGGGCCGTGTGGGAAGACATAGGGCTGAAATAAACCCTGATGAGTGTCCCGTAGGACAGGGACACCACAGAGAGGTGAGAGCCACAGGTGGAGAAAGCCTTCTGCTTGCCTCTCATGGATGGGATCCTCAGCAAGGAGGCAAAGATGCATGTGTAGGAGACCAAGATACCCACAAAGGGGGTGATGATGGGTAGGGTGCCCCCGGTGTACAACATTGCATTATTGAGAAAGGTGTCAGAGCAGGCCAGCTTCAGCAGAGGGCTGAGGTCACAAAAGAGATGGGGAACCCGGTTGTGGGTGCAGAACAAGAGGTGAGTCAGTAATACTGTGTGGGTCAGGGCGTTCCTGAAGGCTGCAGTCCAGGATGCAGCCACCAGGAGGCCACAGAGGTGTGGCATCACAGACACAGCGTAGTGCAGAGGGTGACAGATGGCCGCATAGCGGTCATAGGCCATGGCCATCAGAAGGAAGCTATCGATGCCAGCAAACCAGATGAAGAAGAAGATCTGGGTCAGGCAGCCTGCGTTAAGGGATCCCTTTGTGTCCTGACACGAGGTTGGCCAGCATCTTGGGAATGGTGGTGGAGGTGAAGCAAATGTCCACAAAGGCCAGCTTAGCCAGGAAGAAGTACGTGGGCATGTGGGGTTGGGAGTCAGTGGCGATGGCCAGGACGATGAGCAGGTTCCCCAGTCCTGTGACCAGGGACATGCTCAGGAAGAGTATGAGGAGCAGCTGCTGTTGCTTGGGGTTCCCTGAGAGGCCCAGGAGCAGGAACTCAGAGACCCTGGTGAGAGTTGCCCCTTCCACCGCCATCTTGGAGCAATCAGAAAGGAAACCCAGGAGTTGTCCAGGGTCCTGACTCAGCCAGCCCTTGCACCGCGCCCTGGATCTCATGCCCTCTGGCTAGTTCCAGGAGTTCATCCATTCTTCCCATGCTCTCCCGCAACAGGACCCCGGCCCACCCACCTGCTTTGCTGCATGATTTCCATCAGTGAATACACCGTTCATTCCCCATCATCCACCTGCAGATGGGTGGACTGCTGCCAAGCACCGGGCCCATTTCTCACCCTCACCCCCTACACCTCTATGCCCCAGGGCTTCATCTGGGTACAGTCACGAGCTCAGCCTTCACATGTAGGGATGTGGGCATTAGCATTCCCTGGAGTGACTTATAGCCCACAAAGGACCGGGCTTTTTGGGCGACTCCCCTGGCTTCATCACTCCTGAGTGAAGCAGTGCTGAGGTGTGCTTTCTCTGGGATCCCTAGAAACATCACCCTTCAGCTGCTCTGAAGTGGGAATCTGCTCATCCATGCCTCCCTTTCCCAAACGTTCATTGGCTCTCCTGGGACTACCTCCTAACGAAACTATTTGCACTCAAGTCCTTGACTCAGAACCTGCTGTGGGGAGAATCCAAAGGAAGACTCAAGGATTCCAGAATTTCTTCCATCTTTGAGAGAATCCCTTCTTTGTCCCAAATAGCTCTCCAGCTACTGCCCCCTTTCCCTGCTTCCCTGGACCGCCATACTTTTCAAAAACATTGCCTGTTCTTACATGTCAAGAGGAGCCATGACCCCCCACCACCCCTCCAAGACAGCCAGCATGTTCCGGCACAAGTGTCCATTGATAAAATCCAGAAATGTTTGGCACAGGCTGGAGCATACGCTTATAGTCCTTCCAAAGAATAGTAAAATTAATCAACAATACAAATCATAACATAAACTCAATACTTCAATTCATTGCTGTTGAAGGTTGCAATGAGCTCTGATACATTGGCAACATCTGAGAAATATTTGCCAAACCTTTTGCCAGTTTGGCTATTGTCACTGTGAGCGGCGTGGTCATGTGCTCATGAAATGCTCTGCACTGTAGGAGAGGTACCAGTGTGTCAGTATCGTCAAATCCGAGGTGGGCTTTGGTCTTAGGTAAGATTTACTTCGGCGTTTACCATTTGTGCATTGTAACTTTTGCGTAAGTGATTAAGTGTGCGATGCTTGGATAATGATCAAATCAAGTTTATAATAAAACATTAAAAAGAAAAGATCCAGGGGCCGCCTGGGTGGCTCAGTAGGTTAAGCATCCGGCATTGGCTCAGGTCATGGACTCGCAGTTCATGGGTTCAAGCCCCTTGTCAGGCTCTGTGCTGACAACTCAGAGCCTGGAGCCTTCTTGGGATTCTGCGTCTCCCTCTCTCTCTGCCTGTCCCCCACTCGTGCTCTGCCTCTCTCTCTCAAGAATAAATACGCATTTAAGAAACTTTTTAAAAAAGGATTCAGGATGAAAAGGCAACAAGGTTTCAATAAGCTTTTTCATGTTCCTAGTAAATATGAACAGCACTCTGAATTTGTGGGAGAGGAGAGGAGGAATACTATTCACTGTGAATTGTAACCCTGCGACATCTGATGACAGCAGAAGCCAGAGCATCCTGAAACAGTTTTGCTTCGATGTAAGACTCGCTGTAAAATATGACAACTAATTTACATTTTTGGCAAATAATTATTTAGCAATAAAAATATAGATAGTTTATAGGAAGTATAAACTATCACTACAGGTGAAAGAGGTATTAGATGCAAATACTGCTCACAAGCTGTTCACTCAAGTTTATTCATTTTGGAGAGACAGAGACAGAGCGTGAGTGAGGGAGGAGCAGAGAAAGGGAGACACAGAATCCGAAGCAGGCTCCAAGCTCTGAGCTGTCAGCACAGAGCCCGATGTGGGGCTTAAACTCACGAACCGTGAGATCATGACCTGAGCTGAAATCAGACGCCCAACTGACTGAGCCACCCAGGCATCCCGTAAAAAAATTTTTTTTAATGTTTATTCATTTTTGAGAGGGAGAGACAGAGTGCAAATAGGAGAGGGGCAGAGAGAGAGAGAGAGAGAGGGAGACACAGAATTGGAAGCAGGCTCTGGGCTTTGAGCTGTCAGCACAGAGCCCAATGCGGGGCTTGAACTCATGAACCATGAGATCATGACCTGAGCCAAAGTCGGACGCTTAACTGACTGAGCCACCCTGGTGCCCCAAAAGTAATATGACTTTTTAAAATACTCCGATGTATGGTTAAAAGTAACTGAGACTTTGCAAAAACAAAATAATTAATAAAACCTCAAAAACTATAATACCCATATGGGCATGACAGTACCATTCAGACTTGTGGATCTGTGTGTGGCAAAACCCATTTACTGAAAAGAAAAAACAGCTTTGTGAAAAATTACCTCAAGTAACTAAAACCTCAACCATGATCAGTGTCACTAGAATTGTTTCTGTAATTTATTTTAAAAGTGAAATTCAAGACCTTGAAAGCAGTTTTAGGTTTGTGGTTGATTGCACGAGGCTGTGTGATTTATTTCAGAACAACATTTGAACGAAATCTGACATAAGTAAAAAATAGAGTCAAATTTATTGGATCTGAAAAGGTGGTCACATGATGCTTGTGACAGTTTGGTGGTGTTTTAGAAATGTCATCTCCACGAAAAATATGCATGTGAAGACTTTCTGCGAGTTTGTACAGATATAATGTAAGTCCAGAGTTTTGGGCAAAGTGTGCAAAACATTCTGGATGTTTTAATTTGTTATCATTCAAGTCTTTTTGTTTAGTTGTTGCTGAATGAGTCAAAAAAGATATAACTAAAATGGAATACTCTAAATATTTCTCTTAGAACTTTACATATGCCACCACGCATCCAGGAAATGCAGAGAATAAACCAATGTATCTGAGGAACTGGAGACGGAAATAGTGAAAATTGGAGGCGTATTTGGACACAAATGGACAATCTGAGAGGAGCCAAAGCTGCAAAGAACAGACTGGAAACCGGGTCAGGTCTTGTAAATCCTTTTCTCAGTAAAATTGTGGGAAAGGAGTCAGCCTTTAGAAAATAAAGGTGGGGGCGCCTGGGTGGCGCAGTCGGTTAAGCGTCCGACTTCAGCCAGGTCACGATCTCGCGGTCCGTGAGTTCGAGCCCCGCGTCGGGCTCTGGGCTGATGGCTCAGAGCCTGGAGCCTGTTTCCGATTCTGTGTCTCCCTCTCTCTCTGCCCCTCCCCCGTTCATGCTCTGTCTCTCTCTGTCCCAAAAATAAAAAACGTTGAAAAAAAAATTAAAAAAAAAAAAATAAAAAAAATAAAAATAAATAAAGGTGTGTGTTTTTTGGTTTGTTTTTAGTTGTTTAAGATTTGGCTTTAAGAAATACATTTCTAAGAGGGACATCAATACTCTGGTTTTACAAAAAAAAGGTTTGGTTGGGTTATTAAAGCTGATGGTAATTTGATGTCTAAAAAGAACTGAACACATAAAAATAATTGAAAAAAAAAAACCCACCGAGACGGAAGTGAAAGATATTACAAGAATGAAGAAATGTGCAATGCTATCTGAAAACCAACAAATAAACATCAATCCCCAGGTGCGGGGAGTGGGAGACTATTTGGAGGTCCATGACTAGATTTTATGAAAATGAATTTGTTGTTTGATGACACGAGTAAAAACAAATCCATTTATGGAATCCTAAGAGTTGATCAAAGTATATCTGTGAAGCTCCGTGGAACAAATGTTAATGCAATCAAGCTCTTCAAATAAATAGGACAATTAAACCATTGCTAGAGCTTAATCACGGGAAGAGGTATTGGATATATAAAAATCTCAGACAGGATTACAAGAGCTAGGACTTGGCTTTCAATTTGAATTGTTTGTTCAGTAGAAGGTGAGAAAGGACTCAGCACCTTGAACATTGGTACTGATGTTAAGAGAAAACTTGACTTTTTGAAGCTACAAGTGACTTAATGACAATCACCTTGAACCGTACCTCCTTCCATCTTTCCCTTCTCATTTATGATCTCACCTCCTACTCTCCACTGCACTCATTTCTGGTATCACTGATGTTCCCGGAACAAGCCAGACATGCTTCTGCCTCAGGGCCTTTGCACTTTCTGTTCCCTCTGCTTAACCATTCTTTTTCCCCAGATATCCACATGGCTCTGTTTTCCACTTCTGGCCCCTAAAATAACATCTTCGTTAAGCAGGCAGGAGGAGGTTTTACAGAAGTAAACTAAATCTTGTCCTTTGTGTAGCATTCTATTCCCCCTCCCCGTAATATGTAGAGGACAATTCCAAATCCTGGTGCAACCACTATGGAAAACTATATGGAGGTTCCTCAAAAAATTAAAAAGGAAATGAAAACAGAATAGCTGAGGGCTATCTGCAATCCCAAGTTCATTGCTGCATTATTCACAATAGCCAAGATATGGAAAACAACCCAAGAATCTGTCAGTGGATGGTCAAGAAAATGTGGTATATGGGGTGCCTGGGTGGCTCAATAGGTTAAGCATCCGATTGTTGATCTGGGCTCAGGTCAAGATCTCTCGGTTCATGGGATCGAGCCCCAAGCCCTGCACTGATACCTTGGAGCCTGCTTGGGCTTCTCTCTCTCTCTCCCTCTCTCCCTGCCTCTCCCCAACTCACGCTCTTGTGCTCTCTTTCAAAATAAATAAATAAACATTTTATTTTTTATTTATTTATTTACTTTTTTCAATATATGAACTTTATTGTCAAATTGGTTTCCATACAACACCCAGTGCTCATCCCAAAAGGTGCCCTCCTCAGTACCCATCACCCACCCTCCCCTCCCTCCCACCCCCCATCAACCCTCAGTTTGTTCTCAGTTTTTAACAGTCTCTTATGCTTTGGCTCTCTCCCACTCTAACCTCTTTTTTTTTTTTCCTTCCCCTCCCCCATGGGTTTCTGTTAAGTTTCTCAAGATCCACATAAGAGTGAAACCATACAGTATCTGTCTTTCTCTGTATGGCTAATAAATAAACATTTTAAAAAAGAAGAAGGTTGTATGATTTCACTCATATGTGGAATTAAAGAAACAAAACAGGGGCACCTGGGTGGCGCAGTCGGTTAAGCGTCCGACTTCAGCCAGGTCACGATCTCGCGGTCCGTGAGTTCGAGCCCCGCGTCAGGCTCTGGGCTGATGGCTCAGAGCCTGGAGCCTGTTTCCGATTCTGTGTCTCCCTCTCTCTCTGCCCCTCCCCCGTTCATGCTCTGTCTCTCTCTGTCCCAAAAATGAATAAACGTTGAAAAAAAAATTAAAAAAAAAAAAAGAAACAAAACAGATGAACATAGAGGAAGTGAAGGAAAAATAAGATGAAAACAGAGAGGAAGGCAAACCATACAAGACTCTTAAATACAGAGGACAAACTGAGGGTTGCTGGAGGGGAGGTGGGTGGGGGGTGGGCTAAATGGGTGATGGGCATTGAGGAGGACACTTGTTGGGATGAGCACTGGGTGTTATATGTAAGTGATGAATCATGAAATCCTACTTCTGAAACCAATGGTACACTATATGTTAACTTTCTTGGATTTAAATAAAATTTAAAAAAATAAAGAAAAGGGGCACCTGGGTGGCTCGGTCATTTGAGCATCCAACTCTTGGTTTCAGCTCAGGTCATGATCTCACGGTTTGTGGGTTCAAGCCCCACATTGGGCTCTGTGCTGACAGCTCAGAGCCTGCTTGGGATTCTCTCTCTCCCTTGCTCTCTGCCCCTCCCCCACTTGCACTGTCTCTGCCTCTCTCAAAATAAATAAATAAACTTAAAGTGAAATAAAATAAAATAAAATAAAATAAAATAAAATAAAATAAAATAAAGAAGAATGTTGCTTAGGTAAAGTTTAAAAACACGCAAAATGATTCTATGGATTGTTCATGGATATGTCCCTTGTAGTAAAGGTGCAAAGTGTGTATGGGAGTGATCAACACTAGCTGTAGATGTTGGGTGTGTCAGAGAGAGGGGTAGGGAGGGCAGCGACATGGGCAGTATGGGAATATGGGAATGGTGGGGGGGGGATGTACATGGATGTTTTACTTCTTAATCTGAAGGATGAATACAAACTATGTTTCAGCCTGAAGCATGATCTATGCAATATCACACACACACACACACACACACACACACACACACACACACACTGGTCCCCACATACCTTCAAGGAACTCATCAGGAGAGATGGGTGGGTAAGTAAATGATGGATTCCACCTCACTCTCAGGTCAAGGTCACTGCGTCCCTCGAGCTCCCATCCCAAGGCTCCAGACACATCTCTTGGGTGCCCCACCTTTGCTGAACTTGCCCTGGCTCCCACAGACCCTGTGTCAAGCCCAGCTCAGCGTCTACCCCCAATCCTGTTCTACCTCTGTGCCCGGGCTTAGCGCTGACCTCACTGACCCCCCCCAGGCACCTGGGTCAGAGATGTGGGTGGTAGCCTGGTCTCCTTCCGCCCCACTCACTGCATCCTGAAGGTTCTACCTGAGCTTCCTCTCTTCTTCCTCTCCTCCCAGTATCCTACCGGGTTCCTGTCTTGTCATTCTTCAACTTCAATCCTGCTCCTTCTTTGGGCTCTTTGGTTCCAGATTTCCTCTTCTGGATGAGCCTCCATAATGGCCACCACCACGGTGAAATGACATGCCTCTCCCTTGCTTAGAACCCTGCACTGGCTCCCCATTGCCCTGCTGCTAACAGTTAACCTTTCTTACATGCCTCCTGTGCATGCCACGGCAAGGAGTTCGACATGCTTCGTCTTACTTTACCCTCTAAGATGGGCACTCTTACCTCCATTTCTAGGATCAGGAAGCTTGGAAAGGACAATCAACCACCCACCTTGCAGTTTCTTTTGCTCCAAACCTCCTCAAGCTCTCCAGTGAGGACCTCTTAGCACAGGACACTTCCTATTTTATTTTGTTTTCATTATACAGACAAATAACTGAAGCCCAGAGAGGCAAAGCCACTCCCCTGAGGCACACAGCAAGCCTGGCTGGAGACTCCACAGTCCCCTGTTTGTGGTTTACCCTGTCTGCCTCCCTTTCTCCCCACTCACCTACGGAAGGTGTCACCTCTAGCCACAGAGATGTGTCTCCAAAGGTGAGCCAGCTTTTGCTGGGAGAGCGTTGTGGGCCACACGTGATGTAGAGGCAAGTCTTTGGCCTCACAAGAGGGAGTTCAAGGACCTGACAGAGTCAGATTTATCCCTCCATCCCATTCCTCGAGCCCAGTCCCCCGTGTCTTGCTGGGGCACGTGCTAATTGTCCGCTCCACACTCTGTCCTACTGGCCTGTCTCTTTGGGGAGGAGGGCGACTGCAGCTTGCTCTGGGCCTTTCCCTCTACTCCTGAGCTGCAGGTGGCAGGGGGCTCTGGCCCTCTTCGGGGGACCTTCCCTGTGGGGCCTGAGCCCAGCAGACTCCCCCCCTCCGCCCCCTCAGCTCTGCCTGGAGCTGCCTCACCTCTGGGCTATGTCCTTGGCTCCCTTTGCCGGAAGCAACAGCCTACTAACATTTATTTCTTAATTAAGGTGAAATTCACATGACAGAATTAGCCATTCAGAAGCGACCACTTCAATGGCATGTAGCATATTCACAATGTGCGACCACCACCTCTATCTAGTTCCAGAACATTTTTATCTCCCCAGAAGGACACGCTGTCCCCCATCTGTACTCACTGACCGTCCCTGTCCCCCAGACCCTGGCAAGCACCAATCGCTTTCCGTCCCTGTGGATTTGCTCGTTTTATATGAATGGAATGATGTATGTGGGCTTTCGTGTCTGGCTTTTTTCACTCAGCACGACAGCTTCTAGGCTCATCCACATTGTAGTGTATGTCAGTGCCTCATTCCTTTTCACAGCCGAGTAACATTCCTCGTATGAATGAGCCACATTTTGTTTATCCATTCACCATGGACATTTGGGGTATTTCCGCCTTTTGGCTATTGTGCACAGGGCCACTGTGAACATCTATGTACTGATATCTCTTCGGGTCTCTGCGTTCAGTTCTTTTGGGTACATCCCCACGTGCAGAATTGTTGAGTCATGTGGCAGTTCTGTGTTCGGCTTTTTTGGGGAACTCTGCCAAACTGTTTCCCACAGTGGCTCCCCCACTTTATGTTCCCCCCAGCAACGTATACGAGTTCCAGCTTCTCCACATCCTCACCAACACTTGTTATTGTCCGTCTTTTTTACTGTAGCTGCTAAGGGGTGTGAAGTGTCATCTCGTTGTGGTTTTGACTTGCATTTCCTTTCATGAATGATCCAGTTGTGCATCTTTTCATGTTCCAAATACTTCGGAGCTTGCATAGCTACTGGTGAAATCTATTTGGGCACGTACCCCTGCTACATGTATATTTATTTAAAAACAAAGTACTATTGTGAGCATTATAAAACACTTCTCCCAAATTGAAGTTAAAAAGAGGGTCACCTGGGTGGCTCGGGTGGTTAAGCATCCAACTTCGGCTCAGGTCATGACCTCACAGCTCGTGAGTTCGAGTCGTGCGTCGGGCTCTGTGCTAACAGCTCAGAGCCCGGAGCCTGCTTCGGATTCTGTGTCTCCCTCTCTCTCTGCCCCTCCCCTGCTCATGCTCTATCTCTCTTTCTCTCTCAAAAACAAACATTAAAAAACTTAAAAAAAAAAAAAAAGAAAAAAAGAGAAGCTCTGAGGATGACAAACTCTTGGTCACTTCCGATCACCCTGATTAACCCTGACAATGGTTAATGCTTCAAGGTACCCTGGGACCAAGTTCATGGCTAAGGTTGTGGATAGAAACCCTTATCACAAGGGCTTTTTGACAACTGGAAAATATTAGACTCTTTCCAATCACAACTAATTTCTTTGCCACTGCCTTTCCCTGTCACAATGGGGCGGGCACAGAGTTTACTTTAGGGGTAGAAATGATGCCACCAGCGTTTTCTGGTTGACACTGTCCCAATGTGCTGTCTTTCATGACAGGGGTTCATTTTTGACGATGGGTTGATATAAAAATGGTTAATACAACCCGCAAATCGATTCATCCTGGCGCACAGAAATTGCATTAATGCCCCTTAAAATAGGCTGAGAGCTAGAGTCAATCTAGTGAAATAGAAAATGTTAGCAAAGTACACTTCCCTGTTACTTTTTAAGCCCTTTTTATTTGGAAATAATTTTAGACTCACATAAAAGTCGCAAAGATAGATGAAGTGATTCCGTGTATCTTTCACTCAGCTTTCCCCAACAGAAACATTCTTATAATTATATAATTATATATGAAAAGCGTATTAAAGTTATAATTATATATTGTATAACATATATGTATATATAATTATAGATTTATATTCTGTATATTTAATAGTATATAATTATGGTACAATTATAAACACCAGGACATTGACAGTGGCACAATACTATGAACTAAATACCTTTTTTTGGGATGCATCACTTTTTATATGCCCTCAATTGCTTTGAAACGCTTTATGAAATTTTGTCAGTTGCATGGAGTCATGCCATCACCACCACAGTCAGGGCCCAGAACCATTTCATCACCCCAAAGAAACTCCCCCATGTCTCCCCTTTGCAGTCAATATACTCCCCCCTTCCCTAATCCTTGGCAACCATTATCTGGTCACTATAACCCCCATAATCCTAACACTTCAAGAAAGTTGTAAATAATATCAGGCAGTATGTGACCTACTCAGCATCCAGGTTGAGAGCCATCCAGGTTGTCACTTGTATCAATAGTCTGCTCCTTTTCACTGCTGAGTAGTATTCCATTGCATGGATGGACCACTGGACAGTTAGGCTGTTTCCAGCTTTTGGTTTTTGCAAATAAAATTCCTAAGAATATTTGTGTACAGAAGTCTTCCTTTCTCAAGGGTTTTTACCCAGGAGTGAGATTGTTGGATGATGTGGTAAGTGTAAATTTAACTTTATAAGAAATGGTCAAATCCTTTTCCAGAATGGCCATTCTATTTTGCATTCCCAGCAGAAATGTGTGAAAGTCCTGGTTGTTGGCACTTGGTATTGTCAGAGTTTTTATTTTAGCCATTCTGATAGCTGTGTTCTGATGTCATTCTTGGCTTTAATTTGCATTTCCCTGATGGCTAGTGTTGTTGAACGTCTCTTCATGTCTTTGTCATCTGTATACCCTCTTTGGTGAAGTGTTCGTGTGTGCAAGTCTTCTGTCCTTTGTCTAAGTACTGTTATTTTAATTTTTAAATGTTTATTTATTTTTGAAGGAGAGAGAGACAGAGCATGAACGGGGGAGGGGCAGAGAGAGAGGGAGGCACAGAATCCGAAGCAGGCTCCAGGCTCTGAGCTGTCAGCACAGAGCGCAATGCGGGGTTTGAACTTACGGACCACAAGATCATGACCTGAGCCGAAGTTGGACACCCAACCAACTGAGCCACCCAGGCACCTCTCTGATTACTGTTATTTGAAAAGTTTTTGGAAGAGAAAATGAATGTACTTGAAAGTTATTCTGTTTTCTCCTTACATGCAGGGCCACTATACAGCAGAACTCCCCAGTGTGGAGGGTGTGTGTGTGTGTGTGTGTGTGTGTGTGGGTGTGGGTGTGGGTGTGTGAACCATTCTCATTGTTGTCTGTGTGAATGGCGCCCCCATGAGGTTAGTGCAGTGCACACACCCCACTCCATTGTTCCTGCCAGTCCTGTCTGTTTCTCACTGGAGCATCTTGCCTGCCCCAGGTTGACAACAGCGGACGCTGATCTATTCTCTTGTGGTGGGATGTTGTCCCTCACCTGCTTGGGAATAGGGTTCCTTACAACGTAGCTCCAGTGGACCTTGCCAGTCTCCTCTACAGCCAGTTCCTATCTCCACTCTATCCTAAAATCATGCTTTCTCAAGCCCCAGGGCCTTTGCACATGTGGGAAAGCCACCATCTCTACAGACTAATGATTCTTTATACTATGTTCTCCATGCCAAGTTCAAGCCTCATTTCTAGGACATTTTTCCTTCACTGTTGATCAACCCCCAGGACCCTCACTCTGACCCATCCCTAAACATTTGCGCTGGTTGGGAGGGGGGGGGGTGGTCTGTGTCTCCAGACTGGAACTTCTCAAGGGCAAAGTATGGAACTGAGCTTTCTCTGCCACACCAACAGTATTCAGCACAAGACTGAGCAAAGAGAGCCATCAGAAGAGTGGTCTGTTGTTGAAATAATAAGCATGGGTTTATTTTTTTTTAAGTTTATTTATTGAGAGAGAGAGAGAGAGAGAGAGAGAGAGAGAGAGAGAATCCCAAGCAGGCTCCATGATGTCAGAGCAGAGTCCAACATGGGGTTGGATTCCAGAACCATGAGATCAAAACCTGAGCTGAAATCAAGAGTCAGACCCTGAACCGACTGAATCACCCAGGTGTCCCTAAGTATGAGTTTGAAGAAGATTTTGACAGCTAATATTCAGAGTTTTGCGATGAAATCATATGAATTTTGAGTTGGGTGGGAAGAGCCTACAAGAACAGCTTTATCATTCTCATGCACCTGTTTGGACCTTCCTGACGGCCTTCCTTCACTCACTCATTCATTCATTCGATTGTTATTGAGCACCTGTATGTGCCAAACCCTGGGCCAAGGGAGGAAAGACAGCATCTTTGCCCCTCGTCCAGTTCACATTTGAATGGAGAAGGCAGGCAGAAACCCAATAATTGCACAAATAATAAATATATGGTTACAACGTGACAGGGGCTATAAACCATGTGATGCTAAGAGCAAAGGTAATGGGGGCCTGAGTTGGGGTCAGAGAAGGCTTCCCTGAGGAGGTGGCCTTGAACTGAGATGGGAAGAATGAAAGTGAGTGGAGTTGGCCGAAGTAGAGAGGGAAATGTGATTCAGGCCAAAGGAACAGCAGGTGTGAAGGCAGGAGGCAGGACATCCCCAGGGCACCTGCACTCTCAAAGATCCCGTTCTGCCTCATAACACACATCTTAGCAAGCCACTCGCAGTAAATGCATTTCTTCCTCTGTTAAAAAAAAAAACCGTAGGGGTGCCTGGGTGACTCAGTTAAGTGTCTGACTCTTGATTTGGGCTCAGGTCATGATCTCACGGTTTGTGGGTTCGAGCCTCACCTCTGGCTCTGTGTTGGCAGCACGGAGCCTGCTTGGGATTCTCTCTCCCCGTCTTGTGCTCTCTCTCTCTCTCTCTCAAAAATAAATAAATGAACTTAAATAAAAAGTAGAAAAGATTGTTATACTTTTGCTTTTGAAATTATTTAGGGGCCATGAAAATTATTGCACCACTTGCTTGCTGTGCTTCTACAGGGATTCTTGCAAACACAGAACATCTAACCCACAGGTAACTTTCCAAATGTAACGACTTTTTGGGGGAATGCTACCGTTCACAATGAAGGGTGTTGACATCATGCTAGTGGAAGAAGACATTTCCTCCAAGCGTTTATTGATTTTGATTGTGCAGCCTTGCTTTTATGTTTTCAAACGTCAGAGTGTGTAGTTTTTAGTTTTTTCTTCCAGGTTTGAACATTTTCAGACTCCCAGAAAAATATCCTGGCGTGTCGGCATACTGGCGCCCCCCAGCGCCCATACTGGGAAACGCACCCTGCAAGGATGCAGGGTCTTGGCCGGCCTGGGGCTGTGAAAAGTCAACCTGCAACCCAGCTCGCCCCACCCGCTGTCATTGTTGTCCCCGCCCGGTGAAACCCAAATTGAAACTAGAAGGAAGTGTCTCCACAGCACAAGATTCCTATTACGCCTCTCTGTCTTTGCAAAGGAAGTTCCCTCTCTATTCTTTTACTTATTTTATTTCCAAACTAGATTGAGGTATCATCGCTACACAGAAAACGGCACATATTTATGTATTTATTATTATTACTTTTAATGTTTATTTATTTTTGAAAGAGACAGAGCATGACAGGGGAGGGGCAGAGAGAGGGAGGGAGACACAGAATCCGAAGCAGGCTCTAGGCTTTGAGCTGTCAGCGCAGAGCCTGATGCGGGGCTGACCTGAACCAAAGTAGGAAGCTTAACCAACCGAGCCACCTAGGCGCCCCCAAAGGGCACACATTTAGTGTGCAATTTGATAACTTCTGATGGGTGTGTACATGCATGCTTTTAAAATTATACTGATTTATAATACTAATTTTAAATATATAATGATTTATAATACTAATTTTAAATATATAAAATACAAATAACATAAAATTAAAATAAATTCAAATTGATGAAATAATTGCGAGAATATTACAAAGAATTCTTCCAAGTCCTTCTCCTACTTTGACCAATTGCTAACCTTTTTTCCCCACATTTGTGTTATAGTTCCATCTCTGTACATATACATTTTTTTTTTCTGAACCACTTGAGGGTTTTTCTGAACCACTTGCAGACATAATGCCCCTCTACCCCTACTTTATGTAAATTTCCTAAGAAGAAGGGTATTCTCTTATGTGACCCCAGAAAATTTATGAAATTCAAGAAATTCATCAGGGACACATTTTATTATCTAATAGCTAGTCCGGATTCCAATGTCTCCAATTGTCCCCACATGGCTACAATCTATAGTGGTTTTCTTCTGTGATCCAAGATCCAGAAGGTACAAGCAGGATCAGGTGCATGTAGATCCAGTCCAGGATCAAGCATCCATTTCTAGTTATTATGGTTCTTTTGACTCCTTTCATAAAGACCAGCCTCTCAGCTTTTCTTGTTCTTTCATAACATCAAACATGTAAAACTATACTTGATTTTTTATTATAAATTTTCCTACAGGATAAAAATATTGAGAGTTTTATAATGAATTCTTTATTTATTTTTAATTTTTTAAATGTTTCTTTATTTTTGACAGAGAGACAGAGTATGAGCAGGGCAGGGGTGGAGAGAGAGGGAGACACACAACCCAAAGCAGGTCCAGGCTCCGAGCTGTCAGCACAGAGCCCGACGCGGGGCTTGAACTCACAAACCGCGAGATCATGACCTGAGCTGAAGTCAAATGCGTAACTGACTGAGCCACCCAGGCTCCCCGATTACAATGAATTCTGATATGCCTGCCACCCTGGTTCAAAGGTTCTCAAAGTTTCGACATTGACACATTTGAAGAAAACAGGTGGATTTTTTTTAAGTTTATTTATTTACACTGAGAGAGAGAGGCCAAGCGAGGAGAGAGAGAATCCCAAGCAGGTTCTACGCTGTCAGGGCAGAGCCCAACACGTGGCTTGAGCCCATCAACCAGGCTGTATCCCACCAACTGTGAGATCACAGCCTGAGCGAAACCGACTGAGCCACCCAGGCACCCTCTGGTGGATTTTAACGTGGAATGTCTCTCAATGTGGGTTTATTGGACATTTGATCATGATTAGATTCAAGGTTATAGTTTGGCAGGAACCACAGACATGTTGCGTCCTCCCTGGTTCATGGTTTCAGGAAGCACGCAATGCTATTTCTTTCTCCTTCTATGGGCACCTGGAGATCTCATGTGCGGATGTTTCTGGGGAGACCAAGGGAAGGAGTGTCCTGAGGAAGAGCCAGAAAAGGCTGCTTGGGCAAGTGCTTCTGTGGGCAGAGGGTGTGAGGGGCTGCTATGTACGGGGGCCAGAGAGGATGCGGTGCTTCCCAGGGTGTGAGGAGGGACATATTCTGGTTCAGTGCTCACATTTTCCTCTCTGTTTCTCTGAGTCAGTGCTTCTCACTTTCCAGCTTGCTTCCAATGAGTTTCTGCCACTAAGAGTGTCTCATGAAGGCCCAGAAGGTTAGAGGAAAGTCAGATCAGAGGGAGACAGGTGGCTGTCATAATGCCGGAAGCTCTCCTGGTAGCATCAGCAGGTGGCTGAGGCTCTGGCAGCCGCGGTGGCAGAACTCCTTCGGTTGAGGAGGAAGAAACCCTCTCTGGTCCAGACTTTGAAGAAACCCTCTCTGGTCCCCATGAGCCCCTCTGCTTGCCGCCTGTCTCTCTCCCCTTCCCGGTGGGTCTGTAACAGCCTCCACTTCCTCATTCATTCATCAAACCCTTATTGAGCATCTCATTTGGGGGTACTCCTAAACCTATGACCAGACACTCAGATGACCAGTGTAAGATCCCACCCTTACCCACAGCAGAGACATAAAGAAACAATATCACAGACAGGGGAACCCAGACGCCACATGAAAAAACACAAGGATGATCAACCTCATCAGTAATGGGGGCGGGAAGCCACTACGAGATGCTGTGTCACACTCATTACCCAAGGTGGATGAAAAAGTCTGGCAACAACAACAAGGTTTTTTGAGGCTTTGGGACAAAGAAACCCTTATCCACTGCTGGGGGGAGAGCAAATGGACAAGATCACTTTGGAGAATAACGTGACAGTATCTGGAAAGGCTGAGAATGCACTATTCTATTATTAGTAATTCTTAGCTTTATACCCTACAGAGATATAGGACATAGAGATGTGTCCTGTGGGAAGCGTGGGGTATATGTTTCCATGTGAGCACATGAGAGGTTGTGATTGGGAATGTACATCAGCATGGGGCACCTGGGTGGCTCAGTCCATTAAGCATCCGACTTGGGTTCAGGTCATGATCTCGAGGTTTGTGAGTTCGAGCCCTGCATCGGGCTCTGTGCTGACAGCTCAGAGCCTGGAGACTGTTTTGGATTCTGTGTCTCCCTCTGTCTCTGCCCCACCCCCACTCATGTTCTGTCTCTCAAAAATAAATACAAACGTTAAAAACAAAGGAATATACGTTAGCAAAATGTGGTATATCCATGCAATGGAGTACTATACAGCCCTAAAAAGGAAGGATGTTCTGACCCAGGCTACAACATGGATGAAACGAGGACATCATGCTGAGTGAAGTAAGCCAGTCACAAAAGGACAAATACAGGCCGATTCCACTTCTGTGAGCTCCCTAGAGGAGTCACAGTCACAGAGGCAGGAAGTAGATGGGGGGAGCCAGGGGCTGGGGGAGGGGATGGGGAGTCAGTGTTTGACGGGGACAGAGTTGCAGTTTTACAAGACGAAAAGTGTTCCGGAGACAGATGGTGGGGAGGGCCGCGCAGTGGTGTGAACGTACTTAGTGCCACTGAACTGGACACTTAAAAATGCTTAAGATGGTAAATGTTACATCATGGGCATTTTAGCCACAAGAAAAACTTTGGAAAGCAAACCATTGGCAACACTTCTCATAACGGTGGAAGATTATAAAATAGCTAGATGACCCTCAGCGGAAAGATGGAGAAATCCATGAGGGTGTATTGCCACGGTAGAATACTGTCACCCCGGAAGCAAATGAACCAGAGCCACGTGTGCTGACTGATATAAATCTTAAAAACATGGTTCTAAGCAAAACACAGCAAGCTGCAGAAGGATGTGTAGAGTGACCGTATTTATATGAAGATTGTAAAACCTGTAGGGGCATGACAAAGGCCATATTTAGAACAGTGGTTACCTTGGAGGAGGGAAATGATGGGACAGGGGAAGGGACTCACGAGGTCTCAGTTGCATCTGTGACACCCCCCTGTGAAGAGGGTTAATGTTTGTTTATTGTAAACTATACTTTAAATGTTTTCCCTTTTGATTTCTATTACTATTTTTTTGACGTGTGCCTTACGAGCGATGAATGGCATACATGTGGCCTGTGAAACCGGCCACAAGAAAGATATTGAACATTTTTTTGAATGCCTGAAATCCAAATGCTTCTTTGTTTGTTTCTCTCTGTGCGTATGTCTCTGTTTCTCTCTGTCTCTGTCTCTCACTGTCTCTGTGTCTCTTTCTGTATTTCTGTTTCGGTCTAAGTCTCTGTGTCTGTCTGTGTCTGTTCCTTTCCCTGTCTCTCTCTGTGCCTCTGTTTCTCTCTGTCTTTCTCTCTCTCTGTCTCTCTCTCTGTGCCTCTGTGTCTCTGTCTCTCTGTCTCTGTTTCTGTGTCTGGTCACTCTCTGTCTCTGTCTGACTGTCTCTCTCACACACATTTGACGAGGTTCTTGGTTCCCGTCTTCCATTCTCAAAGAAGAAAGTGACTGGCTCGTATCTGGGTTCTGACCACAATGCTCGGGCTGATGTCGCCCTCCTGGGCATCCACTCGTGGACATCCTCCAGGACTTCCCAGCCTCCCTGATATTCCTTGAACCCCCAAACCAGAGCCTGGGCATTGTCACCCCTATCTGTGCTGCCTCACCTCCATGGCCAATAGATCACCACCCTCTGCTTCTCTTACCTCCTAAAATATCCCTCCTTCCTGTCCCCTACTCTCCTCTCCAGCCCCCTGCCTCTCATCTCTCTCCTGGACAACCATTCTATGCTCTCACTGGTCGCTCTATTATCTCCCCTTTCTCTCTTGTCCCCTGGACAATCCCCAAAGTAACCTTGTAACTAAGTCCAAACTCCTTGCACAACAAGCCCATAAATCAAGAGGCATGATGTTGGGATAGGAAAGTGACTTTGTTTGGGGTAGGGAACCAAGGATGGCTGGCTCTGTCCCAAAGAGCCATCTCCCTGGGCATGAAATTTGAGCTTCCTTTGTGTTAGCAAAAGGGGGAAACAGGAGGAAGTTGGAGTCAAAAAGTGACCGACATCCCAGGAAGGTCGTGAAACTTCTTAGTTCTTGGTCAGCTGATCCTTGCATACAGAAATCTGCTCACATCGTTCCTGAAAATCTTGAACTTAGCACAGTCATTTCTGTACATCCTTTCTCATCTCAAGTGAGGTAGGTTTCAGGTTAAAAAAAAAGCAGTTTTTGCAAATCTCAGCTCTAAGCAAAATTCCTTTCATGATTAACATGTCTCCCCGCAGGGCTCATCAGAAGTTTCTAAGCTGCGGATCATAGCATCAAGGAAAATAGGAGCAATATGGAGTCAGACGTGCTAAGTTTCTCCTGTTTGCAACCTCACGTGCCTCCCTTCCAGCAACCCTGCAATAGCTCTTCCTACCAAGAGGTCACCTGTACTGAGGGTTCACTATGTGAGTGGTTCTGTGTATCTGATTCTCCAAGGTAGTTACGACTACTCCCATTCCCTAGAAGACTTTGAGGTACAAGGAGGTCAGATGACTCAGGTCTATTTGCTTCCAAAGCCCATTCGTATAAAACATCCCAGCCCAGTGGGGGTTAGCACGGCTTACACACATGAAGACTTTCTAGTCCCATTCGTACAATATGAAGACTAACTAGTCAAGACTCAGAGAGGCAAAGTCACCTGTCCAAGGTCACACAGCGGGTCTGGCTATCTCCAGAACTCCTGCTCTTTCTTTCTGCTCCCACCTGTTCTACCTCTCTTCCCACTCACCTGGGACGTGAGCTATGATGTCAGGCACTAAGCCCACGGTGGTCCATACACTTCCGTCTTCTGGATCTGAAGGTATCTGGTAAGTGGTGAGTTGGGTTGCGTGGAGGATGGGGTCTGGGGCTTTGAGTGATGGGGAGGTAGGTCTGTGGTCCCCCAGGAAGGAGTTTCAGTGCTCATAGCCCATTGCCTTGGGGTGAGCCCCTGAGTGCCTTGTTAGGGATCCAGAAGCCAAATAATTGTCTCCCGTATATAGAACCACCACTAGATGTGGCCTCTTGGGGAAAGTGAGTAAGTCTCATCATTCCTTTCCTTTTCCCTTTCCTCCACTTCTGTAGAGGCCCTGATCTCTGAGACATTTTTCTTGGAGAGAACTTTCTTCCAGGGCTCTGGAAGTGGCAGAATTTCCCTGGCACCCTTGCGTCCTGTGACAAACCCAAGGTGCTCTTCTTCTGCTCAAAATCCTACCATGGCTCCCATCCTTAAGCAGGACCTCCACACTTCTTTTTTTCACACAGCTTTTTATAGGAGAAAAGCATGTAAGCATATATTCATGCTTATTTATAAATAGATACATCTACTACAGATAGAATATACAGTATTTTATGAACCACATCCTGTAAATGCTAACTTACAAAAAGCAAGAAGAAAATGAACCCTATTTAAGTAGATTTATAATTATGGCAGCTTCATATTATTCTTAGCTTACACGTCCAGGCACATATAATGGTTAATATTAATGCTTACACATGTGTATATAAGACAGTCTTCTCGATACTTTCACATTTTTTGCCGGGAGGCTGACTTCTATTCCTGCTATTGCATTTATCAATTGCTTTACAACACATAACCCCCAAAGTTAGTGGATTTGAACAGCAACATCAATAAGAACATTTATTTTGCTTATGAATATCTTTGTTTTGTTTTCTTTTGTTTTTAGATTGAATCTCTCCCCCCACCCCAGCTTTATTGAATTATAATTCAGTATATATTTAGGGCACACAATGTGATGATTTGGTATGTGCATACATGGTGAAACGATGACCACAATCGAGTTAACACATCAATAATCTCTTGCAGATACCAAAGTTCTTTGTATGATGAGAACACTTAAGACCCACTCTCTTAGCAAATTTCAAGTGTATGATACAGAAGGATTAACTATAGTAGCCACGCTGTGCATTAGATCCTCAGCACTTGTGCATCTTATAACTGAAAGTTTGTACCTTTTGACCAACACCTCCCCATTTCTCTCCCTTCCAATCCTGGCAACCACCATTCTGCTCCGTTTCTATAAGTTTGATTTTTTTTCCCCCTCCCAGATGTGGCAGATAAGTGAAACTATGCAGCATTTGTCTTTCTGTGCCTGGCTTATTTCACTTAGCATAATGTCCTCCAGGTTCATCTACGTTGTCACGAACGGCATTATTTCCCTCTTATCTATATCGATAAATCTCCATCTGTATATCGCATTCCTTTATCCATTTATCTGATGATGGACACTTAGGTTGTTTCTGTGTCTTAGCTATTGTGAAAAATGCTGCAATGAACTTCAACATCCAGATATCTTTTTGAAATACAAGACAATATCTCTGAGGAACATGAATGCAAAAGTCCTCAACAAAATATTAGCAAAGCAAATTCAATAGCACGTTAAAAGAATCATACATCATGGGGCGCCTGGGTGGCTCAGTTGGTTAGGCGACCAACTTCAGCCCAGGTCATGATCTCATGGTTTGTGAGTTTGAGCCCCGTGTCGGGCTCTGTGCTGACAGCTCAGAGCCTGGAGCCTGCTTCCAATTCTGTGTCTCCCTCTCTCTGCACCTCCCCTACTCATCCTCTATCTCTCTCTGTCTCTCAAAAAATAAATAAATGTTAAAAAAAATTAAAAAAAAAGAATCATACATCATGATCAAATGGGATTTATCTCAGAAATGTAAGGAAGGTTCAACATATACAGTAAGTAAATGTGATATGGAACACTAACAGAATGAAAGGTAAAAATCATATGATCATATCATTAGATGCAGAAGAGGCATCTGACAATACTCAACATCCTTTTGTGATAAAAACTTTCAACAAATTGGATATAGAAGGACTGAACCTCAACATATTAAAGGCCACATATGACAAGCTTATAGCTAACATCATACTCAACAGTGAAAGGTTGAAATCTTTTTCTCTAAGATCAAGAACAAGACAAGGATGCCCACTCTCACCTTTCCTATTCAATATAGTACTAGAAGTCCTAGCCAAAGCAATTAGGCAAGAAAAAAAAATAAAGGGCATCCAATTGGAAAGAAAGAAGTAAAACTGTGTTTGTTTGCTTATGGATTTTAATTTGAGACGGGCTTGGCAAGGCCAGTTCACCTCTTCCATTGGAAGGCTGAGGGTGGGAATCATTGAACACAGTGTATTCTGGATGTCAGCTGGACTTCGGCTGGGACTGGCTTGCAACACCTCTGGGTGGTGCCTCCATGTTACACCTTGGCTTCCTTGCAACATGCAGCTGGGTTCCAAGATTCCAAGAGTGAGCATCCCAACAGGACCAGGTGGAAACTGTATGACCTTTAATGATTCAGCTTTGACATAGTCACAGTGCCCCTCCCCCTCAGATTTAAGGGGAGGATATTTACGCCCCACTTTTTGATGGAAGAGTATCAACATCACATTGTAAGAACAGTATGTGGGATGGCAGATATTAGTATGGTCATCCTTGGAAAATGCAATCTGCTAATGTCACTGATTACGGTATTTTCTTCTCACATTTTACCCAGTGAAGGGTCCTAGCCTCAGTCACTTTCACAGGTATTGTGCTTGCGTTGTTAAAATTAATTTTTTTCTGCAGATTATTTTCAAGGAACGTTCTTTAAGTTACTTGTCTGTTACATGGAGGGTGGTTTAGGGAAATCTGGATAACTCAAGCCATTCGTGCACTTTACCAAGTATGCAATCCTTCTATAAGACAAATTAAGAACAATATACATTAAAAATATATTTATCTGTGAAAATATGTGTATTTTTCTCTGTGAAAAAGAGGAGGGGTGCCTGAGTGCCTCAGTTGGTTAAGCATCTGACTCGATCTCAGCTCAGGTCATGATCTCACAGTTTGTGAGATTGAGCCCCACGTCGGGCTCTGTGCTGACAGCATAGAGCCTATTTGGGATTCTTTCTCCCCTCTCTCTCTGTCTCTCAAAATAAATAAATAAACTTTAAGAAAAAAGAAGAGGAGGAAATGATCTCTTGAGGAAAAAGGGTATTTCTTTCTTGAAATCATTTTGTTACCATGAGTATATTGCTTATTTAACCCTTAGCTGGATACTTTGAGCATCAGTGGACTTTCCCATTAAGTTAAAAAACAAAAATATAAATGACTTCCACTGGATTTTTTTAACCCAAGAATGAGTCTTTATTACCAAAGTAATTTTTTTTTGTTTTTTTAAACTTATCTTGAAATAGTTATAGATGCATGAGAAGTTTCAAAAATAGTACATAGAATTCTGCAAACCTTCCATTCAGTTTCACCCGGTAGTTACATTGTATATAAGTATGTAGTACAAAATCAAAACCAAGGAATTCACATTAGTACAATGTATCTATATAGTTGTATGCAATTTAATCACAGGTGTGGATAAAATTGTCATTTTGAGGGTGCCATAGAATGGAATCACACAATGTGTAACCTTTTGTGATTGGCTTTTTGCACTCAGTGTAATGCCCTGGAAATCTGACCAAGTTGTTGTATGTATCATGACATTTTATTCCTTTTTTTTTTTTTTTTTTTTTTTTATTACTGGGCATGTCATGGGCTGAATTGTGCTCCTCACTCCAAATTCGTATGTTGGTGTACTAATCCTTAGTACCTTAGAATATGACTTCATTTGGAGATAAGGTCTTTACAGAGATTAGTAAGTTTAAAATGACCTCTGAGGGTGGGCCTTAATCCCATATGACTGATGTCCTTATAAGAAGAGGACAGTTGGACACAAAGATAGACACAGAGAAAAGATGACGTGAAGACATAAGAAGACACCTCTGGCCTCCAGAGCTGTGAGAAAATACATTTTTGTTGTTTAAACCACCCAGTCGGTGTACTTTGTTCAGTTAGCCCGAGATAACTAATACAGAGGGTAGAATACTATTGTAGGGTTTCCTGGTGTTTGTTCAAGCATTCACGTGTCGAAGGATATTTGGGTCATTTCCAGTTTTTCACTATTACAAATGATAGCTGCTGTGAATATTTGTGTACAGGTTTGTGTGTGTGTGTGTGGGGGGGGAGGGCTGTATTGTCACTTTTATAAATTCCGAAGCCAACAATTAGTGAAATTGATATAACATTTCACTCAACATTCATTTCTGTAAACACTTATTGATTTCAACTTTGTGGTTTTACTTTTGTGCTTTGGAGCAAAACTCTGCTTTTCTCCTTTTTTTTAAATTTTGTTTTCATTCCTAGGTCCCCGTTAGGTTCAGAAGCTCCTGGGATGCTGCAGACTGCCAGTGGGCAATGCCAGGTTTGAAGTTTGAGGAAAGAAATAAAGGCCTCGTTAAACCCTTAAGTTATGTGCAATATGCCTCTGGAAAATCTTGGGAATGATCCACCTGATTTTGAAACACTAGCGTCCCCTAGCGCTTGGTTTGGGTTACACATCATGGAAGAGGGTTTCACCATGAATGGGGATGAGGAAGGAATTCCTCCATAACATCTATATTTATATCTTCTTGATGAATCGACCCTTTTCTCATTATGATGTATCCTTGTTTTAAATATATAATTTATTGTCAAGTTAGCTAACATACAGTGTATATGATGTGCTCTTGGCTTCAGGAGTAGATTCCCATGATTCATCACTTACATATAACACCCAGTGCTCATCCCAACAAGTGTCCTCCTCAATGCCCATCACCCATTTAGCCCACCCCCCATCCACCTCCCTTCCAGCAACCCTCAGTTTGTCCTCTGTATTTAAGAGTCTCTTATGGTTTGCCTCCCTCTTTGTAACTGTATATGTTTTTTTCTTTCCCTTCCCCCATGCTCTTCTATTAAGTTTCTCAATGTCCACATATGAGTGAAATCATATGATATCTGTCTTTCTCTGACTGACTTATTTCATTTAGCATAATACCCTCCAGTTCCATCCACATTGTTGGAAATGGCAGGATTTCGTTCTTTTTCATCACTGAGTAGTACTCCATTGTATATATAAACCACATGTTCTTTATCCATTCATCCATCGATGGACATTTGGGCTATTTCCATAATTTGGCTATTGTTGAAAGCGCTGCTATAAACATTGGGGTACATGTGCCCCTGAAATGTCCTTCTTTATCTCTGGTAATTCTCCTTGCTTTCAAGTCTGTTTTTTTCCTGATATTGATATAGACACTCCACCTTTCTTATGATTAATATTTTCACAATTTGCTTTCCATACTTTTATAAGAGATACATAGCCAAGGAAACTTAAATGGCCAATAAACTTAGGAAAAGATTCTCACTCTCACTAGAAATCAAGGAGATTGAAAGTACACCAACCAAGACATAGAATTTTCCTCCAAGAAATTGGCAAAATTTTGAAGTTTTATCATTCAAAATGTTGTTGACATAGTTGGGGAAATGACCAGTCTCCTGTGTGGGTGGCAATCTTTGCACAGTAATTTGGCAATATCTATTTTAAAAATGTGTGTACTTTATGATGAAGCCACTCATCTCTTAGAGATAACAGCTGGGTGTGATGAGATTGAGAGGAAGTGAGAGACTCAGTTCATCTGACAAGGTCAGTGGTGTAGGTGAAGGCAGAGGAAGAGCCCGACCCAGGCCTGGCATCATTTTCCCCACTGAACTTGCTTAAAGCCTCTCATGCTAATGTTTATGAAAGTCTAAGAAATAAAACTAATCAGCCTCACAGAACCTTACTCTTTTCTGTATTACCTTTGTTGTATTGAGTACAATGAAATATTTCTTAAAATTGTTTTAGTGTTTGGTTATTTTTGAGGGAGAGAGAGACAGAGTGTGAGCAGGGGAGGAGCACAGAGAGAGGGAGACACAGAATCCGAAGCAGGCTCCAGGCTCCAAGGTGTCAGCACAAAGCCCGACGTGGGGTTCGAACTCACGAACCGTGAGATCATGACCTGAGCCAAAGTCAGACACTTAACTGACTGAGCCACCCAAGCGTCTCTACAATCGAATATTTCCTTAAAAGTATCTCAAATTTGGGGAGAAATATACACACATCCAGTCTGTTTTTTGTAACTTCAGGGAAGCTTTACTGGGTCTGGGAAGAGCGGGGGTAGAAATTAAAGAGAAGAGCAATAGAGAAGACTCAAGATCCTGGCCAGCTTATTCTCGCTGGTTTGTAAAACTGCACAAAACATGCCCTCCCCACCCCACTCACCTGCCCAGTCCTGAGAGCAGCAAAACCATTATAAGGGACTTCCACTCATGTCTCCTGACCTTCATTTCACCTATGACCTCACAGTGATCAGCCCAAGGATGACTGTGGCCAGTAGGAGACAAGAGAATTCTCACCAGAAAGCTGTATTTCCTTGCCTTGATTTTTACAATTTCCTTTCTAGTCTTCAGGAGCCATTTGCCAGTTGGAAGCACTGTGATATGTTGAACACAGACTCGGGCAGCCTGGGTTAGAATCCCAGCTCCCTAAATATGGAGAACAAACTGAGGGTTGCTGGAAGGGTTGTTGGTGGGGGGATGGGCTAAATGGGCCAGGGGCATTAATCAAAGCACTTGTTGGGATGAGCACTGGGTGTTATACATAGGGGATGAATCCCTGGAAACGACTCCTGAAATCATTGCACTATATGCCAACTAACTTGGATGTAAATTTAAAAAAGAATCCTAGCAACTTCCTACCTGGGTTATCTTGGGTATGTTACTTAAACTCCCCATGTTTCAGTTTCTTTATCTATACATAAGACAATAATAGTATGGACTCAGAGGGTTGTTGAGGGTATATGCTGTGACAATAGAAACCCTGTTGGCTTTATAAATAAAAGTTTATCACCCACATAAATTCCAGTATAGGTTATCTCTAATACCATACTATACTACTCTGATACTATACTGTAGTCAAATTGTGATAGTATATTGCAATATTGTGTACTACAAATAGTATAGTATCCTACAGGTATCATCCCTGATACCTATGTTCACTGGTCCAAGAGAGCTCTGAAAATGGAACTTGGGCTTAAATGTGGGCTTGATGACATAGTTCAAATACTTAAAAGCCCTCACTCAATAACTCCTTTCCTCGACACACACAATACCTCCACACACATAGATTGACACCCATCATTCAAAATGCTTAAGATAACGTGTCAACTCAGCCTTGGTATGCATAACAGCTCTGATTCTTAACCCAAAGATACATTAGGTAAATATCTCTGCAAAGACAAAGAGTAGGGATGTATCATTCTTCTGGAAATCCTTAATTGAGTAATCTTAACTCTTGTAGTCAATGGTGATGACAACAAAAGTTTAAAAATGGCAGCATCCAATCTTAGAAGGCCTGGGCATTCAGATAAGAGTGGTCTTCACCATCTTACAACCGCTTCATAATAATTGAGATAGTAAATATAACACATGCTTGGACTGTCCAACCAGGGTCATCGTGAGTGACAGTCTTCCATTTCAGTGAAACCTAAAAATATGACTCAAACAAAGATACCACTGAGAACCAACATGGCTTACTCGGATTTCAGAGATGGGATCCCAGACCCATCACTCACTCTGCAGAAATGTATAAGAATAGGGTGTAAGCCAGAACAATAACAGGTGACCAAAATATCCACAAGCTGTTGGGTTAACATTATTTCAGTAAAATCTCCTTCTGTTTAACACTGAAAACAAACAAACAAACAAACAAACAAACAAACAAACAAACAACTCCTCCTCTTATTTAAGCGATTGGGTTCTTGTTTTCTATAAATCCCCAAGAGAGGGGCGCCTGGGTGGCGCAGTCGGTTGAGCGTCCGACTTCAGCCAGGTCACGATCTCGCGGTCCGTGAGTTCGAGCCCCGCGTCGGGCTCTGGGCTGATGGCTCAGAGCCTGGAGCCTGTTTCCGATTCTGTGTCTCCCTCTCTCTCTGCCCCTCGCCCGTTCATGCTCTGTCTCTCTCTGTCCCAAAAATAAATAAATGTTGATAAATCCCCAAGAGAAAAAGCAACTCTTGGAGGAGAAAGGGAGTTGGATATAGTTACCTTGCACCACATGAATTGTAAATGAAGGATAGGCCTCAGCTGTAAGGGAGGGTCCCAGAAACAACCCAGAATCCTCCATGAGGTCATCTCTTTGACATAAAGCCAGTTCTGCCAAGAACCTTGACCAAAGCCATTCGAACCTCTCTGTTTCTCAGGCTATAGATGAGGGGGTTGAGTGTGGGGGTGACAAGGCTATAGAAGAGGGAGACCACATTGTCCTGCTGTGGGCTGTGGTAGGTGCCTGGAACCATGTACATGAACATGGCTGCCCCATAAAAGAGCCCCACAACAGTGATGTGAGAGGAACAGGTGGTGAAGGCCTTGTGTCGGGTCTCTGCTGAGTGCATGCAGAGAACGGCCCTCAACACATGGCTGTAGGAGGTGGTGATGAGTGACAGGGGCAGAAGCAAGATCAGCACTCCTGAGATGGACAGCGACAACTCATAAGCAGAGGTGTCTGCACAAGAGAGCTTCAGCAGAGCCGGTAGCTCACAGAAGAAGTGATCCACAGTGTGTGAGGCACAGTAGGGGAAGTGCAGGGTGATGGAGGTCTGGATGGAGGCCACGAGCACACCTGACAACCAGGAGGTGCCCACCACGAGCAGGCAGACCTGACGTCTCATGAGTACAGGATAATGCAGGGGGTGGCACACGGCAACATAGCAGTCGTAAGACATGAGGGATAGCAGGACACCCTCAGAGACACCCATCAGCATCAGGAAGAACATCTGAGCTGCACAACCCCCAAAGGAGATGGAACCCACTCCCTGCAGGAAGTTGGCTGCCATCTTGGGGATGGTGACCAGTAGAAAGCCAACATCCAATAAGGAGAGTTGACTGAGCAGGAAGTACATGGGCGTGTGGAGCCTGGAGTCTGTGCGGATCAGGAAGAGCAGGATGGAATTTCCCAGAAGGCCCATAGTGAATATGACAGCCACAAGGGAGAATAGGACCAGATGTGGCCCCGAGTGGCTCAAGAGCCCCATGAGAGTGAAGTCTGAGGTCACTGACTGATTTGATTCCCCCATCCTCCAGGAGGCATCACCCATCTGCAGGAAGAAGGGGATATTTGGAAGGAGTCTCAGTGGGTAGTAGTTTTGTCTTGCATGCCAAATAGAATTGTTTGGTAAGGGTTGCTCTGGAGTCTCAAGAAGGATGAAGAACACAGTCTCAGTAAGAAAAAAAATAATTGATTCATTATATATGCTTTGGTCAGGAGGTAGGGAATAGCAAAGTCTTGCCTTTACCCTCCAGGCAAGCCCTATCCACCTGTACTTGCAGTTAAACTCTCTATCCCCGAGCTAAGGAGTCCAAGTCAATCCCAGTGCCATATTGGAATATGCCCATCCCAGATGTCCTGGAGCCAAAGCAGAGGTTGTATTCCAAAGAGATTAGATATCAACTAGGGAGACTTTGCCAAAGATAATAGGAGATGATGAGGCTGGAGAAGGAATGTAGTGTGTTTGGATTGTTTGGAATATAGTTAAAAGAATATATTCTGGGCTAGAGCAAGATTCAGATGCCAACTCAGCTGTGTCCCAGCTTTGTGACTTTGGACAAGTTATTTAACCTTTCTGGGAGTCAGTTTCCCCATCCGCCTATGGAGATAAATAACACCTCTTCGTAAGAGTAGCTCTGAGTGTCAAATGAGATAGTGAATTAAAGAGCTCAGCACAATGACAACCATGTGGTAATTTCTTGATTTCAGTTCACAACTATTACTCATATCGTAAAGGAAATGTAAACATGAAAAAAATTCAGCTATAGTCGGGCAATGTATGCCTGGTGCTTAGCTCAATGTCTGGGATATAGTAGTACTGTTCAATAAATATTAGCTCTTTTTGTTGATGTTATTCAACAGTATAATTCTTGTCCAGTTGCATGGCAAAAACTGATCAAGTTTATTCTCAGTCATGCTCTCTTGAAATGACAATTTCCCTGTCCTTACCCTAAGTCAGTGGTTCTCAACCAGAGGTAGTTTAGCCCTCTTTCCTGTCCAGAGGACATTGGCAATGTCTGGAGATATTTCTGATTGCCATGACAGGGTGCTAATGGATCTAGTGGGTAGAGGTTAGAGATGCTACTGAATATCCTATAAGGCACAGGATGGCCCCCACCACAAAGAATTGTTTGGTCCCAAATTTCAATGGTGCCAAGGTCGAGAAACCCTTCAACTGATATCCATCAACTCTTCTCTGACCTGGAGCTGAGCCTCTGGGAGATCTCTTGAGTCCATTGTCTTGGTTATCCAACAGGGATGAGCTTCGTGTCCCATGCATGCCTAGAGATTAATCTGTGAAGTTGAATTTCCAGATACATTTTAAAGGAAATATTAATAAGACTAGTCCCAACTGAAATCCTTGGAGAACTGCACTGTTTCCATGACTGTGTATAGAGAAGGGTTTGTTCTTTTAATCATTATTCCTTGGGGCAAATTCATAGCCAAATAGTCCCTCTGGACCTTGTCAAAGGATTTGCAAGTGGACAGCGTACTTAGCTCTTCTCATTTTACCCATATCTCCCCCTCAACCCATACACCAAAGGGAAGAAAAGGAAGCTAATTCCTTTTAAGCATTTACTATGCATCAGACACCCTGCTAAGGTCAGAGAAAGGCTGATGGGTTTCAGTTGAGGGTTTCTCAACATTGACACTAGTGACATTTTGGGCCAGATCATTTTAGGTATGTTACAAGCATTTTTAAAATTTAATCTTGCTGGTAGGTATTATCATCTGCCTTGTATAGGTGAAGGATCAGGGATTCAAAGAAGGGCAATAGCTGAGTATATTAGGTTGAATAATGTTTCTCTCAAATTCATGTCCCCTTGGAACCTCGGAATGTGTCCCTATTTGGAAAGAGGGTCTTTGCAGATGTAACTGTTAAGCATCTTGAGCCTAAATCATCCTGGATTCAGGGTGTCCTCTAAGAGCGGGCACAGGGAAGGTGGGCGTGTGGAGGTGGAAGCAGAGATTGAACTGCCCCAGATAAAAGACAAGGAGCATCAAAGTTTGCCAGAGATGTCAGAATCTAGAAAAGAGTCATGGGACAGATTGCCCCTCAGAACCCCCAGAAGGGGGGCACCTGGGTGGCTTGGTCGGTTGGGTGGCCGACTTTGGCTCAGGTCATGATCTCGTGGTCCGTGAGTTCGAGCCCCGCGTCGGGCTCTGGGCTGACAGCTCAGAGCCTGGAGCCTGTTTCAGATTCTGTGTCTCCCTCTCTCTCTGACCCTCCCCCGTTCATGCTCTGTCTCTCTCTGTCTCAAAGATAAATAAACGTTAAAAAAAAATTAAAAAAAAAAAAAAAAAAAGAACCCCCAGAAGGAATCAATCCTGTCAACACCTTGAGTTCGGACATCTGGTCTCCAGAACTGTGAGAGAACACATGTTTTGTTTTAGACCACCCAGTTTGTGACCCCCGCACACTCATACACCAATCCAAGGTCACCCAGCAAACAAGTGGTAGAATCAACTTTTAAACAACAGCTGGTGCGATTCCAGGGTTCCTATGTTTTTTCTTCACATCCTACTTTCTAACAAAAAATAATGGATTGTTCAGGTCCTGCTTCTCTAGGTAAACCCTTGGCATTCCTGCTCCAGTCATGCTATGTTCTTCTCTTCTGTTGGAGAATTATCTACCTGTGTGGCCTGGGGCAGGAGCCAGGACCTCACCAGCTGTGGGTCCATGGTCTTGGATACTCTTGCCCTGGAGCTCTCCCACTCACTCACCTGGCTTTGGCACAGTGGTCCTTTCAGCAGATTAGTCAACAGTCCCCTACTCTTCACCTTGAGAAACCATGCAGATCAACTCTGGTTTACCTCCAAGAAGTGTCAATTGGTCTGGAGCGTGATGTGAACTCAGTACCATTTGCCCTGGTACCTTGGATCCTCTACCTCTGAAGACTACATGATTATCTCCCCAATGTCTTACCCAGTAAAGGCTCCCTTCCTTCCTTCACCCTCAACACTGTTTCCCTGGCCTCACTTTCCCTTCCAGAATTTCCAAGTGGTCTCTTTGCTAATGCTATGTCCACAGAGCAGCACACTCTCCCATTGCTGGCTTTTGGGAGCTCCTGTAAGCAGCTTCTCCAACAGGACTGTGAGCCCCTCTATCATGGTTTGTTTGCCTTGGGCTTTGTGCACATTCTTCCTTCAGGACAGGGTACTTCCTTCCACTCAACCCACCTTCCCCAGCCAGGCAGCAGGAAGCACGGGACAGGAACCAATCTTGGCTTTGGGTGTGTTGTCTCCTTGTTCTAAGTCAGCCAGCTCCCTCATATCTTAGGATCAAGAGTCTCTCCAACTCCAGCCAGTCTTTTTTTCTTAAGTAAGCTCTATACCCAATGTGGGGCTTGGACTCACAACCTCGAGATCAAGAGTTGGATGCTCTACCTACTGAGCCAGCCAGGCACCTCTCCAACCAGTTTTTTGAGCTGACTTTTAAACTCCTTCCTTCTTACCTTTTCCTCATTATTGTTTGCATTTCAGACCTGATGCCCTTTGCTGAAATGAAAAGTGAGAGAAGAGGCCCTGGAGTTAGTGGACTCCCTGTTGCCAGTAAAACCTTCACACCATCACCCCCCTATGAGGAAGCGTGGCTGAGCCCTCCCTCCATCAGACAGAGGGCAGCTTCTATGAAAGTTCATGTGTGGACATTAAAATAGACACCCCACCCCCACATCCCAGGGTCTGGCACTCTCAGGCTCTTGGCAGTGCTGACGGATTGAGATAAAACAGATGGTAAGATGCTCACCTGTGAGCCGGGGAAGATAAAGAGGCAAATACAATCCCTGTCCCTGCAAATGCCTGCATACACTCAAATTCTGCACCATCATAAAAATGAATATAAAACTACAAACTTCTGAGGCTCTTTCTTGCCCTCAATATCTCCTCTCTAACCATGCCTACTCTCCAGAAACCTCCACAAGCAGTGGGGTTCCAGGCTCTCACTTCTACTTGCCAGGGTCTGAAACACCCCCCTCTAGGCCCTCACAAATATTTCACTTCTTATACTGGGATGCTTTCTCGATAAAACCTCCCCAGAATCCAGCATTAAATTAATCCTTTGATTAATTAATCTTGCCTTGGTCTACGGGGTGACTGACAAAATTGTCTGAGGATAGAGGCCCTGGGGGACTGTGTTACATCAGAAAGCTTCTTTTTATCTCCTTTTGTCAGAGAGAGAGAGAGAGACAATTAATAGCCATGGGAGCTAGAGCCCTTGAGACTGAAATTATGCCAGGAGATACATTTGCCCAACCCTCCATTCCAGGAAGGTGGGAAGCACTGTGGGAGATAACTGAACTCTCCAAAGAATCTAAAGGCCAACAATAGTGTCTGATAATTCAGAAGTCTTTATGTGTCCCCTTGTGAGAGAGGGGATGTGGGAATCCCCCCTCCCCCCGCCTTTTTTAAAGCATGGATACACATGAACATGAACACACACAAAATTAACATTTCTGATTTTTAGAGAATTGTTTTGAGCGAAATAATGAAGCTGTGATGTTAGAAGAATAACCAGGGAATAGCCCCCAGTTATTCTACCTATTCTAGAGTAATTCCCGTCTCTCTGAGGGCACTCACAGAATGCATATTTGCATTGCAGTCCAAGAGGGCAGGCGCTGTTACCGAATGATCAATCATAGTCTGTAAGTCAGGAAATGAATGGGAGGACACTGCCCAGGCCAACAGTGCACCCTCACCCCCGCTCCCCTTCAACCCCCCACTCCCACCTCCTTCCACCCCCCACCCCACTCCCTCCTGCCTCCAATAATTCAAGAGAGGAGGGTTTGTTTGGAAGAGAAGGGGGGATTTATTTTGGGTGCTGACGGCTGGGGCAGGTGGCAACCTCCGTGCCCACAAGAAGGAGACCTAGATTTTTTTTTAACGTTTATTTATTTTTGAGAGAGAGACAGAGCACAAGTGGGGGAGGGGCAGAGAGAGAGGGAGACACAGAATCTGAAGCAGGCTCCAGGCTCTGAGCTGTCAGCACACAGCCTGACGCCGCTCAAACTCACGCACGGTGAGATCATGACCTGAGCTAAAGTCAGATGCTTAATCGACTGAGCCACCCAGGTGCCCCAGGAGTCCTAGATTTTTATAAGGAGAGGTTGAGGGGTTGGTTTGCTGCAGGAAAGCAGGCAGAGAGCAGACAGAGAGCACATGATCAGGGTGTGGAGGGGGATGGGGCTGGGTCTGTGTTCAGCACGGGATCTGACGATCTCAGGCAGGAAAGGGGAAGCGTGGGGTGTGGGCTTTTCTGGTCTGGCAGTTGGAATGTTCCGGTCATTGCAAAACTACCTTCCTCAATGCCTAGAGAAAGTGCGATAAGAAATAAGCATAATGGGTTTTAGTGTGTGAGTTAAGCTGTCTTGTCTCTTTCTGGTTTTAACTTGGTTGAGCAAGAAGGCCCCATAACTAGAGGTAGGTATGCATGGTCTGGAATCTGTTGAGTGTTTCTTGGACAGCATATATGATGACTTTTGAGAAATATTTGATTAATATTAAATATAAATGTATGAATATAAACTTAAAATGTACTTATAAATACTTTATACATATATAATAAATATATGAATATTTATAAATAGTTACATAAAGTTTATATAAGTTATGCAATTTGTATATAGATAAAGGAGGTAGTTGGGGGTTTATGGGCTTTTTTGGATTGGTTGATGTGCATATGAAACATATGCTCCCAGATGAGTTGTTTGCTATCTTTAGAAATTGTCTAGTCTCTCCAGGATCAGCAAGACCCCAGCTGTCAACACATCAGAAAATAAAAAGTCACGACTAATACAAAATACCAATGCAAATCCAGTAACTGCTGACTGTTTACTAAAAGGTGATGCGTGTCAACTGTGGTTTTAGCTCCTTGTAAATAGAGCTGAACACTTACATCTTTGTAACCAATTACAGGCTACCCGCAGGCGTTCTGGGCCTTTTCTTTGTTCAATAGTAAACTGAGCTAATTCTGTATTTAGGAATTGGCATGTTCTTTGGGTTTTGATTTTTGTTTCTCCAACACTTCCAAGTTCCCAGACAGTGAATCCAGGTATAGGAAGGCTCTGTCCTTATCCTTGACCTTCCTTGAATAATTTCTCTCCAGGACGGTGGAAACAGAATTTATGGGAATCGTTTAGAAGGCAGCATTGCTCAATACCAGACATAAAAATGTTCTGACTTTATACACAAGATGTATAAACAAACACGCACAGTGGATGGTTATATGATAAATGTTCCCACATTTACAACCCAAGTGCAGTAAAAGGTGCTCTTGCCAGACCCAGAGGCCCCCACATGTTTCTCTCTCATCACATGGGTTAGTTCTCCAGACTTACCCAGTATCCTGAATTTCTGATAATCATGTACTGATTTTCTTTACAGTTTTCTACCCATGTATATATACACCCCTAAACAATATAGTTTAGTTTTGCCATTAAAAAAAAAATAACTCTTAGGGGCGCCTGGGTGTCTCAGTCGGTTGGGCCTCCGACTTCAGCTCAGGTCATAATCTCGCGGTCCGTGAGTTCGAGCCCCACATCAGGCTCTGTGCTGACGGGTCAGAGCCTGGAACCTGCTTTGGATTCTGTGTCTCCCTCTCTCTCTGCCCCTCCCCTACTCATGCTCTGTCTCTTTCTCTCTCTCAAAAAATAAATAAAAACATTAAAAATAAAAAAAACCCAACTCTATTGATGTATAGTTTACTTAAAATGACCTCATCTTAAGATATTTACATATATATACATGTATGTATAGGTTAGGGTTAGGGGCAGAGGGAGAGAGAGAGAATCCCAAGTAGGCTTTGCACTGACAGTGCTTGATCTCACAACTCTGGGATCATGACCTGAGCCGAGATCAAGAGTCGGATGCTAAATCCACTGAACCACCCAGGCGCCCCCTTATATATTTTGATGAGTTTGGCACAGAACCTTCACCACAATCAAGATATAGAATGTTTCCATATTTCCAGACAACTATATTCTATTTTCTCTTGTTATAGGTAGCTCTGTATAGATGAGACCTACAGTAAGCTAGTATTTTTGGTCTGGCTTCATTCAACAGGCTTGCTTGTATGTGTGTGTGTATGTATGTATGTACGTACTTTAGAGAGAGAGTGTGTGTGAGCGGGGGAGAAGGGCAGAAGGAGAGAGAGAGAATCTGAAGCAGGCTTCATGCTCAGTGTGGAAGGTTGTGGATCCTACAACCCTGGGATCATGACCTGAGCCGAAATCAAGAGTCAGATACTCAACCGACTGAGCCACCCAGGTGCCCCTCAACATGCTTTTAAGAATCATTCATGGGGGCACCTGGGTGGCTCAGTCGGTTAAGCGTCCGACTTGGGCTCAGGTCATGATCTCGCGGTCCGTGAGTTCGAGCCCCGCGTCGGGCTCTGTGCTGACAGCTCAGAGCCTGGGGCCCGTTTCAGATTCTGTGTCTCCCTCTCTGCCCCTCCCCCGTTCATGCTCTGTCTCTCTCTGTCTCAAAAATAAATAAAAACATACAAAAAAAAAAGAATCATTCCTGTTGTTGCAGGGGTCAGGAATTCACTCCTTTTACATCGCTCAGGGGTGTTTCATTGTGCAGATATTATGATTTGCTTTTCCATTCACAAATTGATGACATTTCAGTTATTTCAGCCTTGAGGCTATTAAAAGTAAAACTGCTAAGAATATTAGTGTTTCACATTTTTGAACTTTTTCTCCACAAATTTCAAATTGAAAAAATGTATTTATTTTTTTAACGTTTATTCATTTTTGAGAGACAGAGTGCGAGCAGAGGAGGGACAGAGTGCGAGCAGAGGAGGGACAGAGAGAGAGGGAGACTCAGGATTTAAAGCAGGGTCCAGGCTCTGAGCTGTCAGCATAGAGCTCAACACGGGGCTCGTACCCACAAACCATGAGATCATGACCTGAGCTGAAGTCAGACGCTTAACCAACTGAGCCACCCAGGCGCCCCATCAAATTGAAAACATTTAGATCTACAGAAAGGTTGTAGGAATAGCCCAATGAACCTGTGTGCCCTTCGTCTAGTTTCACCATTTATCAACTCTGTGATATATTTACTTTACAGAGCTATCTATCTATCTATCTATCCGTCTATCTATCTATCCGTCCATGTGTCTATCTATCTATCCATCTATTTATCTATCATCTATCATCTACCTACCTCACATATACTCTTCATTGCTCTTCCATTTGAGAGTGGGTTGCACAAATTGTTTTTGAATAATTGCTTTAGTTTCTGAGGAGATAATTTATGTAATCTTGTGAGGGTTTTTTTTTCCATCAGAATAAAATATGAAAGACTCATCCAAGCTGCTGTATACAGCTCTTGTTGGCTCATCTTCATTGATTTATGTTTTCTGGTTTTCCATCATATGGATATACCGCAACTTATTCTTCTATTCTATTTGATTATTCTCAATTTTGGCCATTACAAAATATTGTGATGAGCATTCTTGAACACACCTCCCCGTGCAAATAAGCACACAGCTGTGTTGGATATACACCTACAAGTGCAACTCCAAGGATATGTGTGTTCTCAGCTTTGACGTCTGTGCTCAAGTGTTTTCTAGAATTACTGCACCATTTTTTAAAAATTTTTTAAAATGTTTATTCATCTTTGAGAGACAGAGAGAGACAGAGCATGAGCGGGGAAGGGGCAGAGAGAGGGAGACAAAGAATCTGAAGCAGGCTCCAGGCTCCGAGCTGTCAGCACAGAGCCCCACGTGGGGCTTGAACTCACGAACTGTGAGATCATGACCTAAGCCGAAATTGGACACTCAACCGACTGAGCCACCCAGGCGCCCCGAATTACTGCACCAATTTACACTCACGCCAGCAGTGTAGGAATGTTCCAGTCGCTCCGTATCTCCAGCAACACTTCCTGACGGACTTAAAGATTTGCCCCAATCTGATATGCATGTAATAATATTCCCTTGTCATTTGGTTTGTGTTTTTCCCGATTACCAATAAATGTGAGGACTTTTTCCTATTTAAAAAATTATCAGGATTGCCTAGAAGCATCAGGAAACTCTCTGACATACACCACTATGGTCATAATTGTGTGAAATACGTATGCATGTGGCTAAAGATTACAATGCAATATGCAAAATAGGTGGTATGTTAGTTTCCTGGGGCTTTTGCAACAAAGTACGGCACGCCGAGGGGCTCAAACAACAGAAGCTTATTGTCTCACAGTTTGGGAGGATAAAAGTTCCAGGTCCAGGCATCAGCAGTTTGGTTCTTTCTGGGGGGGGGGGGGGAGGGGGTGTAAGGGAAGGATCTGTTGCTAGCATCTCCCCTGGCTTTTGTAGCATGCTGGCCATCTGCAGTGTTCCTTGCCTTGTAGAAGCATCACCTTGACCTCTGCCTTTATCCTCACATGGTATTCTCCTTGTGGACTAGTTCCCATGTTTTATAAGGACACCTGCCAAGTTGGATGAGGGGGCCCACCCTACTACCCTTCATATGATTTCCTCTTAACTGATTACATCTGCAATGACCCTATTTCCAAATAAAGTCCCATTCTGAGGTCTCGGAGGTTAGGGCTCTAACACATAAATTTTGGGGGGTGGGTAGAGGGTTACCATTCAACTCATAATAGATGGCTAGGCAACTTTTCTTTCCTTTCTTTCAAGTGCATAATGCTGATGTTGGTAACACAGCAGAGAATGATGGGGAAAACTGCTTGGTGTCAGAAAGGATTGATTTACATCCCAGCTGTGCTTTTTATTAGCCTTGAGTTTTCACCATGCCAAGCTTTTCATCTACCCTGTGTTGAACAGTCGCTATCTTGGACAGTTTTTTTGTGAAAATGAAATGGGATAGAATGTATAAAGAAAGGGCATTTTGGGGCATCTGGGTGGCTCAGTCGGTTGGGCATCTGACTTTGGCTCAGGTCACGATCTCGTGGTTCATGAGTTCTAGGACCACATTGGGCTCTGTGCTGTCAGCTCAGAGCTTGAAGCCTGCTTCAGATTCTGTGTCTCCCTCTCTCTCTGACCCTCCCTGGCTCATGCTCTGTCTCTCCCTCTCTCTCTCAAAAATAAATAAACTAAAAAAAAAGAAAGGGCATTTCATGGTATTTGACAAACAGGGCAGTCAGTAAATACCAACTCCTTCTCCCTTTGTCATTGCATTATATTCAACATTTTACAACTTTAAAATAATAAATAGTTAATCAGCTAGCTAACTAGAGGAATGCATGAATGAATGCATGAATGAATGAATGGTGCTGGGAAGTGACACCCGCCTCAGTAGCCAAGAAAAGAGTCACACAAGTGATTTCCTAAGGCCAAATGTCCACCACTTACTGTGCAAACCTAGGATGACTGTTTGCACGAAGCTGTTAGAAGCAGAGAGGGGTGACGGTCTGAGTATAGGGATTTGGATCCAGTTCTGGGTTGTTTTGTGTCTTAACCACCTTGGGCGGAGATCAAGTTTGCAGGGGAAGCTCGGTGCCTGCTACCTCTGCCCCAGGTGCCCAGGTCCCTTCCCCCATCAGATTACTTGATCACAGGCCATCTAGAGATCTTGGGGCCCCACACTGAGCCAGGAAGGAAGACAAATGTGGGAGGGTTGGGGACGAGGGGATTTCCTTCTAAGGGCCGGGTAGAGTCACCCGACAGCCTGCAGGGCAGGGGCATCTCAGAGCTGAGTGAATTGTAGCCATGGCTGAAGCCAGGAACTTCCCAAACCCCAATGAGATTACCGCATTGAGAGCCAAACTCCCCCCGCAGCCGGGGAACACTGGTGAGTCAGGGAGCTGGGACCAGGGGCCCTTTTCCATGTCAGGAAGAGCTGGGTGCTGGGTTGCCCCGATTCCCTCACAGGTTGGAGGAAGGGAATATCAGGTTTGAGTCTTCCTGAGCCCCTTTTCAGCCCATCCGCCGTCACCGCCGTGACTTCTTATACTAGAGAGATGGCCTTCTTTTTCCAGCCCTTTCTAAGTCCTCCCGTCTGGTAGGTAGTGAACCCAGAATACCCCGGGGGATAAGGCAGTTTCCTGAAGACTGTTTGAGGCATCTCAGGGGGTGAGAGAGTGTATATCCTTGGGGAGAGGGAGGCTTACCTGGTTTCCCCCAGGTCGATGGGGACAGACGTCCAAGGATAAGACCTGGAGATATCTCTGCCTGGCCGTGTCCCTGATCCTGCTTCTCATGCTCATTATCCTCTGTGTGGTTCTGCCCAAAGGTAAGGCATCTGGGCCAATGGGGACAGGGTGACCACAGGGAAGCAAGCACCTTGGCTCCTAACCTGCAAAGGCAGGTCTGCAGGGCTGGTGCAGGGGTGGCCTGTCTTTGTCCCTAGTGGGATCATAATGGCAACAGAATGGAGCTCACTCCCCAACCAGTCTAACAGGCTGGGGGGCCTGCATGGGCCCAAGTCAGCCTGAGTTGTTGGTGAGTGTCTTCCCAAAGCTCATCCCCCAACTGGACTCGAACTCCAGGCTCCCTGCTAAAAAGTATACACCTGGACAAAGGTCCTGTCTTGCCGCTTACTAGCTGGATGCTTTAGACAAGGACGTTTACCTCTCTGGGCCTCAGTTTCCTCATCTGAAAAATGGGTGGGGCATTTCAGAGCCCCAGAATGCCTTGCTCTGGGAACGGGAGAAAGTCTTGGCCCCTTGGGGTTTGGGGAACAGGGAGAGACCCCAGGAAGGTTCTGGGATCCAGAACACCTACTTGCGCCTCTCCCCAGTCTTGAAGAGGACACAGCAGGTGCAGAAGGAAGTCATTCAACTGAATGAAAAAGGTGAGTGGGGGTCAACATGGTCAGCCTCCTGCCTCTCCACCAAATCTCCTCTCTCTGCCAAGACCTTGACCAGCCCTTTCTTTTTGGGCCTCCCAGTGATGCAGGGACTGGGGCATGCCAGGCACGACCTGGACTTCATTCGGGGTGAAATGTTCCGGCAAATGAAGGCTGTACTGGCAGGCAATGGTAAGGAGTGGGGGAGGGGAGGTGGAGAGGGAGGGGTTGTGCTCCCGTCACAGCACCTGTAACAGTGGTGGGGCTTGTGGCAAGTGGCTCTCAGAGGGGCACCCCGATGCCAATGGCTCCTCAGATCTTTTCAGAAAGTTCACGTGACATGATCAGATCACACTTAGAGTGGAGGGCTCCCAGGAAAACAAGACTTTTGAGACAGCCAGATCTGGTCTAGGCTTGTGGTTGTGCATGACCTTGGGCAGCCCATTTAAACCACTCTGAGCTTCAGTTTCCTCAGCTGTAAAGTGGGGGGGAAATTAACACTATCTTCTTTAAGACAGACTGTCAGGATCCGGAGCCTCCACTCTCAAAAACCACACTAGTGTGTTACAAAATGTGGTCAGTCCTTACCAGCACGTTAGAAGTACCTGGAGAACTTGCCACAGTGTAGATTTCTGAGCCCCAAGCAAACACTACTGGATCGAATGCTGCTGGAGGGAGTGTTCTTGGTGCTACATACTTTTTATATAACTTTTGCATGAGTAGATGAGATGCGGTATACCTACATTTAGTTCTTATTATTCATGTAGCTATGTTTTATGTGGTCCCTGCAAATGATGGATTGGCGAATACTGAATCATTGCAGAAATAACAGCATTAGTTTTACTTGACCCCCTGGTCATAACATTTTGTCAACTGGTCAATACATAACCTTGTTTTTGTGTGTTTCTGTATAAATGTAAAGTTTATTTTTATTTTTTTATTAAAATATTTTTTAATGTTTATTTATTTTTGAGAGAGACAGAGAGACAGAGAGCGAGTGGGGGAGGGGCAGAGAGAGAGAGAGAGATTGAGAGAGAGAGAGGAGACACAGAATCTGAAGCAGGCTCCAGGCTCCGAACTGCCAGCACAGAGCCTGACAGGGGGCTCCAACTATGAGATCATGACCTGAGCCGAAGTCAGACACTTAACCGACTGAGCCACCCAGGCACCCCTAAAGTTTATTTATTTTGAGAAAGAAAGAGAGGAAGAGAGAGAATCCCAAGCAGGCTCTGTGCTTTCAACACTGAGTCTGACCTGTGGCTCGATCCCAAGAACTATGAGATCATGGCCTGAGTCAAAATCAAGAGACGGATGCTTAACCGACCGAGCCACCAGGCTCACCTGTTTAAATATATTTAATAGATATTGTTTCACTAACATTGAACTCATGGCCAACAGCACTATAACTCATGCCTGAAGGAAGCTTACCTAATGCGCACGCATTTTCTCTGTAAGGCACGTCACAGCCTTCTTGCGCATGTAGGAACACTGACAGTGCTTTAGCACGACTCTTGAGGGCCTTTGTAAACAGCAAAATCACCTACAGAAGGCATAAAAACATGAAGCGCATGACACGAAATGGCCCACCAAAGGTGCACTTGCTTATGGTATGAGAAAAGAAACAGCAAGGCAGAACTTGCCTTATTCTGTCTGACTCCAGCTTTTTGCCACTCTGTGCAGGTCTGTGAGTGACAAGGAAAACCTCACAAGTATTGATTTGGGGGTTACCAATCAATGTTAACAAGTAGGTGAATTTACAAATATGGAGTCTGCAAATAACAAAGATCTACTGTGTGTGTGTGTGTGTGTGTGTGTGTGTGTGTGTGCGTTCACTAACTGGATATAGATGGATGCAGTGAGAATTCTCTGTATCACTCCTGAGCCCTCACTGCTGAGTTCCCACCTAACCCCCAGGAACCACTGTAATTATATTGTATAGTTATATATGTTTTTCTTCAGAGCACAGTTTCTTCAACTGTGCACCATTGATGTTTGGGGCTGAATCATTCTTCCAGTGGGGGGAAACTGTCCTGTGTAATGTAGCATCCCTGGCCTTGACCCACCTGATGGGATAACCTTCTGTCAGTTATGACAACCAAAAAAGGTCTCCAGGTGTTGGCCATTGTCCCCTGGGGAAAGAATCACTTCTGGCTGAAGACCACTGCTCTAGAGTTTCTTTAAGCAAATGAGGAATGTCAAAACTTATGTGCCTCTATTTTACACTAAAGTAGGATATTATTCACACTGTTCCTTGAGTCCCTTTTCCCCATTTCATAGGCTATCTATAGCATTTTCCTATTTCCATCTGATGAGGTTCAATAATGGGGGGTGCCATCTTACCAGGTAGTGAGCTTCCAACTGTTGGGTGTGTTCAAGTGGAGACCATTGGGAATGTGACCGGGGGTGATGGGGGACACACCCCTTCACCGGATGGGAAACTGGATATGCCAGTTTGGCTAATGGCTCCATTCTCACAGAATCCTCATGTGAGCCTTGCCCCCTGGACTGGAAGGTCTTTCAGGGCTCCTGCTACTTTTTCTCCCTGGACAACCTCACCTGGACCCAGGCTAATGATTCTTGTGCCCAGAAGCAAGCTCACCTGGTTATCATCAACAGCCGAGCAGAACAGGTGGGAAACGGAAGGTAGAATCTTAGCAGGTTGGGAGAGGGATTATAAAAGAATTTGGGGGTTCATATATCTGTCCCCTTTGGGGTCTAGCACAATACTCCTAGTATGGTCTTCAAGACCTGCTTCATCTTGCTTCAACCCAAGCTCACTGCTGTGACATGTGGGGAATGGACCCTGTGCACTGAGGTCCTGCCTCCAAGCTCTGATTCATGTAGGTCCCTTGGTTTGCAGTGCCCTTACTCTTGCTATCTGTGTGGAGAACTCCTACTCACCTGTCAAAACCCCAACACAAACATCCCTTCTCCATATTCTCTCATGACATCATCAGAGACCTTCACCACAGAACTTCACACTGCATCAGGGTTGTAAGTGTGAGGCTGGATCTAAATAATATCTGGCTCTCCTGGTCCAGAAACAAGGCTTGGCCTGAAGAAACGCATCAAGAGTGTCTTTTGAGCTGGGTTTCCAGCCAGAGATATTCCTACAGCCTAAGATGAAACCTTGCTCTGATATGCATTGACCTTAAAAAACAGTCACAACCAATATTTGTCCACTGCTTCTTTCTAGGTGCACATACCTCACACAGTCTATTCTTTTGATCTTGAGAATATGCTATGAAGTGGAGATTCTGTTCTTTCCATTATACAGATGAAGAAACCAAGGGGTGGATTAAATGTCTGAGGCCATACGATATGCACATAGTAGGTCTGGAGTTCGCATCAGGATAGAAAGTGCTGTGCGTGGCTGCCTCTGTCTGCTTGCCCACCCCAAATCCCCTCTACACCTTAGCCCTCCTCCGGTCCCCGGACACTCCAACCTCTGTCCTTTCAGCTCTGATGGAATTTTACCTCGCGCTGTGCCTTCTCCCATCTAGGACTTCCTGACATCAACTGAGCAGGTGACATCCTGGATAGGCCTCTTCAAAGAGGGCCAGAAAGGAAACCACAGGTGGATGGATGGCTCAACCCCCACCTACACGTGAGTCTCCCTGTCTGTGATGCAGATGTCCCTAACCACCCAAGACAGTCTTCCCCTAAGAGACTGGCAGGGCTTTTAAAGAGCGATTTTATGACCACTCCGGATGTTCCCCTGTCATTCATTCACTATTTACCTGAAGCAACTCCCAAAACACAAGCCCTTTCTATCATAGCAGCTATCGTTATTTTATTACCTGGGAATGGTGTTCCCATTTAAAATGCTTGAGAAACAGCAGATTCAATGCCAAACTGGTCCTGTGTTGCAGGACTTCTCAGAGCCTTGGATGTGCCTATTCAGGAGTATAATAATGTAGCCTTTGCCAACTGTATGAGTTTCCTGTAGTCGCTGTAGCAAAGAGCCACACACTGGGAGGTGAAAACAACAGAAACGTATTCTCTCACAGTTATGGAGGCCAGAGTCCCAAACCAATATGTCAGCAGGACTACACTCCCTCCAATGCCTGTAAGGGAGGATCTTTTCCTGTCTCTTCCAGCTTCTGGTGGCTCAGTTGTTCCTTGGCTCATGGGCCCATCACTCCAATCTCTGCCTCTGTGGTCACATACCCTTCTCCTCTCCCCTGTGTCTTCTCTCTTCCGTCCCTTATAAGGACACTTATAGTTGGATTGAGGCTCACTCAGTCAATCCAGGATGATCCCCTCTCAGCATCCTTCACTTAAGTTAATCTGCAAAGACTCCTTTCCCAAGTAAGGTCGCACTCACAGATATCTGGGGTTAGGATGTGGGCATATCTTTTCAATGGGGACAACACTGAACCCACTATACCTTCCTGGCAGTTACCTGCCTTCTCACACTCTTTGCTTTTGGACATTTCCATCTGCCAGCATCACCCTTCCCTGTCTGGCAAACTGCTCTGGATGGGTCCAGGCCCAGGGCATAATTAATCACCTTGGCAAACTCATCTGCCACCTGAGCACCTACCATATACCTTACATGCACTGGTCATCACATCCTCAGAATGTGCTCCCATTTTGCAAAAGAGGAAAACAGCGGCTCGGATATTAAGACTGTTGCCCTGGTCACGTAGATGACAGGTGGCAGAGCTAGACGTTGGACAGGGTGAATCTGGCTTCAAGGTGAATGGACCTCAGAGAAGGGGAGAGGGTCAGCGAGATGAGGGAGTCAGAGAAAGTGGCCCCAGAACTTGGAGACTCCCAGCTCCCCTGAAGACTGTTTCCTGTTGCTACTCCCATTTGAGCTCAGTCTCTCCACTTGGAAAAAAAAAAATGGGAAGGGGTTGACCAGATGACTACTGTAAGATGGGCTCAATAAATGATTCCCACTTGGGGCCTCAAGAACCTTAGGGCCAGACCCTCACTCATAGAGAGCAGGGTAGGGGGCTCAGGCACTGGCCCATCTACTCAGGAATTTGTGGGCATCTCTTGACAGTAACTGGGAGTCCAAGAAGCTACATGATAATGGAACTGCCCCCGCCTGCATGATGATACACAACCATGGATACTGGAGCAACTTCTCTTGTGAATCAGGGAGATTTGCTTTCATTTGTGAGAGGCGACAGAACTGCTAACCAAGCCCTTATACTGCACTTCCTGGGACTGATGCAGAACCCTTGATATACAGCCTCAAGCCCTATCCCTGCCTTCTCTGGGTTCTGAGTTCACAGAGGCAACAATAGAGGACATTTCTCCAAAGACTAGTGTCCTTTTCTTGGCATTGGGCTTGCTCACCCTTTATTTCCTTTCCCGATTTCTGCTGAGTGGAATGTTCCAGAAGCAGTCCTGGGCCCATCCTTGCAGGAGAATGATAATTCTTAACTTCCATTAAATCCAGGCTTGGCCACGATCTTGCTTGAGCTAATGAAATGTGATGGGAATTGACATGTGCCACGTTAAGCAGGAATCTTTTTTTAAAAAAATTTTTTTTTCAACATTTATTTATTTTTTGGGACAGAGAGAGACAGAGCATGAACGGGGGAGGGGCAGAGAGAGAGGGAGACACAGAATCGGAAACAGGCTCCGGGCTCTGAGCCATCAGCCCAGAGCCCGACGCGGGGCTCGAACTTCCGGACCGCGAGATCGTGACCTGGCTGAAGTCAGACGCTCAACCAACTGCGCCACCCAGGCGCCCCTAGGAATCTTAAGAGCCTTGTGTGGTTCTTCCATCTTCAATTTGCCCTTGTCAGAAGACCACCTCTTCCTAGAAAGGACAGCTCCTTCAAATATGGTCCTGCAGTGAAGAAGACCCCCTTCAGGCAGAGCTTCTGCTGACCCATAAACATGACCAAGAAGTGAATTTTTTTGTGGTTATTGGCCACTAAGATTTTGAGGTCACCAGTTGTTATCGCAGCATACTGAACTTATGCTGACTGATACAGGGGACAAAGTTCCATTTCATAAAACCCCAAGATCTAGGGCTTTCTTCTAACACAAAAAGCCTAAAGCTTGTGGATACGGGGTGATTGGGTCCCTCACATTCATTCAACATTACCATTACCTCAGCCAGCCTCTCCATCTTCCTCTTCAGCATCTCCCTCCAGGCCAGTCTCCTCTCTGGTTCCCAGTGAGATTGTTCTAAGACATCTCCAAAGCCCCTTCACCATCTGGCCACTTCCCTTTCTTCACGCCCCTCACACCTCCATGTGTTTGCTCTTGTAGTTTTCTTTGCCTGGAATGCTCCCTGCCCCTGGCTTCCTGTGGGACATTTCCTCATCCTTCACTGGGCCCAAATCAACTGGTACCATCTGCATGGGCTACTCAAGAGTCTGACTCTTGCTTTCCTATCAGAGACCTTTATTAACTTTGTGATTATGATTTACGTTGTACAATGCAGTGGATTCTTAACCCATTAAAAAAAAAATCCTTCAATCCCTTAACTGTGTCTTGCCATTTCTGTTAATTCCAAAACCTATGTCAGTTTCCTCCACATTTGTAAGCCTGGATTCTTGAGACCAAGATCTGTGAGAAAGTGCAGGCATCAGGCATTAGGATTAGGCATGGCCATTCCCTGCACCTGGCCCAGGCTCTCTTCCTTATACGTGTGTCACTCATGGCTAGATAGTCATGGCACAAGAAAGTTAAGGTCTGTCAGAATAATTGTTCTCCAACAAGTTTCATTTTGAATTGGCCAAAATAGCAATTTGGTCTGGTCCCTGCCATCTCTCTCGTCAGAATCTGAAACTGTATGGGGATGAGATACATGCCTGTATCGCTGCTGCAAAGAAGAGAAAAATAAAATGTGATTCTCTTCCAGGACCACGGAGGTGAGTGGTCAGAAACTAGGAGTGGCCTCTTGTTCTTCAGAAAGTGTAGCTGAAGTTCAGCTATTAGAAAAATGCAGTCGCCAGGTTGACCAGATGTCTCACAATGATTTGGCGAAGGGGACCAAATCATGTGCTCTCTCTGGATGCATTTTGCAACTGATTCATTCAGTAAAAACTCACAAGTACCTATAATATGCCAGAGACAGTGATTAAGAACCAGGGTGGACACACCTGTCACCAGGTTGCCTTGATGGGGCTTTGTAGTTTATGGCAGAGGGGGAGCTGATAGAACAGGGGTAGAGAGCAAGACGGAGTCACTCATGTCAAGCAGTAACTTATGTCAAGCAGGGACACACACAGCCAAAGACATACACCGAAACCAGCACAAGCTGATGGCATCCAGGACTGGTAACCTGCAGAGCCAAAAGAGGTCTGCTGAGGCCCAAGACGGATTCAGCTCTTTTTCAAAAGGGAGTATCCAGGGCGCCTGGGTGGCTCAGTTGGTTAAGCGTCCGACTTCTGCTCAGGTCATGATCTCGCAGTCCGTGAGTTCGGGCCCCACGTCGGGCTCTGTGCTGACAGCTCAGAGCCTGGAGCCTGCTTCAGATTCTGTGTTTCCCTCTCTCTCTCTGCCCCTTCCCTGTTCATGCTCTGTCTCTCTCTGTCTCAGAAATAAATAAACATAAAAAAAAAGAAATACTCTAGGTATTTCTTAAAAAAAAAAGGGGGGGGGAGTATCTTTGCAGCAAACTGTCAGACTCTCCAGACGCTGCCCCTTTCACATCTAAACGCATTGAAAAGGCGACTGCCCACAAGAGGTCTGCCCGATGTTCAGAGATCATCCTCCAGCACTTGAACATAATAACATAACATGTGCGGGGAGCTGACCCAGACCAGACTGAAGCCTCATCCCAGCTGTGCGCTCACGGACTGACCTCGCATTTGCTTTGTTAACTTCTTACCCCTTGCGGTGCCTTGTTAGTTGTGTGACTTTGTCTTGCACTTTGCTTTGTGTGACGTGAGTGAAGCCAAGTTAAACACGTAGTAAAATGTCACTGAGTTTGGAATCCTGAGCCTGCTTTACAATTACGTTAACCTTGCCGTATGGCTGAACAAAGCGGACCCTGTGGGGACACACACAACATGTGTATGTGCCTCCATAGAGTGCTCGCGACGGGGGGTCTGAACAAGCAACAGTGGGACCTGATCCCCACTGGGGAAGGATCCAAATCCAGGAAAATAATTTCATCGCAGCCCACCCTGACTCTGAGAGAACATCCGTTTATTTGTTGACTCTGATGCTACAGCCAGTCCAAGAAAGTAGCATTTTGCTCGTGTGGACTCTTTAACTCATATTTGCATAAACTAGTTTCTCCCCCTGAGAAGGTAAACACCAGAAGGAACCGCATCTTGCTTGCTCTGTGTTTGAATTTCTAGAGCCTGGAACGCAGAAATCTCTCAATGACGTTTGGTGAATGAATGGATGGATAAGTTCCAAAGGCACGGGGTAAGGTAGGCAAACAGTGAGCTGGCTCTGTTCCTTCTGGCCACAGTCCTACAGGGCTCCCCTGAGTGACAAAATAATAACATGTGCTAAGTGCCAGACAGTTTATACGTTAGGCAGATGCTATTACTATTAGCTTCCCCGTATTCAGACAGAGAATCGGAGAGGTGAGGTCATTCCCAGGATTTCCACCTGAGTCTGTCTGATGTGAGTCAGTGCCCTGAGGCACAAGGGCTACCAAAGTTACCACACACAAGATCTGTCCTTGCCTATTAATCTGTGTTTAAGAACCTGAAGAGAAGTGAACAGTTTGCACTAGTGGCCAGCTAGTCTTTGTTGAAAGAAGTAAACGACAAGCCCCAGGAATTCGCTGGAAGCCATGTCTTGGGGCAGCAGGCGATTAGAAGCATTGTCTCAACCCACCACCGCCAGCCTCATCCCATGCGTTTAGAGCTCATCAGCCAAGGCCCCTAGGCACACTTCCTGGAGGACGCAGAGAGGTGAACAGAGTTAGGCTCATCAGGAGTCGGTCGATGGCATTAAAGAACATGCTGGGACCCCTTCCCTGCACAGCCTGCCAAACCCCCTGGCATACCAATCCCTGGAAGCCAAGATGGGGCTCATTACTGAAAGAGTCACAGGACTTCAAGTGACAGCTGGGGACTCATTAAAAGTTGGCTCACAATTCCCCACCCTCCACTTCATTTGTGGAAATTAAAGAGTCCCTGTGGAGCAGCCACACCCTGCAGGCAGATGAGATTTGATGCACAGCCCAGGGCTAAGGTGGAGACAGGGCCAGGGATTCACCCCCTCTGGAGAACTGATCCCCAGATAGTTTTCTGACTTTGACTCAAGCCCAAACCTGGCCATTTGATTAACATCAAGAGACAGAAGTGGCAACTGAGGTGACATTCTCTTCCCCCAAGCCACAGGATTCCCAGAGCTGCAAACAGCTGAATGCTACAACATGCACACTGGGGCTCCGGGCAGCAGAACCCAAGCGTGCAAAGCACCTGCTGCCGATCGTGGCCGCTGTGATCGCTCCGCGCTGCTGACTATGCGGGTGGGGGTGTCCAGAGCTCCGAGGGCGGCTGACAATTCTACTTCTGCAGCAGGCTCACTGCAGTTATGGGTATTACCTGGCCAACACCGCCCCTCCTTCCCCACTACACTGGCAGCCCTGAGAGGGCAGGACCAATCTGAACTTGCTTAGCATTGTGTCCCCCCAGCCGGGCACCTAATAGGTGTTCAATAAAACTGGCTGAGAGAACAAACTAGCCTCTCACTACAACCCTATGGGAAGTCCGTGTGCTGCAAGGTCCCCCTGAGGTGTGAATGGCTATTCCCCAATTTATCTGAAATTCACTGACATCACAGCCAGTCTCCCTCTTGTAAACTGTGTGCTGTCTACTGCCCGTTGGGGTTATGGGGTAACGCACTCTGTAATCTGATCCCCACCTGCTATTTTAGGCCATTTTGAGCCACTCACCCCTCTTGCTGCCCAAGACTCTGTCATGTCGGCCTTACTCTGTTCCTTGGATGGACAATCATCTTTTTGCCTCAGGTCCTTTGGACATGCTGGCCTTCGGCCTGGTGTACCCTTTCCTCTCACTCTGCCCGGTGTACCCTTTCCTCTCACTCTGCCCCTGGAACAAATGTCGCAGCTGAAATGTCACTTTATCCACGAACCCTCCCCCCTATGCCCATCTGTACCCTCCCTACTCTCTGTGGATTGGTTTTTGGGCTCCTACAGCCAACCGCCTTCCTTCCCTCAAACTCCTCACCCTCTCGTCTACATTCAGTTATCCATCATCCACCCTCGCCCTTCTACTGTAATGTTCACAGGAGCAGGTATGTCAGTCATGGTGGGCTCCCTGGCGAAGGGCTCAGGCATTGCATACACAGCTGTTGGACACATGCTGGCTGGGGCTGGACTTCCTCTGAGCTGGAGATAAGAGTTACCTCGTGCACAGTCTTTGGGTACCGAGGCCGGACATGCTTATCAAACTAAGCAGCTGGTGTGCGGGCGTTCCAACTTTACCCAGTTATCAAAGAGCAGATCAAGCATGAGGCTTCCTCCCCCCTGCACCGTGAGGGGATGAGGGGGGACTTCTTAAGCAAGACGATGACCAAGGATTTGAAGACTTCTTCAGCTTGACTTAACTGGGCAATCCGCAGTGGGAGTTTTGTCCTATAAACACTCACGGTGTCCCTGGTTTGTGCTACAGATGGAAAGTGACTGGACCCGAGCTCCACCTCTAAGAGCAACTGGACAGGAGGGGGAGACAAGCGAGCGCTGAGGTCATTCAAATCTGGGAGATAAATGCCGTGAAGATACAACCGACTCCCAGGACGCCACAGCCCCCAGACCTCCCTGAGAGCCATCCAGGTACAAAGAGCCAGGAAGGAAAGCCACTGACAGTGAACTCACCACCAACACTAGAGGGCGCCGTCCTGTACTTGTGTCTGGGCTCAGGTGGAAGACACAGGGGCGCGGTGCGGTGGAGGGAAGCAGGTGCAGGGCTCTACTCTTGGGGACAGGCTGGGTCTGAGCCACCTCTCCGTCTGCAGCTGTGAGCAAAGGCTCTGGCACCAGCAAGGGCTGATGGTCGTCTGGGGGACAGAGCCACTTGAACAATGCTCCTCGGTCACCCCTGGTCAGACCCGGTGGCGAGACCCAGAAATGCACGGGCCTGTCTGGGAGAACAGCTGAGCAGAGCTGCAAGGCTGTGGTTCAAAGCGACTTTGGTTATTGGCCGTTTATCTCCGGTGGCCACACACTCACTGCCGGGCACACAGCAGGTGCGCAGGAAATACCTGTGAGACAAACGAAAGCAGGGTGCCCATCGTTCAAGAAAACATTTGAAATGGGCGCTGAGCGGGGAGAGGAGCTCGTGTCGACCAAGCACCTACTGGGTGCCAAGCTCTGCACACATGGTGTCTGTTATCCTCATTCAGCCCCATTTCACAGAAGAGCAGGTGAGGCCCAGAGAGGCCAAACCACTTGTCTGGGGCCACAGCGCCCTCTCCAGGCAGGGCTGCAAGCTGCAGCTGAACTGAGACCTTGGTCTCCACTCCTCCTGGGGCTTGGTATTGACTCCCGTGTGCGATGTTAGCCTGGTATCCTGACCTCTCTGGCCATCCAGAAGCAGCAATAAAAGAGATTTCTCCTTCGTCCTGAGCTCATTTCTTGGTTGACCGTGTGTTTCTCTGATGCCTTTCCCGATTTGAGTTGTGCCAGAAAATCCCCCAGATTCCCCCCACATTCTGGCTCTTCTGCTGTCCCAGTGGGATAGAGCTTAGAGGAGAGTGTTGGCTGGACCTCAGTCCAGGCTGGCACCTCCTTCCAGCCCACTCTCTCTTCCTGGGCCCTAGAGGCGTGGTCCTGCGGTGCCTCCAAGTCCCTTCACATTTTGGGTCCAGTCTGACTCCCCAGCCTCCTCTGAGCCCGTTCTGGACACTTCTCCATGCCTTGGCTCTGCTGGTTCCTCTGCCTGCTGTTCCGTCCCTGGCACCGTGTGCGGGAGACTTTTCATCCTTCAGAGTTCAGCTCAGGTGGCATGTCCCTCCTTTGCCACCTGCACTGTGGGGTCTCACAGCACTCACTGCATGCCTTCCTTCACTGTTTTCTTTAATGCATTTTTATTGAACATTTACTATGTGCAGGAATCATTTTTGATGTTGGGAACACAGCATGGAACCAGTGAGGCACTGTCCCTGCCCTCATGATGCCACAGTGTCATGGGAGACAGCAACCCGTAACCAGGTAAGGACAACACTGTATGATAGGGGATCTCCGGGGAAGGGAGGAGTCAGAGAGGCACCAGACCCAGCCAGGAGTGGGGTAATCACGAAAGGCTTCCTGGAGGAGGTGGCAGGTGATCTGAGACCAGTTAGTTGAGGCAGATGGGAGGGAGGCATGAGGGTTGTGGTGGGACCTGGGGTGAGAGTCTGGTACATTCAAGAAATTGAAAATGCTCCCATCCCATTTTAGCTTAGAGATGCAAAGTGGGTGTTGGAAGAGAGAGAGGGGGCTGAGAGGAAACTGGAGGGACTAACAAGGAGCAGACTTTTGGCTGCAGGGAGGCATCTGGGACTAGGGAGCCATGGATGGTTCTAAGCAAGGGGAAGGATGGAATCTGGTTTGTTTAGCAGGATCCCTCTGGTGTTGTGTGGGAAGCAGGTGCAGAGGTCAGAGCCAAAGCAGAGAACAGAAGCAGGGGGGATGCTGTAGTGGGTTTAAATAGTGTCACTCAGAAATGTGTGTTCTTGGCACCTGGGTGGCTCAGTCGGTTAAGCGTCTGACTCTTGATTTCCACTCAGGTCATGTCTCCCGGTCATGAGATAAAGTCGGGTTCTGTGCTGACAGCATGGGGCCTGCTTGGGGCTCTCTATTTCTCCCTCTCTCTCTGCCCCTCCCCTGTTTACATGAGCACTCTCTCTCTCTCTGTCTCAAAATAAAGAAATAAACTTTTTTAATAAAACAGGAAAAACCCAACTACAGTATTGAAAAAAAAGAAGAAGAAATGCGTGTCTGCTTGGAACCTCAGAATTGTGACTTTGTTTGGAAATAGGGTCTTTACAGACGTAAATAGATAACGATCTCGAGATGAAATCCTGGGTGGTGGTCCCCCAAATGGCTGGTGTCTAATGACTGGTGTCCTTACAAGGAGAGGAGAAGATATATAGACGTGAGAAGTTCATGGGAAGACACAGGCAGAGATCAGAGTGACACAGTCAAGGTGCTGGTGACCTCCAGAAGCCAGGAGAGAGGCGTAGGCCTGACCCTCCCTCAGAGCCTCCAGAAGTGGGTCCCCCTACCCAAGCCTGGCCTCCAGAACTGTGAGGCAGCACACCGCTGTTGTTTTGAGCCACCCAGTTTGTGGCCATTTGTCTCCTCGGCCCCAGGAAACTAATACACGGGCTGGTGCCGTGTTCCAGGTTACACGTGCCCGCCCCAGGTGGGCGTGTCGGAAGTGACAACACGGATCCAGGAGGAGAGTGGAGGCTGAGCTGCGTTGCGGCCCGAGAGCGAGGCCAGCCCGGCTGCGGGTGGCTGGGGCGGCCTGGCACCGTCTCCTCCCTCCTCAGTCCTTCAGCCTGGGGCAGCCTGGGCCCAGAGCAAGGCCATGCTGTGGAGAGCCCATCTCTGGCCCGGTGCCTCTGCCTCTGCAGAGGCCGGACGTCAGCCCCTCCTCTGGACCACTGCCAGTGTCTGGGACGCGGGGCTTCCTCACCAAAGTGGGCACCAGCCTGCTCTGGGAGGCATCCTCTCTGGGAGGCCCCGGGGTGCCTGTTGGTGGGGTGTGGATGGAGCTCGGGCACTGGGAATGGAGTGTCCACACTCCACACTCCCTGAGGGGGAAGGGGAGGGGCATCACCTCCTTTTGTGTTCCCTGCCCTGTCCCCTTAGAGGTCCTCTTCGTACCTCCTTGTCCCCACCTAACCCTCCTCTGCGGGGTTTCAGAACAGCCCAGCTCCCAACTGGGCACAGAGGGCCTCAGGGAAGGTTTGGAGGCCACATGTACCCCTGTGGGCTAATCTCAGGGAAGTCTCTAGCTGTCTCCCTGAGGCCCCCTCCTGACTCTGGGGCCCTGAGGGTGCCCTCCCCCCGCCCCTCCCCCCCCCCGCCCCCAGCACAGGTCTCCTCTGGGATGCCTTTGGAGAAGAGCTTGAAAATTGCAGGAGCAACCTCCCGCCCTGCCTACCCCACTTTGGGGCTCCTGGTGTTGAGCATCAGTGGGGAGACCCAGGGCTCCCGCTGCTACCCCCTCAGAGCGCTCCCGCAGCCGCCAACGGAGGGTGTGCCCCTGGGTGTCTCCCCGGAGGAGGCTATGCAAGCCCGGGTTGTGGGGAAGGACTGTGGGTAATCAGAGTGTTGGGGTGGATCTTGGGACCCAGATCCCAGCCGAACGAAGTCCGAGGCAAACAGGATCTGAGTGGAGGCCTCTGATTCCCGAATTGTTGACCCAGGCGGGCCGCGTACGCACAGTGCACGCACATCCGATGCGCATCCTGGCTGTGGCGGTAGATCTTAGGGTGAAGGTTGTCAGGGACACGGGCGTCAGTCACCGTCTTCCGGCTTCTACTGTGAGAGCGTCTGTCTGTGTGTGCCTGCAGGCTTGCCTATAGCCGCGACTCCGCGGGTGCGTGAGTCCTTCCCCAGGCGGGGTCTCTGATCTGTGTAACTGCCCGGGTCTGATCGCAGCAGGTACATGTGGGCCCCCTGTGTGCATATCTGGTGTGAGAGCTCACAGCAGCTGTGCGGGTTGGGAGGGGACGGGAGGTGGAGTACAGGTACATGGAGATGGGGGGACACACCCACCCACGTGTAGGTGTTGGTGAGACACAGGGGGCACCGGGGTCCCCGTCCGTAGGAACGGGAGGGCCTCCCCTTCGGCTCTCACACACACCTGGGCAGAGGCTCAGGGTCTCCTGCCAGAAGGAACAGGAAAGCATAAGGGGGTGGTGGGTTCTTCCTCCCTCTGCTCCTGACTGGCCCTGGGCACTCAGACCCTCCCTCTCCCTCTCTGGGGACAGTCTGGGCTGTGAACCAGGGGAGCAACAGCGCAGAAGTAGAAGGGGGCCAAGGAAGGCCCACTTTGCTTTCTTTTATTATTATTATTATTATTATTATTATTATTTTAGAGAGAGAGAGTGCATGCACAAGTAGGGGAGAGGGGCAGAGGGAGGGAGAATCTTTTTTTCAATGTTTATTTATTTATTTTGCGGGGGGGCAGAGAGAGAGGGAGAGGGTCCCAAGCAGGCTCCACACTCAGTGCAGAGCTTGACCCAGGACTCCATCCCACAACCCTGGGTTCACGACCTGAGCCAAAATCAGGAGTCTGACGCTCAACCAGCTGAGCCACCGGGCACCCCAGTCCCATTTTTGCTTTCTAAAACAATGGGGCAAAAATCACATAATATAGAGTTAGCAATTATAAAGGTGGCTTTTTTTTAAGTTTATTTATTTATTTTGAGAGAGACAGAGACAGCACAAGCGGGGGAGGGGCAGAGAGAGAGGCTGGGAGAGAGAGAATCCCAAGCAGGCTCTGTGCCCTCAGTGTGGAGCCCAGTGTGGGGCTCGAGCTCACGAACCGCAAGATCATCACCTGAGCCGAAATCTAGAGTCTGATGCTCAACTGACTGAGCCACCCAGGTGCCTCCATCCTTGCCATTTAAACTTTCACAATGTCATGACATGCGCACCTCTATTTGGTTCCATACATGTCACAAGCACAAAGGGAGATCTACAAGCCATTAACAGTCACCCTCGGCTTATCCTGCTTCCATCCCCCCCGCACCGCAACCACTGGTCTGCTTTCCGTCTTGATGCATTTATCTCCTTTGGATATTTCTCATAAACGACATCCTACAACATGCGGTCTTTGTGGCTAGCCTCTTTCGCTCAGCATAATGTCTTTGAGGTTCAACCGCGTCGTAGCATGGGCCACGTGTTGTGCTTTTGGTATCCTGTTACATGGGCATGCCACTTTTCATTTATCCACTCATCTGTTGATCCATCCTGCGATTAAAAAAAAAAAAAAATGTTGCGTTTTTGCATCAAGCCTGTTGGTGGCAGAAAGGAAAGCAGAGAGACAGAGAGGGGACACCAGATGGAGCAGGTGTTTGGAAGGAAAGCTACCTTTACGGGGAGCTGGGCCAGATGTGAGTCTGTTGTCACTTGGGGAAGGATGTGGGAGAACCTGTAGCTGGGAGCCTTGCTTGCTCCAGGAAGCAGGAGGTTGGGGATAGTGGCGTGGCTAGGACTCGAGGGGCGGGTATTCAGAGAATGGCATCGTGAAATGATCAGCGATACAGCAGGGGTCAGAGAATGCGACTCTGGTGATGCCAGTCAGGCCATGTCCTTGTGAGGGACTCACGCAAGTCAGGCCGCACAACAACCACAGTAGCTAAGAACCGAATGTGCATCCCTTCACCTACGTGCCATGGCAGCCGTGTGGAGTAAGCATTATTATTCCATGTTCCAGGTGAGCTAGTAAGGGATTCTGCTGAGATTTAACCAGAGCCTACGTCCTCTCCATGATACGCAGGAGATGAGACTTCCAGCTGAGCTGGCTGTTAGGGAGTAGCTGGCTCTTAAAATCAGGAAGGATTTGGAGTCACAAGTTGGGGAGAACATGGAGTGACCTGCATGCTCAAAGACAGAAAATCCTGGTGTTTGTGCATGGGGTCAATAATGGTAATAGCAGTAGTCATAATAATTGTCAGTATTATTTTTTACTGAGTTCTTACCACGCACCAGGACCAGCGCTAAGCACTTGAGGCCCAGGATCTTCCGTGAACCCCGTGCAGCTCAGAGGAGCGCTGACCGTCCTCACGAGCAGCCTGTGGCCGAGGGACCGGCCATGGCCTGTGGGGTGAGGGGGTACCTCCTCAGGGAAGTCCTCCCAGGCTGGGCTCAGCACACATCCATAGCTCCCGCCCACCTGGCCGCCCTCGCTCTCTCCCCACCCAGGGATGGCTGCCACGCTGGGCCGAAACCACAGCTCTGTGTCCGAATTCATCCTCGTGGGCTTCTCCACCTTCCCAAGGCATCTCCTGCCCGCCTTCTTCCTGCTGTTCCTGCTCATGTACCTGTTCACGCTGCTGGGGAACCTGCTCATCATGGCCACAGTCTGGAGCGAGCGCAGCCTGCACACGCCCATGTACCTCTTCCTGTGCGCCCTGTCCACCTCCGAGATCCTCTACACCTTGGCCATCACCCCGCGCCTGCTGGCCGACCTGCTCTCCACCCGCCGCACCATCACCTGGGCGGCCTGTGCCAGCCAGATGTTTTTCTCCTTCACGTTCGGCTTCACCCACTCCTTTCTGCTCACCGTCATGGGCTACGACCGCTACGTGGCCATCTGCCACCCCCTGCGCTACAATGTGCTCATGAGCCCCCGCGGCTGCGCCTGCCTGGTGGCCTGGTCCTGGGTAGGTGGCTCGGTCACGGGGCTGGTGGTGACCACGGCCGTTTTCCACCTCACCTTCTGTGGACCCAATGAGATCCACCATTTTTTATGTCATGTGCCCCCTCTCTTGAAGCTGGCCTGTGGAACTGATGTACCAGTAGTGGCCAAGGGCGTGGGGCTTGTGTGCATCATGGCCCTGCTGGGCTGCTGTCTCCTCATCCTCCTCTCCTATGCCTTCATCGTGGCCACCATCCTGAGGATCCCCTCAGCTGAGGGCCGGCACAAGGCCTTCTCCACCTGTGCGTCCCACCTCACTGTGGTCATTGTGCACTACGGCTTTGCCTCTGTCGTCTACCTCAAGCCAAAGGGTCCCCAGTCTCTGGAAAAAGACACCCTGATGGCCATCACCTACACGGTCCTCACCCCCTTCCTCAGCCCCATCATCTTCAGTCTCAGGAACAAGGAGCTAAAGACTGCCATGACCAAGACCTTCCTCAGAAAACTCCATCCCTCCAGCATCTAAGTGGCCAGTGTGGAGGCAGTTTTTGAAGAAGGGGAAGGATGACCATACCCTCATCTGTACAGTGGGCTTAATAATGCCTACCTAGTAAGAATGGTATAGATTTGTGTGATGACACCCATGGCATAGCAGGTGCTAATAAATGTGAACTTTTCCGCTTCTTCCTCCCTTGGTTTGTGTCTTGGATATTAATTTTATTTTATAATTAAACAGCATTACTGAGATATAGTCCATGTGCCGTATAATTCATCTATTTAAAGTACTCGATTCAGTTGGTTTTAGTATATTCACAGTTATGCGATCCTCACCACGATCAATTAGGAACATTTTTTTTTGTCACCCAAAAGAGAAACTCATTCCCATTCAGTCACTCCCCATTTCCTTCCCAACCCCCTTAACCCCCAGCCCTAGGAAACCACTTTTTTTCAAAAAAAAAATGTATTTTTAAAATTTTTAATTGCAGTAGAGTTGCCACACAGTGTTACTTTGGTTTCAATTATACAACATATGCTCAGCCAACTGTATACATCTGTCATCACACAATGCTGTTACAACACCATTGACACATTCCCTATGTTGTACCTTTCACCCCCGGGACTCACTCATCTACTTTGCCTGTTCTGGACATTTCCTTCAAATGGAAGTATATGTTAGGGGATGTTTTTGACTGATGTTTCTTTCACTTGGCATAATGTCAAGTTTCTTCCATGTTGTAGAACGTATCAGAACCTCATTCCTTTTTATAAAAAAATTTTTAATGTTTATTTTTGAGAGAGACAGACAGACAGAGTACGAGTTGGGGAGGGGCAGAGAGAGAGGGAGACACAGAATCTGAAGCAGGCTCTGGGCTCTGAGCTGTCAGCACAGAACTCCATACAGGGCTTGAACTCACTAACCGTGAGATTGTGACCTGAGCCGAAGTCATATGCTTACTGACCGAGCCACCCAGGAGCCCCATCTTTTTTTTTTATATTTATTTATTTTTTTGAAAGAGAAAGATAGAGAGACAGAGAGAGAGAGAGAAAGACAGAGGGCGAGTGGGGGAGGGGCAGAGAGGGAGGGAGACACAGAATCTGAAGGAGGCTCCAGGCTCTGAGCCATCAGCACAGAGCCCAACGCGGGGCTCGAAGTCATGGACTTGGAGATCATGACCTGAGCTGAAGTCGGACCCTTAACCAACTGAGACACCCAGGCGCCCCAGAACCTCATTCCTCTTTATTGCCAGACACTATTTCATTGTGTGGACATACTGGACTTCATGTGTCTGTTCTTCGCTTGGTGAACATCTCAGGGTTTCTATTTTTGCTATTTTGAATATTGCCACTATGAATGTTTGTGTACAAGGTTTTTGCTTGAATATATAGTTTCGTACTATTGCGTATATACCAAGGAGTGGGTTTTCTGGATGCAATGGTACCTCTATGTTTAATTATGAAGAATGTTCCAGACTCTTTTCCAAAGTGGCTGCACCATTCTGTATCCTCACCAGCAGTGCAGAAGGGTTCAAACGTCTCCACATCTTTGCCAGCACTGGTTATTATCTGTCCTGTTCATCGTAGCTATCTCCGTGCTGTGAAGTTTATCTCTTGGTGGTTCTGACTTGCATTTCCCTAATGAGTAATCACATTGTGCATCTCATCACATGCTTGGTGCCCATTTCTGTGTGTTCTTGGAGAAATGCCCTTGATACTTCACCCAGTTTTAAAATCGGGTTGTTTGTCTCTTTGTTAAATTGTAGCTAATTGTTTAGAGTTTCTGGTTACAAGGCCCTTAGCAGATCTGTGAGTTTCAAATATTGTCTCGCATTCTGACTTGTCTTTTCACGAACCTGTTGGTATTCTTTGCAGGACAGAAGATTTTTATTCTGATGGCATCCAATCTATGCATTGTTTTCTTTTGTTGCTTACGCTTTTGGTGTCATGTCTATGAAACTATTGCTTAGTCCAAGGTCACGGAGATTCACAGCTATGTTGTCCTCTAAGAACATTATAATTTCAGTTCTTACATTTAAGTCTTTGGTCCACGTGGAGTTAATTTTTGAACATAGTGTGAAGTAGGGGTGAATGTTAGTTTTGGCTGGGTTCATCTCCTTGAAAATGACCATGTCTGTGAACTTCCATCGGTTCTCCATACCTGTGGTTATATAAAGATGTGGGGAAAGGGAAGTCACCCCACGCATATGTGTGGGATTGAATTAGCAAACAGTAGCATTATTTCTGGCTCTTGGGCTGCTGTCACTGATGCTGGTCTAGCAATGGTAACAGTTAGTCATAGTCACTATATGAATATATACTATGTGTTGAGCATTATGTTATATTCATTACTTTTGTATTTTTTTAATGTTTTTTTTTTTGAGAGAGAGCATGTCCGTGAGTGGGAGAGGGGCAGAGAGGGCAGGGGGACAGAGAATCCAAAGTTGGCTCTGTGCTGACAACAGAGAGCTTTTTTCAGGGCTTGAACTCACAAAACCTTGAAAATCATGACCTGAGCCGAAAGTTGGACGCTTAACCGACTGAACCACCCTAATGCCCCTATATTGAGTACTTTTAAGATAGCATTTCTTTACTCCTAAAAACCTGAAAATGGGGGGGGGGGAGGGGGAGGAAGGCAATTTGTGCCAACAAACAATGTCTTGTTATTTATAATTTCCTGCTGCCTTTGAAGTCATAGGAATAAACTTATTTCTGAATGGAGCACTAGGTGTGAAGATGCAGGGCAAGAGGGGGCAGGGGAGGGGAATGGAGGGGAGAGAGAGAGAGAGAGAGGTTTCTTTCTGTACATTAGCAGTGGAACAGAGAGAGGAAGCCAGGCAAGGCAAGGAAAGCAGTGGGGTGGCTTCACCTGATGGGGCTGTGGGCTCCGCTGGGTGGGGAAACGAGTGGGAGAGAGGAGAAGACCTTATTGTTGGTAGTGATGGTATCTTTGGGGAAAGGGACAACCGATGGCTCAGAGCCTGGACGCGAACGTGGTGCAGAGAACACAGGTGTTAGGTTTTAGACAGTTTCCACGTGACATCGACTATAAGGCTTCTTCCTTACCTGCCCACGAATGTGTGGCATTGTCATGACCTTGCTGAGCTGCACTGGTCTGCTGAATGCACCTTGGTCGGATCTGACTTCAAGGTGGACCCAGGAGGAACCAGGCTTGCTGCCTTGGGAGTCTATTGTTCTTCCCCCTGGGTCACCCTGATGTGGAGGGGAGCAAACAAACGCGAGGGGGCATCACCATGCGACAGGTAGAATTCCCTCTAATGAGCTGCCTGTTTGCTACAGGCAAGGAAACCAAGGAAGAGAGAGAATACGTAGATGGTATTTCCAACGTGCCACTGACGCTCTCTCTGATCTACCCACTCTTACTCAGGGAGCTTCAAAAATCAGCACAGCAATACCTATCTCTCTGGTTCCCATTTCCTGAAATGAATCTTCTCTCACATTTTACTTTCTATCTGCATTTTGAACATTTTGTTTTCCTTTCACGCAGAGTACCCATTTCTCCCCAATTACCCAACTTTTGCTGGCGAAATGTCTAGTTGGCTTGGTAATTTGCCAAAGGTTAGCGGCACGTGATCTCGTTGACAGCTCACCCCCCTTTATATTGATTCCGTTGGAATTTTCCACTACAGTGGACTGGGAAATGCGTGAGGAGGAATTCAGACATGGAACTGTGGTGTAGCCCCAGCATGGCGGCAGTCCCTCTGGGAAAGGAGGGAAGAAAGCTCAGTGAACATCACTCAGGGTCTCCATGGAGCCCAGCCTGGAAGGACTTCCTCGAGGGGCTCCCTCAACCCCCCAGGCCATGGCCAGTCCCTTGGCCACATGCTGTTCATGATAATGGTCTGTGCTTCACAGAGCTGCTTGGGGTTTATGTAAGGTCATGCCCCTCAAGTGCTTAGTAGACGGGTCCTGGTGCATAGTAAGAATTCAAAATAATAATAATTATTCTTATGACTACTATTTAAAATCCAAGTGGAAGGAGCTCAGGGTCTCTGTGCAGCCACACCTGGGTTGAGTCCCACTTCAGAGCTTGTCAGTACCTGTAGTCATTTTTCTAAGTAGGAATGGAAAAATAAAGAAAAAACCCAAGTCTAGTCTTTTGTTAAAAAAAATTATGCTAGGATCTTTAAAAAGTTGAATTGGGGGGGTGCCTGGGTGACTCACTCGGTTAAGCATCCGACTTCGGCTCAGGTCATGATCTCGCAGTCCATGAGTTCAAGCCCTGTGTGCTGACAGCTCAGAGCCAGGAGACTGTTTCAGATTCTGTGTCTCCCTCTCTCTCTGCCCCTCCCCTGATCGTGCTCTATCTCTGTCTCTCAAAAATAAATAAATTTTTAAAAATTTTTAAATAAAAATATAATAAAATATTATAAATATATATTTAATAAATAAATAAGTATATTTATATACAAATATATATTTATATATAAATATATATTTATATGTAATATAATATAATATATTATAATATATAATAATATATAATATAGAATATAATATATTATCTATATAAATATATAGATAAATATATATAAGATATTATAATAAAAAATAATAAATTTTTTTAAATAAAAAAAATTTTTTTTAAGTTGAATTGGAACAATCTGGTGCTGGTTGACATTTCATTTTTGAAAGGATATTGTAAATCTTACAATCACTGTGTCCTGTATGCTACATCAACTCTGAGCTGTGTGCAAGCTTAGCAAGTATTGTGTGGTGGCTTTCCACTTTTTATACAAAACTCTACCATGTTATCCACATGAGTTAAATAAATTTGTGTAGTTTTTAAAACAGGGCTCCTAGGGGTGCCTGGGTGGCTCATTCAGTTAAGTGTCTGACTCTTGATTTTTGGCTCAGGTCATGACATCAGAGTTTGTGAATTTGAGCCCCACATCAGCTCTGTGCTGACAGTGTGGAGGCTGCTTGGGATTCTCTCTCTTTCCCTCTCTCTCTGCACCTCCCACCTTGCTCTCTCTCTCTCTCTTTGAAAATAAATAAATAAACTTAAAAAAAGAACAGTACTTCCCCAAAACTCCAAACCAATGTTGGGTTGGTTCCTTATTTCTTCCTATAATAAATATCTTCATATGAATCAATAATATAATGTAATATGATATTATATGTTATGTTGCATTACATTTTTAAAAATTATTATTGTACAATATATTATATAACATTATATAATATACATAACAGATAATGTATTATATATAATATCACATTAATATATAATCATATATATTATAAAAATATATACTGTGTTTTTATTATATGATATATTAATGATTAAATATTATCATTGCATTTATAAAATTAAATTATTACATTTTATATGTAACATAAGTAAATGCATTGCATATGAAAAATACTATAATTTATTAATATTAAAAGCATGTAATAATAATATACAATTATAAAAAATAATTATATTACATTTTATATGTAACATAAGTATATACATTATGTATGAAAAATACTATGATTTATTAATGTTAAAAGTGTGTAATAATATAAAAATAATAAAATAATAATAATATATAAAATACATAAATTATTTAATATATTATTACATCAAATATATTTTTATTTTTTATATTATCATGTCATGTAAGTATGTTAATTATATTTATATATGGAAATATAATATATATTATACAATATATGAAATATATACTATATTATATATTATGTTAATATATGCCATATTAATATAGTATATTACATATTGTGTTGACATTTGCCATATAATATTGTATATTATGTATATTATATACAATATCACAGTATAAAATATATATAGTTCAATATATATTGTATTTTATAAAATGGAACAACACAATTATAACATACTATAATCTATAATGTATTGTAATCGCACTAGAACATTAATTACTCACAAGATTGAGTTTTCCAGGCAGTTAACATATATTTATTAAGAACCTACTGTGTGCCAAGCATGGAGGAGCTGTGATGGTGTCCAGACAGAGTCCCTGCCCCCAGGAGCTTGCATCCTAGTGGGGAGGTTAACTGGGGAAAGGAGAACCGATGTGTGCTGTCCTGTATGGCAATCCTGCTAAGTACAAATAACTCATACAAGCTACCCTGCAGTGCACACACAAGGTCTCTGCACCACGTGCCAGTGCTAAGAGCATCAAGAGCCAAGGGTTTACCCCCCTCCCCCAGCAAACTTAGCAAAATCCCGCACACTCTGTGGAAATAAATGACCCTTGTACACAGGAACAGTCGTAGCCACACACAAAGCTGGGCTCCCCCTGCACCCGCCCGCCCCAGGCCCAGAGGTCTGTAAGCACTGGGCACAATGAGGTGTGTGAGCAGGCCTGTGTCCTTCGAGGGATCCGGGGAGGGAGGTGTCTCCTGCTTTCCCAGCTTCGAGGGCACCATGCATCCCCTGGCTCGTGGTTCCTGCCTCAGCTACTCCAATCCCTCCTTCTGGTGTCACATCCCCTACTGCTCCCTGTCTCTGGCCCCTCCTGCCCCCTTGTATAAGGACACTGCAATTATAGCAGCCCATCTGGGTGATGAGGGCAATCCCCCTGTCTCAGGTCTTAACTGCATCTCATCTGCACACTCCCTCTTGCTGGGTAAGGGAACGCAGCCACAGGCTCTGGAGAAGCACATCTTAGGAATGATAGGGGCATCCGTCAGTAACACCGATAATGAGCAAAATAATGAATGGAACCCCAAAACTGCCATAGCCGGTTTTGCCAAGCTCTTGTTGTCAGTGTTCATGAGACAAGTGTCTCATGAACTCCTCTGGAGTCCGTGTTTCCCTCTGGCTGTGTGAAAGGGGTGTGTGCCTAGGGCTGCACCTGCCCTCCTTCCCTGAAAGGGGTCTCTTCCTTCTAATGACAGCCTTCTCCTCCTAGTCATGACCTCACTTCTCTCTGCAGACACCTGAGAGGTGGGTTCCTGATCACCAACTGCACACACGTGTACATTGTGGCCTGGGACAAATTACCCATCAGATTTGCATTTTCTGCATTTCAAAAACATGAATAGGCATAGATGTGAGTCATATCTAAATGTGGAGAAAGAATAATTTGAGAGTCTGAAGAATGAATGCATCAGAAACCCTTCACACAACATTGGGCAAACAGCAGGCACTCATATGTGACAACCCTCCTTAGGTTTATTATTATGAAGCATCCTCTGCCTGCAGCTCAAATATCTGGCTACAGTTTAAGTAAGAATTTACACCAACAGAAGACCGCCTTGTGGATCCTCAGACATATGATTTCCCAAACCCCAGCATGGGAGTCAGACAGACCTAAAGTTGCATATAACCCCTTCCTTCACATGTTGTGTAACCTTCACCAACATTTCTCATCTGCCTAAAGGGGTACCCACACACTTGACCTCTCTTTGTGCCATCTTGAGATAGCACTGTGCCCTCCAACACAACCTGCAGATAGATTCAAGTAAATATGGGAATGAGAAATCTATGTTTTATTGAAAGTAATTGGGGAAAAATGGAAAAGGATTTCCATAAGATGCCAGATAGCAACACCCTTTTGACATTCTGTGTGTTCTTATCCAAGCACTGAACCCTCTCCTCCCCTCTCTCTCTTCCTCTCCCTTCCTCCCTTCCTCTGTCTCTTCCTCTTTCCCTTCACTTCACATTCTGACATCCTTCACTCAACACAGATCAAAGTAGAAAATATCCCTTAGACTCTATCCCTTACAAAGGCAGAAGCAATTATACACAGTCAACCAGCTTCTTGGAGAGAAATAGTTTATTTACTATTTGTACATTTTTATATTAAGGGGTATATAAAACACTGGACCCAGTGTCTGAAAGAAAAGCCCCAATTCTGGTGACATTTTTTATTATGCTTATTTTTGTTTATCCTTATGGTAGAGAAAGGAAAGTCTTCCCCTGATCCTCCATTCAAGAAAAACCATGGGCATCAGTGCCCAACACATCCATGTGAATCTCCCTCAAAACCATAGCTAGATAGCACTTTCTTAAACAGAATGGGATGGAGTTCATCACATGGGGTCTTAAACAAGAGATCATCATTGTTAGAACCTATGCAAGAAAGGGGCAAACAGCTTGGAAAAAGCAAATACGCAGCAGGTATCCAACAGCTATTGACGCATCCAACAATACTTACTCAGTATTTTCTTACATTGAATCCCTACATCAGTCTTGTGGAGATGGACCTTATCATCCCCAACCCTACTGTCATTTTCCCCACCACCAACTGGCCATCAGGAGCTTAGGGGACTGAATTTTCTCTGGAAGCTTTTCTTTATGGCATTCTTGAGCTCCTTATTTCGGAGGCTGAAAATGATCGGGCTGAGAAAGGGGGTGAAGACTATATAGGTGGTGGCCATCAGGGTGTTACTGTCAATAGAATGGGGGCCCTTGGGCTTGAGGTAGATAATGGAGGCAAAACTGTAGTGCACAATGACCACCGTGAGGTGGGACACACACGTGGAGAAGGTCTTGTGCCTGCCCTCAGCAGAGGGAATCCGCAATATGGCGGCCACGATGAAGACATAGGAGAGGATGATGAGGAATAAACAGCCCATCAGAGCTGAGACACACACCAGGATCACAGCCAAGGTGACGGAGGCTGTTTCTTTCCCACAGGCCAATTTCAAGAGGGAAAACACATGGCATAGAAAATGGTGGATCACATTAGACCCACAGAAGGTGAGGTGAAAAACTATCAGGGTCGACATCATCCCTATGACTGATCCACCGGCCCAGGACAAGGACACAAGGCGGGCACAGCCACAGTTGCTCATGAGCACATTGTAGCGCAGGGGGTGGCAGATGGCCACGTAGCGGTCATAGCCCATGATCATGAGCAGGAATGAGTGGGTGAAGCCGAATGTGAAGGAGAAAAACATCTGGCTGGCACAGGCCGCCCAGGTGATGGTGCGGCGGGTGGAGAGCATGTCAACCAGCATGCGAGGGGTGATGGCAACGGTGAACAGAATCTCGGAGATGGACAGGGCGCACAGGAAGAGGTACATGGGCGTGTGCAGGCTGCGCTCGCTCCAGACTGTGGCCATGATGAGCAGGTTCCCCAGCAGCGTGAACAGGTACATGAGCAGGTACAGCAGGAAGAAAGCGGGCAGGAGATGCCGTGGGAAGTTAGAGAATCCCACGAGGATGAACTCAGTCACCATGCTATAGTTCTGACCAGGCATGGGTGCTGCATCTGGTGAGATCAGAAGGGGAATGAAGGTGACCAGCATGACAATCATGAGTCTATACAACAATATACCCTGGGGAGAGTACAGACGCAGTATGTTAGGATTGGGAAAGTGACCCGGATACTCACTGGTTCTGCTGTTCTTTAGCATGGAACTGAAAGTCATGAGCGGTGCTATAAATAAGAAAAAGAAAGAAGGTATGTATGGATGGGAAGGAAAGAGACATGCTCCTTCACCCAGAAAAAGTAAAGAATGAAGACATAAGGTACCACAGCAATAGAGAGCACAGTCTGCAGAAGACAAGATCGGCTCGCAACACTCAGTATTTCTCACAGAATTACTCCAGCAGTAATCATTCAAAGTATAAGCTTTAAGCAAAACTAAGATAACATTCCCAACGGTGACACAAACTGTAAAGACACGGCTCGCCAACATTGTGGTCTGGTGATTTCTTAACACTCAAGAAAATGTGAGACTCTGATGGGTTCCTGTTTGGGTGCAGTACAACTCTCCGTTTTCACCGTATTAGAAGTTAACACTGAGATTGTCTGAAAATATGTAGTATGGATACATTCATGGGACATCTGAAGGCTCAGTCAGTTAATGGTCTGACCCTTGATTTCTGCCCAGGTCATGATCTCACAGTCGTGAGATCAAGCCCCATGTTGGCATCAAAACTGAGCATTGAGTCTGCTTACGATATCCTCTCTCTCTCTCTACCCACCCCCCACTTGCACATGTTCTCTCTCTTCTCCCTAGAAAAAAAGAAGGAAGGAAGGAAGGAAAGAGGGAAGGAAGAAGGAAGGGCGGTAGGGAGGGAAGGTGGGAGAGAGGAAAGAAAGAAAGGTCAACCTGTTCAAACTGTAATATAAGTCAAACTGTCAATATAAGTAACATATTTTTTTTTCAACGTTTTTTTTTTATTTTTTTTTATTTTTTTGGGACAGAGAGAGACAGAGCATGAACGGGGGAGGGGCAGAGAGAGAGGGAGACACAGAATGGGAAACAGGCTCCAGGCTCTGAGCCGTCAATCAGCCCAGAGCCCGACGCGGGGCTCGAACTCACGGACCGCGAGATCGTGACCTGGCTGAAGTCGGACGCCCAACCGACTGCGCCACCCAGGCGCCCCGATAAGGAACATATTTTTAGGAAAGTAAGTACATTTACAAAATTAACGTTTAGTGAGAAGAGTGGCTTTAAAAAACATTTTAACAAATTTGGATTGGAGACCAATTGATGCTCATTCTGCTTCTTCATTCAGCCTGTGGCACCATGTTGTTTTAGTCGAGCATATGATGAAAATACATCCTCACCTTCATTGGAAAAGTAAGCACCTGATGGTCCCCCAGAAAGGGTCTCCGGGACCCCAGGGTCCTCATATCACACTTTGACAACTTCTGTTATACGATATCTAGGAACTAATCAAACACACGCAATACCTCCAGATTCAGAAATGTTAACCATTAGTAAAAATGTCGATGGCTATCTGAATACACGAAGGACAATCCACTCTCTCAGGTGGGTGAGCGAATATGGTAATGATTACATCGTCAGTATACCTGCATGTTCAGCTACAGTGAATCAAACGTGCATTTGATAAAAGTTTCCTTAAGTTCCTTCTGGAAAATAAAGTCAGTGCAAAACCATACCAGTCTTCCAAAAAAATGGGTTAACCAGGAGAGAAATGCCCTGGCAGGTGTGGAGACCCATGATAGACCTCAGACACATCGTTGTCATTTTCAAGTTTGACCCTGGAGCAGCCACAGACACCGATCAAGTTGGCTACATACCTCAGAAAGTACCCCAGCGTGATTCAAAACTTGGTACAGGTGGGAGCACAAATGCAAGAGAAAAGATGGATGGTTTAGGAGTCCGTGGTGGGAAGACTGGTCCTTTTATGAAGCAAAGCAAATCTGAATTTCTGCCTAAGGCCTTACACACGGGTGGAATCCAGGTGGATTCAATACTTAAATATGAAACACAATGCCCTGAAGGTAATAGGAGAAGGTGTCGGAAAATACTTCTGTTGATGTAGGAGTGGAGAAGGACTTCTTAAACAAACTTCAGAAGCACAAACATGAGGTGGTTTTGAAAGACATGAAAACATCAGCACGATGGGTTTCTATTCAACAAAATATCCTGGATGCAGTCAATGGGAGATGGAAAGGTGAGAAAAATCATTTTCATTGTACAAAAAAGGACTGGGGAATATGGTCTAGAATTAACAAGAGACCGGTTACGTGTACAAGAAGCAGAAAGCTTGATACAGAAATGAGCAAGGGATAAAACAGAATTTAGCAAAGGTATGAAGAGATAGCTCACAGAGGGTGTAGTAAGAGCCAATAAAAACAGGCTAATAAAAAAGAGAGAGAGGGACAGAGAGACAAAGGAAGGGAAATACAATGGAAATTCAGTGTATATCTATTCAGTGCCCCAAGTTAGAAAATCCCTGGTGTTGATCAGTTTTGGGGAGAATGCAACACTCGTGCACGGCCTGTGAGAGCGCAGAATAGTGGAAATGAGGAGTGCACATGCTCTGTGCCCCAGCACATGTGCTCCTGAACATCTATCGCGATTGCTCAAAGGCATTTACAGGGGAGCATGTCCGAGGGGGTTTCTGTAGCATTGCTTTTAGTGGGGAACTGGAAAGCCTGCTTGTCCATTCTTTGGAAGGGGGCAGGACCCGTGGGCTGGATGCAAACCCTGCAGCCCCAGCCAGGAGTTCGGTGCACACACAGCAGCATAAATGAACCCGTAAAATGTGTTGAATGAATGAAGCAAAAAGCAGACAAACGCTCCAGCATAATAACATTTCGGCATATTAAAAATAGAGCAGCTGACACTATTCTGTAGGATGCTGTAAGGGTGGATACATGCCATTATACATCAGAACGTGCAACACAGACAGTGAACCCTAATGTATCCTCCACCTATACCCCTCACTGCTCCGAGCTACTCTTCTGTTCCCACTCCACTCTGACTTCCAGAGACAATTGTCTGAAATATACCCAAGGTGTGCAGACATCAGAGCCAGGGTTCAAGCCCCGGTTTTTGCTGTGTGTATCTGAGAAAGAACTTTCCAGTTCAGAGCCTCCTCTCCCCAGCTGAAATATGGGAGTAAGCAGAGAACTATCTTTAGAAGAACCATGAAGATTCACTGAAAGGGCTCTATGTTTACCTAATATGGGTGGTTATCCCTGACGCTGATGTCTTCTCTGTTCTCCAAACTGCTTTCCTGTCATCAGTCTGTACCAGATGAACCAGTTGGTCCCATTCCAAACTCATAGTTTCTGACCTCAGTGGGGTCTTTAGGACCTCTGGTAAATTGGCAACACAGTTTGACAAGTGGCTGCTCCAACCTCTGCCTCCTCGCCTGGCCACTGCCTCACCCTATAGTCTGCCTTCCCACCTGCCACTTGGTGGAGTGGCTGCAGTTCGCCGGGCTGGGCTCCCCCATCTCCTCCGACAGGTGCAGGAGAGAGTTCGTCTACTTTGGTCTCACAGAGGTTGGCTCACCCACAGGTGCTGAGCTCATGTCACACACCTGCATCCAGGAGTGAATCCAGCTCAACCTCTCTGCCTCCCCTCAAGGATCACCTCCAGGTTAGCAAAGGCCACCTTCAGCCAACCCAGGACACAACGGCCAAGGCAAGACACATACCTGACGCAAGGTTTCTGAACCTCAGTACATGTGGGATTTGGGACCAGGACCATTCTCTGGGGTGGCGGCTGTCCTATGCATTATATAACATTTAACAGGATCTCTGGTCTCAACCCATCAGATGTCAGTAGCATCCCCACCGATCATGAGTCATGACAATAAAAAAATGTCTCCAGACATGCCCACATGTCTCCTGTGGGGTAGAACTACCCTGGGCTAAGGACCACTGACCTAGAAGCTACAAAAGGCACTAGGCTGGGTAAATAACCCAGGACCCATAACAGGTACCTGAGAAGACTTTCAGCAGCTGTCCAAGGGTAAGAGCCTGTCTTACCACCCTTCTCCCAGGACCTGTCCCCATCCCTTGTCTGGACCTTGCTCCCAACAAGTGTCCCACTATTGCCACCTACCCTGTCCCTCCTGGTCTCCCTCTTCCAGGAAGCAGCCAGCAGGGCTGCTTATTCTGTCAGCAGCACACAAGGGCAGGTGTGGGGCCAGACTTCTGGGCTCCTGGAACTGATTCTCTGTGCTTTATCCCTGCTGTAGCTTCCCAGCATGCTGCTCCCCAGGGCTCCCCAGGATGCCAACTGGGAAGGGCTGCCCTCAGGGTCTGGAGCGGCCAAGAGAATCATCAGAGGGCCTCTGGGGACTTGCAGCCTCTACTCCTCGATTTAGCCTCTATTTAGCAGTGTAAATGCCAAATCATAGGGAGTACCTATGTTCATCTTGAATAAATTCTGCCAAACGGTTTTCCAAAGTGATTATACCAACAGGTAGGTCTTAAGCCCAAGAAACATGGTCAGATTCCTGTTTGTAGGGAGCCCCTCTGGCTGCTGTGAGGGAAGCAGGCTGCTGAGGGCTGGCGGGGTGGGCAGACACAGAAAGAGATGGGCAGAAGTACACGTGGGCATCCTGGACTCCCCAACACAACCAAGACTCCCTGCTGTCTCTGTCTGCCCTGAGAGCCCCAGTCCCTGCTGAGGACTAGGAGCTCCCAGTCTTGGGGGAAACAGGGCTGGAGTAGATGCCCTCAGTCCCTTAGGGTCAAGGAAGAGTCAGAGGGAAAGCAGGAGCTGGTGCAGCCCACAGTGGGAATCCAGAGCTCTGCTCTGGGGTCAGGGCAGCTGGAGGGTGTCCCAGAATAAGGGTAATTTAGAGCTGGGTCTTGGGGACTGATTTCCTTTGGTCAATAGAAGTTTTCAGTGTCTCCTGGTCACACTGGATAGCCCCACCTCCCCCCCACTGGTCAAGTTCTACCCTATCCCTGTTGTCCTGGTGATCCGAGCCAGAACATCTCCACTAGTACGTGCATACTTGGGCGATAATAACACATTTGGTCTTTGTCCCCTTCATGACACACAGCTCCTAAAGCCCTTGTCTCAGGAGTGATGATACTGGATTTTGCATGCTAAGGAGATGCGTGGTGGTTGGGGGCTCCTGGATAGTCTAGGAAGGAGGCTGCTCCCCTGAACGGCCAAGGTGAGATCAGAGAGCTGGGACTTCCAGGTGGGGAGAGGGGCTATGGATTGATATTCAATCTCCAAGGACCAATGATTTAATCAATCATGTCTGTGTAATCAAACCTCCACAAAAACTCCCTAAGCAATGGGAATCAGAGGCCTTCCCATTTGTGAACACGTGGAGGTGCTAGGAGGGTGGTGTGTCCGGAGAGGGCATGGAAGGTCCTCGGTCCTTCCTCCACACCTTGCCTGATGCACCTGTTTCACCTGGCTGTTCCTGACTTGTGTCTTTTATAGTAAACTGGGAAGAGTAAGTGTTGCATTTTCCTGATTTCTGTGAGTCATTCCAGCAAAGTATCCAAAATGAAAGGGGGGAATTTAGAAACCCCAACTGTGAAGTCCCATCACACAAAAGTGCAGGTACCATGAACACTGAAAACTTGTCACTGGCATCTCCAGGTAGTTCGTGTCAGAAGTGAACTGAATTATGGGACTGCAAGTTGGTGTCTGGGAAGCTGAAGAATTGTTCATTGTTGTGGGAAGAACTCACCCATTCGGTCTTAAGTGTTAGGTGTAGAAACAGCTCACTTCCTGTGTCCCTCTGTCCAATCAGCAACACAGTCCATTCTGCCTCTGAAATCAACCTCCAGTCTGCCACTCGACCTAGTCCAGGATGCCCACGCGCACCTCTGCCCATCTCTTCCTGCGTCTGCCCACCCCGCCGGCCCTCAGCAGCCTGCTTCCCTCACAGCAGCCAGGGGGACTCCCTACAAACAGGAATCTGACCATGGTGCATGGGCTTAAAATGTACCTCTTGGTATAATTACTTTGGAAATCCATTTGGCAGAATCTATTCAAGCTGAACATAGGTATCCCCTATGACTCGGCATTTACACTGCTAGCTTCAGATCCAACACAACATGTAAGTATTAATCCACGAAGGAACATGTAGTAGATGTCATAGGACCCCCAAGTGGAAACATCTGTGAATATATTTACATAATAGAATACCATACAGGTCTTTTCTGTATGTATTTTAAACGTATTTAGAGTACCCCCATTGTCCTTGGAACAAACTCCTTAAGTGGATGCCATGGTCTTGCATGATCTTGCCCTACCCACCTGTCTGCTTTCACAATCCAGAATCCCCCTAGCCACCTCCAACTCTCCAGGGTGCACTGGACAGCCATCAGCCCCAAATGCACCATACCTCTGTGACTCTGAGCCTTTGCTCTTGCTGGATGCCCGTCTTCCACCTGCTGTGTCATCTGAATCATACCTACTCTCCCTTCAGGTCTCAATGTAGCCACCATGTATCGCCCAAGTCTCTAAATTGCAGGCTGGGCTTCTGACCCACACTTGACTTCTGCAGATCCCTAGCGTGCCCTCATTACACCTCTGATCACTCTGTGCAGTCATCTTTCATTATATGACAGCTTCCTTCAGTAGACCATGAATAGGAGAGAGCAGAGACCTAGTTCTGGGTCAATGCTGGATCCTAGCACCTATAAGATTTCCATGTAAAATAAGCCTTGAATGACATTTTTTAAAATTTTTATTTATTTATTTATTTTGATAAGGAGAGTGTGTGAGCAGGGGAGGGGCAGAAAGACAGGCAGAGAGAATCTCAAGCAGGCTCTGAACTGTCAGCCACGGTGCCTGATGTGGGACTCCATCTCATGAACCATGAGATCATGACCTGAACCTAAACCAAGTCAGATGCTTAACTGACTGAGCCACCTTGAGTAGCATTTCTTGATTATATATATATATATATATATATATATATATATATACACACACACACGTATATATATATATATATGTCTTTATATATATAAATAAATATATACGTATATGTGTATGTGTGTGTGTGTACATATATATATATATATATATATAAATGAGGGCCTAGTGCCATGAACACATAGGGCACTCTTTTCTGCTCATCATCATGAGCTATGATCACCACCTGGCCACCCGCGATCCCATGTGCTACAATGTGCACATGAGTCCCTGTGGCTGTGCCCATCTTGTGTCTTGTTTCTGGACTGGTGGCCTCTGGAATAAGGAACTCAAGAACACCATAAGGAGGAACTTCCAAGGAAAATTCATTTCCCTAACCTCCTGACAACCAGTTTGGTGGTGAATAAATATGACAGAAGGACTGGGGATAATAACATCTGTCTCTATTGGACTGTTGTAAGGATTCATTATATGAAAATACACACATCCATAGCTGTTGGACGCATGCTGGGTATTTGTTTTTCCCCAATTTGTTTGCCTCTCTCTTGCATAGATTCTAGTGGTCATGGTCTTTTGTTCTTGACCCTGTGTGATGAACTCCATCCCATCAGTTCTATCTAAGAGTGTGTTATCTTCTTATGGGCAGGTGGGGGGCATCACATGGATGTGTCTGGGCACTGGTGCACATGGTTCTTCTTGACTGGAAAAAGAAGGGAAGACTTTCCCCTCATCCATCAGGTGGTTAAACAAATATAGGAACAATAATAAGTGCCACCAACATTGGGCCTTGTCTTATCAAGCACTGTATCCAGTGTTTGATAGTATTGTTTTTTTTTAATTATAAGAAATGCACAAAAGAAAACAAATCATTTGTTTTCAAGATGATGGTTCCTATTTATTATTCCTCACTGCCTTGAAGTAATAGACCCTAATGGTGATTTTCTATGCTAAACTGGTTCAGAAGGTGAAGGGGGGAGGGAGAGAGAGAGAGAGAGACAGAGAGACAGAGACAGACTAGTGGGATCTGAACAGGAAGTTGGATAAAGTGCATACAGGGCAAAATCTGGGAAAAGCATAAAGAATGAGAAGGAGGTTGGTAACAGGCACTTTTCATAAGAGGAAGGGAAAAGGAAGGGAGAGTGAGAAAGGAAGAGAGGGGGAGAGGAATAGGGAGGAAAAGAGAGAGAGAAAGGGGAGGGGGAGCAGTGCTTAGATAAGAACATAAGGCATGTTAAAAGGGTTTTGCTTTCTGACAGGTTATGGAAAGTCTTTTCCCTTTTTCCCCACATTACTTTCCATAAACATCAATTTCTCATTCCTGAGTTTGGAAGAATCTATTTGGGGGATTTGTTGTAGGCACAGTGCTATCTCAAGATGCACAAAGAGAGGTCAAGGGTATGGGTACCCCCTTTATGCAGATGAGAACAGTTGGTGGAGGTCACACAACATGTGAAGGAAAGGGTCACATGGAGATTGAGGTCTGTCTGACTCCCATGCTGGGGATTGGGAAACCATAGGTCTGAGGATCCAGGAAGGGGGCTTTCTGTGGATCTAAACTACTACTCAAAGGGGAGGCCAGATGTTTGAGTTGGAGGCAGAAGATGTGATACAATGTTAAACCCACAGCTACCAGGCACCTAGTGAGCATACAAGACTCTCCTCGGTGGTCAATGAACATGGACAACATAGGAGACCAAATATTTGCTTGATTGTATCACAGAAAGGCTTATGTTGATGTGGACCCTCAGGCTCAGATCACCAGGATGACAGGGATAGGGTCGAACTTGACCATGAGGCGAGGTGGGGTGATCCAGAGTGTCCAGGAGACAGTGAACATTTCTATTGACAAGGAGAAATCGCTCCCTATGACCCAGCTCTAAATTACCCTCATTGTGGGAAGCCCTCCAGCTGCCTTGACCCCAGGGCAGAGCCCTGGATTCCCAGTGGATTTCCACTCTGGGCTGCTCCAGCTCCTGCCTTCCTGCTGTCCCTGCCCTGACCCTAAGGGATTGAGGGCATCTACTCCAGCCCTGTTTCCCCCAAGACTGGGAGCTCCTAGTCCTCAGTAGGGACTGGGGCTCTCTGGGCACCAGAGACAGCAGGGAGTCTTGGTTGTGTTGGGGAGTTGGAGGAAGGAGTAGAGGTTGCAGGTCCCCAGAGGCCCTCTGATGATCCTCTTGGCCTCTCCAGACCCTGAGGACAGCCTTCCAGATTGGTGTCCCAGGGAGGCCCTGGGGAGCAGCAGGATGGAAGTTGCAGCAGGCATAAAGCACAGAGCATCAGTTCCAGGAGCCCAGAGGCCTGGCCCCACACCTGCCCCTGTGTGCTGCTGACAGAATAACCCAAGAGAGCGTCTTCTGTCCTCCCCTGCTGGCTGCTTCCTGGAAGAGGCAGCCCAGCACGAGGGGACCAAGAGGGACAGGGTAGGTGGCAATATTTAGGCAGTTGTGGGGAGCAAGCCCGGGTTGGGGGTGGGAACAGGACTAGGGAGAAAGGTGGTAAGACAGGCTCTTAGCCTTGGGAGCTGGTGGGACTTTTCTCGGGTTGCCCCTGCTGGGTCCTGGGTTCCTCACTCAGCCTAGTGACCTTTGCAGCTTCTAGGTCACTATTGTTGATTGGGACTGATTCTGTCCCCCTGAAATATTTGCACATGCCCGGAGGCCCTTTTGTTGTCACAGCTCATGGGGAGGGAGGGATGCTACCGGCATCTGGAGGGCTGAGGCCAGGGATGCAGCTAAACGTTGTACAATCTGGTAGTAGTGTGGGGCGTTTGTTCCACTGGTGAACCAATCAGGACACGTTATAGTAACTCCGCCCACATTTACACTAGGGCTCACTGTCTGTGTTGCAGCCTGTGGGTTTGGAGCAGTGGATAGTGGCATGTATACAGCGTTCCAGCATCCCACAGAACAGTGTCAGGTGCTCTGTTTTTAATGCGCCCAAATGCAATTATGCTGGAGAGTTGAGCTGCCTTTTGCCTCATTCACTCGGTGTCATTTTACGGCTTCATTTATGCTGCTGTGTGTGCATGGAACTCCTGGCTGGGGCTCCAGGGTTTGCATCCGGCCCGTGGGACCTGCCCCCTTCCCAGTTACGGTTCCCAAGCAGGCTTGTCCATTCCCGCACTACAAGCGGGGCTTCATCCCACAGGCTCCGTCCAGGTAGGTGTGCGCCATGGAGATAGAGGTTCAGGTGCACGTGAAGGTTGCACTTCTCCATTCTCGGTTCTCACCCGCAGGCCGCGGGACTGCTTTCTCCCCGTATAGCTGTGGGCATTGGGCACTTCCTAATCTGGGGAAATGAATAGGTGCACAGGGAAATCTCAGGGTCGTTTTCCCCTTCCCTTTCCTTGTCTTGAAACCATCTGTTCAAAACTGAAGGCTGATGGGGTGTGGGAGGGAGGGGATGGTGGGTGGTGGGTATTGAAGAGGGCATCTTTTGGGATGAGCATTGGGTGTTGTATGGTAACCAATTTGACAATAAATTTCATGTACTAAGAAAATAAAAATAAAAATGTCTGCGAAAAAAAAAAAAACATCTGTTCACGTGCCTGTGTAACCCCTTCTGTAAGTTCTCTGCTCATGTCTTGGACTCGTTTCTGTATGGAGTCTCTACTTCTTAATGTGAGTCGTTTCTTATTTACTCTAGACAGTATTCCCTGGTCAATTTTAGTCAATGCATCAGCTCCTTTCCCAAATTTCCATCTGCCTGTTCATGTATCCTGGATATCCTTTGTTGAACAAAATCCTTGGGGAAGTTTTTATGTCTATTTTTTTCCCAAGGAGTTAACATTTATGTACTAAGAATGGAATTTGGGGTACCTGAGTGCCTCAGTTGGGTCAGTGTCCAACTTCAGCTCAGGTCATGGTCTCACAGTTCGTGAGTTTGAGCCCTATATTGGGCTCCTGCTGTCAGCACAGAGACTGCTTCTGTCAGCCCAGAACCCGACATGGGGCTCAAACTCACAAACCGCGAGATCATGACCTGAGCCGCAGTCAGAAGCATAACCGACTGAGCCACCCAGGTGCCCCAGTCCATCCATGTTTTGTAAATGGCAAGATTTCAGTCGTTTTTATGGTTGAGCAATATTCCATTGTACATACGAACCACATCTTCTTTATCAAGCAATTGGACTGCTTCTATAATTTGGATACTGTATGTAATGCTGCTATTAACATTGGGGTGCCTATTTGCATTTTAACTGGTATTTTAATGTTCTTTGGGTAAATACCTAGTAGTGAAAATGCTGGATATAGGGTAGATCTATTTTTAACTTTCTGAGGAATGTCCACACTGGTTTCCAGAGAGCTACCCAGTTTGCATTCCCAGCAAAGGGCAAGAGGGTTGCCTTTTCTCCACTTCACCTTAACATTTGTGTTTGAGATTTGGTTGAGAAGTCCTTCTTCACTCTTACATAGCAAAGTTATTCTCCTGAATCCTTCTCCTATTAATGTTATATTTCATTTTATGTGTGAAGTCCATCTAGATTACATGGGGACTTAGGCAAGAATTCAGATTTACACTCTTCCTAAAATGACCAGTTTTCCCACCACAAATCAGTAAACCATCCTTCCCTTTTTTCATTTGGTTTGTGCTCCCAGTTTTGAATCACGCAGGGATATTTTCTTAGGTATCCAATCTGGACATCACACACATCACCTCTGCCTGCCCCAGGGTCTCGCTTTAAAAAATGATGCTGTATCAATAGAAGAATGGATAGCTGTGGGGCACCTGGGTGGCTCAGTCGGTTAAGCATCTGACTTCGGCTCAGGTCACGATTTCATGGTTTGTGAGTCTGAGCCCTGCCCTGTGTGACAGCTCAGAACCTAGAGCCTGCTACAGACTCTGTGTCTCCCTCTCTCTCTCTGCCCCTCCCCTGCTTGCACTCTGTCTCTCAAAAATAAATAAACATAAAAAAAAAAGAAGAAGAATGGCTAGTTGGAAAAAATAAAATAAAAAAACAAATGATTCTGATTTGGTAGTGAGTCTCAACGCCATGAGGGACATCTCTCTGTCTCTTTTGTGTGCTTCATTGTTAGAAGACCTGTACAGTTTTTCACTGACTTTATTTTTCAGAAGTAGGCTTATGATAGTTCTTAAATTTAACTTCTCTAATTGTAAATGCAGCTGCACTGAGCATAATTTGGGGAGGAACCAACATAACTGCTATATTAGCTCATCCAATCTAAGAGTACACATGGATTTACAGCTTTCCATGTAGCCAGACCATCTTCTACCTATCTATCCATGGTTACAGTTTCTGTCCTTGGAAGTATTGCATGTGTTTGGTTAATTTCTAGATAGTAAAAAAAATTTTTTTGATGTTTATTTTTGAGAGAGACAGAGTGTGAGTGAGGGAGGGGCAGAGAGAGAGGGAGACACAGAATCCGAAACAGGCTCCAGGCTCTGAGCTGCCAGCACAGAGCCCAACATGGGGCTTGAACTCACAAGCCGTGAGATCATGACCTGAGCTGAAGTTGGACGTTTAACCAACTGAGCCACCTGGGCGCCCCAGGAGAGAGAGTCCTAAGTCCGCTCCACGCTCAGCACAGAGCCCGATGCGGGGCTCGAACCCACGAACCGTGAGATCATGACCTGAGCCGAAGTCGGACACTCAACCGCCTGAGCCACCCAGGCGCCCGGGTTGATGATTGCACTTTTAAATGGGTTAAGAATTCAATATTTTCAAAGAATCTCAGTTTAAATTACTAATATAGTAAGAATGGAGAGTTCTAACTCACTCAAACAAAAGCTTTCAAAGGGACTCAATAGTTTTTTTTAACATAAAGAAATACTGCAACCAAATGGGGGCACCTGGGTGGCTCAGTTGGCTAAGGGTCTGACTTTGGCTCAGGTCGCGATCTCATGGTTTGGTTCCTGAGTTCAAGCCTCACATCTGGCTCTATGCTGTCAGCACAGAGCCCACTGTGGATCCTCTGTCTCCCTCTCTCTCTCTGCCCCTTCCCCCCTGGGCACACTCTCTCTTTCAAAAATAAATGAAACTTACAAAAAGAAAAGAAATACTGCAACCAACATGTTTGACAACTGTCTCCTTATAGTTTGTGTCACTATTGGGAATGTTACCTTGCTTTTTCCTTGAATTCTGTCTTTCACATGATTACTATGAGTGCAATTCTATGGGAGATGCTATGAGTTTGGGAAGTTGATCTGTCTTCCACAGCATGTGTTCTGTCCTTGATCAAAGATTTTCTGCCTTCATTCTTGCACCTTTCTAGGTAGATGACCACGTCTCTTTGCTTCCAATCCTGGTATTCCTTCTTTCTTTAACAATCCTCAAGCACCTCTCCTGGCTTTCAGTCCCCTGCTAATGAACAGCCGAGACAGTGAGTAACCTTGGCTTGTTTCTGATTCTAAAATAGTCTATTTAGGGGTGCCCGGGTGGCTCAGTCAGTTAAGCGTCCAACTTCAGCTTAGGTCATGATCTCACAGTTCTGTGAGTTCCAGCCCTGTATCTGGCTCTGTGCTGACAGCTCAGAGCCTGGAGCCTGCTTCAGATTCTGTGTCTCCATCTCTCTCTCTCTCTCTGCCCCTTCCCTGCTCACACTCTGTCTCTCTCTATCTTTCAAAAAATGAATAAATGTTAAAAAAATTTTATAAAATAATGCATCTATCTGTCTCCCACTTCTTGTACTATTTCCTAGTTTGTGGCATGTATTCTTAGTTAACTAAGAAAGTCTCAGTTGATTTGATGTTGACAAAGCTTTAAAAAAATCTTCAAGATATATAAACATATCATCATTATGCTGTGTATTAAAATAATATAATGTATGTCAGTTATAAATCAATTTTAAAAACCATATAGGAATTGAACTTTAGCAATCCAGGATAGCTTTCTAGATTGATATAATTATATGACATTTCCTCTTTAACTTATTCATGTGACTAACTATATGATAGGTTTATTCTGAATCATCCTTGTCATTCATGGGATAAATTACGCACCCTCATTCCCTTTCTGATCTCACCAGATGCAGTACCCCTGCCTGGTCGAAACTATAGCATGGTGACTGAGTTCATCCTCGTGGGATTCTCTAACTTCCCACGACATCTCCTGCCCGCTTTCTTCCTGCTGTACCTGCTCATGTACCTGTTCACGCTGCTGGGGAACCTGCTCATCATGACCACAGTCTGGAGCGAGCGCAGCCTGCACACGCCCATGTACCTCTTCCTGTGCGCCCTGTCCACCTCCGAGATTCTGTTCACCGTTGCCATCACCCCTCGCATGCTGGTTGACATGCTCTCCACCCACCGCACCATCACCTGGGCGGCCTGTGCCAGCCAGATGTTTTTCTCCTTCACGTTTGGCTTCACACACTCCTTCCTGCTCATGATCATGGGCTACGACCGCTACGTGGCCATCTGCCACCCCCTGCGCTACAATGTGCTCATGAGCCCCCGTGGCTGTGCCCGCCTCGTGTCCTGGTCCTGGGCTGGTGGCTCAATCATGGGGATGATGGTGACCCTGATAGTTTTTCACCTCACCTTCTGTGGGTCTAATGTGATCCACCATTTTGCCTGCCACGTGCTTTCCCTTCTAAAGTTGGCCTGTGGGAAGGAGACATCCTCTGTCACCTTGGCTGTGATCCTGGTGTGTGTCTCAGCTCTGATGGGCTGTTTATTCCTCATCGTCCTCTCCTATGTCTTCATCGTGGCCGCCATATTGCGGATCCCCTCTGCTGAGGGCAGGCACAAGACCTTCTCCACATGTGTGTCCCACCTCACGGTGGTCATTGTGCACTACGGCTTTGCCTCCATTATCTACCTCAAGCCCAAGGGCCCCCATTCTATGGACAGTAACACCCTGATGGCCACCACCTATATAGTCTTCACCCCCTTTCTCAGTCCGATCATTTTCAGCCTCAGGAATAAGGAGCTCAAGAACGCCATAAAGAAAAGCTTCCAGAGAAAATTCAGTCCCTTAAGCTCCTGACACTGGAGGAGACATGGTGGTGAGGAAATATGACAGAAGGGCTGAAAATAATAACATGTCTCCATAGGACTATTGTAGGGATTCAATATAGTAAATACTGAAAAGATATTGTTGGATGCACCCATAGGTGTTGGATACCTGCTAGGTATTTGTTTTTCCCCAATTTGTGTGCTCCCCTCTTGCATAGGCTCTAGGGATCATGATCTCTTATTTAAGACCCCATGTGATCAATTCTATCCCATTACTTCTGTCTAAGAATGTGTTATCTACCTATGGGCCGGTGGGGGGTATCACATGGATGTACCTGAGCACTGATGCCAATGGTTCTTGAATGGACAAGCAAAGGAGGATTTTCCCGTCTTCCTCTATAAGGATAAACAACAATAAGCATAATAATAAATGCCACCATCATCAGGACTTTTCCTATCAGGGTCTGTGCCCAGTGTTGTATAAGCATATATTTTAATTACGCCAAGTGCACGAAAGAAAATACATTATTTCCGTCCAAGAAGATGACTGAATGTGTATAGTTCCTTCTGTGTTTTGAGGGGATAGACTTGATGGAGATTTTCTGTTGAGCTGAGTCGAGTGACGGATGTCAGAAGGCAAAGTGGAGAAAGAGAGAGACAGGAAAAGGAGAGAGGGTTCAGTGCTTGAGTAACGACATATACAATGTTTAAAGGGTGTGGCTATCTGACATCTTAAGGAGATCCTTTTACCTTTTCCCCCATACGCTTTCAGTAAAACATCAATTTGTCACTACTATGTTTGCTTGCAGCTATCTGGAGGATGTGTTGGATGGCACAGTGCTATCTCAAGATGGCACAAAGAAAGGTCAAGGGTGTGGGTACCTCCTTTATGCTGACGACAAATGTTGGTGGGGGTCACACAACATGTGAGTGAAGGGGTCACATGCAACTTTAGGTGCGTCTGACTCCCATGCTGGGGTTGGGAAACCATGTCTGAAGCTCCAGGAGGGGGCCTTCCATTGGTGTAAATTCTTACTTAAACTGTGGTCAGATATTTGAGCTGCAGTCAGAAGATGTTTTACAATACTAATCTAAGGATGGCTGCCACATATGAGTACCTGCCACTTGCTAAATGCTGTGGGAAGTGTTTCCTATGCATTCACTCTTCTAAGTCTCAAAATAAATTATCCTTTCTCCACGTTTAGATATGACCCACATCTATCATTAATCACATTTTTGAAATTCAAAAAATGCAAATCTGTCACAGGCCACAGCACCATGGAGGCAGGGAGCAGGAATCGAATACAATGTGCATGTGTGTGCAGTTGGTGATCAGGAACCTGCCTCTCTCAGGTGTCTACAGAGAGAAGTGAGGTCATGACTAGGAGGAGAAGGCTGTCATTAGAAGGAAGAGAATCCTTTCAGGGAAGGAGGGCAGGTGCAGCCCTAGGTACACACCCGTTTCACACAGCCAGAGGGAAACACAGACTCCAGAGGAGTTCATGAGACACTTTTTCTCATGAACGCTGACAACGAGAGCTTGGCAAAACCGGCTACGGCAGTTTTGGGGTTCCATTCATTATTTTGTTCATTATCGGTGTTACTGACGGATGCCCCCACCATTCCTAAGATGTGCTTCTCCAGAGCCTGTGGCTGCGTTCCCTTACCCAGCAAGAGGGAGTGTGCAGATGAGATGCAGTTAAGATCTGAGACAGGGGGATTACCCTCATCACCCAGATGGGCTGCTATAATTGCAAGTGTCCTTATACAAGGGGGCAGGAGGGACCAGAGACAGGGAGCAGTAGGGGATGTGACACCGGAAGGAGGAATTGGAGTAGCTGAGGCAGGAACCACAAGCCAGGGGATGCGTGGTGCCCTCGAAGCTGGGAAAGCAGGAGACACATCCCTCCCCGGATCCCCTGAAGGATGCAGCCCTGCTCACACCTGGACTCACACCTGGTGACCCTGATTCGGCTTCTGGCCTCCAGCATAGAAGAGGATAGATGTGTGTGGAGTCAGGGCACGAGATTTATATGCTTTGTTACAGCAGCCCCAGGAACTGACTCGTGAAATGGCATCTTGACATTAAATGTTATTGGGTTTCACTTTACAATTAGTTTCAAGCCAGATTCTCAGGCCATTCTTCTTTGTGGAGAAGACCTGGGGCGTTGAGATGGCTCTCGAGAAGTGCTGAGTGTCCTTGGAATTCGGTCAACAAAGATGAAGGAGTCCCGGTAGCCCAGCTGCAGGGTTTGCTCGTTGGGGTGTGTTTTGGGGACTCACCTGACCGTGTAGCTGCAGGAGCCCCAGTACAGGGGCTGGGGTGCGGTGTGCCCTGAACCAACACTATTGGAGCAGGAGCTGGAGGACAGCAGGAATGGTCTCCGTGCTCGACGTGGACTGTGTGACTCAGGAGGGATGCTCACCCTCCTGTGTGATGGGGCCCCTGCGTTAGAATAAAGACACAGCATCACGCACATCCTCAGAGAGACGCTGAGTTGCAGGGGCTGAACTGGGGGAAATGCTTACCCACAGGACAAACCACCAGGGATCCTGAGGTCTGGGTCTCATCTCTTTAGATGGAAAAGGGACATTTTTACAAGGCCTCTTTTTCTTTTAAGGTTTTTGTGTTAGTCAGGGTTCCCCAGAAAAACAGAACCATTAGAATGGATGTGTATATACACATGTGAACATATATACCATATATACGTAAGTGTATATAACATATAACATATGTAATAATGTTACATTATGTTTAAATTCATCTTTTTACTGCTTGTTGCTATTTTCTTTTCTGTGACCAATCTCCAAGCACAAATAACATTTTTTCCTTGGCACTCTAACAAGTAGTCTTGTGGCTGAAGACTAAGTGGTTCCAATTACTAAGCTAATGTGATACAAGATGTATAATTTAGTTTACAAAGTATAATACTTCGAATTTTTATACTAATTTTTAAAGAATACAAACTAAGGTCTTTTTTTATTTAAATTTTTAAAAATATTTTTATTTATTTTTGAAGGAGAGAGAGAGACAGAGCATGAGCAGGGGAGGAACCGAGAGAGAGGGAGACACGGAATTTGAAGCAGGCTCCAGGCTCTAAGCTGTCAGGACAGAGCCTGATGCGGGGCTCGAACTCACTAACTGTGAGATCATGACCTGAGCTGAAGTCGGATGCTTAACCGACTGAGCCACCCAGGCGCCCCCAAACTAAGGTCCTTGAAATACACACCCAGAAGAGAAAAGTGGCTATGCAAACCAGTACCAAAATAAAAAGTAGATTATTTTCTACAACAGCCCATGGACTTACCCCTGCTCTCAGCCTTGGGGACAGAAGCCGGAACTGGAGATGGCAGGGGGGATCTTCATGTGGCCATAGCAAGTGAGGATGATCACAACAACCCCAGCGACATGCTTGCCACCTGCTCCTTGTGTGACCCTACATCCACTCGTCAGTTCCTTAACCTGTGCCACAAAGCACTTCAAAATTCAGGTGAGAGGCGCCTGGTGGCTCAGTCAATTAAGCATCACGTCTCAATGTAGACACTACCAATTGCCAAAGTCTCTAAATTGCAGGCTGGGTCTGTGACTCACCCTTAGCTTCTGCAGATCCCTAGGCTGCCCTCGTCACACCTCTGACCGCTGTGTATTGTCATGTTTGGTTATATGACAGGTTCTCTCAATGGACCATGAAAAGGGGAGAGCAGAGACCTAGTCCTGGGTCATTGCTAGATCCTAGCACCTAGAATATTTCCATACAAAATAAGCCTGGAAGAACATTTCTTTTTTTTTTTTTTAATTTTCTTTAAAATTTATTTATTTTTGAGACAGAGAGAGACAGAGCACGAACAGGGGAGGGTCAGAGAGAGAAGGAGACACAGAATCCAAAACAGGCTCCGGGCTCTGGGCTGTCAGCACAGAGCCTGACACGGGGCTTGAACTCATGAGCCGTGAGATCATGACCTGAGCCGAAGTCAGATGCTTAACCGACTGAGCCATTCAGGCGCCCCTGGAAAAACATTTCTTGACTATACACATGCTAAATGAAGACAAAGTATTGTGAGAACAAAGAGCACTCCTTTCTGCTCATGATCAGGAGCTATGACTGCTACGTGGCCATCTGCTACCCCATGTGCTACAGTATGCTCATGAGTCCCTGTGGCTGTGCTGTCCTACATCCCAGGGCTGGGCTGGTGGCTCAGCTGGGAATGATAATGACCCCAGTGGTTTTTCATCTCACTTTCTGTAGGTCTTGTGTGATCCACCATTTTGTCATGCTGGTTGACATGCTCTCCACCCGCCGCACCATCACCTGGACGGCCTGTGCCAGCCAGATGTTTTTCTCCTTCACGTTTGGCTTCACACACTCCTTCCTGCTCACCGTCATGGGCTACGACCGCTACGTGGCCATCTGCCACCCCCTGCGCTACAATGTGCTCATGAGCCCCCGTGGCTGTGCCCGCCTTGTGTCCTGGTCCTGGGCTGGTGGCTCGATCATGGGGATGATGGTGACCCTGATAGTTTTTCACCTCACCTTCTGTGGGTCTAATGTGATCCACCATTTTGCCTTCCATGTATTTTCCCTCTTGAAATTGGCCTGTGGGAAAGAAACAGCCTCCGTCACCTTGGGTGTGATCCTGGTGTGTGTCTCAGCTCTGATGGGCTGTTTATTCCTCATCATCCTCTCCTATGTCTTCATAGTGGCCGCCATATTGAGGATCCCCTCTGCTGAAGGCAGGCACAAGACTTTCTCCACATGTGTGTCCCACCTCACGGTGGTCATTGTGCACTACGGCTTTGCCTCCATTATCTACCTCAAGCCCAAGGGCCCCCATTCTATGGACAGTAACACCCTGATGGCCACCACCTATATAGTCTTCACCCCTTTCTCAGCCCGATCATTTCAGCCTCAGGAATAAGGAGCTCAAGAACGCCATAATGAGAACCTTCCATGTTTTCATGTGTATGTTAGTCATCTGGTGTCTTCTTCAGAAAAGTCTTCTCATGTCTTCTACCCATTTCTTAACTGGGTCGTTGTGTTTTGGGTGTTGAGATTGATAAGTTTTTAAATTTTTTGTAATGTTTATTTATTTTTGAGAGAAAGAGAGAGAGAGAGAGAGACAGAATGTGAGCAGGGAGGGGCAGAGAGAGAGGGAGACACAGAATCCAAAGCAGGCTCCAGGCTCTGAGCCATCAGCACAGAGCCTGATGCAGACCTTGAACTCATGAACCGTGAGATCACAATCTGAGCTGAAGTCAGATGCTTAACCAACTGAGCCACCCAGGCGCTCTGAGTTCGATAAGTTCTTTATGGATTTTGGATATGATTCCTTTATGAGATATGTTATTTGCAAATATCTTCTCTCATTCCATAGGCTGCCTTTTGGTTTTGTTGATTGTTTCCTTCTCTGTGAAGAAGCTTTTTATCTTGATGAAGTCCCAATGGCTCAAGTTTGTTTTTGTTTCCCTTGTCTTCAGCAATGTATCTAGTAAGAAGTTGCTATGGCCAAGGTGAAAGAAGTTGCTGTCTGTGTCCTCCAGGGTTTTGATGGTTTCTCATCTCACGTGTAGGTCTTTCATCCATTTTGAATTTATTTTTGTGTCTGGTGTAAGAAAGTGGTACAGTTTCATTCCCCTGCATGTTGCCATCCAGTTTTCTCAACACCATTTGTTGAAGAGACTGTCTTTTTTCCATTGGATATTCTTTACTGCTTTATCGAAGATGAGTTGGCCATAGAGTTGTGGGTCCATTTCTGGGTTTTCTATTCTGTTCCATTGATCTATATGTCTGTTTTCCTGCTAGTCGGTCATATTGTCTTGATGACTAGGGGTTTGTAATATAACTTGAAATCTGGAATTGTGATGCCTCCAGTTTTTTTCTTTTTCAGGATTGCTTTGGCTATTTGCAGTCTTTTGTGGTTCCATACAAATTTTAGGATTCTCTATTCTAGCTCTGAGAATCTAGGGATTGCATTAAATGTGTAGATGGCTTGGGTAGTACACACACTTTAACATTGTTTGTTCTTCCAATCCATAAGCATGCAATGGTTTTCCATTTCTTTGTGTCTTTTTAAATATCCTTCATAAGTCTTCTATAGTTTTCAGAGTACAGATCTTTTACTTCTTTATGAGGATTATTCCTAGGCATCTTATTGTTTTAGTGCAATTGTAAATGGGATTGATTCCTTGATTTCTTTTTCTGATGCTTCATCATTGGTGTATAGAAATGCCACAGATTTTTGCACATTGATTTTATATGCTCAATATCGCTCATCATCAGAGAAATACAAATCAAAACTACAACGAGATATTACTTCACACCTGTCAGAATGGCTAAAACTAACAACACAAGAGACAACAGGTGTTGGCAAGGATGCAGAGAAAAGGGAGTCCACTTGCACTGTTGGTGGCAATGCAAACTGGTGCAACCACTCTGGAGAATAGTATGGATGCTCCTCCAAAATTGAAAAATACAACTACCCTACAACCCAGCAATTGCCCTATTACCCAAAGGACACAAAAATACAAATTTGAAGGGGTACATGCACCCCAATGTTCATAGCAGCAGTATTAACAATAGTCAAATGATGGAGAGAGCCCCAATGTCCATCAACTGATGAATGAATAAAGATGTGGAATATTGCTCATACACAATGGAATATTACTCAGCCATCCAAAAGAATGAAATCTTGCCATTTGCAACAATGTCGATAGAGCTAGAGTGTATTATGCTAAGTGAAATAAGTCAATGAGAGAAAGACAAATATTGTATGATTTCACTCATATGTGGAATTTAGAAAACACAACAGGGGTGCCTGGGTGGCTTAGTCAGTTGGTCATCCAACTTCAGCTCAGGTCATGATCTCACACTTTATGAGTTTGAGCCCTGCATCAGGCTCCATTCTGACAGTGCAGAGCCTAGAGCCTGCTTTGGATTCCGTGTCTTCCTCTCTCTCTCTGCCCCTCCCCCACTCACGCTCTGTCTCTCTCTGTCTAAAAAATAAATAAAGATTAAAAAAATTTTTTAAAGAAACAAAACAGATGAACACATAGGAAGGGAGGGAAGAGAAGGGGGAGAAACAAACCATAAAAGACTGTTAATGATAGAGAACAGACTGAAGGTTGATGGAAGGAGGTGGGTGGGAGATGGATAGATGGGTGATGGGCACTAGCAGGGCACTTGTGATAAGCACTGGATGTTGTATGCAAGTGATGAATCACTGAGTTCTACTCCTGAAACCAATATCGCACTGCATATTAATAACTAAAAATTAAATTTTTAAAAAAAGAAAAGCTTCCAGAGAAAATTCAGTCCCTTAAGCTATTGTTGGCCAGTTTAGTGATGAAGAAATATGGTAGAAGGCCTGAGAACAATAACATCTATCTCCACAGGAATGTTGTAGAGTTTCAGTCTATGAAAATACACATATCCATGGATGTTGGATGCATGCTGGGTATTTGTTTTTCCCCAATTTTTTACACCCCTCTTGCATGGGATCTAGTGGCCATGATCTCTTGTTCTTGACCCCATGTGATGAACTCCTTCCCATTACTCTGTCTAAGGATGTGTTGTCTCTCTATGGACCAGTGGGGAGCATCACATGGATGTGTCTGGGCAATAACGCACAAGGTCTTCTTTTTTTTTATTTTTTTTATTTTTTATTTATTTATTTTTTAATAATTTTTTTCAACGTTTTTATTTATTTTTGGGACAGAGAGAGACAGAGCATGAATGGGGGAGGGGCAGAGAGAGAGGGAGACAGAATCAGAAACAGGCTCCAGGCTCCGAGCCATCAGCCCAGAGCCTGACGCGGGGCTCGAACTCACGGACCGCGAGATCGTGACCTGGCTGAAGTCGGACGCTTAACCGACTGCGCCACCCAGGCGCCCCACACAAGGTCTTCTTGAATGTTCATGCAAGGGAAGATTTTCCCCTCCTCCAACATAAGGATAAAGAAAATTAAGCAGAGTAATAATTTCTGACCCCAGAATTGACCCTTTTCATATCAAGCTATTCATCCAGTGGTTTATAGTATTGTCTTTTAGAGTATGACAAATGCACAAAAAAATTAAACTATTAGTCTCTAAGAAGATGATTTATTGTTTATAATTCCTCACTACCTTGGAAGGGATAGACCTTAAGGGAGGATTTCTGTATAATATAGGGTTCAGGGATGCCTGAGTGGCTCAGTTGGTTAGGCGTCCGACTTCAGCTCAGGTCATGGTCTCACTGCTTGTGAGTTCGAGCTCCGTGTCGGGCTCTGTGCTGACAGCTCAGAGCCTGGAGCCTGCTTCAGATTCTGTCTCCATCACTCTGCCCCTCCCCTGGTCATTCTCTCTCTCTCTCTCTCTCTCTCTCTCTCTCAAATATGAAAATAAAACTTAAAAAGAATAAAAAAAAATAGCGTTCAGAGGGTGAAGCAGAGAGGGGAACGGAGAGACACTGGAAGAGAGAGAGAGAGAGAAAGATAAGTAGTGGGATAGGAGTCCTGAAAATGATCTGAACAAGAAGTTGGATAAAAGTGCATATGGGGCAAAATCTGGAAAAAGCATGAAAATGAGAAGGAAGTTGGTAACAGCACAATTTTCACATGAGGAAGGGAAAGGGAAGGGAGAGTGAGAGAGAAGGAGAGGGGGAGAGGAATAGGGAGGAAAAGAGAGAGAGAAAGGGGAGGGGGATCAGTGCTTGGATAAGAACATAAAGCATGTTAAAAGGGTGTTGCTTTGCACTCTCAACAATAGCTAAATTATGGAAAGAGCCTAAATGTCCATCAACTGATGAATGGATAAAGAAATTGTAGTTTATATACACAATGGAATACTACGTGGCAATGAGAAAGAATGAAATATGGCATTTTGTAGCAACATAGATGGAACTGGAGAGTGTTATGCTACATGAAATAAGTCATACAGAGAAGGACAGATTCCATATGTTTTCACTCTTATGTGGATCCTGAGAAACTTAACAGAAGACCATGGGGGAGGAGAAGGGAAAAAAAAGTTAGAGAGGGAGGGAACCAAATCATAAGAGACTCTAAAAAACTGAGAATGAACTGAGGGTCGAAGGGAAGGTGGGAGGGAGAGGTGGGTGGGTGAAGGGCATTGAGGAGGGCACCTGTTGGGATGAGCACTGGGTGTTGTATGGAAACCAATTTGACAATAAATTTCATAAAAAAAGAACATAATCACAGATATGTCTTTATATAACAGGTTAGTTTGCATATGTACATTTCTGTGCTGTTAGCTGAAAAGCCACCAAATAAATGATAACCACTAGCAAAAAAAAAAAAAAAAAAAAGGGTGTTGCTTTCTGACAGGTTATGGAAAGTCTTTTCCCTTTTTCCCCACATTACTTTCCATAAACATCAATTTCTCATTCCTGAGTTTGGAAGAATCTATTTGGGAGATTTGTTGTAGGCACAGTGCTATCTCAAGATGCACAAAGAGAGGTCAAGGGTATGGGTACCCCCTTTATGCAGATGAGAACAGTTGGTGGAGGTCACACAACATGTGAAGGAAAGGGTCACATGGAGATTGAGGTCTGTCTGACTCCCATGCTGGGGATTGGGAAACCATAGGTCTGAGGATCCAGGAAGGGGGCTTTCTGTGGATCTAAACTACTACTCAAAGGGGAGGCCAGATGTTTGAGTTGGAGGCAGAAGATGTGATATAATGTTAAACCCACAGCTACCAGTCACCTCATGAGCATACAAGACTCTCCTCGGTGGTCAATAAACAAGGACAACACAGGAGACCAAATATTTGCTTGGTTATATCATAGAGAGGCTTATGTTGACGTGGACCCTCAGGCTCGGATCACCAGGACGACAGGGATAGGGTAGAACTTGACCATGAGGCGAGGTGGGGCAATCCAGTGTGTCCAGGAGACAGTGAACACTTCTTTTTTTTTTTTTTTTTTTTTAATTTTTTTTCAACGTTTATTTATTTTTGGGACAGACAGAGACAGAGCATGAACGGGGGAGGGGCAGAGAGAGAGGGAGACACAGAATCGGAAACAGGCTCCAGGCTCTGAGCCATCAGCCCAGAGCCCGACGCGGGGCTCGAACTCACGGACCGCGAGATCGTGACCTGGCTGAAGTCGGACGCATAACCGACTGCGCCACCCAGGCGCCCCTATGTGAACACTTCTACTGACAAGGAGAAATCGCTCCCTATGACCCAGCTCTAAATTACCCTTATTGTGGGAAACCCTCCAGCTGCCTTGACCCCAGGGCAGAGCCCTGGATTCCCATTCTGGGCTGCTCCAGCTACTTCCTCCCCTCTGACTCTGCCCTGACCCTAAGGGGTTGAAGGCATTTACTCCAGTCCTGTCTCCCCCAAGACTGGGAGCTCCTAGTCCTCAGCAGGGACTGGGGCTCTCTGGGCAGACAGAGACAGCAGGGAGTCTTGGTTGTGTTGGGGAGTTGGAGGAAGGAGTAGAGGTTGCAGGTCCCAGAGGCCCTCTGATGATCCTTCTGACCTCTCCAGACCCTGAGGACAGCACTCCAGATTGGTGTTCCAGGGATGCTCTAGGGAGCAGCGTGCTGGGAAGCTGCAGCAGGGATAAAGCACACAGCATCAGTTCCAGGAGCCCAGAGGTCTGGCCCCACACCTGCCCCTGTGTGCTGCTGATAGAATAATACAGGAGAGCATCTTCTTCCCTGCCCTGCTGCCTACTTCCTGGAAGAGGCAGCCCAGCACAGGGGGTCCAGGAGGGACAGGGTAGGTGGCAATATTCAAACAGTTGTCGGGAGCAAGACCCAGACAGGGTATGGGAACAGGGCCTGGTAGACGGGTCATAAGACAGGCTCTTACCCTGCCTGTGGTCTTCTCAGGTGCTGTTATGGGTCCTGGGTTCTTACCCAGCTCAGGGCCCTAGAAGCTTCTAGGCCAGTGGTCCTCAGTCCAGGGTAGTTGGGCCCCACAGGAGACATGTGGGCATGTCTGGAGACATTTTTTTATTGTTGTGACTCATGATTGGTGGGGATGCTACTGACATCTGATGGGTTGAGACCAGAGATCCTGTTAAATGTTATATAATGCACAGGACAGCCGCCACCCCAGAGAATGATCCTGGTCCCAAATCCCACACGTACTGAGGTTCAGAAACCTTGCGTCAGGTATGTGTCTTGCCTTGGCCGTTGTATCCTGGGTTGGCTGAAGGTGGCCTTTGCTAACCTGGAGGTGAGGGGAGGCAGAGAGGTTGAGCTGGATTCACTCCTGGATGCAGGTGTGTGACATAAGCTCAGCACCTGTGGGTGAGCCAACCTCTGTGAGACCAAAGTAGACGAACTCTCTCCTGCACCTGTCGGAGGAGATGGGGGAGCCCAGCCCGGCGAACTGCAGCCACTCCACCAAGTGGCAGGTGGGAAGGCAGACTATAGGGTGAGGCAGCGGCCAGGCGAGGAGGCAGAGGTTGGACCAGCCACTTGTCAAACTGTGTTGTCAATTTACCAGAGGTCCTAAAGACCCCACTGAGGTCAGAAACTATGAGTTTGGAATGGGACCAACTGGTGCATCTGGTACAGACTGATGACAGGAAAGCAGTTTGGAGAACAGAGAAGACATCAGCGTCAGGGATAACCACCCATATTAGGTAAACATAGAGCCCTTTCAGTGAATCTTCATGGTTCTTCTAAAGATAGTTCTCTGCTTACTCCCATATTTCAGCTGGGGAGAGGAGGCTCCGAACTGGAAAGTTCTTTCTCAGATACACACAGCAAAAACCGGGGCTTGAACCCTGGCTCTGATGTCTGCACACCTTGGGTATATTTCAGACAATTGTCTCTGGAAGTCAGAGTGGAGTGGGAACAGAGGAGTAGCCCAGAGCAGTGAGGGGTATAGGTGGAGGATACATTAGGGTTCACTGTCTGTGTTGCACGTTCTGATATATAATGGCATGTATCCACCCTTACAGCATCCTACAGAATAGTGTCAGCTGCTCTATTTTTAATATGCCGAAATGTTATTATGCTGGAGCGTTTGTCTGCTTTTTGCTTCATTCATTCAACACATTTTACGGGTTCATTTATGCTGCTGTGTGTGCACCGAACTCCTGGCTGGGGCTGCAGGGTTTGCATCCAGCCCACGGGTCCTGCCCCCTTCCAAAGAATGGACAAGCAGGCTTTCCAGTTCCCCACTAAAAGCAATGCTACAGAAACCCCCTCGGACATGCTCCCCTGTAAATGCCCTTGAGCAATCGTGATAGATGTTCAGGAGCACATGTGCTGGGGCACAGAGCGCGTGCACTCCTCATTTCCATTATTCTGCGCTCTCACAGGCCGTGCACGAGGGTTGCATTCTCCCCAAAACTGATCAACACCAGGGAGTTTCTAACTTGGGGCACTGAATAGATATACACTGAATTTCCATTGTATTTCCCTCCCTTTGTCTCTCTGTCCCTCTCTCTCTTTTTTATTAGCCTGTTTTTATTGGCTCTTACTACACCCTCTGTGAGCTATCTCTTCATACCTTTGCTAAATTCTGTTTTATCCCTTGCTCATTTCTGTATCAAGCTTTCTGCTTCTTGTACACGTAACCGGTCTCTTGTTAATTCTAGACCATATTCCCCAGTCCTTTTTTGTACAATGAAAATGATTTTTCTCACCTTTCCATCTCCCATTGACTGGATCCAGGATATTTTGTTGAATAGAAACCCATCGTGCTGATGTTTTCATGTCTTTCAAAACCACCTCATGTTTGTGCTTCTGAAGTTTGTTTAAGAAGTCCTTCTCCACTCCTACATCAACAGAAGTATTTTCCGACACCTTCTCCTATTACCTTCAGGGCATTGTGTTTCATATTTAAGTATTGAATCCACCTGGATTCCACCCGTGTGTAAGGCCTTAGGCAGAAATTCAGATTTGCTTTGCTTCATAAAAGGACCAGTCTTCCCACCACGGACTCCTACACCATCCATCTTTTCTCTTGCATTTGTGCTCCCACCTGTACCAAGTTTTGAATCACGCTGGGGTACTTTCTGAGGTATGTAGCCAACTTGATCGGTGTCTGTGGCTGCTCCAGGGTCACACTTGAAAATGACAACGATGTGTATGAGGTCTATCATGGGTCTCCACACCTGCCAGGGCATTTCTCTCCTGGTTAACCCATTTTTTTTGGAAGACTGGTATGGTTTTGCACTGACTTTATTTTCCAGAAGGAACTTAAGGAAACTTTTATCAAATGCACGTTTGATTCACTGTAGCTGAACATGCAGGTATACTGACGATGTAATCATTACCATATTCGCTCATCCACCCGAGAGAGTGGATTGTCCTTCGTGTATTCAGATAGCCATCGACATTTTTACTAATGGTTAACATTTCTGAATCTGGAGGTATTGCGTGTGTTTGATTAGTTCCTAGATATCGTATAACAGAAGTTGTCAAAGTGTGATATGAGGACCCTGGGGTCCCAGAGACCCTTTCTGGGGGACCATCAGGTGCTTACTTTTCCAATGAAGGTGAGGATGTATTTTCATCATATGCTCGACTAAAACAACATGGTGCCACAGGCTGAATGAAGAAGCAGAATGAGCATCAATTGGTCTCCAATCCAAACTTGTTAAAATGTTTTTTAAAGCCACTCTTCTCACTAAACGTTAATTTTGTAAATGTACTTACTTTCCTAAAAATATGTTACTTATATTGACAGTTTGACTTATATTACAGTTTGAACAGGTTGACCTTTCTTTCTTTCCTCTCTCCCACCTTCCCTCCCTACCGCCCTTCCTTCTTCCTTCCCTCTTTCCTTCCTTCCTTCCTTCTTTTTTTCTAGGGAGAAGAGAGAGAACATGTGCAAGTGGGGGGTGGGTAGAGAGAGAGAGAGGATATCATAAGCAGACTCAATGCTCAGTATTGATGCCAACATGGGGCTTGATCTCACGACTGTGAGATCATGACCTGGGCAGAAATCAAGGGTCAGACCATTAACTGACTGAGCCTTCAGATGTCCCATGAATGTATCCATACTACATATTTTCAGACAATCTCAGTGTTAACTTCTAATACGGTGAAAACGGAGAGTTGTACTGCACCCAAACAGGAACCCATCAGAGTCTCACATTTTCTTGAGTGTTAAGAAATCACCAGACCACAATGTTGGCGAGCCGTGTCTTTACAGTTTGTGTCACCGTTGGGAATGTTATCTTAGTTTTGCTTAAAGCTTATACTTTGAATGATTACTGCTGGAGTAATTCTGTGAGAAATACTGAGTGTTGCGAGCCGATCTTGTCTTCTGCAGACTGTGCTCTCTATTGCTGTGGTACCTTATGTCTTCATTCTTTACTTTTTCTGGGTGAAGGAGCATGTCTCTTTCCTTCCCATCCGTACATATCTTCTTTCTTGTTCTTATTTATAGCACCACTCATGACTTTCAGTTCCGTGCTAAAGAACAGCAGAACCAGTGAGTATCTGGGTCACTTTCCCAATCCTGATATACTGCATCTGTAGTCTCCCCATTTCATATATTGTTGTATACACTCATGATTGTCATGCTGGTCACCTTCGTTCCCCTTCTGATCTCACCAGATGTAGCACCCATGGCTGGTCAGAACTATAGCATGGTGACTGAGTTCATCCTCGTGGGATTCTCTAACTTCCCACGGCATCTTCTGCCCACCTTCTTCTTGCTGTACCTGCTCATGTACCTGTTCACGCTGCTGGGGAACCTGCTCATCATGGCCACAGTCTGGAGCGAGCGCAGCCTGCACACGCCCATGTACCTCTTCCTGTGCGCCCTGTCCATCTCCGAGATTCTGTTCACCGTTGCTGTCACCCCTCGCATGCTGGTTGATATGCTCTCCACCCACCGCACCATCACCTGGGCGGCCTGTGCCAGCCAGATGTTTTTCTCCTTCACGTTTGGCTTCACACACTCCTTCCTGCTCATGATCATGGGCTACGACCGCTACGTGGCCATCTGCCACCCCCTGCGCTACAATGTGCTCATGAGCAACCGTAGCTGTGCCCATCTGGTGTCCTGGACCTGGGCTGGTGGCTCAGTCATGGGGATGATGGTGACCCTGATAGTTTTTCACCTCACCTTCTGTGGGTCTAATGTGATCCACCATTTTGTCTGCCACGTGCTTTCCCTTCTAAAGTTGGCCTGTGGGAATGAGAATTCCTCTGTCACCTTGGCTGTGATCCTGGTGTGTGTCTCAGCTCTGATGGGCTGTTTATTCCTCATCGTCCTCTCCTATGTCTTCATCGTGGCCGCCATATTGCGGATCCCCTCTGCTGAGGGCAGGCACAAGACCTTCTCCACGTGTGTGTCCCACCTCACTGTGGTCATTGTGCACTACGGCTTTGCCTCCATTATCTACCTCAAGCCCAAGGGCCCCCATTCTATGGACAGTAATACCCTGATGGCCACCACCTATACAGTCTTCACTCCCTTTCTCAGCCCGATCATTTTCAGCCTCAGGAATAAGGAGCTCAAGAACGCCATAAAGAAAAGCTTCCAGAGAAAATTCAGTCCCTTAAGCTCCTGAAGGCCAGTTGGTGGTGAGGAAATATGATAGCATGGCTGGGGATAATGAGGTCTGTCTCCATAGAGCTTTTGTAAGGATTCATGTATGTGAAAAGACACACATTGATAGATTATGGATATTTTTTGGGTATTTGTTTTTCTCCAATTTGTTTGACCCTGTCTTCCATAGTCTGTAGTGATCATCACCTCTTGCTCTTGACCCCATGTGATGAACTCCTTCCTATATTCTGTCTATGTTGTGTTCTCTACCCTTGGGCTAGTGGGGAGCATCACATGGATGTGTCTGGGCACTGATGCCCATGGTTCTTATTGAATGCACATGCAAGAAAGGAATTTCTCCTTCACAAACATAAGGATAAACAAAAATAGGAAAAACTAGTGCTGCCAGAATTGGGGCTTTTCTAAGCAGGAACTGTGTCCAGTATTGTATATATTATCTTTTAATTATAACAAATGCACAAAATAACATTAACTACTTGTCTCTAAGGGAATGGTTGAACGTTAATGGTTCTTCACTGTCTTTGGAAGGAATAGATCCTAAGGAGGTTACTATGTTGATCTGAGTAGAGTGAAGAATATCAGAATCCGAAGTGAAGTGAGAGAGGGAGGGAGGGGTAGAGAGTGGGTGGAGGAAAGGGTTCAGTGTTTGGGTAATAACGTAAAGTGTGTTTATAGGAAGTTGCTTTCTGACAGCTTATGGAAAGTCTTCTTCCTTTTTTCCCACATTACTTTCCATAAACATCAAGTTCTCATTGCTGTGGTTACTTGAATCTATCTGGGGTATTTGTTGGAAGGCATAGTGCTATCTGAAGATAGAACAAAGAGAGGTCAAGGGTGTACGTACCCCTTTATGCAGAAAAGAATTGTTGGTAGAAGGCATACAACACGTGAAGGAAGGGGTCACATGCAACTTTAAGTCTGTCTGACTCCCATGCTGTGGTTGGGAAACCATATGTCTGAGCATCTGGGGGAGGGGGGGCTCCCATTGGTGTAAATTCTTAGTTAAATTGTGGTCAGATATTTGAGTTGCAGTCAGAAGATGTTTTACAATAATAAACCTAAGGATGTCTGTCACATATGAGGGCCTGTTGTTTGCCAAATGCTGTGGGAAGGGTTTCCTATGCATTCACTCTTCTAAGTCTCAAAATAAATTATCCTTTCTCCACATTTAGATATGACCCACATCTATCACTAATCACATTTTTGAAATGCAGAAAATGTAAATGTGATAGATAATTTGTCCCAGGCCACAGTGCCATGAAGGCAGGGAGCAGGAATCAAATACAATGTGCATGTGTGTGCAATTGGTGAACAGGAGCCCCCCTCTCTCAGGTGTCTACAGAGAGAAGTGAGGTCATGACTAGGAGGAGAAGGCGTCATTAGAAGGAAGAGAACCCTCTCAGGGAAGGAGGGCAGGTGCAGCCCTAGGCACACACCCTTTTCACACAGCCAGAAGGAAACACGGACTCCAGAGGAGTTCATGAGACACTTGTCTCATGAACACTGACAACGAGAGCTTGGCAAAACCGGCTATGGCAGTTTTGGGGTTCCATTCATCATTTACTCATTATCGGTGTTACTGAAAGATGCCCCCACACCCCCCCGCCCACAGGATGTGTTTCTCCAGAGCCTGTGGCTGCGTTCCCTTACCCAACAAGAGGGAGTGTGCAGATGAGATGCAGTTAAGATCTGAGACGGGGGATTACCCTCATCACCCAGATGGGCTGCTATAATTGCAAGTGTCCTTATACAAGGGGGCAGGAGGGACCAGAGACAGGGAGCAGTAGGGGATGTGACACCGGAAGGAGGAATTGGAGAAGCTGAGGCAGGAACCACGAGCCAGGGGATGCGTGGTGCCCTCGAAGCTGGGAAAGCAGGAGACACATCCCTCCCCGGATCCCCCGAAGGATGCAGCCCTGCTCACACCTGGACTCACACCTGGTGACCCTGATTCGGCTTCTGGCCTCCAGCATAGAAGAGGATAGATGTGTGTGGAGTCAGGTCACGAGATTTATATGCTTTGTTACAGCAGCCCCAGGAACTGACTCGTGAAATGGCATCTTGACATTAAATGTTATTGGGTTTCACTTTACAATTAGTTTCAAGCCAGATTCTCAGGCCATTCTTCTTTGTGGAGAAGACCTGGGGCGTTGAGATGGCTCTCGAGAAGTGCTGAGTGTCCTTGGAATTCGGTCAACAAAAGTGAAGGAGTCCCGGTAGCCCAGCTGCAGGGTTTGCTCATTGGGGTGTGTTTTGAGGACTCACCTGACCGTGTAGCTGCAGGGGCCCAAGCACAGGGCCTGGGGTGCGGTGTGCCCTCAACCAACACTATTGGAGCAGGAGCTGGAGGACAGCACGAACGGTCTCCATGCTCGACATGGACCGTGTGACTCAGGAGGGATGCTCACCCTCCTGTGTATTGGGGCCCCTGCGTTATAATTTTAATTACTGGTGTTTTAAGACTTAATTCTGTCACATTATTTAATGTATATACTATGTACTCTATATACATTCATGTACATACATGTATATATATACAAAAGTTAATATATACTTATATATGTTTATTTATCCTGTAGAAATACACACAAACACACATATGCTCGTATTCACTACACCAACACAAAATGAAAGAAAAAGAGAAAAACATCAAACACTGTCAGGTCATAAAGGAAATACAGGTACATTCCCAAGTACCAATACCCAAAGCCCCAAATATCTGATCATTTGGCAATACTACTGGACTTTAATAAGAAAAGGACCCCTCAAAATTCCCATGTATTTAGAATGTAAATATTGGGTGAACCATTTAACAATGCCAAAGTAACATATTCGTCGTTAATCATCTGGCTAAAAGGGAAATTAAGAGATACTTAGAAGTGAATGATAATGCAAACTTGAAATAACAACTACATGAAATGGATTGTGTCCTGGAATAGAAAAAGGATATTAGTGGAGAGTCGAAAGAATTCTAGTAAGAGCTGTTGTTTGCTATACAGTGTTATATACCAGCATTCGTGCCCTGGGTCTCATCATTGTCATGGTTCTGGAAGATCCTGGCATTCAAAGGGGTTGGTGGGGGGAGGATGAGAGGTTTCTGTATGCTTTTTGCAGCTTTCTCATAAGTCTAAAATTAGTTAATAATAAAACATTACAAAAGAAGGTATCATTCAAAGTTGCACAAAACCTGACAACAGTCTAGGAATTACTTTAAACAAGTACACACAGGAGCTTCATGGAGAACTATGAGACCTCTAACAGACAGGAAACATGACAGATGACTTAACAAAATGGATGAAAGCAAAAGACAATATCAGAAAGATGTTCATTCTTCCCCAAATTTAATCTATACATTCAATGTAATCCTCTCAAAAACATCCAGTTGGACTCTTGAGAAAGAGCATAAACGTATTGCAAAATGTTTATCAAAAATAAGGACCCATGAATAACTGAGTCCATCTGGAAATGAAGAATGACAGGAGGTGGGGGGAGACTGCACTCTGTAGACACGCGACAGCATCTTGGAAACAAAGCAGTGTGGGATCAGTGCAAAGACAGACAGTGACCAGTGGTTCTGGAATCAGAGCTCGGAGACAGAGCCATTCATGTGTGGTTAAGGTCACACCACAAATCATTTGGAAAAAAGGTGAATTGTTTAGGGGATGCTGTTGAGGAAAGTACCTCTCTCTACAAACAAAAACCACAACTAGACTCCCAATACCCCACCAAAAAGAGAATCAAGATAGATTGAAAACGTAATTGTGAAAGATAAAAACATAGCTAATGACAGCAAGTGTAATAGGATCTTTGTGCTCCAAGAACAGGAAACACGTTCCTTAAAAAGAAAAAAGAGCACAAACTTTCAGTAAAAAAGATCAGTTCTATTACAAGGAAATTCTGAATCCTTTTAACAAAGAGCATCATGGATAAAGGTTACAGATGACAGAGAACAGAGAGCTACTTGCTGTATAAGTTCCTGAGCTCTGCCGTTCAACCTACAAGCTAGAGTTAACAAGACGATAGTGCACAATTAAACACTTGTTAAGAACATAGACGCCAATATTGTATTCTCATCATCAAACTCGCTAAGAGACGAGATCTTATTTATCCCCAACACTAAAACAGACATGATGATCACGTGACCTGATAGACATGCTAGCTATTAGCGCAATGGCGATCGCATTATAATGAATAAACATACCAACTCAACACACGGTACACCTTAAATTCACACAAGTTTATTTGTCAACTAGATTTCAATAAGGAAGAACTTGTTAAGAGGGTAGATGTCCTTTAAAGTTACTAACACACACACACACACACACACACACACACACACACAGAAGATGACATGAGGAATCTTTGGAGGTGGTAGATAACATCTATTACCTTGATTGTGCGGATGGTATCACAATTGTAGGCGTATGTCCAAAGTCATCAAAATGTACACGTTAAATATACGCAGCTCTTTGTATATTATGTATACCTCGATCAAGCTGAAAAGAACCCATTGACAAGAGAGTAATATCTAGAATCTACAGTGAGAAAAAAGAGAAATGAGGAAACCAATGAGGAAAAGGACAGGCATCATGATAGAAAGTGGGCAAGAGGGGGGCACAGGTGATCTGCAGCTGAGGAAACGCACTAGGCCAGCAGCAAACAAGGACATGAGCGGCTCATTAGCAAGGAGAGGAATTTGGTTTACCACAGCAACACTCAGGACGCCTGGGTGGCTCAGTAGGGTAAGCGTCCTTGTCTTGGTTTCAGCTCAGGTCGTGATCTCATGGTCCGTGAGTTCGAGCCCCGCATTGGGCTCTGCTCTGATGGGGTGGAGCCTGTTTGGGATTCTCTGCCCCTCCCCTGCTCATGCTTGCTCTGTCTGTCTGTCTGTCTCTCTCTCAATAAATGAATAAACATTAAAAAAGTAATAAAACAGCAGCAATCTGTGAACACAGTGGGTACAGGCTCCCCATCCGCTTGCTAGAGCGGCAAGACTTAGAAATCTGGATCCGCCCTGTGTTGGCCCAGATGTGAGATGAGTAGACTGAAGACGTCCTCACTTGGTGGTTCACGGCCAGATTAAGGGGACACTTGCCCAAGGTCCCGCAAACCCTTCTAGATCTCCATCTGAAACTCAGCTCCGCGAGGGGACGTGGTCAAGCCATTCATGGCAGCCTTGCCTGTGATGGCAGACAGTCAGGGGCAGTCAGAGACACCCCCACCCTCACCTGGGGGCAGGGCCAAGTAACATGGGGTGGGCGTGAGCCACGAAGCTCTACACGACATATAGAAAAAACAAACCTGACAGCCACAGAGCACAGGGGATGGCTCTGAAGCCGCAGCTCTGGTGAAAGATTGGAAAAGAGGTACACACAGGTATGCGTATTTGTATCTGCATCACTGACACATGCATCTCGATGATACATACTAATATATCCATGATACACAATCTGTCATTTACCTATATCACTGAGATTTGATGACAAGGCTTCAAATACTTACCTTGGGGCAGGGCTCACCCCCATATCACAGCACTGCTTCTGCCCCCTCACCCAGCCCCCAGAAGGTTGTCCCCAAGTGTTCTCTCAGAGCCAAGCCAGCCAATGCTTGGAGGACCCAGGACCCCACCTGGAAAGTGGATGATTGGGCTGGGTGTCAGGATGGGGTCTCTCTCTCATGCAGGAAAGAAGCATTTGGGGGCAGCAGGGGCCTGGGGCGGCCCAGCAATCCCGGGGCACCAGACTCAGCTCCTCCTGGACCTCATCCCTCAGCCACCATCTCTGGCCCCCACTGCCGGCCTCTGTGTGCCGTGGTCTAGCCCTGGCTCTGGCCTCACGCCCCGTCTGCTGGTGCACTGTGCCCGCTGACCTCCCCTCTCGACTCCACCCTCCTCTGGCTGCCAGACTCCAGCTCCTGACACAGACACACCTTGTGGAGTCATGCCAACCCGGGGTCCAGGGCAATCTCTGCTCTGCAGGCGAGTGCCCCCTACCCACCTCCTATCCCCACCCCCTTGGGGAGCCCACCCCTTTCTCTCTCTCACAATGTCTGCCTTGGATACCCTGGTTGCTGCTGCACGGGGGCCAGAAGTGAGCGGGGCAAGAGTGTTACCTCTGAGGGTGCCCTCCCCTGAGGCAGATCCCGGGGACCTGGCCCCAGAGCACTGGAAGCTGGATGCGAACTCCTCCATGTCCAAAGAAGGTGGCTGAGGCCCTGGGAATGCCCCTTCCTCTGTGGATATTTCTCTCTCTCCTTCCTCCTTCCCTCCCTCCCTCCCACTCCCTCTCTTCTTCCCCACTAGTCATTCCACCCTTCTGTCATCCTCTCTCCTTCCTTCATCCATCCATCACATCCTCACTGAGCTCTAGCTAAGGGACCCGCTCTGAATCTTGGGATCCGAAACAACACTGATGTAACCTGGCACTAAAAAAACCCTCAGTGTGGGGACAGGAAGAGCTGGATGCAGACATATCACATTTTATAAAATGGAACAACACAATTATGACATACTATAATATATAATATACTGTGGTTGCACCAGATCAATATTTATTCAGTAAGTTGAGTGTTGTAGTCAAATAACAAATATTTAATAAACTTCTACTATGTGCCAAATGGGCTTTTCCTTTTGATACTGATTTCAAAGCTTTTTGTTCGGTTTTAAAAATCAGTGCCTCAAAGGAAAGGCATTATAATTTGTGAACTAAATTATACATCTTGCATTTAATTAGCTTAGTAACTGAAAGACTACTGTTCCAGGACCAAGGGAAAACGTCATATATGTGATGAGATGGTACATTAAAAAAAATAGCAAGAAGTTATTCAAAGCATGAATTTAAAACATAAACTAACATTATTACATGTTATATGTGTTATATATGTTATATACACCTATGTACATATACACATCTTTTTGTATACACATCCATCCTAGTGGTTCTGTTTCTCTGGGGATTCCTGAATAATACAAAAAAAAAAAAAAAAAACCTTAAAAAAGAAAAACGGGCCTGGTAAAAGTGTCACCTTTCTGTCTAAAGAGATGAGTTTGAGATCTACCAATCAATTCCTGGTGGTTTCCCCTTCGTGTAAGTACTTAATCTGTCATTTCTCCCCCTGCAACTCAGCTGATTTTGTAATGAAACCCCAAAACATTTCATGTCAGGACACCACTTCAGGAGTCAGTTTCTGGGGCTGCTGTAACAAAGCATATAAATCTTCTGCCCCGAAACTACAACACCCTCCTCCTCATCTGAACACCCTCTCTTGATGGGTCAGGGAACACAGCCACAGACTCTGGAGAAGCACATCTTAGGAATGGTGGGGGCATCCGTCAGTAACACCAATAATGAGCAAAATAATGAGTGGAACCCCAAAACTGCCGTAGCCGGTTTTGCCAAGCTCTCGTTGTCAGTGTTCATGAGACAAAGTGTCTCATGAACTCCTCTGGAGTCCGTGTTTCCCTCTGGCTGTGTGAAACGGGTGTGTGCCTAGGGCTGCACCTGCCCTCCTTCCCTGAAAGGGGTCTCTTCCCTCTAATGACAGCCTTCTCCTCCCAGTCACTACCTCACTTCTCTCTGTAGACACCTGAGAGAGGCGGGTTCCTGTTCACCAGTTGCACACACATGCACATTGTAATCGATTCCTGCTTCCCGCCTTCAAGGTGGTGTGACCCAGGACAAATTATCTATCACATTTGCATTTTATGCATTTCAAAAATGTGAATAGTAATAGATGTGGGTCATATCTAAATGCAGAGAAAGAATAATTCATTTTGAGACTTAGAAGAGTAAACGTATAGGAAACCCTTCCCACAGCATTTGGCAGACAGCAGGCATTCATATGTGACAGCCATCATAGGTTTATTATTATAAAACACCTTCTGCCTGACACTCCAATATCTGGCCACAGCTTTGAGTAAGAATTTATACCAATGGAAGACCCCGTCCTGGGTGCTCAGACACATGGTTTCCAAACCCTTGGCATAAAGAGGGTGCTCACACCCTTGACCTCTCTTTGTCCCATCCTGAGATAGCACTGTGCCCTCTAGCACATCCCACAGATAGATTCAAGTAAACACAGGAATAAGAAATTTATGTTTTATTGCAAGTAATATGGGAAAAAAGGGAAAAAGATTTCCTTAAGATGTCAGAGAGCAACACCTTTTTAGCAATCTGTATGTTCTTCCTCAAGCACTGAATCTTCTCCGCTTTCTCTCTCTGTCACTCTGGCTCTCAAACTCTCTTTCTCCACTTTGCATTCTGACATCCTTCACTCAACTCATCTCAACATTAGGAATCATTTAGGGTCTATCACCTCCAAAGAAGGTGGGAACTATAAACATGGAACCATCTCCTTAGAATAAAATAGTGAACGCTCTTTTGTGCATTTGCTATAATTAAAAGATAGTACTTACACAACACTGGACACAGTGCCTGATAACTAAAACCCCAGTGCTGGTGGCATTTATTATTATGCTTACTTTTGTTTATTCCTATGGTGAGGGAAGTTTGAGAAAGTCCTCTCTTGCTTGTCTATTCGAGAAGAACCCTGTGCATCAGTGCCAAGACACATCCGTGTGATGCTTTCCACTGGCCCATAGAGAGCTAACACATTCTTAGACAGAGGTAATGGGAAGGAGTTCATTGCATGGGATCAAGAAGAAGAGACACTGATCACTAGGGCCTATGTACGAGGGAGGTAAAAAAAAATTGGGAAAAACTAATACCTATCCTGCTCCAAAACCCTATGCATCCAACAATACCTAATAAGTATTTCCATATACTGAATTCCTACAACTGTCCCCTGGAGACAATCATTATTCTCAGTCCTTCAATCATATGCCTCACCACCCAACTGGCCATCAGGAGCTTAGAGGAATGAATTTTCTCTGGATGCTTTTCTTTATAGCATTCTTGAGCTCCTTATTCCTGAGGCTGAAAATGATCGGGCTGAGAAAGGGGGTGAAGACTGTATAGGTGGTGGCCATCAGGGTGTTACTGTCCATAGAATGGGGGCCCTTGGGCTTGAGGTAGATAATGGAGGCAAAGCCGTAGTGCACAATGACCACCGTGAGGTGGGACACACATGTGGAGAAAGTCTTGTGCCTGCCTTCAGCAGAGGGGATCCGCAATATGGCGGCCACGATGAAGACATAGGAGAGGACGATGAGGAATAAACAGCCCATCAGAGCTGAGACACACACCAGGATCACAGCCAAGGTGACAGAGGAATTCTCATTCCCACAGGCCAACTTTAGAAGGGAAAACACGTGGCAGAAAAAATGGCGGATCATGTTAGACCCACAGAAGGTGAGGTGAAAAACTATCAGGGTCACCATCATCCCCATGACTGAGCCACCAGCCCAGGTCCAGGACACAAGGCGGGCACAGCCACGGGGGCTCATGAGCACATGGTAGCGCAGGGGGTGGCAGATGGCCACGTAGCGGTCGTAGCCCATGATCATGAGCAGGAAGGAGTGTGTGAAGCCAAAAGTGAAGGAGAAAAACATCTGGCTGGCACAGGCCGCCCAGGTGATGGTGCGGTGGGTGAAGACCATGTCAACCAGCATGCGAGGGGTGATGGCAACGGTGAACAGAATCTCGGAGGTGGACAGGGCGCACAGGAAGAGGTACATGGGCGTGTGCAGGCTGCGCTCGCTCCAGACTGTGGCCATGATGAGCAGGTTCCCCAGCAGCGTGAACAGGTACATGAGCAGGTACAGCAGGAAGAAAGCGGGCAGGAGATGCTGTGGGAAAGTGGAGAAGCCCACGAGGATGAACTCAGTCATCATGCTATAGTTCTGACCAGCCATGGGTGCTGCATCTGGTGAGATCAGAAAGGGAATGAAGGTTCGTAATTTATCCCATGAATAACAAGGTTGATTCAGCATCAGAAAACCTATCATGTGATCAGTCACAGGAATAAACTAAAATAAATATCATATAATTATATGAATTCAAGCTGCAATCCTGGATTGCTAAAGTTCCATTACTATTTATGGTTTAAAAATTAATACATAATTGTCATAAAGTATTGCACCATTTTAGATATACAGCATAATGGTGATAGATGTATATACCTTAAAACTCTTTTTAAAAGCTTCTTCTCAACATGAAGTCAATTAGGACTTTCTTAGCTTACTGGGAATATACAGCACAAAACTAGCAAATAGTACACGAAGTGGGAGAAATAGATGTATTATTTTAGCATCAGGAAGAAGCCAAGGTTACTCACTGCCTCTGCTGTTCATTAGATGGGAAGTGAAGCTGGCGGTGATGCTTGAGAAAAAGTAAAGAAGGAATATCAGGATTGGAAGGGAATAGACGTGATCATCTACCTAGAAAGGTAAAGGAATGAAGACAACTATATTAGAACAAGATGCAGAAGATGAGGTCAACTTCCCAAATTCAGTATTTCCTGTAGAATTATACCCGTAATAATCATGCAAATCCTCCAAAACCTAAACATAGAACTACCCTACATTCCAGCAACTGCACTACTAGGTATTATCCAATGGATACAAAAATACAGATTTGAAGGGGCACATGCAGCATTATCAACAATAGCTAAGCTATGGAGAGAGCCCAAATGTCCATCGATTGATGGATGGATAAGGAAGATGTGGTATTGTGTGTATGTATATACGTACATATACACACACACTGGAATAACACTCAACGATCAAAAAGAATGAAACCTTGCCATTTGCAATGACATGGATGGAGCTAAAGTGTATTATGCTAAGTGAAATAAGTCAATCAGAGAAAGACAAATGTCATATGAATTTCACTTGTATGTGGAATTTCAGAAACAAAACAGATGAACATATGGGAAGGGGGGAAGAGAAGAAAGAGAAACAAACCACAAGAGATTTTTTTTAATGTTTACTTATTTTTGAGAGAGAGAGACAGAGTGTGAGTGGGAGAGGGACAGAGAGAGAGGGAGACACAGAATCCGAAGCAGGCTCCAGGCTATCAGCATAGAGCCTGATGTGGGGCTCAAATTCATGAACTGTGAGATCATGACCCAAGCCAAAGTCAGATGCTTAACCAATTGAGCCACCCAGGCACCCCAAGAGATTCTTTCTTTTTTTAATTTTTGTAATGTTTATTTATTTTTGACAGAGAGTGAGAGAGAGACAGAGCATGAGTAGGGGAGGGGCGGAGAGAGAGGGAGACACAGAATCTGAAGCAGGCTCCAGGCTCTGAGCTGTCAGCACAGAGCCCAATGTGGGGGCTCAAATTCACAGACTGTGAGATCATGACCTGAGCCAAAGTCAGACACTCAACTGACTGAGCCACCCAGGCACCCTGGTGCCCCAAGAGATTCATAACCATAAAGAACAAACTGAGGGTTGACGGAGGGAGGCAAGTGGGAGATGGGCTAGATGGGTGATGAGGATTAAGGAGGGCACTTGCTGTGATGAGCACTGTGTGTTGTATGTAAGTGATGGATCTTTGAATTCTACTTTTGAAGCCAGATCAGATAATGATCTCATGGTTCATGGGTTCGAGCCCCAGGGCTGACAGCACAGAACCTGCTTGGGGTTCTCTCTCCCTCTCTCTCTGCCCTTTCCCCACTCGTGCTCACTCTCTCTTAAAATAATAAATAAAATAAAATAAAATAAAATAAAATAAAATAAAATAAAACAAATAAAAGATAGAATTCGTGGAAAAAGTAAGATAACATCACCAATAGTGACACAAACTATAAGGAGACAGCTCTCAAATGTTTTGGTTGCAGGATCTGTTTACGCTAAATAACTATTGAGTCCCCTAGAGGGCTTTTCTTTTTTTTTTTTTTTTTAAATTTTTTTTTTCAACGTTTATTTATTTTTGGGACAGAGAGAGACAGAGCATGAACGGGGGAGGAGCAGAGAGAGAGGGAGACACAGAATCGGAAACAGGCTCCAGGCTCTGAGCCATCAGCCCAGAGCCTGATGCGGGGCTCGAACTCACGGACCGCGAGATCGTGACCTGGCTGAAGTCGGACGCTTAACCGACTGCGCCACCCAGGCGCCCCATAGAGGGCTTTTCTTTAACTGAGTTAGAACTCTCCATTCTTACAGTATTTGTAATTAAAACTAAGATTTTTTTATTTTTATTTTTTAATTTTTTTAATGTTTATTTATCAGAGAGAGAGAAACAGAGAGAGCAGGAGAGGGGCAGAGAGAGAGAGGGAGACACAGAATCCGAAGCAGGCTCCAGGCTCTGAGCTGTCAACACAGAAACCAGCTCAGGGCTTGAACCCACAAACTGTGAGATCATGACCTGAGCCGAAGTCAGACGCTAACCAACTGAGTTACCAAGGTGCCCCAATCCTAAGACTTTTGAAAAATATTGAGTTCCTTACACATTTAAAAGAACGATGATCAATCTTTGATTCAACCTAAAGGAACAATCGGTATCATGTTAATGTAACTAACTTTTTAGGAAAGTAACCACATTTTAAAAACTCACTTAGTGAGAATTGTGGCATTCTTTTACATTTTAGCAAAATTTTCCAGTGCTGGCTGGATGGCATACACAATGATGCTGGTATCTGCTTTTTCGTCCCGCCTGTGGCAACATGTTGTTTTAGTTGAAGCACATGATGAAAACACATCCTCGTGTTCACTAGAGAAGTGAGGACCTGTTGGTCCCCCAGAAGGGGTCTCTGGGACCCCAGTGTCCTCAGATTACTCTTTGATATCCTTTGTTTTAAAATATCTAGGAATTGGGCGCCTGGGTGGCTCAGTCAGTTGGGCGTCCAACGTCAGCTCAGGTCATGATCTCACAGTTCTTGGGTTCCAGCACCGTGTCAGGCTCTGTGCTGACAGCTTAGGGCCTGGAGCCTGCTTCAGATTCTGTGTCTCTCTCTCTCTCTGTTTCTCCTCCACTCACTCTCTGTCTCTCCCTCGAAAGTGAATAAACATTGAGAAACATTAAAAAAAAATATCTAGGAATTAACGAAATACACCTCCGAGGACAGAAGATGGTCTGGCTGTGTGGAAAACTGGAAATCAATATGTACTCTCAGATGGGATGAACCAATATAGCAGTCATGTTGGTTCCTCCCCAAATTATACTCAGTGCAGCTGCATTTACAACTGAAGAAGTTAAATTTAATAACTATGCTAAGCCTACTTCTGAAAAATAAAGCTAGTAAAAAAACTATACAGGTCTTCTTAAAATGGAGCACACAAGAGAGACAGAGAGATGTCTCTCCCAGAGTTGAGACTCACTACCAAATCAGAATCATTTTTAAAAATGCAACCCTGGGGGCGCCTGGGTGGCTCAGTCGGTTGAGCATCCGACTTCGGCTCAGGTCGTGGTCTCGCAGTTTGTGGGTTCGAGCCTCGCATTGGGCTGTGTGCTGACAAACAGCTCAGAGCCTGGAGCCTGCTTCAGATTCTGTGTCTCTCTCTCCCCCTCCCCTGCTCATGCTCTGCCTCCCTCTGTCTCTCAGAAATAAATTAATGTTAAAAAAAAATTTTTTTAATGCGACCCTGGAGAAGACATGGATGATAGATGATATGTGTGACACCTGTGTCGTGCTGATTGGATATCTCACAAAACATCCTGCACCATTCCAAACCCAATATGCGATAAAGGTGGGAGCACAAATCAAATGAAAATAATGGATTGTTTACTGGTTTGTGGTGAGAAACTGGTCATTCTATGAAGCAGTATAAATCTTTTTAAAATTTTTGTTCTGATGTTTATTTCTTTTAGAGACAGAGAGACAGAGTACAAGCGGGGGAGGAGCAGAGAGAGCCAGAGACAAAATCCGAAGCAGGTTGCAGGCTCCCAGCCCTCAGCACAGAGCCCGACGTGGGCTCAAACTCACAAACCGTGAGATCATGACCTGAGGTGAAGTCGGACACCCAACCAACTGAGCCACCCAGGTGCCCCGGAAGCAGTATAAATCTGAATTCCTGCCTAAGATTCCACACAAAGGTGGAATCCAAATGGATTTCACATGTAGAATGAAGTATAAAGTCAGTAGGAGAAGGATTCAGGAGAATGACTTTGTGATCTATAAGTGAAGGAGGAGTTTGTAACCAAACATCAAAAGCACAGATGTTGAGGTGATTTTAAAAAGGCATGAAATGTGTCTATGGCATGCTTAATCGGTAAAGGAGCATTTGAATTTCAGAAGCATATCTTCTGTGAGTGCTGACGCCATTTCATTAAATTCATTTAACTGCTTAGAAAAAGAAACATACATGAAAACATCCAGGACACCCTGGAATATCCAGGATACATGAACAGGCAGATGGAAATTTGGGAAAGGAGCCGGTGCCTTGACTAAAATTGACCAGGGAATACTGTCTACAGTAAATAAGAAACCAGCACATTAAGAAGAAGAGACTCCATACAGAAACGAGTCCAGGACATGAGCAGAGAACCCACAGAAGGGGTTACACAGGCAAGTGAGCAGATGGTTTCAAGACAAGGAAAGGGAAGGGGAAAACGACCCTGAGATTTCCCTGTGCACCTATTCATTTCCCCAGATTAGGAAGTGCCCAATGCCTACAGCTATACGGGGAGGGAGCAGTCCCGCGGCCTGCGGGTGAGAACTGAGAATGGAGAAGTGCAACCTTCACGTGCACCTGAACCTCTATCTCCATGGCGCACACCTACCTGGACGGAGCCTGTGGGATGAAGCCCCGCTTGTAGTGCGGGAATGGACAAGCCTGCTTGGGAACCGTACATGGGAAGGGGGCAGGTCCCATGGGCCGGATGCAAACCCTGGAGCCCCAGCCAGGAGTTCCATGCACACACAGCAGCATAAATGAAGCCGTAAAATGACACCGAGTGAATGAGGCAAAAGGCAGCTCAACTCTCCAGCATAATTGCATTTGGGCGCATTAAAAACAGAGCACCTGACACTATTCTGTGGGATGCTGGAACGCTGTATACATGCCTCTATCCACTGCTCCAAACCCACAGGCTGCAACACAGACAGTGAGCCCTAGTGTAAATGTGGGCGGAGTTACTATAACGTGTCCTGATTGGTTCACCAGTGGAACAAACGCCCCACACTACTACCAGATTGTACAACGTTTAGCTGCATCCCTGGCCTCAGCCCTCCAGATGCCAGTAGCATCCCTTCCTCCCCATGAGCTGTGACAACAAAAGGGCCTCCGGGCATGTGCAAATATTTCAGGGGGACAGAATCAGTCCCAATCAACAATAGTGACCTAGAAGCTGCAAAGGTCACTAGGCTGAGTGAGGAACTCAGGACCCAGCAGGGGCTACCCGAGAAAAGTCCCATCAGCTCCCAAGGCTAAGAGCCTGTCTTACCACCTTTCTCCCCAGTCCTGTTCCCACCCCCAACCCGGGCTTGCTCCCCACAACTGCCTAAATATTGCCACCTACCCTGTCCCTCTTGGTCCCCTCGTGCTGGGCTGCCTCTTCCAGGAAGCAGCCAGCAGGGGAGGACAGAAGACACTCTCTTGGGTTATTCTGTCAGCAGCACACAGGGGCAGGTGTGGGGCCAGGCCTCTGGGCTCCTGGAACTGATGTTGCGTGCTTTATGCCTGCTGCAACTTCCATCCTGCTCCTCCCCAGGGCCTCCCTGGGACACCAATCTGGAAGGCTGTCCTCAGGGTCTGGAGAGGCCAAGAGGATCATCAGAGGGCCTCTGGGGACCTGCAACCTCTACTCCTTCCTCCAACTCCCCAACACAACCAAGACTCCCTGCTGTCTCTGGTGCCCAGAGAGCCCCAGTCCCTGCTGAGGACTAGGAGCTCCCAGTCTTGGGGGAAACAGGGCTGGAGTAGATGCCCTCAGTCCCTTAGGGTCAGGGCAGGGACAGGAGGAAGGCAGGAGCTGGAGCAGCCCAGAGTGGAAATCCACTGGGAATCCAGTGGGAATCCAGGGCTCTGCCCTGGGGTCAAGGCAGCTGGAGGGCTTCCCACAATAAGGGTAATTTAGAGCTGGGTCATAGGGAGCGATTTCTCCTTGTCAATAGAAATGTTCACTGTCTCCTGGACACTCTGGATCACCCCACCTCCCCTCATGGTCAAGTTCGACCCTATCCCTGTCGTCCTGGTGATCCGAGCCTGAGGGTCCACATCAAAATAAGCCTCTCTATGATATAACCAAGCAAATATTTGGTCTCCTGTGTTGTCCTTGTTCATTGACCACTGAGGAGAGTCTTGAATGCTCACGAGGTGACTGGTAGCTGTGGGTTTAACATTATATCACATCTTCTGCCTCCAACTCAAACATCTGGCCTCCCCTTTGAGTAGTAGTTTAGATTCACAGAAAGCCCCCTTCCTGGATCCTCAGACCTATGGTTTCCCAATCCCCAGCATGGGAGTCAGACAGACCTCAATCTCCATGTGACCCTTTCCTTCACATGTTGTGTGACCTCCACCAACTGTTCTCATCTGCATAAAGGGGGTAGCCATACCCTTGACCTCTCTTTGTGCATCTTGAGATAGCACTGTGCCTACAACAAATCCCCCAAATAGATTCTTCCAAACTCAGGAATGAGAAATTGATGTTTATGGAAAGTAATGTGGGGAAAAAGGGAAAAGACTTTCCATAACCTGTCAGAAAGCAAAACCCTTTTAACATGCCTTATGTTCTTATCTAAGCACTGATCCCCCTCCCCTTTCTCTCTCTTTTCCTCCCTATTCCTCTCCCCCTCTCTTCCTCTCTCACTCTCCCTTCCCTTTCCTTTCCTCATGTGAAAATTACCCTGCTACCAACTTCCTGCTCATTCTTCATTCCTTTCCCAGATTTGGCCCCATATCCAATTTTATTCAAGTGTCTGTTCAGATCAATTTAAAGGATTCCTATGCCACTACTTATCTCTCTGTATCTCTTTCTGTCTCTCTCTCTCTCCAGGTCACCTTCTGAACCCAATTTGACATAGAAAACTTCCCTTAGAATCTATCCCTTCCAAGGCAGCGAGAAATTATACATAGTAACTCATCTTCTTAGATACTAAAAGTTTAATTTATTTTGTGCATTTGTTATAATTTAAAAGACAGTAGTATAAACCATTGGTAAAGTGCTGGATGAAATGCTGAGTCATATATAATTACTCTGCTTAATTTTCTTTATCCTTATGTTGGAGGAGGGGAAAATCTTCCCTTGCATGAACATTCAAGAAGACCTTGTGCGTCACTGCCCAGACATATCCATGTGATGCCCCCCACCTGCCCATAAGAAGATAACACATTCTTAGGCAGAGTAATGGGAAGGAGTTCATCACATGGGGTCAAGAACAAGAGATCATGATCACTAGATCCCATGCAAGAGGGGTGTAAAAAATTGGGGAAAAACAAATACCCAGCATGTATCCAACACCCAACGATATGTATATTTTCATTTATTTGAGTTTCACCTATGAGTGAAAACATATGGTATCTGTCTTTCTCTGACTGACTTATTTCACTTAGCATAATACCATCCGGTTCCATCCACGTTGCTGCAAATGGCAGGATTTCATTCTTTTTTTTTAATGTTTATTTATTTTTGAGAGAGGGAGAGACAGAGTGCAAGCTGGGGAGGGGCAGAGAGAGAGAGGGAGACACAGAACCTGAAGCAGTCTCCAGGCTCCGAGCTGTCCGCACAGAGCCCGATGCAGGGCTCAAACTCACGAACCATGAGATCATGACCTGAGCCAAAGTTAGACGCTCAACCAACTGAGCCACCCAGGCGCCCCAGGATTTCACTCTTTCTCATTGCCAAGTAATATTCCATTGTGTACATAAACCACATCTTCTTTATCCATTCATCAGTTGATGGACCTTTAGGCTCTTTCCATAATTTGGCTATTGTTGAAAGCACTGGCATAAACCTTGGGGGACCTGTGCCCCTATGCATCAGCACTCCTGTATCCTTTGGGTACATTCTAGTAGTGCTATTGCTGGGTTGTAGGGTAGTTCTATTTTTAATTTTTTGAGGAACCTCCACACTGCTTTTCAGAGAGGCTGCACCAGTTTGCATTCCCACCAACAGTGCAAGAGGGTTCCCTTTTCTCCACATCCTCACCAGCATCTGTTGTTTCCTGAGTTGTTAATTTTAGCCACTCTGACTGGTGTGAGGTGGTATCTCACTGTGGTTTTGATTTGTATTTCCCTGATGATGAGTGATATCTTACCTCAGTCCTATGAAAACAGAAGTAATTATCCCCAGCTCTTCTCCCATATTTCCTCATGAGCAAACGGCTATCAGGAGCTTAGGGGACTGAATTTTCTCTGGAAGCTTTTCTTTATGGCATTCTTAAGCTCCTTATTCCTGAGGCTGAAAATTATTGGGCTAAGAAAGGAGGTAAAGACTATATAGGTGGTGGCCTTCAGGGTGTTACTGTCCATAGAATGGAGGCCCTTGAGCTTGAGGTAAATAATAGAGGCAAAGTCGTAGTGCACAATGACCATAGTGAGGTGACACACACATGTAGAAGGTCTCAGCTGAGTAGATCCTCAGTATGGCGGCCACGATGAAGACATAGGAGAAGACGATGAGGAATAAACAGCCCATCAGAGCTGAGACACACACCAGGATCACAGCCAAGGTGATGGAGGATGTCTCCTTCCCACAGGCCAACTTTCGAAGGGAAAGCACATGGCAGGCAAAATGGTGGATCACATTAGACCCACAGAAGGTGAGGTGAAAAACTATCAGGGTCACCATCATCCCCATGACTGAACCACCAGCCCAGCACCAGGGGCAGCTGTGGGGACTCATGAGCACATCGTAGCACAGGGGGTGGCAGATGGCTATGTAGCAGTCATAGCCCATGATCATGAACAGAAAGGACTGCTCTGTGTCCTCACATCACTTTGCCCTCATTATTCATTCATATAGTAAAGAAATGTTATTCAACACTTATTTCATATGGAAATATTATAGGTGATGGGATCCAGCTATACCCAAGAACTAGGTCTCTGCTCTCTCTTTTCATGGTCCAGTGAAAGAATCTGTCATATAACCAAAGATGACAGCACAGAATGGTCAGAGATGTGATGAAGGCAGCCTAGGGATCTGAAGAAGCTGGCGTGGGTCACAGATCCAACCTGGGATTTAGAGACTTTGGCAATTGGTGATGTCTACATTGAGACATGAGGGAGTGTAAGTATGATTCAGGCAAGGCAGGTAGGTGGAAGATGGGTTTCCAACAGTATAGCAAGTGCAAAGGTTCAGGGTGACAGAGGCATGGTGCATTTGGGGACAATCGTTGTCTAGCACAGCCCAGAGAGTTGGAGGTGGCTAGAGGAATTCTGGAATGTGAAGGCAGATAGGTGGGTAGGGCAAGATCATGCAAGACCATGGCGTCCACTTAAAGAGTTTGTTCCAAGGAACTCTAAATACTCTCAAAATAAATACAGAAAAGATGGAAAGCCTGGATGGCTCATTTGGTTAACCATCTGACTTCGGCTCAGGTCATGATCTCATGGTTCGTGGGTTTAAGCCCCGCAATCTGGCTTTGTGCTGACGACTCAGAACCTGGTGCCTGCTTTGGATTCTGTGTCTCCCTCTCTCTCTGCCCCTCCTCACACTCACACTCTGTGTCTCCCATTCTCTCTCTCTCAAAAATGAATAAACATTTAAAAAAATTTTAAATACACAGAAAAGATGTGTATGGTAATTGAGTATGTCAACATATTTGTAGATGTTTCCTCTTGGGGGTCCTATGACGTCTACTACATGTTCCTTCGTGGATTAATACTTACATGTTGTGTTGGGTCTGAAGCTAGCAGTGTAAATGCTGAGTCATAGGGGATACCTATGTTCAGCTTGAATAGATTCTGCCAAATGGATTTCCAAAGTAATTATACCAAGAGGTACATTTTAAGCCCATGCACCATGGTCAGATTCCTGTTTGTAGGGAGTCCCCCTGGCTACTGTGAGGGAAGCAGGCTGCTGAGGGCCAGCAGGGTGGGAAGACGCAGGAAGAGATGGGCAGAGGTGCACGTGGGCATCCTGGACTGGGTCGAGTGGCAGACTGGAGGTTGATTTCAGAGGCAGAATGGACTGTGTTGCTGATCGGACAGAGGGACACAGGAAGTGAGCTGTTTCTACGCCTAACACTTAAGACCGAATGGGTGAGTTCTTCCCACAACAATGAACAATTCTTCAGCTTCCCAGACACCAACTTGCAGTCCCATAATTCAGTTCACTTCTGACACGAACTACCTGGAGATGTCAGTGACAAGTTTTCAGTGTTCAGGGTACCTGCACTTTTGTGTGATGGGACTTCACAGTTGGGGTTTCTAAATTCCCCCCTTTCATTTTGGATACTTTGCTGGAATGACTCACAGAAATCAGGAAAATGCAACACTTACTCTTCCCAGTTTACTATAAAAGACACAAGTCAGGAACAGCCAGGTGAAACAGGTGCATCAGGCAAGGTGTGGAGGAAGGACCGAGGACCTTCCATGCCCTCTCCGGACACACCACCCTCCTAGCACCTCCACGTGTTCACAAATGGGAAGGCCTCTGATTCCCATTGCTTAGGGAGTTTTTGTGGAGGTTTGATTACACAGACATGATTGATTAAATCATTGGTCCTTGGAGATTGAATATCAATCCATAGCCCCTCTCCCCACCTGGAAGTCCCAGCTCTCTGATCTCACCTTGGCCGTTCAGGGGAGCAGCCTCCTTCCTAGACTATCCAGGAGCCCCCAACCACCACGCATCTCCTTAGCATGCAAAATCCAGTATCATCACTTCTGAGACAAGGGCTTTAGGAGCTGTGTGTCATGAAGGGGACAAAGACCAAATGTGTTATTATAGCCCAAGGATGCACGTACTAGTGGAGATGTTCTGGCTCGGATCACCAGGACAACAGGGATAGGGTAGAACTTGACCAGTGGGGGGAGGTGGGGCTATCCAGTGTGACCAGGAGACACTGAAAACTTCTATTGACCAAAGGAAATCAGTCCCCAAGACCCAGCTCTAAATTACCCTTATTCCGGGACACCCTCCAGCTGCCCTGACCCCAGAGCAGAGCTCTGGATTCCCACTGTGGGCTGCACCAGCTCCTGCTTTTCCTCTGACTCTTCCTTGACCCTAAGGGACTGAGGGCATCTACTCCAGCCCTGTTTCCCCCAAGACTGGGAGCTCCTAGTCCTCAGCAGGGACTGGGGCTCTCAGGGCAGACAGAGACAGCGGGGAGTCTTGGTTGTGTTGGGGAGTTGGAGGAAGGAGTAGGGGCTGCACATCCCCAGAGATCCTCTGATGATCCTCTTGGCCACTCCAGACCCTGAGGAGGCCCTGGGGAACAGCCTGCTGGGAAGCTGCAGCAGGGATAAAGCACACAGCATCAGTTCCAGGAGCCCAGAGGCCTGGCCCCACACCTGCCCCTGTGTGCTGCTGACAGAATAACCCAAGAGAGCGTCTTCTGTCCTCCCCTGCTGGCTGCTTCCTGGAAGAGGCAGCCCAGCACGAGGGGGACCAGGAGGGACAGGGTAGGTGGCAATAATGGGACATTTGTAGGGAACAAGACTCAGACAGTGGATGGGAACTGGGCCTGGTTGAAGGGTTGTAAGACAGATTCTTAGCTCTGGACACCTGCCAGGGGGGCTTCTCAGGGTGCCCATGCTGGGTCCTGGGCTCTTCACTCAGCCTAGTGCAAATGGCACTACAGAGGCCGTGAGTTTGGAATGTGACCAACTGGTGCATCTGGTACAGACTGATGACAGGAAAGCAGCTCAGAGGACAGGGAAGATATCAGCATCAGGGATAACCCCCCATGTTAGGTAAACATGGAGCCTTTTCCATGAATCCTCTGGACCTTCTGAAGATAGTTGTCTGCTTACTCCCATTTTTCAGTTGGGGAGAGGAGGCTCAGGGCTAGAACGTTCTTTCTCAGACACACATACCAAAGCTAGGGCTTGAACCCTGGCCCTGATGACTGCACACCTGGGGTGCGTTTCAGACAGTTCTCTCTGGAAGCCAGAGTGCAGTGGGAGCAGAGGAGGGGCCTGGGGCAGTGAGCAGTGCAGGGAGGGAGGTGGAGCCATGCATATGGATAGGAGGAGAACACACAGACAGCTATTTAGCAGGGGGAGAGGGTGCTGAGTGATGGGGGTTGAGGCACAGAAGGGGGCTGACACGGGTGTCCCGGTTCCTGGTCTGGGGAGGGGGGAAGGCTGCATGGTCAGAAGGCTTTATTTCCAGCTCACCAGCCCAGGCTTCCTCACTCCGGGAAAGTCCCTCCCTGTCCTGCTGGTTCCGTGTCCTCTAGGCTCCAGGCTGACCCCTATTGTGGGGGATCCTTCGGAACAACACATCAGTAAGACCAGGGGGTGCAATTATGGCTGGGTCCTGCCCCAGAGCCGAGGGTTTCAGGAGCTGTGGGTGGCATCGAGGCTCAAGTTATTCATAAAAACATTTTTGTTTTGTTTTATGGTGGATGTCAGGTGCAGAGCTTTGAGTCAATGACATTTCTGGGTCGCTGCACTTGACAAGCATTCGTTTTCATCACGTCCTTCTCTTATTTTGCTCACGTTCCCTTTCGACCACCTGTTCCCTCCAGTGTCAACAACCCTTCTCCCATACTAAAGGTATGCGCTTTGATTTGCATGTGCTCTTGTACATGCGTACTGTCTTCTCTGTGCATATATGTGCTGTGAATTATTTGTATCCTTTTAAATTTCATAGAAAAATTTTTACTTTTTGATTTTATAGAAAAATTAGAAGTTTGCAGGAAAACACATACTTCCTCTCTCCCTCACACGGTTTCCTCTTTTACCTCTTGGAATAGTGTATTTGTTCCTGTTGGTGAGCCAATATGGCTACAACCAGAGCCCACGGGATACATTAGGGTTCACTGTCTGTGTCGTGGGTTCTGTGGATTCTGACAGATGCATAATGGCATGTATCCACCGTTACAGCATCCTACAGAATAGTGTCAGCTGCTCTATTTTTAATATGCCGAAATGTTATTATGCTGGAGCGTTCGTCTGCTTTTTGCTTCACTCATTCAACACATTTTATGGGTTGATTTATGCTGCTGTGCGTGCATCGATCTCCTGGCTGGGGCTGCAGGGTTTGCATCCAGCCCATGGGTCCTGCCCCCTTCCAAAGAATGGACAAGCAGGCTTTCCAGTTCCCCACTAAAAGCAATGCTACAGAAACCCCCTCGGACATGCTCCCCTGTAAATGCCTTTGAGCAATCGCGATAGATGTTCAGGAGCACATGTGCTGGGGCACAGAGCGCGTGCACTCCTCATTTCCACTATTCTGCGCTCTCACAGGCCGTGCACGAGGGTTGCATTCTCCCCAAAACTGATCCACACCAGGGAGTTTCTAACTTGGGGCACTGAATAGATATACACTGAATTTCCACTGCATTTTCCTTCCTTTGTCTCTCTCTGTCCCTCTCTCTCTTTTTTCTTATTAGCATGTTTTTATTTGCCTGTGCTACACCCTCTGTAAGTTCTCTGCTCAAACCTTTGCTCCTTTTTCTTCCTTTTCCCTCTGCTTATTTCTGTATGGAGCTGTTGCTTGTTGTAGATGTAACTGGTTTCTTGTTTATTCTAGATTGTATTCCTTGGTCCTTTTTGCACAATGAACATGATTTTTCTCACCTTTCTGTCTCCATTAACTGGATCCAGAATATTTTCTGTTGGACAAAAATGCTTCTTGTTGATGTCGTTGTATCTTTCAAAATCATGTAAGGTTTGTGCTTCTGGAGTTTGTTTAAAAAGTCCTTCTTGGGATGCCTGGGTAGCTCAGTCGGCTGAGTGTCTAACTTTTGATTTTAGCTCAGGGCGTGATCCCAGGGCCATTGGATCAAGACCCGGCCAAGCTCCACACTGAGCTTGGAGCCTGCTTCAGATTCTCTGTCTCTGGCTTTTCCCATCTCCCCTGCTCACTCTCTCTCTCTCTCTCAAAACCAAAAACAAACACAAAACAAAAGAAGATCCCCACTCCTAGTTCAAGAAAATTATTCTCCTCCACCTTTTTCTATTAACTTCATAGCATCATGTTTCATATTTATGTCAGAAACCCAATTGGATTCCACCCATGCATGTGTTTATAGGCAGAAATTCACATTTACTTTGCTTCTAAACGGGACGGATTTTCCCACCACAAACTCTTACACAATCCATCTTTTTCCATTGATTTGTGTCCCACCTTTATCATATATCAAGTTTTGCATCACACTGGGGTACTTTCTGAGGTGTGCAGCCAACTTGATCGGTGTTGGTGTCTGTTCCAGGGTCACACTTGAAATTGACAATGATGTGTATAATGTCTATAATGCGTCTTCCCCTGCCAGGGCATTTCTCTCCTAGTTAATCCATTTTAATGGTGCAATTGTAAATGGCACTGATTCCTTGATATCTCTTTCTGCTGCTTCATTATTGGTGAGCAGAAACACAGCCAATGTTTGTACATTGATTTTATATCCTGCAACTCTGCTGAATTCACGTATCAGCTCTAGCAGTTTTTTGGTGGCGTCTTTTGGATTTTCCTTGTGGAGCATCGTTCGTCTGTGAAGAGTGAAAGTTTGACCTCTTCCTGCCAATTTGGATGACTTTTAGTACTTTTGTTGCCTGACTGCTGAGGCTAGAACTTCCAACATTATGTTGAACAACAGTGGTGAGAGTGGACATCTGTGTTGTGTTCCTGATCTCAGGGGGAAAGCTCTCAGTTTTTCGCCACTGAGGATGATACTAACAGTGGGCTTTTCATATATGGCTTTTATGATGTTAAGGGATGCTCCTTCTATTCCTGCTTTCTTGAGGGTTTTTATCAAGAAAGAATGCTGTATTTTGTCAAATGCTTTTTCTGCATCTATTTAAAAGATCATAGGGTTCTTATCCTTTCTTTTATTAATGTGGTGTATCACATTGATTGATTTGTGAATATTGAACCAGGCCTGCAGCCCAGGAATAAATCCCACTTGATTGTGGTGAAAAATTCTTTTAATGTACTGTTGACTTCGATTTGCTAGTATCTTGTTGAGAATTTTTGCATCCAGATTCATCAGGGATATTGGCCTGTAATTCTCCTTTTTAGGAGGGTCTTTGTCTGGGTTTGGAATCAAGGTAATGCTGGGTTCATAGAATGAATTTGGAAGCTTTCCTTCCATTTCTATTTTTTGGAACAGTGTGAGAATAATAGGTGTTAACTCTGCTTTAAATGTCTGGTAGAATTCTCCTGGGAAGCCATCTGCCCCAGGACTCTTATTTTTGGGGAGATTTTTGATTACTGATTCCATTTCTTTCCTGGCTATGGGCCTGTTCATATTTTCTGTTTCTTCCTGTTTGAGTTTTGGTGGTGCATGAGTTTCTAAGAATCTGTCCATTTCTTCCCGATTGTCCAGCTTGTTGGCATATAATTCTTCATAGTATTCTCGTATATGTTTGTATTCCTGTGGCGTTGGTTGTGATGTCTCCTCTTTCATTTGTGATTTTATCTATTTGGGTCCTCTCTATTTTCTTTTTGAGAAGTCTGGTTAGGAGTTTATCAATTTTGCTTATTCTTTCAAAAAACCAGCTCTTAGTTTCATTGATCTGTTCTACTGGTTTTTTTTTTTTTTATTCTATATCATTTATTTCTGTTCTAATCTTTATTATTTCCCTTATTCTCCTGGCTTTGGGCTTTATTTGCTGCTCCTTTTCTAGCTCCTTTAGGTGTAAGGTTAAGTTGTGTATTTGGGACCTCTCTTGCTTCTTCAGACAGGCCTGAATTCCAGTGCATTTTCCTCTTAGGACTGTCTTTGCTGCATCCCAAAGGGCTTGGACTGTTGTGTTTTCATTTTCATTTGCTTCCATGTATTATTTTTTAGTTTTTTGATGTTTATTTATTTTTGAGAAAGAGGGAGAGACAGAGCGTGAGCAGAGGAGGGGCAGAGAGAGAGGGAGACACAGAATCCGAAGCAGACTCCAGGCTCTGAGCTGTCAGTACAGAGCTTGACGCAGGTCTTGAAATGAACTGCAAGATCATGACCTGAGCCGAAGACCGATGTTTAACCAAATGAGCCACCCAGGTTCCCCTGCTTCCATGTGTTTTTAAATTTCTTCTTTAATTTCCTGGTTAACCCTTTCATTCCTTAGAAGGATGTTCTTTAACCTCCATATATCTGAGGGCTTTCCAAATTTTTTCTTGTGGTTGATTTCAAGTTCCTAGCATTGTGATCTGAAAATATGCATGGTATGATCTCAATCTTTTTGTACCTGGTCAGGGCTGATTTTTGCAAGATTGGTATGGTTTTGCACTGACTTTATTTTTCAGAAGGAACTTAAGGAAACTTTTATCAAATGTACAGTGGACTCACTATAGACATAATGTAGGTGTGTTGATGATGTAATCATTACCATATTCACTCATCCATCCAAGAGTGTAGATTGCCCTCCATATATTCAGATCACCTCCTACATTTTTACTAATGGTTAACATTTCTGAATTTGGATGTATTGCATGTGTTTCGTTAATTCCTAGATATTTTATAGCAAAAGTTTTCAAAGTGTGATATGAGGACCCTGGGGTCCTGGAGACCCTTTCTGGGGGAACATCAGTTCCTTACTTTTCCATTTTTCATCATATGCTTCAACTAAAACAACATGTTGCCACAGGCTGAATGAAGAGGCAGGTATGAGCATCAATTTGTTTCCCAACCAAGTTTGTTAAAATGTAAAAACAAACAAACAAGCAAAAAACAGCAACTCTTCTCACCAAATGTTAATTTTGTAAATGTAGTTACTTTCTAAAAACATGTTACCTGTATTGACATTGAGCAGGTGACTATTCTTTTGAATGTATGCATAATAAGTATTTTAAAGAATCTCGGTGTTAACTTCTAATACGGTGAAAACGGAGAGTTGTACTACCCATCAGAGTCTCACATTTTCTTGAGTGTTAAGAAATCACCAGACCACAATGTTGGCGAGCCGTGTCTTTACAGTTTGTGTCACCGTTGGGAATGTTATCTTAGTTTTGCTCAAAGCTTATACTTTGAATGATTACTGCTGGAGTAATTCTGTGAGAAATACTGAGTGTTGCGAGCCGATCTTGTCTTCTGCAGACTGTGCTCTCTATTGCTGTGGTACCTTATGTCTTCATTCTTTACTTTTTCTGGGTGAAGGAGCATGTCTCTTTCCTTCCCATCCGTACATACCTTCTTTCTTTTTCTTATTTATAGCACCGCTCATGACTTTCAGTTCCGTGCTAAAGAACAGCAGAACCAGTGAGTATCCGGGTCACTTTCCCAATCCTAACATACTGCGTCTATAGTCTCCCCATTTCATATATTGTTGTATACACTCATGATTGTCATGCTGGTCACCTTCATTCCTCTTCTGATCTCACCAGATGCAGCACCCGTGCCTGGTCAGAACTATAGCATGGTGACTGAGTTCATCCTCGTGGGATTCTCTAACTTCCCACAGCATCTCCTGCCCACCTTCTTCCTGCTGTACCTGCTCATGTACCTGTTCACGCTGTTGGGGAACCTGCTCATCATGGCCACAGTCTGGAGCGAGCGCAGCCTGCACACGCCCATGTACCTCTTCCTGTGCGCCCTGTCCACCTCTGAGATTCTGTTCACTGTTGCTGTCACCCCTCGCATGCTGGTTGACATGCTCTCCACCCACCGCACCATCACCTGGACGGCCTGTGCCAGCCAGATGTTTTTCTCCTTCACGTTCGGCTTCACCCACTCTTTCCTGCTCATGATCATGGGCTACGACCGCTACGTGGCCATCTGCCACCCCCTGCGCTACAATGTGCTCATGAGCAACCGTAGCTGTGCCCGTCTGGTGTCCTGGACCTGGGCTGGTGGCTCAATCATGGGGATGATGGTGACCCTGATAGTTTTTCACCTCACCTTCTGTGGGTCTAATGTGATCCACCATTTTCTATGCCATGTGTTTTCCCTCTTGAAATTGGCCTGTGGGAATGAGAATTCCTCTGTCACCTTGGCTGTGATCCTGGTGTGTGTCTCAGCTCTGATGGGCTGTTTATTCCTCATCGTCCTCTCCTATGTCTTCATCATGGCCGCCATATTGCGGATCCCCTCTGCTGAGGGCAGGCACAAGACCTTCTCCACATGTGTGTCCCACCTCACGGTGGTCATTGTGCACTACAGCTTTGCTTCCATTATCTACCTCAAGCCCAAGGGCCCCCATTCTATGGACAGTAATACCCTGATGGCCACCACCTATACAGTCTTCACTCCCTTTCTCAGTCCGATCATTTTCAGCCTCAGGAATAAGGAGCTCAAGAATGCCATAAAGAAAAGCTTCCAGAGAAAATTCAGTCCCCTAAGCTCCTGACAGCCAGTTTGGCGGTGAGGAAAATGACAGTAGGGTTGGGGATGATAAAGTCCATCTCCATAAGCCTGTTGTAGGGATTCTACATAAGAAAATACTGAGTAAGTATTGTTGAATGCATCTATAGGTGTTGGATACCTGCTAGGTATTCGTTTTTCTCCAATTTGTGTGCCTCCCTCTTGCATAGGATCTAGAGATCATGATCTCCTGTTCAAGACCCCATGTGAGGAACTCCATCCCATTACTTCTGTCTACAAATGTGTTATGTACCTGTGGATGAGTTGGGGGGGGGGCATCACATGGACGTGTCTGGGCACTGATGCCCATGGTTCTTCTCAAATGGAGAAGGAAGGAAAGACTTTCCCTTCATCACCATACGGCTGAACAAGAGTATGCATAATAATAAATGCCATCAGCTTTTCTTTCAGGCATGTGTCCAGTGTTTTATATACCCTTTAATATAAAAATGTACAAAAAGTAAATAAACTCTTTCTCTCCAAGAAGTTGGTTGACAGTGTATATAGTTCCTTCTGTCCTAGCAGAGGATAGACCCTAAGGGAGTTTTTCTACCTTGATCGGTGTTGAGTGAAGGATGTCAGAATGCGAAGTGAAGGGAAAGAGGGAGGGAGGGAGGATGGGAGGAAGGGAGGGGAAGAGAGTGAGGGGAGGAGACGGTTCAGTGCTTGGATAAGAACATACAGAAGGTTTAAAGGGTGTTGCTTATGGAAACCCTTTTCTGTTTTTCCCCACATTACTTTCAATAAAACATCAATTTCTCATTCCTGTGTACTTACATCTATCTGCGGGCTCTGTTGGAGGACACAGTGCTATCTCAAGATAGCACAAAGAAAGGTCAAGGGTATGGGTACCCCTTTTGGCAGATGAGAAATGTTGGTGAAGGTCACACAACATGTGAAGGAAGGGGTCACATGCAACTTTAGGTCTAACTTCCATGATAGGGTTTGGGAAATCATATGTCTGAGCATCCAGGAGGGGGTCTTCTGTTAATGTAAATTTCTTACTTAAGCTGTGGCCAGATATTTGAGCTGCAGGCAGAAGGTGTTTTATAATAATAAACCAAGGGAGGGCTGTTGCATATGAGTGCCTGCCATTTGCCAAACGTTGTAGAAAGGGTTTCCTATGCATTCACTCTTCTAAGTCTCAAAATAAATCATTATTTCTCCGCATTTAGATATGACCCACTTCTCTTATTATTCACAATTTTGAAACACAGAAAATGCAAATCTGATAGATAATTTGTCCTGGGTCACACCACCTTGAAGGGGGGAAGCAGGAATCGATTACAATGTGCACGTGTGTGCAGTTGGTGAATAGGAACCCGTTTCTCTCAGGTGTCTACAGAGAGAAGTGAGGTCATGACTGGGAGGAGAAGGCTGTCATTAGAAGGAAGAGACCCCTTTCAGGGAAGGAGGGCAGGTGCAGCCCTAGGCACACACCCCTTTCACACAGCCAGAGGGAAACACGTACTCCAGAGGAGTTCATGAGACACTTTTGCTCATGAACACTGACAACGAGAGCTTGGAAAAACCGTCTATGGCAATTTTGGGATTCCTTTCATCATTTTACTCATTATTGGTTTACTAACTAATGCCACCCCTCCCCATCAAGATGTCCTTATCTATGGTGCATTTGGGGACATTGGTATGTTCAGTTCACCAGGGAGAGTTGGAAGTCACTAAGAGGGTGCTGGAATGAGATGTAGATATGTGGGTAGGGCAAGAGCATGTGAGACCATGGTGTCCACTTAGAGAGTTTGTTCCAAGGGCAATGGGGAACTCTAAATACTCTTAAAATACATACACAAAAGAGCTGTGTGGTATTCCATTATGTGAACATATGCATAGACATTTCCATTTGGGGATCCTACAAATGGTGTTCTTATGACATCTACTACATGTCCTTTAGTGGATTAACACTTATGTGTTGTGTTGAGTCTGTAGCTAGAAGTGTAAAGGCCAAGTCATAGGGGATACTATGTTCAGGTTGAATAGATGTTGACAAAAGTTTACCAAAGTGGTTGTACCAAGTAGAAAAATTTTTTAATCAAATTCAAGTTAGTTAACATATAGTGTTTTGGATTCAGGAGTAGAATTTAGGGATTCGTTACTTACATACAACACCCAGCGCTCATCCCAGCAAGTGCCCATCTGCCCACCCACCTCCCCTCCAGCATCCTTCAGTTTGTTCTCTGCATTTAGGTCTCTTATGGTTTGCCTCCCTCCCTGTTTTTATCTTATTTTTCCTTTCCTTCCCCTATGTTCATCTGTTTTGTTTCTTAAATTCCGCATATAAGTGAAATCATACGATATTTCTTTTTCTCTGACTGACTTATTTCACTGAGCATAATACAGTAAACCTTGGATTGCGAGCATAATTCGTTCTGGAAACATGCTTGTAATCCAAAGCACTTGTCTATCAAAGCAAATTTCCCTATAAGAAATAATGGAAACTCAGATGATTTGTTCTGCAACCCCAAAATATTTATATAAAAATGATTACAATACTGTAATATAATACAAAATAATAAAGGAAATATAAAATATAAAGAAAAATAAACAAACTAACCTGCACTTACCTTTGAAAACCTTCATGGCTGGTGTGAAGGAGACAAGAGAGAGGAGGGTTATTGTGTTGGACGACTTTCATGATCACTAATGGAATCACTGCTATCTATTGGCTCAGTGGAATCTTTTCCTGCATGGAGGCAATTGTATACACTTGCATGGATGTTGACTACAGCACAGTATTAATAAACTCTTGTCATATATTGTATTTAATGTAAACTGACAATAAGGCAGCAAAGGAAAGGGCCTCAATCTGCAGGCAGCCTGACCTAGAATGAAGCAAAGCATTCCTGAGCTTCCTCTTGTATGGAGAAGCAAAGGACTGTCCACAGGTGCTTTGAAGTGACAAAAAATACACCAGTGCCCATTGTAGGCATCTTCAAACATTCTGAAAAATCACTGATTTCTGCCAAATACTACAGCCTGAGACCGAGCATGGGAGATGATCACCCACAATCCTACAGCAGGAGAGAGAGAGGAACCATTGTCTCAGTTGTGATCATGTGACATCTGGAGTCACATCCCACCCGTATTGCAAGACATTGCTCATTTATCAAGTTGCAATTTATTAGAGGGGTGCCTGGGTGGCTCAGTCAGTTAAGCATCCAACTTCGGCTCAGGTCATAATTTCCTGGTTCATGAGTTCAAGCCCCACATTGGGCTCTGTACTTATGGCTCAGAGCCTGGAGCCTGCTTCGAATTCTGTGTCTTCTCTTTCTCTGCTCCTCTCCCATTCATGCTGGTCTGTCTCTCTCAAAAATAAACATGATAATTTTTTAATTTATTAGAAATGTTTGCTCGCCTTATAGAGCACTTGCAGAACAAGGTACTCATAGTCAAAGGTTTTACTGTGCACTCTAGTTCCATCCACATTGCTGCAAATGGTAAGATTTCATTCTTTTTCATCGCTATTATTCCAATGTATATATATACAAATCTTCTTTATCCACTCATCAGTCTATGGGCATTTGGACTCTTTCTGTAGTTTGACTAAGGATGATAGTGCTGCTATAAATTTGGGATGCATATACCCCTTCGAATCCACATTTTTGTATCCTTTGGATAAATACCTACTAGTGCAATTCTGGGTCATAGGGCAGTTCTATGTTTAATTTTTTGAGGAGCCTCCATACTGTTTTCCACAGTGGCTGCCCCAGTTTGCATTCCCGCCAACAACGCAAAAGTGTTCTCCTTTCTCTGCATCCTCACAAACATCTGTTATTTCCTGAGTTGTTAATTCTAGGCATTCTGACAGGTGTGAAGTGGCATTCAAGTGGTACATTTTAAGCCCACACACCATGGTCAGATTCCTGTTTGTAGGGAGCCCCTCTGGCTGCTGTAAGGGAAGCAGACTGCTGAGGGACGGCAGGGTGGGTAGACGCAAGAAGACATGGGCAGAGGTGCGCGTGGGCATCCTGGACTGGGTCGAGTGGCAGACTGGAGGTTGATTTCAGAGGCAGAATGGACTGTGTTGCTGATTGGACAGAGGGACACAGGAAGTGAGCTGTTTCTACAGCTAACACTTAAGACCGAATGGGTGAGTTCTTCCCACAACAATGAACAATTCTTCAACTTCCCAGACACCAACCTGCAGTCCCACAATTCAGTTCACTTCTGACACGAACTACCTGGAGATGCCAGTGACAAGTTTTCAGTGTTCAGGGTACCTGCACTTTTGTCTGATGGGACTTCACAGTTGGAGTTTCTAAATTCCCCCCTTTCATTTTGGATACTTTGCTGGAATGACTCACAGAAATCAGGAAAATGCAACACTTACTCTTCCCAGTTTACTATAAAAGACACAAGTCAGGAAAGCCAGGTGAAACAGGTGCATCAGGCAAGGTGTGGAGGAAGGACCGAGGACCTTCCATGCCCTCTCCGGACACACCACCCTCCTAGCACCTCCACATGTTCACAAATGGGAAGGTCTCTGATTCCCATTGCTTAGGGAGTTTTTGTGGAGGTTTTGTTACACAGACATGATTGATTAAATCATTGGTCCTTGGAGATTGAATATCAATCCATAGCCCCTCTCCCCACCTGGAAGTCCCAGCTCTCTGATCTCACCTTGGCCGTTCAGGGGAGCAGCCTCCTTCCTAGACTATCCAGGGGCTCCCAACCATCATGCATCTCCTTAGCATGCAAAATCCAGTATCATCACTCCTGAGACAAGGGCTTTAGGAGCTGTGTGTCATGAAGGGGACAAAGACCAAATGCGTTATTATAGCCCAAGGATGCACATACTAATGGAGATGTTCTGGCTTGGATCACCAGAACAACAGGGATAGGGTAGAACTTGACCAGTGGGGGGAGGTGGGGCTATCCAGTGTGACCAGGAGACACTGAAAACTTCTATTGACCAAAGGAAATCAGTCCCCAAGACCCAGCTCTAAATTACCCTTATTCTGGGACACCCTCCAGCTGCCCTGACCCCAGAGCAGAGCTCTGGATTCCCACTGTGGGCTGCACCAGCTCCTGCTTTCCCTCTGACTCTTCCTTGACCCTAAGGGACTGAGGGCATCTACTCCAGCCCTGTTTCCCCCAAGACTGGGAGCTCCTAGTCCTCAGCAGGGACTGGGGCTCTCAGGGCAGACAGAGATAGCGGGGAGTCTTGGTTGTGTTGGGGAGTTGGAGGAAGGAGTAGGGGCTGCACATCCCCAGAGATCCTCTGATGATCCTCTTGGCCACTCCAGACCCTGAGGAGGCCCTGGGGAACAGCCTGCTGGGAAGCTGCAGCAGGGATAAAGCACACAGCATCAGTTCCAGGAGCCCAGAGGCCTGGCCCCACACCTGCCCCTGTGTGCTGCTGACAGAATAACCCAAGAGAGCGTCTTCTGTCCTCCCCTGCTGGCTGCTTCCTGGAAGAGGCAGCCCAGCACGAGGGGGACCAGGAGGGACAGGGTAGGTGGCAATATTTAGGCAGTTGTGGGGAGCAAGCCCCGGTTGGGGGTGGGAACAGGACTGGGGAGAAAGGTGGTAAGACAGGCTCTTAGCCTTGGGAGCTGATGGGACTTTTCTCGGGTTGCCCCTGCTGGGTCCTGGGTTCCTCACTCAGCCTAGTGACCTTTGCAGCTTCTAGGTCACTATTGTTGATTGGGACTGATTCTGTCCCCCTGAAATATTTGCACATGCCCGGAGGCCCTTTTGTTGTCACAGCTCATGGGGAGGGAGGGATGCTACGGGCATCTGGAGGGTTGAGGCCAGGGATGCTGCTAAACGTTGTACAATCTGGTAGTAGTGTGGGGCGTTTGTTCCACTGGTGAACCAATCAGGACACGTTATAGTAACTCCGCCCACATTTACACTAGGGCTCACTGTCTGTGTTGCAGCCTGTGGGTTTGGAGCAGTGGATAGTGGCATGTATACAGCGTTCCAGCATCCCACAGAATAGTGTCAGGTGCTCTGTTTTTAATGCGCCCAAATGCAATTATGCTGGAGAGTTGAGCTGCCTTTTGCCTCATTCACTCGGTGTCATTTTATGGCTTCATTTATGCTGCTGTGTGTGCATGGAACTCCTGGCTGGGGCTCCAGGGTTTGCATCCGGCCCGTGGGACCTGCCCCCTTCCCAGTTAAGGTTCCCAAGCAGGCTTGTCCATTCCCGCACTACAAGCGGGGCTTCATCCCACAGGCTCCGTCCAGGTAGGTGTGCGCCATGGAGATAGAGGTTCAGGTGCACGTGAAGGTTGCACTTCTCCATTCTCGGTTCTCACCCGCAGGCCGCGGGACTGCTCCCTCCCCGTATAGCTGTAGGCATTGGGCACTTCCTAATCTGGGGAAATGAATAGGTGCACAGGGAAATCTCAGGGTCGTTTTCCCCTTCCCTTTCCTTGTCTTGAAACCATCTGCTCACTTGCCTGTGTAACCCCTTCTGTGGGTTCTCTGCTCATGTCCTGGACTCGTTTCTGTATGGAGTCTCTTCTTCTTAATGTGCTGGTTTCTTATTTACTCTAGACAGTATTCCCTGGTCAATTTTAGTCCAGGCACCGGCTCCTTTCCCAAATTTCCATCTGCCTGTTCATGTATCCTGGATATCCTTTGTTGAACAAAACCTTTGTGGAAGTTTCATGCCTATTTCTTTTTCCAATAGTTAAAATATATTTAATGAGAATGGCGTCAGCACTCATAGAAGATATGCTGATGAAATTCAAATACTCCTTTGTGTGTGTGTGTATGTATATATATTAATTAATTTATATAGAATGCATACATACATTTCATCTTTTTTTGAAGTTTTTATTTAAATTCCCGTTAAGTTAACATACATGTAATACTAGTTTCAGGTGTACAATACAGTGATTCAGCACTTCTGTACATCACCCGGTGCTCATCACAGCAAGTGCACTCCTTCCTCCCCATCACCTAATTCACCCAGCCCCCCACTCCATGTCCTCTGGTCACCATCAGTTGGTTGTCTATAGTTAAGAGTCTCTTCCTTGGTTTGCCTCTCTCTCTCTGTCTCTCTCCCTCTTCCACTTCTCAATTTGTTTTGTTTCTTAAATTCCACGTATAAGTGAAATCATATGCTATTTGTTTTTCTCTGACTGGCTTATTCACTTAGTATAATACCCTCTAGGTCCATCCATGTTGGAGATGGAAAGATTTCAGCCTTTTTTTATGATTGAGTAATATTCCGTTGTATATATTATATATATGTATAATCTTATATAGCCATATATAGATATCTCAGTAGTTACAGTTTCTGTCCTTGGAAGTACTGCATTGTGTGATTAATTCCTAGATATTTCATAACAGAGGTTTTCAAAGTATGATATGAGGGCCCTGGGGTCCCAGAGACCCATTCCGGGGGACCACCAAGTCCTCACTCTTCCAGTGAAGGTGAGGATATATTTTCATCATATGCTTCAAATTAAGAACATATTGCCACAGGCTGAATGTTGAGGATATCAGCATCATCTTCTATGCCATCTAGCCAGCACTGGACAAATTTGCTAAAATTTAAAACAAAGCCACACTTCTCATTAAATAAGGGTTTTTTTATCTTTATTCATTTTTGAGAGAGAGAGAGAGAGAGAGAGAGCCAGAGCACAAGCAGGGGAGGGGCAAAGAGAGAGGAGGAGACACAGAATCTGAAGCAGGCTCCAGGCTCTGAGCTGCCAGCACAGAGCCCAATGTAGGACTCGAACTCACGAACCGTGAGATAATGACCTGAGCTGAAGCCAGACACTTAACTGAGCCACCCAGGTGCTCTGTCATTAAATGGGTTTTTTAAATATGGTTACTTTCCTTAGTTTGAACCAAAGGCTGATTATTATTCTTTAAATGTGTCAAGAACTTTGAGCTCCTGGGTGGCTCAGTCAGTTAAGCATCCAACTCCTGGTTTCGGCTCAGGTCATGATCTCCCACTTCATGAGTTCTAACCCCTCGTGGGCCTGCACTGACAGTGTACACAGCCTACTTGGGATTCTCTTTCTCTCCCTCTCTCTCTGCCCCTCCCCAACTCATGCTGTCTCTGTCTCTCTCAAAATAATAAGTAAACTTTACAAATGTGTTAGAACTAAATATGTTCAAAGAATCTCAGTTTTAATTACTAATATGGTAAGAATGGAGACTTCTAACTCACTCAAACAAAAGCCCTCTAGGGGACTCACGGGTTTGGTTTGGTTTTGTTTTTTTCATAAAGAAATCTTGAGACCAAACTGTTTGAGAGCTGTCTCCTTATAGTTTGTGTCACTATTGACAATGTTGTCTTACTTTTTCCTTAAATTCTATCTGGTGTGTGATTATTATGGGTGCAATTCTATGGGAAACACTATGAGTTTGGGAAGTTGATCTGTCTTCCACAGCATGTGTTCTGTCTTTGCTCAAAGATTTTCTGCCTTCTTTCTTGCACCTTTCTAGGTAGAGGATCACATCTCTTTGCTTCCAATCCTGGTATTCCTTCTTTCTTTAACAATCCTCAAGCACCTCTCCTGGCTTTCATTTCCCTGCTAATGAACAGCAGAGACAGTGAGTAAACTTGGCTTGTTTCTGATGCTAAAATAGTGCATCTAGGGGCGCCTGGGTGGCGCAGTCAGTTAAGCGTCCGACTTCAGCCAGGTCACGATCTCGCGGTCCGTGAGTTCGAGCCCCGCGTCAGGCTCTGGGCTGATGGCTCGGAGCCTGGAGCCTGTTTCCGATTCTGTGTCTCCCTCTCTCTCTGCCCCTCCCCCGTTCATGCTCTGTCTCTCTCTGTCCCAAAAATAAATAAAAACGTTGAAAAAAAATTTAAAATAGTGCATCTATTGTCTCCCACTTCTTGCTAGTTTTCTAGTGTATATTCTTAGTTATCTAAGAAAAGTCCAGTTGATTTCATATTTAGAAGAAACTTCTAAAAAATCTTTAAGATGTGTACATATATCAATCATTATACTGTATATCTAAAATAATACAATATTTTATGATAATTATGTATTAATTTTTAAAATCATAAACAGTAATCGAACTTTAGCAATCCAGGATTGCTACCTGAATTGATATAATTATATGATATTTATTTTAGTTTATTCCTGTGACTGATCACATGATAGGTTTTCTGACACTGAATCATCTTTGTTATTCATGGGATAAATTACGCACCCTCATTCCCTTTCTGATCTCACCAGATGCAGCACCCGTGCCTGGTCAGAACTATAGCATGGTGACTGAGTTCATCCTCGTGGGATTCTCCACCTTCCCACAGCATCTCCTGCCCACCTTCTTCCTGCTGTACCTGCTCATGTACCTGTTCACGCTGCTGGGGAACCTGCTCATCATGGCCACAGTCTGGAGCGAGCGCAGCCTGCACACGCCCATGTACCTCTTCCTGTGCGCCCTGTCCACCTCCGAGATTCTGTTCACTGTTGCTGTCACCCCTCGCATGCTGGTTGACATGCTCTCCACCCACCGCACCATCACCTGGATGGCCTGTGCCAGCCAGATGTTTTTCTCCTTCACTTTTGGCTTCACACACTCCTTCCTGCTCATGATCATGGGCTACGACCGCTACGTGGCCATCTGCCACCCCCTGCGCTACAATGTGCTCATGAGCCCCCGTGGCTGTGCCCGCCTTGTGTCTTGGTTCTGGGTTGGTGGCTCAGTCATGGGGATAATGTTGACGCTGATAGTTTTTCACCTCACCTTCTGTGGGTCTAATGTGATCCACCATTTTGCCTGCCACGTGCTTTCCCTTCTAAAGTTGGCCTGTGGGAAGGAGACATCCTCCGTCACCTTGGGTGTGATCCTGGTGTGTGTCTCAGCTCTGATGGGCTGTTTATTCCTCATCGTCCTCTCCTATGTCTTCATTGTGGCCGCCATATTGCAGATCCCCTCTGCTGAGGGCAGGCACAAGACCTTCTCCACATGTGTGTCCCACCTCACTGTGGTCATTGTGCACTACGGCTTTGCCTCCATTATCTACCTCAAGCCCAAGGGCCCCCATTCTATGGACAGTAACACCCTGATGGCCACCACCTATACAGTCTTCACCCCCTTTCTCAGCCCGATCATTTTCAGCCTCAGGAATAAGGAGCTCAAGAATGCCATAAAGAAAAGCTTCCGGAAAAAATTTAGTCCCTTAAGCTCCTGACACTGGAGGAAATATGTTGGTGAGGAAATATGACAGAAGGGCTGGGGATAATAATGTCTCCATAGGATTTTTTAGTGATTCAATATATGAAAATATTGAATAGGTATTGGTGGGTGCATCCATATGTGTGGAGGCATCCTACACCTTTGCTTTTCCTCAATTTGATTGCCCATCTCTTGTATAGGCTCTAGTAAACATGATCTCATGTTTAAGACCACACGTGATGAGTCACATCCCATTAACTCTTCTAAGAATGTGTTACCTACCTATTGGCTAGTGAGAGACATGACATGGATGTGTGTCAACACTGATGCCCATTGTTCTTCTTGAATGGAGAAGCAAAAGAAGAATTTCTCCTCCACCACCTTAAGGATAAATCAAAATAAGCATAATAATAAATGCCTCCAGTATCAGGGATTTTCTTATCAGGCACTGTGTCCACTGTTGTACAAGTATTACCTTCTAATTATAACAAATGCCCAAAAGAACATTAAATATTTGTCTCCATGGAGACGGTTGAATGTTTACGGTTCCTCGCTGTGTTTAGAGGGGATAGACCCTAAGGAGGTTTCTATTTTGAGCTGGGTTGAGTGAAGGATGTCGGAATGTTTAGTAGAAGAAAAGGTAGAGATAGAGAAATGGAGACAGAAACAGAGACAGAGAGAGAAAGGGGAGAAGATTCAGTGTTTGGGTAAGGACATACAAAATGTTTAAAGGGTGTTGCTCTCTGACATGTTATGGAAATCTTTTTCCCTTTTGCCCCACAATACTTCTGGTAAAACATCAGTTTCTCATTCTTGTGTTTACTCAAATCTATCTACGGGCTCTGTTGGAAGACACAGTGCTCTCTCAAGATGGCACAAAGAAAGGTCAAGGGTGTGGGTACCTCCTTTATGCTGAGACAAATGTTGGTGGGGGTCACACAACATGTGAGTGAAGGGGTCACATGCAACTTTAGGTGCATCTGACTCCCATGCTGGGGTTGGGAAACCATGTCTGAAGCTCCAGGAGGGGGCCTTCCATTGGTGTAAATTCTTACTTAAACTGTGGTCAGATATTTGAGCTGCAGTCAGAAGATGTTTTACAATACTAATCTAAGGATGGCTGCCACATATGAGTACCTGCCACTTGCTAAATGCTGTGGGAAGCGTTTCCTATGCATTCACTCTTCTAAGTCTCAAAATAAATTATCCTTTCTCCACATTTAGATATGACCCACATCTATCACTAATCACATTTTTGAAAGGCAGAAAATGTAAATGTGATAGATAATTTGTCCCAGGCCACAGTGCCATGAAGGCAGGGAGCAGGAATCAAATACAATGTGCATGTGTGTGCTATTGGTGAACAGGAGCCCCCCTCTCTCAGGTGTCTACAGAGAGAAGTGAGGTCATGACTAGGAGGAGAAGGCTGTCATTAGAAGGAAGAGAACCCTCTCAGGGAAGGAGGGCAGGTGCAGCCCTAGGCACACACCCCTTTCACACAGCCAGAGGGAAACACGGACTCCAGAGGAGTTCATGAGACACTTGTCTCATGAACACTGACAACGAGACCTTGGCAAAACCGGCTATGGCAGTTTTGGGGTTCCATTCATCATTTACTCATTATCGGTGTTACTGAAAGATGCCCCCACAATCCCCCCCCACCACACACACACACAGGATGTGCTTCTCCAGAGCCTGTGGCTGCGTTCCCTTACCCAGCAAGAGGGAGTGTGCAGATGAGATGCAGTTAAGATCTGAGACAGGGGATGACCCTCATCACCCAGATGGGCTGCTATAATTGCAAGTGTCCTTATACAAGGGGGCAGGAGGGATCAGAGACAGGGAGCAGTAGGGGATGTGACACCGGAAGGAGGAATTGGAGTAGCTGAGGCAGGAACCACGAGCCAGGGGATGCGTGGTGCCCTCGAAGCTGGGAAAGCAGGAGACACATCCCTCCCCGGATCCCCCGAAGGATGCAGCCCTGCTCACACCTGGACTCACACCTGGTGACCCTGATTCGGCTTCTGGCCTCCAGCATAGAAGAGGATAGATGTGTGTGGAGTCAGGGCACGAGATTTATATGCTTTGATACAGCAGCCCCAGGAACTGACTCGTGAAATGGCATCTTGACATTAAATGTTATTGGGTTTCACTTCACAATTAGTTTCAAGCCAGATTCTTAGGCCATTCTTCTTTGTGGAGAAGACCTGGGGCGTTGAGATGGCTCTCGAGAAGTGCTGAGTGTCCTTGGAATTCGGTCAACAAAGGTGAAGGAGTCCCGGTAGCCCAGCTGCAGGGTTTGCTCGTTGGGGTGTGTTTTGAGGACTCACCTGACCGTGTAGCTGCAGGGGCCCCAGCACAGGGGCTGGGGTGCGGTGTGCCCTGAACCAACACTATCGGAGCAGGAGCTGGAGGACAGCAGGAACGGTCTCCGTGCTCGACGTGGACCGTGTGACTCAGGAGGGATGCTCACCCTCCTGTGTGATGGGGCCCCTGCGTTAGAATAAAGACACAGCATCACGCACATCCTCAGAGAGACGCTGAGTTGCAGGGGCTGAACTGGGGGAAATGCTTACCCACAGGACAAACCACCAGGGATCCTGAGGTCTGGGTCTCATCTCTTTAGATGGAAAAGGGACATTTTTACAAGGCCTCTTTTCTTTTAAGGATTTTGTGTTAGTCAGGGTTCCCCAGAAAAACAGAACCATTAGAATGGATGTGTATATACGCATGTGAACATATATACCATATATACCTAAGTGTATATAACATATGTAATAATGTTACATTATGTTTAAATTCATCTTTTTACTGCTTTTTGCTATTTTCTTTTCCGTGACCAATCTCCAAGCACAAATAACATTTTTTCCTTGGCACTCTAACAAGTAGTCTTGTGGCTAAAGACTAAGTGGTTCCAACTACTAAGCTAATGAAATGCAAGATGTATAATTTAGTTCACAAATTATAATGCCTTTCCTTTTGGGCACTACTTTTAAAACCGAACAAAAAGCTTTGAAATCAATATCAAAAGAAAAACCCACTTGGCACATAGTAGAAGTTTACTAAATATTTGTTAGTTGACTACAACACTCAACTTACTGAATAAGTATTGTTCTGGTGCAACCACAGTATATTATATATTATAGTATGTCATAATTGTGTTGTTCCATTTTATAAAATGTGATATGTCTGCATCCAGCTCTTTCTGTCCCCACACTGAGGGTTTTTTTAGTGCCAGGTTACATCAGTGTTGTTTCGGATCCCAAGATTCAGAGCGGGTCCCTTAGCTAGAGCTCAGTGAGGATGTGATGGATGGATGAAGGAAGGAGAGAGGATGACAGAAGGGTGGAATGACTAGTGGGGAAGAAGAGAGGGAGTGGGAGGGAGGGAGGGAGGAAGGAGAGAGAGAAATATCCACAGAGGAAGGGGCATTCCCAGGGCCCCAGCAGCCTCCTTGGACATGGAGGAGCTCTAACCCACATCCCAGTCTCAGGGGAGAGGCTCCCAGGAAACCCGCCTCAGGGGAGGCACCTGCGGAGATAGAGCTCCTGCCCTGCTCACCAAGCAGCAGGAGGGGTGGCCCCAGGCTGGGCTGCAAACAGAGCATCCCAGACGGACAGTCTTCACACCAGGCGAGAGGAACTCGGTTTCCCAGGAACAGGTAGCAAGCAAGGTGGGAGCTGAAGGGGGAAATTGTGGCGACCACGGAAAGCCAGAGCAGAGGGAGGCTCTGGCTGGAGGAAGGGGTGGGGAGTCGCATGGGGGCAGGGGTTACGGCCCCAGCAACCTGGTCCCAACCTGGCCCACGCTGCCTCCTTCCCCCAAAGCCTGGACCCACAGCAGTCAGGGATTGTCAGGGTCCATTCCCAGGCAGGAAGTAGTCTCTGCACCAGGTTGAGCCAGAAGGGTGACCCTGGGCTTGTCACCATGTGCCTGCTTCTGCGTGCAGTGTTTGTGTACATGCAGCTGCATTTGCCTGGATCCGTTTCCTGGGGCTGCTGTCACAGAGGACCACAACCAGGTGGCTTTAAACAGCAGAAATTTATCCTCACAGTTCTGGAGGCTACAATCCAAAACCAAGGTTTCTGCAGGGCCATGCTCCCTCCAGAGACTCCAGGGCAGAATCTTTCCTGGCCTCTTCCAGCTTCTGGTGACCCCAGCCGTTCCTTGCCTGCGGCCGCATCACCCCAATACCTGCCTCTGTCTGCACACAGCCTGCCTCCCTCTGTGTGTCCCCTCCTATTCCTGTGAGGACACCAGCCATTAGATTTAGGTCTCACCTTTACCCAGTATGGTCTCACCTTGAGCCTTACCTTGATTATATCTGCCAAGACCCTATTTCCAAATAAGGTCACATTCTGAGGTTCCAGTGTATGTGAATTTGAGGGGGATGCTATACAACCCACCACGGTGTCTGTGTGTCCCTGGCTTATCCCAGTCCCAGACAAGCTCCAGGCACTGGTTAGTGCTCAGTAGATGGGTTGCAGAGCCAGCAAGCGTCTCTGCTCCTGGCTGTGTGTTTGCTGGGTTCCACTGCCCGTGTGTATTTCAGAAGCCATGTGTACATGTGCATTGGTGTTGGCTCTGTCTGCTTGTGCTCCTGTGAGCACAGCCTTGAGTCTCTGACAGTGGCGTAGAAGCAGAGAGAGCAGAGTGGGTTCCATAGTGTCCCCTGGAGGTGAAAGGGTACAGGAGCAGGATCTGGGAGCCAGCCTGCGTGTGCACTGGCTGGGGGTTCTGGCTGAGAGCCCAGAGCTAGAAGGTGGGCCTCTCTCCCCCGTTAAGTCCAGACCTATACAGCTGACTTGGGGAGCTCCCTTGCAGCATATGCAGGGGGGCTGTTCTGGGAAGGGTGAGTGCCCGAACGAGTGCCAGAGAGAGACCCGGAGCCAAGAGAGACCCCTTTTATGGTATTATTTGTGGATTTCAGAGCACATGCCTGGGAGCCTGTTCGTAGCCAGGAGGGAGGAAGGGGTGGGCTCCCCAAGGGGGTGGGGATAGGAGGTGGGTAGGGGGCACTCGCCTGCAGAGCAGAGATTGCCCTGGACCCCGGGTTGGCATGACTCCACAAGGTGTGTCTGTGTCAGGAGCTGGAGTCTGGCAGCCAGAGGAGGGTGGAGTCGAGAGGGGAGGTCAGCGGGCACAGTGCACCAGCAGACGGGGCGTGAGGCCAGAGCCAGGGCTAGACCACGGCACACAGAGGCCGGCAGTGGGGGCCAGAGATGGTGGCTGAGGGATGAGGTCCAGGAGGAGCTGAGTCTGGTGCCCCGGGATTGCTGGGCCGCCCCAGGCCCCTGCTGCCCCCAAATGCTTCTTTCCTGCATGAGAGAGAGACCCCATCCTGACACCCAGCCCAATCATCCACTTTCCAGGTGGGGTCCTGGGTCCCCCAAGCATTGGCTGGCTTGGCTCTGAGAGAACACTTGGGGACAACCTTCTGGGGGCTGGGTGAGGGGGCAGAAGCAGTGCTGTGATATGGGGGTGAGCCCTGCCCCAAGGTAAGTATTTGAAGCCTTGTCATCAAATCTCAGTGATATAGGTAAATGACAGATTGTGTATCATGGATATATTAGTATGTATCATCGAGATGCATGTGTCAGTGATGCAGATACAAATACGCATACCTGTGTGTACCTCTTTTCCAATCTTTCACCAGAGCTGCGGCTTCAGAGCCATCCCCTGTGCTCTGTGGCTGTCAGGTTTGTTTTTTCTATATGCCGTGTAGAGCTTCGTGGCTCACGCCCACCCCATGTTACTTGGCCCTGCCCCCAGGTGAGGGTGGGGGTGTCTCTGACTGCCCCTGACTGTCTGCCATCACAGACAAGGCTGCCATGAATGGCTTGACCACGTCCCCTCGCTGAGCTGAGTTTCAGATGGAGATCTAGAAGTGTTTGCGGGACCTTGGGCAAGTGTCCCCTTAATCTGGCTGTGAACCACCAAGTAAGGACGTCTTCAGTCTACTGGGCCACATCTGGGCCAACACAGGGCGGATCCAGATTTCTAAGTCTTGCCGCTCTAGCAAGTGGATGGGGAGCCTGTACCCACTGTGTTCACAGATTGCTGCTGTTTTATTACTTTTTTAATGTTTATTCATTTATTGAGAGAGAGACAGACAGAGAGAGCGAGCATGAGCAGGGGAGGGGCAGAGAATCCCAAACAGGCTCCACACCATCAGAGCAGAGCCCAATGCGGGGCTCGAACTCACGGACCATGAGATCACGACCTGAGCTGAAACAAAGACAAGGACGCTTACCCTACTGAGCCACCCAGGCGTCCTGAGTGTTGCTGTGGTAAACCGAATTCCTCTCCTTGCTAATGAGCCGCTCATGTCCTTGTTTGCTGCTGGCCTAGTGCGTTTCCTCAACCTCAGATCACCTGTGCCCCCCTCTTGCCCACTTTCTATCATGATGCCTGTCCTTTTCCTCATTGGTTTCCTCATTTCTCTTTTTTCTCACTGTAGATTCTAGATATTACTCTCTTGTCAATGGGTTTTTTTCAGCTTGATCGAGGTATACATAATATACAAAGAGCTGCATATATTTAATGGGTACATTTTGATGACTTTGGACATACGCCTACAATTGTGATACCATCCGCACAATCAAGGTAATAAATGTTATCTACCACCTCCAAAGATTCCTTATGTCCCCCCTTCTGTGTGTGTGTGTGTGTGTGTGTGTGTGTGTGTGTGTTAGTAACTTTAAAGGACATCTACCCTCTTAACAAGTTCTTCCTTATTGAAATCTAGTTGACAAATAAACTTGTGTGAATTTAAGGTGTACCGTGTGTTGAGTTGGTATGTTTATTCATTATAATGCGATCGCCATTGCGCTAATAGCTAGCATGTCTATCAGGTCACGTGATCATCATGTCTGTTTTAGTGTTGGGGATAAATAAGATCTCGTCTCTTAGCGAGTTTGATGATGAGAATACAATATTGGCGTCTATGTTCTTAACAAGTGTTTAATTGTGCACTATCGTCTTGTTAACTCTAGCTTGTAGGTTGAACGGCAGAGCTTAGGAACTTATACAGCAAGTAGCTCTCTGTTCTCTGTCATCTGTAACCTTTATCCATGATGCTCTTTGTTAAAAGGATTCAGAATTTCCTTGTAATAGAACTGATCTTTTTTACTGAAAGTTTGTGCTCTTTTTTCTTTTTAAGGAACGTGTTTCCTGTTTTTGGAGCACAAAGATCCTATCACACTTGCTGTCATTAGCTATATTTTTATCTTTCACAATTACGTTTTCAATCTATCTTGATTCTCTTTTTGGTGGGGTATTGGGAGTCTAGTTGTGGTTTTTGTTTGTAGAGAGAGGTACTTTCCTCAACAGCATCCCCTAAACAATTCACCTTTTTTCCAAATGATTTGTGGTGTGACCTTAACCATACATGAATGGCTCTGTCTCCGAGCTCTGATTCCAGAACCACTGGTCACTGTCTGTCTTTGCACTGATCCCACACTGCTTTGTTTCCAAGATGCTGTCGCGTGTCTACAGAGTGCAGTCTCCCCCCACCTCCTGTCATTCTTCATTTCCAGATGGACTCAGTTATTCATGGGTCCTTATTTTTGATAAACATTTTGCAATACGTTTATGCTCTTTCTCAAGAGTCCAACTGGATGTTTTTGAGAGGATTACATTGAATGTATAGATTAAATTTGGGGAAGAATGAACATCTTTCTGATATTGTCTTTTGCTTTCATCCATTTTGTTAGGTCATCTGTCATGTTTCCTGTCTGTTAGAGGTCTCATAGTTCTCCATGAAGCTCCTGTGTGTACTTGTTTAAAGTAATTCCTAGACTGTTGTCAGGTTTTGTGCAACTTTGAATGATACCTTCTTTTGTAATGTTTTATTATTAACTAATTTTAGACTTATGAGAAAGCTGCAAAAAGCATACAGAAACCTCTCATCCTCCCCCCACCAACCCCTTTGAATGCCAGGATCTTCCAGAACCAGGACAATGATGAGACCCAGGGCACGAACGCTGGTATATAACACTGTATAGCAAACAACAGCTCTTACTAGAATTCTTTCGACTCTCCACTAATATCCTTTTTCTATTCCAGGACACAATCCATTTCATGTAGTTGTTATTTCAAGTTTGCATTATCATTCACTTCTAAGTATCTCTTAATTTCCCTTTTAGCCAGATGATTAACGACGAATATGTTACTTTGGCATTGTTAAATGGTTCACCCAATATTTACATTCTAAATACATGGGAATTTTGAGGGGTCCTTTTCTTATTAAAGTCCAGTTGTATTGCCAAATGGTCAGATATCTGGGGCTTTGGGTATTGGTACTTGGGAATGGAATGCACCTGCACTTCCTTTATGGCCTCACACATGGTCTTTTTTGGTGATAGGTCCATGCTCCTAGTGTTGGGGTTTTTTTTTGTTTTGTTTTGTTGTTTGGTGTATTGAATAGGAGTGTATGCATGTTTGTGTATATTTATACAAGTTAAATATATGTATATAAGTATATATTAGCTTTTGCACATATATATACACTTATGTGTGTATATATACTTGAGCTGTGTGTGTGTGTGTGTGTATTAAATAATGTGACAGAAACACCAGGAATTACAAAAGTGGTAAATGCATTAAATGCATAATCAAAAAAGAGATACAGGGGCACGTGGGTGGCTTAGCTAGTTGAGCATCTGACTCTTGGTTTTGGCTCAGGTCATGGTCTCATGGTTCATGAGAGCGAGCCCTGCATCAAGCTCTGCATTGACAGTGTGGAGCCTGCTTGGGATTCTCTCTCTCCCTCTCTCTCTGCCCTTCCCTCTCTCTCTCTCTCTCTCAAAATAAATAAATAAGCTCCCAAAGAAAAGATTCTCTCTCTCTCTCCCTTGCCCTTCTCCCCATCTTCCATGCTCTCTCTAGAAAGAGAGAGATACAGCCATAAGTTGCTACGTTTTAAGGGATTCTGATTCTGGTCATTCACGCACTTCCTCATTCTCAGCATCTCTAGTGTTTACTCTATTTCACACCCCACAGTAAGTACATTAAGCGCATAATCTTACTTCTCATAACAACCTTGTCAGCCAGACATTATTATGATCAACTTCCTTTATGGAGGAGGAAACTGAGGCTCAAAAAGTTTAAGGAACCAACCCAATGTTGTTGTGGTTGGTGTTGGTGTTGCAAGAGTGTTTTAAAGCAACATCTCAACTTTATTTAACTTAGGCAGAAAACATGGTAGAGTTTTGTCTAAAAAGAGAGAAAAGCCACCCCATAATACTTAGCAAGCCTGGCAGGCACTAAGGAGATACAGCCTACAGGACATATGATGGCGAGGTTTGCGCTGTCCTTTCAAAGATGGAACACCAACCAGCAGCAGGTTGTTCCAATTCAAAATATTTCATGGGAGACCCAGCATAATCACTGTTTTAATTTTTTTTTTTCAACGTTTATTTATTTTTGGGACAGAGAGAGACAGAGCATGAACGGGGGAGGTGCAGAGAGAGAGGGAGACACAGAATCGGAAACAGGCTCCAGGCTCTGAGCTATCAGCCCAGAGCCCGACGCGGGGCTCGAACTCACAGAACGCGAGATCGTGACCTGGCTGAAGTCGGACACTTAACCAACTGCGCCACCCAGGCGCCCCCATAATCACTGTTTTAAAAAAGAAGACTGAATTGTGTTTTTATTTTTCCATTCCCTATTAGCACAATGATTGGAGGCACTGACAAGCTAGTGGTGACTCAATCCAGGTGTGGCTGAGTAGAGACCCAGAGTTCCTATCACTGGGATTTTAAAATACTAGTAGCCATTATTATTAACAGTATTATTATTATCATCGTGTCCTGAGTTCTTACCGCGCACCAGGATCATCGCTAAGCACTTGAGGCCCACAATCTTCCGTGAACCCCGCGCGGCTCAGAGGAGCACTGACCGTCCTCATGAGCAGCCTGTGGCCGAGGGACCGGCCATGGCCTGCGGGGTGAGGGGGTACCTCCTCGGGGAAGTCCTCCCAGGCTGGGCTCAGCACACACCCATAGCTCCCGCCCACCTGGCCACCCTCGCTCTCTCCCCACCCAGGGATGGCCGCCACGCTGGGCCGAAACCACAGCTCCGTGTCCGAATTCATCCTCGTGGGCTTCTCCACCTTCCCAAGGCATCTCCTGCCCGCCTTCTTCCTGCTGTTCCTGCTCATGTACCTGTTCACGCTGCTGGGGAACCTGCTCATCATGGCCACAGTCTGGAGCGAGCGCAGCCTGCACACGCCCATGTACCTCTTCCTGTGCACCCTGTCCACCTCCGAGATCCTCTACACCTTGGCCATCACCCCGCGCCTGCTGGCCGACCTGCTCTCCACCCGCCGCACCATCACCTGGGCGGCCTGTGCCAGCCAGATGTTTTTCTCCTTCACGTTCGGCTTCACCCACTCCTTTCTGCTCACCGTCATGGGCTACGACCGCTACGTGGCCATCTGCCACCCCCTGCGCTACAATGTGCTCATGAGCCCCCGCGGCTGCGCCTGCCTGGTGGCCTGGTCCTGGGTAGGTGGCTCGGTCATGGGGCTGGTGGTGACCACGGCCGTTTTCCACCTCACCTTCTGTGGACCCAATGAGATCCACCATTTTTTATGTCATGTGCCCCCTCTCTTGAAGCTGGCCTGTGGAACTGATGTACCAGTAGTGGCCAAGGGCGTGGGGCTGGTGTGCATCATGGCCCTGCTGGGCTGCTGTCTCCTCATCCTCCTCTCCTATGCCTTCATCGTGGCCGCCATCTTGAGGATCCCCTCAGCTGAGGGCCGGCACAAGGCCTTCTCCACCTGTGCGTCCCACCTCACTGTGGTCATTGTGCACTACGGCTTTGCCTCTGTCGTCTACCTCAAGCCCAAGGGTCCCCAGTCTCTGGAAGGAGACATCCTGATGGGCATCACCTACACGGTCCTCACCCCCTTCCTCAGCCCCATCATCTTCAGTCTCAGGAACAAGGAGCTGAAGACTGCCATGACCAAGACCTTCCTCAGAAAACTCTATCTCCAGAGCTCCTGAAGTGGCTCCTTTCGTGGCAATGATGTGTCAGGTAGAGGCACTTCAGGCTTCTATCTGTAAAATGGGAATGATTACACTTCACTGGTGATGATTCTTATATGGGAATTACCCCACCTCCCCACTTTGCAAGTACTCCGAATTCTAGATGTGTGTGTTCTTTCCTTTCTCTCAATCTGGTTGACCTTGTTCTTCCTGGATTCACTGGGGTGTCTACCTTCCCACTATAGACCTAGTATGTCACCTTCTTCCAGGTTCCTGTGCCTGATGGTGGCATTGGGGGAGGGGGTGCCCACGTCGCTGTGTTGGGGAACCTGTGTTCATGGTTTATCATGAATGTGTGAATGAGGGATGTCGACTCTGCCCAAAATGAATAAACTGTGATTGGGCACCTGCTGTGTACCAAGCATTGTGTCCTCTGCCTCAGACACACCATTGCTGTCATTCTGAATACCACACTGAAGAAAGGAAAGCATTCTTGATGAAGAAAATTATTGTTCATTTTTAATTCTTCACATTTTTGGAGGAAATGTGTCTCCTCTTAGGAGTTGCCTTCGTTGACTGAGCTGAATGACTGGTTGAGGAGAAAGAAAGAGGAGGGATCTGAATTTCTCCTTGGGAGAAAAGCTATGTGTGGACACATGGAGTTGAAGCCTTCATGGGAGAGGGATAAGGAAGTGGAGAGGGAGAGGGATAAGGAAGTGGGGGCTGAGCTGAGAGAAAGGGTCGGGACAGGAAGAAGAACCAGTTGCTGGCCCTTGACCTCCAGGACGTAAGGGAGGTGATGGGCCCAGTGACTGGTGAAAAAGTTTGAGAAATGAACAGGCCTGTAAATGGGCATTTTATAAGGTTTATGAGGTTGCCATAAAGTGCCTGATATAATTCCCCCTTTCCTGACTCCCTTGAAATCCTCAATAAGAATCCATTTCTCTTTCACGTGTTGTGTACTCAGATATATTGAGGGAAGCATCCACAGGCTGAGTCTTGCTTCAAGGGAGGTGCTCAGGTGGAGTCAGGCAGCCCCTTTGGGTTGCACCTGTTTTTTAAATGAGGAAATGGACACAGTGAAGCTCAGACTTGCCCACGTTCATGAAACCAGACAGGTGCAGGGATGCAGTATGCCACCAGCCCAGTGAGTCCTCTGTGGCAATGGAGCTCCAAGGTGGGGGCACATCACAGTCCCCTGGAGGGCTGGTTAGGTCACAGGCTGCTGGGCCCCACTCCAAAGTGTCTGCTTCAACAGGTCAAGGTAGGGTTCTAGAATCTGTACATCTAACAAGCTCTCAGGTGCTGGGGCTGCAGGTCTGAGGATGAAATTTTGGGAACCACTGCCCTACAGAATCTTTAGCTCAAAGATAAAGCCAGATATACGAGTTGGAAACAAAAGCAATCAACTTTCTTTCTTTCTTTCCTCCTTCCTCCCTCCCTTTCTTTCTTTCTTTCTTTCTTTCTTTCTTTCTTCTTCTTTCCTTCCCCCTCCTTCCTTTCTTTTTTTTTTTGAATTTTTTTAATCTTTATTTTTGAGAGAAAGAGTGAGAGACAGAGTGTGAGCAGGAGAGGGGCAGAGAGAGAGGGAGACACAGAATCTGAAGTGGGCTCTGGGCTCTGAGCTGTCAGCACAGAGCCCAACGTGGGGCTCGATCTCAGGGACTGTGAGATCATGACCTGAGCAGAAGTCAGCCACCCAACCAACTGAGCCACCCAGGCGCCAACCCCCCCTTCCTTCCTTTGTTTCTTCCTTCCTTGTTAATAGTTATGCTGATAACAGCTTCCATTTTTCCCCATGGTTGGGGGAGGGAGGGACATTTATCATCAGCTAGGTAAGGTTTAAAAAAAATAGTTCTATTGAGATATGATTCACCTGTTTAAAGATATGTGTAATCCAAATCAGTCAATTTAGAACATTTTCATCACCTCCAAATAAAACCTTATAGCTTTTAAGTGTCATCCCTCTTTCCTCTCTTCCCTTCAGCCCTAAGCAGCCCTAATCCACTGTATTTATAGATCTGCCTGTTCTGAACATTTTATATATATAAGTCATATATATAAGTCATACAATATTTATCCTTTCGTGTTTGGCTTCTTTTACTCAGCATAATGTTTTCAAAGTTTATCCACATGTATCAGTATTTCATTCCTTTCTATGGCTGAATAATATTCCATTGTTTTGATAGGCCACATTTTATTTATCCATTCATCTGTTGATAGATATTTGAGTTGTTTCTAACTTTTGGCTATAATGAGTAATGCTGCTCTAAACATTCATGTACAAGTTTTTATGTGGACATACATTTTCATTTGGGAGGTGTGTACTTAGGAGTGGAAATGAGGGGTTATGTGGTAACTCTATGTTTAATCATTTGAGGAATTGCTAGACTGCTTTCCAAAGTGGTGGCTCCATTTTACATCCCCACCAGCAGTCTCTGCGGGTTCCAGTTTTTCCACATCCTCGCCAATGCTAATGTATCTAACTTTTTTATTATAGTCATTCTAGTAGTATCTTATTGTGGGTTTGATTTGTATTTCCCTGGTAACTAATGATAGATAGGTATAGTCCTTTTTTAAATTTAATTTTATTTATTTCAGGAAAAGAGACAGGCAGAGAGAAGGAGAGAAAGAATCTTCAGCAGACCCTATGCTCAGCACAGAGCCTCAGGCGGGGCTCAATCCGTTGACCGTGGGATCAAGACCTGACCTGAGATCAAGAGTCAGATGCTCAACCAACTGAGGCACCCAAGTGCCCCAATGATAGGTATGGTCTTAAATGATTTAACACACGTGGGGTCTTTTTCTTCACAAGGAAGATAATATTATCAGCTCCATTTCAAAGATGAGGAAACAGGGCTATAAAGAGATTAAATCCATTAGTTAAAGGTCTTGCCCTGAAGTGGAAAAACTAGAATTCTTTATGCTGGAACTTGGGGTCAGAAGCATACATTTCTCAGGAATTATGAGGAGAGGAAGCCAGTGTGTTCCAAGAAGAGATGGAGACATGAAGGTGTCGATTGCAAGGAGAGGACCAATTGTAGCAAGCCCTGATAAAACAAGCCAGAACTGGAGATACACGTTCTCGGGGGTTAGGAGGAAACCCCCAGCATGAGAGGATCGGTGAGACACATCGTAATCTCGAACAAACTGGCTGAACATTTCTATGTTTTTATTAGTAGATGTATTAATATGCAAAATATTGTTATATTCAAACATGAAATTGTTTGCTCTAAAGAAATGCTGATCCCTTTAGGGGCACCTGGGTGGCTCGGTCAGTTGAGCGACTGACTTCGGCTCAGGTCATGATCTCACGGTTTGTGGGTTTGAGCCCCGCGTCAGGCTCTGTGCTGACAGCTCAGAGCCTGGAGCCTGCTTCGGATTCTGTGTCTCCCTCTCTCTTGGACCCTCCTCTGTCTCAGAAATAAACATTAAAAAAAGATTAAAAAAAAAAAAGAAATGCTGATCCCTTTTGAAGCCAGATTCCTAAGTTATACTGAGAAGATTCAAGGCAGTTAGCTAGCAATATTTGGTGACATCCTTTGCCCCCCTTACAAACTGAGAAAGAGTCCAGATGGTAAGATCGACCCCTCTTAGAGTTGTCCTGTAAGAGGTATGTTTAAGTGGTCAGCATAAGTCTTGGGGTGTAGCCACTGCTCCTTAGCTGGCTACAGATCCAGAGACGTCTTGGAGTATACTGGTTGACCTGGGAAACAGGTGAGAGACTGTGAATTTGAGAGAGCTGATGGCAAACATGGCTTCTGGATTATATCCAAAAACTGTAAGTGTGGTTCCCTGTGGTCATCAGAGAAAAAATCCACTTCCTCTAATTGGACTGACAAATGTCAATGCACTCCGAAATGTAAAAAAAAAAAAAAACCACGTTTTTAATTCTTTTGATTTAGTATTAGTTGCTTTGAAAATTTAAAACAACCAAGGAAATTGAAGTTAGTGAATGTATGTTGTTTCTGTAGGTGACAGATTCTAGACCCCAAGGGCTGGATCAGGACGAGATGTTTGAGGCAGAGCTATGAAAGCTCACCGTTACATCCCATCTTTATTTAAAATGTTGATGCGCTGCTCATCTTACATTTTTTGCATTAATTTTGGTTTTAAAAAGGTTGCATTAAATACGATCTATCTTTTTTAAGTTTATTGTGAGAGAGTGAGCAGAGAGGGATGGAGAGAGAATCCTAGACAGGCTCCACACTATCAGCACAGAGCCTGATGTGGGGCTCGAACCCACCAACGGTGAGATCATGACCTGAGCTGAAACCAAGAGTCAGACACTCAACCGACTGAGCCACCCAGGTGCCCCAAAATATGATTTATCTTGATCACTGAATTCTTTGGTGGCCCCTTAAATTTGGTGGTCAAGGTGAATGCCTCACTTGCTTGACCCTAGTCCCTGCCTTGCTAGACTCCCCTTCCTTGCCACCCCAAATAATCTTGCATTTATTTTCCCTGAAAAAGACCAAAAAATAGAAGCCATAATTAACTTATCTGGTGACAGAAAATAGAAGTAGGAATATGTGCCAAAAGTCAGTGTAAACACATCAGGGTTTTAGGTTAAGACCCTCCACATCAGGGGAGAGAGCCCCGCCCCTCTGCTCATTAGTGTTGGCCAAGACTCCACCCCCACGCCCAGGGGAAGTGTCCCACCTCCTCACCAGGATTCAGCTTCCCCTTTTAGAAGTTGCCCCCACCCTCTCCATTCCTCACTGTTTGCCATTCCTTGCTAATGGTCCCCTTTGTGCCACATTCTTTGGTATCCCCAAGGCATAGCCAGAGCCCAGAGAGGTGATTAAAAGGCCTGGAGCACAGAGAAGGGCTGTTGATGGCGAGATCTCCAGACTTTAGGGGACCCCTCTCCCTGCACTAATTAGAGCCACCAAGTGTTTCAGTGCTAATTCCTGGAGGCAAAGGCCAGCTTGAGAGATGCAGTTTGCTGCCTTAACTCCTCTTGTTCTGTTCTTCCCCAATGTTGACTTGACCCCCTTGCCCTTGCCAATTCCCTCCTCAAGGGTGTTTTCCTCCTCCCCCACCCCCAACCTCCCAGACTATCTCTGTCCAGAGGCCAGAGGGATCTTGCTAAAGGGAAAACCTGAAAAATCACCAGTCTATTTATATACTCTTGAGATACATTACAAACTGTAGTGTGGTTGGGTCACTGCTTCAACTCCAGCTTTATCCCACAGCCCTTCCCAGCTCTCCTGCCCCTCTAGTTCTCCAGCTGTTCGGTAATAAACCAAGCATGCTCAGACCTCACGAAGTTTGCACAGACTGCTGCTTCTACCTGAAATACCTTGCCTTAGTCCTACGTATCCATAGGTCTGGCTTTAAATGCCACCTCCTCAGGAAAGCCTTTTCTGACTTCCCCATACTGTGTCACCACCCCTATTATGAGCAACTCCTATCACAGCAACTCCCTTCTTTTCCTCCTAGCTTTTATCACAGTTTATCATATATGTTCATTAGGTTATTTGTTTAATATCCACGTCTTCCTCTCTGAAGTACAAGCACTGAAATCAGGGGTCATGTCTAATGAGTTTAACATTATATCCCTAGTGGCATCTAAAAAAGTGCCTGTCAAACAGTAGATGCTCAATAAGTGTTTGTTGAAGAAATACAATAAGATTTGTCATCCTTGGCATGACTGACATTTGGGGATGGCTCATTCTTTGTGGTTGGGTCTGTTCTATGCATTGTGGGGTGTTGAATGTCATCCCTGGCCTTCGCCCACTAGATATTGTGACATATGTCTCCTTCAGCTTTAACAACCAAAAATTCTCCAGAAACTTCCAAGCATCCGCTGGTGGGCACTGGTGAGGGTCATGCCCCTTTGGTGACCCTTAGCTCTTGGTCCATATCTTGGTGAGAGCCCTGATATTTCTCTGTTGTTCCACCAAGCACCTAGAAACAGGAAATAGCAATGTACCCATCTCTGTGCTCCCAAACTAGCACAGGAATTGAGACACATTTGAAAGCTGCAAATAATTACTGAACAGATCTTTAAAAGCTGGCATTGAGTGCAATCGGATGCCAGTCATCATCAATCACCCTACATACACGATGTTATTTAATTCTCAGAACAATCCTAACAGGTGACTACATTATTATTGAACCCATTTTAAAGATGGGAAACTGAGGCCAAGAAATGGGATGTAATTCAACCAACACCACTTTGCTTCATCACTTAACCACTGTACTGCACAGCCCTGTCTGCAATTCAGAGCACCTCTTTGTCTCTTGAGAGAGCCAGGTGTCATCACCTATCTCCAGTCCCATTAGCTGTTGCCATGGTGATGAGTCATGGGGACCATGCATGGAGGCTAGGAGCCACAGAGAGGAGGAGAAGAGGATTCTGGGAGAAAAAGGCTAGGTCAGAAAGCCTAGCTGGAGCAACCCTTCTCCCAGTGGTGCCCCCTGCTGGACCCCAATCCTCTCCACTGAGGTCCTACTCCTTCTGCCACACTGATAACCAAGACGGATACATCAAAGTTGATGGCTCCAGATGGTCATTGCTTCAATTCACACCTCTCCCTCTGATCCCAAACTTATAAAAAAAAACCTTGAAATTATAATGCCATCCTAACTCCTGTGGCTACCATTGCACCAGGCACCATGCTAACCATGCTAAACCCTTTGTAAGCATTGTCTTACTTCAATCTTACAACTGTCTTAGAAGGTAGGTGCTGTTACATTCTTTCAGTGTAGGCTCAGAGAGGGGAAGTGACCTGCCTAAGCTGAAACAACAAAGTGTGACAGCCAATTTCCCCACACCCACTCCAACAGTGTTAATAAACTTGAAACATTTTTTGTCCATCTTATTGTGTAGACAAAAACTGTACCTCACAGTTATATGTTCATTTGTCATCATTCTTTTTACTTAATGTCTTCAACAAATATTTGAGAACTTACCTCATTTTGTGTAGGCATATAGCAGTTTGCAAAATGGACCAAGGGTCCCTGACTACCTCAAACAACATTCTATTGGGCAGAGACAGACAATGTCTAATAAGCAGGTATATTCCAGGTGGTGATAAACACATGTCGGACAAATAAAGCTGATCAAGAGACATAGGACATGGCCAGGAGTGTATCTATTTTGTGTAGTGTGGTTAGAGAAGGGCTCTATGATTTTTGAGCAGAAATGTCTTCAAGGAATTGAGATTGAGTTGCTGTGTTCTGAGATAAGAAAGACTGTGGAAGAATGTGTGTGTGTGTGAGAGAGAGACAGAGAGAGAGAAAGAAAGAGAGAGAGAGAGGGAGGGACACAGAGAAAATGATAATGGCAATGAAAATGTCTAAGAGTTAGATTTTGGACACATTAAGTTTGAGATGCCTACTAGATATCCATGTAGAGATGCTGAGTAGGCTATTGGATAGGGATGAAGATAAGAATTTTGGGGTCACCTGTGTGTAGAGTGTACATAAAGTCCTGATACTGGATAGGATCCCCAGGGAGAAAGGACATTGATGAAGTCCAAGGATCAAATTTCTTTTTTTAATCTTCTGTCATTTATTTGTTTTTTTAATATAATTTATTGTCAAGTTGGCAATAACTGCTTTGTGTTTCAAGTATGAATGAACAAATGTTCATTTAACAATCCTTCACTAATGGATATATCTAATGCTTTCCAATCATAAATTTCATTTCTCTGAATATACTTTTATTTACACAAATGTGGAATATATCTGTAAGAGATTGATTGCATTCGGTGGAAAAATGGGAAGCAAGTTCAAACCCAGGTCAGTTTGACCTCAAACACAGCTCCCCCTACACCATCTCCCACTGCTTTGGAGGGCAATGAGGCTTCTTACAGTAAATATTATAAACCAATATTCTGGTTTGTTTCAGTACTGTAGGGAATACATAGGTCCACCCAAGAAATATTTATTAATCAATTTATGTCTTCCTAATATCATGTTGATGCTGTGTGATGGTAAGCAAGATAGACAGACTTCCTGACCTCAGGAAGCAGATAGCCTAAGGGATCAAAATAAGTTAGCATAAGACACTGGAGGCCTGACTCACACTGGCCCACCAACTACCTTCCAGGTTCTCTGTCTATTCAGATACCAGTAGGATCAGAGGCCAACTTGGCCTTTAACGAAGAAAATGAAAGAGACTAGCTTGTATTCTTGTCCAGATTGGCTTTGCTGTTGGAGAAGAGGAGCATCTTGGCTCAGTGTGATAAGAATTCACTGCAAGATGAAACTTATTTTAAAATCAGGAAGTAGACCTGAATCTATAGAAATAATCCATCAGTGTCCCAAAGCTCATGCATGGCGGGTTGCGAGTGCCTGCCTGTGGTTTAAAAGTCTCTTAGGATTGTGGAGTGTTTGGTTTGAGGGTGGACTAGTCCTCCATGGACAGGCACCCCACAAAACCCACCATAGGAAGATGTGTGAAGCATTGGGTGGCCAGGACCGGGATTCACAAAAGACCTACACCAGAAACTTGGCCCTACCAAGTTGTGTGATCTTGGATGAGTCATACAACCATTTTGACCCTGAGTTTCCCCTCTGTCAAAGGGAATGGATGTGTTTATGTGCCCTGATCCCCTTATGTGGCTATGACAAGATAATGTTCGTGAGGGGTAATAGGAAACATGCAGTGCAGTGTATATTCTGCAAAGAAGGATGGTCTGGATTTCCCACATTTGACTGAAATTGTTTCCTACATCCTCCCACTTCATGATAAGATGGGATATTTTTACCACTCGAGTTATAGAGAAAGACTGAGTCCAACTTTAGGACAAATGATGAATAGTTTATTATTCAACATAAACATGAATAAACATTTTCTTTATTTTAGCTTTAGGTAATTTAATTTATTGTTCATGCCCTTTAAATATTTTTTAAAGTTTATTTACTTATTTTGAGAGAGAGAAAGAGTGGGAGCAGGGGAGGGGCAGAGGGAGAGAGAGAATCCCAAGCAGGCTCCACGCTGTCAGCATAAAGCCTGAAGCGGGGCTTGATCCCACAAACAATGAGATCATGACCTGAGCTGAAATCAAGAGTCAGATGCTTAACTGACTGAGCCATCCAGGAACCCCATTCCTCATACATTTTAATTACATCTGTTGTTGTGCACAACAGTATCACTATAACCTACTGTCCATTAAGTATTACTATAAATTATTGTTTTTATTTATTTTTTTAAATGTTTTTATTTATTTTTGAGATAGAGAAAGACAGAGCATGAGCAGGGGAGGGGCAGCGAGAGGGGGAGACACAGAATTCGAAGCAGGCTCCAGGCTCCGAGCTGTCAGCACAGAGCCCAACGGCAGGGCTCTAACTCACCGAGTGTGAGATCATGACCTGAGCTGAAGTCGGACGCTCAACCGACTGAGCCACCCAGGTGCCCCTATAAATTATTATTTTTAAATGAATGCATAGATTCATATTCAGAAACAATTTAAATTTGTCAAAGAAACTTTTTTTTAAATTTCATCTTTAAGTAATCTCTACACCTAGCATGGGGTTTGAACTCACAACCCCAAGATCAAGAATCACATATTTTACTGGCTGAACCAGCCAGGTGCCTCAAGAAAAACTTTTTTAAATGAGATATAATCGATACATAATATTGTGTAAGTTTAAGGTGTACAGTGTATTGATTTGATGCATTTATATATTGCAATATGCTTGCCACTGTAGCATTAGCTAACACCTCTATCATGTCACATAATTATCATTTCATTTTTGTGGTGGGGACAATTAAGATCTAGCCTCTTAGGGACTTTGAAGTTACTGATACAATATTGTCACCTATAATCATTATGCTGTGCATGAGACCTCCAGGACTTATATATCTACTGGTTGCAAATTTATACCCCTAAACGACATCTCCCCAGTTCCCTCACCCCTCAGTCCCTGGTAACCAATGATTCTACTCTTTGTTTTTATGAGTTCAGCTTTTTAGGCTTTGCATATAAATGATATTATACAGTATTTGTCATTCTCTTGAATACACTTATTTTCAACAAAGTATAAATACTATGTAGTATGATCAACCTTAAATCCCCCTCATGGCCACAGGGAAGCATTAAGCTGGTCTGATCATGAGGTACACCTTTATCCTGGACTCTGAACTCAATGTGGCTCAACAAAGAGTTCCACACTGGCCCATGTGTCACATCACTCTCTAACACAGCAGGCGATATCTCATGGTGGGACTTATTATAGAGACTTCTCTGTGTCCCTGCAGCTGTTCAAGATTCACACTTGAAATGCAGAGGTTTCCTTGGCTTTTTCTGTGAGTCTGCTCAGTTACTGTTTCTAACTGTTATTGTACAGATCTGTGCAATGCTGAAATTTAGGGTGATTTGCTCTCCTCGGCTATAATCTGGCTTAGTTTTTTGTAGCCTTACAAAATCCATGTTGGAGGTACCCATTACTGCCTAGTAGAAGGTGGGGACCTGACATCTTCCATTTCTCCTAGCAGTGTGGACTAATGGTAGTGGGACTAATTAGACCACTCTGGCTGCTGTCAGGAGAAGAACAGATCCCAGGTTTGAGGCTGCCTGATAAAATGTCATGCAGCAGATGAGAATCATGAAATCTGATTTTCTCTGTGTCATCATCTTATACATCTTTCCACTCTGAATATACTCTTGATGCTGATTAACCATTGTGTGTGCATTTGGATGCTGCCTTCAAGGGTCCTTGTAAACCTTAAAGCATCAGATAAATATAGGTTATTACATGTTTACAAGGTGCCATTTCTTTTTCCTCTTTTTTTTTTTTTTTTTTTTTTAATGTAGACTCCACACCCGGCATGGAGCCCAATGTCGTGCTTGAACTCAAGACCCTGAGATCAAGACCTGACCTGAGATCATGAGCGGGGTGGTCAACCAACTGAGCCACCCAGGTGCCCCTCAAGGGTGCAATTTTTAAGTTGGTAACCCAACTTAGCTGTTTCCAAGTAATTCCTTCCTGATCATCATATTTTTTCTGGGTAGAGTTTTCTGAGGAAGGTCTTGGTCATGGCAGTCTTCAGCTCCTTGTTCCTGAGACTGAAGATGATGGGGCTGAGGAAGGGGGTGAGGACCGTGTAGGTGATGCCCATCAGGGTGTCTCCTTCCAGAGACTGGGGACCCTTGGGCTTGAGATAGATGACAGAGGCAAAGCCATAGTGCACAATGACCACAGTGAGGTGGGACGCACAGGTGGAGAAGGCCTTGTGCCGGCCCTCAGCTGAGGGGATCCTCAAGATGGCGGCCACGATGAAGGCGTAGGAGAGGAGGATGAGGAGACAGCAGCCCAGCAGGGCCATGATGCACACCAGCCCCACGCCCTTGGCCACTACTGGTACATCAGTTCCACAGGCCAGCTTCAAGAGAGGGGGCACGTGGCAAGCAAAATGGTGGATCTCATTGGGTCCACAGAAGGTGAGGTGGAAAACGGCCGTGGTCACCACCAGCCCCATGACCGAGCCACCTACCCAGGACCAGGCCACCAGGCAGGCGCAGCCACGGGGGCTCATGAGCACATTGTAGCGCAGGGGGTGGCAGATGGCCACGTAGCGGTCGTAGCCCATGACGGTGAGCAGAAAGGAGTGGGTGAAGCCGAACGTGAAGGAGAAAAACATCTGGCTGGCACAGGCCGCCCAGGTGATGGTGTGGCGGGTGGAGAGCAGGTCGGCCAGCAGGCGCGGGGTGATGGCCAAGGTGTAGAGGATCTCGGAGGTGGACAGGGTGCACAGGAAGAGGTACATGGGCGTGTGCAGGCTGCGCTCGCTCCAGACTGTGGCCATGATGAGCAGGTTCCCCAGCAGCGTGAACAGGTACATGAGCAGGAACAACAGGAAGAACATCATCTGAAGGTGGGGGAAGGTGGAGAAGCCCACGAGGATGAATTCAGTCCCTGCTGAGAAATTGCCTTTCTGCATGGAGACTGTGCCTGGGGCGAAGTGTGAGAGACAGAGCTCAGCTACTTGGTGGAGAAGGTCTTCCCCATCCCGGGGTCTGCTCAAGAGGGTGCCCCGATCAATGACAGCTGGCATTTGTAAAAATTAGCAGTGGGAAACCTCACTAAAATGCAGTCAGAGGTTTTGGCAGGAAGAGAGCTCACACCCTGTCCCTCCTAGTCCATTGCAAACTTGACAAGGACAGGAAGAGATGGACTTGACCTTGGGACTGGCTACTACGCCCCACCCTCCTGGTGAGAAGCCACCATACTTTGAGCTCTCGGTTCATTCTTTTTTTTTTTTTAATTTTTTTTTTCAACGTTTTTTTAATTTATTTTTGGGACAGAGAGAGACAGAGCATGAATGGGGGAGGGGCAGAGAGAGAGGGAGACACAGAATCGGAAACAGGCTCCAGGCTCTGAGCCATCAGCCCAGAGCCTGACACGGGGCTCGAACTCCCGGACCGCGAGATCGTGACCTGGCTGAAGCCGGACGCTTAACCGACTGCGCCACCCAGGCGCCCCGAGCTCTCGGTTCATTCTAATGGACTTTTTATAACAGCCTTTCCAACTTACCCCTTTTCTCCTTAAAAAGTCTACCTTTCCTTTGTTCCCCCCACCCCCCACCTGCCTCTGGTTTTGTAGTGGCCTATTTGCGCTGGATTGTGGTTCCATTTTATTTCTGAATAAACACATCTTTTGCTGGTAAAATAACTGGGTTTTTATTTTTAAGGTTAACACACTGACTGAGTTCCCACTCTGTGCCTCTTAAGATTTAACCCTCTCAGGGTGCCTGGGTGGCTCGTCGGTTGGGCGTCCGACTTCGGCTCAGGTCATGATCTCACAGTCTGTGGGTTCGAGCCCCGCATCGGGCTCTGTGCTGACAGCTCAGAGCCTGGAACCTGCTTCCGATTCTGTGTCTCCCTCTCTCTCTGGCCCTCCCCTGCTCATGTTCTGTCTCTCTTTGTCGCAAAAATAAATAAAAAAACATTAAAAAAAAAAAAAGATTTAACCCTTTCATTAACCTAGTAACTAACAGAGGTGCTGTTTTTATCACCTGCCTTTTGAGCATCTTGAGCAGACTCACGAGAATATTGGTGTGCATGGAAGTTAGGCAACTCGCTCTAGGTGAAGCTGTCAAAATGGCAGAGCTAAGACTTGAACCTATGCCTGGCTGTCTCTAAAGACTGTGCCTTTCACTATCCTTCTGGGTTGCCTCCCAGAATGAAAACATTCCTCCCCTGGAGCTTCCAGCCATTGTCATTGTATCCTTCTAGTGCCTTCTGATAAATCCTGCTCTTCACATAGCTCAGCAACCACAAGACACCCCTACCCCATGTCTATAATCCTTGGACCGGCAGGCATCTCTAACTTAATACAAATCAGATTCTTTCTCTGGAGGTATCTCTTTAGGGAGTCAGAGGTAAGAGGCTGTGTAGAAGTAACACTCTGGGTGTTTTCCAGCTCCCATGAGGCACATCCGTATGTTCTAGGACAATGCAACATAGACATCCGACAAAGGGACGTGGGAGCCAACCTGAATTCTTGTTCTGCCAACTGTGTAAAAGTGAGCATGTCTCTTCATCTCTCTGTACCTCCATGTTCCCCTGCCTCCCTCAGCATTGTTTTGAGAAATAAATCAGTTATTCTTGGAATGTGACCTGACACCCAGCAAGTGCTCCCTATAAAAATTAAATCAGGGGCGCCTGGGTGGCGCAGTCGGTTGAGCGTCCGACTTCAGCCAGGTCACGATCTCGCGGTCCGTGAGTTCGAGCCCCGCGTCGGGCTCTGGGCTGGTGGCTCGGAGCCTGGAGCCTGTTTCTGATTCTGTGTCTCCCCCTCTCTCTGCCCCTCCCCCGTTCGTGCTCTGTCTCTCTCTGTCCCAAAAATAGATAGAAACGTTGAAAGAAAAAAAAAAAAAATTCTTTAAAAATTAAATCAACACACTAAGTGAGCAAATGTACGTAGTCTGTGATCAGCAAATGACTTCAATTTCATGAGATTTCAGTGTCTCTTCATGAATAACTTCACCATTTTTAAATGACCTTTTTTATTAGGCAGTATAAAGTTTTAAAGGCTATAAATCCCCAATCTGCTTTCCATCTCTATTTGCCTGTTCTGGACATTCATCGAAATGAAATCATACAGTATGTGGCCTTTGGGGTCTGGCTTCTTTCTTTTTTTTTTTTTATTTTTTTTTTTATTTTTTATTTTTTAACGTTTATTTATTTTTTTGGGACAGAGAGAGACAGAGCAGGAACGGGGGAGGGGCAGAGAGAGAGGGAGACACAGAATCGGAAACAGGCTCCAGGCTCTGAGCCATCAGCCCAGAGCCCGACGCGGGGCTCGAACTCACGGACCGCGAGATCGTGACCTGGCTGAAGTCGGGCGCTTAACCGACTGCACCACCCAGGCGCCCCTGGCTTCTTTCGTTCTGTGTACTGTTTTTGAGGCTCACCCACATTATAGCATGTAACATTCTGAGAACCTGGTTGCTTTTCCATGGTTGACCAGTACTCTGTTGTATGGATAAACCACATATTGTCTATTTACTCACTGCTTAATGAACATTTGGGTTGTTTCCACTTTTTCACTGTTGTGAATAGTGGTGCTATGAATATTCATTTATGTAGGTGTTTTAAAGCATATCAGTGGTTGCCAGGGGCTGTGGAGGGAGAATGGGGAATGACTGCTAACGAACACAGGGTTTCTTTTTGGGTTGATGAGAAAGCTCTGGAACCAGACGGAGGTGGTTGGTTCACAACACTGTGAATGTAATTAATGGCACTGAACTGTATGCTATAAAATGGCTAAAATGGCAAATTTTATGTTATGCGTATTCTACGGCAATAAAAAAAAAATAGGGGAAAAAAGTAGTAAGTGCCCTATTAGGTGGGTGCAGTTCCCTGATCAAGCCCTGACAGGCTAGTAGTGAGAAATAAAGAAGGGAACAACTGCATTGGTGACTGGAGGCTGCGTTCCCCAAATATCACCAGGTTCCAGAGTTTCTTGGTTTCCCTTCCCTGGAGTCCCTCGCATCCTTTCTCCACTTTTGGGGCAGCAAAAATGAATAAAATAAATAAATATAAATAAAAATAAATCCTCTGACACACAGGTGCTGGAAGCATGAATTAGCACAGCCACTTGGGAGTTTAATTTGGCAATTCTTCTTAAATTTAAGAATCATATTTCCTATGCCCTGATCATCTCACTATGCCTCTTGGAGGAAAGAAGTGCCCCTTCTGAGAACCACAGGCTAGGTCTCTCTTGTCACTCAGACCTCCATCTTGCCTTACCTGTCTGCCCCCATCCTGGCTGTCTCCTTTTAGTGAACCTCCTTGGTTTCCCTTCCCTGCATCCTCCTTCCCACCTCAGCCATCTCCTACCTGCCTTGTCTCTCCCTCTTTTCATCCTTAACTCCTCACCATCACTCCATCTGTCCCTAGGACCTCCCTGATTGTTTACACCCCCGGAGGTGGCTGGAGGAGCCTCTCAATCCTGAATCCTCCTATCTCTGTCTTTTCTCTGCCTCTCCCTGGTCCTTTACTATTTGTTTCTGGGCAGGACAGAGAGGAGAGAGGTGAAAAGCCAGACAGGTATCCTGGCTAACTTTGAGTGGCAGCTCTTCTGTCTCTGAGCCTCAGTTTCTCACCTACCGATGAGCCTCCCTCATAAGGCAATGTGAGCTCCAAAAAAAGATAATGCCTGTGGAGGAATCATCCCACTGCCTTGAAGCTAGGAAGAGGAACCCCACCTGCTGCCCACATGCCATAGACTCAAACTGTACAAAGGATTATGTAAACACGGTAGCTTCGCTGAGTCTAGGACCGATGCTGGTTCCACAGGTCTCTCCTATCCACGTGGAACGTGGGGAAGGTGACTCACCTGGGGTCAAGGCTCTGCATCTGTCTCTGACTCACTCCAGCAGGAGGTCCTGAGTTAGTGTTTCTCTGAAGATAAGGGTTGTATAGGTGAGGGCTGGGCGGCAAGGCAAGGAGTTTCCACTCTGAGCCTGCCAGCTAGGCAGGGGAGCTTACCTGAGCATGACCACCATTATTTATGCCGCCTCGGCTCCCACCTGCTACCTTCTCTCACTGTGGTCCTACTGCCTCTGCCTCTGCTACAGGGATGCTGGAACCCCTTGGGACCCTATAAGGGAGGGGGCAACCTCAGAGAGAGTATGTCCTCACTTTCCTTCCCTCCCTGCTTGCCAGGAGTAAGTCGATTACCTGAGCTTCTCAGGGACTCAAGTAGAGTCTAATTCTCTGAAAATTTGGAATTTGGGGCCCTGGCTTCTGATGTTGACAGGAGAGTAACCCTGCCATGGCCCACTGGGGCCAAAGAGCCTGCCTAACGTGCCCTCTTGATCTTCATCTTTCTTTCCCTATCCAGGTCATTTGCCCAATTAAATGTCTTTTTTAAGGATTTAAAACATCAAAAAACCCACAACTATTTGTATCTCCTTATTAAATAATTGAAATGCCACAAATAAGGCTAAAAGTCGTGCAATGGCCACCCATTCAATCATGATGACGAATTTGATGGGCATCTTTCCAGACCTTTGTATGCATGTGACCATGTGAACAAACACAAATCCATAAGATTACTCTTATGAGTTTTTGCTATGGTTTAAGATAGATATCTTTCTGTCACTTGTGTGTTTTTGTTGTTGTTGTTGTTTGTTTTTGTTTTTGTTTTTCCTCAGCATTGTTAAGTGAAATCCATGTTAGTTTATAGAGACCAAGGTCTCCGGTCCCTGGCAGTATTGACATTTGGGGTTGGGCCATTCATTGTGGTGGGGGTTGTCCTGTACATTGCAGGAAGTTTTACATCGTCACCCAAAGTCTCTACCTGCTAGATGCCAATAGCCTCCCCACCCCAATTACAACAAAAATGTCTCCAGACAGTGTCAAAATCGCCCCTAGGTGAGAACCACTGCTATAGAACCACCCCATTTTTATAAAATCAGTTTAATATTCAATTTTATGAATATGCACAGTGTATGTTTAACTGATAAGCACCTCAGCTGCTTACAATTTTTCACCTTTATTAGGAAGAATGCAATACATACTTTTGTATGTCATCTACTATCCACAGGCACTATCAGATACAAATTAAGTAGTGAGATGATCAGGGCATAGGAAATATGATTCTCAAATTTAAGAAGAATTGCCAAATTAAACTCCCAAGTGTCTGTGCTAATTCATGCTCCCAGCACCTGTGTGTCAGAGGATTTATTTCCCCACACCCTCACTAATGCTTGATCATGTAAAACTTAATTTTGCCAATATGGTTGCCAAGTGGTCTTCCATTGTGGCTTTAATTTGTATTCCCCTAGAAGCAGCTGGGTGGCTCAGTTGGTTAAGAGTCCAACTTCGGCTCAGGTCATGATCTCACGGTTCGTGGATTCTTCTGCTCAGGTCATGATCTCACGGTTCGTGGGTTCAAGCCCTGTGTCGGGCTCTGTGCTGACAGCTCAGAGCCTGGAGACTGCTTCGGATTCTGTGTCTCCCTCTTTCTGCCCCTCCCCTACTTGCGCTCTGTCTCTCAAAAATATAAAAGTATTAAATTTTTTTAAATTTTGCATTCCCCTAATAACTAGTGGTGTTGAAAAAAATCTCCATTGGTTATTAACCATATGCGTTTCCTCCTTTTAATATATCTTTCCAAAGCCTTTCTTCATTTTCCTGCTGGATTGTCTTCCTCTTATTCATTTACGGGCATTTTTGAAGAGATTCTAAACACTAATTTTGTCTACCAATCTTTTTCCTTTGCCTTCTGTTTCTTGTGCCTTACTACTGTTCCTGTCAGGAACACTCTCCCTGGTTTCTTCTAATGCTTTTACACTATAGTTTTAGGGTTGAAAAACTACTGTCATAGATTTTCTGTTTCTATAAATGAAGTTTTATTGGAACACAGCCATGCCCATTCATCAACCATGGCTATTTTTGTGCTCTGGGGGCAGAATTAAGTAGTTGTGACAGAGATAGTGTGGCCTGCAAAGTTGAAAATATTTACTGTCTGTCCATTTACAGAGAAAGTTTGCCAGCCTCTCAAACTTTAATCTACCAAAAAATATTGTGAAAACATTTCAGGTTGGGTTTTAACTTACTGTTTGGGACTTTTTTTTTTTTTTTTTTAGAGCAGCTTGAGGTTCTTAGCAAAATTAAAAGGGAGGTACAGAGATTTCCTATAAACCCCCTGCCATGCACATGCATAGACTCTCCCATATCCCCCACCAGGGTGTGACATTATATTCGTTTCAGGTGTACAACATAAGGATTCAATATAGGTATATATTGAGAGTAGGCATTCTTATCATTTCTGATGTTAATGAGAATCTTTCCATATTTCACCATTAGGTAGATTGCTTGATTCTTTCAGTTCTGTAAATCTGGGTGCAGTAGGCCTCACTTTTAATGCCCTCTGTCCCTTCCTGGCAGACTCAAACTCTATCTGCTGTATTTCCTGTCATAAACTATTAGTGGCTAAAGGTTGAAGCTTGATTGGATTCAGTTTCTAATTATTAGGCAACATTACTTCATAAGGGTGTTGTGTGTTCTCTGTTGCATGATATCAGGAGTGTAACGTCCGACAGACACACTTTTAGTGGCACTAGGATTGATCAGTGGGTTCTGATGTGTGTCTGGCCTTTCCTTTCATGGAGTGGTTGCAACTTTCACCGATCATTATGGTCTAGAAGACTAGGGCTTTCATTACAAAAGGTATACAGTCTCTGCTGACAACGAGACTGGGGTGGGGAATAATTGCCAACCTTTTTCTGGCGAGTCCAGAACATCTGGGGCATGGCCACAGATCCCTGTGTGAGTGGGGAGGGCAAGAATCCAGCAACAGGTGGTTCTTACTCATAGGACTAGTCATACCCAAAAGACCTCATTCCCTGTACCTTGGAAGAGACGGGCTTGTTCAGATCTGTCAGCTTGGAGACTTCGTTTTGGGCTGGCTCCACTTGAAGGCTATATTGGGAGCTGTGTCCTCCCAGAACTCACATGTTCAAGTCTTGACCCCCAGTACATCAGAATGTGACTATATTGGGAGATAGGATCTTTAAAGAAGTGGTTAAGGCAAAATGAAGTCATATGGGTAGACCCTAATTCAATATAAATGGAGTCCTTATAAAGAGGGAACTTGAACACAGAGAGGAAAGACCACGTGAACACACAGGGAGAAGATGGCATTTATCAGCCATGGAGAGAGGCCTCAGGGGGAAAAAAAAAAACACCTTTCCAGAACAGTAAGCCTCCAGAATGGTAAGAAACTAAATTTCTGTTATCTAAGACACTCAGTCTGCAGTACTTTGTTATGGAAGCACTAGCAAGCTAATACAAGCTGGATGCAGACTCTGAGTAATTGTCTCAGCCAGCTTCTCTTTGCCTCAGTTTCCCATCTGTGCAATCAGGATTGTGAAGCCGTACCCCCTAGTAAGGGCGTTGAATGAGCTCTGCCTATAAAACCCTAAAGCATAGTATGCGACCCACAGCAGGTTCTCAACAAAGGGAGTCTCCACTGTCATGAGAAAAACAGAGAGGAGTGACTCAGGGAGACTAATAGTTGATACTGGGAACAAGAGAAAGATGAGAAGGGCATCTCAGTGGCAGGAAGAGAACAAACCAAAGGCGGTAACCAAGACACTTGGATTTCCCCATCATTTGTTTGCCTGGCTCATTTCTACTCGTCTTTTGGGCCTCAAGTTAGACGGTAGATGTTCCACCCCCTGGAAGCCTTCCGCACTCTCTGATCTGGGTCATTTGGCCCCTTGAGTTTCCAGAATGCCCTCATAATTTCCCCATCACTGATCCGTCTGTATTTACAAATGCCTTATCAGCTTGTCATCTATCCTATGCACAAGATTGGGCCTGCTCTGTTCACCAGGTGTGTCCAGCCCATACCACGGTGCTTCACATAGTAAGTGTTCACTGAATACATGCCATTGTCAATTGCAGAGTCTGCCGTCAGGGGCGGACCTAAGCAAAACCGTTTAGGAATAAATGCTGCATTCCCTTCTGTTACCTTTCTGTTATACCTTTAAGTCTACCTGGCATATCCTTGACCCACACCTTTGGCACAGAGGTAAGAACGTAAAAAAGGTTCTAGGCGGTGTTTTGTTCCTTTCCTGCTTCTCTTTGGTCTTGCTTTCTCCTTTGTGGAACTTATGATTCTTTTTTTTTTTTAACTTTTTAAAAAATATTTATTTATTTTTGAGAGAGAAAGACAGAGTGCGAGGAGGTGAGGGGCAGAGAGAGAGGGAGACACAGAATCTGAAGCAGGCTTCAGGCTCCAAGCTATGAGCACAGAGCCTGACGTGAGTCTCGAACCCATGAACTGTGAGATCATGACCTGAGCCAAAGTCGGACGCCTACCCGACTGAGCCATCTAGGTGACCCTGGAACTTCTGATTCTTGACATGGCTCCTACGTTCATGAAAGCCCAGTGGGCCCAGCCAACCCTCTGTTCTATGAGGGTGGGGTTGGGGGTGCACCAGATCTGTGCTTTCTCCATATCGCAGCATCTAATACATCCACTTCCCAATTCTCCTTCCCCACCAGCACTTCTTTTCTGGTGTCCTAGTCCCTCAAGGCCATGACTTTTCACCACACTGATTTATACCAAAGTATGAATGGTTGTCTTTGGTGTAATGGGCTGGCATTTATATTTGTCAAAGGATATTAATATGTTAACTCAGGGGCACCTGGATGGCTCAATCAGTTAAGCATCCAACTCTTGATTTCAGCTCAGGTCATGATCCCAGGATCATAGGATAGAGCCCCACATCAGGCTCCTGGAGCCTGCGTAAGATTCTCTCCCCATCCCATCCCTCCCCCTTCATGCTCTCTGTCTCTCTCAAACTAAAAAAAAAAAAAAAAGAGGAAAAATATGTTAATTCAAAAAAAATGAATCCCAGGGTATTTAGGCATATTGGAAGGGTCTATAGAAGTAAAGCATGAAAGTATGTGAACAATTATGGCCTTAAAATTTTTGGAGGAATTTTAAAACTTGGGAATGATTAGGATAGAAGGAAGAACTTTGACTTGAACAATTCGCATCTTACCTATTGCAGCAACGCATAAAAGAACTAGTCGGGGTTTTGGGGCGCCTGGGTGGCGCAGTCGGTTGAGCGTCCGACTTCAGCCAGGACACGATCTCGCGGTCCGTGAGTTCGAGCCCCGGACTGATGGCTCAAAGCCTGGAGCCTGTTTCCGATTCTGTGTCTCCCTCTCTCTCTGCCCCTCCCCCGTTCATGCTCTGTCTCTCTCTGTCCCAAAAATAAATAAATGTTGAAAAAAAATTAAAAAAAAAAAAAAGAAAAGAACTAGTCTGGGTTTAAAGACATGCTCACACTAAGTCAGAAATATGCAAATATTTATTGAGCACTTACTATGTACCTGACACCAAGATGCAAAGATGAAGGAAGCCAGATGCCTTCTTCTGTGGAGTACACAGTCTGATGAGGAAGACAAAATTATTAGAGCTACGGTCCTAATATGCTGTGATGGATGCTGAGCCAGCATGCAGTGGGGCCAGGACCAGGAAAGCTCCAGCTTAAAGCATGAGAAGAATTCATCCAATCAGAGGAGAGGGGGCAGAGTGTCACAGGTGGGGTGTTGGTCTAAGGAGCTATGGCTTCCTCTTGAAGTCTGGGGGAGTCAACCCAGAGTTTTAATCATGAAAGTGACATGATCAGATGACTGGAGGATATGGGTCAGAGGGAGATGTTCAGCGACATGCTGGAGGCAGCCCAAGCCCCCTCACAAGAGCCAGTTGTTAAATTTTCAGGAATTTTGTGAGCCAGTTGTTAAACACAGCTGTCATTAAAAGTAAACTATCTGGGGGCGCCTGGGTGGCGCAGTCGGTTAGGCGGCCGACTTCAGCCAGGTCACGATCTCGCGGTCCGTGAGTTCGAGCCCCGCGTCAGGCTCTGGGCTGATGGCTCGGAGCCTGGAGCCTGTTTCCGATTCTGTGTCTCCCTCTCTCTCTGCCCCTCCCCCGTTCATGCTCTGTCTCTCTCTGTCCCAAAAATAAATAAAAAACGTTGAAAAAAAATTAAAAAAAAAAAGTAAACTATCTGAACTTAAAATTAAATAAATGAGGGTAATCTGGGACTGAGCCCCTCTTCTTACATCTGTCACTGTTGGGGAGGTTAACTGGATGTTCTTAGCACTGAAACCAAAGGATGACGGTCTTATGAAACTACAAATTACTACAAATTTTGAGACCGAGCCTTCTATCTGCAAGTATTGGAAGTTCTTAGAGATAATTTGCTTAAAGATTGAGCAAGTCAAAAAGTAATAAAATCTAGAACCTAAACTCTAAAATAGTAATAACCGTTCAAAAGCTATTACTTCCTAATTATTTTATTTCACTTCACTATTATCTGTACTCTTGGGGCTCTTCATGACTATTGTATGTGTATTGTGGAATTAGGATGTAATGGCATGCCACTGTGCATCTCTGTGGGTGCTTCAGCCACGGGGCAAGATTTATAACACGGAAACTGGCAAATGCTAACGTACCAGTGGAGGTGAACCCAGAGGCAGGAGGCAGGGAAGAGGTTCACTGAGAGACAGAGATTTGGGAATAAATAGAAGGAAGATCATTACCCTAAAGAAATCCAGAAGGTAAGTGGGATGGGATTTGTTCACCAAAGTTCAGTTCTGACAAGACTTTTGTTTTCCAAAGTCTGGTAAGGTGATAAACACAAAACATCAGCAGATACATAGGACTTGTTGAAAGGATTAACTCAAAAGTAAAAACAAAGTAACAAAAGATACAGTCAAGGAGTCTTTTCTTGTTTCTTTCTGTAAGTCTTCTCTTTAAAAATAAACACTTTATATCTCTATCTGGCACAAAGGTGGGCAATAATTCTCAGAAACACCACACAATCTTTGATTTTACAATGTTGATGTTTTCTTCCATCCTGAATGCTGTTACTCTTCATGAATTGACAAAGCCTCAAATTCTGGGTTGTTGGTTTTTTTTTCAGTGTCTTCTGGCTCCATTCGAAAAGAGTTGAGGGGTGCCTAGGTGGCTCAGTCAGTTGAATGTCTGACTCTTGGTTTCAGCTCACGTCATAATACCAGGGTTGTGGCATCGAGCCCCATTTTGGGGTCTACACTGGGCATGAAGCTGGTTGGGATCCTCTCTCCTTCTCCCTCTGCCCCTCCCCTATTCATTCACTTGCACTCTCTCTCCAAGAAAGAAAGAAAGAAAGAAAGAAAGAAAGAAAGAAAGAAGAAAGAAAGAAAAGAGTTGAAACCATTTAAAAATCAGTTCCGCAAATAACTTTGCAACTCTTGTTTGAAAAAAAAAAAAAAAAAAAACGCTGCTGATGACGATCAAGGATAGTTCATTTAAAATACATTTTTAGCTTTTTAGGGGTGCCTGGGTGGCTCAGTCGGTTGAGCGTCCGACTTCAGCTCAGGTCACGATCTCACGGTCCGTGAGTTCGAGCCCCGCGTCGGGCTCTGGGCTGATGGCTCAGAGCCTGGAGCCTGCTTCTGATTCTGTGTCTCCCTCTCTCTCTGTCCCTCCCCCGTTCATGCTCTGTCTCTCTCTGTCTCAAAAATAAATAAAAACGTTAAAAAAATTTTTTTTTAAATACATTTTTAGCTTTTTAAAATTGTGATGTCTATCTTTTTTGAGCCACAGAAGTCTGATTGGTCCAATGCTTATTATGCACGGAGTCCTTTGATAAGTGATTTACGTTTTTTTATGGAATTCTCATGACCACCTGGAGAGAGGGGAACCATTACTAACTTCAGTTTACAGGTGAGAAAACAGTAGTGCTGAGATGTGAAGCTAATTGACTTTACAGCAACAGGCTAGAAGGGATATTGAACAGCCTGCACTCCAGGAAGGAGAAAACTCACACTCAAAGGGAAAGTGAGCAGATAAGAGACATTCAACCTATTCATGAGGGAGTGGGGAATTTGAACCCAAGTCTGTCAGGTTTTAAAGCCAGTGCCCCACCATCATGAAATCCCAGTGTTTTGCTCTTGACTCTGCACGTGCAATCTGTCTGATCCAGTATCTCCCATTCCTGTTATTTGAGTCAAAGTACATCCAGGTACTAGCAATGCTTTTATTTACTTGGTAGGGTTTTTTCTACTGAATGTTGTTAAGCCTTTAAAGTTCTTCATTAGAACCTAATAGATCACTATTGTACATAGAAAACCCAAACTAGGGGCGCCTGGGTGGCGCAGTCAGTTAAGCGACCGACTTCAGCCAGGTCACGATCTCGCGGTCCGGGAGTTCGAGCCCCGCGTCGGGCTCTGGGCTGATGGCTCAGAGCCTGGAGCCTGTTTCCGATTCTGTGTCTCCCTCTCTCTCTGCCCCTCCCCCGTTCATGCTCTGTCTCTCTCTGTCCCAAAAATAAATAAACACTGAAAAAAAATTTAAAAAAAAAAAAGAAAACCCAAACTATCGGACATAAATAAGTGTGCAAGCGAGAGCACACTTTATCTTTTCCCACCTGAACCCCAACTGATACAGAAGATAAGAGTAAAAAGAGAACATCTTAAAAATTAAAGAATATTGTTTAAATTCTAGCTAGCTACTGTTGCCTGCTGAAGGCTCTGAGCCAAAGACCCTCCTTCTCACTTTCCAAAGGGATGTCATGGGGAAAGTGTTGTAGGCATAGTAACATCAAATCAAAATATTCTCAGGGTGTCATCAAAAGGACTGAAGGAATGAAAAAGGGGATACCTTTTTTATGGGCACCTGGGTGTGTCCGACTTCAGCTCAGGTCACGATCTCACGGTTCATGAGTTTGAGCCCTGCTTCGGGCTCTGTGCTGACAGCTCAGAGCCTGGATCCTGCTTCGGATTCTCTCTCTCTCTCTCTCTCTCTCTCTCTGCCCCTCCCCTGCTCATTCTCTCTCTCTCTCTCTCTCTCAAAAATAAACATTAACAAAAATTTGTAAGGGGATACTTTTTTTAATTTTTTAATGTTGTGTCTGTGAACCAAGAAAAAACACCATGAAAAGCTTTTAATTTCAACTAAAATTCAACAAGGGAGCCAAAAACATCCAATGGAGACAGGATACTCTCTTCAACAGATGGTGTGTGGAAACTGGATAGGCCACACGAAGCAATGAAATGGGGACTCTATTTCACACCACTCACAAAAATTAACTTGAAATGGATCAAAGACTTAAGCATAAGACTCAATACCATAAAACTCTTAGAAGAAGCCCCTCAACATGGGTCTCGGCAATGATTTCTTGGATATGACACCAAAAGCATAAACAGCAAAAGCAAAAATCAGCAAACTCAAAGACTTCTGCACAGGAAAAGAAACAATTGACAGAATGAAAAGACAATCAAAAAATTGGGAGAAAATTTTTGCAAACCGTATATTGGATAAACGTTAACCCAAAATGTGTAAAGAACTCATACAACTTAATGACAAAAACACAAACAATCCAACTTAAATGGGAAGGGGGGCAAACTAAATAGATATTTTTCCAAAGAGGACATCAAATTGGCTAACAAGCACACGAGAGGATGCTCAACATCAGGGAAATGTAAGTCAAAACCACAATGAGATACCACCTCAAAAGACAAAAGACAACAGGTGTCAGGGAGGATGTAGTGAAGAGCGAACCCTGGTGCACTGTTGGTGGGAATGTAAATTGGTCCAACCACTATGGAAAACAACACGGAGGTTCCTCAAAAATTAAAAACAGGTCTACTCTACAATCCAGCAATTCCACTTCTGGGTATATACCCAAAAGAAGTGAAAACAGAATCTTGAAGAGATATATGCACTCCTCTATTTATTGCATCATCATTCACAATAGCCAAGATATGGAAACAACCTAAATGCCCATCAAGGGATGAGTGGGCAAAAAAGGTGATACACACACACACACACACACACACACACACACACACACACAATAGAGTATAATTCAGCTGTGAGATAGGAAGATATCCTGCCTTTGTGACAACATGGATGGACGTGAGTACATTATGCTAAGTGAGATAAGTCAGAGAAAAGCATGCACAGTGCAATATTACTTACACTTGGAATCTAGAAAAAATAGAGTGGTGGTTGCCAGGGGAGGGAGGGTGCAGGGATAAGACTGATGTTGTTTAAGGGTACAAACTTGCAATGAGTGGTAAATAAGACAGGTCTAATGCACAGTGTAATGAATATAGACAATATTATACTACAATCATCAAACTTGCTAAAAGACTACTTAATTATCTCAGCCATTAACAAGAAAGGGTAATTATGTAATGTGATAGAGGTGCTAAATATTGCTATACTGGCAATCATATTACAATATATAAATGTATTGAATGAACATGTACAACCTCAATTTACATAATGTTCTATGTCAAATAATTCAACAAAAAATAAAATGCTTACATGAAGAATGAAGAATAAAATAAAATGCTTACATGAAGAATGAAGAATAAAACTTGGTTTCTACCTTTAAAAAAAAGGGAAAATGGGGCGCCTGGGTGGCTCAGTGGGTTAAGCGTCCAACTTCAGCTGAGGTCATGATCTCACAGTTCATGGGTTCAAGCTCCACGTCGGGCTCTGTGCTGACAGCTCAGAGCCTAGAGCCTGCTTGAGATTCTGTGCCTCCCTCTCTCTCTCTGCCTCTTCCCTGCTCACACTCTGTCTCTCTCTTTCTCAAAAATAAATAAAGCATTAAAAAAAATTTAATATAAAAAATAAAAAAGGGGAAAAAACACCCTGAGTTCAAAAATTGGGAAAAAATTAGTTTATTTCAAAAGGAATTGGGTCTAAAAAGAGTCTTCAAAGAGGCTTAGCCAAGTGGTTTCCTTTGAGAAGTTTCCTGAGGGCACCCTTCAGATCGCGGTTCCGAAGGCTGTAGATGAAGGGGTTCAGCATGGGGGTGACCATGGTGTACATCACTGTGGCTACCATGTCCCTCTGGGTGGTGTGTGTGGATGCAGGGTTGAAGTAGACCCCAATAATAGTCCCATAGAAGAGAGAGATGACACAAAGGTGAGAGCTACAGGTAGAGAAAGCTTTCCACTTCCCCTGGGCTGAGGGCACCTTCCACACAGCCACAGCAATAGGTGTATAAGAGGCCATGATACACACACAAGACATCAGAACCACCGAACCCCCAAGGACCAGCATCAACATCTCGTTGACTTGCGCGTTGGAACAGGAAAGCTTGATCAAGGCATTAATGTCACAGAAAAAGTGTGGGATCCTATTGGTGCAAAAGGACAAGCGGGTCATCAGGATGGTATGGACCATGGAGATGAGGTTTGCTGAGGTCCAGGGCACAGTCACTAGCAAGGCACAACGAAGGACGTTCATGATTGTCATGTAGTGCAGCGGGCAGCAGATGGCCAGGTAGCGGTCATAAGCCATGACTGAGAGAAGGATGCTTTCCGCTGCCCCAAAGGCAATGAAGAAATACATCTGGGCCAGGCAAGCCTGGGGGGAGATGGTGCTGTGTCTGCACAGATAGTTCACCAGCATCTTGGGGACGGTGGTGGAGGTAAAACAGATGTCCAGAAGAGACAAGTTGCTGAGGAAGAAGTACATGGGGCTGTGGAGGTGAGGGTCCAAGAGGATGGCCAGGATGGTGAGCAGATTCCCCATGCATCCGATCAGATACAGGCTGCAGGACATACCAATGAGCACCTGCTGCTGTAGGGGCTGCTCGGAGAGGCCGAGGAGGATGAATTCGAAGACTCGTGTCTGATTCTCCATATCCGGGCAGTTCTGAGGCCAGAAACAAGGGCGTCAACAGTGAGTGGACTCTGGAGGAAGAAATGGATCATCGCCTTACTGTCCTTCCCACCCAGCCTTCAGGGTTCCTCTCACTAACCTCTCTGAGCCTGTTTCCTCATGTGCTTAAGGAACTAATAATTCTAACCTCTTAGGATCATTACAAGGATTAAGTGATAAAACTGTGTACAAGGGCCTTAAATCCATACCTAACGTGTAATGTGGACAGTTATTTTTATTACTGGGAATTTCCAGTGATGCTATCAAGATAAAGAGTGATATATGTTAAGTAGCTTGATCGCGGTGACTATTTCACAGTTAGGCACATATCAAAGTATCAAGTTGTATACCCTAATTATATACATTTCTACCTGCCAATTATGACTCACGAAAGATAGGGGGAAGAAATAAACCAAATAAATAGCCTAAATAAAATACTTACTATTTACAAGACTTGTTTAAAAAAATAATAAAAATAAGGGCACCTGGTCACTTGGACATCCAACTCTTGACTTCGGTTCAGGTCATAATCTCACAGTTCATGTGTTCGAGCCCTGTGTCGGGGTCTGCGCATGGAGCCTGCTTGGGATTCTTCCTCTCTTCCTCTCTCTGCCCCTCCCCAGCTCATGCTCTCTCTGTCTCTCTCAATATAAATAAATAGACTTAAAAAATTAAAATGAAAATATTTTTTTATTTCTTTTTTATTTTTTCATTCATTTTTAATATATTTTCAATTGTGAGTAAGGGCATCAATTCTGAAGGCAGACAGCCTGGGGTTAAATCTTAGCTCTGCCTCTTACCAGCTGTGTGAGTTAGGCAAGTTACTTAACTTCTCTGTGCCTTAGTTTTCTCATCTTTAAAATGAGGCTAATAATAGTACCTGCTCCACATAGTTGTGAAGATGTGGTGGGTGAATACAGAAAATGCTGAACCTCATGAATTTTAAGACCTCTTAGTGGCCGAGAGCAAGGGTTCCAACAGACCCTGCTTGAATACCATCTCTGACACTCATTGGCTGTGTTAGCCAGTGACAGACACTCCCACAGCCTCAGTTTCTTGGGAGGAGTAAATGAGACAATTCGTGTGGAGCTCTACAGAAGCTTCTTTTAAAGGCACACTCTAAAATGTTACAAAGGACACGTATCTTTTCCATCAGTCTCATTGTCAGGCTGTAAGAGCATGCGCAGATTAATTATATCTTGGTGCAGGTTATTTCCAAAGGGAGCTAATTTCATTCATTTTATGCTTCTTAGCGTCAGTGTTGGAGACAATCTTTATTTGCCCACAAATTCTGGCCCCATGTCCCAGGCACTGCTTGCGTTACCCGGACCCTGGGCAGCCCACTGACTCTGAGTCCACTTAGGCTAAGGTACACTCCAGCAACATACACGCCCAAATCTTGGTGGCTGACAGCACTGAAGGTTTATTTCCCTCTCGGGCTGCAGGCCCATCATAGGTTGCTATGGCTGTGCTTCGTGATGAACTCAGTCCAGAACTCAGGCAGAGAGACAAACCTCTGTGTCTGGGGCACTGCCAGTTATCACAGCAATGGAAAAAGTGAAGGGTAGGCTGGCTCCAAAGAGCTTTTTACCAGGAAACAGCCTTCTCTCACCTCCACCCACACTTCAGTGGCCAAGCCTGGTGTTAAGGGGGTGGGGTGGCAGAAATCTCACCCTGGGAGCAACATTACACATTTGTGAACGACCATAGACTCTCCAAAGCTATCCAGTCATCTTTATCCATGGAAGGCTGAGAAAAAGAGTGAATATCTGGGTTGGCTGGTGTTTTGTTTTTGTTTTTGTTTTTTGTATCTATGGACTCCCCCATGCTGTTCACTCTGCAATCCACATACCATATGGCAAGGCATGTTCAGGGTACATCTGAGTTATGAAAATATTTATTTGGGGGTTTTGTTCTTTAAGTTTATTTATGTATTTTGAGAGGGAGAGAGCCCAGGAGGGGCAGACAGAAAGAGAACTGCAAGCAGGCTCCACTCTGTTAGCGCAGAGCCCAACACGGGGCTTGAACTCTCAAACTGTGAACTCATGACCTGAGACAAAACCAAGAATCAGACAGTTAACCAACGGAGCCACCCACCCAGGCACCCCAGAAAATGTTTATATTACAGGTGGCAGGTGTCTTAGTGTGGGGGCATGGGGCGGCGGGGGTGGGGGGGCAGAGGGCAGTCTCAATTGTCTTCCATACTTACTTACACTTTTTATTCAATGGATTAAATTCATTCTGAATTTCTGACTCAGCATCCACCTCTTTTCCAATTCCTGCTTGATTATCCTGCTGTTTCCTGGACATCACTCCCAGACACCGCCCCCACCCCAGGCAATCCCGTCTCGCGAGGTCTGAAATGGGATCCCCCTGCCAAAGCCGCTGAAGTTGGCCCTGGGAGTTTTTTTGCACTGTGGCATTCCATGGGGTGCACAACCTGGACAACCAAGTCAAGCAATGGGCACTGCCCGCCACTCCTGTCCTGCCTCTCACATCCCAGTGATTCTGAATTTGTGGACTTTTAAACATCATCTTAATCTCTTGGACAGAAGCAGGAGGTTCATTCCCAGCGCGAGTTCACTACAGACTCCCAGGTGGGTGATCTATCATCCCCTGGTCTCCCCATGGCCACTCTCGCCTCCCACAGCCCTGCAGCCAGTGAGCCTGTGGAAATGCAGACCCGGGTCCAATCCAACTTCACAGCTCAAGCCCCAGGGATTCTCATCCTGGAGTCTGCACACATTTGGGGCCAGATCATTTTTTGTGGTGGGGACCGCCTTGTGTATATTTGCAGGATATTGAGCGACACCCCTGGTCAGTAGCACCCCCTCCACTCCAGCTGCAACAAGAAGAAACATCTCACGGCCCCTTGGGAAGGGATTGAAATTGCCCTCCATTGAGGACCGCTGAATTAGGTTGAAACCCCTGCTCTCTCCTCCCCCAGCACCTGCCCAAACTGACTAACTTTGAGCAGGACAATGATGCTTATTTGATGCAAATCCACAGTTGAGCTAACCCACTTGACATGTAGCACCCCCACTTAACCCTCCACAAGTGCATGGGGCAGGCAGCTGAGGCTCCACACCTCACTTCTGCATGGAGTTAGAATTCAGTCTGAGCTCTGGCTGAATTCTCTTGACCACTCTCTTGACCAGCTCAAACACCCTGTCCACCCACGAGGCTATGACACCAGGCACTCTAAAGTTTTGGTGGGGAACACTGTGCAGGCAGCTCCCTGACCTTTGAGGAGAAGTTCCAGGGAGGAAGTTGAGACCTGAGACCATGCCTCTACAGCTTGTCTTCTTGACACACTTACTTGACCAGTGGCTGCTCTACCTCTGGCAGATCCCAGGACCTCTCAGCCCATGGGTGTTGTGTTTCCAGGGGGGAGGGGCCACTGCTGCCTCCACATTGTCTTCTGACTGTAGAGGAGGAGCATGTTTTCTCTGGGAGCCAAAGCAGGGGCACCACCAACAGGTTTATACCAGACTCTCTGACCTCCTGAAGCGTGATCCCCAGAGAATCTTGTTAGAGGGAATAAAATTAGCTCATCCTCCCTAGCGTGCCTCTGAGTCTAGAGAGCATGCCTCTGTGGGAAAATAGTTGGTCCCAAGAATAGTGGCTTTTTTCAGATTCATCCCTCTTGATTGACAGAGGAAGGTGTGGTACTCAATGTTTTCCATGATGAAACTTTTAAATATCTTATTACCAATAATGGTTATAATGTATTAAGTATTTGTTATGTGGGTAGAGCCACACTAAACATGTAATATCCCATCATTCCTGCTATAGTGAGTGCCTGTGTCTTCATGCATAGTCTCTAATTTTTCGCTTAAAGACATCGGAATGTCTGTGGTTCTGAAGGTCACTTAACGTTTTTGTGCAATGGTGTGATATTTTCCAAATATTTCTTTGTCTATCGATTTGCTCTTGGCTCATAAAACACAATCCCTATACCGACTCTGAATGCAGAAAATTTGGCAGACACTTCTAAATTCTAAAGGTGTGAGCAGCAGCCTTGGTGTCTCTGTGAAAACAAGGGTATCGTGTGTGAAAACTGATGGTTTTGTATCTTCTTTCCCAAATTTTAGTACTTTTGTTTCTTGGGTTTTTTTTCTGGGGGGAGGGGGGGAGAGGTATAGTACTGCTTTGTCTAGGACCCCCAGGATAATGTTGAAGAGAAATCCGTAACTATAGAAATCCATACATTGTTCCCAAGCTAAAATGGAATGTTCTCAATGCCACACTGTGAAATATGATATTTATAGTAGGACTCTACATAGATCTCACTTCTAGATTCAGACATTTCTGTTCTACCACAAGTTTGCTGAGTTTCTTTCTGAATCATGTTTACCTTATACAAGTTACTATGAATTGCATTGACTAATTTAAAATTTTATGTGGAATGTTCCTGTAGGCACAAATTAGACAGAATAAATGATGAACTCCTGTGTCTCAAGGTTTAATAATTATAAACACTCAACCAATTGAGTTTCTTACAATCTTCCCCCTTATTTGGTTTATCATTTTATTTTTTTTAATTTTTTTTAACATTTATTTATTTTTGAGACAGAGAGAGACAGAGCATGAACGAGGGAGGGGCAGAGAGAGGGAGACACAGAATCGGAAGCAGGCTCCAGGCTCTGAGCCATTAGCCCAGAGCCCGAAGCGGGGCTCGAACTCACGGATTGCGAGATCGTGACCTGAGCTGCAGTCGGACGCTTAACCGACTGAGCCACCCAGGCACCCCTGGTTTATCATTTTAAAGAACATCCCACAGAGTACACAAATGTACCCCTCTGTATTACCCATGTTCATGTTAGTATAGATTACTAACATATAGTGATATATCTCTATCTATCTATCTATTCATCCATCCACCATCTGTCTATGCCATGCCATTAGCACACCTAACAAATAAATAAAAATGCCTTAATGTTTCCTGATATACAATCCATACTCAAATATTGTGATTTTTTTCCAGCTTTTTCTAATAAAAATCCAAACATGGTATACACATTAATTGAGTTACGTCATTAAGACTCTTTTATTTTTTTATATGAGATTCAAATTTTATTTGTGTTTTTAATTAATATGAAATTTATTGTCAAATTGGTTTCCATACACCACCCAGTGCTCCTCCCAACAGGTGCCCTCCTCAATGCCCATCACCCACTTTCCCCTCCTTCCCACCCCCCATCAACTCTCAGTTTATTCTCAGTTAAGACTCTTTTATTTTATCTATTTATATTTTATTTTATCATATCTAATAATATGACATTTGCCTTTCTGTCATTTTTTTTTCAAAACTAGATTATTTGTCTTGTAGAATGTCCTACACGATATATTTTGCTCATTGTTTCATCCTGGTGTTATTTTACATGTACCCCAACAAAATTTAGAAGTAAGGGAAAGAAAGGGAGACAACACTACCAAGAGGACTAGGGCTTTCAGGAGACCCCCTTTTCTGCAGCCAAGCTGGGGAATTGTTATGAGGTCACATATCAAGACAATCTTTCCCAAGACTGAAGACAGAGGAAAGGGACATCTCAGCAGACCTGTGGCTTCTCACATATCCAATGATACCAATACGCATAGCACGTAGTAGAGGACCAAGAGCCAGAACCCATCAGGAAGGCACAGTCATAGTGAGAAGATCTGGTATCATGCCAGTTGCTGTGAAAACAAACACAAGGATCAGCCCAGTCCCTTAACCACAGTGCTGGGCAAGCCACACTCAGCCATGCCCAGCTGGGCTCACCAACAAGATCCCAGAAGAGAATAAGGCTACTGGCAAAGGTCTTTCCTTGGGGATATGTGACTAATCCTAAAAGTATAATATCCTAACCATATATTACAGCACTGTGTTTACATGAAGGAAATATTTACATCGGGAGCTTTATCATTATCTGTTGTGTGGGGCCATCCTGGGCACTGTAGGACATTGAGTGGCATGGCTGGTCTCTACCCACTCTCCATTGTGACAACCAAAAATATTGCAGTGCCAGATGTCTCTAGGAAGAAATCACCACCTTTTGAGCACCACTGTTTTATAATAATCATCTGGTGCAACTTCTTGAATTATAAATGAAACAAATGAGGCCAAACTGGACAAATGACTTAACATCCCTGGATCTCTGAGATTAAGTTTGAGAACATGATGCATTTGAATGTCTGGTGTATAACAGGTGACAAGTCTGTCAAATGATCCCATACTCTCTTTCCTAAACATTTCTTGAAATGCTTATAACACTCACTCACTCATTAATTCCAATATAGTTCATTGTGCACCTGCTGTGTACCAAGCCCTGTACTGGAAACTGGAGACACACCCATGTGTTGGAAGCCTGTTCTGCCCTAAAGTAGCAGCCTGTCTGATGGGCAAGACATACATAGGCAAAGGAAGATCATAATTAACACAGCTACAAAATTCTACATAGGGTATGACTGGGATATTAAGGGAGTTGGATTAATTCATGCTGGGCACAGGATGGGTTCTTCCATGAAGCTTGACACGAGCCAGTGAAAGATGTTCCAGATAGATGACATGGCAGGAACAAAAGTATAAAGATAAGATACAAGACAATATCGAAAAAGATGAGTCATTTACCACATAGCTGTGGCAAGGGGGTGGAGAGCCCTTGGGAGTGTAGGAGATGTGGGTATAAAGATGAATTGGCACCCACTATGTGGGAATTGAAAGGTGCCATCTGAAGATTCTAGGTTATCCATGTGGCACTGAGGAATCGGGTGTTTCCAAAAAGTATATCAAGGGCGTGTTTTAGGAGGATGGCCCCTTGAACTTGACTAGAGCATGGGTTGATGAAGGTAAGACTAAGTACAGGATATACAGCAATTGTCCTGACCTGAGCTGAGGCAGAAGCAGTGGAAGTGAAAGAGATAGCAGATGTACTCAAGATGGTCCAGGAGGCTTAGCGTGTGGTTCTGATAAAGTGTGTAGACACGAAAAAAGTCCAAAAACAGATGATGACCAGAATGTGAGGTCATTGAATCATACGTGGAGGGGTTAGGACTGGATCCCCTGGGAGTGATTCCTTGGGTGTGTTCTATAGGACACTAGAAGCTCCAGATATATCCAGATGAGCTGTGCCTCTCAATAAGCTTGGTACCTCACACACTGTCTACTCCCTCCTTAGAGTGTACAATTCTCTTCAATGTATTAAAGGCACTGAGACTTCCTACAATAAAGAACTTCCTATTTAATGTTGTTTAATTATGGTTTTTACACACACACACACACACACACACACACACACACATCTGCAGCTAACAAAATAGCAATAAGCATGACAACTGGAAATATGACAGGAAGTTTGGTTCAGGCCAAAATCAGACCCTTGAGGCAATTTGAGAATCTGTGGGAAGATGTCTTCAAGATTCAATGGGACAGACAAGCTCAGGTGTTCTGAGTCCAACAGAGACACTCACATGAAGGTAGGGACTGAGCCATCTTGCCACTTGTGAATGCCCTTTGGGTATTGTTTCCTGAGGCCAATCCAGTAGCCATTATTTTCCTTTGGACTCAGGAATTTCTGCATGAGAAGAAGGCAAAGTAAGTCAGGAAAGACTACATCCAGAGGTGAGAATGGCAGTGGAAGCCATCCATGAAAGGGACTAAGACCTAGGGGACCCCATGGGCAAGGATGTCCTCCAATGTCACCACTGAACACATTGGCTTAAAGCTCTAGGTAGATGACCATTTCCACCATTATTATGACCTGTGTAATTAGCAAATTATGGACACTTACAGTCCTCAGGCTTTTCATTTGTAAAATGGGGATAAAAATGGCAGGTGCCTTCCAGGATTTTCTGAAACTTCAATGAGGGAAGAAGAGCCCAGTATGGCTCCTAGATGAGCACTGCCTGGTTAAAGGGTAGATAGGATTATTCAAGGGCATGGTTAACAGGGTGAGGAATCTGGACACTACTCCATATAAAATGTTCTGGCAATCAGTTGGATTCCACTGACAAACATTGAGTCCGCTGAACCATACTGAGTGTGTCCAATCTGGTTCCAGGCAGTATGGACTCAAGAATGAGTCAGAACCACCCCTAGCCGGGAAGTTCTCCATGTGCAAGGAGATGAACCAGGGATCTGGCAGCATAGTCCAGTATTAAGGAAGAGGGGGTGGGAAGGATGTTGAAGGACAAAGTTTGATCTGATGAAGAACAGGTAGGAGCTGTCCAGGTAGATAGAAGGAAGCATTCCAGACAGAAGGGCCACCATGAAGAATCATTCAGAAGCAGGACTGAATACTGGGCAACGCTGCATGCTGAAACAGCGGAAGGACATTATGAAGGACAGAATGCAGGATTTGCACTGGATCCTACAGGGAAAAAGGACATGAGATTGCAATGACTTGACGGGTGTCCAGAGCACCCCTCCCTGCTTCTCACCTGCTCTGCTTGGCTGTTGATGATGACCAGGTGAGCACCCTTCTCTGCACAGTGATCCTTGGCTTTGAACCAGCTCAGTTCTTGTGTGGAAAATTGATAGCAGGAGCCCTGAAATGCCATCCAGTTTTCACGGCAGGGCTCGCAGGAGGATTCTGGAGAAGGGGAGGGACATCAGCTCTGTTGAGGCTACAGGCTGCACTGGCCTCCAGAGGTGAAATGATCCAAACCTGTTCATCCGTGCCTCTTTGCCAAAATGAGCACAGTAGCTTCCCATGTGTTCATGCAAGAGCCGGGCCTTACCAGATGGCAGAGTGATACATGCAAGGGGCCTCACACTTTATGTTGGCATCCACCTTGACAGAGGATCGATTAAAACAACCCAACACCCGCTCGTGTGTTATAAGAACCACTACCATCAGCAGGGCTGAAGACAACAGCAGTCCTCTTCCAACTCCCAGTTCCCACCACCCAGCCCACCCTGCCTCCTTACCGTTGCCTGCCCGCACAGCTTCCGTTTGCCGGAACACCTCTCCCCACACGATGTCCCGCTCGTGCCCAGCATCTGCCAGACCCTGCACAACTAAGAGGCCCACAGAGAAAGGCGGATCAAGACCTGGTGGTGCGTGTGGGAAGGAAGCCCTCCGTTTCGTTCAGCACTCACATTGGATGTCCATTTGCTTGAGGTCTTCCTGCATCTTGTTGGAGAACAGCAGTACTAGGAGAGACACGTGCTGATGTGCTCTAGACCTTTCAGCACCTGGTTCTTTTCCCACTCCCCAAACTGCAGGCTAAGACGAGGAGGGCAGGTCCCCTCTAAAATCATGAAGTCCAGCGATGCAGTCCAGCCACCCCCTTACTGACCCATCTCTGCCCCAGCCCTGTAGGGCCTGCTTCTCAAGACTCGGTCCATGTGATCACCCATTTCCCACTGGCTCACCACCTTACCCTCAGCCAGGACCACACCTAGGATGAGGTCGAACAGAAGCAGCATCAGAGTCATTGCCAGGCAGAAAAACTTCCAGGGGTCATCCTGGGGCAGCCTTTGGTCCCTCTGTGCTGCGGGGAATGCGGCAAGTATGAGGCGGTGCACATGGTCTGCCAGGATCATGCCAGGAATGTGGAGGGATGAGGGATGGGCCTGAACCATGCCCTGGAGTGGGAAGCAAGGAGCAGTCGCTGGTACTGAGGGCACCTACTCCTGCCCTGGGCCTCTTGACTCACCCGGTTCCCCCTGGATGGGCGGATATTTTCTTTCCATGGTGTGAGGTCCTGTGCGTGTGTTCACCTGTGGCTGCAGCTCCTTCTGGTCTAGCTACCCACAGCCCTTCTGGTTATTGTTGAAGACACGCCCATCCTATACTAGGAAATGCCACCCCCCACGTAAACCATCAGATGTTTCCTTCCTGGCTCAGTGAGGCCCCCAAGGTCTCTAGATGGCTTATCACCAATTCACGCCACCGGGAGATGGCATTAGCATCTTGGAAAAGGTGTTCTGTCCCAAGTATTCTCTGCAGCTGTCATTTCTCTCTCGGTTCGGGGGACAGTAGCCGCCCCAGAAATCTGCTTCGAAGTTTGTGGTGCATTTGCACCTTTAGGCTTCTGGTTCCATTTGTTTCAAAAAATCCCCCATTTTCTCAGAGATAAAATTGTAGTAATTTCAGCACTGGAGTTACGTTTATGCTCTCTCAGAGCACGTGGCCACTCCTTTCCCCACACGTTGGCTTTGTGACGTTACATCTTAAGTGGAGAATGCGATGGGGTAAGAAGAGGCAAGCTCATGTCGATGGAGAGGCTTCTATTTACCAAACCCACTGTTAGGAAACGTTCGTACATCGTGCCATTTCACATGTCTTTTTCTCTCTGAGTGCCATTATGATTTTTCTCCTTTTCTTTGGTTTTCAGCAGGTTGCCTAGAGTGTGTGTGTGTGTGTGTGTGTGTGTGTGTGTGTCTCCATATGCTGTTTGGAATTCACCCAGCTAGGATTTTCTGAGTTCCTTCAATCTGTGCTTTATCTTTCATGATTTTTATAAAGTTTTCAGAGCCCCACACCTCCTACTCATTTACTCTGATGACATGTAATACACTCCCCTAACCTATCAACCTCAGTTTCCCTATTTATAAAATGGGAATAAGTATCCCCCACCGATCAGGGATGTTCTCTGCTTAGAGATCACGGTATCTGGTGATTCACAAGCCTCCCATACATACAGCTACGGGTATTTTGAGAGGCACACTAATACTCCTAGACTTGGCCAAGCAGGACGCCTACCTGGGTCCTGAACAACAGGGGGCCCTCAGTTTCAAAAACATTCCTCGAGGGAAGTCCTCCTCTGCTATCCAGGGTCAGACAAGACTGTCAGTGGCTTCCAGAAAGAGCACTCCAGCCCCCCAGGACCACAGTGAGTTCAAGTGGGTCTTGGCCATAGGAAAGAATTGTCTCAAACTTTTCACTCCCCTCTGGTGCCTGTCACCTTCCAGGGACAACCCTGGTCCCCATGTCTATTTTGGGGGGCACTCTTAAACCTCAAACACCACAAAAACACTACATCCATGAGTTTTATTACAGGATGTTCAACTCCAGACTTGAAAACTGCACTCTGGCCAGTGGGAGTGGCTCGGTCAATAAACTCCACACCAGGCATCTATTGAGTCTCTACCAAGTGCCAGCAGCTGTTACAGGCGCTGGGGACACAGAGATATATCGCATCCAGTCCCAGACCCAGCAAGGATGAGCCATCGTGCTCTGGGGCAAGGCTGTGAGGGCGACATCTGCTGGTCACCATGGGAAATGTGGTCCCTGGCGCTGGAAGGATGATGAAAAAGGCCTTCTCTGGGCTGATAGCAGAGGGAGGGGAATTCCTGCCAGAGGGACGGAGACCAGTAATGTAGAGAATGGGACACTGTGTGGTTGGGTTACGTCCACATGCTGGGAGAGCTTGGGGGAGATAAGCTACGGGCCTGAAAGCTGGACAATGGGGTTTGGAATGGATCCTGCAAAGGACAGGACATGCCCCTGCACTGTCTTGGAGAAGGGCCCTAAGGCCCACCTGTCCCCACCTGTTATGTTTGACCACTGGTAGTGACTAGGTGAGCACCCTCCTGTGCAAGGGAGACTTGCCTGATTCCAGAAAAGTTGTCTGAGGAGAAGTAGTAGCAGGAGCCCCCAAACATGGGCCAGGCATTTGTCTGGGCTCACAGGTGGATTCTGGAGAAAGGGCAGGTTCCCCTAAGGGCTGAATATTGGACATGTCTCCTTCAATTCTACCACCCTCATTTTGCATCTCTAGGCTAAAATGAGGTGGGAGCATTTTCAATTTCTTGAATGTACCAGACTCTCACCCCAGGTCCCATCACATCCCTCATGCCTCCCTCCCATCTGCCTCAACTAATTGGTCTCAGATCACCTGCCACCTCCTCCAGGAAGCCTTTCGTGATTACCCCATCCCTGGCTGGGTCTGGTGCCTCTCTGACTCCTCACTTCCCCCGAGATCCCCTATCATACAGTGTTGTCCTTACCTGGTTACGGGTCGCTGTCTCCCGTGACACTGTGACATCATGAGGGCAGGGACAGTGCCTCACTGGTTCCATGCTGTATTCCCAACATCAAAAATGATTCCTGCACATAGTAAATGTTCAATAAAAATGCATTAAAGAAAACAGTGAAGGAAGGCATGCAGTGAGTGCTGTGAGACCCCACAGTGCAGGTGGCAAAGGAGGGACATGCCACCTGAGCTGAACTCTGAAGGATGAAAAGTCTCCCGCACACGGTGCCAGGGACGGAACGGCAGGCAGAGGAACCAGCAGAGCCAAGGCATGGAGAAGTGTCCAGAACGGGCTCAGAGGAGGCTGGGGAGTCAGACTGGACCCAAAATGTGAAGGGACTTGGAGGCACCGCAGGACCACGCCTCTAGGGCCCAGGAGGAGAGAGTGGGCTGGAAGGAGGTGCCAGCCTGGACTGAGGTCCAGCCAACACTCTCCTCTAAGCTCTATCCCACTGGGACAGCAGAAGAGCCGGAATGTGGGGGGAATCTGGGGGATTTTCTGGCACAACTCAAATCGGGAAAGGCATCAGAGAAACACACGGTCAACCAAGAAATGAGCTCAGGACGAAGGAGAAATCTCTTTTATTGCTGCTTCTGGATGGCCAGAGAGGTCAGGATACCAGGCTAACATCGCACACGGGAGTCAATACCAAGCCCCAGGAGGAGTGGAGACCAAGGTCTCAGTTCAGCTGCAGCTTGCAGCCCTGCCTGGAGAGGGCGCTGTGGCCCCGGACAAGTGGTTTGGCCTCTCTGGGCCTCACCTGCTCTTCTGTGAAATGGGGCTGAATGAGGATAACAGACACCATGTGTGCAGAGCTTGGCACCCAGTAGGTGCTTGGTCGACACGAGCTCCTCTCCCCGCTCAGCGCCCATTTCAAATGTTTTCTTGAACGATGGGCACCCTGCTTTCGTTTGTCTCACAGGTATTTCCTGCTCACCTGCTGTGTGCCCGGCAGTGAGTGTGTGGCCACCGGAGATAAACGGCCAATAACCAAAGTCGCTTTGAGCCACAGCCTTGCAGCTCTGCTCAGCTGTTCTCCCAGACAGGCCCGTGCATTTCTGGGTCTCGCCACCGGGTCTGACCAGGGGTGACCGAGGAGCATTGTTCAAGTGGCTCTGTCCCCCAGACGACCATCAGCCCTTGCTGGTGCCAGAGCCTTTGCTCACAGCTGCAGACGGAGAGGTGGCTCAGACCCAGCCTGTCCCCAAGAGTAGAGCCCTGCACCTGCTTCCCTCCACCACACCGCGCCCCTGTGTCTTCCACCTGAGCCCAGACACAAGTACAGGACGGCGCCCTCTAGTGTTGGTGGTGAGTTCACTGTCAGTGGCTTTCCTTCCTGGCTCTTTGTACCTGGATGGCTCTCAGGGAGGTCTGGGGGCTGTGGCGTCCTGGGAGTCGGTTGTATCTTCACGGCATTTATCTCCCAGATTTGAATGACCTCAGCGCTCGCTTGTCTCCCCCTCCTGTCCAGTTGCTCTTAGAGGTGGAGCTCGGGTCCAGTCACTTTCCATCTGTAGCACAAACCAGGGACACCGTGAGTGTTTATAGGACAAAACTCCCACTGCGGATTGCCCAGTTAAGTCAAGCTGAAGAAGTCTTCAAATCCTTGGTCATCGTCTTGCTTAAGAAGTCCCCCCTCATCCCCTCACGGTGCAGGGGGGAGGAAGCCTCATGCTTGATCTGCTCTTTGATAACTGGGTAAAGTTGGAACGCCCGCACACCAGCTGCTTAGTTTGATAAGCATGTCCGGCCTCGGTACCCAAAGACTGTGCACGAGGTAACTCTTATCTCCAGCTCAGAGGAAGTCCAGCCCCAGCCAGCATGTGTCCAACAGCTGTGTATGCAATGCCTGAGCCCTTCGCCAGGGAGCCCACCATGACTGACATACCTGCTCCTGTGAACATTACAGTAGAAGGGCGAGGGTGGATGATGGATAACTGAATGTAGACGAGAGGGTGAGGAGTTTGAGGGAAGGAAGGCGGTTGGCTGTAGGAGCCCAAAAACCAATCCACAGAGAGTAGGGAGGGTACAGGTGGGCATAGGGGGGAGGGTTCGTGGATAAAGTGACATTTCAGCTGCGACATTTGTTCCAGGGGCAGAGTGAGAGGAAAGGGTACACCAGGCCAAAGGCCAGCATGTCCAAAGGACCTGAGGCAAAAAGATGATTGTCCATCCAAGGAACAGAGTAAGGCCGACATGACAGAGTCTTGGGCAGCAAGAGGGGTGAGTGGCTCAAAATGGCCTAAAGTGGCAGATGGGGATCAGATTACAGAGTACGTTACCCCATAACCCCAACGGGCAGTAGACGACACACAGTTTACAAGAGGGAGACTGGCTGTGATGTCAGTGAATTTCAGATAAATTGGGGAATAGCCATTCACACCTCAGGGGGACCTTGCAGCACACGGACTTCCCATAGGGTTGTAGTGAGAGGCTAGTTTGTTCTCTCAGCCAGTTTTATTGAACACCTATTAGGTGCCCGGCTGGGGGGACACAATGCTAAGCAAGTTCAGATTGGTCCTGCCCTCTCAGGGCTGCCAGTGTAGTGGGGAAGGAGGGGCGGTGTTGGCCAGGTAATACCCATAACTGCAGTGAGCCTGCTGCAGAAGTAGAATTGTCAGCCGCCCTCGGAGCTCTGGACACCCCCACCCGCATAGTCAGCAGCGCTGAGCGATCACAGCGGCCACGATCGGCAGCAGGTGCTTTGCACACTTGGGTTCTGCTGCCCGGAGCCCCAGTGTGCATGTTGTAGCATTCAGCTGTTTGCAGCTCTGGGAATCCTGTGGGGGAAGAGAATGTCACCTCAGTTGCCACTTCTGTCTCTTGATGTTAATCAAATGGCCAGGTTCGGGCTTGAGTCAAAGTCGGAAAACTATCTGGGGACCAGTTCTCCAGAGGGGGGTGAATCCCTGGCCCTGTCTCCACCTTGGCCCTGGGCTGTGCATCAGATCTCATCTGCCTGCAGGTCTGTGGCTGATCCACAGAGACTCTTTAATTTCCACAAATGAAGTGGAGGGTGGGGAATTGTGAGCCAACTTTTAATGAGTCCTTAAGTGTCACTGAAAATCCCATGGCTTGTTCACTAACAAAACTTGGAATTGGTTTCTAGGGATTATTATGCCAGCAGAGTTTGGCAGATTGTGCTGGGTGCATGTGCCATTGGGCTCCTTAATGCCAGTCATGTCTATGATATTTTTAATCTATCTGTGTTCTCAAGGAAGCATGCCAAGGAGCCCCGACTGAAGGCACAGAGAATGTTGGGTGGGGCTGGAGATGGCCAGTTTAGATGAATTCCAATTGCTGGTTAAGGAGATCCCATGACATCACCTCTGTTGAATTCCCTGGGAACTTGTTTTCCTTTGTTTTCTTCTTGTTCTATAATTTGTTGATTTCATTTATTAAACAGAGATGGGGTGCCTGGGTGACTCAGTCAGCTGAGCATCCACCTTCGGTTCAGGTCATGATCTCGGGGTTTATGGGTTTGAGCCCTGCTTGGGGCTCTGTGCTGACAGCTCAGAGCCTGGAGCCTGTTTCAGATTCTGTGTCTCCCTCTCTCTCTGCCCCTCCCTCCCCATTCTCTCTCTCTCTCTCTCTCTCTCTCTCTCTCTCTCTCAAAAATAAATAAACATTAAAAAAATAAGAAATAAAATAAAATAAAAATGAAAAACAGAGACCAGCTGGCCACCAGTGCAAATTGTTCATTTGTCTTCAGGTTCTTAAACACAGAGTAACAGGCAAGAGGATACTTGTGTAGTAACATGGATAGCTTCCTGCTTTAGGGCACAGACTCCCATCAGACTGCCATGGGTTCAAATCCTGACCTTGCCACTTTCTGGCTGTGTAAACTTGGTGAAGTAAATTTGACCTCTCTGAGCCTCCAACTGCAGGTGGGAAAGGAAAGCTTAATGGCACCTGTCTCATAGTGCTCAATGAATGTTGGGGAGTATCAGCACAAAATGAACAAACCTTTTAGAATCTCTACAAGTTAAGAGAGTTTTCTTCGAGCCCAAGTTAGGACAGCTGTCTGGGAAACACGACCTTCACAGAGAGTGCTCCTGAGAATGAACAGTTATTCCAGGGTTGCATCCTTTTTTGTATCTTGCAAAGGCCCAAAAGATTATGGATTATACATTAGCACTAAATGCAGTGCACAGTACATAGGCAGGAATCATGAGTTTTATTGTAAAGGAACACGGGGAACAGGAAGATTGATCGATGTCTCAAGGACAAGATGGTTTTCCTTTAAGCCACTCATTCACGAAGCAGATGCACAATGCGTGACTGTGGGCCATAAATCAGGCAAAGTTTATGTACAGTGATGCTGACTTACAAAGAAATCAAGGGGCGCCTGAGTGGCTCAGTGGGTTGAGCGTCCAACTCGTGATTGGGGCTCAGGTCATGATATCACGGTTTGTGAGATGGAACCCCATGTCAGACTCTGTGCTGATAACTCAGAGCCTGCTTCGGATTCTCTCTCTCTTTGCCCCTCCCCTGCTCGTGCACTCTCTCTCTCTCTTCCAAAATAAATAAACATCTTAAAAAAAGAAAGAAAGAAATCAAAAATGGCTTCCCTTACATGTCAGGCCTTTAGAGAGTTTTTCTCCCATCAAGAATATTGTTTTATCACTTATTAGAGTCCTGTAGGTATCTGAGCCAACCAACCACACCATGTCTTGAGGACTCATCCATTCACTTATTCAACCAACATTGACTGAGTGCTTTCTCTATTGCAGGCTAGGGAACTCAAGCACAGAACAAGCAAGATGAGGTCCCTGCCCTCCTGGCATCTATCTTGAAGTGGGAAGAACATAATTCACAAGAATAGGAGCAAATAATCAAAGAGTTACACATTTATATTCATGTCTTAAAGGGAATGAAAAGCATGCTGTGATCTTAAAGCACTGTGTTCTAGGCATTGAACTCAATGCCTCCCGTGTTTATGAGATTGTTGCTCTCCACATCTGATGAGTGACTGAGACTTGCAGGTCCCAGGAGAGGAAGAGTTTTCTCATGACTAAAGTCCAAAAAGGAAATGGTCCACCCAGGGGGTAAGGAGGGCTTCAAATAGAGGTCTGGAACACCCACCATGTGATTGGGGAAATGACTCCCCCATTAGATATGGAAGGAGTGACAGTCTCCTAAATTCCTTTCTGACTGAATGGAGATTCAGTTGTCAGGGACAGAAATGTAAATTTTAGCCAGATAAATAAATAAATAAATAAATAAATAAATAAATAAATAAAACCCCCCAAAAACCAAAAAACCAGAAATCCATTGACTCCTGTCCGAGGACATGCAAAGATTGGGGGAGGTGACCTCAGGACTCTGATCATGGCATCACAGCTCTCTTCTTTGAAATTTCCACATGTGGTTTTATTTCTTTCTGTCTTTGGACAGATAAGCCTCATTCCAATTACTCTAGATGGTGGAGCTCACAGAGGGGAAAGAGGGCTTCTCTCTCCCACCACCCACATGCTTTTGTTTTAGGACAAAAACCAGTACTTACTTTTCCTTCTTTTGTGGAATAGCCACACCTAATTTATTTTTTTTTTTAAGGAATAAAAATTTATTGATAATTCCTGGGATGGTGGTTAGCCCTTCCCAACCTAGAGGGAGGAAACAACACTGTAGGAAATCACTCAGAAATTACACTGTCCCAACACCTTTGGCCAACATAGGAAGGAGCAAAACTCATTCTCTCAAAAATTGGTCAGGCTCTGTTCATCCAAGAAGGGTTGGGTGGATAGATGCAGAAGGGACCATCACATGATACTGGGGGTAGCATGGGGGTGTGCTAGACCCCAAGCCTCATCAAGGATAAGAAATGAGCCTGGTGACCAGAAACTCCACCTCCAGAGAAGAAGTGGATCGTTTTTGAGGAGGCAGCTTGGGGTCCAGCCACACCTAAAGGTTTTGAGACTTGTGTAGTAGGTGTGAATGAGTGAGGTAACCTTTGACAAAATTACATTCCCCTCACCCCCGACCCCTGGCCACCACAAATCTATTCCTTTTCTATGACTTCACGTTTTTTTTACATTCTGTGTATGAGTGAGGTCATATACAACATTTGCCTTTCCCTGACTTATTTTACTAAGCATAATGCCTTCAAGGTCATTTATGTTGTCATAGAAGACAGGACTTCCTTCTTTTTATGGCTGAGTAATATTCCATCATATATGATGAGGGAACATAAGGCAAACTGAGGGCAAAGTACAAGCTAGCACACTGCCCCCCCCACCACCACCACCGGGAATATGTGTGACACTTCTGGCTACCCAAGAGCAAAGGAAAGGGGTTCATGTGCTTGCCGTGGTGATGTGGGAAACTAAGGCAAATGAAAAATCAAATTCCCTTACCACCTACAGCCCATTGACAAGTCTTTGAAATGGGCAAAGTGACCTCCCTCTAGGAGCTCAGCTGCCTCTATGATGACACTTTGCTGGGGCAAAAGGGAATCTTGGCTTAACATTATCCTGACTCCCCAGGATCCTGTGAGTCTCCTTTAACATATAAAAATTCCTTTGCTAACCTCCTTTATTTTTCATCCCCAAGTATATGTTGGCAACCATACTCCAAGCTTATGGCCTCCTGATACACATCTGAAGGGTCTCATGACTGAGGTTTTACTAAACAATAATAAATGGTGTGTCCGTAGCAACAGCTAGCCCCTCAAGGTCCTAGAAACCTTGCTTCCAAAATTCCTTAGAGACTTACTCTATCCCTGATGCCCTCCCAACTTGAAGGTATATAACCAGTTACCCGTCACAACCCCAGTGCAGCTCCTTCTGCCCACGGGTTCTGTAAATGTGTTTTAATAAAATCACCTTTTTGCACCAAAGGTGTCTTCAAGAATTCTTTCTTGGCCATTGGCTCTGGACACCCACCATCACCCCAAAACCCCATCAGTATACATGGGAATATATGTACACTCCATTACACATTATATCTAGGTTGTTTCAGTGTCTTGGCCACTGTGAGTGATGAAGCAATGACCACACAGGTTCAGATGTCGTTATGTGATCGTGATTTCACTTCCTCCAGATAAATTCCCAGAAGCGAGATTTCTGGATCACCTGGTAGTTCTAGTTTTAATATCTTAAGAAACCTCCATACTGTTTTCCAGAGTGACTGCAGCGATTTCCAATCCCGCCAAGGGTGCACAAGGGTTCTGCTTTGTCCACATCCTTGAGAGTCACTGTGATCTCTTACCTTTTTGACAATAGCCTTTCTAACATGTGTGAGGTTACATTTCAATGTGGTTTTTAAATTAATTTATTTTTTTTAATTTTTTAATATTTATTTATTTTTCAGCAAGAAAGAGACAGAGCACAAGCAGGGGAGGGGCAGAGAGAGAGGGAGACACAGAATCCAAAGCAGACTCTAGGCTCTGAGCTGTCAGCACAGAGCCCAACGCAGGGCTCCAACCCATGAACCGTGAGATCAAGACCTGAGCCGAAGTCGGACGCTTAACCGACGGAGCCACCCAGGTGCCTCTAATTTATTTTTTAAATTGACGTATAGTTGACATACAAGGTTACAATCGGTTCAGACATACGGCATGGTGATAGGACAAGTCTGTACATAAATGTGGTTTTGGTTTGCATTCCCCTGTTGATTAGTGATGATGAGAATCTTTTCATGTACCTACTGAGCAGCATCTTCAGGTCTAGGAGGTGTGGGGAGAGAGCGAATGCATGGTCCTCAGCCTCCAGCCTGGCTCCAGGATTCTCTGAACCCTCAAACCCCACCAGATCTGAAGTCTGCCTCCCCCTTCCAGTCCAGATATCTGACACCCAAGGATCAAGGGGAATTGGCCCAGCACCCACCACTCACTGTCCCCAGACCGGGTCTCTCCACCCCGTCCTCTGCCTGGCCTGTGTTCCCCATTCAGGAAGCCAGAAACTTCCCCCAGTGAGCTCAGCTGCACTGCCAGTAGCTGACATGGGGGAGCTTGGGTGTGGTAAGGCTGGCCTCAGGGGGAGGAGGACAGCCTTGCTGCCACTGCCAGGGGCCAGATCCAGGTCTGCCGGCCTGTGAGCTGCTCTTCTGTTTCTAGAAGTTCTCCTCTCCTCCCTTAGTCTTCTCATTAGTGCTTCCAGACACTTCCCCAAGCCCATCCTCTACCCTCCACACACCATGATGCCCTTCTTCCTACAGGTGGCCATGGTGTATGAATAAGAACACCATTCCGTGTGCCAGTCCTTGAAGTAAACACTGCCCTTGAGTCTTCTCGGAAACTGCTTCCAGCAGCCTCTGAGGTGGGTTCATCTAGAGTCCCCACTACACAAATGATGAAACTGAGGCTCAGAGTTTAGTTCCCTCACCCACAGCCAAGTCCTCTCTTCAGGGGCAGAGCTGGGATTTGAACCAGCTGTGCCTGACCCCAGGGCCTGTGTTCTCACTGTCACGCTGCCTGCCTCCGTTCTGATCCGTGTTCTGACCCTGTTCACTCCCCGCTCTTTGTTAGGGAGGCTCTTAATCCTGCTGGGTCCGACTCCAACTTCCAGGGGTGGATCACAGGAAGTACCTCCCAAGCTGGGGATCAAGAGGAGGGTACAGCTCCCCCCTGCCTCCCACCCCATCCTGACAGCAGTCAGGCTGTCCCAACCCGATGGCCATCTTTTCTTCCCCCAATCTCTCGCCCAGCTTGGTGGGCTCCTTCATTTGTGAGAGGGACACTGGGGGCACCTGGGTCACTCCAGTCAACCCAGGTCCCAGCAGGCCAGTCTTTTCTCCTTTGTCGGAATAATCCTGAGGAAAGTGACCATCAGAGGATCAGAGTCTCTGTCGGGCAAAGAACAAAGGAATTTGTTCCCATCATCCTGAGGGAAATTGATTCAAGGGAGGACAGGCAGCAGAGAAGAGCTGCCTGTTCCCCACAGATACACTCTCACCAGAGGATTTCCTGGTTCACCCTCTGACTCACTAGGTAGTGAATTTTCTGATGCTCACTTTCTTCCTGATAAGGCAGAAGAGATGGGCACATCCACCTGGCCTCCTGCCTGGATGCTGGATCCTAGACTAAAGCATGGCTTATGGGAATGATTTAAAATTCTCCACACACAACTGAGCCTTCCATACAAAGGAATGTTAGGGGAAGAGGCTAATGGGGTCAAAGGAGAAGAGCCATAAGCCTATAATCCAGCTTGTCTGGGTGGAGTAAAGGTGTATATTGACCGAGTCCTATCTCACTTGTTTCCTGCAGCCTGGCTGGAGGTGATGAGGGAGTATGAAGCAGGCTGAGGGCAAAATGCAGGCTGGCATACACACTCCCAGGTGGGATCTATGTGATATTCCTCAGACACTCCCAGCTACCCAAGAACAAAGGAAAGGGGTTTGAGTGCTTACCATGGTGCTGGGGAAACTAAGGCAAATGAAAAACTAAACTCTCTTACTGCCTACAGCCCATTGACAAGTCCTTGAAACCAGCAAAGTGACCTCCCTCTAGGAGTTCAGCTGCCTCTAAGATGACACTTTGCTGGGGGCAAAAGAGAACCTCAGTTTAACATTATCCCAACCTCAATGATCCTGTAAATCAACTTCCTTTATCTCAACTGCCCCAGGATATATGCTGGCAATCATACTGCAAGCTTATGGCCCCTGATATACATATAAAGGGTCTCATGACTGAGGTTGTATTAAATGGTAATTAGTGGCACTTCCCTAGCAACAGCTAGGTCCTGGAAAGGTTGCTTCCAAAATTCCTTAGAGACTTACTCTATCCCTGACCCCCTCCCAACCAGAGGGTATATAATGAGGTACCCATCAGGACCCGAATGCAGCTCTTCCTGCCCATGGGTCCTGTCCCCATGCTTTAATAAAATCACCTTTTTTGCACCAAAGAAGTCTTCCAGAATTCTTTCTTGGCCGTCAGCTCCAGACCCCACGAGCCCCCCATCACCCCAAAACCTCATCAGAGGTTTGGCTCCCTGGGCCAGGAGCTTCAGTGCAGCCCTCAGACACAGCAGGTGCCCTGAGCTGCCCCCCCTACTCTCAGTCATTCTCCTTTGTCCTTGAAAGGAAACTGCTGCTGCCCTTCAGACCTCCCACATTTCTCTTCTTTTCCCGAATCAGCACAGAGACAGATCTGTAGATGGTTTATCATGAAATAAAATGTGGGAAAGAGAATCTAGGCATCTAGGTGAGAAGGGAATAGCGGTAAGCTGCCTCTCCAAAAGTGATCTTCTTTCCAAGGTCATGGACACTCCCTGGGCTGCTCCCGGGCACCATGCTTCCTGTCCTCATGTCACTTTAGCCTCCAATGTCCTATAGCCCCTCCCAAATGTGGTCATTCTTGAGATTCCTTTAGAGTTAATGGAAAGGTCACTTCCCAACACTTTTATTTACTTTTCATTTAAATTTTGAAGTTAAGAATTGGATTCAACAGGAAGGGAAAAGAAAAATCAGGATTGTTGAGTGGTTTCTATTTCCTATGGTCCTGGGGCTATCAGAGCTTTATAACCCTCTTTGAGGCTCCTAAGCTAGGGTTCTGCTGGCACTTAAATCCCAATGTCACTGTGTTTAAAATTAGTTTTCTTGGGGCACCTGGGTGGCTCAGTCGGTTGAGCGTCTGACTTCGGCTCAGGTCATGATCTCACAGTCGTGAGTTCGAGCCCCGTGTCGGGCTCTGTGCTGACAGCTCAGAGCCTGGAGCCTGTTTCAGATTCTGTGTCTCCCTCTCTCTCTGCCCCTCCCCCACTCATGCCCTGTCTGTCTCTCTCTCTGTCAAAAATAAACATTAAAAAAAATTTTTTTAAATTAGTTTTCTTTCCTTAATGCCATTCTGCCTGACCAACTTTAAAAATGACATCTTTAAAATAGAGAGAGCAACCAAAATCAGATTCTTAACTATAGAGAACAAACTGGTAGCCACCAGAGGGGATTAAGGAGTGCACTTGTGATGAGCACGGAAACAAGTGTTGAATCACTGTATTGTACACCTGAAAGTAATATAACACTGTATGGTAAGTATAGTGGAATTGAAAACAATTTTTTAATGTTCATTTATTTAGGAGAGACCACAAGTTGGGGAGAGACAGAGAGAGAGGGAGCCCATCTGAAGTGGGCTCTGTGCTGACAGCAGAGGGCCCAATGCAGGGCTCAAACTCACAAATCCAAATCGCAAGATCATGACCTGAGCTGACCTCGGAAGCTCAACCCACTGAGCCACCCAGGTGCCCCCCCTTCCAAAAATAATTTTTTTTTAAATTTTTTTTCAACGTTTATTTATTTTTGGGACAGAGAGAGACAGAGCATGAACGGGGGAGGGGCAGAGAGAGAGGGAGACACAGAATCGGAAACAGGCTCCAGGCTCTGAGCCATCAGCCCAGAGCCTGACGCGGGGCTCAAACTCACGGACCGCGAGATCGTGACCTGGCTGAAGTTGGAGGCTCAACCGACTGTGCCACCCAGGCGCCCCCAAAAATAATTTTTAAATGACCTCTTCAAAGAAACCTGTGAGAATCACATGACCACATTTTTATACTGACCTTCAATTCTTATGCTCATGCATAAATATTTACACACTAGTTACAGAAGTATGTTGATATTACATACATGCCCTATGCTTCTCTGTAGACATCATAACTTTTTACCAGCTACATAATATTGGTTCATCATCCACCCTTGACCTATCCAAAAGGTATATATGGGAAAAAGAAAAGAATTTAAAAAGAATACACAGTGGATAGAAAATATGAAAAGTCAGGGGCAATAAACTTTTTAAAATATTTATTTATTTTTGAGAGAGAGAGAGAGATTGAGAGAGAGAGAGAGACAGAGCACAAGCAGGGAGGGGCAGAGAGAGAGGGAGACACAGAATCTGAAGCAGGCTCCAGGCTCTGAGCTGTCAGCACAGAGCCCGAGGTGGGGCTCAAACCCATAGACTGCAAAGTCATGATGTGAGCTGAAGTCAGATGCTCAACCAACTGAGCCACCCAGGCACCCCAGTGGCAATAAACGTCTAATGTAAGAATTACTCCTAATGTACGAGTAAATGTAATTGGGTTAGAATCACCAGTTAAAAGAGAGTTTTTAGATTTGATTTAAATAAGAAACAAATGTCTTGGGGTTCCTGGCTGGCTCAGTCAGTGCAGCATGCGACTCTTGATCTCAGGGTGGTGAGTGCAAGTCCCATGTTGGGTGTAGAGATTCCTTAAAAATAAAACCTTAAAAAAAAGAAGAAAGAAATGTCTTACAGTATGGTGTATACAAGACACTCAATTAAAACATAAGAATACGGAAAGGTTTAGAAAAAAGGGAATGGAAAGTGACTACTCACTAGGAACAGGGTTTTCTTTTAAGGTGATGAAAATGTTCTGGAACTAGATACAAGCAATAGTTGTTCAACATGGTGAACTTGCTGAGTGCCACAGAACCGTTCATTTCAAAATTGTTAATTTTATATGAATATCACCTCATATTTTAGAAAATACACAAAAGATATAGCCAACAAATATTAAACCTGGGGTGGCAATCCTATTATCAATATCTGATACAATTGAAGGGAAGAGTATCTTATGTCACAAAGATGCTATCTATTTTTAAGGGGTCAAAAAGATTGTCAGTAGACATAAACTCATCATACGTAAAGCAGTAAATGGTAACCCACAGTGGCATCAATTCCAATACTTGGAGCTTTTTTTATCTTAAAAATTGACAACTAAAGCAGACAAGACTCAGACTAAGGACTCTATTATCTAACTACTGAATCTTTGAACTATGGAGCACCTGTGTGGCTCAGTTGGTTAAGTGTCTGACTCTTGGTCTCAGCTCAGGTCATGATCTCACTGTTCCTGAATTCGAGCCCCAAATGAGGCTCTGCGCTGAGGGTGGAGTCTGCTCAAGACTCTCTCTCCCTCCCTCTTTCTCTCTGCCCCTCCCCCACTCATGCTCAAGCTCTGAATGAATGAATGAATGAATAAAAACTTGTTTTTAAAAAAAGTTTGAGCTATAAAATAGAGAGAGAAATGTACACCCAGGGAGGGAAAGACTCATTTTCTTCAAGCACATGGGGAATATTTATAGAAATTAATCATGTATTTGGCCCAAAAAATACTCAATGAATTCCAAAGTAATCTCTTTATGTGTTCAACTGCATTGCGGTAAGATTAAATGACCAAAAAAACAGCTTTAAAAAGGCACTTGTCTGCAGACCAAGTCAATGAAGCCACTTTTTGGATCAGCAAAGGAGCAGGTCTGGAGTGAAAATGAAGAATTTGGTTTAGACACAGTGAGTCTGAGATGGCTCATAACTTCCAAGTGGGGATGATCACTGAGTTGCCATCCATTTACCAGACTTTTATTGAATTAATCAATGTCTCTGTTCTCTGTCCCAAAGCACACTGGAAATGGCAAACATCCTGTTACTACACTCTGTTAGTTTCACTTAAAATTTTGCTTCAGGGGTACCTGGGTAGGTCAGTTGGTTAAGCGGCCAACTTCAGCTTAGGTCGTGATCTCATGGTCCATGAGTTTGAGCCCTGCATCAGGCTCTGTGCTGACAGTGCAGAGCCTGCTTGGGATTTTCTCTCTCTCCCTCTCTCTCTCTGCCCCTCCCCCACTTGTGTGAGTGCACTCTTTCTCTCAAAATAAATAAATAAACTTTAAAAATAAAAAAACCCAAAAGTTTGCTTCATTAGGAAATAATCCAGATTTACTAGTTTTCTTGGTGCCCTGAGGGTTTCGTTTTTATTTGGTTTCCTTTCTCTTTTCCATATCTTTGTACTTGATATTATGTTACATTTAAATATTTATTTTGGTTTAGTAACACATGAACCTGATTAAAAATAAATCACAGTGGGTGAATGAATAGATACTACATCCTACAACGGAATATTATTCCGCACTAAAAACAAGCGAGCCATCGAGTCAAGAAAAGACATGAAGGAAGTTTAAATGCCTATTACTAAGTACAAGAAGCCAGCATGAAAAGTCTACATACAATATGATTCCAACTGCCGTACATCCTGGAAAAGGCAAAACTACGGAAAAAGTAAAAATATCAGTAGTTGCCAGGGGCTGAGGGGAGGAAGAGATGAAGAGGCAGAGCACAGGGGTGTTTTAAGGCAGTAAACTGCTCTGTATGGTACTATAATAATGGATACATGTCATTATTGTAATAGGTCAACTTATAAGATATCAGAAAGCTTATTGTATATAAGTTTGGCTTAAACTCACCTTTCATGAATAATTGAGATAAAAGCTTATGTAGTTCCCTATTAGGGTTATCGGAAATTACTAACCGCCCTATCTCGCTTCCGTAACTTCGCCTGCTTGCTAAATGGATAACTTAGGTTGCAAAACGCTCCCCTATCCCTTCTACCAACATCTGGCCTAGGCAAAGACCAACATGTAAAAAGTCTCCAACTCACTGCCTCATGGTATCTTAGGTGTCTAACTATGATTGGTCATTTTAAACCCTCTTAGGACAAAGAACTTTAAATTGATAGGTTCCCACCAAAACTAAGGTTTGTATGTCACAATATAATTGGCTACCATGAAATGTTGTAAATTGTAATTGGTTAACTAAATAATGATGTATTCTGACTTGCTAAAATCCTTATAAGCTCACTGCTACCTTTGTTCGGGGCCATTCTCTGCACTTTTCTCCTTAAGATCAGGAGATCAGGTTTGGCCCGGCCATGAATAAAATCTTGCCCCGCTTCTATTCGGCGTCTGGTGGTGTTTTTCGACAGCGCCCTGTTTCAATTATCCATTTGTCAAAATCCACCGAATACACAACACCAAGATAATAATGATGTGTCAATGTAGGTCCTTCCTTTGGAACAAATGTAGCACTCTGATGTGAGATATGATGGTGGGGAAGGCTGTGTGTGTAAGGAGCAGGGGGTATATGGAGGGAGGGCTGCAGGCAGTCTGGAGACCCCTTACCAGTTGTTGAATTTAGAGACTATTGGGAAAATTTAGAGTTTTAGTATGCTTTTCTTTGTTTTATTCTCTATCTGTTCATTGGAGATCTGAAGTGACCATAGATTTGATTTTGGGAGAACCCGCAATCAGCATGGGCGCGTGCCTGTGGTCAGCTGGAAAGGCTGCCAGGGTCCTGCGCTCACACACCAGCCTCCCCTCCACCCCACCCTTCGCCCTTGCCCTCCCACTGCGTTCCCGCAGGTCCCGAGCGCCCCCTGCTGGCTATCAGTGGCGCTCGGGCAGAAGAGACCACACAGTTCTAGTCCTGGGAATCCGCCAGGGGGCGTGTGTAGAGTCGGGGTGGATCCCAAGCCAGGGGGAGCTGGCGGGTCACTGGGGGCCCGCGCTCAGCGGCTCCACCCGCAGCCAAAGTCCGCCCTCGGCGCGCAGGATGAGCTCCGGCTTCCTGCGCGGCTCCTCCTTGTCGGGCAGGACCCGAAAGCGCAGCAGCGTGAGCGCCAGGACCACCTTTATCTCGGTCAGTGCGAACGTCTGCCCGATGCAGTTCCTGCGGGCGGCAGTGGGAACTCACTCGCCAGGGACCCCAGCAGGTCCCGTCGCGCCCAGAACCTGGCCCGGGACCGCCAGCCCCGCCCGCAGGGATACCGGAGGGGACTAACCGTGCCCGGGACCCCCATACGGGGGTCCCTGAGCTTGGCTCAGATCCCAGCCCTGAGCTCCCAGACAGAGGGAAGGGGCTCTGAGCACGCCGCGGAGCCCTCCTTGGACCCAGCCACCCCCCACTGCCCAGGCCTTTACCCCCAACCTCTGGACGAGGGGAGAGAAGGAGAACCATCCTCAACACCCCCTTTCCCGCCCCCACAGCCACGTCTGGGATCTCAGGCCCAGGCCCCTGCCGTCACCACCTCATCCCCACCTCACCTGGGTCCCGCGGAGAAGGGAATAAAAGCCAGGGAAGACCTTTCCTTGATGTTTTCTGGGTCAAAGCGGAAAGGACTGTATACCTGGGGGCAGAGAGAGGCGGGACTGTTGGATGGGGTTTCCCAGGACAGCGGCTTTGGAGACACAGGTGTGCGTTTCATGGAGGGAGCGATTTGCCAGGTCAGAACCCTGAGCCCTCCCTTAGGCCCCGCTAGGGAAGTGGCCAAGCATGAGGGTGGGTAGAGGGGAGGGAGGGGGAGGCAGCACCTCAGGGTCTGGCCACACGGATGGGTTGTGGTGGGTCCCGAAAATACTAACGAGGCAGATAACACCTGTGGGAGGGGAGGGGCCAGTCAGGAAGGGTTTCACTCTGCCTGATGGGCCCCTCTTCCTGCCCACGAGGCTCCTCCCCCTGGTGTTGTGGGCACCTTTGGGGATGACCCGGCCATCTGGGAGCACGATGTCCTGGGTACAGCAGCGGGAGACGACTGTGACCGGGGGGTGCAACCGCAGACTCTCCTTGATGCACATGGTCAGGAAAGGCAACTGGGCCAGGTCGTCCCTAAGGACCCCTCCCCCCCGCCCCACAACAGTTATCCAGGGAGCAAAAACAGAGACCCTTACCCCCCACCCCCACCCCCTTTCTCTACTGCCCCATGAGATCATCTTTCCCTATAACGAAATAAATTCCAGATGGATCAAATATCTCCAAACCCATTAAGTTGTGCGCCTTAAAGATGTACAGCTTTTTAATGTGCCCATCACACCTCGATAAAGTGGTATTTGGAAAAGAAGGGCAGTATCACAGAAACAGGAGAGGAAATTTAGCTGGGTATTTTTAGAAGGTTTTCTGTGCAAAGCACAACACCCAAAATCCAACCATAAAAAGGTTTACAATTTTGCATAAAAATTAAATATGGTTTACTGCAAGAGAGCAAAATCAAAGGGCAATGAGTAGGAAACAAAAGAAACAGATCCAATGTTTTATTTCTCATGGTACTAGAGATCCTAGCTAATGCAATTAGACAAGAAAAAAAGAGAGTAAGGCAATCTGAAATGTGGGGGTAAGTGTGTCATTGTTGGCAGATAGTGACTCTATGCTTAGAAAACACAAGAGAATACACCAGAAACCTTTTATAAACATTGAAGATCCAGTAAGGGGGCGTGGGGGTGAATTCTTTTTCTTTAATCCCCTTCAATTTGTGTGGTGATGTATATTTTAATGATATAGTTAACTGGCTCAAAACTGGAAAATTATAAAACACCATTCTTACAACTCAACTCACTCATTTCCCAACCTCACAGTTTGCCTAGGTTCTTTTTTTTTTTTTAATGTATTCTTCCAGAGCTACTTTTTTGCATTAAAAAAATTATACAGTAGCATACTATATACTATACACACTGCTCTTTATCTTTTTCAGGCAACAGTACAGCAATCTCTTCTTGTATATTTCCTGGGACTTTTGTCAAAAATAAGGGCTTCCTTATTATGGAGCTATAAAATAATTTCCCACAGTTTTCTCTAAAGCATTTAAGGCACTTTTATTTTTTATTTTAAATTTGATTCCATCCTGGGGCACCTGCGTGGCTCAGTAGGTTAAGCATCCAACTTTGGCTCAGGTCATGATCTCATGGTTTGTGAGTTTGAGCCCCACACCAGGCTCTGTGCTGACAACTCAGAGCCTGGAGCCTGCTTCAGATTCTGTGTCTCCCTCTTCTCTCTGCTTCTCCCCCACTCGTGCTCTCTCTTTCTCTCTCTCTCTCTCAAAAATAAATAAACATTAAAAATTTTTAAATATTTGATTCCATCCTGATGTTGTCATGTCACAATACATGAGAAACAGGTTGAGTTAACTTTTTTCTGGATAGCTCTGCAGTTGTTCCAAAAGCTTTTATTGAAAACATGTTTTTGGATACAAGACTCCATACTTAGTATTTACTATGTTCACTGGCACAAAATTTATATGCATATGAAAAAAATTGTTTTTCTATGTTGAAATAACAACTAATTAGAAAAAATAAAAGAAGAAGAAGAAGAAGAAGAAGAAGAAGAAGAAATAAATACCTGGATTAAAATTAGATATGAAATCTCTATATTCCAAATGAATTTATAAACTTCTCTCAATCCCAATAGAAGATATGATTCACCATAGCAATGAAAGTATCTTAGGGTTGTGGTGCCTGGGTGGCTCAGTCATTTAAGTGTCCATCTTTGGCTGAGGTCATGATCTCAGTCCTCGTGAGTTCAAGTCCCACATCAGGCTCTCTGCTGTCAGCACAGAGCTCACTTCAGATCCTCTGCCTCCCCCTCCCCCACTAGAGCATGCACTTGCTCTCTCTCTCTCTCTCTCTCAAAAATAAACATTAAAAAAATATATCTTAGGGTTAATTTAACCAAAAATGTATAAGATCTCTAAAAAAAATTTTGGACTTTATTAGAAGACTAAATAGTATTTCAGTATCCAAAAATGGGGTATTTCTTCCACATTCTAGAATGGTATGCATTCATATTATGAAGTAATCTGTTTTCCACAAGTCAATCATATATTCAAGTCAACCTATAGAATATGTTCAATTCAAATGAAAATCTACCTGGTAGTTTTAAGAACTTGATAAACTTAATCCAAAACGTTTCCAAAAGAATAGAAGATCATGAAGTGCTAGGTCATTTTAAAAATGAAATATTAAAGGGGCGCCTGGGTGGCGCAGTCGGTTAAGCGTCCGACTTCAGCCAGGTCACGATCTTGCGGTCCATGAGTTCGAGCCCCGCGTCAGGCTCTGGGCTGATGGCTCAGAGCCTGGAGCCTGTTTCCGATTCTGTGTCTCCCTCTCTCTCTGCCCCTCCCCCGTTCATGCTCTGTCTCTCTCTGTCCCAAAAATAAATAAAAACGTTGAAAAAAAATTTTTTTTTAATGAAATATTAAAGAGGCACCTGGGTGGCTTGGTCAGTTAAATGGCCAATTTCAGCTCAGGTCATGATCTCACGGTTTATGAGTTCAAGCCCCACATCAGGCTCTGTGCTGACAGTTTAGAGCCTGGATCCTGCTTCAGATTTTGTGTCTCCCTCTCTGTCCCTTCCCTGCTCTCCCTCTATCTCTCTCAAAAATAAATAACCATTAAAGAAAAAATACTTAGTGAAATATTAAAGAAAAGGAACTCACTCTACCAGGTATTAAGACTTATTACAGGGGCGCCTGAGTGGCTCAGTCGGTTAAGCAGCCGACCTCGGCTCAGGTCATGATCTCACGGTCTGTGAGTTTGAGCCCCGCGTCGGGCTCTGTGCTGGCAGCTCAGAGCCTGCAGCCTGTTTCAGATTCTGTGTCTCCCTCTCTCTGACCCTCCCCCATTCATGCTCTGTCTCTCTCTGTCTCAAAAATAAATAAACATTAAAAAAAATTTTTAAAGAAAAAAAGACTTATTACAAAGATGCAGTGATAAAACAAATAAACACACAAACAAACAAAAAACAGTGTGGCATTGCTGCAAAAATAGGAAAATAGACCCATGGAACAGGAGAGACAAGTAAGTGAAGCCCTAACATCTGGTAAGAAAAGCCCACAAAACCCTAGCATAAGGCTAGACAGTATGACTGTAAAAGAAAATTTGGACAAATCTGTCTCCATAACAATTAACTAGAAGTGCCCCTCAAAAGTCAAAAGGCAATCTTTAAATGAGTTATTGTAAGTAAATATGAAAAAAAGAGAAAAACTCAAAGAGAAAAATAAAGATGAGTACCAGTCACATAACAAGAAATACAAATGGCTTATCAATGTATGCAGAAGAATGATCAGAATAAACATTTTATTTTTATTTATTTTTTTAGACGGGAGGCAGGGGACAGTGTGGAAGAGTGGCAAAGGGGGAGAGAGGGAGAAAGAGGGGAGAGAGAGAGAGAGAGAGAGAGAGAAAGAGAGAGAGAGAGAGAGAGAATCTCAAGCAGGCTCCACATTCAGCACAGAGCTCAGTGCGGGTCTCAGTCCCATGACCCTGGGATCATGACCTGAGCTGAAATCAAGAGTCAGACGTTCAACTGACTGAGCCACCCAAGCACCCCTGAATAGACATTTTTTTTAAAGAGACACACAAATGATGAATAAGTACATGAAAAGATGCTCAAAATCATTAATTATCAGGGAAATCCAAGTCAAAACCACAAGGAAAAATCACCTCACACCTCACAGCTGTTAGCACGGCTATTACCAAAAAGACAAGAAATAACAAATGCTGATGAGGATGTGGAGAAAAAGGAACCCTGGGCACTGTTGGTGGGGTTTTAAATTCATGCAGCCACTGTGGAAAATAGTACGAAGTTTCCTCAAAAAAATTAAAAACTACAACTATCATGCTATCCAGCAATCTCACTTCTGGGTAGTTATCCAAAGAAGATGAAAACACTAACTCAAAAAGATATACGTAAACTTATGTTCATTGCAACATTATTTATAATAGCCAAGGTTATGAAAAACAGCTGTGTCCATCAATAGGTGAATGGATAAAGAAAATGTGATATATACATGCAGTGGAATATTACTCAGCCATAAAAAAGACATCTTGCCATTTGAGACAACATGGAAGGATCTTAAGGGCATTGTGCTAAGTGAAATAAGTCAGAAAGAGAAAGACAAGCACTGTATGATCTAACTTATGTGTAGAATCTGAAGAAACGAACAAACAACAAAAAAAACAGGCTCCTAGATACAGAGAATAGGTTGGTTGTTGTGAGGGGTGGGGGTGGGGGTGTAGGTAAGCAAATGGGTGAAGGATAACTTTCAGTTATAAAATAATTAAGTCATAGGGATGTAATGTACAGCATTACAGTTACTGTATTTTAGTTAATAATACTGTATTGGCTATAGTTGACTATAATTAATAATACTGTGGTTAATACTGCTGTATTGCATATTTGGAAGTCGCTAAGAGAGTATTTCTTAAAAGTTCTCATCACAAGAAAAAAAATTCTATAATTATGTATGGTGAAAAATGTCAGCAAACTAATTGTGGTGATCATTTTGTAATATATACAAATATCAACTCACTTTTTGTACACCTGAAACTAATATGATGTATATAAATGATACCTCAGTATTTAAAATGTTGGGAGTAGCCCCCAAAATGTGCAAAAGATGTTCAACCCCTTATTTAAATAAATATTCATTAAAAGAGGAAATATGAAAAATTGGCAAAGATTTAAAATTCAATACAATAATTCTATAGGTATGGGAAAGGTGATAACATCAAATTCAGCTGATAGGAACAGATCTGAAACAGCTATTAAGATGACAAAAACTGAAACTGTCTTTGACTCAGCAATTGTCCTTCCGGAAATTTGCAGTGGAGAGACCTTTACATGTGTAAGTGTGGCCCAGTGTTCACAGATGCTGACTTATTGTTTGTTTTAGTAAAAAAGTAGAAACAATCCAAATATCCATCAATGGGAGATGTTAAGAGAAATTATAGTACAGCCATATGTTAGAATATCACACAGCAATCAAAACAGGAGGAAGTAGGGGGCACCTGGGTGGTTCAGTTGGTTGAGCGTCCAACTCTTGATTTCAGCTCAGGTCATGATCCCAAGCTTGTGGGATCAAGCATTGGGCTCTGTGCTGAGCATGGAGCCTGCTTGAGATTCTCTCTCTCACCCTCTTCCTTACTCCTCTTTCCTGCTTGCGTGCTCTCTCTCACACAAATAAAAAATTGTTTTTAATTTTTAAAGGAGGAATATGGGGGACACCTAAGTGGCTCAATCAGTTAAGCCTCCAACTCTTGGTCTCAGCTCAGGGCATGATCTCACAATTCATGGGTCAAAGTCCCACATTGGGCTCTGCATGGGCAATGGGCATTGGCTCTGCATTGGGCTCTGCTTGGGATTCTTTCTCTGCCCCTCCTCTGCTTGCACTTTCCATCTCTATCACTGAATGAATGAATGGATGAATGCGGGGAATATGGCTCACAAGTCCTATCACACACTGTAAGATGAAAGGAAAATCAAAACAGAGACTCTGGAAAGCAATTCAGCAATGTCTACTCTAACTGAGAATACTAACATAAGGGTCCTTAACAAAGGGGTGAACCAAGTAAACCACTGAAAGCTTTGCAGCACACAGAGAGAAGGAGCTATAAGACACACTTTTGAGTGAATGGAACAAGTTACAAACAGTATGTATATGGAAATGCAAAATGTGTTAATGGACAAAAATATTATATAGATGATAGATGATAGATAGGTGATAGATAGGTGATATAAGTGATAGATAGATGATGGATAATAGATGATAGACAGATGATAGATAGATGATAGATGATATAGATGATAGATAGATGGATGATACATAGGTAGATGATAGATAGTTATTGATAGATAATAGATAGATAGATAGATAGATAATTATGGAAAGAGACATAGCAAATCAATGAGTCTAAAAGTTTAAAAACCCCTCAGGAGACAGAAAGGGGATTAAGTTGGCAGGGGAGGATGTTAATGATAACCATAGTCTCCTTTGTAACGTCTCAGAACAAGAAGAACTTGTTCTCATCATTGCTTTTGTAATTCAAAACTATTTTTCAAAAACTCATATTCTGGGAAAAGGAAGAGATCTCAAGGATATGTTGTTAATGTGTAGACCTTAATTCCCACTTGGAAGGGGAGAGGAGATAGTTTTCATATAAATGTGGGTATAAAGATAGATGTCTTCTGGAAGGATACACAGAAAATCACTGACAAGTGTTCCTCCTAGGGCAAGGATTTTTTTAAAAGTTCATTTCTACTCTAAACTCTGTTTTGTATAGTCTTTTTTTTTTTTTTACAAAGTGTATAATTTTGTTTGAAGTCTTGTTGAAAAAGCTTAAAAATATTTCCCTACCTCACAGGACTGCTGTGCTGAGCGAAGGCTTGGAGTGGGAAATATTAGGTAAAAAATGCCTGTCCAGTCCAATGCCTCTTCAACATCCCCCAGACCCTGGCCTGTCCCAGGCCTCAAAATCATTTTCCTGGTCCCCATGCAACAGCTTGTCCTCTCCAGTATGTTTCCCACACTAGCCCTAGAAAGATCTTCCTGGGGGTGCCTGGGTGGTTCAGTTTGTTGAGTGTCAGACTCTTGATTTCATCTCAGGTCATGATCTCAAGGTTCAAGTGATGGAGTCCTATGTCGGGCTCTCCAGTAAGCATGGAGCCTACTTAAGTTTCTCTCTCTCTCTCTCTCTCTCTCTCTCTCTCTCTCTCCCTGTCTCCCTCCTTCCCTCTCTCTTCTCCCTCTCCCTCTTCCATTCCTCCCCTCCTCTTCCCTTTTGTCCACCCTGTCCTCTTGAATTAACTGCACCCCAACTGTACCCAAACACCTACTGATCATCACTCAGGGTCTCAGCTGAGACACTCTCTTTACTCTTATCCTTGCCTCTCTTACTCTCCATCCTATCCCTGCCCAGGGGGTGGATCCAGGGTGTCCTGATCTGAGTCTATTCCCCCAGCAGGCTGGAGCTCCAGGACACAGAATGGGCTGGTAGAATTGGAGATGGCACACAACTGGGGACAGAAAGGCAGTGCGGCAGTGTTCTCTGAATGGGGACAGGATGAATGAAGGTGTTCCTGGACAAGAATTGAATGATTTCAATCCCTAGGTGTCCCCCATGAATCCTGGGCTGAACAGTATTGAAGGAGTTAGGAGGCAAGAGACAAGCAAAAACTCAGGGAGTGAAGATATTTGGGGGGCAGAGAGAGTGTGATTTAGGAGAGAAAAGTAAGGGAGTGGAGTGGAAGTTCACTTACAGAATATGTGCTAAGTGGTATCATCTGCCTTCATAATTGTCAATAATTCTCTTAGCAGTCCAGATCTTTCTGTCACTTTCCCCTGCTCTCCAGGCTAGGTACCAGACCCCTGCCTCTGGATTCTGCTCCTAGTCTCTCTAAGCAATAATGACACAATCAACAAAAAGTTCTTTCCCCTTCCCCAGCAGGGGAGCAGAGCCAATGAGAGGGGTTCCAGAACAGGACATGAGGACCTGCACTCACCATTCAATCTCTTTAGGCTCACGGTCCTTCAGGAGCTCTTGCACCTCCTGCCGACAGCGCTCCTGATATTCTGGGTGCTTCGCAAGGTTGTACAGGACCCAGGAGAGACCACTGGCCGTGGTGTCATGGCCTGAGAGGCAGCCAGACAGGCTTGGGTCTCTGGGCTTGTTCAGCACCAGAGGGCGGACAGCGCCCTTTGTTAGGGCCCTCAGGGAGGATGGGGAAGATGGGGTGGGATGGGGTGGTCCAGGGCCCACCTGCCAAGTCCCTGGGATTGGACAGACTCCTACCCCCTGCAGTCCCACACTGGGATGCTTACCCCCAAACATGAAGGTGTCAGCTTCAGCTCGGATATCCTCATCTGACAATTGTTTTCCATCTTTGTCCTGGAGAGAGTATAAGACCACTCCACCCCACCCGCCCGCACACACAGCAAATCATATCCACTCTGAGAGCTCATAAGCCTAACTTGAGACAATCTCTGAAGCTCCATAATCCATCCAGAAACTATTACCAGAGGCCCCACCCCACAGGCCTTCTCCTCCGTGGCCTCTTTGCCTCCTGTTTTGTCCCTGGTGAGAGGGATCAGTGATCCATGAATATCTTCTTGTTTCTACATGGTGAGGACTTACTGGAAAGAAGTTATTGGCCACCTGGATTACAGGAGACTGAATGACAACTTCCCTTGGAAGTTGGAAATGAGAATTGCTCCGGAGCCATTTGCTCTCATTCTAGGATAGTAAATCCAGAGATTCCTTATCTCCCCTGGTGATAAGCCAACAGAACCTATAGACTTTGCCTTCTCGGTGAAGACAATTGGTTTACACTCCAAAACACTTTTCTCTACTTCTCTCTCTCTTTCTCACACACACAGAAGGAGAAGGAGAAGGAGAAGAAAGAGAAAGAAGGAGAAAGAGAAGGAGGAGGGGGGAGGGAGGAGGAGGGGGAAGGGGGGAGGAAGACAAGACATAGGCAGAGGAGGAGGAGAAGAAGAAGAAGGGGCAGATGTATCAGCAGTCCTATATAAGTTCCAAGATTCATAATGTAGAGGTACCTCTCCTATGATGGAAGCATGGTTGGTTGCATGTACAGATAAAAGCATCATGTAGCTCTCAGAAGAATTTTAGAATGAGGAACCATGGCTACAATTCTATGGCCACCCTTATTTCCGTGAGTAACAAATGGGCTTCTCTGGATTCTAATATACAAATAAATAAATACACACGCGCACACACACACGCACACACGCACACACACACACACGCACGACTACCTTATTAAGTAGAGTAAAATCTCAGGCCCTTCACAGTTGCAGACTTAGCAGTCCCCTGCAGGTTACATTCCATAAAGTCATCCCTAAAACATATCCCTAATCCATCCCTCCTTTCCTCAAACACCACCCATGACTCCCCAGTGCCCTCTGGATCAAGTCTAAGTCTTCAATTTGAAATATGAAATCAAGGTCCTTTCTACCTCTTGAATCCAGATCCCAGAGAAGCCCACCTTGGTCAGCAGGAGCACATCAATGAAGTCCAAAGTCTTGGCCTTAGCCTTGGCCTTGAGGAAGTCATCAACACCGTCATCGGGGAGAGTGCGGCGCCGTTCCTGGATGACAGCGTCTGTGAAGTTGTGCACCAGGCGGCAGGCTCTGCGGAAGCGTTGCCCATCTGGAGTGAGGTAGTACAGGAAGTCCATGTGCATGAAGATCTGCTGGTGCCGTTTTGCCACAAGGGCACTGAGCTCTAAGATGGCAGCAATATATTCACTAGGCTTCCTGCAGGATGAGGGCATGAAGGAAAGTAACAACTTAGCTCACCTGAAGGCTGAGAAAATGCCTGATACCAGCAGCTGGGAGATATAGCCCATCAGAAAACTGAGTATCCAGGAACAGATGGCCCCACAGATACATGGTGGGGATGATCCAGGACACGTGACTCTCCAGACTTTCTTCTCTCCCTGATTCCCATTTCTGTGAGATGCCTCCATGAACCCAGAACCCAGCTGACACATTATGCTTCTCTCCTCTCTCTCCATACAGCTCAGATTTCATCTTCTCCCATTTGGTCAATGGACCCAATCCCCTCTCTAATCTTGCATCCAATTTCACACCATCCATTGTCTACACATCAGTTGGTCTTCTCCAGACTCAGATGTCCAAGAACAGCTTTGCCCATGACCCTCACCTGCTCAAACCTCAGATAAAGGTCATACCCTTTTGCCTGGATTTTGAATGTCCTTAAGATATAGCTCCTGCCAACCCTTCCAATCTCATTCCCAAGGTGGCTCCTTACTGTGGCACATGCTTCACTCATCCTAGTCCCTTGGCCTTTGTCAAACATTTCTGCTTACCTGAAAGGATCACTCTTTCTCTTTCCCTTCCTTGTCCCTCTTTGTCCAACTCTGATCCATCTCCTCCAGGAAGTCCCATCTGATTGCCCTGGTCATCCCTCCCCTCCCTATCTACTCCCTTGGGTCTACAGTTCATGTTCCCAGGTCCTGAGCAAGCACTCACTCCTGGCAATTGCTGTCAAAACTGAAGACACATTTCTGCAGACTGTCCAGGGTCATGAGGCTGATGTGCTCAAACATGTCCAGACGGGTGCTGCCCTCTGAGACCAGGCGCTTCCACTTGGCCTGGGCAGAGAAGGAGGCAGAGCTGGGGCTGGGACCTGCCTCCTCTGAACCCCTCTCCAACACCAACCACCAAGAGGGGATCCACCAGACCCAGGCTCCTCGTCCTCCACCCCAGGCACCCATCCTCAGGGAGGACCAGGCTTGGGTGGGAATACAAACTCTTACTATTAAGATCCCATGGCTGAGAGTCAGAAGACCTGAGTTCAAATCCTGACTCTGCCTCCTACACCCCTGTGTGCCCTTGGTCAACTCACTGCTGCCCTCTGGACTCCACCTGTCAAAGCTTCAGTAACAGTTAATATGACTTGCTCTGTTGTCAGACAAACCAGGTTGGAATCCCAGCTCCACTCATTAGCTCACTTGCTAGCTGTGTGAATGCAGGCAAGCTCCCTAACTTCTCTGAACCTATTTTCACCACCTGTAATGAGGTAATAATAATCATCTTTACCTCATATGGTTGTGAAAATCAAATTAGACAATATATGTCATGGAATGTGCACATAGATTCTGGTGTATAGTAAGTTCTTGAGAAATGTTAGCTTTCATCATCTTAATTGTCATAAATTAAGAAAAATTCCCCTATGTTGAAAGAGGCAATTCATGGGCCCTGAGCACCCCTCCACCTTTTTGCTGGGTATGCCCAAAAAAGGCAAGGCTCTGATATTCTTTACTTAGGCATTTCTCAGAGTTGCATTTTCAGCAAACACACTTAAGGAATAAGGTAATATTTCCCACACACAAATGTCAGGCTTGCTTTTAATTACCAGACGTCATAGAGTCCCTGAACCTGGTATGCCTCTCCTGTAATGCAACATACTGCATAAGCATTGAAGCCCACCTGTGTTATCCTCACAGGATTTGGTGACTTAGAGAAAGAATGCAAACCAAGAAGTACGTGTGCTTGCTGTGCTATGAGTAATAAATTGTTCTTTGTCTCTGACACAGGAGTCTCGTGTCTTCCGGCACAATCCACAAAACCATAACAATCTCACTCCTTAGCTTGCAAGTGTGAAAATAATCCCAGGCCCTTCACAAAACCCCCACCTCCAATTCTTCACTTCCTTATATCCACACCTTTTCAATGTGATTTTTCAGCAACTCCCATTAAAAGGTGGATGCTTTTTCACCACCTTTTGATTCTATAATGGCCTTTTGACTTGCTTTGGCCAGTCGACCATAGCAAAAATGACAAGGTGATCATCTTAAACCTAGATCTCAAGAGGCATTGAAGCCTCCTCTCAGTCTCCTGGAACCCTGCCTCAGCCATGGGAACAAGCCTGAGATGCCTTCTGGAGGGAGAGAATCACATTAAAGAAAGTTCAGTTGTCCAAGCTGAGACCACCCTAGATCAGCCTGCAGACAGCCACTCCTCGAACATGTAAGAGGGCTGAGCCCAGATATGCAAAGTACATACCTGACCCAGAGCTGATCACAGGCACATGTGATCCCATCCATGTCCAGAAAACCAACTGACTCACAGACAGGTTAGCAATAATAAACCCTTATTGCTTTAGACCAATGAGTTTGGAAGGGGTTCGTTAATTCAGCATAACTACTATGCAACCTTCATGGATAACCAAGTGGGTCTCAGGTTCGAAGGCTTCTTTGTAAGGGAAACTTTGAAATTAACACCTTCTGAGCACCTGCTATGTGCCAGGGACAGGAATACATTACATTATCTTGACTACCCTGCATAGTGGGGACCATTATTCCCATTATATAGCTGAGAAAATTGAGGCTCAGAGAGGAAGAGCAATGGCCCCAAAGCTGTCTAGGAGAGCCAGAATTCCAGACAAGATATCTCAGAGCCTCCATCACCCCCAAGACTTCAGCTGGGACCCTGGGTTCAAAAGACTCACATGCATGACATTTACACTGTCATTGAAAATCTTCACATAGTGCTTCAGGATGTTGAAGTGGAAGGCAGGTGTCAGCATGCGGCGATGGCTGCTCCATTTGTCACCAGCACTCAGCAGGAGCCCATCCCCTAGTAGAGGCAGCCGCAAGAAGTGGGCAAAGGCACTGCTTCCCCCTGGGTCCCCAAGGTTGTCTCCAGTCCCCTTCACCCACAGTTACTCACCCAGCCAGGGCTTCAAGAAGCTGTAGAAGACCGCGTCCTTGGGTGCAATGGCAGCTGACACGAATGAGGACCATCAGGGGTCATGGGGAGGGGGAGGGGAGGGGTTTGGGTTGGGGGAGTGGAGGGCCCAGCCAGGGGAATTCATACTCCCTCCAAGACCAGCTTAGCAGGAATGGGGACAAGAGCGGAGGAAACAGAGTGGGGAGGTGAGGGGGCATCATATCAGGCTGCAGCACAGAGCAGAGCAAAGGCAGAGCCCATGGACACACCCCTATGTACTTAGATGCTCCCTAAAATGTGGCACAACACATGTTGTGCCAGTCCAACATGTTCGAAACACCTGAGCACAAATCAGCACTCCATAAAATGCCTTTACAGGGACCTAGGACATCGCATCTGTCCCAGAACTCTCTGACATCTCTTGACATGGCCCCAACACATGTTAACATGCCTTGGCATGAAACAACATGTATAACACACACTGACCTGATGCAGCATCCTCTGACATGGACCCAGAGACAATCTGACACGACTTCAGTCTGATGCAGCATCCTCTGACATGGACCCAGAGACAATCTGACACGACTCACAGATGGTCCCAGGCAGGACTTAAATACGGTCCCACTAATGTCCCAGGCATGGACCAGGTATGACCCAGCCATATCCTAAGACCTGCCCTGGACAAGGCTCACATAAGGCCTCAGCATTTCTCAGAAGGACTCGAGGTTCCAGACCTCAGACAAACTCCAAACATGGTCCAGACACGACCCACAGGAGAACCAGACAATCTCAAATAGCATCCCAGACAAAAAAAAAAAAAAAAAAAAAAAAAAAACAGACACACTCCCCACATGCCTTGAATATCCTTGGCCACAGGTGAGCCCCAGACATGACTAAGGCCATCTTCATGGTTACCATGTACCATATGCCAGGTATAACCAGGTATAAAGTATATCGGCCGTAACCAGAACACAGGTGGAAACATAAACATGACCAGACCTGGCCATACAGCAGACATCGCACAATCACACCCTAGGTGTGAGCAGACGTGACCAGAGATCTGGCATGTGGGGTCCAGGCAAGACAGAGGCAGTGGCATCCCCACAGCTGCATCTGGGTCACCCACCACGCTGTCGGCAGCACAGAGACTTCAGCAGTGAGCAAGCCGTGGCCGTGGGGTGTCTACCTGGAGCAAAGAGCACAGGCTTGATGCAGGTGGGGTGGAAGATTCGGATGACTGCATGCCAGGGACCCACCCACCAGCAGCACACATCCCCATAGGTGCTCGCCAGGTTTTGTGTGTACAGAAGACCTTCCTCTGAGCTCTGAATCTGAAGAAAAACAAAAAGGACCCCATTCACAGTCTTTCTAGATGGCCAGATGGAAGGACCCTGCAGAGAAAATACCCAGACCTGAGCCCTGTGCATCCTTTCCAGCAGCTCAGTCTCCTCCTGGAATCCTTCCTCAGACCCTTGGTACAACAATTGGGGCTCTTTGGTTACAGGAACAAAAAGTGTCTTTCCCCCATTTGGATCCCAAACACCACATTCACCTGGCTTCTCCTCTCTCCTCATTTTCCATATAAGAAAACTGAGACTCTGAATGATGAAGTCATTTGCCCCCAGTCTCCCAGATGGTAAGTGGCCTGCCAGAGATCTGAGCCCAAGTCCATCAGAATTCCAGGACCTGAGTTCTTAGCCATCAAACTGCTTTGAGCCCCAAAACAATAGCTCTGAGAACCTACACTTGCCAAGACTGGGTAATCAGAGCCACAGTGATTAAATGAGAAACTGACCCTGGGATGCAGCCCAAGAAAATTAAAGGGAGTTTTGCAACTTTTCCCCTGGAACTGTTGGGAATAAGCTCGCTTTCCCGTGGGGGTTGAGTTTCTTTACCAGAATGAAAGTGAAGCCATCACAGAGGAAAACAGAACCGAAACAATGAAGACAGATTCTTGATGATGTTATTTGAGACCTGGATCCAGCCATGCCTGAAGACAATGCTTCCTGGACTTCACTGTAAGTAGATTTCCTTTCTTTGATTAAACCACATAGGGTTGAGTTTTCACCTCTCACAACTGAAAAACACCTTGGCAGCCAGAGAGAGCTGGGTGTCTTCCCAGAGTCACCCAGAATTTGGGCGTCAAAGCTAGAAGAAACAGAAGCAAGTGAAGGGAGCTAGGCTGGAGTAGAGGCCCATCAAGGAGATTCCTGGACCCTCAAGCAGAAGAGCAATGAACTTGGAGCAGACAAGATTGTAGAATAGGGTGGAAGGAACCAACCCAGCAGAGGTGGGTGTCACAGAAAAAGCAGCGCAGGTACTCTGCCAACACTTGTTGCTCTGGGGATGGGGATGGGTGGGACTGAGGCCAGGCCTGGCAGGGGACCTCAGATGCTATTGATGTCCATCGCACCACTCTGCCCTCTGCTTTAAAAAAATTTCTGCTTGTCATTCCATACCCAGTTCCAATAATTCCTCCTCTAGGGAGTCTTCCAGCCTGCCCCAGCAGAGGCCTTGATTCGTCTGTGGGATGACACAGCCATGTCCCTCTGGCCAATTCCTTACCTCATCAGGTCAAGGACCTCTCTGTCAACCCATCTCCTCAAGATTGAGAGTTCCTCCAGGACTGAGCCTTGGATTGAGGTCTCTTGGGGTCCCAGTGGTGCCCAGGACACCAGGGTTGGGGTGGGGGATTAGACAACAGTGGAAGAAGGAGACAGTGAGATGGGGATTGACAAACACAAGAAGGGAAGAGGAAGATGGCTGAGAGAGAAGGGGGAAGTGAGGCCAGTGACCCGCTGCTGTTGCATGAAGCTTGGAGAAAGAGGGGCTGACAGCCGTGGGTTGTGTCACAGCCCATCACCACAAGCTCTGCATGAGTACCTGAGGCATTGGTGATAGTCCGGATCATGTCAGGGTGGCACAAAGTGATAAGGGGCATGGTGGGGCCCAGCCACGTCACAAACCCCTTCGAGTAGGCGGCCACCAGCTGAATTAAGACCCTCAAGCCCTGCTCTGTGGGGTGGACCTACAAGCAAGAGAGGGGCCATCACCTCCACAGAAGGAGCCATGGCAAGTTCCCCTGCAACCTCTGCAGTGGTCAGTGTGTCCAGACTCTGCATAGATGGAGGGGATCTCTGTTTCTTCCTGCTCCTTCTCTTGGGGGCAGAGGGATCCCGGAAGACTCTCCATGTCGCAAGGGTCCCTCCCAGGACACAGGGAGAAGACATGCTCTCTGCCCCCAGAGAGGCCGACCTTGGCTTGAGAAGTCAGATCTTTCTTCTTCTGGGAGTCGGTCCAATCTCAGGGAGGTGCCCACGGGAACAGCAGGGTGGCCTCACGTTTTGTACTGGGGCTCGTTCCCATGTCCTGTCATGTCCTGGCCAGTCCACACAGCCCCCCGCTCCCCAGATGGTGAAGGTGTGCAGACCTTCCAGCTCTGACAGACCCCAGGACACAGGTGTGAGCTCTGCCCATCAGTCAGGAGGGCAGCTCCCACCTACGTCCTCTTCTGCCCACCAGCTGGCATGGTTCATCCCATCTGTCTGTCTGTCTATCTGTCTATCTACCTCTACCTATGAACCTATGGACTATCTATGAACCTATCCCCTGAACCTATGGACTCCCCCATCAGCCGTGCCTTTTACAAATGAAGAAACCCAGGCCGCGTCTCCCAAAAGGAGAAGGAGGCGGGCTTGCCTCCCAGTGAGGCATCCTCTCCAGTCCCACGGGAAGCCCCATCCCGGCCTGACAAATACTTCCAGGTGCTCCAGACAGGTGAATATGAGTCATTTTCACTTTTGTGACTCTTCCCTGCTCCCTAAGAACCCTGAGGCATTTGAGGAGATTGGCCCAGAGAGGGAGAGTGACTCAGCTGAGGTCACAGCAAGAGGGACTGGAGGAGGGAAGAGTGACCAAGACCAGCCTCCATGGCCAAGCCCTGGAACAGGGAGTGGAAATGGCAACTTTATAACATTCCTGCTGCCCCCAGGGTTTGTCAAGAACATTCCCAGACCCAGCATCTCAGGCAAAGTTCACAATGAGCTTGGATGCCCTCATTCCAAACTTGGCCATAATGAGCAGTAAAATAGCAGGAAGTCCCTCCCCCAGCTGTGGTCCTCATGCTGGGCAGTTAAGGAGAGCTGTGCTCCTCCCTCAGCCTGTCTGGGGATGGGAAGGGCTAGCCGCTCGTCCCTTTGACCTTGAACATGGCAGGTAATGGCAAGCTCACCACCTATGTCATCAAACACTTACCTGAGTGCCTACTGTATGCCAGCTCCTGGGCTGGACAATGTAGTATCTGATCCCCAGAGCAACTATCCAGATAAAGAGGTGGAAAATAAGTAACTGGACAATTAATTCTTTAAGTATGAGCAGACCCAAGTCAAAGGTCTGTGCAGGTGGGGAGTCAAAGAAAGCTTCTGTAAGGGGAAGTGAGCGGTTAACTTTCTTCAGGTTGGGCAATGGGCCCATTGGGACATCTCAGCAGGGAAGTGTAGACTGAGAGGAAGCGTTCCAAGGGAGGGGTGTGGGTGGAGAGCTAGACCCCTGTGAGTTGAGGTGGGGAGGTCATAGGTAATTCCTGTAGGTAAGTGAGCAGACACAAGGGAATGGGCCAGGTAGGGAGCAGACCCTGGACAGCGCCCCCTGAGAAGGTCTCTGGGGTAGCCATGGACACTGGGAATGCCAAGGGACCCTGCTCTGTGCAGCCCGCCCTGGGAGCCCTTCAGAGGGACATTAATGTGGGGAAGGGAGGCAGGAAATGGATCCCAAACAGGCTAGGGGTGCTAAGATGAAGATGTGCAAATGGTCTGGGATGAATGAGTGATTACAGAACGGCTCCCTAGCCTTCCTCATTCTCTGCTGTCCCAGACCCCAGTCCCACCCCAGGTCCCCCGTTCCCCACCCCTGGGAAAGTGCATCCACCCCGGGCCCCAGGCCCATCCTGCCACCCACACTCACCAGTCCCAGGTGACCCCAAAACCAGTTCCGCTTCGGGGGCTGCGGGAAACACCGGAGGCGGCAGCAGGTGTCATAGAAGCTGTAGCTCCAGGCCAGGACGCGGGCCAAGAGCCAGGAGGCCCCCACCAGCAGCAGGAGCAGCCATGGGGAGGCTGCCACCTGCCCAAGTCCCAGCCAGGACAGGCTCAGCATCCTGGAGGCAGAGGGGACAGATTTTGCTGAGGCCGAGGAAATGGGCCCAAGGGTGAGCTCTCTGGACTCTTCAGGAACAGAGGGAGAGCCCCTCCCCCACACCGGGATGGGAGGGGCATGGACAGACAGGGGTAGGGATAGTGAGTGCTCAGCACTGGGCAAACAGTGATTCAGAGAGGGGAGGAGGACCTAGACAATTCCAGAGGGAGAGGCAGAGTGAGTGAGAGGGAGACAAAGACAGAGAGTGAGAGATAGCTAACCACCCACCAGTAGCCACTCTGCTCCCAGCGGCTCTCTGGAGCCACCCCACCCTTGGGCAGCATCCTTCACTACCCAGGATCAAGACCCCCAGCCAGGTACCTTCAGACCAGGGCAGCTTATCCACACAGCCTCCTCTCCCCTCCTCTTGGAAAGTCTTTGTCCCTGGCGCCTGACCTAGGGGACACTGGCAGTGGCCAGGCTAAACCAGCCAATCCCTGCCTGCCTGCTTACCTCCTCCCCACCTGGCAGTGGCCCAACTAGTAGGTGGGGGAGGGGGACTTCCGTGTTATAAAGAGAGTATGGGAATGAGTTCTCACAACTCAGCATCCCCCACATGGGGGTGGGGGATCCGTTGACAGATGGGCAAAGGTGACTCCTGGCCCCCAACTAACAGCCACCCCTGCCCTTTCAAGGCCAGCAGGGCACAGCAGGGAAAAGCTTGAACGTGAGAGTTCAGGTGCCATGGGGGCAGGGTGCAGCCAAGCCTAGTCCCAAAACATCTCTGGGGCTCCTCTCCACGTACGAGGCAGGTCAGAGGCATGCACCATTTCCCAGCGCAGAATCAGGAAGCCTCGGGCCTCCGGGCTGCACAGCCTGGCAGGAGTTCAAGTCCTGCCTCCAAGCAGCCCAGGGCCTGGGCTGACACAAGACCGCAGGGGGCAGGAACAAAAAGCCCTTCTGGCTGGGGGTTACTTGCATCAGACTCAGGGGGTAAAGGGCCCAGTGGGAAGAAGGCACCTGGAGGTGAGAGGGTAAGGCTGCAGGAGGCCAGGAGAGGGAGGGGGGCCCAGACAGAGCTGGGAGACCCTGCACGCAGTTCAGCCCCCTCCTGGCTGTGACCTTAGGCTGTGCTGGCCCTCTCTAGGCTCAGTCTTGCCATCTGGGAAATGGGATGTCAGATGAGGGCCTGAGAGGGGGACAGAAGACGGTTCCACAGGAAGGTGGGAAAGATCAGGGACCCCAAAAAAGATAAGTTGCCAAGAAAGAACTCGTGACTAGTGTGTGTGCTGCTCTGTGCCAGCGTTCCACGTAAAGTAAACCTACTATTTGCAGAAGACTGTCTGTAAAGTGTGCCTACTATGTGCTGGGTTCCGCAAAAAGTGTGCCTACAGTGTGTTGGGAACGCTACATGAAGTGTGCCCACCATGAGCCAGGTACGTCGTATAAAGTACACCCACTGTGTGCCCCTTCTGTTTGACACAAATCCTGTCAACCGTATGCCAGGTGTTGACCTAAAGCATGCCTACATGTGCTGGGGACCTCTACAAGACATGCCTACTAAGTGCTAGGTGCTCTACATAAATCACACCTACTGTGTGTTGGGTGTTCCATGGAAAGTATACCTACTGTGTGCCCGGTTCCCTGTTAGAGCTCTCCTACTGTGTTGCAGGTTCTTTACATAAATTAGCATACTCTGTGCAAAGTACTTTACATAAAACATGCCCACTGTGCGCCATGAACTCTTTGCTGTGCCCTCTGCAAAAACCTTGACTACTGTGTGGCAGGTGCTCGACATTAAGCATGGCCACTGAGTGCCAGGTACTGTGCATAAAATGCTCCTTCTGTGTGCCAGGTACTCTATGTAAAGTAAACCTATTGTGCACCATGTGTTCTGCCAATGAGATAAAGCAACATCTCGGCCCCCTCTCCCCCCCACCTGCCAACTCTCTGGGCCAGTGCCCTGGAATCAGAGAGAGAGAGATCCAGGCGATGTCATGCTGTGCACCTGAAACTAATATAATGTTGTATGCCAATCATACCTCAATGAAAAAATTGGCATATGAGTAATGAGCTCGTCTACGGCTAAAGCTTCTGAATATGTGTGTGGATCTGTGTGTGTGCATGTTTGCATATGCACTGAGAAAGTTCCAGAAGAATCCACACATCACAGTGGAAGTGGAGAGAGTACAAGTGGAGTCTTGATCCTTCTCACGTGCTGCTTGTCTCACGCTTTCTCTCTCCCACACTGTGCTGCTATGATTTTTATCACGAAAACACAAATTTCAGAGGAAACAAGGACTGTCACAGTGGGGGAAGGGGACCATGGTTGGTGCACTGAACAGGTGAGCAGTTGTTCTTTTGTGACACCATGAAGACACCTCTCCCAGGAGTCAGCCTGGGGTCCCTCCACACCAAGCAAGCAGGCTGCCTGGTGGCTGGAGTCTCTCTTTTCCTTTCCTCGGCCTTTGGGAAGGAACAGGTTCCGGATTCACCCCAACAGAGTTCGGATCCCAGCCCTGCTTCTCGCGGGCTATGTGACCTTGGACAAGTCACTTGTCCTCTCCGCGCTTCATGCCCTCCTCAGGAAGATGGAAAGGGGGACTTACACCTCCCAGGTAGTTTGTTCTTCAACAACAACAACAGCAACAACAACGACAAAAAAAAACTGTACCAGAGACTCTATGCCAGACATGGTGCTTCAACCCAAGACCCAGGATGAACAAAACAGATAAGGTCTCTGGATGGTGGTGCTCATGTCTGATGGGAGAAGCCAATGGGAAACAAGACCAAGTCAGATGGTGGGGTGGTAATGAAGGAAATTAACAGAATGAGAAGCAGCAAGTGACCAAGAAGGCGATCGGGGAGGGCTGCCCTGTGGAGTTGACCTCTGAGCAGAAACCGGAGTGACATGGAAGAGTGAACAGTGAATAACGATCGCTCTTTGCCCCTAAAGCCACAGCAGGAATGTAAACACCCGGCACACAGTGAGGTAATCAAATGGCTTGAAAACTCTGTCATTCCTCCTTCCTTCCTCAGACATGCTGAGGTAAACAAAGACAATAGAGGCAATTTCCCTCAGTATCCATCCAGGAGGGAAGCAGGAACCAGCCCTGTAGGGAGATCCACCGTGGTGAAATGTGGCCCAACACTCAAGCTGGAAACGGTCGTTCCATTTCAGTCGCCGTAATAAAGATCAGGAAACCCAGCCAGCCCCCAAAGCATGTCAAGGGCCAGACCCATAAGCTGGAGTTTCCAGCTTCTTGGCATAAGGACCAGGAGAACAAAGAAGCTGGCTTTGGAAAAAGAAGGCTGAAGGGAAACTTCAGGAAAGTCCTGGGGCCCCCAAATAGCTGCATCAACTTCCCCTGCACAGGACTTTAGGGGTGGTGCCAGCTCTGGAAAGTAGTCAGACCACCCCCACCGCTCCATCAGTGGGGGTCGCCATCAACAGAGATCATCCCTGGAGGGTAAAAGGCTATTTCTCATGCAAAAGCCAAGGAGGGGGGCCCCAAGGACATCACAGAAAAACAAAAACAAAACCAGAAGGGCGTGCAAGGGAACAGGCAGGACTTTGCCCCCCTCCCATTCTGATGTCTGCTTAGCCAGCAGACAAGGGAGCCACCCTGGTGCAGAGGAACTGTTGAACCCCCCTCTGCGGAGACATGTGGAGTGGACACCAACCCAGCTCAAGACACTGGACTACCACAGGAGCCTTTGGCCACCTCCCGACAGCCTCTTGGGGTCAAACGAGAATATGGCGTTGGGTCAGTGGTGGGCACCTGCAGGCAATCCGAGGAGATTAGAGAAATGGTGTCCATTCTCTGCTGAAGGTTACCTCCACTCTCCATGACAGTTAAGCTCTCTGGATTCCAGAAATAGCTACTCTTTGGCCCCATCAACCTGGCAGTGGTGGCGGCTCTCAGCTGATGCTAGCCCCAGGACGCTGCACTAGCCTCGACGGTTTCCCTTGGCCCTGCCCATAGCTTTGTAAAGGGCTCCGTCTTCCAGTCACCCTTATTTAACCACTTAAGGTCCCTGCCCATTACAGGGTTTAGCGACTTCAAGATACACACAGTCACACCCTTACACACACACACACCAATGCATCCACGTGTGCACACAGTGGCACACTTACACACGCACACTCACCGTGCACACACAAACACACATGCACACAGATTTACACACATGCTCCCATCCATGCACCCAATTACGTGGATACACTCACATACACCCTCGCACATGCATACACACAGTAGCACGAACGCACACACAGTCACACATACACTTAGACACACACACGCTCACACACATATTGAATTAATGGAGACCAGAGGCCAGGCCAGAGCCTGCTGTCCCCAAAATTTCCAGCAGAGGGCGACGCCCAAACACCCAAGAAAGGAAAGAGACCCACAGCAGTGAGTGACAGCAGGCTCCTGTCCTTTAGAATCAATACACGCAGGTGCAGCAGAGTCCTGGGGATCGATGGGCTTCATGCCTCTCCTCCTCCCTCTCTCATTAATTCACCATCACAGTCCTTAGCAGAAACTCAAAGCCTGTTTGTAGTGTAAGAGGAGACATTGAACACAAGTAGAGCTCACTCTTTGGAGGAGTTAGCTGCACGATGGAGGGAAGAAATGGTTCATCAGTGGGAAAGTGGGTCAAGGGAAGGGACTTTTTAAGACTGAGGAAACAACAACATTTTCTGTGTTCCAATGGGAATTACCTAATGGAGTTCAGGATACATGATCAATAGACAAGAATGTATACAGAAGATATTCTACCTAGAATATAGAACATAGACATTCTATTTCTATATTCCAGGGATTAGAAAACTATGCTCCATGGACCAATCTGGCCTGTGGCCTGTTTTCCTATGGTCTATACGCTAAGAGGTGTTTTTATATTTTAAGAGGACTGTAGGGGGCACCTGGGTGGCTCAGTCGGTTCAACGTCCGACTTTGCTCAGGTCATGATCTCACGGTCTGTGAGTTCAAGCCCTACATCAGGCTCTGTGCTGACAGCTCAGAGCCCGGAACCTGCTTCAGATTCCGTGTCTCCCTCTCCCTCTCTGCCCCTCCCCCACTCACACTCTGCCTCTGTCTCTGTCTCTCTCTCTCCCTGTCTCAAAAATAAGGCGATTGTAAATGGAGAAGAGGGGCAAGAGGAAGAGGAGATCCTGAATGGGATGTGCAAAGCCTAAAATGTTTCCCATATGGTCCCTTGCAGAAAAAGAATGCCAAATCTGCTGGATAGAAGCAATAAACAATTGGAACAATATTTTCACATACCCATTTTAAAGTATTATGCACCAGAAAAAGTGAAATACTGAGGTATAAATCTGACAAAATGTGTTCCAGATTTCTATGAAGAAAATTTTAAAACACTTGTGGAAGAAACCCAAGAAGGCCCAAATTCATGGAGAGAGAAGCAATATTCATGGATTGAAAGACTCCACCTTGTGAAGGTATTCAGGCTCTGCAAATTGATTTATAGATTTGAAAAAATCACAACCCTAATTCCAGCAGGACTTTTTGTAGAAATAGATAAGCTGATGATAAAATTTACATGAAACTGCAAAAGACTTAGAATAGCCAAAAATTTCTTGACAAGGAAAAATTTAATGGAAGCTTTGCATTGGTTTGCATTTCCCTAAGGTCTAATGATGTTGTCCATCTTGTCATGCACTTATTGGACAATGAAAGAGCATTTTTTAAACAGAAGATGACGTGTAAATGTAAATGCACATTTTAGATGTAAATATAATTTTTACTTGCATAACATTACATACGAATACAAGCTGGAAGTATACGTGAGAAAATATGAAGGGATTATTTTGACTTGTTGGAATTATGGATATAAAAGTGATTTTTATTTCTTACTTTTTCTTCTTGGTGTTTTCTTCTAGGAAGACGTATTATTTTGGGGCACCTGGGTGGCTCAGTCAATTGAGCCTTTGACTCTTTTTTCTAGGACTAATTATATTAAGTTTACTTGTTTATTTTGAGAGAGACAGAGAGAGAATGCAAGCAGGGGAAGGGCGGGGGGGGAGGGTGGACAAAGGATCTGAAGTGCGGGCACTGTGCTATTAACACAGAGCCCAATGTGGGGCTCGAACTCATGAACCGTGAGAAGGTGGCCTGAGCTGAAGTCAGATGCTTAACCAACTGAACCACCCAGATGCCCTGGGAGCATCTGACTCTTGATTTCACCTCAGGTCATGGTCACAGAGTAGTGAGATCAAGGTACGTGGGTTCGCTCTCCCCATCCCTCTGCCTCTCACTCCACTGGCGATTTCTTTCAAAAAAAAAAAAAAAACCAGATGTATCGTTTTGGGAATATGAAAAAAAAAATTTGGTTTATTCATTTATTGGGTGTGCGGGGAGTGGGGGTGGGGGCGGGCAGAGGAAGAAGGAGAGAGAGTCCCAAGCAGGCTCCGCGCTGTCAGTGCAGAGCCCAACATGGGGCTCGAACCCACGATCCTTGAGATCATGACCTAAGCAGAAACCAAGAGTTGGATGCTTAACCCACTGAGCCACTCAGGCACCCCAATGGGAAAAGTAATTTCAGTTAAGAACTCGGCAAGAAAAACATGTTATTTTCAGCTTAGAATATACTAAATATTTATTCATTTAAGGTTGCAATGTTCCTTTCTTATTTTGCAGTCACTAGGCCTCCTGGGCCCCCCATCTGTGGGCCCAGAAAGGTTTGGAGGCCCTGGACTCAGTAGCCCAGGGCAGGTACTCCTACAGCCTGAGAGGAGGGAGTCCCGGAGTGGCCGCTCTCCTAGGTGCTGAAGGAGGCCCTTCCACTCCCACCCCCCACCCCCCACTCCACACCTTCTTTTCTCTCTTGGGACCCTCGTGACCTCCACCTCTTGAAACACGTAAGCAAAAATGAAGTCCGGATCATGCCTCTTTAGACGGATTTTTTTTTTTTTTTTTAGTTCCTAGCTTCATGGCCAGCTTGGCATCAAAGGCCCTTGAAGTTACTCAGAGGTAACTATGGATATTCAGAACTAACTGTATCTTCCTTTTTTTCTTTTTCTTTTGATTTAAACATTCTTTATTTTCATCTTTATAATTTACGTCCAAATTAGTTCGCATATGGTGCGACAATGATTTCAGCAGTAGATTCCTTAGTGGCCCTGACCCATTTAGCTCATCCCCCTCCCACAACCCGTCCAGTAACTCTCAGTTTGTTCTCCCTGTTTAAGAGTCTCTTCTGTTTTGTCCCCCTCCCTGTTTTTATATTATTTTTGTTTCCCCTCCCTTATGTTCACCTGGTTTGTCTCTTAAAGTCCTCATATGAGTGAAGTCATATGATATTTGTCTTTCTCCGACTGATTAATTTCACTTACCATAATACCCTCCAGTTCCATCCACATAGTTGCCAATGGCAATATTTCATTCTTTTTCATTGCTGAGTAATACTCCATTGTGTATATATATATATATATATATATATATATATATATATACCATATCTTCTCTATCCATTCATCCATCAATGGACATGTGGGCTCTTTCCATACTTTGGCTATTGTCGATAGTGCTGCTATAAACATTAGGGTGCATGTGCCCCTTTGACATAGCACACCTGCATCCCTTAGATAAATACCCGGTAGTGCAATTGCTGAGTTGTACAGTAGTTCTATTTTTGGTTTTTTGAGGAACCTCCATACTGTTTTCCAGCGTGGCTGCACCAGCTTGTGTTCCCAACTAACTAGATCTTCTAATGATAATTTTCTTCACAGAAGATTGCCACATTCCTCAATACTTAAATTTAACTTTTGTGACTACAGCCTTTTAAATGTTAGAATGCGATGCAAAAAGAAGAGAGTACTTACCACCTACTGATTGAGTGATGTTGCACATGTTGCTTATTCAGTCTCTCCATCAGTGTAACAAGGTGGCTATAACTGTATGGTAACAGAACACAGCCTCAGAGAGACCGACAATTTCCCCCCACCCAAACAGCTAGTGAATAACAGACTGTGTTTGTGACCTTGGCAGTAAAACTCCAAGGTGCCGTGGATCCAGGGTCATCTGAACCTAATTGCATCTAGTTATCTGTCCCACCTTCCTTGAAGAGTAGTCTTACCTCCTTGATCCAGGATGAAGCTGCAGGTCCCCACATCCCCCCAAGACGCAGCAAAGAAGAAAGGGGAAACTGGACAGAGAGAGTGTCTACCTCTCCATAAGGAGAGCTTCTAGAATTACCAGGTACTCTTTGACTTTTCCTATGGGACAGGGTATAGTCATTTAGCCAATCTAGTTTCAAGAAAAGCTTTCAAATGCAATCTGTATTTCAGCCTGCCGTGCACCTAAAATAAAAACTAAAGGTTATAGGAAGGCAAAAATGAATATGAGGATACACAGTTAGCAGTCTCCAGCACAGTCCATCCTGTTGACAAAACATCCAATGTGTACGCCGCTCTCTAACCAGGAACATCCCAGGAGGAGCCAATCTCAAAGGCCACCTGCTACCTCCATGTAGCCCAAATTCCAGGATCTCTGGGGGATGTGCTGTCCCCTCCCTGAAACCCTGATGTGAGCTTTTGTGGTCCAGAAATCTATACACTTAAAGACAATCATCGCCCTCAATACGTTCAACAATAGAGGGATAACTGGATCATCACCATTTAAGATTCCAACTGAGGGGTGCCTGGATAGCTCAGTTGGTTAAAGGTCCTACCCTTGATTTTGACTCAAGTCATGATCTCACAGTCGTGAGACTGAGCCCCATGTTGAGCCCTGAGCTGGATGTGAAGCCTGCTTAAGATTCTCTCTTTCCCTGGTCCTCTGCCCCTCCCACACCTGCACTGGTTCTCTCTCTCTCTCTCTCTCTCTCTCTCTCTCTCTCTCTCTCACACACACACACACACACAAAACTAAAATGAAATGGATAAAATTCCAACTGAGACTTCGTGTTCCATTAATGGCAAGCTAGATCATTGGGATTAACCTTTCAATTTAAAAAACCACAACTCTCATAGCTGGATACTTTTCCAATTAGTTTTTTTTTAAGTTTACTGATTTATTTGAGACAGACAGAGACAGTGCAAGTGGGGGACGGGCAGAGAGAGAGAGGGAGAGGGAGGGAGGGAGAGAGAGAATCCCAAGCAGGCTCCACGCTGCTAGCACAGAGCCCCATGCAGCCCTCAAACCCACGAAACTGTCAGACCACGACCTGAGCCAAAACCAAGAGTCGGACGCCTAACCAACTGAGCCACCCAGGTGCCCCCTTTTCCAATTTCTTAAATGCATAAATGACCTGAAAAGACAGTAAAGAATTACAAAGATGCCACTCAAGGGGCACCTTGGTGGCTCAGTCAGTTGGGCGTCCAACTTCGGCTCAGGTCATGATCTCACAGCTCATGAGTTCAAGCCCTGCATCGGGCTCTGCTGACAGCTCAGAGCCTGGAGCCTGCTTCCGATTCTGTCTCCCTCTTTCTCTGCCCGTCCCCTGCTCGTGCTCTGTCTCTCTCTGTCTCTCAACAATGAATAAATGTGGGGAAAATATTGTAACAAAGATGCCCCTCAAATGAAAAAAGAAGCCTGGGGGCTCCTGGGTGGCTCAGTCAGTTGAGCATCTGACTTTGGCTCAGGTCATGATCTCCCGGTCCATGAGTTCGAGCCCCTCATCAGGCTCTGTGCTGACAGCTCAGAGCCTGGAGCCTGTTTCAGATTCTGTGTCTCCCCCTCTGTCTGACCCTCCCCTGCTCATGCTCTCTCTCTCTCTCTCTCTCTCTCTCTGTCTCTCTCTCTCTCTCACTGTCAAAAGTAAATAAATATTTAAAAAAAGAAAAGAAAAAAGAAACCTGGAGTTAAAGGAGCATGAATTATACTTTTGTGCTGGAGCGAGTCAGGGAAGTGTGAAACTGTTTTCACGGCCTCACGGCCAGAGGAGAAAAATCAAAGCCTAGAGTGACATGGGAAAGAAAAGTTGTAAGAAGATCCTCCTTACATAGGTGGAAGCCTCCAGGAGCTACACTGCTCAGGGGGAGAACACATGGCAGAGGGGACTGCAAGTGTGACCTCCGCTGGAATTTAAACTGCCTTAGTGATCTTGGCACCACAAGCCTTGAACTCCATTGAACATCATCCTTGATGAGCGAGGCTCGAAGAATGCCTCCTAGAGAAAGCTACCTTCTCCAAGTTCTACACATGTTATTTCAAATATGATAACGGATACTCAAGCAAAGATAAACAGGCACACGCGACCACTAACCCTACCAGTGAAAACTAGCGAAAACAACAGACCACATAACGGATACAATGATTGCAATGATCAGACACACAGGAGAAAGCATCTATGTTTGTTTCAGTGAACATAGTGACCGTGGAAACACAGTGACGGATTGTGGGGTAAGAAAAGTTTGGGTATATTAGATAGGAACAGGTCAGAGTGGCCAGAGAGTAGTGCCACTATGGGTTCTCCACTGTGACCCAGAGATTCAAACATGCCCCTCAGTCAGTCTCTAACGGTGGTCCCTCTCCTACACAAACCCCTCCCATGGCTCCCTATTGCCTACAGGATAAAAGCCCTTATTGGGCTCTGGGAGAACCCGCAATCAGAAGGTGTGGGGGGGGGGCGTGGTCGGCTGGAGAGGCTGCCAGGGTCCTGCGCTCACACACCAGCCTCCCCTCCACCCCACCCTTCGCCCTCGCCCTCCCACTGCGTTCCCGCAGGTCCCGAGCGCCCCCTGCTGGCTATCAGTGGCGCTCGGGCAGAAGAGACCACACAGTTCTAGTCCTGGGAATCCGCCAGGGGGCGTGTGTAGGGTCGGGGTGGATCCCAAGCCAGGGGGAGCTGGCGGGTCACTGGGGGCCCGCGCTCAGCGGCTCCATCCGCAGCCAAAGCCCGCCCTCGGCGCGCAGGATGATCTCCCGCTTCCTGCGCGGCTCCTCCTTGTCGGGCAGGACCCGAAAGCGCAGCAGCGTGAGCGCCAGGACCACCTTTATCTCGGTCAGTGCGAACGTCTGCCCGATGCAGTTCCTGCGGGCGGCAGTGGGCACTCACTCGCCAGGGACCCCAGCAGGTCCCGTCGCGCCCCGAACCTGGCCCGGGACCGCCAGCCCCGCCCGCAGGGATGCCGGAGGGGACTAACCGTGCCCGGGACCCCCATATGGGGGTCCCTGAGTTTGCCTCAGATCCCAGCCCTGAGCTCCCAGACAGAGGGAAGGGGCTCTGAGCACGCCGCGGAGCCCTCCTTGGACCCAGCCACCCCCCACTGCCCAGGCCTTTACCCCCAACCTCTGGAGGAGAGGAGAGAAGGAGAACCATCCTCAACACCCCCTTTCCCGCCCCCACAGCCACGTCTGGGATCTCAGGCCCAGGCCCCTGCCCTCACCACCTCATCCCCACCTCACCTGGGTCCCGCGGAGAAGGGAATAAAAGCCAGGGAAGACCTTTCCTTGATGTTTTCTGGGTCAAAGCGGAAAGGATTGTATACCTGGGGGCGGAGAGAGGCGGGACTGTTGGATGGGGTTTCCCAAGACAGCGGCTTTGGAGACACAGGTGTGCGTTTCATGGAGGGAGCGACTTGCCAGGTCAGAACCCTGAGCCCTCCCTTAGGCCCCGCTAGGGAAGTGGCCAAGCATGAGGGTGGGTGGAGGGGAGGGAGGGGGAGGCAGCACCTCAGGGTCTGGCCACACGGATGGGTTGTGGTGGGTCCCGAAAATACTAACGAGGCAGACAACACCTGTGGGAGGGGAGGGGCCAGTCAGGAAGGGTTTCACCTCTTCCTGCCCGCGAGGCTCCTCCCCCTGGTCTTGTGGGCACCTTTGGGGATGACCCGGCCATCTGGGAGCACGACGTCCTGGGTACAGCAGCGGGAGACGGCTGCGACCGGGGGGTGCAACCGCAGACTCTCCTTGATGCACATGGTCAGGAAAGGCAACTGGGCCAGGTCGTCCCTAAGGAAGCCCCCCAACGATTAGCCAGGGATCGAATCACACTCCCGCAGACCTCCAGCTGCTCCCCGGATGCTGTGTCTCCCTCTCTCTCTGCCCCTCCCTGCTCTCTCTCTCTCTCTCAAAAATAAATATTAAAAAAAATTTTTTAAGTATTTCGGAACAAAGCCCAACATTCACACAGTACCTTTAAAAGTTAGAAAGTCTAAAGTTATACAATTTATTTAAAAAGGAAAAAAATCTCTTTGCTGGACTTACCAGGTTATTTCAACAAATAAAAGGCACCCTCCTAGGTGGAATACCTAATATAACGGTGTGGATTCTTTCTAAGTTAATTTATGTATCCAATGCACCCAATTAAAATCTAGTTGGTGTTTTTGGAGCTTAGCAATCTTATTCAGTTTGAAAAACTTAAAGTTCAAAATGTATGTCGAGTTAAAAGACCAAAAAAGAGAATCCATTCACCTGATATTAAGACCCATTACAAATGTATGGTGATAATTAAAAAATTAAATTAAATTAAATTAAATTAAATTAAATTAAAAGGCAGCAAAGCACTGTTGCAAGAACAGGAAAACAGACCCACAGAACAAGATAGAGAGCTCAGAGACAAGTACGTGAATAGGTGAAAACATAGCATCCGGTAAAGGAGGCCCCACCACCCCCAGACAAGGGATGGTTCAGACACAGACACAGACACCCCCACAGTCACACCAACACACACTCCAAAAGAACTGAAGCATCATGCACTCTACATATAAGATGGGGTCTTCTCTTACACGTGAAAGGTAAAGAAATAAGGTTAAAGAAGATGTAATATAGAAGACACCTCTGTTACCTATGATTAGGAAAGAATTCTTAAAACCCCAAAACATAAACCAGAAGACAAAAAAAGAAAAGGAAAAGAAAGGAAAGAAAGAAAGAAAGAAAGAAAGAAAGAAAGAAAGAAGAAAGAAAGAAAAGGAAAGAAGTGAAGAGAAAAGAAAAAAAAAGAAAAGAAAAAATATGCACAGAATTAAGGATTTCTGTTTAACAAAACACTCCATTCTATGGAACAATTAACATTCAGATGAGAGATTCACAGAAGATAGTTGCAATAAATATATAGATCTAGAAGAATATCTTGAATAGACAAGGAATTCCTACCAATCAACAAGAGAGATGGCAGGCGACTCAAAAGAGTAGACAAAGGACATGGTCTAGAAATTCATGGGAGCACAAACTCAGAGATTTAAAACATGAAGAGATGGGGCGCCTGGGTGGCTCAGTCCGTTGAGCATATGACTTCGGTTTACATCATGATCTCGAGGTCCATGAGTTCAAGCCCCGCGTCGGGCTCTGTGCTGAGAGCTCGGAGCCTGGAGCCTGCTTTGGATTCTGTGTCTCCCTCTCTCTCTGCCCCTCCCCCGCTTGTGCTCTCTCTCAAAACTAAATAAATAACCATTGAAAAGAAATAACTAAATAAAACTTGAAGAGATGCTCCAAGTCGCCGATTACCAGAATGGAAATTATATAGCAATGGGATGTTACCTCATATGTATTCGAGGTGAGAATTAACAAAGTGGGTGATGGTAAAGCCCGGCTGAGGCACCAGGGTGGGGGGACCCCACGCACTGACAGTAAAGGTATGGACAGGAGCCACCACTCTGCAAGGCATCGGCATGGTCAAGGAAAGGCGATGTGTGTTTCATGACCCAGCAAGTTGGCTCTCAGCCTAGGACCTGGAGACATTCTCAGACAGGTAGATAAAGACATGAACACCAAGGGGTTCATTGCGGTCATTAGATGGAAACCTTCTGGATATTTAGGTCCAAGGGACTAGAGAGGAACTTTCCATACGACAGTCCAAAGCAACAATCTAAATGTCCATAGAACCACGGATGTCTGACAAAGTCATAGTGCTATGTTTCTGAGAAAGATAAGAACCAGCAGCAGATCTGTGATATAACACAGATCTGTGAATTTTTAAATTTGTTTTAATGTTTATTTATTTTTTGAGCGAGAGAGACAGCATGAGCAGGGAAGGGGCAGAGAGGGAGAGGGAGACAGGGAATCCGAAGCAGGCTCTAGGCTCTGAGCTGTCAGCACAGAGCCCAAGGTGGGGCTCAAATTCATGAATCACGAGATCATGACCTGAGCCAAAATCAAGAGTCGGACGTCCAACCAACTGAGCCACCCAGGTGTCCCATAAACAAAATATTTTTAATAAATAAATCCATTACAAGAAAACGAACAAGTGTTACAGTTTAGCATTAGAATGGGAAGGGCCTTTCCAAGCATTAAAAAAAAAAAAAAAAAAGAAGCTATAAAAAAAAGTTAATAAACGTGACTCCAAATAAATGAACAAAAACTAAAATAAAGTCAAAAGTCAATCCAGGAAAGAATTTTTGCATAACAGAAAAGGAACTAATTTTCTTTATATGTAAAGCGTCCTCACAAATCAATTTTAAAATGAAAAACAGAAAAAACTCAAAGTAAAAAGGGCAAATTATGCAAATTGAAGCTTCACAGAAAAATAAATATGCATGGTTCATAAACATGTGAAAATCGTGCTCAGTTTTACCCACTCTTTTTTTTTTTAATTTTTTTTTTCAACATTTATTTATTTTTGGGACAGAGTAGACAGAGCATGAACGGGGGAGGGGCAGAGAGAGAGGGAGACACAGAACTGGAAACAGGCTCCAGGCTCTGAGCCATCAGCCCAGAGCCCGACGCGGGGCTCGAACTCACGGACCGCGAGATCGTGACCTGGCTGAAGTCGGACGCTTAACCGACTGCGCCACCCAGGCGCCCCATACCCATTCTTAAAGTGATATTCATTAGGATAATGAAGTATTCTATTCACCTACCAGACTGGCAAGAGTTTTAGAATTTCATTATGCACACTGTCAGCAAAGATGCGAGAAAATTGTCACTCTCAAAATCTGTCTAGAGGAGTGGATTTGTCAAGAGCGATTACATTGTGAAAACTCAAATGGTCTTTGATTCAGCAATTCCACACCCAGAAATGTGTTCTGGAGAGACATCCTCACATGGGAGCAAAAATCAGTGTGTACATGGATGTTTGCTACATCATGTTTATTACAGCATAAGGCTCCAAACTATACAAATGACCCTCGGCAGGGGAATGTTTACGTAATTATGGTACATCCATCTGATGGAATACTACACAGTTATCAAAAGGAGGAAATACAGATCACTAGTCCTATCAAGCACTGCAGGGTAAATCGGTACAGAGGTGCTAAAAGGCAATTCAGCAATATCTGTCATGAATGCAAATCATCACATAAACGTCCCCAACAGAGGGGTGAGCTGAATAAAGTGTGCGATTTACAATTAGAGAGGAGTCGAAAACAACTGTTGAGAGAAAAGAGAAAAGAACAAGTAACCAAATGTGTGTGTGTTTCTATTAAAACCATTATAACTATAGAAATACATAGCTACAAGACCTTCTGAAAAGTCTGAAAGGACATATGACAAATTGATGTCCCTGGAGGCCCCTCAGGAGAGAGGGGATTGATTAGGCTTGGGGGGACAGCAACAAAGGTGGACCTAACCTTCTCCGTAGTGTTGCATTTTGTGCAAGGAGAAGAAAAAAAAGGACTTCTTCCCATTATGGATTTTGTAATTCAAAATTAATTTCCCAAAACTTACGTCTGGAGGGGAAAGGAAAAGATCTTGAAGTTATATTGTCAGTGTGCATGCCTGAATGCTCTGTGTTTTCTCTCAGCTGTGGAGAGAAAAGACTAGGCGCAAAATGAGAGAGACTGTGGGCACATGGGTGTGGGCAGAGATGATCACTGGAAGCACACCAGAGATCATCAAAGGTGGGGATGGGATTGGGGTGCTGGATAAGGCAGAGGCTTGTGTGAGGTAAGGAAAGTATTTAACCCTGTGCTCCTTTTGCAATATATACGTATATCAAACCCTCGTGGTGTATACCTTGTGTTGTATACACAGTATTTTATGTCAACTATATCTCAATAAACCCGAGATTGAAAAAAGACAAAGGCTTATTATATCCATTGTAAAGCATTTCCCACCATTTGAATTGTTACCAAGGGCACTAAGTGTTTGAAGTTGAGAGACACACAAAAACACTTCTCCACTTCACGCAACTGCTGTACTGAGCCCAGCCTTGAAGTTGAAGGCACTACCTCCAAAGTGTTCAGTCCAACATCTCTTCCCCATTCTTCAGCCCTTGGCCCCAAATCTCCCTGGGATCCCCAGGCTCCACCTCATCTCCTCCAGTTTGCAGATATGTTTAATTCGAATATCTGACTTGTCTGTCCCCTGCTCAAACATCTCCCATGGCTCCCCACTGCCTTCCTATATTAGTCACGAATCTCCCTTCAAGAAAGAACTTGATGTCCAGCTCCAAGGAGTGCAGTCGGCTGACAGCCTCCAGTTAGAGGGCCTCTGGGCTCTGCAGCAGCATTCAAGCCAAGGCCACACTTTCTTGGGCAGGTCCCAGCCACTGAGAGAGCATGGTGGGCCCCTACTTTCTGATCACTTCTGCCCAATGTGAGACTCCCTCCCTGAGAGCAGTATCCCTGAACACTTTTATCCAATAAAATCTTTTATCCAATAGAATCTTTTATCCAATACTGGCTTCCCAGAGGACTTGAACTGACACCTTTGGAAAATCTTCACGTGGTTTCCAAAGCAGACCAAGAAGGGCTTCCATTACCAACTACCAGCTCCAGCCTCACTGGGAGCCTCACAGATGATTCACACTGTAAATTTCACAAGGATCCAGCCACGTTTACTTCCTCCCAAACACGCCAGGCCCACCGCTGCATGCCGCCATCAGGGCCTTTGCCCAAACTGTCCGTAAGGCCTGGAGCACTGTCCACTACCCATTCCCAGAGAGCTGAATTCATATTTGCTTCTTTGCTACCCAGCCTCACCCCCTTCTTTCCTCCATGATCCAGCCTTGACCAAGTAGGACTTAAAGGGGACTGGACATGGAGTTGAGAAGGAGGGGCAGTGTAGACATGTTTACTGAACCAAGCAATGGGTAACTTTTTTACCTTCAAGGACTACTTGTGAATCCCTGGAATAGATAGTAGGTGAGAATTAGATATAAGAGCAAAAATTAAGAGCAGGGTTCTCTAGGGGAAATGTGCAACTTCAGGCAGAAAAGCAAGGGAGAGAATTTCATTTACTGAACACACGCTGGATGGCATCTGTTCTACACACATTGTCACGGTTCTCCAAGCAGCCCTTGGAGGAGACATTCCCTGACCTGTCCCGCCCCCATTTACAGAGGAGAAAGGTGGTACTCAGAAAAGGGAATTGGTTTTATTCAAGTCACATAGCAAGCAAGCAGGGCAATACATGTGGACACTCCAATCTTTCTGTTGCATAAGCCTGCTTTCCCCTGCTCTCCAGGCTGGGTACCATACCCTTGCCTCTGGGTTCTGCTCCTAGTCTCTCTAAGCAATAATGACACAATCAACAAAAAGTTCTTTCCCCTTCCCCAGCAGGGGAGCAGAGCCAATGAGAGGGGTTCCAGAACAGGACATGAGGACCTGCACTCACCATTCAATCTCTTTAGGCTCACGGTCCCTCAGGAGCTCTTGCACCTCCTGCCGACAGCGCTCCTGATACTCTGGGTGCTTCGCAAGGTTGTACAGGACCCAGGAGAGACCACTGGCCGTGGTGTCATGGCCTGAGAGGCAGCCAGACAGGCTTGGGTCTCTGGGCTTGTTCAGCACCAGAGGGTGGACAGCGCCCTTCATTAGGGCCCTCAGGGAGTTTGGGGAAGATGAGGTGGGATGGGGTGGTCCAGGGCCCACCTGCCAAGTCCCTGGGATTGGACAGACTCCTACCCCCTGCAGTCCCACACTGGGATGCTTACCCCCAAACATGAAGGTGTCAGCTTCAGCTCGGATATCCTCATGGGACAGTTCCTTCCCATCTTCATCCTGCAGAAAGGGCACGACCTCCTGAATCACACCAGCTCGAGGGCACCTGAGTCTCACCTGAAACAGTCCCTCAGGCTCCATCATCAAAGCAGGATTCATCCCTCATCATCTCTAGAGCCCTATCCCACAGGTCTCCCTGTCTCCAGCTTTCTTCTCCCAAGCAGCCTTCTACAAAGTCACGTCTAAAACATATCCCTGACCTGTCTCTCCCTTCCTCAAGCACCTTCCATGGCTCCTCAGTACCCGCTGGGTCAAGTCCAAGTTCTCCCATCTGACATTTGAAGTCAAGGTCCATTCTAACTCTTGAATTCTGATCCCAGGGAAGCCCACCTTGGCCAGCAGGAGCACATCAATGAAGTCCAAAGTCTTGGCCTTAGCCTTGGCCTTGAGGAAGTCATGGGAGCCCTCAGTAATGAGGGAGCAGCGCCTCTCCTGGATGATGGCATCTGTGAAGTTGTGCACCAGGTCACAAGCCCTGCGGAAGCGCCGCCCATCAGGGGTGAGGTAGTACAGCAAGTCCGGGTGCAGGAAGATCTGCCTCTGCCGTTTCACCACAAGGGCACTGAGCTCCAAGATGGCAGCAATATATTCACTGGGGCTCCTGAAGGGTCAGGCCATAGAGAACAGCTCCTTAACCCACGTGAGGCCCTAGGAGTGCCTTCCAACCAGAACCTCAGAAGCATGTCCCTACAAAACAGAGTGTCCTCCAGGCATGCTTCTCTCTCCACCTGCCATCTCTGTCAATGGAATCATGGCCCAGACCCTGGGAACACCTTGGGTATCACACTCATCTCTCTTCTGTCCTACACAGTATCTGCCCCTGCCCATTCCTCCTTACTTTCCCCCAAATCTGCCCCATTTTCGCCACCACATTCCAGCTGCTTCCTCCTCAAATTCTGTGTCTATGTGACAGTTGGTCTTCTCTAGAGTCCGATGTCCAAGAACAGCTCTGACCATGGCCTTCATCTGCTCAAATACCTTCCACCTTCCATCTCTGGAAACCTCAGGATAAAGCTCAGACCCCTTTGCTTCACGTTTCAATATCCTTAAGATTAGCCCCCCTGCCAACCCTCCAATCTCATTCCCAAGGTGGCACATGCTTTATTCATCCTAGTCCTGTTGGCCTTTATCAAGCATTTTTGCTTACCTGAAACCTTACCTTTCTCTTTCCCTTCCTTGTCCTTCTTTGTCTCACTCTGATCCATCTTCTCCAGGAAGTCCCATCTGACCGCCCTGGCCACCCTCCCTTCTCCATCGACTCCCTTGGGTCTAGGGTTCATGTTCCCAGGTCCTGAGCAAGCACTCACTCCTGGCAATTGCTGTCAAAACTGAAGACACATTTCTGCAGACTGTCCAGGGTCATGAGGCTGATGTGCTCAAACATGTCCAATCGGGTGCTGCCCGCTGAGACTAGGCGCTTCCACTTGGCCTGGACAGAGAAAGGGGCACATCTGGGGCTGGGACCTACCTCCCCTGAGCTCCCCCTCAGTCCCAATCACCAGGATGGACTCCCCAAAACCTAGGCTCCTGGTCCTCCACCCCAGGCACCCATCTCCAGGGAGGACCAGGCTTGGGAGGGAATAGAAACTCTTACTATTAACACCCAATGGCTGGGGGTCAGGAGACATGAGTTCAAATCCTGGCTCTGCTTCCTACACCCCTGTGTGCCCTTGGTCACCCCACTGCTGTCCTCTGGACTCCACCTGTCAAAGCTTCAGTAACAGTTAAGATGACTTGCTCTGTTGTCAGACAAACCAGGTTGGAATCCCAACTCCATTTATTAGCTCACTTGCTAGCTGTGTGAACGGGAGCATGCTCCCTAACCTCTCTGAGCCTCAGTTTCATCACCCGTAATGAGACAATAATCATCATCTCTACCTTATATATATGAAATTAGATAAGACAACGTGTGCAATAGAACTGGTGCATGAGGGGCAGTGGGGAGGCTCAGTCGGTTACGTGTCCAACTTGGGCTCAGGCCATGTTCTCATGGTTCCTGATATACACCAAGAGCTAAGTAACCATTAGCTCTCACCCTCATCTTCGTCATTATCATAGAGGTAGGCGACTGTTGCAAAAATGTCTCCATTTCCTCATCCCTCCCTCTACCTTCACCCTTTGCAATGAGGTTTGGCAGATCTTCCATTAGGAGGTAAAACCTCTTTCTCCAGCTCTTGAATTGGAGCTGGATGTGGGACTTGCTTCCACCAACAGAAGAAGGTGGAGGTCCCGGTTGCCTGTTCTGAAACTAGGCTTCAAGAGGTACTGCATGTTTCTGCTTGTTCTCTTGGAGCCCAGGGTCTACCATGCGATCAAGCCTAGGCTAGCCTACTGGAAGATGAGGGACAAATGCGGGAGTCTGGTTGTCCCACCAAGGCCATCCTAGACTAGCCAACCATTAGCCAAGCCCCAAATGTGTGGCAGAGCTGAGCCTGGAAAAGCAGAGCTGTCTCCCAAACCCAGCCATGGCCACAGACACCTGAGTGATTCCAGCCAAAATAAGAACTATTCTCCGGACTCATCATCTTGCGAGCAATAAAACACAAATCCTTTCAACCTCATGAGTTTTAAGGTGCAGTTCAGTGAAGAAAGAGCTGCCATACAATCTTCATCATTAGTGTCTCAAGTTTCACAGAGTTTCAGTGAGGCAGATTAGAAGCTAACACCTTCCGAGCACCTACAATGTGCCAGGACCGTGATTCCATTACATCATCTTGACCACCCTTTAAGAAGGGCTTATAATCCTCATTTGACACATGGGGAAACTGATGCTTGGAGACGAAATAGAATGGCCCAAAAGTCATCTAGCAAAGCCAGGACTCCAGGCCACTCCCCTTTTCCCAAGGCTCCAGCCTGGTCCCTGGGTTTCAACTCACATGCATGATGTCTGCACTTTTGTTGAAAATCTTCACATAGGATTTCAAGATTTCAAAGTGGAAGGCAGGTGTCAGCAAACGACGGTGGTGGCTCCACTTGTCACCAGCAGTCAGCAGGAGCCCATCCCCTAGTAGAGGCAGCCACGAGGAGTAGGCAAGGGCAGTGCTTTCCCCTGAGACCCCAAGGTTGTCCCCAACCTCCTTCACTTAACAGTTACTCACCCAGCCAGGGCCTCAGAAACCTGTAGAAAAACTTATCCTTGGGCACGATGGTGGCTGGCAGGAGAGACAGATCATCAGGGGCCATAGAGACGAGGCAGGGATGGGCTTTGGGTTGGGGGGTGGAGGATCCAAGCCAGGGGAATGCATACCCCCTCCAACCTCCATAGTGGGAATTCTATAGGGCAGAGTGGGGAGGTGAGGGGGGACAAGACCAGGCTGCAGCACAGAGCAGAGCAAAGGCAGAGCCCATGGACCTACCCCTAGGTACTTAGATGCTCCCGAAAATAGGGCACAACACACCCAACATGCCTTGTCATGGCTCCTTGCCGGTCCGACATGTTCGAAACACCCAAGCACAAATCAGCACTCCACAAAATGCCTTTACAGGGACCTAGGACATCGCACCTGTCCCAGAACCCTCTGACATCTCCTGGAACTTCTGACATGGCCCCAACACATGGTAACGTGCCCTGACACGAAACAACATGCGTAACACACACTGGCCTCATGCAGCATCCTCTGAATGGACCCAAAGACAATCTGACACGACCTCAGTGTGTCTCATAGACGGTCCCTGGCAGGACTTAAATATGGTCCCACTAATGTCCCAGACATGGCCCAGGTGTGACCTAGCCTTTCTCAGGATTCTCTTCCATCCCATAGTTATCATTAAGTGCTTAGGCTCAGGGGCTTCTCTGTCCTTAAGAGACCTAACAATGTTGCCACCCTCAGATGCTGAGCTCCCCCCACCACAACGAGCTGCCACTGCTCCCTCGTGCCTCTAGACCAGCTCCCCACAACACTCTGTGCATCTTCCCCCACAACACTCTGGCCATCTCCCTACCCCAAATCCCCTTCCAACTAAAGGTCCCTCCTACCAGAGGCAGTTAGGGCAGCCAAGAACACACAGAAGAAGTAAGAGAAAGCCTTCGGCATGCTATGTGACCTTGAGAAGTTATTATGCCTCCTTGAACCTCCGTTTCCCCACCCAGGAAATGCCCCCCTAGCAGAGATGCCAGTGAATGGACATCTGTGGTATCTGCCTGTCCATCCCCTTCTGGAACCAACACCTCGCTCCTCTTCCTCCTTCAGTCCAAGTAGCTAGGGAGGGTGGCCATGCCACTCCATCCTCCGTTCCAGAGCTGAACATATGACCCTAACCCTTAACAATCAAGTTGCCATGACTAGAGGAAGAATTGGTCCCTGTGACCCAAGCCAGGCCAATTTAAGAGAATCCTGCAACTATTTCTGGGTCTTCAGAGAATGAGCTCACGTTTTCATTGGGGTTGAGCTTCTTAGACTCATCTTTGTCAACATGAGAGTGAAGCTGTCACCAAGGAACACAGAACTACAAGAGAAAGACAGATTCCCAATGGCACTGTTTGAAGACTGGATCCAACCACGCCTGAAGACAACATTCCTTCAGCTTTTCAGTCAATAGATTCCCTTTCTTCTCTTAGACCAACATTGCTGAATTTCCACCACTCAAAATTGAAAACGACTGAGAACCAGAGAGAGCCAGGGACCTGCCCAGAGTCGCCCAGCAGGTTAATGGCAGGTCTCCATCAATACTACCTACTTCCCTGCTCAACCTGGTCTGTCCAGAGGTGCAAAGAACTGGGAACAGGGACAAGGGAGTGGCTGGGTCAGGTGCTCCTGGGAGAGATACCTGGGGCCTGGAGCAGGGGGGCAACGAACTTGGGGTGGACGAACCGCAGAAGTGGGTAGATGGGCCCCATCCACCACAGGTGAACATCACGGAAGCTGTGGCTCAGACTCTCCATGAACCTCAAGTCTTCTTCATTGCTCCTTACCTGGGGATGGCAGGGTGGAGGAGGAAGGCCAGGTCAGGCAGCAGCCCCAGAAGCTTACAACTTCCCACTGCATCCCCTCTTCTGCCTGCATTATTAGTCTACACCTTTACATCTCACCAAGTCAGCTTCCCTTTGTTGGTCTGTTTGTCTCTTTTTGTGTGTCTATCTATGTGCCTCTCCCTCTCCCTTCACTCTCACAATCTTCCTCTTTATCTTTAGGTAGGTGATAGACAGCCAGATGATAATAGCTAGATTATGGAGAGCAACATGATGATGATAGATAGATAGATAGATGATAGATAATGAGATAGATAGATAGATAGATAGATAGATAGATAGAGATAGAGAGATAGAGAGAGATAGATAGATTATAGAGAGATACATAGACAGAGAGAGAGAGAGAGAGAGTGAGGGGAAGAGAGAGAAGAGGGATGACAGATAAATGGGAAGATGGTTGGATGGATGCATGGACAGATGGACGGACAGACAGATATATGGATGCATAGATGCATGGATGGATGGACGCTTGGATGGACGGGTGGATGCATGGACAGACGTATGGATGCATGCATGCATGCATGGGTGGATGGATGAAGAGAGAAAGGAAAGAGATGAGAGATGCATGGGTAGATGATAGATGATAGATGATATGTGTTTGTGTATGTTTCTTTTACATTCTCTGTATGTCCTCTCTGACTCCCTCAATTTTTCTCTGTATCTCTCTCTTTCTTCACCTCTATTTCTCTCTCTATCTCTCCCACTCCAAATGTCTCTGTCTCCTGACCTGCACACCCTCCATGGCTCCCCAGAACCCTCAGAATAAACCCCCTGCCCCCACACAGTCCTGCAGCCCCGCTGGCTCTGCTGTCCCCTCCACCTTCTCCCTGCCTCTCACCAGCATTGCTCTTTATGCACTCAACTCATGGTTGCTCAAAACCCTGGTGCTCGCAAGGCAGTGGGGTGGCTCAGTTGGTTAGGCATCTGACTCTTGATTTTGGCATGGGTCATGATATCACTATTCATGAGTTCAAGAGCTGCACTGACAGTGTGGAGCCTGCTTGGAATTCTCTCTCCCACTCTCTCCCTCTGCCCCTCCCCCACTCATGCGTGTTCTCTCTCTCTCTCTCTCTCAAGAAATAAATAAACTTTAAAAAAAACAGGTGTTTGCTTTGTCCCCTCCAGGCCTTTGAGTGGGCTATTCCTCTCCACAGTATATACTTTCTCTTCTTTTCTTAAAAAATTCCTACCCTGGGGCGCCTGGGTGGCGCAGTCTGTTGGGCATCCGACTTCAGCCAGGTCACGATCTCACGCTCCGTGAGTTCGAGCCCCGCGTCGGGCTCTGGGCTGATGGCTCAGAGCCTGGAGCCTGTTTCCGATTCTGTGTCTCCCTCTCTCTCTGCCCCTCCCCCGTTCATGCTCTGTCTCTCTCTGTCCCCAAAATAAATAAACGTTGAAAAAAAAAATTCCTACCCATCAGTCCAGACCCCCTTCCAACAACTCCTTCTCTAAGAAGGCTCCCAGACTACCCAAACAGCAGATGCCTTGCTTCCCCTCTGAGTTCCCCTTACCCCTGTCTCTCCATCAGACCCACTCTGACCACACAGAATTGAAGGTGTCTCTAGCTCTACATGCCCAAGATTGGGGTTCCCCCAAGACAATACCTGGATTGAGCCTCCCCAAGGACACTCCTGAAGCAGTGTCCAGAAGAAAGCAATGACCAAGGTCGCCCAAGAGCAGAAAGGACCTTGGAATCCACAGGGACCTCACAGAAGCCTGGCAGGGAGGGGTATGTGGCCCTCAAATGCTACCACCGTGCCCATGGCTACATATTCCAGATGGGTACCTGTGGCATGATGACAGAGCAGGCAATGCCACGGTGGCAAGAAATGATGGGAGCCCAAGCAGATCATAAACCCTGCGAGTAGGCAGCCACCAGCTGAATTAAGACCCTCAATCCCTGCTCTGTGGGGTGGACCTACAAGCAAGACAGGGGCCATCACCTCCGCAGAAGGAGCCACGGCAAGTTCCCCTGCAACCTCTGCCGTGGTCAGTGTGTCCAGACTCTGCATAGACGGAGGGGATCTCTGTTTCTTCCTGCTCCTTCCCTTGGGGGCAGAGTGATCCCGGAAGACTCTCCATGTCGCAAGGGTCCCTCCCATGACACAGGGAGAAGACACGCTCTCTGCCCCCAGAGAGGCTGACCTTGGCTTGAGAAGTCAGATCTTTCTTCTTCCGGGAATCATTCCAATCTCAGGGAAGTGCCCATGGGAACAGCAGGGTGGCCTCACGTTTTGTACTGGGGCTCGTTCCCATGTCCTGTCATGTCCTGGCCAGTCCACACAGCCCCCCGCTCCCCAGATGGTGAAGGTGTGCAGACCTTCCAGCTCTGACAGACCCCAGGACACAGGTGTGAGCTCTGCCCATCAGTCAGGAGGGCAGCTCCCACGTATGTCCTCTTCTGCCCACCAGCTGGAATGGTGCATCCCATCTGTCTGTCTGTCTGTCTGTCTGTCTGTCTATCTGTCTATCTACCTCTACCTATGAACTTATGGACTATCTATGAACCTATCCCCTGAACCTATGGACTCACCCATCAGCCGTGCCTTTTACAAATGAAGAAACCCAGGCCGCGTCTCCCAAAAGGAGAAGGAGGCGGGCTTGCCTCCCAGTGAGGCATCCTCTCCAGTCCCACGGGAAGCCCCATCCCGGCCTGACAAATACTTCCAGATGATCCAGACAGGTGAATACGAGTCATTTTCACTTTTGTGACTGTTCCCTGCTCCCTAAGAACTCTGAGGAATTTGAGGAGATTGGCCCAGAGAGGGAGAGTGACTCAGCTGAGGTCACACAGCTGAGTGAAGAGTGACCAAGACCAGCCTCCATGGCCAAGCCCTCATAGGAGGTGTAGGAACTGTAATTTTATAACATTCCTGCTACCTCCATAACTTGCTGAGAAATTGCCAACACCCAGAATATCAGGTAACATTCAGGACAAGCTTAGGGCATCCTGTTGTGTAATGAGCTGGTTTGTGGGAGGGCAGGGGTGGAGCTGGCCCCTGTCCCTTTGGCATTGGATGACCAAGGGAGGTGATGGTAAGTTCATCCAAACCTAGAACAAGGCCTCCACCATGACATTATCAAACAGTTATTAAGTGCCAACTGTATGTCAGCTCCTGAGCCGGCCATTATAGATACCAATCTATACCCAGTGCCACTGTCTAGTGAGAGAGAGAAAAAGAGAGATAATAAACAAATAACTGGACAATTAACTGTTTGAGTGTGAGCAGGACCAAGTCAGAGGTCAAGGTCCAGGGGGGGAAGTCAAGGGAGGCTCGTAGAAATTACACCTGAGCTGAAAATGCAACCAGAAAAGGAGGGATCGACCCAGTGGCTGCAGGAAGGGAAGCCCTTCCAGGCAAAAGAGCAGCACAAGCAAAGGGCCTGAGGTAGGAAGGGTTTGGCTCGTGGAGGAGAGAAAGCAGGAGCTTGGAGGGTCCAGGGTGTGCACGGGGCCAGGAGGGCAGCAGAGCCTGGCCAGGCAACACGTGGTCTCTCTCTAGAATGATGATCAGTCTTACAGAATGGTTTTCAGCTGAGTAGTGGTGTTAACAGAAGTGAAATTTCAGAAAAACCTCTCCTGGGTTAAAGACAGAAAGGACCACAGGGGAGACTGGGGCCAGAGAGCTGGAAGCTTATAATTCATTTGTGGTGGGAGTTGATGGCCCCCTTGGGAGTCAGAGCCCCCCCAGGTGAGGCAATGGCCTGGGGAGCCAGAGAAGAGGGCAGGTCGGTTAGGACCCTGAAGGCTCCCCGCATGGAAAGGTGGGGTGAGGAAGAGCCAAGTGGAGACCGGGGCTGGGTGGTGTGCGAGAACCCAGAAGACAAGGATTCTGGGCAGCTGCGGTGGTCAGCAGGACCAGATTGCTTCCGGGGGGTGATGAGGTCATGGTCATGTCCTGGAAACATGACAGGGGTGGGAACCAGGCAGGAATGGGTGAAGACGGGCTGCCGAGATGCAGACACTGAATGAAATAGGTTTGGTCACGAAGGTCAAGGCCAGGGTGATTCCTTCTGAAAGGGGAAGTGGTCAACTTTTATCCCAGTTGGGCAATGGGGCTCGTTGATGTATCTTGGGAGTGAAAGGCAAGATCACAAAAAGGAGGCAGAAGAAAAGGGCGCACAGCTCACCCCTCTCCTCCAGCCCAGCAGCACCCCATGGCGGGAGAGGGGAGCAGAGGTCAGAACTGATTCCGTGGGGAAGCCAAACCCCACAGATACGATGTGTTTGCCTGAGGCCAGCAAACATGGGCCAGGCAGGGAGCGGACCCTGCACGGTGGCCCCTGGCAAGATTGTGGGGACACCGGGGAACTTGGCTCTTTGCAGCCCTCCTCTGCTGTCCCAGACCCCAGCCCCACCCCAGGTCCCCGTTCCCCACCCTTGGGAAAGTGCCTCCACCCCGATGCCCCAGGCCCGTCCTGCCACCCACACTCACCAGTCCCAGGTGACCCCAAAACCAGCTCTGCTTCGGGGGCTGTGGGAAACACCGGAGGCGGCAGCAGGTGTCATAGAAGCTGTAGCTCCAGGCCAGGACGCGGGCCAAGAGCCAGGAGGCCCCCACCAGCAGCAGGAGCAGCCATGGGGAGGCTGCCACCTGCCCAAGTCCCAGCCAGGACAGGCTCAGCATCCTGGAGGCAGAGGGGACAGATTTTGCTGAGGCCGAGGAAATGGGCCCAAGGGTGAGCTCTCTGGACTCTTCAGGAACAGAGGGAGAGCCCCTCCCCCACACCGGGATGGGAGGGGCATGGACAGACAGGGGTAGGGATAGTGAGTGCTCAGCACTGGGCAAACAGTGATTCAGAGAGGGGAGGAGGACCTAGACAATTCCAGAGGGAGAGGCAGAGTGAGTGAGAGGGAGACAAAGACAGAGAGTGAGAGATAGCTAACCACCCACCAGTAGCCACTCTGCTCCCAGCGGCTCTCTGGAGCCACCCCACCCTTGGGCAGCATCCTTCACTACCCAGGATCAAGACCCCCAGCCAGGTACCTTCAGACCAGGGCAGCTTATCCACACAGCCTCCTCTCCCCTCCTCTTGGAAAGTCTTTGTCCCTGGCGCCTGACCTAGGGGACACTGGCAGTGGCCAGGCTAAACCAGCCAATCCCTGCCTGCCTGCTTACCTCCTCCCCACCTGGCAGTGGCCCAACTAGTAGGTGGGGGAGGGGGACTTCCGTGTTATAAAGAGAGTATGGGAATGAGTTCTCACAACTCAGCATCCCCCACATGGGGGTGGGGGATCCGTTGACAGATGGGCAAAGGTGACTCCTGGCCCCCAACTAACAGCCACCCCTGCCCTTTCAAGGCCAGCAGGGCACAGCAGGGAAAAGCTTGAACGTGAGAGTTCAGGTGCCATGGGGGCAGGGTGCAGCCAAGCCTAGTCCCAAAACATCTCTGGGGCTCCTCTCCACGTACGAGGCAGGTCAGAGGCATGCACCATTTCCCAGCGCAGAATCAGGAAGCCTCGGGCCTCCGGGCTGCACAGCCTGGCAGGAGTTCAAGCCCTGCCTCCAAGCAGCCTAGGGCCTGGGCTGACACAAGACCACTGGGGGCAGGAACAAAAAGCCCTTCTGGCTGGGGGTTACTTGCATCAGACTCAGGGGGTAAAGGGCCCAGTGGGAAGAAGTCACCTGGAGGTGAGAGGGTAAGGCTGCAGGAGGCCAGGAGAGGGAGGGGGGCCCAGACAGAGCTGGGAGACCCTGCACGCAGTTCAGCCCCCTCCTGGCTGTGACCTTAGGCTGTGCTGGCCCTCTCTAGGCTCAGTCTTGCCATCTGGGAAATGGGATGTCAGATGAGGGCCTGAGAGGGGGACAGAAGACGGTTCCACAGGAATGTAGGAAAGATCAGGGACCCCCAAAAAGATAAGTTGCCAAGAAAGAGCTCGTGACTAGTGTGTGTGCTGCTCTGTGCCAGCGTTCCACGTAAAGTAAACCTACTGTTTGCAGAAGACTGTCTGTAAAGTGTGCCTACTATGTGCTGGGTACCACAAAAAATGTGCCTACAGTGTGTTGGGAACGCTACATGAAGTGTGCCCACCACAAGCCAGGTACGTCGTATAAAGTACACCCACTGTGCGCCCCTTCTGTTTGACACAAATCCTGTCAACCGTATGCCAGGTGTTGACCTAAAGCATGCCTACATGTGCTGGGGACCTCTACAAGACATGCTTACTAAGTGCTAGGTGCTCTACATAAATCACACCTACTGTGTGTTGGGTGTTCCATGGAGTGTATACCTACTGTGTGCCCGGTGCCCTCTTAGAGCTCTCCTACTGTGTTGCAGGTTCTTTACGTAAATTAGCATACTCTGTGCAAAGTACTTTACATAAAACATGCCCACTGTGCGCCATGAACTCTTTGCTGTGTCCTCTGCAAAAACCTTGACTACTGTGTGGCAGGTGCTCGACATTAAGCATGGCCACTGAGTGCCAGGTACTGTGCATAACATGCTCCTTCTGTGTGCCAGGTACTCTATGTAAAGTAAACCTATTGTGCACCACGTGTTTTGCCAATGAGATAAAGCAACATCTCGGCCCCCTCTCCCCCCCACCTGCCAACTCCCTGGGCCAGTGCCCTGGAATCAGAGAGAGAGAGATCCAGGCGATGACATCCATAGGAGGGAAGTTGCCTATTTAACAGAAGAGCAAACTCTGGCCAAGAGCCAGAAGGCCCAAAGATGCCTATTTAACAGAAGAGCAAACAGAAGAGGCTCAGAGAAAGCAAGCCTCTGGCCCACGTTGCAGAGCTGGGAAGATCCCAGGTCTGCCACACTCCTAAGACGGGGCAAGCCTGGCAAAGCTACTGAGCAGGGGACGGGCAAAGAGTCGTCCTGACACGGGCGGAGTGCTGGGAAGACCCCAAACCTGCCTCTCCCTCCGGCCAGGGGGTCCAGGTGGCTGGTCCTGAAGCCCTCCGTGGGGTGGGTTGCACCCTCTTCCCGCCCCACCCCCAGATTTCCTCCCCCTCCATGGAGGCAGCCCTCCCCTGCTGGCAGGCCCATCCATATCAGGGTCAGGAGGCAAGACCAGAGTCCAATGATCCGGGCAGAATCCTGGACACACAAGAGAAAGAGCACCCAGTGCCTAGAGTGGCTCAGCTCACTGTGCACCTACTGTGTGCCAGGAATGGGCAGGCAGCTACGGGAGGAATGGCATTTGTCCACATGGGCCACGATCCCGTTTTAAGCCCTGTAGATACATTATCCGCGTTTTTCTCCCTATTGTACAGCTGTCCCAAGTCACACAGCCGGTGGAGGCACCCTGGGCACCGGGGCAGCCCCCACTTCCCACTAGGCGTCCTGACCCACTCAGCCATGCTCCTTCCCCTCTGCAGATGGGCATTTCACTAGCGCCACCTCCTAAGATAGCAGGAATAATTTTAAAAGCCGACGCACGTAAAATACATAGGACAGAAGAAGAGCGGGCTTAATAAATGCCAGTCACTGTTCTCACTGCTGTTGTTGTGGTGCAATTATCCAACAGCCCCACAATTCACGAGCCCGTTTTGACAGAGGAGGAACCAGAGATTGAGACCGGTGGGGCAACTTGCTACAGCCCCACTGCTAATGAGGTGAATATGACAGCACAGACGGCAGCAGAGCCTAGAACATAGTACGTGCTCATTAAATATCTGGGGATGAAAGAAAGGTTTGCAGCCATGAGTTCTAAGGATCGGTTACCCAGTGTGGTCCTCAGACCTCCACCGTAGGCATCACCTGAGAGCTTGCGGGACATTCAGGATCTCGCACCCGGGCCCAGAAATATTGACTCCAAACTGCATCTAAGTAGATCCTCAGGAAAAGTGTACATGCCTTCAAGCTTTAAGAAATGTTGCTTTAAGACCTCTGAGTCCAGGTTCTGCAGAGAAAGTGGGGAGGGGAAAGGCTTCACTTCTCTGATTCCCAGTTTTATCTTGTTTTGTTTCAGTCACAACATAAGGAGAAAAAGAATCTAAATCTCCAGGGGTTGTTCACACAACCACGTATCTACTGACCATCTGTTGTGTGGGGGGCACACAATTTTAGGCACCGGGGATGCAGCAGTGAACACAGACTCCACTGTCAAGGGCCTCGCATCTGGTGGGGAGATGGGCGGTGAACCAGTAAATGATCAAGAACATAACAGACCGTGATAAGGGACGTGCCGGAGGGAGGGTCCCACCTTCAGCCTGGCATCAGGGCGAGCAGAGACCTGGAGGAAGAGGGAGAGCCACCAGGGGCAAGCGTGGGGCGGGATACCCATGCTGCACAAAAAGGCAGGTGGCTTGTTGTTCTTTTGACACGGGGGCTAAGAGCACACACATGCAAGATCACACAAGTGACCAAGGCGAAGGCAGCTGGCACAATCCGGCCCCATACGGAAGCTATAAGTAGGTGTTGAACTTTGATGAGCCATACCAAGGACTAAAACCACACAGGGCCTCTGGGCAATGGCCCCCAGCCACACACAGAAAGGCAGAGGTTGACCCCCCCAGAGGTCAACCCCCATCCCCCAACCCACAACCCCCAGTGATCAAGAAGGCAGAGTCTATTGGACCGGGGCTCCCCCTGACTCTTGAGGCAGGAAGCCTCAGGTGTGGACATTCTGCTCTGAGCCAGAGAAGGATCAGAGCGTCCCCAGTGGTTTCTCACCCAACAAGGAATGTCTCAGCTGCCAAATGACACAAGCCTGGCTTATGCAATGGCCCCCAGCCACACACAGAAAGGCAAAGGTTGACCCCCCCCAGACGTCAACCCCCATCCACACCCAGAGCCGGGAAGTGGACAAGTGTGTGTCAGACCAGAGGTGGCAGTCACTCTGTGAGTCACCAGCTTTGGGCACAGCCTATCACCCCTCTGAGCCTCAATCTTCATGTCTGTAAAGTGGGCTTGGTAAAACCTCACAGGGCAATGCAAGCATTCTATCAGACCCCATCAGGGAGAGTAGGGGAAAGGACCTTTCAAAGTGACATGCGAAGGAAATGTTTCCATTTGTGACAACATGGGAGGACGGATGGACCTTGAGGACATTATGCTAAGTGAAATAAACCAAACAGAGAAAAATAAGTACCATATGGTCTCACTTATATGTATTCTTTAAAAAAAAATGAACTCATAGAAATAGAGAACACACCGCTGGTGGCCAGAAGGGTGTAGGCAATGGGTGCAATGGGTGAAGGAGGTCAAAAGGTACAAATTTCTAGTTATAAAATAAATCAGTCCTAGGGATGCAATGCAAAGCGTGGTGACCATAGTTAATAACACTGTATTGTATATTTGAAAGTTGCAAAGAGAGTAGTTCTTAAAAGCTCTCATCACGAGACAAAGAACAGTCTATAGCTACGTGTGGAGATGGGCGTTCACTAGACTTTTCACGGTGATCGTTTTGCAGTATATACACATGTGGGATCATGCTGTGCACCTGAAGCTAATATAATGTTATATGCCGATCATACCTCAATGAAAAAATTGGCACATGAGTAATGAGCTCGTCTACGGCTAGAGCTTCTGAATATGTGTGTGGATCTGTGTGTGTGCATGTTTGCATATGCACTGAGAAAATTCCAGAAGAATCCACACATCACAGTGGAAGTGGAGAGAGTACAAGTGGAGTCTTGATCCTTCTCACGTGCTGCTTGTCTCACGCTTTCTCTCTCCCACACTGTGCTGCTATGATTTTTATCACGAAAACACAAATTTCAGAGGAAACAAGGATTGTCACAGTGGGGGAAGGGGACCATGGTTGGTGCACAGAACAGGTGAGCAGTTGTTCTTTGGTGACCCCATGAAGACACCTCTCCCAGGAGTCAGCCTGGGGTCCCTCCACACCAAGCAGGGAGGCTGCCTGGTGGCTGGAGTCTCCCTTTTCCTTTCCTCGGCCTTTGGGAAGGAACAGGCTCCGGATTCAGCCCAACAGAGTTCGGATCCCAGCCCTGCTCCTCGCGGGCTGTGTGACCTTGGTCAAGTCACTTGTCCTCTCCGCGCTTCATGCCCTCCTCAGGAAGATGGAAAGGGGGACTTCCACCTCCCAGGTAGTTTGTTCTTCAACAACAACAACAGCAACAACAACAAAAAAAAAAACTGTACCAGAGACTCTATGCCAGACATGGTGCTTTAACCCGAGACCCAGGATGAACAAAACAGATAAGGTCTCTGGATGGTGGTGCTCATGTCTGATGGGAGAAGCTGATGGGAAACAAGACCAAGGGAGATGGTGCGGTGGTAATGAAGGAAATTAACAGAATGAGAAGCAGCAAGTGACCAAGGAGGCGATCGGGGAGGGCTGCCCTGTGGAGTTGACCTCTGAGCAGAAACCGGAGTGACATGGAAGAGTGAACAGTGAATAACGATCGCTCTTTGCCCCTAAAGCCACAGCAGGACTGTAAACACCCGGCACACAGTGAGGTAATCAAATGGCTTGAAAACTCTGTCATTCCTCCTTCCTTCCTCAGACATGCTGAGATAAACAAAGACAATAGAGGCAATTTCCCTCAGTATCCATCCGGGAGGGAAGCAGGAACCAGCCCTGTAGGGAGATCCACGGTGGTGAAATGTGGCCCAACACTCAAGCTGGAAACGGTCGTTCCATTTCAGTCGCCGTAATAAAGATCAGGAAACCCAGCCAGCCCCCAAAGCATGTCAAGGGCCAGACCCATAAGCTGGAGTTTCCAGCTTCTTGGCATAAGGACCAGGAGAACAAAGAAGCTGGCTTTGGAAAAAGAAGGCTGAAGGGAAACTTCAGGAAAGTCCTGGGGCCCCCAAATAGCTGCATCAACTTCCCCTGCACAGGACTTTAGGGGTGGTGCCAGCTCTGGAAAGTAGTCAGACCACCCCCACCGCTCCATCAGTGGGGGTCGCCATCAACAGAGATCATCCCTGGAGGGTAAAAGGCTATTTCTCATGCAAAAGCCAAGGAGGGGGGCCCCAAGGACATCACAGAAAAACAAAAACAAAACCAGAAGGGCGTGCAAGGGAACAGGCAGGACTTTGCCCCCCTCCCATTCTGATGTCTGCTTAGCCAGCAGACAAGGGAGCCACCCTGGTGCAGAGGAACTGTTGAACCCCCCTCTGCGGAGACATGTGGAGTGGACACCAACCCAGCTCAAGACACTGGGCTACCACAGGAGTCTTTGGCCACCTCCCGACAGCCTCTTGGGGTCAAATGAGAATATGGCGTTGGGTCCGTGGTGGGCACCTGCAGGCAATCCGAGGAGATTAGAGAAATGGCGTCCATTCTCTGCCAAAGGCTACCTCCACTCTCCGTGACAGTTAAGCTCTCTGGATTCCAGAAATAGCTACTCTTTGGCCCCATCAACCTGGCAGTGGTGGCGGCTCTCAGCTGATGCTAGCCCCAGGACGCTGCACTAGCCTCGACGGTTTCCCTTGGCCCTGCCCATAGCTTTGTAAAGGGCTCCGTCTTCCAGTCACCCTTATTTAACCACTTAAGGTCCCTGCCCATTACAGGGTTTAGCGACTTCAAGATACACACAGTCACACCCTTACACACACACACACCAATGCATCCACGCGTGCACACAGTGGCACACTTACACACGCACACTCACCGTGCACACACAAACACACATGCACACAGATCTACACACATGCTCCCATCCATGCACCCAATTACGTGGATACACTCACATACACACACCCTCGCACATGCATACACACAGTAGCACGAACGCACACACAGTCACACATACACTTAGACACACACAGGCTCACACACATGTTGAAATAATGGATACCAGAGGCCAGGCCAGAGCCTGTTGTCCTCAAAATTTCCAGCAGAGGGCGTCGCCCACACACCCAAGAAAGGAAAGAGACCCAGAGCAGTGAGTGACAGCAGGCTCGCGTCCTTTAGAATCAATACACGCAGGTGCAGCAGAGTCCTGGGGATCCATGGGCTTCATGCCTCTCCTCCTCCCTCTCTCATTAATTCACCGTCACAGTCCTTAGCAGAAACTCAAAGCCTGTTTGTAGTGTAAGAGGAGACATTGAACACAAGTAGAGCTCACTCTTTGGAGGAGTTAGCTGCACGATGGAGGGAAGAAATGGTTCATCAGTGGGAAAGTGGGTCAAGGGAAGGGAGTGAGGAAACAACAACATTTTCTGTGTTCCAATGGGAATTACCTAATAGAGTTCAGGATACATGATCAATATACAAGAATGTATACAGAAGATATTCTACCTAGAATATAGAACATAGACATTCTATTTCTATATTCCAGGAATTAGAAAACTATGGTCCATGGACCAATCTGGCCTGTGGCCTGTTTTCGTATGGTCTATAAGCTAAGAGGTGTTTTTATATTTTAAGAGGACTGTAGGGGGCACCTGGGTGGCTCAGTCGGTTCAACGTCCGACTTTGCTCAGGTCATGATCTCACGGTCTGTGAGTTCAAGCCCTACATCAGGCTCTGTGCTGACAGCTCAGAGCCCGGAACCTGCTTCAGATTCCCTGTCTCCCTCTCTCTCTCTGCCCCTCCTCCGCTCACACTCTGCCTCTGTCTCTGTCTCTGTCTCTCCCTCTCTCAAAAATAAGACGAATGTAAATGGAGAAGAGGGGCAAGAGGAAGAGGAGATCCTGAATGGGATGTGCAAAGCCTAAAATGTTTCCCATATGGTCCTTTGCAGAAAAGGAATGCCAAATCTCCTGGATAGAAGCAATAAACAATTGGAACAATATTTTCACATACCCATTTTAAAGTATTATGCACCAGAAAAAGTGAAATACTGAGGTATAAATCTGACAAAATGTGTTCCAGATTTCTATGAAGAAAATTTTAAAACACTTGTGGAAGAAACCCAAGAAGGCCCAAATTCATGGAGAGAGAAGCAATATTCATGGATTGAAAAACTCCACCTTGTGAAGGTATTCAGGCTCTGCAAATTGATTTATAGATTTGAAGAAATCACAACCCTAATCCCAGCAGGACTTTTTGTAGAAATAGATAAGTTGATGATAAAATTTACATGAAATTGCAAAAGACTTAGAATAGCCAAAAATTTCCTGACAAGGAAAATTTTAATGGAAGCTTTGCATTGGTTTGCATTTCCCTAAGGTCTAATGATGTTGTCCATCTTGTCATGCACTTATTAGACAACGAAAGAGCATTTTTTAAACAGAAGATGACGTGTAAATGTAAATGCACATTTTAGATGTAAATATAATTTTTACTTGCATAACATTACATATGAATACAAGCTGGAAGTATACGTGAGAAAATATGAAGGGATTATATTGACTTGTTGGAATTATGGATATAAAAATGATTTTTATTTCTTACTTTTTCTTCTTGGTGTTTTCTTCTAGGAAGACGTATTATTTTGGGGCACCTGGGTGGCTCAGTCAATTGAGCCTTTGACTCTTTTTTTTAGGACTAATTATTTTAAGTTTACTTATTTATTTTGAGAGAGACAGAGAGAGAGTGCAAGCAGGGGAAGGGCTGGGGGGTGGGGGGGGACAAAGGATCTGAAGTGCGGGCTCTGTGCTATTAACACAGAGCCCAATGTGGGGCTTGAACTCATGAACCGTGAGAAGGTGGCCTGACCTGAAGTCAGATGCTTAACCGCCTGAACCACCCAGGCGCCCCGGGAGCATCTGACTCTTGATTTCACCTCAGGTCATGGTCACAGGGTAGTGACATCAAGCTACGTGGGTTCGCTCTCCCCATCCCTCTGCCTCTCACTCCACTGGCGCTTTCTTTCAAAAAAAAAAAAAAAACAGATGTATCGTTTTGGGAATATGAAAAAACATTTTTTGGTTTATTTATTTATTGGGTGTGCGGGGGGGGGGGGGGCGGGGAGAGGAAGAAGGAGAGAGAATCCCAAGCAGGCTCCGCGCTGTCAGTGCAGAGCCCAACATGGGGCTCGAACCCACGATCCTTGAGATCATGACCTAAGCAGAAACCAAGAGTTGGACGCTTAACCCACTGAGCCACTCAGGCACCCCAATGGGAAAAGTAATTTCAGTTAAGAACTCGGCAAGAAAAACATGTTATTTTCAGCTTAGAATATACTAAATATTTATTCATTTAAGGTTGCAATGTTCCTTTCTTATTTTGCAGTCACTAGGCCTCCTGGGCCCCCCATCTGTGGGCCCAGAAAGGTTGGGAGGCCCTGGACTCAGTAGCCCAGGGCAGGTACTCCTACAGCCTGAGAGGAGGGAGTCCCGGAGTGGCCGTTGTCCGAGGTGCTGAAGGAGGCCCTTCCGCTCCCATCCCCCACCCCCCACCTTCTTTTCTCTCTTGGGACCCTCATGACCTCCACCTCTTGAAACACGTAAGCAAAAATGAAGTCCGGATCATGCCTCTTTAGACGGATTTTTTTTTTTTTTTTAGTACCTAGCTTCAAGGCCAGCTTGGCATCAAAGGCCCTTGAAGTTACTCAGAGGTAACTATGGATATTCAGAACTAACTGGATCTTCTTTTTTTCTTTTTCTTTTGATTTAAACATTCGTTATTTTAATCTTTTATAATTTACGTCCAAATTAGTTCGCATATGGTGCGACAATGATTTCAGCAGTAGATTCCTTAGTGCCCCTTACCCAATTAGCCCATCCCCCCTCCCACAACCCCTCCAGTAACTCTCAGTTTGTTCTCCCTATTTAAGAGTCTCTTCTGTTTTGTCCCCCTCCCTGTTTTTATATTATTTTTGTTTCCCCTCCCTTATGTTCACCTGGTTTGTCTCTTAAGTCCTCATATGAGTGAAGTCATATGATATTTGTCTTTCTCCGACTGATTAATTTCACTTAGTATAATACCCTCCAGTTCCATCCACATAGTTGCCAATGGCAATATTTCATTCTTTTTCATTGCTGAGTAATACTCCATTGTGTATATATATATATATACCACATCTTCTTTATCCATTCATCCATCGATGGACATTTGGGCTCTTTCCATATTTTGGCTATTGTCGAAGGCGCTGCTATAAACATTGGGGTGCATGTGCCCCTTTGACATAGCACACCTGCATCCCTTAGATAAATACCCGGTAGTGCAATTGCTGGGTTGTACGGTAGTTCTATTTTTGGTTTTTTGAGGAACCGCCATAGTCTTTTCCAGCGTGGCTGCACCAGCTTGCGTTCCCAACTAACTAGATCTTCTAATGATATATTTCTTCACAGAAGATTGTCACATTTCCCAATACTTAAATTTAACTTTTGTGACTACAGCCTTTTAAATGTTAGAATGCGATGCAAAAAGAAGAGAGTACTTACCACCTACTGATTGAGTGATGTTGCACATGTTTGCTTATTCAGTCTCTCCATCAGTGTAACAAGGTGGCTATAACTGTATGGTAACAGAACACAGCCTCAGAGAGACCGACAATTTCCCCCCACCCAAACAGCTAGTGAATAGCAGACTGTGATTGTGACCTTGGCAGTAAAACTCCAAGGTGCCATGGATCCAGGGTCATCTGAACCTAATTGCATCTAGTTATCTGTCCCACCTTCCTTGAAGAGTAGTCTTACCTCCTTGATCCAGGATGAAGCTGCAGGTCCCCACATCCCCCCAAGACGCAGCAAAGAAGAAAGGGGAAACTGGACAGAGAGAGTGTCTACCTCTCCATAAGGAGAGCTTCTAGAATTACCAGGTACTCTTTGACTTTTCCTATGGGACAGGGTATAGTCATTTAGCCAATCTAGTTTCAAGAAAAGCTTTCAAATGCAATCTGTATTTCGGCCTGCCATGCACCTAAACTAAAAACTAAGGGTTATAGGAAGGCAAAAATGAATATGAGGATACACAGTTAGCAGTCTCCAGCACAGTCCATCCTGTTGACAAAACATCCAATGTGTACCCCGCTCTCTAAACCAGGAACATCCCCAGGGGAGTCGATCTCAAAGGCCACCTGCTATGTCCATGTAGCCCAAATTCCAGGATCTCTGGGGGATGTGCTGTCCCCTCCCTGAAACCCTGATGTGAGCTTTTATGGTCCAGAAATCTATACACTTAAAGGCAATCATCGCCCTGAATACGTTCAACAGTAGAGTGAAAACTGGATCATCACCATTTAAAATTCCAACTGAGGGGTGCCTGGGTGGCTCAGTTGGTTAAAGGTCCTACCTTTGATTTTGACTCAAGTCATGATCTCACAGCCGTGAGACTGAGCCCCATGTTGAGCCCTGAGCTGGATGTGAAGCCTAAGATTCTCTCTTTCCCTGGTCCTCTGCCCCTCCCACACCTGCACTGGTTCTCTCTCTCTCTCTCTCTCTCTCTCTCTCTCTCTCTCTCTCACACACACACACACACACACACAAACTAAAATGAAAGGGATAAAATTCCAACTGAGACTTCGTGTTCCATTAATGGCAAGCTAGGTTATTGGGATTAACCTTTCAATTTAAAAAAACACAACTCTCATAGCTGGATACTTTCCAATTACTTTTTTTTAAGTTTACTGATTTATTTGAGAGAGACAGAGACAGTGCAAGTGGGGGACGGGCAGAGAGAGAGAGAGAGAGGGAGAGAGAGAATCCCCAGCAGGCTCCCCGCTGCCAGCACAGAGCCCCATGCAGCCCTCAAACCCACGAAACTGTCAGACCACGACCTGAGCCAAAACCAAGAGTCGGACGCCTAACCAACTGAACCACCCAGGTGCCCCCTTTTCCAATTTCTTAAATGCATACATGACCTGAAAAAACAGTAAAGAATTACAAACATGCCACTCAAGGGGCACCTGGGTGTCTCAGTCAGCTGGGCGTCCGACTTCGGCTCAGGTCATGATCTCACAGCTCATGAGTTCAAGCCCTGCATCGGGCTCTGCTGACAGCTCAGAGCCTGGAGCCTGCTTCCGATTCTGTCTCCCTCTTTCTCTGCCCGTCCCCCGCTTGTGCTCTGTCTCTCTCTGTCTCTCAACAATGAATAAATGTGGGGAAAAAATTGTAACAAAGATGCCCCTCAAATGAAAAAAGAAGCCTGGGGGCTCCTGGGTGGCTCAGTCAGTAGAGCATCTGACTTCGGCTCAGGTCATGATCTCACGGTCTGTGAGTTTGAGCCCCGCATCAGGCTCCGTGCTGACAGCTCAGAGCCTGGAGCCTGTTTCAGATTCTGTGTCTCCCCCTCTGTCTGACCCTCCCCCGCTCATGCTCTCTCTCTCTCTCTCTCTCTCTCTCTCTGTCAAAAATAAATAAACATTAAAAAAAAGAAAAGAAAAAAGAAACCTGGAGTTAAGGAGCATGAATTATACTTTTGCGCTGGAGCGAGTCAGGGAAGTGTGAAACTGTTTTCACGGCCTCACGGCCAGGGGAGAAAAAATCAAAGCCTAGAGTGACATGGGAAAGAAAAGTTGTAAGAAGATCCTCCTTACATAGCTGGAAGCCTCCAGGAGCTACACTGCTCAGGGGGAGAAGACACCGGCAGAGGGGACTGCAAGTGTGACCTCTGCTGGAATTTAAACTGCCTTAGTGATCTTGGCACCACAAGCCTTGAATTCCATTTAACATCATCCTTGACCAGCAAGGCTCGAAGAATGCCTCCTAGAGAAAGCTACCTTCTCCCAAGTTCTACACATGTTATTTCAAATATGATAATGGATACTCAAGCAAAGATAAGCAGGCACACGCGACCACTAACCCTACCAGTGAAAACTAGCAAAAACAACAGACCACATAACGGATACAATGATTGCAATGATCAGACACACAGGAGAGCGCATCTATGTTTGTTTCAGTGAACATAGTGACCATGGAAACATAGTGACGGATTCTGGGGTAAGAAAAGTTTGGGTATATTAGATAGGAACAGAGGTCAGAGTGGCCAGAGAGTAGTGGCACTATGGGTTCTCCACTGTGACCCTGAGCTTCAAACATGCCCTTCAGTCAGTCTCTAACGGTGGTCCCTCTCCTACTCAAACACCTTCCATGGCACCCAATTGCCTACAGGATAAAAGCCCTTATTGGGCTGTGGGAGAACCCGCAATCAGCATGGCGGGGGGAGGGGGGGACCATGGTCAGCTGGAATGGCTGCCAGGGTCTTGCGCTCACACACCAGCCTCCCCTCCACCCCACCCCTCGTCCTCCCCCTCCCACTGCGTTCCCGCAGGTCCCGCGCGCCCCCTGCTGGCTGTCAGTGGCGCCCCGGCAGAAGAGACCACACAGTTCTAGTCCTGGGAATCCGCCAGGGGGCGTGTGTAGGGACGGGGTGGATCCCAAGCCGGGGGGAGCTGGCGGGTCACTGGGGGCCCGCGCTCAGCGGCTCCACCCGCAGCCAAAGCCCGCCCTCGGCGCGCAGGATGAGCTCCGGCTTCCTGCGGGGCTCCTCCTTGTCGGGCAGGACCCGAAAGCGCAGCAGCGTGAGCGCCAGGACCACCTTTATCTCGGTCAGTGCGAACGTCTGCCCGATGCAGTTCCTGCGGGCGGCAGTGGGAACTCACTCGCCAGGGACCCCAGCAGGTCCCGTCGCGCCCCGAACCTGGCCCGGGACCGCCAGCCCCGCCCGCAGGGATACCGGAGGGGACTAACCGTGCCCGGGACCCCCATATGGGGGTCCCTGAGCTTGGCTCAGATCCCAGCCCTGAGCTCCCAGACAGAGGGAAGGGGCTCTGAGCGCACCGCGGAGCCCTCCTTGGACCCAGCCACCCCCCACTGCCCAGGCCTTTACCCCCAACCTCTGGAGGAGGGGAGAGAAGGAGAACCATCCTCAACACCCCCTTTCCCGCCCCCACAGCCACGTCTGGGATCTCAGGCCCAGGCCCCTGCCCTCACCACCTCATCCCCACCTCACCTGGGTCCCGCGGAGAAGGGAATAAAAGCCAGGGAAGACCTTTCCTTGATGTTTTCTGGGTCAAAGCGGAAAGGACTGTATACCTGGGGGCAGAGAGAGGCGGGACTGTTGGATGGGGTTTCCCAGGACAGCGGCTTTGGAGACACAGGTGTGCGTTTCATGGAGGGAGCGATTTGCCAGGTCAGAACCCTGAGCCCTCCCTTAGGCCCCGCTAGGGAAGTGGCCAAGCATGAGGGTGGGTGGAGGGGAGGGAGGGGGAGGCAGCACCTCAGGGTCTGGCCACACGGATGGGTTGTGGTGGATCCCGAAAATACTAAGGAGGCAGATAACACCTGTGGGAGGGGAGGGGCCAGTCAGGAAGTGTTTCACCTCTTCCTGCCCGCGAGGCTCCTCCCCCTGGTCTTGTGGGCACCTTTGGGGATGACCCGGCCATCTGGGAGCACGACATCCTGGGTACAGCAGCGGGAGATGGCTGCGACCGGGGGGTGCAACCGCAGACTCTCCTTGATGCACATGGTCAGGAAAGGCAACTGGGCCAGGTCGTCCCTAAGGAAGCCCCCCAACGATTAGCCAGGGATCGAATCACACTCCCGCAGACCTCCAGCTGCTCCCCGGATTCTGTGTCTCCCTCTCTCTCTCTGCCCCTCCCTGTTCTCTCTCTCTCTCTCTCAAAAATAAATATTAAAAAAAAAATTTTTTTAAGTATTTCTGAACAAAGCCCAACATTCACACAGTACCTTTAAAAGTTAGAAAGTCTAAAGTTATACAATTTATTTAAAAAGGAAAAAAATCTCTTTGCTGGACTTACCAGGTTATTTCAACAAATAAAAGGCACCCTCCTAGGTGGAATACCTAATATAATGGTGTGGATTCTTTCTAAGTTAATTAATGCATCCAATGCATCCAATTAAAATCTAGTTGGTGTTTTTGGAGCTTAGCAATCTTATTCAGTTTGAAAAACTTAAAGTTCAAAATGTATGTCGATTTAAAAGACCAAAAAAGAGAATCCATTCACCTGATATTAAGACCCATTACAAACGTATGGTGATAATTAAAAAATTAAATTAAATTAAATTAAATTAAATTAAATTAAATTAAAAGGCAGCAAACCACTGTTGCAAGAACAGGAAAACAGACCCACAGAACAAGATAGAGAGCACAGAGACAAGTAGGTGAATAGGTGAAAACGTAGCATCTGGTAAAGGAGGCCCCACCACCCCCAGACAAGGGATGGTTCAGACACAGACATAGACACCCCCACAGTCGCACCAACACACACTCCAAAAGAACTGAAGCATCATGCACTCTACATATAAGATGGGGTCTTCTCTTACACGTGAAAGGTAAAGAAATAAGTTTAAAGAAGATGTAATATAGAAGACACTTCTGTTACCTATGAGTAGGAAAGAATTCTTAAAACCCCAAAACATAAACCAGAAGACAAAAAGAAAGGAAATGAAAGAAAGAAAGAAAGAAGAGAACAGAAGAGAAAAGAAAAGAAAACATATTCACAGAATTAAGGATTTCTGTTTAACAAAACACTCCATTCAATGCACCAAATTAACATTCAGATGAGAGATTCACAGAAGATAGTTGCAATAAATATATGGATCTAGAAGAATATCTTGAATAGACAAGGAATTCCTACCAATCAACAAGAGAAATGGCAGGCGACTCAAAAGAGTAGACAAAGGACATGATCTAGAAATTCATGGGAGCTCAAACTCAGAGATTTAAAACATGAAGAGATGGGGCGCCTGGGTGGCTCAGTCCGTTGAGCATATGACTTCGGTTTACATCATGATCTCGAGGTCCATGAGTTCAAGCCCCGCGTCGGGCTCTGTGCTGAGAGCTCGGAGCCTGGAGCCTGCTTTGGATTCTGTGTCTCCCTCTCTCCCTCTCTCTCTGCCCCTCCCCTGCTTGTGCTCTCTCTCAAAACTAAATAAATAACCATTGAAAAGAAATAACTAAATAAAACTTGAAGAGATGCTCCAAGTCGCCGATTACCAGAATGGAAATTATATAGCAATGGGATGTTACCTCATATGTATTCGAGGTGAGAATTAACAAGGTGGGTGATGGTAAAGCCTGGCTGAGGCACCGGGGTGGGGGGACCCCACGCACTGACAGTAAAGGTATGGACAGGAGCCACCACTCTGCAAGGCATCGGCATGGTCAAGGAAAGGCGATGTGTGTTTCATGACCCAGCAAGTTGGCTCTCAGCATAGAACCTGGAGACATTCTCAGACAGGTAGATAAAGACATGAACACCAAGGGGTTCATTGAGGTCATTAGATGGAAACCTTCTGGATATTTAGGTCCAAGGGACTAGAGAGGAACTTTCCATACGACAGTCCAAAGCAACAATCTAAATGTCCATAGAACCACGGATGTCTGACAAAGTCATAGTGTTATGTTTCTGAGAAAGATAAGAACCAGCAGCAGATCTGTGATATAACACAGATCTGTGAATTTTTAAATTTGTTTTAATGTTTATTTATTTTTTGAGTGAGAGAGACAGCATGAGCAGGGAAGGGGCAGAGAGGGAGAGGGAGACAGGGAATCCGAAGCAGGCTCTAGGCTCTGAGCTGTCAGCACAGAGCCCAAGGTGGGGCTCAAATTCATGAATCACGAGATCATGACCTGAGCCAAAATCAAGAGTCGGACGTCCAACCAACTGAGCCACCCAGGTGTCCCATAAACAAAATATTTTTAATAAATAAATCCATTACAAGAAAACGAACAAGTGTTACAGTTTAGCATTAGAATGGGAAGGGCCTTTCCAAGCATTAAAAAAAAAAAAAAAAAGCAGAAGCTATAAAAAAAAGTTAATAAACGTGACTCCAAATAAATGAACAAAAACTAAAATAAAGTCAAAAGTCAATCCAGGAAAGAATTTTTGCATAACAGAAAAGGAACTAATTTTCTTTATATGTAAAGAGTCCTCACAAATCAATTTTAAAATGAAAAACAGAAAAAACTCAAAGTAAAAAGGGCAAATTATGCAAATTGAAGCTTCACAGAAAAAGAAATATGCATGGTTCATAAAAATGTGAAAATCGTGCTCAGTTTTACCCATTCTTAAAGTGATATTCATTAGGATAATGAAGTATTCTATTCACCTACCAGACTGGCAAGAGTTTTAGAATTTCATTATGCACACTGTCAGCAAAGATGCGAGAAAATTGTCACTCTCAAAATCTGTCTAGAGGAGTGGATTTGTCAAGAGCGATTACATTGTGAAAACTCAAATGGTCTTTGATTCAGCAATTCCACACCCAGAAATGTGTTCTGGAGAGACATCCTCACATGGGAGCAAAAATCAGTGTGTACATGGATGTTTGCTACATCATGTTTATTACGGCATAAGGCTCCAAACTATACAAATGACCCTCGGCAGGGGAATGTTTACGTAATTATGGTACATCCATCTGATGGAATACTACACAGTTATCAAAAGGAGGAAATACAGATCACTAGTCCTATCAAGCACTGCAGGGTAAATCGGTACAGAGGTGCTGAAAGGCAATTCAGCAATATCTGTCATAACTGCAAATCATCACATAAACGTCCCCAACAGAGGGGTGAGCTGAATAAAGTGTGCGATTTACAATTAGAGAGGAGTCTAAAGCAACTGTTGAGAGAAAAGAGAAAAGAACAAGTAACCAAATGTGTGTGTGTTTCTATTAAAACCATTATAACTATAGAAATACATAGCTACAAGACCTTCTGAAAAGTCTGAAAGGACATATGACAAATTGATGTCCCTGGAGACCCCTCAGGCGACAGGGGATTGATTAGGCTTGGGGGGACAGCAACAAAGGTGGACCTAACCTTCTCTGTAGTGTTGCATTTTGTGCAAGGAGAAGAAAAAAAAGGACTTCTTCCCATTATGGATTTTGTAATTCAAAATTAATTTCCCAAAACTTACATCTGGAGGGGAAAGGAAAAGATCTTGAAGTTATATTGTCAGTGTGCATGCCTGAATGCTCTGTGTTTTCTCTCAGCTGTGGAGAGAAAAGACTAGGCGCAAAATGAGAGAGACTGTGGGCACATGGGTGTGGGCAGAGATGATCACTGGAAGCACACCAGAGATCATCAAAGGTGGGGATGGGATTGGGGTGCTGGATAAGGCAGAGGCTTGTGTGAGGTAAGGAAAGTATTTAACCCTGTGCTCCTTTTGCAATATATACGTATATCAAACCCTCGTGGTGTATACCTTGTGTTGTATACACAGTATTTTATGTCAACTATATCTCAATAAACCCGAGATTGAAAAAAGACAAAGGCTTATTATATCCATTGTAAAGCATTTCCCACCATTTGAAGTGTTACCAAGTGCACTGTTTGAAGTTGAGAGACACACAAAAACACTTCTCCCCTTCACACAACTGCTGTACTGAGCCCAGCCTTGAAGTTGAAGGCACTACCTTGAAGTCCTTGAAATTGAAGGACTGAAGTGTTCAATCCAACATCTCTTCCCCATTCTTCAGCCCTTGACCCCAAATCTCCCTGGGACCCCCAGGCTCCACCTCATCTCCTCCAGTTTGCAGATATGTTTAATTCGAATATCTGACTTGTCTCTCCACTGCTCAAACATCTCCCATGGCTCCCCACTGCCTTCCTATATTAGTCACGAATCTCCCTTCAAGAAAGAACTTGATGTCCAGCTCCAAGGAGTGCAGTCGGCTGACAGCCTCCAGTTAGAGGGCCTCTGGGCTGTGCAGCAGCATTCAAGCCAAGGCCACACTCTCTTGGGCAGGTCCCAGCCACTGAGAGAGCATGGTGGGCCCCTACTTTCTGATCACTTCTGCCCAATGTGAGACTCCCTCCCTGAGAGCAGTATCCCTGAACACTTTTATCTTTTATCCAATATTGGCTTCCCAGACTTGAACTAACACCTTTGGAAAATCTTCACGTGGTTTCCAAAGCAGACCAAGAAGGGCTTCCATTACCAACTACCAGCTCCAGCCTCACTGGGAGCCTCGCAGATGCTTCACACTGTAAATTTCACAAGGATCCAGCCACGTTTACTTCCTCCCAAACACGTCAGGCCCACCTCTGCATTCCTCCATCAGGGCCTTTGCCCAAACTGTCCGTAAGGCCTGGAGCACTGTCCACTACCCATTCCCAGAGGGCTGAATTCATATTTGCTTCTTTGCTCCCCAGCCTCACCCCCTTCTTTCCTCCATGATCCAGCCTTGACCAAGTAGGACTTAAATGGGACTGGACATGGAGTTGACAAGGGCCGGCAGGGTAGACATGTTTACTGAACCAAGCAATGAGTAACTTTTTTACCCTCAAGGACCACTTGTGAATCCCTGGAATAGATAGTAGGTGAGAATTAGATATAAGAGAAAAAATTAACACCAGGGGTCTTTAGCGGAAATGTGCAACTTCAGGCAGAAAAGCAAGGGAGAGAAGTTCATTTACTCAACACACGCTGGATGGCATCTGTTCTACACACATTGTCACGGTTCTCCAAGCAGCCCTTGGAGGAGACATTCCCTGACCTGTCCCGCCCCCATTTACAGAGGAGAAAAGTGGTACTCAGAAAAGGGAATTGGTTTTATTCAAGTCACATAGCAAGCAAGCAGGGCAATACATGTGGACACTCCAATCTTTCTGTTGCATAAGCCTGCTTTCCCCTGCTCTCCAGGCTGGGTACCATACCCTTGCCTCTGGGTTCTGCTCCTAGTCTCTCTAAGCAACAATGACACAATCAACAAAAGTTCTTTCCCCTTCCCTAGCAGGGGAGCAGAGCCAATGAGAAGGGTTCCAGAACAGGACATGAGGACCTGCACTCACCATTCAATCTCTTTAGGCTCACGGTCCCTCAGGAGCTCCTGCACCTCCTGCCGACAGCGCTCCTGATATTCTGGGTGTTTCGCAAGGTTGTACAGGACCCAGGAGAGACCACTGGCCGTGGTGTCATGGCCTGAGAGGCAGCCAGACAGGCTTGGGTCTCTGGGCTTGTTCAGCACCAGAGGGTGGACAGCGCCCTTCATTAGGGCCCTCAGGGAGGATTGGGAAGATGGGGTGGGATGGGGTGGTCCAGGGCCCACCTGCCAAGTCCCTGGGATTGGACAGACTCCTACCCCCTGCAGTCCCACACTGGGATGCTTACCCCCAAACATGAAGGTGTCAGCTTCAGCTCGGATATCCTCATGGGACAGTTCCTTCCCGTCTTCATCCTGCAGAAAGGGCACGACCTCCTGAATCACACCAGCTCGAGGGCACCTGAGTCTCACCTGAAACAGTCCCTCAGGCTCCATCATCAAAGCAGGATTCGTCCCTCATCATCTCTAGAGCCCTATCCCGCAGGTTTCCCTGTCTCCAGCTTTCTTCTCCCAAGCAGCCTTCTACAAAGTCACGTCTAAAACTTATCCCTGACCTGTCTCTCCCTTCCTCAAGCACCTGCCATGGCTCCTCAGTACCCGCTGGGTCAAGTCCAAGTTCTCCCATCTGACTTTTGAAGTCAAGGTCCATTCTAACTCTTGAATTCTGATCCCAGGGAAGCCCACCTTGGCCAGCAGGAGCACATCAATGAAGTCCAAAGTCTTGGCCTTAGCCTTGGCCTTGAGGAAGTCATGGGAGCCCTCAGTAATGAGGGAGCAGCGCCTCTCCTGGATGATGGCATCTGTGAAGTTGTGCACCAGGTCACAAGCCCTGCGGAAGCGCCGCCCATCAGGGGTGAGGTAGTACAGCAAGTCCGGGTGCAGGAAGATCTGCCTCTGCCGTTTCACCACAAGGGCACTGAGCTCCAAGATGGCAGCAATATATTCACTGGGGCTCCTGAAGGGTCAGGCCATAGAGAACAGCTCCTTAACCCACGTGAGGCCCTAGGAGTGCCTTCCAACCAGAACCTCAGAAACATGTCCCTACAAAACAGAGTGTCCTTCAGGCATGCTTCTCTCTCCACCTGCCATCTCTGTCAATGGAATCATGGCCCAGACCCTGGGAAGACCTTGGGTATCACACTCATCTCTCTTCTGTCCTACACAGTATCTGCCCCTGCCCATTCCTCCTTACTTTCCTCCAAATCTGCCCCATTTTCGCCACCACATTCAAGCTGCCTCCTCCTCAGATTCTGTGTCTATGTGACAGTTGGTCCTCTCTCGAGTCCGATGTCCAAGAACAGCTCTGACCATGACCTTCATCTACTCAAACACTTTCCACCTTCCATCTCTGGAACCTCAGGATAAAGCTCAGAGCCCTTTGCTTCACGTTTCAATATCCTTAAGATTAGCCCCCCTGCCAACCCTCCAATCTCATTCCCAAGGTGGCACATGCTTTATTCATCCTAGTCCTGTTGGCCTTTATCAAGCATTTTTGCTTACCTGAAACCTTACCTTTCTCTTTCCCTTCCTTGTCCTTCTTTGTCTCACTCTGATCCATCTCCTCCAGGAAGTCCCATCTGATCACCCTGGCCACCCTCCCTTCTCCACCGACTCCCTTGGGTCTACGGTTCATGTTCCCAGGTCCTGAGCAAGCACTCACTCCTGGCAATTGCTGTCAAAACTGAAGACACATTTCTGCAGACTGTCCAGGGTCATGAGGCTGATGTGCTCAAACATGTCCAGTCGGGTGCTGCCCGCTGAGACTAGGCGCTTCCACTTGGCCTGGACAGAGAAAGGGGCACATCTGGGGCTGGGACCTACCTCCCCTGAGCTCCCCCTCAGTCCCAATCACCAGGATGGACTCCCAAAAACCCAGGCTCCTGGTCCTCCACCCCAGGCACCCATCTCCAGGGAGGACCAGGCTTGGGTGGGAATAGAAACTCTTACTATTAAGACCCAATGGCTGGGGGTCAGGAGACCTCAGTGCAAATCCTGGCTCTGCTTCCTACACCCCTGTGTGCCCTTGGTCAACTCACTGCTGCCCTCTGGACTCCACCTGTCAAAGCTTCAGTAACAGTTAAGATGACTTGCTCTGTTGTCAGACAAACCGGGTTGGAATCCCAACTCCATTTATTAGCTCACTTGCTAGCTGTGTGAATGGGAGCATGCTCCCTAACCTCTCTGAGCCTCAGTTTCATCACCTGTAGTGAGACAATAATCATCATCTCTACCTTATATGGTTGTGGAAATTAGATAAGACAACGTGTGCAATAGAACTGGTGCATGAGGGGCAGTGGGGAGGCTCAGTCGGTTACGTGTCCAACTTGGGCTCAGGTCATGTTCTCATGGTTCCTGATATACACCAAGAGCTAAGTAACCATTAGCTCTCACCCTCATCTTCGTCATTATCATAGAGGTAGGCGACTGTTGCAAAAATGTCTCCATTTCCTCATCCCTCCCTCTACCTTCACCCTTTGCAATGAGGTTTGGCAGATCTTCCATTAGGAGGTAAAACCTCTTTCTCCAGCTCTTGAATTGGAGCTGGATGTGGGACTTGCTTCCACCAACAGAAGAAGGTGGAGGTCCCGGTTGCCTGTTCTGAAACTAGGCTTCAAGAGGTACTGCATGTTTCTGCTTGTTCTCTTGGAGCCCAGGGTCTACCATGCGATCAAGCCTAGGCTAGCCTACTGGAAGATGAGGGACAAATGCGGGAGTCTGGTTGTCCCACCAAGGCCATCCTAGACTAGCCAACCATTAGCCAAGCCCCAAATGTGTGGCAGAGCTGAGCCTGGAAAAGCAGAGCTGTCTCCCAAACCCAGCCATGGCCACAGACACCTGAGTGATTCCAGCCAAAATAAGAACTATTCTCCGGACTCATCATCTTGCGAGCAATAAAACACAAATCCTTTCAACCTCATGAGTTTTAAGGTGCAGTTCAGTGAAGAAAGAGCTACTATACAATCCTCATCATTAGTGTTTCAAGTTTCACAGAGTTTCAGTGAGGCAGATTAGAAGCTAACACCTTCCGAGCACCTACAATGTGCCAGGACCATGATTCCATTACATCATCTTGACCACCCTTTAAGAAGGGCTTATAATCCTCATTTGACACATGGGGAAACTGATGCTTGGAGAAGAAATAGAATGGCCCGAAAGTCATTTAGCAAAGCCAGGACTCCAGGCCACTCCCCTTTTCCCAAGGTTCCAGCCAGGAAAACCTTTCCCAAGGCCTTGGGAAGCCTTTCCCAAGGCTCCAGTGGGTTTCAACTCACATGCATGATGTCTGCACTTTTGTTGAAAATCTTCACATAGGATTTCAAGATTTCAAAGTGGAAGGCAGGTGTCAGCAAACGACGGTGGTGGCTCCACTTGTCACCAGCAGTCAGCAGGAGCCCATCCCCTAGTAGAGGCAGCCACGAGGAGTAGGCAAGGGCAGTGCTTTCCCCTGAGACCCCAAGGTTGTCCCCAACCTCCTTCACTTAACAGTTACTCACCCAGCCAGGGCCTCAGAAAGCTGTAGAAAAACTTATCCTTGGGCACGATGGTGGCTGGCAGGAGAGACAGATCATCAGGGGCCATAGAGAAGAGGCAGCGATGGGCTTTGGGTTGGGGGGTGGAGGATCCAAGCCAGGGGAATGCATACTCCCTCCAACCTCCATAGTGGGAACTGTATAGTGCAGAGTGGGGAGGTGAAGGGGGACAAGACCAGGCTGCAGCACAGAGCAGAGCAAAGGCAGAGCCCATGGACCTACCCCTAGGTACTTAGATGCTCCCGAAAATAAGGCACAACACACCCAACATGCCTTGATATGGCTCCTTGCCGGTCCGACATGTTCAAAACACCCAAGCACAAATCAGCACTCCACAAAATGCTTTAAAGGGACCTAGGACATTGCACCTGTCCCAGAACCCTCTGACATCTCCTGGGACTTCTGACATGGCCCCAACACATGGTAACGTGCCCTGACACGAAACAACATGCGTAACACACACTGGCCTCATACAGCATCCTCTGAATGGAGCCAAGGACAATCTGACACGACCTCAGTGTGTCTCATAGACGGTCCCTGGCAGGACTTAAATATGGTCCCACTAATGTCCCAGACATGGCCCAGGTGTGACCTAGCCTTTCTCAGGATTCTCTTCTATCCCATAGTTATCATTAAGTGCTTAGGCTCAGGGGCTCCTCTGTCCTTAAGAGACCAAACAGTGTTGCCACCCTCAGATGCTGAGCTCCACCCACCACAAAGAGCTGCCACTGCTCCCTCGTGCCTCTAGACCAGCTCCCCACAACACTCTGGCCATCTCCCTACCCCAAATCCCCTTCCAACTAAAGGTCCCTCCTACCAGAGGCAGTTAGGGCAGCCAAGAACACACAGAAGTAAGAGAAAGCCTTCAGCATGCTATGTGACCTTGAGAAGTTATTAAGCCCCCTTGAGCCTCCGTTTCCTCACCCAAGGAATGCCCCCCTAGCAGAGATGCCAGTGAATGGACATCTGTGGTATCTGCCTGTCCATCCCCTTCTGGAACCAACACCTCGCTCCTCTTCCTCCTTCAGTCCAAGTAGCTAGGGAGGGTGGCCATGCCACTCCATCCTCCGTTCCAGAGCTGAACATATGACCCTAACCCTTAACAATCAAGTTGCCATGACTAGAGGAAGAATTGGTCCCTGTGACCCAAGCCAGGCCAATTTAAGAGAATCCTGCAACTATTTCTGGGTCTTCAGAGAATGAGCTCACGTTTTCATTGGGGTTGAGCTTCTTAGACTCATCTTTGTCAGCATGAGAGTGAAGCTGTCACCAAGGAACACAGAACTACAAGAGAAAGACAGATTCCCAATGGCACTGTTTGAAGACTGGATCCAACCACGCCTGAAGACAACATTCCTTCAGCTTTTCAGTCAATAGATTCCCTTTCTTCTCTTAGACCAACATTGCTGAATTTCCACCACTCAAAACTGAAAATTACTGGGAACCAGAGAGAGCCAGGGACCTGCCAGGGTCACCCAGCAGGTTAATGGCAGGTCTCCACCAATACTACCCACTTCCCTGCTCAACCTGGTCTGTCCAGAGGTGCGAAGAACTGGGAACAGGGACAAGGGAGTGGCTGGGTCGGGTGCTCCTGGGAGAGATACCTGGGGCCTGGAGCAGGGGGGCAACAAACTTGGGGTGGACGAACCGCAGAAGTGGGTAGAAGGGCCCCATCCACCACAGGTGAACATCACGGAAGCTGTAGCTCAGACTCTCCATGAACCTCAAGCCTTCTTCATTGTTCTTTACCTGGGGGTGGCAGGGTGGAGGAGGAAGACCAGGTCAGGCAGCAGCCCCAGAAGCTTACAACTTCCCACTGCATCCCCCCTTCTGCCTGCATTATTAGTCTACACCTCTTCATCTCACTAAGTCAGCTTAACTTTGTTGGTCTGTTTGTCTCTTTTTGTGTGTCTATCTATGTGTGTCTCCCTCTCCCTTCACTCTTACAATCTTCATATGTTTCTTTAGGTAGGTGATAGACATCCAGATGATAATAGCTAGATGATGGAGAGCTACATGATGATGATAGATAGATGATAGATAGATAGATAGATAGAGATAGAGAGATAGATAGAGATAGAGAGATGATAGAGAGATAGATACAGAGAGAGAGAGAGAGAGAGAGAGAGAAGAGGGATGACAGATAAATGGGAAGATGGTTGTATGGATGCATGGACAGATGGACAGACAGACAGATAGATGGATGCATGGATGGATGGAAGGATAGATGGATGCATGCATGCATGGACAGACAGATGGATGGATGGATGCATAGATGCATGGATGGATGGACGCTTGGATGGATGGGTGGATGGATGGACAGACGTATGGATGCATGCATGCATGCATGCATGGGTGGATGGATGAAGAGAGAAAGGAAAGAGATGAGAGATGGATGGGTAGATGATAGATGATATGTGTTTGTGTATGTTTCTTTTACATTCTCTGTATGTCCTGACTCCCTCACTTTTTCTCTGTATCTCTCTCTTTCTTCACCCCTATTTCTCTCTCCATCTCTCCCACTCCCCATGTCTGTGTCTCCTAACCTGCACACCCTCCATGGCTCCCCAGAACCCTAAGAATAAACCCCCTGCCCCTACACAGTCCTGCAGCCCCGCTGGCTCTGCTGGCCCCTCCACCTTCTCCCTGCCTCTCACCAGCATTGCTCTTTATGCACTCAACTCATGGTTGCTCAAAACCCTGGTGCTCGCAAGGCAGTGGGGTGGCTCAGTTGGTTAAGCATCTGACTCTATTTTTGGCATGGGTCATGATCTCACGGTTCGTGAATTCAAGAGCTGTACTGACATGTGGAGCCTGCTTGGGATTCTCTCTCCCACTCTCTCCCTCTGCCCCTCCCCCACTCATGCGTGTTCTCTCTCTCTCTCTCTCTCTCTCAAAATAAATAAATAAACTTTAAGAAAACAGGTGTTGGGCGCCTGGGTGGCGCAGTCGGTTAAGCGTCCGACTTCAGCCAGGTCACGATCTCACGGTCCGTGAGTTCGAGCCCCGCGTCAGGCTCTGGGCTGATGGCTCAGAGCCTGGAGCCTGTTTCCGATTCTGTGTCTCCCTCTCACTCTGCCCCTCCCCCGTTCATGCTCTGTCTCTCTCTGTCCCAAAAATAACTAAACATTGAAAAAAAATTTAAAAAAAAAAGAAAAACAGGTGTTTGCTCTGTCCCCTCCAGGACTTTGAGTGGGCTATTCCTCTCCACAGTATATACTTTCTCTTCTTTTCTTAAAAAATTCCTACCCAGGGCACCTGGGTGGCTCAGTCGGTTGAGCATCCGACTTTGGCTCAGGCCATGATCTGGCAGTCTGTGAGTTCGAGCCCCTCATCGGGCTCTGTGCCGACAGCTCAGAGCCTAGAGCCTGCTTCTGATTCTGTGTCTCCCTCTCTCTCTGCCCCTCCCCTCATGCTCTGTCTCTCTCTGTCTCAGAAATAAATAAAACATTTTAAAAAAATAAAAAAAAATACCTACCCATCAGACCAGACCCCCTTCCAACAACTCCTTCTCTAAGAAGGCTCCCAGCCTACCCAAACAGCAGATGCCTTGCTTCCCCTCTGAGTTCCTCTTACCCCTGTCTCTCCGTCAGACCCACTCTGACCACACAGGATTGAGGGTGTCTCTAGCTCTACATGCCCAAGATTGGGGTTCCCCCAAGACAATACCTGGGACTGAGCCTCCCCAAGGACACTCCTGAAGCAGTGTCCAGAAGAAAGCAATGACCAAAGTCGCCCAAGAGCAGAAAGGACCTTGGAATCCACAGGGACCTCACAGAAGCCTGGCAGGGAGGGGTATGTGGCCCTCAGATGCTGCCACAGTGCCCATGGCCACATATTCCAGATGGGTACCTGTGGCATGATGACAGAGCAGGCAATGCCACGGTGGCAAGAAATGATGGGAGCCCAAGCAGATCATAAACCCTGCGAGTAGGCAGCCACCAGCTGAATTAAGACCCTCAAGCCCTGCTCTGTGAGGTGGACCTACAAGCAAGACAGGGGCCATCACCTCCGCAGAAGGAGCCACGGCAAGTTCCCCTGCAACCTCTGCCGTGGTTAGTGTGTCCAGACTCTGCATAGACGGAGGGGATCTCTGTTTCTTCATGCTCCTTCCCATGGGGACAGAGGGATCCCGGAAGACTCTCCATGTCGCAAGGGTCCCTCCCAGGACACAGGGAGAAGACACGCTCTCTGCCCCTAGAGAGGCCGACCTTGGCTTGAGAAGTCAGATCTTTCTTCTCCTGGGAGTCGTTCCAACCTCAGGGAGGTGCCCACAGGAACAGCAGGGTGGCCTCACGTTTTGTACTGGGGCTCGTTCCCATGTCCTGTCATGTCCTGGCCAGTCCACACAGCTCCCCCCCACCCCCGCTCCCCAGATGGTGAAGGTGTGCAGACCTTCCAGCTCTGACAGACCCCAGGACACAGGTGTGAGCTCTGCCCATCAGTCAGGAGGGCAGCTCCCACCTACGTCCTCTTCTGCCCACCAGCTGGCATGGTGCATCCCATCTGTCTGTCTGTCTGTCTGTCTATGTACCTGTCTATCTACCTCTACCTATGAACCTATGGACTACCTATGAACCTATCCCCTGAACCTATGGACTCCCCCATCAGCCGTGCCTTTTACAAATGAGGAAACCCAGGCTGCGTCTCCCAAAAGGAGAAGCAGGGGGGCTTGCCTCCCAGTGACGCATCTTCTCCAATCCCACAGGAAGCCCCATCCTGGCCTGACAAATACTTCCAGGTGCTCCAGACAGGTGAATACAAGTCATTTTCACTTTTGTGACTGTTCCCTGCTCCCTAAGAACTCTGAGGCATTTGAGGAGATTGACCCAGAGAGGGAGAGTGACTCAGCTGAGGTCACACAGCTGAGTGAAGAGTGACCAAGACCAGCCTCCATGGCCAAGCCCTCATAGGAGGTGTAGGAACTGTAATTTTATAACATTCCTGCTACCTCCATAACTTGCTGAGAAATTGCCAACACCCAGAATATCAGGTAACATTCAGGACAAGCTTAGGACATCCTGTTGTGTAATGAGCTGGTTTATAGGAGGGCAGGGGTGGAGCTGGCCCCTGTCCCTTTGGCATTGGATGACCAAGGGAGGTGATGGTAAGTTCATCCAAACCTAGAACAAGGCCTCCACCATGACATTATCAAACAGTTATTAAGTGCCAACTGTATGTCAGCTCCTGAGCTGGGCATTATAGATACCAATCTATACCCAGTGCCACTGTCTAGTGAGAGAGAGAAAAAGAGAGATAATAAACAAATAACTGGACAATTAACTGTTTGAGTGTGAGCAGGACCAAGTCAGAGGTCAAGGTCCAGGGGGGGATGTCAAGGGAGGCTCGTAGAAATTACACCTGAGCTGAAAATGCAACCAGAAAAGGAGGGATCGACCCAGTGGCTGCAGGAAGGGAAGCCCTTCCAGGCAAAGGAGCAGCACAAGCAAAGGGCCTGAGGTAGGAAGGGTTTGGCTCGTGGAGGAGAGAAAGCAGGAGCTTGGAGGGTCCAGGGTGTGCACGGGGCCAGGAGGGCAGCAGAGCCTGGCCAGGCAACACGTGGTCTCTCTCTAGAATGATGATCAGTCTTACAGAATGGTTTTCAGCTGAGTAGTGGTGTTAACAGAAGTGAAATTTCAGAAAAACCTCTCCTGGGTTAAAGACAGAAAGGACCACAGGGGAGGCGGGAGAGGTGGAAGCTTATAATTCATTTGTGGTGGGAGTTGATGGCCCCCTTGGGAGTCAGAGCCCCCCCAGGTGAGGCAATGGCCTGGGGAGCCAGAGAAGAGGACGGGTGGGTTAGGACCCTGAAGGCTCCCCGCATGGAAAGGTGGGGTGAGGAAGAGCCAAGTGGAGACGGGGCTGGGTGGTGTGCGAGAACCCAGAAGACAAGGAAGTTCTGGGCAGCTGCGGTGGTCAGCAGGACCAGATTGCTTCCGGGGGGTGATGAGGTCATGGTCATGTCCTGGAAACATGACAGGGGTGGGAACCAGGCAGGAGTGGGTGAAGACGGGCTGCCGAGATGCAGACACTGAATGAAATAGGTTTGGTCACGAAGGTCAAGGCCAGGGTGATTCCTTCAGAAAGGGGAAGTGGTCAACTTTTATCCCAGTTGGGCAATGGGGCTCGTTGATGTATCTTGGGAGTGAAAGGCAAGATCACAAAAAGGAGGCAGAAGAAAAGGGCGCACAGCCCACCCCTCTCCTCCAGCCCAGCAGCACCCCATGGCGGGAGAGGGGAGCAGAGGTCAGAACTGATTCCTGTGGGGAAGCCAAACCCCACAGATGCGATGTGTTTGCCTGAGGCCAGCAAACATGGGCCAGGCAGGGAGCGGACCCTGCACGGTGGCCCCTGGCAAGATTGTGGGGACACCGGGGAACTTGGCTCTTTGCAGCCCTCCTCTGCTGTCCCAGACCCCAGCCCCACCCCAGGTCCCTGTTCCCCACCCTTGGGAAAGTGCCTCCACCCCGATGCCCCAGGCCCGTCCTGCCACCCACACTCACCAGTCCCAGGTGACCCCAAAACCAGCTCTGCTTCGGGGGCTGTGGGAAACACCGGAGGCGGCAGCAGGTGTCATAGAAGCTGTAGCTCCAGGCCAGGACGCGGGCCAAGAGCCAGGAGGCCCCCACCAGCAGCAGGAGCAGCCATGGGGAGGCTGCCACCTGCCCAAGTCCCAGCCAGGACAGGCTCAGCATCCTGGAGGCAGAGGGGACAGATTTTGCTGAGGCCGAGGAAATGGGCCCAAGGGTGAGCTCTCTGGACTCTTCAGGAACAGAGGGAGAGCCCCTCCCCCACACCGTGATGGGAGGGGCATGGACAGACAGGGGTAGGGATAGTGAGTGCTCAGCACTGGGCAAACAGTGATTCAGAGAGGGGAGGAGGACCTAGACAATTCCAGAGGGAGAGGCAGAGTGAGTGAGAGGGAGACAAAGACAGAGAGTGAGAGATAGCTAACCACCCACCAGTAGCCACTCTGCTCCCAGCGGCTCTCTGGAGCCACCCCACCCTTGGGCAGCATCCTTCACTACCCAGGATCAAGACCCCCAGCCAGGTACCTTCAGACCAGGGCAGCTTATCCACACAGCCTCCTCTCCCCTCCTCTTGGAAAGTCTTTGTCCCTGGCGCCTGACCTAGGGGACACTGGCAGTGGCCAGGCTAAACCAGCCAATCCCTGCCTGCCTGCTTACCTCCTCCCCACCTGGCAGTGGCCCAACTAGTAGGTGGGGGAGGGGGACTTCCGTGTTATAAAGAGAGTATGGGAATGAGTTCTCACAACTCAGCATCCCCCACATGGGGGTGGGGGATCCGTTGACAGATGGGCAAAGGTGACTCCTGGCCCCCAACTAACAGCCACCCCTGCCCTTTCAAGGCCAGCAGGGCACAGCAGGGAAAAGCTTGAACGTGAGAGTTCAGGTGCCATGGGGGCAGGGTGCAGCCAAGCCTAGTCCCAAAACATCTCTGGGGCTCCTCTCCACGTACGAGGCAGGTCAGAGGCATGCACCATTTCCCAGCACAGAATCAGGAAGCCTCGGGCCTCCGGGCTGCACAGCCTGGCAGGAGTTCAAGCCCTGCCTCCAAGCAGCCTAGGGCCTGGGCTGACACAAGACCACTGGGGGCAGGAACAAAAAGCCCTTCTGGCTGGGGGTTACTTGCATCAGACTCAGGGGGTAAAGGGCCCAGTGGGAAGAAGGCACCTGGAGGTGAGAGGGTAAGGCTGCAGGAGGCCAGGAGAGGGAGGGGGGCCCAGACAGAGCTGGGAGACCCTGCACGCAGTTCAGCCCCCTCCTGGCTGTGACCTTAGGCTGTGCTGGCCCTCTCTAGGCTCAGTCTTGCCATCTGGGAAATGGGATGTCAGATGAGGGCCTGAGAGGGGGACAGAAGACGGTTCCACAGGAAGGTGGGAAAGATCAGGGACCCCCAAAAAGATAAGTTGCCAAGAAAGAGCTCGTGACTAGTGTGTGTGCTGCTCTGTGTCAGCGTTCCACGTAAAGTAAACCTACTGTTTGCAGAAGACTGTCTGTAAAGTGTGCCTACTATGTGCTGGGTACCACAAAAAATGTGCCTACAGTGTGTTGGGAACGCTACATGAAGTGTGCCCACCACAAGCCAGGTACGTCATATAAAGTACACCCACTGTGCGCCCCTTCTGTTTGACACAAATCCTGTCAACCGTATGCCAGGTGTTGACCTAAAGCATGCCTCCATGTGCTGGGGACCTCTACAAGACATGCTTACTAAGTGCTAGGTGCTCTACATAAATCACACCTACTGTGTGTTGGGTGTTCCATGGAGTGTATACCTACTGTGTGCCCGGTGCCCTCTTAGAGCTCTCCTACTGTGTTGCAGGTTCTTTACGTAAATTAGCATACTCTGTGCAAAGTACTTTACATAAAACATGCCCACTGTGCGCCATGAACTCTTTGCTGTGTCCTCTGCAAAAACCTTGACTACTGTGTGGCAGGTGCTCGACATTAAGCATGGCCACTGAGTGCCAGGTACTGTGCATAACATGCTCCTTCTGTGTGCCAGGTACTCTATGTAAAGTAAACCTATTGTGCACCACGTGTTCTGCCAATGAGATAAAGCAACATCTCGGCCCCCTCTCCCCCCCACCTGCCAACTCCCTGGGCCAGTGCCCTGGAATCAGAGAGAGAGAGATCCAGGCGATGACATCCATAGGAGGGAAGTTGCCTATTTAACAGAAGAGCAAACTCTGGCCAAGAGCCAGAAGGCCCAAAGATGCCTATTTAACAGAAGAGCAAACAGAAGAGGCTCAGAGAAAGCAAGCCTCTGGCCCACGTTGCAGAGCTGGGAAGATCCCAGGTCTGCCGCACTCCTAAGACGGGGCAAGCCTGGCAAAGCTACTGAGCAGGGGACGGGCAAAGAGTCGTCCTGACACGGGCGGAGTGCTGGGAAGACCCCAAACCTGCCTCTCCCTCCGGCCAGGGGGTCCAGGTGGCTGGTCCTGAAGCCCTCCGTGGGGTGGGTTGCACCCTCTTCCCGCCCCACCCCCAGATTTCCTCCCCCTCCATGGAGGCAGCCCTCCCCTGCTGGCAGGCCCATCCATATCAGGGTCAGGAGGCAAGACCAGAGTCCAATGATCCGGGCAGAATCCTGGACACACAAGAGAAAGAGCACCCAGTGCCTAGAGTGGCTCAGCTCACTGTGCACCTACTGTGTGCCAGGAATGGGCAGGCAGCTACGGGAGGAATGGCATTTGTCCACATGGGCCACGATCCCGTTTTAAGCCCTGTAGATACATTATCCGCGTTTTTCTCCCTATTGTACAGCTGTCCCAAGTCACACAGCCGGTGGAGGCACCCTGGGCACCGGGGCAGCCCCCACTTCCCACTAGGCGTCCTGACCCACTCAGCCATGCTCCTTCCCCTCTGCAGATGGGCATTTCACTAGCGCCACCTCCTAAGATAGCAGGAATAATTTTAAAAGCCGACGCACGTAAAATACATAGGACAGAAGAAGGGCGGGCTTAATAAATGCCAGTCACTGTTCTCACTGCTGTTGTTGTGGTGCAATTATCCAACAGCCCCACAATTCACGAGCCCGTTTTGACAGAGAGATTGAGACCAGTGAGGCAACTTGCTACAGCCCCACTGCTAATGAGGTGAATATGACAGCACAGACGGCAGCAGAGCCTAGAACATACTACATGCTCATTAAATATCTGGGGATGAAAGAAAGGTTTGCAGCCATGAGTTCTAAGGATCGGTTACCCAGTGTGGTCCTCAGACCTCCACCGTAGGCATCACCTGAGAGCTTGCGGGACATTCAGGATCTCGCACCCGGGCCCAGAAATATTGACTCCAAACTGCATCTAAGTAGATCCTCAGGAAAAGTGTACATGCCTTCAAGCTTTAAGAAATGTTGCTTTAAGACCTCTGAGTCCAGGTTCTGCAGAGAAAGTGGGGAGGGGAAAGGCTTCACTTCTCTGATTCCCAGTTTTATCTTGTTTTGTTTCAGTCACAACATAAGGAGAAAAAGAATCTAAATCTCCAGGGGTTGTTCACACAACCACGTATCTACTGACCATCTGTTGTGTGGGGGGCACACAATTTTAGGCACCGGGGATGCAGCAGTGAACACAGACTCCACTGTCAAGGGCCTCGCATCTGGTGGGGAGATGGGCGGTGAACCAGTAAATGATCAAGAACATAACAGACCGTGATAAGGGACGTGCCGGGGGGAGGGTCCCACCTTCAGCCTGGCATCAGGGCGAGCAGAGACCTGGAGGAAGAGGGAGAGCCACCAGGGGCAAGCGTAGGGCGGGATACCCATGCTGCACAAAAAGGCAGGTGGCTTGTTGTTCTTTTGACACGGGGGCTAAGAGCACACACATGCAAGATCACACAAGTGACCAAGGCCAAGGCAGCTGGCACAATCCGGCCCCATACGGAAGCTATAAGTAGGTGTTGAACTTTGATGAGCCATACCAAGGACTAAAACCACACAGGGCCTCTGGGCAATGGCCCCCAGCCACACACAGAAAGGCAGAGGTTGACCCCCCCAGAGGTCAACCCCCATCCCCCAACGCACAACCCCCAGTGATCAAGAAGGCAGAGTCTATTGGACCGGGGCTCCCCCTGACTCTTGAGGCAGGAAGCCTCAGGTGTGGACATTCTGCTCTGAGCCAGAGAAGGATCAGAGCGTCCCCAGTGGTTTCTCACCCAACAAGGAATGTCTCAGCTGCCAAATGACACAAGCCTGGCTTATGCAATGGCCCCCAGCCACACACAGAAAGGCAAAGGTTGACCCCCCCCAGACGTCAACCCCCATCCACACCCAGAGCCGGGAAGTGGACAAGTGTGTGTCAGACCAGAGGTGGCAGTCACTCTGTGAGTCACCAGCTTTGGGCACAGCCTATCACCCCTCTGAGCCTCAGTCTTCATGTCTGTAAAGTGGGCTTGGTAAAACCTCACAGGGCAATGCAAGCATTCTATCAGACCCCATCAGGGAGAGTAGGGGAAAGGACCTTTCAAAGTGACATGCGAAGGAAATGTTTCCATTTGTGACAACATGGGAGGACGGATGGACCTTGAGGACATTATGCTAAGTGAAATAAACCAAACAGAGAAAAATAAGTACCATATGGTCTCACTTATATGTATTCTTTAAAAAAAAATGAACTCATAGAAATAGAGAACACACCGCTGGTGGCCAGAAGGGTGTAGGCAATGGGTGCAATGGGTGAAGGAGGTCAAAAGGTACAAATTTCTAGTTATAAAATAAATCAGTCCTAGGGATGCAATGCAAAGCGTGGTGACCATAGTTAATAACACTGTATTGTTTATTTGAAAGTTGCAAAGAGAGTAGTTCTTAAAAGCTCTCATCACGAGACAAAGAACAGTCTATAGCTACGTGTGGAGATGGGCGTTCACTAGACTTTTCGCGGTGATCGTTTTGCAGTATATACACATGTGGGATCATGCTGTGCACCTGAAGCTAATATAATGTTATATGCCGATCATACCTCAATGAAAAAATTGGCACATGAGTAATGAGCTCGTCTACGGCTAGAGCTTCTGAATATGTGTGTGGATCTGTGTGTGTGCATGTTTGCATATGCACTGAGAAAATTCCAGAAGAATCCACACATCACAGTGGAAGTGGAGAGAGTACAAGTGGAGTCTTGATCCTTCTCACGTGCTGCTTGTCTCACGCTTTCTCTCTCCCACACTGTGCTGCTATGATTTTTATCACGAAAACACAAATTTCAGAGGAAACAAGGATTGTCACAGTGGGGGAAGGGGACCATGGTTGGTGCACAGAACAGGTGAGCAGTTGTTCTTTGGTGACCCCATGAAGACACCTCTCCCAGGAGTCAGCCTGGGGTCCCTCCACACCAAGCAGGGAGGCTGCCTGGTGGCTGGAGTCTCCCTTTTCCTTTCCTCGGCCTTTGGGAAGGAACAGGCTCCGGATTCAGCCCAACAGAGTTCGGATCCCAGCCCTGCTCCTCGCGGGCTGTGTGACCTTGGTCAAGTCACTTGTCCTCTCCGCGCTTCATGCCCTCCTCAGGAAGATGGAAAGGGGGACTTACACCTCCCAGGTAGTTTGTTCTTCAACAACAACAACAGCAACAACAACAACAAAAAAAACTGTACCGGAGACTCTATGCCAGACATGGTGCTTTAACCCGAGACCCAGGATGAACAAAACAGATAAGGTCTCTGGATGGTGGTGCTCATGTCTGATGGGAGAAGCCGATGGGAAACAAGACCAAGGGAGATGGTGCGGTGGTAATGAAGGAAATTAACAGAATGAGAAGCAGCAAGTGACCAAGGAGGCGATCGGGGAGGGCTGCCCTGTGGAGTTGACCTCTGAGCAGAAACCGGAGTGACATGGAAGAGTGAACAGTGAATAACGATCGCTCTTTGCCCCTAAAGCCACAGCAGGACTGTAAACACCCGGCACACAGTGAGGTAATCAAATGGCTTGAAAACTCTGTCATTCCTCCTTCCTTCCTCAGACATGCTGAGATAAACAAAGACAATAGAGGCAATTTCCCTCAGTATCCATCCGGGAGGGAAGCAGGAACCAGCCCTGTAGGGAGATCCACGGTGGTGAAATGTGGCCCAACACTCAAGCTGGAAACGGTTGTTCCATTTCAGTTGCCGTAATAAAGATCAGGAAACCCAGCCAGCCCCCAAAGCATGTCAAGGGCCAGACCCATAAGCTGGAGTTTCCAGCTTCTTGGCATAAGGACCAGGAGAACAAAGAAGCTGGCTTTGGAAAAAGAAGGCTGAAGGGAAACTTCAGGAAAGTCCTGGGGCCCCCAAATAGCTGCATCAACTTCCCCTGCACAGGACTTTAGGGGTGGTGCCAGCTCTGGAAAGTAGTCAGACCACCCCCACCGCTCCATCAGTGGGGGTCGCCATCAACAGAGATCATCCCTGGAGGGTAAAAGGCTATTTCTCATGCAAAAGCCAAGGAGGGGGGCCCCAAGGACATCACAGAAAAACAAAAACAAAACCAGAAGGGCGTGCAAGGGAACAGGCAGGACTTTGCCCCCCTCCCATTCTGATGTCTGCTTAGCCAGCAGACAAGGGAGCCACCCTGGTGCAGAGGAACTGTTGAACCCCCCTCTGCGGAGACATGTGGAGTGGACACCAACCCAGCTCAAGACACTGGGCTACCACAGGAGTCTTTGGCCGCCTCCCGACAGCCTCTTGGGGTCAAATGAGAATATGGCGTTGGGTCCGTGGTGGGCACCTGCAGGCAATCCGAGGAGATTAGAGAAATGGCGTCCATTCTCTGCCAAAGGCTACCTCCACTCTCCGTGACAGTTAAGCTCTCTGGATTCCAGAAATAGCTACTCTTTGGCCCCATCAACCTGGCAGTGGTGGCGGCTCTCAGCTGATGCTAGCCCCAGGACGCTGCACTAGCCTCGACTGTTTCCCTTGGCTCTGCCCATAGCTTTGTAAAGGGCTCCTTCTTCCAGTCACCCTTATTTAACCACTTAAGGTCCCTGCCCATTACAGGGTTTAGCGACTTCAAGATACACACAGTCACACCCTTACACACACACACACCAATGCATCCACGCGTGCACACAGTGGCACACTTACACACGCACACTCACCGTGCACACACAAACACACATGCACACAGATCTACACACATGCTCCCATCCATGCACCCAATTACGTGGATACACTCACATACACACACCCTCGCACATGCATACACACAGTAGCACGAACGCACACACAGTCACACATACACTTAGACACACACAGGCTCACACACATGTTGAATTAATGGATACCAGAGGCCAGGCCAGAGCCTGTTGTCCTCAAAATTTCCAGCAGAGGGCGTCGCCCACACACCCAAGAAAGGAAAGAGACCCACAGCAGTGAGTGACAGCAGGCTCGCGTCCTTTAGAATCAATACACGCAGGTGCAGCAGAGTCCTGGGGATCCATGGGCTTCATGCCTCTCCTCCTCCCTCTCTCATTAATTCACCGTCACAGTCCTTAGTAGAAACTCAAAGCCTGTTTGTAGTGTAAGAGGAGACATTGAACACAAGTAGAGCTCACTCTTTGGAGGAGTTAGCTGCACGATGGAGGGAAGAAATGGTTCATCAGTGGGAAAGTGGGTCAAGGGAAGGGAGTGAGGAAACAACAACATTTTCTGTGTTCCAATGGGAATTACCTAATGGAGTTCAGGATACATGATCAATATACAAGAATGTATACAGAAGATATTCTACCTAGAATATAGAACATAGACATTCTATTTCTATATTCCAGGGATTAGAAAACTATGGTCCATGGACCAATCTGGCCTGTGGCCTGTTTTCGTATGGTCTATAAGCTAAGAGGTGTTTTTATATTTTAAGAGGACTGTAGGGGGCACCTGGGTGGCTCAGTCGGTTCAACGTCCGACTTTGCTCAGGTCATGATCTCACGGTCTGTGAGTTCAAGCCCTACATCAGGCTCTGTGCTGACAGCTCAGAGCCCGGAACCTGCTTCAGATTCCCTGTCTCCCTCTCTCTCTCTGCCCCTCCTCCGCTCACACTCTGCCTCTGTCTCTGTCTCTGTCTCTCCCTCTCTCAAAAATAAGACGATTGTAAATGGAGAAGAGGGGCAAGAGGAAGAGGAGATCCTGAATGGGATGTGCAAAGCCTAAAATGTTTCCCATATGGTCCTTTGCAGAAAAAGAATGCCAAATCTCCTGGATAGAAGCAATAAACAATTGGAACAATATTTTCACATACCCATTTTAAAGTATTATGCACCAGAAAAAGTGAAATACTGAGGTATAAATCTGACAAAATGTGTTCCAGATTTCTATGAAGAAAATTTTAAAACACTTGTGGAAGAAACCCAAGAAGGCCCAAATTCATGGAGAGAGAAGCAATATTCATGGATTGAAAGACTCCACCTTGTGAAGGTATTCAGGCTCTGCAAATTGATTTATAGATTTGAAGAAATCACAACCCTAATCCCAGCAGGACTTTTTGTAGAAATAGATAAGTTGATGATAAAATTTACATGAAATTGCAAAAGACTTAGAATAGCCAAAAATTTCTTGACAAGGAAAATTTTAATGGAAGCTTTGCATTGGTTTGCATTTCCCTAAGGTCTAATGATGTTGTCCATCTTGTCATGCACTTATTAGACAACGAAAGAGCATTTTTTAAACAGAAGATGACGTGTAAATGTAAATGCACATTTTAGATGTAAATATAATTTTTACTTGCATAACATTACATATGAATACAAGCTGGAAGTATACGTGAGAAAATATGAAGGGATTATATTGACTTGTTGGAATTATGGATATAAAAATGATTTTTATTTCTTACTTTTTCTTCTTGGTGTTTTCTTCTAGGAAGACGTATTATTTTGGGGCACCTGGGTGGCTCAGTCAATTGAGCCTTTGACTCTTTTTTTTAGGACTAATTATTTTAAGTTTACTTATTTATTTTGAGAGAGACAGAGAGAGAGTGCAAGCAGGGGAAGGGCTGGGGGGTGGGGGGGGGACAAAGGATCTGAAGTGCGGGCTCTGCGCTATTAACACAGAGCCCAATGTGGGGCTTGAACTCATGAACCGTGAGAAGGTGGCCTGACCTGAAGTCAGATGCTTAACCGCCTGAACCACCCAGGCGCCCCAGGAGCATCTGACTCTTGATTTCACCTCAAGTCATGGTCACAGGGTAGTGACATCAAGCTACGTGGGTTCGCTCTCCCCATCCCTCTGCCTCTCACTCCACTGGCGCTTTCTTTCAAAAAAAAAAAAAAAAAAACAGATGTATCGTTTTGGGAATATGAAAAAAAATTTTTTGGTTTATTTATTTATTGGGTGTGCGGGGGGGGGGGGGGGCGGGGAGAGGAAGAAGGAGAGAGAATCCCAAGCAGGCTCCGCGCTGTCAGTGCAGAGCCCAACATGGGGCTCGAACCCACGATCCTTGAGATCATGACCTAAGCAGAAACCAAGAGTTGGACGCTTAACCCACTGAGCCACTCAGGCACCCCAATGGGAAAAGTAATTTCAGTTAAGAACTCGGCAAGAAAAACATGTTATTTTCAGCTTAGAATATACTAAATATTTATTCATTTAAGGTTGCAATGTTCCTTTCTTATTTTGCAGTCACTAGGCCTCCTGGGCCCCCCATCTGTGGGCCCAGAAAGGTTTGGAGGCCCTGGACTCAGTAGCCCAGGGCAGGTACTCCTACAGCCTGAGAGGAGGGAGTCCCGGATGGCCGTTGTCCGAGGTGCTGAAGGAGGCCCTTCCGCTCCCATCCCCCACCCCCCACCTTCTTTTCTCTCTTGGGACCCTCGTGACCTCCACCTCTTGAAACACGTAAGCAAAAATGAAGTCCGGATCATGCCTCTTTAGACGGATTTTTTTTTTTTTTTTTTTTAGTACCTAGCTTCAAGGCCAGCTTGGCATCAAAGGCCCTTGAAGTTACTCAGAGGTAACTATGGATATTCAGAACTAACTGGATCTTCTTTTTTTCTTTTTCTTTTGATTTAAACATTCGTTATTTTAATCTTTTATAATTTACGTCCAAATTAGTTCGCATATGGTGCGACAATGATTTCAGCAGTAGATTCCTTAGTGCCCCTTACCCAATTAGCCCATCCCCCCTCCCACAACCCCTCCAGTAACTCTCAGTTTGTTCTCCCTATTTAAGAGTCTCTTCTGTTTTGTCCCCCTCCCTGTTTTTATATTATTTTTGTTTCCCCTCCCTTATGTTCACCTGGTTTGTCTCTTAAGTCCTCATATGAGTGAAGTCATATGATATTTGTCTTTCTCCGACTGATTAATTTCACTTAGTATAATACCCTCCAGTTCCATCCACATAGTTGCCAATGGCAATATTTCATTCTTTTTCATTGCTGAGTAATACTCCATTGTGTATATATATATATATACCACATCTTCTTTATCCATTCATCCATCGATGGACATTTGGGCTCTTTCCATATTTTGGCTATTGTCGAAGGCGCTGCTATAAACATTGGGGTGCATGTGCCCCTTTGACATAGCACACCTGCATCCCTTAGATAAATACCCGGTAGTGCAATTGCTGGGTTGTACGGTAGTTCTATTTTTGGTTTTTTGAGGAACCGCCATACTCTTTTCCAGCGTGGCTGCACCAGCTTGCGTTCCCAACTAACTAGATCTTCTAATGATATATTTCTTCACAGAAGATTGTCACATTTCCCAATACTTAAATTTAACTTTTGTGACTACAGCCTTTTAAATGTTAGAATGCGATGCAAAAAGAAGAGAGTACTTACCACCTACTGATTGAGTGATGTTGCACATGTTTGCTTATTCAGTCTCTCCATCAGTGTAACAAGGTGGCTATAACTGTATGGTAACAGAACACAGCCTCAGAGAGACCGACAATTTCCCCCCACCCAAACAGCTAGTGAATAACAGACTGTGATTGTGACCTTGGCAGTAAAACTCCAAGGTGCCGTGGATCCAGGGTCATCTGAACCTAATTGCATCTAGTTATCTGTCCCACCTTCCTTGAAGAGTAGTCTTACCTCCTTGATCCAGGATGAAGCTGCAGGTCCCCACATCCCCCCAAGATGCAGCAAAGAAGAAGGGGGAAACTGGACAGAGAGAGTGTCTACCTCTCCATAAGGAGAGCTTCTAGAATTACCAGGTACTCTTTGACTTTTCCTATGGGACAGGGTATAGTCATTTAGCCAATCTAGTTTCAAGAAAAGCTTTCAAATGCAATCTGTATTTCGGCCTGCCATGCACCTAAACTAAAAACTAAGGGTTATAGGAAGGCAAAAATGAATATGAGGATACACAGTTAGCAGTCTCCAGCACAGTCCATCCTGTTGACAAAACATCCAATGTGTACCCCGCTCTCTAAACCAGGAACATCCCCAGGGGAGTCGATCTCAAAGGCCACCTGCTATGTCCATGTAGCCCAAATTCCAGGATCTCTGGGGGATGTGCTGTCCCCTCCCTGAAACCCTGATGTGAGCTTTTATGGTCCAGAAATCTATACACTTAAAGGCAATCATCGCCCTGAATACGTTCAACAGTAGAGTGAAAACTGGATCATCACCATTTAAAATTCCAACTGAGGGGTGCCTGGGTGGCTCAGTTGGTTAAAGGTCCTACCTTTGATTTTGACTCAAGTCATGATCTCACAGCCGTGAGACTGAGCCCCATGTTGAGCCCTGAGCTGGATGTGAAGCCTAAGATTCTCTCTTTCCCTGGTCCTCTGCCCCTCCCACACTTGCACTGGTTCTCTCTCTCTCTCTCTCTCTCTCTCTCTCTCTCTCTCTCACACACACACACACACAAACTAAAATGAAAGGGATAAAATTCCAACTGAGACTTCGTGTTCCATTAATGGCAAGCTAGGTTATTGGGATTAACCTTTCAATTTAAAAAAACACAACTCTCATAGCTGGATACTTTTCCAATTACTTTTTTTTAAGTTTACTGATTTATTTGAGAGAGACAGAGACAGTGCAAGTGGGGGACGGGCAGAGAGAGAGAGAGAGAGGGAGAGAGAGAATCCCCAGCAGGCTCCCCGCTGCCAGCACAGAGCCCCATGCAGCCCTCAAACCCACGAAACTGTCAGACCACGACCTGAGCCAAAACCAAGAGTCGGACGCCTAACCAACTGAGCCACCCAGGTGCCCCCTTTTCCAATTTCTTAAATGCATACATGACCTGAAAAAACAGTAAAGAATTACAAACATGCCACTCAAGGGGCACCTGGGTGTCTCAGTCAGCTGGGCGTCCGACTTCGGCTCAGGTCATGATCTCACAGCTCATGAGTTCAAGCCCTGCATCGGGCTCTGCTGACAGCTCAGAGCCTGGAGCCTGCTTCCGATTCTGTCTCCCTCTTTCTCTGCCCGTCCCCCGCTTGTGCTCTGTCTCTCTCTGTCTCTCAACAATGAATAAATGTGGGGAAAAAATTGTAACAAAGATGCCCCTCAAATGAAAAAAGAAGCCTGGGGGCTCCTGGGTGGCTCAGTCAGTAGAGCATCTGACTTCGGCTCAGGTCATGATCTCACGGTCTGTGAGTTTGAGCCCCGCATCAGGCTCCGTGCTGACAGCTCAGAGCCTGGAGCCTGTTTCAGATTCTGTGTCTCCCCCTCTGTCTGACCCTCCCCCGCTCATGCTCTCTCTCTCTCTCTCTCTCTCTCTCTCTCTGTCAAAAATAAATAAACATTTAAAAAAAGAAAAGAAAAAAGAAACCTGGAGTTAAGGAGCATGAATTATACTTTTGCGCTGGAGCGAGTCAGGGAAGTGTGAAACTGTTTTCACGGCCTCACGGCCAGGGGAGAAAAAATCAAAGCCTAGAGTGACATGGGAAAGAAAAGTTGTAAGAAGATCCTCCTTACATAGCTGGAAGCCTCCAGGAGCTACACTGCTCAGGGGGAGAAGACACCGGCAGAGGGGACTGCAAGTGTGACCTCTGCTGGAATTTAAACTGCCTTAGTGATCTTGGCACCACAAGCCTTGAATTCCATTTAACATCATCCTTGACCAGCAAGGCTCGAAGAATGCCTCCTAGAGAAAGCTACCTTCTCCAAGTTCTACACATGTTATTTCAAATATGATAATGGATACTCAAGCAAAGATAAGCAGGCACACGCGACCACTAACCCTACCAGTGAAAACTAGCAAAAACAACAGACCACATAACGGATACAATGATTGCAATGATCAGACACACAGGAGAGCGCATCTATGTTTGTTTCAGTGAACATAGTGACCATGGAAACATAGTGACGGATTCTGGGGTAAGAAAAGTTTGGGTATATTAGATAGGAACAGAGGTCAGAGTGGCCAGAGAGTAGTGGCACTATGGGTTCTCCACTGTGACCCTGAGCTTCAAACATGCCCTTCAGTCAGTCTCTAACGGTGGTCCCTCTCCTACTCAAACACCTTCCATGGCACCCAATTGCCTACAGGATAAAAGCCCTTATTGGGCTGTGGGAGAACCCGCAATCAGCATGGCGGGGGGAGGGGGGGACCATGGTCAGCTGGAATGGCTGCCAGGGTCTTGCGCTCACACACCAGCCTCCCCTCCACCCCACCCCTCGTCCTCCCCCTCCCACTGCGTTCCCGCAGGTCCCGCGCGCCCCCTGCTGGCTGTCAGTGGCGCCCCGGCAGAAGAGACCACACAGTTCTAGTCCTGGGAATCCGCCAGGGAGCGTGTGTAGGGACGGGGTGGATCCCAAGCCAGGGGGAGCTGGCGGGTCACTGGGGGCCCGCGCTCAGCGGCTCCACCCGCAGCCAAAGCCCGCCCTCGGCGCGCAGGATGATCTCCGGCTTCCTGCGGGGCTCCTCCTTGTCGGGCAGGACCCGAAAGCGCAGCAGCGTGAGCGCCAGGACCACCTTTATCTCGGTCAGTGCGAACGTCTGCCCGATGCAGTTCCTGCGGGCGGCAGTGGGAACTCACTCGCCAGGGACCCCAGCAGGTCCCGTCGCGCCCCGAACCTGGCCCGGGACCGCCAGCCCCGCCCGCAGGGATACCGGAGGGGACTAACCGTGCCCGGGACCCCCATATGGGGGTCCCTGAGCTTGGCTCAGATCCCAGCCCTGAGCTCCCAGACAGAGGGAAGGGGCTCTGAGCGCACCGCGGAGCCCTCCTTGGACCCAGCCACCCCCCACTGCCCAGGCCTTTACCCCCAACCTCTGGAGGAGGGGAGAGAAGGAGAACCATCCTCAACACCCCCTTTCCCGCCCCCACAGCCACGTCTGGGATCTCAGGCCCAGGCCCCTGCCCTCACCACCTCATCCCCACCTCCGATGCCCACTGTGCTCACCTGGGTCCCGCGGAGAAGGGAATAAAAGCCAGGGAAGACCTTTCCTTGATGTTTTCTGGGTCAAAGCGGAAAGGATTGTATACCTGGGGGCGGAGAGAGGCGGGACTGTTGGACGGGGTTTCTCAGGACAGCCGGCTTTGGAGACACAGGTGTGCGTTTCATGGAGGGAGCGATTTGCCAGGTCAGAACCCTGAGCCCTCCCTTAGGCCCCGCTAGGGAAGTGGCCAAGCATGAGGGTGGGTGGAGGGGAGGGAGGGGGAGGCAGCACCTCAGGGTCTGGCCACACGGATGGGTTGTGGTGGATCCCGAAAATACTAAGGAGGCAGATAACACCTGTGGGAGGGGAGGGGCCAGTCAGGAAGTGTTTCACCTCTTCCTGCCCGCGAGGCTCCTCCCCCTGGTCTTGTGGGCACCTTTGGGGATGACCCGGCCATCTGGGAGCACGACATCCTGGGTACAGCAGCGGGAGATGGCTGCGACCGGGGGGTGCAACCGCAGACTCTCCTTGATGCACATGGTCAGGAAAGGCAACTGGGCCAGGTCGTCCCTAAGGAAGCCCCCCAACGATTAGCCAGGGATCGAATCACACTCCCGCAGACCTCCAGCTGCTCCCCGGATGCTGTGTCTCCCTCTCTCTCTCTGCCCCTCCCTGTTCTCTCTCTCTCTCTCTCAAAAATAAATATTAAAAAAAAAAATTTTTAAGTATTTCTGAACAAAGCCCAACATTCACACAGTACCTTTAAAAGTTAGAAAGTCTAAAGTTATACAATTTATTTAAAAAGGAAAAAAATCTCTTTGCTGGACTTACCAGGTTATTTCAACAAATAAAAGGCACCCTCCTAGGTGGAATACCTAATATAATGGTGTGGATTCTTTCTAAGTTAATTAATGTATCCAATGCATCCAATTAAAATCTAGTTGGTGTTGTTGGAGCTTAGCAATCTTATTCAGTTTGAAAAACTTAAAGTTCAAAATGTATGTCGATTTAAAAGACCAAAAAAGAGAATCCATTCACCTGATATTAAGACCCATTACAAACGTATGGTGATAATTAAAAAATTAAATTAAATTAAATTAAATTAAATTAAATTAAAAGGCAGCAAACCACTGTTGCAAGAACAGGAAAACAGACCCACAGAACAAGATAGAGAGCACAGAGACAAGTAGGTGAATAGGTGAAAATGTAGCATCTGGTAAAGGAGGCCCCACCACCCCCAGACAAGGGATGGTTCAGACACAGACATAGACACCCCCACAGTCGCACCAACACACACTCCAAAAGAACTGAAGCATCATGCACTCTACATATAAGATGGGGTCTTCTCTTACACGTGAAAGGTAAAGAAATAAGTTTAAAGAAGATGTAATATAGAAGACACTTCTGTTACCTATGAGTAGGAAAGAATTCTTAAAACCCCAAAACATAAACCAGAAGACAAAAAGAAAGGAAATGAAAGAAAGAAAGAAAGAAGAGAACAGAAGAGAAAAGAAAAGAAAACATATTCACAGAATTAAGGATTTCTGTTTAACAAAACACTCCATTCGATGCACCAAATTAACATTCAGATGAGAGATTCACAGAAGATAGTTGCAATAAATATATGGATCTAGAAGAATATCTTGAATAGACAAGGAATTCCTACCAATCAACAAGAGAAATGGCAGGCGACTCAAAAGAGTAGACAAAGGACATGGTCTAGAAATTCATGGGAGCTCAAACTCAGAGATTTAAAACATGAAGAGATGGGGCGCCTGGGTGGCTCAGTCCGTTGAGCATATGACTTCGGTTTACATCATGATCTCGAGGTCCATGAGTTCGAGCCCCGCGTCGGGCTCTGTGCTGAGAGCTCGGAGCCTGGAGCCTGCTTTGGATTCTGTGTCTCCCTCTCTCCCTCTCTCTCTGCCCCTCCCCCGCTTGTGCTCTCTCTCAAAACTAAATAAATAACCATTGAAAAGAAATAACTAAATAACACGTGAAGAGATGCTCCAAGTCGCCGATTACCAGAATGGAAATTATATAGCAATGGGATGTTACCTCATATGTATTCGAGGTGAGAATTAACAAGGTGGGTGATGGTAAAGCCTGGCTGAGGCACCGGGGTGGGGGGACCCCACGCACTGACAGTAAAGGTATGGACAGGAGCCACCACTCTGCAAGGCATCGGCATGGTCAAGGAAAGGCGATGTGTGTTTCATGACCCAGCAAGTTGGCTCTCAGCATAGAACCTGGAGACATTCTCAGACAGGTAGATAAAGACATGAACACCAAGGGGTTCATTGCGGTCATTAGATGGAAACCTTCTGGATATTTAGGTCCAAGGGACTAGAGAGGAACTTTCCATACGACAGTCCAAAGCAACAATCTAAATGTCCATAGAACCACGGATGTCTGACAAAGTCATAGTGTTATGTTTCTGAGAAAGATAAGAACCAGCAGCAGATCTGTGATATAACACAGATCTGTGAATTTTTAAATTTGTTTTAATGTTTATTTATTTTTTGAGTGAGAGAGACAGCATGAGCAGGGAAGGGGCAGAGAGGGAGAGGGAGACAGGGAATCCAAAGCAGGTTCTAGGCTCTGAGCTGTCAGCACAGAGCCCAAGGTGGGGCTCAAATTCATGAATCACGAGATCATGACCTGAGCCAAAATCAAGAGTCGGACGTCCAACCAACTGAGCCACCCAGGTGTCCCATAAACAAAATATTTTTAATAAATAAATCCATTACAAGAAAACGAACAAGTGTTACAGTTTAGCATTAGAATGGGAAGGGCCTTTCCAAGCATTAAAAAAAAAAAAAAAAAAAAAAAAAAACAGAAGCTATAAAAAAAAGTTAATAAACGTGACTCCAAATAAATGAACAAAATCTAAAATAAAGTCAAAAGTCAATCCAGGAAAGAATTTTTGCATAACAGAAAAGGAACTAATTTTCTTTATATGTAAAGAGTCCTCACAAATCAATTTTAAAATGAAAAACAGAAAAAACTCAAAGTAAAAAGGGCAAATTATGCAAATTGAAGCTTCACAGAAAAAGAAATATGCATGGTTCATAAACATGTGAAAATCGTGCTCAGTTTTACCCATTCTTAAAGTGATATTCATTAGGATAATGAAGTATTCTATTCACCTACCAGACTGGCAAGAGTTTTAGAATTTCATTATGCACACTGTCAGCAAAGATGCGAGAAAATTGTCACTCTCAAAATCTGTCTAGAGGAGTGGATTTGTCAAGAGCGATTACATTGTGAAAACTCAAATGGTCTTTGATTCAGCAATTCCACACCCAGAAATGTGTTCTGGAGAGACATCCTCACATGGGAGCAAAAATCAGTGTGTACATGGATGTTTGCTACATCATGTTTATTACGGCATAAGGCTCCAAACTATACAAATGACCCTCGGCAGGGGAATGTTTACGTAATTATGGTACATCCATCTGATGGAATACTACACAGTTATCAAAAGGAGGAAATACAGATCACTAGTCCTATCAAGCACTGCAGGGTAAATCGGTACAGAGGTGCTGAAAGGCAATTCAGCAATATCTGTCATGAATGCAAATCATCACATAAACGTCCCCAACAGAGGGGTGAGCTGAATAAAGTGTGCGATTTACAATTAGAGAGGAGTCGAAAACAACTGTTGAGAGAAAAGAGAAAAGAACAAGTAACCAAATGTGTGTGTGTTTCTATTAAAACCATTATAACTATAGAAATACATAGCTACAAGACCTTCTGAAAAGTCTGAAAGGACATATGACAAATTGATGTCCCTGGAGACCCCTCAGGCGACAGGGGATTGATTAGGCTTGGGGGGACAGCAACAAAGGTGGACCTAACCTTCTCTGTAGTGTTGCATTTTGTGCAAGGAGAAGAAAAAAAAGGACTTCTTCCCATTATGGATTTTGTAATTCAAAATTAATTTCCCAAAACTTACGTCTGGAGGGGAAAGGAAAAGATCTTGAAGTTATATTGTCAGTGTGCATGCCTGAATGCTCTGTGTTTTCTCTCAGCTGTGGAGAGAAAAGACTAGGCGCAAAATGAGAGAGACTGTGGGCACATGGGTGTGGGCAGAGATGATCACTGGAAGCACACCAGAGATCATCAAAGGTGGGGATGGGATTGGGGTGCTGGATAAGGCAGAGGCTTGTGTGAGGTAAGGAAAGTATTTAACCCTGTGCTCCTTTTGCAATATATACGTATATCAAACCCTCGTGGTGTATACCTTGTGTTGTATACACAGTATTTTATGTCAACTATATCTCAATAAACCCGAGATTGAAAAAAGACAAAGGCTTATTATATCCATTGTAAAGCATTTCCCACCATTTGAAGTGTTACCAAGTGCACTGTTTGAAGTTGAGAGACACACAAAAACACTTCTCCCCTTCACACAACTGCTGTACTGAGCCCAGCCTTGAAGTTGAAGGCACTACCTTGAAGTCCTTGAAATTGAAGGACTGAAGTGTTCAATCCAACATCTCTTCCCCATTCTTCAGCCCTTGACCCCAAATCTCCCTGGGACCCCCAGGCTCCACCTCATCTCCTCCAGTTTGCAGATATGTTTAATTCGAATATCTGACTTGTCTCTCCACTGCTCAAACATCTCCCATGGCTCCCCACTGCCTTCCTATATTAGTCACGAATCTCCCTTCAAGAAAGAACTTGATGTCCAGCTCCAAGGAGTGCAGTCGGCTGACAGCCTCCAGTTAGAGGGCCTCTGGGCTCTGCAGCAGCATTCAAGCCAAGGCCACACTCTCTTGGGCAGGTCCCAGCCACTGAGAGAGCATGGTGGGCCCCTACTTTCTGATCACTTCTGCCCAATGTGAGACTCCCTCCCTGAGAGCAGTATCCCTGAACACTTTTATCCAATAAAATCTTTTATCCAATAGAATCTTTTATCCAATACTGGCTTCCCAGAGGACTTGAACTGACACCTTTGGAAAATCTTCACGTGGTTTCCAAAGCAGACCAAGAAGGGCTTCCATTACCAACTACCAGCTCCAGCCTCACTGGGAGCCTCACAGATGATTCACACTGTAAATTTCACAAGGATCCAGCCACGTTTACTTCCTCCGAAACACGCCAGGCCCACCGCTGCATGCCTCCATCAGGGCCTTTGCCCAAACTGTCCGTAAGGCCTGGAGCACTGTCCACTACCCATTCCCAGAGGGCTGAATTCATATTTGCTTCTTTGCTCCCCAGCCTCACCCCCTTCTTTCCTCCATGATCCAGCCTTGACCAAGTAGGACTTAAATGGGACTGGACATGGAGTTGAGAAGGAGGGGCAGTGTAGACATGTTTACTGAACCAAGCAATGGGTAACTTTTTTACCCTCAAGGACTACTTGTGAATCCCTGGAATAGATAGTAGGTGCGAATTAGATATAAGAGCAAAAATTAAGAGCAAGGTTCTCTAGGGGAAATGTGCAAATTCAGGCAGAAAAGCAAGGGAGAGAATTTCATTTACTTAACACACGCTGGATGGCATCTGTTCTACACGCATTGTCACGGTTCTCCAAGCAGCCCTTGGAGGAGACATTCCCTGACCTGTCCTGCCCCCATTTACAGAGGAGAAAGGTGGTACTCAGAAAAGGGAATTGGTTTTATTCAAGTCACATAGCAAGCAAGCAGGGCAATACATGTGGACACTCCAATCTTTCTGTTGCATAAGCCTGCTTTCCCCTGCTCTCCAGGCTGGGTACCATACCCTTGCCTCTGGGTTCTGCTCCTAGTCTCTCTAAGCAACAATGACACAATCAACAAAAGTTCTTTCCCCTTCCCTAGCAGGGGAGCAGAGCCAATGAGAAGGGTTCCAGAACAGGACATGAGGACCTGCACTCACCATTCAATCTCTTTAGGCTCACGGTCCCTCAGGAGCTCCTGCACCTCCTGCCGACAGCGCTCCTGATATTCTGGGTGTTTCGCAAGGTTGTACAGGACCCAGGAGAGACCACTGGCCGTGGTGTCATGGCCTGAGAGGCAGCCAGACAGGCTTGGGTCTCTGGGCTTGTTCAGCACCAGAGGGTGGACAGCGCCCTTCATTAGGGCCCTCAGGGAGGATTGGGAAGATGGGGTGGGATGGGGTGGTCCAGGGCCCACCTGCCAAGTCCCTGGGATTGGACAGACTCCTACCCCCTGCAGTCCCACACTGGGATGCTTACCCCCAAACATGAAGGTGTCAGCTTCAGCTCGGATATCCTCATGGGACAGTTCCTTCCCGTCTTCATCCTGCAGAAAGGGCACGACCTCCTGAATCACACCAGCTCGAGGGCACCTGAGTCTCACCTGAAACAGTCCCTCAGGCTCCATCATCAAAGCAGGATTCGTCCCTCATCATCTCTAGAGCCCTATCCCGCAGGTTTCCCTGTCTCCAGCTTTCTTCACCCAAGCAGCCTTCTACAAAGTCACGTCTAAAACTTATCCCTGACCTGTCTCTCCCTTCCTCAAGCACCTGCCATGGCTCCTCAGTACCCGCTGGGTCAAGTCCAAGTTCTCCCATCTGACTTTTGAAGTCAAGGTCCATTCTAACTCTTGAATTCTGATCCCAGGGAAGCCCACCTTGGCCAGCAGGAGCACATCAATGAAGTCCAAAGTCTTGGCCTTAGCCTTGGCCTTGAGGAAGTCATGGGAGCCCTCAGTAATGAGGGAGCAGCGCCTCTCCTGGATGATGGCATCTGTGAAGTTGTGCACCAGGTCACAAGCCCTGCGGAAGCGCCGCCCATCAGGGGTGAGGTAGTACAGCAAGTCCGGGTGCAGGAAGATCTGCCTCTGCCGTTTCACCACAAGGGCACTGAGCTCCAAGATGGCAGCAATATATTCACTGGGGCTCCTGAAGGGTCAGGCCATAGAGAACAGCTCCTTAACCCACATGAGGCCCTAGGAGTGCCTTCCAACCAGAACCTCAGAAACATGTCCCTACAAAACAGAGTGTCCTTCAGGCATGCTTCTCTCTCCACCTGCCATCTCTGTCAATGGAATCATGGCCCAGACCCTGGGAAGACCTTGGGTATCACACTCATCTCTCTTCTGGCCTACACAGTATCTGCCCCTGCCCATTCCTCCTTACTTTCCTCCAAATCTGCCCCATTTTCGCCACCACATTCAAGCTGCCTCCTCCTCAGATTCTGTGTCTATGTGACAGTTGGTCCTCTCTCGAGTCCGATGTCCAAGAACAGCTGTGACCATGACCTTCATCTACTCAAACACTTTCCACCTTCCATCTCTGGAACCTCAGGATAAAGCTCAGACCCCTTTGCTTCACCTTTCAATATCCTTAAGATTAGCCCCCCTGCCAACCCTCCAATCTCATTCCCAAGGTGGCACATGCTTTATTCATCCTAGTCCTGTTGGCCTTTATCAAGCATTTTTGCTTACCTGAAACCTTACCTTTCTCTTTCCCTTCCTTGTCCTTCTTTGTCTCACTCTGATCCATCTCCTCCAGGAAGTCCCATCTGATCACCCTGGCCACCCTCCCTTCTCCACCGACTCCCTTGGGTCTACGGTTCATGTTCCCAGGTCCTGAGCAAGCACTCACTCCTGGCAATTGCTGTCAAAACTGAAGACACATTTCTGCAGACTGTCCAGGGTCATGAGGCTGATGTGCTCAAACATGTCCAATCGGGTGCTGCCCGCTGAGACTAGGCGCTTCCACTTGGCCTGGACAGAGAAAGGGGCACATCTGGGGCAGGAACCTACATCCCTTGAGCTCCCCTTCAGCCCCAATCACCAGGATGGACTCCCCAAAACCCAGGCTCCTGGTCCTCCACCCCAGGCACCCATCTCCAGGGAGGACCAGGCTTGGGTGGGAATAGAAACTCTTACTATTAAGACCCAATGGCTGGGGGTCAGGAGACCTCAGTGCAAATCCTGGCTCTGCTTCCTACACCCCTGTGTGCCCTTGGTCAACTCACTGCTGCCCTCTGGACTCCACCTGTCAAAGCTTCAGTAACAGTTAAGATGACTTGCTCTGTTGTCAGACAAACCGGGTTGGAATCCCAACTCCATTTATTAGCTCACTTGCTAGCTGTGTGAATGGGAGCATGCTCCCTAACCTCTCTGAGCCTCAGTTTCATCACCTGTAGTGAGACAATAATCATCATCTCTACCTTATATGGTTGTGGAAATTAGATAAGACAACGTGTGCAATAGAACTGGTGCATGAGGGGCAGTGGGGAGGCTCAGTCGGTTACGTGTCCAACTTGGGCTCAGGTCATGTTCTCATGGTTCCTGATATATACCAAGAGCTAAGTAACCATTAGCTCTCACCCTCATCTTCGTCATTATCATAGAGGTAGGCGACTGTTGCAAAAATGTCTCCATTTCCTCATCCCTCCCTCTACCTTCACCCTTTGCAATGAGGTTTGGCAGATCTTCCATTAGGAGGTAAAACCTCTTTCTCCAGCTCTTGAATTGGAGCTGGATGTGGGACTTGCTTCCGCCAACAGAAGAAGGTGGAGGTCCCGGTTGCCTGTTCTGAAACTAGGCTTCAAGAGGTACTGCATGTTTCTGCTTGTTCTCTTGGAGCCCAGGGTCTACCATGCGATCAAGCCTAGGCTAGCCTACTGGAAGATGAGGGACAAATGCAGGAGTCTGGTTGTCCCACCAAGGCCATCCTAGACTAGCCAACCATTAGCCAAGCCCCAAATGTGTGGCAGAGCTGAGCCTGGAAAAGCAGAGCTGTCTCCCAAACCCAGCCATGGCCACAGACACCTGAGTGATTCCAGCCAAAATAAGAACTATTCTCCGGACTCATCATCTTGCGAGCAATAAAACACAAATTCTTTCAACCTCATGAGTTTTAAGGTGCAGTTCAGTGAAGAAAGAGCTACTATACAATCCTCATCATTAGTGTCTCAAGTTTCACAGAGTTTCAGTGAGGCAGATTAGAAGCTAACACCTTCCGAGCACCTACAATGTGCCAGGACCGTGATTCCATTACATCATCTTGACCACCCTTTAAGAAGGGCTTATAATCCTCATTTGACACATGGGGAAACTGATGCTTGGAGAAGAAATAGAATGGCCCGAAAGTCATTTAGCAAAGCCAGGACTCCAGGCCACTCCCCTTTTCCCAAGGTTCCAGCCAGGAAAACCTTTCCCAAGGCCTTGGGAAGCCTTTCCCAAGGCTCCAGTGGGTTTCAACTCACATGCATGATGTCTGCACTTTTGTTGAAAATCTTCACATAGGATTTCAAGATTTCAAAGTGGAAGGCAGGTGTCAGCAAACGACGGTGGTGGCTCCACTTGTCACCAGCAGTCAGCAGGAGCCCATCCCCTAGTAGAGGCAGCCACGAGGAGTAGGCAAGGGCAGTGCTTTCCCCTGAGACCCCAAGGTTGTCCCCAACCTCCTTCACTTAACAGTTACTCACCCAGCCAGGGCCTCAGAAAGCTGTAGAAAAACTTATCCTTGGGCACGATGGTGGCTGGCAGGAGAGACAGATCATCAGGGGCCATAGAGAAGAGGCAGGGATGGGCTTTGGGTTGGGGGGTGGAGGATCCAAGCCAGGGGAATGCATACTCCCTCCAACCTCCATAGTGGGAACTGTATAGTGCAGAGTGGGGAGGTGAAGGGGGACAAGACCAGGCTGCAGCACAGAGCAGAGCAAAGGCAGAGCCCATGGACCTACCCCTAGGTACTTAGATGCTCCCGAAAATAAGGCACAACACACCCAACATGCCTTGATATGGCTCCTTGCCGGTCCGACATGTTCAAAACACCCAAGCACAAATCAGCACTCCACAAAATGCTTTAAAGGGACCTAGGACATTGCACCTGTCCCAGAACCCTCTGACGTCTCCTGGGACTTCTGACATGGCCCCAACACATGGTAACGTGCCCTGACACGAAACAACATGCGTAACACACACTGGCCTCATACAGCATCCTCTGAATGGACCCAAGGACAATCTGACACGACCTCAGTGTGTCTCATAGACGGTCCCTGGCAGGACTTAAATATGGTCCCACTAATGTCCCAGACATGGCCCAGGTGTGACCTAGCCTTTCTCAGGATTCTCTTCTATCGCATAGTTATCATTAAGTGCTTAGGCTCAGGGGCTCCTCTGTCCTTAAGAGACCAAACAGTGTTGCCACCCTCAGATGCTGAGCTCCACCCACCACAAAGAGCTGCCACTGCTCCCTCGTGCCTCTAGACCAGCTCCCCACAACACTCTGGCCATCTCCCTACCCCAAATCCCCTTCCAACTAAAGGTCCCTCCTACCAGAGGCAGTTAGGGCAGCCAAGAACACACAGAAGTAAGAGAGAGCCTTCAGCATGCTATGTGACCTTGAGAAGTTATTAAGCCCCCTTGAGCCTCCGTTTCCTCACCCAAGAAATGCCCCCCTAGCAGAGATGCCAGTGAATGGACATCTGTGGTATCTGCCTGTCCATCCCCTTCTGGAACCAACACCTCGCTCCTCTTCCTCCTTCAGTCCAAGTAGCTAGGGAGGGTGGCCATGCCACTCCATCCTCCGTTCCAGAGCTGAACATATGACCCTAACCCTTAACAATCAAGTTGCCATGACTAGAGGAAGAATTGGTCCCTGTGACCCAAGCCAGGCCAATTTAAGAGAATCCTGCAACTATTTCTGGGTCTTCAGAGAATGAGCTCACGTTTTCATTGGGGTTGAGCTTCTTAGACTCATCTTTGTCAGCATGAGAGTGAAGCTGTCACCAAGGAACACAGAACTACAAGAGAAAGACAGATTCCCAATGGCACTGTTTGAAGACTGGATCCAACCACGCCTGAAGACAACATTCCTTCAGCTTTTCAGTCAATAGATTCCCTTTCTTCTCTTAGACCAACATTGCTGAATTTCCACCACTCAAAACTGAAAATTACTGGGAACCAGAGAGAGCCAGGGACCTGCCAGGGTCACCCAGCAGGTTAATGGCAGGTCTCCACCAATACTACCCACTTCCCTGCTCAACCTGGTCTGTCCAGAGGTGCGAAGAACTGGGAACAGGGACAAGGGAGTGGCTGGGTCGGGTGCTCCTGGGAGAGATACCTGGGGCCTGGAGCAGGGGGGCAACAAACTTGGGGTGGACGAACCGCAGAAGTGGGTAGAAGGGCCCCATCCACCACAGGTGAACATCACGGAAGCTGTAGCTCAGACTCTCCATGAACCTCAAGCCTTCTTCATTGTTCTTTTCCTGGGGGTGGCAGGGTGGAGGAGGGAGACCAGGTCAGGCAGCAGCCCCAGAAGCTTACAACTTCCCACTGCATCCCCCCTTCTGCCTGCATTATTAGTCTACACCTCTTCATCTCACTAAGTCAGCTTAACTTTGTTGGTCTGTTTGTCTCTTTTTGTGTGTCTATCTATGTGCGTCTCCCTCTCCCTTCACTCTTACAATCTTCATATGTTTCTTTGGGTAGGTGATAGACATCCAGATGATAATAGCTAGATGATGGAGAGCTACATGATGATGATAGATAGATGATAGATAGATAGATAGATAGATAGAGATAGAGAGATAGATAGAGATAGATAGATGATAGAGAGATAGATACAGAGAGAGAGAGAGAGAGAGAGAGAGAGAGAGAGAGAAGAGGGATGACAGATAAATGGGAAGATGGTTGTATGGATGCATGGACAGATGGACAGACAGACAGATAGATGGATGCATGGATGGATGGAAGGATAGATGGATGCATGCATGCATGGACAGACAGATGGATGGATGGATGCATAGATGCATGGATGGATGGACGCTTGGATGGATGGGTGGATGGATGGACAGACGTATGGATGCATGCATGCATGCATGCATGGGTGGATGGATGAAGAGAGAAAGGAAAGAGATGAGAGATGGATGGGTAGATGATAGATGATATGTGTTTGTGTATGTTTCTTTTACATTCTCTGTATGTCCTGACTCCCTCACTTTTTCTCTGTATCTCTCTCTTTCTTCACCCCTATTTCTCTCTCCATCTCTCCCACTCCCCATGTCTGTGTCTCCTAACCTGCACACCCTCCATGGCTCCCCAGAACCCTAAGAATAAACCCCCTGCCCCTACACAGTCCTGCAGCCCCGCTGGCTCTGCTGTCCCCTCCACCTTCTCCCTGCCTCTCACCAGCATTGCTCTTTATGCACTCAACTCATGGTTGCTCAAAACCCTGGTGCTCGCAAGGCAGTGGGGTGGCTCAGTTGGTTAAGCATCTGACTCTATTTTTGGCATGGGTCATGATCTCACGGTTCGTGAATTCAAGAGCTGTACTGACATGTGGAGCCTGCTTGGGATTCTCTCTCCCACTCTCTCCCTCTGCCCCTCCCCCACTCATGCGTGTTCTCTCTCTCTCTCTCTCTCTCTCTCAAAATAAATAAATAAACTTTAAGAAAACAGGTGTTGGGCGCCTGGGTGGCGCAGTCGGTTAAGCGTCCGACTTCAGCCAGGTCACGATCTCACGGTCCGTGAGTTCGAGCCCCGCGTCAGGCTCTGGGCTGATGGCTCAGAGCCTGGAGCCTGTTTCCGATTCTGTGTCTCCCTCTCACTCTGCCCCTCCCCCGTTCATGCTCTGTCTCTCTCTGTCCCAAAAATAAATAAACATTGAAAAAAAAATTAAAAAAAAAAGAAAAACAGGTGTTTGCTCTGTCCCCTCCAGGCCTTTGAGTGGGCTATTCCTCTCCACAGTATATACTTTCTCTTCTTTTCTTAAAAAATTCCTACCCAGGGCACCTGGGTGGCTCAGTCGGTTGAGCATCCGACTTTGGCTCAGGTCATGATCTGGCAGTCTGTGAGTTCGAGCCCCTCATCGGGCTCTGTGCCGACAGCTCAGAGCCTAGAGCCTGCTTCTGATGCTGTGTCTCCCTCTCTCTCTGCCCCTCCCCTCATGCTCTGTCTCTCTCTGTCTCAGAAATAAATAAAACATTTTAAAAAAATAAAAAAAAATACCTACCCATCAGACCAGACCCCCTTCCAACAACTCCTTCTCTAAGAAGGCTCCCAGCCTACCCAAACAGCAGATGCCTTGCTTCCCCTCTGAGTTCCTCTTACCCCTGTCTCTCCGTCAGACCCACTCTGACCACACAGGATTGAGGGTGTCTCTAGCTCTACATGCCCAAGATTGGGGTTCCCCCAAGACAATACCTGGGACTGAGCCTCCCCAAGGACACTCCTGAAGCAGTGTCCAGAAGAAAGCAATGACCAAAGTCGCCCAAGAGCAGAAAGGACCTTGGAATCCACAGGGACCTCACAGAAGCCTGGCAGGGAGGGGTATGTGGCCCTCAGATGCTGCCACAGTGCCCATGGCCACATATTCCAGATGGGTACCTGTGGCATGATGACAGAGCAGGCAATGCCACGGTGGCAAGAAATGATGGGAGCCCAAGCAGATCATAAACCCTGCGAGTAGGCAGCCACCAGCTGAATTAAGACCCTCAAGCCCTGCTCTGTGAGGTGGACCTACAAGCAAGACAGGGGCCATCACCTCCGCAGAAGGAGCCACGGCAAGTTCCCCTGCAACCTCTGCCGTGGTTAGTGTGTCCAGACTCTGCATAGACGGAGGGGATCTCTGTTTCTTCATGCTCCTTCCCATGGGGACAGAGGGATCCCGGAAGACTCTCCATGTCGCAAGGGTCCCTCCCAGGACACAGGGAGAAGACACGCTCTCTGCCCCTAGAGAGGCCGACCTTGGCTTGAGAAGTCAGATCTTTCTTCTCCTGGGAGTCGTTCCAACCTCAGGGAGGTGCCCACAGGAACAGCAGGGTGGCCTCACGTTTTGTACTGGGGCTCGTTCCCATGTCCTGTCATGTCCTGGCCAGTCCACACAGCTCCCCCCCACCCCCGCTCCCCAGATGGTGAAGGTGTGCAGACCTTCCAGCTCTGACAGACCCCAGGACACAGGTGTGAGCTCTGCCCATCAGTCAGGAGGGCAGCTCCCACCTACGTCCTCTTCTGCCCACCAGCTGGCATGGTGCATCCCATCTGTCTGTCTGTCTGTCTGTCTATGTACCTGTCTATCTACCTCTACCTATGAACCTATGGACTACCTATGAACCTATCCCCTGAACCTATGGACTCCCCCATCAGCCGTGCCTTTTACAAATGAAGAAACCCAGGCTGCGTCTCCCAAAAGGAGAAGCAGGGGGGCTTGCCTCCCAGTGACGCATCTTCTCCAATCCCACAGGAAGCCCCATCCTGGCCTGACAAATACTTCCAGGTGCTCCAGACAGGTGAATACAAGTCATTTTCACTTTTGTGACTGTTCCCTGCTCCCTAAGAACTCTGAGGCATTTGAGGAGATTGACCCAGAGAGGGAGAGTGACTCAGCTGAGGTCACACAGCTGAGTGAAGAGTGACCAAGACCAGCCTCCATGGCCAAGCCCTCATAGGAGGTGTAGGAACTGTAATTTTATAACATTCCTGCTACCTCCATAACTTGCTGAGAAATTGCCAACACCCAGAATATCAGGTAACATTCAGGACAAGCTTAGGGCATCCTGTTGTGTAATGAGCTGGTTTGTGGGAGGGCAGGGGTGGAGCTGGCCCCTGTCCCTTTGGCATTGGATGACCAAGGGAGGTGATGGTAAGTTCATCCAAACCTAGAACAAGGCCTCCACCATGACATTATCAAACAGTTATTAAGTGCCAACTGTATGTCAGCTCCTGAGCTGGGCATTATAGATACCAATCTATACCCAGTGCCACTGTCTAGTGAGAGAGAGAAAAAGAGAGATAATAAACAAATAACTGGACAATTAACTGTTTGAGTGTGAGCAGGACCAAGTCAGAGGTCAAGGTCCAGGGGGGGAAGTCAAGGGAGGCTCGTAGAAATTACACCTGAGCTGAAAATGCAACCAGAAAAGGAGGGATCGACCCAGTGGCTGCAGGAAGGGAAGCCCTTCCAGGCAAAGGAGCAGCACAAGCAAAGGGCCTGAGGTAGGAAGGGTTTGGCTCGTGGAGGAGAGAAAGCAGGAGCTTGGGGGGTCCAGGGTGTGCACGGGGCCAGGAGGGCAGCAGAGCCTGGCCAGGCAACACGTGGTCTCTCTCTAGAATGATGATCAGTCTTACAGAATGGTTTTCAGCTGAGTAGTGGTGTTAACAGAAGTGAAATTTCAGAAAAACCTCTCCTGGGTTAAAGACAGAAAGGACCACAGGGGAGACGGGAGAGCTGGAAGCTTATAATTCATTTGTGGTGGGAGTTGATGGCCCCCTTGGGAGTCAGAGCCCCCCCAGGTGAGGCAATGGCCTGGGGAGCCAGAGAAGAGGACGGGTGGGTTAGGACCCTGAAGGCTCCCCGCATGGAAAGGTGGGGTGAGGAAGAGCCAAGTGGAGACCGGGGCTGGGTGGTGTGCGAGAACCCAGAAGACAAGGATTCTGGGCAGCTGCGGTGGTCAGCAGGACCAGATTGCTTCCGGGGGGTGATGAGGTCATGGTCATGTCCTGGAAACATGACAGGGGTGGGAACCAGGCAGGAGTGGATGAAGACGGGCTGCCGAGATGCAGACACTGAATGAAATAGGTTTGGTCACGAAGGTCAAGGCCAGGGTGATTCCTTCTGAAAGGGGAAGTGGTCAACTTTTATCCCAGTTGGGCAATGGGGCTCGTTGATGTATCTTGGGAGTGAAAGGCAAGATCACAAAAAGGAGGCAGAAGAAAAGGGCGCACAGCCCACCCCTCTCCTCCAGCCCAGCAGCACCCCATGGCGGGAGAGGGGAGCAGAGGTCAGAACTGATTCCTGTGGGGAAGCCAAACCCCACAGATGCGATGTGTTTGCCTGAGGCCAGCAAACATGGGCCAGGCAGGGAGCGGACCCTGCACGGTGGCCCCTGGCAAGATTGTGGGGACACCGGGGAACTTGGCTCTTTGCAGCCCTCCTCTGCTGTCCCAGACCCCAGCCCCACCCCAGGTCCCTGTTCCCCACCCTTGGGAAAGTGCCTCAACCCCGATGCCCCAGGCCCGTCCTGCCACCCACACTCACCAGTCCCAGGTGACCCCAAAACCAGCTCTGCTTCGGGGGCTGTGGGAAACACCGGAGGCGGCAGCAGGTGTCATAGAAGCTGTAGCTCCAGGCCAGGACGCGGGCCAAGAGCCAGGAGGCCCCCACCAGCAGCAGGAGCAGCCATGGGGAGGCTGCCACCTGCCCAAGTCCCAGCCAGGACAGGCTCAGCATCCTGGAGGCAGAGGGGACAGATTTTGCTGAGGCCGAGGAAATGGGCCCAAGGGTGAGCTCTCTGGACTCTTCAGGAACAGAGGGAGAGCCCCTCCCCCACACCGGGATGGGAGGGGCATGGACAGACAGGGGTAGGGATAGTGAGTGCTCAGCACTGGGCAAACAGTGATTCAGAGAGGGGAGGAGGACCTAGACAATTCCAGAGGGAGAGGCAGAGTGAGTGAGAGGGAGACAAAGACAGAGAGTGAGAGATAGCTAACCACCCACCAGTAGCCACTCTGCTCCCAGCGGCTCTCTGGAGCCACCCCACCCTTGGGCAGCATCCTTCACTACCCAGGATCAAGACCCCCAGCCAGGTACCTTCAGACCAGGGCAGCTTATCCACACAGCCTCCTCTCCCCTCCTCTTGGAAAGTCTTTGTCCCTGGCGCCTGACCTAGGGGACACTGGCAGTGGCCAGGCTAAACCAGCCAATCCCTGCCTGCCTGCTTACCTCCTCCCCACCTGGCAGTGGCCCAACTAGTAGGTGGGGGAGGGGGACTTCCGTGTTATAAAGAGAGTATGGGAATGAGTTCTCACAACTCAGCATCCCCCACATGGGGGTGGGGGATCCGTTGACAGATGGGCAAAGGTGACTCCTGGCCCCCAACTAACAGCCACCCCTGCCCTTTCAAGGCCAGCAGGGCACAGCAGGGAAAAGCTTGAACGTGAGAGTTCAGGTGCCATGGGGGCAGGGTGCAGCCAAGCCTAGTCCCAAAACATCTCTGGGGCTCCTCTCCACGTACGAGGCAGGTCAGAGGCATGCACCATTTCCCAGCACAGAATCAGGAAGCCTCGGGCCTCCGGGCTGCACAGCCTGGCAGGAGTTCAAGCCCTGCCTCCAAGCAGCCTAGGGCCTGGGCTGACACAAGACCACTGGGGGCAGGAACAAAAAGCCCTTCTGGCTGGGGGTTACTTGCATCAGACTCAGGGGGTAAAGGGCCCAGTGGGAAGAAGGCACCTGGAGGTGAGAGGGTAAGGCTGCAGGAGGCCAGGAGAGGGAGGGGGGCCCAGACAGAGCTGGGAGACCCTGCACGCAGTTCAACCCCCTCCTGGCTGTGACCTTAGGCTGTGCTGGCCCTCTCTAGGCTCAGTCTTGCCATCTGGGAAATGGGATGTCAGATGAGGGCCTGAGAGGGGGACAGAAGACGGTTCCACGGGAAGGTAGGAAAGATCAGGGACCCCCAAAAAGATAAGTTGCCAAGAAAGAGCTCGTGACTAGTGTGTGTGCTGCTCTGTGCCAGCGTTCCACGTAAAGTAAACCTACTGTTTGCAGAAGACTGTCTGTAAAGTGTGCCTACTATGTGCTGGGTACCACAAAAAATGTGCCTACAGTGTGTTGGGAACGCTACATGAAGTGTGCCCACCACAAGCCAGGTACGTCGTATAAAGTACACCCACTGTGCGCCCCTTCTGTTTGACACAAATCCTGTCAACCGTATGCCAGGTGTTGACCTAAAGCATGCCTCCATGTGCTGGGGACCTCTACAAGACATGCTTACTAAGTGCTAGGTGCTCTACATAAATCACACCTACTGTGTGTTGGGTGTTCCATGGAGTGTATACCTACTGTGTGCCCGGTGCCCTCTTAGAGCTCTCCTACTGTGTCGCAGGTTCTTTACGTAAATTAGCATACTCTGTGCAAAGTACTTTACATAAAACATGCCCACTGTGCGCCATGAACTCTTTGCTGTGTCCTCTGCAAAAACCTTGACTACTGTGTGGCAGGTGCTCGACATTAAGCATGGCCACTGAGTGCCAGGTACTGTGCATAACATGCTCCTTCTGTGTGCCAGGTACTCTATGTAAAGTAAACCTATTGTGCACCACGTGTTTTGCCAATGAGATAAAGCAACATCTCGGCCCCCTCTCCCCCCCACCTGCCAACTCCCTGGGCCAGTGCCCTGGAATCAGAGAGAGAGAGATCCAGGCGATGACATCCATAGGAGGGAAGTTGCCTATTTAACAGAAGAGCAAACTCTGGCCAAGAGCCAGAAGGCCCAAAGATGCCTATTTAACAGAAGAGCAAACAGAAGAGGCTCAGAGAAAGCAAGCCTCTGGCCCACGTTGCAGAGCTGGGAGGATCCCAGGTCTGCCACACTCCTAAGACGGGGCAAGCCTGGCAAAGCTACTGAGCAGGGGACGGGCAAAGAGTCGTCCTGACACGGGCGGAGTGCTGGGAAGACCCCAAACCTGCCTCTCCCTCCGGCCAGGGGGTCCAGGTGGCTGGTCCTGAAGCCCTCCGTGGGATGGGTTGCACCCTCTTCCCGCCCCACCCCCAGATTTCCTCCCCCTCCATGGAGGCAGCCCTCCCCTGCTGGCAGGCCCATCCATATCAGGGTCAGGAGGCAAGACCAGAGTCCAATGATCCGGGCAGAATCCTGGACACACAAGAGAAAGAGCACCCAGTGCCTAGAGTGGCTCAGCTCACTGTGCACCTACTGTGTGCCAGGAATGGGCAGGCAGCTACGGGAGGAATGGCATTTGTCCACATGGGCCACGATCCCGTTTTAAGCCCTGTAGATACATTATCCGCGTTTTTCTCCCTATTGTACAGCTGTCCCAAGTCACACAGCCGGTGGAGGCACCCTGGGCACCGGGGCAGCCCCCACTTCCCACTAGGCGTCCTGACCCACTCAGCCATGCTCCTTCCCCTCTGCAGATGGGCATTTCACTAGCGCCACCTCCTAAGATAGCAGGAATAATTTTAAAAGCCGACGCACGTAAAATACATAGGACAGAAGAAGGGCGGGCTTAATAAATGCCAGTCACTGTTCTCACTGCTGTTGTTGTGGTGCAATTATCCAACAGCCCCACAATTCACGAGCCCGTTTTGACAGAGGAGGAACCAGAGATTGAGACCGGTGAGGCAACTTGCTACAGCCCCACTGCTAATGAGGTGAATATGACAGCACAGACGGCAGCAGAGCCTAGAACATAGTACGTGCTCCTTAAATATCTGGGGATGAAAGAAAGGTTTGCAGCCATGAGTTCTAAGGATCGGTTACCCAGTGTGGTCCTCAGACCTCCACCGTAAGCATCACCTGAGAGCTTGCGGGACATTCAGGATCTCGCACCCGGGCCCAGAAATATTGACTCCAAACTGCATCTAAGTAGATCCTCAGGAAAAGTGTACATGCCTTCAAGCTTTAAGAAATGTTGCTTTAAGACCTCTGAGTCCAGGTTCTGCAGAGAAAGTGGGGAGGGGAAAGGCTTCACTTCTCTGATTCCCAGTTTTATCTTGTTTTGTTTCAGTCACAACATAAGGAGAAAAAGAATCTAAATCTCCAGGGGTTGTTCACACAACCACGTATCTACTGACCATCTGTTGTGTGGGGGGCACACAATTTTAGGCACCGGGGATGCAGCAGTGAACACAGACTCCACTGTCAAGGGCCTCGCATCTGGTGGGGAGATGGGCGGTGAACCAGTAAATGATCAAGAACATAACAGACCGTGATAAGGGACATGCCGGGGGGAGGGTCCCACCTTCAGCCTGGCATCAGGGCGAGCAGAGACCTGGAGGAAGAGGGAGAGCCACCAGGGGCAAGCGTGGGGCGGGATACCCATGCTGCACAAAAAGGCAGGTGGCTTGTTGTTCTTTTGACACGGGGGCTAAGAGCACACACATGCAAGATCACACAAGTGACCAAGGCGAAGGCAGCTGGCACAATCCGGCCCCATACGGAAGCTATAAGTAGGTGTTGAACTTTGATGAGCCATACCAAGGACTAAAACCACACAGGGCCTCTGGGCAATGGCCCCCAGCCACACACAGAAAGGCAGAGGTTGACCCCCCCAGAGGTCAACCCCCATCCCCCAACCCACAACCCCCAGTGATCAAGAAGGCAGAGTCTATTGGACCGGGGCTCCCCCTGACTCTTGAGGCAGGAAGCCTCAGGTGTGGACATTCTGCTCTGAGCCAGAGAAGGATCAGAGCGTCCCCAGTGGTTTCTCACCCAACAAGGAATGTCTCAGCTGCCAAATGACACAAGCCTGGCTTATGCAATGGCCCCCAGCCACACACAGAAAGGCAAAGGTTGACCCCCCCCAGACGTCAACCCCCATCCACACCCAGAGCCGGGAAGTGGACAAGTGTGTGTCAGACCAGAGGTGGCAGTCACTCTGTGAGTCACCAGCTTTGGGCACAGCCTATCACCCCTCTGAGCCTCAGTCTTCATGTCTGTAAAGTGGGCTTGGTAAAACCTCACAGGGCAATGCAAGCATTCTATCAGACCCCATCAGGGAGAGTAGGGGAAAGGACCTTTCAAAGTGACATGCGAAGGAAATGTTTCCATTTGTGACAACATGGGAGGACGGATGGACCTTGAGGACATTATGCTAAGTGAAATAAACCAAACAGAGAAAAATAAGTACCATATGGTCTCACTTATATGTATTCTTTAAAAAAAAATGAACTCATAGAAATAGAGAACACACCGCTGGTGGCCAGAAGGGTGTAGGCAATGGGTGCAATGGGTGAAGGAGGTCAAAAGGTACAAATTTCTAGTTATAAAATAAATCAGTCCTAGGGATGCAATGCAAAGCGTGGTGACCATAGTTAATAACACTGTATTGTTTATTTGAAAGTTGCAAAGAGAGTAGTTCTTAAAAGCTCTCATCACGAGACAAAGAACAGTCTATAGCTACGTGTGGAGATGGGCGTTCACTAGACTTTTCGCGGTGATCGTTTTGCAGTATATACACATGTGGGATCATGCTGTGCACCTGAAGCTAATATAATGTTATATGCCGATCATACCTCAATGAAAAAATTGGCACATGAGTAATGAGCTCGTCTACGGCTAGAGCTTCTGAATATGTGTGTGGATCTGTGTGTGTGCATGTTTGCATATGCACTGAGAAAATTCCAGAAGAATCCACACATCACAGTGGAAGTGGAGAGAGTACAAGTGGAGTCTTGATCCTTCTCACGTGCTGCTTGTCTCACGCTTTCTCTCTCCCACACTGTGCTGCTATGATTTTTATCACGAAAACACAAATTTCAGAGGAAACAAGGATTGTCACAGTGGGGGAAGGGGACCATGGTTGGTGCACAGAACAGGTGAGCAGTTGTTCTTTGGTGACCCCATGAAGACACCTCTCCCAGGAGTCAGCCTGGGGTCCCTCCACACCAAGCAGGGAGGCTGCCTGGTGGCTGGAGTCTCCCTTTTCCTTTCCTCGGCCTTTGGGAAGGAACAGGCTCCGGATTCAGCCCAACAGAGTTCGGATCCCAGCCCTGCTCCTCGCGGGCTGTGTGACCTTGGTCAAGTCACTTGTCCTCTCCGCGCTTCATGCCCTCCTCAGGAAGATGGAAAGGGGGACTTACACCTCCCAGGTAGTTTGTTCTTCAACAACAACAACAGCAACAACAACAACAAAAAAAAACTGTACCAGAGACTCTATGCCAGACATGGTGCTTTAACCCGAGACCCAGGATGAACAAAACAGATAAGGTCTCTGGATGGTGGTGCTCATGTCTGATGGGAGAAGCTGATGGGAAACAAGACCAAGGGAGATGGTGCGGTGGTAATGAAGGAAATTAACAGAATGAGAAGCAGCAAGTGACCAAGGAGGCGATCGGGGAGGGCTGCCCTGTGGAGTTGACCTCTGAGCAGAAACCGGAGTGACATGGAAGAGTGAACAGTGAATAACGATCGCTCTTTGCCCCTAAAGCCACAGCAGGACTGTAAACACCCGGCACACAGTGAGGTAATCAAATGGCTTGAAAACTCTGTCATTCCTCCTTCCTTCCTCAGACATGCTGAGATAAACAAAGACAATAGAGGCAATTTCCCTCAGTATCCATCCGGGAGGGAAGCAGGAACCAGCCCTGTAGGGAGATCCACGGTGGTGAAATGTGGCCCAACACTCAAGCTGGAAACGGTCGTTCCATTTCAGTCGCCGTAATAAAGATCAGGAAACCCAGCCAGCCCCCAAAGCATGTCAAGGGCCAGACCCATAAGCTGGAGTTTCCAGCTTCTTGGCATAAGGACCAGGAGAACAAAGAAGCTGGCTTTGGAAAAAGAAGGCTGAAGGGAAACTTCAGGAAAGTCCTGGGGCCCCCAAATAGCTGCATCAACTTCCCCTGCACAGGACTTTAGGGGTGGTGCCAGCTCTGGAAAGTAGTCAGACCACCCCCACCGCTCCATCAGTGGGGGTCGCCATCAACAGAGATCATCCCTGGAGGGTAAAAGGCTATTTCTCATGCAAAAGCCAAGGAGGGGGGCCCCAAGGACATCACAGAAAAACAAAAACAAAACCAGAAGGGCGTGCAAGGGAACAGGCAGGACTTTGCCCCCCTCCCATTCTGATGTCTGCTTAGCCAGCAGACAAGGGAGCCACCCTGGTGCAGAGGAACTGTTGAACCCCCCTCTGCGGAGACATGTGGAGTGGACACCAACCCAGCTCAAGACACTGGGCTACCACAGGAGTCTTTGGCCGCCTCCCGACAGCCTCTTGGGGTCAAATGAGAATATGGCGTTGGGTCCGTGGTGGGCACCTGCAGGCAATCCGAGGAGATTAGAGAAATGGCGTCCATTCTCTGCCAAAGGCTACCTCCACTCTCCGTGACAGTTAAGCTCTCTGGATTCCAGAAATAGCTACTCTTTGGCCCCATCAACCTGGCAGTGGTGGCGGCTCTCAGCTGATGCTAGCCCCAGGACGCTGCACTAGCCTCGACTGTTTCCCTTGGCTCTGCCCATAGCTTTGTAAAGGGCTCCGTCTTCCAGTCACCCTTATTTAACCACTTAAGGTCCTTGCCCATTACAGGGTTTAGCGACTTCAAGATACACACAGTCACACCCTTACACACACACACACCAATGCATCCACGCGTGCACACAGTGGCACACTTACACACGCACACTCACCGTGCACACACAAACACACATGCACACAGATCTACACACATGCTCCCATCCATGCACCCAATTACGTGGATACACTCACATACACACACCCTCGCACATGCATACACACAGTAGCACGAACGCACACACAGTCACACATACACTTAGACACACACAGGCTCACACACATGTTGAATTAATGGATACCAGAGGCCAGGCCAGAGCCTGTTGTCCTCAAAATTTCCAGCAGAGGGCGTCGCCCACACACCCAAGAAAGGAAAGAGACCCACAGCAGTGAGTGACAGCAGGCTCGCGTCCTTTAGAATCAATACACGCAGGTGCAGCAGAGTCCTGGGGATCCATGGGCTTCATGCCTCTCCTCCTCCCTCTCTCATTAATTCACCGTCACAGTCCTTAGCAGAAACTCAAAGCCTGTTTGTAGTGTAAGAGGAGACATTGAACACAAGTAGAGCTCACTCTTTGGAGGAGTTAGCTGCACGATGGAGGGAAGAAATGGTTCATCAGTGGGAAAGTGGGTCAAGGGAAGGGAGTGAGGAAACAACAACATTTTCTGTGTTCCAATGGGAATTACCTAATAGAGTTCAGGATACATGATCAATATACAAGAATGTATACAGAAGATATTCTACCTAGAATATAGAACATAGACATTCTATTTCTATATTCCAGGAATTAGAAAACTATGGTCCATGGACCAATCTGGCCTGTGGCCTGTTTTCGTATGGTCTATACGCTAAGAGGTGTTTTTATATTTTAAGAGGACTGTAGGGGGCACCTGGGTGGCTCAGTCGGTTCAACGTCCGACTTTGCTCAGGTCATGATCTCACGGTCTGTGAGTTCAAGCCCTACATCAGGCTCTGTGCTGACAGCTCAGAGCCCGGAACCTGCTTCAGATTCCCTGTCTCCCTCTCTCTCTCTGCCCCTCCTCCGCTCACACTCTGCCTCTGTCTCTGTCTCTGTCTCTCCCTCTCTCAAAAATAAGACGATTGTAAATGGAGAAGAGGGGCAAGAGGAAGAGGAGATCCTGAATGGGATGTGCAAAGCCTAAAATGTTTCCCATATGGTCCTTTGCAGAAAAAGAATGCCAAATCTCCTGGATAGAAGCAATAAACAATTGGAACAATATTTTCACATACCCATTTTAAAGTATTATGCACCAGAAAAAGTGAAATACTGAGGTATAAATCTGACAAAATGTGTTCCAGATTTCTATGAAGAAAATTTTAAAACACTTGTGGAAGAAACCCAAGAAGGCCCAAATTCATGGAGAGAGAAGCAATATTCATGGATTGAAAAACTCCACCTTGTGAAGGTATTCAGGCTCTGCAAATTGATTTATAGATTTGAAGAAATCACAACCCTAATCCCAGCAGGACTTTTTGTAGAAATAGATAAGTTGATGATAAAATTTACATGAAATTGCAAAAGACTTAGAATAGCCAAAAATTTCTTGACAAGGAAAATTTTAATGGAAGCTTTGCATTGGTTTGCATTTCCCTAAGGTCTAATGATGTTGTCCATCTTGTCATGCACTTATTAGACAACGAAAGAGCATTTTTTAAACAGAAGATGACGTGTAAATGTAAATGCACATTTTAGATGTAAATATAATTTTTACTTGCATAACATTACATATGAATACAAGCTGGAAGTATACGTGAGAAAATATGAAGGGATTATATTGACTTGTTGGAATTATGGATATAAAAATGATTTTTATTTCTTACTTTTTCTTCTTGGTGTTTTCTTCTAGGAAGACGTATTATTTTGGGGCACCTGGGTGGCTCAGTCAATTGAGCCTTTGACTCTTTTTTTTAGGACTAATTATTTTAAGTTTACTTATTTATTTTGAGAGAGACAGAGAGAGAGTGCAAGCAGGGGAAGGGCTGGGGGGTGGGGGGGGACAAAGGATCTGAAGTGCGGGCTCTGCGCTATTAACACAGAGCCCAATGTGGGGCTTGAACTCATGAACCGTGAGAAGGTGGCCTGACCTGAAGTCAGATGCTTAACCGCCTGAACCACCCAGGCGCCCCAGGAGCATCTGACTCTTGATTTCACCTCAAGTCATGGTCACAGGGTAGTGACATCAAGCTACGTGGGTTCGCTCTCCCCATCCCTCTGCCTCTCACTCCACTGGCGCTTTCTTTCAAAAAAAAAAAAAAAACAGATGTATCGTTTTGGGAATATGAAAAAAAATTTTTTGGTTTATTTATTTATTGGGTGTGCGGGGGGGGGGGGGCGGGGAGAGGAAGAAGGAGAGAGAACCCCAAGCAGGCTCCGCGCTGTCAGTTCAGAGCCCAACATGGGGCTCGAACCCACGATCCTTGAGATCATGACCTAAGCAGAAACCAAGAGTTGGACGCTTAACCCACTGAGCCACTCAGGCACCCCAATGGGAAAAGTAATTTTAGTTAAGAACTCGGCAAGAAAAACATGTTATTTTCAGCTTAGAATATACTAAATATTTATTCATTTAAGGTTGCAATGTTCCTTTCTTATTTTGCAGTCACTAGGCCTCCTGGGCCCCCCATCTGTGGGCCCAGAAAGGTTTGGAGGCCCTGGACTCAGTAGCCCAGGGCAGGTACTCCTACAGCCTGAGAGGAGGGAGTCCCGGAGTGGCCGCTCTCCTAGGTGCTGAAGGAGGCCCTTCCACTCCCACCCCCCACCCCCCACCCCCCACCTTCTTTTCTCTCTTGGGACCCTCGTGACCTCCACCTCTTGAAACACGTAAGCAAAAATGAAGTCCGGATCATGCCTCTTTAGACGGATTTTTTTTTTTTTTTTAGTACCTAGCTTCAAGGCCAGCTTGGCATCAAAGGCCCTTGAAGTTACTCAGAGGTAACTATGGATATTCAGAACTAACTGGATCTTCTTTTTTTCTTTTTCTTTTGATTTAAACATTCGTTATTTTAATCTTTTATAATTTACGTCCAAATTAGTTCGCATATGGTGGGACAATGATTTCAGCAGTAGATTCCTTAGTGGCCCTGACCCATTTAGCCCATCCCCCCTCCCACAACCCCTCCAGTAACTCTCAGTTTGTTCTCCCTGTTTAAGAGACTCTTCTGTTTTGTCCCCCTCCCTGTTTTTATATTATTTTTGTTTCCCCTCCCTTATGTTCACCTGGTTTGTCTCTTAAGTCCTCATATGAGTGAAGTCATATGATATTTGTCTTTCTCCGACTGATTAATTTCACTTAGTATAATACCCTCCAGTTCCATCCACATAGTTGCCAATGGCAATATTTCATTCTTTTTCATTGCTGAGTAATACTCCATTGTGTATATATATATACCACATCTTCTTTATCCATTCATCCATCGATGGACATTTGGGCTCTTTCCATATTTTGGCTATTGTCGAAGGCGCTGCTATAAACATTGGGGTGCATGTGCCCCTTTGACATAGCACACCTGCATCCCTTAGATAAATACCCGGTAGTGCAATTGCTGGGTTGTACGGTAGTTCTATTTTTGGTTTTTTGAGGAACCGCCATACTGTTTTCCAGCGTGGCTGCACCAGCTTGTGTTCCCAACTAACTAGATCTTCTAATGATAATTTTCTTCACAGAAGATTGTCACATTTCCCAATACTTAAATTTAACTTTTGTGACTACAGCCTTTTAAATGTTAGAATGCTATGCAAAAAGAAGAGAGTACTTACCACCTACTGATTGAGTGATGTTGCACATGTTTGCTTATTCAGTCTCTCCATCAGTGTAACAAGGTGGCTATAACTGTATGGTAACAGAACACAGCCTCAGAGAGACCGACAATTTCCCCCCACCCAAACAGCTAGTGAATAACAGACTGTGATTGTGACCTTGGCAGTAAAACTCCAAGGTGCCGTGGATCCAGGGTCATCTGAACCTAATTGCATCTAGTTATCTGTCCCACCTTCCTTGAAGAGTAGTCTTACCTCCTTGATCCAGGATGAAGCTGCAGGTCCCCACATCCCCCCAAGATGCAGCAAAGAAGAAAGGGGAAACTGGACAGAGAGAGTGTCTACCTCTCCATAAGGAGAGCTTCTAGAATTACCAGGTACTCTTTGACTTTTCCTATGGGACAGGGTATAGTCATTTAGCCAATCTAGTTTCAAGAAAAGCTTTCAAATGCAATCTGTATTTCGGCCTGCCATGCACCTAAACTAAAAACTAAGGGTTATAGGAAGGCAAAAATGAATATGAGGATACACAGTTAGCAGTCTCCAGCACAGTCCATCCTGTTGACAAAACATCCAATGTGTACCCCGCTCTCTAAACCAGGAACATCCCCAAGGGAGTCGATCTCAAAGGCCACCTGCTATGTCCATGTAGCCCAAATTCCAGGATCTCTGGGGGATGTGCTGTCCCCTCCCTGAAACCCTGATGTGAGCTTTTATGGTCCAGAAATCTATACACTTAAAGGCAATCATCGCCCTGAATACGTTCAACAGTAGAGTGAAAACTGGATCATCACCATTTAAAATTCCAACTGAGGGGTGCCTGGGTGGCTCAGTTGGTTAAAGGTCCTACCTTTGATTTTGACTCAAGTCATGATCTCACAGCCGTGAGACTGAGCCCCATGTTGAGCCCTGAGCTGGATGTGAAGCCTAAGATTCTCTCTTTCCCTGGTCCTCTGCCCCTCCCACACTTGCACTGGTTCTCTCTCTCTCTCTCTCTCTCTCTCTCTCACACACACACACACACACACACACAAACTAAAATGAAAGGGATAAAATTCCAACTGAGACTTCGTGTTCCATTAATGGCAAGCTAGGTTATTGGGATTAACCTTTCAATTTAAAAAAACACAACTCTCATAGCTGGATACTTTTCCAATTACTTTTTTTTAAGTTTACTGATTTATTTGAGAGAGACAGAGACAGTGCAAGTGGGGGACGGGCAGAGAGAGAGAGAGAGAGGGAGAGAGAGAATCCCCAGCAGGCTCCCCGCTGCCAGCACAGAGCCCCATGCAGCCCTCAAACCCACGAAACTGTGAGACCACGACCTGAGCCAAAACCAAGAGTCGGACGCCTAACCAACTGAGCCACCCAGGTGCCCCCTTTTCCAATTTCTTAAATGCATACATGACCTGAAAAAACAGTAAAGAATTACAAACATGCCACTCAAGGGGCACCTGGGTGTCTCAGTCAGCTGGGCGTCTGACTTCGGCTCAGGTCATGATCTCACAGCTCATGAGTTCAAGCCCTGCATCGGGCTCTGCTGACAGCTCAGAGCCTGGAGCCTGCTTCCGATTCTGTCTCCCTCTTTCTCTGCCCGTCCCCTGCTTGTGCTCTGTCTCTCTCTGTCTCTCAACAATGAATAAATGTGGGGAAAAAATTGTAACAAAGATGCCACTCAAATGAAAAAAGAAGCCTGGGGGCTCCTGGGTGGCTCAGTCAGTAGAGCATCTGACTTCGGCTCAGGTCATGATCTCACGGTCTGTGAGTTTGAGCCCCGCATCAGGCTCCGTGCTGACAGCTCAGAGCCTGGAGCCTGTTTCAGATTCTGTGTCTCCCCCTCTGTCTGACCCTCCCCCGCTCATGCTCTCTCTCTCTCTCTCTCTCTCTCTCTCTCTCTCTGTCAAAAATAAATAAACATTAAAAAAAAGAAAAGAAAAAAGAAACCTGGAGTTAAGGAGCATGAATTATACTTTTGCGCTGGAGCGAGTCAGGGAAGTGTGAAACTGTTTTCACGGCCTCACGGCCAGGGGAGAAAAAATCAAAGCCTAGAGTGACATGGGAAAGAAAAGTTGTAAGAAGATCCTCCTTACATAGCTGGAAGCCTCCAGGAGCTACACTGCTCAGGGGGAGAAGACACCGGCAGAGGGGACTGCAAGTGTGACCTCTGCTGGAATTTAAACTGCCTTAGTGATCTTGGCACCACAAGCCTTGAATTCCATTTAACATCATCCTTGACCAGCAAGGCTCGAAGAATGCCTCCTAGAGAAAGCTACCTTCTCCAAGTTCTACACATGTTATTTCAAATATGATAATGGATACTCAAGCAAAGATAAGCAGGCACACGCGACCACTAACCCTACCAGTGAAAACTAGCAAAACAACAGACCACATAACGGATACAATGATTGCAATGATCAGACACACAGGAGAGCGCATCTATGTTTGTTTCAGTGAACATAGTGACCATGGAAACATAGTGACGGATTCTGGGGTAAGAAAAGTTTGGGTATATTAGATAGGAACAGAGGTCAGAGTGGCCAGAGAGTAGTGGCACTATGGGTTCTCCACTGTGACCCTGAGCTTCAAACATGCCCTTCAGTCAGTCTCTAACGGTGGTCCCTCTCCTACTCAAACACCTTCCATGGCACCCAATTGCCTACAGGATAAAAGCCCTTATTGGGCTGTGGGAGAACCCGCAATCAGCATGGCGGGGGGAGGGGGGGACCATGGTCAGCTGGAATGGCTGCCAGGGTCTTGCGCTCACACACCAGCCTCCCCTCCACCCCACCCCTCGTCCTCCCCCTCCCACTGCGTTCCCGCAGGTCCCGCGCGCCCCCTGCTGGCTGTCAGTGGCGCCCCGGCAGAAGAGACCACACAGTTCTAGTCCTGGGAATCCGCCAGGGGGCGTGTGTAGGGACGGGGTGGATCCCAAGCCAGGGGGAGCTGGCGGGTCACTGGGGGCCCGCGCTCAGCGGCTCCACCCGCAGCCAAAGCCCGCCCTCGGCGCGCAGGATGATCTCCGGCTTCCTGCGGGGCTCCTCCTTGTCGGGCAGGACCCGAAAGCGCAGCAGCGTGAGCGCCAGGACCACCTTTATCTCGGTCAGTGCGAACGTCTGCCCGATGCAGTTCCTGCGGGCGGCAGTGGGAACTCACTCGCCAGGGACCCCAGCAGGTCCCGTCGCGCCCCGAACCTGGCCCGGGACCGCCAGCCCCGCCCGCAGGGATACCGGAGGGGACTAACCGTGCCCGGGACCCCCATATGGGGGTCCCTGAGCTTGGCTCAGATCCCAGCCCTGAGCTCCCAGACAGAGGGAAGGGGCTCTGAGCGCACCGCGGAGCCCTCCTTGGACCCAGCCACCCCCCACTGCCCAGGCCTTTACCCCCAACCTCTGGAGGAGGGGAGAGAAGGAGAACCATCCTCAACACCCCCTTTCCCGCCCCCACAGCCACGTCTGGGATCTCAGGCCCAGGCCCCTGCCCTCACCACCTCATCCCCACCTCCGATGCCCACTGTGCTCACCTGGGTCCCGCGGAGAAGGGAATAAAAGCCAGGGAAGACCTTTCCTTGATGTTTTCTGGGTCAAAGCGGAAAGGATTGTATACCTGGGGGCGGAGAGAGGCGGGACTGTTGGACGGGGTTTCTCAGGACAGCCGGCTTTGGAGACACAGGTGTGCGTTTCATGGAGGGAGCGATTTGCCCGGTCAGAACCCTGAGCCCTCCCTTAGGCCCCGCTAGGGAAGTGGCCAAGCATGAGGGTGGGTGGAGGGGAGGGAGGGGGAGGCAGCACCTCAGGGTCTGGCCACACGGATGGGTTGTGGTGGATCCCGAAAATACTAAGGAGGCAGATAACACCTGTGGGAGGGGAGGGGCCAGTCAGGAAGTGTTTCACCTCTTCCTGCCCGCGAGGCTCCTCCCCCTGGTCTTGTGGGCACCTTTGGGGATGACCCGGCCATCTGGGAGCACGACATCCTGGGTACAGCAGCGGGAGATGGCTGTGACCGGGGGGTGCAACCGCAGACTCTCCTTGATGCACATGGTCAGGAAAGGCAACTGGGCCAGGTCGTCCCTAAGGAAGCCCCCCAACGATTAGCCAGGGATCGAATCACACTCCCGCAGACCTCCAGCTGCTCCCCGGATGCTGTGTCTCCCTCTCTCTCTGCCCCTCCCTGCTCTCTCTCTCTCTCTCAAAAATAAATATTAAAAAAAAAATTTTTAAGTATTTCTGAACAAAGCCCAACATTCACACAGTACCTTTAAAAGTTAGAAAGTCTAAAGTTATACAATTTATTTAAAAAGGAAAAAAATCTCTTTGCTGGACTTACCAGGTTATTTCAACAAATAAAAGGCACCCTCCTAGGTGGAATACCTAATATAATGGTGTGGATTCTTTCTAAGTTAATTAATGTATCCAATGCATCCAATTAAAATCTAGTTGGTGTTTTTGGAGCTTAGCAATCTTATTCAGTTTGAAAAACTTAAAGTTCAAAATGTATGTCGATTTAAAAGACCAAAAAAGAGAATCCATTCACCTGATATTAAGACCCATTACAAACGTATGGTGATAATTAAAAAATTAAATTAAATTAAATTAAATTAAATTAAATTAAATTAAAAGGCAGCAAACCACTGTTGCAAGAACAGGAAAACAGACCCACAGAACAAGATAGAGAGCTCAGAGACAAGTAGGTGAATAGGTGAAAACGTAGCATCTGGTAAAGGAGGCCCCACCACCCCCAGACAAGGGATGGTTCAGACACAGACATAGACACCCCCACAGTCGCACCAACACACACTCCAAAAGAACTGAAGCATCATGCACTCTACATATAAGATGGGGTCTTCTCTTACACGTGAAAGGTAAAGAAATAAGTTTAAAGAAGATGTAATATAGAAGACACTTCTGTTACCTATGAGTAGGAAAGAATTCTTAAAACCCCAAAACATAAACCAGAAGACAAAAAGAAAGGAAATGAAAGAAAGAAAGAAAGAAAGAAAGAAAGAAGAGAACAGAAGAGAAAAGAAAACATATTCACAGAATTAAGGATTTCTGTTTAACAAAACACTCCATTCAATGCACCAAATTAACATTCAGATGAGAGATTCACAGAAGATAGTTGCAATAAATATATGGATCTAGAAGAATATCTTGAATAGACAAGGAATTCCTACCAATCAACAAGAGAAATGGCAGGCGACTCAAAAGAGTAGACAAAGGACATGATCTAGAAATTCATGGGAGCTCAAACTCAGAGATTTAAAACATGAAGAGATGGGGCGCCTGGGTGGCTCAGTCCGTTGAGCATATGACTTCGGTTTACATCATGATCTCGAGGTCCATGAATTCAAGCCCCGCGTCGGGCTCTGTGCTGAGAGCTCGGAGCCTGGAGCCTGCTTTGGATTCTGTGTCTCCCTCTCTCCCTCTCTCTCTGCCCCTCCCCCGCTTGTGCTCTCTCTCAAAACTAAATAAATAACCATTGAAAAGAAATAACTAAATAACACGTGAAGAGATGCTCCAAGTCGCCGATTACCAGAATGGAAATTATATAGCAATGGGATGTTACCTCATATGTATTCGAGGTGAGAATTAACAAGGTGGGTGATGGTAAAGCCTGGCTGAGGCACCGGGGTGGGGGGACCCCACGCACTGACAGTAAAGGTATGGACAGGAGCCACCACTCTGCAAGGCATCGGCATGGTCAAGGAAAGGCGATGTGTGTTTCATGACCCAGCAAGTTGGCTCTCAGCATAGAACCTGGAGACATTCTCAGACAGGTAGATAAAGACATGAACACCAAGGGGTTCATTGCGGTCATTAGATGGAAACCTTCTGGATATTTAGGTCCAAGGGACTAGAGAGGAACTTTCCATACGACAGTCCAAAGCAACAATCTAAATGTCCATAGAACCACGGATGTCTGACAAAGTCATAGTGTTATGTTTCTGAGAAAGATAAGAACCAGCAGCAGATCTGTGATATAACACAGATCTGTGAATTTTTAAATTTGTTTTAATGTTTATTTATTTTTTGAGTGAGAGAGACAGCATGAGCAGGGAAGGGGCAGAGAGGGAGAGGGAGACAGGGAATCCGAAGCAGGCTCTAGGCTCTGAGCTGTCAGCACAGAGCCCAAGGTGGGGCTCAAATTCATGAATCACGAGATCATAACCTGAGCCAAAATCAAGAGTCGGACGTCCAACCAACTGAGCCACCCAGGTGTCCCATAAACAAAATATTTTTAATAAATAAATCCATTACAAGAAAACGAACAAGTGTTACAGTTTAGCATTAGAATGGGAAGGGCCTTTCCAAGCATTAAAAAAAAAAAAAAAAAAAAAAACAGAAGCTATAAAAAAAAGTTAATAAACGTGACTCCAAATAAATGAACAAAAACTAAAATAAAGTCAAAAGTCAATCCAGGAAAGAATTTTTGCATAACAGAAAAGGAACTAATTTTCTTTATATGTAAAGAGTCCTCACAAATCAATTTTAAAATGAAAAACAGAAAAAACTCAAAGTAAAAAGGGCAAATTATGCAAATTGAAGCTTCACAGAAAAAGAAATATGCATGGTTCATAAACATGTGAAAATCGTGCTCAGTTTTACCCATTCTTAAAGTGATATTCATTAGGATAATGAAGTATTCTATTCACCTACCAGACTGGCAAGAGTTTTAGAATTTCATTATGCACACTGTCAGCAAAGATGCGAGAAAATTGTCACTCTCAAAATCTGTCTAGAGGAGTGGATTTGTCAAGAGCGATTACATTGTGAAAACTCAAATGGTCTTTGATTCAGCAATTCCACACCCAGAAATGTGTTCTGGAGAGACATCCTCACATGGGAGCAAAAATCAGTGTGTACATGGATGTTTGCTACATCATGTTTATTACAGCATAAGGCTCCAAACTATACAAATGACCCTCGGCAGGGGAATGTTTACGTAATTAGGGTACATCCATCTGATGGAATACTACACAGTTATCAAAAGGAGGAAATACAGATCACTAGTCCTATCAAGCACTGCAGGGTAAATCGGTACAGAGGTGCTGAAAGGCAATTCAGCAATATCTGTCATAACTGCAAATCATCACATAAACGTCCCCAACAGAGGGGTGAGCTGAATAAAGTGTGCGATTTACAATTAGAGAGGAGTCGGGGCGCCTGGGTGGCGCAGTCGGTTAAGCGTCCGACTTCAGCCAGGTCACGATCTCGCGGTCCGTGAGTTCGAGCCCCGCGTCAGGCTCTGGGCTGATGGCTCAGAGCCTGGAGCCTGTTTCCGATTCTGTGTCTCCCTCTCTCTCTGCCCCTCCCCTGTTCATGCTCTGTCTCTCTCTGTCCCAAAAATAAACGTTGAAAAAAAAAAAATTTTACAATTAGAGAGGAGTCTAAAGCAACTGTTGAGAGAAAAGAGAAAAGAACAAGTAACCAAATGTGTGTGTGTTTCTATTAAAACCATTATAACTATAGAAATACATAGCTACAAGACCTTCTGAAAAGTCTGAAAGGACATATGACAAATTGATGTCCCTGGAGACCCCTCAGGCGACAGGGGATTGATTAGGCTTGGGGGGACAGCAACAAAGGTGGACCTAACCTTCTCTGTAGTGTTGCATTTTGTGCAAGGAGAAGAAAAAAAAGGACTTCTTCCCATTATGGATTTTGTAATTCAAAATTAATTTCCCAAAACTTACATCTGGAGGGGAAAGGAAAAGATCTTGAAGTTATATTGTCAGTGTGCATGCCTGAATGCTCTGTGTTTTCTCTCAGCTGTGGAGAGAAAAGACTAGGCGCAAAATGAGAGAGACTGTGGGCACATGGGTGTGGGCAGAGATGATCACTGGAAGCACACCAGAGATCATCAAAGGTGGGGATGGGATTGGGGTGCTGGATAAGGCAGAGGCTTGTGTGAGGTAAGGAAAGTATTTAACCCTGTGCTCCTTTTGCAATATATACGTATATCAAACCCTCGTGGTGTATACCTTGTGTTGTATACACAGTATTTTATGTCAACTATATCTCAATAAACCCGAGATTGAAAAAAGACAAAGGCTTATTATATCCATTGTAAAGCATTTCCCACCATTTGAAGTGTTACCAAGTGCACTGTTTGAAGTTGAGAGACACACAAAAACACTTCTCCACTTCACGCAACTGCTGTACTGAGCCCAGCCTTGAAGTTGAAGGCACTACCTCCAAAGTGTTCAGTCCAACATCTCTTCCCCATTCTTCAGCCCTTGGCCCCAAATCTCCCTGGGACCCCCAGGCTCCACCTCATCTCCTCCAGTTTGCAGATATGTTTAATTCGAATATCTGACTTGTCTCTCCCCTGCTCAAACATCTCCCATGGCTCCCCACTGCCTTCCTATATTAGTCACGAATCTCCCTTCAAGAAAGAACTTGATGTCCAGCTCCAAGGAGTGCAGTCGGCTGACAGCCTCCAGTTAGAGGGCCTCTGGGCTGTGCAGCAGCATTCAAGCCAAGGCCACACTCTCTTGGGCAGGTCCCAGCCACTGAGAGAGCATGGTGGGCCCCTACTTTCTGATCACTTCTGCCCAATGTGAGACTCCCTCCCTGAGAGCAGTATCCCTGAACACTTTTATCTTTTATCCAATATTGGCTTCCCAGACTTGAACTAACACCTTTGGAAAATCTTCACGTGGTTTCCAAAGCAGACCAAGAAGGGCTTCCATTACCAACTACCAGCTCCAGCCTCACTGGGAGCCTCGCAGATGCTTCACACTGTAAATTTCACAAGGATCCAGCCACGTTTACTTCCTCCCAAACACGTCAGGCCCACCTCTGCATTCCTCCATCAGGGCCTTTGCCCAAACTGTCCGTAAGGCCTGGAGCACTGTCCACTACCCATTCCCAGAGGGCTGAATTCATATTTGCTTCTTTGCTCCCCAGCCTCACCCCCTTCTTTCCTCCATGATCCAGCCTTGACCAAGTAGGACTTAAATGGGACTGGACATGGAGTTGACAAGTGCCGGCAGGGTAGACATGTTTACTGAACCAAGCAATGAGTAACTTTTTTACCCTCAAGGACCACTTGTGAATCCCTGGAATAGATAGTAGGTGAGAATTAGATATAAGAGAAAAAATTAACACCAAGGGTCTTTAGCGGAAATGTGCAACTTCAGGCAGAAAAGCAAGGGAGAGAAGTTCATTTACTCAACACACGCTGGATGGCATCTGTTCTACACACATTGTCACGGTTCTCCAAGCAGCCCTTGGAGGAGACATTCCCTGACCTGTCCCGCCCCCATTTACAGAGGAGAAAAGTGGTACTCAGAAAAGGGAATTGGTTTTATTCAAGTCACATAGCAAGCAAGCAGGGCAATACATGTGGACACTCCAATCTTTCTGTTGCATAAGCCTGCTTTCCCCTGCTCTCCAGGCTGGGTACCATACCCTTGCCTCTGGGTTCTGCTCCTAGTCTCTCTAAGCAACAATGACACAATCAACAAAAGTTCTTTCCCCTTCCCTAGCAGGGGAGCAGAGCCAATGAGAAGGGTTCCAGAACAGGACATGAGGACCTGCACTCACCATTCAATCTCTTTAGGCTCACGGTCCCTCAGGAGCTCCTGCACCTCCTGCCGACAGCGCTCCTGATATTCTGGGTGTTTCGCAAGGTTGTACAGGACCCAGGAGAGACCACTGGCCGTGGTGTCATGGCCTGAGAGGCAGCCAGACAGGCTTGGGTCTCTGGGCTTGTTCAGCACCAGAGGGTGGACAGCGCCCTTCATTAGGGCCCTCAGGGAGGTTGGGGAAGATGGGGTGGGATGGGGTGGTCCAGGGCCCACCTGCCAAGTCCCTGGGATTGGACAGACTCCTACCCCCTGCAGTCCCACACTGGGATGCTTACCCCCAAACATGAAGGTGTCAGCTTCAGCTCGGATATCCTCATGGGACAGTTCCTTCCCGTCTTCATCCTGCAGAAAGGGCACGACCTCCTGAATCACACCAGCTCGAGGGCACCTGAGTCTCACCTGAAACAGTCCCTCAGGCTCCATCATCAAAACAGGATTCGTCCCTCATCATCTCTAGAGCCCTATCCCGCAGGTTTCCCTGTCTCCAGCTTTCTTCTCCCAAGCAGCCTTCTACAAAGTCACGTCTAAAACTTATCCCTGACCTGTCTCTCCCTTCCTCAAGCACCTGCCATGGCTCCTCAGTACCCGCTGGGTCAAGTCCAAGTTCTCCCATCTGACTTTTGAAGTCAAGGTCCATTCTAACTCTTGAATTCTGATCCCAGGGAAGCCCACCTTGGCCAGCAGGAGCACATCAATGAAGTCCAAAGTCTTGGCCTTAGCCTTGGCCTTGAGGAAGTCATGGGAGCCCTCAGTAATGAGGGAGCAGCGCCTCTCCTGGATGATGGCATCTGTGAAGTTGTGCACCAGGTCACAAGCCCTGCGGAAGCGCCGCCCATCAGGGGTGAGGTAGTACAGCAAGTCCGGGTGCAGGAAGATCTGCCTCTGCCGTTTCACCACAAGGGCACTGAGCTCCAAGATGGCAGCAATATATTCACTGGGGCTCCTGAAGGGTCAGGCCATAGAGAACAGCTCCTTAACCCACATGAGGCCCTAGGAGTGCCTTCCAACCAGAACCTCAGAAGCATGTCCCTACAAAACAGAGTGTCCTTCAGGCATGCTTCTCTCTCCACCTGCCATCTCTGTCAATGGAATCATGGCCCAGACCCTGGGAACACCTTGGGTATCACACTCATCTCTCTTCTGTCCTACACAGTATCTGCCCCTGCCCATTCCTCCTTACTTTCCTCCAAATCTGCCCCATTTTCGCCACCACATTCAAGCTGCCTCCTCCTCAGATTCTGTGTCTATGTGACAGTTGGTCCTCTCTCGAGTCCGATGTCCAAGAACAGCTGTGACCATGACCTTCATCTACTCAAACACTTTCCACCTTCCATCTCTGGAACCTCAGGATAAAGCTCAGACCCCTTTGCTTCACGTTTCAATATCCTTAAGATTAGCCCCCCTGCCAACCCTCCAATCTCATTCCCAAGGTGGCACATGCTTTATTCATCCTAGTCCTGTTGGCCTTTATCAAGCATTTTTGCTTACCTGAAACCTTACCTTTCTCTTTCCCTTCCTTGTCCTTCTTTGTCTCACTCTGATCCATCTCCTCCAGGAAGTCCCATCTGATCACCCTGGCCACCCTCCCTTCTCCACCGACTCCCTTGGGTCTACGGTTCATGTTCCCAGGTCCTGAGCAAGCACTCACTCCTGGCAATTGCTGTCAAAACTGAAGACACATTTCTGCAGACTGTCCAGGGTCATGAGGCTGATGTGCTCAAACATGTCCAATCGGGTGCTGCCCGCTGAGACTAGGCGCTTCCACTTGGCCTGGACAGAGAAAGGGGCACATCTGGGGCAGGAACCTACATCCCTTGAGCTCCCCTTCAGCCCCAATCACCAGGATGGACTCCCCAAAACCCAGGCTCCTGGTCCTCCACCCCAGGCACCCATCTCCAGGGAGGACCAGGCTTGGGTGGGAATAGAAACTCTTACTATTAAGACCCAATGGCTGGGGGTCAGGAGACCTCAGTGCAAATCCTGGCTCTGCTTCCTACACCCCTGTGTGCCCTTGGTCAACTCACTGCTGCCCTCTGGACTCCACCTGTCAAAGCTTCAGTAACAGTTAAGATGACTTGCTCTGTTGTCAGACAAACCGGGTTGGAATCCCAACTCCATTTATTAGCTCACTTGCTAGCTGTGTGAATGGGAGCATGCTCCCTAACCTCTCTGAGCCTCAGTTTCATCACCCGTAATGAGACAATAATCATCATCTCTACCTTATATGGTTGTGGAAATTAGATAAGACAACGTGTGCAATAGAACTGGTGCATGAGGGGCAGTGGGGAGGCTCAGTCGGTTACGTGTCCAACTTGGGCTCAGGTCATGTTCTCATGGTTCCTGATATACACCAAGAGCTAAGTAACCATTAGCTCTCACCCTCATCTTCGTCATTATCATAGAGGTAGGCGACTGTTGCAAAAATGTCTCCATTTCTTCATCCCTCCCTCTACCTTCACCCTTTGCAATGAGGTTTGGCAGATCTTCCATTAGGAGGTAAAACCTCTTTCTCCAGCTCTTGAATTGGAGCTGGATGTGGGACTTGCTTCCGCCAACAGAAGAAGGTGGAGGTCCCGGTTGCCTGTTCTGAAACTAGGCTTCAAGAGGTACTGCATGTTTCTGCTTGTTCTCTTGGAGCCCAGGGTCTACCATGCGATCAAGCCTAGGCTAGCCTACTGGAAGATGAGGGACAAATGCAGGAGTCTGGTTGTCCCACCAAGGCCATCCTAGACTAGCCAACCATTAGCCAAGCCCCAAATGTGTGGCAGAGCTGAGCCTGGAAAAGCAGAGCTGTCTCCCAAACCCAGCCATGGCCACAGACACCTGAGTGATTCCAGCCAAAATAAGAACTATTCTCCGGACTCATCATCTTGCGAGCAATAAAACACAAATTCTTTCAACCTCATGAGTTTTAAGGTGCAGTTCAGTGAAGAAAGAGCTACTGTACAATCCTCATCATTAGTGTCTCAAGTTTCACAGAGTTTCAGTGAGGCAGATTAGAAGCTAACACCTTCCGAGCACCTACAATGTGCCAGGACCATGATTCCATTACATCATCTTGACCACCCTTTAAGAAGGGCTTATAATCCTCATTTGACACATGGGGAAACTGATGCTTGGAGAAGAAATAGAATGGCCCGAAAGTCATTTAGCAAAGCCAGGACTCCAGGCCACTCCCCTTTTCCCAAGGTTCCAGCCAGGAAAACCTTTCCCAAGGCCTTGGGAAGCCTTTCCCAAGGCTCCAGTGGGTTTCAACTCACATGCATGATGTCTGCACTTTTGTTGAAAATCTTCACATAGGATTTCAAGATTTCAAAGTGGAAGGCAGGTGTCAGCAAACGACGGTGGTGGCTCCACTTGTCACCAGCAGTCAGCAGGAGCCCATCCCCTAGTAGAGGCAGCCACGAGGAGTAGGCAAGGGCAGTGCTTTCCCCTGAGACCCCAAGGTTGTCCCCAACCTCCTTCACTTAACAGTTACTCACCCAGCCAGGGCCTCAGAAAGCTGTAGAAAAACTTATCCTTGGGCACGATGGTGGCTGGCAGGAGAGACAGATCATCAGGGGCCATAGAGAAGAGGCATGATGGGCTTTGGGTTGGGGGGTGGAGGATCCAAGCCAGGGGAATGCATACTCCCTCCAACCTCCATAGTGGGAACTGTATAGTGCAGAGTGGGGAGGTGAAGGGGGACAAGACCAGGCTGCAGCACAGAGCAGAGCAAAGGCAGAGCCCATGGACCTACCCCTAGGTACTTAGATGCTCCCGAAAATAAGGCACAACACACCCAACATGCCTTGATATGGCTCCTTGCCGGTCCGACATGTTCAAAACACCCAAGCACAAATCAGCACTCCACAAAATGCTTTAAAGGGACCTAGGATATTGCACCTGTCCCAGAACCCTCTGACATCTCCTGGGACTTCTGACATGGCCCCAACACATGGTAACGTGCCCTGACACGAAACAACATGCGTAACACACACTGGCCTCATACAGCATCCTCTGAATGGACCCAAGGACAATCTGACACGACCTCAGTGTGTCTCATAGACGGTCCCTGGCAGGACTTAAATATGGTCCCACTAATGTCCCAGACATGGCCCAGGTGTGACCTAGCCTTTCTCAGGATTCTCTTCTATCCCATAGTTATCATTAAGTGCTTAGGCTCAGGGGCTCCTCTGTCCTTAAGAGACCAAACAGTGTTGCCACCCTCAGATGCTGAGCTCCACCCACCACAAAGAGCTGCCACTGCTCCCTCGTGCCTCTAGACCAGCTCCCCACAACACTCTGGCCATCTCCCTACCCCAAATCCCCTTCCAACTAAAGGTCCCTCCTACCAGAGGCAGTTAGGGCAGCCAAGAACACACAGAAGTAAGAGAAAGCCTTCAGCATGCTATGTGACCTTGAGAAGTTATTAAGCCCCCTTGAGCCTCCGTTTCCTCACCCAAGAAATGCCCCCCTAGCAGAGATGCCAGTGAATGGACATCTGTGGTATCTGCCTGTCCATCCCCTTCTGGAACCAACACCTCGCTCCTCTTCCTCCTTCAGTCCAAGTAGCTAGGGAGGGTGGCCATGCCACTCCATCCTCCGTTCCAGAGCTGAACATATGACCCTAACCCTTAACAATCAAGTTGCCATGACTAGAGGAAGAATTGGTCCCTGTGACCCAAGCCAGGCCAATTTAAGAGAATCCTGCAACTATTTCTGGGTCTGCAGAGAATGAGCTCACGTTTTCATTGGGGTTGAGCTTCTTAGACTCATCTTTGTCAGCATGAGAGTGAAGCTGTCACCAAGGAACACAGAACTACAAGAGAAAGACAGATTCCCAATGGCACTGTTTGAAGACTGGATCCAACCACGCCTGAAGACAACATTCCTTCAGCTTTTCAGTCAATAGATTCCCTTTCTTCTCTTAGACCAACATTGCTGAATTTCCACCACTCAAAACTGAAAATTACTGGGAACCAGAGAGAGCCAGGGACCTGCCAGGGTCACCCAGCAGGTTAATGGCAGGTCTCCACCAATACTACCCACTTCCCTGCTCAACCTGGTCTGTCCAGAGGTGCGAAGAACTGGGAACAGGGACAAGGGAGTGGCTGGGTCGGGTGCTCCTGGGAGAGATACCTGGGGCCTGGAGCAGGGGGGCAACAAACTTGGGGTGGACGAACCGCAGAAGTGGGTAGAAGGGCCCCATCCACCACAGGTGAACATCACGGAAGCTGTAGCTCAGACTCTCCATGAACCTCAAGCCTTCTTCATTGTTCTTTACCTGGGGGTGGCAGGGTGGAGGAGGAAGACCAGGTCAGGCAGCAGCCCCAGAAGCTTACAACTTCCCACTGCATCCCCCCTTCTGCCTGCATTATTAGTCTACACCTCTTCATCTCACTAAGTCAGCTTAACTTTGTTGGTCTGTCTCTTTTTGTGTGTCTATCTATGTGCGTCTCCCTCTCCCTTCACTCTTACAATCTTCATATGTTTCTTTAGGTAGGTGATAGACATCCAGATGATAATAGCTAGATGATGGAGAGCTACATGATGATGATAGATAGATGATAGATAGATAGATAGATAGATAGAGATAGAGAGATAGATAGAGATAGATAGATGATAGAGAGATAGATACAGAGAGAGAGAGAGAGAGAGAGAGAGAGAAGAGGGATGACAGATAAATGGGAAGATGGTTGTATGGATGCATGGACAGATGGACAGACAGACAGATAGATGGATGCATGGATGGATGGAAGGATAGATGGATGCATGCATGCATGGACAGACAGATGGATGGATGGATGCATAGATGCATGGATGGATGGACGCTTGGATGGATGGGTGGATGGATTGACAGACGTATGGACGCATGCATGCATGCATGCATGGGTGGATGGATGAAGAGAGAAAGGAAAGAGATGAGAGATGGATGGGTAGATGATAGATGATATGTGTTTGTGTATGTTTCTTTTACATTCTCTGTATGTCCTGACTCCCTCACTTTTTCTCTGTATCTCTCTCTTTCTTCACCCCTATTTCTCTCTCCATCTCTCCCACTCCCCATGTCTGTGTCTCCTAACCTGCACACCCTCCATGGCTCCCCAGAACCCTAAGAATAAACCCCCTGCCCCTACACAGTCCTGCAGCCCCGCTGGCTCTGCTGTCCCCTCCACCTTCTCCCTGCCTCTCACCAGCATTGCTCTTTATGCACTCAACTCATGGTTGCTCAAAACCCTGGTGCTCGCAAGGCAGTGGGGTGGCTCAGTTGGTTAAGCATCTGACTCTATTTTTGGCATGGGTCATGATCTCACGGTTCGTGAATTCAAGAGCTGTACTGACATGTGGAGCCTGCTTGGGATTCTCTCTCCCACTCTCTCCCTCTGCCCCTCCCCCACTCATGCGTGTTCTCTCTCTCTCTCTCTCTCTCTCAAAATAAATAAATAAACTTTAAGAAAACAGGTGTTGGGCGCCTGGGTGGCGCAGTCGGTTAAGCGTCCGACTTCAGCCAGGTCACGATCTCACGGTCCGTGAGTTCGAGCCCCGCGTCAGGCTCTGGGCTGATGGCTCAGAGCCTGGAGCCTGTTTCCGATTCTGTGTCTCCCTCTCACTCTGCCCCTCCCCCGTTCATGCTCTGTCTCTCTCTGTCCCAAAAATAAATAAACATTGAAAAAAAAATTAAAAAAAAAAAGAAAAACAGGTGTTTGCTCTGTCCCCTCCAGGCCTTTGAGTGGGCTATTCCTCTCCACAGTATATACTTTCTCTTCTTTTCTTAAAAAATTCCTACCCAGGGCACCTGGGTGGCTCAGTCGGTTGAGCATCCGACTTTGGCTCAGGTCATGATCTGGCAGTCTGTGAGTTCGAGCCCCTCATCGGGCTCTGTGCCGACAGCTCAGAGCCTAGAGCCTGCTTCTGATTCTGTGTCTCCCTCTCTCTCTGCCCCTCCCCTCATGCTCTGTCTCTCTCTGTCTCAGAAATAAATAAAACATTTTAAAAAAATAAAAAAAAATACCTACCCATCAGACCAGACCCCCTTCCAACAACTCCTTCTCTAAGAAGGCTCCCAGCCTACCCAAACAGCAGATGCCTTGCTTCCCCTCTGAGTTCCTCTTACCCCTGTCTCTCCGTCAGACCCACTCTGACCACACAGGATTGAGGGTGTCTCTAGCTCTACATGCCCAAGATTGGGGTTCCCCCAAGACAATACCTGGGACTGAGCCTCCCCAAGGACACTCCTGAAGCAGTGTCCAGAAGAAAGCAATGACCAAAGTCGCCCAAGAGCAGAAAGGACCTTGGAATCCACAGGGACCTCACAGAAGCCTGGCAGGGAGGGGTATGTGGCCCTCAGATGCTGCCACAGTGCCCATGGCCACATATTCCAGATGGGTACCTGTGGCATGATGACAGAGCAGGCAATGCCACGGTGGCAAGAAATGATGGGAGCCCAAGCAGATCATAAACCCTGCGAGTAGGCAGCCACCAGCTGAATTAAGACCCTCAAGCCCTGCTCTGTGAGGTGGACCTACAAGCAAGACAGGGGCCATCACCTCCGCAGAAGGAGCCACGGCAAGTTCCCCTGCAACCTCTGCCGTGGTTAGTGTGTCCAGACTCTGCATAGACGGAGGGGATCTCTGTTTCTTCATGCTCCTTCCCATGGGGACAGAGGGATCCCGGAAGACTCTCCATGTCGCAAGGGTCCCTCCCAGGACACAGGGAGAAGACACGCTCTCTGCCCCTAGAGAGGCCGACCTTGGCTTGAGAAGTCAGATCTTTCTTCTCCTGGGAGTCGTTCCAACCTCAGGGAGGTGCCCACAGGAACAGCAGGGTGGCCTCACGTTTTGTACTGGGGCTCGTTCCCATGTCCTGTCATGTCCTGGCCAGTCCACACAGCTCCCCCCCACCCCCGCTCCCCAGATGGTGAAGGTGTGCAGACCTTCCAGCTCTGACAGACCCCAGGACACAGGTGTGAGCTCTGCCCATCAGTCAGGAGGGCAGCTCCCACCTACGTCCTCTTCTGCCCACCAGCTGGCATGGTGCATCCCATCTGTCTGTCTGTCTGTCTGTCTGTCTATGTACCTGTCTATCTACCTCTACCTATGAACCTATGGACTACCTATGAACCTATCCCCTGAACCTATGGACTCCCCCATCAGCCGTGCCTTTTACAAATGAAGAAACCCAGGCTGCGTCTCCCAAAAGGAGAAGCAGGGGGGCTTGCCTCCCAGTGACGCATCTTCTCCAATCCCACAGGAAGCCCCATCCTGGCCTGACAAATACTTCCAGGTGCTCCAGACAGGTGAATACAAGTCATTTTCACTTTTGTGACTGTTCCCTGCTCCCTAAGAACTCTGAGGCATTTGAGGAGATTGACCCAGAGAGGGAGAGTGACTCAGCTGAGGTCACACAGCTGAGTGAAGAGTGACCAAGACCAGCCTCCATGGCCAAGCCCTCATAGGAGGTGTAGGAACTGTAATTTTATAACATTCCTGCTACCTCCATAACTTGCTGAGAAATTGCCAACACCCAGAATATCAGGTAACATTCAGGACAAGCTTAGGGCATCCTGTTGTGTAATGAGCTGGTTTGTGGGAGGGCAGGGGTGGAGCTGGCCCCTTCCCTTTGGCATTGGATGACCAAGGGAGGTGATGGTAAGTTCATCCAAACCTAGAACAAGGCCTCCACCATGACATTATCAAACAGTTATTAAGTGCCAACTGTATGTCAGCTCCTGAGCTGGGCATTATAGATACCAATCTATACCCAGTGCCACTGTCTAGTGAGAGAGAGAAAAAGAGAGATAATAAACAAATAACTGGACAATTAACTGTTTGAGTGTGAGCAGGACCAAGTCAGAGGTCAAGGTCCAGGGGGGGAAGTCAAGGGAGGCTCGTAGAAATTACACCTGAGCTGAAAATGCAACCAGAAAAGGAGGGATCGACCCAGTGGCTGCAGGAAGGGAAGCCCTTCCAGGCAAAGGAGCAGCACAAGCAAAGGGCCTGAGGTAGGAAGGGTTTGGCTCGTGGAGGAGAGAAAGCAGGAGCTTGGGGGGTCCAGGGTGTGCACGGGGCCAGGAGGGCAGCAGAGCCTGGCCAGGCAACACGTGGTCTCTCTCTAGAATGATGATCAGTCTTACAGAATGGTTTTCAGCTGAGTAGTGGTGTTAACAGAAGTGAAATTTCAGAAAAACCTCTCCTGGGTTAAAGACAGAAAGGACCACAGGGGAGACGGGAGAGCTGGAAGCTTATAATTCATTTGTGGTGGGAGTTGATGGCCCCCTTGGGAGTCAGAGCCCCCCCAGGTGAGGCAATGGCCTGGGGAGCCAGAGAAGAGGACGGGTGGGTTAGGACCCTGAAGGCTCCCCGCATGGAAAGGTGGGGTGAGGAAGAGCCAAGTGGAGACCGGGGCTGGGTGGTGTGCGAGAACCCAGAAGACAAGGATTCTGGGCAGCTGCGGTGGTCAGCAGGACCAGATTGCTTCCGGGGGGTGATGAGGTCATGGTCATGTCCTGGAAACATGACAGGGGTGGGAACCAGGCAGGAGTGGGTGAAGACGGGCTGCCGAGATGCAGACACTGAATGAAATAGGTTTGGTCACGAAGGTCAAGGCCAGGGTGATTCCTTCAGAAAGGGGAAGTGGTCAACTTTTATCCCAGTTGGGCAATGGGGCTCGTTGATGTATCTTGGGAGTGAAAGGCAAGATCACAAAAAGGAGGCAGAAGAAAAGGGCGCACAGCCCACCCCTCTCCTCCAGCCCAGCAGCACCCCATGGTGGGAGAGGGGAGCAGAGGTCAGAACTGATTCCTGTGGGGAAGCCAAACCCCACAGATGCGATGTGTTTGCCTGAGGCCAGCAAACATGGGCCAGGCAGGGAGCGGACCCTGCACGGTGGCCCCTGGCAAGATTGTGGGGACACCGGGGAACTTGGCTCTTTGCAGCCCTCCTCTGCTGTCCCAGACCCCAGCCCCACCCCAGGTCCCCGTTCCCCACCCTTGGGAAAGTGCCTCAACCCCGATGCCCCAGGCCCGTCCTGCCACCCACACTCACCAGTCCCAGGTGACCCCAAAACCAGCTCTGCTTCGGGGGCTGTGGGAAACACCGGAGGCGGCAGCAGGTGTCATAGAAGCTGTAGCTCCAGGCCAGGACGCGGGCCAAGAGCCAGGAGGCCCCCACCAGCAGCAGGAGCAGCCATGGGGAGGCTGCCACCTGCCCAAGTCCCAGCCAGGACAGGCTCAGCATCCTGGAGGCAGAGGGGACAGATTTTGCTGAGGCCGAGGAAATGGGCCCAAGGGTGAGCTCTCTGGACTCTTCAGGAACAGAGGGAGAGCCCCTCCCCCACACCGGGATGGGAGGGGCATGGACAGACAGGGGTAGATATAGTGAGTGCTCAGCACTGGGCAAACAGTGATTCAGAGAGGGGAGGAGGACCTAGACAATTCCAGAGGGAGAGGCAGAGTGAGTGAGAGGGAGACAAAGACAGAGAGTGAGAGATAGCTAACCACCCACCAGTAGCCACTCTGCTCCCAGCGGCTCTCTGGAGCCACCCCACCCTTGGGCAGCATCCTTCACTACCCAGGATCAAGACCCCCAGCCAGGTACCTTCAGACCAGGGCAGCTTATCCACACAGCCTCCTCTCCCCTCCTCTTGGAAAGTCTTTGTCCCTGGCGCCTGACCTAGGGGACACTGGCAGTGGCCAGGCTAAACCAGCCAATCCCTGCCTGCCTGCTTACCTCCTCCCCACCTGGCAGTGGCCCAACTAGTAGGTGGGGGAGGGGGACTTCCGTGTTATAAAGAGAGTATGGGAATGAGTTCTCACAACTCAGCATCCCCCACATGGGGGTGGGGGATCCGTTGACAGATGGGCAAAGGTGACTCCTGGCCCCCAACTAACAGCCACCCCTGCCCTTTCAAGGCCAGCAGGGCACAGCAGGGAAAAGCTTGAACGTGAGAGTTCAGGTGCCATGGGGGCAGGGTGCAGCCAAGCCTAGTCCCAAAACATCTCTGGGGCTCCTCTCCACGTACGAGGCAGGTCAGAGGCATGCACCATTTCCCAGCACAGAATCAGGAAGCCTCGGGCCTCCGGGCTGCACAGCCTGGCAGGAGTTCAAGCCCTGCCTCCAAGCAGCCTAGGGCCTGGGCTGACACAAGACCACTGGGGGCAGGAACAAAAAGCCCTTCTGGCTGGGGGTTACTTGCATCAGACTCAGGGGGTAAAGGGCCCAGTGGGAAGAAGGCACCTGGAGGTGAGAGGGTAAGGCTGCAGGAGGCCAGGAGAGGGAGGGGGGCCCAGACAGAGCTGGGAGACCCTGCACGCAGTTCAGCCCCCTCCTGGCTGTGACCTTAGGCTGTGCTGGCCCTCTCTAGGCTCAGTCTTGCCATCTGGGAAATGGGATGTCAGATGAGGGCCTGAGAGGGGGACAGAAGACGGTTCCACAGGAAGGTGGGAAAGATCAGGGACCCCCAAAAAGATAAGTTGCCAAGAAAGAGCTCGTGACTAGTGTGTGTGCTGCTCTGTGCCAGCGTTCCACGTAAAGTAAACCTACTGTTTGCAGAAGACTGTCTGTAAAGTGTGCCTACTATGTGCTGGGTACCACAAAAAATGTGCCTACAGTGTGTTGGGAACGCTACATGAAGTGTGCCCACCACAAGCCAGGTACGTCGTATAAAGTACACCCACTGTGCGCCCCTTCTGTTTGACACAAATCCTGTCAACCGTATGCCAGGTGTTGACCTAAAGCATGCCTCCATGTGCTGGGGACCTCTACAAGACATGCTTACTAAGTGCTAGGTGCTCTACATAAATCACACCTACTGTGTGTTGGGTGTTCCATGGAGTGTATACCTACTGTGTGCCCGGTGCCCTCTTAGAGCTCTCCTACTGTGTTGCAGGTTCTTTACGTAAATTAGCATACTCTGTGCAAAGTACTTTACATAAAACATGCCCACTGTGCGCCATGAACTCTTTGCTGTGTCCTCTGCAAAAACCTTGACTACTGTGTGGCAGGTGCTCGACATTAAGCATGGCCACTGAGTGCCAGGTACTGTGCATAACATGCTCCTTCTGTGTGCCAGGTACTCTATGTAAAGTAAACCTATTGTGCACCACGTGTTCTGCCAATGAGATAAAGCAACATCTCGGCCCCCTCTCCCCCCCACCTGCCAACTCCCTGGGCCAGTGCCCTGGAATCAGAGAGAGAGAGATCCAGGCGATGCCATCCATAGGAGGGAAGTTGCCTATTTAACAGAAGAGCAAACTCTGGCCAAGAGCCAGAAGGCCCAAAGATGCCTATTTAACAGAAGAGCAAACAGAAGAGGCTCAGAGAAAGCAAGCCTCTGGCCCACGTTGCAGAGCTGGGAGGATCCCAGGTCTGCCACACTCCTAAGACGGGGCAAGCCTGGCAAAGCTACTGAGCAGGGGACGGGCAAAGAGTCGCCCTGACACGGGCGGAGTGCTGGGAAGACCCCAAACCTGCCTCTCCCTCCGGCCAGGGGGTCCAGGTGGCTGGTCCTGAAGCCCTCCGTGGGGTGGGTTGCACCCTCTTCCCGCCCCACCCCCAGATTTCCTCCCCCTCCATGGAGGCAGCCCTCCCCTGCTGGCAGGCCCATCCATATCAGGGTCAGGAGGCAAGACCAGAGTCCAATGATCCGGGCAGAATCCTGGACACACAAGAGAAAGAGCACCCAGTGCCTAGAGTGGCTCAGCTCACTGTGCACCTACTGTGTGCCAGGAATGGGCAGGCAGCTACGGGAGGAATGGCATTTGTCCACATGGGCCACGATCCCGTTTTAAGCCCTGTAGATACATTATCCGCGTTTTTCTCCCTATTGTACAGCTGTCCCAAGTCACACAGCCGGTGGAGGCACCCTGGGCACCGGGGCAGCCCCCACTTCCCACTAGGCGTCCTGACCCACTCAGCCATGCTCCTTCCCCTCTGCAGATGGGCATTTCACTAGCGCCACCTCCTAAGATAGCAGGAATAATTTTAAAAGCCGACGCACGTAAAATACATAGGACAGAAGAAGGGCGGGCTTAATAAATGCCAGTCACTGTTCTCACTGCTGTTGTTGTGGTGCAATTATCCAACAGCCCCACAATTCACGAGCCCGTTTTGACAGAGGAGGAACCAGAGATTGAGACCGGTGAGGCAACTTGCTACAGCCCCACTGCTAATGAGGTGAATATGACAGCACAGACGGCAGCAGAGCCTAGAACATAGTACGTGCTCATTAAATATCTGGGGATGAAAGAAAGGTTTGCAGCCATGAGTTCTAAGGATCGGTTACCCAGTGTGGTCCTCAGACCTCCACCGTAGGCATCACCTGAGAGCTTGCGGGACATTGAGGATCTCGCACCCGGGCCCAGAAATATTGACTCCAAACTGCATCTAAGTAGATCCTCAGGAAAAGTGTACATGCCTTCAAGCTTTAAGAAATGTTGCTTTAAGACCTCTGAGTCCAGGTTCTGCAGAGAAAGTGGGGAGGGGAAAGGCTTCACTTCTCTGATTCCCAGTTTTATCTTGTTTTGTTTCAGTCACAACATAAGGAGAAAAAGAATCTAAATCTCCAGGGGTTGTTCACACAACCACGTATCTACTGACCATCTGTTGTGTGGGGGGCACACAATTTTAGGCACCGGGGATGCAGCAGTGAACACAGACTCCACTGTCAAGGGCCTCGCATCTGGTGGGGAGATGGGCGGTGAACCAGTAAATGATCAAGAACATAACAGACCGTGATAAGGGACGTGCCGGGGGGAGGGTCCCACCTTCAGCCTGGCATCAGGGCGAGCAGAGACCTGGAGGAAGAGGGAGAGCCACCAGGGGCAAGCGTGGGGCGGGATACCCATGCTGCACAAAAAGGCAGGTGGCTTGTTGTTCTTTTGACACGGGGGCTAAGAGCACACACATGCAAGATCACACAAGTGACCAAGGCGAAGGCAGCTGGCACAATCCGGCCCCATACGGAAGCTATAAGTAGGTGTTGAACTTTGATGAGCCATACCAAGGACTAAAACCACACAGGGCCTCTGGGCAATGGCCCCCAGCCACACACAGAAAGGCAGAGGTTGACCCCCCCAGAGGTCAACCCCCATCCCCCAACCCACAACCCCCAGTGATCAAGAAGGCAGAGTCTATTGGACCGGGGCTCCCCCTGACTCTTGAGGCAGGAAGCCTCAGGTGTGGACATTCTGCTCTGAGCCAGAGAAGGATCAGAGCGTCCCCAGTGGTTTCTCACCCAACAAGGAATGTCTCAGCTGCCAAATGACACAAGCCTGGCTTATGCAATGGCCCCCAGCCACACACAGAAAGGCAAAGGTTGACCCCCCCCAGACGTCAACCCCCATCCACACCCAGAGCCGGGAAGTGGACAAGTGTGTGTCAGACCAGAGGTGGCAGTCACTCTGTGAGTCACCAGCTTTGGGCACAGCCTATCACCCCTCTGAGCCTCAGTCTTCATGTCTGTAAAGTGGGCTTGGTAAAACCTCACAGGGCAATGCAAGCATTCTATCAGACCCCATCAGGGAGAGTAGGGGAAAGGACCTTTCAAAGTGACATGCGAAGGAAATGTTTCCATTTGTGACAACATGGGAGGACGGATGGACCTTGAGGACATTATGCTAAGTGAAATAAACCAAACAGAGAAAAATAAGTACCATATGGTCTCACTTATATGTATTCTTTAAAAAAAAATGAACTCATAGAAATAGAGAACACACCGCTGGTGGCCAGAAGGGTGTAGGCAATGGGTGCAATGGGTGAAGGAGGTCAAAAGGTACAAATTTCTAGTTATAAAATAAATCAGTCCTAGGGATGCAATGCAAAGCGTGGTGACCATAGTTAATAACACTGTATTGTATATTTGAAAGTTGCAAAGAGAGTAGTTCTTAAAAGCTCTCATCACGAGACAAAGAACAGTCTATAGCTACGTGTGGAGATGGGCGTTCACTAGACTTTTCGCGGTGATCGTTTTGCAGTATATACACATGTGGGATCATGCTGTGCACCTGAAGCTAATATAATGTTATATGCCGATCATACCTCAATGAAAAAATTGGCACATGAGTAATGAGCTCGTCTACGGCTAGAGCTTCTGAATATGTGTGTGGATCTGTGTGTGTGCATGTTTGCATATGCACTGAGAAAATTCCAGAAGAATCCACACATCACAGTGGAAGTGGAGAGAGTACAAGTGGAGTCTTGATCCTTCTCACGTGCTGCTTGTCTCACGCTTTCTCTCTCCCACACTGTGCTGCTATGATTTTTATCACGAAAACACAAATTTCAGAGGAAACAAGGATTGTCACAGTGGGGGAAGGGGACCATGGTTGGTGCACAGAACAGGTGAGCAGTTGTTCTTTGGTGACCCCATGAAGACACCTCTCCCAGGAGTCAGCCTGGGGTCCCTCCACACCAAGCAGGGAGGCTGCCTGGTGGCTGGAGTCTCCCTTTTCCTTTCCTCGGCCTTTGGGAAGGAACAGGCTCCGGATTCAGCCCAACAGAGTTCGGATCCCAGCCCTGCTCCTCGCGGGCTGTGTGACCTTGGTCAAGTCACTTGTCCTCTCCGCGCTTCATGCCCTCCTCAGGAAGATGGAAAGGGGGACTTACACCTCCCAGGTAGTTTGTTCTTCAACAACAACAACAGCAACAACAACAACAAAAAAAACTGTACCGGAGACTCTATGCCAGACATGGTGCTTTAACCCGAGACCCAGGATGAACAAAACAGATAAGGTCTCTGGATGGTGGTGCTCATGTCTGATGGGAGAAGCCGATGGGAAACAAGACCAAGGGAGATGGTGCGGTGGTAATGAAGGAAATTAACAGAATGAGAAGCAGCAAGTGACCAAGGAGGCGATCGGGGAGGGCTGCCCTGTGGAGTTGACCTCTGAGCAGAAACCGGAGTGACATGGAAGAGTGAACAGTGAATAACGATCGCTCTTTGCCCCTAAAGCCACAGCAGGACTGTAAACACCCGGCACACAGTGAGGTAATCAAATGGCTTGAAAACTCTGTCATTCCTCCTTCCTTCCTCAGACATGCTGAGATAAACAAAGACAATAGAGGCAATTTCCCTCAGTATCCATCCGGGAGGGAAGCAGGAACCAGCCCTGTAGGGAGATCCACGGTGGTGAAATGTGGCCCAACACTCAAGCTGGAAACGGTTGTTCCATTTCAGTCGCCGTAATAAAGATCAGGAAACCCAGCCAGCCCCCAAAGCATGTCAAGGGCCAGACCCATAAGCTGGAGTTTCCAGCTTCTTGGCATAAGGACCAGGAGAACAAAGAAGCTGGCTTTGGAAAAAGAAGGCTGAAGGGAAACTTCAGGAAAGTCCTGGGGCCCCCAAATAGCTGCATCAACTTCCCCTGCACAGGACTTTAGGGGTGGTGCCAGCTCTGGAAAGTAGTCAGACCACCCCCACCGCTCCATCAGTGGGGGTCGCCATCAACAGAGATCATCCCTGGAGGGTAAAAGGCTATTTCTCATGCAAAAGCCAAGGAGGGGGGCCCCAAGGACATCACAGAAAAACAAAAACAAAACCAGAAGGGCGTGCAAGGGAACAGGCAGGACTTTGCCCCCCTCCCATTCTGATGTCTGCTTAGCCAGCAGACAAGGGAGCCACCCTGGTGCAGAGGAACTGTTGAACCCCCCTCTGCGGAGACATGTGGAGTGGACACCAACCCAGCTCAAGACACTGGGCTACCACAGGAGTCTTTGGCCGCCTCCCGACAGCCTCTTGGGGTCAAATGAGAATATGGCGTTGGGTCCGTGGTGGGCACCTGCAGGCAATCCGAGGAGATTAGAGAAATGGTGTCCATTCTCTGCCGAAGGTTACCTCCACTCTCCGTGACAGTTAAGCTCTCTGGATTCCAGAAATAGCTACTCTTTGGCCCCATCAACCTGGCAGTGGTGGCGGCTCTCAGCTGATGCTAGCCCCAGGACGCTGCACTAGCCTCGACGGTTTCCCTTGGCCCTGCCCATAGCTTTGTAAAGGGCTCCGTCTTCCAGTCACCCTTATTTAACCACTTAAGGTCCCTGCCCATTACAGGGTTTAGCGACTTCAAGATACACACAGTCACACCCTTACACACACACACACCAATGCATCCACGCGTGCACACAGTGGCACACTTACACACGCACACTCACCGTGCACACACAAACACACATGCACACAGATTTACACACATGCTCCCATCCATGCACCCAATTACGTGGATACACTCACATACACACACCCTCGCACATGCATACACACAGTAGCACGAACGCACACACAGTCACACATACACTTAGACACACACAGGCTCACACACATGTTGAATTAATGGATACCAGAGGCCAGGCCAGAGCCTGTTGTCCTCAAAATTTCCAGCAGAGGGCGTCGCCCACACACCCAAGAAAGGAAAGAGACCCACAGCAGTGAGTGACAGCAGGCTCGCGTCCTTTAGAATCAATACACGCAGGTGCAGCAGAGTCCTGGGGATCCATGGGCTTCATGCCTCTCCTCCTCCCTCTCTCATTAATTCACCGTCACAGTCCTTAGCAGAAACTCAAAGCCTGTTTGTAGTGTAAGAGGAGACATTGAACACAAGTAGAGCTCACTCTTTGGAGGAGTTAACTGCACGATGGAGGGAAGAAATGGTTCATCAGTGGGAAAGTGGGTCAAGGGAAGGGAGTGAGGAAACAACAACATTTTCTGTGTTCCAATGGGAATTACCTAATAGAGTTCAGGATACATGATCAATATACAAGAATGTATACAGAAGATATTCTACCTAGAATATAGAACATAGACATTCTATTTCTATATTCCAGGGATTAGAAAACTATGGTCCATGGACCAATCTGGCCTGTGGCCTGTTTTCCTATGGTCTATACGCTAAGAGGTGTTTTTATATTTTAAGAGGACTGTAGGGGGCACCTGGGTGGCTCAGTCGGTTCAACGTCCGACTTTGCTCAGGTCATGATCTCACGGTCTGTGAGTTCAAGCCCTACATCAGGCTCTGTGCTGACAGCTCAGAGCCCGGAACCTGCTTCAGATTCCCTGTCTCCCTCTCTCTCTCTGCCCCTCCTCCGCTCACACTCTGCCTCTGTCTCTGTCTCTGTCTCTCCCTCTCTCAAAAATAAGACGATTGTAAATGGAGAAGAGGGGCAAGAGGAAGAGGAGATCCTGAATGGGATGTGCAAAGCCTAAAATGTTTCCCATATGGTCCTTTGCAGAAAAAGAATGCCAAATCTCCTGGATAGAAGCAATAAACAATTGGAACAATATTTTCACATACCCATTTTAAAGTATTATGCACCAGAAAAAGTGAAATAGTGAGGTATAAATCTGACAAAATGTGTTCCAGATTTCTATGAAGGAAATTTTAAAACACTGGTGGAAGAAACCCAAGAAGGCCCAAATTCATGGAGAGAGAAGCAATATTCATGGATTGAAAAACTCCACCTTGTGAAGGTATTCAGGCTCTGCAAATTGATTTATAGATTTGAAGAAATCACAACCCTAATCCCAGCAGGACTTTTTGTAGAAATAGATAAGTTGATGATAAAATTTACATGAAATTGCAAAAGACTTAGAATAGCCAAAAATTTCTTGACAAGGAAAATTTTAATGGAAGCTTTGCATTGGTTTGCATTTCCCTAAGGTCTAATGATGTTGTCCATCTTGTCATGCACTTATTAGACAACGAAAGAGCATTTTTTAAACAGAAGATGACGTGTAAATGTAAATGCACATTTTAGATGTAAATATAATTTTTACTTGCATAACATTACATACGAATACAAGCTGGAAGTATACGTGAGAAAATATGAAGGGATTATATTGACTTGTTGGAATTATGGATATAAAAATGATTTTTATTTCTTACTTTTTCTTCTTGGTGTTTTCTTCTAGGAAGACGTATTATTTTGGGGCACCTGGGTGGCTCAGTCAATTGAGCCTTTGACTCTTTTTTTTAGGACTAATTATTTTAAGTTTACTTATTTATTTTGAGAGAGACAGAGAGAGAATGCAAGCAGGGGAAGGGCTGGGGGGTGGGGGGGGACAAAGGATCTGAAGTGCGGGCTCTGCGCTATTAACACAGAGCCCAATGTGGGGCTTGAACTCATGAACCGTGAGAAGGTGGCCTGACCTGAAGTCAGATGCTTAACCGCCTGAACCACCCAGGCGCCCCAGGAGCATCTGACTCTTGATTTCACCTCAGGTCATGGTCACAGGGTAGTGACATCAAGCTACGTGGGTTCGCTCTCCCCATCCCTCTGCCTCTCACTCCACTGGCGCTTTCTTTCAAAAAAAAAAAAAAAAACAGATGTATCGTTTTGGGAATATGAAAAAAAATTTTTTGGTTTATTTATTTATTGGGTGTGCGGGGGGGGGGGGGGGGGGCGGGGAGAGGAAGAAGGAGAGAGAATCCCAAGCAGGCTCCGCGCTGTCAGTGCAGAGCCCAACATGGGGCTCGAACCCACGATCCTTGAGATCATGACCTAAGCAGAAACCAAGAGTTGGACGCTTAACCCACTGAGCCACTCAGGCACCCCAATGGGAAAAGTAATTTCAGTTAAGAACTCGGCAAGAAAAACATGTTATTTTCAGCTTAGAATATACTAAATATTTATTCATTTAAGGTTGCAATGTTCCTTTCTTATTTTGCAGTCACTAGGCCTCCTGGGCCCCCCATCTGTGGGCCCAGAAAGGTTTGGAGGCCCTGGACTCAGTAGCCCAGGGCAGGTACTCCTACACCCTGAGAGGAGGGAGTCCCGGATGGCCGTTGTCCGAGGTGCTGAAGGAGGCCCTTCCGCTCCCATCCCCCACCCCCCACCTTCTTTTCTCTCTTGGGACCCTCGTGACCTCCACCTCTTGAAACACGTAAGCAAAAATGAAGTCCGGATCATGCCTCTTTAGACGGATTTTTTTTTTTTTTTTTTTTTAGTACCTAGCTTCAAGGCCAGCTTGGCATCAAAGGCCCTTGAAGTTACTCAGAGGTAACTATGGATATTCAGAACTAACTGGATCTTCTTTTTTTCTTTTTCTTTTGATTTAAACATTCGTTATTTTAATCTTTTATAATTTACGTCCAAATTAGTTCGCATATGGTGCGACAATGATTTCAGCAGTAGATTCCTTAGTGCCCCTTACCCAATTAGCCCATCCCCCCTCCCACAACCCCTCCAGTAACTCTCAGTTTGTTCTCCCTATTTAAGAGTCTCTTCTGTTTTGTCCCCCTCCCTGTTTTTATATTATTTTTGTTTCCCCTCCCTTATGTTCACCTGGTTTGTCTCTTAAGTCCTCATATGAGTGAAGTCATATGATATTTGTCTTTCTCCGACTGATTAATTTCACTTAGTATAATACCCTCCAGTTCCATCCACATAGTTGCCAATGGCAATATTTCATTCTTTTTCATTGCTGAGTAATACTCCATTGTGTATATATATATATATATACCACATCTTCTTTATCCATTCATCCATCGATGGACATTTGGGCTCTTTCCATATTTTGGCTATTGTCGAAGGCGCTGCTATAAACATTGGGGTGCATGTGCCCCTTTGACATAGCACACCTGCATCCCTTAGATAAATACCCGGTAGTGCAATTGCTGGGTTGTACGGTAGTTCTGTTTTTGGTTTTTTGAGGAACCGCCATACTCTTTTCCAGCGTGGCTGCACCAGCTTGCGTTCCCAACTAACTAGATCTTCTAATGATATATTTCTTCACAGAAGATTGTCACATTTCCCAATACTTAAATTTAACTTTTGTGACTATAGCCTTTTAAATGTTAGAATGCGATGCAAAAAGAAGAGAGTACTTACCACCTACTGATTGAATGATGTTGCACATGTTTGCTTATTCAGTCTCTCCATCAGTGTAACAAGGTGGCTGTAACTGTATGGTAACAGAACACAGCCTCAGAGAGACCGACAATTTCCCCCCACCCAAACAGCTAGTGAATAGCAGACTGTGATTGTGACCTTGGCAGTAAAACTCCAAGGTGCCGTGGATCCAGGGTCATCTGAACCTAATTGCATCTAGTTATCTGTCCCACCTTCCTTGAAGAGTAGTCTTACCTCCTTGATCCAGGATGAAGCTGCAGGTCCCCACATCCCCCCAAGACGCAGCAAAGAAGAAAGGGGAAACTGGACAGAGAGAGTGTCTACCTCTCCATAAGGAGAGCTTCTAGAATTACCAGGTACTCTTTGACTTTTCCTATGGGACAGGGTATAGTCATTTAGCCAATCTAGTTTCAAGAAAAGCTTTCAAATGCAATCTGTATTTCGGCCTGCCATGCACCTAAACTAAAAACTAAGGGTTATAGGAAGGCAAAAATGAATATGAGGATACACAGTTAGCAGTCTCCAGCACAGTCCATCCTGTTGACAAAACATCCAATGTGTACCCCGCTCTCTAAACCAGGAACATCCCCAGGGGAGTCGATCTCAAAGGCCACCTGCTATGTCCATGTAGCCCAAATTCCAGGATCTCTGGGGGATGTGCTGTCCCCTCCCTGAAACCCTGATGTGAGCTTTTATGGTCCAGAAATCTATACACTTAAAGGCAATCATCGCCCTGAATACGTTCAACAGTAGAGTGAAAACTGGATCATCACCATTTAAAATTCCAACTGAGGGGTGCCTGGGTGGCTCAGTTGGTTAAAGGTCCTACCTTTGATTTTGACTCAAGTCATGATCTCACAGCCGTGAGACTGAGCCCCATGTTGAGCCCTGAGCTGGATGTGAAGCCTAAGATTCTCTCTTTCCCTGGTCCTCTGCCCCTCCCACACTTGCACTGGTTCTCTCTCTCTCTCTCTCTCTCTCTCTCTCTCTCTCTCACACACACACACACACACACACACACAAACTAAAATGAAAGGGATAAAATTCCAACTGAGACTTCGTGTTCCATTAATGGCAAGCTAGGTTATTGGGATTAACCTTTCAATTTAAAAAAACACAACTCTCATAGCTGGATACTTTTCCAATTACTTTTTTTTAAGTTTACTGATTTATTTGAGAGAGACAGAGACAGTGCAAGTGGGGGACGGGCAGAGAGAGAGAGAGAGAGGGAGAGAGAGAATCCCCAGCAGGCTCCCCGCTGCCAGCACAGAGCCCCATGCAGCCCTCAAACCCACGAAACTGTGAGACCACGACCTGAGCCAAAACCAAGAGTCGGACGCCTAACCAACTGAGCCACCCAGGTGCCCCCTTTTCCAATTTCTTAAATGCATACATGACCTGAAAAAACAGTAAAGAATTACAAACATGCCACTCAAGGGGCACCTGGGTGTCTCAGTCAGCTGGGCGTCTGACTTCGGCTCAGGTCATGATCTCACAGCTCATGAGTTCAAGCCCTGCATCGGGCTCTGCTGACAGCTCAGAGCCTGGAGCCTGCTTCCGATTCTGTCTCCCTCTTTCTCTGCCCGTCCCCTGCTTGTGCTCTGTCTCTCTCTGTCTCTCAACAATGAATAAATGTGGGGAAAATATTGTAACAAAGATGCCACTCAAATGAAAAAAGAAGCCTGGGGGCTCCTGGGTGGCTCAGTCAGTAGAGCATCTGACTTCGGCTCAGGTCATGATCTCACGGTCTGTGAGTTTGAGCCCCGCATCAGGCTCCGTGCTGACAGCTCAGAGCCTGGAGCCTGTTTCAGATTCTGTGTCTCCCCCTCTGTCTGACCCTCCCCCGCTCATGCTCTCTCTCTCTCTCTCTCTCTCTGTCAAAAATAAATAAACATTAAAAAAAAAGAAAAGAAAAAAGAAACCTGGAGTTAAGGAGCATGAATTATACTTTTGCGCTGGAGCGAGTCAGGGAAGTGTGAAACTGTTTTCACGGCCTCACGGCCAGGGGAGAAAAAATCAAAGCCTAGAGTGACATGGGAAAGAAAAGTTGTAAGAAGATCCTCCTTACATAGCTGGAAGCCTCCAGGAGCTACACTGCTCAGGGGGAGAAGACACCGGCAGAGGGGACTGCAAGTGTGACCTCTGCTGGAATTTAAACTGCCTTAGTGATCTTGGCACCACAAGCCTTGAATTCCATTTAACATCATCCTTGACCAGCAAGGCTCGAAGAATGCCTCCTAGAGAAAGCTACCTTCTCCAAGTTCTACACATGTTATTTCAAATATGATAATGGATACTCAAGCAAAGATAAGCAGGCACACGCGACCACTAACCCTACCAGTGAAAACTAGCAAAAACAACAGACCACATAACGGATACAATGATTGCAATGATCAGACACACAGGAGAGCGCATCTATGTTTGTTTCAGTGAACATAGTGACCATGGAAACATAGTGACGGATTCTGGGGTAAGAAAAGTTTGGGTATATTAGATAGGAACAGAGGTCAGAGTGGCCAGAGAGTAGTGGCACTATGGGTTCTCCACTGTGACCCTGAGCTTCAAACATGCCCTTCAGTCAGTCTCTAACGGTGGTCCCTCTCCTACTCAAACACCTTCCATGGCACCCAATTGCCTACAGGATAAAAGCCCTTATTGGGCTGTGGGAGAACCCGCAATCAGCATGGCGGGGGGAGGGGGGACCATGGTCAGCTGGAATGGCTGCCAGGGTCTTGCGCTCACACACCAGCCTCCCCTCCACCCCACCCCTCGTCCTCCCCCTCCCACTGCGTTCCCGCAGGTCCCGCGCGCCCCCTGCTGGCTGTCAGTGGCGCCCCGGCAGAAGAGACCACACAGTTCTAGTCCTGGGAATCCGCCAGGGGGCGTGTGTAGGGACGGGGTGGATCCCAAGCCAGGGGGAGCTGGCGGGTCACTGGGGGCCCGCGCTCAGCGGCTCCACCCGCAGCCAAAGCCCGCCCTCGGCGCGCAGGATGAGCTCCGGCTTCCTGCGGGGCTCCTCCTTGTCGGGCAGGACCCGAAAGCGCAGCAGCGTGAGCGCCAGGACCACCTTTATCTCGGTCAGTGCGAACGTCTGCCCGATGCAGTTCCTGCGGGCGGCAGTGGGAACTCACTCGCCAGGGACCCCAGCAGGTCCCGTCGCGCCCCGAACCTGGCCCGGGACCGCCAGCCCCGCCCGCAGGGATACCGGAGGGGACTAACCGTGCCCGGGACCCCCATATGGGGGTCCCTGAGCTTGGCTCAGATCCCAGCCCTGAGCTCCCAGACAGAGGGAAGGGGCTCTGAGCGCACCGCGGAGCCCTCCTTGGACCCAGCCACCCCCCACTGCCCAGGCCTTTACCCCCAACCTCTGGAGGAGGGGAGAGAAGGAGAACCATCCTCAACACCCCCTTTCCCGCCCCCACAGCCACGTCTGGGATCTCAGGCCCAGGCCCCTGCCCTCACCACCTCATCCCCACCTCCGATGCCCACTGTGCTCACCTGGGTCCCGCGGAGAAGGGAATAAAAGCCAGGGAAGACCTTTCCTTGATGTTTTCTGGGTCAAAGCGGAAAGGATTGTATACCTGGGGGCGGAGAGAGGCGGGACTGTTGGACGGGGTTTCCCAGGACAGCCGGCTTTGGAGACACAGGTGTGCGTTTCATGGAGGGAGCGATTTGCCAGGTCAGAACCCTGAGCCCTCCCTTAGGCCCCGCTAGGGAAGTGGCCAAGCATGAGGGTGGGTGGAGGGGAGGGAGGGGGAGGCAGCACCTCAGGGTCTGGCCACACGGATGGGTTGTGGTGGATCCCGAAAATACTAAGGAGGCAGATAACACCTGTGGGAGGGGAGGGGCCAGTCAGGAAGTGTTTCACCTCTTCCTGCCCGCGAGGCTCCTCCCCCTGGTCTTGTGGGCACCTTTGGGGATGACCCGGCCATCTGGGAGCACGACATCCTGGGTACAGCAGCGGGAGACGACTGTGACCGGGGGGTGCAACCGCAGACTCTCCTTGATGCACATGGTCAGGAAAGGCAACTGGGCCAGGTCGCCCCTAAGGAAGCCCCCCAACGATTAGCCAGGGATCGAATCACACTCCCGCAGACCTCCAGCTGCTCCCCGGATTCTGTGTCTCCCTCTCTCTCTCTGCCCCTCCCTGTTCTCTCTCTCTCTCTCTCAAAAATAAATATTAAAAAAAAATTTTTAAGTATTTCGGAACAAAGCCCAACATTCACACAGTACCTTTAAAAGTTAGAAAGTCTAAAGTTATACAATTTATTTAAAAAGGAAAAAAATCTCTTTGCTGGACTTACCAGGTTATTTCAACAAATAAAAGGCACCCTCCTAGGTGGAATACCTAATATAATGGTGTGGATTCTTTCTAAGTTAATTAATGTATCCAATGCATCCAATTAAAATCTAGTTGGTGTTGTTGGAGCTTAGCAATCTTATTCAGTTTGAAAAACTTAAAGTTCAAAATGTATGTCGATTTAAAAGACCAAAAAAGAGAATCCATTCACCTGATATTAAGACCCATTACAAACGTATGGTGATAATTAAAAAATTAAATTAAATTAAATTAAATTAAATTAAATTAAATTAAAAGGCAGCAAACCACTGTTGCAAGAACAGGAAAACAGACCCACAGAACAAGATAGAGAGCACAGAGACAAGTAGGTGAATAGGTGAAAACGTAGCATCTGGTAAAGGAGGCCCCACCACCCCCAGACAAGGGATGGTTCAGACACAGACATAGACACCCCCACAGTCGCACCAACACACACTCCAAAAGAACTGAAGCATCATGCACTCTACATATAAGATGGGGTCTTCTCTTACACGTGAAAGGTAAAGAAATAAGTTTAAAGAAGATGTAATATAGAAGACACTTCTGTTACCTATGAGTAGGAAAGAATTCTTAAAACCCCAAAACATAAACCAGAAGACAAAAAGAAAGGAAATGAAAGAAAGAAAGAAAGAAGAGAACAGAAGAGAAAAGAAAAGAAAACATATTCACAGAATTAAGGATTTCTGTTTAACAAAACACTCCATTCAATGCACCAAATTAACATTCAGATGAGAGATTCACAGAAGATAGTTGCAATAAATATATGGATCTAGAAGAATATCTTGAATAGACAAGGAATTCCTACCAATCAACAAGAGAAATGGCAGGCGACTCAAAAGAGTAGACAAAGGACATGATCTAGAAATTCATGGGAGCTCAAACTCAGAGATTTAAAACATGAAGAGATGGGGCGCCTGGGTGGCTCAGTCCGTTGAGCATATGACTTCGGTTTACATCATGATCTCGAGGTCCATGAGTTCGAGCCCCGCGTCGGGCTCTGTGCTGAGAGCTCGGAGCCTGGAGCCTGCTTTGGATTCTGTGTCTCCCTCTCTCCCTCTCTCTCTGCCCCTCCCCCGCTTGTGCTCTCTCTCAAAACTAAATAAATAACCATTGAAAAGAAATAACTAAATAACACGTGAAGAGATGCTCCAAGTCGCCGATTACCAGAATGGAAATTATATAGCAATGGGATGTTACCTCATATGTATTCGAGGTGAGAATTAACAAGGTGGGTGATGGTAAAGCCTGGCTGAGGCACCGGGGTGGGGGGACCCCACGCACTGACAGTAAAGGTATGGACAGGAGCCACCACTCTGCAAGGCATCGGCATGGTCAAGGAAAGGCGATGTGTGTTTCATGACCCAGCAAGTTGGCTCTCAGCATAGAACCTGGAGACATTCTCAGACAGGTAGATAAAGACATGAACACCAAGGGGTTCATTGCGGTCATTAGATGGAAACCTTCTGGATATTTAGGTCCAAGGGACTAGAGAGGAACTTTCCATACGACAGTCCAAAGCAACAATCTAAATGTCCATAGAACCACGGATGTCTGACAAAGTCATAGTGTTATGTTTCTGAGAAAGATAAGAACCAGCAGCAGATCTGTGATATAACACAGATCTGTGAATTTTTAAATTTGTTTTAATGTTTATTTATTTTTTGAGCGAGAGAGACAGCATGAGCAGGGAAGGGGCAGAGAGGGAGAGGGAGACAGGGAATCCGAAGCAGGCTCTAGGCTCTGAGCTGTCAGCACAGAGCCCAAGGTGGGGCTCAAATTCATGAATCACGAGATCATGACCTGAGCCAAAATCAAGAGTCGGACGTCCAACCAACTGAGCCACCCAGGTGTCCCATAAACAAAATATTTTTAATAAATAAATCCATTACAAGAAAACGAACAAGTGTTACAGTTTAGCATTAGAATGGGAAGGGCCTTTCCAAGCATTAAAAAAAAAAAAAAAAACAGAAGCTATAAAAAAAAGTTAATAAACGTGACTCCAAATAAATGAACAAAATCTAAAATAAAGTCAAAAGTCAATCCAGGAAAGAATTTTTGCATAACAGAAAAGGAACTAATTTTCTTTATATGTAAAGAGTCCTCACAAATCAATTTTAAAATGAAAAACAGAAAAAACTCAAAGTAAAAAGGGCAAATTATGCAAATTGAAGCTTCACAGAAAAAGAAATATGCATGGTTCATAAACATGTGAAAATCGTGCTCAGTTTTACCCATTCTTAAAGTGATATTCATTAGGATAATGAAGTATTCTATTCACCTACCAGACTGGCAAGAGTTTTAGAATTTCATTATGCACACTGTCAGCAAAGATGCGAGAAAATTGTCACTCTCAAAATCTGTCTAGAGGAGTGGATTTGTCAAGAGCGATTACATTGTGAAAACTCAAATGGTCTTTGATTCAGCAATTCCACACCCAGAAATGTGTTCTGGAGAGACATCCTCACATGGGAGCAAAAATCAGTGTGTACATGGATGTTTGCTACATCATGTTTATTACGGCATAAGGCTCCAAACTATACAAATGACCCTCGGCAGGGGAATGTTTACGTAATTATGGTACATCCATCTGATGGAATACTACACAGTTATCAAAAGGAGGAAATACAGATCACTAGTCCTATCAAGCACTGCAGGGTAAATCGGTACAGAGGTGCTGAAAGGCAATTCAGCAATATCTGTCATAACTGCAAATCATCACATAAACGTCCCCAACAGAGGGGTGAGCTGAATAAAGTGTGCGATTTACAATTAGAGAGGAGTCTAAAGCAACTGTTGAGAGAAAAGAGAAAAGAACAAGTAACCAAATGTGTGTGTGTTTCTATTAAAACCATTATAACTATAGAAATACATAGCTACAAGACCTTCTGAAAAGTCTGAAAGGACATATGACAAATTGATGTCCCTGGAGACCCCTCAGGCGACAGGGGATTGATTAGGCTTGGGGGGACAGCAACAAAGGTGGACCTAACCTTCTCTGTAGTGTTGCATTTTGTGCAAGGAAAAGAAAAAAAAGGACTTCTTCCCATTATGGATTTTGTAATTCAAAATTAATTTCCCAAAACTTACGTCTGGAGGGGAAAGGAAAAGATCTTGAAGTTATATTGTCAGTGTGCATGCCTGAATGCTCTGTGTTTTCTCTCAGCTGTGGAGAGAAAAGACTAGGCGCAAAATGAGAGAGACTGTGGGCACATGGGTGTGGGCAGAGATGATCACTGGAAGCACACCAGAGATCATCAAAGGTGGGGATGGGATTGGGGTGCTGGATAAGGCAGAGGCTTGTGTGAGGTAAGGAAAGTATTTAACCCTGTGCTCCTTTTGCAATATATACGTATATCAAACCCTCGTGGTGTATACCTTGTGTTGTATACACAGTATTTTATGTCAACTATATCTCAATAAACCCGAGATTGAAAAAAGACAAAGGCTTATTATATCCATTGTAAAGCATTTCCCACCATTTGAAGTGTTACCAAGTGCACTGTTTGAAGTTGAGAGACACACAAAAACACTTCTCCCCTTCACACAACTGCTGTACTGAGCCCAGCCTTGAAGTTGAAGGCACTACCTTGAAGTCCTTGAAATTGAAGGACTGAAGTGTTCAATCCAACATCTCTTCCCCATTCTTCAGCCCTTGACCCCAAATCTCCCTGGGACCCCCAGGCTCCACCTCATCTCCTCCAGTTTGCAGATATGTTTAATTCGAATATCTGACTTGTCTCTCCCCTGCTCAAACATCTCCCATGTCTCCCCACTGCCTTCCTATATTAGTCACGAATCTCCCTTCAAGAAAGAACTTGATGTCCAGCTCCAAGGAGTGCAGTCGGCTGACAGCCTCCAGTTAGAGGGCCTCTGGGCTGTGCAGCAGCATTCAAGCCAAGGCCACACTCTCTTGGGCAGGTCCCAGCCACTGAGAGAGCATGGTGGGCCCCTACTTTCTGATCACTTCTGCCCAATGTGAGACTCCCTCCCTGAGAGCAGTATCCCTGAACACTTTTATCCAATAAAATCTTTTATCCAATAGAATCTTTTATCCAATACTGGCTTCCCAGAGGACTTGAACTGACACCTTTGGAAAATCTTCACGTGGTTTCCAAAGCAGACCAAGAAGGGCTTCCATTACCAACTACCAGCTCCAGCCTCACTGGGAGCCTCACAGATGATTCACACTGTAAATTTCACAAGGATCCAGCCACGTTTACTTCCTCCCAAACACGCCAGGCCCACCGCTGCATGCCTCCATCAGGGCCTTTGCCCAAACTGTCCGTAAGGCCTGGAGCACTGTCCACTACCCATTCCCAGAGGGCTGAATTCATATTTGCTTCTTTGCTCCCCAGCCTCACCCCCTTCTTTCCTCCATGATCCAGCCTTGACCAAGTAGGACTTAAATGGGACTGGACATGGAGTTGAGAAGGAGGGGCAGTGTAGACATGTTTACTGAACCAAGCAATGGGTAACTTTTTTACCCTCAAGGACTACTTGTGAATCCCTGGAATAGATAGTAGGTGCGAATTAGATATAAGAGCAAAAATTAAGAGCAAGGTTCTCTAGGGGAAATGTGCAAATTCAGGCAGAAAAGCAAGGGAGAGAAGTTCATTTACTTAACACACGCTGCATGGCATCTGTTCTACACGCATTGTCACGGTTCTCCAAGCAGCCCTTGGAGGAGACATTCCCTGACCTGTCCTGCCCCCATTTACAGAGGAGAAAGGTGGTACTCAGAAAAGGGAATTGGTTTTATTCAAGTCACATAGCAAGCAAGCAGGGCAATACATGTGGACACTCCAATCTTTCTGTTGCATAAGCCTGCTTTCCCCTGCTCTCCAGGCTGGGTACCATACCCTTGCCTCTGGGTTCTGCTCCTAGTCTCTCTAAGCAACAATGACACAATCAACAAAAGTTCTTTCCCCTTCCCTAGCAGGGGAGCAGAGCCAATGAGAAGGGTTCCAGAACAGGACATGAGGACCTGCACTCACCATTCAATCTCTTTAGGCTCACGGTCCCTCAGGAGCTCCTGCACCTCCTGCCGACAGCGCTCCTGATATTCTGGCTGTTTCGCAAATTTGTACAGGACCCAGGAGAGACCACTGGCCATGGTGTCATGGCCTGAGAGGCAGCCAGACAGGCTTGGGTCTCTGGGCTTGTTCAGCACCAGAGGGTGGACAGCGCCCTTCATTAGGGCCCTCAGGGAGGATTGGGAAGATGGGGTGGGATGGGGTGGTCCAGGGCCCACCTGCCAAGTCCCTGGGATTGGACAGACTCCTACCCCCTGCAGTCCCACACTGGGATGCTTACCCCCAAACATGAAGGTGTCAGCTTCAGCTCGGATATCCTCATGGGACAGTTCCTTCCCGTCTTCATCCTGCAGAAAGGGCACGACCTCCTGAATCACACCAGCTCGAGGGCACCTGAGTCTCACCTGAAACAGTCCCTCAGGCTCCATCATCAAAGCAGGATTCGTCCCTCATCATCTCTAGAGCCCTATCCCGCAGGTTTCCCTGTCTCCAGCTTTCTTCACCCAAGCAGCCTTCTACAAAGTCACGTCTAAAACTTATCCCTGACCTGTCTCTCCCTTCCTCAAGCACCTGCCATGGCTCCTCAGTACCCGCTGGGTCAAGTCCAAGATCTCCCATCTGACTTTTGAAGTCAAGGTCCATTCTAACTCTTGAATTCTGATCCCAGGGAAGCCCACCTTGGCCAGCAGGAGCACATCAATGAAGTCCAAAGTCTTGGCCTTAGCCTTGGCCTTGAGGAAGTCATGGGAGCCCTCAGTAATGAGGGAGCAGCGCCTCTCCTGGATGATGGCATCTGTGAAGTTGTGCACCAGGTCACAAGCCCTGCGGAAGCGCCACCCATCAGGGGTGAGGTAGTACAGCAAGTCCGGGTGCAGGAAGATCTGCCTCTGCCGTTTCACCACAAGGGCACTGAGCTCCAAGATGGCAGCAATATATTCACTGGGGCTCCTGAAGGGTCAGGCCATAGAGAACAGCTCCTTAACCCACATGAGGCCCTAGGAGTGCCTTCCAACCAGAACCTCAGAAACATGTCCCTACAAAACAGAGTGTCCTTCAGGCATGCTTCTCTCTCCACCTGCCATCTCTGTCAATGGAATCATGGCCCAGACCCTGGGAAGACCTTGGGTATCACACTCATCTCTCTTCTGGCCTACACAGTATCTGCCCCTGCCCATTCCTCCTTACTTTCCTCCAAATCTGCCCCATTTTCGCCACCACATTCAAGCTGCCTCCTCCTCAGATTCTGTGTCTATGTGACAGTTGGTCCTCTCTCGAGTCCGATGTCCAAGAACAGCTGTGACCATGACCTTCATCTACTCAAACACTTTCCACCTTCCATCTCTGGAACCTCAGGATAAAGCTCAGACCCCTTTGCTTCACGTTTCAATATCCTTAAGATTAGCCCCCCTGCCAACCCTCCAATCTCATTCCCAAGGTGGCACATGCTTTATTCATCCTAGTCCTGTTGGCCTTTATCAAGCATTTTTGCTTACCTGAAACCTTACCTTACTCTTTCCCTTCCTTGTCCTTCTTTGTCTCACTCTGATCCATCTCCTCCAGGAAGTCCCATCTGATCACCCTGGCCACCCTCCCTTCTCCACCGACTCCCTTGGGTCTACGGTTCATGTTCCCAGGTCCTGAGCAAGCACTCACTCCTGGCAATTGCTGTCAAAACTGAAGACACATTTCTGCAGACTGTCCAGGGTCATGAGGCTGATGTGCTCAAACATGTCCAATCGGGTGCTGCCCGCTGAGACTAGGCGCTTCCACTTGGCCTGGACAGAGAAAGGGGCACATCTGGGGCAGGAACCTACATCCCTTGAGCTCCCCTTCAGCCCCAATCACCAGGATGGACTCCCCAAAACCCAGGCTCCTGGTCCTCCACCCCAGGCACCCATCTCCAGGGAGGACCAGGCTTGGGTGGGAATAGAAACTCTTACTATTAAGACCCAATGGCTGGGGGTCAGGAGACCTCAGTGCAAATCCTGGCTCTGCTTCCTACACCCCTGTGTGCCCTTGGTCAACTCACTGCTGCCCTCTGGACTCCACCTGTCAAAGCTTCAGTAACAGTTAAGATGACTTGCTCTGTTGTCAGACAAACCGGGTTGGAATCCCAACTCCATTTATTAGCTCACTTGCTAGCTGTGTGAATGGGAGCATGCTCCCTAACCTCTCTGAGCCTCAGTTTCATCACCTGTAATGAGGCAATAATCATCATCTCTACCTTATATATATGAAATTAGATAAGACAACGTGTGCAATAGAACTGGTGCATGAGGGGCAGTGGGGAGGCTCAGTCGGTTACGTGTCCAACTTGGGCTCAGGCCATGTTCTCATGGTTCCTGATATACACCAAGAGCTAAGTAACCATTAGCTCTCACCCTCATCTTCGTCATTATCATAGAGGTAGGCGACTGTTGCAAAAATGTCTCCATTTCCTCATCCCTCCCTCTACCTTCACCCTTTGCAATGAGGTTTGGCAGATCTTCCATTAGGAGGTAAAACCTCTTTCTCCAGCTCTTGAATTGGAGCTGGATGTGGGACTTGCTTCCGCCAACAGAAGAAGGTGGAGGTCCCGGTTGCCTGTTCTGAAACTAGGCTTCAAGAGGTACTGCATGTTTCTGCTTGTTCTCTTGGAGCCCAGGGTCTACCATGCGATCAAGCCTAGGCTAGCCTACTGGAAGATGAGGGACAAATGCAGGAGTCTGGTTGTCCCACCAAGGCCATCCTAGACTAGCCAACCATTAGCCAAGCCCCAAATGTGTGGCAGAGCTGAGCCTGGAAAAGCAGAGCTGTCTCCCAAACCCAGCCATGGCCACAGACACCTGAGTGATTCCAGCCAAAATAAGAACTATTCTCCGGACTCATCATCTTGCGAGCAATAAAACACAAATTCTTTCAACCTCATGAGTTTTAAGGTGCAGTTCAGTGAAGAAAGAGCTACTATACAATCCTCATCATTAGTGTCTCAAGTTTCACAGAGTTTCAGTGAGGCAGATTAGAAGCTAACACCTTCCGAGCACCTACAATGTGCCAGGACCATGATTCCATTACATCATCTTGACCACGCTTTAAGAAGGGCTTATAATCCTCATTTGACACATGGGGAAACTGATGCTTGGAGAAGAAATAGAATGGCCCGAAAGTCATTTAGCAAAGCCAGGACTCCAGGCCACTCCCCTTTTCCCAAGGCTCCAGCCGGGTCCCTGGGTTTCAACTCACATGCATGATGTCTGCACTTTTGTTGAAAATCTTCACATAGGATTTCAAGATTTCAAAGTGGAAGGCAGGTGTCAGCAAACGACGGTGGTGGCTCCACTTGTCACCAGCAGTCAGCAGGAGCCCATCCCCTAGTAGAGGCAGCCACGAGGAGTAGGCAAGGGCAGTGCTTTCCCCTGAGACCCCAAGGTTGTCCCCAACCTCCTTCACTTAACAGTTACTCACCCAGCCAGGGCCTCAGAAACCTGTAGAAAAACTTATCCTTGGGCACGATGGTGGCTGGCAGGAGAGACAGATCATCAGGGGCCATAGAGACGAGGCAGGGATGGGCTTTGGGTTGGGGGGTGGAGGATCCAAGCCAGGGGAATGCATACCCCCTCCAACCTCCATAGTGGGAATTCTATAGGGCAGAGTGGGGAGGTGAGGGGGGACAAGACCAGGCTGCAGCACAGAGCAGAGCAAAGGCAGAGCCCATGGACCTACCCCTAGGTACTTAGATGCTCCCGAAAATAGGGCACAACACACCCAACATGCCTTGTCATGGCTCCTTGCCGGTCCGACATGTTCGAAACACCCAAGCACAAATCAGCACTCCACAAAATGCCTTTACAGGGACCTAGGACATCGCACCTGTCCCAGAACCCTCTGACATCTCCTGGAACTTCTGACATGGCCCCAACACATGGTAACGTGCCCTGACACGAAACAACATGTGTAACACACACTGGCCTCATGCAGCATCCTCTGAATGGACCCAAAGACAATCTGACACGACCTCAGTGTGTCTCATAGACGGTCCCTGGCAGGACTTAAATATGGTCCCACTAATGTCCCAGACATGGCCCAGGTGTGACCTAGCCTTTCTCAGGATTCTCTTCTATCGCATAGTTATCATTAAGTGCTTAGGCTCAGGGGCTTCTCTGTCCTTAAGAGACCTAACAATGTTGCCACCCTCATGTGCTGAGCTCCCCCCACCACAACGAGCTGCCACTGCTCCCTCGTGCCTCTAGACCAGCTCCCCACAACACTCTGTGCATCTTCCCCCACAACACTCTGGCCATCTCCCTACCCCAAATCCCCTTCCAACTAAAGGTCCCTCCTACCAGAGGCAGTTAGGGCAGCCAAGAACACACAGAAGAAGTAAGAGAAAGCCTTCGGCATGCTATGTGACCTTGAGAAGTTATTATGCCTCCTTGAACCTCCGTTTCCCCACCCAGGAAATGCCCCCCTAGCAGAGATGCCAGTGAATGGACATCTGTGGTATCTGCCTGTCCATCCCCTTCTGGAACCAACACCTCGCTCCTCTTCCTCCTTCAGTCCAAGTAGCTAGGGAGGGTGGCCATGCCACTCCATCCTCCGTTCCAGAGCTGAACATATGACCCTAACCCTTAACAATCAAGTTGCCATGACTAGAGGAAGAATTGGTCCCTGTGACCCAAGCCAGGCCAATTTAAGAGAATCCTGCAACTATTTCTGGGTCTGCAGAGAATGAGCTCACGTTTTCATTGGGGTTGAGCTTCTTAGACTCATCTTTGTCAACATGAGAGTGAAGCTGTCACCAAGGAACACAGAACTACAAGAGAAAGACAGATTCCCAATGGCACTGTTTGAAGACTGGATCCAACCACGCCTGAAGACAACATTCCTTCAGCTTTTCAGTCAATAGATTCCCTTTCTTCTCTTAGACCAACATTGCTGAATTTCCACCACTCAAAATTGAAAACGACTGAGAACCAGAGAGAGCCAGGGACCTGCCCAGAGTCGCCCAGCAGGTTAATGGCAGGTCTCCATCAATACTACCTACTTCCCTGCTCAACCTGGTCTGTCCAGAGGTGCAAAGAACTGGGAACAGGGACAAGGGAGTGGCTGGGTCAGGTGCTCCTGGGAGAGATACCTGGGGCCTGGAGCAGGGGGGCAACGAACTTGGGGTGGACGAACCGCAGAAGTGGGTAGATGGGCCCCATCCACCACAGGTGAACATCACGGAAGCTGTGGCTCAGACTCTCCATGAACCTCAAGTCTTCTTCATTGCTCCTTACCTGGGGATGGCAGGGTGGAGGAGGAAGGCCAGGTCAGGCAGCAGCCCCAGAAGCTTACAACTTCCCACTGCATCCCCTCTTCTGCCTGCATTATTAGTCTACACCTTTACATCTCACCAAGTCAGCTTCCCTTTGTTGGTCTGTTTGTCTCTTTTTGTGTGTCTATCTATGTGCCTCTCCCTCTCCCTTCACTCTCACAATCTTCCTCTTTATCTTTAGGTAGGTGATAGACAGCCAGATGATAATAGCTAGATGATGGAGAGCAACATGATGATGATAGATAGATAGATAGATGATAGATAATGAGATAGATAGATAGATAGATAGATAGATAGAGATAGAGAGATAGAGAGAGATAGATAGATTATAGAGAGATACATAGACAGAGAGAGAGAGAGAGAGAGAGAGAGTGAGGGGAAGAGAGAGAAGAGGGATGACAGATAAATGGGAAGATGGTTGGATGGATGCATGGACAGACGTATGGATGCATGCATGCATGCATGGGTGGATGGATGAAGAGAGAAAGGAAAGAGATGAGAGATGCATGGGTAGATGATAGATGATAGATGATATGTGTTTGTGTATGTTTCTTTTACATTCTCTGTATGTCCTCTCTGACTCCCTCAATTTTTCTCTGTATCTCTCTCTTTCTTCACCTCTATTTCTCTCTCTATCTCTCCCACTCCAAATGTCTCTGTCTCCTGACCTGCACACCCTCCATGGCTCCCCAGAACCCTCAGAATAAACCCCCTGCCCCCACACAGTCCTGCAGCCCCGCTGGCTCTGCTGTCCCCTCCACCTTCTCCCTGCCTCTCACCAGCATTGCTCTTTATGCACTCAACTCATGGTTGCTCAAAACCCTGGTGCTCGCAAGGCAGTGGGGTGGCTCAGTTGGTTAGGCATCTGACTCTTGATTTTGGCATGGGTCATGATATCACTATTCATGAGTTCAAGAGCTGCACTGACAGTGTGGAGCCTGCTTGGAATTCTCTCTCCCACTCTCTCCCTCTGCCCCTCCCCCACTCATGCGTGTTCTCTCTCTCTCTCTCTCTCAAAAAATAAATAAACTTTAAAAAAAACAGGTGTTTGCTTTGTCCCCTCCAGGCCTTTGAGTGGGCTATTCCTCTCCACAGTATATACTTTCTCTTCTTTTCTTAAAAAATTCCTACCCTGGGGCGCCTGGGTGGCGCAGTCTGTTGGGCATCCGACTTCAGCCAGGTCACGATCTCACGCTCCGTGAGTTCGAGCCCCGCGTCGGGCTCTGGGCTGATGGCTCAGAGCCTGGAGCCTGTTTCCGATTCTGTGTCTCCCTCTCTCTCTGCCCCTCCCCCGTTCATGCTCTGTCTCTCTCTGTCCCCAAAATAAATAAACGTTGAAAAAAAAAATTCCTACCCATCAGTCCAGACCCCCTTCCAACAACTCCTTCTCTAAGAAGGCTCCCAGACTACCCAAACAGCAGATGCCTTGCTTCCCCTCTGAGTTCCCCTTACCCCTGTCTCTCCATCAGACCCACTCTGACCACACAGAATTGAAGGTGTCTCTAGCTCTACATGCCCAAGATTGGGGTTCCCCCAAGACAATACCTGGATTGAGCCTCCCCAAGGACACTCCTGAAGCAGTGTCCAGAAGAAAGCAATGACCAAGGTCGCCCAAGAGCAGAAAGGACCTTGGAATCCACAGGGACCTCACAGAAGCCTGGCAGGGAGGGGTATGTGGCCCTCAGATGCTACCACCGTGCCCATGGCTACATATTCCAGATGGGTACCTGTGGCATGATGACAGAGCAGGCAATGCCACGGTGGCAAGAAATGATGGGAGCCCAAGCAGATCATAAACCCTGCGAGTAGGCAGCCACCAGCTGAATTAAGACCCTCAAGCCCTGCTCTGTGGGGTGGACCTACAAGCAAGACAGGGGCCATCACCTCCGCAGAAGGAGCCACGGCAACTTCCCCTGCAACCTCTGCCGTGGTCAGTGTGTCCAGACTCTGCATAGACGGAGGGGATCTCTGTTTCTTCCTGCTCCTTCCCTTGGGGGCAGAGGGATCCCGGAAGACTCTCCATGTCGCAAGGGTCCCTCCCATGACACAGGGAGAAGACACACTCTCTGCCCCCAGAGAGGCTGACCTTGGCTTGAGAAGTCAGATCTTTCTTCTTCCGGGAATCATTCCAATCTCAGGGAAGTGCCCATGGGAACAGCAGGGTGGCCTCACGTTTTGTACTGGGGCTCGTTCCCATGTCCTGTCATGTCCTGGCCAGTCCACACAGCCCCCCGCTCCCCAGATGGTGAAGGTGTGCAGACCTTCCAGCTCTGACAGACCCCAGGACACAGGTGTGAGCTCTGCCCATCAGTCAGGAGGGCAGCTCCCACGTATGTCCTCTTCTGCCCACCAGCTGGAATGGTGCATCCCATCTGTCTGTCTGTCTGTCTGTCTATCTGTCTATCTACCTCTACCTATGAACTTATGGACTATCTATGAACCTATCCCCTGAACCTATGGACTCACCCATCAGCCGTGCCTTTTACAAATGAAGAAACCCAGGCCGCGTCTCCCAAAAGGAGAAGGAGGCGGGCTTGCCTCCCAGTGAGGCATCCTCTCCAGTCCCACGGGAAGCCCCATCCTGGCCTGACAAATACTTCCAGATGCTCCAGACAGGTGAATACGAGTCATTTTCACTTTTGTGACTGTTCCCTGCTCCCTAAGAACTCTGAGGCATTTGAGGAGATTGGCCCAGAGAGGGAGAGTGACTCAGCTGAGGTCACACAGCTGAGTGAAGAGTGACCAAGACCAGCCTCCATGGCCAAGCCCTCATAGGAGGTGTAGGAACTGTAATTTTATAACATTCCTGCTACCTCCATAACTTGCTGAGAAATTGCCAACACCCAGAATATCAGGTAACATTCAGGACAAGCTTAGGGCATCCTGTTGTGTAATGAGCTGGTTTGTGGGAGGGCAGGGGTGGAGCTGGCCCCTGTCCCTTTGGCATTGGATGACCAAGGGAGGTGATGGTAAGTTCATCCGAACCTAGAACAAGGCCTCCACCATGACATTATCAAACAGTTATTAAGTGCCAACTGTATGTCAGCTCCTGAGCCGGCCATTATAGATACCAATCTATACCCAGTGCCACTGTCTAGTGAGAGAGAGAAAAAGAGAGATAATAAACAAATAACTGGACAATTAACTGTTTGAGTGTGAGCAGGACCAAGTCAGAGGTCAAGGTCCAGGGGGGGAAGTCAAGGGAGGCTCGTAGAAATTACACCTGAGCTGAAAATGCAACCAGAAAAGGAGGGATCAACCCAGTGGCTGCAGGAAGGGAAGCCCTTCCAGGCAAAAGAGCAGCACAAGCAAAGGGCCTGAGGTAGGAAGGGTTTGGCTCGTGGAGGAGAGAAAGCAGGAGCTTGGAGGGTCCAGGGTGTGCACGGGGCCAGGAGGGCAGCAGAGCCTGGCCAGGCAACACGTGGTCTCTCTCTAGAATGATGATCAGTCTTACAGAATGGTTTTCAGCTGAGTAGTGGTGTTAACAGAAGTGAAATTTCAGAAAAACCTCTCCTGGGTTAAAGACAGAAAGGACCACAGGGGAGACTGGGGCCGGAGAGCTGGAAGCTTATAATTCATTTGTGGTGGGAGTTGATGGCCCCCTTGGGAGTCAGAGCCCCCCCAGGTGAGGCAATGGCCTGGGGAGCCAGAGAAGAGGGCGGGTCGGTTAGGACCCTGAAGGCTCCCCGCATGGAAAGGTGGGGTGAGGAAGAGCCAAGTGGAGACCGGGGCTGGGTGGTGTGCGAGAACCCAGAAGACAAGGATTCTGGGCAGCTGCGGTGGTCAGCAGGACCAGATTGCTTCCGGGGGGTGATGAGGTCATGGTCATGTCCTGGAAACATGACAGGGGTGGGAACCAGGCAGGAGTGGGTGAAGACGGGCTGCCGAGATGCAGACACTGAATGAAATAGGTTTTGTCACGAAGGTCAAGGCCAGGGTGATTCCTTCTGAAAGGGGAAGTGGTCAACTTTTATCCCAGTTGGGCAATGGGGCTCGTTGATGTATCTTGGGAGTGAAAGGCAAGATCACAAAAAGGAGGCAGAAGAAAAGGGCGCACAGCCCACCCCTCTCCTCCAGCCCAGCAGCACCCCATGGCGGGAGAGGGGAGCAGAGGTCAGAACTGATTCCGTGGGGAAGCCAAACCCCACAGATGCGATGTGTTTGCCTGAGGCCAGCAAACATGGGCCAGGCAGGGAGCGGACCCTGCACGGTGGCCCCTGGCAAGATTGTGGGGACACCGGGGAACTTGGCTCTTTGCAGCCCTCCTCTGCTGTCCCAGACCCCAGCCCCACCCCAGGTCCCCGTTCCCCACCCTTGGGAAAGTGCCTCCACCCCGATGCCCCAGGCCCGTCCTGCCACCCACACTCACCAGTCCCAGGTGACCCCAAAACCAGCTCTGCTTCGGGGGCTGTGGGAAACACCGGAGGCGGCAGCAGGTGTCATAGAAGCTGTAGCTCCAGGCCAGGACGCGGGCCAAGAGCCAGGAGGCCCCCACCAGCAGCAGGAGCAGCCATGGGGAGGCTGCCACCTGCCCAAGTCCCAGCCAGGACAGGCTCAGCATCCTGGAGGCAGAGGGGACAGATTTTCCTGTGGCCGAGGAAATGGGCCCAAGGGTGAGCTCTCTGGACTCTTCAGGAACAGAGGGAGAGCCCCTCCCCCACACCGGGATGGGAGGGGCATGGACAGACAGGGGTAGGGATAGTGAGTGCTCAGCACTGGGCAAACAGTGATTCAGAGAGGGGAGGAGGACCTAGACAATTCCAGAGGGAGAGGCAGAGTGAGTGAGAGGGAGACAAAGACAGAGAGTGAGAGATAGCTAACCACCCACCAGTAGCCACTCTGCTCCCAGCGGCTCTCTGGAGCCACCCCACCCTTGGGCAGCATCCTTCACTACCCAGGATCAAGACCCCCAGCCAGGTACCTTCAGACCAGGGCAGCTTATCCACACAGCCTCCTCTCCCCTCCTCTTGGAAAGTCTTTGTCCCTGGCGCCTGACCTAGGGGACACTGGCAGTGGCCAGGCTAAACCAGCCAATCCCTGCCTGCCTGCTTACCTCCTCCCCACCTGGCAGTGGCCCAACTAGTAGGTGGGGGAGGGGGACTTCCGTGTTATAAAGAGAGTATGGGAATGAGTTCTCACAACTCAGCATCCCCCACATGGGGGTGGGGGATCCGTTGACAGATGGGCAAAGGTGACTCCTGGCCCCCAACTAACAGCCACCCCTGCCCTTTCAAGGCCAGCAGGGCACAGCAGGGAAAAGCTTGAACGTGAGAGTTCAGGTGCCATGGGGGCAGGGTGCAGCCAAGCCTAGTCCCAAAACATCTCTGGGGCTCCTCTCCACGTACGAGGCAGGTCAGAGGCATGCACCATTTCCCAGCGCAGAATCAGGAAGCCTCGGGCCTCCGGGCTGCACAGCCTGGCAGGAGTTCAAGCCCTGCCTCCAAGCAGCCTAGGGCCTGGGCTGACACAAGACCACTGGGGGCAGGAACAAAAAGCCCTTCTGGCTGGGGGTTACTTGCATCAGACTCAGGGGGTAAAGGGCCCAGTGGGAAGAAGTCACCTGGAGGTGAGAGGGTAAGGCTGCAGGAGGCCAGGAGAGGGAGGGGGGCCCAGACAGAGCTGGGAGACCCTGCACGCAGTTCAGCCCCCTCCTGGCTGTGACCTTAGGCTGTGCTGGCCCTCTCTAGGCTCAGTCTTGCCATCTGGGAAATGGGATGTCAGATGAGGGCCTGAGAGGGGGACAGAAGACGGTTCCACAGGAAGGTAGGAAAGATCAGGGACCCCCAAAAAGATAAGTTGCCAAGAAAGAGCTCGTGACTAGTGTGTGTGCTGCTCTGTGCCAGCGTTCCACGTAAAGTAAACCTACTGTTTGCAGAAGACTGTCTGTAAAGTGTGCCTACTATGTGCTGGGTACCACAAAAAATGTGCCTACAGTGTGTTGGGAACGCTACATGAAGTGTGCCCACCACGAGCCAGGTACGTCGTATAAAGTACACCCACTGTGCGCCCCTTCTGTTTGACACAAATCCTGTCAACCGTATGCCAGGTGTTGACCTAAAGCATGCCTACATGTGCTGGGGACCTCTACAAGACATGCTTACTAAGTGCTAGGTGCTCTACATAAATCACACCTACTGTGTGTTGGGTGTTCCATGGAGTGTATACCTACTGTGTGCCCGGTGCCCTCTTAGAGCTCTCCTACTGTGTTGCAGGTTCTTTACGTAAATTAGCATACTCTGTGCAAAGTACTTTACATAAAACATGCCCACTGTGCGCCATGAACTCTTTGCTGTGTCCTCTGCAAAAACCTTGACTACTGTGTGGCAGGTGCTCGACATTAAGCATGGCCACTGAGTGCCAGGTACTGTGCATAACATGCTCCTTCTGTGTGCCAGGTACTCTATGTAAAGTAAACCTATTGTGCACCACGTGTTTTGCCAATGAGATAAAGCAACATCTCGGCCCCCTCTCCCCCCCACCTGCCAACTCCCTGGGCCAGTGCCCTGGAATCAGAGAGAGAGAGATCCAGGCGATGACATCCATAGGAGGGAAGTTGCCTATTTAACAGAAGAGCAAACTCTGGCCAAGAGCCAGAAGGCCCAAAGATGCCTATTTAACAGAAGAGCAAACAGAAGAGGCTCAGAGAAAGCAAGCCTCTGGCCCACGTTGCAGAGCTGGGAAGATCCCAGGTCTGCCACACTCCTAAGACGGGGCAAGCCTGGCAAAGCTACTGAGCAGGGGACGGGCAAAGAGTCGTCCTGACACGGGCGGAGTGCTGGGAAGACCCCAAACCTGCCTCTCCCTCCGGCCAGGGGGTCCAGGTGGCTGGTCCTGAAGCCCTCCGTGGGGTGGGTTGCACCCTCTTCCCGCCCCACCCCCAGATTTCCTCCCCCTCCATGGAGGCAGCCCTCCCCTGCTGGCAGGCCCATCCATATCAGGGTCAGGAGGCAAGACCAGAGTCCAATGATCCGGGCAGAATCCTGGACACACAAGAGAAAGAGCACCCAGTGCCTAGAGTGGCTCAGCTCACTGTGCACCTACTGTGTGCCAGGAATGGGCAGGCAGCTACGGGAGGAATGGCATTTGTCCACATGGGCCACGATCCCGTTTTAAGCCCTGTAGATACATTATCCGCGTTTTTCTCCCTATTGTACAGCTGTCCCAAGTCACACAGCCGGTGGAGGCACCCTGGGCACCGGGGCAGCCCCCACTTCCCACTAGGCGTCCTGACCCACTCAGCCATGCTCCTTCCCCTCTGCAGATGGGCATTTCACTAGCGCCACCTCCTAAGATAGCAGGAATAATTTTAAAAGCCGACGCACGTAAAATACATAGGACAGAAGAAGGGCGGGCTTAATAAATGCCAGTCACTGTTCTCACTGCTGTTGTTGTGGTGCAATTATCCAACAGCCCCACAATTCACGAGCCCGTTTTGACAGAGAGATTGAGACCAGTGAGGCAACTTGCTACAGCCCCACTGCTAATGAGGTGAATATGACAGCACAGACGGCAGCAGAGCCTAGAACATAGTACGTGCTCATTAAATATCTGGGGATGAAAGAAAGGTTTGCAGCCATGAGTTCTAAGGATCGGTTACCCAGTGTGGTCCTCAGACCTCCACCGTAGGCATCACCTGAGAGCTTGCGGGACATTCAGGATCTCGCACCCGGGCCCAGAAATATTGACTCCAAACTGCATCTAAGTAGATCCTCAGGAAAAGTGTACATGCCTTCAAGCTTTAAGAAATGTTGCTTTAAGACCTCTGAGTCCAGGTTCTGCAGAGAAAGTGGGGAGGGGAAAGGCTTCACTTCTCTGATTCCCAGTTTTATCTTGTTTTGTTTCAGTCACAACATAAGGAGAAAAAGAATCTAAATCTCCAGGGGTTGTTCACACAACCACGTATCTACTGACCATCTGTTGTGTGGGGGGCACACAATTTTAGGCACCGGGGATGCAGCAGTGAACACAGACTCCACTGTCAAGGGCCTCGCATCTGGTGGGGAGATGGGCGGTGAACCAGTAAATGATCAAGAACATAACAGACCGTGATAAGGGACGTGCCGGGGGGAGGGTCCCACCTTCAGCCTGGCATCAGGGCGAGCAGAGACCTGGAGGAAGAGGGAGAGCCACCAGGGGCAAGCGTGGGGCGGGATACCCATGCTGCACAAAAAGGCAGGTGGCTTGTTGTTCTTTTGACACGGGGGCTAAGAGCACACACATGCAAGATCACACAAGTGACCAAGGCGAAGGCAGCTGGCACAATCCGGCCCCATACGGAAGCTATAAGTAGGTGTTGAACTTTGATGAGCCATACCAAGGACTAAAACCACACAGGGCCTCTGGGCAATGGCCCCCAGCCACACACAGAAAGGCAGAGGTTGACCCCCCCAGAGGTCAACCCCCATCCCCCAACCCACAACCCCCAGTGATCAAGAAGGCAGAGTCTATTGGACCGGGGCTCCCCCTGACTCTTGAGGCAGGAAGCCTCAGGTGTGGACATTCTGCTCTGAGCCAGAGAAGGATCAGAGCGTCCCCAGTGGTTTCTCACCCAACAAGGAATGTCTCAGCTGCCAAATGACACAAGCCTGGCTTATGCAATGGCCCCCAGCCACACACAGAAAGGCAAAGGTTGACCCCCCCCAGACGTCAACCCCCATCCACACCCAGAGCCGGGAAGTGGACAAGTGTGTGTCAGACCAGAGGTGGCAGTCACTCTGTGAGTCACCAGCTTTGGGCACAGCCTATCACCCCTCTGAGCCTCAGTCTTCATGTCTGTAAAGTGGGCTTGGTAAAACCTCACAGGGCAATGCAAGCATTCTATCAGACCCCATCAGGGAGAGTAGGGGAAAGGACCTTTCAAAGTGACATGCGAAGGAAATGTTTCCATTTGTGACAACATGGGAGGACGGATGGACCTTGAGGACATTATGCTAAGTGAAATAAACCAAACAGAGAAAAATAAGTACCATATGGTCTCACTTATATGTATTCTTTAAAAAAAAATGAACTCATAGAAATAGAGAACACACCGCTGGTGGCCAGAAGGGTGTAGGCAATGGGTGCAATGGGTGAAGGAGGTCAAAAGGTACAAATTTCTAGTTATAAAATAAATCAGTCCTAGGGATGCAATGCAAAGCGTGGTGACCATAGTTAATAACACTGTATTGTATATTTGAAAGTTCCAAAGAGAGTAGTTCTTAAAAGCTCTCATCACGAGACAAAGAACAGTCTATAGCTACGTGTGGAGATGGGCGTTCACTAGACTTTTCGCGGTGATCGTTTTGCAGTATATACACATGTGGGATCATGCTGTGCACCTGAAGCTAATATAATGTTATATGCCGATCATACCTCAATGAAAAAATTGGCACATGAGTAATGAGCTCGTCTACGGCTAGAGCTTCTGAATATGTGTGTGGATCTGTGTGTGTGCATGTTTGCATATGCACTGAGAAAATTCCAGAAGAATCCACACATCACAGTGGAAGTGGAGAGAGTACAAGTGGAGTCTTGATCCTTCTCACGTGCTGCTTATCTCACGCTTTCTCTCTCCCACACTGTGCTGCTATGATTTTTATCACGAAAACACAAATTTCAGAGGAAACAAGGATTGTCACAGTGGGGGAAGGGGACCATGGTTGGTGCACAGAACAGGTGAGCAGTTGTTCTTTGGTGACCCCATGAAGACACCTCTCCCAGGAGTCAGCCTGGGGTCCCTCCACACCAAGCAGGGAGGCTGCCTGGTGGCTGGAGTCTCCCTTTTCCTTTCCGCGGCCTTTGGGAAGGAACAGGCTCCGGATTCACCCCAACAGAGTTCGGATCCCAGCCCTGCTCCTCGCGGGCTGTGTGACCTTGGAAAAGTCACTTGTCCTCTCCGCGCTTCATGCCCTCCTCAGGAAGATGGAAAGGGGGACTTACACCTCCCAGGTAGTTTGTTCTTCAACAACAACAACAGCAACAACAACAACAAAAAAAACTGTACCAGAGACTCTATGCCAGACATGGTGCTTTAACCCGAGACCCAGGATGAACAAAACAGATAAGGTCTCTGGATGGTGGTGCTCATGTCTGATGGGAGAAGCCGATGGGAAACAAGACCAAGGGAGATGGTGCGGTGGTAATGAAGGAAATTAACAGAATGAGAAGCAGCAAGTGACCAAGGAGGCGATCGGGGAGGGCTGCCCTGTGGAGTTGACCTCTGAGCAGAAACCGGAGTGACATGGAAGAGTGAACAGTGAATAACGATCGCTCTTTGCCCCTAAAGCCACAGCAGGACTGTAAACACCCGGCACACAGTGAGGTAATCAAATGGCTTGAAAACTGTGTCATTCCTCCTTCCTTCCTCAGACATGCTGAGATAAACAAAGACAATAGAGGCAATTTCCCTCAATATCCATCCGGGAGGGAAGCAGGAACCAGCCCTGTAGGGAGATCCACGGTGGTGAAATGTGGCCCAACACTCAAGCTGGAAGCGGTCGTTCCATTTCAGTCGCCGTAATAAAGATCAGGAAACCCAGCCAGCCCCCAAAGCATGTCAAGGGCCAGACCCATAAGCTGGAGTTTCCAGCTTCTTGGCATAAGGACCAGGAGAACAAAGAAGCTGGCTTTGGAAAAAGAAGGCTGAAGGGAAACTTCAGGAAAGTCCTGGGGCCCCCAAATAGCTGCATCAACTTCCTCTGCACAGGACTTTAGGGGTGGTGCCAGCTCTGGAAAGTAGTCAGACCACCCCCACCGCTCCATCAGTGGGGGTCGCCATCAACAGCGATCATCCCTGGAGGGTAAAAGGCTATTTCTCATGCAAAAGCCAAGGAGGGGGGCCCCAAGGACATCACAGAAAAACAAAAACAAAACCAGAAGGGCGTGCAAGGGAACAGGCAGGACTTTGCCCCCCTCCCATTCTGATGTCTGCTTAGCCAGCAGACAAGGGAGCCACCCTGGTGCAGAGGAACTGTTGAACCCCCCTCTGCGGAGACATGTGGGGTGGACACCAACCCAGCTCAAGACACTGGGCTACCACAGGAGTCTTTGGCCGCCTCCCGACAGCCTCTTGGGGTCAAATGAGAATATGGCGTTGGGTCCGTGGTGGGCACCTGCAGGCAATCCGAGGAGATTACAGAAATGGTGTCCATTCTCTGCCAAAGGCTACCTCCACTCTCCGTGACAGTTAAGCTCTCTGGATTCCAGAAATAGCTACTCTTTGGCCCCATCAACCTGGCAGTGGTGGCGGCTCTCAGCTGATGCTAGCCCCAGGACGCTGCACTAGCCTCGACTGTTTCCCTTGGCCCTGCCCATAGCTTTGTAAAGGGCTCCGTCTTCCAGTCACCCTTATTTAACCACTTAAGGTCCCTGCCCATTACAGGGTTTAGCGACTTCAAGATACACACAGTCACACCCTTACACACACACACACCAATGCATCCACGCGTGCACACAGTGGCACACTTACACACGCACACTCACCGTGCACACACAAACACACATGCACACAGATTTACACACATGCTCCCATCCATGCACCCAATTACGTGGAGACACTCACATACACACACCCTCGCACATGCATACACACAGTAGCACGAACGCACACACAGTCACACATACACTTAGACACACACAGGCTCACACACATGTTGAATTAATGGATAGCAGAGGCCAGGCCAGAGCCTGTTGTCCTCAAAATTTCCAGCAGAGGGCGTCGCCCACACACCCAAGAAAGGAAAGAGACCCAGAGCAGTGAGTGACAGCAGGCTCGCGTCCTTTAGAATCAATACACGCAGGTGCAGCAGAGTCCTGGGGATCCATGGGCTTCATGCCTCTCCTCCTCCCTCTCTCATTAATTCACCGTCACAGTCCTTAGCAGAAACTCAAAGCCTGTTTGTAGTGTAAGAGGAGACATTGAACACAAGTAGAGCTCACTCTTTGGAGGAGTTAGCTGCACGATGGAGGGAAGAAATGGTTCATCAGTGGGAAAGTGGGTCAAGGGAAGGGAGTGAGGAAACAACAACATTTTCTGTGTTCCAATGGGAATTACCTAATAGAGTTCAGGATACATGATCAATATACAAGAATGTATACAGAAGATATTCTACCTAGAATATAGAACATAGACATTCTATTTCTATATTCCAGGAATTAGAAAACTATGGTCCATGGACCAATCTGGCCTGTGGCCTGTTTTCGTATGGTCTATAAGCTAAGAGGTGTTTTTATATTTTAAGAGGACTGTAGGGGGCACCTGGGTGGCTCAGTCGGTTCAACGTCCGACTTTGCTCAGGTCATGATCTCACGGTCTGTGAGTTCAAGCCCTACATCAGGCTCTGTGCTGACAGCTCAGAGCCCGGAACCTGCTTCAGATTCCCTGTCTCCCTCTCTCTCTCTGCCCCTCCTCCGCTCACACTCTGCCTCTGTCTCTGTCTCTGTCTCTCCCTCTCTCAAAAATAAGACGATTGTAAATGGAGAAGAGGGGCAAGAGGAAGAGGAGATCCTGAATGGGATGTGCAAAGCCTAAAATGTTTCCCATATGGTCCTTTGCAGAAAAAGAATGCCAAATCTCCTGGATAGAAGCAATAAACAATTGGAACAATATTTTCACATACCCATTTTAAAGTATTATGCACCAGAAAAAGTGAAATACTGAGGTATAAATCTGACAAAATGTGTTCCAGATTTCTATGAAGAAAATTTTAAAACACTGGTGGAAGAAACCCAAGAAGGCCCAAATTCATGGAGAGAGAAGCAATATTCATGGATTGAAAAACTCCACCTTGTGAAGGTATTCAGGCTCTGCAAATTGATTTATAGATTTGAAGAAATCACAACCCTAATCCCAGCAGGACTTTTTGTAGAAATAGATAAGTTGATGATAAAATTTACATGAAACTGCAAAAGACTTAGAATAGCCAAAAATTTCTTGACAAGGAAAATTTTAATGGAAGCTTTGCATTGGTTTGCATTTCCCTAAGGTCTAATGATGTTGTCCATCTTGTCATGCACTTATTAGACAACGAAAGAGCATTTTTTAAACAGAAGATGACGTGTAAATGTAAATGCACATTTTAGATGTAAATATAATTTTTACTTGCATAACATTACATATGAATACAAGCTGGAAGTATACGTGAGAAAATATGAAGGGATTATATTGACTTGTTGGAATTATGGATATAAAAATGATTTTTATTTCTTACTTTTTCTTCTTGGTGTTTTCTTCTAGGAAGACGTATTATTTTGGGGCACCTGGGTGGCTCAGTCAATTGAGCCTTTGACTCTTTTTTTTAGGACTAATTATTTTAAGTTTACTTATTTATTTTGAGAGAGACAGAGAGAGAGTGCAAGCAGGGGAAGGGCTGGGGGGTGGGGGGGGACAAAGGATCTGAAGTGCGGGCTCTGTGCTATTAACACAGAGCCCAATGTGGGGCTTGAACTCATGAACCGTGAGAAGGTGGCCTGACCTGAAGTCAGATGCTTAACCGCCTGAACCACCCAGGCGCCCCAGGAGCATCTGACTCTTGATTTCACCTCAGGTCATGGTCACAGGGTAGTGACATCAAGCTACGTGGGTTCGCTCTCCCCATCCCTCTGCCTCTCACTCCACTGGCGCTTTCTTTCAAAAAAAAAAAAACAGATGTATCGTTTTGGGAATATGAAAAAAAATTTTTTGGTTTATTTATTTATTGGGTGTGCGGGGGGGGGGGGGCGGGGAGAGGAAGAAGGAGAGAGAATCCCAAGCAGGCTCCGCGCTGTCAGTGCAGAGCCCAACATGGGGCTCGAACCCACGATCCTTGAGATCATGACCTAAGCAGAAACCAAGAATTGGACGCTTAACCCACTGAGCCACTCAGGCACCCCAATGGGAAAAGTAATTTTAGTTAAGAACTCGGCAAGAAAAACATGTTATTTTCAGCTTAGAATATACTAAATATTTATTCATTTAAGGTTGCAATGTTCCTTTCTTATTTTGCAGTCACTAGGCCTCCTGGGCCCCCCATCTGTGGGCCCAGAAAGGTTTGGAGGCCCTGGACTCAGTAGCCCAGGGCAGGTACTCCTACAGCCTGAGAGGAGGGAGTCCCGGATGGCCGTTGTCCGAGGTGCTGAAGGAGGCCCTTCCGCTCCCATCCCCCACCCCCCACCTTCTTTTCTCTCTTGGGACCCTCGTGACCTCCACCTCTTGAAACACGTAAGCAAAAATGAAGTCCGGATCATGCCTCTTTAGACGGATTTTTTTTTTTTTTTTTTTAGTACCTAGCTTCAAGGCCAGCTTGGCATCAAAGGCCCTTGAAGTTACTCAGAGGTAACTATGGATATTCAGAACTAACTGGATCTTCTTTTTTTCTTTTTCTTTTGATTTAAACATTCGTTATTTTAATCTTTTATAATTTACGTCCAAATTAGTTCGCATATGGTGCGACAATGATTTCAGCAGTAGATTCCTTAGTGCCCCTTACCCAATTAGCCCATCCCCCCTCCCACAACCCCTCCAGTAACTCTCAGTTTGTTCTCCCTATTTAAGAGTCTCTTCTGTTTTGTCCCCCTCCCTGTTTTTATATTATTTTTGTTTCCCCTCCCTTATGTTCACCTGGTTTGTCTCTTAAGTCCTCATATGAGTGAAGTCATATGATATTTGTCTTTCTCCGACTGATTAATTTCACTTAGTATAATACCCTCCAGTTCCATCCACATAGTTGCCAATGGCAATATTTCATTCTTTTTCATTGCTGAGTAATACTCCATTGTGTATATATATATATATACCACATCTTCTTTATCCATTCATCCATCGATGGACATTTGGGCTCTTTCCATATTTTGGCTATTGTCGAAGGCGCTGCTATAAACATTGGGGTGCATGTGCCCCTTTGACATAGCACACCTGCATCCCTTAGATAAATACCCGGTAGTGCAATTGCTGGGTTGTACGGTAGTTCTATTTTTGGTTTTTTGAGGAACCGCCATACTCTTTTCCAGCGTGGCTGCACCAGCTTGCGTTCCCAACTAACTAGATCTTCTAATGATATATTTCTTCACAGAAGATTGTCACATTTCCCAATACTTAAATTTAACTTTTGTGACTACAGCCTTTTAAATGTTAGAATGCGATGCAAAAAGAAGAGAGTACTTACCACCTACTGATTGAGTGATGTTGCACATGTTGCTTATTCAGTCTCTCCATCAGTGTAACAAGGTGGCTATAACTGTATGGTAACAGAACACAGCCTCAGAGAGACCAACAATTTCCCCCCACCCAAACAGCTAGTGAATAACAGACTGTGATTGTGACCTTGGCAGTAAAACTCCAAGGTGCCGTGGATCCAGGGTCATCTGAACCTAATTGCATCTAGTTATCTGTCCCACCTTCCTTGAAGAGTAGTCTTACCTCCTTGATCCAGGATGAAGCTGCAGGTCCCCACATCCCCCCAAGATGCAGCAAAGAAGAAGGGGGAAACTGGACAGAGAGAGTGTCTACCTCTCCATAAGGAGAGCTTCTAGAATTACCAGGTACTCTTTGACTTTTCCTATGGGACAGGGTATAGTCATTTAGCCAATCTAGTTTCAAGAAAAGCTTTCAAATGCAATCTGTATTTCAGCCTGCCGTGCACCTAAACTAAAAACTAAGGGTTATAGGAAGGCAAAAATGAATATGAGGATACACAGTTAGCAGTCTCCAGCACAGTCCATCCTGTTGACAAAACATCCAATGTGTACCCCGCTCTCTAAACCAGGAACATCCCCAGGGGAGTCGATCTCAAAGGCCACCTGCTATGTCCATGTAGCCCAAATTCCAGGATCTCTGGGGGATGTGCTGTCCCCTCCCTGAAACCCTGATGTGAGCTTTTATGGTCCAGAAATCTATACACTTAAAGGCAATCATCGCCCTGAATACGTTCAACAGTAGAGTGAAAACTGGATCATCACCATTTAAAATTCCAACTGAGGGGTGCCTGGGTGGCTCAGTTGGTTAAAGGTCCTACCTTTGATTTTGACTCAAGTCATGATCTCACAGCCGTGAGACTGAGCCCCATGTTGAGCCCTGAGCTGGATGTGAAGCCTAAGATTCTCTCTTTCCCTGGTCCTCTGCCCTTCCCACACTTGCACTGGTTCTCTCTCTCTCTCTCTCTCTCTCACACACACACACACACACACACACACACAAACTAAAACGAAAGGGATAAAATTCCAACTGAGACTTCGTGTTCCATTAATGGCAAGCTAGGTTATTGGGATTAACCTTTCAATTTAAAAAACCACAACTCTCATAGCTGGATACTTTTCCAATTACTTTTTTTTAAGTTTACTGATTTATTTGAGACAGACAGAGACAGTGCAAGTGGGGGACGGGCAGAGAGAGAGAGAGAGAGGGAGAGAGAGAATCCCCAGCAGGCTCCCCGCTGCCAGCACAGAGCCCCATGCAGCCCTCAAACCCACGAAACTGTGAGACCACGACCTGAGCCAAAACCAAGAGTTGGACGCCTAACCAACTGAGCCACCCAGGTGCCCCCTTTTCCAATTTCTTAAATGCATACATGACCTGAAAAAACAGTAAAGAATTACAAACATGCCACTCAAGGGGCACCTGGGTGTCTCAGTCAGCTGGGCGTCCGACTTCGGCTCAGGTCATGATCTCACAGCTCATGAGTTCAAGCCCTGCATCGGGCTCTGCTGACAGCTCAGAGCCTGGAGCCTGCTTCCGATTCTGTCTCCCTCTTTCTCTGCCCGTCCCCTGCTTGTGCTCTGTCTCTCTCTGTCTCTCAACAATGAATAAATGTGGGGAAAAAATTGTAACAAAGATGCCACTCAAATGAAAAAAGAAGCCTGGGGGCTCCTGGGTGGCTCAGTCAGTAGAGCATCTGACTTCGGCTCAGGTCATGATCTCACGGTCTGTGAGTTTGAGCCCCGCATCAGGCTCCGTGCTGACAGCTCAGAGCCTGGAGCCTGTTTCAGATTCTGTGTCTCCCCCTCTGTCTGACCCTCCCCCGCTCATGCTCTCTCTCTCTCTCTCTGTCAAAAATAAATAAACATTAAAAAAAAGAAAAGAAAAAAGAAACCTGGAGTTAAGGAGCATGAATTATACTTTTGCGCTGGAGCGAGTCAGGGAAGTGTGAAACTGTTTTCACGGCCTCACGGCCAGGGGAGAAAAAATCAAAGCCTAGAGTGACATGGGAAAGAAAAGTTGTAAGAAGATCCTCCTTACATAGCTGGAAGCCTCCAGGAGCTACACTGCTCAGGGGGAGAAGACACCGGCAGAGGGGACTGCAAGTGTGACCTCTGCTGGAATTTAAACTGCCTTAGTGATCTTGGCACCACAAGCCTTGAATTCCATTTAACATCATCCTTGACCAGCAAGGCTCGAAGAATGCCTCCTAGAGAAAGCTACCTTCTCCAAGTTCTACACATGTTATTTCAAATATGATAATGGATACTCAAGCAAAGATAAGCAGGCACACGCGACCACTAACCCTACCAGTGAAAACTAGCAAAAACAACAGACCACATAACGGATACAATGATTGCAATGATCAGACACACAGGAGAGCGCATCTATGTTTGTTTCAGTGAACATAGTGACCATGGAAACATAGTGACGGATTCTGGGGTAAGAAAAGTTTGGGTATATTAGATAGGAACAGAGGTCAGAGTGGCCAGAGAGTAGTGGCACTATGGGTTCTCCACTGTGACCCTGAGCTTCAAACATGCCCTTCAGTCAGTCTCTAACGGTGGTCCCTCTCCTACTCAAACACCTTCCATGGCACCCAATTGCCTACAGGATAAAAGCCCTTATTGGGCTGTGGGAGAACCCGCAATCAGCATGGCGGGGGGAGGGGGGGACCATGGTCAGCTGGAATGGCTGCCAGGGTCTTGCGCTCACACACCAGCCTCCCCTCCACCCCACCCCTCGTCCTCCCCCTCCCACTGCGTTCCCGCAGGTCCCGCGCGCCCCCTGCTGGCTGTCAGTGGCGCCCCGGCAGAAGAGACCACACAGTTCTAGTCCTGGGAATCCGCCAGGGGGCGTGTGTAGGGACGGGGTGGATCCCAAGCCAGGGGGAGCTGGCGGGTCACTGGGGGCCCGCGCTCAGCGGCTCCACCCGCAGCCAAAGCCCGCCCTCGGCGCGCAGGATGAGCTCCGGCTTCCTGCGGGGCTCCTCCTTGTCGGGCAGGACCCGAAAGCGCAGCAGCGTGAGCGCCAGGACCACCTTTATCTCGGTCAGTGCGAACGTCTGCCCGATGCAGTTCCTGCGGGCGGCAGTGGGAACTCACTCGCCAGGGACCCCAGCAGGTCCCGTCGCGCCCCGAACCTGGCCCGGGACCGCCAGCCCCGCCCGCAGGGATACCGGAGGGGACTAACCGTGCCCGGGACCCCCATATGGGGGTCCCTGAGCTTGGCTCAGATCCCAGCCCTGAGCTCCCAGACAGAGGGAAGGGGCTCTGAGCGCACCGCGGAGCCCTCCTTGGACCCAGCCACCCCCCACTGCCCAGGCCTTTACCCCCAACCTCTGGAGGAGGGGAGAGAAGGAGAACCATCCTCAACACCCCCTTTCCCGCCCCCACAGCCACGTCTGGGATCTCAGGCCCAGGCCCCTGCCCTCACCACCTCATCCCCACCTCCGATGCCCACTGTGCTCACCTGGGTCCCGCGGAGAAGGGAATAAAAGCCAGGGAAGACCTTTCCTTGATGTTTTCTGGGTCAAAGCGGAAAGGACTGTATACCTGGGGGCGGAGAGAGGCGGGACTGTTGGACGGGGTTTCTCAGGACAGCCGGCTTTGGAGACACAGGTGTGCGTTTCATGGAGGGAGCGATTTGCCAGGTCAGAACCCTGAGCCCTCCCTTAGGCCCCGCTAGGGAAGTGGCCAAGCATGAGGGTGGGTGGAGGGGAGGGAGGGGGAGGCAGCACCTCAGGGTCTGGCCACACGGATGGGTTGTGGTGGATCCCGAAAATACTAAGGAGGCAGATAACACCTGTGGGAGGGGAGGGGCCAGTCAGGAAGTGTTTCACCTCTTCCTGCCCGCGAGGCTCCTCCCCCTGGTCTTGTGGGCACCTTTGGGGATGACCCGGCCATCTGGGAGCACGACATCCTGGGTACAGCAGCGGGAGATGGCTGCGACCGGGGGGTGCAACCGCAGACTCTCCTTGATGCACATGGTCAGGAAAGGCAACTGGGCCAGGTCGTCCCTAAGGAAGCCCCCCAACGATTAGCCAGGGATCGAATCACACTCCCGCAGACCTCCAGCTGCTCCCCGGATTCTGTGTCTCCCTCTCTCTCTCTGCCCCTCCCTGTTCTCTCTCTCTCTCTCTCAAAAATAAATATTAAAAAAAAATTTTTTTAAGTATTTCTGAACAAAGCCCAACATTCACACAGTACCTTTAAAAGTTAGAAAGTCTAAAGTTATACAATTTATTTAAAAAGGAAAAAAATCTCTTTGCTGGACTTACCAGGTTATTTCAACAAATAAAAGGCACCCTCCTAGGTGGAATACCTAATATAATGGTGTGGATTCTTTCTAAGTTAATTAATGTATCCAATGCATCCAATTAAAATCTAGTTGGTGTTTTTGGAGCTTAGCAATCTTATTCAGTTTGAAAAACTTAAAGTTAAAAATGTATGTCGATTTAAAAGACCAAAAAAGAGAATCCATTCACCTGATATTAAGACCCATTACAAACGTATGGTGATAATTAAAAAATTAAATTAAATTAAATTAAATTAAATTAAATTAAATTAAAAGGCAGCAAACCACTGTTGCAAGAACAGGAAAACAGACCCACAGAACAAGATAGAGAGCACAGAGACAAGTAGGTGAATAGGTGAAAACGTAGCATCTGGTAAAGGAGGCCCCACCACCCCCAGACAAGGGATGGTTCAGACACAGACATAGACACCCCCACAGTCGCACCAACACACACTCCAAAAGAACTGAAGCATCATGCACTCTACATATAAGATGGGGTCTTCTCTTACACGTGAAAGGTAAAGAAATAAGTTTAAAGAAGATGTAATATAGAAGACACTTCTGTTACCTATGAGTAGGAAAGAATTCTTAAAACCCCAAAACATAAACCAGAAGACAAAAAGAAAGGAAATGAAAGAAAGAAAGAAAGAAAGAAAGAAGAGAACAGAAGAGAAAAGAAAACATATTCACAGAATTAAGGATTTCTGTTTAACAAAACACTCCATTCAATGCACCAAATTAACATTCAGATGAGAGATTCACAGAAGATAGTTGCAATAAATATATGGATCTAGAAGAATATCTTGAATAGACAAGGAATTCCTACCAATCAACAAGAGAAATGGCAGGCGACTCAAAAGAGTAGACAAAGGACATGATCTAGAAATTCATGGGAGCTCAAACTCAGAGATTTAAAACATGAAGAGATGGGGCGCCTGGGTGGCTCAGTCCGTTGAGCATATGACTTCGGTTTACATCATGATCTCGAGGTCCATGAATTCAAGCCCCGCGTCGGGCTCTGTGCTGAGAGCTCGGAGCCTGGAGCCTGCTTTGGATTCTGTGTCTCCCTCTCTCCCTCTCTCTCTGCCCCTCCCCCGCTTGTGCTCTCTCTCAAAACTAAATAAATAACCATTGAAAAGAAATAACTAAATAACACGTGAAGAGATGCTCCAAGTCGCCGATTACCAGAATGGAAATTATATAGCAATGGGATGTTACCTCATATGTATTCGAGGTGAGAATTAACAAGGTGGGTGATGGTAAAGCCTGGCTGAGGCACCGGGGTGGGGGGACCCCACGCACTGACAGTAAAGGTATGGACAGGAGCCACCACTCTGCAAGGCATCGGCATGGTCAAGGAAAGGCGATGTGTGTTTCATGACCCAGCAAGTTGGCTCTCAGCATAGAACCTGGAGACATTCTCAGACAGGTAGATAAAGACATGAACACCAAGGGGTTCATTGCGGTCATTAGATGGAAACCTTCTGGATATTTAGGTCCAAGGGACTAGAGAGGAACTTTCCATACGACAGTCCAAAGCAACAATCTAAATGTCCATAGAACCACGGATGTCTGACAAAGTCATAGTGTTATGTTTCTGAGAAAGATAAGAACCAGCAGCAGATCTGTGATATAACACAGATCTGTGAATTTTTAAATTTGTTTTAATGTTTATTTATTTTTTGAGTGAGAGAGACGGCATGAGCAGGGAAGGGGCAGAGAGGGAGAGGGAGACAGGGAATCCGAAGCAGGCTCTAGGCTCTGAGCTGTCAGCACAGAGCCCAAGGTGGGGCTCAAATTCATGAATCACGAGATCATAACCTGAGCCAAAATCAAGAGTCGGACGTCCAACCAACTGAGCCACCCAGGTGTCCCATAAACAAAATATTTTTAATAAATAAATCCATTACAAGAAAACGAACAAGTGTTACAGTTTAGCATTAGAATGGGAAGGGCCTTTCCAAGCATTAAAAAAAAAAAAAAAAAAAAAAACAGAAGCTATAAAAAAAAGTTAATAAACGTGACTCCAAATAAATGAACAAAAACTAAAATAAAGTCAAAAGTCAATCCAGGAAAGAATTTTTGCATAACAGAAAAGGAACTAATTTTCTTTATATGTAAAGAGTCCTCACAAATCAATTTTAAAATGAAAAACAGAAAAAACTCAAAGTAAAAAGGGCAAATTATGCAAATTGAAGCTTCACAGAAAAAGAAATATGCATGGTTCATAAACATGTGAAAATCGTGCTCAGTTTTACCCATTCTTAAAGTGATATTCATTAGGATAATGAAGTATTCTATTCACCTACCAGACTGGCAAGAGTTTTAGAATTTCATTATGCACACTGTCAGCAAAGATGCGAGAAAATTGTCACTCTCAAAATCTGTCTAGAGGAGTGGATTTGTCAAGAGCGATTACATTGTGAAAACTCAAATGGTCTTTGATTCAGCAATTCCACACCCAGAAATGTGTTCTGGAGAGACATCCTCACATGGGAGCAAAAATCAGTGTGTACATGGATGTTTGCTACATCATGTTTATTACAGCATAAGGCTCCAAACTATACAAATGACCCTCGGCAGGGGAATGTTTACGTAATTAGGGTACATCCATCTGATGGAATACTACACAGTTATCAAAAGGAGGAAATACAGATCACTAGTCCTATCAAGCACTGCAGGGTAAATCGGTACAGAGGTGCTGAAAGGCAATTCAGCAATATCTGTCATAACTGCAAATCATCACATAAACGTCCCCAACAGAGGGGTGAGCTGAATAAAGTGTGCGATTTACAATTAGAGAGGAGTCTAAAGCAACTGTTGAGAGAAAAGAGAAAAGAACGAGTAACCAAATGTGTGTGTGTTTCTATTAAAACCATTATAACTATAGAAATACATAGCTACAAGACCTTCTGAAAAGTCTGAAAGGACATATGACAAATTGATGTCCCTGGAGACCCCTCAGGCGACAGGGGATTGATTAGGCTTGGGGGGACAGCAACAAAGGTGGACCTAACCTTCTCTGTAGTGTTGCATTTTGTGCAAGGAAAAGAAAAAAAAGGACTTCTTCCCATTATGGATTTTGTAATTCAAAATTAATTTCCCAAAACTTACGTCTGGAGGGGAAAGGAAAAGATCTTGAAGTTATATTGTCAGTGTGCATGCCTGAATGCTCTGTGTTTTCTCTCAGCTGTGGAGAGAAAAGACTAGGCGCAAAATGAGAGAGACTGTGGGCACATGGGTGTGGGCAGAGATGATCACTGGAAGCACACCAGAGATCATCAAAGGTGGGGATGGGATTGGGGTGCTGGATAAGGCAGAGGCTTGTGTGAGGTAAGGAAAGTATTTAACCCTGTGCTCCTTTTGCAATATATACGTATATCAAACCCTCGTGGTGTATACCTTGTGTTGTATACACAGTATTTTATGTCAACTATATCTCAATAAACCCGAGATTGAAAAAAGACAAAGGCTTATTATATCCATTGTAAAGCATTTCCCACCATTTGAAGTGTTACCAAGGGCACTAAGTGTTTGAAGTTGAGAGACACACAAAAACACTTCTCCACTTCACGCAACTGCTGTACTGAGCCCAGCCTTGAAGTTGAAGGCACTACCTCCAAAGTGTTCAGTCCAACATCTCTTCCCCATTCTTCAGCCCTTGGCCCCAAATCTCCCTGGGACCCCCAGGCTCCACCTCATCTCCTCCAGTTTGCAGATATGTTTAATTCGAATATCTGACTTGTCTGTCCCCTGCTCAAACATCTCCCATGGCTCCCCACTGCCTTCCTATATTAGTCACGAATCTCCCTTCAAGAAAGAACTTGATGTCCAGCTCCAAGGAGTGCAGTCGGCTGACAGCCTCCAGTTAGAGGGCCTCTGGGCTCTGCAGCAGCATTCAAGCCAAGGCCACACTTTCTTGGGCAGGTCCCAGCCACTGAGAGAGCATGGTGGGCCCCTACTTTCTGATCACTTCTGCCCAATGTGAGACTCCCTCCCTGAGAGCAGTATCCCTGAACACTTTTATCCAATAAAATCTTTTATCCAATAGAATCTTTTATCCAATACTGGCTTCCCAGAGGACTTGAACTGACACCTTTGGAAAATCTTCACGTGGTTTCCAAAGCAGACCAAGAAGGGCTTCCATTACCAACTACCAGCTCCAGCCTCACTGGGAGCCTCACAGATGATTCACACTGTAAATTTCACAAGGATCCAGCCACGTTTACTTCCTCCCAAACACGCCAGGCCCACCGCTGCATGCCGCCATCAGGGCCTTTGCCCAAACTGTCCGTAAGGCCTGGAGCACTGTCCACTACCCATTCCCAGAGAGCTGAATTCATATTTGCTTCTTTGCTACCCAGCCTCACCCCCTTCTTTCCTCCATGATCCAGCCTTGACCAAGTAGGACTTAAAGGGGACTGGACATGGAGTTGAGAAGGAGGGGCAGTGTAGACATGTTTACTGAACCAAGCAATGGGTAACTTTTTTACCTTCAAGGACTACTTGTGAATCCCTGGAATAGATAGTAGGTGAGAATTAGATATAAGAGCAAAAATTAAGAGCAGGGTTCTCTAGGGGAAATGTGCAACTTCAGGCAGAAAAGCAAGGGAGAGAAGTTCATTTACTGAACACACGCTGGATGGCATCTGTTCTACACACATTGTCACGGTTCTCCAAGCAGCCCTTGGAGGAGACATTCCCTGACCTGTCCCGCCCCCATTTACAGACGAGAAAGGTGGTACTCAGAAAAGGGAATTGGTTTTATTCAAGTCACATAGCAAGCAAGCAGGGCAATACATGTGGACACTCCAATCTTTCTGTTGCATAAGCCTGCTTTCCCCTGCTCTCCAGGCTGGGTACCATACCCTTGCCTCTGGGTTCTGCTCCTAGTCTCTCTAAGCAATAATGACACAATCAACAAAAAGTTCTTTCCCCTTCCCCAGCAGGGGAGCAGAGCCAATGAGAGGGGTTCCAGAACAGGACATGAGGACCTGCACTCACCATTCAATCTCTTTAGGCTCACGGTCCCTCAGGAGCTCTTGCACCTCCTGCCGACAGCGCTCCTGATACTCTGGGTGCTTCGCAAGGTTGTACAGGACCCAGGAGAGACCACTGGCCGTGGTGTCATGGCCTGAGAGGCAGCCAGACAGGCTTGGGTCTCTGGGCTTGTTCAGCACCAGAGGGTGGACAGCGCCCTTCATTAGGGCCCTCAGGGAGGTTGGGGAAGATGGGGTGGGATGGGGTGGTCCAGGGCCCACCTGCCAAGTCCCTGGGATTGGACAGACTCCTACCCCCTGCAGTCCCACACTGGGATGCTTACCCCCAAACATGAAGGTGTCAGCTTCAGCTCGGATATCCTCATGGGACAGTTCCTTCCCATCTTCATCCTGCAGAAAGGGCACGACCTCCTGAATCACACCAGCTCGAGGGCACCTGAGTCTCACCTGAAACAGTCCCTCAGGCTCCATCATCAAAGCAGGATTCGTCCCTCATCATCTCTAGAGCCCTATCCCGCAGGTTTCCCTGTCTCCAGCTTTCTTCTCCCAAGCAGCCTTCTACAAAGTCACGTCTAAAACTTATCCCTGACCTGTCTCTCCCTTCCTCAAGCACCTGCCATGGCTCCTCAGTACCCGCTGGGTCAAGTCCAAGTTCTCCCATCTGACTTTTGAAGTCAAGGTCCATTCTAACTCTTGAATTCTGATCCCAGGGAAGCCCACCTTGGCCAGCAGGAGCACATCAATGAAGTCCAAAGTCTTGGCCTTAGCCTTGGCCTTGAGGAAGTCATGGGAGCCCTCAGTAATGAGGGAGCAGCGCCTCTCCTGGATGATGGCATCTGTGAAGTTGTGCACCAGGTCACAAGCCCTGCGGAAGCGCCGCCCATCAGGGGTGAGGTAGTACAGCAAGTCCGGGTGCAGGAAGATCTGCCTCTGCCGTTTCACCACAAGGGCACTGAGCTCCAAGATGGCAGCAATATATTCACTGGGGCTCCTGAAGGGTCAGGCCATAGAGAACAGCTCCTTAACCCACGTGAGGCCCTAGGAGTGCCTTCCAACCAGAACCTCAGAAGCATGTCCCTACAAAACAGAGTGTCCTCCAGGCATGCTTCTCTCTCCACCTGCCATCTCTGTCAATGGAATCATGGCCCAGACCCTGGGAACACCTTGGGTATCACACTCATCTCTCTTCTGTCCTACACAGTATCTGCCCCTGCCCATTCCTCCTTACTTTCCCCCAAATCTGCCCCATTTTCGCCACCACATTCCAGCTGCTTCCTCCTCAAATTCTGTGTCTATGTGACAGTTGGTCTTCTCTAGAGTCCGATGTCCAAGAACAGCTCTGACCATGGCCTTCATCTGCTCAAATACCTTCCACCTTCCATCTCTGGAAACCTCAGGATAAAGCTCAGACCCCTTTGCTTCACGTTTCAATATCCTTAAGATTAGCCCCCCTGCCAACCCTCCAATCTCATTCCCAAGGTGGCACATGCTTTATTCATCCTAGTCCTGTTGGCCTTTATCAAGCATTTTTGCTTACCTGAAACCTTACCTTTCTCTTTCCCTTCCTTGTCCTTCTTTGTCTCACTCTGATCCATCTTCTCCAGGAAGTCCCATCTGACCGCCCTGGCCACCCTCCCTTCTCCACCGACTCCCTTGGGTCTACGGTTCATGTTCCCAGGTCCTGAGCAAGCACTCACTCCTGGCAATTGCTGTCAAAACTGAAGACACATTTCTGCAGACTGTCCAGGGTCATGAGGCTGATGTGCTCAAACATGTCCAATCGGGTGCTGCCCGCTGAGACTAGGCGCTTCCACTTGGCCTGGACAGAGAAAGGGGCACATCTGGGGCAGGAACCTACATCCCTTGAGCTCCCCTTCAGCCCCAATCACCAGGATGGACTCCCCAAAACCCAGGCTCCTGGTCCTCCACCCCAGGCACCCATCTCCAGGGAGGACCAGGCTTGGGTGGGAATAGAAACTCTTACTATTAAGACCCAATGGCTGGGGGTCAGGAGACCTCAGTGCAAATCCTGGCTCTGCTTCCTACACCCCTGTGTGCCCTTGGTCAACTCACTGCTGCCCTCTGGACTCCACCTGTCAAAGCTTCAGTAACAGTTAAGATGACTTGCTCTGTTGTCAGACAAACCAGGTTGGAATCCCAACTCCATTTATTAGCTCACTTGCTAGCTGTGTGAACGGGAGCATGCTCCCTAACCTCTCTGAGCCTCAGTTTCATCACCTGTAATGAGACAATAATCATCATCTCTACCTTATATATATGAAATTAGATAAGACAACGTGTGCAATAGAACTGGTGCATGAGGGGCGGTGGGGAGGCTCAGTCGGTTACGTGTCCAACTTGGGCTCAGGTCATGTTCTCATGGTTCCTGATATACACCAAGAGCTAAGTAACCATTAGCTCTCACCCTCATCTTCGTCATTATCATAGAGGTAGGCGACTGTTGCAAAAATGTCTCCATTTCTTCATCCCTCCCTCTACCTTCACCCTTTGCAATGAGGTTTGGCAGATCTTCCATTAGGAGGTAAAACCTCTTTCTCCAGCTCTTGAATTGGAGCTGGATGTGGGACTTGCTTCCGCCAACAGAAGAAGGTGGAGGTCCCGGTTGCCTGTTCTGAAACTAGGCTTCAAGAGGTACTGCATGTTTCTGCTTGTTCTCTTGGAGCCCAGGGTCTACCATGCGATCAAGCCTAGGCTAGCCTACTGGAAGATGAGGGACAAATGCAGGAGTCTGGTTGTCCCACCAAGGCCATCCTAGACTAGCCAACCATTAGCCAAGCCCCAAATGTGTGGCAGAGCTGAGCCTGGAAAAGCAGAGCTGTCTCCCAAACCCAGCCATGGCCACAGACACCTGAGTGATTCCAGCCAAAATAAGAACTATTCTCCGGACTCATCATCTTGCGAGCAATAAAACACAAATCCTTTCAACCTCATGAGTTTTAAGGTGCAGTTCAGTGAAGAAAGAGCTGCCATACAATCTTCATCATTAGTGTCTCAAGTTTCACAGAGTTTCAGTGAGGCAGATTAGAAGCTAACACCTTCCGAGCACCTACAATGTGCCAGGACCATGATTCCATTACATCATCTTGACCACCCTTTAAGAAGGGCTTATAATCCTCATTTGACACATGGGGAAACTGATGCTTGGAGAAGAAATAGAATGGCCCGAAAGTCATTTAGCAAAGCCAGGATTCCAGGCCACTCCCCTTTTCCCAAGGTTCCAGCCAGGAAAACCTTTCCCAAGGCCTTGGGAAGCCTTTCCCAAGGCTCCAGTGGGTTTCAACTCACATGCATGATGTCTGCACTTTTGTTGAAAATCTTCACATAGGATTTCAAGATTTCAAAGTGGAAGGCAGGTGTCAGCAAACGACGGTGGTGGCTCCACTTGTCACCAGCAGTCAGCAGGAGCCCATCCCCTAGTAGAGGCAGCCACGAGGAGTAGGCAAGGGCAGTGCTTTCCCCTGAGACCCCAAGGTTGTCCCCAACCTCCTTCACTTAACAGTTACTCACCCAGCCAGGGCCTCAGAAAGCTGTAGAAAAACTTATCCTTGGGCACGATGGTGGCTGGCAGGAGAGACAGATCATCAGGGGCCATAGAGAAGAGGCATGATGGGCTTTGGGTTGGGGGGTGGAGGATCCAAGCCAGGGGAATGCATACTCCCTCCAACCTCCATAGTGGGAACTGTATAGTGCAGAGTGGGGAGGTGAAGGGGGACAAGACCAGGCTGCAGCACAGAGCAGAGCAAAGGCAGAGCCCATGGACCTACCCCTAGGTACTTAGATGCTCCCGAAAATAAGGCACAACACACCCAACATGCCTTGATATGGCTCCTTGCCGGTCCGACATGTTCAAAACACCCAAGCACAAATCAGCACTCCACAAAATGCTTTAAAGGGACCTAGGACATTGCACCTGTCCCAGAACCCTCTGACATCTCCTGGGACTTCTGACATGGCCCCAACACATGGTAACGTGCCCTGACACGAAACAACATGCGTAACACACACTGGCCTCATACAGCATCCTCTGAATGGACCCAAGGACAATCTGACACGACCTCAGTGTGTCTCATAGACGGTCCCTGGCAGGACTTAAATATGGTCCCACTAATGTCCCAGACATGGCCCAGGTGTGACCTAGCCTTTCTCAGGATTCTCTTCTATCCCATAGTTATCATTAAGTGCTTAGGCTCAGGGGCTCCTCTGTCCTTAAGAGACCAAACAGTGTTGCCACCCTCAGATGCTGAGCTCCACCCACCACAAAGAGCTGCCACTGCTCCCTCGTGCCTCTAGACCAGCTCCCCACAACACTCTGGCCATCTCCCTACCCCAAATCCCCTTCCAACTAAAGGTCCCTCCTACCAGAGGCAGTTAGGGCAGCCAAGAACACACAGAAGTAAGAGAAAGCCTTCAGCATGCTATGTGACCTTGAGAAGTTATTAAGCCCCCTTGAGCCTCCGTTTCCTCACCCAAGAAATGCCCCCCTAGCAGAGATGCCAGTGAATGGACATCTGTGGTATCTGCCTGTCCATCCCCTTCTGGAACCAACACCTCGCTCCTCTTCCTCCTTCAGTCCAAGTAGCTAGGGAGGGTGGCCATGCCACTCCATCCTCCGTTCCAGAGCTGAACATATGACCCTAACCCTTAACAATCAAGTTGCCATGACTAGAGGAAGAATTGGTCCCTGTGACCCAAGCCAGGCCAATTTAAGAGAATCCTGCAACTATTTCTGGGTCTGCAGAGAATGAGCTCACGTTTTCATTGGGGTTGAGCTTCTTAGACTCATCTTTGTCAGCATGAGAGTGAAGCTGTCACCAAGGAACACAGAACTACAAGAGAAAGACAGATTCCCAATGGCACTGTTTGAAGACTGGATCCAACCACGCCTGAAGACAACATTCCTTCAGCTTTTCAGTCAATAGATTCCCTTTCTTCTCTTAGACCAACATTGCTGAATTTCCACCACTCAAAACTGAAAATTACTGGGAACCAGAGAGAGCCAGGGACCTGCCAGGGTCACCCAGCAGGTTAATGGCAGGTCTCCACCAATACTACCCACTTCCCTGCTCAACCTGGTCTGTCCAGAGGTGCGAAGAACTGGGAACAGGGACAAGGGAGTGGCTGGGTCGGGTGCTCCTGGGAGAGATACCTGGGGCCTGGAGCAGGGGGGCAACAAACTTGGGGTGGACGAACCGCAGAAGTGGGTAGAAGGGCCCCATCCACCACAGGTGAACATCACGGAAGCTGTAGCTCAGACTCTCCATGAACCTCAAGCCTTCTTCATTGTTCTTTACCTGGGGGTGGCAGGGTGGAGGAGGGAGACCAGGTCAGGCAGCAGCCCCAGAAGCTTACAACTTCCCACTGCATCCCCCCTTCTGCCTGCATTATTAGTCTACACCTCTTCATCTCACTAAGTCAGCTTAACTTTGTTGGTCTGTTTGTCTCTTTTTGTGTGTCTATCTATGTGCGTCTCCCTCTCCCTTCACTCTTACAATCTTCATATGTTTCTTTAGGTAGGTGATAGACATCCAGATGATAATAGCTAGATGATGGAGAGCTACATGATGATGATAGATAGATGATAGATAGATAGATAGATAGATAGATAGATAGATAGAGATAGAGAGATAGATAGAGATAGATAGATGATAGAGAGATAGATACAGAGAGAGAGAGAGAGAGAGAGAGAAGAGGGATGACAGATAAATGGGAAGATGGTTGTATGGATGCATGGACAGATGGACAGACAGACAGATAGATGGATGCATGGATGGATGGAAGGATAGATGGATGCATGCATGCATGGACAGACAGATGGATGGATGGATGCATAGATACATGGATGGATGGACGCTTGGATGGATGGGTGGATGGATGGACAGACGTATGGATGCATGCATGCATGCATGCATGGGTGGATGGATGAAGAGAGAAAGGAAAGAGATGAGAGATGGATGGGTAGATGATAGATGATATGTGTTTGTGTATGTTTCTTTTACATTCTCTGTATGTCCTGACTCCCTCACTTTTTCTCTGTATCTCTCTCTTTCTTCACCCCTATTTCTCTCTCCATCTCTCCCACTCCCCATGTCTGTGTCTCCTAACCTGCACACCCTCCATGGCTCCCCAGAACCCTAAGAATAAACCCCCTGCCCCTACACAGTCCTGCAGCCCCGCTGGCTCTGCTGTCCCCTCCACCTTCTCCCTGCCTCTCACCAGCATTGCTCTTTATGCACTCAACTCATGGTTGCTCAAAACCCTGGTGCTCGCAAGGCAGTGGGGTGGCTCAGTTGGTTAAGCATCTGACTCTATTTTTGGCATGGGTCATGATCTCACGGTTCGTGAATTCAAGAGCTGTACTGACATGTGGAGCCTGCTTGGGATTCTCTCTCCCACTCTCTCCCTCTGCCCCTCCCCCACTCATGCGTGTTCTCTCTCTCTCTCTCTCTCTCAAAATAAATAAATAAACTTTAAGAAAACAGGTGTTGGGCGCCTGGGTGGCGCAGTCGGTTAAGCGTCCGACTTCAGCCAGGTCATGATCTCACGGTCCGTGAGTTCGAGCCCCGCGTCAGGCTCTGGGCTGATGGCTCAGAGCCTGGAGCCTGTTTCCGATTCTGTGTCTCCCTCTCACTCTGCCCCTCCCCCGTTCATGCTCTGTCTCTCTCTGTCCCAAAAATAAATAAACATTGAAAAAAAAATTAAAAAAAAAAAGAAAAACAGGTGTTTGCTCTGTCCCCTCCAGGCCTTTGAGTGGGCTATTCCTCTCCACAGTATATATTTTCTCTTCTTTTCTTAAAAAATTCCTACCCAGGGCACCTGGGTGGCTCAGTCGGTTGAGCATCCGACTTTGGCTCAGGTCATGATCTGGCAGTCTGTGAGTTCGAGCCCCTCATCGGGCTCTGTGCCGACAGCTCAGAGCCTAGAGCCTGCTTCTGATGCTGTGTCTCCCTCTCTCTCTGCCCCTCCCCTCATGCTCTGTCTCTCTCTGTCTCAGAAATAAATAAAACATTTTAAAAAAATAAAAAAAAAATACCTACCCATCAGACCAGACCCCCTTCCAACAACTCCTTCTCTAAGAAGGCTCCCAGCCTACCCAAACAGCAGATGCCTTGCTTCCCCTCTGAGTTCCTCTTACCCCTGTCTCTCCGTCAGACCCACTCTGACCACACAGGATTGAGGGTGTCTCTAGCTCTACATGCCCAAGATTGGGGTTCCCCCAAGACAATACCTGGGACTGAGCCTCCCCAAGGACACTCCTGAAGCAGTGTCCAGAAGAAAGCAATGACCAAAGTCGCCCAAGAGCAGAAAGGACCTTGGAATCCACAGGGACCTCACAGAAGCCTGGCAGGGAGGGGTATGTGGCCCTCAGATGCTGCCACAGTGCCCATGGCCACATATTCCAGATGGGTACCTGTGGCATGATGACAGAGCAGGCAATGCCACGGTGGCAAGAAATGATGGGAGCCCAAGCAGATCATAAACCCTGCGAGTAGGCAGCCACCAGCTGAATTAAGACCCTCAAGCCCTGCTCTGTGAGGTGGACCTACAAGCAAGACAGGGGCCATCACCTCCGCAGAAGGAGCCACGGCAAGTTCCCCTGCAACCTCTGCCGTGGTTAGTGTGTCCAGACTCTGCATAGACGGAGGGGATCTCTGTTTCTTCATGCTCCTTCCCATGGGGACAGAGGGATCCCAGAAGACTCTCCATGTCGCAAGGGTCCCTCCCAGGACACAGGGAGAAGACACGCTCTCTGCCCCTAGAGAGGCCGACCTTGGCTTGAGAAGTCAGATCTTTCTTCTCCTGGGAGTCGTTCCAACCTCAGGGAGGTGCCCACAGGAACAGCAGGGTGGCCTCACGTTTTGTACTGGGGCTCGTTCCCATGTCCTGTCATGTCCTGGCCAGTCCACACAGCTCCCCCCCACCCCCGCTCCCCAGATGGTGAAGGTGTGCAGACCTTCCAGCTCTGACAGACCCCAGGACACAGGTGTGAGCTCTGCCCATCAGTCAGGAGGGCAGCTCCCACCTACGTCCTCTTCTGCCCACCAGCTGGCATGGTGCATCCCATCTGTCTGTCTGTCTGTCTGTCTATGTACCTGTCTATCTACCTCTACCTATGAACCTATGGACTACCTATGAACCTATCCCCTGAACCTATGGACTCCCCCATCAGCCGTGCCTTTTACAAATGAAGAAACCCAGGCTGCGTCTCCCAAAAGGAGAAGCAGGGGGGCTTGCCTCCCAGTGACGCATCTTCTCCAATCCCACAGGAAGCCCCATCCTGGCCTGACAAATACTTCCAGGTGCTCCAGACAGGTGAATACAAGTCATTTTCACTTTTGTGACTGTTCCCTGCTCCCTAAGAACTCTGAGGCATTTGAGGAGATTGACCCAGAGAGGGAGAGTGACTCAGCTGAGGTCACACAGCTGAGTGAAGAGTGACCAAGACCAGCCTCCATGGCCAAGCCCTCATAGGAGGTGTAGGAACTGTAATTTTATAACATTCCTGCTACCTCCATAACTTGCTGAGAAATTGCCAACACCCAGAATATCAGGTAACATTCAGGACAAGCTTAGGACATCCTGTTGTGTAATGAGCTGGTTTATAGGAGGGCAGGGGTGGAGCTGGCCCCTGTCCCTTTGGCATTGGATGACCAAGGGAGGTGATGGTAAGTTCATCCAAACCTAGAACAAGGCCTCCACCATGACATTATCAAACAGTTATTAAGTGCCAACTGTATGTCAGCTCCTGAGCCGGGCATTATAGATATCAATCCATCCCCAGTGCCACTGTCTAGTGAGAGAGAGAAAAAGAGAGATAATAAACAAATAACTGGACAATTAACTGTTTGAGTGTGAGCAGGACCAAGTCAGAGGTCAAGGTCCAGGGGGGGAAGTCAAGGGAGGCTCGTAGAAATTACACCTGAGCTGAAAATGCAACCAGAAAAGGAGGGATCGACCCAGTGGCTGCAGGAAGGGAAGCCCTTCCAGGCAAAGGAGCAGCACAAGCAAAGGGCCTGAGGTAGGAAGGGTTTGGCTCGTGGAGGAGAGAAAGCAGGAGCTTGGAGGGTCCAGGGTGTGCACAGGGCCAGGAGGGCAGCAGAGCCTGGCCAGACAACACGTGGTCTCTCTCTAGAATGATGATCAGTCTTACAGAATGGTTTTCAGCTGAGTAGTGGTGTTAACAGAAGTGAAATTTCAGAAAAACCTCTCCTGGGTCAAAGACAGAAATGACCACAGGGGAGACTGGGGCCGGAGAGCTGGAAGCTTATAATTCATTTGTGGTGGGAGTTGATGGCCCCCTTGGGAGTCAGAGCCCCCCCAGGTGAGGCAATGGCCTGGGGAGCCAGAGAAGAGGACGGGTGGGTTAGGACCCTGAAGGCTCCCCGCATGGAAAGGTGGGGTGAGGAAGAGCCAAGTGGAGACGGGGCTGGGTGGTGTGCGAGAACCCAGAAGACAAGGAAGTTCTGGACAGCTGCGGTGGTCAGCAGGGCCATTTTGCTTCCGGGGGGTGATGAGGTCATGGTCATGTCCTGGAAACATGACAGGGGTGGGAACCAGGCAGGAGTGGGTGAAGACGGGCTGATGAGATGCAGGCACTGAGTGAAATAGGTTTGGTCACGAAGGTCAAGGCCAGGGTGATTCCTTCTGCAAGGGGAAGTGGTCAACTTTTATCCCAGTTGGGCAATGGGGCCCGTTGATGTATCTTGGGAGTGAAAGGCAAGATCACAAAAAGGAGGCAGAAGAAAAGGGCGCACAGCCCACCCCTCTCCTCCAGCCCAGCGGCACCCCATGGCGGGAGAGGGGAGCAGAGGTCAGAACTGATTCCTGTGGGGAAGCCAAAGCCCAGAGAGGCGATGTGTTTGCCTGAGGCCAGCAAACATGGGCCAGGCAGGGAGTGGACCCTGCACGGTGGCCCCTGGCAAGATTGTGGGGACACCGGGGAACTTGGCTCTTTGCAGCCCTTCTCTGCTGTCCCAGACCCCAGCCCCACCCCAGGTCCCTGTTCCCCACCCCTGGGAAAGTGCCTCCACCCCGATGCCCCAGGCCCGTCCTGCCACCCACACTCACCAGTCCCAGGTGACCCCAAAACCAGCTCTGCTTCGGGGGCTGCGGGAAACACCGGAGGCGGCAGCAGGTGTCATAAAAGCTGTAGCTCCAGGCCAGGACGCGAGCCAAGAGCCAGGAGACCCCCACCAGCAGCAGGAGCAGCCATGGGGAGGCTGCCACCTGCCCGAGTCCCAGCCAGGACAGGCTCAGCTGCGGCATCCTGGAGGCAGAGATTGTCCTGAGGTGAAGACAAGGGCGGAAGGTGAGCAGCACAGCTCACAGAGGGAGAGGGCCCAGATTGGGAGGGACAGGGACGGGGAGGGGCAAGAATGGTGGGTGTTAAGGACTGGGCAAACAGTGGCTCAGAGAAGGGAAGAGAATATAGGGAATTCCAGAGGAGAGGCAGAGTGAGTGGGAGATATTGGGATGGAGGAGGGAAAAGAAGGAGAGAGAGAGAGAGAGAGAGAGAGAGAGAGAGAAGGGAGGGAGGGAGACTGATGAAGAAATACCCAAACAGAATTGGTGGGAGGTTGCCAGGAGCTCCAGTTACAAGGAAATCATCACCCCCCAGCCAGCTGGATCCCAGGAGCCACTTCTGCCTGGGGCAGTGCACCTCCCCACCCCAGACCAGAACATTCAGCTTTGCCAACCCCAGCCTGTCACCTTTTGTCTGGATGGACTTATTCCACCCAAGCTCCTCTGTCCTCCTCCTGGCATGTCTTTGTTCCTGGCCCCTGACCTCCTAACCAGGGGAGGCTGGGCTTAGCTGGGTCAGCCAATGCTGGCACACCAGTCTGCCTCCTCCCCACGTGGCAGCCGCCCAAGACCTGAAGACCGAGCCAGCAGGACACAGAGAGGAACAAGTCCAGGGTCACATGGTGTGGGTGTGGATCTTCAGAACTCAGCACCTCCCACATGGGTGGGGAGTTGCAGGGATGGGCAAGCTAACAGCCACCCCTGTTCTTTCAAGGCCAGCAGGTTGAAGCAGGGAAGAGCTTGAACGTGAGAGTTCAGGTGCCATGGGGGCACAGTCCGGCCAAGCCTAGTCCCAAAACATCTCTGGGGCTCCTCTCCATGTACGAGGCAGGTCAGAGGCATGCACCATTTCCCAGCGCAGAATCAGGAAGCCTTGGGCCTCCGGGCTGCACAGCCTGGCAGGAGTTCAAGTCCTGCCTCCAAGCAGCCTAGGGCCTGGGCTGACACAAGACCGCTGGGGGCAGAAAAAAGAAGCCCTTCTGGCTGGGGGTTACCTGCATCAGACTCAGGGGGTAAAGGGCCCAGTGGGAAGAAGGCACCTGGAGGCGAGGGGGTAAGTCTGCAGGGGGCCCAGACAGAGCTGGGAGACCCTGCACGCAGTTCTGTCCCTTCCCGGCCCTCTCTGGGCTCAGTCTTGCCTTCTGGGAAATGGGATGTCAGATGAGGGCCTGAGAGAGGACTCCTCTTGCTCAGATCCTGTCCTGATTCTGGAGTGAGGAATCCCCCCCACCCCGACCTAACCAGGTCTCCCCATGTCAAATCCCAAGGTGAGGGTGAGTTTGAAGGATGGGCCTGCTGAGCAAGAGGATTAGAAGGGACATTCCTCCTGCAATGACAGGATGTGTGCATTTCCTGTCCCTGACCCACACATTCCTTCCAGCCCTACCTGGTCCAGCTGCCGGTGGCCATCCTAGAGTTCCCTCCTCCTCTGCTGCACTGGATCCATGGATCTACTTGCTAACATTCCATCCAGAGGAGGGCCAGGGCCAGGGCCACATAGGTCTGGGGAGAAGCAGGAGGATAGAGGAGGAAATAAAGGTCCAGAGAAATTCCCTCGAGCCACACAGCAAAGTAATTCAATGTGACAGCACAGGGGAAGGTGAATCCTGGCACACAGTAGGTGCTCATTAACTACTCAGGGAAGAAAGGGACTTACGTAGCCCTGAGCTCTAAGAACTGACCAGTTAGAATGTAGTCCTTAGACCCTCAGTATTGGCATTACCAGCAGCATCTTGGACCCCTGCAGGATCTCAGGCTCGAACCCAGACCCACAATGACATGGCTGTAATTGCTTTGCTATTGTCCCCAGTAAGGGGAGGGATTTAGGTCCCGTCTCCTTGAATCCCACCAGGCCTGGGACTACTTAACCAGTAGCGCGTGGGAGAGGCTGGGCCCTGCCAGTTATAGGCCAGAAACAGGGCCAGCAGCCCACACTGACGTTTGCTCTTAGAATGCATCCCCTCAGAGCCAGGCTGCCATGCTGCAAGGAAGCCCAATCCACATGGAAGGACCCCACTCTTAGGCACCTCCGATTGACAGCCCCAGCTGATTTCCCAGCAAACTGCTAGCAACAACTGCCAGCTACAGGAAGGAGCCATTTGGACATTCCAGCCCAGGTGGGCCTCCAGATGAGCTCAGGCCCAGATGACGGTGCGGAACCAGCTGGCTGAGCCCGGTCACCATGCGGCGTCACAAGAAAAGATGAAGTGGTCCTTGCTTTAAGCCACCAAGTTTGGGGGACTGTTTGTTATACAGCAATAGATCATGGGGATACCAGCTGAATCAGAATTCATGTTTTCACCCCGTGCACGTCAAAGTTTGAGACGCACTGATGTAAGAGACCCAAGTCAGGCTCAGCAATGTACCTCCTAGGAAACTTAGCCAGTCTGTCCCTCGGTTTTTTCATTCGTCAAGCAAGGAGGAAAATCTCCTTGCTTACTGTGTGTCTATTGAGCACCTACTGTGTGCCAGGCACTATTCTAGATGCTAGGGATGCAGCAGTGAGCAGGGCAGACGTCATCCCTGCTGTCAAAGGGTTCATATCTAGTGGGGAGACAGTTCATATCTTGTTGGACTGAACAAATGATCAAGAATGTATCAGACAGTGATTGTGACATGAGGGCTTCCAGGGGGAGGTGACCTTTGAGCGGGTCCTGAATGAAGAGGGGGAGTGGGAAGTGTTGTTGAAAGGGCCCCACAGTCATGGGGTAATATGCCCAGCAGTGGGCACAAGTGAGTATGGCTTTATTCCATCGACACCCACACTGTGATTGCAGTCGACACGCCCTTCAAGGAGCCAGCCAAGGTGGCAAAATTTGTTCCGATATTCAGTCCAGAAGCAGGTATTGAAGACTGCTCCACTGCATCCGAGGACTCAAAGCCCAACAGGCCTCTGTGGTCGTGGAAGGATAGGATCCATCCATCCAGGACTCCTCACATCTTGGATCGGGTGACAGGAAGCAGAAAGGAAGCAAGAGACCCAGTGTGGGAGGCAGGAAGCCTCAAGTGGGGACTTTCTGCTCTGAGTCAGAGGTGGTTGGAGTGTCCCCAGTGGTTTCTCATCCAACAAGGAATGTCTCAGCTGCCAAATGACACAAGCCTGCCTTATGGAATGGCCCCCAGCCAGCGTTGGAGGGAGGGGAGCCACACACAGAAAGGCAGAGGCTGGCTGTCCTTCCACCCACACCCAGAGTCAGGCAGTGGACAAGTGTGTGTCTGACCAGAGCTGGCAGTCACTGTGAGTCGCCAGGCTCAGGTGCGGCCCGTCACCCCTCTGAGCGTCAGTCTTCACATCTGTAAAATGGGCTTGATAAAACCTCAGAGAGCATTGCAAGCATTCTATCAGAAACAGGCCGAGAGGATAGGAGAAAGTACAACTCTGAGTGATATGTGAATAATGTCCCTGTCTACATATAAAATTATGAGCGTGTGTGTGTGTGTGTGTGTGTGTGTGTGCACGCATGTTTGCATGTGCAGCGAAAAAGTTCCAGAAGATTCCACACATCACAGTGGAATTGGAGAAAGTGGAATTGGAGTCTTTACCCTTCTAACTTGCTACTTGTCTCAAATAATTTCTCCCTCCCTGAGCTGCTATAACTGTTATCACCAAAATACTAAAAGGATTTGGTGCAGCGGGGGGCACATAGTTGGTGCACAAAAGAGATGAGCAGTTTTTCTTTTGTGACACCATGAAGACACCTCTCCCAGGAGTCAGCCTGGGGTCTCTCTACAGCAAGCATGGAGGCTGCTTGGTGGCTAGAGACTCTCTTTTCCTTTCCTCGGCCTTTGGGAAGGAACAGGTTTTGGATTCAGCCCAACAGAGTTCAGATCCCAGCCCTGCTCCTCACTGGCTGTGTGACCTGGAGCAAGTCACTTGCCTTCTCTGAGCCTCATGCCCTCCTTGCTAAAACAGAGAGGTGGGCTTATACCTCCCAGGCAGTTCATTCTTGAACCACGAACTGTACTTGGGCATTTACTCTGTACCAGGCACAGTGCTAGGACCCAGGACCTGGGATGAACAAGACAGATGGGGTCTCTGGATCATGATGCTCATGTGTGACGGGGGAAGCCAACGGGAAACAAGACCAAGTCAGATGGTGGTGGCAATGAAGGAAATTAACAAAGTGAGACATGCTAGCAAGTGACCAAGGGGGCTATTCAGACGCGGCAATCAGGGAGGGCTGCCCTGTGGAGGTGACCTTTGAGCAGAAACCTGGATGGTGGGGAGGCGCAGTCCGTGCATGAGAACCACTCCCTGAAGCCGTGCCAGAGCTGCCAAGGCCCAGCACAGCGTGGGGCACACACTTGTCTTCCTTACACATGCTCATTCTTGCCCCCATCCTCGGACGTGCGGAGACACTCAGGGCTGGAGGGGCTCCTGCGATGGGGTGGTGGCGGCAGCAAGTAGCAGCTCAGCTGGAGCCCCGTGATGGTTGGGGAAATGAGCCCAGAAGCCGGCGGCGTTGAGGTTTTACTCCATGTAATTGAGAACTTGAAACCGACAGGGTTCTGAAGGCGTGCTGAGGGCAGGACAGGCTGGCAGAGCAGCCCGATTCCCAGTCCAGGCGGCAGAAGTGGCCTGGGAGGCAGAAAGCCTTAGAGGAAAACTCAGGAAAAGCTCAGAGCGCATACAACAGCCAGGAACAACCACGAGGGTATTGTCGTGGGCATTGAACGCACTGATATCCTCCCCCTCCTCCCCCCTGCTCTCTCCTCTCCCTCCTTCCCCTCTCCCTTCCCCCTCCAACTCTCCCCTCCCTCCTCCCTCCTCCTCCTCTCCCCACTTCCTTCTCTCTCTGTCTCCCTCTCTGATTATTGGGTGATGATTGCTCACAAAAACTAGTCTAGCCACCACCAACACCCCAAGCCACAGAAGAGAGACTTGGAGAAGGGACCCTGGAGCAGTGTAATGTCATAAAAAGAGACATTTGCTGGGCACCTGGGTGGCTCCGTCGTTAAGCATCTTGGGCTCAGGTCAGATTTCACGGTTCATGAGTTCGAGTCCCACATCGGGTGAACACGAGCCTCGCTTCCGCTGAGCTCCGTGTCTCTCTGTCTCTCTCTGTCTATCTCTCTCTCTCTCTCTCTCTCTTTCTCCCTTTCTCTTTCTCTCTCCCTCTGCCCCTCCTAGGATTCTCTCTCTCTGCCCCTCGCTCATTTGTGCCCTCTCTCTCTCCCTCCCCCCCAAAAAAGAGAGACCCTTTGCCCCCTCTCCTCCCCATGTGGTAGATCACAGATTGCAGCAAAGGCTGTGCTAACCCTTCCTTGAGAGGCTGCGATGATCAATTTTTCGTGTCTGCTACACTAGGCCCCCGTACCCAGCTATTTACCTAAACATTTACTAGGTGTTCCTGTGAAGGTGTTTCGTAGATAGAGTTAATACCTATGATCAGCTGACTTCAAGGAGTCAGTTACACCACTCCAATGCAAATGGGCTTTGTGCAGTCAGCTGCAAGGCCTCAGGAGCAAAAATTGAGAAAAGAAATTCTGCCATGAGCTGCAGCACCGATCCCTACCCGAGTTTTCAGCCACCGCCCCACAGACTTCATGCTCGCCAGCCCCCTAAGTCTCACGAGCCAACACCTTAGGATAAATCTCTCTCAATAGACAGATGCTATCCTGTTTCTCTGGAGAACACCGACTGACAGAGAAAAAGAATTCCCTTCACCTTGAACCTGAGCTGTCCTCAGTGACTCTGGGGACTTACGAGTCTAGGTCGTGAGAAGACTTCCAGCTGCCTTGGAATACACCCTCCTGGATTCAGCTGCCATGTTAAGAGGAAGCCCAAGGGTCGCCTGGGCGGTTCCGTCAGTCAAGCATCAACTTTGGCTCAGGTCATGATCTCACAGTCCAGGAGTTCAAGCCCTGTGTCGGGCTGTGTGCTGACAGCTCAGAGCCCAGAGCTTCGGATTCTGTGTCTCCCTCTCTCTCACTCTGTCTCTCTCTCAAAAATCAATGTTAAAAAAAAAAACTTTTTTAATAAATAAGGAAAATAGAATGGTGGATTTGGGGCACCTGGGTGGTTCAGTCGGTTAAGCATCCGCCTCTTGATTTCGGCTCAGGTCATGATCTCACAGTTCATGAGTTCAAACCCCTCATTGGGTTGTGCATTGACAGTGCAGAGAGTGCTTACGATTCTCTCTCTCCCTCTCTCTCTGCCCCTCCACTGCTCGTTCTCTCTCTCTCTCTCTGTCTCTCAATAAATATTTTTTTAAAGAAGACATTTTTAAAATGGTTATGTGTACAAAAATGTATGTACATTGGAAAATGTTCACATTTGCAATTTTTTTCATACTAAAAAAAAAAAAATTCACGCCAAACTGCTGGTCTGGGGGTAGGGAGCGGAAGCCGCAGTGGAAGAATTTCCCTTTTAAATTTCTATGCTTGCATAAACAAAAGCATAATTAAGTTTCTACAACTGCATTTTTTTTTTACCTCAAGCCAATGTAATACTTGGAGAGAGAGGTGATAAATGAATAAACTACTTACAACACTGCCTGACTCACAAGTACCAAGTATGTGTTTGCTGTTATTTCTCTTATTTTATGACAGATCAAGGGCATGAGCATCAGCCAGGAGCATTGGGTGTCTCTGGGACACATATCAGGGACCTTACTGGTTGTGAATACCACCCAGTCCCCCACTTCATTCCCTTAGTCCTTATCAAGCAGGAAGTTCTCAGGGGACAGCAAGTGCCAGGGTCACGTGGCCATGGTCAAAGCCCACTTTTGCCATTCTCCAGCTGTGTGACCTTAGGCAAGTGACTTGCCCTCTCTGAGCCTCAGGTTCCATCTTGGTAAGAACGGCATAATAATAGACTCGTGGGGGGGCGCCTGGGTGGCGCAGTGGGTTAAGCGTCCGACTTCAGCCAGGTCACGATCTCGCGGTCCGTGAGTTCGAGCCCCGCGTCGGGCTCTGGGCTGATGGCTCAGAGCCTGGAGCCTGTTTCCGATTCTGTGTCTCCCTCTCTCTCTGCCCTTCCCCCGTTCATGCTCTGTCTCTCTCTGTCCCAAAAATAAATAAACGTTGAAAAAACAATTAAAAAAATAATAATAATAGACTCGTGGGGATTGGAGAAGCGACCTGTGGACTCTAATGTGAGGATTCCAGCACAAAATCTGTATTCTGAGACAAGAATTTAACTGCCAGTATGGCAGTGAGGCAGAGTGAGATGAGGGCAGCCAGGAAAGGGGGCTTTATCGAGGAAGTTCCCACTCGGGGCACCTGGGATTCAGTCCCTCTGGGGACCTCGGAGAGACGGCGAGAACAGGCACCCACCAGTCGTTACTCAGGGCCACTGCCAGGGGCATTATTTCTCCAGAATGTTCTGCCGGCTGCAACAGCTGAACCCGGGGGGGGGGGGGGGGGGGGTTTGGAAAGTTGCCTGATGTGGACAATGTAACTGGTGAGTGGGGTTCTCCCTCCTTTCTTCCCAATACTCCCCCACACAGTCACACACACACACACGTGTTCTCTGCACGCACACAATCTCACACGTACACACAACGCACCCACGCTTGCACGCGTACACACACTCGCGTGCACACATCCACACACCTACGTGCACACATATGCACATATCCAAACATACACGTCCCACGCACAAGCACGCGTGCACACACGCTCGTGCACACACGCTCATACACACTCTGAACTAACGGAGGAGACGAGACGCCTTAGAGTTTGTTGTCCCCGAGCCGTCCAGCAGAGGGAGCCTCCGACACACTCAGGAGAGGAAGGAGACAGCGATCAGTGACCGGCCCGGCCTGGGCGTGTTTGGAGAATCGCTCTGATGCAGCAGGTCCCGGAGACCTACGGGCCCCATGCCTCCCCTCCTCCCTCCCTCATTCAGTCACCACCATCGACCTTAGCGGGAAGTCAAGCATGAAAAGCATGATGAAAAATCCACACGGCAAAGGAGAACCGAGGTGCCAGAAAGGAGCAGTCAGGTGCCCAAGGCCACCGCTAGGAAAGGGGTACAGCCGGGTTTTAAACCCACATAGGTCGTCTCCCAAGAGTAAGCTTTTTTTGCCGGAGGAGAGTGGCCTCCAACTGGGGATTCTGGCCGACAATCCCAGCACTCGCCACCCGGGGGCACCCCAGGACACACGTCGCCTCCAGCATCCCACCGCCCAGCTTCGACTCATCTCCACGACCCCCAGCCCCACCCCGCTCCACCCACGCCTGCCGCCACCCCCCTTATAGGCAAAGCGAGGCTAGGGACCCAGACCCGCAGGAGAAGCCTCAGGGGTAAGCCACCCCGTTGAGGCCACGACATGAGGACGTGGTCGTGGGGCCTTGGGTGAACCATCTCACTCTGGAGAAGTCCGTTTCCACTTCCATGAAACGAGACAGTTAATAGTACCCCCTGAGAATTAAGTGCCAATATTTGGGAAGGGCACGGAGGAAGCACTCAACTTTAAATGTCATTATTGTTATATCAACTCTGGAGACCCCCGGGGAGTTGGTCTCCCCTCCATGAGCACACACACACACACACACACAGAGGGGGATCTCACCAGTCTTGGGGCTTTTGAAACACCATCTAAGTGCTGAGGTTTCCCAGATGTATGTATCACCAGCCCAGAACTCCCTCCCGAGTTCAAGACCAGCCTATCCGACTGCCCACTTGACATCTCCAACTCTTCCTGGCCCCAACTGACATGCTGATCTCAGCCCTCACACCCCCCTCCCCCCCGGAGAAAAACCTTACTCTGTTAAGCATTCTCCATCTCGAGGTGGCACGCCTGTCTTTCCAGGTGTTCAGACCCACATCTGGGGGCCTCCCTTTCTCCTGAATCCTTCGTTCAAGGTATTCGCAAATCTGCCGGCACTAACTTCGTAAAGCAGTCGGTCCAAATCAGAATCCAAGCACCTGTCTTCACTCTACAGCCCACAGCTTGCTTGGAGACACTGTCATCTCTCACCTGGACAAATCTGGTCACCCCATCTGATCTCCCTAGTCCCATCCTTGCCTCACACAGTCTCTATTCAACATGGCAGCCAAAGACTATAATAACAAATCTTGTCCCTCCTCTGTCCAGAGCCCTCCATGCCTCCCTATCTCTGTCATAGAAAAAGTCAGTGGACCCCAAGGCCCTGTGGGACCTGCTCCTATCCCCTCCCTGACCTCATTCCCTTCCGTGTTCCTCCTCCAGCCACACTGGTCTCTTCAATGCCCCCTAAACACCTCAGGACCATACTTGTTCCTACCTCAGGACCTTTGCACTATACCTTCTCTCTGCCTCAAAAACTCTTCCCCAAAATATCCACATGGCTCCTGCCCTCTCCTACCTAAAGCCTTTGTTGAAATGACCCCTTCTTGGTGAGGGCTTCACTGACCATCTTACAACCTCTCCCCCTGCCCCACCAGCATTACTGAACACCCACAGAAATACACGCACTGACCCAGCTCAATTTTTCCATAGCACTTATCGCTTCTCTCCCACATGGGCCAATGTAGTCACCCCATCTGGTCTCCCTAGTCCCACCCTTGCCTTCCCACACAGCAGCCAAAAGAATACTATAAAGACCAAATGACCGGGGCGCCTGGTGGCGCAGTCGGTTGAGTGTCCGACTTCAGCTCAGGTCACGATCTCGCAGTCCGTGAGTTCGAGCCCCGTGTCGGGCTCTGGGCTAATGGCTCAGAGCCTGGAGCCTGCTTCCGATTCTGTGTCTCCCTCTCTCTCTGCCCCTCCCCCGTTCATGCTCTGTCTCTCTCTGTCTCAAAAATAAATAAAACGTTAAAAAAAATTAAAAAAAAAATAATAAAAATTAAAAAATTAAAAAAAAAGACCAAATGACAAATCTGTCGCTCTGCTCAGAACCCTCCCATGGCTCCCCATTTCTGTCACAATAGAAGTAAAAATCCTCCAAGGCCCTGTATGAATTTACTTATTTGCTCATTTATTATTCGTCATGTTAACCTCCCCCCACACCCAACACAGGTCAATTATGTAAGGGCTCAAATACCACCTGGCTTACAGCAGATGCTCAATAAATATTTGATGAGTTAATATGGTTACTGTAGACCTTGTCACTGCCCCATCTTCTTTATCATTTCAGGGACTACACCATCACCTGTTCCCCCAGCCAAAGACTTGGAAATCACCCTTAACTCCTCCCTCACCGCTGCTCCTGTGGCTAGGTAGTCCCCCCTCCTGTCCTGCCTGGACCTCAGTCTCCCTCTTCCCCAGGTTTCCATTCCCCAGTGTCCCCCCCTTCCAAGCCACCGTCCTGCCAGCTCATATCTGACCAGATCCTGTCATGCTCCTGCTCACACACCTTCTATAGCTCCCTATTGCCTTCAGCATAAGGCTTGAACTGAGATGTAGCCCGCAGTTCCTGGGCAGTTGGCCCCTGCCCGACTTTCCTCCAGTCTGCACCCCTCCTCCGGATCCAGCCTCTCTGGAGTGGTGCTCCTCAAGCACACCATGTTCTCCCTTACCTGGGGACATCTGCAGATGCTGTCCCTCCCACCTGACATGCTCTTCTCTCCTTGTCACCACTCAACTTGTACCCTCACTTCAGCATCAGAGAAGCTCTCCCTGAGCCACCCCCCTGTTGTGTCACAGAGCAACAAGGGCCTCTCTTTTGGAGCACTTGTCACGGATTGTAAATAAATTTACATGTGGAATTATTTGTTCAACATCTGTCTCCTGTTCTCCCGATGTCAGGAATTGGGCCCGGCTGTGCTCCGGGCCCAGTGCCAACAAACACTTAATTAATATGTGGTCTGTTGATGAGATAAATGAATGCACAAACTGTCCCCAAAAGCCTGAGTTCATGTCCGAGGACAAATGGCTTCCCAGCCTCCTCGCCCATAGCTTCCCTCAGTTGCCTCCCAGCTGTCCAGGCACCTTCATTTCCTTCCTGGAGCCCAAGGGAAGTGTCTGGCTGAGCTAGGGAGTAGACGGTGGGGGGGTGTCTGCATCCCTCGCTTTTATTCTACAAAAATCAGAACGCTCAGCAAAGGGCCTTTCAGCAAAGGAGGAAGGAAGAGGCTTTCCAGGGAAGGTCTGGATTTACAAAACATCGACAGAAGCACACACCCTGAGCCCTGGGATGCAGCCTGATGCCAGGGGAGTTCGCCCATGTGAGCTGGGGACCTCAAGAAGCTGACGTCCGGGTCCAGGGCTCTTACTTCAGGCTCCAGCTCTCAAGTCCTCAACTTAAAAGCCAGCCGGGATCCACGGGGGACAGGTCCTGAATCCCAGAGGCCTTAGGTGTCAGGTCTAGGGTCCTCAGACGGCTGGGTGGGTGGGGCCTGAAGGCCCGAGTGCTCTGGATCCTGGGGGTGGGTCTGGGCCCGAAGAGATGCGGCTGAGCCTGGTCCCTCAAGCAGGAAAGCAGGCACTCAGGGGACCTGACCTGGACCTCAAGGGGGAGGACCAGACCGTCAGGAGGCGGAGCCTTGCCATGAGGGGCGTGGCCTGCACCTTCATCATACTGCTCAGTGGAGGAGCCTGGTCCTCCAGGAGCCCAACCGGGCTTCCGAGGGGCGTGGTCTCTGCCCTCAGGGCCCTGGGGGCGGGGCCTGATCCCTCGGGGGCGGGGCCTGGCCCTCTTTGGGCGGGGCTTGCCCCCCCCCTGCCCCGCCCCGGGATCCACAGGGAAGCTTCGGCGATCAGGCCCGCGGAGGCAGTGGCTCCACGTTGAGCCAGATGCCGTTCTCCGTGCGCAAGATGAGCTCAGGCTTCCGCCGCACCTTGCGCGTTCGGTCCACACTCAGGCGGAAACGCAACAGCGTCAGCGCCACGGCCACGCGCATCTCGGCCATGGCAAAGCTCTGTCCGATGCAGTTTCTAGAGGAAGGGGGACGGGGGAGGGGCTCAGGTGCAGCCGCTGTGTGACCCGGGAAGGGGGGAGTCCCTGGGTAAATGACCGACCTCCCGCTCTGGGTCTCAGTTCCCTCATCTGTAAAACGGGAGCAATGGCATCCTAGAGTCGTTGGGAGCCTATGAGCCCAGAACTCAGGGCCTGCCACACAGTAGGCGCTCAACACCCAGGGATGTTATCACAGAGTCTGATTTGGGGTTTCTTAGTACACTGGAGGCATGAAGGGTGCTGGGTTGGCAGAAAGCACATCTGGGTGGGAGGTGATCTCTGCTCCTGATCGGCACATCCCTGACCTTCGACTCCCATGGGGCTCCTCCTACGCTTGGCTTAAACTGGGGGAGACAGAAGAGTTACCTGGGTCCTGCAGAGAAGGGCACATAGGCCAGTGGGGAGCGCTGCTGTGGGTTGTCCGGGTCAAAGCGATAGGGGTTGTACACCTAGGCAGGAGTGGCCAGGGGGTGGGTGAGTCTGGTTGGCCCATCCATCCCAGCTTGGTCCTGATCCTTCCGCTGGATGGAGAGAACCTCACTACAATCCAGCCACACCCTCCTCTTTTCTGTTGTTCAAGCATGCCAGGCTCACTCCAACCACAGGGACTTTGCACTTCCTGTCTCAACTGCCTGGAACAGGCTTCCCCCTGCTCTTCGCACTTCTCAGGTCTCAACTCAAACACCCCTTCCTCCCCAAGGCCTTTCTTCACCATGTGAGCTAAAGTGCCCCCCACCCCCTCCAGTTTTTATCTCCTTTGTGCATGTATCACAACCATAGTTTTTGCTTATTTTCTTCCCCTGAACTTCACAGTGAGCTCCATGAGGGCCAAAAAACAAAAACAAAAACAAAAACCAGTACATTTCTCGGTCCTCTGTGCCCAGCACAGAGGCTGGAAAACAGTAGGTGTTCAATAAATATTTGTGGACCTAGTGAATCAACAAACAGTGAGTGAATACATGGGGGGAGGGGCACTCAAGCTGTGCATCCAGCCAGGCCACCTGGGTCCCTGGGGAAGAGGGTAGGAAGGCCTCAGTGGCCCAGGACCACCCCTTCTGAGGGGGAAGAAGCTGAGGGAAGAGAGGATTGAGGCAGGCGCTCACCTTGGAGTCAGGCCACACTGTGGGGTTGTGGTGGGTCCCGTAGATGCTGACCAGGCAGATAATTCCTGTGGGGAGGGTGGCATCATTGGGGCCACTGGGGCTGAGGGGAACTTTCCCTGAAGTCCTCCTCCTCCCCTGCTCTTCCTGGAGTCATGCTGTTCCCAAGAGCCATCTACCACCCTTTCCTGCCCATCCTTCTCTGAAAAATTCTGCTGCTGGCCCCCTAAGAGGTCCCCATCACCTGCTTTCTAGCTGCCATGCCGGCCACACAGGGATCTTTGTCACTCACAGATCTAACATTGTTCCTCCTCAGCTCAAAAACCTCCCACGGCTCCCTACTGTCCTGAAGATCAAGTTCAGGTGCCTCAACCTAGCATTCGCAGCCTTTCAATACCTGCACCCTGAAACTCTGCTCCATAAATATGCTCTCTCTTTCACTTTCTACCTTCAAGGCTCACCTCTCATGCTGCCTCTTCCAAGCAGACCCCCACCCTGAATTTCACCCCATATGAAGTCATCACTCCTTACTTTGGACTGTTTCAGCCCCTTTAAAGTTACTTCCTTTAGGCCATTCCTGACCCCATGTGACTAGGAATGTCTGTGCCCTGCTGTGTCTTCCTCAGACTGAGTGGTATTCAAGGCCTGGGACTGGGAACGAGGCCTCTCTAGATCCCCAGCATCACCCAGAGCCAGGCTTAGTCTCCAAGGAATATTTGGCCACTGAATGAAACCATCCCTCCCTTACCTGCACCCTCACAGGGCCCACCCCACCACACCCACTCTTGCTCTTGCACCGGGACTCACCCACCTCTGTCTAGCCCCTACACGTGGGTTCTCCTCCCTCACCCCAGAAGCAACAGCCACACAGAGAGATGGCCCATCCACAGGGAGGGTGCACCTGGGGCAGGTTTGACCATGCTCCCATGGGCACTAGAGCGGCCTGGCAGCTGGCAGCACACAATGGGCACCTTTGGGGATGACGCGCCCATCTGGAAGCTTGATGTCCTCCGTGCAGCGGCGGGAGACCAGGGTCACGGGTGGGAACTGGCGTAGGCTCTCCTTGATGCACATAGTGGTGAAAGGCAGCTGGGTCAGGTCGTCCCTGGGGAACACGGAACGTGGGATGGTCAGTGGCTTGGAGCCAGGGCACAGCAACACCCCTTCCCCCAAACACACACACACACACACACACACACACACACACACACACACGCGCGTGCGCGCGCTCAGGAGCAACCATGCAGGAAACCAGTCCAGGATCTCAGACTTGCCCCAGCTTCCGGTGTTTGCATTTATGCCATGCACACATCACTACCCCTCAGCATGCCCCCAAGCAACCCGAGCAGCACCAGCAGGCTTCTGCATGCCCAGCATTAACCCTTTAACTGATGGATTACGTGGCAGCCAGGGGATAGCCGGGAGAGGTGCCAGGACAGGGGGCGGGGGGGGGGGGGAGGGGGGGGCGCCGGGGCATCAGCAATTCACCAGCTTGTGTGGATCAATTTCAGTATTTAAAAACCTGTCCATTCTCTCCTTCTGCTATTATTAACTTCTTTCCGTTGGACTCCAGGGCCCAAAAGTGGATTAATTATAACCCTTGGTCCATGATCTAGATCGTTTTCTTTCTCTTTCAAAGAAACTTCACGTCACTCCTGTAAAGGGCAAACGGCATGCCTGGCATAAAAGTACCCATAAGGTAAACACCACTGGGAAAACAGAAGAGTTATTAAATTCTGGCGAGACATCATCTCCTGCCCAGTCCTCAGAACCTGAGCCATCTTTTCCCTTCATTAAAAAGGCCGATTAGCAAGGAATTGAAGAATACAATGGCACCCGACTGAGAATGTCTCCCTGAGGTCGAAATCTAAAAGGTTGACGCGGGGGCGCCTGGGTGGCTCAATCAGTTAAGTGTCTGTCTTCAGCTCAGGTCATGATCTCATGGTTCAGTTTGTAAGTTCGAGCCCCGCACTGTCAGCACGGAGCCTGCTTGGGATTCTCCCTCTTCTCTCTCTGCCCCTCCCCCACGTCTGCTCCCCCCCCACCCCAAAATAAATAAACTTTAGAAAATAAATAAAGGTTGACACTAAACAGAAAAGAGCTTTCTCGCTGTTTGATGCTATTTAATGCTGTGTTTTCTTTGAGTCACCCAAAAATCCGCTCTACACGGCACATGTCTGAATTATACACCCCTTGCCCTTTGCATGTGATTCTGCAGTGCCTTCTGCTCAGGCGGGTAGAATGTGTGTCCTGCCCCATTCATGGTGGGCTTGGCCGTGTGACTTGCTTTAGTGAAATGGAATGTTCCAGTGCAGGCAGAGGTTTTAGACTGTGGCTCTTCGAGCTTCTGGAATCTGCCTTGAGAGGAACACGCCCCAGGTGGCTGCTGGTTCAAGGAGAATGAGGAGACGTGTGAAACAGACCTGAACCCACACCTCCATTTGGAAGCCACCCCGCTCAACTGAACGGCACCCTGCAATAGCGAGAGCAAGAAATATGTGCAGACCAGAGCAAGAAACAAATACACAAGCTCCAGACTCAACCGGCCCCCCACCATCCCCCTGACCCCAAACGGACCACTCCAGCTCCTCCAGCTCCCGGCCTTGCATGACCTCTCGGATCTCTTCCCGGCACTTCTCCTGGTACTCTGGATACTTGGCCAAGTTGAACAGCACCCATGACAGGCCACTGGATGTTGTGTCATGACCTGTAGGCAGGTGAGGAGCTCACGTGGAGGCTGCCTGAGGACAGCGGAGACACGGTCTTCTGACAACGGGGCCCCCTCCCCGCCTCCCCCCACATCCTCACCTTCAAACATAAAGGTGTCCGCCTCAGCTCGGATGTCCTCATCTGACAGTTCCTTCCCGTCTTCATCCTGGAACGAACAGGAGACGATCCTTAGCCCGCTTCATCCCACCCTCCACCTCCTAGGGCTGAAGTCAAGATACTCTCCCCTCTCTCAAGCCAAGCTGCAGGGGGAAGGATGCCAGGCAGACAGAGGTACGTGGCTTGTCTAAGAAAGATGGAAAGTGGGAGGGAGAGTCAAAGGTGAGGGAAGAAGGGAGTTTGTATCCCTTGAGCAGCTGGTTGCAGCAAGCATCCTGCTGGATGGAGGCCCAACCATGACCTGTGATCAGGTCTCATGACCATCATGTCGTAAATGAGGAAACTGAGGCTCAGAGGGAAGAGTCAGGTGACTAAGGTCCAGCATCCGCTAAGCAGCAGGGCCAGAACTGGAACCCAGAACTGCCTGAATCCTGAATCCAAGTGCTGCTCAGGAATTCCACAGAAGGGGGAGCCGTGGTGGCTCAGTGGTTAAGCATCTGGCTTTGGCTCAGGTCATGCATGATCTCACAGTTCATGAGTTCATGAGTCGCACATCAGGGGAGCTCAAGCCCTGCTTTGGGTGAGCTCAATCCCCTCTTCCGGTGAGCCTGGCTTCTGTCTCTCTCTCTCTCTCTCTCTCTGCCCCTTGTGGGATTCTCTCTCTCTCTCTCTCTCTCTCTCTGCCCCTCACTCACTTGCTCTCTCTCTCTCTCAAAAACAGGAAGAAAGAAAAGAAATCCCACAGAAGCAATCTCTGCAAGTGTCATATTTTTCCAGTCTTGGGTTTCAACTTTTAAGCATGGTGAGCAAAATCATGTCCCCGCCCCCACCACAACCCTCCAGAATTCATACGGTGAGGTCCTCACCACCCGGGACCTCAGAACGTGACTGTATTTGGAGACAGGGCCTTTCCAGAGGTAATTAAATTATGATGACGTCATTAGGGTGGGCCCTAGCCCAATATGACTGGTGTCTTTAGAAGAAGAGGACATTTATGCAAAGACACAGGCAGAGGGAAGACAACGTGAACACACATGAGAAGGAGGCCATCTACAAGACAGGGAGAGAGGCCTCAGAAGAAACCAACCCCTGTCAGTGCCTTGATCTCAGATCTCTAGCCTCCAGAACTGTGAGAAGGTTAACTTCTGAGGTTTAGCCCACCCAGTCTACAGCACTTCGTTACGACAGCCCCAGCAAAACGAATACACTAAGTCTTACTTGTGTATTAGGGTGCCTGCCTGCCTCCTAGAGCTGTGTTATTCGGGACGTTTGTCCTTTTATGGAGTTGGTGCAATTCACGAGGGGCTGGGGCCCAGCCTCACCTTGGCCAGGAGCAGCACATCGATGAAGTCCAAGGTCTTGCCCTGTTTGCCCTTAAGCCAGGCCTCGGCCCCCTGCTGGTGCAGCGCCCGCCTCCGCTCCTGGATGACCTCCGTGGTGAAGCGGTGCACGGTGTCACAGGCCTGCCGGAAACGCCGCCCGTCTGCCGTGAGGTAGTAGATGAGGTCGATGTGGTGGTGCACGCGGTATTGGCGCTGGACCACGAGTGCACTCAGCTCGATGATGGCCGAGATGTAATCGCTCATCTTCCTGCCGGGAGAGGAAGGGCCGTGAGCACAAGCTGCTCCCTAGGACCAGTGAGCAACCCCCCCCTCCCCGCCCCGTATATACACGATATTTTCTCATTTTCCTGTACTCTTCACGCTCTACCATCTGGGGCCTTGCTGACCCCGGAGAGACGCGGCCCCTCCCAGAGCCAGCCAGTTCTGAGAGATTGCCAATGACTCACCCAAGAGTATGCCTTTCATGTGCACACCAAACAGTCCAGAGCCCATACGCTGAAACTTATCAGGCCGAGCCACTATCTCCAGGCCTTAATCACTGGACAACTAGGGACAGCCCCCATCCTCCAGAGCCCTCTGTAATTATTCAAACGAGTGAATCTTAAGCTTGTGTTACCGCCATACTGTTCCTTCCCAAGGAAACCACCAAAAAAGACTGTCATGCTTTCTCCCGACTGACACCGATGCCTCCCTGTGTGGCCCTGAGGGGTGTAGTAGGTCCCCTCCTCTTGGGAACTGTAAGGAACAATCATCTCCTGATCGGGTGGCCTCATCATATCTGAATAAAACCAAAATCCAGGTACACATAGACCCAAAGACAGATTAGGACTTCCAAATAGATGTAGCATCACAAAGACTAAATGGCTATAAGCCACAGAGTGAGAGAACTCATAAATATGATCACAAACTTGTATCTAAAATATATAAAGAACTTTTGGGGCTCCTGGATGGCTCGGTCAGTTGAGAGTCTGAGTCTTGATTTTGGCTCATGTCATGATCCCAGGGTCATGGGATCAAGCCCCACATCAGGCTTTGGACTGAGGGTGTAGCCTGCTTAAGATTCTCTCTCCTTCTCCCCCTGCCCCTCCCCAGGTCACTATCTCTGTCAAAAAATAAAATAAAATATGAATAAATAAATAAATAAATAAATAAATAAATAAATAATATGAAGAACTCTTAAAATGCACTAATAGACAAAGAATCCAATTAAAAAATGGGTAAAACATATGCATAGACATTTCTCCAAAGAAGATAAACAAATGTCCAATAAGCACATGAAAAGATGCTTAACAGCATTAGCCACTACAGAAATGCAAATCAAAACCACAATGAGATACTGTTTCACCCCAACTAGGAATGGCTATAATCAAAAAGACAGATAATAACAAGTGTTGGTAGAGGTGTGGAGAAATTGGAGCCCTCACATACTACTGGTAGGAATATAAAATGCTGCCTCTCTCTCTCTGTCTCTTTCTCTCTCTCTCTCTCTCTCTCTCAAATAAGCATTTAAAAAATTAACAAAAAAGAAAAAAAATGAAATCACTGGGACAGGTGTGCAAGGGGCTGTCCTTGGTCCTGAACTATGCTTGTTGTTTTCACACATGTGTCACAGTCTGTCATTTCCTTGTTTATTTACTTGTGCACGGACTGCTTTTCTTCCCATCAACATATAAGTTCCAAAGGAGCAATACTTTGTCTATTTTGTTGACCATTATATTCACAGTGCCTAGTCCAGGAATGGCACATAGTAGGCTGGAATAAATATTTCTGGACTGATTAATTAATCAATTAACTAGTTAATCACTAAAGCCGCTGTCACTTTACCCAACTGAAACATAACACTACCAAGCCCAGAGTAACAAAGTCAGCAGCTTATCATTGAGAACCTACTATGTGCTACAAACTTGCCATTTATGATGTCTCTTATTCCTTATATCCCCGCTTAGATTATAAATTCCAAGGAACTGGGACTTAGTCTGTTGCTCACCACCATATTCTCAGTAGATAGCATAGTATCTGGCACATAGTAGCTACACAACAAATATCTGATGAATGAATGAATGAATGAACCAGGACAATGGTTATTTTATTCATTCATTCAACAAATATTTACTGAACATCTACTGTGTGCCAGGGCAGTGCAACATCATTTTATTCTTTTTTTTTTTAATGTTTATTTATTTTTGAGAGAGAGAGAGAGAGAGAGAGAGAGAGAATGAGTGGGGGAGGGGCAGACAGAGAGGGAGACACAGAATCCAAAGCAGGCTCCAGGCTCGGAGCTTTCAGCACGGAGCCCAACATGGGGCTTGAACCCATGAACCTGAAGATCATAACCTGAGCCAAAGTCAGACGCTTAACTGACTGAGCCATCCAGCCGCCCCATATCATTTTATTCTTAAAGCATGTCTCAGAGGGTCAAGAATTGTCATCCCTGGAGTGCCTGAGTGGCTCAGTTGGTTAAGTGTCTGACTCTTGGTTTCTGCTCAGGTCATGATCTTGCAGTTTGTGAGTTCAAGCCCCACATCAGGCTCTGCACTGACAGCATGGAGCCTGCTTAGGATTCTCTCTCTCTCTCTCTCTCTCTCTCTCTCTCTCCCTCTCTCTCTCTCTCTCTGCCTCTCCCCTGCTTGCTCTCTCTCTTCCCCTCTCTCTCTCTCCCTTCCAAAATAAATAAATTAAAAAAAAAAAGAATTGCCATCTTTGTTTTATAAAAAAGGAAACTGAGGCTCATAGCCTGGGGAGACACTTTCCAAAAGCCAAACTATTCCTCATGGAAGGATGAGGGAAACTAGTACTTATTAAGCACCTACTCTATACCCAACCACCAACTTACATTACCTCACTTAATACTCACAAGATGACTATGGGGGTGGGATTGGGATTCCATTTTTTCAGATAAGGACACTGGCCCAGAGAGGTGATGTCAGTTTTCAGAAACACACAGCCTGCCGGTGGCAGAGTACTGACAGCCCGGCGATGCCTGACACCTGAGAGTCTCCTTTCTTCTCCCACCACCTTGCCCTGCAGCAACTGTCTCTATCTTCCCCCAGGAAGGCCACACTCACTCCTGGCAGTTGCTGTTGTGGCTGAAGACACATTTCTGAAGACTGTCCAGGGTCATGAGGCTGATGTGCTCAAACATGTCAAGGGAGACCACTGGGCCCTCCGCCAGGCGCCGCCATTTAGCCTGCGAGAGAGAGACACATGGCGAACCGAAGCAGAGACCGCAGGCTTTGAGCCGGGCTGACAACGGCACCCCAGCTGCCTGCTCGCCTCAAGCCCATTTTGTAGGTAAAGGAAGTGAACCGTCCTGACATCCCATGGCTCACACATGAGTCGGGACCTGGACCAGTCCCACTCCGCGGACACCCTCTTCCCAAGAGACCCCGCGACTCACATGCATGATGTCAGTGCACTGGTTGAAGATCTTCATGTAGGGCTTCAGGATGTCAAAGTGAAAGGCAGGGGTCAGCAGGCGGCGGTGCCGGCTCCACTTCTCACCTTTGCTAAGCAGCAGCCCATCTCCTGGGCGCAGGAGACTGCCCTTAGGAACCTCTCCCATTACTCTGAAACCACAAGAAACCCCACGCCCCACCCCCTCTTCCCTGAAGCCCCAGCCCCAGCTCATCCAGTCCCACACTCACCCAGCCAAGGTTTCAGGAAACCGTAGAAAAGGTCATCCTTGGGGGCAATGGCAGCTGTGGAGAGAGAAGAGGTGATGATAATTCAAAAGAGAGTGCGGACCCTTGACCTCTGCTTCTAACCTCCTTGGGGCTCCTCTCTGAGCTCTGACCTCCACCTCACCTCTCCAGTCCATCTTCCACACCTGCTCCCGAAAGACCCTTATAGGATGCTGATCTGAACATGAGCCTCCCCTACTCAGATACCTCCCATGGCTCCCTATCACCCTTGTAAAAAAAGTTCAAGCTCAGGCTAGCACTGAAGGCCCTGCCCCATCTAGCCTCCCTGTGTCTCTCCTATCTCACCCTTCAACATACACCTCACATACTGGCCCAGGCTGAGCTCTCCATCCAGAATGGCCCTCTTCACCCTAATCACCCCCTCCTTTCTGCCAATCCAGGCCATCTGAATTACGCCTCCTGTGCTCTCAGTCTCCAGTGCAGCCTCCTCCTTGCACTCCGGTCCCAGGAGGTCTTATCAGATGCTAGATCTGACCATGTCCCTTCCCGCTCACAGCCATTAGCCACAGCACCAGCTGTCCAGCCCATTTTCAAAGCCCCGAATGACCTACCCCAGTCCAGACCTCTCTCAAAACATCTCTGTCCTCCATACCCTACATGCTCAATGTTCAAACATCACAGCACTTTCTCATCTTCTTGAAAAAGCCACATTCTCTGTTCTTTCTACCACATGCCTTCTCTGCCTCAAACACTCTTCCTTCATCCTTTGAGTCTCTGCTTGGATGCCACCCCTTGTCCACCCATCCCTCTGGATTGCATCCATCCAGGTACAAGCCCCTGGAGAGGAGGGACCATGTTGATCACTGATATATGGGTGCTAAATAAATTTTCAGTGAATGAACCAGTCAAGGGATGAAAGAATGCAAAAATGGATGGATGGATGGGTGGGTGGATGGACGGTTGGATGGGTGGATGGGTGGGTGGATGGATGGTTGGATGGGTGGGTGGGTGGGTGGATGGGTACGTGGATGAGTGAGTTAACTCCCTTTCTATGGGTTGAACAGATTTGTGACTGAATGGGCAGGGGCCCAGGAAAGAAGTACCTGAAACTCAAGTGATATCACTTTTACCCGAGATGTGACTCAGCCACCTACACACACACTACCTAGGAATTGGCCAATCGTGCACACAGTCATCTGTCCACTCATCCTCCTATTCGGAGGGTTCTGCCACACTCTGTACCCAACCCCTGCTGGGCAGTGCTGGGGACCAGAGGTGGCTCAGCTCCACACCCTGCCTGGAGGAGATCTGGGTGGGGCGAGAAAGAGAAGTAGAGGCATGCCATGCAAATATCAAGAAGGTAGAAAGTGTGCCAGAAGCAAAGGGAGGCACAGAGAAAGGGCTGTTGGAAGTCAAAGCAGGCTTCCTGGAAGAGGCAACACTGGAGACGAAGGTAGAAGTCTATCTAGTCATGCCTTTCCTCTCTGAGATCTGGACTCCGGCCTTAGCCCCTTGAGGGTCTTTCTGATATACAGACCTGTTAAATGGTTGCCCAGCCCAAGCACCATTCCCTAACAGCCCCAATGTAAAACACAAGCTCATTTGCTTTGCACACAGGTGCTCTGAGTCCAGCTTCTGTCTCACTGCCTACTTGTCCCCACACATCATCCTCACTCCAGACACCCCAAGTCACCTGAATTCCCCTGGCACTTTCACACATCTGCACCTTTGCACTGGTAGAACCCTCCACCTGAGACTTCTCATCTGGCAAACCCCTAACACACATCCTTCAAGGCCCAGCATCATTGACATCTCCTCCATGAAGTCTTCCCCAACCCCCGACCCCCACCCCAGCCTAAACCCTTGTTCTCCCATCCTCGGGTCCCTACACCTCTCCAACTTTGAACACTAGATTCCCGGAGAGGCCGTGACCAGGCTGCCTTTCCCCTCAGTGTCCCCTTCAGTAAAAAGCAGATGGTAACGTCTACCCTGGAGGAGGTCCTATAAGAAAAGGCCCCACCTGGTGCTCAGCAGGAAAGTACATATCACTGTGGTTGAGAGCTCGGCCTCTGGGAGGGCCAGATCTGGGTTCAAATCCCAGCCCCACCACTAACTCAGCATGTAAACTTGGGCGTGTCAACCATCCTGGCCCTCCATTTCCTCATCTGCCAGAGGAGAAATAGAACAATTCTGCCTGCCTCGTGGCATCCCTACAAAAGCTCAATGAGCTAACATGTTCCTGGCACACGGCAGGTGCTCATTAAATATTTGTACACATAAATGAATAATTAACCAACTGCTGGCTATTTTTATAACCATGATTATAATTATTGGTCATTGGTGTCACGAACTCAGGAGATGATTATCTGCATCCCCCGTTCGCAGCAAGCCCCCACCAGGGAAAAATAAATGCACAGCCATTGTGGAAAGCTGTTTGGTGGTTCCTTAAAAAGTTAAAGGTAGAATTCCCATATGGCCCTGCATTTCTACTCCTCAGCACCTACCCAAGAGAAATGAAACTATACATCAGCACCGAAACCCGTGCAGGCATGTTCATAGCATCATTCGTAACAGCCTAAAGGTAGGAAGGACCCAAATGCCTGTCGGTGGATGAGCAGATAAACAAATTGTGGTATATCCGTATCCCCATACAATGGACTTCTACTCAGCCTTAAAAAAAGTAGGTCCTGATCATTGCTACAATGTGTGTGAACAACGGAAACACTGTGCTAAGTGAAAGAGGTCAGTGCAAAAGGTCACATTTTGTATCATACCTTTACTGTGATATATCCAGAATAGGCAGAGCCATGGAGATAGAAAATAGAGTGGTACATCCCAGAAGGGGGGGGGGGGGGACGTAATCACTTAATGGGTACAGGTTGTTTTATGGGGCCATGAGAAAAAACTTGGAACTAGAGAGAGCCTTGGGTTGCACAACATTGTGAACATGCTACATACCTTACACTTTAAAATCGTACATTTTTAAATGGTTAATTGCATGCTACGTGAATTTCATCTCAATAAAAAATAAATGCATAAAGGCAAAAGCTGTAATGATATGCCTATATATCACACTTCATTCTCTATAACGCATTTCCCCCTGCTTTCTCCCATTAATGCTCTCTACCCCAATTGCCCGATATAAGATGGAGAAGGTTCAGGAGGAGCTGTGCGTTTCTCAGGGCCCACGGGCTGTGTGGCTTTAGCCCCAGGCCGTCAAGGTCCCCAGGTGTGGCCCTGAGGAGGCCCCGGTGTGGGGTGGGATCCACAGCTTGGGGCCAGGCCTGTCTGTCCTGACTCACAGCTCCGCCCCCCTCCCCCCACTCCTCCAGTGGGGGGAAGGCCCTGGATATCCTGCCTGTTCTGAGGGAGGGGAGGGGAGGGGAGAGGGAGAGGCCGGGGCATCTACTATGTGCTAAGGCCACGCAGGGGGGCTCCACTCCCTACTCCATCTGGAGTCCCACAACCATGTAAGATGGTCCTCAGGAATCTGCGGTTCTGAGGAGGAGAGGGGAGAAGGAGGAGGCAGAAAGAAAAACAGGACGTGAGAAAAGCAGGAGACGAGAAACCCCCATGAGCACCTACCCACATCACAGTGAGTCTTCACCACCACCCAATTTTACAGATCAGAAACTGAGGCCTGAGAGGCTACATGAATTTCTGGGTCACATGGTGAGGATGGCTCCACCCAGGATTCGAGCCCAGCCCGCCCAAGTCCTGGCCCAGGGCTCTTTGCACAACTTGGAGCAAATCCCTTAGAGAGGTCACCCTTCCCGGGGTCCAGGCTCCCCCTTTGTGCAGTGGGTTGGGCATCCCAGAATGAAACGTGGGGAGGGTACGGCTGGGGGAGGGAAGGATGGCAGGCCCTTCCTCTTTCATGGGTCCGACGTGATAGCCTTGAAGGTGGTCTCTAGACCTCAAAGAGAGATCTCAGCCTCTCTTTGTAGGGGCCCAAGCTGGGGCCGGAGATCCTAAAATTCCTGGTACTTTTTCATTCCTCCCTCCTCTCTCAAATGTCTCTGATGCCCCTGGAGGTGCCCAGTTACGCGCGAGGCCACACCAAAGATCCAGACTCCTAGGGGGAAGACAGAGCTGGAGGCAGACACACTCAGTCAGCCCTAGAGCGTTAGGACGGAGAATGAGAAAGCCCGGAGAAGAAAACCATGATCTGTCTGGAGGGTCAAGGAAGTCTTCCTGGAGGAGGGGTCATTGGATCCGGGTGTTGAAGGTTGAGCAAGGACTTGCCCAGCACACCCAGGAGCCCTACACCTTGGGACTGGTGTGGACTCAGAAGGGAGAAGCAATCTTTCTACGTCTCCTTTTCTACTAGTCAGAGTCAGCCCAGGTGAAAAGAATGGGCTGCAGGCTGGGATAGCCACAGCAGGGAATATCAGAACCCAAATGGTGGAACTGCCATGGCTTAGAATTAAGCAGCAACCACTTAACAAAATCTCAGGCAAACAATTCCCTGATCGAATACGTTTGGCTCTGACTTCTAGGTGGGCATGTTTGCCTCTCAGAGTTCCTAGGACCCCTAGACGTTGTCGCACCTTTTCCCATGCTATCCCCACTATCTGTATTACCATGGCTGCTTTGGTGAACTCCTATTCATCCTTCAAATCCCTACTCCAATGGCCCTTCCCCCAGATAGCCTACAGGCCCAGAAGCCCAGGTGATTTCTGGGAGTTGAGGGTTTATCCATCACCTAAAGGCCCAGCCCACCTACCTGAGGCACCCACTACGGGCTTGATGTAGTCAGGATGCACCAGAACCAACAGTGGCAAAATGGGGCCAATCCACACCAGGATCACATGATGCATGTTGTCCAGCACCTTCTTCTCATCTTGGAGGCCTGTCTCATTTGGAAGATACTGCAAGGGGTAGGAGGGAAGGACAGTGAGGAGGAGCCCAGCCCCAGCGTCCCCTAGCCTTTCCCTCCTTCCACCTCTCCCCTGTCCTTAAAACAAGCCCGGAAGAGCTGTATGATTGCGGGCAGCTGGCTGCACCTCGCTGAACCTCCATTCCCTCACCTGAGGAGTGGGGAAGAATCAACTCTCTGTCTGAGGGCAGCTGAGAACATGTATGAAATAACAAAATGAGAGACCGCCCCCCCCACCCACCCACCCACCCAGCACAGGGCATGACACACAGCCGGTGTTCCAGAAATAAAACCAGTAAGAGTACACCCAATAATAATGATCGGCATTTGTTGAGTACTTGCTACGTTAGTAATAAGATACCACTAGCACTGCTATCTTTAACACATGCGTGTGCTTACAGCGTTAGGCGCGGCGGTGGGCATGGTTCGTACAGTTAATACCTTCAACCTACCCAAGAATTCTGTGAAATACTTGCTACTATTTCCCCATTTCACTTTGCTTGGAAAGGTCAAATGACTTGTCTGAAGTTACAGGTGAGTAAGTGATTGCCCTGGTGTGGGCTTCCCCAGAAGCCTCACCCAGAACGCATGCCCCCGGGAGGAGGCAGGCTGGGCCTACAGGGTCAATGTTGTCCACACTGACCCGGCTAACTTTGGGCACCAGGGCCTGGCCACTGCCTCTAGGACCACCATTAAAGCCAGATGGCTCTTGGAATAAGAGCATTGGACGAAGGGCATGAAAAATGAGTAGGGGTTCATCTAACTGAGAAGGATATTTGGTAGAGGGCACAGTTCCAGCAAAGACCATGGAGGTGGGAAATCAGAGCCTGGCTATAGGAACAGGAAGTCATCCTACAGGACTAGAGGTGAGTAGGACGGGAGTCAGGGCCTAACGGGACTTGAACACTAGCTGAGGAGGTGAGACTTTCTCCGGACAGCAATGGGGAGTCATGGAGGGTGTGTGAGCAGAGGAGGGACATGGTTGGTTTCAAGAATTCTCCTGGGACCAGGACGGGGCGACGGACTGGAGGCAGGAGCCCAAGGAGGAGGCTGGACCATGGTCCAGCAGAAGACAATGAGGCCTGAGGAGGGGTGGGAGGTGAAAGGGAGGGAGGAGATTCGGACACAAACAGGCAAAACTTGGTGAGTGCGGTCCCAGGGGAGTCATTCCTAAAGCCAGATAAAATATTCTTGGAGCTACTGAGTAGAAACGTACCTCCTGCTTCCTTCTTCTGAGACACTCACTCCAAGTAGCATCTAAAATATTTCTAGGGGCGCCTGGGTACCTCAGTCTGACTCTTGATTTCAGCTCAGGTCATGATCTCACGCTTCGTGAGTTCGAGCCCTGCATCGGGCTCCACGCTGACAATGAGGAGCCTGCTTGGGATTCTTTCTCTCTAACTCTCTCTCTGCCCCTCCCCCGCCCCCACTCACATTCTCTCTCTCTCTTTCAAAATAAATAAACGTAAATAAAATAAAATAAAATAAAATAAAATAAAACAAAATAATAAAATAAAATCAATAAAATATTTCTAGAATCACTTGATACTTCCGGTCTCTGCAAGACTGGGGAGTTGAGCACACCCACCACCGCGTGGCAGGTTCAGAGTCAAGCATGCCGCCGACGTCACTTCAGGAATTGTCAAAATAATCTCATGAGGTTATCAGGAACAATCATATGCCCCACACTGCAGATGGGAAAACCAAGGCACAGGGAGGTGACGTAGTTTGCTCAAGGTCGTGTGGCAGGAGAGGGTAGAGACCAGCATCAAGCCCACACTGACGACCACTGCCCTTGAACTGCCTCTCCAAAGTCCACCTCTGCCCTCGGCATGAGGCCTAAGCCAGGAAGGTCTCCACAACTGTCCCTCAGTTTCATGTAGGTCTAGAAGGGGGACCGGGTGAGTGCAGTAGGCAGTTAGGAACTGGAGTCTAAGACCCCAAAAGCCTCAGTGCCCTCAGGAGTCTGGCTTTCTTCTGACCTCTGAAGCCCTTTTAGAAAAGTGCAGGTTTTCTCAGCCAGACACAAGAGGTGGCGAAGGCACAGAGCTAAGAACAGGGACTCTGGAGCCAAACGGCCTGGGCTTGAACCCCAACTCTGCCGCCTACAAGCTGTGTGACCTAGGGCCAGCTACTTAACCTCTCTGTGCCATAGTATTCTTAGAAGCAAAATGGGGACAGTGGTGGGGACTGCCGCCTAGGATTGTCAAGAGGACTGAGGGAGAGGGAACGTGAGCTGGTGCAGCCACGCCGGAAAACAGTCTGGAGGCTCCGCAAAAAAACAAATAGAACTATCCTACGACCCAGCAATCGCACTACCAGGCATTTATCCAAGGGATACGGGTGTGCCGTTTCAAAGGGACACGCGCACCCCCATGTTTATAGCAGCACCATCAACAATCGCCAAAGTATGGGAAGAGCCCAAATGTCCATCAATGGATGAACGGATAAAGAAGATGTGGTATGTATATACAATGGAGTATTACTCGGCAATCAAAAAGAATGAAATCTTGCCATTTGCAACTACGCGGATGGAACAGGAGGGGATTATGCTAAGCAAAATTAGAGAAAAAAATCATATGACTTCACTCATATGAGGACTTTAAGAGACAAAACAGATGAACATAAGGGAAGGGAAACAAAAATAATATAAAAACAGGGAGGGGGACAACACAGAAGAGACCCATAAATACGGAGAACACACTGAGGGTGACGGGAGGGGTTGTGGGAGGGGGGAGGGGCTAAATGGGGAAGGGGCACTAAGGAATCTACTCCTGAAATCATTGTTGCACTAGATGCTAACCAATTTGGATGTAAATTTAAAAAAATAAAAAATAAAAATAAATAAATAAATAAATAAATAAAATAAGAAAAAAAAACCCAAAACATCAAAGTATTAAAAAAAAAAAAAAAGAGGACTGAGTGAGTTAATATTTTTAAAGCACCTGATGTAATTCTAAGCACATGTATGTGAAATAAGAAATGAAAGGCAGGGCTCCTGGATGGCTCTGTCAGTTAAGCGACTGACTTTGGCTCAGATCACGATCTCGCGATTCGTGAGTTCGAGCCCTGTGTCCGGCTGTGTGCTGTCAGCTCGGAGCCTGGAGCCTGCTTCTGATTCTGTCTCCCTCTCTGCCCCTCCCCTGCTTGTGCTCTGTCTCTCTCTGCCTCTCCAAAATGAATAAACGTTAAAAAAAATTAAAAATTAAAAAAAAAAATGAAAGGCAAGGTAAGAGAATGAAAGAAAGGGTGCAACCACATCGGGGGTGGGGTGGAGCAAAATCCACAGGGGTGCCCCCACCCCGCCCGGGGATCACAGAACCCGACGACTTTCATGGGCACTGGTACCTGTTGCTACAGCAATAGGCCTGAAATGACAGAGAAAACTTTCGACTCAGGTCTGCCTCGCCTCAGCTGTGTGACCTCGGGTAAACGGCTTGCCCTCTCTGAGCCTCCATCACACTTAGACCCTGGAAGACGGGTATGTTTGTGGCCCTGACCAGATTTTTGGGGGATGAAAGAAACCATCAGGTCTGTCATCCTTACTGAATACCTGGGACCCGCCCAGCCCACCTGCCCAGCCCCACACACCATGCCCAGGTGGCCCAGCAGCCAGTTGCGCCGGGGTGGCTGGGGGAAGCAGCTCAGCCGGCGGCAGGTGATGTAGCAACACCAGGAGAACCTCAGGAGCTGTATCAGCAGGCGGCAGAGGAAGAAGAGCAGGGACAGGACGAGTGCAGACACCGCATACAAGCGGAAGGCGGTCTTCTCCAGTCCCAGGACGTACAGCAGGTGCTCCGTGACGGGCAGCATCCTGCGAGAACACACGGGATGGGGGTCAGTGCAGGTAGGAACCACTCTGGCCATGTGTGTGCCATACAAAGACGACCTGTGGGGTCAAGCATAGGGTACCTGGCACACAGGAGGTGCTCAATGCACATGAGTCCCAGACACCAAGGATACCCCCCTAACTTTCCCCAGCAGTGACCTTCAGCGAGCTGACCAGACGGACACCTGTCCATATGCCCTCAGTCTTCACTTCGCAGGGCATCCTTCCTGACTTCTCTGCCCATGCCTGGCTGGCCAGAGGGTTGGAAAATTAAAACACGTACACCTCCACGCCGAAAGCAGCTCTTAACCAATGACGGATGAATGTTGCCAGATAAATACCTCCTCCCCTTGGGGCAATGACCTCGAGATGGGAGTTTCACATGCACTCCCAGGCTTCCACAGCAGGATTAAACTCCGGCTGCCCACAGAAGAAACTTTCTCTATTAGCTGCCTTCCTTCCCCTGTCTTCCCTCTTTTTCTCTATTTAATTGAGGTGAGATTCACCCAACATGAAACGAACCGTTTTAAAGTACAGTTGACCCTTGAACAATGCAGGGGTTAGGGGGGGTCCCAAGCCCTGTGCAGCCAGAATTCCATGTGTAACGTTTGACCCCCCGCAAAACTGAACTGCTCATAGCCTACTGTTGACTGGAAGCCTTACTGATAACATTAACGGCCAATTAACACATATTTTGAATGTTATATGTATTATATACTGTATTGTTACAAGAAAGTAAGCTGCAGAGAAGAAAATGTTGTTGAGAAAATCATTAAGAAAGAGAAAATAGGGGCTCAGTCTGTTGAGCATTCGACTTCGGCTCAGGACATGATCTCACGGTTGGTGAGTTCGAGCCCCGCGTCGGGCTCTGTGCTGACAGCTCAGAGCCTGGAGCCTGCTTCGGATTCTGTGTCTCCCTCTCTCTCTGACCCTCCCCTGTTCATGCTTTGTCTCTCTCTGTCTCAAAAATAAATAAACATTAAAAAAATTTTTTAAATAAAAAATAAAATAATAATAATAATATTAATGACACAGTGACCAGGTATAGAGCGTTGCAATGTGCCATGCTCCACACTCAGGGATGTGCATGCCTCATTTTATGGTGCCTTAAAGTGGGCCTTGGAGTTGGGTCCTACCATTCTCTCCATTGTTTGCACAACTCAATCTCTGTTCTTCTAACTCAAGAGAGATGGGAGCTGACAGAGGCCCCCTGAACCCCTACCAAAGGCCAAACTCAATCACATTGGGGGCCCACAGATCTCAGACAGTGCCGAGGAGATTGCTGAAAATGGTTAGGTCTTGCCCTCATCTCTCCTTTGCCCTTAGTCCAGACACCCAAGGGTTCTCTCTGTGCTCCACCTCCTTGGGCAACACAGCTAAAGGAACCCTACCCTCCAGGTCCTCACCTGAGTCCCCAGTCCCCACCACCCCCCACCACCACCACCACCGGCCCATGGTTCCCTCCATTAGGGGCTCAGAGTCACTGGCTTTTCCACCAGCCAATGACCAACTGTATCATCCACGCAGAAGATATGATGTTTCTATTGGTTACCACATCCTGGGAAAACAGCTGGGTGCATCATCACCAAATTAGGGGAGTCCCATTGGGACGGTCTGACTTACACTACCAGCCATGCAATTGACATGACCACTCATTAGGATGTCTGGTACCAAGGAGAGACAGAAAGGGAATAACAAGTGTTGGCAAGGATGCGGAGAAACCTTGAACCCTGATGCCTTGCTCGTGGGGATGTAAAATGGTGCGGCTTTGCTGTGGAAAACAGTGTGGTGGTTCCTCAAAATATTAAACATAGAATCACCATATGATCCAGCAATCCCACTTCTGGAGAGATCCCCAAAAGAAGTGAAAGCAGGGACTCAAACAGATATTTGCACACCCATGTTCACAGCAGCATTGGTCACAAGGGCCAAAAGGTGGAGGCAACCCAAGTGCCCAAGAAAGGAAGAAGAGATACACACGCTATGGCCTATCCATACACTGGAATATTATTCGGCCATAAAAAGGGAAATCTGACGCAGGCCACAACATGGATGGACCTCAAGGACATTACGTGAAGTGAAATAAGAGACACAAAAAACAAATGCTCTGTGTCCCCAGAGGAGTCAGGTTCAGAGACAGGAAGCAGAATGGCGGGCACCAGGACCGGCGGGAGGGGGGATAGGGAGTCAGAGTTTTAATTGAAGAAGACCGAAAAGTTCTGGACACGGATGGTGGTGATGGCTGCACAACAGTGTGAACGTACTTAAGGCCACTGAACTGTTCACTGAAAACGGTTAAGACTGGGGGGCGGGGGACACCTGTGTGACACAGTCGGTTAAGCATCCCACCCTTGATCTCGGCTCAGGTCATGATCCCACAGTTTGTGAGATCAAGCCCCGTGTTGAGCTCTGCGCTGACAGTGCGGAGCCTGCTTGGGATTCTCTCTCCCTCTCTCTCTCTCTCTCTCTCTCTCTCTCTCTCTCTCTCTACAACCTCCCCCCCAAATAAATAAATAAACATTAAAAAAAAAAAAAAAAGACTGCGTGTCTCGAAGGAGGTAAAGCAGAGATAGAGGTGGCTGAATACTGGTCCCCCAAAGAGATCAGGTCTCTGGAACGTGGGAATGTGATCTTAACTGCCAGCGTCTTTGCAGACGGGACTAGAGATGAGAAGATTATCCGGGATTGGATTGTCCAGGTTGTTCCCAACTGGAATCGAAATCTCCTCATAAGAGAGAGGCCGAGGGAGACTCAACACACAGAAGAGAAGAAAGCCGTGGAAAGATAAAGGCAGACCCTGGAGGGATGCAGCCACCAGCCCAGGCACCCTGGAGCCACTAGAAGCTGGGAGAGGCAGGGAGGAGATTCTGCCCTAGAACCTCCAGAGGGAGCACGGCCCTGCCCTCACCTGGGTTTCAGACTCCCGGCCTCCAGAACTCTGAGAGAATAAATGTGTGCTGTTTCAAGCCACCCAGTTCGTGGTAATTCGTCACAGCAGCCACAGGAAACAAATACACGGAGTAAGAGGGTGCAGACCGATCCCTCCAGATGAGGTGGCCTGTGTGTGTCTCTTGGGGGAAGGCTCTCTGGGCAGACAGCTGAGTGAAGAACGGGGCTTTCTCATTAAGTGCACATCTGCACACACACGCACGTAGCTGGGGTCTTTTTAATACATATATATATATTTTTTTTTTTTTTTGAGAGAGAGAGAGAGAGAGAAAAAGCGAGAGCGGGGAAGGGGCAGAGATAGAGAATCCCAAGCAGGCTCCGTGCTGTCAGCGCAGAGCCTGATGTGGGGCTCAAACCCACAAGCCGTGAGATCAGAACCTGAGCCGAAATCAAGAGTTGGACGCTTAACCGACTGAGTCACCCAGGTGCCCCTAAGGTTTTTTTTTTTTTTTAATGTTTACTTATTTTTGAGAGAGAAAGAGAGAGAGGGACAGAGCGTGAGCAGGGGAGGGGCAGAGAGAGAAGGAGACACAGAATCGGAAACAGGCTCCAGGCTCCGAGCCATCAGCCCAGAGCCCGACGCGGGGCTCGAACTCACGGACTGTGAGATCATGACCTGAGCTGAATTAGGACGCTTAACCGACTGCGCCACCCAGGCGCCCCTCTCAGCCATTTCTTTCATCTTCCCAGGAGCCCTTCGAGGCAGCTGGGGTTCTTCTAAGTAGAGTCACAGCAAGAACCCCCACCCCCACCCAGAACAATCCCACTGATAACCTGACAAAGGAAATGTCTTCCTGAAATACTGAAATGGGGAGGAACTGAAACAAGAGAAAGCACCAGCCCTCAAAGAGGAGACCCTGCCCCAGGAAGGCAGGTGAACAGGAGGCAGGGAGCTCTGAACCGCCGTGCCCACCCCCCTATGTGGGACGTGGGCTGAGGCTTTTCCCAGGACCGGCTGCTCCAAGCAGAAAGAGCACACGCTGGATCCCCAGCTGGCTGTCACCCTGGGAGCCTCAGTCTTCTCATCTATGAAATGGGAACAATATCAAGAAGTCCATCTGATGCTTCTGGGAGGAGCTCAATAAATAGTGCCTTGGGGAAGTTAAATCCTCTGCTTTCTGCAGCTGGGTTCCACTCGCCCACCCCTAGCAAGAGCACTCCTGCCAGCACCCCCCCCCCCGGAAAGAAAGTGCTGCAAAAACCTTTCAGGCAGTGCAGCCGCTTTGAGAAATAGCTTCGCAGTTCCTCAAAAAGCTAAACATAGAATTTTCATGTGACCTGGAAATTCCACTCCTAGGTATATAGTCAATAGAATGCAGGGGCGCCTGGGTGGCTCAGTCGGTTGAGCGTCCGACTCTTGATTTCGGCTCAGGTCACGATGCCAGGCATGGGATCGAGCCCTGCATCGGACTCCATGCTGGCTGTGGAGCCTGCTTAAGATTCTCATTCTTTCTCCCTCTGGTCCTCCACCACTCTCTCTCTCTCTCTCACATAAAATAAAATTAAAATTAAAACTAAAGAATGTAAAACATCCTCAGATACTTGTATATGAATATGAATAGCAGCACTATTCAGAATAGCCCAAAGGTGGAAACAATCCAAATGTCCATCAATGAATGAATGGATAAGTATCCTGTGATATATTCGTGTGATGGAATATTACTTGGTCATGAAAAGGGGCCCCTGGGTGGCTCAGTCAATTAAGCGTCTGACTTCGGCTCAGGTCATGATCTCCCAGTCTGTGAGTTCGAGCCCTGCGTCGGGCTCTTGTGCTGACAGCTCAGAGCCTGGAGCCTGCTTCGGGTTCTGTGTGTCCCTCTCTCCCTGCCCCTCCCCCACTTGTGCTCTGTCTCTCTCTGTCTCTCAAAAATGAATAAATGTAAAAAAAAAAATTTTAACAAAGATGCCACTCAAATGAAAAAATAAGCCTGGGGGCGCCTGGGTGGCTCAGTCGCTTGAGTGTCTGACATCTGCCCAGGTCATGATCTCACGGTTCATGGGTTCGAGCCCCGCGTCGGGCTCTGTGCTGACAGCTCAGAGCCTGGAGCTTGCTTCGGATTCTGTGTCTCCCTCTCTCTCTCTGCCCCTCCCCTGCTCATGCTCTGTCTCTCTGTCTCAAAAATAAATTAAACAAATTTTTTTTAATTTTAATAAAAAAATAAATATAAAAATGAATCAGTTGACTGTACAACCCAAAGAATGAACGCTAATGTAAACTATTAACTTTGGTTAAGTATAATGTGTCTACATTGGCTCATCAGTTGTAAGAAACATATCATCCTAACAGAAGATGACGGAAGATGTTAATAATAGGGGAAAGTGTGGGGAGTTGATGGATGTTTTGGAACTCTATACTTCCTGCATAGTTTTTCTGTAAACCTGAAACTGCTCTAAAATATAAATTCTGTTTAAAAGTTAATTATTTGAGGGACACCTGGGTGGCTCAGTCAGTTAAGCATCCAACTTCAGCTCAGGTCATGATCTCACAGTTGGTGAGTTCACGCCCGGCGTTGGGCTCTGTGCTGACAGCTCGGAGCCTGGAGCCTGCTTCGGATTCTGGGTCTCCCTCTCTCTCTGCCCCTCCCCTGCTCATGCACATGCTCTCATTCTCTCTCTCTCTCTCTCTCCCCCTCTCCCTCTCTCTCTCAAATATAAATAAACATTAAAAAATAAAGAATAAAATAAAATAAAGTTTTAATTGTGGGGTGCCTGGGTGGCTCAGTCAGTTGGGTGTCCGACGGCTTTGGCTTAGGTCATGATCTCATGGTTTGTCTGTTGACAGCTCAGAGACTGGAGCCTAATTCAGATTCTGTGTCTCCTTCTCTCTGCCCCTCCCCTGCTCGTGTTCTCTCTCTCTCTCTCTCAAAAAAATAATAATAAACATTTAAAACAATTTTTTTAATAAATAAAAAAGTTAATTGTTTGAGGGTTGCCTGGCCAGCTCAGTGGGTAGAACATGCGACTCTTGATCTCAGGGTTGTGAGTTTGAGCCCCACGTTGGGTGTAGAGATTACCTAAAAAGATAAAAAAAATCTTTTTAAAAAAGTTAATTATTTGAAATTAATGAAAAATGAATTAAGATGCTTTAATTGGGGAGAAGGTGTTCTGGGGGTTCAGACAGTCGTTTCCTTTCGTGCTTGAGTGCTGGTGACATGTGCGGGTTCAATTCGCAAACACTCCTGAACTGCCCAGTTGTAGAATGTGCACTTCCCTATACCCCCTGTATTACACTTCAACTTAAAAAAATTAAAAATAAAATGAAAATTTGTTTCCCGATTGCATCGTCTTTTAAAATGTGCATCTTTGGGGCGCCTGGGTGGCTCAGTTGGCTAAACACCCAACTTTGCTCAGGTCATGATCTCATGGTTCGTGGGTTCGAGCCCCGCGTCGGGCTCTGTGCTGACAGCTCAGAGCCTAGAGCCTGCTTCCGATTCTATGTCTCCCTCTATCTCTGCCCCTCCCCCACTCACTCTCTCTTTCTCTCTCTCTCTCAAAAATAAGTATTAAAAAAAAAATTTCAAATGTGCGTCTTTGACTCAAACCAGCCTGGGTCCCAGTCGCGGCCCTGTGCCTCCCCTGAGTCAGCAGCCTTGAGTAGTCTAGTCCCCACCCCCAGCTTCCATGTGCCAATCTGTGAAATGGGTTAACAATAGCAGGAGCCACCCCTTAAAGGTTGCTTGGGACACTTCAGTGAGATGAGGTCTGGTAGGCGGTATGCAAGATTTTAGCCATTATTCCTGCTTTTATTATTTACTAGTTTATTGGAGCGAGATAAACGCAAAGCTGACACTCTCAGGATGCTGTGAGAGGCTGGCAAACTTCAGAGCATCAGACACCAGGCAAGGGCACCCAGCAGCCCCACCCCAGCAGAGGTGGCCCCGCCTGTCCTGCTGGGGCTGGCATTATCTGAAAACGGAGGAGCCAGCGACTGGTTCCGTGGCCCACGCCCAAGGAGCGCTGGTTTGTCAGGTTAGCCCGGCCGCCAGTCAGGGACTTGTCATACAAGGTGTGTGGGCTCCTGAGAAGGAATGCAGGACACGACCATGCCCCCCCACACACACACACCCCGGACACACACACCACCAGAAATCACACATGTTGCCTCTCCTTGAACTGCAGGTCCTGGGTCCCACCTGTCATCCAAGCACCCAGCACTGGCTCCACTGCCCCACATCCTAGCCCTGCCCTTCGCTCACTCTGGAAGCCCGTAGTCAAAACAGCCTGCCTCCTCTCCCTGCTCATGCCAACCAAACACCCTCTCTATGCCAAAGAGCTGCCTGACCCCAGAGACTCCTATTCTCCCAAAGTGCCAGATCCTAGAAGTCTGAGCTGAGAGGGGGCTTACCCCAGATTTCTGGGGTTCGGAGAAGGGGCTGCAGGAGCAGTTCTGAGGGCAGAGCCAAGCTGGCAAATCGAGGTGGGAAGGAGGGCCTCACCGCAGCTGTGGGCACACTGTAGGCTGTCGCCCACAGCTTCCTCGGCCCAAAGGAGATCCTGACAGAAAAAGAAGTTTACAAACCACCAGTCATTTAGACCATCCCAGAACTGCAATTGCCTCTGCCCACCATCTCAGCACTTGGACACGAGCCTCGGAAAGGATTCCATAAAGCTCCACCTCAGAGCTGTGTGACCTCAGGTGAATGTCTGCACCTGTCTGAGCCTCAATTTCCTCATGTGTAAGACAGGAACTGTATTACCCACTTCACAGGGCTTTGATAACAATGCCACATTTTTAATGTGCTCAGCTCAGGGCTTGGGACACCGCAAGCCCCAGATCAAAGGTGCCTCTCCTTGCTGTTGGGGCTGGCACCATATTCGTTAGTGTTTGCCCAGTCATCTGGGATTTGGAGAATGGGGTCCAAGGCTTGCAGGGAGGCGGGAGGGGGTCGCCTTCTCCGTCTGCGGAGTCATCCAAGCCCCTCTGTGGATACCAACCCAGGTCACCACTGGACACCAGTCCAGGGCTAATGTTACCGCTCAGAAACCCAAGCTGGGCTATACAGAGAGGCCGGGGCCATTGGAAAGGGCACAGGATGTTGGGGTCACACAGGGCCGGTTTGTTCAAATCCCAGCTCCCCCACTGTCTCCCGGCCTCCCTCCCACCTCCAGCCTGAGACTCCCCAGTTGGCAGGTCTCAGCCGCCTCCCGTGGTCCAAGCGGGGACGGCCAGCCCCTTGGACACCAGGGAGCATACATCCCTCCCGCATCCAACAAACGTCAGCTGGTACCAACCGCAGGAGCTCACACAACCCTCACAGCCAACTCTGGGGGCCCAGGAGGGCATCTCCTCTTTTCAGGCTCTGCGCCTGCCATGGGTGGGGAGAGGGACGGTGAAGGCAGCCGGATCACTGGCGTAAAGTCCCTGAGGGAGACGCTGTGGAGTGACTCCGGTCCTCCCTGCGGCACAGGGCAGGGCCTGGATCCGCCCGAGAGGTCCTGATGGGGAGGGGGCTCTTCCTGAGGTCCCTTCCCATCACGGAAACCCGGGAAGAAGGATGTACCCAGGACTCCGAGGGGCGCGCTCAAAACAACTGCGCCCAAAAGCGGCGGCCGTCGGGGACACGCCCACGTCCCCCCATCCGGAGCCTCTGGGACCCGCCGCCGCCGCCGCCTGGGTCGTGGGGATTCCCGGGGCGGGCTGCGCGCAGCCCCTCGCGTCCCCGCTGCCAGCACCCGCGCCTGCCGGGCGCCTCGGGTTACAGCGCAGCGCCCCGGCCGCGCTCGGGTTACCGCCCCCCGCGCGCACTCACCTCGCGGGTCTCGGCCTCGGCCTCTCGATCCGGGATCCAGATCCGCCCGCACCGCAACCTCGGTTCTGACCGCGCCGTCCGGCGGCCGGGCCCTTTAACCCCGCCTGGCCGCGCCGCGAGGCCCGCCCCCGGCCCGCCCCCGGCCTCGCCAGCCTCTGGGCGGGGACCGAGGCTAGGCCCCCAGAGACGGAGAGAACCAGAGACAGAGTCGTGGATGCGTGGAGAGCGACGGAAAGGGAAAGACGCAGAGCCGGGGATGGAGAGACCGACAGGTGGAGAGATGGAGAAAAAGACGCAGAGACAGCGAAAGAGACATTGGAGACACAAAGACTTGAACACCCAGCATCCCCAAACCACCACACTCCCTGCCCCTCTGCCCATGCCTGGCTCCACTTAGTGCCCAGATCCCCCCTCAGGCCCGCTCCTTAACACCCTCCTCTTGCACCAGCACCCTCAAAGCCCACACGTCAGGACCTGCTCCCACGCTTGGACAGGGGTCCCTAAGCCAGCAACCCTGACGCCCCACGCGGCCCCAGGAATCCTCAGGCTCCATCGGCCCTGGGGAGCCAGCCGTTCTGCTCCCTCTGGATTCAACCCACCCTCCTGGGGCTGTACTGGCAGCTGCAGCCTCTCTTCCTCCAGGAAGACCTCCAGCCTCAACAAGCCACACCAGACTCTGGTCCTGCTCCTCTCACCCCCACCCACCCACCGTCAGCCAACTCGACCATCCCACTAAGATGTTGTCCTTGGCCAGTTTATCTGCTCCAGATAGATCCAGACAGGGTCAGTCCCGCCCCGGATTTGGAAGAGATACCCGTGTCTGGGTCAGTGGGTGGGTGGGTGACTGATCTGGGCAAGTGGGCAGACAGATGGGAGGAATCACAGCTGGCCGTTGGCTCTCCACTGCCTCCACAGGGCCAAAAGGCATTGTGCATACTGGACACCCAGGTAATATCTGTCAAAGAAAAAATTTAAAAAAGCCACAGGAGATTAGAGAGATCAAAGCCTCCGACCTTAATTGCAGGCTCATCTGGGGAAACTAAGGCAGATGCTGGCAGCTGGAGGAGAGGCACGACTGGCTGGGTTCAGGCAGGAGCCAGGCCAGACACTGAGAAGCCTGAAGCTGTAAGGAGACATCGCCCTCCTCTCAGTGAGTTCCAAAGCTAAAACCACAGCGAACCATAAGGAAACTGAAGAAAGGGCAAGGAAGTTCAGACTGTTTTCCCCAGGATGACCATTCCAAAGCCTTTCGATCTGTCAGAAATAAATTCTTGATCCTGTTACAGACAACGGGTGATCCCCTCCTGGCTTTGGGGGCCAACCAGGTGGGAAGTCTGGTCATGGGGCTGGTTAGCCTGGGGGATGGGAGCCAGGGGGTGGAGCAGGCCTGGAGCTGTGCTGGACTCTCAGAGGACGGGGCCAGGGGTCACAGCCACAGTCAAAGCCACATAACACTATGGGCAGAGATGGACTCTGGAGGCAGAGGGTTCGGGTGGCTTTATCGGTTACTCACTGTGTACCCACCTCAGAAGACTGCTGTAATGTTTTAGGATAACAGTTGTCACCCAAGGCAATCCTGTCCCTCAAGAGACAATCTGACAATGTCTGAAGACACTTTGGCCATCACAGCTGGATGCTGGGGTACCGCTGGCCTCTAGTGGGTAGAGGCCAGGAATGCTGATAAACACCTTACAATGCGCACACAGGATGGCCCCTCGCCAAAGAGAATGATCTTGGGGCACCTGGGTGGCTCAGTCGGGTGAGCATCTGACTCTCGATCTCAGCTCAGGTATTGGCCTCAGGATCGTGAGTTCAAGCCCCGTGTCAGACTGTACTGGGTATGAAGCCTATTTAAAAACAGAGAGAGAGAGAGAGAGACAGAATGATCCAGCCCTAATGTCAATAGTGGTGAGGTTGAGAAACCCTGCTTCAAGGTGTAGGGAGCACTTCTGAATTCTAGCACACAGTAAGTGCTAGGTAAGTGCTGACTGCCGTTATTAGCCACCATGGAGTTTCCAGCCTTCTTCCTCACCAGCAAATCCTGACCACCAATTCCATGTTCAGCCCTCGTTCAGAGAAAGCTGTGGCTTCCCCGCCCGATCCACAAGCAACCTTCAATCAGGCAAGTCCTGCTTTAGCTGGCTTTGACTCCCCCCGAGACCAGGGTCTCCTTGAGGGTGAGTCCCCAGGATCAGCTGGTGCTGGGCTAGGTGGCGCTTGGAATACATCCGTGCAGCGGGTCGGACCTGCTGTTTTTTGTTCTTTGTTTTTTAATGTTTATTCATTTTTGAGAGACACATAGAGACAGAGCGTGAATGGGGGAAGGGCAGAGAGAGAAGGAGACACAGAATCCGGAGCAGGCTCCAGGCTCTGAGCTGTCAGCACAGAGCCCGACGCAGGGCTCAAACTCACCAACTGTGAGATCATGACCTGAGCCGAAGTCAGACACCCAATCGACTGAGCCACCCAGGCGCCACCGGACCTGCTGTTGAAAGATGCAAGTGTGGTTCTAGGGGCTGGGAATATGGCAGAGAATAAAAACAGCCCAAATCCTTGTCGTTGTGGATCTGAAGCTGAAGTGGAGAAAACAGAAAATAAAGAAAACATATCCAGCAGGAAATTTTTACCAGGGAAGGCATGTAACAGGTTTTTGCAACGGGGCCGAGGGGGGTGCTGCTATTTGACCTGGGTGTCAGGTGGCCGGCTGAAACCTGAAAAACAAGAATAAATGTTGAGTCACGTTGTACCCCTCAAATTTGTCTTTGTCAATTGTACCTTCATAAAGCTGGGGAAGAAAAGAATGAACGAGTGAGTGAATCAATACATGAATTTTCACAAGTCTGAACCACACAGAAGATACTCTGGCTCATTCCCAAAGTCTGATACAAGTGTCCAAAGCATGATACAAAGTATCTTAGTCATTTTAGATAGCACATGGAGAAGGTAGGTCTATTCATTTTCTATTTGATATATTTATGTTAAATGAGAGATTTGTTTTGACTCGTAGAAGAAGAAAAAAATAGACTCACCCTGGACATCAAATCTACAGCCTTGTGGATATAATGATCATTGTATACATTTTGCTTTAAAATAAATAAGGCTTAGGGGCCCCTGGCCAGCTCAGTCAGAAGAGCATGCGGCTCTTGATCTTGAGGTGGTGAGTTCGAGCCCCACATGGGGTGTAGAGATTATGTAAATAAATACAAAACTTAAAGAAAAAAGAAAAAAGGCTCGAAAGCGAGACCACTGAAAGAAAAGTATTAAGTAAAAAAAAAAAAAAAAAAAAAGTAATAGGTAGATGGAACAAAAGTGGTGCCAGATGATTGAGTGACAAATTTCAACATCAGAAGCCATCTGTCTGGTGGATTAAGACAAAAATGGAAGATTCCTAAACGCAACTTTGGGAAATACTAGCACACCAATCTCTCCTAAATCCCAGAAAACCAGACACAGAGGGCTCGAAACTTGAAAACTTGAAGGAGGGAATTTTAAAGCCAGTGTAAGAGGCCCCCTTATCCCAGCAGGTGGTAAACTTGGCTGAAGTCTTTAACCCTCTTCGGTTCAGTAGTGTTCTCTCATTAGGCGCTGGGCCCTCTGTAAGGGTGAGAGGGGCCGGTGTTTCTAAGTGAAGAAGAGACAATACAAATAATTGAAGCTTTGCTGCTTGGACGGAGGCAGAAGGGAAGGCTACGTGAAGGATGTGACATCTGAGCTGGGACTTCAGGGAGAGGTTGGATTTCAACAGGTGCAGGAGAGGGGGTGGGGCTTGGGCACAGAGAAACCCAAGGGTGTGGCTGGGCAGGTGGCTTTCTCTGGCCTTGGGATGTGAGAGGTGAGAAGGAGGGCAGGCATGGATGGGAAGGGCCTTGAAAGCCAGTCCAAGTGGCTGAGTGTTGATCTGGTGGGCAATGGGGAGCCATGGGTGGTGCCTGAGCAGGAGAAGAGCCCCCTTTAATGGGTTTGTTTTAAGGAACACTGGAGTTTATTGATTTGGGGGGCAATGTGGATTTTTTAAGGATGTGGGGAACGTCTGCATTGGTGACAGGCTGGATGTGAGGTTCCGGGCAACAGTGGAGGAGAGGAGGAGAGGAGAGGGTGTCAGCCCAGCTTCCCTGCCCTCAGAGAGATGGGGACAAGGAAGGAGAAGCAAGTTGAAGGGCCTGGGAATGAGGAGGCACTGACCACAGTAGGCTCCCTGGCCGTGTTACCCTGGGCAAGTCACGTGGCCACCGGAAGCCTCTATCCCTGTACAGATAAAATGAAGGAGATGACCACGAAATGAAGTGGTGTTTACAGGGTCCTCAGCCCCATGCCTGGCACAGAGCACGGGCTAGACAACTAACCGCACATCGAGTTTGTGCTTTGATTTGGGCTATCCCAGCCCTTCGCAACTGAGGCAGATTGTCTCCCCCCCCCTCCCCCCCACCGGGGACGTTTGGCAATGTCCAGAGATACTTTTTGTTGTCATGCTGTGGAGGGGGAGGAGCTAGTGGGCAGAGGCCAGAGATGCTGCTAAAGGCACAGGACGGCCCCACCCCCCACCCCCAGGGAATGATCTGGCCCCAGATGTCAGCAGTGCTGAAGCTGAGAAATCCTGTCTGCCAAGGAGAGGCACCGGGAGGCGGGAGGCGGCTGGGCCCATCCTGAGAAGTGCACCTCTGACTGAGTCAGCTGTCTTGGGAAGACTTGGATGCTTGGGGGGGGGGGGGGGGCGGGTCAGTGAGGTCCCTCGGGAGGAGGTGGACAGAGAAGAGAATGGGGAGACAGAAGCACCAATCACAGCTACGTTTAGAGACAGGATAGGCAGAAGCACGGAGCTGCAGGAGATGAGCCACATCTGGGAGGTTGAGGAAGCGTGGTGATAGGAACAATCCCCTTGGCCTGTGCCCAGAGGTCAAAGGGCCCAGGCCCTAGGAAGGGACAGGGCTCTGCGGTTCCCAAGCACCAGAATCCTCAGCCTGGCAGCAATCAACAAACAGCAACCTAAGTGGGAGGAGAGGACACGGGGGCGGCGGCCAGATTAGGGAGACGGTACCAGAAAAGTGTGTGCAAGTGGACCAAGGAGGAACACGGCGGGAGTGAGGGGAAGGGAGTTTCCCGGGCATCCAGAAGCTCACGGCAGACTTCCGGGAAAGCAGCCGCTATGAAAAATCAGTCCGTGCCTCGAAAAGCTAAAAATGGAATTACCATATGAGCCAGAAACTCAGTTCCTTAAGTATGTAACCGAAAGAATCGAAAACAGGGACTCAATGTCCCTGCATGTTCGCCCGTACACGCATGCCCACAAAGGTGGAAACAACCCAGCGTCCATCAACGGATGAGGGGCTGAGGAAATGGGGCCCGGCCGTGCGGGGGAGCATTACTCAGTCATAAAAAGGAATGAAGCCTTGAGACCTACTACACCACGGACGAAACTCCAAAACATCACAGTGATGTGATGGAGTGAAAGAAGCCAGACACAAAAGGTCACACATTGGATGATTCCGTTTCTATGAAATTTCCAGAATCAGCAAATGCATAGAGATGGTGAGTACATTAGGGATGGACGGGTTGGGGGGGTGGGGAGGGCTGTGAGGAGTGAGGCCGTATCCAAGGAGAATGAGTACAGGGTCTCCTTTTGGGGCGATGGAAAATTTTTGCCACTGGGCAAAAGTGATGTTTGAGCAATATTTGTGAATGTGCCAATGCCGCCCAATTATATCCTTTAAGATGGTTAACTTTATATTACGTGAAGTTCACCCCAATAAAATAAGAAAGAGTTCCAGCAGGAAACAGAACACTCAAATGGGGTAATTTGGAAAGAGAGTAACAAAACTACTATTTCAAAAAGACAGCGCAGCCAGGAACCTTTACCACCCCAGAGGTGCGGGGGCTATGGGGCGAAAGCAGTTGCTGGAACCTGGACTTGATACGGCTATGTGCAGAGAGAGGACTACCTGGCAGGAGTTGTTGGTTGAGGGACACAGCCAGCCTGCGTGGACCACACAGGAGAGGAGATCAGATATTAATACCCGGACCTCAGTCTCCTCCCTCCCTCCAATGCCTGTTGTGGCTCCCTATTGGCGGAACCCAACCAGAAGCCATAAGGCAAGGGTTGAGTGATTCATACAAGCCAGCCTCCCAGGATACAAAATAGGGGGCGGAAGGGTGGAGACAAGGCAAAAGATAATTCAGAGACTTGAAACAAAGACCAGAGCAGTTCCAGGGTGTGGGGTGAATGGTGGAGCAAACAACTCCTTCCAATTCATCACTCACCACACTCTTGCTCACTGCCACTTGAACCATTTTGCCAAACCCGTCAAGGTTATCTTTCCCCTCAAAGGCTTTGCTTGCTGCACATCTTGGAATTTCCCTCTGCTTGGAATTCTATTCCCTCTCACCTGCTCAGCTAACTCCTACTTATCTTTCAGGTGTCAGCTCAAAGTCCATTTTCTCTGAGGGCTTCCCTAACTTCTGGGTTCAGTTTAAGCCCACAGTGGATGCAGCCACAGCCCCTGGGAGTCCTCAGTCACAATCAAATCACTCTTGGAATGGTTCCTTTAGCTGTGAGCTCTAGGCAGGTAGACAGGGTCTTTCAAATTTCCTCCCTTTTCCCCAGCCCCAGGGGACACACAGCACCTACTCATTCAACAAACACCAAGTACCCAGGGAGGGCCAGGCGTTGTTTTACGATGCGCATCCCTGCTTTCTGGAGATTAAAGAAAGCATAACCAGAAATACAGAAGCAAAAAGGTTATTCTATGTGACATGTGCTATGGAGGAAAATCCAGCAAGGTAAGGAGATGAGGAAGGCCTTTCTGAGGTGCTATTTGAGCAGAGACGGGAAGGGAGAGAAGGGTTTCACTGGAGGTGGAGTGTTCCAGGCAGAGGGCACAACTTGTGCAAAGATCCTGAGGCTCACTGTGCCTGAAGAAACAGCCAAGAGCCCAGTGAGGCTGGAGCAGAGACAGCAAGGGCGAGAGTGGGAGCAGAGGAGGGCTGGGAGGTGGCAGGACAGATCGTGCTGGACCTGATGGGCCACTGGGAGGACTTCGGGGTTTCCTCCGGGAAAGGTGGCGCCGCGCAGGGCTCTGAGCCCAGCAGGATGCTGACTTAGGCGGCCCTCCCTACTTGAGATTTCCAACCGGCTCCCTCTGGCTGCAATATAACGCTCCGACCAAAGGGGGCGCGAGAGCGGCAGGAGGAGCCCGGCCGGGGGGGGGGGGGGGCGGGGGGGGGAGGGGAAGTAGCCTGTGGCTCTGGCCGGGCACAGCCGCCCTGGAGGGACTGAGTGGCAAAGGTTGTGTAAACGTGGGTGATTATTTCTCCTCCCTCCCTCAAATGCCCGAAAGCTGTTTCCTCTGCTGGAATGCCCTTTCCTGCCAGACCAGATCCTATTTATCCCTCAAAACCCAGTCGCAATAGCCCCCTCTTCCAGGAGCCTTTCTATGCCCCCTTCCCAAGCTTCCCAAGGGAGTCCAGCGTTGGACTTTGGGGGCTCGTTAAATCCCTTAAAATCATGTGCAAAAGCATGAGTTCGTCTTTTCAGGAGACACCTGGAGCCATAGCTTTTACCAGATTTTGAGGGGGGAAAGGGAGGTTAAGAACTTTGTTTTTACAAATTGGAATCCCAGAGAGAGGCAGTAACTTGCCCAAAGTCACACAGCCTAATGGGAACAGAGTCAGGATTTAAATTTTTTTTTTAATATTTATTTATTTTTGAGAGAGAGAGACAGAGTGTGAGCAGGGGAGGGGCAGAGAGAGGGAGACACAGAATCTGAAGTAGGCTCCAGGCTCTGAGCTGTCAGCACAGAGCCCGACGCGGGGCTCGAACCCACGAACCGTGAGATCACGACCTGAGTAAAGGTGGGCGCTTAACCGACTGAACCACCCAGGTGCCCCATAGAGTCAGGATTTTTTAACTCCCGTGGCCCATTTGGGGAGCTTCCCAGGACTTGGATGCTGAACATAAACAGGTATTCATCCTCGTGATCCAGTGTAGGAGGAAAGAAAATTTCTTTCTAATAAGAAACCCGGTGGTCAATAGGTCGGCTGACATTTACTGAACACCTGAATGCTATGTGCCAGGCGCTGATCTCAGCCCTGGGGACGCAGCACTGAGTAAGAGAGGCTTCTGCCCTCCTGGAGTTTCCATGGGGGGGGGGGGAGGCAACAATAAATAAACAAATGAATAAGATAATATCAGGTAAGGATCATGGTGAATGGAATGAGCTCACAGGGAGGGACTGGGAATCTAGTTTAAAGAGGCTGGTCAGGGCTAGACTTCTAGGAGGAAGTGGTGTTTGTGTGATCCCTGACTGATAGGAAGACGAATTGGAGCATTGTAAGCGAAGTGAGCCGCAAGTGCAAAGGCCCTGGGGCTGAATGAGGGTAGCATCCTGCAGGAGCCAGAGGCCAGTGGGCTGCAGCAAGGAACTCACTGGGAAAGGAGGTCAGAGGGGTTAGTAGAAGCCAGATCCTGAAAGTCCTAGTGTATGCACCCCGGAAATGAGAGAGAAGGGAGAAGCGTGCCCCATAACAGAGGGACCACTTGGAGCCAATTCCTGGAAGCAAGGAAATGCCTGGCCCAGGCCTGCCTGGGGCACCGGAAGTCACCCTCCCCTCCCCCTGTGCTGGTGTAAACTGTAGAACAGACCGGAGGAGTGAGTGGGTTGGGGCCAAGGTGACTTCCACCAGGGAACCAGTTGTGGCTCATGACCACAGGTTTCCCCAGGCTGATTCAGCAAGATTCTGTGTGGTCGAAGTTCAGCCCCCCAAAGAGCAAAGCAACAGAGCTGCAAGCTGCCTCCCACCCCAGAGGACCTCCCCAGGAATCTCTCCTCACTAGCTTTGAGAAGCGTTAAGCTTCAGGAAGCTTCTCAAAAATGCTTGCATCGCGGATCCAGTCACCAACTGCTGTGGGACTTTCCCCAAGTTACTTCACCGCCCCCCCCCACCCCCACCAAGCCTCATTAGACCACTTTTTTGTTGGTTTGATCCGTCATAAATCAAAAGCATGATATAGGGTCCATCCTGTGCCTACATTACCACACTGATTCTCCACAATAAGGGAAGGACTTGGGTTATGATCATTGAGAGAGAGAGAGGCTCAGAGGAAGGAAGCAACTTGCCCAAGTTGGGAGTTAAATCCAGATCTGTCAGATTCCAGAAACGGGGGACGATGCAGAGCCTGATCCTAGGATCCTCTTCTGACACCCAGAAGCAAATGTCTGGCACCCAGTGGTCACGAAGCAGACAGGGGTTATCAGGATGGTCATTAGCCTCAGGATGGTGTGGGGCCACCTCTCCCACCTCTCAGTTTCCTTGGCTGCAAAATGGGGACTTAGAATTCTCTGCTTAGAATTCTCTCTTCACTGGCTTTGTGAGGCAACCGAGATATAAAGTGTTTGGTGGCCCCTCAAAAAGTTGGACGCAGAGTTACCCTAGGACTCAGAAAGTCCACTCCTAGGCATGGACCCCAAATCATTGAAAACAGTACTCAGGGGGCACCTGGGTGGCTCAGTCGGTTCAGCGTCCAACTCTTGATCGCGGCTCAGGGCATGATCTCACCCTTGGTGAGTTCGAGCCCCGCATCGGGCCCCACACTGACAATGAGGAGACTGCTTGGGATTCTTTCTCTCTCCCTCTTTCTCTGCCCCTCCCCCACCCCCACTCACGTTCTCTCTCTCTCTGTCTCTGTCTCTCAAAATAAATAAATAAACTAAAAAAAGAAAACAGTAGTCAAACTAGTACATGTACACGCCTTTGTAAGCACCGCTTGCAAAGCCAAATGTGGAAGCACCCCAAATGTCCATGAAATTATGAATGGGTAGACAAAATGCCATATATACACACAACGGGATGTTACTCAGCTGTAGAAAGGAACAAAACCCTGACATGCTACAATGTGGACAAACTTCAAAAGCCTTATGCTGACTGAAGGAAGCCAGTCACCACGGGCCACACAGTGTATGATCCCATTTATGTGAAGGGAATTCTTAGAGACAAACAGCAGAGTAGTGGTGGCCAGGGGCAGAGGGGAGGGGTGGGGGGCCGGGAGTGATTACTTAATCAGTATGGAGTTTCCGTCTGGGGTGATGGAAGTGTTCTGGAACTAGACAGAGGTGATGGTTGCACAACCCTGTAGAGGGACTGAATACCACTGAACTATCTACTCTCTTTAAAATGATTAATTTTATGTTCCATGAATTTCACCTCAACAATCAGTAAATAGCCAATAAGTAAATGGTGGGCAGTGATTTTGCATATGGTTTTATATCACTGATTCCTGTGCTAAGGCCAGGAGGTCGACACACTATTGTTGTCATTTTACAGATGGAGAAATCAAGGCATGGAGAGGGGAGGTGCCCCACTCAGGGAGTGGGGAAGACTGAATTGGACAGGGGGTCTCCCTGACCCCAAGGAGGTTCTACTCCTCTGCCTGGGAGCCACAGGTGACAGGCACCCACGCTGAGTTTACCACCCTTGGGCGCAGGTGACTCAGTGAAAAGGCAGGCGGCACAACCAAGGGTACTGGCCAGCTTGACCTGGTTCTTTTCCCCTGGCCCAGGAGAAACCAGCAGGGAGGCGGAGGGCTATGGGGCTATCCTTCATTCAGACAGAAAACCTGTTACTGTCACCTCTCTGTGCCCAGTCCTGTGTGAATGCCCTAAGAAGACTCAGTCCTGGAGCCAGCACTCAAGAAGCTCCCAGTTCTAGAGAGTGCAAAGCTGGACACAGACACTCCCAACCTCTCAGTGTCAGGGCTGAGCCAGAGGAAGGAGCCCGGAGCTAGGAAAGTCAAGAGGAGAGAGCTGGAGGACAAAGGAAGGCCTCATGGTAACGGAGATATTGGAGCTAGGTTTTGAAGAATGTAGAGGAGTCCACCAGCTCAAATGAAAGAGATATAAGCCCTGGGGAGGAGAAATTGGTAATATCTGGCAAAGTTATATGTGCATTTCTCCACTTAGAGGAATATATCCCAACGATTCCCTTGCAAAACTAAGAAAAGGTGAATGAGCGGGGCTTTTCATAACAGCACGACTTAAAATATCAGAAGACTGGAAATAGCCCATAAGTCCATCAAGAGGGAATGACTGAATAAACCAAGGCACGGCCACAGGATGGAGTCCTGTGCAGCTGTGAAAAGGAATGAGGAGTGTCCATATATACTGGCATGGAGAAATCTCCAGAAACAACAGTGTTAAGAGGGAAAACAGCTAGGGTGTGTGTGTGTGTGTGTGTGTGTGTGTGTGTGTGTGTGTGTGTGTGCGCGCGCGCGCGTGCGCACTGGTGTTTTACAAATGGAACAATAGACCATGAAAAAATTATAAATGGTTACCTGAGGAGGGGGGAAAGAACATGATGGAAGGTCCACGAATACAAGCTGGATGTTTTTCTTTATACCTTGTTCTGCATATTTGACTTTAGAACCATGTAAATATCTTAAATAATATTAGGGGGCGCCTGGGTGGCTCAGTCGGTTGAGCGTCCGACTTTGGCTCAGGTCATGATCTCGCGGTTCATGAGTTCAAGCCCCATGTCGGGCTCTGTGCTGACAGCTCAGAGCCTGGAGCCTGCTTCCGATTCTGTGTCTCCCCCTCTCTCTGCCCATCCCCTGCTCACACTCTGTGTCTGTCTCTAAATAATAAATAAATGTTTAAAAAATTTTTAATTAATTAATTAATTAATTAAATAACATTAGACTTAAGAGGTGCCTGAGCAGCTCAGTGGCTTAAGCGTCTGACTCTTGAGCTCAGGTCATGATCTCACAATTTGTGGGATCAAGCCCCACATCAGGCTCTGCATTGTGGGTAGAGCCTGTTTGGGATTCTCTTTCCCTCTCTCTGCCCCTCCCCTGCTCACGTATGCTCTCTCTCTCAACATAAATAAATAAACTTTTTTTAAAAAATGGTTAAAATGATAACATTTCTATTATGTAGATTTTACCACAATAAAAAAAGCAATGTGGCATTACCTCATGTGTATGACCCAGTTGCTCTAATCGAATTTGTTGCAATACAGTGTTTCAGAGACATTTTTAAATGGAAGGGTGCAATAGTGAGATAAATTGTTCAATAATCTAACAGATTAAGAGTACTAATTACAGGGGCGCCTGGGTGGCACAGTCGGTTAAGCGTCCGACTTCAGCCAGGTCACGATCTCGCGGTCTGTGAGTTCGAGCCCCGCGTCAGGCTCTGGGCTGATGGCTCGGAGCCTGGAGCCTGTTTCTGATTCTGTGTCTCCCTCTCTCTCTGCCCCTCCCCCGTTCATGCTCTGTCTCTCTCTGTCCCAAAAATAAATAAACGTTGGGGAAAAAAAAAAAAAAAAGAGTACTAATTACAACAATACGAATCCTGTTATTTGAGATACTTTCTAACTGCATAATCTTATCATGAGGTGTTGTTTTTATTGCTGTGGCTGTTTTAAATTAAAAATTTCTGCCCTCAGGGCACCTGGGTGGCTCAGTTGGTTAAGCATCAACTTCAGCTCAGGCCATGATCTCACCATTTGTGAGTTCGAGCCCCTCAACAGGCTGGCTGCTGTCAGCACAGAGGCTGCTTCAGATCCTCTGTCCCCCTCTCTCTCTGCCCCTCCCCTGCTCATGTGCACACAGGTACTCTCTCTCTCTCTCTCCCTCTGAAAAATAAATTAAACATTAAGAAAAAAAAAAAACTTTCTGCCCTCAAAAGAAAAATTCCCTAAGAATCAAAAGTTTCAGGTTAGTGGCACAAATGTACACAAACTATTTCAAGTGACACTACAGCACAGTAATTTGATAGCACACCCACAGTGAGATATGCCCACAGGACAAAAAGAACCAGAAAGAGAAGGTCTTAGACTGGTTTTCAAAAATCATATTGTTTCTGGAACTGTTGGTGTGTTATTCTAAGATTGATGTGTGTTATTGTGGAATGAAGCAAACTGAGAATTTGGATTTGCAGTATGGGGGAAAAAATACATGTATAAGATTGATCAGTTTAAGTAAGAGCCATGTAATTTGAATTGGAATTGGAGGTATCCACATAAATTCATGATGTATCTTATTTAAAAAATGGTAGGGGGACTCCTGGGTGGCTCCGTTGGTTGAGTGTTCAACTTCAGCTCAGGTCATGATCTCACGGTTCATGAGGTCGAGCCCCACATCAGGCTCCGTGCTGACAGTGCAGAGCCTGCTTGGGATTCTCTCTCTCTCTCTCTCTCTCTCTCTCTGTCCCTTCCCCACTCATGCTCTCTCACTCTCAAAATAAATAAAAATGTTTTAAAAAGACAATTTTAAAAAGTGGTAAGGGATTTCCTATTTTTGTCCAACAAAAAGTCCTAGAAACAACTAGCCCAGCAGCCATGAGCACCCCCATCACCTCGACTGCAATCTCTAAATACCACTTTCCAATCAGAGGAACAAGGCCTCTTTGGGAAAATGGTTGATTCCCAGGCCTGTGGCAGGAAATCTACAAGCTGTTTCTGGACTATCTTGCTACCTCATAAAGCAAGAAAGAGGCCTGTCAAAAGAACTTGGGAGTCAAAATGAAGAGGCTCCCACTGGCCAAAGAGGGGATAATAACTTGGTTATCAGTAATGATTAAAAAAACCCCAATATATTGGCACATTTCAATAGTTTAAATCCACAAATTTGTAAAAATATGAGAGGAGTGGGAAATCTCATTATTTACCTTTGGATGATGATAAGGAGACCAGTAATTACTTTGAAACCCAGAGAAAGCAAGATATCAAGCATTGATCTGGTCTTTCCATGTGAATTGTACCACTGGGTAACCAGATGATAGATGAGAGGACATTTCTCTTTCCAGATGTATTCCAGCTAATAAATGAAGAAGGAGTAAGTCATCCCAATGTCACTCTGTTGTAGCTGCTAACGAATTAATGGGTCTAGGCAATGATCACCAAAGGCAGAGGACATCACAGAAGAGAGACAGAGGGTGGCAGTTATGGAAGAAATAAGATAGCTCATGAGTTGACACGTGTCAGCTGGATGATGGCTACATAAGGGGAATCATGATGTAATCGTCTCTACTTCTGAAATTTTCTGTTTAGAAAATAATGTTTAAAGCCCTTTGCCCCATGTCATCCTCTCAAAGCAGGGAGGACAGCTAGGAGCTGGAGGTGCTCCTAGGATGTACCAACATCTGGCCCCGGTTACCCCACACTCATTCTCGGCCTCTAGCATACCGCCGAGGGCTGAGCTCACGATGTCGCTGTAACATCCCATGTCCTCAGTTACAAAACTCCTTCCTCTCCAGTTCCAGGACCAGGTGTTGAGAGATTAAATCTCACCTCTAGTCTCCTAGAAAGATGCAACTAGAGTGACTTCTGCCGGCCAGGGACTGTGGAATCGCCCTGCCTGGAAGCCGTGAGGTCGCTGGCTCACACCACAACTTGCTGCTTCTCTTTGGCAAATTGGGTCTGACCAATTCTGGGGCTAGCCTGCCTGGCTTCAGTGACTTGGCTGTGGTTCCAGGCTGGCTGAAGGCCCAGCCCTAAGGCCCAGCTGGCTGCTGGGGACGGAGGGGGGAAGGTCAGCAGGGAAGCCTTGGCTTGGACAAGTGCCCCAGATGCAAAAATAAGACATGGCTTGGAGTCCAGACTCATACAGGAAGCAGGACTCCGGCCATAAGAGAGGATCCTGTGGGCTCAGCCTCTGCTGGGGAAGATGGGGCCGGTGGGTGGGTGGGCAGAAACAACTCTACTCACTGAATGCTTTCCACATGGAAGGATGGCCCTATGCACTTGGGACCACCTCATTTAACTCTCACACCAATGCTGTGAGGTTGGTACTATTCTCCCATTTCAGAGATAGACAAAACGAGGGCTAGAGATTAAGCCACTTTGCTTCAGCTAGTAGGCAGCAGAGTGAGCATTTGAACCTGGGTTATTGAAAGTTCACAGGGGCGCCTGGGTGGTGCAGTCACTTAAGCACCGACTTCATCTCAGGTTGTGATCTCATGGTTTGTGAGTTCGAGCCCCACATCGGGCTCACTGCTGAGAGCAAGTCAGTGCAGAGCCCACTTCAGATCCTCTGTCCCCTTTTCTCTGCCCCTCCCTCACTTGCGCCCTTCCAATAAATAAATATTTTTTAAAAATCTTTAAAAAAAGGTTCACATATATCTGAGGGAAACGAAATCACTGTCGAAGAGACATTGGCACCCTCATCATAATCATTGCAGTATTATTCACAATGGCCAAGACGTGGAGACAACCTAAGAATCCCTCAGTGAATGAATAGATGAGGTGATGTCTATATACAATGGAGTATTATTCATTCATAAAAGAAGAAGAAGAAGAAGGAGGAGGAGGAGGAGGAGGAAGAGGAGGAGGAGGAGAAGGGGTGACTGGGTGGCTCTGTCAGTTGAGCGTCTGACTTCTGCTCAGGTCATGATCTCACAGTTCATGAGTTTGAGCCCCACACTGGGCTCTCTGCTGTCAGCACAGAGCCCGCTTTGGCTCCTGTGTCTCCTTCTTTCTCTGCCCCTCCCTGCCTCTCAAAAAAAAAAAAAAATATATATATATATATATATACATATATATATATATATATATATATATATATATATATATATAAAAGGAAACCCAGAAACAACATGAGTGGAAGTTAAGGGCATTATGCAAGGGAAATAAACAAATAAAATGAATGCAGAGAAGGAGAAGGAGCCTGGCAGTTGCCAGGAGTTGAGGATGGGGAAAATGGGAAGACACTGGTCAAAGGGTACAAACTTCTAGTCTTAAGACAAATAAGGTCTGAGGACCTAAAGGACAGCAATGGTGACTCTAGTTAGCAGCACTGTATTGTACAACTGAAAGTTGCTAAGAACGGAGATCTTAAAAGTTCTCACCCCCCCCCCAACACACACACAAAAAGATAACTACGTGAGGTGATGGGATGTGTTAACTAACCTTATTGTGGTAAACATTTTGCAATATACATATATCAAAACATCATGTTGCACACCTAAATCTTACACAATGTTGTATGTCAATTATACCTCAATAAAGCTGGGGGAGGGGGAAACGAACTAGTCAATATTTCGGTTTTGTAGCCCAGATGGCCTCTGCCACTATGATTCAACTGTGGCCGTAGAGCGTGAAAACGGTCAGAGACAGTATGTAAATGAATGGGGAAGGATGTCGTCCAGTAATTTCTTTACATAAATGTGTTTATTTATTAACATAAACAAATTGTGGCACATCCATATGACAGAATATTATTCGGCCATAAAAAAAAAAAAGAATGATGTGTGATAAAATGCACGGATTCATGCCACAACACAGATGAACCTCAAAAACATTATCCTGAGTAAAAAACAAGAACAAAACAAAAGAAACAAACAACAACAACAACAACAAAACAGCCAGACACAAAAAAGTCACATAGTGTCTGATCCCATGTGTGTGAAACATCCAGAACAGGCAACACACAGAAACAGAAAACAGGTCAGTGGTTCCCAGAGGCTGGAGGACAATGAGTGTGACTGCTCTGGGTGCAGGGTTTTTACTTCAGGGAGCTGGAGATGTTCTGGAACAAGACAGAGATGATGGTTGCACAATATTATGAAGTACTAAATGCCACTGAATTATACATTTTTTAAAGTTTATTTACTTTGAGAGAGAGACAGAGAGAGAGAGAGAGAGGGCACGAGCAGGGGAGGGGCAAGAGAGGAAGAATCCCAAGCAGGCTCCGCACTGTCAGAGAGCCCAATGCAGGGCTCGAACTCACGAACCGCAAGATCCTGACCTAAGCCAAGATCAAGAGTCTGACGAAAACCGACTGAGCCACCCAAGGCGCCCCTGAACAATACGCTTTCAAACAGTTCATTTTATACGAGGTGACTTTCTTCTTGAAAAAAAAAAAACAAACAAACCCAAAAGCAAATCAAAACAAAACAAAACAACAACAACAAAAAAAACACATCACCTACAAAACAGCCAGTCCACAGGCTATAGTTTCCTAACTCCTGCTTTCTCTTAACAAAACCCAGAGCTGAATAAAAAACCACAAGCATATAAAATCTTAGCTTCAAACCCCACACACAGCAGTTATTATTATTATTGTTATTATTATTATTATTATTATTATTAACCAGGGTCTTCATGACTATTCTGCCACCAAAATGAACATTCTTAACCCTGATGTTGGCCCCAGGCCCAGTCTTGCCCCGAGCTCCTCTCCCTCTAGCCTCTGGCCACAATCCCACCCTTCACTTCATGAGACTACTGGTCTGTCTGCGGCCTGGACGGGCCTTCCCCCACCCTGGCAGGCGGTCCTCATGAGGCGTAAGGAAAGCAGGGGTAGGGAGTGGTGATTCGTCCCTCCCAGGCCCAGCCCAGGCCAGGTGCTTTGGTGCGTGGGTGCCTGCATGTGTGTGTGTGTGTGTGTGTGTGTATGTGTGTGTGTGCCCATATTTCAAAGCCCCATCCCAAACTGACCCCATCCTCAGTCAGGCCTTTTGTGCACTCAGCAATCCCGCCCTGCCACCCACCTGGCCCATGGCCTGTGCTGGGCACTTCTGGGCACCCTAAGAGGACTCAGCCTCTCCTAGTGGGGGGAGGAGGAACCGGATAGAGAAACTCCTGGCCCTATATGGATGAGTCTGAGTCAAAGGGAGGAACCCCAGGCTAGGGAGCCAGGATGGGGAAGGAGGGGGAGCCAGGGGTAAATCAGGGAGGCTCCCTGGAGGAAGGGTCCTACCCCAGGACACAAACCCCAGACGCACTCTGAGGGAAATATTGGTCGGCCACGGCATACTCCGCTCCCCAGGTCTCTGCCACCAATTCCAAGCTTCAAAAGGAGATCAAGGCTGTCTGACTGGCTGGCCCACGAACTCCTGGGTGTGAAGTCACTCTGCAGCAAGTCTGCAAACACTTCCCCAGTATGAACTACTCTGACCCTGACCCTGACCCAGCCACAGGAGAGTGGAAACATGTTTTGTGCTTGGAGCGCTCCCCAGGTTCCAGCTACATGACCTTGAGCAAGTCTCTGAGCTCATGTCCTGCTGGGTAAAACGTGCGTAAATAGATGGTGAGATACGACCGGCAAGGGTCCCCCACGACTGCAATTGATGGGAGGCTCAGAGGGACGAACCCAAGGTCAAGGGCATTTCCAGACCAGGTGGACACAAGGTGGGGATCTCCTCGGCCACCCCTCAACATTCTGAAGGCCTCCCCCTGACGGACATATGGGGCGCCTGGGTGGCTCAGTCAGTCAAGCGGCCAACTTCAGCTCAGGTCATGATCTCCTGGTTCGTGAGTTTGAGCCCCATATCAGGCTCCACTCTGACAGTGTGGAGCCTGCTTGGGATCCCCTGTCTCTCTCTCTTTCTCTCTCTCTGCCCCTGCCCCACTCATGCTTTCTCTCCATCTCAAAAAGTAAATAAACAAACTTAAAAAAAAAAAGCTGGTATTTTGTTTATCATAGACTTTTTGCATTCATTTTCGTCTTTTAAAATATTGCATTAAGGGGCACCTTGCGTGGCTCAGTAGGTTAAACGTGCTACTCTTGATCTCAGCTCAAGTCTCTTTTTTTTCTTTTTCAGCTCAAGTCTTAATCCCAGGGTCACAAGAAGCTCATGTTGGGCTTCGCACTGGGCATGAAAAAATAAAAATAAAAATAAAATATTTCAGGGGTACCCGGGTGGCTCAGTCGGTTAAGCATCCAACTCTTGATTTCGGCTCAGGTCATGATCTCACGGTTGGTGAGCAGCGACCCCCGCATCAGGCTCACTGCTATCAGCACAGAAACTGCTTAGGATCCTCTGTCCCCCCGGCTCTCCGCCCGTCTCCCGCTCGCACTCTCCCTCAAAAATAAATAAAACATGACAAAATAATAATAAAAATAAATTAAAAAATAAATAAATGGGGCGCCTGGTGGCTCAGTCTGTTAAGTGTCCAACTTCGGCTCAGGTCATGATCTCGTGATTCATGAGTTCGAGCCCCACATCGGGCTCTGTGCTGATAGCTCAGAACCTACTTCAGATTCTGTGTCTCCCTCCCACTCTGTCCCTCCCTTGCTCTGTCTCTCTCCCTCTCTCAAAAATAAATAAATATTTAAAAACCTTAATTTAAAAAATAATAAAATAAAATATTGCATTAAAATATTAACTTGATCTCAGATTTTAAGCAACACCTTTGAATTTTGCACCCTAGGTGAATGCCTCACTCTCCTCATCAGTCCTCCCACCAGATGGACCCACAGTCCCAATCCTACACGTGGTTCTACCAGGCAGAGCCCCCTTATACCCAAATCCTTGGAAACTGGGACTCAAAGGCAGAGATTTGCTTGGAATCTCTTGGAGAGGGGCCTCCATTAACTCCCTTCCCTAGCACCCTACTCCCTGAGGCCCCATGTGTGATGCTGGGTGCCCAAAGAGAGGACACTGTATCTGCCAAAGCCCCTCAACCCACCCCCCCTCCTCCTCTCACCCCCTCCTGGGGAATCCCAGGCCCGGCTCAGCCTGGGCATTCCCAGGCCCGCCCAGGGCCTGCCCCATGCTGAGTCCCCAGCCTGGTGGGTCTCCTGGAAACTCCCCAGGTTGGTTTCAGGGTGGGAGACCCACAGTGAAGCAGCCGCAACCACTTGGAGCCCATCCCACCTGAAACTGGAATAAAGGGGAGGCGGGTTCGTTTCTGCAGGACTGAGCCACAGCACCGCACCAGGAAAGAGGAGGGCCCCTCCCTGTCAACCCAGGCGAGCCCAGAAGCCAGCTCCTGGGACAAAGCCAGGGTCCTGAATGCTCTGGCCCAATCCCTGCTCTCAGCTGCCTCTGATTGCTTGGGATCAGGACTTGGAACTGGATAAGAGGTGACACCTCCTGATCCCATGGGCTCAGCGCAAGCCTCAGCAAAAACAATCCCCAGCCCCTGTGCCCATCTTCTGCCTGAACCTGAGGTGCTGGCAGCGAAGAACACAGGAGGCCTTATCAACCCCGGGTTTTTCCTACTCTCCCTTCCCCCAGCACAGCCGGTCTTACCAGTTGGGCAGACACCTGAGAGTCCCCTCCGGTGGCCAGCTGCAGCTCCAGAACAATAATTATAGGAAGGGGTTAGGGTTTGCTGGACCGGCCTCAGTCTGCTTCTCTTGGGAATGGGAAGTTTGTTGGAGTCTAAACTACTTGGCCTCCGGACCCCTCCTGGGATGGCCTGGCTTGCTGACCCTGGACCTCAGCCTGGGAGGGACAGGATAGGATAGGGGAGTCCCTGAAACCAGACAACCTTGACCCAGGGCACTCTGTCCCCATGCTCCTGCTACCTCCCGCCCACAGCTCTGCAAGGGGCAGCTGTGTCATTCACCACTGGACTTTGACAGTAGCCAAAGGCACCAGTCAATTCTCTCTTCCAGTTCTGCCAACGTCTCCGCTGAGGTCAACTGGATATGTCCCTCAGAAGCTGGAACCCCACAATGGTGGCCCAGGGTGTCCTCTGGGTCCTGTTTGGATTGCTGCTGCGGCCGGAGCCCGGGACAGGTGGGTCAGAAGGCAGAGACCTGGGGCTGGGACTCGATTCTGCAAAAGTGTATTGTGCCCTCTCTGTGTCCAGCCCTGTACAGGGTGAGGCTGGAGACCCCAGGAGGCCCCAGTCTCAAGGAACCTCCAGTCTCCAGATGCTGCCAGCCCCAAAGGGTCAGGACTCAGGAGCTGGGGGAAGGACTTGGAGCCAGAAGAGCAAAAATCAGGAAAGTTTCCTGGAGGAGGGGACATAGATTTAAGACAGGAAGAAGGAAAAAAAAAAAAATCACTTGGTAGGGAAGCAGGAACGGGTGTTTTAGGCAAAAAGAAGAATAAAGTTATAGAGGAATCACAGTGTGGACTGTCTGGAGAAGAACCTGGATTCTAGAAAGAGTGTAAGGATTAAAACTTCCTGGGTTCACATCCTGCCTCTGTCACTTCCTAGCTGTGTGATTCTAGGCAGACGATTTAGCCTCTCTGTGCTCACAGGGTCACTGTGAAGATTAAATGGGTTAGGTCACCTAGAATGGTGCCTGGCACATAGTAAATGTTTAATAAACATTAGCTGTCATTCAACATCCCATTCAGCTCGAGCCCAGCATTCCTCAGTTCCGGGTTCAGGCACTTGACATTTCCTTCACAGGGCACAGGCCCACTCTCCCCTCCCTGGCCATCCTTAGAGACACCTATCCCTCTAAAATTCCCCAAACTCCAATCCATTAAAAACTCCATTTTGGGGCACCTCGTTGGCTCAGTCGGTTAAGCGTCTGGCTTCAGCTCAGGTCATGATCTCACGGTTCGTGGGTTCGAGCCCCACGTCAGGCTCTGTGCTGACAGCTCAGAGCCTGGAGCCTGCTTCAGATTCTGTGTCTCCCTCTCTCTCTGCCCCTCGCCTGCTCTCTCTCTCTCTCTCTCTCTGTCTCTCAGAAATAAAAAATAAAACATTAGAAATTAAAAGAAAAGAAAAACTCCATTTTCCCCTCAAAGCACCTGGGAGCTCTGCCCATTTTTGTCCATCCCACTGACACTACCCTGGCTTTGGCTACCTTCATCACTTACCTCCACACTGTCTCCACTCTCCCTTCTCTCGCCTCCCCCAAATCCATTCTCCACATGGTAGCCAAAGGAGCAGCCTTAGAATACCAACCAGGCCCTGTCTCTCTCCTGCTCATGGACCTGCCATGGCTCCCCAGTGCTCACTGATCGTCTAAGCTCCTTAACTGGCTATCTGTGCCTCAGTTTCCTCATGTACACAAGGATGGTGTTGGGGGTCACAGGGTTGTCCAGTGAAGAGCTGGGGGCATTGAGAAAATGTGAAAGCAGCAGGGGGAGGAACAGGGGAGGTGCTGGGCCACTGGGCTAATGTTGTCTGTCCTCCTGCAGCAACCCTGCCCCTGCTCATGGACTCTGTCATCCAGGCCCTGGCTGAGCTCGAGCAGAAGATACCAGCCACCAAGGCCAGGCACACTGCTTCTGCATGGCTGCTGTTAGCCCAGGAGTCGGGTCCCCGCGATCTTGTCCATCACTTCCTGCTGGAGGGGCGGAGTCTCAAGGCCACCAGGCTGGATCCCCACCAACTGAGCCCAGAGCTTCGAGGTCTAACCAAGGACGTGGTCCAACATGGTGTTCGGGCCGGGCAGGAATATGGAGTTGTGCTGGCACCCGATGGCTCAACGGTGGCAGTGGAGCCTCTTCTGGCGGGGCTGGAGGCAGGGCTGCAGGGGTACAGGGTTGTAAACCTGCCCTTGGACAGCACAGCCAGCCCTCTGGATGCTGGAGCCACCTTTGCAGACACTGAAGCCACGGTTCCCGATGTAAGAGCCACATCTCCAGGGTTCAGGGATGCCCTTCCAGATGTCATCTCTGCAGATGTTGGAGCCATGTATTCAAATGTGAGAGCTGCAGATCTAGATGTCAAACCCACCTCTCCAGGTGTTAGACCTGGCTCTCCAGATGTCCCCGTCACCTCTCCGGATGTCCAAGCTCCCTCGCCAGGTACCAAAGTCAAGTCCCCGACTACGGTGGACAGCGTCCTGGTGGTCACCCTGGCCAGAGACCTGGGTCTGGCCTTCCTCCAGGGCCCTCAGACCTGGAGTCATTCAGGCCTGGGAACCGACGGTTGCTGGGACCAGCTATCTGCCCCCCGGACCTTCACACTCTTAGACTCCAAGGCATCGCCAGTCACCATGGCCTTCCTCAACGGTGCCCTGGATGGGGCCCTCCTAGGAGATTATCTAAGCCGAACTCCTGAGCCCCGGCTACCTCTCAGCCACCTACTGAGCCAATACTATGGTGCTGGGGTGGCTGGAAATCCAGGACTTTGCAGCAACCTCCGACGGCAGAACGGAGCTGCTCTGACTTCAGCCCCTACATTGACCCAGCAGGTGTGGGGGGCCCTCATCCTGCTACAGAAGCTGGAGCCAACACACCCTCAACTGCAGGGCATGAGCCAAGAACAGCTGGCACAGGTAGCGACCAATGCTACCAAGGAATTCACTGAGGCCTTCCTGGGTGAGAACAGCCCCCATCCCCTGTGATTCCCTGCCCCCCTCCCTCCCCCCCCCCCATCTCACAGATGCTACACTCTTAGCCTCATGTGGCCAGGTGGATCTAATTTAACTAAATTTAACAGCCCCAAGGCTTGGGGGATTCCAGAGGGAGAAATAAGGGTCCAGGCGGACGGGGGGGCGGGGGGGGGGGGTGTGGGCAGGGCCGCATAGGTAAAGAAAGGCTAGATTTGGGTCTTAAAGGCTGAATAAAAGTTCATGCGACCAATGGGGCGCCTGGGTGGCACAGTCGGTTGGGCGTCCAACTTCGGCTCAGGTCATGATCTCGCGGTCGGTGGGTTCGAGCCCCGTGTCAGGCTCTGTGCTGACAGCTCAGAACCTGGAGCCTGTTTCAGATTCTGTGTCTCCCTCTTTCTCTGACCCTCCCCTGTTCATGCTCTGTCTCTCCCTGTCTCAAAAATAAATAAATGTTAAAAAAAAAAAAGTTCATCCGACCAAAAAAAAAAAAAAAAAAAAAAAAGGCGGGGGGCAGATAGAGAGAGGGCATTTTAGGAGGTGGGCTCAGCACATGCAAAGGCACAGAGGTTCAAATGGAAGTTCAGCCAGTTACTCCTGTGCATCTTTAGGGAAGTTGCTTCACTTCTCTGAACCTCTCCTTCTTCAGTGAAAATCATTGCTTCCTCTTGGATGTGCTGGGTGGCTTAAGAAAGATGAAGCAGGCTAAGCAAGTAGCTTTACACAATTAGAGGGCAATAAACGGGGGCTGAGATCCCCCTTTTCTCAGCGTAGCTGACCCTCTCTAGAAATCAGAGCAGAGCCAGCTGGAGAGTGCTGAGTCCTGGACTGTAGCGGGCCTTAAAACAAGAGCTTAAATTCTTGGGGTTTATCCTCAAGGTGATGGGAGTCATAGCAGATATTCCAACAGGACTGAGACGCTGTCAAATTTGGTTAAGTTAGATTCCCATGGCGGCCAGGGGAAATGTCCTCAGATCTGGAGGGAGGCTGGAGGACTGGTCCACACGTGCGCTTTACCGAGGATGCGGGCGGCAGGCAGAGAAACGCTGGCTGACCCCAGCCCTGGACTCCCTTCTCCGCAGGGTGCCCGGCCATCCACCCCCGTTGCCGCTGGGGCGCAGCACCATATCGGGGCCTCCCGACGCCGCTGCAGCTGCCCCTCGGGTTCTTGTATGTACATCACACGTACGTGCCGGCGCCACCCTGCACGGATTTCGCGCACTGCGCCGCCGACATGCGCTCGATGCAACGCTTCCACCAAGATACTCGGGGTTGGGACGACATCGGGTACAGGTAAACCGAGCCCGGCAGAGCGCTAACCTTTCAGGGCGGAGCCTGGGGTGGGCGGAGCCTGACCCAGGGGGCGGGGTTTGGACCGGAGCCGCAAGGGCGAGAGGAGGCTTTTTGGGGGTGGGTGGAGCCAAGGTGGAGGGGCCGTGGCCTTGACTCAGGTCTGGGCCTTAAGCGGGACCAGAAATACCTTAAGCGGGATTCTTGGGTCTGGTGTAGGAACTAAGAAAAGAGCAGTGGAAAGAGCTGGGTCTGGGACAGGGCAGTGAGGGAATATGACCTAGGACAGAAAAGAGCTCTGGATTGGGCAGGAGCTGTACTTGAGACAATGTGGAGGGGGCTGGGTAGAAAGGGACGCGGCCAATGCTGAGGGGCAGATCCAGAAAAACGGAACCGTTTCTGCGGTGGCACGTGGGGAGAGGTAAGAGGATGGACGGGGTAGAGCCAGAGCGACCGGGGAGGAGTGGGGGGGGGACTTGGCGTGGAGGTGGCCCTTGGCTCCGGTGCAGAATTGGGGTAGGGGGCCGGCTGAAAGGCAGGGCGTCCCTCATGCAGCCTAGTGCCTGCTTCCCCCTCCCCTCTACAGTTTCGTGGTAGGCTCAGACGGCTACGTGTATGAGGGCCGCGGCTGGCACTGGGTGGGCGCGCACACACGCGGCCACAACTCCCGCGGCTTCGGCGTGGCCTTCGTGGGCAACTACACTGCGGAGCTGCCGGGGAAGGCTGCGCTTCACATCGTGCAGGACGTGCTCCCCGGCTGCGCCGTGCGCGCTGGCCTCCTGCGGCCAGACTACCAGATGCTTGGCCACCGCCAGCTCGTGAGCACTGACTGTCCTGGGGACGCGCTCTTCGACCTGCTGCGCACCTGGCCGCGCTTCGCTGCGGTGAGTACAAGACCCCACACTACCTGAGCCTGCAGCCCAGCTTTCCGCACAGGCCCGGAGCTCACCCCTGACCCCCGCCTGCCCGCCCAACCTCAGCAGGCCCCTGACTCCTTACTGCAACCCCTATGCCCATACAGCCTCAGCCAGGCTCCTGGGCCCCTTCGCAGTCCATCTATTCCGGCAACCTAGGCCCAGACTTCAGTCCTTCTGCTTACAACAGCTCCTACCCACTGTCCTCTGCTTGCACAACGTCAGCTGAGCCCCGACCGAGCCAGCTTGTCCTTTACCCAGCCCCAACACCTCCGCCCTCCCAACCAAGGCATGGACTCCAACCCTACACAGCCTTTCTGCCTTCACAACCTCAGCCTGGCCTGCATAACTTATACCCAAGTTAGCTCTTCTGCCTGTACACCCTCACCCAGACTACCCAAACTTGGCCTCACCCCATCCCCTACCCAAAGGGCCCTCGGTCTACACAACACTAACTTAGCCTGTGACCCTCTACAGAAAACCCCTTTGCCTGCACGACCTCTAGCCAGCTTCTAACTGTGCTGCCATCCTCTGCCCAATCTCAGCCCTAAGGATGCTTGCTCGGCCCCAGCCTCCTTGACCCCTGATGACGGCTCTTATGCTGGAGCAACCCATGTACAGCCAGCACAGCCTTGGCCTAATGATCCCACCTACCCCCTGACCTCGATCACCTAAACACCTCTATATTCACACCTGCACAATCTCATCCTTACCCTATTTCGTTAAGCTGGCTCGCAGTCTGCATCATACTCACCCCCTCTCTTTGGGCTTCTGTCCTCTTCCCTATCCAGGGTCCCACCATGATGGGGGCAGGCCCCCCCACTCCCCAAGCCTCACACTGCCCTGTATTTTCTAGAATGTGAAACCCAGAACAGCCAGGAGGGCTTCTAGAAGATCCAGAAGGAAGCCACCTCCAATGATCCTGCCAGCCTCAGACCTCCAATAAAGAGACAGTGGAAAGAAAGCCCGTGTCTGTGCATCATCCGTGTTCACACACATTGTTTTAATTTGCGTTTGCCTAGAAGCAGGCCACAGACAAGAATGCCAATGCAAGTAGTTTGCTTGGGAGGTGAAGGTGATCCTAGGACATATCAGTTGGGGATGCAGGAAGAGAGGTAGGGGCAGGAAGGCGTCCAGGAAAGGGTGCATTATCAAGCAAGTTGGTGTTGCGGGGACATGCAGCTTAATCCCACCAGGGACCTCTGGGGGACAGTGCAAGACACGGACCTCAGAGTTGTCCCACTCAAGAGGCAAGGGAGCTGGGTGTTGATTCTCCAGACCTCATAGTCATTGGCTAACGGCTAATCTTGGGGAGGTATTAATTCTCTGGCACTTTGGGGCTGTTTGTTGCATAGAGAGGGAGAGTGGGCGCCATACGTCAGAGAAAGATCTCCAGCAAAAATGCAGGCAGTTGGGAGTGGATCAGTATTCAGTGAAGTGGGAAAGACTCAGGGACACATCAGAACACGGGGAAACTCTGAGTGTGTGCACAGTGACCGGATTGAATGCAGTAAGAATGAGGTGGACATACCTAAGGTGTATACACCTCTGTGCACATGTCCAGCTCCAGGAAAAGGGTCTTTGGCCCTCATGGAAGATCCTGCACCTTGGGATGGGTTACAGAATTTGTGAGGCACAGGGCAAAATGAAAATACAGAGCCCTCTGTCCAAAAAGCAGGAACTTCTGGGTGCCTGGGTGGCTCATTGGGTTGGGCATCCAACTCTTGGCTTCGGCTCAGGTCATGGTCTCGCAGTTGGTGGGTTCGAGCCCCGCAACGGGCTCTGTGCTGATAGTGTGGAGACTGCTTGGGATTCTCTCTCTCTCTCTCTCTCTAAGTAAATAAAAATAAAAAAAATTTTTTTTAAGCACGAACTTCAAGACAGTGACAGCAAAGCATTAAATGTAGTCTGGAGCCTTTCTATGCGTGGGGGTCCTGGACGCCTGCCCAGGCCACGTGTCCATGAATGTGATCCTACCCACCCCATCCTGTGGATTCTGGTCACCCTTGCCTTTGCACAAACTGTTCCTTCTACCTGGCATGCCCTTCCCATGGTCAGCTCCTTATGCCTTGGGTCCCAAGTGTCACCTCTTCAGGGAGGTCCTCCTGGATTTTTTCACTTCTGCTCAGCCTCTACTCCAGTCTATTTTCCTCCAATTCCTACCCACCAGCTAGAAATGTCTGGCGTTTATATTCAGGATCTGTTTTCCTCATGGGACTGTGAGCTCCAAGAGGGCAAGAACCAAATCCATTTTGTTCCCTGTGGCTTCTCCCGCACCTAGTACATATTACGTAGGCATTCAGGAAGCATTTACTGAATAAATGAATAGGCCAAGGCTCCCGTTATGAACCTTCTGTAACTAATGCTATAGTCTTGTTGTACAAATAAGGAAACCGAGGCTCAGAGAGGAAGTGACTTGCTGGAGGTCACACAGTGAGAGGACCAGCTGGCACTGGAGCCCACTCCTGGGCCAGGATTCGACGGACTCTCATGCTGACTCATTTATTTCTCAGAACAGCACTTGCTCACCTCTTTTTACAAGTAAACACTCACCGAGGTATAACAGAGATACGGGGAAGTGCACCGAAATGTACAGCTCAATAAATTTTCAAACAAAACACACACAGTGTAACCAGCACCCAGTTCCAGAAATGGGACACGTTAAATTTCTTATGTGACCTTCACCTCAATTAGGGAAAAAAAAAAATCACCTCCCAGATGCTCCACTACCCTCTTCCCAAGGAGACCGAAATCCTGACTTGTTGCACATAGTTTTGCCTCCCTTGCAACTTTATGTCAAAGGAACTACACAGTATTTACTCTTCACTGTTTGTGATTCATCCAAGTTCAACCATTCAGCAGTTTGTTCATTTCGTTGCTGCATAGTATTCCACTGTGGGAAGAGACACAACTTATTCCTTCTCCAGTAGACGGACACTTGAGTTGCCTCCAGCTTGGGACTATTACAGACAGCACTGGTAGTTCGGTCTCTTGGATGTATACCTCCCACTGCAACTGCTGGGTCAGAGGAGAGCTGTATAGTCAATGTTAGTAGATCGTGCCAGTTTTCCAGCTTAGGTGAATTGATCTACACTCTGACCAGCAGAGACCTCCAGGTGCTCCGTATTCTCACCAGCACTTGGTCAGTATGTACCCATTTTGCAGAGAAGGCATCTGAGGCTCAGAGAGGCTGCCTCCCAGGCAGTGAGAGATTCTGGGTCCTACTCTGTCACCTCTCACCTCCTCTCGTCCTGCATCCTGCCCCCACTGTGCCCTCCCAGCCTGGCTGTGGGGTGGGGTGGGACAGACAGGGTCACGTGGAGTTGCGTTCAGCGGGAGGAAGCCAGGCAGGGTGCAGACGGCTGCCGATTTTGGGGCTGGTCGGGAAATCAAGGTAAGGGAGGGAGTGCATGTGGCCACTAAGGGGGTTCCCTGGGGGCAGAGCTGAGAGTGGGGAGGGGGCCAAGATGAGGACAGCATGTGGGAACACACTGGGCAGAACTGTCACCCTGTTGTCCCCCAGGAGAACCCCTGCCATGGACCCATCATCACCGTGCAAGGCCTCCCAAACCCAGCCTGCAGCTTCGTCCCTGCTAACCTCCTACCGCTGGCACACAGGGGGTGATGGGGAGAAAGTAGCTGGAGGGTCCCGCTGGGGCCGACTTGCAGGCTGGGGGAGGGCGCTAAGCCACCAGGAGCCCGTGGTCAACAGTCAGCCAGCCTCTCGCTCGCTGTTCCGTCGTGTCCTCTCTGCGCCCCCCAAGGAATCACGCACAAGCCGCCTCCGGCTATCCAAGACCCTCTGGGGGAGGCATAAGAGCCCACCGCTGGAACCAGAGCCAGAGCCGGAGGCCCCAGGTACATGGCTCCCCCACCCAGGCTGGGAGGGAGGCCGGATGCTTGGGTTTTGTCTGCCTCCGGAGCATCAGCTCTACAGACACAGGAAGTTGTGGGGAGTGCAAAAGCCCAACAGGAAGTGGCTGGGGCCCAGCTGCCCTCTTCCCTCTTCCCCCTCACACAGGGACTGGGGGTAGGGGGGAGTGGTCAGGGACCTGCGTGCTGGGGGTCCATCCTGGGGAAGGGAATGGGACTACACTAAGGGTAGCCCTGCCCAGATACCAAATGGCTCTTGGCCCCAATGGGTCTCTCCTCATACCAATAGCCCAGCTCATTCTCTCCTGCCTGGGTATCATCTCAGCTGCCTCCTGCTTGCTCTCTAGCCCTCTGGCCTCCATATCTTTTTTTTTTATTTTATTTTATAAAAATTTTTTTTTCAACGTTTATTTATTTTTGGGACAGAGAGAGACAGAGCATGAATGGGGGAGGGGCAGAGAGAGAGGGAGACACAGAATCGGAAACAGGCTCCAGGCTCTGAGCCATCAGCCCAGAGCCCGACGTGGGGCTCGAACTCCCAGACCGCGAGATCGTGACCTGGCTGAAGTCGGACGCTTAACCGACTGCGCCACCCAGGCGCCCCATGGCCTCCATATCTTAAGTTCCTTCACCTTGGACCTCAGCTTCTCCATCAGCTAAATGGGGATCATAATCCCTACCTTAAAGCATATTTTATTTAATTCACATTCATTCATCCATTCATTCATGCATTCAAACAGAGATCTGTAAAGCATTTCCTACATGCCAGGCCTTGATTTAGTCACTAAGGACGCAGCAGTGAACAAAACATTTGAAACTGCCTGCCCCATGTAGCTCACAGTATACTGGGCATGACAGACAGTAAACAGAAAGTGATAGATTGGGCTGTTACACAGAGGGATCTAGAAGAGTAAGGGATAGGCCATGAAGATTGAATGTATGTATGAATGTAGCATGAACGTAGCACCAGCCCAGGGCCCGGTATGTTCTAAGTGATCTACGAACAAGTGGAGCTATTTATTCCCCTGATGGGAAAACCATAGGGTGACAGGTAATCTGGGGGGTTAATTCAGCCCTTCTATTCCTGGAAGCTCTTTTCATATGCCCATTTTGCAGATGTATCACTTCAACCTCCCACTCCATAGGATCCAGAGAGAGTTCCAACAAGCAAGACTGCTTCTGCTTCTCCCCTGCTCAAATGCCACCCATGGCTCCCCATTACCCCCAAGATGAAATCCCACAATTCTCTAACTGGCACCCAAGTGTCTGCACCAATCTCTTCCTGGACCTTTCCCTCTTGCCTCTGAGCTCTCTGAGCCCTTCTTGCCTTTCCTGGGCATCTGCCATCTCCCAGCCTTTGCTCAAACTGCTCTTGCCACTGTCCCCATCTTGCCACCATCTCTGTCAACATCCAACCTGCTGTTCAAGACCCGCTGAAAACCTACTGTCTCTGGAGGCTTTTCCTGACCCACTGCACCACCACCTCCCCCTACCCTGATCTTTTTTCTATTCCTTTCTCAAATGTTGAATGCTTTCCACCTTATACTAGTTATTTATGTAAGGAACCAAGGATGCTGGCTTGCTGTTTAACCTCCTAGATCAACCTGCTGTCTTGGTTAAGAGAATGCTTGTGTCCGAAGCCTGGTTCAACCACGCACAAGCTGTGTGACCTTGGGAAAGTCACTCAACCTCTCTGGTTTTCAGTTTCCTCCTTGGCAAAATGGGGCTTCTAATAGCCCTTTGAATGGCTTTTGGAGGATTAAATGAGAGAAGGCGTGTGGAGTAGTAAACACAGTACAGGGTACATGTGTCCACCACCCATGGCCTGGAGGGACAAGGTCCAGAGAGGGGTGGAAACTTGTCCAACAACAGCCTGACATGGCTGCTGGGTGGGCTGGGGCCAGGGGGAGAGGAGACACTTGGGAGGGAACCTCCTGATGAGCCTCTATGAATGGAGAGGGTACTCTGAGGGAGAGGGAAAGACTCCTATGTCCCCGGCACCCCCTCCTCTACCCAGAGCCTGAGCCAGAGCCAGAGACCCCTGCCCCACAGATCCCGGAGGCCCCCACACCTGACGCACCCATCTGGAACATTGGGGCCTTCACCCTGCTTGATGGGAAGCTGGTGCTGCTTGGCAGTGAGGAGGAGGTGAGAAGGGGCACAGGAGCAAGGGGAGGGAAGAAGAGGGTGGGAAGGAGACAGAAGAGAGTGGCGGGAGAGGGTAATGGAAATGTGTCTGCCTGCCTGGCTCCCCTTTATGACTACCCACTTTTCTGGAGAACAGGGTCCTCGCCGACCCCGGCTGGGGAGTGCTAGCTCTGGGGGCAGCATCCAGGTAGCCATGGGGAGCCTCAGGGATCCAGGTGAGTTGTTTCAGAGGTGGGGAGGGCTGGGGCATTTGGGAACCTGTCAAGGTGGGGCAGAATCCAAGATGATCCCAGCCCCCCAACCTTCCACCCCTGACCGTCTACAGATCGGACCCCCGGAAAGACCGAGCCAGAGGCTGCTGGCCCCAACCAGGTCCACAACGTTCGGGTGAGGCATCCAGTGGGAGGCAGAGGGGACAGCAAAGACTCCCAGAGCCTCAGAGATGAAAGGGGACTCTTACTGGGTGATCTTGGGCAGGTCACTGACCCACCTATGGCTTCAGTGTCCCCATCTGTCAAATGGCACTAATGAGAGAACCTCCCTCTCAGGGCTGTTTATGAGAAGTTAGTAGAGAATGCAGAATAGCCTAGGATTAGGTGCTTTAGAAAGCGGGGCTATTGGTTGCCTTTATTATTACTGCTAATACAGCCTGAGCTTGTGGTCCCCCCTGCAAACCAGCAGACCATCCAGGACACCCTGGGGGGAAAGAAGCTGAGGAGGGAGAACAAGGTTCTGCCCACCTGATATCCCCTTTCCCACAGGGATTGCTCAAGAGGCTGAAAGAGAAGAAAAAGGCCAGGTCAGAGCTTGGAGCCAATGCCTCCCGGGATGGGTAAGTGTCTCTGAGGGGCCGGAGGGACTGGGATTCAACACTGCGCCCTCCACCTCCACCTGCATCATTCCCCCCTTCACCAAAACCCCGATACAGCCCCGGCTGTGTCCGCTGCATGTTGAGCAATGCTAGAGCCACTGAAAGACCCCAGCAGGAACCACCCCTCCGCTGAAGGGGGGCGGGGGCAGAGTCTGACACAATAACTCTAAATCAGGAACTAAGTCAACACCCTGGTCTGGGAGTGTCAGGGAAGGGACAAATGAGCTAAGATCTGAAGGAAGGATGGAAGTCAACCAGGCCAAGAGGGGCAGGAAAAGTATTCCAGGCTAGGAAGCAGGGAGTGCAAAGGCCAAGGGGCCAGATGAAGTGACAAAAACAAGGCTAGTATGACTGGAGTTCAGAGAAAGAGATTCATTGGAGGGACATGAGGTCAAAAGGTGACAAGGACTGTACCATATGAGGTCATACAGGCCACCATGAGGAGTTGAGCTTATCCTAAAAGGTTAGGTTCAAGTCTGATTTCGTTTCAAGTTCATCCTGGTCTCTCTCCACCCTTCAGGCTGTAGGGGGTGGGTTGGTGGGGAGGAGAGAAGTACGACCACTTATCCAACTGCCCCCTCCTCAGGCCTCCCAGTGCTCTGGGCTCTCGGGAATCGCTGGCCACGCTCTCCGAGCTGGACTTGGGTGCTGAGCGGGATGTGCGCGTCTGGCCACTGCATCCCAGCCTCCTGGAGGAACCTCACTGTTTCCAGGTAAATGCAGACAACTCTCCCTCTGTCCCCGACCCTTTGGTTCCACCTTGGCCTCAACCCTTGGATCCTCATCCCCAACAGGTAACTTGGGCGGGCGGGAGCCGCTGCTTTTCTTGTCGCTCCGCCGCTGAGAGAGACCGCTGGATCGAGGACCTTCGCCGCCACTTCCAACCCAGCCAGGTCAGTACAGATTAATGGGACATGAAGGCCCCGCCCTCGGCCACGGTCATGGCCACGGCCCCGCCCTTCCCCCCACTCAACCCCTCACCAGCGCCCTAACGCGGCCTCTGAGATACACCTCCCCGCTAACACCTTTGCAACCACTCCGAGACCCTCCCCAGCTTCCTTCCATTACCAGCTCCTGGCACAAAAATCGCGTGCCTTCTATGCACTCCGGGCCCTATTTGCCCCCAAAGCCCCGCCTACCAGGCAAACGCCAAGTCCCCACCCCGCGGCTACTCCTCCTAACCCTGGAGTCCGGATCTCGCCGCAAGAGCCCAGAAAAGCAGGAGGGCTTTCGCAGAACCACCTTGAGACCGCCGTGGGCCCCGTCTCCTCCCAAGGGCCCAGCGATCTCCCTGGGGGCACGGTCCCCACGTCGAGCACCGACGCCTCCTCCCAACCCACTCCCGTCCGCAGGACAACTTGGAGCGGGAAGAGACGTGGCTGAGCGTGTGGGTGCACGAGGCAAAAGGGCTGCCCCGAGCGGCGGCGGGGACAGCAGGCGTGCGCGCCGAGCTGTGGCTGGACGGCGCGCTGCTGGCGCGCACAGCGCCGCGGGCTGGCCCGGGCCAGCTCTTCTGGGCCGAGCGCTTCCACTTCGAGGCGCTGCCTCCGGCGCGTCGCCTGTCGTTACGGCTGCGCGGAGCTGGCCCAGGGGGAGCGGCGCTGGGCCGCGTGGCACTGGCACTGGAGGAGCTGGGCGTCCCCCGCGCGCCCGCCGCGGGCCTGGAGCGCTGGTTCCCGCTGCTCGGGGCGCCAGCAGGCGCAGCGCTGCGGGCGCGGATCCGGGCGCGGCGCCTGCGCGTGCTGCCGTCGGAGCGCTACAAGGAGCTGGCGGAGTTCCTCACCTTCCACTACGCGCGCCTCTGCGGGGCGCTGGAGCCCGCGTTGTCTGCCCAGGCCAAGGAGGAGCTGGCGGCTGCCATGGTGCGCGTGCTGCAGGCCACCGGCCGGGCGCAGGTGCGGCACTGCGACGGGGCGGACGCGAGTGACCCGAGGCTGACTGATCACGCGCCCCGGGGAGCAGGGTGTAGGGGGGCAGGTGGCGCAGGACCCCAGTTGCACAGACGAGGGGCGGGGCACCATCAGGGGCGGGACCTGAGCTTCAGCTGCGAGGGGTGGGGCCTGAGCAGAGACTGAGCTGAAAGATTTAATTTTCTGCTGCGAGGGGTGGAGGTTCCGGCCCCGTGAGCCCTAGGAGTGAGGATCGGACCTGAGCAGCAGCCTATGAGGGGCGGGGCCTGTGTCCCAGGTGTGAGTGATTGGCCAAGGGCTCGTATTCCCCCTGGCTCAGTCTGCAACCCGCGCAACGTGAACTCCACTGTGCCCAGGCACTGGTGACAGATCTGGGCACCGCAGAGCTGGCGCGCAGTGGAGGCCGTGAGGCGCTGCTGTTCCGGGAAAACACATTGGCCACCAAGGCCATCGATGAGTACATGAAGCTGGTGGCACAGGATTACCTCCAAGAGACTCTGGGTGAGCCGGAGAGTGGATGTCAGAGGCTGTCTGGGCAGGCTAGGGAACCCCAAGGAAGATCTGAGAGCTTCTAGGTAACATGGATGCTGGTAGTGGGTGGTGCCTTTGGGGGTGCTGAAATCCTGGAGGCAACTGGGGGCTCCCCCAAAGATGTTAGGTGTCTCCAGAGGAAGTTGGACATGGAGTTGGAGGCCAAGTGTGGTGGGTTCTGGTGGTCACGGCCCTGGCCGCTGTCTGGCTGTGCTGTGCTGCAGGGCAGGTCGTGCGGCGTCTCTGTGCTTCCACTGAGGACTGTGAAGTGGACCCCAGCAAGTGCCCTCCCCCAGAGCTGCCACAGCACCAGGCCAGACTGCGAAACAGTTGTGAGGAAGTCTTCCAAAACATCATCCACTCCTACAAGTAAGAATCAGGGCCCCAGCACCTGAGCCTACCCCTACATCTCATCCACTGTGCTAATAACGCTGACTCCTAATTGGGGTTGCCAGATAAAATACGGGATGCCCAGTTAAATGTGATGCAACAGTTGAGACATACTTTTACTAAAAAAAATACACATTTTTTAACATTTATTTATTTTTGAGACAGAGAGAGACAGAGCATGAACAGGGGAGGGTCAGAGAGAGGGAGACACAGAATCTGAAACAGGTTCCAGGCTCTGAGCTGTCAGCACAGAGCCCGACGCGGGGCTCGAACTCACAGCCCTCACGGACCGAGAGATCATGACCTGAGCTGAAGTCGGCCGCTTAACCGACTGAGCCACCCAGGCGCCCCTAAAAAATACGCATTTTTTAATCTGAAATTCAAGTTTACTGTTTGTCCTGAACTTGTATTTGCTAAATCTGGCAACCCATTTCCAATGTCATGTCAACTTGGGGTTACTGACCCCGAATAACCTGGGACCCAATTCCTTATCCTCTAGCCACAGGTGACCCCATACCCTAATTCCATGCCACCTGACCCCAGTTAACATAGGACCTCAATCATGACCTCTGATTCCAGGTGATGCTAACCCCCCAATCCCATGACCTTGACCTTAAATGACCCTGATCCCCGAATCCCATGCAACTGATCACAAAAAACCTGGCATTCCAATTCCTTGAATTCTGACCGTAGGTGAACCCATACGTCTAGTCCCATGTCACTTGGGACATCAATACCGTGATTTCTGAACCTAGGTTACCCTGTAACCTCAAGTCCATTCTACTTTATATAGTGTAATCTGGCACCCCAGTCTCCTATCCAGTTATAGCTACATCCCAAGCTCATGGTCTATATCTCCATGTCAACCTGTATCCCCACCTCCAAGATTACTGACTCCAGAGGTCACCACAATACCTACACCATAAATCCTGACCCCAAGTGTTATTATCCCCAGTGTCTCCAATCCTGGAACCCACAATGTAGGTGACTCCTGACGTCTGGCCTTAGGACTTTTACATGAATATGACCTTTATGCCTACTTCCCCTCTGACCATTGCCTCTTCTGCCCCAGCTGGTTCCCGGCAGAGCTGGGCACTGTGTTTTCAGGCTGGAGAGAAGCATGCAAGGCCCGTGGCTCTGAGGCACTGGGCCCCCGACTGGTGTGTGCCTCTCTCTTCCTGCGGCTCCTGTGTCCTGCCATCCTGGCACCCAGCCTCTTTGGTCTGGCACCAGAGCACCCCGCACCTGGCCCAGCCCGCGCCCTCACACTGATCGCCAAGGTCATCCAGAACCTCGCCAACAGTGCCCCGTAGGTGCTAGGAGGCTGGCCCCATCCTTAGCTGGGAGGCTGGGTGGCCCTGGTTGGGACATCCCTGACGGTATGCCAGGGGAGTGGGGTGGCAGATGCCTAGTTTGATCCACCCCGTCCACCCTTGACCCAGGTTTGGTGAGAAGGAGGCCTACATGGGCTTCATGAATAGCTTCCTGGAGGATCATGGACCAGCCATGCAACAATTCCTGGACCAAGTGGCCATGGTGGATGTGGATGCAGCACCCAGTGGTTACCAGGGCAGCAGTGACCTAGCCCTCCAGCTGGCAGTCCTGCACGCCCAGCTCTGTACCATCTTTGCTGAACTTGACCAGGTATAGCCAGAGCCCAGGGTGTGTGTGGGGTAGGGAGGGGGGCAAGAGGCCTCCGGCCCTAAAGAGCTGCTTGCCATTCTCCCTCCATGCCTCATTAGGCAACCCGTGACAGCCTGGAACCCCTGCCCACCATCCTGCGAGCCATTGAGGAGGGCCGGCCTGTACCTGTGACTGTGCCAATGCGTCTCCCACCACCCCCAGCCCAAGTTCACGCCAGGTAACCTGCTGCCTCAAGTCTGGTCCAGTTCTGATGGGTGAGAGCAGAGGCAGAACCAAAGGCAAGCACAGGGTCAGACTGGGGTCAGAGGTGAAGACAAGATCATGTCAGCAGTCGGGAACAGGGTCACGTCGGGATTCTCTCTCAGAAACAGTGTTGCATAAAGGTCAGAGGCTGGAGATGGGGTCACCTGAGAGATCAGAGAGAAGCTCACAGTATGGTACTGAGTCAAATTGGAGCCCAAGGTGGGGATTGGTCATTGCAGACGTCAGGGAGAGGTCACATTTGGGGTCAGACAGAGAAAGTGACATGTGGTCAGTGATGAGGGTCAGGTTTCAGTGATAGGTTGTGGAGGGGATCAAATCAGGGGTCAGATCAGGGCCAGATGTTAAGATGCACCATCAAGGGTCAGGGAAGGGGGCGCCTGGGTGGCGCAGTCGGTGAAGCATCTGACTTCAGCCAGGTCACGATCTCGCGGTCCGTGAGTTCGAGCCCCGCGTCGGGCTCTGGGCTGATGGCTCAGAGCCTGGAGCCTGTTTCCGATTCTGTGTCTCCCTCTCTCTCTGCCCCTCCCCCGTTCATGCTCTGTCTCTCTCTGTCCCAAAAATAAATAAATAAATAAACGTTGAAAAAAAAGGGTCAGGGAAGGGTTCATATGGTAAGCAGAGTCAGGCCCAGGGTCAAATGGGGTCAAGGGTTATAGGTAAAGTCATATGGTCACAGTCAGGGTCCATGGTCTGTGAGGAGGCAGACAGGGTCAGCTTCAGGTCAGAGGTCAGGGACAAAAGGAGGGTCAGGTGGGGCAGAAAGGGGATATTCCTGTGAGCAGAAGTCTAGCCCAGGGTCAGATTGAAATCAGAGGTTACAGAGATGGTCAGGTCAAGAATCACCTTGTGTCAAAAGTCAGGGACAAGGCTAGAGAGGAGTCAAAAGTTACATTGGGGTCAGGTCGAAGATCATAGAGAGGACAGTATTGTCAGAAGTCCAGGGCAAGATCAGAGGTGGAAATGTGATTCCATCAGCGACAGGGTCGCATAGAAAAGATCAGAAGTGGAATCATTTCTGGTCAGAGGTAGGTTTGGGGTCAGCTCAGGGGCCAGTCAAGGATCTGAGCTCCCCCCCCCCCCCCCCCGTTCTCCTCCCAGTTTCTCTGCAGGGGAGAAGCCAGGCTTCCTGGCTCCCCGGGATCTCCCCAAGCACACCCCGCTCATCTCCAAGAGCCAGTCCCTACGCAGCGTTCACGGCGCAGGGAGTTGGGCGCGACCGCAGCCGGACGAAGAGCGGCCCCCGAGGCTGCCCCGGCCGGTGCAGCGCACGCAGAGCGTCCCTGCGGGCCGCCCCGCTCGTCGCCGCCCCTCTGCAGGGCCACGGCCACGACCCAAAAGCTCGCTACGCGCGGGGCCCGCTCCCCGCGGCCGGCCCTGGACCGGGGCCTCAGCATCGTTGCCTCGGAAGCCCTCGGTGCCGTGGCAGCGCCAGCTGGACCAGCCGCGGGACAGAGACCAGGCGCTGGGCACGCACCGACCCGTGGGCAAGGTGAGGTCCAGCTCAGGTCTCTGCACAGAGGGGGAAGACGGGACTGGAAAGACAAGAAGCCAGGCAGGTCTGGGTTCAAATACCGAGCTCGCTGCGCTGTGCGACCCCGGGACTAGTTTGCAACCCTCTTCGGTCCTCAGTTTCCTCCTTTGCAAAACTTGAGCGAGGTTTCCTAACGGAGCAGGGCAGTGAGGAGGCAGAGCGCAAGGGACAAGGAGGTCTGGGTTTTTCGGGGAGAAGATGGGGCGGGACGACGGGTCAGATTACAGCTGCTTCCTTCCCACAGTTGGCAGAGCTGCAGTGTGAGGTGGCCTCCCTGCGCGAGGAACAGAAGGCTCTGTCCCGCCTCGTGGAGTCGCTGGGCACCGACATCCGGGGTTTGATGGAGAGGCAGGAGCAGCTTCAGGGCCAGCTGCAAGACCTGGACTCCAGGCTCCGCCAACGGTGAACCCCGCCCTCTCCATTAGCTCTGCCCCCGGGTCAGCCCGCTGTAATCAGATCTGCCATGGCCCCACTTTCATTCAGGCCCTGCCTCTCAATCCCGCTCAAATCACTCCTGACAGGCCCCGCCCCTCTGCCAGCCCCGCCCCAACACACCTGTCTCTCCCCCCTCTTAGTTCCTCCCACCCCAGTTCTCTGGCGAGTCCTAGCCTCTAGGCCCCACTCCTCAATCAGCCCCTCCCAAAAAGGTTGGTCCCGGGCTTCTCAATCAGGGCACACCTCCATCCCGGTCCCCACTTCACCCAGACTGTCCAAGCCCCGTCCCCCAAGATTGCTCGGTTCTTTCCTCCCAGCCATTCAAGGCTCTGATTCAGCCCGGGCTTCAGTTTTATCTAGGCTCCGCCCCCTAGTGTAGACAAACTCCGCCTCCGCGCCAAGCCCCGCCCTCTGATTTCCTGGCTGCCCAACCCGGAGCTGGAGGCGGAGTTTCTCAGCCTCTGACCCTCCCTTCTTGCCCCTGATCCCCACAGGACCTCGCAGTTGGATCCAGAGAGTGGCCGTCCAAGCGGTGAGGATCACAGGCTGAGAAGTCTGGTGAGACCCCTGCCCCAGCCGCGGGGAAGATGTGGGCGGTGAGAGAACCAGGGTTGGGGTGCAACCCACCCCTGGCTCCGAGCCCACTGCCACTGCCTCTCCAGGAGCGCCGCCTGGCTGAGATGGAGAGTACTCAGGTCCAGCTGAGGAATGTGGTGCAAAGCCTGCAGCTTCTTTCAAGAACGCCGGGATCCCGGAGCCAGTCCCTCCCCCTCAAACCACCGTGTATCAACGGAGATACCACCTGAGCTGTCCACTCTGCCCCACGTGGTCTGGGAGCAGATGGCCGCCCCAGAGGCCTGTCCGACCCCTGTTCCAGCCCTAAGTGGCCTACAGTAGGGAGTGGAGCTTTAGCTGCCAAAAAGTCTGGCACTATGAGGTTACCCAGTAAAATTTTGATTTCAGTAAAGTCGATGGATTTTTTTGCCCCTAAGTGTTGCCAATCAGAAAGCACCCCACTCCCACCATTCAGGTCTCCCAAATTCACTCCTAATTGGAGGTCTCATGGAAGGGATACATGAGGAGATTCTCACCAGCTGTGTGACCTTAGACCTTTACTCTGTCAGAACCTCAATTTCCTCATCTGTAAAATGGATCTAAAGTTTCTTACACAGTAGAAGACCCATAGTTTAAGGTGTTCGATAAAAGGTATTCATCATTGTTAGAGGCAGTACCTGCTTCTCAATGAAGCCCAGTGCCCATATGATAGTATCTTCCTAGGCCCCCAAGTCCCACACCAACTCCCTCATGATAGGGAAAGCATAGGTCTGGGAGGCAGATGGAGGAAGGGGTGAGTAGGTGTGAAGACAGTTGAGCTCCGTGGGTGTTGGTTGGGTAAATGAGTGGACATTTGAATCATGGGTGAACGGATGGGTGGGAGGTAGGGTGAATGGGACAATAAGCAAGTAAATAGGTTAGCATTTGGTGAATATTTGCCCTGGTAGGTGAGTAAGTAGGCAGATAGCCCAGATAGGTGTGTCTGCCTAGAAGAGACCTGGATCACAGTAGAAAATAAATATGTGAGTTAATTGAGTAAGTGGTTATATATATTGCATGAATATTTGTCGGGGTCTCCTGAGACTCTTGAGCTAGGCAGTGGGGAACCAATAATGAACAAGGCAGATGGGACTCCTGTCCTCATGGAGCTTACACTCTAGCGGAGGAGGCAAGTAAATGTGCAACTGAAAGATGGATGTCTGCATGGCTGGGTGAAAGGGTGTGTGCAGGGATAGGTGGATGCTTGCTTGGTTGTATGGATAAGTAAGTATTTACTTGTGTGGTGGGTGGCTGGGCAGGTAGATGGGATGTGGATGGGTGGACTCAGTGGGTGTTCAGATGGGTTGTGGGGATTTGGGTGGGTGGCTAGCTGGCTCACAGGACCAGATGTTGGTTGAGTGGTGGATGGATGAGTGGGTAGATGGGAAGTGAATGGGTGGTTTGAGTGGGTGTTTAGATGGATGGGTGGATAGATGGTTAGTTGATTGAATGGATAGATGAGTGGTTGATTGGTTGAGTGTGTGGATGAATGAGTGGGGAGATGAATGGGTGGTTGAACGTGTGGATAGGTGGTGGATGGGAGAAGCCCACAGACTTCTTATGTATTCACAATGGGATAGTTCTGGAGGCTGTGATCCTTGGGGTTGGATGGAGAAAAGGGGCTTAATATTGGGGACCTAGGGCAGCTCTAGGGGCATGGAGGCGCTGAAGTCCAGCGTGGATAATGGGAAAGGAGGGAGAAGGCTTGTGGTTGGAAGGTAGCTGACTGGGGGCAAGGGACTGAAGGATAAGGATTGGCTGGGTGGAGTTCTCAGTGACCTATAAATGACTCATGGGGGAACTTCTCTGCCCCCTCCTCACTCTTCTGCTGCTATTAGCAGGCCTAGCATTGGAAGAACCAGTAGGGTGATGAGAAGCTATTGGGGGCAGGGGGACAAGTGTGTTGTCATGGAAACAGACCCTCTCCCTGGACTCTCAGGCCGCGCGGGCCCTTTAAGTGTGACCCGCCTGGCCACTCCCAACATGGCGGCGCGCCCGCTGACCGCCCCCCCCCCCCCGGGCGGCACGGGGGGGGGGTAAGGGGGGGGCCTGGACCTCCCCATCATGGCGGCGCGGCGGGGCTGTCGCGCTGAGGTCACGGCGGCGCGCCGGGGGGGCGGGGCGGCGGGGGGAGCGATTTAAAGGGACAATGTCCCCCGAGCGGTGGAGGCGGCGGCGGCTGCGGAGGCCGCGGCACCGGCACCGGGAGCGGCAGCGGCGGTAGCGGCAGCGACGGCCGCACCGAGGAGGGAAGCTTCGAACCCCGGCGCCTGGCCGGCGGCGCCGCCTCCCCGGTGAGGCCCGGCCCGGCCTGGGGAGCCCGCGGGCGGGGCGGAGCCGGAGCGGGGAGGGGGAGGCCAGGGCCGGGCCGGGACAGGCGGGACCCCCCGGGGCGGGGGGCGGGGGCGGGGCCTGCAGGGGCGGGGCCTGGTCGGGGGCGGGGCCGTTCCGGTGGGGGGGAGGAGCGGGGGTCTTGGGGCAGGTGTCCCCCCCCCACCTCGGCGCGTCCCACGGGGTCTCCCGCCCCGAAGTGCACGGGCGGAGGGAGCGTCTCCCGGACCCTGACCCAACGAGGGGTGCGCTGGCGCGGCGCCGCCCCCACCCCTGCGACCCCCGGGGGGCGTCCAGGCGGGAGGCCCCTTCCCACGCTGCCAAAGTGCTCCGAAGTTGCGGTCCCGCCTGTTCCCCGCGGGCAGTGCCCACCCGGTGGGCACCCGCAGGTGCTTCCTCTGGGCCTGGGCAGGGACCCCCGCCACGACTGCCAGGCCACGGACTGGCCCCCTGGGAGCCCCCAGGCCCCCGAGGGCAGCGCCTGCAGCCAGGCCTGGAGCCCGGGCCCCGCCCCGGTTGCCTGGGCCCGGCCTCCCCACCATCTCCCTGGGGAGGGCGCCTCATTCCTGCCCTTCACTTTCCGCCGTTACCTTGAAGGTATTTATAGGTGGAGAGGACAGCACCCACCCCCTCACACACTCGGCCTCCCCAGGGTCCTCATTTCTGGACCAGGAGCCCCATCCGTCGTTTTTGTCCGCAGACTAGAGAAATCTTGGGAGGGTGGGATGAAGAAGCCCAGGCTGGGTATGCATGAGGGAGTGTTGCGGAGAAGAGAAGGGGTTAATGCTGGGGTCACTTAAGGCTGTGGGTGAGGGTGAAGGGTTAACGCTGGAGAACCCTAAGGTCCTTCGAGGATAGGGGTCAGAGTGTGGGAAAAGTGCAGAAGTAATGATGGGAGCACTTGAGATAATGTATAGGATCAGGGTGTAGAAGTGGCTGGGATCCATGCTAAAGCAGGGACAGAGGATCTGCATGTACATGGAAGTGAGGGCACAATTGGGGAAAGTGCAGTAGAGCATGAGTGAGAGGAGGCATCTGGGAGAAGTGATAGGATGAATGCTGGAAGAAAACAAGGTCCATGAATTTGCATGTGGAGAAAATGGGGTAAACTGAGGCAGCACAGTGCAGGAGCTGTGTAAAGAGGAGTTACCCGTGGGGAGACTGAGTCATACGGAAGATAGGGGCCATCTGGGTTACAATGCATATGGACAGGGCCTCAGCACCATTTACTTAGCTCTCCTGGGCTGGGAGGGAAACTGAGGCACTGAGTAGCAAGGGTGAGGACTGGAACTTCGAGGTAGGAGAAACTAAGGCAGCATCCCTTTCTCACCTCTCCTGAGCACCTGTCTCTCTGCCCCCAGACTTACAATGCCTTGCTGAGCCAGACCAGCAATTGAGTGGAGCCAGGCAGACAGCATCCATGGATGGGCCCCTGGCAGGCGGCCTGGCCGCCCCAGATCGTCCTCGTGGCCCCGAGAGACTGCCCGGCCCAGCACCGAGGGAAGACATCGAAGGTGGGGCCGAGGCTGCTGAGGGGGAAGGTGTCATCTTCCGGTCCACCCATTACCTGCCTGTCACCAAGGAGGGACCCCGAGACATTCTGGATGGCAGAAGTGGCATTTCTGGTAAGAGAGTGGGCCCTGCGGCCCTGGGGGAGCATCCAGCCTGGTCCCTGAGGTTCAGAGAGGGCTAGGTCACCCAGCCCAGCAGGGGTTGGGATGGGATTCTGATTCTGCTTGGGTCCAGAGCCTTCTCTTTGTGCTCTGCTTATTTTCCCATTTTATGGTTGTGAAAACAGACCTGATGAATGCCCTCCCCCCACAGGGGGTGGCAAGGAGCTGGGGCTTGAACTCGGGTCGGCCTGGTTCCCTCTTCTGAGCTCGTTAGTTGGATACAAGTGCACAGCTTAGCACCCTGAGCAGCCCACTTGTTCCCCAGGTGTACCCCAGTCCCATCAGTCTGTTCCAGCTCCCTCTTGCTACACTGTCCATGAGTCCTGCTCCTGAGCCACAGGTTAAAACAGTTTGTGCCCTCTAGTGGCCGGGGAGAGATTGGCTAGTCAGGGACACCAGCTACCCCTTTGTGCCTCAGTTTACCCAGCAGAAGGGGGTCTCATACTGTCCCCACCTCCAGATTTGTTATTCATTCATTAAATACTCAGCAACTACTATGGTGTCAGGATGTTTTCTAGGTGCTGGGGATACAGCCATGAACAAAAGAGGCAAAACTCCCTTCCTACAAGAGGCCTGACATCCTAGAGACAGGCAATAAGCAACTATATAAATAACGTGAGGGCAGGTAGTAACAGGTGCCGTAAGGTTTTACATAGAGTGCTAGGATCATGCCCAGAGGACCTGGGAAACCTCCCTGAGTGGGTGGAATTTGAATGGAGCATTGAAAGAATGGTGGGAAGGACAAGCCAGGTGGGGGAAACAGCAGGCGCAAAGGTCCTGTGGTGAGGTGGAGCCTGGTGTGTTCAAGGACCAGGCAGGAGCAGCAGAGTGATGGGGGCAGTGCAGGCTGATGCACCAGATGTCTCCCTTCATCTCCTTGGCCTGCCCTACAGGACTTGGTTTCCAGGAACCTCCGGGTACCTTATTAGGAGTTTCCTACATGCCAAGCCCTTTATGTGATCATCTCATGTCATTCTTAAAAGATTCCTGTGGGGTAGCCTCAATTATTATCATCCCATGTTCGAGATGGGGAGTCTTAGACCCTGAGGGGTTAAATTAGTTGCCCATGATCCCACAGCTGGCAGTAACCTGGCTTGACAGCCCTGGTCTTTAACCACCACGCTGTGTCAAGGCATCCTGGACCTGCCCCCAGCTCACCCTTAGCAATACTCATGAGATTCAGATATTTACTGAGCACCTTCTTGGGGCCACACACATACAGCATCCTCACACTCATGAACCCTGCCATCTGGCTGGGAGACAAACCAGCTACCAGGTGTTATGACATAGTTGCTGTGGCTACAGTGGGTGAGGCCCAGCCTGGGGGCCATCCAGGAGTCCTGGATGAGGAACAGACAGGCAGGGGCCATCTAGGCATCAGGCTCCACATATGCAATGGCATGGAAGTAATGGGTAGCTACTGAAGGTGTTACACAACAGGGGACAGGGTGAGACTGAGGGCAGAGTATCAGTGCTCAGGGAACCTTAGCAATCCCCTCCTCTAGATCATTCATAACCAAGGCCCAGACAGAAGGAGAGCCATGTTCCACGGCATGTAACTGGCCAGGGCAGGCCTGAGACCTTGATTTTATGAGAGCTCCAGGGAAACAGGGTCTGGGGTCCCAGAATCCTCTCTGCTTCTGAGGAGCTGGTCAGTTCTCTACCTGGCAGAAGCCCCAGGTCTGGCAAGAGAGGGGGAAGGTAAGTAGGTAGGTGCGTCCTCCTTCCCTCCAGGGAATCAGCCAGGCTCCAGCGCATGTCCCTGGAGAGGAGGGGGATGTGGCTGCCAAAGGGGGCCAGGCCCACCCTAAATGATGTCCTTGAGTGGATGGGGGCTTGGGGCAGGGGTGGCTTGACTTGGTTGAGGGGGGTGGGTCACAGCCTGGAGGTTAGATGAGGGCCTGGGCTTGGGATGCAGCGCCTCCCCTGCTGTCCTCTCAGCCTGCTCGACCCCCCTTCCTGGCTTGGGCACCTGCCCTAGGAGTCTTGTGATGTCTATAAATAGGAACAGCCTCTGGGGCTGCTGTTCCACCCTGAAGCCTGGGCCTTCCCTCACCCTGCCCCTGCCCTTGGAGCCCCCCAAAGGTACCCCTGGAGTGGCTACTTCCAAACTTCTCTGTCTGCACACGGATGCGTCCACTGCCTTCTCTGTCCTCCATTATGCCTATTGACTTGGAGCCCCCACAGCGTCCTTGCAGCCCCCGCCTGATGTTTGGCCTCTCTCTCCTCGGCCTCCTGGGTGCAGCCAAGGCTTAGGGGACTGAGATGGTCCACAAGGATTGATGGGAGTCTGGTGCGTGCCTGGCATTGGGACCGGGGGCCAGGGAATGAACGACATACTATTTCTGCCCTTGCGTGGGGCCCCAGGCTGGGGAGGAAATCAGAGCATGGAGTGAGCTCTGGGTCCAGCCTCCAGCTTCCAACCTGGGACACCTCCAAGCCAACCCCGACCCCCGTCCCAGGCACCCTCACAGCCCTTCCTTCCTCCCACCGCCGCCTCTCCGGATGGAGCATGTACTGTGTGATCTCCTTGGCATCCGTCGCTGGCGCTGCGAGATGGGTGCTGGCTGTTCCCTTTATACAGAGGAGCAAACAGGTGGGAAAGGTGTGCCCTTCAGTCACCAGTGGGCCTTGAACTTGGATCTGTCTGCCTCCAAAGTCTAGATTCATGGTCACTCTGCCAAGCTGCCTGGCTTGGGGTTCAAGCTGCAAATGGACACCCTTCTCATTTTCCTTCTCTCATTTTCAAACCCTCTTGGGGACCCCCAAGATAGCAGGAGTCCATGAGGGCCCCTTGGCATGGCCACTGCCAAGGGCTGCATCTGGGCACCTCGTCCGACCTGTAGGGACTTCTGGATCCCCTCTGGCCATGGAGGCCTCTGGGCAAGCCCCCCAGCTCCCAGGTGTCTTGGACACGGGGCCCTGCTTGGCCTGCTTCCTCCAAAATGCTGCCACTAAAAATAGGAGCCTCGCTGGAGCTGCTCAAAGAGGCCAACACAGCCCCCTGGCTCATGGAATCCTTAGACAACGCCAATCACAGAATCAACGAATCTGGGACGCCCAGAATCTCCAGAGCTGGGGTCCCAGAATCTCAGAAGCAGGATGCCCGTACCCTCAGACCTGCACCTCTAGGCTGTGCGGGGGCTTGGTGCCACTGAATTGCTTGCCCTCCCCTGAGTAGCTCACATTTATGACTCCTGTGTTCTCAAGAGACCCCATTTTTTGAGATCTCTGTCCCTTGGCTGGTCCAGGCCTTGCTTTCCCAACCCTCACACCTTCAACATGCACCTCATCCTTCCGCCCTGACACTGGCCCCTGCAGTCGAGTGTAACCCTGGTCTGGCCCTGCTCCCCATCCGTCTACTCTAGGGGTCCTCAAATGGGGGCGGTTCTGCCTGCAAGGGGCCTTTTGCAATGTCTGTAGACATTTTTGTTTGTCGTGATGGCAGGGCCAGGGGCTGGGGGCCGGGGGGTGGGTGGTGCTCCTGGCACCCGGCGGGGAGAGGCCAGGGATGCCGCTCAGTGTCCTACACCACACAGAGAATCATCCGACCCTACACGCGGATAGTGCTGAAGTTGAGAAACTGCTCTAGAAATGCAAATTTACGTACCCCCATCACCACCCTCCCCTTCCAGAGGCTGTGTGACAGTCACGGCCCTTCTCTCAGGCTCAGCAGAAAGACCCTCAGCCAGTGACCACAACTTTCTGATTCCCCACATCATCCCTGATGGCACTTTTAATTCTTTGGCTCCTGTCAGCTCTCAATTTCCTGGGCAAATTGAACCGTGGGGGATCAGACAAAGAGCTAGCCCTGGACCATCCTCCAATTGAAGTTAATCCAGCAATTGCATCTGTCAGGCTCTGGACGGGGCACAAGTTCCCCCCGTGTGTTAACCTTGGCCCAGGCAATTGGCCTGCACCCCAACTGGCACGTTCACCCATGTCAGGCGAGTGCGGCGGGCAGAGGAGGCACAGGCCAGGATTCCTGTGGTCGCTCCAGGCGTTGGCTCCACAGGCGGATAATGGAGAGTTGGCTCTATCTGTGTAAGGGGTCCCAGGAGGGGATTTGATTCTAGGACTGAGGCCTGGAAGGGGGCCTGGGAGGCAGGGATAGGCCCTTTGCAGCTCGGGCTTAGGGCTCCTCACTCATCAACTGGCAAGTATTGGTTGCACACTTGCTGTGTGCCAGGCACTGGGATGCGGCAGTGAAGGAGGCTGAAAAAGTCCCTGCCCTCAGGGGGAGCTTACCTGTTTGCAGGGACTCGGGGAAAGCAGTCATCCATAGTGGAACAAGGCAATTTCAGAGAGTTCAAAGACAGAAATGAAACAGGAGACGAGACAGAAAGTCATAGGGGCTCACTTTGGTCAGTGGCCAGGGAAGGACTCTCCAGACAGAAGAAATAGCCAATGCAAAGGCCCTGGGGCCAGAAAGGGTTGGGTGAGCTTGAAGCATCAAGAGGAGTCAGGACAGAGTGAGTGAAGGTCAAAGACAGGGAGCTGAGGCTGGAGAGACCTGCTGTGGAGGTCCGACCTCTCAGGGCTTTGCAGGTAGTGGTTGGGAATCTGGCTTTTATTATAGGTATGATGAGAGGTCAGGTGAGTTCTAACCAGGGTGTGATTTTTAAAAATCACCGTGGTTGCTGGGTGGGGGCAAAGAGAGGCGGGTTAAAGGCAGGACACCCCGTGGGTGACCCAAGAGACTCTTCCAAAGAAACCCCTTTCAAGGCTCAGGAGTGCAGAGGCCAAAGGCCTCTCAGGGGAGAGGGGTGGGGAGCCGGCTAGGCCCTTCCGAGGTGCCCGGCAGGGCTCCCGGAGCTGGGGTGTTGTGAAGGACCCCGGCCAGGGGGACCCCAGCCCCTCAGGGTCTCCCCTCTCTGTTGCAGACGGGCAGCCCCATCCCGGCCTCAGCGAAGCCCTCCCCCGTGCCACCTCCGCCACCCATCGGATCAGCAGCTGGTGAGTGCCACGCTGGCCCTGACGTCAGGGAGGGCAGGGGGGCAAGCAGGATGTGCCTAGGCCCAAAAGAAGCCCCCTGGGGAGTGAGAAGGGGAAAGGAGGGAATCAGGAGGCCAGGCAGGAGGAGGTGGCTCCCGGCAGACAAGCCCCTGGGCGTGTGCAGGGGGTGGGGAAGACTGGGATGAACACAGACAGTCAACTCTCATTATGCCTGCCAGGAGCAGGGCCAGAGGGACAGGAGCCTGAAGGTTAGACCCTTGGAGTCCTGTCTCTGCCAGGTGGCCCTTAGCCTGATGCCAGGCCTCTCTAAGCCTCACTTTCCCCATCTGCAAAATAGAGTCCCTAAGATGCATCTCACAAGCTGGCCTTGAGGACCCAAGGGAGGTGGGACAAGAGCAGGAAGTGACAGCAGTGGTGACAGCAGGGACCCTGTATTAAGTCTTGGTGGGTGATAATATGCAAATAATAGTTGTACCGGGTTAAATGATAGCTTTGGCACAGGTTTACCCCACTGAATCTTTGCCATGGCCCTGGGGGGATGGTCCTGTTAGTATCACATGTCACTGATGGGGCTGAGAGAGGTGACCCCCTGCTTTCCGCTCAGCCTCTTGGTGGAGCCATGTGTTCACCTGTTTGGTGGACACGATCGATAGCCCCTCTTGGAGGCAGTGTCCTGAAAATGAAGGGAGATTTATCAGGGACAGTGATAAGAAGAACCCATGTTGGCTGTGGGCTCACCAGGAGCCAGGCATCTGGTGAAGCAAAGCATTCCCCCCAGCACTGAGCTGTGTCCTCCTCTCCTTACACTTCACGGGGTCAAGGCCCCCATTTGAAGGATTGTAGCTGTGATTGTTTACAACAAATTTTTTTTTTAACATTTATTCATTTTTGAGAGACAGAGAGAGATGGAGCGTGAGTGGGGGAGGGGCAGAGAGAGAGGGAGAAACAGAATCCGAAGCAGGCTCCAGGCTCTGAGCTGTCAGCACAGAGTCTGACACTCTGGGGCTCGAACCCACCAACTGCAAGATCATGACCTGAGCCAAAGTCAGGTGCTTAACCAACCAAGCCACCCAGGCGCCCCACAGCTGTGATTATTTAAATGAGCACATACCTCATGTAAACTTTCCTTTGATTATGGATACGAGAAAGCTCCTTAGGTGCTGCATAAGGACACAGAGGCTCCTGGTTTTTGGGACTCATCCCCATTTGTAGGATTGGAAAACTGAGGCCCGGTGAGGTTGCTTCGCCTTCCCCTTTCCCCCAAAGAAGGCCAGGGTCCTTGGGGCTAGAGGCTGAGCAGGATCCTTCCACCATTCCTGACTCCACCCTTCCTAGAAGGGAGCTGCAGGGGAAAAGTGCATTCCCTTGAGTTGTTTACGCCACAGAGTTGCACCAAATTTGCTGGAGAGGTGAGACTAGATGAACTAAATCACCCCAGTTTGGGGGCACAGATCAGAGCCTTGGGCCCTCCTGGGGGACAGATGAGAGTTGACTGTGCCACCAGACTTGAGGACATGCCTTGTGACCCTGGTGTGACCCCTGATAGACCCTGTACACTCTCCCACCATGCAATGGGGCTGGGCTATATAGACAGGTGCAGCCTGGGAGCTGGATGTGTTTTCTGGTCTAACAGCTCTGGATGCGCCACCTGCACTCCCCATACCTCCCCACCCTCACCTCCATGTTCCCGGTCCCTCTGAGGTTGCCCTTGGGCTGGGTCTCTGGGGCTTGTCTCAGAGCCTACGAGGATCCCCTCCCCTGCCCAAGGAAGGGAGACTGAGTCCCATGGCTAACCTGTCCCAATTGGCACTTCCTTGCAGTTGCTGGGATGGAGGCAGCCTGGACTTCCAGCCGGGCTCCCCACCACCCCACCTCCTGGGCCACTTCCCTGGCCCCCCTGATGGCCAGGGGACCTGGGAGCACCCCCTGGTCCAGGAAGCCAGGGAGGGCCTCACATCTGAGCAGAGGTTCGAGGACTCGGTCATTGTGAGAACCATGAAACCCCACATTGAGCTCGAGGGCTCTAGAAGGTTCTTGCACCATCAGGGTGAACCGAAGCTCTTGGAGAAGGCCCCCCGGGGCCACCCCAGGTTCGACTGGCTCCGGGACACAGATGAGCAGGCCCCACCCCAGGATGCAGGGCTGCACCGGGACCTGCCACCCCAGCCCCTGCCCCTCACCTCCTTCAGGACGGTGCTCGTGCCAGTAGAAGATAGTGCTAAGTCATTGGATGTGACGGTGGTGGACACTAGGGAGCACCTGGCAGACCTTGAAGGGCTGGCCCAGCCATCCGACTGGGGCCTGCCCAGGTCAGCCTCGGAGGTGGCCACGCAGACCTGGACAGTGAACTCGGAGGCGTCCGTGGAGCGGCTGCAGCCGCTGCTGGCCCCGGTCCGGACGGGGCCCTACCTGTGCGAGCTGTTGGAGGAGGTGGCCAAGGGGGTGGCCAGCCCAGATGAGGACGAGGACGAGGAGCCGGCCGTGTTCCCGTGCATCGAGTGCAGCATCTACTTTAAGCAGAAGGAGCACCTTCTGGAGCACATGAGCCAGCACCGCCGAGCCCCGGGCCAGGAGCCCCCCGCCGACTTGGCCCCGCTGGCCTGTGGAGAGTGTGGCTGGGCCTTTGCGGACCCCAGCGCCCTGGAGCAGCACCGCCAGCTGCACCAGGCCTCCCGGGAGAAGATCATTGAAGAGATCCAGAAACTGAAGCAGGTCCCAGGCGATGAGGGCCGGGAGGCACGGTTGCAGTGCCCCAAGTGCATCTTTGGCACCAATTCCTCCAAGGCCTTTGTGCAGCATGCCAAGCTGCACGTGCGTGAGCTCCCGGGCCAGCCCGCCAGGGAGCCCTTTGGGGGCGGCAGCGGGGCCGGCAGCCCGGGCCCTGATGCCACCGCCCTCGCCTATCGACCCTACCGAGGCTCCTCGGGGCTCAGTGGCTGCGTTTTCTGTGGCTTCCCCGCGCCCAGCGAGAGCCTGCTCAGGGAGCACATGAGGCTCGCGCATGCCCACCCCCACTGGGAGGAGGATGCCGAGGCTTTTGAGGAGGACCCTGCCAGCCAGCCAGGCACCAGCCAGGAGGCATATGCCCGCTTCCCTGATGCTGCCGAGGACTACTTTGGCAAAGCTGAGCCGCTCTTGGCCCCCACGTGGCAGGAGAACCCTGCTGGATATGACCCCAGCCTGGCCTTTGGCCCAGGCTGCCAGCAGCTAGGCATGAGGGATTTCCCACTGTCAAAGCCACTTCTGCGCGGCTCAGATCAGAGGCCCCTGGGAAGGCCAGCCTTCCCCTCACCTCTCGCATCTGCCCCCTACTCCTTACATCCCGGTAGAAACAAGAGCGTGGTCCACCCGCAGGGGCTCCCAGGCCAGCTGGGGGACCGGAGACACCCTTGGAGCGAAGAGGAGGAGGAAGACATACCGCTGGCCTCGGAAATGGACTTTTCCCCTGAAAATGGGGTCTTTCCACCCCTAGCTTCCCCTGGCCTCATCCCACAGCTGGCCCTGGACCTGAAGCGGACTTTCCGAAAAGCTCTGAGGGCAGCTGAGGCCTCTCGGGCACAGCGGCAGCAGCTCCGAGGGATGGTGCCCGTTGTGCTGGTGGCAAAGCTGGGGCCACAGGTCATGGCTGCAGCAACCCGGGTGCCCCCACGGCTGCAGCCCGAGGAGCTGGGGCTGGGGGGCACTCACCCCCTGGACTTCTTGCTCCTGGACGCGCCACTGGGCAGCCCGCTGGGGCTGGACGCACTCTTGGATGGGGACCCGGCGGTGGCACTGAAGCATGAGGAGCGGAAGTGCCCCTACTGCCCGGATCGCTTCCACAACGGTATCGGCTTGGCCAACCACGTCCGGGGCCACCTGAACCGTGTGGGCGTCAGCTACAATGTGCGGCATTTCATCTCTGCCGAGGAGGTGAAGGCCATTGAGCGCAGGTTCTCCTTCCAGAAGAAGAAGAAAAAAGGTAGGGCGGCTTCGCTCTGGCACCCACCTCCCTCCGAGGCCCGCGAGACGTGCAGCTGGGCAGCTGAGCTCTGAACCGAGCAACCCTCACTCTAAGTCCTCCCATAGCGCCAAGCAGGGGGAAGTCAGGGCCTCCCCTTCTGGAAGACTGGGAGCCGCGGCAAAGGCCACTGCATCGGTGGAGGTGTGGGGACGCCCCGATGCCCTGGCCCTTCCAGCAGCTGGAGGAAGCAGTATGGGCAGAGGAGGCAGCCCCAGGCAGGGAATTTCACTAATGTCTTCACTCAGCGAATATTTATTGAGAGAGGTCCCCTCTGTTCCGGGCATTTGGGGGCACAGCAGGGAAGGAAATAGCAGTCCCTGCTCTCTTGGAGTTCCCGGCCCAGTAATAGGAGTGTGGGACCCTGGCCGGCCTCAGAAACCCCAGGGCAGCCTGTGAGCTATGCAGATTCCCAGGACCAGGGTTCTGATTCTGGAGATCTGTCTCCAACAGGATTGCCCTGGGTGCTTCTGACGCTGGCGAACGTGGATCCCACTTGGGGGAGGTGCTGGTGTGGTGTTTGAGAGCGTGTGTGCACATGCGTGCATGTGTGCGCGTACACTGGGGGTCAGGGTCAGGGGCCAGACAGCCACAAAACCAGGCAGTTATGGTGGTGAGTGACCAGGGCTGTGATGGGGAAAGCCAGGGGCTGGGGAAGCTGAGAGGAGGTCCCTGACTCTGCCTGGGGCTGTTGCGGGGGGGGTGGGGGGGCAAGCAGACTCCCAGGGGAGGGGATCCCATCCATTTGGCCATTTCTTCATTCAACAAAGATTTAACTGACAGCACTGGAGTGACAGTGAGCAAAAATAGGCATGTACTGTAGACACGAGAAGGCTCTTAATCGAACGTTCACCCAAAAGATTGCAAATCCACAACTAGAGAAGTTTCTGAGGGTGGAGCCCCTGATGCGAGAGCTAAGTAGGGGGAAATCTGGAAGGCCAGGCACATAAGGCTTCTTGGAGCAGGAGTTGCGGGAGGATGTGTGAGCTCACACAGGCAGGAGTGTGAATGGGAAAGGGAGGTGTCCTGGGTCAGGGATGGCACTGGCTGTGTAATCTGTGGAGGGGGGAGGGTGGAGGGTGAGATCCCCTGGGAACGGGGATGGCTGGGGCCAGAGAGTCACCCCTCCAGGCAGCCCATGTCCTCTCTCCCTCCACAGTGGCTAACTTCGACCCAGGCACCTTCAGCCTGATGCGCTGTGACTTCTGTGGGGCTGGCTTCGACACCCGGGCCGGCCTCTCCAGCCATGCCCGGGCCCACCTGCGTGACTTTGGCATCACTAACTGGGAGCTCACCGTGTCACCCATCAACATCCTGCAAGAGCTGCTGGCCACCTCGGCTGCTGAGCGGCCCCCCAGCCCCCTGGGCTGCGAGCCTGGGGGGTCGCCTAGCGGCTTCCTGACCTCCCGCCGGCCCCGCTTACCTCTTGCAGTGCCCTTTCCACCCACCTGGGCTGAGGACCCTGGGCCAGCCTACGGAGATGGTAAGGGGAGAGGGTGCAGAGGGGGTTGGGGCCCTGACCCTCCTCAGGGGCCCAGAGAGATGGGGGGTAGGAGGGGGTCAGCCACTCTGCTTTCCTGGGAGGGTTTCAAGTCACTTTTCAAAGTATGTTGACAACTGTCCTCACAACTGCCCTGCCATGTAGGGGTTATTTCTCTTTTACTCAGGGGCTGGGCCAGGGCTGCTTCTGGATCCAGTTAGTCCCTGCCCTGCCTGACAGTGACTTTAATGCATGCTTATTCAGCTCTTACTAGGAACCAGATAGGTTCTAAGCACTTTACAAACACAAACTTATTTATATCCTGACAACAACGATATAAGGCCGGTGTTATTATAATCCCCATTTTACAGATAAGGAAACTGAGGCACAATGCAATTCATTAATTTGCCCAGGGACACACAGAAGTGGCAGAGCTGGGATTTGAAACCCTAGACAAGTCAGGCTCTACCATTCTTGGTCTTAAAAACGTCTTCTATCTAGAGCAGTGCTTTCCGATAGAACTTTCTGAGATGGAAAGGTTCTCTAGATACGTGTTCTATAGGCCACCACTGGCCACCTATGGCTGTTGAGCACTTGAAATGTGGCTAGTACAAGGTTAGTTGCAATTTGCTCAGACACTGCAGATCTAGAGTCCACTTTCTAGATTTTCGTTGGTGCCTACTTTGTCCGGCAGCATTTATAACCCCTCCCGTAACTTGAGTGCTTGTGTATACTAAAGTTTCATCGTATTTATGCCTCAAAACAATTCAGTGCAGCTAAGGATTGTTGTGTTCTGGTTTTACGGAGAAAGAGACTGTGGGTCCTCTGCTTTGCCACACAGCCACAAAGCAACAGAGTGAGACTTCTGAACCATGTTCGGTGGTCTCTCCAGGGGAGGATGGCTTGGGAAATCCAGAAGTAATATTTTGGTGAAGGAGCCTGGGAATGGGCACCACTGAGGGGGCAGAAAGGTGAAGGCCCCAGCCTTGCAAAGGCTGACTTTGTGGGAGCCCTTACTGAATCTCGAAGCAGAGAACTGGGCAATGAGGAATAGGTGGGCTCTGGGGAATGCAGGAGGTCCCTGAACAGGGGGAACTGTCCAGGGGCTGCTTGGGGCTGAGTTTCCTTCTGTTTCTCCTACCTGCAGCTGCCAGGGTCCTACCTAGATCTGTACTCTGACCTCCACTAGACTCATCTGTAAGCCCCCTTACTGGCGAAGGAGACCTGAGGGTCTGCAAAGTGGAGGGTGGCACTATCAAAGCCCCTCTCCTCCTTGGATAAGGAGACTAAGGCACAGAAAGGGCATAGTGGTTGGTGGAGGTCACAGTTTCGAAAGAGACTGTAGGGATGTGACCTCGGGCTTCTTGCCTCTGCTGAAGGCTGTCCCCAGGCATTCAGCTCACACACCTGGCTAGGTTTGTGGTCTCTCAGGGGTGGCTGAGAAGTCGAGCTGGCTCTGAGGTTGACTGGGAGGCACAGGAGGTAGTTTGTAAGTTCCAGCCCTGCTGCCTTCTTTTTCTGTCACTCGGGTAGAGGCCTGAATGTCAGGCTCACACTCCTTACTTGGTACCTGGGTCAGGCCACCCAGGGATGGTAGCATGTGCTCAGCAGTCAGGTTCAGCTTTGGTCAACTTGTTTCTACGAGAAGACCAATGTGCCAGCCCCTAGTTATGTGCTGATGGATCCGGCCAAGCCATTGGGGTGCCAGGATTCAGTCTGGTACTACCCTAGCCTTGTCCGTAGGAGGGGAGGCCCTGATCAGTCTTCCAGTTAACACCTGGTGAGCAGGAGGGCTGTTAATGAGTGATTCAGAAGATCCTGGAAGTCTTGCCTTGAGGAAGGATGCCCAAGATTAAGGCTAGGTCCTGGCACCCGCCCTGCCCTGCACAGTTGTTCTTAGAAGCATCTCCCACCTAAGTGAGCCGTAGGGGGCGGGTGCCAGGTTGGGGGCGGGACAACGGTCAGATTCTGGCCCCACCCAGCTGTCAGGGACCAGCTAGGGGCGATCGGTTTGGTGTTGGGGAGAAGCAGGTTGTGCCTGGAATGAGGTGCCGGCGGTCGTGTGGGGAGTTCCTTAGGATTGCGGGACGGCGCCGGAGGGTATGGGGCGGGGACATTTGGATACCAGAATGATGTTGTGGGATCCTCGTAGTTGGGATCAGGTGTCTTCCAGGATCTCCGACACGGAGGGCAGTCTTCCAGGATAGGGAAAGGAACAGGGTCCCGGCGCAGTTTCTAGCTCCAGGCGTCGGGGCTCCAGGAGCCTGAATGCTGTTAAGGCAAATGCTCGTGGCCCGAGGATTCCCATTCTAGCCTTAGGAATGTCCAGGGTTGGGGAAGAGTGTCCCAGCCCGTCCAGGCCAGGGGTGCAGCTGGCAGCCGCGCCGAGCGCGGCTTGTGTGCTTCCGCGAGCCGGTGTGCAGGCGGCTCCCTGAGGGTCCGGCCCCATCCCCCCCGCCGGCCCGCTGGGCCCGGGACAAGTGTTTCGCTCGCGGCGCTCGGCGCTCGGCCGGCCACACTGGGTGCGCCCCGAGGGGCGGGGCGGAACGGAGCGGTCTCGGCGGAGGCGCTCGGCGCTCGGCTGCTCCCGCCTGGGGCGGCCGCCCCGCGTGCGCCGGAGCCAAGATGGCCGCCTCCACCGCCCAGTGCCGAGTGACAAAAGCGGAGAGCAAGGCGGCGGCGGGGCCGCGCGCGGGGGGCGCCCGGGAGCGCGCGCCCGCTGGGGCGCCCCCGCCCAGCCCCCCGAGCCCGGGCCCCGCGGCCCTCCCCGCGCCGCCGCCGCCGCCCCCGCCCCCGCCGCCGCCGCCGCCGCCGCGGGACGGGCCCAAGGCCGAGCCGGAGCCGGGGCCCGGGCCGGCGCCCGCGCCGGGTAAGAGCCCGCGCCGGGGAGGGTACGGGGAGGGCAAAGTCGGCGTTCCGCCCGCCCCCTGCCGCCGCCCCCGATGCCCGCCTTCCAGTCTGCGGGACTCCCCTTCCCCCCCCAGGCCCTCCGGTCGCGCGGGCCCCGGGCCTCCTGTCGGAGCTCGCAGTGTCCCGGGCTTCAGAAACACTCTCCGCCGCCGCTCCGTGGGACCCTCGCCCCGTCTGACAGATGTCCTCTGTCCCCCTTGGAGCCCCGGGAGCGCCCCTCGCCTCAGTCTCGGTCCCTCCGGCGCGGAAGCCCACTCCAAGTCACTTCAGACACGGTCCCTACACTATCTGACAGACGCGCCCACTCCACCCGGCGACTCTGACAAAGTCCTCGGTGTCCCGTACCCCGGTGGCCTCCCCTGCCTGCCTTCTCCTTGCTTCCGTAGGACTCAGACTGAGCAGGGGACCTGCGTGGCTTCCTGCTCAGAGCACTGAACGACTTCAAAGCCCCATCTGACACACAGTTCCTTCATTCTCAGAGCTGTCTCCATGCCCTGAACGCTAAACCTGGGGCTCAGCGGGCCACTCGGGCCCCCTTCTCTGAAAAACTAGACCACGAAAACATACCTTCCACTCCGTCTTCTCATACACAGCTCATTCAGGGAAGCTTCCTGGCCGGCCGGACGTCCCGGAAACTTCCCACAAAGTTCTGTGATTCCCACTTTTCCTGTCCGTATTCAGATCCCTGCTGGTGGAGGCTCCCCGTTCTCACCTTCCCCCACTTAGGCCTCAGCTTGTGATAAGTAGACTACTTCCGAGCCCTGAGTTGTCTCGGCAGCCCCAGCTGTCTTGTCTGGTGCAGATTCCCAAGTCCTGGGAGCCTCCTCTGGAGGAGCCTCCTTCCTGTCCTTGGCTTCTCACCTCTCTGTTGTTTCTCTGGCCTCTGACCCTGGCCTTCTCTTACTGGATTCCCCTTCTGACTGCCACCTACCTGCCCCCAAGACTGACATGCTCCCCTGCACACGTTCTGCCCAGAGAGATTTGTTGTCAGATCTCCTAGGACGGGAGTCTCTGCTTACACTGTGTTGCCCAACCAGTCTGTGTGCCGGTGCGTGGAAGCTTCTCCTAGTCCCTGCTGTCAGTGGGCAGCCTTGACATCCCTGGGTCTTACTGGTGCTGGGGGTTATGGATGGAGCCCCTGTTTTCATGGGGTGAGTCGCCTCCCAGGGTGAGAGCAGCTGCCGAGGATGAGGAAGAAGGCTCCATGCCGCCACTCTCAGTGTTACGGGGGTAGACAGCTCGCACCCAGCCTGGGCTGAGCCTGTCTTCCTAACCTCACAGGCTTGGGTTCTGAGGAAAACACAATGGTGGCCATGGACTTGGGCTCCCCCCCGCTCCCCAAGAAGAGCCTGCCTGTCCCTGGGCCCTTGGAGCAGGTGGCCAATCGGCTGAGCAGCAAAGTGGCTGCAGAGGTTCCTCATGGCAGCAAGCAGGAACTGCCAGATCTCAAGGGTGAGTGGCCCAGGTGGCAAGGTGGGGGTGCTGGTCAGGCTGGTCACGCTCATAGGGAACTCTCGGGTCTGGGGGTTAGTGCGGGGTCAACAGCTTTCTCTTCGCTTCAAGACACTGAGGAGAGATCTAGCTGTCTTCTCTCGAGCTTCTGTTGCCCTGGGCATGCATGGCCTTGAGCTATACCCTCACTGGGCGAGGGAGGGACATCCAAAGAAAGAGCATGGTTTTCATGAGCTCACACTCAGACCCAGTTCATTTGCTGACTTTGGCCCTGGTTAGCTGTGTGTTTTTTTGCATGGTATTTTCTCATCTGTGTGTTGACATTCAGATCATTATTGAGTGGTAACAGGCACTGTGCCGGACCCCAGGGATGTGAGAGGAGCAGAACAGACCTGGTGCCTGTCCTTGGAGTCATTGAAGTTGGGGAGCAGGGAGGCAGAGAAGGAGACAGGCAGGGATAAGGAAGGGCTCTGCAGAAGAGGGTGCAAGGCACCGCAGGGACTGTGGCTGTGGTCTCCAACCCAGTGTCTGGGGCATGAGTTGAGCTGCAGAGGCTGGCTGGGACAGCTCTGGAAACTGTGTAGCTGGCAGGTCAGCAATTGTGTGAACACCTGTTGCCAGGACACCCTGGTATGTTGCATATCTGAAAGGCGTTCCATTGGCTGGACCACGGAGGGCTCTGTCTCCTGCTGTGTGCCCTTGGGCACAACTCTTCCCTCTCTGAGACTCAGTTTCCTTGTTTGCAAACTGGACAGGCTGATTCCTGCCTCATTAGGGTCATTTTAAGGATCAGGGAGGCTTGCGGGGAACCTGGGTGAGTGGGGTCCTTGGTGGGAGGGAGAAGTGGGAGGGCAGGGCTCAAGGGGCCTCACAGCCAGCTCTCGTGGCCTTCATCTCGCCCTCCAGCCCAGAGCCTGACCACCTGCGAGGTCTGCGGTGCCTGCTTTGAGACACGCAAGGGCCTGTCCAGCCACGCGCGCTCCCACCTGCGGCAGCTGGGGGTGGCCGAATCGGAGAGCAGCGGTGCCCCCATTGACCTCCTCTACGAGCTCGTGAAACAAAAGGGCCTGCCTGACACACCCCTTGGGTTGCCCCCAGGCCTGTCCAAGAAGTCCAACTCACCGAAGGAGGTGGTAGCTGGGGCTCCCCGGCCTGGCCTGCTTGCCCTGGCCAAACCCTTGGATGCTCCTGCTGTCAACAAGGCCATCAAGTCACCACCCGGCTTCTCCACCAAAGGCTTGGCCCACCCACCCAACTCCCCACTCCTCAAGAAGGCACCACTGGCCCTGGCGGGCTCCCCTACGCCCAAGAATCCTGAGGACAAGAGCCCCCAGCTGTCCCTGAGCCCCCGGCCAGCCTCCCCAAAGGCACAGTGGCCCCAGTCTGAGGACGAAGGGCCCCTGAACCTCAGTGAGTGCGGGTCCTGGGAGCTGAGGGAGGTCCTGGCACCGGGAGGGCTGCAGAGCCCAGGGTGGGGACGATGGGGACTGCAGCTCCTACGTCCTGGGTCCATTGGGTCAGAATTTTGGTCAGAGCACTGTGTCTCCTGTTGGGCTGACCATGCAGCATATTATCATCTGCCTCCCACTTTACTTTGCTGTTCCTCCCCCTGGAGGCCTGACTGTGGCTGCTGAGCCTGTCAGGGTCACCCTTGCCACTCAGGGACACTCTTGACCTCCTCTGAGCCTGAGGGTTGGGGCAGTGAAAGCAACCAGAACTCCTGTGGGCCTGGCTTCCCAGGAGGGGGATCTTGGGTCCTATAGGCAGGCAAGTGGTCCTGTAGTCGGTCCTGTCTTCACATCTTCCTGGCTGTCATGTGCAAAGGCACCTCAACTGTGCCCATAGGTGGAGCCACACCTCCTGGGCTACCTGTGGGCTTGGCAAAGTAGGGTTTGGGAAGACCCCACCCTCACCCCGACCCCCACCCCCACCCCAGGTGCAGTGAGCAGGTTTAGCGTGATGTCCCTTAGGAAGTCAGGCCTTCCCACACATTGGTGTTTGAGTCTGAGGGTGAGCCCAGGGTCTAGCCCCCTGCCCAACAGGGCACCCCAGTTGGCACCTCATGTTCTGATGAAGCTGCTTCCATTGTCTGCTGTGCTTTCAGGAGCAAGGCCCTGAGCAGGTCTGCCCTTTGCTGTATGATGCTTGGCAGCTGGGTGGGGCCCCTGCTTTGCACCCATACAGCTCCCAAAGCTGGGGTCCCAGGGAAGAGGGCCTGGGAGCATCAGATTGTACCACTGGAATTTGGCCACGCCTCTCCACCCCATGTTCTTAAGCTCTCCACACTCACCTTGATGCCAAAGGGCTAGGCAGGGAACAGGACTTTCTGTTTCCCAAAACCTCTTAAAATAAATCTGCGGCACAAGTCTTGGACCCTGAATGGCCTGGGCAGCCTTGAATCACACCAGGTCTTCTTGCCTCAGTCCCCCAGGGCCGGCCAAGGTGGCGGCCGTGAACCCCCCCCCTGTGTTTTGTCTCCGCAGCTTTAGATAGTGACGGGGGCAGAGAGCTGGACTGCCAGCTGTGCGGTGCCTGGTTTGAGACCCGCAAGGGCCTGTCCAGCCACGCCCGCGCCCACCTGCGCCACCTGGGCGTCAGCGACCCGGACGCCAAGGGATCCCCCATAGACGTGCTCCACGGGCTCATCAGGAGGGACGGCGTCCAGATCCGCCTCCCACCCGGGCGCGGCACCCTGGCCCAGCTGGGGCGGCCTCCTCCCACCTCTGCGGCCCTCTCCTTGCTCCCCCCCCCACCGCCGGCCAAGAAGGCCAAGCTGAAGGCCGCGGGTACGGCCAGCCCCTGGGGGAAGCAGGACCTCTCGGCCGCCGCAGCCGCCGGCATTTTCTGGGCCTCTGATGTGGAGCCGTCTCCTCTCAACCTCTGTAGGTTCTCGCTTCAGCCGCTCCCTCCTCCCTGCGGGCCCTGGAGCCCCTCCCGGGGGGGTCGCAGCCCCCTCCCTACTCCTTTCCTGCTGGGGCAGGGAGTAGACAGGGGCCCTTGGCAGTGGGCTGGTTCTGCCCAGAGATCTTGCTGGCAGTTGGCTGCTAGGCCTTTTCTCCTGGCCTTTGACCTCCGTGCCTGTGACCTTCCCTGAGAATGAAGGCCAAGGGTGGGGTGCTACCTTTTGGTGTGGAAAGTGCCCGTGGTTGCCCCTGGTCTGGATGGCATTTGGCACTTAGGCTGCTACTTCCTGCCCTCTTGCCCCCTGTCCTTGTTGGGACCCGCAGAGCCGTGGAGTCTTAGTTCCATCCTTCTCTGCCAGGACCAAGGGCCCATGCGCTCTCTGGAGCCTCCCCTCGCTCCTGCTGAGTGTCTGGTCCCCACCCCGCTCAGTTCCCCCGCTTGCACCTGCCCTCCACCACCACCCCAGCCTGTGGGCGTGCTGCTGCCCATGCCCAGCCGACCAGGAGACCCACAGGCGACGATGCTGATGGTGCCCACGATGCTAATTACTCCTTTCTCCTGCTGCAGCCTCGGGCCCAGAGCCAGCTCGAGACATCCGCTGTGAGTTCTGCGGTGAGTTCTTCGAGAACCGCAAGGGCCTGTCGAGTCACGCACGCTCCCACCTGCGGCAGATGGGCGTGACCGAGTGGTATGTCAACGGCTCGCCCATTGACACACTACGGGAGATCCTCAAGAGACGGACCCAGTCCCGGCCTGGTGGCCCCCCTAACCCACCAGGGCCCAGCCCGAAAGCCCTGGCCAAGGTGATGGGCAGCGGAGGTCCTGGCAGCTCGCTGGAAGCCCGCAGCCCCGCAGACCTTCACCTCTCACCCCTGGCCAAGAAGTTGCCACCGCCACCAGGCAGCCCCCTAGGCCACTCACCTACTGCCTCTCCTCCTCCCACGGCCCGGAAGATGTTCCCAGGCCTGGCCGCACCCTCCCTGCCCAAGAAGCTGAAGCCTGAACAAATGCGGGTGGAGATCAAACGGGAGATGCTGCCAGGGGCCCTTCATGGGGAGCCTCACCCATCCGAGGGTCCCTGGGCGGCACCGCGGGAAGACATGGCCCCCCTGAACCTGTGTAAGTGTGACCCCGGGGCAGGGCAGTGAAAACAGGTAGAGGGGTCTCCCCGGGCCCCCTCCCCACCCTCATCCCAGCACTTCATGGGTACCCAAAGCGCCCACGGTAGAAATGGAAGGGAGGATACACAGGTCTGGAGGACAAGGGGTTAGCTGTGCATTCTTGCTGTGCAGATCCCAGCTGAGCTGCTTCTTGATGCTCTTTCATCCACTCTGGGGAGGCAGAATTGTGCCATTCGATGATGGCAAAAAGATTTTTATCTCTGGGGCCATCTTTAGTTGATTGGTAGTGTCTGCCAACCAGATTTCTGGGGAGAAAGATGACAGGGGTCAGTTCATGATGTCTTCCACCGGCAGGAGTCTAGGCACTCTGAGTGGGCATCTGAACGGTCTTTCTGACATTCCTGGTTGCTAAGTGCTTGACATGCGGAGTCAGGTTCAAGTTAAGCGCTCAGCAGTCTAGCAATATGTGACCTTGGGCAAGTGTCTTCTTTCTGGAAATGAAGATAAGCATGGTCCAAGCTCTGTATAGTTCCAAAGTGGTATAAAGCACCCAGCACGGTGCCTGGTATGTATATAGTAGTCATACTGTGCGTGTCACCGTGTTCTTTCTGCTCCAGTTGGCGGAGTCATGTACTGAGCAGGTGAGGATGGCCCAGGCCTCTCTCTCTTAGTGCTTCTGTGCATTTCATTACCAGCTGTGTGCCATGTGCTTTGAACTGCTCCCTCAAGGTGGAAGTTTCCATCTGTATTTTGCAAAGGAGGAAACTGAGGCTCAGAGGGGAAGTGGTTTGCCCAGCGTAGCCCAGCGTAACATTAAGGAGGTCACAGCCAAGCTGGCCTCTGAGCCCAGGATCAACGAAGCGCTTGCTCTCACTGCTTCATGATGTCACAGGGGATCATCTTGAAGCCAGCTAGGATTTGAGGTGACAGAGCAGGCAGAAGGGCTGGATGTACACAGGGGCCCCTGGAAGTGGATGAGGGAGTGGGTCATTTGGGTCTGGGGCTGTATGGATGGGACAGTTAACACTAGCCTTGAGCTTGGAGGCTTCCCGCCGCAGCCGCCCCCTCCTTCTCCTCCCCTTCCCCCCACCCTGGACCCCCTGCAGCGTCCCGGGCAGAGCCTGTACGTGACATCCGCTGTGAGTTCTGCGGTGAGTTCTTCGAGAACCGCAAGGGCCTGTCAAGCCATGCGCGCTCCCACCTGCGGCAGATGGGCGTGACCGAGTGGTCTGTCAACGGCTCGCCCATCGACACGCTGCGGGAGATCCTCAAGAAGAAGTCCAAACCGTGCCTCATCAAGAAAGAGCCGCCCGCTGGAGACCTGGCCCCCGCCTTGGCTGAGGACGGGCCCCCCACGGCTGCTCCAGGGCCTGTGCAGGCCCCCCTGCCGCTGGCGCCAATGGCTGGCCGCCCAGGCAAACCAGGAGCTGGGCCGGCCCAAGTTCCTCGAGAGCTCAGCTTGGCGCCCATCACCGGTGCCAAGGCCACAGCCACTGGCTACCTGGGCTCAGTGGCAGCCAAGCGGCCCCTGCAGGAGGACCGCCTCCTCCCAGCAGAGGTCAAGGCCAAGACCTACATCCAGACTGAACTGCCCTTCAAGGCAAAGACCCTCCACGAGAAGACTTCCCATTCCTGTAAGCAGCCAGTGGCAGGGTCCTGGGAGGGCACCTGCCGGGGCCCACAGGGCCCAGCAGTGCTGTGCACACACTGACCCCCGGCAGGGGCCCATGGCGAGGCCCCGGTGGGAGGTGGGACTGACTCCTGACCTGGGCAGGGCCTTCTGGGCACTCTGGTTGCCTTTGGGCTGGGGCTCAGCAGCACCCCCTCTGCCTGCAGCCACCGAGGCCTGCTGTGAGCTGTGTGGCCTTTACTTCGAAAACCGCAAGGCCCTGGCCAGCCACGCGCGGGCGCACCTGCGGCAGTTTGGCGTGACCGAGTGGTGTGTAAACGGCTCACCCATTGAGACACTGAGCGAGTGGATCAAGCACCGGCCCCAGAAGGTGGGGGCCTACCGCAGCTACATCCAGGGCGGCCGCCCATTCACCAAGAAGTTCCGCAGTGCTGGCCATGGCCGCGACAGTGACAAGCGGCCGCCCCTAGGGCTGGCACCCGGGGGCCTGGCTGTGGTGGGCCGCAGTGCTGGGGGTGAGCCAGGGCCTGAGGCTGGACGGGCAGCTGACAGTGGTGAGCGGCCTCTGGCAGCCAGCCCGCCAGGCACTGTGAAGGCTGAGGAGCACCAGCGGCAGAACATCAACAGTGAGTGCTGGTGGGAGGGGGTTTTGAGGGCGAGGGGCACCTGCCCTTAGTCACTTCCCCAGTTGCTCACCCGTTCACCCATCTGGCCACCATCCCAACTCTTCCCCCCTCCCCACTCCTCCCCCAGGCCCAGGCAGCATCCAGTGACCAACTGTCCTGTCCTATCCTACAGTTCCCCACAGCCTTCACACCATGCTTGTTGAAGGCAGGAACCTGCCTTCCCGGGGCTCTTGCCCTCTGGCTTATGTCTTGTCCCTCCCCGTACCTTTCCCTGCCTCAGAATTTGAGCGCCGACAAGCCCGCCCTCCAGATGCCTCTGCGGTCCGGGGGGGTGAAGAGGCCAATGATCTACAGCAGAAGCTGGAGGAGGTGCGGCAACCCCCACCCCGGGTCCGGCCGGTCCCCTCCCTGGTACCCCGGCCCCCCCAGACATCACTGGTCAAGTTTGTTGGCAACATCTACACCCTCAAGTGCAGGTACGTGGCCCCCTGGGGCAGCGGGGGAGAAAGACCACCTACCTGGGGCTTAGTCACCCAGAACCTCTGAACAGCACAGGGGTTGGTGGCAGTCAGGAGATGTAGCTTTAAGGACTGCCTCAGAGCATGGCTGGACCCAGGCTAAGGGATTCTCAACAGAGAGCGTCACCTCAGAGCATTAGGCTGGGTCCCTGAGGTTTGTAGCCAACGAGACCTGGTTTCCAGAACTGGCTCTGACACCTAATCAGTGTAGTGGCCTTGGGCAAGGGCTTCCTGCTCCAAACCTCAATGCTCCCATGTATATAATGGGGTTGACAACAGACCTACCTAATAGATTTGTCATGAAGTTTAAACAGTTGAGTATTTATGAAACACGTGAACTATGCCTGCCACATGGTAAGCACTCGACAAGTGCTTGTCTGATTAAGACAGATGAAGGTCTTAGTTCATTTTTATCAAAGTCCAGGCATCCATCAGAAGCCAGGAAACTGGGTCTGACACTTAAGGTGGCCTCAGGCCACATAGGCCAAGTCAGAAGTAAGATTCGAACCCAAGTCTATGGCATCACAGGCTCAGGTCCTGGGCCCCTGTTCTGAGAGGCCTCCCATGGGACCTCAGGCATAAGGAATTGGGGAGGTGGGTGCCCGAGCAGGGTGGGTGTGAGTTAGTGCCTGACCCCCTTTCCCCAGCTGCCATCCTTCTGTCTTGGGGCCTGGCAGGGCAGGGTCTGCTGCTCTGGGGTCTCTGTCCTCTCAGCTCATGTGTTTCAGTCAGACGGCAGAGGGGCCATGGAAGCCCGATGGCCCTTTCCCAGCATCAGAGCCAGCAGACTTCCCTGAGCCTAGAGATGATGAGGGTCTGTAGGGGACCCTGCCATCATCCAGGGGTGGGTAGAGGAAGCCGTCTGTGAAGGGCCCCTTCCCTGAAGCCCTGGGCCTGCACCGTGCACAGCAAGCCGTGGCGGGTGTGCCTGACGCCCGGGCACGTGGGCTGGGCTGCACTTCGGCCTCCCTTCTGTTCCCCCACAGGTTCTGTGACGTGGAGTTCCAGGGGCCCCTCTCCATCCAGGAGGAGTGGGTGCGGCACTTACAGCGGCACATCCTGGAGATGAATTTCTCCAAAGCGGACCCCCCACCCGAGGAACCCCGGGCCCCGCAGGCACAGACAGCGGCAGCAGAGGCGCCCTGACACAGAAGCATTCCAAATTCCCTCTCGTGCCACCTCTGTCTTCTCTTTCTCCTCCGTCTGTTCCACCCTGTCCTCCCTCTTTCTTTTCCGTTTCCAAAGGAGCAAGCCAAAACCTCAAACCGGCACCCCTTGGGGGCCGGGCACACTACAGCCGGGGCGCCAGGAGCCAGCTAGTGGCCCTTCCCCCAGCCCGAGGGCTCTGGGGCCACACACAGCGCATCTTCCTTCAGCCCACGCCCACCTGGTCCAGCAGGGGCAGAGGCCAGGTCTCTTGTGGTGGCAGCTGATCTGGTCAAGGGGAGGAAGGCCAGCGCTCCCCCGCATCTGGCAGCCAGGCGGGGCTATGTTCGCCATCCGTGGCCATTTGCAAAGACCCCAAAGACCCCTGCCCTGGTTCCCTCTTGCCCCTGTGAATATCCTCTCGCACACGCACACGCAGACACAGACACAGACACACACATACATACATGCACGCACACACAGGCACACGTGCACGCACGCACGCACCTCGTGAGACCCAGGATTTGCCCTAGCCCCCCAGATCCTGTGTCAAACGACCACATCATGCCACGGTGCTTGCTCAGGGGAAGGCACGCTCCCTCTGAGGGCCTGCTGGGGCCTGGGAGCCCCCCACTGAGCCCATGATGCCACGGAAATCCTTGTTGGCCGCCCCCCACCCCCCCAGAGGGGCCTTCCCAGCCTGGAAGAGCTCAGAGCTGACAGCTGCCTCCTGCCATGTCAAGGCCCCCCAGAGCCTTGGGGGGCTCTGGGGCCCAGGAGGGGGTGGGGATGGGACTCTCCTCCCCCACCCCCACTCCCCTCCTCCTTTTCACTGTTGCTTTCTATGTATAGCTCCCTAGACCTTTCACTTTTTTAAAAACGCGTTTTGTGTAGAGAATAAGGAACGTGGATCTTTTTATTTTGCAATCCTGGGCCAGCTAGAGACCGGGAGCTGATTGATCTTTTAACTTTTTTCAGTGGCCACATTTTGGTTATCGATGTACCTAGAAGTATGTAAATTAGATTAAATTTCTCTTCTGGAAACACCCCGGGGCAGGCGGCCAGCGTGTGTTTTTCTGTCAAGTGGACAGGCTGGCATCGTCTGGCAGCCGGGGCTGGGATCGAGCCACCTCCCCCTAGAGCTCCCGGAGGCCCTGGGTTTTCCTGTTGGCCGCCAAGCTGACCAGACCCAGCTGGGGATGAGCCCAGGTTCCCAGCTGTTGGCCCTCAGTGGCATGGTTGGTGAGGGGCTCTGGCCGGCTGGCTGGCTGGCTGGCTGGCTGGCAAAGCGGCTCCTGTGAACAGAGGAGAGGAACCAAGGCTCTGGGCAGCTGGTCTAGGAAGGGAGCCAGGATGGAGAGAAGCAATGAAGCTGGAGGGCCCTCCAAGGGCAGGAGCGGTCCAGTGAGGGCGTGGGGGACCTGCCGGGGGAGGGAGAAGCCCACAGTTGCTGGCAGCCTTCAGAGAGCTGGGACCAGCCTGCCTTCAAGACATGTGACTTGCCTGGAGACACATGCACCCTGAACCCGAATCACACGAGGGGAGAAGGGAGCTGCTGGCTCCTTCGTGATGTTATTTATTTTCTCGCTCTGCAAATGTTTATTGAACATTTCTGAGATTTTAAGAGATTTTGTTGGCTGCTCCTTCTTGTTTATTGCATGTGGTTTTTCAGCTCATCATTTTCACTTCAACGGCCAAGGACTGGAAAGTGGGAATGACCTCATTGGGTGTAGACAGCAGAGGCTTCCTCTACCCCCAGCCCTATTGCCCCAGGCCCCCCACGACGTCCCTGCCTGGGAGAGACAGGCTGACAAGCTGTGATAACATGCCCACCAGAGTGGTCTTGGCCTACACTCTTGCCTTTTCTGGTCCTGTGAGGCTAGGGTACACATCTCGCTTGGTGGAGGAAGGGCTCATCCACTTCTGTCCATCCCACGCTGTGGGTGGGCATGTCCAAGACTTTGAAAGCAGGGAGGCCCTCTCTTGGGATGAGAGCTGGCCCATAGGTACTTTCCCTTTCAGCTTTTTATAAATTAGATTTAAAGATATAAAAGTGAGGAAGCTGGATGTAAAAAGTTCAAACGGCTCAAGACTTTATAAAGCAACATGGGAAGTTCCTCCCCACCCACACATACAGTGATGGCTATGTAGGTCCTCCAAAGGGTCACGTACACCTTTTAGCACAGAGGGATCTTTTCTGAAAACTTTGAGCATGCACTTTCTCAGGCCATTCTGTCTCAGAGGCAGAGTGTAGGATGTTAACAAAATCACCCAGTGGAGGTAAGATGATGGCTCTGGTATGTGCTGTGAAGGAAGCTGTAGGATCCAGGAGAGGTTTGGGGGCGGGGCGGGGGGGGGGCTTCGCTTGGATTTGGAGAACAAGCAGGCATCTCTGATGGTGACACTGCAATGAGCCCCCAAACTGGAGTGCACGTTAACCAGTTCTATGTGCTTCATATTTAGAGTTTCTCAACGCATCTTGAACCTATACAGCAGCAAGTTCCGCATAAGCCATTTTCAGAGAAGTTCCTTTATTAAAATATTTTATCATGGAGAATTCCAACCAAAGAATAATAGAATACTGAAACGAACCCTCGTCTACTTACTAGTGATCAACTCAACACCAGTCTTTTCAGCTATAACCCTTCCAACACCCTCCTTCCCTTTCCAAAACCATCTGAATTATGGTGAACCATCGTCATTATGTGAATCAATCTTTTAATATTTCAGTCTTTCAATTAAGGATAGGGTCTTACAAAATTGCCATTATTACACCTAACGAGAGCGACAATTCCTTAATATCAAGAAGTCAGCAACAGAGCTCATAACTTTAAAACAAACTTTTAAAGTAAAGCAGAAAAAAACACGTATAAACCATATTTGTACTCACCTTAATGAGTTTTCACAAACAGTAGTTACTATCGTTTTCAGTGTCTGCAGCTCTGTCAAATCTCGTAGGAGTTATGAGATGTTTCTGGAAGTAGATTCCACACAACCAGTGAGGATGCGGAGGACACAGTGCTGGCACCAGACTGCACTATTACAGGGTCTCTAAAGTCCTGAACGAACTAAGAAAGTTTTTTGGGGGCGGGGGGTGCTTCAAACTGTCACACTTAAGTGCCAAGGACCTTGGACGAGTCATGAATTTCAAGCCTCAGTTTTATTTATTTTTATTTTTTATTATATTTACTTTTTTAAAGTTTATTTATTTTGAGAGAGCATGAGCACGAGCTAGGAGGGGAAGAGAGAAAAGAAAGAGGGAGAGAGAGAATCCCAAGCAGGCTCCATGCTGTCAGCACGTGGCTCCACAAGGGGCTTGAACTCCCCAACAGTGAGAGCGTAACCTGAGCCAAAACCAAGAGTCGCTTAACTGACTGAGCCACCCAGGCGCCCCTCAGTTTCAGCTTTTAAATGGGAAACTCTTTAAAAAGATCCTTGCAGGTATGAGGGAGCATTTGAGATGATAAACAACAGATATACTTATTACATATGCAATATTTATGTGCAATATAAACATGCTATATAAATGTACCTATTATCATTATGCAACCATCAGTAACAAAATATTTCCGCACCCTGGACTGATTTCTTTACATATATTATCTCAAATGTTTGATTGAACGTATGCCCAGTATCTTGTTTGGGGCTTAATTGTAATTTTCATTCTGGCATGGCTTTACTGTGCTCGTTTTGGAGCTGAAGACCAGAGAAATTAAGAAACAGCCTAGGTTTACACAGCACCTCAGTAGCAGGGCCGAGATTGGAGCAGTGTGCTGCGCGGAGGTCCCGGCTCCCTCTGGCGGTCCTCCAGGGCACAGGCGCTCCTTCCGCCAGCCACGATTGGGCCTCAAGTCTTCCCGTAGTACACGGCTCCGCCCCTTCGATTTCTACAAGATTCGGTCTCTTGGCCTGCCTCTCTCAGCCAATCATCGCGGGCTTAGAATAACAGTGGGCGGGGATTTCGCCAGATCGGCAGCACCATCAGCCTCTGGCATGAGGATGGGCTGGGATAGACGGCGCTGGCATCCAATAGGAATAAAGCGGGCATCCGACTCGAGCCAATGGGGTTGGGAGGCGGGTTCGGTTGTGTTAGAAGGGGCCCCGGGGATTGTCGCCGCCGCTATCCCGGCGTCGGACGTGTGGGGCAGCTGCCGGAGTCCTTGGTTGCGGTGTTAGCTGCTGCCATGAGCTATACAGGTGGGCCCGGCAGGGTAGGGGTCGGGCGTCGGGTGGGGAGGGACAGGGACGTGCCAGAGCCGCACTGGGCTCTCCCACACCTCCCCCGGGGCCTGGACGCTGCCCTCTCTGCGGTCACAAAATGGCGCCGCGGGCCCATCGCCTCAGGTTCGCCCCCCTCGCGCCTTGGCGTCTCACTTCTTTGTGCTTGCGGCTGAGCGTCCTGGCTCTCGGCAGCCCGAGGTCTTGGCCTCTGTCACCGGTGTCCGAGGGCCCTGGCCTGGGCGCCTGCGTTCTCTGAGCCCATCACCTCTGCCCTTGGCTCGGTCTCCTCAGACCCAGATTCAGGCCACCCTTTTTCGGGTCCTTAGCCCTTGAGATCGGTCGCCGGGCCTGGCTGCCGTCGCCATTGCCGCACCCTGCCCCCCGCGCAGTTTCCCTGCAAAACGCCGCAGCCACCCACCCCTCCCAGCCCCTTTGCGTGCTCCGGGCTAGGAAAGGCTCCTGGCCCCAGGCGATCAGTACATTTTTGCAGGGTTCGGGCCGAGCGGGGAGCCTCGGGGCCAAAGGGCTGAGCCTGAGCCCTGCGAGGAGTGACCGGCTTCTGTGTTAATTCATTCACCATCTGTCAGATTCATCGTGTCAGGTGCCGAACAGGCGCTGGAATATTGGCAGGAAATCCTCAAGCAGCTAACGGGCAGATCTTAGCAGGAAAACAAATGAATATAGGATGTATTCCCCGGCGGTCAGTACTCCGCGGCGGCTGCTCTGTTGCGGGGGGTCAGGGGGAGGGGGTTGGGCTCGCTGTGAAGAGGCGACATTTGGGCAGAGACCTGAATGGAGTGAGGGAGTTCAGGGTGTCTGGTCAGGGGTGCCGTTGGCATAAAGGCCCAGGAGCAGAAACGGCCTGGCTTGTTAGATGAGCAGCTAGGGAGGCCGGTGGGATTTGAGCAGAGGGGAGGGTGGCTGATGAGATGGAGAGAGGGGGCCCTGGGAGATGGTTGGGCGATTGTAAATTATCCCTGGAGGACTTTGAAAGGCCGCCTGGGTTTGCCTTTGGCAGTAACAGATGAGGCCTCTCACTCGGAGCCATAGACGAGGCCTCCCCGTTTAATGGGGGTATCAGGCTTGAGAAAGTGTGGTTGCCAGGTAACCTACATTCTGCTTAGAATGTTCGGGGGCTGACGATGGAACCGGAGCCTCTGGGGCCGTTCCGTAGGCTGTTTTATGTTGGTTTCCGCAAGGAAGTGGTGCCAGGCCTCCCTCTTCCGGCCCCCAGGCCAGGAGCTTGGTGAGAACCCTAGCTTTTCAAGTAACCATCCCTTTGCCCGGTGGTGGTTCTCAACCAGGGGCGATTCTGCCTTCCCACCCCGCCCCCGGTCCGTTTGGCAGTGTTTGGAGGTGTTCTGGGTTGTCACATCCGGGGGTGGGGTTGCTTCCCTCATCTGGGGGATAGAGGCCAGGAATGCTGCTAACCATCCTGTGACGTGCCAGATGGACCCCACCACAGTGGATTATCAGTAGTGCCAAGGTTGGACAGTCCTGCCCTAGCCTTTCCGTAGCTTTCCTGGTTCAGGAGGAAAGTCAGTCGGGTCGCGGCTGACAACTCCGGAATTGAGATGTAATCGTTTTCTCCAAGTCTTACCAGGAGGTGGAAGACAGTTCTTTGGTTTTTAGGGGCAAGACTGCTGAGGAAACCAGAAGATGGATGGTCGGGTGCTGTGGAGTAGCTTAATGAGGGAGCATTTTACATTTATAGACAAGGAGACTGAGTTAGGTCGCTAATGGCCAGGTCTCAAGTTCAACTCCAGATCTGGTAGGCTTTAATTCCTGGCTCACTGAGGGAGTCAGGCTAATGGGGTGATGATTACTTTTTCCTTGGTCTTGATCAACTGAAAACCACAGCAGCTTTATAATGTGAGTCTTTCCCTTTAAAGAAGTAGACCACTAAAGTCAAAAGCTTTTTAAGTCACATTTCAGACAACTCTTTGCCTTTAAGGAGGAGTTCTGGAGGACTTGACGCAAATGTTACCATGATTATTACGCATAGAAAATGATTACAGTAGCTTTTTTTTTTATGATGATTTGTCCAGCTTTTGAACCTAGTCTCTTTTTTTTTTTTTTTAACTTTTTTATGTTTGTTTTTATTTTTGAGAGACCATGTGCAAGCGGGGGAGGGGCAATGAGAGAGGGAGACACCGAGTCTGTAGCAGGTTCCAGGCTCTGTAATGTCAGCACAGAGCCCGTCGTGGGGCTTGAACTCACTAGCCGTGAGATCATGACTTGAGCTGAAATCGGACGCTTAACTGACTGAGCCACCCAGGCGCCCCTGAATTCAGTCTCTTTGTGTGTACTTGGGAAAGGAGGCCCTGTCTGTGGCACTGAGGGGAAGGATGAGAGCAGTGGAAAAACAGGAGAGAAAAATGCAGAATCAGGCCTTCAGAGAAAGGTCTGAAACACTACCAATCCTTTTATAAGAACATTTATCTCACACAGTGTTTGGTGTTGTTAGGAATGCACAAGTGGTTTAGCTCAATGGTTCTGGCTTGGGATCTCTCTTGAGGTTACGTTTTAGATGTCGTTGGGACTGTAGTCATCTGAAAGCTTGCCCGGGGCCAAAGGATCCACCTCTGAGCTGACTCAGACTCCCACAGCTGGCAGGTTGATGCTGGCTGTTAGTTCCCCACCAAGTGGGCCTCTCCACAAGCCTGCCTGCGTCTCCTCACAACGTGGTGGGCTGTTGTTCCCAGAGTGAATGATCTAAGAGAGCAAGGCAGAGCCTGGGAAGTCATACTCCGTGGTTTCTGCGGTCTTACTGGTTACGCGGGCTACCTCTATTAGTTTGGGAAGGGACGGCATAATGTCAGGAGGCAAGATTCCGAAGAGGCCATCTTGGAGGCTCGTTACCATCAGGCTGGAGGCAACCTAACTTCATTCCAGTTGTCTTCTGGTTCTTAGAATTTTTTAGATGTTTGTTTATTTTGAGAGGGGGAGAGAGAGAGCGCCAGAGCGGGCGCGCATGAGCAGGGGAGTGGCAGAGAGAGAATCCTAGGCAGGCTCTGCACTGTCAGCACAGGGCCTGGCGCGGGGCTCAAACTCACTCACTAACCAGGAGATCATGACCTGAGCAGAAATCAAGAGTCTGACACTTAACCCAGGGAGCCACCTAGGTGCCCTGACCTCTAGTGTTTATCACTTTTTGTCATTTCTTCAAGGAATCTCCTTCCAAAAAAAAGAATAAAACTTGGGGAATAAAAAAAGAAGCTTGGGGAGCCTGGGTGACTCAGCGCAGAGCCTGCGTGGGATTCTCTCTCCCTCTCTCTCTGCCCTTCCCTCGCTTACATTCTCTCTCCCCCTCTCAAAATAAATATAAACTTGCAAAAAAAAAAAAAAAAAAAAACCTGAGAAGCTTTATGTATTTTTGAGTAAAAAAGATGTCAGTCTGACCAAGAAGGAGGGGTTATGATACATAATTATAAATCCATGCCTGAGCCTTAGGTTTGTAGGGTCAAACCCTTGCTTATTTTATTTTCTCATCTAGAGCTGATCAGGCTGGTAAACCGAACCAAGGAGAGAAGGTTGGAACCGGACAAAAATTTATTCATACTTGGAGCTCAATTTGCTCTAGAGACAGTATCGTGGAACAAAATGTTAACATGGGGAGGACCGAACTAGAGCAGAGGTTGCCATTGACCTCTGAAGGTTTGGTGGATTGTCTTTCCTTTTTCCCAGGGAAGAACTAGGGCGCCTCTCCTTTGAATAGACATAGATCTTTTGCTCTGCAGCTTTCGTACTGCGTTCCAGTTAGTAATCCTGTCAGGGTGTGGTAGGTTCCAGCTGCAGCTGCACTGTGTACAAACCACAGTAGCTGAAGTCTGGAGCCATTTTGCGGGGGGCCATATTGCTGAACAAACAGGTTTCAGAAAGCTAGTTGAGCAAACAACGGAGAAGGTAAACGTAGGCTACTTGTGTGTACACTGTGGGGCTTCCCCACGGGTGAACCGTACAAAGCACGCTTCCAGTGTTTCTTGTGGACAGTGCTTATGTTGTAGGCATGTTGGGATGGCCCCTGGAGGGAATCCATTCTAATGTCCCCTCTTTCATTAGGAAAGGTGAAGAGGTTGGGGTGGATACTTGGGACTCTCTCCTTCACCACTGCCCAGTCTCAATTCCCTGCTCTGGGAAGTAAGGCTAAAGTGTGAGTCCACCGATCTTTGTTTGAAACCCTTGGAGCTGGGTATATTTTAGAGTTCTAGCTTGAGAGAAGGACATTCCACAGCACTTGGGGTCTAGGGTAGCACCCTGTAACTAAATGCATTATTTCTATACCAAATTGGGTAAAGAAAAATCGTAATTCTCCTCACAGGTCAGTTTAGCCCCACAATGAGTGTTGGCGTCACATTTGAGGAGAACACTTGGTTTTCAGACCTTTTTGGACTTGGAATTGCAGGGTAAGGGATGTTGGCCCTGTCCCCTTTGTTGGCTGTGGTGAGGATGAAATAGAATAAAAAGGCTCTTAGCGCCCTGCGGGGGAGACACTTGTTCAGTGTTGGCTGATGTTGGCGGCCATCTTTGTTGCTTTGGTCTTAAAAGATGAGCTAGAGAGACTGTCAACATGTGAATGCCCACCCGAGGGGAGGCACTTGGTGTATGCTTTTGCTGTAAAAAAGCTGTCAAAGTCATTGGCTTTAATTTGTCAGGAGTTGGCTCTGCTGAGAAAACGCAAATATTGCCTCTTATGGTATCCTTCATAGTTTCAGTGCTAAGGGTAAATTACTTAAAAATAATATTTCATTATCATTTTTTAAATGTTTATTTATTTTGAGGCAGAGAGAGAAGAGAGAGAATCCCAAGCAGGCTCTGCACCTATAGTGCAGAGCCTGATGAGGGGCTTAAAACTCACAAACCCTGAGATCATGACCTGAGCCAAAACCAAGAGTTGACGCTTAACCAACTGACCCACTAGGCGCCCCTAAAAATAATATTTTTAAATGTAATTTTAACAATACTATCAGGGCTCATCATTTAAGAGTAGTTTCTGGTAGAGGTTTACGTTTTCTTTAGTTGGTACTAATTCATTTTAAGCTAAGAAATCGTTTGAGAGTTGAGAAAACAGGAAGTAATACACATGCCATGTATAATATTTACCCAATATAAACGTGCTCACCCCAAGTAATTGCATTGAAGAGGTAACGTACATGTTTTTTTAATGAGAAAAAATACAAAGCAGTTTTGGTGTCAGATTTGGGGGAAGGGAAGGGGTGTTATTTGCCTTAGTATTGTTCAGAACCAAGTCCCATCCTTGTTTGAATTGGCTCATGTTTCAGTCATTTGATGTAAGTATTTTTCTTATTTAACTGAATGGTTTGGGTACTGATTTATCAAAACGAAGTTTTGGTTTACAGTGTTTAAACTTTTGTTTGTCCAGTTCTTCTGGTGTAGCGAGTTAAATATAGCCCATCTTTTCATTGGCTAATATGTTCTGGAGGTATAATTAAAGTGTTCAGAAGCTAGAATTTTTGGAGGCTTTCCATTGAGGAGAGGGCCTGCCAGCCAGTCTACACCAAAGGGTAATCTTAGGTCATCTCCACATGGCTTGTTTGGGGAAATTAACCACACTGTGCATATATTTAGGCTTTGTCCAAGGATCTGAAACCACTTTGCAGTCGACATACTCAGACACGAGCGCTCAGCCTACCTGTGACTATGGTAAGTGTGGTCCCCTGGGAACCAGAGGGTGAGTGCTCTGGTGTCTTCTCGGTTGCCTTTGACTTTGCCCTGCCTTGCTTTTCCAAATGCAAACTTGTATAAAATGGTGTGGTGGGCTGTTAGAATAGCCGGTGCTTCCCTTGGAGACAATTATGGGAAAGATGGCTGCTGACTGAGCAGGCTAGAGTTCTTGGAGCTGAAAATGATTGGTTCCTTTGGCCCTGTAACATTTTCTTAGAAGCACATACGGTCTGTGACAAAGTGTGGCTTCAGAAAATTCCCTTGAGGGTCTGGGAAGGAGAGTGGCCAAAGTCCAAAGGATGGTCTAAGCTAGAAACCAAACCATCAGTTTAGCTTCAGTGTAGCGTGTGGGACCTCTGTAAGAGAGAAGCTGCCTGTCTGAATCTAGCAGGGTTTTTAGAGACAGTCAGACCGTCCCAAGCCAGCGGGTTCCTCACATTGGGTTGAGGGACAGTGTCCGATTGATTTCTCAGTTGTGATCAGACACGCTAATTCTCTAATTCAGAGATAGCCACTCAACAGAATCCACAGATGTTATCTGGGTATGCTCTGACAACCCTAACTGCCAATAAAACCAGTCTTTCTGTGGTCTGTGACTGTTGGTGTCTGTGAGAAGGAGCCCTCTTTGGAATTAATAAGGATAATGCCTTGATTGCTGAGATGGGTAATTTGTTTTACTACTAGGGTCTGGGGAAAGACCAAGCCTACACCCTGACATTACCTCAAGAGTCACTGAATCAGTGGACATAAGTAAGCTCCCTGAAGTATTAGCATCTGGTCCCGGGGGAGAGGGAGACTTAGAGAATGTTTTGAAATTGAGTATGGAGGTATCTGGCATTTCATAAATGAGAAGCGACTTGGTTTGTATGGCTTCCCTATCCTGCCTTGTCTGCCTCACCCCTTTTAATCAAACAACAGTCCAGATTGCACATCTTTTTTGAATTATCTTCCTTCTGGTTTATAAATTCTGGGCACAAGCATTTTAACAGATGTGCCATTTGCAAATCTTTTCTCCCAGCCTGAGGATCATCTCTCCTCTTATCAAGTGAATTTCGAAGAACAAAAGTTCTTCATTTTGATGAAGTCCAATTTATCACGCCTGTGTGTGTTCTCTCTCTCTCTCTCTCTCTCTCTCTCTCTCTAAATAAGTAAACTTAAAAAAATAAAAATAAAAAAGATGGACTCCTGGGTGGCTCAGTCATTTGAGCATCTGACTCTTGGTTTCCACTCAGGTCATGATCTCATAGTTCGTGGGTTTGAGCCCCGTGTCAGGCTCTGCGCTGACAGTGTGGAGCTTGCTTGGGACTGTCTCCCTCTCTCTCTGCCCCTCCCCTACTCTCTCTCTCAAAAATAAACAAACATTAAACAAAATAAATTTTAAAAAGATTTTTTTTTTTTTCAACATTTATTTATTTTTTGGGACAGAGAGAGATAGAGCATGAACGGGTGAGGGGCAGAGAGAGAGGGAGACACAGAATCGGAAACAGGCTCCAGGCTCTGAGCCATCAGCCCAGAGCCCGACGCGGGGCTCGAACTCATGGACTGCGAGATCGTGACCTGGCTGAAGTCGGACGCTTAACCGACTGCGCCACCCAGGCGCCCCAAGATTTTGTTTTTTAAGTGATCTCTACACCCAGCGTGGGACTTGAACTCACAACCCAGGATTCAAGAGTTGCATGCTCTACAGACTGAGCCAGCCTGATTTCTTTCATTAGAGTTTTGTAGTTCTCAAAACACAGATCCTGCACATAGTTTGTTGTATCTACACCCAAATATTTCCTACTGTCAGTGCCAAGGTAAATGGTACGTTTTAAAGCTTCAGTTTTCAATCGGTCATTGATAATTTGAAGAAATTGGGTTGATTTTTATTTATTGACCTTGTAATAAACCTTGCTAAGCTCACTTATTCTTATAACCTGTATGGATTTTTTTTGAGGTTTGTTTACGTAGGCAGTCATGTGAAAGAATAAAGGTCATTTTATATTTCCTTCTGGCTTAAATTACAAGAGCAATAGAGCAACTTTTAACATTTTGAAAAACAGTCACTCGAGACCCCACCATTTTATTTTATTCTATTATTTTTATCATCATTTATTTATTTATTTTTGAGAAAGAGAGAGACGGTTGAGGAGGGGCAGAGAGAGGAGACAGAATCAATCCCAAACAGGCTTTGCATAGTCAGCACAGAGCTTGATGCGGAGCTCGAACTCCCCACTGTGAACTCATGACCTCAGCTGAAACCAAGAGTCAGTTACTCAACTGACAGAGCCACCCAGGTGCCCCACCATTTTAATACTTTTGTCAGCATTCCTAATTTAGGTAGCTGAATAATTTATGGGTGGATAGAATTGTCTGTCTTCCTTTATTTGCTTACTGTTAGAAGCATTTCCTCGTACTATGTAAGGCTTAACAGATTCTTTTTTTTTTTTTAATGTTTGTTCATTTTTGAGAGAGAGAGAGAGACAGAGTGGGGGGCGGCGGAGGGGAGGGGCAGAGAGAGAGGGAGACACAGAATCTGAAACTGGCTCCAGGCTCTGAGCTGTCAGCACCGAGCCTGATGCGGGGCTTGAACCCACGAGTGGTGAGATCATGACCTGAGCCGAAGTTGGACGCTTAACCGACTGAGCCACCCAGGCACCCCAGTGGATTCTTTTTTGATGCCTATATGAGCTTTGTCACCAAGAAGGTAGGCTGTAATCTGGATAACTATTTCCTTGAAGTTGAACATTTCCATTGGTTTATGTTTTTGTTCTATAAGTTTTGCTTATGGTGACCATCTACTTTTCTTTTTCTCTTATTAAAAAAATTACGTCCCTAAAATTCCCTACGTCAGCACTGGTCTCATCCCCTCTGGGGGTGAAGTGAGCTGTGATGTTCTTCTGGAAGGGACAGGTCTTGGAGACTCCCCAGGCCTCATAGTGTAGACAATGGTTTCCCTTTAAAGGCACCTTGTGGGGAATCCCTTCAGGGAGTCTGAATTGCCCTGGACATAGCAAGTAGTACCTGGAGAGTGCTTGCTGAGTCCTGTCATCGGGCCATCACCTACTTGTCCACCCACCTGTCCTTGTGTTTACAGAGTTAGTGCCCATTCCTGCTTCCTTTACTTGTGCTTCCCTGCTCTGTGCTGGCAGATTTTCGGTGGCTAAAGCGCTGGGGGACCATATACAGGCCTCACGAGCAGAGCCCCAGTGGGTCTGCCTGTGCTTCCCAGTCCTTTCTCCTTTTGAATAGCTGGTGTCCACTGTTCCTGGTGCAAACATCCACACGACTGGGCTCTTGTTAGCTGCTTCAGCGAAGTGTGTATTATTCCTTGTGTGCTTCTGCCAGCCTCTTTTCTTGCCTGTCAGAACTCTCCTTTGCCACTCGTGTCTCTCCTGATTTCCTGCTCTGGGCTGTCCCTTTGCTGCTTTCTAGTTAGAAGTGGCTCCTTTAGTGAGCAGTGCTCTCGGCCTGAGCCGTGCCCAGCACTGCCAGCCTGTGCTTTTGCGTTCTCCAATTGATAGTTGAAAAACTGAATGAAGGAGAAGCCTCTGCTTTGGTTTTACCAACTGAAAGGATTTTTGCTTTGTGAGCTCTGGCACTCGAGGTGCATTAGATTTAATGGTCACCTAGGGTTCTTTGCTGGTTTCTACACCTCCCCATTCTGTTTATGTGCTGGATTGAGGAGGAACCTGAGTGTAGGACCTCGGGTCTACGCCTGGCCTGCGCTTTTCCATCTTTTCAAGTTAATACACTCTTGCTCTCTTGTGGCTGGACTCTTGCCATTCATCATGCTGCCATCTCACTGAGCTTTGGTCCCTGCCTTGGGATGAACATGTCTTGTCTATCTGCAGGGTAGAGACAATAGGGAATAAGAGGCAAGTCTGGAGTCTCCCCAGAGACATGGGGAAAGTGGTCACCTGTTCTGGTAGACTCCTCTGGGGAGAGGAACCGTGTTTGCTTGACTTGGAATTCCCACTTGGCTTTGCACTTTGTCAGTTCTCACTGGCTTTATGTTCCTGAAGGAATTGATTTTTCTCATGTGCTGTGATAAAATCCAGAGCATATTTAGTTTATAATCCAGATTGTCCTCTCAGTAGCTTTTGCAAGGTAGGAGTTGTGCCTTGTCCTTACCTCTGCTAACGTGTTTTAGCATAGCACACACATGCAATTCAAGGATATGGTGGCCCTCCTTGTTAAGGCATATGCTTGGAAGAGTAGGATGGTCAGTTTCTCTGTTCCAGATGGCTTTTTTGGGTGATTTGAGTGATGTGATTTTCAGAGTGGATGTGGGCTCTGTGCCGAACTTCTTGTACAGCACTGTCGGTGAGGCACCGGCATCCAGTCTCCTCTTCTGATTGGTGCTTAGCAGGAAGTTGGGGTAATCTAATTCTGGCTCCTCGGGGAGGAGTGTAAAGAGCCAGTTCCTTAGCTGACAGTGTTGGCAAGGAGGGGGCCCTTAAGAGCTGGTCAGAGCCACAGAAGTTTGGGCACCAGGGTTAGGGAGTGACCTGGGTCGTTTATGTAGTGCTCTGAAGCTCAGGGCTTCCCGGGGGAGATTCAGTCTTCTGTAATCAGTCAGATACTGGGAATCATCGTCTTTGTGTCTGAAGTAAGCTCTTGTTGTATTGTCATCAATTGTAGATGTAATTACGCTTTTACTGTTTGTAGGATATGGAACTTGGAACTCTGGGACAAACAGAGGCAAGTATTCCCATGATGGCTCTCCTGTCCCTTGGGATTAAAATGGTTGTGTTTCTACCACTGCCCAGCTTTCCCAAAGTGTATCGGGAGGTATCTTCGGGGGGCCCGGGGACTCTGGGGCCAGCTGCTCTTTCACAGGAGGTCCTGTGGCTAGGGCCCACCCAGCCTGAGGTGGCTAGGGTCCCCATTTTGTCTCTGTGACAGATGTCCTTGTCTCTGTGTTTGTCTTGCCGTCTCTGTGTGCATCTCCTCTCCCTATGCCTGCCATCTCTGTCTGTCTCTGTCTTCCTCATTGCAGGCTACGAGAACTATGGCTATGGCTATGGCTATGGCCAGGATAACACCACCAACTATGGGTATGGTATGGCCACTTCAAACTCTTGGGAAATGCCTAGCTCTGACACAAATACAAACCCTAGTGCCGCGGGTAGCGCCAGTGCCGATTCCGTTTTGTCCAGAATTAACCAGCGCTTAGATATGGTGCCACACTTGGAGACAGACATGATACAAGGAGGCATGTACGGCTCAGGTGGAGAAAGGTGAGTGGGTGTCTGCCCAGGGGTGAGACTCTGCAGGGGCGCTTGCTGCCTACTGGCGTCTCCCTCTTTGAACCGCCTCCTATGTCTGCTTCCTTTCTTCTTGCTTTGCAGCTGGGGCTCCCAAAGACTGCTTGGGGTCCAGTGCGCTTCCCTTCTCTGGCCTGGGCCCCTTCCCTGCCCCTTGCAATTGCCTGGTGGCCAGCCTCTCCCCCAGCTTGTAGGGTGAGGAACAAGCCCTAACAGGGCTGGTTTCACTATCCTCCAAATGGCTCTTCTCAGGACCAGAGTGTTAAGTGACCCCTCCTTCTGGAGACGGCCATTTGGAGGAGTTCTCCTGAGGCTTTGTATCCTCAGATAGGGCTGGTGGGGGGGATGAGTCCTTGGGGCAGACCACAGCGAGCTGGGCCATCCCCACATAAGAGACAGAGCAGATGTGGACACTTCCTGTCTGCTCTTCTGAGCCTGACCCACATGTGCCTCTTGGGCCTCAAAAGCACCTTTGTGAGGCACTGTTGTTGTCCTCATGTTCCAAGCACGAGAGGTCACATCCCTTGCCCAAAGGGACCTAGGAGCAGGTGGTGGAGCTGGGCCTGCCACCTAGACCTGCCTGATTCCACAGCATCAGGTGGTGGGCGTCTGTTACTGTCTAAACTGGTGCTGGCGTAGAAGTCCTAGTGCCCTAGTGAGAGGCTTCAGTGAGGAGGGCATGTGATGGTGTGGGGCAGCCTTGTGGCTCCAGCTGATAGATGGGAGGAGAACAGAGAGTAAGGAGGGGTCCAGCCGGGCACTGGTGGGTTCAGGTGAGGCCCCGGGGCCACTGGGGAGCAGAGGCTGCCAGAGGGACTTTCATGCTCTGGCTCTGTCGCAAGCAAAAAGGGTGGGGGGAGCCCCAGACATGCCCCCTGTCCTCCTGCTTGGAGCCGCTGTGCTTGCAGCTGAGGGGCTTGGCTGTTTGCTCAGTGGCCAGGTGGACCCCTTCTCTGCAGGTGCCGGCTACTTGTGCCCCTTCTTTCTGCAGTCTGGGGCTGGGGGGCAGGACAGGGGAGGGAGTGACCAGGTGGTGCTGGCTGCTTCTCCCGCAGCTGCTGCTGCTGCTTGGCTGCCCAGCTTTGCATGGAGGGGCCCCCGGGCCTGCTTGACGTGTGGGGCCAGGGCTGGGGGTATGTGGGCTGTTCCCACTGTTAGAATAGCTTGTGTGGTGCTCTCTCTCTCCCAGGAGGGAGGTTTGGCCTGCCTTCCCAGTTGCTATGGAGGGTTCCATCCCATAAGGTTGATGCGATAGAGCTCTTTTTCTAGGCCCTGGGCAAACCCACAGCATCTTTCCTGGGAAACCCTCTCCACTTTGTCTCCCCTCTCCTTTTGGGTGGTGAGGACCTTTGGAGTGCTGGAAGTTCCCTCAGCCAAGGGGGATGAGACCAGCACAGGGTTTCTCATGGACATTATCAGCCCTTTTGGACAAGCATTCGTGTGCTGGACTGCCCACATACCACAGGGTGCTGGGCTGCCTGGCTCTGTACAGGTACAGGCTCTGTACCTGAGGTACAGCCTTGGGCATTGTGGTTACCACATACATATGTACATGCTTCATAAGGGCTGTGGGGTATCTCTGCCCCTATTTGAGACCCTCTCCACCCTATTGTCCTTTTTCTTAGGGTCCCCAGGCTGGTGCACGGGCTTCCGAGAAACCTTTTTATTGGCATTTTTAAACACTGTGCCTCTCTGACAGGGTGGGGTGGGTTAGAGTGGGATTTCCCATCTCCAGGACAGGGAGCTACTGGGAAAGGCAGGAACAGTAGGCTACACCCAAGGGTAATGAGACCTGAGGGCCTCCCTGATGCTTTCCACCTGCTTCTGCAGATATGATTCCTATGAGGCCTGTGACTCGAGGGCCATTCTGAGTGAGCGCGACCTATACCGGTCAGGCTACGACTATGGCGAACTTGACCCCGAGATGGAAATGGCCTACGAGGGCCAGTACGATGCCTACCGTGACCAGTTCCGCATGCGTGGCGGCGACACCTTTGGCCCACGGGCTCAGGGCTGGGCCCGGGACTCCAGGAGTGGCCGGCCGATGGCCTCAGGCTATGGGCGCATGTGGGAAGACCCTATGGGGGCCCGGGGCCAGTGCATGCCTGGTGCCTCCCGGCTGCCCTCCCTCTTCTCCCAGAACATCATCCCCGAGTACAGCATGTTCCAGGGCATGCGTGGCGGGGGCGCCTTCCCAGGTGGCTCCCGCTTTGGCTTCGGGTTTGGCAATGGCATGAAGCAGATGAGGCGGACCTGGAAGACCTGGACCACAGCCGACTTCCGGGTGAGTGGAGGAGGCCGTCCCTCTGGGCCCCTGACTGGGTGGAGCAAGGGTCCTAGAGCCACCTGCCCTGACGCAGCTCCCTCTCTCTGATCCAGACCAAGAAGAAGAAGAGAAAGCAGTGCGGCAGTCCTGATGAGCCAGACAGCAAAGCCACCCGGACGGACTGCTCGGATAATAGTGATTCAGATAATGGTGAGCTGGGGCGGGCACTGGGCTGCTGCCCCTGTCCCCTGCCCCATGGAGCTCCTGGACTGAACTCATGTTGTTTTGCCTTTCAGATGAGGGCACTGAGGGGGAGGCCGCAGAGGGCACTGAAGGCGCTGAGGCTGTGGAGAAGGGCTCCAGAGCAGTAAGTGGCCAGGCCCTATGTGCTGTCAGCAGGTGGGGCCTGTGAAGAGTGGGCTGGCTGAGCCCCTGTGCTGCAGAGCAGGGCCCTCCACGGAGGCCACGGGCCATCCTGGTCATGCACGTGTGACCAACATGAGAGAGGTGGAGATCTGATAGAGCATGGGCTGCGAGCAGGCCACACAGCCAGAGCCCAGGTTTCTTTATCAGGAGACGGTGGAATGAGCCCCCCCGTGCAAGGGCTGCTGGGAGGATGTGAGGCTCCGTGCTTGGTACATAGCAGGGCCTTGTCATTTAGAGCCTTTGTAAATGACTGTACACGCTTTAACGTGGGGCAATTGAAATGGTGTTCTAGGAAGGAGAAGATGAAGAGGGAAAAGAAGAAGGCAAAGAAGAAAGCAAAGAGGATGCAGAAAAGGGTGAGTCTTCTGAGCGGCCCGGGTGCTGGGGCGGCGCTTCCAGGCACTCACAGTTGGAGGGATCCAGCTGAGGGCAGGGCTGTGACAGATGTGTGGCCAGCTGGGGCCCTCCCTCGTGGGGCTGGCATGTGCTGGCGGGGGGCTCCTCTTCCTCTGTTCCCTTCTCACTCTGCCCCCCCCCCCCCATTCTTCCCAGACAGAGGCTGTGGGTGGCAGTGGTCCCTGTATGCCTAGTGCATTGGCTTTACCTTTCGGTGGGGGCAGCAAGCAAGAGAGTTGGGGGGAACCCCAGGCATACGCCCTACCCTCCAGTAGCGCACAGCTCCGAGTCCTCAGTGGCTGGTGTCTGAGCTGGGACCCTCGGTGGAGTTTTTACGGCTCTGGTTTGCGTGTCCTCTCCCTTAGCGCCTCTCCAGCCCCTGTTGGGAGTCCGTGTCCCCCTACCTGAGTGATGAGCGCCAGCAGGTACCTAACAGTAAATCCAGCCTCAGCCCACTGTTGCCGCGGTGCGCCGTGGGGGGTGGGCCGAGCCCTGTGAGCTTTGGGGTCTTTACCTCTGGGGGCTGCACTTAGGCCTCAGCCATGGCCTCCCTGCATCCCGCCACCTGGCCCCTCTGAACTTGTGCCAGCGTCCCCACCGAGATGGCTTCTGTTTGCCTTCCAGCCTCCCTGGGGCCCACTCTGTGGAATGTGGGTGTTCTGGAGAGCGGTGGGGTCAGCCTGTGTCCTCCCCTCTTCAGGACCTAGGCCAGAATGGTTCCCTGCCCAGCCCAGGGAACCCAGCCCTGCTCGTGGCCGGAGTCCTTGTTCGGACAGCTGCTTTCAGGATGGACTATCTGGAGTAGAAGGCGGGTGATCCAGCCAGAGGCCCCAGGGCCTGCCCTGACCTGGTGGAGCCAGGCTAGTGACTGTGCCCTCTGTTTCCACAGGGGCCCTCAGCACCCAGGACGATAGTGGCCAGATCAAGCGCAAGTTGCAGGCAGGCAAGAAGAGCCAGGATAAGCAGAAAAAGCGGCAGCGAGACCGCATGGTGGAAAGGTAACCAGCTGCCCTCCATTCCTTTGCCTCTGCCTCGCTCGGGGGCTGCCGCCTGAAGAGCAGGGCCGTAGCTCTGCCGCCTCGCCGCCCTCTGGCCTCCCTTGGGAGCTGCCACCTGCTCGGCCGTGCATGGACCCTGCTTCCCGCCAGGCCCAGCTCCCAAGGCCTGACTCCATCCCTGCCCCACTGCGGCCGCCTGGCGACCGCTAGCGTCTTTGACCTGAGACCCGACACTGCTCGGCACCGTTGCCCAGAAGCTCCAGCGCTAGGTCACTCGGCGCACGAGCCCCGAGGTGCACTGGGGGCCCGCTGCCCCTGCGGGAGGGGGCCAGCTCATCAGAGACTCGAGGTCCAAGGCGCCTGTGCCACCCCAGCTAGCTGCCAAGAGGCCGTCGCCGCGCCCAGGAGACATGGCAGCACCTGTGGGCTGTGGCAGCCTTGGGCCTGCCCTCTGCCCTGCCCGCCGGCCCTGTCAGGCCGGGCCTGTCTGCGGCTGAGCCCTTCACGCCCCTTGGTCGGGTCTGTCTGCCCTCAGGGCTCCCGCACTGGCGCTTGCCTCCTCCTCCTCCGCCTCAGACTCTTGCTCTTGCTGGACCTTCCTCAGCCTCGCCGGCGCCCGGCCCCTGGGCTCTCCAGACAAAGCTGACCCCGTGGCCCAGATAAGGACGTCCGGCAGAGGTAGGGACCCGCCCCGAGGCCTCGGTGGCGGCTGGCCTCCTCCGCCCCTTGCCACGGCGGCCTGCTCCAGCTCAGGCCCCAGACCCCGGGCTTCTGCTGTGGACACCAGGCCCAGACAGAGCACCTCGCTCAGGTGACTCCAGGCTGCCCTCTGGCAGGCCAGGCGGGCGCCCTCCTTCCAGCTCAGACTGGTCTCTTCTTGGAAGAGGAAGATGAGGCAGCAGGAGCCCAGGCCTGCTTGCCTCCCATCCCTCCCGACACCACCCCCAAGCATTCTGAGCAGAGGATGGGCTGGGCCTTTCAGTCCCCCAGACCCAGAAGGAAGATGCAGCACCTTTTCGGGCCCTGCCTCGGGACTGCGTACTCCACTCTGCACCTCAGGGCCACCTGGCTCACGCCAGGGCATCCTTCCTTCCGGTCCCCAGCTGGGCCAAGTGCACAAGCTCCTGCCCAGCCTTGGTAGAGAGGCCCACCGGCAACCTTCCAGCGACTCCTTGCCTGTTGCAGCAGCTGCTGCCTCAGGGTTCAGCCTCCTGTCTGGGAAGGAAGAGCTCCTCCCCTGTCCCCCACGTTGCAGTAACTGCAGCCTGCAGACTTTCTGTCCCTTTCTACTCCCAACCCCACTGGTCCCAGCCTGTCCCCCTGCTGGGACCGAACGACAGAGGCCCGTGAGCAAGGCCTGTTTCAGGGCTCGCAGCTGGGTTGGGTGAGGCAGCAGCGCTGTACCGTGGGACCCTCGAGGCCTCAGCCCTTCATTTCTTTCCTGTGGCAGGATCCAATTTGTGTGTTCTCTCTGCAAATACCGGACCTTCTACGAGGAGGAGATGGCCAGCCATCTCGATAGCAAGTTCCACAAGGAGCACTTTAAATACGTAGGCACCAAGCTCCCCAAGCAGACGGCCGATTTCCTGCAGGTGAGCCTTGGAGCGGCACAGCTGCTCTTAGCTTTTCGGACTCCTTGGAACATAGAGTAGCCACACAATCCTTGGAATCTCCTCGGTGTCTTTGGCAGGAGTATGTTGCCAACAAGACCAAGAAGACAGAGGAACTCCGGAAAACCGTGGAGGATCTTGATGGTCTGATTCAGCAGATCTACAGAGACCAAGATCTTACCCAAGGTAAGGAGGTTCCATCTCACTCCCAACTAGGCAGGGATTCAGCCTGCCCTCCTCTGGTTCTGAGTGGGGTCACGACACCCCTCTGTTCCCCCAGGGAGGGTCAGCGAGAACAGCCTCAGGCCCACGTGGAAGTGGCAGGGCGAGGTGAGGAGCTGGTCTGGTGTTTTTCCCAAACTGCTGGGTCTGTCTTAGGCACCTGGAACCAGTGGTGACTCTCCTTCTCCGCCCTACAGAAATTGCCATGGAGCATTTTGTGAAGAAGGTAGAGGCAGCTCACTGTGCAGCCTGTGACCTCTTCATCCCCATGCAGTTTGGGATCATCCAGAAGCACCTCAAGACCATGGATCACAACCGGAACCGCAGGGTGAGTGGCCACGGGTGTTCACCTGCCATCCTATGGGTTGACTTGGTGAGGCATCTGGGAAGGTCCTGGGGTTATAACCTCTGCCTGCCCATGAGGAACTGTAGGAAGTGTGGCAGGGCAGGCAGATAGAGACATTTCCGGCCCAGTGCAGTCAGTACAGCTACAGGGAGAGGGGAGGGAAATGGAGACCCTGTGTGGGAGAAGGTGTCATCAGAGCTGGACTGTAACGCTATGGGATATGGGGGCCTCTGTGCATAGGGGCCACCAGCCAGAATAGGTTCAGAAACCAAACAAAAAGTGTGCAGTGCAAGTGCTGCTGGAGGAGGGGTCGGGGCTTCAGAGGTTCACGAGGGTTGGGATGACGGTCTGGGCTCACTCCTGTAGGCAGCACAGTTTTTAGGTCAGGCACTGTGATGGGGTTAGAGTTGGTGTTGCACCTGGTGTGGAGGGAGACGGTGCGGAGCGGGGAGTGGAGGAACTGCTGTAGTACCGAGATAGAGGGGGGCCTCTGCTTTTCGAGTGAGGAGAAAGGAAATGACCGGGAGTCTGGGATGTCTCAGGTTTCTGGCTTGGGTAACTGGGTGGCCAGAGCTGCTGCTAAGGTGGGGGGGTAAGTATATGGTACAGGGAAAGGAGCGAGTCTGGCAAGAAGGTGAACAAATTCAGTCTCGTTTTCCAGTGTATCCCCAGTGCCTAGCATAGAAGTTAGGGGTGGGTGTTTTGTGATTGAGGTGGTGGTGGCTGTTAGAGATCCAGTCTGGATGGAGGGAAAGAGCTGAGAAGTTTAGGACCAGGTCTGGGCCAGAGTGAGGCTCGACTGCCATCACCTGGAGGAAGGTGAAGGGGATTTATGGGCAGATGATGACAACCAGGGGAAGTGTAGGAAATAGCATTTCTCAACTTTTTTCCACGGCCATCAGATTCATCTCTGGTCTTTCTTGGTGCACTAATTCTCAACAGTGGGATGCGGTTAGGTGGTTGAGGAGATCTTGTAGGGGTCTTGCCATGACTGGGGTTTTGAACTGGGAGCTGATAAGGGCTAGGCAGAGAGCAGATGACAGAGGATGGATTGTGCATGATATTAAAATGTGGAAAATCTAGGTGACATGAGGATAGCTAGTAAAACATAAACTCCAAATTGATCCTAAAAGAAGTTTACAGAAGAGAAGAGGGGCACCTGGGTGGCTCATTTGATCAGGCATTCTACTCTGGATTTCGACTCAGGTAGTGATCTTGTGGTTCGTGAGATTGAGCCCCATGTCGGGCTCTGTACTGACATCTTGGAGCCTACCTGGGATATTCTCTCTCTCTCTCTCTCTCTCTCTCTCTCTCTTTCCTGCTCTCTCCCTCTCTCTCTCAAGTAAATAAACTTAAAAAAAGAAAAAACCATAACTACTAATAGAGGGATTTGGAAGGGTGAGGAAAGACAGAAGATACTTAGAAAGCACCAGAAATCATTGATATGTGGAGATTTGAGTATAATTTCAATGTCGTATTTTTAGAGATTCCAACTATGGAAATGAATGGAAACCTTCTAATTATTATTTTTGGTAACAGCTTTATTGAGATATAAATCGTATATCATACAATTTACCCATATAAGCTGTATGATGCACTAGTTTTTAATATATTACAGTTGTGTAGCCATCACCATAATCAATTATAGAACATTTTCATCACCTCAGAAAGAAACCCTTTAGCTGTCATTCCTCTCCCCCCACTCCCCACCCCTCCTGTCCCATGCTTCATGCTTCCTTAGTCTTAGGCAATCACTAATAATACTCTTTGTCTCTGTATAATGTCTCTGGGTATTTCATGTAAATGGGATCACAAAATACATGGTCTTCGGTGATCAGCTTCTTCCACTTAGCATAACGTTTTCAGGGTTCATCGAGGTAGCATGTGTCAGATTTTCATTCCTTTGTATGGCCTAATAATACTCTCTTGCATGCATAGACCACATTTTGGTCTATCCATTCATTAATTTGGGCATTTGGATTGTTTTCACTTTTTGGCTATTATAAATTATTCTGTTATAAATATTTGAGCATTTGTGTACAAGCTTTTGTGTGGGTAAATGTTTTTATTTCTCTTGTGTATGTGTCTAGGAGTGGAATGTCTGGGTCAAAAGTAACTGTTTAACTTCTTGAGGAATAGCCAGTTTTCCAGAGTGGCTGCGCCATTTATATTCCCTATCAGCAACTGTGTGAGAGTTCCAATTTTTTCATACTCTCCAGCACTGGTTATTATCTTTCTGACTCTAGCCATCCTAGTGGGTTTGAAATGGTATCCACGGTTTATTTTTTATTTGGATTTCTCTAATGACGATGATGTTGAGCATCTTTTTTTTTTTCCCTTAAGTTTATTTATTTATTTTGGAAGAGAAGCGCGCATGCACGCGTGCGCAGAAAGAGGGAGCAAGAGAATCCCAAGCAGTCTCCGCGCTGTCAGCGCAGAGCCTGATGTGGGGTTTGATCTCACAAATCTTGTGATTATGCAAAATCCAGAGTTGGATGCTTAACCAACTGAGCCACCCAGGAACCCTCCCCTCTGGTTTGATGATCTTTTGAATGGTTCGTTTAATCCATTCACATTTAATATTATTGTTGAGATTATTAGATTTACATTTCTTGTTCTGTACCCCCTGTATTGTTTTTTTGTTGTTTGTTTTGGTTTGGTTTTGGTTTTAATTAATTTTTAATTTCCTTAATGATATTTTTTGTGCTACATTTTTAGGCATTATTTTTTGAGTGGTTTCTCTAGGCCTTATCTTACACATATTAATTTCTCAAAATCTCTGTGAGGTACAATAGCCTAATTTCAGTGGGATTAAGTTACTCACATACAGCTCTTTCTACATGGGAGATTTTTGTGTTATTACCATTATACATAGTATTTTATCTAAATGTGTTGTAGTTCCAATAACATAAAGCCAATGATACAATAACAGTGTAATTACTGCTTTACATAATATTATGTCTTTTAAAAAGGAAGCTGACAGGAAGAGAGGCACCTGGGTGGCTCAGTTGGGTAAGCGTCCAGTTCTTGATCTCAGCTCATCAGGTCTTGATCTCAAGGTCGTGAATTCGAAGCCCCACATTGGGCTCCATGCTGGGCATGAAGCTGACATTTTATTGTATTGTATTGTATTGTATTGTATTGTATTGTATTTTAATTTAATTTAATTTTATTTAAAATGTTTACTTATTTTTGAGGAGAAAGAGTGCACGCATGAGTGGAGGAGGAGCACAGAAGATCCCAAGCGGGCTCTGTGCTGACAGCAGAGAGCCCGATACACAGCTTGAACTCACGAACCTTGAGATCATAACCTGAGCTTAAGTCGACACTCAACTGACTGAGCCACCCAGACACCCCAAGCCTACTTAAAAATAAATAAATAAATAAAATAAGGAAGCTGACAGGACAGCAATTATATATTTGTAGCTTTTGTTACATTAGCCTTCTTATTTTTTATTTTTGGTTCTCTTCATTTGTGTTCTTCCTGTGGATTCAAGTTCCCACTTCCTTGTTAGTTCAATACAACTTTAGTCCCCCCACCTTCTTTTTGCTGTTATTGGCAAACATATTTCTCTATGTTACAGGCCAAACAGTACTCTGTGTGTGTGTGTGTGTGTGTGTGTGTGTGTGTGTGTGTGTGTGTGTGTGTGTGTGTGTTTTATACAACTTCTTTTCAGTCAGTTGAGAAGACAGGCAAAGAATTATACATTCATAGTGTCTTTTATAATTACCTTTGTTATTTTTTCACATGGATCTGAATAACTGTCTGGGGCCGCTTGCTTTCAGCCTGAAGAGCTTTGGTGCTTCTTACAAGGTCTGGTGGCAGCGGACTCTCTCAGGTACTCGTTTTGGGGAATGTCTCTATTTCACCTTAACCTCTGAAAGGTAGCTCTGTTGGGCGCTGGAATCTTGGTTGATACTTTTTGAGCATTTTCAGTGTCATTTCACTGCCCCCTGGCCTTGTTTCTCGTGACAAACCAACTTTTAACCTATTGAGGTTCCCTTTTAAGTGATGATTCATTTTTCTTTTTCTGCTTCAGGCGTTTTCCTTTGTCTTTGACTCAGCATTTTTATTACGAGGTGTCTTGTATGGATCTCTTTGTATTTATCCTACTTGGAGTTTGTTGAATCTCTACATTCAAATTTTTCATCAGATTTGGCAAGTTTGCCTACATTTTTCTTCATCTATTTTTTTCTGCCTCTTTCTCCTCTTCTTTTGGTGTTTCCATTATGCATATGTTGGGTCACCTAATGGTGTTCCAAGGTTGTCTGAGACTTTTTCTTCATTCTTCTCTGTTTTTCAGATCATATCTACCAATCTATAGGTTCTCTAAGTCTTCTGCCAGTTCAAATCTACTGTTGAGCCCATCTAGTGAATTTTTCATTTCAGTTATTGTGCTTTCCAGCTCCAAGATATGTTTTAGTTGTTTTTTTTTTTTTTATAATTTGTCTCTTTACTGATATTCTCTATTTGATGAGACCGTGTGATTATGCTTTTCTCTTCTTCCTATCCCCACCACAGTCTTGCTACTGTATTTGTTTATCTGTTTGTTTAGTCAAATTATTTTTTAAGTCTCTGCCAGAGTGAAACCTTTGCTTGGATGCCTTGAATGAGGAAGCTGTGAGCACGGGCCTAGCCACCCTGGGATAACAATGGTTTTGACAGGGTTTTTTTTTTTTCTTGCCTAGACTACCCTTAGCTGTTACAAACTATACAAATTGTTGACTGATGGCTGTGTTGCTTTCAGCAATGCTTTGAGGCATTAAATTGCTCTCCAATCTGATCCAATTAAATAAATCCACACTCTTCTATAGGAATCATCTTTGAGGTCATGGTTTGAGAGTTCTGAGCCCTGGAGGCTCTTCTTAACTGTCCTACTGGTTCTGGTAACCAGGGAAGCTGATGGTTTAGTTTACATTGTTATCAAATCTACTAGTGTCCCTGTTTTTCTGCATACTCTCCTGTCTTGAACTTCTTCACAGTCTTGTGAATAAAGTAAGTTCCTTTGGGAAGAGATTTGGGAGCTCCTTGTTTTAAGGCCTACCCCTGGGTAAAACCTGCACCTAGACTATGGAGCTGGGTGTGGGGATTATGCAGTGTTGCTTTCTCAGTGCCTGCTGCTTTAGGAGAGACTGGGGAGAGAAGGTGACAGCTGTAGCCTCTGGTCTTGGTTTGGTTTGCCTCTCCAAGGCACAGGACCTCTGCTTTATAAATAAGCCAGAGCTAGGGCAGTGTGAAACCTACTATTCTCAGCATACTGTGCCCTAGGTCAAGCCTCCATTCCATGAATGGGGGGCTGGAGAGAAGAAGGGCGCCACCATCTCTCAGATGAACTTGTCTAGAACTTAGCTTCCACAGCAGGTAGCTCAGAATGAGAATTGATGACTTTCCGTGCCTCCTGAGAAGATGCGGACTTCCAACTGTGATGAGCTGGGTAGAGTCCGAGGCCTGTGTTGTTGGGCTGCAGCATCTGGAGTGGGTTTTCCCATCACTCTGAACTGGGAAAGGCAAGAAAGCAACAGGTCATGTTTAAACCACCACAACTCACAATCTTTACTGAGTTTTAGTAGCTTTTCCTTAGTGTTTCTTCATTCACTGTATGTCCTTAGGACCATTTCCCTTGACTTGAAAGGGTTGTGGTGTTTTATAGTCTTCATCAGTTTCACCGGGGAGCAGGTCCACATAGCTTGTCAGGTTTCCATGCTGAAAGTCCATCCCCCATTGCATTTTTAGGAAGACTTTTTAACCTTAATTCCAAAACTCTGATAAGGATAATGTCAAAATGAAACTGTAGATCAGTTTAGTATTAAAGAATGAAAGTGCTAAGTAGGGGTACCTGTCTGGCTTGGTCAAATAGAGTATGCAACTCTTGATCTTGGGGTTGTGAGTTCAAGCCCCACGTTGGGTGCAGAGAGTACTTAAAGATAAAATAGTAAAAATAAATAAAAAAGAATGAAAGTGCTAAGTATAAATTACTAATTACCAATCCAGTGTATTCAATTCAATTCAAGCATGTAATACACTATAGAAGTATAATTTGTTTCTGGAATATAAGGATGGCTTGATAAGAAATTAGCACCCAGGGGCGCCTGGGTGGCTCAGTTGGTTAGGTGTCCGACTTCAGCTCAGGTCATGATCTCGCACTCCGTGAGTTCAAGCTCCATGTCGTGCTCTGTGCTGACAGCTCAGAGCCTGGAGCCTGTTTGAATTCTGTGTCCCCTCTCTCTCTGCCCCTTCTCCACTCATGCTCTGTCTTACTCTGTCTCTCAAAAATAAATGTTAAAAAAAAAGACACACATTAAAAAAAAAAAGAAATTAGCAACTATCAGTGAGTGTGAAATACTGGAAATGAAAACTTTATATGCAAATAATCTGACTATATTCTTAGCAAGGCTGAATGATTACAGCAAAATGGCCTTAGAATTAATAGAATTTGACAAAGAAGGGGAATTTAAGATAACATACAGAAAGTAATAGCTTTTGTCCATTGTAGTAATACCCAGTTAGAAATGTAAATGGGGAAAAATCTACTCATAGCAATGACAAAATCCACAAAATAGGAATATAGATTTAAGAAGAAAGGTATGGGATCTTAAACTCGAGGATATGAAATAAGACTTCAGTGAATAGAGGAATATACAGTGTTCTTCTTCGGAGATTTAATAGCAGAACAAAACAAAACTACATCTCCCCACATATTAATGTGGACAGTTAATGGGATTCCATTCATACTCTGGGGAGGGAGACAGAATGAAATTGTTTGAAAGTTTTATGTTGTAGAATTAAGTCTAACAGTCAAGAAAATTATACAAAGGGCAGTAGTTGAGTTCAGGGACTTGGTTCTTCAGGTAATAACCTTTTATGAAGCTACTGCAATTAAAAACAAAAAGTGATATTGGCATAGTAATAAAATGGTGGAACCAGATTAGAGAGTCTAATGAAAGATCCCAGTATGTTTTGGAACTTAGTAACTGTTAAAGTCAGTACAGGTTCCTTATCTGAAATCCTGGGGCCAGATGTTTTCAAACCAGGTTTTGTTTTTTTTTTTTTTTTTTTTTTTTGGTTTCAGAACATCTACACAGTAATGATCGCTAACATCCCTAGCAGGATCTGGGAAAGTGACTTGTAGTTGAACCATAAGTAATTCTTCAAGTGACTTCTATTAAGTGGGATAAATAAAGACGGTATAAAAATATAATGGAGTTTTAGGGGAAAACTTTTCCTTCTGGGTTTCAGATTTGTGGAGAAGGGATTATAGACTTATACGTCCATTCAACAGAGAGACAATGGTTTATCTCATAAATTTCTGGAGAAGAAAATTGGACCCCTAACCTCATACCATATATTCAATTCCAGAAATAATACACGTGAAAAATAAAAGATAACAGCAAAATTTAGAAGATCGTTTGTTTACCTTGAGGTAACAGAAAGCCTTCCTGAGAGCAAGCCAGGAAACCCAGAGGTTGTGGAGAAGATGACCTCATAGAAACGCTGGGCAGGTGGCCCAGCGTGTGTATCAGATCACTCAGATTTTGCTGTTGGGCAGGGCAATGCCCTGAGAGGCAGCACACATTCTTTTCTCTTTCATTGGACCACAAAAGTATCCAACAGTGATAACATCTGATGCGCTGAGGAGGCCAAAGGATAAGTACATTGTTTTAATACAGGTGGAGGAAGCTCCACCTACTACAACTTACAGCTTTTTTTGCAGAGTACTGGGGCACCGTCACTTTGGGGAACCTGTTTGGTAAAATTAAAAGCACCAACATGGAAGTATTTAAGGTTATTTTGGTGGTGTTTGGTTATTGTAGCAAAAATCTGGAAACAATGTAAATGGGCTTCAGCTGGGAATTGTGTGTACCTCTCTGGTGCCTCCAGGGAGGAGGATAATGTGTTGGCAGGTGAGGAATTGGGGAGGAAGTGGGCTGACCTAGTATCCTAATTGTGCATCTTTAATTTGTTTCATTTTGAGCAACAGACCTTGAGGTCTGTTGGTATTTTCCCCAAGCAGTAGAGAAAATGAGTAAAGAAGTGAAGGTTGGGAAAGGGAGTAGAAACAGCAAGGGAGATGATGACTTATAGAGTTGGCTGGGGGGCCGCAGTAGGGTTTTGGAGGTGGGCCCCTCCTTCCCATGCCAACAAAAATAGCTTTTATCCTTGTCTTTCGGCTTACAGCTTTCTGCATAATCTTTATAATGATGAAAGTGAGAGTTGCCTGTACTCCGCCCATCACACACCTTTCTTATCACACAGGGGGAGAGATGAGCCCTATTTGTGGACTGCACGGTGATCTTTTTGAATGTATGATTTAACAAAAGACCATTTAGGTGCTTTCCAGTTTTTGACTACTGCAGCCACGTGCATGAATGTTTCCAAGTCCTAGTATAGATTCCTGTAATGAATTACTGAGACATTTTTATTTTTAATACATTTCATTTAAACTGCTTTCCAGAAAGGAAGTAAACAGTTGGCCCTCTCACCATCAGGGGTAGAACTGTCTCTCTCCACTGAACCTTGACATTTGGGGTATAATTCTTCATCTTGGGGATTCTGTGGGTTAAAAGGAGGTATATCCCTTAAATGTGCTGTTTGACATTTGTGTTCCTACTTTTATATTCTCCCTGTTGATCCTAACGAGTCCCTTGCATATGGGCGGTTGGCTTCTTGTTGGGGGTTGCACCTTCAGCATTTAGTAGGTTTCTTAATTTGTTCACTGTTTGTAGTTTTTATGTAAGCACATTAGATTTCTGCTGTACAGCTGTAAAGACTTGTTTTTAATCAATACAGTAAGTATGGTGTAGAAGAAATGGAGCATCTGAACAAAGATTAGGTCTGGGCTCCGTGCTTGTACCCAAGGTACACTTGTCCACCTATGCCACGTGGTTAGAATCCTCAGCTGTGCTAAGCTAAGGGTAGAGGGGTTTGGAAGGGCTCCGCAGATCTGGAGAGGTGGGGGAGGGCGGCTTTCTGGCGCCGAGAGCAGCCTCTCCAGCCCTGCCTGCCTTGCTTGCAGCTCATGATGGAGCAGTCCAAGAAGTCCTCGCTCATGGTGGCCCGCAGCATCCTCAACAACAAAATCATCAGCAAGAAGCTGGAGCGCTACCTGAAGGTGAGGCGCGCCGCCCCGGGGTCCCCCCCTCCCCCGGACCCCGCGGGTCCTCCCTTCAGTATCTGTGTCCCTTCCCCACAGGGTGAGAACCCGTTCACGGATAGCCCCGAAGAAGAGAAGGAACAGGAGGAGGCCGAGGGCGGTGCCCTGGACGAGGGGACGCTAGTAGAAGCGGCAGGGGGCGCGGAGGGTGCCGAGGGCGCGCCGGCGCAACCCCCAGTGCCCCCGGAGCCCGCCCCTGGGGCCACGTCCCCACCACCGCCGCCGCCCCCCGAGGAGGAGGAAGAGGAGGAGGAGGAGGAGGCCTTGCCCCTGCTGGGCGGCGCGCTTCAGCGCCAGATCCGCGGTATCCCGGGCCTCGACGTGGAGGCCGACGACGACGAGGAGGGTGGTGGGGGCGCACCGTGACCTGGGCCCGCGGCGGGCGGGACCCGCGTGGCCAAGGCTGGAAGCCGAGCCCAATAAAGTTCTTTCTACCCCACTTTTCTTGTTCGTTTGTTGGTGTGCGGCAAGGTCGGCGTAGTGGGAAGCGGACTGCGCCTGCGCGTGGGACCCGGGAAAGGGTGGGGGTGCGACTGCGCACTGGCGGCGGGGAGCTAGAGGGAAGCGCCTGCGCAGAGTAAGACTCCGTGTCCGGACCAAAACTCCCAAGATGCCGTGAAAGCCGATTCCAAGCAACCGGAAGGCCGACTGGGGCGACGGGCGGGTGCGCCGCGAAAGCCAGCCAGTGGTGGTGTGCGGAAGGAGTGACGTATGCGCCTGGTCTTCCAGTAGCGGACGCCGGAAAGTGTGTTGAGCGCATGCGTCCTGTGGCACCCTAGAAAAAGGGGCTGCTGGCGGGCCGAGCTGAAGACATGGAGCAGGGCTACGGAGGTTCGTTTGGGCGGCTCATTTCGAGGTGGGGTGGCCAGGCGCTGCTCGGGCGACGCAGCCGCCGCTGCGTAGAGGGCCGTGGAGACAGGGCCTACGCCCGAGCACGGTTACTCCAGCCCGACCCAGCGGAGAGGAGGCCGGGGCGCGCGCGCGCTGCTCATTGGACCTCGGAGTCGTCGCTCCCAGGGCGCTGCGTGGGGATTGGCCGACGAGGCCTGAGGAGGCGGGCGGGGTTCGGCGGGCCGACGCTGCGGCGGGCTTCGGGGGGCGCCTTGGGCTGTCCTAGCCGTTTCTACCCCTCAGACCCGGCGGGACTGGCCCGGTCGACCCCGCCGCTCGGAGGTCCGCCTTCCCGCTTCGGAAGACCACAAAATGGCGGCGCCCGGGGGCGGAGCCACGGCACGAGCTTGTGGGGCTCCGGGCCCGCGGTTGGAGGCCGAGGGAGTTCGGCTGCCTATCTCGGGGATGTGAGGCTTGGCCGGGGCTGCACGCTGTGCACGTGCTCCGTCGCGCCGGTCCCGGAAGCCGTCCGGGCGGCGCTGGTCGGACCTTGCCCCACCAGTGCGCGGTCTCCGCAGGGGCTAGTGTCGGCGGGCGCTTGCCGCGTACGTGACTCGTGCTGGCCTAGGACAGGACTTCGAGGGTCAGGTGTTGGGTCTCGTGCAGAATTGCAAACCTGATGTGCCCTGGGGTGGTGGCAGATTCTTGGCCTTCCTTCAGGCAGCCCCTCGTTGTGGCCTGGCGGTGTCTGGGGGCTGTGTAAGAGGGGACGTGCCTTTTCCCCACTTGGGCCTCAGGGTCTGCGGCAGGACGGATTTTCTCGAGCGACTGGCTCTCAGTGTCCAGAATCTGAGATTTCTAGGATGTTTTTGCTGTACGCTGGAAGCCAAGTTTGTCCGTGGAGAACAGTTGATGTCGGAATACGTGGGGTGGGGGGCTTAACCAGGTGCCGTCCCTATCCAAGTATCTATCCGAGGTTGGGGAAGCAAGCAGTCTGATCTTCGTTACAACAGCTAAAGAAAGGCACTGATCTTGAAAGGTGGCAGTGTTAGGATCCAGCGGCAGGAATTGCAAGAGAGCTGTTGAGGTGCCTGGTGTGCTTGGGTGTCTCCAGTGTTCTGGGGTGGCTCACCCTGGCTTTCCCCGTCTTTCCTGCAGTCTACCTGGGTCTCGCAATTCCTTGTCTGCTTCCCACCAGATCTTTTCAGCCAGTAACCCTGCCCTATGCACGTCCTGAGCACGAAGAGGTTTTATGCTCCTGACTTCCTACCTGCCAGAACCCTTCAGGTTCCGGTTAGATGCTGGGGCCTCCTTGAGTCCTTCTGTGGCTTTTCCACCTCGAGTTATTTCTCAGGACTCGCTGAGCCTTGACAGTTGGTTCCTGACCATAGGAGGCACCTACATGTGAGTTCATGTCTCAGTTCTTCCATTCTCCAGCTCCATGATCATGGGCAAGTGCCAGCCTCTCGAGCCTCTGGGACAATAGGGTAAATATTATCTATCTGAAGGGGTGTTATGAGGTTATGTGATTAGTATATGGTATTTAGACTAGTGTTCTGTAGTCGGTCACTTGCCGTTAGGATCGCTACTCTGTTTTTCTACCGCACAGGTGTAGAAAAGGCTGTGTGGCAAGGGAGACCGTAGCCTGCAAAGGGCAAACTTCAGCAATGTGTCTCTGAATCTCCAAGGCTTAGCTCTGTTATCTCTAAATGGCATTCGGGGACACCAACCAACATGTGCCCATTGCCTGTCATGTGTGGGCACACACTAGGCACTTGGCTAGTGGCTTGGGTTGTTCTGGAAAGAGAGACAGGGTATATTCCTGTTTTGTAAAGGTGAGGGTCATTGACAGGTGTGGATGGCTGCCTGTGCCCAGCTCCGTTTGAGGCTCCAGGGACACGGAAATGAAGAGGGCCCAGACAGAGGCTGTCATGGGAGTCTGCAGGGGCAAGGGGAGCCACCACAGAGAGGACTGCAGCCCGGATGCCTTAGGCCAGGCTGAAGCCCTGGGACATGAAGGCCCAGGGGAGCATGGGAGGGAGGGTCATGGAGAAGTGAGGCCTGGAGAGGCACAGTTGTCTCCAAATTCTGAACTTTGTTCTCAGTTATGGGGGACTTAGGACTGCTTGGTGGGTGGGCCAAACTGGGAATGTGGACACAACTGTATCCTAGTACTGGGTTAGCTGGCACCTTGTCCTGTGTCATCCCGGGTTGTGAATGGAGGCTCAGGCCAAGCTTCCTCCACAGGCTACTGGCAGAGCTGGCCCCAAAGTCTATCCCCCCCACTCTTTTCTGCTTTGACCTCAAGCCTGTGTGTGGAGGGTGGTAATGGCAGTCAGCCCGCTCAGGACTTTTAGAGGGACAGTGTTGTGGTTATGCTGCCTTCTTGTGAGGCTGCCACTGAACTGTCCTTGAAGGCGACCACTCTAGGTGCCTTAGAGCACCTCAGAAGCACCCGTTTTCCGTGTGACAAATAGGATCCTAACTCACAGGTCTTCTCTTCGCAGGCTATGGGGCATGGAGTGCTGGACCCACCAACACCCAAGGTAAGACTTCACGGGGAGGTGTGGATTCCACCCCACACACACCTGAGGCGCTAGCCTGCCAGAGCCCGGGACGGTGACCGTAACCTGGAGAGCGTGACAGGCACACTAGGGCTAGCCCAAGGATCTGGAGGAGACCTTTTCTGTAAAGGGCTGCATAGTAAACTTTTTTGGCTTTGGGGCTATACGGTCTCTGCCATGCAAAAGTCCCAGAGATGTTTATAAAAAAAACAGACGTGGTTGTGTGCCAGTAATATTTAAAGATACTGAAATTTGCATACCGTATAGTTTTCATACGTGGTGAAAGAGCCTTTATTTTAGGGATTTATTATTCAGAGCAAATAGCTGAGGGTATGATAAGAGATTTTTATGATTAATAGACTTTATTTTTTAGTAGTTTTAGACTTTATTTTTTAGTAGTTGTAGACTTAACGGGGTTGAGCAGATAGTCTCCTTTCACGCCAGCAGTTTCCTTTGTTATTAATATCTTGCACTAGTGCAGTATGTTTATTATCAGTAACAAGTCAATGTCAATACGTTGCTGTTAATTACAGTCCACAGTTTAAATTAATAGTCGCTGTGGTTGCACAGTTCTGTGAGTTTTGACAAATATATAAATGGTGCATTTCATGTCAAAATTCACGTCGTGAACTATTCTTTTTTTTTTTCTTTTCTTTTCCTTTCCCATCTCCAACCATTTACAAAGCTAACACCCATCCTTAGCTTGCGGGCTGTACAAAAACAGGCAATGGGCTAGGTTTGGCCTGGGGCCCTGTTTGCTGGCCCTGCTCTGGAATCTAGATCATAATGCTGGATGCTCAGGATGTTTAAAGGACCAGAATGTCCTCCCTGGTGGCGAGGTTGTCTGCTTTTTGCCAGCATTTGTTCCAGGGGATGGGATGAGGGCTTTCTTTGTTCTCTGACCCTGGAATTTGCCCCCAGCACCATTGAGGGTGGTGGGGTCACTTTTTCTCCCATCACCAAGTTTCCCAGGAGGAAGCTTTTTCCATGTCGCTTGGGTACATGATGTCCCCTTGCTTAGTTGAGTTGGGGACACAATCTTCCACCGATGTACTCACTGTGTTAGCGGTGCCTGAGCTCTGGCAAGTGGTGAGAACTGGCACTTTCCAAGGGTTCTGCCAGAGGATCTAGCCTTGTCCACCTGTTGGCTGGTGGCCCACACTGGACACTTCCTGGGAAGGCTGCACTTGTCCTTTCTCATTGTCCTGATGGGGGAGATCAGGCTTGCCTACAAGAGAAGTCTGGATCATGCTTAGCTGAGTAGAGCTGTAGGAAATGAGTTTTACAGCTAGTAGGCCCCAGCCATTCCTGGCCTCAATGGCCAACCAGGGGTGCCCCTCCCACAGCACTGCCACAGCTGCCCACAGCCCTAGACCTGCGGTTGGTGGAGTAAGGTGACAGTTGGGGCGGGGAGGGGGGGTGGGGTGGGGTGGTGTGTGTGTCTCAGGCACTTTCATTCTGTAAACAAAGCTCTTGTCTCTTTTTGTTTCTCTCAGGTGCATACGGAACCGGTGTGGCCAGCTGGCAAGGTAGGCCCTCTGGGGATCTGTGGGTGCGCAAGAAGGCTTCTGATCGGCCACCCGATCCCAGAGGGGCTGGGATACAGAGACCTAACCCCTCCCCATGCCCCCCTACCCCCCCCGCCCCCCCCCCCCCTCCGCATCCTATTCTGGCTGTGCCCACAGCTCTCCTGAAGGCTTGGCAGGCCCAGGCAGTGTCAGGAACTTGCTGGCAGCTGGGGATCGTGACTGTGTTATGGGAGCAGCAGCCCCAACTGCCATTCACGGGCTCTCAGCCACCTCTGGCTTTGAGTGGGGAGCAAGTGTTCAGATCTGGTGCGGAAAGCCAACCACTCGTGGCTGAGGCTCAGCCTCTGTCCTTCTCTTGCCGCCCCTTGGCGGGTGATATTTACAGCGTGGGGTGATGCCAGCGCCACTTGGTTCCTTGACAGTCTTCCTTCTCTGTGGGCAGCGAGTGCTTCTCTCCAGACGTGGCTGCTGTAGACTGACCTTGGGGCCGCTGAGGTCTGATTTGGCTCTTCCTCCCCGTGGCAGGTTATGAAAACTACAATTATTATGGTGCCCAGAACACCAGCGTCACCACAGGAGCGACCTACAGCTATGGCCCAGCCTCGTGGGAGGCCACCAAGGCCAGCGACAGCCTGGGAGCTGGGGGCCCTGCCATGCACATGGCTTCTTATGGTCCAGAGCCGTGCGCCGACAATTCTGACTCTCTCATCGCCAAGATCAATCAACGTTTGGACATGATGTCCAAGGAAGGAGGCAGGGGCGGGAGCAGCGGCGGTGGGGAGGGCATGCAGGACCGGGAGAGGTGATTATGGACCTGAGCCCTTCCCTGGGGATCCCACACCCCAGCTTTGTGCAGATGGCAGTGGGCACCCCCTCTTCCAGGGAGGGTTTTCCTCAGCTCCTTCCTGAACATGGAGTAGATGAGTTGGGCGTTATTGGGGCAGAGGCATTGTAATAGGACTTTCTGGTTTCCTGAGTGGTGGGGCTTAGGGTATGACTGTTAGCTAAATGACACCAGACTCCTTGTGTCTGCGTCAGGTACCTGTAGACCCTCTTGTTCTCACAGCCAAGGGCTCCATGCACCTCGTTCAACAACGTTCAAGGGGGATCGTTGGTGTGCTTTGTCTTCTGAGCTTTCAGGAGGGCTGCGTGGTGGTGCCGTGTGCTGTTCTGAATGTCGTGAAGCCAGCTTTGCGGGAGACTTGCGCTTGGGCCCAGAGTGAAGTGATGGTTATGCTTCCTTTGCAGCTCCTTCCGCTTCCAGTCGTTTGAGTCCTATGACTCCAGGTCTTGTCTGCCTGAGCACCATCCGTACCGCCCCAGCTACAGCTACGATTATGATTTTGACCTGGGGCCTGACCGAAATGGGGGCTTTAACAGTCAGTATAGTGACTGCCGGGACCCAGCCCGTGAGCGGGGCTCCCTTGATGGCTTCATGCGGGGCCGGGGCCAGGGCCAGGGCCAGGGCCGCTTTCAGGACCGGAGCACCCCCAGCACCTTCATGCGCAGCGACCCTTTCTTGCCGCCGCCGCCGGCAGCCTCCTCCGAGCCCCTTTCCGCTCCCTGGACGGAGATGAACTATGTGGGTGGGCGGGGCCTCGGAGGCCCCTCCCCCAGCAGGCCACCGCCTTCCCTCTTCTCCCAGTCCATGGCCCCAGACTTCAGTGTAATGGGCATGCAGGGCGCCGGCGGCTATGACAACTCTGCGCCCTATGGATGCGGCCGGTCACAGACCCGGATGAGGGATCGGGTAAGCCCTTGGGAGGTTCTCTAATCTGCCGACTTCTCAAACAGCTTTCTTGGGGAAAATTTGGGTACTGTAAAATTCACTCATTTTTTAAGTGTGCAATTGAGTGTTAGTAAAAACGTACAGAATTGCGCAACCTTCACCACCGTCTAATTTTACAGCATTTCCATCAATCCAGAAAGAAGCCAACCTCTGCCATTAGCAGTCACTCCCTGCTCTCTACTCCAGTCTTGACAACTGTTAATCTTTCTGTCTTTGTAGATTTACCTCTCTTAGACCTTTCACGGGAACGTGATCACATAATATGTGGCTTTTTGTGTCCAACTTCTTAGCATAAAATTGTGGGTGGTGGGAGGGTTCAACTACAGTCATCTTTGTTTGTTTTGTGACAAGATCAAAGATCTTTCCTGCCTTTGTTCTCTGATCTTACAACTTCTCCGATCTTCGTTTCTCTGGGGTTTCTTAATGGTCGGGGTAAGCGGTACATCGGATGTGCTTGTGTCTGTAGCCCAGACGGAGAGGGTTTGACCGCTGTGGCCCAGACAGCATGGGCAGGAAACGGAAGCAGTTGCACATCTACGATGAGCCTGACACCAAACTGGCCCGGGCTGACAGCGAAGGAGATTTTTCTGAAAATGGTATGCCCTGGGGGCCAGCAGGCCCGGGTGGGTGTGAGATGTGTCCGTTTTTGTGCTTGGCGCTCCTCCTGCCCGTCCATACAGTGGACGTGTGTTGAACTCCAGGGTGGCGTGTATCACCCGCACTCCCATGGCCCCCACTGTAGTCAGGACAAGTGCTGGCTGCTCTGGGTGGTGAGCTTGGGAGGGTGAAAGGAGGGAGCGGGCTAACTATGGAGGGGCTGATTTTCCCTCTTCTTTGTGTCCGGTAGATGATGGAGCTGCTGACTTCCGGTCAGGAGATGAAGAATTCAGGGGTGTAAGTCCAACTTCACTGGTCAGCCTCCTTTGTTTCTGGTGTGGGATTTCTTCTTTACATTATTACCCTCTCTCTCCCAAAGAGGCAGGAACAGCTTCTGTGGTAGACCTGACTGCTGTGTGAGTGGATTTAAGAGTCTGACTTGCAGCTCAAGATTTGTACTTCTAACAGTACTTCCCTTCCTGGGGCTCAGTTGGTTGAGTGTCCGACTCTTGATTTCTGCTCAGGTCATGATCCCAGGGTCGTGGGATCGAGCCCTGCGTCTGGCTCTACACGCTGACAGCTCAGAACCTGTTTGGGATTCTCTCTCTCCCTCTGCCCCTTTCCCCCGCTTGTGCGCGCGCTCTCTCTCACTCTCTCTCTCTAAAACAAAAACCAACGATGCTTCTCTTCCTGAAAACACTCCCAGCCCTTCCCCCACAGACACTTCTGTGTCCTCAGTGATGTTCCTAGCTCCGCACGTGGTAAGTGCAGTGGGCTGTGTGCGCTGAGGCTTTCAAACTGGCACGGAAGCCTTACTTACTGCCCGCTTTGTGCTGGTGCTCAGCTGCCTCCATGTTTTTCCGCCTTCAAAACCAATCATGAGAGACAGGCATTTAAGGCCAACTCTTAGCCAGGACCATGCACAAGCACCTAGGGAGTCAGCCTTTGCCTACCCGTCCCACTCCCTGCAAATTCTGATCCATGTCTGGGGCAGGGCCTGGAGATCTGAGTATATGAAGGTCTCAACCAAGTCCTTCTGGTGCTCAGATGGGTGGGGGGTCGGGGAGGCAGAATACAGTGAATTTTCGGGTTTTTCTGGGCGAATCTTACTTGCTCTTTATCTAGCTTCCCTAGATCTCGAGTCTGGGATCTAGATATTCTGTGTATCTGCTGCTGAGTAATTTAACCTTGAGCTTGATGGCTAAGAAATGGGCAGTATTGCACTTTTCAGTTAGGTGCATTTGTTATTACCTTGATAAATGTAAACAGATGGCCTGGAAATTTGGTAAAGCTCCTTTTCAGTAAAGAGTGCTGGAACTAGCATCCCACAAATCAGGGTTTCTTGATATAGAGCTGATGGATGGGCTGTTGGCATTCCCATGTGCAGAACTGTGCGGGTGTGTTTGCCAGAGGGAATTCTTTAGCTTTAGAAAGAACTGAAAGAGGGCCACTGACTTTAATAAAACAGCACTTTAGTCGTTACAGAATCTCAGAAGGCAACCAGGAATAGTGATAGGACACACGCAGCCTCTGTCCCACTGCCCTGAGACTTGTCCTGACACATTGTGACCAGGTGGTGGCAGGGTGCTAGGTTGGTTGTGGAGAGTTCTGGAAACTCCACCTCACCGTCCAACTTTGTGTGTGCCCTTTTTCAGGAGGACGAGTTCTTTGACTCCGGGAGGCAGAGAGGTAGGCATCGCTCCATGTCCCTCTGAGCTTTGCTGTGACTGCCCGGCTCCCGGCCAGGCTGGACTTCTGAGCAAGCCCAGGGCCTGGATGGAGGGCTTGGCGGCTCAGGGCAGAAGAGGGGCCGTGGCCACCGGGTGGGCCTTGGCCGTGGTGCTCACCCCCAGGCTTTGCTCCAGTGCTTAGAGCAGCACTTGCTGGAAACAGGTCTGTCTGCCTCACTTGATACAGGCTGTCACGACAGGGGGCAAACCTCATCTCTGAGTATGTGCAGCAGCTTGCAGTGGCAGGGAAGGGAGAGTCTCAGAAACGCAAGAAAGAAAAGAAAAGGTGCTCTCCAGCCTGTCCGCTCTGTTCCCTATTGGCCTGTTGCAGGTCCCTGTAAGGTTTTTTCCTGGGCTTCTTTTCACACTTCCCTGCGTTGCCAGCCCAGCGTTGTGCTCTCAGCCTCTGTGGTGGGCATGCTGGCGGCAGCAGCACACATGGCTGTGTGGGACTGAGTTCAGACACCTTCCTGGGTTGGGAGCTGGGGGTGGGGGGTGGGGGGTGGGGAAGGGGAGGGCCTGTCACGTGCACCCAAGCCCGGGTCCTCCAGAGATATTCCCTGCTCAGCAGGTCTCATCAGTGCCATTGTGGGAGACCGAAGAGTCTCAAGTAAGCGGCAAGAGCAGAGCAAGGTTCAACCCTTTCAGGGGGGTGTGGAGAAGCAGCCTGAGACACCGTGGCCTTGATCTTGCCATTTGTTTCTTTTCCTGTTCCCATTGATCTGTCCATAGCTGGTTTTCCCCAAGAATCACAGGCTGGCTCCTTTGTGGCTCTGCTGCCATAAATCTGCAGGCCCCTGGCTTAGATGCTCCTTCTACGTGTTTAGACTTGGCCAACCCTCTGAGGCCCTCCCACATTTGCTTATTGAAGTGATTACTCCTATGGCTTGGGACCACACAGCAGTACGCAGCTCATGCAGCAGGGTAAATGCTAAAGCAAAGGTGACATGTTTATTGCGCGCAGGTCCTGCTACCTACCCGGGATGACTTTGCTATTAAACAACAGTAATAGTTTCAGGCAGTGACCTCTTGCCAAAAATCCCACACGCCCTTTTGAGAGGCTTCTGAGCAGCGCACGCCGGTCGCCATCTTCGTGGGACAGTCTCGTGACTGGCATCAGGGGTAGGGGTTACAGTTCAGATGCTTATCCAACCTTTTTTCAGTGTCTGGCCCTGGCCCTGAGCCGTGGTGACCTGGCCTGGCCTCGCTTCACGCCGGGACGCTGGGCTGCACAGCGCTCAGAGGAGCCTCTGCGCTGGCCCCAGGGGACGGACGGAGGACCAATTGGTCTCTTCCCACTTTTGTTTCTAGGACTGCTTCCCTCGTAGCCCTGGGAAAGCCCTAGATGGACGGTTTTTGTGAGTGGAAGATAGAGTTCGGGCCAGCAAGGACTGTCAGACCTGCTGAGGCCCTAGTTCAGAGGAGGCTGACGGGACAGTCGTCATGGTCCACCTAGAGGTGGGACGGAGGGCGGTAGAGCGGCTTGCTCTATTTTCTGAGGCCTTCCCGCTGCTGCCTCTTATCTGGGAAGAATCGCTTCTCTCTCTCCTTAAGTGATTTTGGGAGAAGACCGATGGCAGGGCACTGGATCAGAAAAGCAGGATAGGGAAGGACAGAGAGAGAGCAGGTGGCTGTGGTGTGAGTGGGATGGGCAGGCCGGGTCCCTGGCCCATCCCAGCCTCGTCACACCATGGGGGCATGTGAGCTGACTCCCTGAGAACTCCCAAGGGTTCTCATCAAAGGCCTATCCCTGTTGGGAGCCTTTGACAGACTATTGGTGCCTCAGGGTATCCTGACCCTGCTGTGTTGGAGGTGGCAGCAGGCACGGGGTGCCTGGTGGTGGCCGAGCCGTGGTCCCCATCAAGCCCTGGTGCTCAGCATCTCTGCAGGCTCCTCAGGGCGTCTCGAAGGGACTTCTCTGTTACAGGAGAGAAGGACGATGAGGATGATGAAGTAAAGAAGAGAAAGGAAAAGCAAAGGAGGAGAGACCGCATGCGAGACCGAGCGGCAGACAGGTGAGGAGGCAGGCCCGGGGGGAGGTTGGCAGGAACCCGGGCACTGGTGAGGTTCTCCTGAGCTCATCTGTCTTCACTGCACAACGCAGGAGCGGTCTGGTTTGATCTGACTGTGGTGTCTGTCAGGAAGTGCAAGTGAGGTCGAGAGGAGACAAAACTTGGGAGATGCCGATGGCACTACCTTCTTGCCAGTGAGTCGCTGGCCCGCATGTGTCCAGCAGGGGGCGCTATTGCTCTCCTGCCGACCCGTAGGGAGTTTCCCAGTCCACGGCTTATATCTGTCACACCAGACAGGTGAACTTTAGCAGAGCTGCTAAGAAGGTGCTTTGGGTGTCTTGACCAAATCCCGACCGCCTCTGGAGTTCGGCATGGCAATTGTATACGTTTAGGTGCTACTTTACAAATATAGTCTCTAGGTATAAAAAGAATTGCAAAAGTGCGAAGGGTGTTGGTGTGACCACACCATGTGCCGCTCTGCCTTTTCAGTGATCAGGTGGCTGCTGACTAGAAATGGAGACCACTGGTGGCCTTGTGAGCGCTTGGTTGCTCAGGCCTTGACTGCTCGCAGCTGTTTCTCTACACACAGGCTCTCTGTATGACCTGATGGGGAATCCTTTATGGCTCAAATAGGGTGGTGCTTTTCCTGTGCAGAGAAGTGCAAAACAGATGTTAGCAAAAGAGCTAACTGTAGAGGCAGGAAAGCCAGGAACTGGAAAGTAGGCACTTCCAAGTGTTAAACAGAAATTCATCGAAACATTTGTTTTTGTTTTTGTTTTTATTTTTAGTTTTTTAAGTTTATTTACTTATTTTGGGAGTGAGCAAGCAGGGAAGGGGCAGAGAGAGAGGGAGAGAGAGAATCCCAAACAGGCTCTGCACCATTAGCACGGAGCCCGATGTGGGGCTCAAACCCATGAACCAGGAGATTGCGACCTGAGCCGAAATCAGGAGTCGGGCAATTAACCAACTGAGCCACCCAGGCGTCCCTGAAATGCTTGTTTGTAAATGAATAAGTAACGAACGATGGCTAGATCAGGTCTATTTCCATGCTGTATGAGAACGGAGATGACATTTTCTTCAGAAGGAATCTTTAGACTCCACCCTAGTGACAGAGGGTCCTCAAAGAGACTTGGAGAAATAGTCACAAGGAAGCGTGAACCCTGTATTTATTTGGTAGCTTCCTGAGAGTTGTACGCATTCGTACACATAGGGCCCCAGGACTTTTTCTGTGCACTCCTCCAATGAGAGTATGTGCAAAAGTAAATGTCATATTTTGTCCAGAGAGGAGAAGCCTGCCATCAGGGGCCGGCAGCAGTCTGAGTTGGTAGATGAGGACTCCTGAGTGCCACCGGGTCCATGCTATTACCCCATGTGCGCCAGGGCCTCCTGGGCAGAGCCGAGGGAAGCAGCACCCCACTCTGGGGGCATAGGGCTCTGCAAGCTGCTCTCCTCTTGCCCTACAGCGTGACTGCATTTGTGAGATTTTGAAAGCAGGCAACAAAGAAATGTGGTTTTAGCTGTAAAATTTGATATGACAGGTCTTTACATTGAGTCCCATGGGAAAACTTATCTTGGGTTTTATAGGTTTTAAATTGTGTAAGGTCTTCCAGGAATACCCCCTCACGGAGGTTACCTCAGCGGTGCCTGGGTGGCTCAGTCCATTGGGCATCCGACTTCAGCTCAGGTCATGATCTCAAGGTTCGTGGGTTGGAGCCCCAATTCGGGCTCTGTGCTGACAGCTCAGAGCCTGGAGCCTTCTTTGGATTCTGTGTCTCCCTGCCCCTCCCCTGCTCATGTCCATTCTCTCGAAAATAAACATTAAAAAGAGTATACAGCGGTGCCTGGGTGGCTCAGTGGTTGGGCATCTGACTTCGGCTTAGGTCATAATCTCGCAGTTCATGGGTTCAAGCCCCGCGTTGGGTTCTGTGCTGACAGCTCAGAGACTGGAGCCTGCTTGGGATTCTGTGTCTCCCTCTCTCTGCCCCTCCCCCAATCAATGAGCTTGCTTGCGTGCTCTCTCTCAAAGATAAACATGTAAAAACAATGTTTTTAAATGAGGTTATCTCATGTTATTCTGGTGGCTGCAGAAAGAAGTTATGGAATTACTATGCCCCCCCAGAGCAGTGGTCTGGAGGCTTTTAGAGAGTCCACAGTTTTGGAAAATCTCCACCTTAGGGTGCTCTCTTAGGGGCCTTTGGGCCCAGCAGACTGGAATGGTGCATGAATCACCTCCCTGAACTACTCGCAAGGTTTTACTCCCATTCTTGACATGGGGAAACCTGGGGTAATGGCTACTCTGATGCCCTGTGTGAAGTCAGAAGTCTTGGTATAGAAATTGCTTTCCCATTTCCATTGCAGTTCTGACTGGAGGTGAGCTGATTGCATCATTGCTCTTTTCGTCTTCCCTCTCCAGGATTCAGTTCGCCTGTTCTGTGTGCAAGTTTCGTAGCTTTGAAGAAGATGAAATCCAGAAGCATCTACAAAGCAAATTTCACAAAGAGACATTGAGGTTTATAAGTACCAAACTCCCTGACAAGACCGTACAGTTCCTCCAGGTAAAGCACACTTGGTGTCCATCACAGTGTTTCCTGATGGGCCTGCCGGAGTCGGATCCCTCACGGAGAAGGGACGGGGAAGGGAAGTATGAGGCCTGGGCTTTCCAGAATAACAGCGTACAAGTCCCAGGTCCGAGGGAGAGCCGAGCGCTCTGGCCATTGTAGTTCCCTCGAGCTGCTCGGAGAGCCATCTCCCCGTCCCGGGGCGGCTGAGACAGGGCTGTCCTCCTCCAGGGGCTTGGCAGCCGCCCTCAGTGAGCCGCCTCTGGTGCGGCCGGGAGACAGGCAGACACAGCGCCCTGCCATTTCATTCGGTGCCATCTTCTCTAGGAGTACATCGTAAACAGGAATAAGAAAATTGAGAAGCGGCGTCAGGAGCTGATGGAGAAGGAAAGCACAAAACCCAAACCAGACCCTTTCAAAGGTGAGTCGTGGTCTTGGGGCGCGCGGCTGGGTGCAAAGCCAGCCCGTTGTAGGGTTGCTGAGCATGTGACCTGGGGACCCTCGGGTGGGACACCTAGCAATGGAAAGAAGCCCTTGAGTGTGTCTAATGAAGGTCACTTTACTGGTGGCTTTTCGGAGTGATACTACGCCCCCTGATGTTTCTTCGTCCTTTGAAGAAGGACATGAAATGTCATGAAGAAACATGAAATGACCAGATGGATGAAAAAAGTTGAGTAAAATTGCCCAGTGCAGATGTGCTTCCGTCTGCACCCTCCTGCTAGAGGGCGGGTGTTGCCTGTCACAGATTTCTGCCCTAACTCGATCCTTGGGGACGAACCCACCAGGACAAAACGTGGGCCCTGTTGGGGAGCAGGAGGACAGTATCACCTGATGCTGTCCCAAATCGCGCCAGACTTGGGTTGTACCCATAGGGATCGGCCAGGAGCACTTTTTCAAGAAGATAGAGGCGGCTCACTGCCTGGCTTGTGACATGCTGATCCCCGCGCAGCATCAGCTCCTCCAGCGGCACCTGCACTCGGTCGACCACAATCACAACCGCAGGGTGAGTCCCCTCCTCGTGCCGAGCCAGCCGAGCCTTTCCAGGCTGCCACCGGTGGGACACGGGGCCTTCTGTGTCTTGTGGGGAATGCGAGCATCTTGAGGAGCTTTTTAACATACCCTGTTGAGTCTGTCATTTCGTCAGTGGATTGTAAGACACGTCCGAATTTCTGTTAAAATGTGAGAAAGTGTGTTACTTAACAACGGACTTCAGTAGAGGAGGTGAAATTCTCCTGGTTGAGAATGTTCTCTGTAAGCCACACAGGTAAATTTCCTAGTTGTTGACAAACCAGATTTCCTATAAGCTGAGGCTGAGGGCCATTCAGAGCACAGTGGCTTGCTTGGGGGGCCCAGAGTTAAGAACGGATTGGGGCTTAACTAGCTGGTGGGGACTGAGGCTATAAACGTGTAGACTCAGGGTGTTGGCAGGTTTTTTATAAAGGGTCACGTGGCAGATACTTCCATGGGGTCTCTTGACATGTCAAGTCTGCTGCTGATGGGCACCAGCAGCCAGAGTACAGAAGTGGTGTGGCCGCATGTGGCCCCTAAGCTCACTTGCTGAGCCCTGGTTTTTGTCTCTGTCCTTCGTTCACCCGCCTATCAAACAGAGATGTCAGTACCTGCCTGTGCATCTCCTAGTTGATTAAAGATCATCCAGGAAACACAACACAAATAAGCAGTATCGTTTCAGTGGGCCAAGATCAAAAATAATCCAGGTGGTTGCAGAATCCCTACTTCTGCCGTTGAATTTACTCATAAAGTCAGCTTTACTCAAGAAACTGAAAAGAAAAAACTTGTCCTTTTCCCATGCTGAGTCCGCATAGCATCTGATGTGTAAATATTCTCGTTTCATGCTTGTTCGTGCACACGGTACCTGGCAGGCCCTGGTGTGTCAGTGGTGATCAGACTTTTCTACACTGTCCCAGTTCCAGTGTCTCTCCAGGGCCTTCTTTCCTTATGGGAGTCTGGCATTTTGGGACTTGCCACTTGCCACAGTGAAGAAAGATACTGGTCTTTTTCTTGTTTAGGGCTGATGCCAGGGCAACTCAGGGTAGCCTGGCTAGTTTTCTTGCTCCTTGCTGCACACCAGGTCTAAAAGTCCACGTTTGGTTCCCTTTGCAGTTGGCTGCTGAACAGTTCAAGAAAACCAGTCTCCATGTGGCTAAGAGTGTTTTGAACAACAGACACATAGTGAAGATGCTGGAAAAATACCTCAAGGTTTGTGCTTAGGGGTCCAGTGTACGGGAGAAGCTTTTGGAATGGAGGATGAACTCTACAAGTGCAGAATTGCACCCAGAGTACAGTATTTAGCATTTCTAAGTCTTTTGAAGAATCAAGGGACGCCGGAAGGTGTCAGGTTTGGCAATTCCACGGCGGTGGGTTTCCTGCGACCCCCCTTGCTTGCATGGGGTCTGGGACACGGTCCTGCTTGATTTGCGCCTACAGTGGTGCTGGCTCACCATGGGAAAGCTTGAATATCCATGAAATCCTGAGCAAGTGATTGTGAGATGCTTAAAGAAGAATGCAAGTTAGATGCTAACTACCCAGGAAAGAAGCCAAAAAGAGACTTGCTGGCAGAGACAACCAACAAGAGGGAGGGGGAGGAAAGAGCTGGTGGTGCCACGACTACGGTGCCTTAGTGACCCGAGCAGAGTAATAAAAAGTCCCAGAGAGGGTGCCCCAGAGAGAGGTCCGGCTGGAAGAGCCCCTGGTTTCCTCCTTGGGAAGCCCACCTGTTAAATGCTCAGCCCCAGACCTCACTGTTTGGGGCTGGCAGTTAGGCTCCAGCACAGCCTGACTAGAAGGATCTGTTTGCCCACCTCTCATTTATTGAATCTGCCAGTATTGGATGCTTCGTGCTACCCGGTAAAAAGGCATCACAGAACACACGTGTGCGAAGTTCGGGGAGGGAGAGGGGGAGTCTCAAGTAGGCTCCATGCACAACACAGAGCCTGACGCTGGGCTCGATCCCACAACTCTGGGATCATGACCTGAGCCGAAATCAATAGTCAACTGGACGTTCAACTGACTGAGCCACCCAGGCGCCCCAAGGCATCATAGGATCTAAATAAATAACCATGACTGGTCAGTGTTTTGTGTCATGGCTTAAACAGATTTAAAGTTTCTTGGGTCAGGTGTAGACGCAAGCTTCAAACACCATATTTTATGTATTGGTATATTTAAAAGATTTTTTTTTAAAGTCATCTCTACGCCTACTGTGGGGCTCGAACTCACAACCCTGAGACCAAAAGTCGCATGCTCCACTGACTGAGCCAGCCAGGCATCCCCTAAACACCGTATTTTAAAACCTATTTCCTAATCTGCCGGTGGTGACGTTTACTTTTTCTAAACTAGAGGCAGTTGTAGCATACGCTGAAAGAAGTTTGGCTTCTCAGAGTCTGACTTGGGTTCAATCCTGATTGATGCTTAATAGTCGTGTGGCCTTTGACAAGTTGCTGAGACTCATTTCCTTGTCTGCAAAATGGGGCAACTCTTATATAACCAGGGCTGTGTACTTAAACTAAAATTTGAAACTCAGCTTCCTGTTATGAGGGTTTTTTTGCTTTAATTGGGTTAAGAAATCCTAGGTCTTTTTGAACTTCACTATTAATTATATGCTTGGATTAAAAAGTGCAAAACCGGGGCGGGGGAGCAGTTATTGTGTTAAATATTTGTAAATACTCTCCTCTAAATTTTACAAAGCCTTTGAAGAAGGGGGAAAAGTATCTTTCAAAAACCCATTGCAGAGATTGAAATTACTAATGTTAAAACCAAGAATACCCCCTTATTCTGTTTATACCATACGCCCTAGCTAACTAAATAAGAAAATTAAAGTTAAAAGGCAAAACAGTTGTGGTGAAGCTTTTCTGGATCCATAGGCCCTGAGCACCCGTAGGATTAACCCCCCTGCTGTAGTTGAAGGCCTTTCTGTTGTTGAAGGGGCATCATAAGAACCCGGACTCCTGGCCGCCTGGGCCACCTTCAGCCTTTCATCTGGACAGCTCTGTAGGCCGCATTGACCTTTTCCTCTTCTTGGCCAGGGTGAAGACCCTTTCACCAATGAAGCCGTTGATCCAGAAGTCGAAGGAGATGACAATTTAGGAGGTGAGGATAAGGAAGAGACACCTGAAGAGGTGGCTGCGGAGGTCTTAGCTGAGGTTATTACAGCAGCAGTGAGAGCCGTAGACGGGGCGGGAGCGCCTGCTCCGGAATGCAGTGAAATGCTGGCCGAAGGGGAAGGCCCCGTGGACTCGGCGGAGGCCGCTCGTGGCCCCCACTCTGAACAGCTGGAAGAAGCGGAGACACCGTGTGGCACGGCATCTGAGAAGGGCAGCGCTGAAGCAGAGGCTGGGGGTGAAGCCGCCCTGGCCAGCAATGAGGCCGCTGAGGCCGGAGGCGACGTGGCAGCAGAGGTGGAGGGCGCCGAGGTAGTCCCTGCTCCTGCTCCTGCTCCTGCTCCTGCTCCTGCTCCTGCCCCGGCTGCTGCGGGAGCCAAAGAGAAGCAGACGGAGCAGACGGATGCAGAGCCCGAAGGTGACGTTCCCACAGACTGAGCCTCCTCCCCGTTTCAGGGGATGTGTTTCAGAAATGCGTTGCTCTCTCTCCTTTTGCATTGCTCTCTCTGTTTGTAAGCAGTGCTAGGTGTGTTACTGGAATATGCTGGAAACTTTGGTGAAGAGACCCAGCCATTTCCTTCCAAAAAGTGTACCTCACGGGCTTGTGTTGCAGAGTTGTCTGGCTTTCCGCCTTGGTTTAAAGGCTGCAGAAGTTGTACATTCCCCCAAGTGGCTGTGAAATCTCTCTACACTGCAGTTGGAGTAATAAAAGTTGGGTAATTAGATTTTGATGATATTTTGCTTGTTAAATACAGCAACTGGCTGCCCTTTTTATTATTTTTTTTTTTTCTGAGAGCAGCTTAATACTAGGGTATATCTTGTTTTATAAAGGGTTTTTTGTTTTTTTTTTAAGTTTCAAGAATTTGCTTTGGCTTCAGTTTTTGACCTGCTTCGGGAGCACACCGTGTGTGGTGTGTGATCCTCACAAGATGTAGCAGAATCTTGTTAACTTGATGTTGGTTCTGTCACGTCAGTGACCTCTTCTCAAAGGCCTCATGAATCTGACAGACCGGCACCCTTGGACGCCCTCCCGCTTGCCCCTCAAGAATGAGGACATTTTGCCTAGGGCATTATTTTCCCAATCTTTAGTCTTTGGTGTATCACCTTTATAGTTTTTGTTTTGTTTTTACCTCATTTGTGTTCCACCTTTGTTACTTCAGGGTTGGGTTTTTTTTTTTCTTCCTTTAAAGTGAGTTGCTTCTACTTCAATATATTTAGAAAGAAAACTTGGTGTCACTCCCATGAATGGAAAACAAATATAAATTGCCATAGATAGATGCTATCTGTAAGAAATGAATACAGTGAAATACACACATTTCAAATACTACCCCTTTGGAGGTTTAGGGATCTGGGAAAGTTAGCCTGTGTAAAAGGGTAGCAAGCGAGTTATACTTTGATATAATCAAGAGAATTGAAAGATGCTTCCCTTTTGAAATGATACTGCTGGGCCTGTTTCCCTGCAAAGCTTTGAACTGTCTCACTCGGGGAAGCATCGGCGGGGCGGGGGCGGGGAATTTACTAGATGGTAAAAGACTTGAGGAGCACCTGTTGTGCACAAGGTGCTAATCCCTGATAAAAGTTAAGATATGGGCCCTGCTCTCAAGGAGCTTTATTGGAGACGAGATGAATATTTATGAAAGGTCAATATAAGAACTAGAAACAAATAAATTGCTCAGTAAGCAAGAAAATGGTGTCTGAATTGTGTCTGTCATCACCACTACACAGATGTGCCTTAGTTTGTGTGTGCCCTTTGAAGTGTCTTCTCTCGAGGCAAAAAGGTTGGTGGCATTGCACATCAGTAGTCTGAAAAAGGATGACAGAACGATGAAACTGTTCTGTTCTGCTTCTCTTGTAAAATGCACTCCACGGCCTGTCATTAAACCTATCTAAATTTCATTGTGGTCCTTCCACGCCCACCCAGTCGTGAAGTGACATGAATCGTTTTATTCCTCAATTACACTTAAACCAGGCCCTGGTTCCCCGAGATGGGAGTAACTACTTGGATTGCAGAGAGGGATGCCCTTCTGCCCCAAGAGGACAGGAATAAACTGCAGGCTTCCTCCTCTCAGTTATTTCCCACGTGCAGAGGAGAAACTGCAGGGGGAGGTTAAGTAACTTTTAGGGTCACCTACCAAACATGAAGGTACCCAAATTATGCACGGATCTGTGGGACACCACTGGCCATAAACTTGACCGAGAGTACCTTTATTAAAAAGGGTTTGGAGAATTTGGTCAACCCTGCTATTCCCAGACAGAAAGATCTTAGAAACAGCCTGATTTCAACTTCACGTCACCCCTATTGTGGGCTTGTGTGGTTTCACTGAGTTTTTATGAAATTATTTAATACAGTTGCTAATGGGTAAACAATACAGTGTAAAGAGCAAAGTGCTCATTCAGGAGTACATCAGGGGAGGCTGGCTGGCTGTTGGAAGAGCACATGGCTCAAACCCTGGGTGCTAAGTTCGAGCTCCACCTTAGGTGTAGAGATTTCTAAGAGGGTGCATAGTCATTAGTGTTACTAAGTCCCCTCCAATTAAATTTTGGAACATAAAAAAGCCATTTCTACTGCCTGACAACCTGGCTGAAAGTGGGCCTTGCTCACACAAGTGTGGCCAGTAGTGATTAGACAGGCACAGGAAAGTTCAGGAACTAAAGAACAAACAGAAGAGCCTTTTAGCAATTGTTTGGTAGTAGCCTCCTTGGAGCACTTAGTAAACACACGGGCATGGGAAAAACCCATGGTGTGGCTTTACACTTGATAGTGGTGGCTCCTGGATCATTGAGAAAGTATGGGGCCACTTCCTTTACCTTCTACAAGGACACTGAGGCCAATGAGATTGGTTTTCCACAAGCAGACTTAGTCTACATACCTCCTCTCAAAACTATCAGGTGCAGGTATACTTTATATAGATAAATTAGAATTCAGTTTGGGGGACAATATGGTTTGGTAGGGGACAATCCACTCATGGGCGTGGGTGTCAGTTGAATGAGATAAACATTTGGCTCTATTGAAAAAGTGGTTTGAGCTCAACGTTTTTCTTTTTTAGAGGTAAAAGTCACAACAAAATGAGCCATTCACCATTTAAAAATTTGTTTAAGATTTTACTTTTATTTCATTAAAATTTTTTTTAATGTTTATTTTTTGAAGGAGAAAGAGCATGAGCAGGGGAGGGGCAGAGAGAGGGAGACACGGAATCTGAAATGGGCTCCAGGCTCAGCTGTCAGCAGAGCCTGATGTGGGGCTTGAACCCACAAACCATGAGATCAAGACCTAAGCCGAAGTGGGATGCTTGACCGACTGAGCCACCCAGGCACCCCAAACGATTTTATTTTTATAGAGCACACGCATGAACGGGGGAGAGAGAATCCTAAGCAGGCTCCACGCTCTGTGCTGAGCCCCACGTGGAGCTCAATCCCATGACCCTGGGATCATGACCTAAGTGGAAATCAAGAGTCGGACATTCAACCCACTGAGCCACCCAGGCACCCCTAAGAGATTTTATTTTTTAAAAAAGACTATTTTGAGAGTGTGTGTGCGTGCATGATCAAGGCAGGGGCAGAGATCATGGGAGAGAGAGAATCCCAAGCAGGCTCCAGCACTGTCACCATAGAGCCCAACAAGAGGCTCAAATTCATGAACCAGATCATGACCTGAACCGAAACCAAGAGTCAGATGATTAACTGAGCCACCCAGGCACCACTAAAATATTTTAAAGTAATCTCTACACCCAATGTGAGGATGGAACTTAGATCCATGAAATCAAGAGTTGCATGCTCCACTAAGCCAGCCAGGTGCTCCTCCATTAGCCATTTTATTTTTTTAAATTTTTTTTTTTAACGTTTATTTATTTTTTTGGGACAGAGAGAGACAGAGCATGAACAGGGGAGGGGCAGAGAGAGAGGGAGACACAGAATCGGAAACAGGCTCCAGGCTCCGAGCCATCAGCCCAGAGCCTGACGCGGGGCTCGAACTCACGGACCGCGAGATCGCGACCTGGCTGAAGTCGGACGCCCAACCGACTGCGCCACCCAGGCGCCCCTCATTAGCCATTTTAAAGTGGACAATGTACTCCCTCTCTCAAAAAAAAAAAAAAAAAAAAAAAAAAAAGTGCCTGCCTGGGTGGCTCAATTAAGATGGACAGTGCAGTGGCATCTGGGATACTCGCAATGTTGGGCAGCCATCACCTATAACTGGTTCCAAGACATTTTCCTCACCCTAAAAGGAAACTGTATCCCCATTCTCAATAACCCCATTCCTCCTCCCATCCCTTGACAGCCACTAATATGCTGTCTCTGGATTTATGTGGTCGGGCTATTTCACGTAGAGGGAACCATCCATCACCTTTTCAGTATGACTTCTTTCACGAAGCATGTTTTTGAGGTTCCTCCATGCTGTAGCTGGTGTCAGTACATCATTCATTTTTATGGCTGAATAATATCCAGTCATCCAATAATGGACATCTAAGTTGTTTCCACATTTTGACTATTGTGAATAGTGCTGCTAGAAACTTTTTCTTTTTTTTAAAGTAGGCTCCACGCTAGGTGTGGAGCCCAATACAGGGCTTGAACTCATGACCTTGAGATCAAAACCTGGGCTGAGATCAAGAGTCGAATGCTTAGCGGAGTCCTTAGTTGGAATTAGACCTGCAAATTACAGTTGGTCAAGGCTGTGGTCTCATGTGAAGGCTTGACTGTGGAAGGTTATCCCTTCAGTGTTGACAGTGTGGTGGTTAGCAGAACTAAGTTCCTTGCAGCTGCTGGACTGAGGGAAGGCTTTGGCTCCTTGCCGGCTATTGGCGAGAAGCCACCCTCAGGCTCTTGCCATATGGGCCTCTCCTATACAGCAGCTTGCTTCAAAATGTGCAAGCTGAGAAAGCAAAAGAGACGAACCAGATGAAAGCCAGTCTTCTGTAACCTGATCGTGAAAGTGACATCCCATCACTTTTCAGAGAATCTCTTTACTACCAGCAAATCACTAGGTCCAGCCCACACTCAAGGGGAGATTACACAAGGATGTGAACACCAGAAGGTGGGGATTCACTGGGGGCCATCTTTGAAAGTTGCCTATCACAGAATTCTATCTAAATCCAAATATAGATGCTTTTCTTATGCACATATTAAGAACAACCCATGTTCCTTGAGGAGAGGAACAGGAGATGTAGGCTTTCGGTTTTGACATGTACTTACACTGATGACAGCAGGTGCTTCCCACCAAGCTTTAAAGCAGGCCTACTCAGGGAGTCCCTGCTAAAATATGTTCCACCAGGCGTCCTTCCCCAGAATAGCCTGGCTTCAACCCTGGTGAAAATTGGTCAAACAATAAACCTTCCCTTGCTCAGCCAATGCCAAAGAATTTTTTTTAGCAGCTGGAACAGCCTCACTTGGTTCAATGTCACTCATTCTGATGCCATGATGATTCCACAGGGCCTTGAACTCATGGGACTGTCAGTGGCTCGTGACTGAAATTCTACCAGCAACGCTTTTAGCTGCCTCTAATGCTTTGGCATCACCAGCCTTCTGTGTGGGCCTTAAACTAGAAGGTGTCTTATGATGTTGCTCATTTCCCAGTCATACATTCAAAAGTTTGTACATTTCAACTTCATCATCTGCCTTTTCTATTTACTTCTCTTGCTCAGGCATGGTTTCTTTACATATGTATCATACATTCTTTACTTAAAAAAGTTGAAGTACACATTGTGCATTGAACACAAAATGTGCATAAAACACAGGTACAGTTGAATGAATAACTATAAAGTTAATGCACAGTGAAGAGGAACACTTTTCCTTCCTGTAAGATGAAAAAGCTCTAGAGACCTCCTATGCAATAGTGTGCTTGTAGTTAGCAATACCATATGCTTAAAAATGTAATAGGGCACGTGGCTGGCAGTCAGTAGAGCATGTGACTCTTGATCTTGGAGTCGTGAATTCGGGCCCCACATTGGGCCTAGTTTACTAAAAAAAAAAAAAAAAAAAAAAAAAAAGGTAACAGAGTAGATCTTGTGCAGGTGAATCAGCAGGACCAGGCCAGGTCATTGATTTGGAAAATATATTTAAAAAAAAAACAAAACAGAGGGGCGCCTGGGTGGCTCAGTCGGTTAAGCGTCCGACTCCGGCTCAGGTTATGATCTCGCAGTCCATGAGTTCAAGCCCCGCGTCGGGCTCTGTGCTGACGGCTCGGAGCCTGGAGCCTGTTTCAGATTCTGTGTCTCCCTCTCTCTCTGACCCTCCCCTGTTCATACTCTGTCTCTCCCTGTCTCAAAAATAAATAAACATTAAAATAAAAAACAAAAGAAAACAACAAAAAAACAGAATATTGCTACACCTTAGATATTGGCTGTACCCACCCACTCCCTCAGCCCTTCCAGGTGATCCTTTTGGGCAACCACTGGTGATTACTTGCTTTTCTTTATAGATTTATTTCCCCGAATTCTTTAGTCTATTCTTGTTTTAAAACTCAACATAGTGGGGTGCCTGGGTGGCTCAGTCGTTAGGCATCTGATTTCGGCTCAGGTCATGATCTCTTGGTTCACAAGTTCAAGACCCTCATTGGGGCCTGGAGCCTGGAGGCCTGGAGCCAGAGCCTGGAGCCTGCTTTAGATTCTGTTATCTCCCTCTGTCTCTCTCAAAAATAAACATTAAAAAAAAAATCAGCATAGCAACAGAACCATCACATAAGCACAGAGGCCTTGCTTCTTTGATTTCCTGTTATGTTTGCAAGATTTATCCCTGTTGTCACATGTGGCTGTGATTTGTTCATTTTCATTACATTACAATCTATGCATCCTGCTATGGGTGAACACCGGGCTTGCCTTCAGAGTGGTGTCTTCGGAACAAACCCGTTCTGAACCTTCTTCAGTGTACCAGCAAGTTTCCTAGGGACTGGAATCAGTGGACCATGATGTTCAACACAGAGCCTCAACCTCGCCCGATAAGGCCATACTGTTTTCTAAAATGACTGAACTACAGGATGGGTGGTATATGAGCACTCCCGCTAGGCTTTTCTTTCACCTCTGTATTTCTTCTTCTTGAGCAGTTTTATCCCATATACAATATCTGCATTTTCTTTCCACTTTCAAACTTTTTATCACTTAAAAATTTTTTTTTAATGTGTATTTATTTTTGAGAGAGAGACAGACACAATGTGAGCAGGGGAGGAGCAGAAAGAGAGGGAGACAGAGAATCCCAAGCAGGCTCCAGGCTCTGAGCTGTCAGCACAGAGCCTGATGCGGGGCTCAAACTCACCAACCGCAAGATCATGACCTGAGCTGAAGTCAGATGCTTAACCAACTGAGCCACCCAGGCGCCCATCACTTTACTTTTTTAATTGCAATTATATGGCTCTTCACGCTAGATCTTTCAGCATCTCATTATTTTGAGTGGGACAGTGAATGATGTTTGTCAAACACCTCAAAACTAAGCAAACACACAGCAAAATACAAATTAATGATGTACAGAAACTAAAGATTACCCTTAGGGCTATCATGCACCTGTTTGTGGCTGAAAGAACTGCAGTGCTCTATTCTGAAGCTTATTTTGTTCCTAATTTAGGAGTTAAACGTTGGCAAGCAAACTGGTGGACACATGTCATTCCATATTTGTCAAAACTCACAGAATATACAACACAAAGAGTGAGCCCTAATGTAAACTATGGACTTTAGTTAATAATCACGTATCCATATTGGCTCATCAACTGTAACAAATGTACCACACTATTCATATTAATAATGGAGGAAGTCGAGAGGGGAAGTAAAGCAGTATATGGGAACTCTGTACTTTCCACTCAATTTTAACGTAAACCTAAAACTGCTAAAAAAAAAAAAAATAGTAAGAATTAACAAAAAAAATGCAAGTAGAATACCTTCTATATAAGGGTAAATAAATTTCCTAGACTCTCAAGTCTAGAGCAGGGATCAGCAGACTACTGCCTTGGGACAAATCTGGACTGCTGTCTCTTTGTACAGCCTTCCAGCAAAGAATGGTTTTTATATTTTTAAAAGGCTGAAAAAAAAAAAAAATCAGGGGCGCCTGGCTGGCTCAGTCAGTACAGCATGAGACTCTTGACCTCAGGGTTGTAAGTTTGAGCCCCTGGTTGGGTGTAGAAATTACTTAAAAAAATAAAATCGTAAAAAAAAAAAAGAAAAAAAAAGAAAAAAATCTAAAGAATAATATTTTGCGATTCCTGAAATCTGCATGAAAATCTAATTTTATTATCCATAACATTTTATTGGGACAAAGCCACACCCATTTGCTTATATATTAACTACAGCTACTTTTTATGCTATAATGGCAGAGTTCCAAAGATTGGCAATGGCCCACAAAGCATAGATATTGACTATTGTCAACTCTGGAGCTAGAGAAAAGATGCGGGCAGTCTTCATGCGGGAGATCTGAGTTCTAAACTGTGTAAATGTGTGATCTTGAGTCATTCACCATCTCTAGGCCCTAACTATAAATTCCAGAATCTAACTTCACAGGCAAGTTCTCATTTGAAAATGGGCATGGATTCAGGCCATAACAAATTGAACACCTCCAGTTTTTCCAAAGCTGATTTGGTTTATAAATTTGTCCTTGCCTTTAAGAAAACACTCTATAGCTTATTATTATTTTTTATTTTTAAGCAATCTCTACACCCAACATGGGGCTTGAACCCACAACACCGAGATCAGGAGTCACATGCTCCACCGACTGAGCCAGCCAGGCACCCCTATTCTTTTTTTCTTAAATGTTTATTTATTTATTTCGAGATGGAGCGAGCATGAGCAGGGGAGGGGAAGAGAGAGAGGGAGAGAGACAAAATTCCAAGCAGGCCTCCAGGTTGTCAGCACAGAGCCCAAAGTGGGGCTTGATCCCACAGTGAGATCATGACCTGAGTGAAAATCTAGAGTCGGAGTCGGACGCTTAACCGACTGAGTTACCCATGTGCCCCAGTGCCCCTACTCTTTTAATCTGGAAAAATACTGGCAGGTATGAAGAGCAAATGGTAAATGTATAGGATGTTCACTATAATACTATTATGATGAAAACTAGAAATGAATTAAATGTTAATAGGAGAATGGCTAAATAAATTATGATCAATCCATACCAGATCAGCCATCAGATAGGTATATCATCTTGGAGTTATCTCTTAATTAGGTAGATCTCAGAGTATTCATGTGGAATTGCTTCTAAGATGTATTAAATGAGAAAAAGCACATTACAAATTAACAAATACGGAATGATCTCTTTTACTTTATAACAACTATTTCCACATGTCGATACGTATTGATGCATAAAAAGGTCTAGATGGTGTATAAAGTTGTGGAATCACTATGTTGTACACCTGAAACTAATATAACATTGTATGTCAACTATGTGGAAAAAAAGCCAAACAAACAAAAAAACAAGGGGCAACTGGCTGGCTTAGTTGGTAGAACATGTGACTCTTGATCTTGAGGTTGTGAGTTCAAGCCCCCTACATTGAGGGGTAGAGCTTACTTTAAAAAAATATATAAAATGTTGTCTCACACATACAAAAAGACCAAAAAAACCCCCTCTAGAACAGTGCTGTCCAACAGAAATATGTTGCAAGTTACATGTGTAATTTTGTTTTCTCGTAACCACATTAAAAAAGGTAATAGAGAGGCACCTGGGCGGCTCAGTCAGTTAAGCATCCAACTCCTGGTTTCAGCTCAGGTCATGATCTCATGAGTGGTGAATTCAACTCCAACATCGGGCTCTGTGCTGGCAGCGAGAAGCCTGCTTGGGATTCTCTGTCTCCCCCCTCTCTGCCCCTCCCCTGCTCACTCTCTTTCTGTTTCTCTCAAAAATAAATAAATATTTAAAAAAAGTAAAAAGATGGGGCGCCTGGGTGGCACAGTCAGTTGGGCATCCAACTTTGGCTCAGGTCATGACCTCGTGATTCGTGAGTTTGAGCCCCGCGTCGGGCTCTGTGCTGACAGCTCAGAGCCTGGAGCCTGCTTCAGATTCTGTGTCTCCCTCTCTCTGTGCCCCTCCCCCACTCACACTCTGTCTCTCTCTCTCTCTCTCTCAAAAATAAAGATTAAAAAAAATTAAAAAAAAAAGTAAAAAGAAACTGGTAAAATTAAATTTAATAATATATTTTATTTATCCCAACATATAAAGTATTATTTCAACAGGTAATCAAATACAAAAAATTAAAAAAATATATTTTATGTGTTTTTTTCACATTAAATCTTAAAAATTTTTTTTAATGTTTTTGAGATAGAGACAGAGCATGAGCGGGGGAGGGGCAGAGAGTGAGGGAGACATAGAATCTGAAGCAGGCTCCAGGCTCTGAGCTGTCAGCACAGAGCCGGACGCCGGGCTCCAACTCACGGGCCATGAGATCACGACCTGAGCCGAAGTCGGACGCTCAACCCACTGAGCCACCCAGGCGCCCCTCACATTAAATCTTTGAAATGCAATGTGTATTTTACACTTACAATGCATCTCAATTTGGGCCAGCTACATTTCAAGCTCTCAATAGCCTTGTGTGGTCCTATCAGACAGCACAGGTCTAATACACCTGGAAGAGATTAACAGTGGTTATGCTGGTGAGGGAGGGGAAGAGATAAGAGGGATACTTAATTTTCCCTCTATATTCTTTTGTATTTTTCAGGTAAAATGGTTAAATGTGTTATTTTACTTAAAACGAGTAATACAGGGGCACCAGGGTGGCTCAGTTGGTTAAGCGCCTGACTTCTGCTCAAGTCATGTTCTCACCCTTCTTGGGTTCCAGCCTTGCATCATGCTCTGTGCTGACAGCTCAGAGCCCGGAACCTGCTTCGGATTCTGTGTCTCCCCCTCTCTCTGACCCTCCCCTGTTCATGCTCGGTCTCTCTGTCAAAAATAGATGAACGTTAAAAAAAGTTGTTTTTATGAATATATATTTAAAGCCATGCAGAATTATAGTATGTACTTCATGGCTCATTCCTTAATATTTTTATTAATCTCTTCTGGTTTTTAATACTGCAAACACAGGAATAACAAGAGAAAAAAATAAATGTGAACTATTAAAAACAAAATTTGTTATTAACCTAACTTAACTGGATAAATATTTTCTGAGTTTAAGATCCCTGTGAGGAGTTAGGCTCTGCACTATGGAAGACAAAAAGAATAGGACATTGTTGTTTTAAAAGCTTTTGGGATTGCCTTTGTAGTTTGTATATTCTGTCTAAAATGACGTGTGATTGTAGAGTAAAACAAAAAATTTTATGTGACTGGCAGCTCCAAATTACTTCCAAAAACATCATCAGAAACAAAAATAGTGCAAGAAGACAACTATGGGAAGGGCAGCTTAAAATGGATATATTCTAGTCTTCTTTAAAAAAAAAAAGTTGTTACTCCATATTCACATAGCCCTATTCTTTTTCCCTTTCTGATTCTCTTCCACAAATTGTTGAGCGGGCAAAATAAGGAGCCAGAAGTTATTCACAAACTTCGATATTCTGTAATACATAATTAGAAGGAAACTAATAAATCAGTTGCAGTCACTTCCTTTATTTCTTGCACTTAATTATTCGTTATCTTATGCTTTGCTAAAATAACGGATGCAATTAAGTCCTTACTTTGCCCGGGCCTCAACAGTGATTTATGATTGACCTTGAAGAGTGAGCAAACACTACGACGGAGACAAAACTACTTGCTATTCTGTATTAATATATTCTGAAAGAAGGGGCTGTCGGGGAATTTTTAGACTTTTTTACAGAACAGCATTTGCGATTTCTAAAAGAGGGGGAATAAAACGCTAAAAGAGTGACGCTAAGGGCAAAAGGGAAAGGTTTTGCTTTCCCGTTTGAAAAATTTCACAGGATCATCATTTTATTTATTTTTTAATTAATTAATTTTTTTCAGTAAGCTCTCCGCCCAACGTGGGGCTCGAACTCACGACCCCGAGACCGAGAGTCCCACGCTCCACAGACTGTGCCGGCAAGGCATCCCCAGAATCCCCTTTAAAGCGCAAGCGACCTAACCCTTATCCCCCCACCCCACCCCCTGCCCCGGCCCTGTGGAGCGGACTTGCTCTGCGAGTATCCAGGCCCGGCTGGGGAGGAGGGGGGCGGCTGGAGGGACAGCGCTCCCGGCCCCTCGGACGCCAGCAGCGGCGGGCGGGGACACACTCAGCCGCGGCCCCGCGCACCGTCACCTCCGCCCTCCCCCTCCGACCGGCGCCCGCACCCCCGCCGCGGCTCGCGGACCGAAGGGTCCCAACCTCGCTCAACACACTGCCCCCTTCCCACCCGGGGAAGGGGGCCCTACTCGGCCTCTGCCACGAGTCGCTAGGGTCTTTCCACACCTTCCTCCCTCTCGCCGAGGGTCGCATCAGCAGACCTTTCTTAAATTTTGTTCGTCTCTCTCTGCCTTCAGATCTCCTCAGACCCAGCCTTCAGCCTGAGGGGTCTCCCCTCGGTCCTCTCCCTCGGTCTGCCGAATCCCTGCACCCTCCCCCCCGAGGGGTTCCCCCCCTACCCCGGGCGCCCCTCCACCTCCACTCACCTCGCGCCCGCCAGCCCTCCCGAGCTCGCTGGCGCCGGGCGCGGTCGCGGGACGCGCACGCCGGGCGGCGGCGGGGGGCCGCGCGCGCAGCGTACGCGGTGACGTCAGTGCGCTGGCGGCGGCGGCGGCGGCGGCGGCGGCGGCAGGGCTGTTTGTTCTGCTCTCCCGCAGCCGAGGAGCCGAAGCGGTGGCTGCGGCGGCAGCGGCTGCCGGCAGTGCCCGCAGGCGAGCGGGGCCTGTGAGCGCGGCGGAGCGGCGGGCGCGGCGGGCGGGCCCCGGCGCCGCGCAGGCAGCCCGAAGAAGAGGGGGCGGCGGCAGCGGGCGGCCGGCGGGGGCGGCGTGCGGCCTAGCGTCTCAGGTGAGGACCGGTGCCCTTCGGGGCGGCGGGCGGCGCGGGGCGGCCGGCGGGGACCCGCGGCGCGGCCCGCGTAACCTGCATTGCGTAATGGGGCCGGTGCGCCAGCACCTACGCCATCGGCGCGGCGCGGGGGCGGGGAGGCCGGGGCGACGCGGGCTCGGGCCTGCGGGCCTCCCGCGTCCGCGCGCCGTGCCGCTTGCGCCCGGCCGGGGCCGCCTGCGCCGTTGGCGTCGGAGTGGCCGGGTCGCTCGCGGGTGCTCGGTCGTTGGCGCCGCCGCCCCCCGGCTTGGGCCGGCCGGCGGGGCGGGGGCGCGGGTGGGGGGCGCGGGCGCCGCGGCGGGGCGGGTGGCCGGGGGCGGGCGGGGGGCGGGCCGAGGCGCCCGGCACTTCCTGCCGCCGCCATTTTGTCAAGTGAGGAGGAGGAGGAGGAGGAGGAGGAGGAAGCGGCCGCCGCGGGCTCCGCGGCGCGCCCGGCCCCGGTAAGTCCGGGCCCGGCGTGGTGGCCACGGGCGCCGTTGTCCCCATCCGCGGTCCCCCGGGGCTGGCTCGGCCGCTGCCCGGGCGCTCACGTGGGCCGGGCTCAGCGCGCGCTCCCCTGTCGCCTGGGTCCTCCTGCCCGAGCTGGGGCAGCGCGCCCCCGCCCCCATTTCCTCGCCTTCCCGGCGGTCCCCGGAGCTCTGCGGAGAATGGGTCTGGTCCCCAGGGGGAGGGAGGAGGCTGCCGCGGCACGCCTGCCGGGAGACACCCCCGGGGGTGGGAGCGGTGCTGTGTGGGGCGAGCCTGACCCCCTTTACCTACCCACTCCCAGCTTGGCAGCCGTGCGCTGGGCGCTTTGTTTTGCTCGGTCGATGCTCGCTGGCGTCCTTGCCACGGCCTCTTCTGTTCGTTGTGTTGTCTGGGGTGGTGGTTTGGGGTGGGGATGTGGGGGAGTTGTGATTCAGCGAAATAAAATGACACAGCCCCCCCCCCAAAAAAAAAAAAAAAAGAAAAACGGAAACAGCACAACTTCACCCGGCTGCCCCCAAGGCCCGGCCTTGGATGAAAATGGGAAATCCCAGTTTGGTATAGTGGACAGTGTAAATACTTGCATTCAGGCCCGTGGATGAGTCATGTGCTTTTGCTAAGTGGCTGACCTCCCATTTACTCAGGACCACAGCATTGTTTTTTGAAATATTATTTTTATTTTTCACTCCGTGTTTTCTGCAACCTGGTGAGGTGTGTGGTCTTGGTCTTTGGGTTCAATTTGGTGTGTGTGTTTTGGATGCAAGAAGTGACCTCTTGGAGTCTGTGCTTTCTGAGAATTGAAGTGTCTTTGCTTCCCTTTGGGAGGGCTCTACCTGTCCGTGTTTACAAAAACCAAGTCTCTGTGCCTGTAAGTCAGTGGCTCTTTGGTGGTGTAATAATGGTTGGGAGATTTTTATGAATGGGGCTGTCAAGTTCCCTAAGTTGTTAGTCCTTAGAGTTTGTAGTCTGTTAGTGGTAAAGCTATACTCGACAGGATTTATGAATGTTTTCAGTTCTAAGTGGGTTTTGGGTGGTGGTACAGTCTGTTTTATGATCTCGCCAGTAACTTAATAAAGCATTCTTCCTCTCAGTTTAATTTGGGTGGGGATTATCTTTCCTTCAAGGTATTACAGATAACCAAGCTCTTCTCCCCCAAAACTTCAACCTGAGGAAGATAAACCTCTCAGATGGTTCCCATTGACTAAGTCCAGAAGGAAAAGCGTGATCTGAAACAAAATGCATTGCTCCTCTGTTATCCACCATACCCCTTTCCTTGGTAGGAAACATAGTATCCAAGAGGTCAAGCTGTGGAGAAAAGCACTTAAGTTCATTTTAGATGGTTTTAACTGGAAGGAGATGATCCCACCTCTGTGTATCTAGCTAGAATTCAGCACAGCCAATTTGCTGAAGAGGAGGAGCTCTGCCTACAGATGAACGTTCGAACTTGAAAGGGGCTACATATTAAGGACAGGTTGGCTGTTCTAGGGTGCTAGTATGGCTAGCTTCTCTAGCTTGGATGGGGATAAGGAGAAAAGAAAAACTGCTGAAGAATTGCAAGAGAATTGGCGGCTGCTTTGTAAAATTGCCACTGAATTATTGAATTGTTCAAAGGAATTTAGACTTTGTTTCCAAAAGTTACTCTTTTGAGCCAGTTGTTGTGATCTTTGTACTAAATTGCACTTTTGTTTTTGAAGGTTGGGGGGGATGCAATATTTTTCTGTTACACAATTCAGGTTATTGAATGACTTGAGATTTACAGACCTAGAAGATTGGAGTCCTTGTTCTTAATTTAAAGTAAAAACCGTTTGGTACATCAATGATTTGTAGACTCTGGGCTGTTAAATCCTTTGACAACCCGCTGTCATGTGTCAATTGTAAAGTGTTTCAATTTCCGATTTTGAATGAACTTACAAAGTAGATGTTTGTCTTTCTGTTCCTGGCAAATGTATAAGAAGGAAAGAAAAGCTTGACATTGGAAAGTGCTACTAATATTTCATAGATCTTTGTGAGTTTTGCTGGTTCGCAAAGACTGCGCGTTTGCAAGGTGAGAATTGTGGGGATTCTTTGCAGCTGCTGACAGTTCGTTTTTAATTCATTAGACATGAGTTTGTAAAAATAAAATTTTAAGTTATTTTAATTTTTTACTGGAATGTGAGTTCCACGCGGGCAGGGTTTTGTTTGCTTGGTTTTACCTATTTTAAGTCCCTATTGTATTCTCAGCGCCTAGAAGAGGACCTAAAATATTCTTAGAGTGAACAAACTGGAAAGATAAGTGAGCAAGAATTTGGCATGTCCATGGGCTCCTCAGTAGCTCACTCAATTAAGTGTCTGACTTCGGCTCAGGTCATGATCTCACGGTTTGTGGGTTCGAGCCCTCCGTCAGGCTCTGTGATGACATCTCAGGGCCTGGAGCCTGCTTGGGATTCTGTGTCTTCCTCTCTCTCTGCCCCTCCCCTGCTTGCACTCTGTCTCTCTCACTCTGTCTCTCTCAAAAATAAACTTTTTTAAAAAAATAAAAAAAAAAAAAAGAATTTGGCATGTCCTTAATACCAAATGCAAGGAATTCCTCTTAATATAGTTAGGAGGGAATATAGTTGGTCAGTAGTGATTTGCAAGGAATGTGAATTTTAAGTATGATGTTAAGGTCCAGAAATTGCAGTAAACTTATGGTCCAAGCAGTGTGGCATGCAGTTGCTTCTGTGCACTGTCTACTGTACATTTCCCACTTAGTTTGAAATGTGGTGAGTGGGTTTGGGCTGTGGTTCAGCATTGGCCTGGGAAAAGTATTTTTAAGAGGGAGATGAAGTGGGTAATAAACATGTATGGGTAGCATTTCTTAATGTGAATCTCATGTTTTTAATAAAAACTTGATGTGTGCGCGTGTTGTTAAACATTGAGTCTTTTTTTGTTGTTTTTGTTTTTGTAATATTCGGGTTTCATGTGTATATAATTGCCCAATCAGTTTCAAGTGATTAGTTCCTGAGCTCATACTATATTCATGGGGGAGACAAAAAGTGAGTTTTCTTTGGTAGGTTCATGTTTTGATGTATTCATTCCCCAACATTTTATTGAGTATAAATTGTATATAACTTGAGCATTACACTGTTATTGTAAAATCCCACCAATCTCTTTCTTTTTTTTTAAGTTTATTTATTTATTTTGAAAGAGAGAGAACACGAACGGAAAAGGGGCAGAGAGAGAGAGAATCCCAGCAGGCTCTGTGCTGTCGGCACAGAGCCCAACGCAGAGCTGGAACTCACAAACTGTGAGATCATGACCTGAGCTGAAATCAAGAGTTGGATGCTTAACCTACTGAGCCACCCAGGTGCCCCTTTAAAGAAAGAACCGCTTTGTTGAGATAGAATTCACACACGTTACAGTTCCCTGGTTTAAAGTGCGCATTTCAATAGTTCCTAGTATATTCAGAGTTGTGCACCAATCACCACAACCAATGTTAGAACATTTGCATCTGTCTCAAAAGAAACCCCTATACATTAGCAGTCACTCTCCATCCATCCCCCCCCCCCCCCCCGCAACACATGGCAACCACTAATCTATTTTCTGTTTTTATGAATTTGTGTATCCTGGATATTTCAAAAATCATACAATATGTAGCCTTTCATGTCTGACCTCTGAGTATAACGTTTTCGTGCTTTGTGCTACAGCACGAATCACTGTTTCATTCCTTTTATCACTGAATGATATTCCATTATGTGAATACATGCCACGTTTTGTTTATCCATTCAGTAGTTGGTGGATATTTGGGTTGTTTCCACTTTGGCTGTTGTGAATGGTGCTGCTGTGAACATTCACGCACAAGATTCTGTGCGGACGTGTGTATTTTCTCTGGGGTAGCTACTTAACGAGTGTAATTGCTGGTCATGGTAACTGTTTGAGGGCGTGCAATGACTTTTCAACTGCCTTGATTTTCTAGTGCTTTCACAAGGGGTTAAAAGAAAAGCTTAATGGGTTATGGGTGTACCCATTACAAAAAAAACGAGGGAATGGAAGTGCAAGGATGTCTGCGTGTTGCATGTAGTACAGCCTGCCTAGTTTGATCCCAACTTAGTTTTTAAAAATTGTACATTCTTAGAGAGCAGTTTAAAATGCTGGTAAGGCACAGAAAACCATTTGGAAGATGAACCCCAAACTTGTGTTGGAAAGGGTAACTGTTAAAACCCTTAAAATTTCTTTTTCAGCCTAAATAGGCTACAACTTCTCAAACTGCATGCGCACCTCCAGCTTAAATCATGGGATATATTCTCTTCTAAAGAAATAGATGAAGTCCATTGTCACAGTTAGGGCAAACAGCCATCTGTCCAATTCTTGACCGAACCCTGAAAGGGAATAGCAGTGATTGGTTTATGTCATTTGAAAATGAGATTGTGAGGTTTGTTTTTTCTTTAAGCAAAAAGTAGTTCGTGGTCATTTGAAATAATTTGAAAAATAACAATGTTAACGTTAGATGTCAAAAACTGTCCTTTACCCTCATTTTTATTTCAATTTTTCGTGTTAGTAACAAAATTGATTATACTCTTAAGTTTTCAAAAAATATTACGTTGTGAACATTTCCAGAATGCTCTATTTAAATAGTTGCCTAAATTTTATCATATGAATGTACCATAATTCTATTTTTAGACCTTGTCTTCAGGTTTCCTCCTTTTTCATGTCTAGAGAGGGAATCACTGGATCAGAGGGTGTGCATTCTTTCAAACTTGATACAGATCCGTTTTCCAGAAAAGTTCCATGAATGTCCCATTTCTCCAATCACAGCTTGACACAGGGTCTTGTTTATTTATTTTATTTTTTAAGTTTATTTTTGAAAGAGAGAAAGAGCAGGGAAGGGGCAGAGAGAGAGGGAGACAATCGCAAGCAGGCTCCACACTGTCAGCACGGAGCCTGATGTGGGGCTCGAACTCACAGAATTATGAGATCATAACCTGGGCTGAAATCAAGAGTTGGACGCTTAACCAACTGTGCCACCCAGGTGCCCCAACAGAGTCTTGTTTATAAGGCTGAGTTTTGGTTTTTTGTTTTTTAACGTCCCCCCTCCCCCTCAAAAAGCAATTGGGTAAAAACAGAGTGTCCTCTTTGGTGTGTTCTGAAGGCATCTGAGAAGCAGATGTGTCTTGACATCTTGCTCTTTGACCTTTGTACTCTCTCCTGTTAGACTTGGACTTTGTTTCCTGAAATCAAGCCTCAGAATTCCTAATCCTGTGATAGGAGCCTAGTGTTATCTGAATACTCTGGGGAAGGGTGACTGGAAAGGGCTTAAGCAGCCTGTTGGCATCCAGTCCTGTCTCATTTTTGCTGGCCCACTCCAAAGACTGATGCCACAAGCGTGTCACAGACCCCAGTTTGAATCCTGGCCCTGCTGCCAGGATTTCAACCTGTCTCAGCCTCCTGCAAATTTCACGTGCCCATTTTTCAGTTTAGAGGAAAATGAGGCTGTGCCCTCTTGCGGGTAGCTACTACGCACTTGCTGACATTGCCCAGGGGGAAGAACAGAAGTGCGGAGAGGCAGCCAGGTCTGAGAGTAGAATGCCAGAGGGCCGCGAAGGTGTAGCAGCTGGCACTTCGGGATATCGTGCCGCCAGGTGCCTTCTAGACGTGCCCCCTCTCCCCCCAGCCTTGTTGTGTCTTCCGAATTGAACTATGAGTGGACATCATTTGGAGAAGGTGATTTCAAGTGAGGGTTGGATTTTTTGTTTGGGTTGGTTTTCCTTTTTTTTTTTTTTTTTTTTTTTTTAAGTGACGATGTTTTTATCTGATACTGAGATTAAAAGTGGTGGTAATGGGATTAGGGGAAGTTCAGCTCTGAGGGCATTCACTCTGTGGTGTTGGCTGCAGCGTTTGGGGAAATGATCCAGCCGGGAAAGGTAATGTGTGTTCTTGGGCCTAAAATGTAACTTTTCTATTTCATTAAAAATGGGTTATGTGAGTAAAGGCAGTGGCCAGGGTGCCAGAAGTCGCTGGTGGACTAAAATTTTTCTAGAGCATAAGCACAGCATCTCTCCCTACCTTCTTTGCCCCCTTTGGCCCTAATTTGAATTATGTTGACATCTGAGCTTGAAAAAAGGATTCTGGTCTCCAGGAAGGTTTGTGTCACAAGTTGGGATCTCCCTGGAAGAGAGGCAGGCAGCTGGATGGACCAGGCAAGTGGAGTTCTGGATGGAAAGCTACAGTCCTGCTACTTTGGGCCTTGTTGACCGCAAGAACTAGTTGATGTCAGTCACCCTTCCTGGGGACCATCAGGATCCAGTATCACATGGGGTGTTTTTTGTTTGTGTTAAACCCACCTGGAGAATATCTTTCAGAAATCAGCCAAATCTGAGCATTTGACTGCAAATTAAGGGTACTTGGATGAATATGTCATTTCTCTCTCTTTTTAAACTTTATTTCTTTTGAGAAAGAGAACACAAGCGGGGGAGGGGCAGAGAGAGAGAGAGAGAGAGAGAGGAGAGAGAGAATCCCAAGCAGGCTCCTCACTGTGAGTGCAGAGCCCCCGATGTGGGGCTCAATGTCAGGAACTGTGAGATCATGACCTGAGCCGAAACCCAAGTAGATGCTTAATTGACCTGGGCGCCCTTCCCCCCATTTTTTCCTTTTGAACTGTGACATAATTACAAAGATTTTTTATAGTTCATTCTAGGTATAGGCTATTCTGTGATCTTTTTCTTGGAGAAGTATTGGCCTGTTTTGCCTAATATAGGAAGTTCCAGGTCTTTGGGCTATGGAGAGCAGACTTGGTTGGAGCTGTGTCACTGGAGAGGAATAACTGGAGTCCACTGTCAGAGTTCAGTCCCAGCCCTGACCCCTTCTGGTTTTGACCTCAGGCAAGTTACCTAATGGTTCTAGACCTCAGTTTCCTTATTGGTAAAGTGGGGTCTGTATGCCTGAGCATTGGCAGGTAGACAGAAGGTGGGGGGTGGTTAACATCTGTATTGTATTTAGATTGAGTGGGGTCTGAAGGGAGTGCTTGCTTTGTTCTGCCTGAAGGGCTTTGAGAAAAGCTGTCCAGGCTCTACTTTGCATGTGGTCACCTTCCTTGTCTTGGTGTCCACTTAAGGCTGAAACTCCTTGTTTGTTCTTGTTGCTGTCAGGTCAAGAGGCACTGGCACACTGTGGAAGCAGTACCAGGGGAGAGGTGTTGGGCTTGGTATTATGCAATTTCCAGAAACAGGAATTAGTAATTCCCACATCCTCATGTGTGACTAATGTCCCCACTTGTCCTACCCCAGGCAATAACACATAACACACCTGTGGGCAAATTGGCCTTTGAGACTTTTTATTTTGTGTTCAAAGGGTGGGGGTGAGATAAATTTGGGGATTTTACATCTGAAACATTTTCATTGTTTTTTGAGGAAACATATTTGGTGGGAGCAGATTGTTACTGTGAGGAGTGAAACCGGAGAACTGAAGAACTGCAAGGAGGGTGGAACCTGCCAGTGGTGGGGGGGTGGGGGGGATGCGGGCGCGCGCACGTGCATGCCCAAGAACTGGGTGCAGGGGCACGCTGTACTCACATTGGACTAGTCATGTATCCTCTCAAGACTCAATTTTTCATATGTAAAATGGGATAACAGGTTTGGGCTCCAGAGAACTTTGACCAGAATCTAGATTTTAAGAGAAAGTCACTCGTTTTATATCTGTCTTTTTCAAACTGTGGGTAATGATGTGAACTGAAAAGGTTGCAATCATTGTTTAAGGGGGAAAAAAAAGAAATGTTGGAAAGTGTCTCACACATTCAAGAGGATTTTACAAAACCTTTTCCTTGATTTTATGTATTGTGATGTACATGATAAAATGTGTATGTTACTGTGGGTCATGTCAGAACAGTGTGAAATAATATTTTAGATAATATCCAATTGTAACTGTGGGTACCTTGATGGTATTTTTTTTTTTTTTTAACCTTTTTGCAGTTTGTTTCTTCATCACTTGTCCAAGGGTGACTACTGTATATGCTTTCCAGTAGCAGGTGAATTGCATTGATTTTTAGTTTCTTTTCTTCCTTGTACCACTGTTTGCTAAACGCTCTGTAGGGGGTGGAGCGGCTCTGAGAGTTGAGGAAGCATGTAGTGCTGAAGGTAGTCAGCAGACTGCAATCGGCAAAACAAGAAGTATATAGTGTTTTGTGTGTGTTGTTAAAATTCAACTGAGTAAATTTTAAAGATCTTAGTTGGCTTTATTCAATGATTCATTAATTGGGCGACATCTCATCCAGTAAATAGAAAGGCGCTCCAAAGAGCTGTATAAAATGAAAGGTTTTTATAAGTAGAAGGGGGTGGGATGAAGTTAGAAATGCAAAGAAACAGGTTGTTTTAGGCAGGGTCACCTTCCTTTAGGGGCTGGGGTCTGTTGGGCAGATGACCTCACTAGTGCTGGCCAGGTAATTCCAGATTGGTTAAAAATTCCACCTCTCACAGAAGTTGAAACCATGATTAGGTATTAAGTCTCAGTTTGGTGACTGTGGGGCTTAGCACAAGTGACTCCATTTAGGGCCTTTTGTCTCTTTAAGTGTGTAAGGCAAGCTACCTGTCCTTTATTCTCTGATACGTCGTCCCGATTTTTAAATTAAGAGGTCTCTCTCTCTCTCTCTCTCTCTCTCTCTCTCTCTCTCTCTGTTTTTTAAGGAAATAGTTGTATTGGTTAGGTCTTTCTGGTATAAGTAACAAACATAAAACTACTTAAAAGGGAAGTCTGTTGGGTGATGTGAACATAAGTCTGGAGTGGGTAGGGCTCAGGCACAGTCGAATCTAGGGGCTCAAACAGGGACATCAGAGCTTGTTACCTATTTCTAGTAGAGTGACCTCAAGGTCAAGATTGAATCTTCTCTTGTAATGCTGTCTGATGGCAGAAGACTCTGCCTTGGATCATTTCCCGTCATTGACCGTGTGCAGAATGGGAATGCCAAACAACCTTGTCTCACCCGTAGCACCTGTAGCCCATCTCTGCCCTCCATTTGCTCACCCCAAACAGTAGCTCCAGCAACATCTTGCTCATCATTATGAGGTATGCTAGATGAAATACTTTGGTTGAGCAAGACGTCTATCTTTTACGCTAGAAGTAGTGTGCTCCCTAACTACAAACAAGAAGTTTTGGATGGCTGAGAGGGAAGTTAATTTTCCATACGAAGTCAGGAAAAGGGTAAAGTGAAGATGGTATTAGGGATTATGTATTCTGAATCCTTTGTTAGAGGGTAAAATGAAAGCTAGGATTTATCTTACCAGGTCCTGGGTGCAGAGGGGCTGCTGTGGGGCTGAGAGAGGAGTCAAGCCAAGTCTCGAAGTCTCTTTTGGGTGGGTGAGATGATGTGGGTTCCCAGTGGTGATTGGAGCCAGTTTGGCAGAAAAATAGTCCTCAGGAAGCACAGGGGTGAGCTGGGCTTATACCCTCGAGGAAGCACAGGGCAAGACTTGGAAAAGAGACCAGGTAGATAAATTTCAGTAAGTGCTTCCATGAATGAAATTGTAGTGGAGAACATTTCAGTAGACTGGGTTCATCTTTCATCCATGCCTGTGAAAGCTACAGTTGTAATTTTGCCATTTGCTAAGCTGTTTCTGTACTTAAGTTCGTTCTTGTAAAGTCTGCTGCTTGACATTCCTCTAGCATTACAAAAAGCGGGCTCAGATTTCCATAATCAAAAACAAGTGTTAAGCATTGTTAGGGTCATCGTTTTCCTACAGTTCTTACTGTTGGATTTATGCAGTCCTTTAAGGAGCTCAGAAATAATTGAGGATCCAGTGGCCAAGGATGAGACCAGCCCTGCCTCTCACTAGAACTTCAATTCTTAGCTTGAGGGAAGGTCAGAGGTCATCTTGAGACTGTGTCAGATGCCGTGGGTCCTTTCTCCAGGAAAAATGCACATGCATGAACATTGAACCGTTGAGGGAGACAGTTTTCAGAACCCTAAAGTCCATCCGAGGAGTATGTACTAAAGTGAATTTCCTGGATTTTACTTTGAGAATGAAAAATTTATTATTACGTTAATTGAAAGGCTCTTGGTAGTTTTGAAGACTTTTGTTTTCGCACTAGCTTGCTTTCGCAGGCATTTATAAATTTATGACTTGGAAACAACGTGGAACGCCCATTTTGGTTTGTTCTTGTAAAATCTTCCAGAGGGTTTTATAGAGCTGTCAACCTGGAGTGTCAACAGTGATGCAAACTTCCTCGATACCCCTGTGCATCCCTCTTTTCCAGCTTGTTTTCTTTCCTGGGGATGAGGAATGTCAGAATGGGCCTATCTGGGTCTGCAGAAGAAGGGAGGTTTTTGTTCACTGAAGCTGCCACTGTTTGTAAAACTGTCTCCAGGATTTGGTGTTGGCCTGGAGCCTTTTGCTGCAGAAGGTAGCCCAGTGGGCCACTAGCCAGCCTGTCATTTGGTGGTGTTGGGTGTGGGTATACTTGGAATTATGGCTGTGGGTCCCTATTGTGGTTTAGTGTCTCCTTTCTGCTGTGGCACATTTGTTCATGCATACACCAGAACTACATGCTGAGGGATGGCAAGGGATCATTCTTCAGCATAATATGTTCATGCTTAGGAATATGAACATGCTACTCCAGGTGGTGTGCGTGATGCCACTCTGCTGTCTCCCCAAATTCCTGCATGGTGGAAGGAATAGGAAATATAGTACCTCATAAACTTGAATAATTCATACTTCTGTAATTGGGGCAGGGTTGTCAGAGGTTGCAAAAGAACTATTACTTCTAAGAATAGTGCATATTAAGACCTCCTTTGCTCCTTAATCTCTAAAGTTTGAAGATTAATCTTGTTATGTGTTGATGGATAGTTAAGCATTTACTGTTGGTGTTGGCTTTAATTAATCCCATTGCTCTGCTCACTTGTATTACAGTCTTATTGTACAGGCATGATTTTTGTTACTTGAGCAGTTTCCCCTTTCTATTCTGTAATTAAGAGAAACAAGATAGAGTACACAGAAGTTTTGTAAAAGATGGTGCTATCCATGTGTAGGTTGTTTTAATTTACAAGCTTCACTGAAAATTATTTGGCTCTCAAGTGCTTTCAGTTATTAAAAAAAACCTGCTAAGTAATAAAGTCGTGTATGTGTGTTCATTTGTTTTCCTTTTGACACTAGGAAACAATTGAGCTGACAGATTAGCTGTCTGGAAATAACACCACCTTTGTGTTCATCTATTTCAGAATCATAACACACATCTTTGTAATCCCAGGAATGCAGTTTTGAGTTACTAGTGTTGGAGCCCTCTTGAGTCGCAGCACATACAGCCTGTAGTTTAGTTTGCCCGTCCTCAGGGTCCTCTCCCAGGACATCTCTGGGCCTCTTTGCTGTGGGAACCCTGTGTGAACATCCTTCCCTTGTACGTGTGAAAGCTGAATGCCCACCCTGGCCTATGGCTCTTTCCGCTTGCCTTCCAGACCCCCACATTCCCTTTGTTTACCTTGAGGCAGTGCTTTTCTTTTATCCATGACCCTTTGTGAAAAGGTTCCCTGTGACGGGATAGAACTATCTTTTCTGAATGTATGTGGGTTTTTTGTTTTTTTGTTTTACCGCTTGCCTGTTCTGAAATGGTGAAGTCAAACACAAGTCAACTGGCTGTCTTTGTCAGCCTCAGTATATGGAGCTGCAATGTGGGTCTGTTTCCCACTATTTCCCCAGACTGGGAGCTTGAGCATACACGTTTATGAGCAGTCTGTTTTAGTGGGTATTTGAGTGGATACTATGGCCCAGGAGCTAGATTTCTAAGAAAAGCTCTATGTTTTCCTTAAGTCTTAAGAAAACAACTTTACTAATGGGGTACTGGTATCATCTTGGTTTTGTAAAAGGTAGCTGGAGCCCAGAGAGCTCAGTCACTTGAGCAGGAGTGCAAGGGCATGGAGCTGGTAAGTGGTACGCCTGGCTCTAGAGCCCACGTGTGCACACGTGCTCTCTCTCTCTCTTTCTCTCTCTCTCTCTCTCTCTCTCTCTTTGTTTTTAAGATTTAACTAATCTCTACACCCATCGTGAGGGTCGAATTTACAGCTCTGAGATCAAGAATTGTATACTCCACCATCTGAGCCAGCCAGGCACTCCCACATGCTCCTGACTTCGTTCTACAAGCTGTGGAAGGAGGGAATCGGCCACGTTCAGATGGTTGGAGTGGTAACTAACGTGCACAAGATAGATCATGGGAGTGCTCGTGAGAGGTACAGGCCAGCCACTCTGAGAAGAGAGTCCTTCCAGCTGTGAGCATAGAAAAGGAGCTGGCATTTAGGCTGGTCCATCTGTGAGACAACTGAGGCCTGGACAGAGATTTGGACTGTTCTGCAAGCAAGCACCTGCCCCTCGGAAGCACTCATGGAGGAGGGTCACGTCAGAGGAGGGTCATTACTCTGGCTGCAGACCTCTTTTTCATCTGGGTATCTGGTCATTAAATGCAGTGCCACCCTCCAGAGGAGTCTCATGAAGACATTCACATGAGTGGAATTAAACTTCACCTGCCTTGATTTGGTTTCACCTCCATTTTTTCCTTGTTACTCTAGTGAAAGTCTGTGAATTCAGACAAAGGAGTTGGGGGAGTCAGTAAGCTGGAGTAAACTTCATCTTTAGCCCATGTGCCCTGGGCTTGCTACATCAGGGTGTGAACTGGATGATCTGCTAGGATTATGGTGAGTCTCTATCTCAAGGTGCTGCTTATTGTAGGGTGCGATTGCGTTCCAGCTCATGGGTGTTTATTTCCCACTTAGGGACTGTTGTTTAAAGGGAATTTCCTGCCTGAAGCAAACAAGCCAAATTCTGCCAGGGTGTGTGTGGGACTTACTAGATAATGGGGCACTGTGCTATATCTTGTGTGTGCAGTGAGAATTCAGTGATGAATAAAAGTGTTTCCCATGTCTGTATGCTGAGTACAATTAAATCATAACTGGGGGCAGAGTGAGGCAAGTGTTTAAGGGGGTCCTCATATGTCCAGTGGCGGGCAGTGGCCCAGTGCTAGAAAGGTGGTAATTCATTTAATAAGAGTGCCCTGAAGAAACATCATTTTACTTTTAAAACCTTTTTTTGACTTTTTAAGATGACAAATGATTTCGTTGAGTAAGAGTTTGGCTCTGAGTACTGTGAGAAAACTCTAGTAAGAGAAAATGGTAGAAGTGGTTAAACAGACTTCATGCAAAACTGAAAACTAGACCAGTAAGCTAGTTGGAATATGATCAGAAGGTAATAGATCTATTGGAGCAAAATTCTCCTGCTGCTTTAAAACCCCACTGTATATATGTAGGCTGAAACCCAAACCCCGATCCTGTGGTACTCTGGGCCCTACCTAGCTTCTATGACAGACTGCTGTCCCATGTCTTTGTTTTTTCTAGGACCCCCCCCCCCATCTTTCAGGGTCCAGTTTTGATCTTATTTTACAGTGACCTGTCCCCCCCCCCCCCCCCCAAGCACAGTGTGGGGCATGAAGTACCCTGAGATCAATTCGCATGCTCTACTGACTGAGCCTGGCAGGTGCCCCATGACCTTACCCAAGTTTTAAAGCAGTGCTGTCCTGTGGAACTTTCTGCAGTAATGGAAAATCTTTAGTTTTTGAGTTACCCAGCATGGTAGGCACTACCCCACGTGGTGAATATGCCTGCTTTGACAGGTTTTAGAGAGGATAGGCTCATTTTAGTCTCTTGGTGCTTGTGGTTGACACTGCCTTGTAGGCAGGTGGATATGTAGTGCTGGAATGCAGGGGCACGTCTAGGCTAGAAGTGGGGCTTTAGGCATTGCCAGGAGGGTGGATGAGGTCTCCTGGAGCTATGTGGAGAGAGAACGGGGTGGGGGTGGGGGGCGGCTGGGCCCGCATTTAGAGTGAGAGGGCAGTCAGGAACAGAACCCTGATTTGTGGGGACGGACAAGCACCCTGCTCCCCTCCTACAGGAGGCTGGAAGCAGAGTCCCAGCAAAGTCCCAGGCTAGAGGAAGCTAATACGCCTGCATAGCCTAAGAACTCAGGTGGAGAATTAGCCTTCATCAGATCAGGGAAAGGGGTTTTCCTTTGAAAACTGTCCGCCATGGAGTGAACTCCAGTTACCTACGTAAGTATGGTATTCTCAATCTCTGCCCTTCTGTTTTTATAGCCTAGAAAATTCCCCACCCCTCCTTGGAATTTGCTTTATCTGGTATCTTTCATTTCATTCATTCCATACATCCCCATTTTGTGAGCAGAGCTTTTGGGGGAAGGGCTGGTGCATTTGGCCCATTATCTTTGGGTGTGGAGAATATGACCAAAGGTTCAAGCAGGGACTGAGGGCCGAGTTGTGCTTCTAGAAAGTGCCAGCGGTGGGTCTACCTGGAGTCATTCAACTGAATGAGGTGGATGAAGCCTGCCCACAGAGTTTGTGCTAGTGGGCTGCAGACCAGACCTGAAGGCCCATTGGGTTTCATTCTGTGATTACATTATGAAATGTGCAAAGCTAACATTAAATCATGGTATTTGCTTTTAGTGATACTATGATTAATAGTGTTAATTGAGCGCTTAGTTTCTCTTGCATCCCATTTGACGCTTACACCAGCCCTGTGAGGGTCTTCTCTCCAGAGTTGAAGAATCTGTGGTGAAGCCATCTGCTTTTTTTCCCCCTGTTCAAAAACATAAAACTTTACCATCTTAATATTTTTAAGTATACAGTAATGTTAAGTCTGTGCATGTTGTGTAGCAGATCTCTAGAACTTTTCCATCTTGCAAAATTGAAACTATGTCCATTTAACAACTCTCACTTCCCCCCCCCTCCCTCCAGCCCCTTGGCAACCGCATACTACTTTCTATTTCTAAGAGTTTGACTGTTTTAGATAGTTCACATTAAGTGGAATCGTGCAGTGTTTGTCTGTCACAAGCCTATTTCAATACTTAGCAAATGTCCTCCAGGTTCATCCATGTTGTCACATGTGAGAGGATTTACTTTTTTAAGGCAGAAAATACCCCACTGTACATAACCATATTTTCTCTATCCATTTATCTGTTGATGGACATTTGGATTGCTTCCCCTTCTTGGCTCTTGTGATTAGTGCTGCCATGAAATGAACATGGATGTGCAGGTAGCCACTTGTCTACTTTTTGAACACAATTTAGAACTTAAATAGGGAAGTCTGCTACGAAATTCCCTTGTCCTGTTTGCGTGCTGCAACTGATTTGGGATTGGAGGGTTTTTATTAGGCAGATGTGAAAAAGTGGGCACAAGGGTACAGGAAGGAGATGATTCAGCCGGTGGTCCCTTGTCCAGCTAGGTGTCTTTCACGGCAGCCTAGAAGAAAGTAGGGGCTGGTTACAAATGGATTGGACCCCACCCCTTTCTGGCTTTCCAGGGTCCTATCCTGTCAGTTAGCCACAATCTTGGCTTCTCAACCCAACCCACTCACATTTCCATGACAGGTAGCTTGACTTGTGTTCTCATTTCAGCCAGTGTAATACTGAAAAGGCTCACAGAATTCCTGTAACCTAACATTTCTCTGTGAGTTGCCTCAAAATGTGACCGAGGCAGCTTAATATTTGAACTCCTGTAAATGGGACGGCCCTTAATAACACACGATCAGATGTAGCAGAGGTGAGAGGTGTCTCCAGCATCAGTTTTGGCACTCTCCGCCTTTGCCTGCACTCAGTGTCCTGTGACTTATGCCTGGACATCTTGGATTGCTTCATACACCCTCCTGCCCAGTGCAAGAAGCACCAAATGCTGTCCTTGGAAGCAAGCACAGAGCTCAAGGATAAATAGACTAGACAGCTTGCTCCCTCAAAAGGAAGCAACTTAGATTTTGACTTTTCCTTTTTCAGAAAATCTGGTCATATCCTTGTAAATGGGACCACCCATTCACGAACATCTCAATTTCTACTTTTTGGTTCTTTTTTATTATAATTTTTTTTAATGTTTGTTTCTTTTTGAGACAGAGGGAGACAGAACGTGAGTGGGGGAGGGGCATAGAGAGAGGGAGACACAGAATCTGAAACAGGCTCCAGGCTCTGAGCTGTTAGCACAGAGCCCGATGCGGAGCTCGAACCCACGAACTGTGAGATCATGACCTGAGCCGAAGTTGGATGCTTAACGGACTGAGCCACCCAGGTGCCCCTCTACTTTTTGGTTCTTAACAAATCATGAACTACTATGAACTTCCACATGCAAGTTTTTGTGTAGACAATGTTTTTCTTTCCTTTGTTTATATAGCTAGGGGCAAAACTTCCTCCTTACATGGTAACTATGTTTAACCTTTCCAGAAACTGCTGGACTGCTTTCCAAAGTTGCTACCCCATTTTACATTCCTGTCAGCAGTGCATAAAGGTTCCAGTTTCCCCACATCCTTGCCAGCACGTGTTATCTTTCTGATTGTAACACAAATTCCTTTTAAGCCTAGCAGAATTTAAGTAGTTTTTTTTTTTTTTAATTTTTTTTTCAACGTTTTTTATTTATTTTGGGGACAGAGAGAGACAGAGCATGAACGGGGGAGGGGCAGAGAGAGAGGGAAACACAGAATCGGAAACAGGCTCCAGGCTCTGAGCCATCAGCCCAGAGCCTGACGCGGGGCTCGAACTCCCGGACCGCGAGATCGTGACCTGGCTGAAGTCGGACGCTTAACCGACTGCGCCACCCAGGCGCCCCAGAATTTAAGTAGTTTTAGTTTTGACTTCTTACTCTCTCCCTTTTGAGCAGCAGTTGCAAGATACGGGGTTGTGTTCTCAGTGTTCTTGGAGAATACGTCTGCCCAAATGAGTCTTGTCATGTGATGTGCCAGTTACAAGACACTGGGTGCAGATCTGGATGCACAGTATTGTCAAGAGGTTGGGTTTTAAGTCGTTATCGCGGGTCCTGTTTCTGTGAACTTTTGTCCTAGTGGTGCATTAATTGATCTTTTTAGGTAGTACAGTGTTGAGGTCTTTGGGTGAGGGTTCCAATCCACTTTCTTCCTTCTGGTTTTTTACTCACAGGGATGCATGTGTACCTGAGGCTATAGTTATTTCAGAACCCATCTTACTCTCTATGCTTGTTGCTGAAACAGCTTCTGGTCCAGGACAGAGGATGAGAACTAGATTCATCAAGGATCTTATGCAGACTGTGCCTCCCAAGATTTGAAACCAGCCATAACTCTGAAGTCCATGTTTTTTTACTGCTAAAACTGCCATTGGCATTCTCTTGTCCTGGGACAAGAATGAGCTAGTCACTCAGTGTTTTGTCTCCTGTTGAGCTGACCTTTTTACCTCTGGTGTGTTCTACACTGGCCATTAGAGCATGCTGAAAAAGGAGTGAACCACCTGAGGAGGTAAACAGATGAACTGTGACTAGTGGTATTGAAGCTGAACATGGACACTCACTGGCATTTGGAGGAATGGGCAGTGATCTGGGATGGGCTCCTTAACCTCTGAGGCTGTTTCCTATCAGTAAAACGGGATAACAAAAGCACCCCACCTACCTGAAGGTTGTGAAGATCCTGTCTTGGATCAAGTAGCTCTGAGTGTTAGTAACAAACTCCTGCTGTCAGGCACAGCAGAGGGGAGCTCCTCTGATTGCACGGAAGATGCCGTGGATTCGGTCATACGGGGTTAAAGGTGAAGTGGTTTGCAGTTCACATTTGAGTGATTCTAATTTCTGCCTTCCAGCTTGAGGATCCTTAGGGTGACCAGCTCAGTCGTCTGTGCTTCCTTCCCTACCTCATTTTCTTGCCATCCTGAAGTTTACTTGTCTCGGTTGCATATAACTCTCAACGATATGTTGCTTGGTCGTACTGTTTTTCATCCTTATTACCAGCGCAGCACATTATTTGCAGACTTTGCCACTTCCTCACTTAAGTTCATCCATGTCATGGTAGCTGTAGCTCATTCATTTTCACCAAAGTGTGAATGTATCACAATTGATTCATTCTCATGTTGGTGGACATTTGGGTCCTTAGATTGATTATTTATTTTAAGGTTTTATTTTTTAAGCATTCTGTACACCCATCGTGGAACTCGAACTCACAACCCTGAGATCAGGAGTTGCATGCTCCACCGACTGAGCCAGCCAGGTGCCCCCTTTAGATTTATTTTTATTGGAGAGGTAGGGAGGGTGGAATAGGTATCACAACATTGTTGGCTGTGAACATTCTGCTTGCATACGTGCATCCGAGGCGTGTGTACAAGTGTCCCAGTAGGTGTTTGGGAGTGGAATTACTGGGTAATTGGGGATGTCTTAATACCAAATTATTCTCAGAAACAGTCCCATCAGTTTACCTGCCCACATCCCAGAATGTTGGACCACATTTTCACAAATGTTGGTATTAATGTACTTGTATTTTACCAATCTTGGCGGACATAAAGTGTCATTGTGGCTTCAGTTGTCAGGGAAGTGGAGATGAGTGAGGCTGAGCATCTTCTTGGGTTTATTCATTGTCCTTGTTGAAATGCCTGTTTCTGACTTCTGCTCGTTTTCCTTTAGTTTATCTTTTTTAATTGATTTGCAGAAGTTGTTTATAGAGCGTGCATACCAGATCTTTGTGGATAATACATTTTGCAAATATTTTTCCCTAGTGTGATGTCTCCCCACCTCCAGAGTGTCTTTTGATCAACAGGAGATGTTAATATTCATGTAGGTGAATTTATGAATCTTTATTTTACAGTTGGTGGGAAGAGCATTACCTGAAGTCAAGTAATCTATTTTTTTAACATTCTGTGGATTTTTTTCTCTTTTCTTTTTCTTTTTTTATTTAAATTCAGGTTAACATGCAGTGTAGTCTTGGCTTCAGGAGTAGAACCCAGTGATTCATCTCTTACGTATGACACTCAGTGCTCATTCCAAAAAGTGTCCTCCTTAATGCTCATCACCCATTTAACCCATCCCCCATCCACCTCCTCTCCAGCAACCTTCAGTTTGTTCTCTGTATCTGAGTGTCTTATGGTTTGCCTCCCTCTGTTTTTATCTTATTTTTCCTTCCCTTCCCTGTGTTCATCTGTTGTGTTTCTTAAACTCCACATGTGAGTGAAATCATAAGATTGCTGTCTTTCTCTATTTCACTTAGCATAATACCCTCTAGTTCCATCCACCTTGGAACTGGCAAGATTTCATTCCTTTTTGTTGCTGAGTAATACTCCGTTATACATGTATATACCATATCTATATATATATATCTATATAGATATATATAGATATATATATACACACACACACATATACACACACACACACTGTATAGCGTGTATGTGTGTGTATATGTATATATATATATATCTGTGTGTGTATATGTGTGTGTATATGTATATATACATATACACATATATATACATATATATATATATGTATATAATTATGGAAAGAGCCCAAATGTCCAGCAACTGATGAATGGATAAAGAAGATGTGGGATGCGTATGTGTATGGGGGGTATACTTCTGTATCCATTCATCAGTCAATAAACATTTGGGCTCTTTCCATAATTGGGCTATTGTTGATAGTGCTGCTATAAACACTGTGGTGCATGTGCCCCTTCGAATCCACATTTTTGTATCCTTTGGATAAATACCGAGTAGTGCAATTGCTGGGTCACAGGGTAGTTCTTTTTTTGAACTTTTTTGAAGAACCTCCATACTGTTGCTTGCATTCCCGCCAACAGTACAAAAGGGTTTCCCCTTTCTCCACATCCTCGCCAACATCTGTTGTTGTTTTCTAAAAGTTGTGAGGTTTTGCCTTTCAAATATATGCCCTTAGTTCATCAGGAAATGATTTTGGGGTACGGGGTGAAGAGTCGCGCAGGCTTCATGACCTCAGTTGAATGACTGATGGCTAGCATCAGCATCCCTGGCTGTGAAACTGAGATCTTAGTCCCTACCTGTGCAAGGTTCTCATGGAGTGTGGAATACAGCAATCTAGCAGCACACTGAGCCTGAGCCTCAGTGAGCATTCAGTAATTGCTCCTTGGTCTGAGTCCAATTGCTTTCCCTAAGCATGTGGACACTCAGGGAAAGTTGGCGCTTAACTGGGAAAGTTGTTGCTTATACATTGCCTGCCAACCACTACAGGCATCGTGGCCAGGCTGGGTTTGGCTGCTCAACGAATCCTCTGGCAAAGGCACTGGTTAGCTTGGAAAATGTTCAGCTGCATGCAAAGCTTGCCTGATTCAGGCAGGTGCTCAGTCAGTACCAGAGCTAATTGGTGTGCCATCCGATGCATTCTAGAAGTGACTCTTTCCTAGGTCCCTAGTGCAGTAACGAGCCTGGGTCGAAGATACTTTCCTAACCAGGAGCTTCAGGCCTTGAATGGAGCTTGTTTCCTGATGCTGACATTGAGTACGTGTCAGACATGGATATATCTTCGTATGCTCTGGGAGGTCCGGTTTCAGAGTGAGGGCTTTGGGACACCCAAGGGCATTGAGCCAACCCTTGCTCATGGAGTTGGTTGTGGTAGATGGTGTCCTCTCTGTGAGCCTTTTCCAGTTAGGCTCTCCCAGTGTTCTTTGCTGGCATTTTGACCAGGGGCTTTGTCATACACCTTTTACAGAGGGGACCACTGAGCTGGGAGTGTATTAATAAGTCATCAATAATAAGCCATGAAATGTTTCTTGATTCCTCTCAACCCTGTAGTGTCCACACATTACTGGAAATAATCTCAGCATTAAACAGCTGGGGTGTGGTTTGTGAGCTTTGGCGTTTCTTCCTGATGGGTAGCAGTGGCTGTCCCATCACTGTTAAAGGTGACAGGAGGGTCTACACACATCCCATCAATACTAGAACACAGAATGTAGGGAGAATATTGTTTGTGGGTAGCCCTGTGAGCTTGTACACACCAAAATAGGTGTTATGATGCAGGGTGACCTTTTCCCTACTTGTGGCCTTGTTGTATCTTACTGGAATGACAGTGAAATGTTTTAATCAGAAGACCTCCTTCCACACGCAGAATTGTCCTGATGCTTGTTCCCTCTGACCTGGAAGGTGTTCTACTGTTGGCCAGGAGGGAATTGTTTGCTTCTCTGGCACTTGGCTGTCTAGGAGCCTTCCCCACCCCAGCGCAAATATCTTCACTAGCTTGGAGACTCAATCAAAACTTTAAAATTGGGCCAAGGCCCTCTAGGAAGCATTTAGTTTGAAAAATTGTTCTACACGGTAGCTTTGCTGTATCACGATAAGTTACTTTTCCCAGAAGATTAATAAACTGTACTTTAATCACTCTGGAAAAGCTGAGTATCAGTGTTCCCCCTGCTCTGAGTTAGTAGTAATCTTCTTCCTCAGTTGATATGAGTGCAGGAAGTGCTCTGGTCGTAGAGCCCACAAGGATTTTTTTTATGACTCCTTGAAGATTGTTAGTCTTGCTGCTTTGCTGTGTTAAGTGCAAACCGCAAGTCACAGAACCCATTGTTTACCTTCATCTAGAGTTTTCCTTTCAGAAAAGCACTTTTTAACACTTACTGTTCACCAATATTCCAGTAGCTCCCATCATGTAGGAGCTCCCAGTCTACACAGGTGGATTTCTGTTCCAGAAAATAGAATATTTGGTTTCCCTCCCCTAATTACTGTGACTGAACAACATTGAGCGCTTGCTAATCCTTGGCACAGCCCCGAGGGTAGGCCCTGTGAACCGATGTTTCACAGATGAGGAGTCAGGAGCCTAACGATGATGTCTGCCTCCCAGCTCAGCTCTAGAGCATGGGGTTCAGACCAAGCTGTTTGGGTTTTTGTTCTGCACTTGCAGGTCTGTGTCTGCCCTCGCAAAGCAGCACGTCTGAAGTGGGTGGGGCCCTGTCGTGGTTTATTTGTTCATTTTCTTAAGTTTGTATGCTATAAAACTCACTCTGACAAATGCACTACCACAATCAGAAACAGAATATTTCCAGCAGCCCCCCAAATTCTCTTTGTAGTCAGCTCCTCCTCCCACTCCCAGCTCCATACATGGGGTTTTATTTTTTTTAATATATAAAATTTTTTTTTAAGTTTATTTATTTTGAGACAGAGAGAGAGAGAGCACGGGGGAGGGGCAGAAAGAGGAGGAGAGAGCGAATCTCAAGCAGGCTCCGCACAGGCAGAGCCTGATGTCGGGCTCAAACTCAACAAAATGCGAAATCATGACCTGAGCTGAAATCAAGAGTCAGACACTTAACCAGCTGAGCCACCCAGGTGCCCCTGATTTTTATTTTTATTTTTTTTTATGTTTATTTTTGAGAGAGTGTGTGCACGCATGAGTGGGGGAGAGGCAGAGAGAGAGGGAGACACAGAATTCCAAGCAGGCTCCAGGCTCTGAGCTGTCAGCACAGAGCCCGACGCGGGGCTCGAACCCACCGACTGCGAGATCATGACCTGAGCCGAAGTCCGACGCCCAACCGACTGAGCCACCCAGGCGCCCCATTGGTCGGATGAACTTTTATTCATCCCAGGATAGGGCCTGGGACATCCAGGTTTGGCCAATCCCAGCTTAAAAAGCAGTTTATTTTGGGGACTCCCTGAAATAGATGCCGTAACCTCAGTAAGAATTCCCAATGTGGACAGATGTAGAGAAGCAACGGAAGAGGGACACGTTTCCAGAGCTCCTTTGGTGGCCCCGCATGAATGCATTCTGTGGCATGCCACCAGTGCCCCCCCTACCCCAAGTAAGGCTGCAGCAACAGGCTGACACAGGCACCACTCAGGAGCAGGGCCCAACATTCTGGTGCTATCTGTCCTTACGAGAAAATGGCCACCCACTTCCCCACCTCATCCTACCAAAGAGCATAAGCAAAAAATGACTTAATTGCTGCTCTGCAAAGAGCTTGTAAAGTGGTAGCTCTCATCTCCGCAAAGAGAACTGCTTGAGGAGCTTGTTTTAGAAACCCATGTGTGGGGGCACCTGGGTGACTCAGTTAAGCATCCAACTTGGGCTCAGGCCATGATCTCATGGAACCATGAGAAAAAGAGGAGAGCCTTTTCAGAATGCGGGCCGGGGAGGGACACTCTGCCCGTTTATGCGTAATGCTCACCTTCTAATAAAATGCTGGGACCTTCTGTAAGACAGGCACATGGGTTGCAAGTAAGCAGTGTCAGGCTAGAGCCTTGGGTATTCGTGTAGGCAGCTGTGGTAGCTGAGCTTGTTTGCTCCTCAGATATCTGTGTCTGCTAGTGTTTGTTATGCCCTGTGACCAAGGAACAGCTCTGTGCCAGCAGAAGAGGGCTGCTGTTGCAGTGCTCTGGGCACGACCCATAAAGGTGACATCAAGGGGCGCCTGGGTGGCTCAGTCGGTTAAGCGTCCGACTTCGGCTCAGGTCATGATCTCACGGTTCGTGAGTTTGAGCCCCGCGTTGGGCTCTGGGCTGATGGCTCAGAGCCTGGAGCCTGCTTCCGGTTCTGTGTCTCCCTCTCTCTCTGCCCCTCCCCAGTTCATGCTCTCTCTCTCTCTGTCTCAAAAGTAAATAAACGTTAAAAAAAAAAAAAAAAAAAAAAAAGGTGAAATCAAGACATGCCACCAGTTACCCAAGTGCTGGAACCCTAGGACTTCAGCCTGAACTGCTTAGGGATCTCTTAGCAGCATGAGACCTATTTTCTTTGTTAAGGCCTCTGGTGGGGTTGGATTGTATATTTAACTAGGGATGAATGATTTGGCGTACTTTCTGTTAAGCCGATTTTCTGGTTGTAGGGAGCAGATTGTTGCAATTTTGGTTTAGTTCACAAGTGTTAGGGAAGCTGTATAGAAGTGCATTTTCATCCCTTTTTCTGGGGGTGAGGAGTGGGGAGAGAAGTGATGTGACCGCAAGCTTTTACATGAAGAATGCCAGAAAAGCATTCTGTCGTTCTTTTCTTGACAGCCATTGGAGTTAACCACAGTCTTATTATAGACTTAGCTAAGGTTCAGGCAAAAACAAACCAAATATTCCAGCAGTGCTTACAGGGAGTATTTGTTTGCGGACTTCTGCCCATGCCCCATGTTTGTGTGTTTTGCAGAGCCCACCGAGAAACCAGTGCTTAATAATGGAATCTGAATTGGGTCGTGAATGTATGGGCCTGCCTGACGTACCTGTGCCCTGTTGCGTAGAGGAGCCTTCACCACAGTTGTTGGCTGCTGAGTAACCAAGTGTCTGGCCACCTGTCCTGTTGTGGTTCACAGTGGTTATCCCAGCTGGCGACACTGGTTGTAACAGAGCTTCCTGTTATGCTTCACCTTCATCTTAATGATGAGATTGCAGAAATGACTGATTAGGATTGGGGACGCGGGGACATGCAGACAGCACCCCTTTCCTCCCTGCCACTGGTCCCTTGGGAGTCTAAGGTGTTTGAGCTAGGCCTTTCTATTCTGTTACCATTTTCCATCTTCGCTTTCCAACTGAAACTGTTGCTTTCTGCCTCTTACATCATCCCCTGTGATGAGGGTAAGCCTCAGATAGAGGAAATGAGAACACTCCTAGTTGGAGCCCATATCTGTATTCCCTTTGTCAGCAGGTGGAGCATTTCCTGCTAAACCTGAGCCACGTGCAAAGGCAGAGATCAAAAAGCAGATGAAATGTCAACATGCTTTGAAAGAGATCTACTGACTGTACAAATAGAAAGTTTCTTAGATTTGTCCTGTACACAAAACAAAGGAAGGTGTGGGAGTGTGTCGGGTTTTGATGAATAAAAAAGTTAAAGCCCCCCGTAAGGCTGTTTACAAACTTCGTGAAGGCATAGTTGAGGGGCTCTAAATGCTTCTGTGTTTTGTTTGAACATGACGATGCGGGAGTAATATATTCCCCCTGATGTATGCTTAGCAGCAGAAAAGGGAAGTGCCCTCCATAGATTTAGAACTGCCTGAGGAGCAACTTGAGAAGTCCTCATAGCTTGTGCAGCCTGGTTACAGGAGGGTGGCAGGTTTTCCTGCTCTTTCTGACATTAGAAAGTGCCATAGCTGGTTGCCATTCTGTGGTCTTTTGTCAAGGTTATGAGAACGTAACCAAGGGCTGTTACTGTTTTAAATCTTGCCATTACCTATTTGTGTGTGGCAGGGGAAGGAGCTAGTTTTTATTATTATCATTATTATTATTATTATTATTTTATCATTTTCTAGAAGCTGTACCAACTGCTTATTTCTTTAGTCCTTGCAAAAACAGAAGGTAGATATTTTAAAAATCCTAAAAGAAGGGCCTTGGTGACATACCACCCCAGTGTCCTATGGATGGGGTCTAAACCAAGGCCTTGCTGGATCTAAAGTATGTGTTTCATGGGGTGAAGGGGGAGTGTCCCCACCATCAAAGACCACACTCCCCATGAGAGGCAAAAGGGGTTATGTGCTTAGAGAATCCAAGAGAAATGGATTGTTGTTTAGAGAAGACTCTGTCAATACACCTCCTTTGTTAAGTGGATTTTCAGAGAATTTGAGAATAAGTTAGTCTTGCTTTAGTCCCTTGGATTTTCATATCTTAAATTTAAAGCTTGAGGTTGGGCAGAGGGCTGCTTCAGGAGCCAGAGCTCAGTGCAGTTGAGAGGTCAGGAGACTGAATCTGAGTGCCCCCTCCTATGCCGAGTCCCTGGACTCCCTATTCACTTTAGCAGCCATGATATACTCTGCATTACTGCTGTCTAAAGACACACTGGCACATCTACAGGCTTCCTGCCCTCTTTCTGGGGAAAAGGGGTCTCTGTCCTAGGCTTTGGGCTTGGTGTTCCTGGCATTTGTTACTGGTTTCTGGTTTTTGTTTTTTAATGTTTATTTTTGAGAGAGAGGGAGAGAGAGAGAGAGAGAGAGCGCGCGCGCACGCGAGCTGGGGGGGGAGCAGAGAGAGGGAGACCCAGAATCCGAAGCAGGCTCCAGGCTCTGAGCTGTCAGCACAGAGCCCGACGAGGGGCTTGAACCCACGAACTGTGAGATCATGATCTGAGCCGAAGTTGGACGCTTAACCAACTGAGCCACCCAGGCACCCCAGTTTCTGGTTTTCTTTAAACATTTATTGGGATCTTTCAACCTCACAGGTGCTGATTTGATGCTATTCATAGCGATATGAACTTTGAAGGAGAGGAACAGACATAATCCTAGTTTGTTGGATGCCATGGTTGCTTATAATTTCAAATTCCAATTTTTCATTGCTGGTGTATAGGAAAGTTACCTTTTGTGTATTAACCTTGTATCCTGCATCCTTGCTGTAATTGCTTTATAGTTCCAGGGAGTTTTGAGTCTTTGGGATTTTCTACATAGGCAGTCCTGTCCTGTGCAAATAAAATTAGTTTTATTCCTTCCTTTCTAGTCTGTATCCCTTTCAGTTCCTTTTCGTTTTTCTTTTTCTATTTTTAGAGGGAGAGGCAGAGAGAACGAGTGGGGGAGGGGGGAAGAGAGACTACCTTAAGCAGACACCACACTCAGCATGGAGCCCAACACGGGGTTTGATGCCATGACCCTGGGATCATGACCTGAGCCTAAGTAAAGAGTTGGGCACTTAACCTACTGAGCTACCGAGGTGCCCCTTCATTTCCTTTTCTTAATGCATTAGGACTTCTAGGACAAAGTTGAAAAGGAGTGGTAAGAAAGGACACTCTTGCCTTGGTCCAGATCTTAGGGGAAAAGCATCGAGTTTTCTCAGCATTCAGTAGATTCTGTGATTGTGATGAGACCAAATCTGGCCACGGGAATCCTTGAGAAGACCACTTAAGGCAGACTTGGGTTGGGAAGGGGTAAAGACTCAGGGAAGGCTTCTTGAAGGAGAAGGGTTTGCCAGGATGGGGTGCTGTGAAGGGCAGGGTATTCCAGACAGGGAGGGCCTACTATATCTCTAAGTAATCAGGAGTGTCTGAATGGTACACATGCAAGCAACAGTGAGGATATCTGTGTGAGAGAAGGGGAACCTGATGAGAATCCTTGAGTGCCCTGGTGCCCTGAGGTGCTGGGGACACGTTTTGCATAGATACCAGACCATAGCATTTGCGTGCTGCAAGAGGAGTTCAGATATGGCATAGCTTCCTTTAGCAAGCTGGTTGTCTGGGGTGGGTGGGCTCTACCAAGGTTCCGCTCCAACTGTATCACCTGTTCCTTGGGCCAGTGTCCCCCTTCATGTTCCCTGTAATCAGTCGGTGGCTGACGTGGAGAGTCAACACAGCACAAGTAGTGTTATGGTGTGGAGTGTTGAGGCAGCTAGGGAAATAATCATAGCTAAAGAACAGTTTTTTCTCTTCCCTTTTTTGAAGGCAGACATGTTCATTCTTTGTTCTCGGAATGGCCTTCTGGGGTCTAGGATAGCCTACCCCACACCATTCATTATCCTTGACTGCCATGTCGTTTTACCACACAGGGCCCCAAACTCCAGGCCTCGCCCTACACTGACTCTCTATATCCTAGGAATTTTGGATGTCAGCCAGGCCCTAGAGCCCCAGGCTCCGAGGAGATCAGCAATTCTGTTCATTTTGGATTAGCCCTGGCACCCAGCCATCATTTACAACATTCTTCCCTGGGAACCCAGCAGAGAAAAGTCCCAGGAACTGGCCTGATGTACCTTTGCATCATGAGCTTGCCCTGGGTTGCTGGTTGCCCATGGTATGTTGAGAAGACTTTCCTACAAGCACAGTGGGAAAGGGGAAATTTCCACACCCAGAATATAACCTCTTGGTTGTATTCAGTGCTGGCGACAGAATCCTATCCCACCATTCCTCTTTCCATCCCTTGGCTTCTTGACTGAAGAGGAAATGAACGAACCCCAGAAATCTCTACATGAGGGTGTGTTGCATCTAAGCTAGTGGAGATCACAGTGGAGTGTCTGGTGCCTGTCCTCTAAATGGGTACATAGAGGTCAGGGTGTCTCCTCCACTGTGAACTGCATATCCAGACCATTATCAGTTACAGCTGCAGAAATGCACGCGAAGGAGAACATTCCTCTTTGGTGTTTTCATTTATGTTTTACTCAACACAGAAATGTTTAGCTTTAGATTATGAGAAAATTGCTGTGAATTACATTTGTGAAAACTCACAGACTCCTGGTATGTCCTGACGTGGTGCCCCATTTCTTGATTGTTCTGGATTGTGCAGTGGTTCACAATCTTGGCTTGGATTTTAGAATCACCTGGGGAGCTTTTGCAAATCCTAATACTTGGCCCCCACCCAGCATCCCTTTCGTTGGAATCTCTGTGGGAAGGGGCCCAGGAATCAATATTTCTTACGGTTTCCTGAAAGCTGCCAACTGTACACTTCTGTAAACTGCTGTTGGAACCTGATTTCACCCTGGGCAGGTGTTGAATGTAGAGCATACAGAAGCTTCACGGCGTCATGAGGAAAGACGTACATTGGGCAAGTTGTAGGCTTTTTTGGGAATGCTTGGCTAAAGGTTTTTATTTACTTCCTTTGCTATCTTCATTGCCGAGCACCACCACCTTAGTCTGAGGAATGGTGGTCTGGTTTATTAAATTAAGATCCAGTTGACTGTTTTGGCTACATTTGAGCCCTGCTGAAATCGGGGAATTGGGGTGTTGACTTAAGTCCTGAAGCTATTTCTGCTAGTCATTTGAGATGGAAAACCTTCTGAAATCAATTACCGGAATCTTTGCCCTCGGGTAAACAGGCGTGTGCCTTTAGCAATGTTCTTAATAGCACTAGTGACAAAACCCAAAAGGTAGAAGCAACCCAAATGTCAGCTGACAGACGAATTGATAAAGTATGACACAGCCATATAATGGGATATTACTCACTTGAGAAAGGAAGGAAATTCTGGTACAGGCTACAACATGGATGAACCTTGAAGACATCATGCTGAGTGAAGTAAATCAGATACATAGGGCAAGTGCTGTATGATCCTGCTTGCATGAGATAACTACCTTATGAAATAGTCAAATTCCTAGAGACAGAAAAGGGAATAGTGGGAGCCAGGGATGGGGGAGGAAGTGGGCTGGGAGTTACTGTTTAGTGGGCAGAGGTTTGGTTTGGGAAGGTGGAGAAGTTCTGAAGGATGGTGGTGATGCCTGCACAGTGGTGAGAATGTACTTATTAATGCCACTGAATTTTACACTTAAAAAATGGTTAAAATGGTAAACTTTATGTTGTGTATATTTTACAACAATAAAAACTTTTTTTTTGATGAGTGTGTCCTGCCTCTTCTGGGTAGATAGCTGGGGCCCCCTCGCTGAATTTTGGTCGTGTTCACCACAGAATAATGGGTGGTACCTGCACAGGTTGCCTGAGGCTGTTGTCCCCTGCTGTGGCAGTTAAATTGTTGGCTGTTTTTTCTTCTGGTAAAACGGCACAGTTGTCTCCTTGCTTGCTATCAAATTGCCAGCTGTTGCTTCCTCCTCCTGTGCCTTCAACTGCTCCACTCCCCTTTCAGTGGGCTGCTTCTAATCTGCTGTTCTGGGAACAGAGATAAGCCTGCCTTCCTGGTGGTGTGGGGCTTTGTGGTGGCCCTACCCAGTGCCACCCTCCCAGGACTTCCAAGGCCAGGAACCCCTCATCAGCCGCTCTGGTGGAACTAAACTGTTGAGTTTTAGGTTTATTTTGTGGCTTCAGTTTTTACATTGGTAGCCAAGGTTTAGCTAATCTTGTTTTGAGTTTGTTACTCATTGATTTTTCTGTCTGGGTGTCACCATTTTGAGTGGTGCTTCCATTGGCCCCCTTGAGCTGTTGGCTTCAACTGCAGGTGCCTGTTGTGAGGACGCCTGGGTGCGTGCTCGGTGTGGCAGTCTGACAGGAGCCAGCCTCTCCCTGGGCACTGGCTTCCAAGACGAGGTGCCCATCCTTCTGCCTGCCTGGTGCTGAGCAGAGAGCTCCTCTCCTTCCTGTGCCGGAATCTGCTTGGGCCTGAAATTGTGAAACCCAGGACTTAGGATGCTTTCAGTTTGGGAAACATCTGTAGATGTTTTGTCCTGTGCTCACAGTGCCTTATTTATTTTTTTAATTTTTTTTAGCGTTTATTTATTTTTGAGACCGAGACAGAGCATGAACAGGGGAGCGTCAGAGAGAGGGAGACCCAGAATCTGAAACTGGCTCCAGGCTCTGAGCTGTCAGCACAGAGCCCGACACGGGGCTCAAACTCACGGACCGCGAGATCATGACCTGGGCCGAAGTTGGCCACTTAACCGACTGAGCCACCCAGGCGCCCCTCACAGTGCCTTATTAAGGCAGACCACTTTCTTCACAGTCCATCGTGTAATCCAAGTAATGCCGGGGGCTCCGGGGCCAGGGTTTCCAGCAGCAAAGAGGAATCCTTGGGGTGTAGATGAGTCCCCAGAGTCCGAGTTGAAGGGTGGGGGTCATGACGGCATCTCCCCAGAGGATTGTGACCTGAAGCTCTTTTGCCTTTGGCACATGGGCGCTGTGGCGCTCCTGAGAATTGCGGGACAGAGAGACCACTGGGCAGGGCAGTGGAGTCTAGCGGCTTCTTGTCATAACTGGAGGACTCTCTTTGGCCTGCTTTCCTAAAGTAAAGGTGGAGCATGTTTGTGGAATGAAAAAGGCTTTGATCAGTTGAATAGCCGTCCTTCAGCTTACAACTGTGGCATTTATTTGTTTAGGGAATCATATAGTGACTGCCCGCAAAACAGCTGGTGTGCTGAGGAATTTGCATCTTCCTGGCTGCAGCCTGCCTGAGGGGTACAGTCTGAGGACCGCTGAACTGACACTTGACTCTGGAACAGAATGTGGCTGTCTATACTGGTTATAATCAGTGTCTGCACTGAAAGTAAAGTTGTGGTGCAGAACGGGCTTATAATGAGCTGTGTTGTCTTGTGTGTAAATTATTGAAGGTGAATATATTCAGTCCTTTTTTATTGTCTTTAAAGGTGATCGTGTAAAGATGCTGTCTGAGTGGAAGCTGCAGTTTGAAGTAAGCCACAAGCCCCTGTGTACAGAGCAGATACATGTATCTGGGAAACAGGCTTTAGAGTAATTTACACATGAAAGATGTGTCAGTGGAGAAAGCTTGTTTTCTGCATGGACTGTTATCCCATTTAGTGCATAATACAGAGGAAATGAGAAGAGGTCAGGAACCACAGAGCCTCACTTGTGAAAGTCCCAAGGGATTCCTTTTAAAAAACTTAAAAATTTTTAAAAAGCCCCAATCTCATGTGCACCCTTACTCTTTTTTTTTTTCTCTCTCTCCATAGAACACTACATAATTTTAGTTGTCATCTTCATTCTTGCTTGTCCCCATACCCCCACCTATGGGCTGAAATGGGAACCCCTGAGGACAACAGGTGTCTTTGTGCCAAATCCCAAGAGCCTGCAGTGTTGGAGTGTTGTAAGGTTGTTGATGGCTGGATCCGAAATCCAAAGTTTTTACCCAAACCAACAAATGGTGGAGTATGCCCACTCATTCCCAGGGTCCTGCTTCTCGGCCAGCCTGGACCAGGAGTTGGTTTTCAGCCTGTTCTTCACCTCAGCACCATTTCCTCATAGACCCGTGCCAAACATACATATTAGAACAGATCTATTAGCACATATCGGCGAAACAGGGCGACAAAAGTCAGAAGCAGAGCAGGCCAAATAGATACTGTTTGGTGAGGGGAGGAAGGACATTCAGATCACAGGAGTAAAGCTAACAGAAGGAAGGAACTCTTACCAGAACCCCTTGATTTGGGGTTTTGCAGGATCCAAAGCACCATCCTGCCTACCACTCTCCGTCTAGGTCCTGCTGTGGGACCATTACTTCTGTGATGCAGTAAGACTTTTTTTTTTTTTTTTTTCATTTATAAAGAACTCTTTTTAAAACCTCTCATACCTTGGATTGAAATCAAATCTCTAGTGGCCTGTGTCTCTTGTCTACTCACTAGAGATGGTGAACCTAACCCATGAGGAAACTTGTCTGTTGAGGGGACACGGGAGCTTACTTTTTCATAAATATGGTTCAGTATGAAAATGGAACAAATCAGAAACATGGCAACTACAGACTTGGTGACAGAAGGAGGTGTGTGTGCTGGGAACTTGATCACCTGTGGGGTGCGCTCAGGGCAGGGGCAGAGTTAACGGTGGGTCCTAGCCGTGAGGATAGCCTGGCTGGGTCAGTTGTGTTTGCCTCAAGGTTCTTCCGTAGGACTGATGTTCTGTATGTTGGTGTTGTGTGAATGAGTGAGCTTCCTTTTTCTCCTGGGCCTGGAGCACATCTGTTTGGGTGGTGGTCTAAGGATACTTGATGTGCTTGCATCCATTTATTATGAAAGGGATTTGAGTTTGAACTGGATTTGATGGGGATTTTTCTTCAGCACCCATGGTGCATTTCTTCACCCGAAAGTATAATGCATTTTGATGCCATTTCTATGGCAACTGGTGAACTCCAAGGGAACAAATTCTATTTTTGTGCTCTAACATGGTAACAGGATTAGTGAAGGCACATCGAAAATTCCATTATAAGGCAGTGCTGCATTTTGAAGAGAATTGAAATGGTCCAGTACTAAATTTTTAACATGGACTCCATTTGAATACACTTCTAATAATCTGCATGTCGTTCAACCTAGTCTCTGTTTTAAATGTCATTAGGTTTTGTGGGGTTGGGAGGGGATTGATGGGGGCTTATTTTTAATCCCAAATGGGTCCTCAGTAAAGTCTTAGAGGAGCTCCATCCTCTGGATTTCAAAAGCCACCTTGTTCATGCACCTCTGTTATTAGAGATATTATTAGAGATTATTAGAGATTCTTACCTTCCAAGTGTGTGACACCCTCCCCACACCTGAGCCTGCAGGTCAGGTATTTTTTACTTTTCTGTCCTGCCTTTGAACCAGACCTCTCCGAGAGACCAAAAACAAACAGATGAACTCCTCAGCCGTGGCAGCCCACTTAGGACTCCTCCCCTGACCTGAGCCCCTTGCTGAGGTGGTGGTGTTCGGCCGGGCGGTAGTACCCCCTTGCCTTGTCTGTGAGGGCAAGGAGCTGGCTGGAGGTGGTCGGGGTGGTGGGGGCGGGGTGTCGGGCCAGTGCCCCAACGAGCCACACCGTCCTCAGCTTTGGAGCTCCCCTGATAGCGGTTTGGGTTTGGGGAAATGCTACCCAGTTTTTTTCTGATTTTAACTCAGAAGCCTAAGCTTTCCACTAGGGTAGTTTGGAGACGTTTGGGTGAAGCATCTCAAGCCTCACTTGCTCCAGGCACTTGTATCTGAACCTGGAAGCATAGGGGGCTGGGTGGGAATGTGGGGGAGCTGAACAAGGGCAGCCAGAGGTAGAAGAAAGACATAAAGAAATTCCAGGGTCGTTCTGCACTTTGGTTTCCTCCAGTTGTTGTGGACGGAGAGACTGTAGCTTCTGTTGTTGAGCTCCTCGTGTTCAGGCCTCGTCTCGAGTTTAGGCCGTGCCACCTTGACACAGTAGGGACCTGGGCAGTTGTTTTCATCAGTGGAGAGCTGAGGACTCGGTGCCCGTTCCTCTGACCTTTCTCTCCCCTCAGCAGATGGTACTGTTGCGTGTTCTCCTTCACCAATGAAAGAGCTCATTCATGCCATTCACTGAGGGTGGACTCAGAGCTCTGCCCTCCTCCATCTGCTGGGGACAGGGCCCACCACCCAGCTCGGAGGCCGCCCTCAGGCGTTGACTTCCTCACGTTGGCCTGGTGCCGTGCACTGTCCTGGGTAGCACCAGCTGCTCAGCGGCCAAATCGGAACAAGGGAAATGCAGAGTCTCTGTGCTTGTGGGAGGTGCTCAGGGTTTGTCAGTAGTCCTGGCTGAATTCTGCGTTTGTCTCACGAAACAAGTACGGAACAGCTACAGTTTATGGCTGGCCCCTGCATTCCAGTCCCTCCTAGTTATGACGAACCTGGGGGCCCGGCAGAACCTTTTTGCCCAGGCTCTGAAACCTTTACGTGTTATTTTCACATCTCACCTCGCCCTTTTAGTTGAGTTTACTTTGGTCTAACACTCTCCTTCAATGTCGAGTGCACTTTTTTTCTAGGATTGTTTCTGCTTTCTCCCCTTTCGTATTACTATTCAACACTCGACAAACTTAGATTTTCCTAAGTTTCTAAGTTTCCTAAGTTTCTAGGACAAACTTAGATTTTCCTCAGTCCTCTGATTAAGTTGCTAACAGCCTGATTGAAAATGCCGGGAGCAGCCGTGGTGCCTGAGACCACATGGCCTCCACCTTGTCTCTCTCTAACTTGCCTTGCAGTGTCTGCATCCAAGAGGATGCATAGTCCCACGTTTCTGCCTACTTCCCCAGCAGGGACTTTGGTTGAACATTCTTCTGGGTACTCTCCTCTCTGGACATAAAATTTCCTGAGTGGTCTCACTCAGCCCTGTTACTCAGCTGCTACTCTGCTCCGTCTGCTCCTATCCGCTGGTAATCAGCTTTTTACCAGGGACAGAGTTTGTCTTGCGATGATGGTTCACCAGTTGACGTTAATCCTGGGCTCCCCTTTGACCTCAACAATTGGGATTCAGCCTCTAAAATTATCTGAGTCTGACCCCCATCTTCTGCCTTTTTTGTTGTTGTTCTTGTTTTGCTCCTGCAGTAGCCTCAGTGCTGAACTTGATTTCCACCCACCCACCCCCAATAATGTTCCTAAATTGTGGGAGCCTCAGTAAGGTGACTCTAACTATTCCAGGGACTAGCATTTCCCCCTGGGAGAATTTGCAAATTGAGCATAGCTCAGACTCTGGCCAGCAGCCACGCCAATGATGTTGTTTTCATTGTACTTATTTTTACACTGGCTTTGTCTTCATAGCAGCTGATGCTGGTTGTTAAGTTAATGGCTTTTTTCTTCTTTTTCTTTTAGTTACATATAATTATCAGTGCACAGTTTTTTGTTTTTTTCTAATCCTTTGAAAGTAAGTTGCAGATGTGATTTTACCTCATGTACTTTGGCAAACATCTCTTTAAGAATAAGGGCATTTTGTTGAAAGCAGGGACTGTAACAGATATTTGTACGTCCGTGTTCATAGCAGCATTGGTCAAAATGGTCAAAAGGTAGAAGCAACCCAGGTGTATGTGGATGGATGAACAGATAAACAAATGTCATCTGTCCATACAATGAAATATTTATTCAGCCTTAAAAAGGAAGGAAATTCTCATACAGGTTACAACATGGATGAGCCTTGAGGACATTTTACAGAGTGAACGAAGCCAGTTAAAAAAAGGACAAATACAGGGAACGCCTGGGTGGTTCAGTTGGTTTTAAGCGTCGGACTTCACCTCACATCACGATCTCACAGTTCATGAGTTCGAGCCCCATGTTGGGCTCTGTGCTGATAGCTTAGAGCCTGGAGCTTGCTTCAGATTCTGTCTCTCCCCCTCTCTCTGCCCTTCCCCTGCTCACGCTCTGTCTCTCTCTCTCTCAAAAATAAATAAACATTAAAAATTAAAAAAAAAAAGACAAATACTGAATCCACTTACGTGAGGTACTTGAGTAGTCAGATTCATTGCAACCCATGTTAAGATTTCTTCTGTTGTCTCCCATAATGTCTGTCTCATTCAAACAGGTTCACACACATCACATCGGATATGTTAATGTTTTCTTTTAAATAAATACATTTAAGTTTGTAAAAAGCAAGTTGATTTAAAGCATACGTGGATTTTGGGGTGGTGAAGGTGGTAGGTGTGAACTGACTAGGGTCAAACCAACCCTGAATGTGTAGTGGATCTGGGTCCCTGTGGCCCTGGAGTCAAGTCCCTAAAATGTGTGCCCTAGCTTCCTTTCTAGAGGAGGAATCTTCTAGATGTTTATGATAAGATCAGTGCTAACGTCTCAGGCCTCTTGAGCATCAAAATGTGGCTTGTGTGACTGGGGAACTGAATTTTAAAATTTTACTGATGCTTAATTTAGTTATTGGAGAAGTTTTAGTATGTTTGGAACACCTTGGGTATGTGAATCTACTTTTCATCCATAAATTTTATAGAATCTAAATGCAGATACAATGTTGTATGAAATACTTCATGAAAATTTAGTTCCTGCATTGAGATGTGCTGTAAGCATGGAGTACTCGAATCTCACACAGTATGAGAAGAAATTAAAATGTCCCAGCTTTTTATAGTGCTTATAAGTTGAGATGGTACTTTGGTTATATTGGGTTCAGTGGAATAGAACTATTGAGTATTCAGTGAAATATGCTGTTAACTTCACCTTTTTACGTTACTGCGACTAGTAGAAAATATCAAATTGTTGGAAGTGGCCATGTTATATTTGTATGAGGCACAGGTGGATACGGTATAAATACAAAATATCACTTTCTTTGTGCAGCACCTCCTGGCCTCCCTCCTTCAGGTCTTCCTCTTATTTCCCTCTCTGGGCTACTGAGGTTTTTAGGCCATGTTGGTTTTTGGTGAATTTTCACTGGAGTTTCGTTTGCTTGTTTTTTTCCTCTGTCCTAACAAGGCCTAAGGCCTGGGAGTATCTGAGCTGTAGGCACACCTCTGCTCCTTCACTAAGTGGAAGAGGCTCTCTGCCCCATCTGTCACGTGCGCGAGGTTTGCTGAGGGGCAGGAGGAACATGAGTTCTGATCTGTGTTTCTGCATACATGGGAGAAGGCCCACCCCTGTTCCTCTTGGGTCTAGCTCTTGGCCCCAGGTCCTCAGCAGAGGTGTGGGAATCATCGGTGGGAGGGCATTGGGACCCCAAAGAGTATAGAGGGGGCACTAGCTCAGATGAGCTCTGCTCCCTCCCAGGCAACACATGCCTGGCATGGCGAGCTGGGAAAGGCCTAGACCTCAAGCCGCCCGATATTTAGGTCTCCAGCTTTCCCTGGGCACAGTTTGAAAACCAGTTACTAAACCCAGTGCGGGGCCGTTCTGAGGACCATGCATGTGTGTGCACATTTCTGTTTATTCCGTCATCGTATGTGCCAGGCCCTGGTGTGAAGCTTCCTATGTGATGAACGTTAGTTCCTCTTCCTTCAGTATTTCTCACAGTTTTCACACAAAGGCCGCGAGGAGTTGTGGGAGTGCTGCAGGTTCACTGAGTGAGCCATAGTCTGTTCAGTGGGCAGGTGTTTTGGCTTTTGACGATTTGAAAGCTCCTCACTAGCAAGCAGCTCTTATTCCTAGGTGGTCACTAACTAGGGACGAGCTGACTGTGTCTGCCAGGGAGTAAACTTGGGCCATGCCATAGAATCTGAGTCTGAGATGCTGGCTTGGCTCCAGCCAAGGCTCTCCTGGGACAGTGATCGCTGCCTGCCAGCAAGGCCCATGCTGCCCAGGGGAGAGCAGGCTGGAGACGGGAGGAGGGGGATGGCAGGTGGTCTTGCAAGGAGATCAGATGTGCTTTGTGTCATTTGTCCTTTTCTCTCTGGTATCTGCGTTCCCCGCCTTGTCAGCGTCGGGAGTTGGGGCACTTGACTTAGTGGCTCATTTACTGCAGTGGACGTTGGGTGGAACTAATGGCAACAAGAACATTAGTTCTCACAGAACAACAGATCTCCCCAGTTCTTAACTTCCTTTGCTGTTCTCTCCTGAAGTGGTTTGAGTTTTGTCCTTGCTCTGTAACTTTGCTCTCTGAAAATTACTGAGATCTAGAGGAGGTTGTTTTATTGACATCCAAGCATCCATCTCAAAATGACAGGGTCAGATTGTCAGGGCAAAAGTAGACACTGAATATTTGCTGAGGGCTGAGGCCTCCCAGCAGACAAAGGAGTGGTAAGCTTACCCCTTACCTGAGAGAAGAGGTGCCTGACAGGAAGTCAAGGCCGTGTGGAAGGTGGGCCCCTTGGCCCGTTTCCCTCTCAGAGGACCAGCCTGTTGCTGTATACTCTTGGAGTAGACGTCCAGTTTTGACATTGTCCACTCTCACGACTGGTTGTCTTTAGGCCTTGGGTCAGTCTTTCAGTTCCTGCTTTGGGAACTGGGGACTTGGGGTCTTCCCAGTTGTGACATTAACTTTGACCCTTTCTGTGTTCCCTTTCCTTTGGGAAAAGTGATGTTGTCCCCCACTCCCACCCGTATTATCTGGGTTCTGTACCTGATGGAACTGAGGCATGGTGAGAAGAAAAGTCATCTTTGCTAGAATCACTTCCTGAGATTACCTGATACTGACAGATGTAACCTTTTTCACAGGTTTTTCTTGTAAAATTCAATTTCGGAGTGAGGGTCAGAGGGTAAGATCGTTGAGGAAAAAGGTCACCCCATACGCATTGGCTCTTCATCAAGGTAACCAGGCTTCTCTGCGTCTCTAAACCCAGAGTCGATGTGTGCCTTGTCCTTCATGCATGCTGCTATTCCTGGCACCTTGGAACGTCCTCCTGTTTCCATGTGTCCTCTTGGCCGTTGAAGGCCTGGTTTGACCTTTCCTCTCAGTGAGGCCTCTCCGTGGTCATGTGGTCCCTAGAAACTCTTTTTCTGGCCCTGTTTCCTGATCCCCTTTTGTCCCCAGTGAACATAGGTGGGCCCCAGGGATGCCTTGAGTCTTGTTCTCAGCCACCATTCTACTGTTTTGAAGAGCTCAGAGGCATGATGTGTTCTTGTTGGGGATATCACCCCGCCCTGTTACCCCTGCTTCCCAGGGTATCAAATTGTAGAAGGGTTGATTGAAGTGTTGCCTTTCCCACTCATGGGTCTGTTCACACGTTGTTTCCATTTACACATAACAGGCCTGTGTGCTGAGCTAGCACGTTGTGGAACATTCCAGCCACAGGCGTGAACCACCTTCCCCTGTGTGGTGCTAGCCACTGGCTGTGCAGGCTGTTCATCACCTGCCCTTCACTCACCTCCTTCTTGGCCTCCCAAATTCCCAAACAGCTTGCCTTCGATCACTTGCTTGGAGGTCAGCGCTGACATGTTTCCCTGGTGTTTGACGCACTGGAAACACCGTAGTTGGCTGTCTTTTATAGTTTTAAGTTTTGTTCATGAGGATCATGAACTTGATTTTTATCCTTTCGTTGGAAATGAGAGGGTTCCAGAGGACAGTGTGATATCACCGTCAGAAGCTTTCTGGTCTACAACTGGGCAGCCCAAGACTGACTGTCGGCCTAGTTGGAACTAATCCTGGTTTCTCACTCTTAGACTTTCCCCTCATTACAGTAGTTTTCACTGTCAAGAGGTGAATGTTCTCTCTCACCCTTGGTGCCCTGCAGATTCTTCTGTTTTCCAGTGTCTTTGTCCTTCCTCCCAAAAAACCCTCATCTAAGGGGAAGAAGTACCCAGCCTCACTGTCTACTTCAGCTTTGCCTTCTGCATGGCCGTGCACTCTGTGGCCATCTTGGAGTTCACTTCTCAAAGCAGGATTTTTTCTATGTGAATTAACAGTCCTTTCGCGTTCTATATTACAGTGTAGGTTCACCTCAGTGCCACATAACACTGCACCAGCTCTTTTAGAAAAGCAAATAGCTGAAAATAAAAGGTATAAAAATGAGACAGTTAAAAGAGTCGGAGTAATAGCTTTAAAAGAGGCAACCGGAAGAAAATGTCACTTAACCTTTCCTATGAAGGGCACAACCCTAGACCCAGGTCAGTGGGAATGCAGTGTTTGTATTAATGACATTGTATTTCTGTCATAATCTTTCAGGTTGTAATTTGGAGTCTTGGCCCAGGTCAAGGCTGCTTTGAGTAGCAGTGGAGGCCTGCTCGCCAGGCAGAGAGACGGAACACAGCAAGAGAGGTCGGTCAGTGGGGGTTTGTGAAAGGTGTCTGATTGCAGAGAAGCTGCGCTGTTTTTACGTACGTACTGGTAGGTTGGTTGGGTTTTAGAGTCCTCCACACACCGACCACCCCTGTCCCACTTCGTTGTATAGTTCCATGTACCCGCTCATTTGCACACCATTACCTAATTTAACCTGTAATTTTGTATTCTCTTATTCTTTTTTTGTTTTACTTTTTTTAAGTTTATTTCTTTTGAGAGAGACTATGCATGTGAGCGGGGGAGGGCCAGAGAGAGAATCCCAACACTGGGGTCAGTCTCACGAAGGGATCACGACCTGAGCCAAAATTGAGAGTCGGAGGCCTAAAGACTGAGCCATCCAGGCACCCCTTGTATTCTGCTTTTCTAACATAACATTTTGTCGCAAACGTTTCCCTCACTCTGACACAAAGTCTAGAAATCTTTGGAACGGGGCTTGCAAACTCGGGCTCACGGGCCAGTCTGAGTGTTATTGGCATATAGCCACGCTCGTTTGTCTAAGGCTTGTGGGTGGGCTGCTTTCCCAGTGCAGCAGCGGCAGGATGGAGTATTGCTATAGACTGTATGTCTTGTACAGCTGGCTGTATTTCTTCCCTGGCCCTTTATAGGAAAAATCAGCCTGCCCCGGCTGGAATATGTTTTAGCCTCGCAGTTTTGATCTTGTCCACATCAAAGTTTTGCTTTTACTGCGTACCCATCACAGGAACATTTTAAATTAACAAATCTGTCCACCCAGATCTAACCATCAGCACAGTGATGTAAAACATATGTAACAACGGAACCTTTTACTGCACCTGAGCTGGTCAACCCTCCAGCTTCTAGCAGCTTTTACAGAGAAAAGATGGCGCAGAACTCTCAGTGCCCCTAATTTAATGGGCCTGCTGATTGGTTTCTTAAATTTTTTTTTTTTTCAACGTTTATTTATTTTTGGGACAGAGAGAGACATAGCATGAACGGGGGAGGGGCAGAGAGAGAGGGAGACACAGAATCGGAAACAGGCTCCAGGCTCTGGGCCATCAGCCCAGAGCCCGACGCGGGGCTCGAACTCACGGACCGCGAGATCGTGACCTGGCTGAAGTCGGACGCTTAACCGACTGCGCCACCCAGGCGCCCCTTGCTGATTGGTTTCTAAAGCAGAAGGACAGGAATTCTGAATTGGCAGTGTTGTGATCTGCTGGGCCTTCCTCGCAGTCCTCCTGACCACCACGTCCGTGTGGGCCTGGTGCCCCCCTACTGGGGAACAGAGAGCTTGAGTGCATCTCTGCTCCTTTAGCAGGTAGGTGGCTCATCTCTGCCTTGGGTCACCTGGCTCAAGGCAGGCAGCAGGGCTGAGTCTGAGGTAATGGCCCTGGTTTGGCATTTCTGAGGGGCGGCAGTCAGGGCTGGTACAAGCTGCATGAAGGAGGATTAACGTTTTGAGAGCTGCCTCAGCGCACAGCCACTGGCCAAGCTCCAGACGGCGCGGTCTGGCTGATGACACGAGCGATGTTCTCACCAGCTGCCTGAGCCAGTCAGATGGAAAAGTAATCCTGTTTGTGCTTCCCCACTGACACAGATGCACAATGAAATGGGCTGTGGCCATGAATGGAAATAGCTTCTGCTCTGGGACCAGAAGGAAGTGGACCTTCTGATATTAGTGTTCCATAACCAGTGTAACCAACATTTCAAGGAAGATGTCCCTAGGACAGGATAAGTATTTGCTGCAAATTGACTGGTACTGAGAAATGACCAGATCCTCCAACCCCTTCTTTTTATTGCTAGGTAGGATCTTGCACTTCCCCCAAATGATTCTTTATAGGAGGGCCTTGCAGTGGTGGGGAGGTGACTTCCTCTGAAGGATGTGCTCCACTGTGAACTTGTAATTTCATGAGGGGTAGGGGTCAGCTGGCATTGGCTGACATTTTGCTTGGCATGAAACAAGTTCAAGGCACAGCTCCTTGTAGCCCTAACTGTGTGGGAACTATAAGTAACAGCTTGGACTCCGTTCCCCTCCACTCTCTCCCCATGGCATCAACAGGGAAGTATGCTTCAGATTTCACCTAGTATGTGAGACGAATCACACTGCAGACAGACAGACAGACGGCCAGGTGCTGTGAGAGCTGTCTGGGCTCTGATTTGTTGGGGGTGAAATTTGGAAACACCACTTCTGGAAATCCGACTGGAGACCTAGCTCAAGGGTCACATGGCATTCAGCTGCTTCTGCAGAGAAAGCAGGCTTGCTGATTAATACATGCCAGGATGTGGAAGTCGGCGGGGGGGGGGGGGGGGGGGGGGCGGGCCTTGGGCAAACCAGCCCTGTCGGGCCCAGCAGTGCTGGTCAACTAGGCCTCTGCCCCTGTATTCGGTGAGCAGAGACAACTGTGGAGCAGAGTACTTGAAATACATACAGCCCTGGGTGACCTCCCGCTGACCAGGCTACCACCCACTCTCTTGTGTTGCCACGGGCATGAAGATGATGATGTTGCCCTTGGCCTTGTAGTGTTGCTGTGAGGATTAAGCAGGTATAGCTCAAGTGCTCAGAGAGCACTGGCCCAGGAAGTAGCAGGTATGTGCTGGCAAGCTTGTCTTGGCCCTAGTGCAGGCAGGCGTATGTGGCGATGGCTTGGATAAAGCTCTGCTGAGTGTGGCGACGGTATTTCACAGGAGAATTTGTAAAGGTTTCCAGGTAGCCTGCACTGTTCCTGTTTTCCCTGGTGTTTTGCTGCCTCGGTGTTGTGTCACTTAAGGATGAGAGTGAGTAAATGAACATGACAAAGTGGAGGTGGGCCCCTTGGCTTTGTGGGCCCTCTGGCAGTCCAGGACTTCAGATGGGCCTACAAGTTCAAAATTCAGTTGGCCAGAACCCACCAAGTTTACCCAGCCTCTTGGGATGAACAGAACTAGGGCCAGATATCCAGAAATCAGCCGATTTCTGGGCAGCTGTATATGGCCTTTTCTTTTCTCTCTTCAGAGTCCCAGAACCAAGCCTATCCATGTCTGTCTTGCCTCCTAGTCTCCAGGAAATAAAACTTTCTGTTGAAATTTGAAAAATATCACATGTGTGTTGTCTGCTAAATTCTGTCCTTAAGTTTTTCTGAGATCATTTCTAAAAAAAATTTTTTTACATTTATTTATTTTTGAGAGAGAGAGCAAGCGGGGAAGGGGCAGAGAGAGAGGGAGACACAGAATCCGAAGCAAGCTCCAGGCTCTGAGCTGTCAGCACAGAGCCCGACGTGGGGCTCGAACTCACCAACCGTGTGAGATCATGACCTGAGCCGAAGTCAGACACTTAACCAGGGAGCCACCCAGGCACCCCTCTCAGATCATTTAGATGAGTTGGGATGTTAGCAGACAGTATCCCTGAAAGCAGGAGTGCTTCATCAGGGGTCTCTAAACTTAGGAAGAGAATCCTCTTAGGAAGAGAATCATGGTTCCTCCTCAATGGAATGTGTGTGCCTGTTAGGCGCTGCTTAACTCCTCAGGCCTTAGAGCCAGATGGGATGCCTGCCACCTGCATTTCTGTTTCCACGTTGGGTCTTATGTGGTATCTGCTTTTTGTTACAGCATTCGCTGAACACCAAGCTTTGCAAGATGGGACATTGTCCAAGGGGATATAGTGCAGTCTGGCCTTGAAATTATTAATTGCCTTATACTGATCGTTCCCACAGTGCCCCTCTAAGGTACCATGACACTCTTGGTACTCAGTTTGGGGACCAGGGCACTAACTGTCTAATCTCTCTTCATCTTTTCCTTACTCCTTTAAATTGGGACTTTGTTGTAAGGTATCTGTTGGGGATAGATTCAGGACTAGGACACTTATTTGAATCATGCAGCCTTCTTTGGGTTGGAAACAGTAGGTGAAATTTTCTTCCTGTCTCTTGTCCTTCAACTAACTCAACACAGTGAATGGTGGCTCCTGCCTCTTGGCCACAGGTCAGTATGAAAACGGAATAGCATTTTAGGATCTTTTCGACTTAAAACTTTGGCTGAATTGGTTGAAGACGATGTCTACTGTATCACAGGAATCCTACATCCTTATATATGCAGGTAGATTTAGGAGTTTGTGAGTTTTCAGCTTGTCTCTCCCCATAAGCCCTGGTGCTGAGCCATTGATTCACCCTGTCCATGTGCATCCGCTCTTGGGTTCTCTCTCTTTTGCATCTGTGAACTCCACAGGTGCAGGTATAGTTGAAAATGAACCATGAGGCAAGAATGGACTTCTCCTATTGTATCTGTGTTCTGAATGACCCTGGAATCTATCCCCCAGACCCCCTCCAAGCATGCCCCCCCCCCCCTTTTCTCCTGCCACTATATTCTCTGCCCTGAGTCAAGAACCTGTGAAGGACAAAAGCCAGTGTGGTCACCTGGCCCCTGTGCTGTGCCATCCCTCCCTTCCCACTTCAAATGGTCCTCAGATGCACTGGTATCTCCCATGGGCCTCCAGACCCATGCCTGTGTCCCTGCATCGGTCCCTCCTTCTCCTGTCACAAGCCTTGACCCTCTCTGTCCTTCTCTGTCCCTCTGTGCCTCACCCACCACAGGAGTGTGCACACCCTCCCTGTCCTTGGCCAGAGCAGCCTGGCCCTTCTCCTTTACAGTACTTGCCCAAGTATTGCTTAATCACTGGAAGAATGTCACGTTGACCACAGAGTCCTGGGCCTGGCACATGGCACACACGGGATGCGTTGGCTGAGCCAGTGAATCTGGCAGTCACCACATTTTTCTGTGTGCGAGCACGAGCTGCTTTCCTTTCCAAAGCTTTGAGATCTAGAATCCCCAGGGTGACGTTAGTGTAGGGTGCCTTCCGTACCCGAGAGCACTCGCTGTGTACTGGGAGGACAAGAATGAAGTAAAGGTGGCTCTGGCCCCGGGCTCCCAGGTGTGTGTGCCCTGGCCAGACTGTTCAGGGAAGCACCAGGTACAGCACGTGAAAGGCCTGAAGGTGACAGGGAAGGGGGCCCACCGTGGCCACTGTGTTTAGTGTTGATGCTAGGGTCTGGGGCAGTGCGGGGTGGGGTGGTGGTGACCACTGTGGGAAGAATGTACCTAAGGCAGGAACCTAGTTGGATCTGTTGTGTCAGAGAAGTCACCCTGGCTCACACAGAGCCGCTTGCTAGTGCCTGTCTTTCTTGACCCACAACAGACTAGAGAGTCTTGTTGGTTTCCTTTGTGTTCTTTGCCACGGTGCGAATGAGTGGCTTCTGGAAGTTTCGTGAGGATTTTAGTTTCCCGCAGTCCTGGGAGGGCTGAGCTGCAGGTTTTCGGGCCATGGCTTCTTAAGCTGTGAGTGTGGAGCAGGACATCCTGGTCATCTCATGGCGATCCCTCACGTAGATGGATGTCACCTGTCACTGGTTGTCTTGAGAGCCACCTGAAAGAAACTTTGAGGTGCTTGTGTCTCTGAGGTCCATCTGATCTGTTAAACTGCACCATGTCTTCGCATTTGAACTGACAGCCTCTAGCAGTTTCTTTCCTGATTGACCTCAGTCTTCACAAGTGTATGGGTCTTGTGCTTAGTTTTTCATGTTACTTAAGATGCGCCAGCTTGTCCCGATCATTTGCATTGGGCCTTTCTGGAGTTGCATGTTCATCTGCTAAATGGGGGCTTCCTTGATTCCAAGTCCAACTGAAACTTCCCAGGAGTCATGTTAGAGTCTGGGTCACCCTGGCTGCTTAGGTCTGATCTTTCTACTTTCTGGGGAAGTTACTTTTCTGTGCCTCCGTTTCTTCATCTTTAAAATGGGGATAAGACCAGAAGCAATCTCGGAGTTGTTTTGAGGATTTAAATGTTACTATGTGTCAAATGTGAGAGGGCTGACTAGTAGGGAAGGGTGTTTGGCTTTTGTGGTGGAAATAGTGGTTTAAAAGCGTAGAGATGAGGCAAAGTTGGAGGATCAGGCTATCTGTAGAGAAAGCTCTGTTCATTTTGTGAACAAAAAAAAAAAAAAAAAAAATGCAGCTTTCTTGGCTCAACAGCCCATCAGGGCTCGCTTGAAGGTGAAGAAAAGTGGTTATGTCCAGAGCCTTCCATCCCTTAGCTTCCCTGAGAGTCCATTTGGAGAGAAAAAAAGGTACAGCCCAGCCCACAGGTTCCAGAAGTCAGTTGCCTTGACTTCATCTTGCCCTGTGGACACTGTTTAGAGACTTCCAGAATGTCATTGCTTAATGGAAAACATATGGGACTGCTTCCTCCTGGTGGGGCGTGCTTGGCCCCCTGGCATTTTGTGTGCTTGTGGCTGACTGGGCTCCACTGCCCTGGGGCCAGAACATCTCCAGGATGGGGCCACCCCTGCCCCTTGCTGTGGCAGCTTACCTGCCATGTGCTTGGCTGTGAAATGCTCAGGCTGTTTTCTTGGAGAAACTGAATAGTGGAAGCAGAACTGCAAATCATTCTTTATCCTCACTTAGTGCCACCCTCCTTTCCAGCTTTCCAGACTCACTTCAGTGTATATCCCAGCCTCCCTTCATGATGGTGCCACATTTACACTTGTTTCCTTTTATTCCTTTGGACCAGCATTCTGTCCTGCTGCGTGGAACCTTTTCCCAGCTGACTCCAAGGAGTTCTTTTTAAGAACTTTTAAGAATCCTGCTGACCTCTTTCCTTCTCTGTGATGTTGCCCTTCTGTTGAGACTTGTATGCAGACACTCAGCATGTCCTGTATCTCTGTGTGCCTGGTCCATGGCCACCATACAGAAGGATCCTGGCCAGCTGGCACACTGTCCATGTCATTCTTCCCTCTGTCTCCCCCTCCTGCCTCACCGGCCCCACCCCAGTTTCTGTAGTTGCCCAATAAACGATTACCCACCTCCACTTACCTGTGGAGGATTTTCCAGGGAGTGCTCCAAAGCTTCTGCAGTCCTGTACCTGGCTCTCTGCCCTCCGCCCCACTTCCCACAGTTCCTGAAAACTCTCCTGACCCACTGGCTTCTCCCACCTGGAACCCGCAGTTGGTCTTGGCTGGCTCCCCTCCAGAGACATGGTGTTGGGTTTTGTTTTTTTTTTTTTTAAACAGTTTACTGTTGTGTTTGTAGTGCCTTTATTTTGAAAGTAAACTAAATAAAAAACCACACATGGATATCAGTAAAATTAAATACAATGAGAACAGAACAACAGCATTGTTAAATTCTACGCAGATGGTCATATTCTCTGCTGACACCTCTCTGCACAGCCTTTCACACTGGCACCAATCAGGGACTTTCCTTGTGAGTACTGGAATGAGTAAAATGAAAATAGAGGATGCATACCAGGTGATTAAACGCCATCCACCTAAAGGTGTCCTTTGAACCCTCCTACAGCCGCACCTGAGCCCTGGCATATCACTCTGCAGGTGGCTGTAGACCTTGCTTCTCTGAGGTTGAGGTCCCTCTTTACTGATTAAACCTCAGTTGGAGAAACCCTTTTCTGTCTTCCTTGCTGCCCACCTCAGGAATGAAGGCACACTTTTTGAAGGCTCCACGCATGACTGAATTGGCTTCTGGGGTGCTTCCTCCCTTCCCATGTCCTACTCAGTGGTGTGTGATTCAGCCTGGCCCCTTGATCTCTCTTCCTTCCCTCTGTTCTCTCCTCTGAGCAATCTCCTGCTGATGGTTCCACACGTTACCCCACCCTTTGGGTGCTTCCCCTCCTTCCTGCTCTTATTGGGATGCATTTTACTCAAGTCATTGGGCTCCTTTCTTACCTCCCAGCTGGGCTTTCCTCATGCATACCTCATGTGCTTACCTCCCACCAGTAAAGCCTCCATGCCTACTGCCCTGCCTTGATTTGTGCCCCAGGCACTTCCTTCCAGGACCACGTGGCCATTAGTTCTGGACAGACTTGTACCACAAGTAACCCTGATGGGAGAGGGGATGTGTCTTGTGTCTCCAGAGCCTGGAACAGGCCTACCCAGTCACATCTGCCTTTGGAAAGTACTGTAGTCCAGGATATTCTCACTGTTCCCACCTTCAGATGAAGTTGATGTAGGGAAATGCCCCTCCATGGTCCTGAACTCCTGGAACACTGCTCTTGTCTTGGGAGATGCTCTCCAGGCTGCTGCCCACTTCCCCACCTGCAGGCCCCCTCAAGCTCTGATGCCAGATGCCTGTCTGGTTTCAGCCCTGAGTGCTCCTTCCCCATCTTTAGCACCATTTGGTGGGGGCGGGTACCCGGAAATCGCTTCACACCTTCAAAGCCCCCCTATTCCCATTCCTGTAAGTGTTCCCAGCCTGTTGTTCTGGAAGAGCACACCCATCTTAGAGTCTGCCCTAGGAGCTGCCCCCACCTCCACCCCCTTCTCAGATCTCCAGAGGACCCTGAGAAGGGCACAGATTATAAATACTCACCTGGTGTCTTGGACACAGTTGGGCCTCATTAAATACTTAAGTTCAGCATTCGATGCAAGGCCACATCTAGACCTAAGTTGGGACTGCTGCAACATACCCACCCTCTGGTGTCTTGGATGGTAGCACTAGGATTTCTGTCCACAGTGTTGTCCTCTCTAATGAACTAAATGACTAATGAATTACTTGGTTTGAGGTTTGTTTGGTTCTTTCTTTCTTGTTTGTTTTTAAGTGGCCATCCCATCTGGGAAAAGGGGAAAGGCACTTGGCAGATTTCTTACCTGTTCGGTGAAAAAGGATAAAGAACAGTCTTAACCTTTTTTTTTTTTTTTTTTTTTTTTAAGAAGTCTGGGTCAATTTTATTTATTTGAAGGTTTTTTTTTTTTTTAACATTTATTCAATTTTGAGAGAGCATGAGTGGGGGAGGGGCAGAGAGCGAGAGAGACACACAATCCGAAGCAGGCTCCAGGCTCTGAGCTGACCGCACAGAGCCCGACATGGGTCTCAAACTCACGGACCGTGAGATCATGACCTGAGCCGAAGTCGGACGCTTAACCGACGGAGCCACCCAGGTGTCCCAGTCTTAACCTCTTAAAGCAAGCCTGGATTCCGTTCCCAGACTGAATCTGTAAGATTCAGCCTCTTGCACGTGTTGGCTTTGGGCTCCTCCCACTTGGGTCCTCTCCCTGCAGCGGCCTCTCCCATGTGTTCACTAGCCAGGTGACACCTAGACCTGCAGTCAGCCAGAGCACCCTGGAAGGAATGCCGTCTCCTTGACCAGGTCCGTTTTGTCAGCTCATGGGCTTCCCCTGCAAATAGGACCCATGTGTGGGGCTGGCCGTGGGGGCAGAGGGTGGGGAGGTTGGACGCCTCAGACCAGGAGGGCCAGCTCTCCACAGCCCCCTGTGAGTGACTTGCTTTTACGTAGCAAGCTTTCCCCTGGTGCTTTTAAAACTTGATAATTTGCCAGAACTGCATCTACCAAAACTTTTGTGGGGCTCTTGGTTTAAATCACACTTGGATTGAATTATAAAGTAATTCTTCAGCAGCCAGAGTGCCTAGCTTGTGCTAAGTGTGTTCCAGAAAGAAAGCCATGACAGAGCCAGTGAACGTGCCCTGTCTTTTTTGGTCCCCTCTGCCTACCAGAGTCGTGTGATTGTAAAATCTGCCCTTTTTTCCTAAGCCTTTGCCTGACTCCCTCAGCCGGAGAGGTTTTCTTACCCGCACTGAACTCCTAGGGTTATTACTGGCGATATTCATTAGCTGCAGGCAGCTCCTAGATTACAAAGTCTTTCTTATTCTGGGCACTGGGCTTAAAGCTGATACTTCCTTTTTCTTGCCAGTAGAAAAGTGTACACCGAAAGAATGCCAAATAGTCAGTACACATTTGAGCAGATGTTTCTTCTCATTAACAGAGTGTGGGAACTCTCGGCACTGCAAGTAAGGGGTGAATTACTGTGTTTCTGGAGGGCATTTTGGCAGTAAAAACATGTACCCCATATCTGTGGTTTTGTTAGAATAACTGGACAGGTGCACAAAGTTGCCATCGTGAGGATGCTCTTGGCGGGATTTGCATTCTTGGCGTGGCCTGAAGCAGGGGTCGTTCAGGTGAGGAGAGTGCCTCGGAAGGGGTGCTCATACAGGCATTGAACTGGGGGGTCTCACACCCCCTGTGCAGTTCGTGAGAGGTAACCTTCTGTATCTCTGTGAATAAGCTTTGAAAACCTGGTTAATAAAGTGATAACTTTTAGGTTATCAACACTTTGTGGGATTTCTTTAATCAGCAAACATGCATTATTTTAGTCACCAAGGACGTGTTCTTAGTGAGTGTGAGCATTTGCCCTGAGCACTCGGCAGTGGACTCCGTGGGCCACTCTTCTGGCCCTGATCGCCAAACAGAATTACTGACTTGGCTTGATGTTTCATGAGCCACAAGTACAAAGAATTTTAATGTAAAGGACATATTTGGGGGCTTGCAAATCATCCTGCCTCCCACACAGGCAGTGTCCCTGAAAAACTCTCACATGGGGGTTGCCTGGGTGGCTCTGTGTGTCAAGCGTCCGACTCTGGTTCACGTCATGATCTCATGGTTCATGGGATCGAGCCCCATGTCAGGCCGTGCACCTGTACTGCCAGAGCCTGCTTGGGGATGCGGTTTCTGTCCCTCTAACCCCAACTAAATGAGTAAAAACTTTTTTTTTTTTTAATAACCGTTACATGATGTGAGAACCTGGTTTGTTGCTTATTTTGCCTCTTTCTGCATGGAATCAGTAGTGCTCACAGCCCTTGAAGGCTCCTGGTCAGCTCTTCTCTCTGAGCCCCGTCTCTCCTGACATTCGCCATTGGTACTTGCTCTCTCTTCCGTTCTGTAGGATGCGTCGTCTGCTCTCTGCCGAAGAGAGCAGACACAGGGGGCCTTTTATTTTAGTCAGTGCAAGAAGCGTCTTTCTGGTCAGCCTGACCAGTTTCCACCAGAGGAGCTCGGCCCTTGGAAGCCACACACTCGTGGCGCTGTGAGTGGTGCCCATCTGCTGCCTGGTTTCTGATTATGGCTTTTTTCTCCTTGTAGAGTGCCCAGTGAAGAATGTGATGGGATCAGTAGCATGTCTGCGGAGAGCGGCCCTGGGACGAGATTGAGAAATCTGCCAGTGATGGGGGATGGACTAGAAACCACCCAAATGTCTACAACGCAGGCCCAGGCCCAACCCCAGCAAGCCAACACAGCCAGCACCAACCCCCCGCCCCCGGAGACCTCCAACCCCAACAAGCCCAAGAGGCAGACGAATCAATTGCAATATCTGCTCAAAGTGGTGCTCAAGACACTATGGAAACACCAGTTTGCGTGGCCTTTCCAGCAGCCTGTGGACGCCGTCAAGCTAAACCTCCCTGTGAGTAACTTGGGCAGGGCCCGGGGCTGCTGTCCTCCAGGTCCCTTCCCGTGTTGCTCCTGGGGACGGTGGGGGACAGGAGGAGGACACAGAACTGCCTTTGGGGCCCCGCTCTGAACTGCCAGCACTCATGAGGCCCTTGAGTGAATGGTTTTGGTAGTCTTGACGGACAGTCATCAGTTCTTAGATTTCGGCTCCGGGAGAAACTGTAGAGTTGAAATGGGGGTGAAAAGGAGTGCTTGCAGCTTTCCTTCTGATCCCTTAGGGGAGCTGAAGTAGGAGCAGTTGGTGGTCCAGGCCCCCTACTTCTCAGGCATGGTTGGGAGGCTGTGGAAGGGGGACTGGTTTGCTGCAGTACCTTTTCTGTACTGACATGGTCGTCATCGTCGCGATCACCCAGAGCGCAGGGCGGGAAGAGGCAGTGGAGTATCTCCCAGGCAACCAGTACTTGGAGGGGCCTGGTTGGAGGGAGGAGGTAACCGGTGCAGCTTTGCCCTCGGCTGCCTCCACGCACACCCGCCACCTGCTCAGTTGCAGCCACGGTGCACTTGCTTTGGTTCTTCTGTACCCCTCTTCTGCTCTTTCCCTAGAGAGTTTTCCTTTTGCCCACATCCCTAGCAAATGGTTCTGGAACCTCAGTTTGTATTTCTAACTGAACCTCAGGGAAGAAACGGGATAGATAATTTTTTTCTTTTCTTCTAGCATTGAGGACTAAGTGTCTCTAAGTTAAGCCCTGCTGTTTGCTAAGTCTCACACATCCCCTGGATGAGGAGTTACATGATTATTGCCATAGACGCAGGCGTGGGTCTTTGGGGGTTTGAACTGCACAAGTGTAGGAACCTCAGCCTTTGCCAGGCATCCAGTTTCAAAAAGGATGAATACACTGCTAGTGTGACCCTCCTGTTGTGAAAGCAGCTGTGTCCGTGACATTCGTCCAATTACCTCTCTCTGTTGAGTATGTGTCACGTGCACTCAGGAAGAGCAAGTCAGGAGGAGGCACTGCGGGTCTAGATCATGAACTGGCTCAAGAAAAGGGGCGGAAGCAAAAGAGGATCCTTGCCAGATCTGGGCTTCAGAGGCTACTCTTGCTGGTGACCGTGACAAGGAGTAGGGGCAGACGACCTGTCACTGGAGGGAGGTTCTTCAGAGAGCTTGCTACAGCATAATCTCTGTTTGGGTTAGTGGGTTGGGCTGGGCCGTGTGGGATCCACAGGTGAGGGTGACCTTCCCAGAGCAAAGGCAAAGACTGGGAGGAGGTGGGTCTGGGGTGGGGGGTGAAATCCAGGGGGTACTGCAACTTTTATAGCACCAGAGGGAGGTGGTGGGAGACCTGTAGAAGAGAGCCAGGAGAATCACCAGCAGAGAGCAGTCCCCCAGGTTTCCACATCAGAGGCTGCAGGGAGGTCAAAGAGATGAGGATTCCGACCTGACCCTCCTGTTGGCCTTTAGGAAGGCATTGGTGACCTTAGGAAGATGTGACGCAGAAGTAGAAACCAGATTCCCGACGGTGTGAATGAGAAGGTGAGGATGTGAAGCCATCATTTCGAGAAATTTGGCATTGAAGGGAAACCGCGGCAGGGCCAGAATGGAGGAGGGGTTGGTTTGTTACAGGAAAATTCAGAGGGCTGAGAGGGCGAAGACCGAGGAAAAGGGGGGGGGGGGGGCGCTGGGGTACCCAAAATCCCGAGAAGGCAGCATCCCCAGCTAGCAGGACAGACATGGGGCAGGGGGGTCTGTAAGGCCCAGTGGTTTGGGAGTTTGAGGTCATTCACTGTGCAGTGGAGGCCAGGCTCCCCGGAGGTCACAGTGTGAATCCCTGTCTCTGTGACTGTTGACATCACCCTCAGCAGTTCTGACATAGGAAGAAGAGGCCGGTGCAAGGTGGCACTGATCTGGTGTCTTCAGGGAGGTGGGAGGGCCAGGAACTGACCCAGAGGAGTAGGGCAGGGCTAGTCAGTCAGAAGCAGCGTTCTGCTTAAAGCCTGGGGTTCCAGGGACCTCTCCCCCTCCTCGAGAAAATGTTACTACAGCCACAAAAAAAAGGGTTCTTTCTTTTTCTGTTTTCTGACACCTTCCAGGAATCTTTATCTGCATTTTGTCCTCTGATCTCTGCTGGACTTTTCACTAGAATGCCTGCCCCTTCTGTTCAGTAAACATGTACAGTTGGATTGTCATGCCCCTAAACCCACTGCCCCCTTGTCGGCACGCTCATGCGCTCGCTCTCTGTCTCTCTCCCTCTACTTGACAGGCCATGGCCAGTTCAAGCAGCTGACACCATTATTGGCCATAGACTAAAAAATATATTTCCACTGGGGCCTTGGTTCTCTTGGGAAAGGTGGCCAGAGCCATAGTAGAATATAGAAAGTCTGGTACAGTCTGTCCTTGTGGCCTCCTGGGCAGGGTACCCGGGCATGCGTGTGTAGCCCTTGCCAGCTCAGGGCTATGATCTCTGCCACTCATTATGTGTAAGCTGGTTGCTTTTGTTCCTTTCTCGTGGGTGTCAGAACAGCTTAAAGCCTCACACCCTGTGCTTACCTTTCCAATACTGTCCACCATTTCCAGGCAAGACCGTGGCACTTGGTGAGGGATAGGCCTGCCTCTCTGCCATCAGGACTGGTTCTGATACCACACCCAGGCCTGATTAAGGGAGCCTCTGAGATTGCAGTCTACCTTGGAGCTGGCCAGCTGCATGCGGGTCTTCCTGCCTGGCTCTCTCTGGTCCTTCTACAGGGAAGCCTGGTGTGCTGCCTGTTCTGTCCCCAGATACCTTCTGTGGTTATTTTTAAATATAAACATTCAGTTTTTAGGATAGGTTTAGATTTAGAGAAAGCAGACAGTAGTAGAGTCTGATTTGAAGGGCTTTAGGATATCTACACCTGCCGTCTGGCTCCTTCCGTTTGGCACTTGTAGAGTAAGGTGTGAAGTTTTGAGGAGTGGGGTCTGCTGGATTTTTTTTTTTTTTTTTTTTTTAACTGAGGATTGTACGGGTTGTCTGGATTCCTCATTAACCTGGTTGGTTATTCAGCTATATCCAGGTACTGCTGACACATCCTTTAGAAAGACCAGTAATGGAAATGGAAGTGTGGTGAACTTGAGTGAAGGTGGAGGCTTCTGCTCCATGGTTCTTCAGTGTGATCAGAAGCAGGGATTCCAGTTGTTACAGGTGTGCCTCGATGCTGGTTCCATAGGATTTTGCATTTTATGGACCAGTAAACTGTCAAAATAGTAGGGAGAAAGTACAACCTGCTGTAGGTTGTTTTACTAGATAAGGACTGCTTTTCAAAGAGCTGTATGTTTTCCCTGTTATTTACTAGAAATTAAAGGATTTTAACATCACACACAAAAAGGGAAAAAAGCCTAGATCTCAGTAAAGACAACCTGTTCCCAGACCTGGGCACGTGACAGACTTGGACATTTTCCCTCCAGATTTGCACCCGACATGTAAGAATTCTTCCCTAATTCTCACTTTGTCTTGGATTCCCGTTGAGATGGCTTGCTGAGACCATGGAAGGGCTTCAGTCTGTGCCGTGGCTCTCATCTGTGTTCCTGGAGTGAGATCCACAGGCCCACCTATGAATGCTGCATGGCCGGGAAGGTGACACTGGCCTTTTGCTCTTTTTGCTCTCCAGGATTACTATAAGATCATTAAAACGCCTATGGATATGGGAACAATAAAGAAGCGCTTGGAAAACAACTATTACTGGAATGCTCAGGAATGTATCCAGGACTTCAACACTATGTTTACAAATTGTTACATCTACAACAAGGTGAGATGTGGTGGCAGGTGTCCAGCTGCCCTGAGGGGAGGGGAGGAGAGGAGAAGGAGGCGGGCATATCTGGAGCCTGTGGGCAGGGGTGCTTGGTAGCCAGTGGGATTTAGAGTCTGATGGGAGGAGATCATTTGGAGGCAGAAATAATGGGACCCATGGCTTTGCCTGTGACTGGGTGTTTCTTTTTTGGGGAGGAGGGTGCTGGCCTTGCTTTACTTCCAAGCCGTCCTTGTTAGCTTGAAGCATGTGCTTCTTGTGCCCTTGGGATTTTGGTTCTTGGGCATGTGTAGTAGAGAAGGTGTGAGAAGGACAGTGACAACTCATTAAAAAGTCCATTTGGGTGATGTCAATTGTCAGGAAGGAGCCTACTAACATGTAGTTGTGCAAAGGTGTGTTCAAACAGAAACCTCAATGTGAGAGAGGGTGTGATGGGGGTCGCCGCATCTGAAATGTGGACATGACCATTGACAACTTGTGGCCGTAGAATTGAATGTCCCCTGATCTCACTTGTAGACCTGAAGGTCACTTCTTAACCCCGTTAGCCAAACCTTTCGGCTCGGCTGTGCCATGAAGCCAGATCATTTGTTTACAGTTCAGACCACAGATGTGATTAAAACCAACCCTTTCATATAGAACGGCTCTGGAGGGAGACACTATACAGAACTCAGCTTTTGACCTCTGCTGGTGTAGTGGGTAAAATTGCCCAGAAGAGATGGGTAGGTGAGTTTCTTGAAGTTTACTGTGTTTTTTTAAAAGTCTCAGCTCTCATCACTAGGTTTCAGTGAAATGTCCACAGATGAGCTTCTCAGTTTAGAGCTGAGTGGGAACAGCATGTCGTAGATGAGGCAACAGAGTGGGGACCCGTAATGTAGTTCGAGATAGGCATGACCCGATCCCCAGTGAGCTGCCTTGAGGGAACACTGGGGAGCATTGTCAGAGCCCTGCTAATGTATCTGTGGCAAGAAATCCTGTGTAATTCAAGTATTTGTAGTGGAGTGGAATTGTGTCAGAGGAGGGATTCTGTCAGTGATTGGCAGGGCTTGTTAGATACTTAAGGCACTAGGATGGTTTCTCAGGCCAGAGCTTAAAAGACTAGAGAGGGAGGTGCAGGTGGACGGGTGCTGATTCAGGCACGTGAACCTCTGTGATATCTGGTGGCATAACTGTTGTGGCCCTTTAGGATTCAGATCGGGAAGGACCCTGACTATGATACTTCATGCTTTGGGGCAGGGGGTGGGTGGCACAGGGTGGGCAGCTCTTGCTCTATCTAGAGAGGTGGTGAGGGCTTTCTGACCCTCACCCCCGTGTCTCCTTTTCCAGCCTGGAGATGACATAGTCTTAATGGCAGAAGCTCTGGAGAAGCTCTTCTTGCAGAAAATCAATGAACTGCCCACTGAAGAAACTGAGATCATGATAGTCCAGGCAAAAGGAAGAGGACGTGGGAGGAAAGAAGCAGGTAGGGTACCTCTAGTGCCCCAGCACCGTTTGCCTCACATTGAAATAACAAGGACATTGGCTTTCCTTCTCCCCAATCTTGTCTCCTTCTCCAGGTTCAGTGAGGGACTAACTGGGAGTGCTAGTAGGGTCAGGCTTAGTGGTGAAAGTGCCCCTTTCAGAGGGTCGCATGAGTGTGTGACCTCCCACAAAGTAGAAATAATTGGACCCTGCTTTTTTTTTTCTTTTCTTTTCTTTTTTTTTTTCTTTCCTTTTTTTCTTTTTTTTTCTTATGGACCTTGGTTAAAAAGTGACTTTTTCAAAGCATTTTTGTTATTTGAATTATTTACTCCATTTAAGAGAAAAGGAATTCACCTGACCAGTGGCGGTTTTAACTAACAATCGTATCCTTGAACCTTGAAGTTGGTTGTTTGAATTATCTTAAGATGCTTATGTCAGAGCCAGGCCTGCCTTTTGATGCTTCTGAAGTCAAAGTGAAGCTCTCCCTTCCTTGTCTATCTCAGCGGCCACCCTGCTTCCTGCCCCCGTCTCTCAGCCTGACACAGGATTCCAAAGGCCAGCTGCTGGGGAGAGAGGAGAAACAGTGAAATGTTTCTGTCTAGGAAAAGCTCTAACAGCTCCCTTCTGCATCTTGCCATCCTTAGCTCTGTGCTGAGGTGGCCCATGCTGTGGGGTGTTTGCTTCTCTAAAGAGAGGGCTTTCGACTGACTTCCCGCCCTGCTCAGAAGTGGTGGCTTCACGGGAGCAAAGGGCGCTGGCCTAATCCCCTGCTGGGATGAGGGGTAGCCAAGGACAGGTGGTCCTGATGCTTCATCCCGTAGACGTGGGTCCTGCCACGGGGTGGCCAGTATCCTTACCGTCCGGGAGGCCTGCCCTTACTCTCTGGGACCAGGAGTTTGGTCTGCACATGGGACAGATGCAGGGTGTTGTGTCTGGGCTCACCCGCGCAGCTGCAGGGAGGCAGTCTGAGCCGGTCACAAAGGGCAGCAGCCGTCCAGCCTCCTCCTGTGGCTCAGGGAGGTGGAAGTTTGCCAGTTTCCAGAAGCCTTGGCCAGGGCTGCTGATGGCGGCCCCCTGCCAGAATTGCTTACTCAGAAGGCAGCGCTTCTGGGAATGAGGACAGCTCTGTCCGAAAGTGCCAAGGAACATTTTTCCGCTCCCCATCTACAGGCCTGGTGCTAACTCGCAGCGTGTGTTTCCTGCTCCTTTGGCCCCGGCCTCCATGCCCATGAAGGCGTCTTTGTGCCTGATTTGGGACTTGAAGCCAGGACGCTTCAGGAGGTGTGGCATGCAGTGTGCCGCTGCTCTCAGAGATCCCTGGGGCAGGTGGACCAATTTGGCCAAGGTCTGGGGTGTACGGGTTGTTCTGTCTCTTAGGCGAATAGTTACGGTGACGTTATGTGCTCTGCCCGCACAGATGTGTGCTCACCACATGTGACAGTGTCTCCATGAGGTCAGCCAGCGTGTGTCAGGTTCGGCATCTAATCACCTGTCCCTTTTATGATTGGTAGGGACGGCAAAACCTGGCGTCTCTACGGTACCAAACACAACTCAAGCATCGACTCCTCCGCAGACCCAGACCCCTCAGCAGAACCCTCCGCCTGTGCAGGCTACACCTCACCCCTTCCCTCCGGTCACCCCAGACCTCATCGTTCAGACCCCCGTCATGACAGTGGTGCCTCCCCAGCCACTGCAGACAGCCCCGCCGGTGCCCCCTCAGCCACCACCCCCACCTGCGCCAAACCCCCAGCCTGTGCAGAGCCACCCACCCATCATCGCGGCCACCCCACAGCCTGTGAAGGTGAGCGTTCTGTGTGTGTGCGTGTGGCCCAACCTGGCCACTGGTGGGCTCCTACCACCTCAGCACCCCCTCTTTTTTGTCTTCCCTTCCTTAGCAGTGAGGCTTGCAGGAGACAAGTCACTGTCACTGCCGGCGCTTCATGCAGAGCTTGTCCTGGCTCCTGGGGCACTTTGTGGGTGTTTTGGGGGCACTGTGCAGTGTTTAAGTCACGGCCTAGAAGCTGCTGCCCTGCTGGCCCACAGGTCCCATAGCTGAGCCCACCCCCCAGGGCTTGCCAACCCCCCAGCCCCTTCCCTAGTTCTAATTTAGACTGTTCATGTTTGCAGATGGCACCCTTATAGTCTCTGAGACGTGCCTGCCCTGGGGGAGCCAATGTGTCCAGGCTTGGCTCTGAGCGGCTTCCCTGGCATTAAGTGGGAAGCTGCTTCAGGAGGTTTCTGTGGTCTCCAGTGAGCAGATTGTGCTCTTGCGTGTGTGCTTTCTCCTGCCACTGGCAGGTCCTGTCCCAGCTGCAGAGAGAGTGATGGGACAGGTCTTTTCTTGGCTCGGTCCTTCACCTATGGAGTTACCTTTGAGCCCCATTCCCCGTGAATGTTGGAACCCCAGAAAGGACCCAGCTGCAGGAGTGAGCGGAGGGAGGGACAGCTGTGCCGGCCGTCACCTTTGACCGTGCTTGTCACCCCTGTGCTCTCGGCAGACAAAGAAGGGAGTTAAGAGGAAAGCGGACACCACCACCCCCACCACCATTGACCCCATTCATGAACCACCATCACTACCCCCGGAGCCTAAGACTGCCAAGCTGGGCCCCCGGCGGGAGAGCAGCCGGCCTGTGAAGCCCCCCAAGAAGGACGTGCCCGACTCTCAGCAGCACCCAGTGTCGGATAAGAGCAGCAAGGTCTCAGAGCAGCTCAAGTGCTGCAGTGGCATCCTCAAGGAGATGTTTGCCAAGAAGCACGCAGCCTACGCCTGGCCGTTCTACAAGCCTGTGGACGTAGAGGCATTGGGCCTGCACGACTACTGTGACATCATCAAGCACCCCATGGACATGAGCACAATCAAGGTGAGCAGATGCCCTCCCCCCCCCCCCCCCCCCAGAGCTGGGGACAGGACTCCCCGGGACAGAGAAGGTCAGAACCTCCTAGGCTGGTCCAAGAGGAGGGTCCAGGCCCTGGGTGCTTCTGAACTGTGCCCTAGCAGCTGTCTCTTCTCACCAGCTCAAAGCAGCCCAGCGCCCCCTGCTGGGAATTGTAGGGGATGGCCTCCAGGACCACGTGCTTGGGAATTTTCTTCCCAGAGAGCAGCAATGCTGTGCCCTCTGGTCTGGGGACAAGCCCTCTGTGGCCTTGGGCCCTGGTGCCCATGGGCACTTTGCACACAGTTAATGTTCCAGGAGGGGTTGAGAGTTGATGACTTTGCCAGGCCCGGTGTCATAGAGTGGGTCTTGATGTCTCCTCTCAGGAGGAGACACACAAGTGCTGGCATCTTCACTGTCGTATTTTGAGGCCTTTTTGGTTATGTTTATTTATTTTAAGCCATTTTGCATTTCTCTCTGTCTGAGAGTAGAGTAAGCCTGCCCCCAACATGGGACAGACAGAAGAGGGGACAGTACTTATGTTCCTTTTGACCCGTGTCTTATCCCATATCACCAAGACAGGTGTATGTCAGGTCAGAACTGGTCCCAGCCCTTCTCTTACAGTCTGGCTGAAGCTCTGTCTCCATTTATTCTGTGTCCACTTGGTCCTTAGTCACAGTGACCAGGATGGGTGGGTTTGGCGTGCTAGCAGGGCATTTCCCAGCCCTGAGACTTGCTTTTGAGTGTCTTTTTGTCCACCTGACAGAGAACTAAGGTGATGATCTCTTCTCTGCTCCGCTGCAAAACTGACCTGCTCCTACAGGGAGCCCTCCTGGCTGTCACGTCCCCATTGGAGCAGGTTTGGGCATAACTAAGGAGGCCCTGTCTTGTCTTTGCAGTCTAAACTGGAGGCCCGCGAGTACCGCGACGCTCAGGAATTTGGTGCTGATGTCCGATTGATGTTCTCCAACTGCTATAAATACAACCCTCCTGACCACGAGGTGGTGGCCATGGCCCGCAAGCTCCAGGTGAGGCCCTGGGGAAGCTCCAGGTACAACATCCTGCAGTAGAGCAGGCTGGGGTCCTGGGTGGGCCAGGCCTGTATGGCCCTTCATAGATTTTATTTCTGTCATTTGCTTTGGTATAATGCCGTGTTGCTTTGAAGATGAACTTGAGTCAGGATAGCGTGTGCATCAATATAAAATTGAGGTTATTTTATTATAAAGCAGGACAGTTGGTTTTGGTTTTGGGCATTTGGGGTTTTGTTTTGGTGTATCCCACTGAAAACCTCCTGCCCCATACCTGCATTTGGTTGCCCTTGGCCAGAAGAGTGTATGTGCTGTATGTGGCCCAATCTGTTCTCCAAAACAGACCTGTCTCCGGTTGGTGGCAGACACTCTTGTTAGGTAGACACTTGGACACAGTTGTGACCTGAAGTAATTGCTCAGCTGTGGACGTTTCTTCACCAGAGCCTTGAAATCTTTTGCCTTCTAGGTGTTCCGTGAGGCCACAACTTCCTAATGGGTGCCATTGAGGTTTGTGGCCCCTTCAAGTTGGTCTGGGTGTGCACCCTGTAAAGTGCACATGTGAGTGGAAGGAAGGGGGGCAGGTTACAGCATAATGTGTGAACTGACTTCACTTTGCTTTATTTAAAAAAGGAAAAACGTACCCAGATTTCAGCAGTGGTTATCTTTGGGTGGAAAGATCAGGGGTTAAAAATTATGGAGAACTGGGGCACGTGGCTGGCTCAGTCAGTAGAGCATGTGACTCTTGATCTCAGGGTTGTGAGTTGGAGCCCCACATTGGGTGTAGAGATTACTTAAAAAAAAAAAATCTTCAAAAAAATTTCTGGAGAATAAAGTCTATATTTAGTACTTTTATAATCTGCTTTTTAAAAAATTCTTAAGCCTACACACATAAAAATATCTAATCCCTTATCCCCAAAGCCCTGGGCTGCTTCTGCTCTCAGTGTCAGAGCAGGCCCTGGAGTGGATCACCTGCTGTTACAACAGGCAGGCACTCTGGTCAAGCCCAGGACCGGTTTGCACATCTCATGCCCCACTCCCACCTGGTGGCGAGGTGGGAGGCTTCCTCACACCTGTCTTTCCCACCTGTCTGTGGAGTGCTTACAGGGCACAAGTGCAGACTCGCAAATGCCTTTGGCAACCTGTGGGTCCGTTCAGCTCAGAGGCTGCCTGAGACCCATCGCTTGCCCGTCTCCTGGTTCCGTTAGCTCCACACGTTGTCCCAGACTTACCATCATAGTGGCTCTTACCTCCTCACACTGGCGCCAAGGCTCCATCTCTCCCGTTCCTTCCCTTGGCCTCTGTCTGGGTCAGGGACTGCTTTTGGTTCAAAGGATGTGTCCTGGAACTCTTGGGATAGAATAAAAACTTATTACTAGTGTGAACCTGGCTGCTATTATTGAAATGCACCCTCAGCCTTGAACGTTATTTTAGTTTCTGTTGCTTGTTATTTGGTTTTATTTTCCCTGAGATTTGGGGTGGGGGTGCTTTCTGCTTTCTTCACAAAGCTGCTTTTCCGTTGTTTACTTCTGCATTTCCCATCCTTAAAAAGAGTTCAGGCTTTATAATTTTATGGCAATTCTCATACATGGCCACCAGGTGGCAGTGTTGCCCTCAGATCTTTGTCTTAGACTTCCTCTTTCCACTGTCCTGTGAGGATTGGGGGAGGGAGATAGCTTTTTCCCAGATCGATACTCCTACCCTTTATTTGCCCTCATGCAAACAGCTAAACCAAAACAAGTTCTGTGCCAGCACCAAGATTGCTATTCTGACCTACTTTACTTTAAAAAGAATAGAAGGAGAGTGGCTGAGCCTGGGTAGCTTAGTCAGTTAAGCGTCTAACTCGATGTCAGCTCAGGTCATGATCTCACAATTTATGAGTTGGAGCCCCACGTCAGGCTCTGCACCGACAGCACAGAGTCTGCTTGGGATTTTCTCTCTTTCTCCCTCTCTCCCTGCCCCTCCCCTGCGCATGCACTTTCTCTTTAAATAAATAAACTTAAATAAATAAATAAATAAATCAGAAAGAGAAAGAATTCTCCAGTATATTCTAGCTTTCCCTAATTTCTGTGCCTGTTTTATGTCTTGGCTTTGTCTTTTTTTTTTTTTTTTTTTTTTAAACATTTATTTAATTCTGAGAGAAAGAGCATGAGTGGCAGAAGGGCAGAGAGAGGGGGGGTCAGGATCCGAAGCAGGCTCTGTGCTGACAGCAGAGAGCCCGATGCGGGTCTCGAGCCCACAAACTGTGAGGTCATGACCTGAACTGAAGTTGGACACTTAACTGACTGAGCCACCCAGGTTCCCCTGGTTTTATGTGTTTCATTTTTATCCTTCTGGCAGTGGCATGAACATGACCCAAACATGGGGTTTAGCCATAGTGAGACCACTGGGCTATTTTCCTCACAGCAGCCTCTTTCTGAACATTTTTATTCCAGATACCAGGCTGGACTAGATGAGGTCCTTGACCTGAAGGAGGGTCCATTTCAGGCAGGGGCAGTGCCTAGGGTGGGCCATTTAGCACGGGGCAGCCTCTGCCCTAGCCCGCTTGGCCCACTTCAGGGTGGGTTGTTGTGTTACAGGAAGTGATGTTCCTTCTCCATTGCCACGAGGCAGGTGGAGAGGTATCTGCTTCAGATGCAGAGTCGATGTGAAGGGCTTCTTGTCTGGAAGTTGGTTGCTCTGTGGCATTTCAGTCTTTTTCCTCTTCCTCGTAAGCTTTCCTGGATCAGCATGGTTGGATGACTAGATTGTCCAGAGGGAAGGAGAAGCAACAAATCCCCAACCTCTGTTTGCCTCTTGAACAGGTATTAGACTTGCCTCCTCTTAATTAGACTGTTCCCAAGAACTGGGATTTACCTGGAAAATCACATGGAAAAGAATCCACTTTGTTTTCCTCTTCCAGTCTCTAAATTCTAGGCCTTTAGAAAACACACATCCTACCACCTGGCAGCCATGGTCACAAAGACAGCCAGGAGTGTCTGGGCTCAGGGTTTCCTCAGTCCACAGGTGGCTTGGGCTGAGGCCCGTGAGTCCATCTGGTAGGCCCAGAGCTGCTGGCGGTACTGCCGTTTAGACTGCCTGCTCTGTTGTGAAGTGAGGAGTCATTTAGGGAGTTTGGCGCCCTTGTAGATTACCAGAGTTTTAGTGCAAGAAAAAGCGCAAATTCAAGGTGATGTGCAGTTATTTTTATAGCAAAGAAAAATGAAAATTGCACTGGGATATCCTGCATTAGATCCCAGAGGCAGGAAGCTTTTCGGGTGTATGTAAATGTGTGTTTCTGAGTGTGTGCACTCACAGCTGCATCTCTAGCACCCGGCACTTAGTGGCCCGCCACTGCCTGCATTCTGCTCCCCACCACCACCCCCCTCTGAGCCTCGCTGTGCCCAGATATGGCCAAGCCCCACAGCTGTATCTGGGCTTGGCCGTGCTTGACCGTTTGGCACTCAGGCAGCTGTTTCACTAGAGGGGTGGAGGGTGTGCTTCCCCCTCGAATCTGACACAGCCCAGAGTAGGTGACCCAGTGAACATTCTAGCAAGAGGAGACGCCTGCTCTGAAACCAGTGTGCTTTGCTGATTGATGCTGAGAATTACAGTGCGGGTGGAGGTTATGGCATGCTGGGCAGAGGAGCTGGGTCCACCTCTAGACACTGCCAGCCCTAGTGTGGAAGCCCCGAGCCCCTGCTCCCCTAGAGAGTGCTGGTTGTTGGTATTCTCTGCTCATCGCCTCAGTGTCCTCCCTCACAAGACCTTTGACCTAGGTGCGTCTCTTTCGGTTTTGGCGTCCTCTAGCCTGGCCCCACACCCTCTCCCCCATTTTCCACCTGGCCAGCAGGATGAGCACCTGGATTCGTGAGTCACAACTTTCTCTCCTTTGAGACATCCTTGCTAGGTCTCTGCAGCTTTTGGTATCATGTCCCCCTCCCCCCCCCCCGCCCCACACACACACCCTGCCCTCATCCTTAGGTTTCAGATTTCCCAGGGACTCTTCACCAGTCCTTTGCTGTTTCCACCTTAACACTTAATAGTACTTTATAACTGTTCACTCCTTGAGGGCAGGGAGCACATCGTTTCTCTTTACCATACGGGTGCAAGTCTGTCTCAGCCACGCGGGAAGGTTTTTCTGCGGTAGCTCTAGGTTCGCTGGCGCTCAAGCCCAAGTGCATTTCGCAGGGTGCCCCCTACTGGAACCGGGGCAGATGGGAGGATGACAGGTCTTGTAGCTGCTCGCGACAGGGAAGCCAGCAGCCCCAGACTGTAGGCCCCGCGGTGACTGCCCAGCCAGCCAGCCCGCCTGGCCTCCTGGCTTGTGCTCTTTGCTCTTTGGTCTTGGAGCCTTGGGAGAGCAGGGCCAGGGAGTACCCTAGGAGAGGCCTCAGGGCGAGTCCTGGCTTCCATTTCCACCACAGCCACAGCCTGTTGGGGAGGAGCAGGGATGTCCTAGTGGCAAGGGTAGAGCTGTCTGGTAGCTGGCAGGAGATGCTGGGCACGCACATAAGTGGCATGAGGAAGCTCCCACCTGGTAAAGCTCACCTCCCGGCAGCACCAGGTACTCGGCCATGGCTGCCACCCTCCTCCCTCTGTGGGGTCCTGACACCTCAGGCACACTTCTCTAACCTGCCCCCTCCTCCTTGGCAGCAGGCCTGGCTTTTTCTGGACGCTCCTGTGGGTCTGTTGGGGACCCGGGGCACTGTGGGCAATAAGGGTCTTGCTTGCTGCCACACTGGGGGCCTCTGCCCTGGTGTGAGCCCCTGTCTCCTTTAGCCAGGGTGGTGACAGTCTCTTGCTCATGCCTCCTGGGTGTCTTCTCTACCACCTGACCTGCTCCAGAATGTATTTCTGTATAAATTAGAAATTAGAAATTTCTGTATAATTGGCTATAATTTATAGTAGCAGAACCACTTATACAGTAGAATCCAGGTTGTCACTTTGCTGGGAGCAGGAACTGCCTTGGAGGAGCCTGAACTGGGTGGTCTGGAGGGGAGGGGACAACACTGCAGTTGGGGAGGACACCAGCCCTGCTGCCCAGGGGTCATCCCCTTTCCCAGCTGCCTTGGAGACAGAAAACCTGAAGCTGTGCTTCCAGGGATATCGGGAGAGGCTTCTAGGGCCAGCTGTGTCAGGTGTACCCTAGTTTGTTTGACACAGCAGCCTTGGAGCTTGACCCCACGGCCCTCCCAGGCCTCATGGCTCATGCTGCTCCGAAGCATCAGTTCACACTTGGGAAGGCCCATTCTCTTGCGTGAGATGCTACATTGACATTTTCTAGGCTTTTAAAGCAGGTCCTGCAGTCCTTCTGGGAAGCTAACTTTGTTCTTTTCACTGCTGTTCTTTGTCCTGAGTCATCACTGGGCTTACGATCATGGAGCCCTTGGGGTAGGAAGGGACCTGCCGGCTGCCTGGTGAGGCAGGGCTGTTGGGCCTAGGTGCCCAGACAAAGCTGCTGCCCCCAAGCTCTGTGACCCCATGGGGAGTTCCATCGGATCCCTGAGACTTACAGTTGGAAGGTCTCGGAATCCTGGGGTGGTGGGATCCTGTGCTTAACAGCCCTGGGCATGTGGTTGGGTCTCTGGCACCTCACAAGATTTACTCCCTCCTGTAGCCTGTCTCCAGCGCCCCCACATCCACTTCTGTTATACCTTTCCCACCTTGCTGGCCATGCCCTGGAGACCCCTCAGCCAGTGGCATGGCTCTACCCAGGTGCCCCAGAGGTGGTCTGAGGAGGGGGTGGGGGTGGACACGTGCCTGCTGCAGCAGAGGCGCAGCTGCCTTGCCGGCCTTGGTCTATGCACGAGGCACACTTACTCCAGGGCCAGGCCTTTGCATGTGCTGTTTGTTTCCTCTGCCTGGAATGCTCTCTCAAACTGAAGACCCCACCTGCTCCCTGAGGGAGTGTGAACCGGAGGCAGGCAGAGGTTCCTGTTCTGTTCATCATTGTATCTTAGTGCCCGGCCCTGGCATGCAGGAGGCGCCCTCGGGATGTGCTGAGCAAGCACTGACCTAATGAGAACCTCAAGGCACTGTTTGCGGGTCTTGCCCTCGGCCTGCCATCTATCTAGGATCTCCACACAGACGTCCTCAGTGGGCCAGCTGCCTCCTGTGACATGGGTCACATGTACTTACCTGGCCTGTGTCTCCTGGAGAATGGGTGCCAAGCCATGTCAGAAGGACGTTTCAGAGTGAAATTTGTGAGAAGTGTTGGAAGAGCTGACGAGGGTCCTCACCCAGCCCCTTGTCTTAGTGGTGGGGTGTGGGGGGGGTCACCATCAGCCTAGCCCCCTTTGGCCTTCCTGCTTACTTCCTGTTGAGTCAAGCCCGGCAGCCAAGGAGGCTTGGTGATGCTGAGCCACATCCCAGGCAGCCCCCCACCACCCATGCCTGGGCCCCCAGCAGCCCTCACAGGCACGGCTCCCCCCTCCCCCCGCCCCCCCCCCCCCCAACCAGGATGTGTTCGAGATGCGCTTTGCCAAGATGCCAGACGAGCCTGAGGAGCCTGTGGTGGCCGTGTCCTCCCCAGCGGTGCCACCCCCAACCAAAGTGGCAGCCCCACCCTCGTCCAGCGACAGCAGCAGCGATAGCTCCTCCGACAGTGACAGCTCCACCGATGACTCTGAAGAGGAACGAGCCCAGCGGCTGGCCGAGCTCCAGGAGCAGGTGAGGATGTGGGCAGCCCCATTCCCAGTCACCCAGAATGCATGGGCCGGGCAGTCTCCCCAGGGTTCTCCATGACCTGGCGAGTCCCAGCTCGGAGTTCCAGCGGGATGAGGGGTTTAAGGGTGCTGGCCTCCCGTGCAGTGGGAAATCGGTGTGTAACTTCTGGCTCCCCAGAACACCTGTTAACAGCCTACTGTTGACCAGAAGCTACCTGTAACGTAAAGAGTCGATTAATTCCTATTTTATGGGTGACACATATTATGTAGTGTATTCTTACGGCAAAGTAAGGAAACATCAAGAAAATCATAAGAACTGGAAAATATATTCATAGTACCATATCGATCGGGAAAAAAAATCCACATATAAGTGGACTTGCACAGTTCAGACCCACATTGTTCAAGAGTCAACTGCATGTATGTACACCGTGGGTGTGGAGGTAGGAAGACATGGCTGTTTTGCGGGCAGAGGCGAGGCTTCTAGATCTTTCCAGCATCTGAAAGGAGGAGCCTCAGCCAGGATGTCCATCTCTCCTGAGGCCCTACAAGCCAGCCATCAGGACCTTAGTACCCAGCCTCCCAGGGACCCTCCTCCTGGATGGCTGTGGAGCTTGGTATCTGCCAGCTTGGGCAGCTTGTCTAGCCAAGAGGACACTGGCCATCCTCGGAGTCCACGGCCTGGGTGGGTGTGGCCTGGGATTCAAAAATCTGGTGAGGCGGCAGGTCACAAGGCTGAGGGCCAGCCCCCTTCCCTGTGCTTCCCTCCTCCTCTGCACCCTGGTGCCCGGGGGTCCACCCAGAGACCAGGATGATGGGCGTGTGTACCTTGCCTGTCTGCTCCACAGCTCAAAGCCGTGCACGAGCAGCTTGCAGCCCTCTCCCAGCCCCAGCAGAACAAACCAAAGAAAAAGGAGAAAGACAAAAAAGAAAAGAAAAAAGAAAAGCACAAAAAGAAAGAAGAAGTGGAGGAGAATAAGAAGAGCAAAGCCAAGGAACTTCCTCCTAAAAAGACCAAGAAAAATAACAGCAGCAACAGCAATGCGAGGTCTGCCTCCCTGAGCTGCCCTGGGTGGGGACCCCTGCTGGCCACGGTGGGTAGGGAGGCTGCCTCGCCGCCCTTTCTCCTGGGGTGGGTCTTGGCACCCAGTGTGTTTGGGAAGGGAAGGAAGATAGGCAGCATGGAGCAGAAGGTGAGGACAGGGCATGGCTTGCGGTCTGTGTCCGTTGGGTGCTCCCAGGAAGGCGTTGCCAGCCTCCCCTGTTTCCTGTGAAGGCCCTCTGGGTGGGGGTGTGGAAGCCCTCCCCTAAGCCCCCGATGGAGGAATGGGTGCCTCACGTTGACAATGGTGTCTGCATCATCCCTTCGTAGCAAGAAGGAGCCTGCGCCCATGAAGAACAAGCCCCCTCCTGCGTACGAGTCGGAGGAGGAGGACAAGTGCAAGCCCATGTCGTACGAGGAGAAGCGGCAGCTCAGCCTAGACATCAACAAGCTCCCTGGTGAGAAACTGGGCCGCGTGGTGCACATCATCCAGTCGCGGGAGCCCTCCCTCAAGAACTCCAACCCCGATGAGATTGAGATCGACTTTGAGACTCTGAAGCCGTCCACCCTTCGAGAACTGGAGCGCTACGTAACCTCCTGTTTGCGGAAGAAAAGGAAACCTCAAGGTGCCCTTGGGCCCCTGGGGCAGGGTGTGCTCTGAGTCCTGGCCAGCCCTGGCCGACAGGGAGGAGGCTGGGCAAGTGGGCATCCTCCATTAACTTTGCCTTCCAGACATGGCCCTCTCCCTCTGTAGGCTGTTTTTCCAGTTACAAAAGCTGTGTCCCCGACACAGAAACCTCTGGAGGGCTGTGACATCACACTTGACCCTGGGCTGGTGGTGCCATTCTCCACCTCCTGGCCGGTACCCATCTAAGGCCTGCCTGCACCTCAGTGTCCTCAGCCTTGCTCTGAGCAGCAGCTTCTGTTGCCCTTACCACTGGGTCTTCCCCAAAAGCCAGCCACCCCCGCCCTGCTGCCACCTCTTTAGAACAGAGGGTGAGGGCCAGGTGCAGTGGCCAGGAGGAAAGATGTTAGGTCCGCACTGCCTGCTTTGCTTCTCTGATTCGACACGGGCCCCTCCGCAACAGTCTGCCAGGCAGCACTTGCCTGTTACAAATGTCTCATCTTAACTCACAGCTTTTGTCTGGAGACCAGTAGGACTTAATATCCACATCAGAGTGTTGTATGCAGCTTTTGTCCCAGTCCACGTTGACTCCTGGGGCGCTCGGGCTCCTCCCTAGGGTGCTGCACAGTGACACTGTGCCCTCGGTCTACTCACCGAGGTGCTGGGAGACTCCCGGGGCTCTTTCACGTCTTGCTTTGTCCCTGCCATCATGTCTTGGGGTCCCCTGCACCCACTGTCTGAAAAGTAGCTGAGGGAGCCTGAGCTCAGCGGTCCCTCATGTCAGGGAATTACTTCCTACCTTGTCTCTTAACTGTCTGGTGAACCCAGCATAGGGTATTGAGAGATTGGAGGGGCTTTGAAATTCTAGTATTAAGCCAAGCTTTTGGCTGGCATGCGGTAGGACTGGTCAGGGCCTCGTAGAAGCAGCCCACTGGCCCTTCTTGCGGGCAGTTGGGCTATTCCTGTGGCCAGCAGTAGCCCCCTAGGTCGGGGCCCCGCCTGACTGTGTCCCTGTTGCTTTATTACAGCCGAGAAAGTTGATGTGATTGCTGGCTCCTCTAAGATGAAGGGCTTCTCGTCCTCGGAGTCGGAGAGCACCAGCGAGTCCAGCTCTTCTGACAGTGAAGACTCCGAAACAGGTTAGATGTCTTACTGAGCTTCTTGTCGCGTTCTTCCCTGTGTTTGGCTCAGTCACATGTCCAGGCTACCTGAGACCAGAGACAGCTGTCATAATAAGAACGGTAACCCTCTCGCTAGGACACTGGGGAGCTCGGGGGGCCTGGTGAGGACTTTGGGTGTTGGGGCCCAGGTGGTGGCATCAGTGTTAGTGTGACCCCGCCCAGCCCTACAGTTTCTTCCTGTGTCACAGTCGCATGCAGCACGGCTGTTCAGGTGATGTGCTCCCGCGGCACGTGTGTAGCGGCCTGCTCTCGACGCTGCTGTCACCAGGCTCGGGGCTCTGCCATTCGCCCCAGAGTGCTCACAGCTGCATTGGCTGCTCCTAACGCAGTGTGCACACACGTGGGCCTGCACGTGTGCCCCATGGTGGTGTCCTGGCTGACCCTACCGCCCACCTGAGCAGCAGCTTCAGTGTGGGAAGTGGGAGTGAGAAAGGGCAGGGGGAGACGCTGAGAGCTGCAGGGTGGTAGGAGAGAAGCTTTTCCTGCAGAGGGGTGCTTTCCTGATTATTCGCGGGGAGCATGGGGAGAAGGGCAGATGCTCCCTCACACTGGCCCGGAGGAGACGCTAGAAAGGAAGCCTGGCAACCAGCCTGTTCTGTGAGCTGGAGCTGGTGGGGGTGGCCGTGCGAGTCTGGGGGGGCGGGCTGGCCCCTGGGCAGGTCTAGTGCCATCAGCCGAGCAGCCTCTCCAGGCAGGCTGTGGTATGTGCATCCTCAGTGGGAAGTGTATTTCTGGGTGTTTTCTTTCATAGACCTGTTTCGTCTCTGGCATGTTATTCTGACTTAAAACTAATAGTAAGCCCCACGTAGTCAGTTTATGAAGATAATGTGATCTGATCGGGCCAAGGAAGTTTGAGGCCCCTTACACTTAGAGTAGCTTTGTGACCCCTCTCCCGAGGCGTGTGCACACCCCGGTCCTCTTGTCAGCTCAGCCTGCCTTTTTCTGGGGAAGCTGAGGACAGGAGGGCTTCTGGGCCTTCTCACTCTATCTCTCTGCTTTGACAGGAAAGGGTACCAGGCTTCCCAGGTAGGTGGGAGGCTTGCCTTGAGGTGGGCTAAGAGCTTCTCCAAGACTCCAGATTCTGTCTCCAGTGGGCCCAAATGAGAGTCATTAAGTCATTAAGCTATGTTCCATATTTCCTGAGCTCCGCTATATGCAGAGACTGCTGTGGGCAGTTTGCTGCCCTTCTGTCTTCATCCTTTGTCCTTTTCTTCTAACCAGCACCTCCCCCCCCACCCCCCACCCCCGTTGCTTTTTTATCTGTCAACCAGCAGGGGGCGCCACACCCCCATACCCGCCCAGGAAGGGCTGGCAGGAAGCCAGCGCCAACTGCCCTCTGCAGGATGAATGACTGTATTCTTGGGCCCAATTAGCATTCCTGGTGGCCCCTGACTTCTCACCTTCTTCTGTGCCAGCCATGCTGCAGGTTTGCCTTTGCTCTGGGGTTTTGCACCTCCTGCAGTTTCTAGCACGCTGCTCCTGCTAGGGGTGTCACAACCTTTTCTCCTAAGTATATGAGTGACCAAAAGAAAACCCCAAAGCTTGGAATTGGCAGGGGACCCAATTGTTAAAACGGCGCAGTTTGGCCAAGGGCAAACTGCTTTGGCCCCGACGTAGATCGTGGTACCCAACCGGCAAGTCCTCATTGCGAATCTGTGACCGCGGCCTTTGTCCCTGATCCCCAAGCTCTTTGGGGTGTGTTTGCCTTAGGTGGGAAATCCTCCTGGGCTCCTGAGTGCCTTGCACACGCCTCCTACCATCTGACGTGGGGCAGCTGTGACGGAATCTCCAACAGCTCTCGACTGCTGAGAATACTTTTTCCCTTTTTGTGCCCCCCCCTTTTAAAGAGATGGAAAGATTGTGCAACAAGTAATCTGAGAGTCCTGGGAACAGCTGTCCTGGCGGGAAGGAGGGTGAGATTTACAGTCTCTGAGCCGACGGCCTGCAGGCTCCCAGGCTCCAGCAGTCCGGCCCAGTGGCTTGCCCTGCTGCTTCCGGCCCATCCCTCTTTCCAGGCACCCTCCCCACCTTGAGTTTTGGGAGGCTCCCATTTGTCTTCAAGGCTCTGGCTTTTCCTTTGCCATCTGTGTGCACCGGAGAGCTCTATTGTGGGTCAGCTGGATGCTTCTCTCAAGAGAACCACCGTGTGGGTTTGTGCCCTAGGGCTCAGACACTCGGCCCGAAAATGGGAGGGAAGCTTGCGCCCCTGCATCATTGAATGCAGCTACCCGCCACCCCATACCGCATAGGAAACTGCACTTGCTTCCAGGGCAGCTGCTCAAGCTGGGTCCCTGGAGCTAGGCAGCCCCAATTTCTGTGGCCAGTTAGTGGTTCTGCCTTGGGAAGATAGGACAGGGTGGGGGTTATTGAAGGTATTTCTTTTGGTCTTTTGGGGTTTGTTTTTGCCCTCCTTGTTCTTGTGTTTCCATTTGGACTGGAGCCGAAATTCCTGAAAGGGCCTATTTTTGTCACTTGTACTAAGGGTCGTTTCTGCCGACAGGGCCCTGAGACATGAATCACCAAAAGAAACCAAACAGAGGCACTAAATTGGAGCTTGGTGGGGGGGTTGGGGGGGGTTGGTGCATAGATCCCTTCTCTGGCCGCTCTCCATAGATAAGGATGCTGTGGACTGCTTAAGGCATGGGGCTGGTCCTTGGGGCCAAGCAGCAGTTCAGGGAGGCGGTGCACCCACAGATGGAGTTGGGGGGGCAGGGGTTGGGCTTTCCTAGCTCGGTCCCAGGCCACCATGTGTTCCTCCCCACCGCCCAGAAGCACGCTGTTGGCCAGTCCCACCACATCCTCTGAACCCAGCTATTACTTGGATTATGGTCTTTCATTGAGCTTCAGTTCTGGATAAAGTTCGAATCTGCTTCAGGGTTCAGTATTGGTACAGGGCAGGGGATGCAAATGCCACTTTCCCACTTGCTCCTAAGGCATCTGTAGACCTCGGCTGGGCAGGCCAGAGGTGAGTGCCTGGTTCCCCCTTTTCCGCAGCCATCCCAGATGGGCTTTGGGCAGAGCTGTGTGGCCTGTCGGTCACCAGTGCTGGGATCATGTCTGCCTGGCTCACGGGGCCAGAGGGAATGTCCTAGGACTCTTTGTCCAGCTTTCCACCCCGTCATGTCGCTGATGACAGCCTCTTTCCACGTGCCATCCACAGGTCTTTCTGGGTAGGGTGGGTACACAGCTCCTGTCCCTCTTAGGACTGCACCCTTGTACCCCAGCTACCTGGCTGGGATGGCTTCAGGGAGGTGTGGGGTAGTTCTCTTGGATTTGTGCCTGGTCTTCTAGTTGCAGTGGGAGCACACGCCAGCTATTTTAGTCTCCTTGTTTCCTTTTCCCAGGATTTGAGCTTGTGGGTGTTTCTTAATAGCTCCGGGGAAAAAAGGAATGCTTGATGTTTTGGAAAGATTTGAGCCGGAAAGTGCAGACAGAGGCCACAGGGCGTTCTTCCCAGACAACCAGCCTCAGCTTCCGACCCCTGGGGTCTTTGAGGGACTGGGTCCCAGGCCCATCTTGGGGCCTGCTGCTGCCTGCTCCAAGGGTGTAATACTTGCTCTTGGGAAGAGGGAGAGGCCCCTGGTAGGGGCATAGGGAGGTAGGAAGGGACCTGGAGGGCAGGACTGTAGCTGGTCTGCCTGTGCTGTCAGGTGACCCCTCTCATACACTCACATGCAGAGGTCGCAGCTGGAGGGACTCTGGGGCTTCGTGGGCGAGGGTGAGCCTTGTGGAATGTGCCCTGAATGACAGTCCGGCCAGTGGGTGGGTTTTTCCCACGCGCGCACGCACACACACACGCACACACACTTGAAGACCATGGGACTGCAGTGTTGGTTGCATCCGTGACTCTGGCAGAGGCATCTCCTCTGCTGTGTGGGTGGGAACATGCCCCACGCCCTTCTCCCATCAAGGGGAAACACTCGAGACCGCTTTCCTCCTCAGCATGTCTTCTGATTTCACCCCACCTTCACGGTGTATAGAATTGTTTGGTCTTTTTGTAATTTGTTTTTTGTTGATGTTTCTTGGTGTTTGTAGGAATGCAGAAAGGAGGGTGTTTGCTGGAGGTCCTGCACTGCAGAGCCCCTCTCTTGGGGGTTTTCTTACCTGTGCCCCGGCCCTGAGGAAGGGCTGGCATCACCTTCCTGAGAAAGACAGTGTGCAGTAAAGCAGATACGGAGGGGAGACAAGCTTAGGGTCGGGGGGGGGGGGGTGGGTGCCTGATGGACGTGTGGGCACACCTGGCTGGTCTTCAGGGGTGATGGCAAGGACGACAGGCCAGGGCATCTCTCACATTCAAAGACCAGTAAAGGAAATGCTGGTCCATGCTCAGGGTGCACATGAACTTGTTCCTGGAAGCAGTTACTCTGTGTGGAAGCATGAGCAGGCTCTGGGTGGTTTTGGAGACATCCACACGTGCCGGATCTGTGGCCCTTGTAAAGGGAAGGTGGGTCTGTCCCCGCCCGCGGCTGGCCAGGCAGGGGGCAGGGCTCCCAGGCTCCGGCGCCGTTCTCTCGTGCCCTGTCCGTGGGCAGGGCACAGGAGGCTGGCTCGGTCTGTGGTTCTTCTGTTCTTGTGACTTGAACGGTACATTCCACACCATTTCTCTCACACTGGTTTCTCTCTCCCTCTATGTAGGTCCTGCCTAATCATTGGACACGGACTCTTAATAAAACGGTCTTCAGTTCCAGATTCCTTCCCAGCAAGCTATAGCTTAAGTCCATTTTCTTCTGTGAAAGGGACAGGACTCCATCAAGTTATGGAATTCCTCAGAGCCCTGGGCCTGTCCCCTGGGGTGGATTTAGTCATGTCCAGCAGCACACGCCTAATCCCGCCTCCGGGAAGGCTGCCTGCTCGGCTGGCCACCCGGGCCTCCTGTGTAAAGACTGCTTGGCTGTCCTGCCCAGCCTCCCTGGTCGTCTGGGGTCTACTGGGTGGGTGGCATCTCCCAGAGGGTGATGACAATCCCCCCGCACACACATACGTGTGGTGCTGCTCCGTGTGCAAGGCCCCGTCACGAGTATGTTTTCTCTCTTCATCCCTCCCTCTTTTTCTGGATCCTAACTGCTTTCCTCCTGGATCTTAAAATGATGTTAGCCCAGGGACGATCTCATTCAGCCTAAAGAAGAACACTCTAATCAATCTAGTGCTTTCCCCAGTGAGGAACAGGGGCTTTAGGGGCAAGCCTGGCTGGGCTCAAAAGCTCACGGGGTTGTCCCTCAGCATGCCCTCTTTCTGGTGGCTTGTGAGGCTCCAGCCAGAGGCTGTCACCAGCCACAGGCTACTCCCGGCCCCTGGAGTCTTCCTTCTGTTTTCATTGTTCCCATTGTTGCCTGTTGGGCATTTTCCCAACTTTTTGGCCTCTATGCCCGAAGTCACAGAGGGGAAAGTACCTCTTGGGCTGCCTCCCTGTCCCTCCCAAGTAATTAGAAGCAGGCTACAGGGGGAAGGGGTGCTTTTAGGAAGGCCACTAGTGAGGGGCACTCGAGGAAGAGTGGCCATGCAACCAGGTGACCTGTCCCAAGTGGGGTGGGACACTGGGCTGGTGGGCGAGAAAAGGCTCTCAAACCCAGAACACTGGACCAGTCCATACTGAGGCCATCAGAGCCCTCGGGGTCTGCTCTGTGCACATCTCTGAAGGGGTGTCGCCAGTGCAAGCACCCTCTCAGTCTTCAGTCCCCTAGAATAATGACAGCCTCTGGGGGTGGGGCAGGCCAGGGTGGCCACATCATCCAAGCCCTGTGAGAGGCACTGAATAGGATTTTTTGCTCTAAAAATAAATATCAGCCCTTTTTTGGTCATGAATCCAGCATTTCAGCAGAAAACTGCCTGATGAAAAGTCCCTTAAGGAACAGCATCTGTGTTTCAGGGAGTTTTGTTTTGTTTTTGTTTTTCTTTGTTGTTGTTTTGGGGGGGGGGGTTGGTTTTTTGGGGTTTTTTGTTTTGTTTTTTCCCCCCCCCCTCTTCCTTTTTAAAGTGTAGTTTGTGTGTACTTCTTCGAGGCTTATAACAGTCTCCTGGCACCTTGGAGCCTGCCTTCTAGAGCTGGAAGCAAGTTTGAGGAGGTATAGTTCCGTCAGCAGCTGGTGGATGCTGGCCACCTCCTGTGCGGAAACCCTGGGACACTTCCTCGGGCCTTGGGTTCTAGATCCAGCCTCTCCAGGGCCCTGCAGTGATGCTTGCGAGTTCCTAGGCTGCTCTCTGATCCTCTGGCCAGTCTTCTTCCAGTCAAACTCATTTGCCAAACAGACTATTTTGAGTTGCCCTTTGGCCTGTGCCTGATGTGTTCCCAGTGCAGCTCGGCCTGGCTGGAGCCAGGGGGCTTCATGCCCAGAGATTCCCACAGGACAGTTGGGAAGCTGCTGGCATTGTCTTTCTGGGAAGATTCTGCTGTCTTGGAACAAATGGCAGCCTGGATTCCCACAGTGTCGGCCTGTGTTGCCGCCCCACCCCTTCCCACACTCGTGCATACCAGCTATAGCCACAGGCCAGCTCGCCTGCAGGGTCTCTGCACCCTTGCTGTCCAGGGATCCTGGCCTCCTTGCCCATCGGGCTTTTATCTGTCAGGGAACTCGATCTTTAGACTCGAGCCGTTACCTGTGCCCAGTGCCCCAGGAATAGGGCAGAGAGAGCAGTGCCCACTCACTCTTCATTGGCAGCCTCCTGTGTGTGAGCAGGGGGACATGCCAGCTGGGCCTTGACACACCAGCCAGCCTGCGGGGCCTGAGGAGTTGCTGTAGGAGGGGCGGGTGGCCTGGGCCTCTGCTAGCGCCAAGGCTTCCCCGTCCGTTGCGTTGAGGGGCTCTGTGCCTCTGCCCTGCCCTTACCCTCAATCCTGTCTCCTTCCCTTGAGGGGGGGGGGGGTTGGGGGAGGAATCAGTGTTTTAATCAGATTTTACAAAAACGTTTTAATTCTTTGTACAATTACCATCCTATGTAAAGATGAAATTTGTGTTGAGTTCAAGATTTTCATGGAATAAAGATCACACAGTACTCGAGGCCATCTTCATGTAACCCTTTCTAGAGAGTTTTGTGTGGGTGTCTCGGGGCTGGTGTGTCGTGAAGCTGTGCACTTCCTGTCTTGTCTTCCTACCAGTAACTCCAGCAGGAGGCTCGGACCACATGAGCTGTACGCAGCTGTCCCAAACAGGCTCCAGCACCCTTCGGTCCCCACCACCGGCCCCTTTTGTGACCTCTGGTCCTGGAGGTCTGCTGCGTACCTCCCACTGGTTTTCCCACTCTAGGCCCGTCCCCCTCCGCACCGGCACTTCCCCACAGAGACCTGGGACACTTGCCAAGGCAGCCAAGACCCACTCTCTGGAACCCCTGGGACCCCACAGCATTTTGTCCCCATGAGTGCTCACGTGGGCCTCTCTGCTCATGGCGTGCGAGGAGATAGCGAGGGCACACAGAGCTACCACCGTCCCTCCTTTATGGTAGAAAAAAAAAGGGGGGGATTCCCCTGAGGCCATGAGATGACAGGCCACCCCAGCCCTCTCCCTGCAACACCGTGTCTTCTCCTGGTCAGTCTTTCCCCACTGAGCCTGAGCCCTTTCTTACCCTAGGTTCCAGTCCCCCAGACTCCCAAAGGCCTGCCCATGTGTGAGTGGCTGCTCCAGCCTCCCTCGAGTTTCAGTGTCTGTTCCTGGGATCTGCTGCGAGAGGTGCCCGTCCTGGAGGGACGCCCCCGCCCCCAGCCCCTTCCTGCTCCCTTCGGCTCAGAGGCCTGTGCACACCATGCTCTGCCCAGTGCATGGAGGCCCCCTTTGGTCCTGGGCCTCCCACCTTTCTAATTCAGTGTCCCTCCTTCACCCTGCAGCTGCCAGCCCCATGGCCCTAATCCCGCAAGTCACCCAAACTGTCCCCTTTGTATGTCCCACCCACAAGAGTGTTCCTCTCACCCGGTTTCCTGCCATGACCCAAAGAGCCCTGAACCCTCTCCTGGCATCTCCAGTGTCCGGGTTTGAGGCTGGGCTTCTGGTTCCCGTGTTCCAGGTGTCCCCGGTTGCGGCCATTTGTATGAGGACGTGTGTCCATAGCAGCTGAGGTCTTTGTCACTGTCTTGTCTCTTGCATGGAATGGTGAGCTCTTGCAGGGCATGAGGTCCCTTCTCCTCCGTTTTGGTAGCGTGCTGTGCCCTGTGGCTGCGCACCTCACAGAAGCTTAGCACGGCCCTCCGTGAAGCAGCTACCAGCAGAGGTGGCCCGCCTTGGGCAAAGCATGTGTCCTCCGACACCAGCAAGAGCCGGCACCCTGGCAAGGAGCTCAGGGGAAGCCAGGCAAAGCCAAGAGGTGTCTCTTGGTGACAGGAACTTGAAAGGCACCGTGGGTCCCGTCTCCTACCTCGTTGTTGACTTCATCATTTCCTAGGCCAAGAGTGCCGACTGGGCCTCCTCTCCCTCTCTGGGGTTCGCACACCAGCGATTCTTGGCAGGGGACAAACAGGTGGCAGAAGATCCTTAGCATATATCTGTGGGTTGGGTGTGTGTGTTGGCGGTTGCCCATTCCTTGCAGGGACAGGCCCATCCTGGACAAGGCCATACCATGGCAGCAACAAGCCGCCGGCCCCTGAGGAACCAGGGCACGCACTGCCTTCTCCCTGCAGCACGTTGGCTGTGTCCCATCACGGGGACTTGTGTGAGGCTGGTCTTTCACGAAGAAGGGGATGCTGGTTGGTGGCCACCTTTGCTGGCCACGGTAGCGAGCACCTTCTCCGTTTCCTCCGGGTCATTCCTGAGACGCTGGCCTGCCTTCCCTCCCTCTCTCCATCAGTCCCTCCCCTAAAGTGCTCACTCTGCAGCCAGGCCTTGGCCCATGCCGACACCACCACTCTCACCACAGTTGTGCAGCTCTGCTTCCCCTGGGAGGATGGGAAGGAGTCAGCTTAGAGGGCAGTACAGTTGGAGGCAGCCATGTCGTTACTTTGCAGCTGCGTGACACAGGGCAGGTCCCTTAATTTCTCTGAGCCTCACTTGGCTGATCCATCAAATGGATGTGATCATTTTGAGTGGCACAATTGTTCCCAAGGCAGAGCGGGCTGGGGTACAGACACTTCAGTCACCATAGTGGCGTCTGACCCAGCAAGTGGGGGAGACACTGGGCAAGGAGGTCTCTGTAGCTCATCTCCCAGCGTACCCGGGCATCATCGTTTAGTGGAACTCGTGGGCAGGGAGGCTTTTCAGACGTGGTCCCTGCTAGGAGAAGTAGCAGGCAAATGGGTAGGTGATGCCCCATACGTCTCTCTCTCTCCCATGACCGACTCCCGTCCCTGACGGAACCCAGCTACCCTCCCTGTCACCGTCACCGGCCCTTCTGAACTTACCCTCTGTTTTCTCCTGGCTCTGCCTCCGAGGCCGGCTCACAGTTCTCTCCCCCAGCACCTCACCACCTTCTCTTTCCCTCTGCAGAGATGGCTCCGAAGTCAAAAAAGAAGGGGCACCCCGGGAGGGAGCAGAAGAAGGTACGTGGTCTCAGGGGTGTCCTCCAGCAGGTGAGCAGCTGGCCACCTGCCCTCATGGGCCCCGAGGGTACACAGGCGTGTCCCGCCTGCCTGACGTCAGCCTGTCTGTCCGCAGCACCATCACCACCACCATCAGCAGATGCAGCAGACCCCGGCCCCCGTGCCCCAGCAGCCCCCGCCGCCTCCCCAGCAGCCCCCGCCGCCTCCACCTCCGCAGCAGCAACAGCCCCCACCCCCGCCGCCCCCGCCTTCCATGCCGCCACAGGCAGCCACCACGATGAAGTCCTCGCCTCCGCCCTTCATCGCCGCCCAGGTGCCCGTCCTGGAGCCCCAGCTCCCAGGCAGCGTCTTCGACCCCATCGGCCACTTCACCCAGCCCATCCTGCACCTGCCGCAGCCCGAGCTGCCCCCTCACCTGCCCCAGCCGCCCGAGCACAGCACTCCACCTCATCTCAACCAGCACTCGGTGGTCTCTCCTCCAGGTGAGCTGCGGCCACGCCTGCCGAGGTGCAGGGAGGCCCCCTTCCCGTCCTGCACTTTCACTGACTAGGCACTCTGGGTGACCTGTGGAACCCCCTCGACTGTAGTTGTGTTGCTTCCAAAGGGAGGCCAGTTGATTTTCCGAGCCATTAAGGAAATGACGGGAGACTGAGACGCACGCCATGGGACGGGCCCTGCGTAGAGTTAGTTCTTTAGTTCTTTGATATGGAAGACACTGATGTGTTCCTTCCGTGGGGTGGGTGTCGCGCGAGATAGAAAAAAGATATACGCTGCCGCACGCTGCCTCCAACTTGGGGATGGAGGTGCTGGGGGATGCATGCGCATTTGGGCCAGAGACAAAGTAGCTGGGGGGGGGGAGCATTGGGGAAGGCCTGCTCTGAGACCCACAGGGCAAGGAGGGAGGTCGGGGGTGCAGAGCACAAGGCAGAGTGGCACTGGCGAGGGGACCGATCCCATAGACCTCTCTGGAAACTGTTCTTATTCCTGAATTTGTGGGAGGCCAGGGAGGGTGGGGCAGCCAGTGGCGGGAGACCCGTAGGAGGTCAGGATGGAGTGGGAAGGCTGGGCCTTGGGGTGCAGAAGCCGTGAGCCTCACTGCCACGCCCTTGTCTTTCCAGCTTTGCACAACGCGCTGCCCCAGCAGCCGTCGCGGCCCAGCAACCGAGCCGCCGCCCTGCCCCCCAAGCCCGCCCGGCCCCCGGCCGTGTCACCTGCCCTGGCTCAGCCACCCCTTCTCCCACAGCCCCCCATGGCTCAGCCCCCCCAAGTGCTATTGCAGGAGGACGAAGAGCCACCCGCCCCACCCCTCACCTCCATGCAGATGCAGCTCTACCTGCAGCAGCTGCAGAAGGTGCAGCCCCCCACACCACTACTCCCTTCCGTGAAGGTGCAGTCCCAGCCCCCGCCCCCCCTGCCGCCCCCACCCCACCCTGCCGTGCAGCAGCAGCTGCAGCAGCAGCCACCACCACCGCCTCCCCAGCCGCAGCCACCACCCCAGCAGCAGCACCAGCCCCCGCCACGGCCTGTGCACATGCAGCCCATGCAGTTCCCCACCCACATCCAGCAGCCCCCACCACCCCCGGGCCAGCAGCCTGCACACCCACCCCCTGGCCAGCAGCCGCCGCCGCCACAGCCTGCCAAGCCTCAACAGGTCATCCAGCACCACCCTTCACCCCGGCACCACAAGTCAGACCCCTATTCAACAGGTAAGTTGGCCCTTGCCCCCCCGCCCCGCCCCGGGCTCTGGAAAAACTGGTGTTGGGCCCGGAATCTTGTCTTTAAGAAGCCCAGTGGGTCAGCTCAAGCTCCAGGCTGAGGTGGGCCCAGAGCTGAGCCTTGAAGGCTCTGGGTTGGTTGGAGAGGTGGCCGAGAGGGGGCGTTGGGGCTTCATGTAGCATTGTTATCTGGGGTCTGTCTTGACTTGCCACCTGAGATGACTGAGAACGGGGTCCCCGCTGGCCCTTGTCTGGGAAGTCGCAGTCACGAGCATTACAGTACGTTGTGTTCCTGCTAGGTGGGGAAGCCAGGAGCCCAGGGAGGCATCTTGTCCATTTCTGAGAGTCAGGACAGGCTTCCTGAAGGAGATTTCAAAGAATGAGCCAGAGCTAATTTAAAGAGGGTAGGAAGTGAGGTCCAGACAGAGTTAGGGGCAGGCCAGGGTAGCTGGGGCTGTTTGGGAACCTGTAGAACTAGGTGCCCTGCTCTCAGCGTTGTAAAGCTCACCTAGTAGATGAGGACCATGTGGGAGAGAATTGGGTTTAAGCTGAGTGGTGGCTTGGGGCACACCCAGGAGCCATCTTCCATTTCCTGCTCCCTTTCTCCAGCCTGGTCCAGGCTGCCCTTTCCCACAGCAGTGGTCAGGCTGCACCCTCTCGCCTTTCCTGGCCCGTTTTTTAAGTGTCTGTGACCATACCGTGCCAGGCAGTTTCAGCGAGGGGGATTGTTCCAGACAGTGCCTCCTGGTGTGCCGATGCGTGAGGATCAAGGTTGAAGTTCTTGGACTTGGCAGGGCGGGCGGACCACGTAGCCTGGCTGGGGAGTGCAGGTGCCGCCTGCAAATTGAACAACAAGGCTGTTGATCTCGGGCCGTGACTGCTCCTAAACCTAGCAAAAGCTGCCAGGTGCCAAGTGGATCATCGCATGCCCTGAGCCAAGAACAGCTGTCTGTCCTCCCTGGGAAAGGCTGCTGCTGGTCCCAGCAGCTGTGCTGCTTGCCTGTTTTCACCCTTGAGGAAGGCCAGGCTTCCCTGTGGGGGGCGGTGGGGGAAAGGGGTAAGCCTCCTCTGGCCACCTACGCCGTGAGTCCCCAGGCCCACCTCCCTTGCTCTCCTGCGGCCTGGGATAGGTCACAGGGAGCAGTGTGGGTTGGAACGCAGCCGGGGACTTGAGGCCAAAGGCCAAGTGGTTGGAGTCTCAAGGGGGTTTCACAGGCATCTGTGGGCATGTGGCCAGCTTATAGGCACTACCCCCGAGCCATTGGGCCTCCCCTCTAATGACTGGTAGATTAAACAGGTGCTGCTGAGGGAGCCACCCGGACAAGAGACTGTCGCAGTCCTGTCCTATGCCTGCAGATCCCTAGGCCTGGACTGGGGCCACTGACACCAAGTCTGGCAAAACCTGCCACCCGGGGCCAGGGGCCCAGGGGTCAGGGGCAGGCTGGTCCTTGGCACCATGTTGTCTCTGAGCAGCCGTTCTACCTCTCTGAGGTTAGGAGCAAGTTCTGGCTCTAGAGGGATGGGGGCGAGGAAGGTCCACCATACTTGGGGCATTGTGGTCTGTGCCAGGCCCAGGAGACTGGTGGAAGGCCAAGGGTGTCTGTATCTATGCTGGCAGATGGCGGCTGGAATCCAGCCTGGAGAAGGTCAGCGGAAGGGCCTGCGTGCGGAACTTGGGTTAGGTTGTTCAGTGTGAGGCACAAGGCAGGACCGGGAGCACGGAAGGGCACTGCAGAGAGGTGGCTTTGTGTTAATGGGCAAGTATGGCTTGTCCCATGCTGGGGCCAGCCAAGACATGTCAAGGATCCAAGCAGGAGGGTGTTTCCATGCTGGAGTAGGTAGAGAGTTGAAGGCGGGACTTGGTGACTGTGACCTAAGGTGGTTTTCCCACCAGTGAAACTGGGGAGTCAGGCTTAAGTGCTTTGATGGGGCTTTCAAGACTCCTGCCCTGTGCCAGGTACTTGAACCTCATGGCTGCCTGGATCTCCACCGACCCTCCCCTGTGCTCCCACCCCACCGTTGGTTTGAGGAAGGTGGGTGGCTGGGTGGGCTGGCTCAATTCCCGTAAGAGCCACAAGGTGAGGACTGTTCTGCCGGGTCTGCTGTGGTGGGCCAGTTCCAGGAGTCCCCCTTGTGTGGGGCTTGCAAGCTAAGTTGTGTGGGGAGGGAGGGTCCTGGGCATCTGGCCCTAGGCCCAAAACATTTGTCCATGCAGGCAGGTTAAGCCATGCGTGGACAGCTGGGAGCCCAGGATGTGTATTCTGTGAGGTTATTGAGGTCCCTTATATTTAACCCAGCCTGTGCCATAGAGGCATCTGGAAAGCTTTTAAAAAGCACTCGGGCCCAGACTTTACCTGCGACCAAATACATCAGAATCCACTTTTGAAAGATTCTTGATGATTCTGACACCAGGACTGAGCTCGTGGCTCCACAAAGCGCTGCTATACGCGCAGCGAACTAGGGGCCTGACCTGCTCAGGGCTCAGCCACTGTGGGTCTCGGCCGGGCCCAGGCCAGTGGCTTCCATACAAGTTGATGTGCTCCTTGTCACCTCTCCTAGGTCACCTTCGCGAAGCCCCCTCCCCGCTTATGATACATTCCCCCCAGATGCCACCGTTCCAGAGCCTGACCCACCAGTCGCCACCCCAGCAAAATGTCCAGCCTAAGAAGCAGGTAAAGGGCAGGGCTGGGCCACAGCCCCCAGGGCCAGGTGTGGGCCGGTGCCAGAGGCACCCACCTGCCTCACCGGCCACCGTGCCTGTGCCGTCCCAGGAGCTGCGCGCGGCCTCTGTGGTCCAGCCCCAGCCCCTGGTGGTGGTTAAGGAGGAGAAGATCCACTCACCCATCATCCGCAGCGAGCCTTTCAGCCCCTCGCTGCGGCCAGAGCCCCCTAAGCACCCGGAGAGCATCAAGGCGCCCGTTCACCTGCCCCAACGTGAGTGCCCTCTCTGCCCCCGGCCTGCACTGGACGAGAGCTTTCTGTGGGCTTATTGACTGTGCCCTGCTGGGCTTGGGGGCAGGGGGGAATGGGCCCCAGCCGAGGCCCACAAGCTGTTTGTGTTCCAGGGCCTGAGATGAAGCCTGTGGACGTCGGGAGGCCTGTGATCCGGCCCCCTGAGCAGAATGCACCCCCACCAGGGGCCCCCGACAAGGACAAACAGAAACAGGAGCCGAAGACACCAGTTGCACCCAAAAAGGTAGGAGCAGTGAGTCCACGAGTGTCCCCCACTCCAGGGAGGCACCTTGGTGGGTGTGCCCGCAGGCTCTGGGCCTCTTGGCAGGGCCCCTCACCCCCAACCCTGTGGTCTCTCTGCCTGGCAGGACTTAAAAATCAAGAACATGGGCTCCTGGGCTAGCCTGGTGCAGAAGCATCCCACCACCCCGTCCTCCACAGCCAAGTCCTCGAGTGACAGCTTCGAGCAGTTCCGCCGCGCTGCCAGGGAGAAGGAGGAGCGTGAGAAGGCCCTGAAGGCGCAGGCCGAGCACGCGGAGAAGGAGAAGGAGCGGCTTCGGCAGGAGCGCATGAGGTGGGCTGGGGCTGCAGGCAGCCTGGGGTTTTCTGGGGCTTGCTCTGCCCGCCTTCCCGCCCCCCCCCCCCCCACCCTGCTCACTGGCGGCTCTGGCCTGCTCTCCTCAGGAGCCGGGAGGATGAGGATGCGCTGGAGCAGGCCCGGCGAGCCCACGAGGAGGCTCGCCGGCGCCAGGAGCAGCAGCAGCAGCAGCAACGGCAGGAGCAGCAGCAGCAGCAGCAGCAGCAGCAGGCGGCTGCGGTGGCCGCGGCCGCCGCCCCCCAGGCCCAGAGCTCCCAGCCCCAGTCCATGCTGGATCAGCAGAGGGAGTTGGCCCGAAAGCGGGAGCAGGAGCGAAGGCGCCGGGAAGCGGTGAGCGGGGGGGACCTCTGGGCAGGGGCTGCGAAAGGGGGCCGTGAACCCCGGGGTGAAGGCAGTCTCTCTCCAAGGGGTGGGGTGAGCACCCCGTGCAGGGAGGGGGTGCTCGGGACAGGGTGAGAGGTGGGGTGAGCACCCCGTGCGGGGGGTGGAGGGGGGCGGTGCTCGGGACAGGGCTGCTGCTTCTCTGCACTGTGCTGGCCTCAGGGTCTCAGAGGGGGCTCAGGGCCAGTGCCGAGGTGCCTGGGTGTGGGCCCTGAGGGCATGGCCAGTGCTGGAAGGGGCTGAGGGGTGGGCGGGGAGTTCGGAAGCCGTAGCTGGGGGGGGGGGGGGGGGGCACCTCTTCTCACTTCCTCCTTCCCACCTCTCCCCTCCAGATGGCAGCTACCATTGACATGAATTTCCAGAGTGATCTATTGTCAATATTTGAAGAAAATCTTTTCTGAGAGCACCTAGGTGACTTCTGACTCTGATTTTCTGGCAAAACGTTGACTCTCCATAGTGTTAGGGGCGGCAGTGGAGGCGGTAGCAGCGGCGAGGGGGTGTCTCCGGGCCTGGCCCTCCTGCATGCTGTGCCCGGGGCAGGCCTGACGGGCAGCTGAGGATCGCAGAGCCTGTCTGCCTTACAGCCAGCTGGACAGCCCGCCACCCACCACCCCCTCACGGGACGTCAGCTCAGAGCACGCCTCGCCACGAGCAAGTGCCGGCCAGACCCAAGCCGCGCGTCCCCGCGGGCAGGGCACAGGCCCTGCTCTCCGCCAAATGTCTACACAGTATACACAGGACATTGTTGCTGCCGCCACCACCGTGACTGGTTTCTGTCCCCGAGAAAGTGACGTTCGTGACGTCCTGCCCACCAGGAGTCCTTCCCCCCACACCCCAGCCACCACCGCCCGCTCCCAGGAGGCCAGGGCAGGCCCGAGCGAGCTGGAGGCGGGCGAGGGCGCCGGCCCACCCCTTGCTGGCACTGACTTTGCCTTGAACAGACCCCACCCCTCCCCTCCCCCCACAAGCCTTTAATCGAGAGCCGCTCTCTGTAAGTGTTCGCTTGTGCAAAAGGGAATAGTGCCGTGGAGGTGTGTGTGTGTCCATGGCAATTCGGAGCGAGGTGACTGTCACACGCGCGTGTGTGGGCCGGCCTCGCCCGGTGAGTGAGGCCACCAACCAAAGTCAGTTCCTTCCCAACTGTGTTTCTGGGTTTTTTTGTTTTGTTTTGTTTTGTTTTTTTTTTTCCTATATATATATTTTTTGTTGGATTCTATTTTATTTTTAACTCTCTCTTCTCCTCCAGACACAATGGCACTGCTTATCTCTGAAATGGTGTGATCGTCTCCTCATTGAGCGGCGGCTGCCACCGCGCTGTGGGTAGTGTGTGACCGTGGCTGTACTGTGTAGTGAACATAGTTGGCATATCTTTGTTTGAAGTTTGTTGGTGACTCCACCAAACTGGTGTAAAAAAAACTCATAAAAACCCACAAAAAACAAAACAAAACACAAAACACACAAAAAAAAACTGCCTATATTTTACTCAGTTTCAAACTTTATTAGTCTATTTTTAATTATAAAGCCATGTTTTCTTTTCCCTCCCCACTCCTTTGTTTTTTAATGTCAAATCTGTTTTGAGTTGTTTTTTACCAGGAAAGGAAGGGCCAGGGGATGAGGCGGGCACCAGGGCTGGGGGCCACAGACCACTGAGGCAGAGGCTCCCCACCCAGCCTGACCAGCCGGCTGCCACTTCCCCTACTTTTTTTTTTTTTTTTTTTAATTTTATAATTGGAGCCCTTGGTGAGGTTACGTGTGCCATGAGAACCCACTCTACACCACGTCGCTGGTGCCTCAGTGTTGGCCAAACTCTGGAGTCACTGACTGGTTTGACTTTCATACGGTGAATATGCATTTGGTCTGTACTGATCATGGAATAAACACATCTCTCTTTTTTAATGCTGGTGTCTTCCTGACATTTCTTTGTGAACCACCTGTTGCCTAGGTTAGGCCCAGGGCCGCTCCCCTGCCCCTTCCCCCCCCCCCCCCCCAAAATCCCAAGCCACCTTTGTACAAGAACTACCACCAGGGCCACCTAGGCCGTCTCCTGTGACCACGTTGAAGCTGTGACAGGGAGTCCAGGCACCCATTCTTTCTATGGACCCTGGTCTCCTAGCGGGGTGACATGCTCCAGCAGAACCTGGCCAGACTCAAGACAGTATTTTCCCCCCTTCGCCCTCCTCCATCCTGGTCCTCCACTCACCAGAGGACTTGGGCCACTTCTACCACCTTGCCTGCCTCTACCTTAACTGCTCCTTTCATTTAAGCTCAGGGTTAACCAGATGTTCTTAGATAAGTGTCCATCCCCCAAAATGGGATCCTCCCCCGCCCCATGCATGTAGACACGCACGCACACGTGCCTGCCCGAGAGATCCTGCCGTATGGCTACCCTGCCTCCCTTGCCTGTGTGCCACGAGGTGAGGGGGGCACTCAAGAGTGGCCCCTAGGATGTAGGATGAAAGTGTATCATTTATGTGTGCAGAGACGTAAACTGAAACATTTCTAGCACTGTTTCTTAACCCCTATCTCCCTTTTCTGTTTCAACCGGAAAAGCCCTTGTATCATCTTGTGTTTGGGATCTGCCGAAACCTCTTGGCAAGAGTGTAGTTCAGGCGACCGGCCACAGGCCCCCACTTGCCTCCGTACCCTTGCCCCACACCCAGCAGACACTTCCTCGATGTGCCACTGTGCTGCCAGTTCAAGTGGGACTTCATTGGTCCTTTGGGGTTTCTTCCATCTCATCCCACCCCCTCACTTCTGTTCCGTGTTTTGTTCAGTAACTTCCCCAGGCCAGGTCCGACGGTTTAGCTGGAGAAATGGTTTTGTCTGCACCTTCCTTCTAAAGATTTAATTCTGCCATGGCCCTCTCCACACCTCCCTGATAGGTGTTCCTCTAACTGGGTTGTAATTAGAACTTGGATCTACTATTTAATTTCTCTGGCCATTTCCCATTCCCTCCCACAGTACTAGAAATCTTAGTCCTATACAAGAGTAAGAGGTGTGTACAAGCCCCCCACTGTACTGTATGCACGGATCGCTTGGCCAATAATTATGTCAGTGAATCTGAGACTTGTATTAAACACTTTAGACATTTGTAGAAGGGAATTCGTAGACTTTTCACTTATATACTAAAGGTTTTTTTTTTTTTTTTTTGTGCAGTTCTCATTGCAAAAATAAACATTTGTACTGAATATAAAATTAACCATCCTGTGACTACTGCTGTCTTTTTGTCTGAGGGCAAAGCTGGGGTAGGGGGATGGAGGGAGTCGGTTTTGTGTAGCAGAGGAAGAAGGGCGATCCCCAGACTCCCACCAGCCATGCAGCCAGATTAGAGGACTCAAGGAGGCACAACCGGGATCACCCAGTGGCTGTGGAGGATTGATTTGATGGAAAGTGTAAAAGAAACCGAAGCTGTGATCCAGGCTAATCGTGCAAGAAAAGAAAGGTACTTGGTACAGGGAGAATAAACCTTTGTACAATACAAGCCATGTAATCATAGCCGTCCAACCGAGTCTGAAATACATTGTTTACTGAGGCCGAACCACATAAACCACCATGCCCCTTTAAGTAGGAACCCACAGACTTAATTATGGGCCCAGGATGGTGTCCTGTTCAGCCTTAACAACACAAAGGTAGAGGTTAGCAGTGGGAGGTGACAAAAATAATGAGAAGGGTGTTTAAAGTTAGAGAGGAAACCAAAAGGAAAACTAAAAACGGGCAGGGTCCGTCCAGGGGTGGTGAGGCTCGAGTCCATGCTTAATGAACTTCCTAAATTGGTCCTCAAAAAATGGCCACACAAGCCTGTCGAGCGAGATACCTGGGTAACCACCAGAAGAAAGCTAACAGCGTTCCAATGGCCGCCTCCGGGCGGGAGAGGTGGAGCCCGAGATTATTGCTTTTTTCATAAATCTCGTTCAGCAAGTTGTATGGCTTTAGGCAAACGACTTAATCCCCGAATTTCAGGTTCGTGTTCTGTAATACAGAGATGTGATAATAGTACCTACACTTAATAGGGTTGTTACGTGGGTTAAACGGTGAGTGACCATGAAATGTTTAGCATCTTGGGGGAAGGTTGCAAAACAGGAGGAAGAACCTGCCCTGTCGGCCTTCTCGACCGATCCTGACCGACTTCCTCTTTCTGACCGCCCCAGGCACTCAACCGGCCCGGTCCTCCGGCTCGCGGGCCCGGTCAGCCCTCTAGAAGTTAAGAGTCTCCGCGTCTCCATTGGTCGCCACCGGCGAATCCCCACCCCCCAGCCCGGCCTCAACACCTGCCGATTGGCTCCCGGGCGAGACCTGTCACCCGCACGTCAATGACCACCGCCCTCCAATCACAGCCGTGCAGGGGCGGGGCCGGCGGGCGCTGGACTAACTGGAGGACTTCCCGGGGTCGAGGCCACTGGACCCGCCGTTGGAACCAGGCCTGGGTGAGGGTGCTGCTAGGTCTCTCCCAGCCAGGCCAAGGACAGGGCCGCGCAGTCCAGGGAGGGGAGCTCCGAAGGGCGGCGGCAGGGGCTCTCAAGTCCTCCCCGGGTTGCGGCGACCGCCCGCGCCTCCTAATCCCAGCCAAGGCACTACCTGTCCCCTCCTTCCGCTTCCGGGCCCGCCCGCCCCGCCATATTAGGTCCCGGCCCCGCCCCCCGTCCCTTCATCCCGGAGCCGGGCCGACCCCCAGCTTATTGGCCCAGCCCTCGCACCCAAAGTATCCTGGCCCAGCCTCCGGCCTTCTCCCGCCCAACTTTAGGCCCCGCCTCATCTGGACTCCACCCTCGCCCCGCCCGCCCTCTAAGCCACGCCTCCATCTCCTACGCAGCTCCTAGGCCAAGGTGGGTCCACGGTTCCGGCGCGTAGGCCGCACCTACCCTGCATTGCTCCGCCCCTTCGCTCCAGGCTCGGCCCATTTCACTAAAGTCACCTCCTTATCCCCTGTTTGTCCAGACATCAATCTCTCTCTCGACTTAATATTCCCACCCACCCGCGGCGGAGTCCTACTAGGCCCCGCCCCCTTATGAAGCCCACCCCCCCCCCCGCCTGCCTAGGCCCCGCCCTCAATTCGCTTCCCCTCTCCTCAAAGCCCCTCCCCAGCCTCGGAAGCCTGGTCCTCGCAGGCTCCATCCCCGCACCCTATCCTTGTTCCCTGTCGCCGTCGCGCCCAGGTGTTTACCTGGCACTTAGGTGACTCGTGTGCGGTGGCTGTTTCGATATAAGCCTCCCGCCTCTTCTCTCGGCGCGTTCCTTAAGCCCCGGAGGCACGGAGGGTCCCCGGACCAAAGGCGGTGGGCTTCCCAGCCCGGATCCCGCCTCGCTGCTGCTGCTCTCGCCCCCCGCCCCCCGAAGGCAGCGCCGAAGTCGTCCCGGGTTGCGGCGACATGCCGGAGCTGGTGGTGACAGCGCTGCTGGCGCCGTCGCGCGTCACTCTGAAGCTCCTACGCGCCTTCATGTGGAGCCTCGTGTTCTGCGCGGCGCTGCTGACCGCCGCCGTCTATGGCTGCATCGCGCTCACGCACGTGCTGTGCCGGCCCCGGCGCGGCTGCTGCGGGCGCCCCCGGCGCACCCCACCCGCCTGCTTGAGCGACCCCACGCTGGGCGAACACTGCTTCCTGACCCTCAAGGTGAGCGCGCGTGCGCGGGCGGCTGTGCGGGGGGCCGTCGGGGCTTCGGGTGTCGAGAACCCCGGGAGGTCGGGCCCCGTCGGGGCCGAGCCCCGGTGAGCGGAGAGCAAACGGTGGAATCCAAACGGGGGTCGGCGCGTGGCCGGAAGGGCGGGGGGTGGGGGTGTCAAGCCTAGTGAGGAGGGCCTCCCCGGGTCTCTGACTGTGCCCTCCCCCAGAGCTCGGGCCTGCGCCTCCACTATGTCTCCGCCGGACGTGGCAACGGACCCCTCATGCTGTTTCTGCACGGCTTCCCGGAGAACTGGTAGATATGAAGCCCAGGGGCTTGGGGCGCCCAAGGCCGCAGGTGGAGCTGGAGGTGCCGCGGGGCTGGCTGGGTAGACTGGGGGCCCAAGGCATAGAAGGGGGTGCTCGAGGACAGGCGTCTCCAGGAATGTCCCTGCAGAGATGGGACAAAGAGGTATCAGTGTCGACGCTGCCCTGGACCCAGAGTGCAGCCGACCTTGCCTTCCGCGCGGGGTTCCCCCATCTTCTTTTCTGGGAAGTCCAGGGCAGGGAAGTCGGGTTGCGGAAGGCCCCTGCTGGGCGTAGGGTGGAGGTGCAGCCTGGGGACCCTGACTCAACCTCCCTCTCCACCTGCCTGACAGGTTCTCCTGGCGCTACCAGCTTTGGGAGTTCCAGAGCCGCTTCCACGTGGTGGCTGTGGACCTACGGGGTTACGGCTCCTCAGATGCACCTCGGGATGTTGACTGTTACACCATCGACCTGCTGATGGCGGACATCCAGGATGTCATCCTGGGCCTGGGTGCGGATACCCCCATCCCAGGCCTGGCCTCCCTCACCCCTGCCTTGCTTCTCCCTGGCTTCTCACCTCCACTGGTTCCTCTCACCCCCCCAGGTTATTCCAAGTGCATCCTGGTGGCCCACGACTGGGGTGCGGTCCTCGCCTGGAATTTCTCCATCTACTACCCGTCCCTGGTGGAGCGGATGGTTGTTGTCAGTGCGGCCCCCATGTCTGTGTACCAAGGTGTGTTGGGGAGCCCGGGACGCTGGAATATGCCTGTGTGGAGGGGCTTGTCTCTGTGTCTACACTTCCTTGTCCACCAGTCAACACCGACCCCCCCCCCCCACGGGGGGCTGGTGGACACCCATGATGCTCCCAATCTACAATCAGTGACCGTGCACTCAGAAGTAACTCACGGTTTCTGAGCACCTACAGGTAACAATTGCCCTGACAAGGAGCTTTGCATATACATAACCAACACAAGCCTCTGTGCATACGAAAGTGTCGTTATCTCCACGATCCAGTTGGGGAAACTGAGGCAAGAGAGGCTAAATGTCTTTCTTCTGGCAAGGAAGGCATAGATGAGTAAGCAGATACCCGTCTCATCACCTGATTCTAATTCCCAGTATAATAGTCCTAGTGCTGTGGTCTCTCTCCCACTCTCTCTCTCCCTCCGTGTTGTTGTTTCTTGTCTGTCTCTGTCTCTAGACTGTCAGCTCTCAGGCAGGCAAGGGAGTTTTGTTTGTGCCATTTACTGCTGTGTCGCCAGGGTTTTAAACAGGTCCTGGCATACAGTAGGTGCTCAATAAGTGTTGAAATGCATCCAGACCTGGGCAGTGGCTGCAGACAGAGGTGTCCCCATTCTGTGGATACAGTGACCACTTGGCAGGGAGGGACACCGGCATCCGGGCCAGGAGGAATGTCAAGTCACCCCCACGAGGTCCGGCATGCGATGACATTCCTGACTGTTGGTGCATCTGTGTGCCTGACCTGGGTGCGTGTAGGAGTGTGAGGGGGTGGGGCCACCCCAGGCCCAGGCCTCACATCTGCCTTTCCCCTGCTGCCCACAGACTACTCTACACACCACATCAGCCAGTTCTTCCGTTCCAACTACGTGTTCCTGTTCCAGCTTCCCTGGCTGCCTGAGAAGTTACTGTCCATGTCTGACTTCCAGGTGCAGTGGGGCAAAGGCCTGGGGGTACATGGAGGGTGGGGGGCTGGGACTGGGCAGGCTGGGCACTGAAACCGTAGGTCTGCTGTGTACCCAGATCCTGAAGACCACCCTCACACACCGCAAGAGAGGCATCCCACACTTAACTCCCAACGAGCTCGAGGCCTTCCTTTATGACTTCTCCCAGCCCGGTGGCCTCACTGGGCCCCTCAACTATTACCGAAACCTCTTCAGGTGAGACCAGACCCGGGGCGGAAGCTCAGAAGAGTTCTGGGGGGCAAGGGGGAGGGGCGGTTATTCTTCCACCTGTCTTGGCCCTAGGAACCTTCCCCTGGAGCCCCAGGAACTGGCCACGCCCACGCTGCTGCTGTGGGGAGAGAAGGACACCTACTTGGAGCAGGGGCTGGTAGGAGCCATCAGCAGTCGCTTTGTGCCCGGCCGGCTGGAGGCCCACATCCTGCCAGGCGTGGGGCACTGGATCCCACAGAGCAACCCCGAGGAAATGCACCAGTACATGTGGGCCTTCTTGCAAGACCTGCTAGGCTAGCAGCCCTCGCTCCCTGGCCTGTGTGCACCTGGGAGTCCACACCACGTGCACACCACGACGGACTCCCGGGTCACGCACAGGCGTAGAACTCCTAGACCACACACGAGTGTGTCTGTGGATGCCCGCAGGCACACCAGGCTGTTTGCTCACACACCAGTGTGAGTGTCTGTGCACCTGAACAAGCACTTCAGCCCTGGGGAACCGGGAACTTCTCTCCTCTGCAGAGCTGGATACCCAGTGTCCTACCTCTCCCCTCCCTGGGGCCTTCCCCTTCCTGCCAACGTCAGCCCCCAGAGCTGCACAAACCACAGACTCTGACCTTCCCGTCCCTGGCTTTCATCTCCAATCTGAGTCTTCAGCTAAAAGCTGTTCTGTCCAGTAGGGTAACTGGCAGCCGTATCTGGCTGCTTCAATTTAAATGGATATTAATTAAAATATGATCGATTAAAAATCCAGTCCCTCGGTCACTCTAGCCATGCTTCAAGGGCTCCACTGACACATCAGCATAAAGCATTCTATTGGACAGTGCTGATGAGGGTACTTCTAGAAAGGGGGGTCTGTACCTGGCTCCTGACCAACTCTCCAAGGAAAGACCCTCATGTACAAGCAGGTGTGTGTCTAGATTCCTGTCTAGGCAGGCCCTGGGCAGCTCCCACCATCTCCCTCCCGGTTGTGACTCCAGACCCTGTAAGGTCAAGATCTCTAGGTGCGGCCTGGGCAAGATCCCTGGGATCCCTGTCTCAGATTCGTGGAAGAACAGCTCTAGGCTATGCTAGGGTGGATGTTTGAGATTCTGGACAGGGCACAGGAAGGGACTGGCTCCCTGAATGACCATCTGAAGTCTGAGGCCTGCCTCTCCAGCGCCTGGAATCTTCTCCAAGTTAACCACAGATTCCGCTGGTTCTTTGGTCGGGGGGGGGGGGGGGGGGGGGGGAGTCTCTGGCACCAGCCTCCAGATGAGGGTGGGACAAGTAGAGGGTGAATCATCCAGCCTCAGGCTGGCCATGGCCCTTCTGTCTCCCCAGCCTTTGCCTGGCCTTTGGGGACCATGTCATGACGAATGCTGATGAATCTCTCTGGGGACCTGCAACCTCAGAAATACATTCTCTTATCCCTGGGATGGGTCTGGCTGGCTAAAGCTTGCCTGTTGGTCGTCCCCCTCTGTACTGTCTTGTCTCTAACATAACATCCTTTTCATTCATCCCGTGTGTCAGGCACTGATCTAGGCGCTGGGGAGTGAACAACACAGCCTTACTCTGGAGTTAACAGAACGGGCATAGAGAGCTAGGTGAGTGTCTGGTGACTCAGGAAAGGCTTCCCTAGCTGGGGGACACACTTCAGGGAGTGGGAAGCCGTAAGCAGGAAGGTTGGAGGTGGAAATAAGCCTAGGCTACTGGAGTAACAACGTGGGGATTAGTGGCTGCGAGAGAGGAGAAGAGGCCACAGCCAGACGGCCAGGGGCTGTGAGGAGTTTGGATTCGGTTCTCAAGGGGAGTCAGAGAAGAGTTTTCAGCAGGGAGGAACATGGCTTGCATTTTGAAAAGCTCCCTGTTGTGGCCGGACAGTCCCACGCAGGAGTGCAAGTGGTGAGACAGCTGGGGGGCCATGCGCTGCCTCAGCACGGGCGGCCCGTGGGGCCCGACGGGAGCCGGGATCCCCAGCGCCCGACCCACCTCGGGGCCCCCCCACTTCCAGGGTGGGAACAGTGCCCCTTGGGGTCGAGGAGATGGGCCGGAGGGGAAGGGGACCCCGCGACCTCGGAGCCTGGGGTGGAGGTCTGGGCCGAGGAGGCCTGCGGGCAGGATGAGGATGGTGTGTCCAGGGGGCGGTGGGTCTGGCGACGGTTGCCAGGGTGATGGGGAAAGGGCTGATGGTTGACCGGAACGGGTAGCGGTTGTCTGGGTGATTGGAGGGGCCCAGGCGAAGGCTGACGGGAGGCCTCGGACAGTTGCTGGGGCTACAGGTCCGCTGACGGTTGCCAGGGTAACAAGAAGGCGCCGTCTTCCGCCTCCTCGGCTGCAGGCGGGAGGGAGTCAGAGTCTGGGGGTGGGGGGGAATTCATCGCGGTGGTTGGGCAGAGTCCTGGCTAGCGAGCCAATAGAGACTCGTGACTCGGACGAAGCCAGCCTGAGCCAATCGGGGCGCGCCTTTCTCCCAGAGGCGGGGCTGGGCGCGCGCATCCTTTCCAGGCCAGAGAAGGGACCAGGAGGGTTTGGAGGGAGGCGGCCCGGCTGAGACCCCTACCAGGCTCGGCGACTCCCTTCCCCTGCTCCGAGCTCCCGGCTCCAGACCGCCTTCCATCATTCATTCATCAGTCAGTCGGTCGCTCAGCCATTCATTCATTCATTCATTCATTCACTCGTTCATCTGTCCTGCCACAGGCTCAAAGGCTTTGGCGGTACACCAGAGGAGGGGCAGGGGAGGAGGAGCCGGGCTCGAGTGGAATAAGCAACGCGGGTGGGTGGGTGGGGGGGAGGACACGTGGGGAGTGGGAGGGAAGGCTCCCTGGAGGAAGCAGCCTTGGAGCTAACCCCTGCAAGGATGCGCTCCAACCCACGGAAGCCTCCACGCACAGCTGATTTAGTGTTCCTTGAGACTGGGAGGGAAGTTTGGGATGGGGGAAGACGTGGAAGCAAAGGACACAGGACTTGGATGTCCCGAGCACCCTTAAGCAGGAGTGAGGAGGGAAGAATGGGGACCCCAAGCTGTGAGCCTAGAGGAGATAAGTGGCACATTCAAATGGGGTAAGTTGAGGCAGGTTTGCTACAGGGACCACATAGAGTGAGCAGGGTTTGGAGAAACCAAAGGGGCAAAGCAACCATGGAGAGCCATTACCATCTCCTGGTCCCCCTGACCAGACAAGGGGAAAGAAGGATGTTAGAAGCCAAGCACAGATTCATGCAGACAGGGCCTTTGGTCAAGGGGTGCTACTAGCTGAGCTGACCCCACAGGCAGGGATGCAGGAGGATTAATACCCCATTCTCTCCTTTGGCTTCATCTTCTGCCAGTGCCTCCTATTGGCCAGACCCACCTGGAAGCCAGAGGACAAGGCCGTCCATTGATGCAGCCAGTAGAGGTCAGCCTCTGGGGGCACGGAGTGGAGTGGAGGAGGGGAAGAATGAAGGGAAGGGGCACGGGGAAAAGGGGGTGAGGGGGAGAAAGTCAGGAGCTTGGGGGTGGGGCAATGTGAAAGGAGCACTCACTGCAGATTCCTGTGAACTTCACTTTGTCGTGGAAGAGGGCTCACGCTCTGGCCAAAGGAAGAGGTAATGAAAAGCCCTGGGGAGGCATTTCCCTTCTCTGAAACAGGAGGACAGGGAGGAGGACAAGCTTCAAGGGCCAGGGAGCCAAGGACAGGCAGGGGCCATCAGGGCATCATGGTTCAGACCTGAGCAGGAGGAGATGGGGTCTGGAGGGAGGTTGTGCACACGGACGACTCCAGCGGTCTGAGCCCAGGGCCTGGGAGGCCAAGATGCCCAGCGATGCCCCACCCAGTGGAGGGTCCTACGACAGGGACACCGCCACCTCCAGAGCTGCAGGGCCGGCAGCTGCTCAATAGAAGTGAGTTTTGCTCTCTTCACTCTTTTCCATACTCAGTTCTCACCCCCCCATCTCCTCCTCCAAGAACCGCCCCCCCCACCCCCCAGCCCGCATCTCTTCCTCTGGCGGAGCCCTGATCTAATGGGGGCAGTCTCAGAGCTGCCAATGGGCACATTCAAGTCCCACCTCCTGGCTCCTGCTCTGCACTGAAATGTGCTTGGTAGATTCATTCGATCGACTGATAGTTGTCACCTACTGTGGGCCAGGCTCTAGGCTAGACACTGGGGATTCAGCAGGGAGCAAGACGGACACCCACAGAGCTCAGAATCTGAGGGGGACCCAGGAGGGATCATGTGGTAGGCGGGGTGGGGGGGGGAGGCCATGGGAGCCCAGAGGAGCTAGTGTGAGGCCCCAGGGACCACTCTCTGGGAGAAAGGAAGGCAGAGCTTCCACAGGGATCTCCTACAACCTCCGATCAGCTTCTCCCTGCTAAAACGCTCAAGCGGTGGCCACTGTGCTTGCAATGAAATCCCAGACCCTTGAGACTCGGCCCCCATCATCTTCCTCGACCTCCCAGCTCTCAGTCACTGTGTGCCCAGCATTCTGGCCCCCTCACCCTTCCTCCTCTGGGCCTTTGCACTCGCCCTTCCCTCCACCTGGAACACCCTTCCTCCGGCTGTTTGCTCCTGTGTGGCTTCTTCTCCTCCTTCAGGTCTCAGCTGTAACGTCCCCTAACTCGGTGAGGCCTGTCCTGCCTGCCCCTGTCACTGAAATCTCTCCTCCCCCCTTGCCACAGTCCATGGTTCTTATTTGTTTGCCTTCTGGTTTCTTTTCTTCTATTTATTAACTTAAAAAAAAATTTTTTTTAAGTTTATTTATTTTGAAAGAGTGAGAGAGAGAGAGCGTGAGCAGGGGAGGGGCAGAGAGAGAGGGAGAGAGAGACTCCAAAGCAGGCTCCGCGCTGTCAGCATGGAGCCCGATGCAAGGCTTGATCCCACGAACTGAGAGATCGTGACCTGAGCTGAAATCAAGAGCCTGTCTGTCTTTGACAGCTGTGCCTGTGGTTGGTTGTCAGTAAAATGTTTGTTGAATGACTGAATGTTTGTTGAATGAGTGAATGAAGGCGAGGAGAGCTGGAGGGGCAGAGTGAACGGAGCCTGCAGGGTATGAGAAAAGAGCTCCCAATGGTAGACGCAGCCCGTGCCAAGTAAGCTGAGGAGGGTGTCACTCTGGGCAGTGGGGAGCCATAGAGGGTTGGAGCATGAGAAGGCCCTAGGGAGGCAGTGGCCAAAAGAGCTGGTCGGGTCTGCGGCCGACAGCCCCTGGAGTCCTGCCTTCCCACTCTCGCCCAGGGCCCACACCCAGCAGCCCTCACCCCTGCTGGCTCCCGTGGCCCGATGTCTGGGCCTGAGGGCCCGGCCCCAGCTTTGGTGCAGAGGGCGGGACTGTGGTCCCTGGAGGAGAAGCTGAGGGCACGTTCTCAGGTTCCCGGTCATCGGCCTGGGCCCAGCAGCTGTGTCTTGGCCTGGGCCCAGGTCCTGTGTCCCTGGGGACTGAGCTCATTGAGGAGAAACGCAGTCCTGGGCCAAGGCAGCCATCAGGGGCAGGGGAGAGGGCTCGGGCTCACCCCCTATCTCCACCACATTGGGAACTGTGTGGAATCCCACTGCAAGGCTGTGGGAATGGTCGTTCCAGACTCTCCTGTCCCCCAAGGGTCCTGACACCTTGGGCTGGGCCTGCCACTGTGGCTGGAGGGCAGCAGGATCCTGGAGCCAGGACTCCGCATTCTACTTGCTGAGTCATGGGGACTTGACATGGGATTGACACCCAGTAGGGGCTCTGTAAATATGTCTTTCTGTCTTTTGTCTCCACTGCCCCTCATGCTGGCCTCAGCCTGTGTTTTCACTACTTTTGCTCCCTTTCCTTCTCTGTTTGCTATGGACCAGAGGCCACTGGATCAGCAGAGTCACAGACTCTAGGCTTTCTGCCTAGCAAAAGGGGGGAGGGGTGTCCAAGTTCCTTGGTTGCTCCTTCTGATGGGGAGCTCAGCACCTATTAGGACATCCATTCCAGCAAAAAAGTCCTTTCTCAGATGGGTCAGGGGAGCAGCTAGCCCACCTCATGAAGCCCCTACCTTTGTCCCTGGACCCTCAAACCCTTTTCTGGACCCCCAGACTTCTAGAATGTACTTAAGAGGGTGGTCTGGGCCCCCAGTGGCAGCCCTTCTGGGTTGGCCATCCTAACACCTTCAGCTAATTCCTGAGTCACCAAACCCTTCCATGTCACCCTCTCTGTGCCCAGACCATGCTGTGTGACGCCTGGTTCCTGGGAAGCTCCCAGTCTAGGTGGGGATACAGAGCAGGGCATAGATACCCAACCCCTTGTGTGTGAGGCTGATACAGAGAGCAGGAGGGTGCTGGGATAGCCCAGGGGGGGCTCTGTCTGGGGGGCAGAGAGGGCTTCCTGGAGCTGAAACCTTGAAGAATAAAAGGAGTTCACCAGGCACAGGGATGGGGGGTTGGAAGGCACACCAGAAAGAGAGACCAGCATGGGCAAAGGGTAGCATTGTGGGAAATAGCAGAGCATTCCCTATAACTGGAAGAAAATACATTTAAAATTTTTTTCTTAATGTTCATTTATTTTTGAAAGAGAGAGAGAGCATATGTGTGGGAGGGACAGAGAGAGAGGGAGACAGAGGATCTTAAGGGGGCTCTGTGCTGACAGCAGAGAGCCCGACGCGAGGCTTGAACCCACAAATTGTGAGATCATGAGAGAGATCTCACGTGAGAGAGAGAGAGAGACAGAGCATGAGCATGAGCAAGGGAGGAACAGAGAGAGGGAGACAGAATCTGAAGCAGGCTCCAGGCTCCGAGCTGTCAGCACAGAGCCCGACGCGGGGCTTGAACTCAGGAACAGTGAGATCATGACCTGAGCCGAAGTTGGACACTTAACCGACTGAGCCAGCCAGGCGCCTCAAGAAAATACATTTTTGAAGAGAACACTCCCTGTGAGTTCCTGCTTGGGGAGGAAGCAAAAGGGTCCTTGTAACCAGCTGGGTGTCCCAGCAGAGGGAAGAACCTGGGCAAAGGCCATGAGAGCGCAAGGCCTGCTGGGTGAGGAGGGACACTGAATCAGTGTGATGATGAGAGGGGAGGGGCTGCAGAGGGTAAGGCCAGTCTGAGGGCTTTGAAAGCAGGGCCCAGGGGCTTGGATTTCCTCCTGGGGTGATGGGCACAGGGACAGACTTGAGCTGCACCTGCCCTAGGGTCTATTGACTCAGTACACTCACTATGAGTCAGGCTGCGCTCTTTCTTGTGCAACTTTTTGTCCTTTTCTCTGCCCGATCCCCACCCCCACCCCTCATACTCCTTGTGGCCTGGAGTCACTCAGGCCTGGGTTCTCATATCATCTCTGGCCCCCAGGCTGCGGCCATTCACTTGTCACCCTCGGCCCTTCATGCTTCTTCTTTCTCACTGATAGCACTTCTCTGTCTCCTTCCCTCTTCCTCTTCCAGCATTTAAAAATTATTCAAGGTATTAATGGATGAATGGATAAGCAAAATAGGGTATAGCCATTCAATGGAGTCTTAGCCATAAGCAAGTGAGGTACTGGTACATGCTCCATGGTGGCAGATGAACCTCAAAAAACGTTATGCTGAGTGGGCACCCGGGTGGCTCAGTCGGTTAAGCATCCGGCTTCGGGTCAGTTCATGATCTCGCGGTTTGTGAGTTCAAGCCCCGCGTCGGGCTCTGTGCTGACTGCTCAGAGCCTGGAGCCTGTTTCGGATTCTGTGTCTCCCTCTCTCGCTGTCCTTCCCCTGCTCATGCTCATGCTCTGTCTGTCTGTCTGTCTCTCTCAAATATAAAATTAAAAAAAATAAAAAAAACCCACACATTATGCTGAGTGAAAAAAACCAGACACAAAGGGCCCCACACTGTCTGATTCCATGTATATAAAATGTTTAGGCAAATCCGTAGAGGCAGAAAGCCATTTGGTGGCTCCCAGGAGCTGGAGGAGGGGGCTGGGGAGTGGCTGCTCTAGGGGATGGGGTTTCCCTTTGGGGTGATAGAAATGTCTTGGATGGGGCACCTGGGTGGTTCAGTGGGTTGAGCGTCCGACTTCGGCTCAGGTCATGATCTCCTGGTTCGTGGGTTCAAGCCCTGAGTCCAGCTCTGTGCTGACAGCTCGGAGCCTGGAGCCTTCTTCAGATTCTGTCTTTTTCTCTTTCTCTGCACCCCCCCCCCCCCCCAGCTCACACTCTCTCTCTCAAAAATAAATAAACATTAAAAAAATTTGTAATGGCAATTGGTTAATTTTATGTGAATTTTGTCTCAAGTTTTTCAAAAATCCTCAGAGGAAATCATAAATACGTGCCCAACCCAGCGGGTGAACATTTGATGGGCACCAGGATAGTCACATCGTCTCAAAGTATCTCCCCACGTGCTACTGATATTTATTATGGGAGGAGGGGACGGGAAGAGAATAGTCCCTTGATAGTAGGGAAAGTTGGCCAACTTCACACAAGTGATCGAAGTGTAATACCCCCAGTGTTGGGAACTAATGTCAAGTACCTCCTAATCCGAGGCACTGGGGAGGACCAGCACCATCTCTGTGGTTCTGGACAAAGGCATACTCCCTGGTTGGGAGGACTGAGCAGGCCAGCCTGCTGGAGGACATTCTGAGAAATGAGTGGCCTCAATTCTCCCAAAATGTTAATATCACAAGAGACAGGGAAACGCTGAGGAACCGATCCAGATCAAGCAAATGTGGCAAAGCGTGGAAAGGGTTGGCGAATCCCGACAAAGGGCATGTGGAAATTATGCTATTCTGCCTTTGACATTATTTTATTTTATTTTATTTTATTTTAATTTTTTTTTTTTTTTTTTTTTTTTTTGCATTTGACATTATTTTAAAATAAAAAGGTTAAAAGTTGCCTGAAGCTCTCTGGGCTGCTCTGGTGAAAATCTCCCACCGTGGCTTCTAGATGCTCAGCCCCTGTAGGTGACCCCTAGGCTCCACGGATTCAGCGCCTTATCCCCAACCCATCCCTCCTCCCTGCAGCCAAATTACCATGGGGGACAGCCTGGCCTCTTTCTCCTCCTCCTCATGGTGGCCCTTGTGACCCCTGGTCTGTCCACTCCTCCTCCTTTCTTTGCTTCCTCCTGTGGGTGCAAACCTGTGTCTCTGCTGCCATTTCCCTCTCTAGTTCAGCCTTCCCGGCTGAGCTCCACTGGACCCTCCTTTGGGGAGCCCTCTCTGGGGGGAGGAAGGTATACCCCAGCCCCTGGAACAAAGCCAGACATAAAGCCAGAGATTTATACCCACCTGTTGAATAAATGAATGAACAAATCAGTAACTACCCTCAAGCCGGGCCCTCACCAACCCCTCTGCGTGGCCCTCCCACACTCTGTCCCTCCCTCTGGCCCAGCTCTGAACCCCCAGAGCTGCTGGTGTCTGTGTCAGGCTTTTTCTTCCGTGGAATGAGGGCTCCTCCGGGGCTGGGCTTGGGGCCTTTCGGGGTCCCCATTGTCGCCGCATGGACAGAGTGGGCTGCAGGGCGGCTTTGCAGCATGACTGATTTGGGAAAAGGCAGTTGATCAAATTGAGCAAGGCTGAGCAGCAGAGAAGCTGTGAGGGGAATGGGTGGGGCTGGGGGCTGGGGTGGACCTTTGGGGTTCACACAGGGTAGTAAGGAGGAAGAGGGGTGCTTTCCAGGAGAGCTGAGAGTAAGAAGATTGTGTGTGTGTGTGTGTGTGTGTGTGTGTGTGTGTGTGTGTGTGAGCGTGCGCGCACACATGCATGGGTCTCCTTCCTAATGTGTGTCTGAGGTCTGAGGCTGCAAATGCTGTCCCAGGCTCAAGGCCTGGCTGGGCCTGAGCTTTGGGTTTGTGTTTTATATCTTAAGTCCCCATGAAGCTCTGTGCATACGTCTGCAATGGGGCAGGGTGGTTGTGTGCGCGTGAGATTCTTAGGACGTGCCTGGCCTCAGTTTTGGAGGATCTGTGGATCTGTGTTTGTGCCCTGGTTCTGTGTGCGTCCCTGGGCTCTGAGTGTGTGTTGGGAGCGTGGGTGTTCACGAAGCTGGTGTGTCTATCAGTGTGGGTTCAGCCCACGCCTCACCGCATGGCTGGCCAGAATTTCCAAGGATCTGCGGGTCCCTGGCTGTGTGGGTGGAGGGTGGGCAGGGACCCCGGGAGGCCGGGCTGGGGTGGGGGTAGGGGGGCGGGGGAGCGCAGGGCCGGCCCCGGGGCGGGGCGAGCCGCCCAGGGCTGGGGGCGGGGCGGCCCGGCAGCCTCACTTTGGCGAAGTTGGCGGCGCGGAGGCTGGCCCGGGACGCGCCCGGAGCCCAGGGAAGAAGGGAGGAGGGAGGAGGGAGGGTCGCGGCCGGCCGCCATGGGGCCGGGGACCCGGGGCCGCCGCCGCCGCCGTCGCCCGATGTCGGCGCCGCCACCGCTGCCGCCCGTGCGGGCGCTGCCCCTGTTGCTACTGCTCGCGGGGCCCGGGGCTGCAGGTGAGGGGCTGGGACCTGGTGGTCGGGACTGGGTGGGTGGGTTGGGGGAGGGTAAGAGCGGAGTTTAAGGACCCCGGAGTCTGGGGCTGGAGGGCTGGCCTCGGAGCCAAGGACCAGATCAGGGGCTGTGAGCACAGGAGTCCGGGGGCTACGTGCCAATCCCGGGGGGGCAGGGACTCAATGCGGGGGAGGGGGGGCAGGGCCCCAGAGGTCCGCAGAATACGGGCCCGGGAGCGATCAGAGTGGGGGGGGGGGGTGGTGAATGGACCCAGGAATCAGGGGCTGGGAGCTTGAGGTGCAGGGATCAGGGACGCGAGATCGGGGGGACCAAGGGTCTGGAGCACGCTCCCAATGCACGCCCGTCCGGAGTCCTGGGAAGGTCACGAACTGGAGCCTCAGGACCCCCAGGCTGGGGACCCCTCGCACAAAAGCCCCCCCTACACACCCAGGGCCGGCCAGGCGGGGCGGGCGACGGGGAGGGGGGCGCGAAGTTCTCGGAGCTCTGAACTCGGGGAAAACTTCTCAGGCCGGAGCGCGGCAAGACCCGGAGCTGGAGTCGGAGCTGGAGCCACAGTGGCGCCCGCGCCCCTTTCCCCGCCCGCGGCCCCGCTCCCTCCCCCGGCCGCCCGGACCTGGCGGCCCCGGGACCCCGCCCCCGCGAGGGGAGGGAAAAGAAGGGCGGGGGGCGCGAGCCCACGTGCTCCGCTCCAGCGGCCCAGTCCCCGCAGCCCGAGCCCCTCCCTAGCCGGCCCGGGCCCCCTGCCCCTCCCCCTCCCCGCTCTCCCTTCCCCCGCTCGGGACAATGGCCGCGCCGTCTAGACACCCCCTCCCCCCCGGCCGGCCTCGCGCTTTCTTTGCCAGACAAAGCGGGACGGGCGGCGGGGCCTGGGCGGGGGCTGCGGGGGCGCACACCCCCAAGGGAGGCCTGGCCGGCGGAAGAGGGACGCGGGCCGAGCGGCCGGGGTCCGGGGTCCGGGGTCCCGGAGAGCCGCGGCGGGGCTCAGAGCCGGGAGGGAAGGGCCTCCACCGCCCAGCCGGGTGCCCAACCGGGCAGGATCGGGCAGGAGCTGCCGCCCCCGCGGGGCCAGCGCGCACACACATGGCCTGTCACACACTCGCAGGCACACACACAGCCCTGGGTCACACATACAGAGATGTAGACGTGCGCGCACACACGACATCCGCAGCCGTGGATACGCAGCTCACACACTGACATACAAACTCCTGCAATCACCCATGTTCGTAGGTACCGTGGATCACCAGCCCCGGGCCTTGCACACGTCGCCTGCACACATTGAGCACATGTAGACACGGATCCAAGATATGCCCACACCCAGTTTATACATGCAGACAGACAGTCACATCCAACCCATACACAGACCCACCTGAGGATCCACAGGTCACACACAGGCACACAGCTGTATACCCAGATAACTGGTTCACATGCAGGGACCCACAACAGATCCAGCCTGCACATACATGCACAGGCATCTGGACACCCATGGACTTGAAGCACACACACATGTGGCTCATCATGTGGCCGCTTGGGTGAGTTCACAAACACCCACCGGCCCCTGTCTGGGTGATAGTGTCCTGTCTCTGCTTGTCCCCTGAGAAAGGGGACACAGGCCATGCTGTCCTATTCTCCAGCTCACCTTGTTCTGTCTCTCCCTCTGTCTTTGTCATCTCTGTCTCCTCTCTGAGGCAGCCTGCTTCTAGTTTCCTTTTTTGTGTCTGTCTGTCTTTCTCTGTCTCCCTCCATCTCTCCTCTCTTTCCATCTATCTGTGACTTGCTCATGTGCACGCGCGCGCACGCACACACACACACACACACACACACACACACACACACACACACACAGAGGCCCCACACCTGCCATCACACACAACCCTCCACTAGCTCACACCCAGCCACACCCCAGACCAGTCTGGCGGGACAGTTAGACTGCCACACCTCAGAGGGACATAGCCCTCAGGGATGGGGACGCTGGACAGGGCAGCACATGTCTAGTGCCAGCCGCCCCTCCCTTCAAACCACACCCTGTCCCTGCAACACCCAGTGTCGGCTGTGCAAGGGGTACCTGCCTTGGCTCCTCTCACCAGAGCCCTGTTCAGGTCTGCCCAGCTGGAGTAGATGTCCGACACCGGGGAAAGTAAGAACCATGGCCCCAGGTCTCCTTACCCTGCCCTCTCCATTACCCTGGGATCTGGGCACACAGCCCCAGACCTCCCTTTAACACTCAGCACCCTCACTTCCTGCCTTTGCACCCCCCATTCTGGCAGCTTCCTGAGTCCCCACATCTGGCACGAGTCAGCACCTCCTCCTGCCCGCCCCTGCCTTGTGGTTCCCAGGGCTTGAGCGGGCAGGGACAGCTGCAGCCCCAACAGCTGGGGTTGGGGCGGGGGGCCGTGGGAACTGTGGATGGAGGGGCTCCGTGCCCCACAGAGACACCCCCAGCCCGTGGCAGCTGTTGCCTGGGGGAGGGAAAGATGGGCTGTGTCACTCTGAGCTGGGGTTTCTTGGGTGCCTGGCTGACCCCCCACTTTCCTTCGCCTCCCTCCCCCCACCACAGCCCCCCCTTGCCTGGACGGAAGCCCGTGTATGAATGGAGGTCGCTGCACCCAGCTGCCCTCCCGGGAGGCTGCCTGCCTGTGAGTGCCTGGCTCCGAGCCATCAGTGGGTCCTGTGTGGGGAGGTAGTCTGTCTTCTCCTCTGGCCTCTGTGTCCACCATGGGTGTCTCTACCATTTCCTACTTGTGTATGGCTTGGGTAACCTCTTGTTTCCCCACTGGAATCGAGCAGGGTTAAGAACTGAGTAAGGTTAAGAGCAAGGGCTCTGCAGGCCGCCTGGCCTGGGTTCAAATCCCACATCGTGTTGCCCACTGCCTGGGACTCAAACCCTTTAAGCTTCAGTGTCCTTGTCTGGAAAACAGGCACACTAACACCTGCTTCACAGAGTTGTTGGCCGCCTGAGGTCACACGTAAAACCTCTGATGGAGGTAGTTATTATTCAATTAACAGATCTTCAGGGACCAATCACAGTGGCTTGGCAGTACAGGGTACCCCAACTGGATCCTCCCATATATCAACATTTAGTGGTGGGGGCACAGTGGTGGGGGTCATGGGGGTGCCATGACCTTGGGTTAGTCACTTCTCTCTGAATCTCACTGCATCTGTGAAATAGGGGTGCTTCTTCGTGGCTTGTGACCATGAAGGATTTCAAGAATTCGGTTGTTGGATCATACAAGGCAAGGCAGAGGGCTGGGAGGAGCAGAGCAGGGGCTGGGAAAGAACTGAGCAGAGGGAGACAGAGCTCGGTTTGAATTCTGGGCTCCGGGAGGGGCACCTGGGTGGCTCAGTCTGTTAAGCCTCTGACTTTGGCTTAGGTCAGGACCTCCAGGTTCATGAATTCAAGCCCTCATCGGGCTTGGTGCTGACAGCTCAGAGTCTGGAGCCTGCCTGCTTGGCATTCTGTGTCTCCCCGCCTCTCTCTCTCTCTCTCTCTCTCTCTCTCTCTCTCTCTCTGTCTCTCTGCTCCTCCCCCACTCGCTTTCTCTCTTTTGTTCTCTCTCGAAAATAAATAAACATCAAAAAATTGAATTATGGACCTGGGGATACCCTGAGCAGGTGCTTTGAGCTCCCTGAACCTCAGCTTTTGCATCTGGAAAATGGGGCAGTACTTCCTTCTTTATGAGGTTGATTTTGATGTGAAGAACTCAGCATAGTGTTCAGCCTACAGTAAATGCTCCATAAATAATAATGATGATGGTAGGGGCTCAGGAAATAGGTGCCATAGAGGGCAACGTCTCAAGGTTATGGGGGAAATGCTTGATTCCTTTTCTAATATCATCATTAGTAATAGCCCGTCACCTAGTAGCCATTATCGATTCATTAACGGATTCATTTATTCAAGAACATGTGTTGCCAGGCCCAAGCTGGGTGGTTCTGGGGTGACTTTAGATCCAGGAGAGCCCTTTTGAAGTTACACACGTACTTTGACTGGAGCCCCACTTGGGCTCACCCAGGTGGGGGCTCAGCGTGGCTGAGCGGGTTCCTCGGGTTGGGAGTCTGCCATGGTGGGAGGTGAGGGAAAAAGTGACCTTATCTGGAGCCACACACCTGGGAGGCGGAGCCGCGGAGCTGAGCGCCTGCGCAGTGGAGCTCCGCACCTGGAATACTGCCGACAGGTGAATGCTGCCGCGGCTGCCCTGCCCCTCAACAGGTGAATCACCGGCTCGCGCGGCCGCCCGGAGCCCGGACTACCCGGGATGGAGCGGGCTCTCCCCGGAGGTGGACCGTGGGAACCACTCCCCACGGCCCCCCAGTCTCTTTCAACATTCTAAATACTCGTATCTTTTCAGGGACGCCCCCATCTGTCACCCCTCCACGGATCCCCCAAGCCTCTTTCTCGAAGTAGCCTCTCAAGCCCTGGTGTCTGTTTCCTAGCCTTCGCCGCACCCCCTTCCCTTCCCCTCCCGCCGACCCCCAACCAAGTCTCCTCTCCCCCCCCCCCCCCCGCCTTGGTTTCCCCCAAAGCCCAGTCAGTGGGGCGGGGCGCGGGCGGAGGCTGGAACCGGCCCGACCGGTCGGCAGGGGAGCGGGGCGCAGAGCGTGGGAACCCGCCCGGGGCGTCGGGAGGGGGCCCGCGCGGCCGCGCCCTGCTTGGCGGTGGGACCCGCAATCCCGGGAGCCCGGCGCGGCGCGCCCCCTCTCGGCGTGCAGTCGTGACCGACGTCCTTGCCCTGAGGGTCTTTGGGGAGGGGTCTGGGAGCCGGGCCCTCCGTCTTGACACCATCGGCACCCCTGCCCTGCCCTGGCCTGTTTCACTGGGGGCCAGGGTGGGGGGAATCTTGTGGGTGACGCTAGGGACTGAGTCAGCTGCCTGAGGCTAGCCCCAAGCGACTGAGACAAGCCAGAGGGAGGGACTGCGCGAGGGGTGGGCAGCGTCGGGGGCGGGGTCTGGGCCTTCTCACCATTCCAACCTTCCCCTCCCCACTCCCCCCACCCCCCCATCCCGTCCCCCTGCCCCTCCTATCCCCGCTTCTCCCCTCCCCGCTCCCCCCCGCCGGTGTCTCTCTGGAGGTTTCCGGTCTCAAGACCAACCGCCTTATTTCCCTCCTACTCAGGGTTGCCTTGGTCGGTTTGGGGAAGGGGCTGCAGGCTGAAGGACTCTATCCCAGTAAGAGGGCGCCAGAATGGTGTCTACCTCCCCCTCCCAATGGCAGGAAGGGTCGAATGTGCCTCCGGGAAAGGCCAGGAGGATGTGGGAGAGTTACGGTCTGTCCACACAGAGCTGTGGCTGTGAGCTGCGTTGTGGTTTAGGGTCTGAATGTTCGCTAGGCCAGGATGTCCAACTATGTATGTTTCTGCGTGTGTGTGTGTGTGTGTGTGTGTGTGTGTGTGTGTGTGCGCGCCTGAGAGGTTGTCTTCTGGAGTCTGAAACCTTGTGTTTCTCTCCGCCTGGAAGGCTCTTCCTCACACAGTACCTTCTGCAGTCTGAAAATATCCTTCTTGCCTTCCCTCTTCACTCATCTCCCTTATCCTGTGTCTTAGTTTCCTGGCTGCCATAACAAACCACCAAAAAGCTGGGTGGTTTGAAACAACAGGAATTTATTCTCACAGTTTTGGAGGCCAGAAGTCTGAAATCGAGGTGTTGGCAGCCAGTGTGTCCCCAGTGGCTTTGCAGGAGAGTCCTTGCTGGCCTCCTCCACCTTCTAGTGGTTTCAGGTGCTCCTTGGCTAGTGGGTGCAACACTCATATCTGCTTCTGTCTTCAAATGGCCTTTAACGCTTCCTCCCCAATCTCCCTCTGCCAATGGATTTAAGGCCCTTTTAGAAAATCCGGGATGATCTCATCTTGATGTCTGTCACTTAGTTACATCCGCAAAGACTCTTTTTTCCAAATAAGGTCAGAGTCACATGCTGTGGGACATGGACATTTCTTTTCTGGGGCCGTCGCTCAAAGCCCACTAAACTCTTGGTGGCCCTCCCCACCCCATGCCGGCATGTTATATAATTCATTATTTGTGTGTCTTCTCTCTTTGCCCAACTTGGCTGTGAGGATAAGGGGTGGGGGGGGGGCGACTTTTCTTGTGTTCGCGACCGCATTCCTTTTGCTAAGAACATAGTAGGTACTCAGTGAATATTTGTTGCATGGATGGATGAGAGTGCCTGTTCGTTGGGCTGTGTGTTTGCGTGTGTGTGTTTTTTTAACGTTTATTTATTTTTGAGAGGGAGAGAGAGCGCGTGCGCGCTCACGTGAGCGCATGAGCAGGGGAGGGGCAGAGAGGGGAAGAGAGAGAATCCCAAGTAGGCTCTGCGATCAGCACAGCCGGATGCAGGGCTCTATCTCACTAAGCGTGAGATCACGACCTGAGCCGAAACCCACAGTCGATGCTTAACCGGCTGAGCGGCCCAGGCGCCCCTGCTTGGTGTTTCTGCCGGTCCTGTGTGTATCTGTGTCTGGGCTTCTCCTGCCCCATACCACCCTAGTACTGCCCAGTACTAAGCTGTCTCTGCCCACAGGTGCCCTCCAGGATGGGTGGGCGAGCGGTGCCAGCTGGAGGACCCCTGCCATTCGGGCCCCTGTGCTGGCCGTGGTGTCTGCCAGAGCTCGGTGGTGGCAGGCGCTGCCCGGTTCTCCTGCCGCTGCCCCCGTGGCTTCCGGGGTAAGGGACGGTCTGGGGGAGGGGAGCCCAAGACAGGCGGGCATGTGCATGGCCCAAGCTCACCTTCTCCTGGTCCCTCTAGGTCCTGACTGCTCCCTGCCGGACCCCTGCCTCAGCAGCCCCTGTGCCCATGGTGCCCGCTGCTCCGTGGGGCCCGATGGCCGCTACCTCTGCTCCTGCCCGCCTGGCTACCAGGGCCGCAGCTGCCGAAGCGATGTGGATGAGTGCCGGGTGGGAGGGCCATGCCGCCACGGTGGCACCTGCCTCAACACGCCTGGTTCCTTCCGCTGCCAGTGCCCAGCTGGCTACATGGGGCCACTATGTGAGAATGCTGCAGTGCCCTGCGCCCCCTCGCCATGCCGAAACGGGGGCACGTGTAGACAGAGTGGCGACCTCACCTATGACTGTGCCTGCCTTCCCGGTGAGGGAGCTGCTCCCTGGGGAGGGCAGCAGGAGTGGACAGACAGCAGGCCAGCCTGGCACTGACCATCTTTGCCTTCTCTTCCTCTGCTAGGGTTCGAGGGCCAGAACTGTGAAGTGAATGTGGATGACTGTCCAGGGCACCGCTGTCTAAATGGGGGCACGTGTGTGGATGGCGTCAACACCTACAACTGCCAGTGCCCTCCTGAGTGGACAGGTGAGCCCCAGGGCCGAGAATAGCCAGGTGGCAGACCTTGGGTGTGCCTGCAGCCCGGTGGCTGGACTGGTGTATCTGTGTGCCACAGGCCAATTCTGCACAGAGGACGTGGATGAATGCCAGCTGCAGCCCAATGCTTGCCACAACGGGGGCACCTGTTTCAACACACTGGGTGGCCACAGCTGTGTGTGTGTCAACGGCTGGACAGGCGAGAGCTGCAGTCAGAATATTGATGACTGTGCCACGGCCGTGTGCTTCCATGGGGCCACCTGCCATGACCGCGTGGCCTCGTTCTACTGTGCCTGCCCCATGGGCAAGACTGGTGAGTGGCTGTTTGCCTTGCAGGCAGCAGGGAGCCAATGATGGTTCCACGGTGGGGGAAAGGATGGTGTCTGACTTGAGCGTTAGGATGATTAGGTTGGAGGCCAGCTATGGGGTGCAGGGTGAGCCTGGAAGAGGCTGGCCCACAGTCCGGGGCAGTAGCCATGGGAATGGAGAGCTATCCCATGACTGAGGAGAGGGGACCTTTGCAAGTGGCAAAGGGTCAGGGAAGGTGTTTGGGAGGGGAACTTGGGTGTGGAGGGCAGGGCATGTCAGGGAGAGGCTACTGCAGAAGCCAAGGCTTGAGGGTATAGAATCAGAAAAGGAGTCAACAAATTTTAAAACAATATGTGGGTGTTTCCAACTCATTTGCAAACGGTTCAGGAAAAAGATACATAGAGCTTACGGTAGTTGAAGCTAGGTGGTGGGTGTATGAATTAGCTCTTCAGTACATTTGGAAGTTTTCGTTATAAATGATCGGGAAAAATAGCCTACTGAATACCCTGCAGGTTAATAGAAACAAAGCACAAACCAATATGTGGGGGATGTGGGACCTTTGGGCAGAGCTGAGGGTCCGCCCTTGAACTCTGCCTGTTCCTTTCCAGGGCTTCTCTGTCATCTCGATGACGCCTGTGTCAGCAACCCCTGTCACGAGGATGCTATCTGTGACACGAACCCGGTGAACGGACGGGCCATCTGCACCTGTCCACCAGGCTTCACCGGCGGGGCATGTGACCAGGATGTGGATGAGTGCTCCATTGGTGAGGGGGGCGCAGTCTGAGAGTTGGGAGGGAGGGGAGAGGCAGGTCCTTAGCCACCCCCACTCACACTGGCGGTGCCTGCTGTTGCAGGCGCCAACCCGTGTGAGCACCTGGGCCGGTGTGTGAACACACAGGGCTCATTCCTGTGCCAGTGTGGCCGTGGGTACACAGGCCCGCGCTGCGAGACCGACGTCAACGAGTGCCTATCGGGGCCCTGCCGCAACCAGGCCACGTGCCTCGACCGCATAGGCCAGTTCACCTGCATCTGTATGGCAGGTGCGTGGGGGGTGTTGTGGTGGAGGCGGAGCCTGAGGCTGGTGGTGAGCGAGGGAAGCCTGCAGACAGCAAGGAGCACCCCCCCCACACACAGTGACACTGGGTCTGCAATGGGACCCTGAGAGACTGAAGCCTGGAAGGAGGTGGAGGCTGGGCCAGAGCAGAATCTTTGTGCAAGGCTAGGGGTGTGGTCACATGGAGTCCTTAGAACCTCAGATGGGCTGGGAGTGGAGTCTGTGCCATAGGATCCACTGGAGGGTGGGGATGAAATGAGGGCGGGACCAGGGGGTGAGATGAGGGCGGGACCAGGGGCTGGTGTGGGCCCAGGTGGAGCCTGCAGACAGTCTGGGTGGGATTGAGGCCGGGCCCAAGGCTGTGGTGGGTCCTGGGCTGGTGGCTGAGGACCCTGCATAGTCTAAGGACTGCAAAGGGAAGAGGGCGGTCTGAAGGCAAGGCCCATGTGGGGTCTCATCATCCTTGGATCGGTTGGAGCCTCAGCTGGGTGAGGGTCCACCATAAGGCCAAAAGCTGAATCTAAGGTTGGGCTGGGGGTCAAGGCCAAGCAAGGCTCAGGGGAACTGTCTAGAGTGGGAGAGGAAATACCTTCCCACTTGCTCTCCCTTTAGGCCAGAGGCTAACCCCCACCGCCCTAATCCCCCTCCTTCACTCCCTAGGCTTTACAGGCACCTATTGTGAGGTGGACGTGGATGAGTGTCAGAGCAGCCCGTGTGTTAATGGCGGGGTCTGCAAGGACAGAGTCAACGGCTTCAGCTGCACCTGCCCCTCGGGTGAGGACCCTGGCCAGGGAGCCTGAAAAAGACAGGTCCCTGCAGAGGCAAAGGCTGTAGGATGGGAGCCTGTAAGACCATGTTAGTGGGCAGCTATCGTAACAGAAACCACATGCTATGAACACCATTGAAGTCAATTTATTGCTTTATTTTTACAAAAGTTTTATACTTTTTAGAAAATGTTTATTTTTGAAAGAGAGAGAGTGTGAGTAGGGAAGGGGCAGAGAGAGAGAGAGAGGGAGATACAGAATCCAAAGCAGGCTCCAGGCTCCGAGCTGTCAGCACAGAGCCCAACACGGGTCTGGAACGCACGAACCACGAGATCAGGACGTGAGCTGAAGTTCAACGCTTAACCGACTGGGTCACCCAGGCGCCCCTGAAATTAATTTAAAACTAAGTGAACAGTCATCCCACCCGAACAAGGCAGGGTTGGCAACGGGTGACTTCTCTGACCCGGTCTGGGCCTCTGTCCGTCCCATTCCCTACCCTAAGGCTTCAGCGGGGCCATGTGTCAGCTGGATGTGGATGAGTGCGCCAGCACACCTTGCCGGAATGGAGCCAAATGTGTGGACCAGCCCGATGGCTACGAATGTCGCTGCGCAGAGGGTGAGAGAAGGCCATTGATAGGCCAGCAAGAGTCTGGGGGCGGGGCAAGGGAGAGAGAGAAAGCAAATAACAGCCTTGGGGAAAATTTGGGGGCGGGGCTGCAGCAAGGCAGGACCTCGGTAGAGCCAATGACAGAGCCAGGGAGTGGAGCCAATGATGGACCTTAGCAGCGGTAAGGCTAGGGTTGGGGCCAATGGGTCTGGCAGATACTTGGTGCTAAAAGGTAGAGGGGGCGTGTCGCCCCCAAACTCCTCTATCCCCAGGCACTTCCCGTGTGTCCCCATTTCCAGTCCAGAGCGGAGAGTGAGGCGGAACAGGGCTGGTAGTGTAAGGACTGGAGGCAGGGTACAGCGAGGGATGGGATTTATCTGTGGAAGTGTCTTGGCCAGGGGCGTGTCCTGGAGCCTGTAGCTGGAGGGAGTTAGGGGCGGAGCCTGAATTGAGCCCACCTCCTGCTGGTTAGCTGGGCAGGGCGTGAGGTAGAGGTGGGCCAGGATTGGGCCTGAGCCACGGCTGCGGGCAGGACCTTGGCAAGTGGGTGGAGCCTGATCCTCTGGTTCCCCCCCCCCCCCCGCCCAGGTTTCGAAGGCACTCTGTGTGAGCGCAACGTGGATGACTGTTCCCCGGACCCGTGCCACCACGGGCGCTGTGTGGATGGCATCGCCAGCTTCTCCTGCGCCTGTGCCCCGGGATACACAGGCACACGCTGCGAGAGCCAGGTGGACGAGTGCCGCAGCCAGCCCTGCCGCCACGGAGGCAAATGTCTAGACTTGGTGGACAAGTATCTCTGCCGCTGCCCTCCTGGCACCACAGGTGGGGCTGGAGGCGGGGCTGGGGCAGAAACCGTACATCTGGAGGGGCACAGAGGGTTTGGGAACGGTGCCCCTGGTGGGGCTCAGTGGTGGCCAGCCCTGCCATGTTCCCCTTCCCCAGGAGTGAACTGCGAGGTGAACATTGATGATTGTGCCAGCAACCCCTGCACCTTTGGAGTCTGCCGGGATGGCATCAACCGCTATGACTGTGTCTGCCAGCCTGGCTTCACAGGTGGGCAAGTGCCTGCCATGGGAAGGGGGTCTTTTTTTTAATATACGATTTTTAAAACTGTTTTTTTTTTTTTTTTAATTTTTTTTTTTTCAACGTTTATTTATTTTTGGGACAGAGAGAGACAGAGCATGAACGGGGGAGGGGCAGAGAGAGAGGGAGACACAGAATCGGAAACAGGCTCCAGGCTCCGAGCCATCAGCCCAGAGCCTGACGCGGGGCTCGAACTCACAGACCGCAAGATCGTGACCTGGCTGAAGTCGGACGCTTAACCGACTGTGCCACCCAGGCGCCCCTAAAACTGTTTTACTTATTTTTGAGAGAGAGAGAGAGAGAGAGGCAGAGCATGAGTGAGGGAGGGGCAGAGAGAGAGGGAGACACGGAATCCGAAGCAGGCTCTCCAGGCTCTGAGCTGTCAGCACAGAACCCTATGTGGGGCTTGAACCCACCAACCTAGAGATCATGACCTGAGCTGAAGTCGGACACTTAACCGACTGAGCCACCCAGAAAGGGGGTCTTTTTGGGGCAAAGGTGAAATCACCCTATTTTTTTGCTGAGTTTGCCCTTCTCTTTGCATATGCTTGTCCAATGAGATTGTCCACACTTAGTCCTGAGGCTTTGCTCTCTCATTGGCCTGAGGTTGCCCCCATATCAGCTCAACGTTATCCTGGAACTTAGACGAGGGTGTCCGGACTCAGGGATGGGTGTGTTTCTTCATGGGGCCAAAGTAATCCTTGGTGAAAATGAAGGTGACTTCATTTAAGTTTGGGGATGAGTATGATCTAGGGCAAGGCAGCTCTAGGTTGAGGAGGTGGCTGCCCTAGTTTGTACAAGAGCTCGTGCACTGTGAAAATGAGATTGTCTTTGCTCAAGGATGTGGCCACGCTAAATGGGGCAAGGTTGTCTTCCCCGTTGGCACCATCGTCCTTGTCCTGGGATGAAGTTGCCTTCGTGCTCTCCAGGGCCCCTTTGCAACGTGGAGATCAACGAGTGTGCGTCCAGCCCGTGCGGTGATGGAGGCTCCTGTGTGGATGGGGAAAATGGCTTCCGCTGCCTCTGCCCACCTGGCTCCCTGCCCCCGCTCTGCCTTCCCACGAGCCATCCCTGTGCCCAAGAACCCTGCAGTCACGGTGTCTGCCACGATGCGCCCGGAGGGTGAGGCCTCTCCCCATCCCCTGGTCCCCTGGGGCCTCCCTGCCCACAGGCATTCCCTGACTGCCTTTCCTTCCAGGTTCCGCTGCATGTGTGAGCCTGGCTGGAGTGGCCCCCGATGCAGCCAGAGCCTTGCTCGAGATGCCTGTGAATCCCAGCCCTGCCGGTCTGGTGGCACCTGCACCAGTGATGGAATCGGCTTCCGCTGTACCTGTCCCCCTGGTGTCCAGGGTGTGTGTCCCCCATGTTCCCACCCCAGGCTCTCCCTCCCCGCTTCTTCCTTCTCATGTCCTTCCTGCTGCACTCTCCCTCCTTTACGTTTGTCTTTTTTTTTTTTTTTTTCTTTTCCTCTCCCCCCATCCCCAGGACCTTTGGAGGTGGTATCAAGGTGGGGACCCTGGGGGGAGATGGGGACAAGGAATCTCTCACGAGTCTCTCACTCTGCCTGCCCCCCCCCCCCCCCAGGCCGTCAGTGTGAGCTGCCATCGCCCTGTACTCCAAACCCTTGTGAGCATGGGGGTCACTGTGAGTCTGCCCCTGGCCAGCTGCCTGTCTGCTCCTGCCCTCCTGGCTGGCAAGGTATACCACCTGCTTCCTCCTCCTCCTCCTCCTTCTCCTCCTCTCCTTCACCTCCTCTGCACCCTGCTGCATACTGAGTGGTGCTGGGGACCCAGAGGGAAACTTACAGAAAAAATAGAAGACAGAAAAGACTCTGTCTCGGAAGGGACCGAGCAGAACACAGACAATTGCAGCCCATTGGAGGAAAGGAAGGGATCTGGGGATGGGGAAGCTAGGACTCAGGTGGAGGGTTTGGGTGCAGCTCCCTGGAAGGGCTGACCTCAATCAGAATGCATTCATTCACTACCCACTGAAATAAAGGGAAGGGGGAAGGCAGTTTGGGAATAGCACGTACAAAACACACAAAGGCTAAGGAGAGCATGGCGTGTTCCTGCCTTCACCCATCTCAGCCTTCAGGTTCCTCCCGAAGGCCAGGTACTCGCAGACCCTACCCTGTACCCTCTAACCCTAGATACTACCTTATTCCCCATCACCAGGCCCACGATGCCAGCAGGATGTGGATGAATGTGCTGGCCCCTCACCCTGTGGCTCCCACGGTACCTGCACCAACCTGGCGGGGAGTTTCAGCTGTACCTGCCACGAGGGGTATAGTGGCCCTTCCTGTGATCAGGACATCGATGACTGTGACCCCAGTGAGTTCAGGGGAGTTCCCGGGGTGGGTGCTGCTCTAGAGAACATGTTCTTTAAGCCCACACGGTGTGCCCAGCACTGTGCTTCCATTTTCTTTCTTTCTTTTTTTATATTAAAAAATATTTTTTTTAAATTTACATTTATTTATTTTTGAGAAGCAGAGTGAGACAAAGCGTGAGCGGGGGGAGGGGCAGAGAGAGAAGGAGACACAGAAGCAGGCTCCAGGCTCTGAACAAGTGGTCAGCGCAGAGCCTGATGCGGGGCTCAAACCCACGAACTGTGAGATCGTGACCTGAGCCGAAGTCGGACTCTCAACTGACTGAGCCACCCAGGCGCCCCTGTGCTTCCATTTTCTCTTCACTGTACTCTTTCCCCGTTTTATGGAAACTGAGGCCCCGGAGAGGTCAAGTGATTTGCCCAAGGTCACGAAGCACGTAGAGGGATGAGCTGGGATTGGAGCACAGGTGTGTCTGAAGCCCGTAGACTGCCTCTGGCTGCGAACAAGTTAACATTATGCGTTAAGTAGGACATAATAGGCCCCCAGGAAGTCCTCCAGGAGCATTGTCTGATAGACCGACGGTGCAAGTCACATCTACACTTAGAATTTTTCTAGCAGCCACATTAAAAAAGCAACAACAAAAAAATTAAGTTTAATAATATATTTTAATTAAATTAATATATAAAAATGTTATTTATTTCGACATGTAATCAATATACGATTACTGAGATATGTTTACATTCATCCTTTTTTTTTTTTTTTTTTTTAAATTTTTTTTTTCAACGTTTATTTATTTTTTGGGACAGAGAGAGACAGAGCATGAATGGGGGAGGGGCAGAGAGAGAGGGAGACACAGAATCGGAAACAGGCTCCAGGCTCTGAGCCATCAGCCCAGAGCCTGACGCGGGGCTCGAACTCACGGACCGCGAGATCGTGACCTGGCTGAAGTCGGACGCTTAACCGACTGCGCCACCCAGGCGCCCCGTTCATCCTTTTTTTTAATAATAAGTCTTCAAAATCAGAAATCCAGTGTGTGTTTTATGGCACATCCCAGTTTGGACTAGGTACATGTTAAGGGCTAAATAGCCACATGTGGCCAATGGCCACTATACTGGCCAGCCCTGGTCTGGAGGAGGCCTTCTGTGCTGTGCCCAGGAATTAAATAGGCCTAACTAGCAGCGTGTGCTTGGCGGCTCAAAGGGACCTTTTGGTTCCCCCATCCCCTTCCTCCTTGCACATAGGTGGGGTTTCCAGATGAGGGAGAGGATGAAACCACAGAGGGGACAGAATTTGATCCCTCTGACCAAATGTGCGGCTTCCTGTTAAGCCTGGTTTCCTCCTGGTTCCCCTCGATGAAAGGCATGGCTGGGTCAGCTTGGGCTGATGGCGGGGGGGTCAGGTGTATGACCAGGCCTTCTCCCTTCGGACCTTAGACCCCTGCCTGAATGGCGGCTCCTGCCAGGATGGCGTGGGCTCCTTTTCATGCTCCTGCCTCCCTGGCTTTGCTGGTCCCCGCTGTGCCCGCGACGTGGATGAGTGTCTGAGCAGCCCCTGTGGCCCGGGCACCTGCGCCGACCACGTGGCCTCCTTTACCTGCACGTGCCCACCTGGATATGGAGGCTTCCGCTGTGAGCAGGACCTACCCGACTGCAGCCCCAGGTGTGTGGGGCCTCTGCTGGGGGCTCAGGGACAACGGCATCGGATGGGGTGTGCAACGCGAGAGGGAATGGGGACAAGAAGGGGGTTCTCGGCTTGGCACCCACTTCACAACTCTGATCCGTGATGGAGCAGTGTTCGGGAAGGGTCAGGGCGTCTGTTTGGAGGTCACCTTAGGGGACGCTGGTCCCCGACAGGGCCAGGCCACGGCGGGGCGGGGCCTCCATGTGTCTCCCACCTTAGCTCTCAAGGACTTGGTGAGTTGGGGCTAAGGGACAGGATCGGGGCGGGACCTCTGCTGGGGCTGCAGCTTCTGCTGGGGGTGGGCCTAGGGGGTCAGGGAGTGTGCCCCGACCCAGGAGGGGCCGAGAAGGCGGGGCCTGCATGGGGGTGGAGCCTGACCCAGCCTGCGCTTCCCGCCCCCTCCAGCTCCTGCTTCCATGGCGGGACCTGCGTGGACGGCGTGAACTCGTTCAGCTGCCAGTGCCGCCCGGGCTACACGGGCGCACACTGCCAACACGAGGCCGACCCCTGCGTCTCTCGGCCCTGCCAGCATGGGGGCGTCTGCACGGCCGCCCACCCTGGCTTCCGCTGCACCTGTCCGGAGGGCTTCACTGGCGCTCAGTGCCAGGTGGGCGTGGCCACCGGGGACGCGGGGGAGGAATCTGGAGGGGCTGTTCTGGGGTAGGGGTCTGCCGGGACCCTGGAGAAGCTGGGGTTGCGGCCTCCAGGGGGGTCGTGGCTGAGAGGCTGAGACTCTGAGAGCTTCCCTTCCAGACGCTGGTAGACTGGTGCAGCCACGCGCCCTGTCAGAACGGGGGTCGCTGTGCCCGGAGCGGGGCCTCCTTCTACTGCCTTTGCCCTCCGGGTTGGAGCGGCCGCGTCTGTGACATCCGGAGTGTGCCCTGCAGGGAGGCCGCAGCCCAGATCGGTGAGGGGGAGCAGAGAGGCGGGGTGTGGGGCTCGGGAGGGTGTGCGTGCACATACTTCTTGCTAATGTGAGCCGAACAGGGGTATGACAGGGCGTGTGGGCGGCATGGGGTGTGTGGCTGAGCGTTTGTGGATGCGCGACCGTGTGCCAGCTGGCCAGGGCCGGGATGGTGTAGATGCCTCTGTCACCACGAGGTAGCTGGGATGACGTCCGAGATGCTGTGTGTGACTGAGCCGGTGTGGGCAGTTGGGGTGTGGGTGTGTGTTTGTGCGTCCGTGACTGAGACGGTGGCGGTCTGGGCAGATGTGTGACGACACGATGGAATGTGTGTGAGACCCCGGGGACCGAGGCCAGCAGGGGTGTTTGGTGATGCAGGCAGGGAGGGGCACGCGTGTGCCTGACACCTCTCCTCTGTGCAGGGGTGCGGCTGGAAGAGCTGTGTCAGACTGGTGGGCAGTGCGTGGACAAGGACAATTCCCACTATTGCGTGTGTCCAGAAGGCCGCACGGGCAGCCACTGTGAGCAGGAGGTGGACCCCTGCTTGGCCCAGCCCTGCCAGCATGGGGGCACCTGCCGCGGCTACATGGGGGGTTATGTGTGCGAGGTAAGGGGCCCCCAGAGTCGAGGAGAGGGGAGCTAGTCGTGCTGGGTGTGTCTGCACACACTTGTGTGTGTCTGTGATCTGGTGTGGGTGTGGCTCTCTCTAGGCAGGTCTGGCTTTTTGCTTTTCTGTCTCTGGGTGTCATCTCGTGGGGCTATTTCTCGGTTGATCTGAGGGACTTTCTGCCCACGGGCTGTCTTTGTCTTCGATTGTGTCCTGGATGTGCCCCGTATCCCTCTGTGTGCCCTGTCTTTTTGGGTGTGAACGCACGTGCTGGTGTCTCTGGGCCCATGTGTCTGGGTGTATGTGGGTGTTTTTCCTGGGTGTCTGTCCTGTGCGTTTGTGTGTGTCCCTCTCATTGGGTGTGCCTGTAGCCCTCCGTGTGGGGCTGTCCTCTGTGTCTGAATGTGTTCCCTTGTACCGTGTGCCTGTTTTCTGTTTTCTGCACACCGGACATGCCTCCGTGTGTTGAACACTGTATGTCCTTTTGCACTGCCATCTCTGTGTCTTCCTGGGGATTATCTGTGTCCCCCCGGGCTCAGTGCTGGTCCCCGTCTCACATCGCTGCAGTGTCCAGCTGGCTACACCGGGGACGACTGTGAGGATGATGTGGACGAGTGCGCCTCCCAGCCCTGCCAGAACGGGGGCTTCTGCATTGACCTCGTGGCCCGCTATCTCTGCTCCTGCCCCCCGGGAACGCTGGGTACGCCGGGGCCGGGGTTGGGGGACAGGATGGGAGGCTGGCTCTCCATCCTTTCCCGACGGCTCCCTCATCTTTCCCTCCCCCCAAGGTGTGCTCTGTGAGATTAATGAGGACGACTGTGGCCCAGGCCCACCCCTGGACCAGGGCCCCCGGTGCCTGCACAATGGTACCTGCGTGGACCTCGTGGGTGGCTTCCGCTGCACCTGCCCCCCCGGGTACACTGGCCTGCGCTGCGAGGCGGACATCAATGAGTGTCACCCGGGTGCCTGCCACGATGCACACACCCGGGACTGTCTGCAGGACCCAGGTGGGGGCTTCCGCTGCCTTTGTCGTGCGGGCTTCACAGGTAAGCGTGGGAGAGGTGGCTGCCCTGGGATCCGGCCCCTGTTCCCACACTGTGGCTGACCCACCAGCTCCCGCTTGTCCAGGTCCCCGCTGTCAGACTGTCCTGTCTCCCTGTGAGTCCCAGCCATGCCAGCACGGAGGCCAGTGCCGTCCCAGCCCAGGACCTGGGGGTGCGCTGACATTTACCTGCCGCTGCGTTCCGGTAGGTCCCATCAGTGCCCCTGGGAGAGGAGTGGGAGCGTGGCCACGTTGCAGGACGTGGCTTTAGGGGAGAAGTGGAAGGGAAAGGGGTTCCTGAGAAATACTGAAAATACCTGGAGACTGTGTGTGCGTGTTTTGGGGGATGGCGCCCCAGGCCTCCTGGGGAAGGCGGGGCTTATCTCTGCAAGGTGGGGCCTCCAATGGGCGGGGGAGGGGAGAGGTGTGGAGGGACCTGGGGAGATTGGAGCCTCAACCTTCTCAAGCCCTGACCCCCCATCCTCCTCTCTCTCTCTTCTCCACCCTTCCAAATCCCTCCATCCCCTCCCTTTCCCCTACCCCAGCCGTTCTGGGGCCCGCGTTGCGAGCGGGTGGCGCGCTCCTGCCGGGAGCTGCAGTGCCCGGCGGGCGTCCCGTGCCAGCAGACGGTCCGTGGGCCGCGCTGCGCCTGCCCCCCGGGACTGTCGGGGCCCGCCTGCCGGGGCTCGCGGGGGTCGCCGCCGGGGGCCGCCAACGCCAGCTGCCTGGCCTCCCCCTGCCTCCACGGCGGCTCCTGCGGCCCCGCGCCCCTCGCACCTTTCTTCCGCTGCGCGTGCGCGCCAGGCTGGGACGGACCGCGCTGCGAGGTGCCCGCGGCGGCGCCCGAGGCCTCCGAGGAACCGCTGTGCCCGAGCGCCGCCTGCGAGGCCAAGAGCGGGGACAAGCGCTGCGACCGCGAGTGCAACAGCCCGGGCTGCGGCTGGGACGGCGGCGACTGCTCGCTGAGCGTGGGCGACCCCTGGCGGCAGTGCGCGGCGCTGCAGTGCTGGCGCCTCTTCAACAACAGCCGCTGCGACCCCGCCTGCAGCTCGCCCGCCTGCCTCTATGACAACTTCGACTGCCGCGCGGGCGGCCGGGAGCGCGCCTGCAAGTGAGCCCCTCCCGTCTGCCACCCGTTCGATCGTTCGCCTCAGTCCGTGTCTTCTCTGTTCCTGAGCCACACCTGCCCATCCACGGGTCCCGCTTCTCTGTCTGTCCATTCATTTCCCCACTGTCAGTCCGTGTTTAGACTGAGGGACTGTTCATACGTCTGCCCCCTCTGTTTCTTGGTGTATTCTGTCTGCCCAGCCGAGTGCTATTTGTCTGTCTGTGCATCTCATCTACCCAGCCACGTGCCACTGTGGTCTGTCCCTCCGCCCACACGTGCCATGACCTGTTTGTCCATCCGTGTGTCTGTGCGCCCTTTCTTTCTGCCTTTGCACTCCATCGGTCTCTCCCTGCATCCTTGCTGTCCATCTTTGGACTTCGTTCTGTCCATGCATGAATTGCTTTCATCCCTCCGTACACCCAAGTGTCTGTCTACGTCTCTTCTGGTGCATCCGTGGACCGCACCTGTCCACCCATCTGTCTGTTCTTCTGCCAGTCTGTGTGCCTCATCTGTCTGTGCCTCTCCATCCACGTTCATCCCTGTATCTCTTCTGTCTGTCCTTCTGTCCATCCACTCACCATTTTTGCCTCTCTGTATGCCCATTCATCTGTCCATGCCCCTACTGTCTATCCCAGCCCATCCTCTGCCCCTCTCTGTCTATTCATGAACTCTGTCTTTCTGTCTCATTCCATCTGTCCATCCCTGTGCTCTGCCTCTTTTTTTTAAGTTTATTTATTTTGAGAGAGAGAGAGAGAGGGCGCTCGTGAGTGGGGGAGGGGCAGAGAGAGAGGGAGAGAGAGAGAGAGAGAGAGAGAGAGAGAGAGAATCGCAAGCAGGCTCTGCACTGTCGGTGCAGAGCCCAATGTGGGGCTTGAACTCAGGAACCGGATCATGACCTGAGCTGCAATCGAGAGTCAGACCCTTAACCGGCTGAGCCACCCAGGTGCCCCCAACTCGACTTCTTTTGTCCCTCTGTTTGCCTAGAACCCTTGTCTCACTTTTATGTCCCTGTCCTCATTGTCCCCCACTCCCCTCCTCACTCACCCTGGCCTCTGCCATTTCTCAGGTACCCCAGGCTTGATCCTACCTCAGGGTCTTTGCACTGACCGGCTGTTCTCTCCACCAGGAATACTCTTCCTTGAGGAAGCCACATGGCTCCTCCCTCATCTCCTTGAAGCTTTTGCTCAACCAGTCGCCCCTTCTCAGGGAGCTCCTCCCTGGCCACCCCACACACCCCCCGCTTCATTTTTCTCCTTAGCGTTTAGTTCCAAAAAGGGCCGTGTGTGTGTGTGTGTGTGTGTGTGTGTGTTTTACATTTAGCTTTCACTCGTGTACAGTTGGAAGACTGTTTTCTGCTCTTTCCATCTCATTTAATGTCTGTCTCTGCCCGCTGGAATGCCTGCTCTCCAGGGTCAAGGATTTGTGTCGGAGCCACATCCTGGGTGCCTACAGCCATATCCAGCACCCCGCAGGCCTCTGTCGATAGTTAGTTATTTATCAATAGTTCGTGAAGGAATGGCTGGATTTGCAGAAAGCCTGGCACGTGCCGGATACATTCTAGTTCTCCCTCTCTCGGCCTCCTCTCGCTGTTCGACCCCCCCCCCCCCCCCCCCCCCCCCCCCCCCGCCCCGTGTGTCCGGAGTCTGGGCTCCCTCTGGTGTGTGGTTGGATGACCTCTGACCCCATCCTCCCCTCCCCCAGCCCCGTGTACGAGAAGTACTGTGCGGACCACTTTGCGGACGGCCGCTGCGACCAGGGCTGCAACACGGAGGAGTGCGGCTGGGACGGGCTGGACTGCGCGGGCGAGGTGCCCGCCCTGCTGGCCCGCGGCGTGCTGGTGCTCACCGTGCTGCTCCCGCCCGAGGAGCTGCTGCGCTCCAGCGCCGACTTCCTGCAGCGGCTGAGCGGCATCCTGCGCACGTCGCTGCGCTTCCGCCTGGACGAACACGGTCAGGCCATGGTCTTCCCGTACCACCGGCCCGGCCCTGGCGCCGAATCCCGGAACCGGCGGGAGCTGGCCCCGGAGGTGATCGGGTGAGTGGCCCCCACGCTTGAGGGAGCCCGCCGCAGGTGCAGACCTAGGGGCGAAGGAGCCGTGTTGATCAGGTCTCGGGTGTTTCACTTCCCTTAATGTGCGTGTTTCACTTCCCTTAACGTGTTCGAGAGTCGTCTTGGGAGAGCGTCCAGCGCGTCTCAACTTCAGCCTGTTGACATTTGGGGCTGGATCATCCCTTCGGTCCTTCCTTCCTTTTTTTTTTTTTTTTTTTTTAATGTTTATTCATTTTTGAGAGACAGAGCACGAGTGGGGGAGGGGCAGAGAGAGAGGGGGAGACGCCAGCTGAAGCAGGTTCCAGGCTCTGAGCTGTCAGCACAGAGCCCAACGCAGGGCTTGAACCCCGAACCCTGAGGTCTTGACCTGAGCTGAAGTCGGATGCTTAACCAACTGAGACACCCACGGGGCTGTGTCACGCTTTGCTGTGGGGGGGTTGTCTGGCTCACTGTAGGATGCTTAGCGGCAGCATGCTTGGTCTCCACCCACTACATGCAGGTAGCATCCCCTCCCACCACAAGATGGGACAACCCAAAACACTTCCGGCTACTGGCAAGGGTCCTTGGGGAGCAGAGTGGTTAAGGGCATTCGTACTTTTAGTTTTTTACAAATGGAAATCAGAGAACTTTCCTGATGGTGGCCTGGTAGAGCGGTCAGAAGGGAGGTGTGGCCTCTGAGCTGGGATGGGGCCCCTGACAGAGGAGGGCTGGATTCTAGAGATGGAGGGCAGGGGCTCTGACCTGGTAGGGCTGGAGTAGGGACATGATGTGCTAGTCCCTGGGTGCATTGATGGGGTTACTGGAGGGGTCTCGTCAAGAAAAAGGACACAGGGTGATAAACAGGGGTCACTTTCAGGCTTGCAGAATCTGAGGAGTCTGGGGGTGTCGTGGAGGCCCCCCAGGAGACAGCCAGAGGCTGAAGACATGGACAAGAAAGACAAAAGGGTGTTGGAGCCCTGGGAGGGACTCAGAGGAGTGGGGACAGAAGAATGATCTGAGAACAGTGAGATAAAGACTGGTTGAGGGAAATCAGCTCAGGAAGAAGGGGAGTTGGGGCACCTGGGTGGCTCAGTCGGTTAAGCTTCCGACTTTGGCTCGGGTCACGATCTCACAGCTCGGGAGTTCGAGCCCTGAGTCCCTGTGCTGACAGCTCAGAGCCTGGATCCTGCTTCAGATTCTGTGTCTCCCCCTTTCTTTGCCCCTCTCCCACTTGCGCTTTCTCTCTCTCTCTCTCTCTTAAAAAAAAAAAAAAAAATTAGAGAAAATACGTGGAAAATGTTTAAAAAAACAAAGGAGAAGGAGCAGCCAGGGAGATATGAGGAGAACCAGGCCATGTGGCACTAAGGATCTCAAGGCAAGATGGAGTTTGGAGGGCTGGGTTCCTGGAAGCCGAGCCTGCGGCAGGGATTCAGATATATGTGCCATTCGGAAGGGGCACTCTCAGGAGAGAGGGAAAGAGAGAAGCAGGATGTGGCAGAGAGCAAACGAGGCAGAAGGAGTCTCAGTCTGACCTCAGGGAGCTCTAGAGCATGACCGGCGCTTCAGAGTCCTTGTGACAGGAGGGCACCTTTGTACCCCCCACATCAGCCAGTCACCGGCTGAGGGCTGCCCTAAGGGGTGTCCCCTCCCACGTGAAGAGGTCCCCACTTTGCTGAGGGTCATCTGTTAGAAGTCAGCACTCACAGTAGTTGGGAGATGGACGCATCGGCCTGGTAAAGGAGACTGGCATCACTGGAGATCTTGATGTGAAAACAGTGCCCAGTGCCCACTGGATTCGTGGCTGGGGGGACACTGGTGGCCACAGCAAGACTGGTTTCGGTTGGGGGGCGTGGTGAGGGGGGCCTTGCCAACGTGGTGCATGGAGACGGCTCTTCTGAGTCCAGGGCATGGGGCTCCGTGCCTGGCCGGCAGCAGGTTGAGCCCCCCCTCCCCCCGTCCTTCCCTTGGGTCCCCGAAGCTCTGTGGTGATGCTGGAGATTGACAACCGGCTGTGCCTGCAGTCACCGGAGAATGATCACTGTTTTCCCGACGCCCAGAGTGCGGCCGACTACCTGGGAGCCTTGTCGGCGGTGGAACGCCTTGACTTCCCGTACCCGCTGCGGGCCGTGCGAGGTGAGGCCTGGCCTGGTGGCAGGGTGGGGGGGTGGGGCAGCCGGCCCGGGGCTGAAGCCCTCTGCTTCCCACCCCGCAGGGGAGCCGCTGGAGCTGCCGGAGCCGAGCATGCCGCTGCTTCCGCTGCTGGCCGCCAGCGCCGTATTCCTGCTGGCCATCCTCGTGCTGGGCGTCATGGTGGCCCGGCGCAAGCGTGAGCACAGCACCCTCTGGTTCCCCGAGGGCTTCGCGCTCCACAAGGATGTGGCTGCCGGCCACAAGGGCCGCCGGGAGCCCGTGGGCCAAGACGCGCTGGGCATGAAGTAAGGACCCCGCCCACTCCCGGTGGCTGACTGGGGCCGGGGCTTGGGAGCCCTTGAGCCCACTTTGACCCGACTGACCTCTCATCCCCACCAGACCCTAGCTTCAGACTCCAGCCCAGGCCCCAGTACGCGTCCCCTTGACCACTGACCGACTCCATGATCCTGGGGGGGGGGGGGCACCCCTGACTTGTGACCCCCTGACCCCCATGTCCTGTATCTCCGCTCCCCTGACTCGAATCCTGCTCTGACCGCCCCCTGACCCTGCCTTGATCATGGCCTCTCCAATTTCACCAAGATACTCAAGATTTGTTCCCACGTGACTGTTGGCCTCATGATCCTTATCTGCACCCCGACCCCTTACTGAGCCCTGACCCTATTGTCTATGACCGCCCCCCCCAAATACCACCTCTGGCTCTAACCCACCCTGACCTTTGACCCCACCTCTGACCCTCTTTCCACCCCCAACTCAGTGTTCATTCTCCATGATCCTCAGTCCTGGCCTTGGCCCTGGGCCTCGCCTCCAACTCCCTTATCTGTCCCTCAAGACCCCCCAACCCTGCCCTGCCCTAACCCCAGAATGTACCCCTCTCCTGCGACCCCATGACTTCCTGACTCTTCTGTACAACCTACTTAATCCTGGCTGCATCCTTACCTGTGGGGAGGATAACTACATCCTCATGACTCCTGATGTCATCCTGTGTATTCTCTGCTGTATGCCTGTGACCCTCACCTATCCCACAGCCCACTGATCTGACCCCTGACCCCGTTCCTGGCCCTTCCCCGATTCCACCTTAAGACCCTGGCTGCCACCAGTCATAACCCCTGACTATCCCCCCCAGTGACCTTAACTTCGTCCTGCAGCCTCTCTTTGGACTCTGTATCTTGGACCCCAGAACCCAACCCCAGCTGGCCTCTGGGGGCTCGTCTCTGACCCCACCCCAAATCCTCCTTCCAGGTTGCATGTCTCAATTGTCTCTTCTCCCCTCCCCCCTTCCCATTGTGCCCACAGGAACATGGCCAAGAGCGAGAGTCTGATGGGGCAGGTGGCCACAGACTGGATAGACACTGAGTGCCCAGAAGCGAAGCGACTGAAGGTGGTGTCCTTTCTCTGACCCCTGCCCTCGGAGTTCTGGGTGGAGGGCCCCTGATGGTCAGTGGGAGAGTCGCGGGAAGTCTCCGCTCTCCCTGGCTCTGGGGAACAGTCATGGTGGCCGCCCCATCCTGCCCCTCTCTAACCAGGGCCCTGCTCCCAGGTCCGTGTGGGGTCTTCTGGAGCGGAGCCCCTGACCTAGACAGCAACTCTGCTTTCTCACTGTGGGGTCCCACTTTGTCCAGGGTGCCCAGCCTGAAAGTGCTCTGAGCTGGTTTTAAACACCCTTTCCTGTACTGGGGCCGCACCCGTGGGTTCTGTCTTGGTCAGCTTACACAGCCGTTACAAAATACCACAGACTGGGGGTCTTAAATGACAGATACTTCTTTTCTCACAGTTCTGCAAGCTGGAAGTCAGGGAACAAGGTGCTGGCAGGGTTGGGTCGTGGTGAGGGCTCTCTTCCGGGCTTGTAGACAGCCGCCTTCTCTGTGTGTCCTCACGTGGTGCTCTTCTGTGTGCATGGAGGGAGAGAGCTCTGGGGTTTCTTCCTCTTCTTACAAGGATCTCAGTCCTGTTGGTTTAGGGCCCCACCCTTATGACCTTGTTTAGCCTTGATTATCTCCTTAAAGGTCTTCTGTCCAAATACTCTTGTTTGCTGGAGGTGAGGGCTTCAACATATGATTTTGGGGGGACAACAGTTCAGTCTGTAACACGTTCCTGCCAACATTCCCTAATACTTGCTAGATGTCTTGAACACACGCAAGCAGCATCCTATTTTGTCTTTCGAAGGACCCTGTAAAGCAGCTGTTGATATACATCTCAATTCTCAGCCGCCTCTCCCTGGCTAGATTTTAATGTTTGTGAAATGGAGACATCTGTTACAATTGACAGCTAGAAGAAATCTGTTCACCTCAGGCTGTTCTTTTTCTTTCTTATCCCAAAGTGGGTATTAAGTAGATAGCAGAATAGGGTTTTTTTTTTTTTTTTTTTGTTTTTTTTTTTTTTTGAGAGAGAGAGAGACACACAGTGCAAGTGTGGGGAGAGGCAGAGGGAGACACAGAATCTAAAGCAGGCTCCAGTCTCTGAGCTGTGAGCACAGAGCCCGACGCAGAACTCGAACTCACAAGCCATGAGATCATGACCTGAGCCAAAGTCGGATGCTTAACCGACTGAGCCACCCAAGTGTCCCATGCAATAAGTTTTTGATGGCATTTTGGCATTGCAGAATGACAGCATTATCCTGATTTTGCTAATGAGAAGCTCAGAGCTCTAACGTGATCTGTCAGGTGATGGACAGCTAATCAGAAAGGATCAGGGAGGCTGGGACAGCTGTCCATCACCTGGCTCTCCCCTTTCGTGAAATTCAACTCTCCGCCTGGGTCCTTAAGCTCAGGTCTGGCTTGATCAGGCTGTGTTTGGTGCCTGAGGGCTCCTAAATGTCCTGGCAGGCTAGTTAAGAATATTCTGTCCTGAAGGGCACCTGGGTGGCTCAGCCGGTTGAGGGTCCAAGTCTTGATTTCATCCAGGTCATGATCTTGAGGTCCTGAGATCGAGCCCCACATTGGGCTCAGTCCAGAGTGTGGAAACTGCTTGGATTCTCCCTCCCCCACTTATGCTCTCTCTCTCTCTCTCTCTCTCTCTTTCAAAATAAATATACTGAAGAAGAAAAAAAATTAAAAACTACCAAAAAAAAAAAAAAAAAAAAAGAACATAATGTCCTATTTCCATAACATCACTATGCCTCTTGGACCCTGAATCTGAAATTTATCAAGCTCCTGCTAGGGGCCCAGGTGCTATGCTTGTGAAGGTAAACTGATACATTTGTGTCTATTTTGTCCTGATACCTCATATTCATGTTCACAGTACTGGGTAGGAGTCCCACGTGGTATACAGGGCCTCTCTTTGCTTCTCTCTTTCTCTCCCACCCATTCAGCCTTTTCTCAGACTAAAATTGATCCTTGAAGGACCAGCCCCCCACCCCCGCATTTCTTTTACTAGTGATTTGTAGTTTCCAGAATGCAAATTTTGCATTTCTTCTGTTAAATTTAATTCTAAATGTTTTACTCTTCCTGATGCTGTTGTCATGGGATTGTTCTCTCAATTTCGTTTTCAGCGTGTTCGCGTCTAGGGTATAGACAAGTGTCTACTGACAGGGGCTGTGCTCCGTGTCTTTTCCTTGATCACCCACCTTGGATTCCCAGCCCTCCCCACTTCCTACCCAGATTAAAATCCCACGTCTTCCTTTTATGGGTTCTCTGAGCTCCGGTATGTCAATTTCCTGTTTCCATATGTAGAAAAGAAGCAGGATATTCGTGGTTTCTTGGGGCCGTGTGTGCATCTCCAGGAGAGAAAGCTGTGAGGATGCCCAGACTGTCCCTCTATCTCTCGACTCTTTGTGAGAGCCTGGGTCCTTGTGCCTCCAGGTAGAGGACCCTGGCGTGGGGGCCGAGGATGCTGTGGATTGTCGCCAGTGGACTCAACACCACCTGGTTGCAGCTGACATCCGTGTGGCACCAGCCATGGCCTTGACGCCCCCACAGGGCGATGTGGATGCTGATGGCGTGGATGTCAATGTGCGTGGCCCAGGTCAGTGGTGATGCCTTCCCCCTCCAAGGATCCCCTTACCAGTCCTACCTGGGAAAAGTTGCATCTGGGTCTGTGTCCTGGGGAGAGTTGGGTCTGTCTGGGGGTGTGTGTTAATCAGGACTCTTGGTTGTAAGTCATAATAGCCCAACTCAAACTAGTTTAAGTAAAACGAGAGATTTACTGGCTCTTGTAACCGAAAGCATCATGGATATTTGGGTCCAGGACTCCAGCCCGAGGAGGCTTTCTCCGGGGGGCATGATAGCCACAGGCCTGACCAACCTTGTAAAACCTTTATTACCAGGGCGCCTGGGTAGCTCAGTCAATTAAGCATCTGACTCTTGGTTTCAGCTCAGGTCCTGATCTCACAGTTCGTGGGTTCAAGGCCCACACCAGGCTCTGTGGTGACAGCATGGAGCCTGCTTGGGAATCTCTCTCTCTTTCCTCTCTCCTCTCTTTCTGCCTCTTCTGACCACTCACCCATGCTCACTCTCTCTCAAAATAAATAAATAAACATTAAAAAGAAAAAAATAAAACCTTCATTACCAGTTACCCTAGCAAGAGTCCCAGGATGAGTTCTGATTGGATGGACTAGAGTCACCTGCCCATCCCTCAACTAATCAGTGTGACCTGGGGGCTGGAATATGCAGATTGACTGCAGGTCTGGGCCTAATGCCTCTCCTTGAGCCAAGGATTGGGTTTAGCTCTACTCGGGGCTTGAGGATGGAAAATGGGGTGCTTATGGCTCCCTAAGGGAAACAAGCAAATGCTCATGCAGAGTGTAGCAGATCACATTATTTGGATTCTCTCGGATCCGTCTTTCCTGCATTTCGGGGTATTCCTCCCCCAGGTCGTTTTGCTTTCATTCCAAATGACCTGCACTGATGGCTCTTTTTTGAAATTCCTCAGGCCACCAGGGCCTGAAGTGCCCGGGATTTTATGTCTCTGGGGTGGTTCTTTTTTTTTTTTTTTAAAGTTTATTTATTTATTTTTGAGAGTCAGAGAAAGAGAGAGACAGAGAATCCCAAGCAGGCTCTGCGCTCTGTCAGCACAGAGCCTGATGCGGGGCTTGAACTCATGAACCATGAGATCATGACCTGAGCCGAAATCAAGAGTTGGACGCTTAACCAACTGACCCACCAGGCGCCCCCTGGGGTGGTTCTTCACTAGCAGGTGGGGGAGCGTGAAAGACACAGCTCCTTTGCCTCAAGCGGGATTACACCTCTGCGGTACCTGAGTCCCCTTTCAGGATAGGGCTGAAATAACCCCCTGGGAATTTGCCTGACGTTGAACGCTTGCTTCTTCCTCCTTCCCTTGTCCTGTATCTGCCTTGGGAGCCCTTCTGTGACAGGTCACCTGCCCGTGCATCCTTATCCTGCCCTGGCTTCTCGGGTACCTGGCACAGATGCCATGCGTGTCTGTGTGTGCGTGCATGCACACGCATGTGCATGTGTACACACGTGCACACGTGGGTGCAGATGGGAGGACTCGTCGCTCCCTCTTGTGACCCTTGTGTCCCGCTTCCTGCTAATGCAATGCCCTCAGTCGCGTTCACTGGCAACGCCCCCTGTGCCCACCTCCCTGTGACACATTCCTGGCCTTTGCAGACGGCTTCACCCCACTGATGCTGGCCTCTTTCTGTGGCGGGGCTCTGGAGCCATTGCCCACCGAGGAGGATGAGGCAGAAGACGCGTCAGCCAGCATCATCTCAGACCTGATCTGCCAGGGAGCCCAGCTTGGGGCACGGACTGACCGCACGGGCGAGACAGCCCTGCACCTCGCTGCCCGCTATGCCCGGGCCGATGCGGCCAAGCGGCTGCTGGATGCCGGGGCAGACACCAATGCCCAGGACCATTCAGGCCGCACTCCTTTGCACACTGCTGTCACCGCTGATGCCCAAGGCGTCTTCCAGGTGAGGTGGACCTGCCCCTTTGGACTTCGGAGCTGGCAGCCGACATGAGGCATCAGCCAGGCCTGGGTTTGAGCCCTGGTCCTACGAGACGGAGCTTGCTTTTCTCATTTGTTAAATGGGGGTCTGTGGGAGTATGGGGCCTGGCGGGTACCTGCTTCCTGGACTTCACGGAGTCTATAGGGGACGTGGGGGTTGGGGAGCTCAGGGGACTTGGAGATGTACCTGGTCCTTCTGTTCCTGCCGTGACTCTCCCTTCTGCACACCTTCCCTTCTAGATTCTCATCCGGAACCGCTCCACAGACCTGGATGCCCGCATGGCGGATGGTTCAACGGCGCTAATCCTCGCAGCCCGTCTGGCGGTGGAGGGCATGGTGGAAGAACTCATTGCCAGCCACGCTGATGTCAATGCTGTGGATGAGCTTGGTACGCTGTGGGGAGTAGCCGTGGGTGGAGGCTGAGAGGGGGCACCTGGGCCCTAACTGTAAGTGTTAACTCACACCCACACTGAGACCCAATCACTGAAACTCACGCACGTGCAACAGAGTGTTTTGTTTTTTGTTTTTTTTTTTTAATGTTTATTTTTTATTTTTGAGAGAGAGACAGAGTGTGAGTGGGGGGAGGGGCAGAGAGAGGGAGACAGAACCCCAAGCAGGCTCCGGGCTCCAAGCTGTCCCCACAGAGCCCGACGCGGGGCTGGAACTCACGAACCGTGAGATCACGACCTGAGCCGAAGTCGGATGCTTAACCGACTGAGCCACCTAGGTGTCCCACGTGTAACAGAGTTTTGATGTGGACTTACACTCACATGTTTTGTGTGTGTGTGTGTGTGTGTGTGTGTGTGTGTGGCATTTGCTAGCCCATATGACACCTCCGTGACTTAGAAAAAGGTGGCCTTCCCGAAGACACTTCATTTCCGTTTGCTTTAGCAGAAGAACTTACTATGCTGCCCTCTGCTGGAAAGCTGGTATAGTACATTTGCAAATTGGCCAAATCCATCCATACGTGATGGCAAATATCTCTGTGGAGGTGGCTTGCTTGCACAGATCCCGACCTTTCTGGAGCAGGTGTTCTCAACCTCTGCACCATTTACACTTGGGGTTGGATGATTCTTTGTGCTGGGGGCTGTCCTTGCAATGTAGGATATTAAACAGCGTCCCTGGCCTTGACCCACTAGATGCCAGCAGCACCCCACTCCCCAGCTGCGACAACCAAAAATGTCTCCAGACATTGGCAAATGCCCCTGGGTCGGGGGATCACCTCTGTTTGAGAACTGTGGCTCTGGAGAACCACTGTCCAGTAGGACTTTCTGTGTTGATGGAAATCATTCTTGGTCTGTGATGAGCAATGTGGTAGCCCCTGGCCACATGTGGTGGCTTTTGAGCACTTGAAGTGTGGCTAGGGCAAATGAAGAGCTAAATGTTTTGTTTCATTTAATTTTTTAACCTTTGTTTTGCCTGCTTTCTTTAACAAGCTTTATTTATTTATTTTTAAAAATGTTTTTATTTATTTTGACACAGAGAGAGACAGAGTGCAAGCAGGGGAGGGGCAGAGAGAGGGGGAGACACAGAATCCGAAGCAGGCTCCAGGCTCCGAGCCCCCAGCCCGACGTGGGGCTCGAACTCACAGAGTGTGAGATCATGACCTGAGCTGAAGTCGGACGCTTAACCGACTGAGCCACCCAGGCGCCCCTAAAAAGCTTGCTTTATTTATTTATTTATTTATTTATTTAAAGTTTAAATTTTTTTTTACATTTATTTATTTTTTAAGAAACAGAGTGAGACAAAGCGTGAGTGGGGGAGGGGCAGAGAGCGAAGGAGACACAGAATCTGAAGCAGGCTCCAGGCTCTGAGCAAGCGGTCAGCACAGAGCCTGATGTGGGGCTCAAACCCACGAACTGTGAGATCATGACCTGAGCTGAAGTCGGACGCTCAACCGACTGAGCCACCCAGGCGCCCCTAAAAAGCTTTATTTAGATGTAATTCACATACAATACAATTCAGCCATTTAAAGTATGAAATCCAGTGGCTTTTAGTATAATCACATAGTTGTGCAACTATCATCATAGTAAATTTTATTTTATTTATTTATTTTTAATGTTCATTTATTTTTGAGACAGAGAGAGACACAGCATGAGCAGGGAAGGGGCAGAGAGAGAGGGAGACACAGAATCTGAAGCAGGCTCCAGACTCTGAGCTGTCAGCACAGAGCCCGACGCGGGGCTCGAACTCACGAACTGTGAGATCATGACCTGAGCCGAAGTCGGACGCTTAACCGACTGAGCCACCCAGGCGCCCCTCATCATAGTAAATTTGAGAACATTTTCACCACCTGGAAGAGAAGCCCTCACCATTAGCTGACACCCTCCAATCTCCTTACCTTCCCAGCCGTAGGCAACCACTTAAACACATACTTTCTGTATGGATTTTCCTACTCTGAATGTTTCCTAACATTCATTGGCTGCTGCTCCTATGAACATTCATGTACCGGTTTTTGTGTAGACATATGTTTTCATTTCTCTTGGGTACACAACTAGGAGCGAAATTGCTGAGTCATATGGTAACTCTGTGTTGAATCTTGTGAGGAGCAGCCAGACTTTTCCACAGTGCCTGCCCTGTGTCACGTTCCTGCCGGCCGTGCATGAGGGTTCCAGTTTCTTCACGTGCTCGTAGATAGTTGTTATTAACTGTCTTTTGTTACAGCCTTCCTAGTGGGTGTGAATTGGTATCTCGTTGTGGTCTTGATTTTTATTTCCCTGGTGGCTAATGATGTTGAGCATATTTCCATGTGCTTATTGGCCATGTGTATATCTGCTTTGGAAAAATGTCTATTTTGATGCTTTGCCCATTTTTAAAAAAGTTAACTTATTATTTGAAAGAGAGAGAGAGAGAGAGCATGTGCACGAGTAGGGGAGGGGCAGAGAAAGAGGGAGAGAGAGAGAGAATCCCAAACAGGCTTCATTCTCAGCATGGAGGTTACCCCAGGGCTTGATTCCACAATGGTGAGATTTTGACCTGAGCCAAAATCAAGAGTCAGACGCCCAAATGACTAAGCCACCTGGTTGTCCCTGCCTGTTTTTAAATTGGGTTTTTGTTTTTTTATTCTTGAGTTAGAAGACTTCTTTATATATTTTTGGTATAAGTCTCTTATCAGATACATGGTTTATAAAGATTTGTCCCATTTTGTAGGTTTTCTTTTCACTTTCTTGATGGTGTCCTTAGAAGCACAGACATTTTAATTTTGATGAGATCCAATTTATCTATTTCTGTTGTTACTGTTTTTTTTTTTGTTGTCGTTTTGTTTTTTTTTTTTGGTGTCCTAGCTAAGAATCCTTTGCCTAAATCAAGGTCATGAAGTTTTACTCCTCTGTTTTCCTCTAAATGTTTTATAGTTTGAGCTCTTACATGTAGATATTTGATTCACTTGAGTTGATTTTTGTATTTGGTGTGAGGTAGGGATCCAGCCCCGTTCTTTTGCACGTGGAGATCCAGTTGTCCCAGCACCGTTTATTGAGAAGGCTAGCCTTTCCCTGTTGAGTGGTCGTGGCAGCTGTGTTGTTTAATTTTAATCAGTGTAAATCTAAAGAGCAGTGTGTGCTTGGTGGCTACTGCATGGGACAGGCACAGCGCTAGCTACAACCGAGTGAGGTCCACATAGTACCCCCGCCTGTGTATGGAGAGTCACGCACTGTAGGTGTGCACATACACGCACAGTGTCTCTCTTGGACAGAGAGCATCATCCCACAGGTCGGCACATATAGGGACCCAAACACATGATCAGGTTCTCATGGGAGGTCCCCCCACCCGCCTGCCTGCCAGGCCATATTCTAGACACTTTCTGTCCCCCGGCCGTGGGACCCTAGCAAATGAGCTTAGTCCTAACCCTAACTTCTCCCCCCACCCCCCCCCCCACAGGGAAATCAGCTTTACACTGGGCAGCAGCCGTCAACAATGTGGAGGCCACGTTGGCCCTGCTCAAAAATGGAGCCAACAAGGACATGCAGGATAGCAAGGTGAGCCCCAGCCCTTGACCCACCAGGCAGTCAGCCCTAAATATGGCAAAGAGCAGGGTGGCGTGGGTTAGTGGGGGCATTCATTTGCCTGCAGCCAAGTTAGGATTTGGACCTAACCGCCTCTAACAGTGGATTAGAGGAGAAAGCGTGTGGCAGTTGCTGTGTGACCTTGGGCAAATTGCTGAACATCCCTGAACCTCAGTGTCCTCATCTGTGAAGTGGGGAGGCAACAGTACCCACCTCGTTGTTGTCTCCTGAGGATTCACTGAAATAACGCATTTGCAAAATGCTTAGTAGATCCTCAATAAAAGGTAACTGTTACCATCATTGTTTTAAAAGCCTTGCAGGGTGAAATTACTCTCCTCATTTTATAAATGGGAAGAGTGAGGCCCAGAGGGGCACAGGGATGGATTCTGTCCTTATCTGACATTTTGATATTTCATCCATTACAGATTTTTTGGCCAACAAGTGTAATTTAAGAAAGGGTTGCATTAAAATATCATTTAGTTTGATGATTGGCTTTTTAAAAAAAAATTTTTTTTTTAACATTCATTTATTATTGAAAGACAGAGTCAGAGCGTGAGCAGGGGAGGGGCAGAGAGAGAGAGGGAGACAGGATCCGAAGCAGGCTCCAGGCTCTGAGCCGTCAGCACAGAGCCTGACGTGGTGCTTGAACTCAACAAACCGCGAGATCATGACCTGAGCTGAAGTCGGACGCTCAACCGACTGAGCCACCCAGGTGCCCCCGATGATTGGTTTTTGACGCCCCCTTAAGTTTTGTGCCTAAGGGTAGTGCCTCACTTTCCTCACCCTAGTCCTGGCCCTGGGGCATGACGCTTAGTAGGCACTGGACGGATGCGCTTTAAAGGAAAGAACTTGCCTAGTTTCCCCTCAGCAGAGCGGGGATCCCATCCAAGCTCTGCTGGGCAGGAGAGTGTGGCTTCTCAGCTGGTTTCCACCAGAGGCTAGAAGGCCGCCAGACCTTGGCCAGGAGTTAATCCGGGCTCTTGGGATGCTGATCTGTCGTGGGTTCTGTGCCTCACTCCCGCTCAGGAGGAAACTCCACTGTTTCTGGCCGCCCGGGAGGGCAGCTATGAGGCTGCCAAGCTGCTGCTGGACCACTTTGCCAACCGCGAGATCACAGACCACCTGGACAGGCTGCCACGGGACGTGGCCCAGGAGCGGCTGCACCAGGACATCGTGCGCCTGCTGGACCAGCCCAGTGGGCCCCGGAGCCCTCCCGGCCCACACGGCCTGGGGCCCCTCCTCTGCCCACCGGGGGCCTTCCTCCCGGGCCTCAAGGTGGCACAGTCTGGGGGCAAGAAGAGCCGGAGGCCACCCGGGAAGGCGGGGCTGGGGCCGCAGGGCGCCCGGGGGCGGGGCAAGAAGCTGACGCTGGCCTGCCCCGGTCCCCTGGCCGAGAGCTCGGTCACGCTGTCGCCCGTGGACTCGCTGGACTCCCCGAGGCCCTTCGGTGGGCCCCCCGCGTCCCCTGGCGGCTTCTCCCTCGAGGGGCCCTACGCGGCTGCCACCGCCACGGCTGTGTCCCTGGCGCAGCTCGGTGGCGCGGGCCGGGCCGGTCTAGGGCGCCAGCCCCCCGGGGGCTGCGTGCTCAGCTTGGGTCTGCTGAACCCCGTGGCCGTTCCCCTCGACTGGGCCCGGCTGCCGCCACCTGCCCCGCCGGGCCCCTCGTTCCTGCTGCCGCTGGCGCCGGGACCCCAGCTGCTGAACCCCGGGACCCCCGTGTCGCCCCAGGAGCGGCCCCCACCGTACCTGGCGGCCCCGGGACACGGCGAGGAGTACCCGGCAGCCGGCGCCCACGGCAGCCCCCCCAAGGCTCGCTTCCTGAGGGTCCCCAGCGAGCACCCTTACCTGACCCCCTCCCCCGAGTCCCCCGAGCACTGGGCCAGCCCCTCGCCTCCCTCCCTCTCGGACTGGTCAGACTCCACGCCCAGCCCAGCCACTGCCACCGGGCCCGCGGCCACAGCCGCTGGGGCGCTGCCTGCCCAGCCGCTCCCCCTTTCCGTCCCAGGCCCGCTAGCTCAGGCCCAGACCCAGCTGGGGCCCCAGCCCGAAGTCACCCCCAAGAGGCAGGTGTTGGCCTGAGAGCTCTCCAGTTCCTGGGTCTTGGGGGGCTGAACAGACATCCTGTCCTGATTCTCTCTCTCCCCCCCGCTTCCTTTGTAGACCTCCCTTCTCTTTTCTCTCCACCAGCCTCCTCGCACCGGTCCGACTCCCCCTCGAAGTGTGGCTGAGATAGGTCCGCAGCCTCGGCTTTCAGTCCTGCTTTATTTATAGGGGGTGCGGGCTGACTCCCCCCCACCCCCTGGGTCTTGAGATGAGCCTGGGGCCTCCTCCTGCACCCCCCCATCCCCATGCTTCCGTCCCTCCCCCCTCTCCTGCCTCCTCTGGTCTCTCTCCTTACACTCCGACACGAGTGAATTATTATTATTTTTTTTTACATTTTGTATAGAAACAAATTCATTTAAACAAACTTATTATTATTATTATTTTTTACAAAATATATATATGGAGACGCTCCCTGCCCCTGCAAACCCCCCAGTGCCCCCGTGGGGCTGAGTCTGTGGGCCCATTCGGCCAAGCTGGATCCTGTGTACCGAGTACACAGGCATGACCGGGATCCTGTGTACCGAGTACACAACCCTGGTGTGTGCCAAGTAGGCACCCTTGGGCGCACCCTCCGGGGCGGGGGGCGGGTGAGACTTGGGAGCCTGTTTCCTCCCCCATGTCCCTCACTTCACTGCATTCCAGATGGAACTTGTTCTATAGCTTTGCTGGGGGGAGGGCTCTTCTGGCCCAGAGAGCCCGCCCCAGGTCCCCCCAACCCTAGAGCCGGGGCCATCTCTCTTGGGGAGCTGGGTGGGGGTGGCTGGTGAGAACGTGAGGACCAGGGGAGATGTGTGCATGTCACTTTGCCTCCTAAATACGGGACTGCAGGAAGGGAATGAGCTGCCTGGTGGCACCCCTCCCCTGGTACTCCCCCCCCCCCCCCCCCCCCCCGCCCAGCCCCGGGGGCAAAATAGAAGTATTTTTAGGCTATTTTTGTAATGTGGCTTCTGGTCACTATCCCTGTGTAGCTAAATTCCCTTGCATTGTACAGCCCCCAGTCCCCTCACCACCTAATAAAGGAATAGTTAACACTCAGTGTCCTTGGTCTGTGTCTCGAGAAGGTGGGGGGTGGGGGGTAGTGGTGGGCCTTCTATATCTCTGGGGCCGACTTGAGTTCCCATCATGGGTTGAACCCCATGCAGCTTGCCAGCCCACTCCCGCTTCCTCTCTTGGCGGATGACTGCTGATTAGTTCAGAGGTGGTCACCTGACTTCAGGTGAGCCAATCAGATTCCCTTTCCCCAGAAATTCCTTAATACAGATGCTGAGAAAGAGGTCAGTTGTTGGGGCTTCTAAGGCCATGGGCAGATGAAGAACTATGGGTGGCTAGTTTTATTGGCAGGGGGTGGGGGGAGTGCTTGGGTGGCTCCAGAGACTTGGAGGCAGTATCTGAGTTCCAGTTGGAGCGTCCATTCTAGTTAATTGAGCGTGCATTCCATTGGCACCAACAGGTATTTAATAATTGCCTCCTAAGTGCCCGATGCTGCTTCTGCATGAATCTCACCTCTACCTTGTGCTCCCTTGGGTTCTGGAGACAATGCTGCACGTGTGTAATAAGTACTCCTTTGCACGTACCAGCGTAGATGGATTTCTCTGTCTTGCAACCAGTTGTGCCCCCAAACAAGGTTGTGTTTGCACTGGGACCCTCCAGGAAAGGAGGATGGGAGAATGTTCACTGATTCCTCCTGTCATTTTGTCATCGGCAGGTCCCTTCCCTTGCCTCCACGCTGACCTCGGTTCTTGAGTTTTGCCAAGAAAGAATTCAGAGCTAAACTCTCAAGTAAGTGAGAGTTGAATGGCAGTTAAAGAGACCTACGGATGGCAACTACACCAGAGGTCAGGGTTGTCTTGTTTTTTATACTTGCATGGGTTATAGGTCATAGCTAGGCGAGTCTCTAATTGCCTCCAACCATCTAAGGGACTCCTCCTGCCGGTTGGGAGGGGGGCATTGGGGGCCCTATATGGTCCTTGTGGAACCCTCACGGCAGCCTTCCCACAGCAGGGGTGTCAAAACCGCGATGTAAATGTATAGTTATGAAGCTATGTTATAGGGCAACAGTTATAGGGAAGAACGCCCCCCCCCCCAGCCCCTCCCCTTGACTCTCTCCGCTGTTTGGAATTTGATTTCCTCTCTTTTTATCAGAAAGGATCTGTTCCCTGCTTATATCTAGCTAACTGCCTACTCTACCAATTTGGAGTGCTCTTGGTTGCCAGTGACACAAAAAACCTACTCAATAGGCTTAAACAGAAAAGGAATTTATTAGCTCATATAACTAAGAAGGACCAGCTTCGGGAAGATCAGATCTAGCAACTCAAATGAGGTAGGTGAACAAGTTCTGAGTTTCTCTTTATCTCTACAGCTTTTTCTCTGGGTATCAGTTTCACCCTCGGGCTCCACATAGTACCCTTACTATGTAGCATCGCCCTCCTCCTGTGTTAGCAAAGTAGGTGCAAAGATCACAGACCATATTGCACTTTCCAGAGAATTGAGAAGCTTCTAGTTTCGAGGTGGATTTTGTAGTGACCTCAACCGGGTCAGGCATCCATCTTCTAACTCAGGGTTTCTCAACATCGGCAGTATTGGGATCTGGGACCCGATCGTTCTTTGCTCTGGGGGCCGCCCTGGGCATTGTCGAATGTTTGACAGCATCTCGGGCCTCCACCCACCAGATGCCAGCAGCAGCCTCTCCTCCACTGTGACAACCGGAAATGCTTCCAGACATGCCAGTTGTTCCCTGGGAGTGGGGGGGATTGCCTTTGAGCACCACCGCATGAACGAGTCACTAGGGCAATGGGGCATGGAATGTGCGGATTCCTTAAAGCATTCTCTGCTCTGGAACTGGACGTGGCGTATGTTCAGGGACGATCAGGTTTGCAGATGCAGGCATTCTGTGGAAGCAACCAAGTGTTCATGCCACCTCTCTTCCTTGGGCTAAATCTTTGGAGATGGAACGATCTCTTTCATCGTTGTCTCAAGTTTATTTTATGCACGTTCATCTAGCCTCTGCATGCTTGCTGGGCGCTTACTGTATGCCAAAGCCTGGACTAGTTGTTGGGGGTAGAATGATGACTTATATGGCCCGCTCTCTGCTCTTCTGGAATTTTGAGCTAGTTAGAAGATGTATAGTGGGTGTCCACTATGTCCCTGTGGATCTTGACAGAGGTTGACAGAGTCTGGGAACCCCTAAAACTCTCTACCCATGGCTTTCTTTTGTATGGGGCAGGAATAGCCCTCAAGAACGAGGGGTGGTTGGGAGCTAATGGATAAACACCCTCACCTCCTTTCTATTCTGTGGGAGAAATTCAGAGGTGTGTTTGCGCAGCCTCAGAGGATGCCCTTTGGGATTGATCCCCATTGCCCATGGCAGCAACTAACTCTTCCTCACTGAGACTCTCTGGGGTGTTCCTTTTTGAAATGTTCCGACTGGATGTTTCTGGGATAATTTGTCAAATAAATCCTTTGCACTTGAATCCTTGGCCCAAGAGAAGTCCGTCTTAGCTGTGTACATGAGTTGACTCTTGGGGCGGAGAAACCAAAATGTCTGTTGGGGTGCAAGCCATTTTGGGGATCCTTTTTTCTGAGTGCTACTCAAGGGAGGAAAAAGTCATTCTCCCAACCCACACTGCCTACTTTATCATGCAACCCTGACTTTATGTAAACAGGGCATTGGAGACGCTTGTCTCACAAAGGGGAGCTACTTTCATATCTGGTGGACCCAACTTTTTGTAAGTACATGGGAGTCTTCTCTAGGGGTGTCAGGTGGGAGAACAGGAAGTCTGCAGCAGTGGTTAAGGAAAATGAGCTAGCGGGGTTCGAAGATCCATGTGCATGTGACTTTACTGGTACCCACAAGATTCGGAGACACTCGGATTCATTGTCCTAGTTGACTTCTTGACTGAAAGGACAGTGATAGAATAGCTGTGTGTCTGCTCTTTGCCCCTCTGTTCTACCCTCACCCTTCTCTCCATTCTGTTCTGTGCTTGGAAGGATGACTCAGGTAGAAGGAATCATCGGGCTCCTTTATCCTCTGGCTTCCACTTGGATTTGGCCAATGGGGTGGAAGATTAGGGAATAGAATGTATTTATTTCCTTGGTTCCACACCTGCAGGATAGCTGTGGTGCTCTCCATCTAGATGCCCTCTGTGAGTTTGGGTAATTATTCCCTCTCCTTCCCCTTGGCCCTTCTGGCCTAAGGGTGGTAAAGTCTCTCTACCATTGCAAGCCCAAGGTACAGCAGCATGCCTTTCCTACATCCTGCTCACTCTATTATCGTTTATCTATCATCTATCTATCATCTATCTATCTATCTATCATCTATCTATCTATCTATCTATCTATCTATCATCTATCATCTATCTTGAGAGAGAGAGAGAGAGCAGGGGAGGGGCAGAGAGAGAATCCCAAGCAGGCTCTGTGCTGTCAGCACAGAGCCCAATGTGGGGCTTGATCTCATGAACCGTGAGATGACCTGAGCCGAAGTTGGATACTTAACTGACTGAACCACCCAGGCGCCCCTATCTATCTATGTAGCTATCATCTATCGATCATGTGTCCATTCATTCATTTTTGGTCAGCTTTATGAGGCATAACATATAGTAAGGCTAATCGATTTTAAGTGTAAAGCGTGACGAGTTTGGACAAGTGCATACAGTCATCAAACCGCTACTGTAATCATGTTTCCTCACACTCCTGTGTGCTAATCCCCTCCCACACCTCTGGCCCTAGCAGTCACGGACCTGCTGTCACTACAGTTTTGCCTTTCTAGAGTTTCCTACAAATGGGGTCATGCAGCGCATTGCCTTTTGAATCTGGCTTTCAAAACTCAACATACTGCTTTTGAGATTCATCCGTATCATTAGATGTGTCGATCATTATGTGTATTCCTTTTTATTGCTGACAACAGTATGCGTGACGCGTGTGACCGATATATTACAATTTCTCAGCTTAGGGACATTTCGGTAATTTTCGGTTTTAGGTGTTATGAATAGCCGTGAACGTTCTTTATATGGATGTGTGTGCATTTCTCTGTGGCATTTTTCTCAGGAGTGAGATGGCTAGGTTTCACGGTGTTTGTCAACTTTTTAAGACGCTGTCAAGCTGTTTTCGCAAGCGGCTGTCCGTGTTGTGTTCCCACCGGCAAAGTATGACCTATGCAGATGTCCGCGTCTTTGTTAACGCTTGGAATTGTCACGCTCTTTGGTGTCAGCTATTCCGGTGATACGGTGGCATTTCATTGTGCTTTCCATGGCGTGTAATGTGAAAATGAGTGCATTTCTTCATGTGCTCATTGAAGATTCATCATGTTTTTAAAATGTGTTCAATGTTTATTCATTTATTTGAATTTTATTTTTAAAAATTTTTAAATTTTTTTCTTAATTAAAACAATTTTTAAAAAAAATATGAAATGTTGGGGCGCCTGGGTGGCGCAGTCGGTTAGGCGTCCGACTTCAGCCAGGTCACGATCTCGCGGTCCGTGAGTTCGAGCCCCGCGTCGGGCTCTGGGCTGATGGCTCAGAGCCTGGAGCCTGTTTCCGATTCTGTGTCTCCCTCTCTCTCTGCCCCTCGCCCGTTCATGCTCTGTCTCTCTCTGTCCCAAAAATAAATAAACGTTGAAAAAAAAAATTAAAAAAAAAAAAATATGAAATGTATCGTCAAGTTGGTTTCCATACAACACCCAGTGCTCATCCCAACAGGTGCCCTCCTCCATGCCCGTCACCCACTTTCCCCTCCCTCCCACCCCCAATGCTTATTTATTTTTGAGAGCGACAGAGAGCGAGTGGGGGAGGGGCAGAGAGAGAGGGAGACAGAATCCGAAGCAGGTTCCAGGCTCCGGGCTGTCAGCACAGAGCCCCATGCGGGGCTTGAACTCATGAACTGTGAGATCATGACCCGAGCCGAAGTCAGACGCTTAACCAACAGAGCCACCCAGGCGCCCCAAGATTCATCATCTTCAGTGAAGTGTGTGTTCAAGTCTTTTCCTACTTAAAAATTTTTTTTTATTTTTAAAAGTAACATACTATAGGGACACCTGGGTGGCTCAGTTGGTTGAGCATCCGACTTGGGCTCAGGTCATGATTTCATGGTTGACGAGTTTGAGCCCCGCATCGGTCTCTTTGTCGTCTGCACCGAGCCTGCTTCTGAGCCTCTCTTTCCCTCTCTCTCTCTCTGCGCCTCCCCAGCTTGCGTGCTTTCTCTCTCAAAAATAAATAGACATTAAAAAAATTAATAAAACAGGGACACCTGGGTGGCTCAGTTGGTTAAGCGACCAACTTCAGCTCAGGTCATGATCTCACAGTTCATGGGTGTGAGCCCCACGTCGGGCTCTGGGCTGACAGCTCAGACCCTGGAACCTGCTTGGGATTCTGTGTCTCCCTCTCTCTCTGCCCCTCCCCCACTCATGCTCTGTCTTTTGCTGTCTCAAAGGTGAATAAATGTTAAAAAATGTTTTTTAAGAAAACAACAAAATATGGAAACAGCCTAAATGTCAGTCAATAGATGAATGGATGTGTGTGTATGTGTATATACATTGTATATATAATATACATTATTTATAATGTATATGTATCCACATACACACACACACAATGGGATGCTCTTCAGCCACAAGAAAGAAAGCCCCCTGTGACAACTTGGATGAACCATTATGCCAAGTGACATACTCAGACAGAGAAAGACAGATACTGAACGATATCACTCATATGTGGACTCCAAAGAGACACAGAGAATAGAGTAGGGGCCACCAGGGGTAGGAGGGTGGGGGGAATGGGGAGATGTTGGCCAAAGGGTGCATACTTCCAGTGATAAGATTAACAGGTTCTGGGGAGCTAATGCACAGCATGGTGATTATAGCTAACAATATACTGTATCATATACTTGAACAGACACTACGAGAGTAGTTAGCATGGTCGCACCACAAAAAAAAAAAAAAAAAAAAGAAATGGTGGGGAGCCTGGGTGGCCCCGTCAGGTAAGCGGCGACTTTGGCCCAGGTCATGATCTTGTGGTTCGTGGTTCCAGCCCGGCATCGGCATCGGCATCAGGCTCTCCACTCAGTGCAGAGCCTGCTTCGGACCCCCTGTCTCCCTCTCTCTGCCCCTCCCCTGCTACCGGCCTGTGCTCCCTCTCCCTCCCTCAAAAATAAATGAACATGAAAAAGTGGTAATTACATGATGGGATGGAGGTGTCGGCTAACACTTTGGTGGTAATCATTTTGCGATATATAAGTGTATCAAATCAGCAAGTTGTACACCGTAAACATACACAACGTTATATGTCAGATCTCAGTAAAGCTGGGGGAAAATGAAAAAGACAAATTTCTCAGCTAGGGAGACAGAAGAGGGTCTAGGACTGAACTCAGGGTGTTCTAATTTTAGGAGCTGTGTGGGAGAGGAAGAGTCTGAGAAAGGGTGGCTCACAGAGGTAGAGAAAAAGCAGATGCCATGGAAAGCAAGAGAGGCGGCCATGGCAAGGAGGGACTTCCTCATCTGGGTCTGAAGCTTCTAGAAGGTGGAGTAGGATGGGGACAGTTTCAGGGAGCTCAGAGGCTAGGGGAAGACACACAAGGACACAGGCAGTGTGAAGAGGAAACCCAGGCTGTGTGGGAGTACGGATGCAGCAGGTGACTAGCTTGGAGTGATCAGGGAGGGCTTCCTAGAGGAGGTGATGGAGAGCTGTGTCTTTCAGGAGGAGTAGGAGTTTGCCTGGAGGCTAGGAGGAGGGGAAAAGAAATTCCTGAGAGAATAGCCTGGGGAGGGGCAAAATAATGGGAAACTGCCTGGAAATCTCGGAGGAAGGGTCAGCAAGTCTGAACGGCTGGGTCTGTACCTCACTTCCTTATTATTAATTGAATAAATGCACGTGCATCCGGTGCACGAACAGTGGGTGGATTGGGAACTAGAGAAGGTAGCAGGGGTCAGATCACAAGGGTCTTGAACGTGAACATGGGGAATTTGAAACTTCACTCTGGGGGCAAGGGGGAGCCAGGGAGGTCTCTGAGTAGAGAGGGGCCACGGCCAGAGCCTTCTGTCCTGGTGTCCAGTACAAAGGATGGACGGGAGGGTGGTGGTGCTGTAGGCTTCTGCCGGATGAGAAGGATGCCCTGGGGGGGGGGGCTGGGGGGGGCAGGGAAGGAGAAAGAATAGAGGACATCTGACAACTTCTTAATTCTGGGGAGAGCAGGGAGAGGGGTCGAGAGGTCTGGGGTCACTCTCAGTTCAGCCTGGGCAACATTTGTAGAATATCAAGGTATCCACTCCCCCCGGCTTGCCCTGGGGGCAGGGCATGTGTGTGCACGTGCACGTGCGTCTTCCTCAGGGCAGCAGCCTTGCCCAGCCCACGGTGGGCGCTGATGGGCTCCGGGGAGCGCTGCTCGAGTGACAAGTGCATGTGTGATCTCCACCCATACAAATCAATCATAACTAGTTCTTCTCCCACTTTTTGCCATCAGAGCCTGGGGTGGGGGGCTGGGGAAGCAGGCCCTGGGGTCTCTAGTTGCCAGGAGGGAGAAAATCTGCAGGGAGTCACCAGCCTGAGCCCTGGGGGTGGGGGGGGGGGCTTGTTAGTGGCTGGGGAGCCCCTGGGACAGGAGCTCCAGAGACCCCTCCTGCAAACAGAACCCGGGTCCTCAGCCCCTCCCTTCTTAGGCTGTGAGCAGGGAGCGATGATGATGCGGGCACCCTGCATGGGACGCTCCCTCGGCCATGGTGAGTGTGGGTTCAGAGCCTTTGCAAAGCTGGAGAAGCCGCTGTGGCCCATCCCTGGCCCTGGGGGTGAAGCCTGAAAATGATGCGGGGCGGGTGGTGGTGGGGGGGGGAGAGAAATGCCAGAGCGACTGTGAACCTGAAAACAGCCAACGGTGACGGATGGGGATGGCATTTGCCCGACAGGCGTCCAGTTCCGTTTTCTGTGGATGACAAAACATAGAGCGGAGAATACATCTGCCCCGGGGCGGGGGAGGGAGGGACGTTTGGGGGAGCCTCCAGGAGAACCCTGCAAAGCCACAGACGCTCACCTGCACACAGCACCTGGTCCGCGCAGGGGTGCCCGCAGACCGTGGGAGCTGGACGTGCTCAGGTGTGCTCTGAACACCTGCATGCATCCCTCGCACGTGCACACACGTGTTCCCTGGAGTTTCAGGGGCACAAACGCACACACACTCATATGGCAGTGGGGGCTGGGAGGTGGCGGGGAAGGGGCTCCTGTGCGGGAGGGTTCCCAGAGAGCAGGGAGAGGAAAGGCTACGACTCTAGAACCCTCCCGTGACGTGGCCCTGGGCGGAGCCGCAGACCTCACAGCCTGCTGGCTCCTGCTCACTCTGTCCCCGAGAAGCAGCTGGCCCGGGGATCTCCCCGTGGCCGCAATGTTCACAGGTCCCCAGGGTGCAGACAGGGCACTCTCTTGTCCTGTAACCTGACATGGTTTGATTAAGCGCTCTCGCCTGTCACAGCTGGACAGTGGCATTTGGACACGTTGAGGCAAAAAGTCAGGGCTCCTCAGTGGCTGCAGGGTTAAGTTTCGGCCACATTCCAGGTCTCCCTCTTTCTTCTTCCCTCTCTCCGGGGCGGGGGCTGGGGGCTGGGGCAGAAGGAGAGGGGCCCTCTCCCTGTCTGAGTTGTCCATGCTCAGCGCGTGTGTCCCCAGCATTTCCGGAGATGACAGAGTCCCCTCAGACCCCCTGGCTGGACCCGTGTCACCCTGCCCTTCCGATGCCGCTCTGTCAGCTCCCATAGTCTGCTCTTTCGTTCACACCCGCGGCCAACCCGTCAGGAAATCCAGTGTCCAGAAGTGGGCTCCACGTGGCTACTCTCACCACCTCCTTGGCCTTTGCCCTGGTCCGGCCCCCATCATCCCTCACCTGGACCGGCTCGGCCACCTCCTCCTTGGTCCCCAGTGTTCACCTGTGTCCCCTACACCCTGTTCTCCCTCAGTGGCTGAGTCAGGTCACGTCCCCCCACCTGCACCTAATCCTCCATCGGTCCCACAGCCATGGGCATAAAAGCTCAAGTCCTCCCTGTGACCCAACAGACATGTAGCAACATGTCCCTGTCCCCCCTGTGGCCTCAACTCTTTTTTCCCTCTTGCTCCCTCTCTCTCTCTCTGTTCCTCCTGGATCTTCCTGTTCCAGGCACAGTCCAGCCCCAGGGCCTTTGCACAGGCAGTTGCCTTTACCTGGTTTACCCTCGCCTATCTTCTGGGCTGATTTTTAAAATTCTTTCAAGTGAGCGGCGCTTGGGTGGCTCAGTCGGTTGAGGGTCCGACTTCAGCTCGGGTCATGATCTCAGATCTCGCGGTTCGTGGGTTCAAGCCCCGCATTGGGCTCTGTGCTGACAGCTTGGAGCCTGGAACCTGTTTCAGATTCTGTGTCCCCTCCCCTCTCTCTGCCCTACCCCTGCTTGCGCTCTGTCTCTCTCTCTCCCTCAAAAGTAAATAAACATTAAAAAAAATTTAAAATTTCTTTCAAGTGACAATGTGGGACCTTTGCCACCATGGTGAAGCCACCCTGGCTCATCCCCAGCCCTAGGGGCGAGATCTGAAAATAAAGGAAGGGGAACATTCCATTCCGGAGGGACTGGGTGTTCCAGAAGCCCTTTCCTTCCTTCCTTTCTTTCTTTCTTTCTTTCTTTCTTTCTTTCTTTCTTCTTTCTTTCTTTCTTTCTTTCTTTCTTTCTTTCTTTCTTTCCTTTCTCGTTCTTTCTTTGTTTCCTTTCTTCTTTCTTTCTTTTCTTCTTTCTTTCTTCTTCTTTCTTTCTTTCTTTTTAAATTTCAATAATGCTGCCACGAACATGTTTGTACATGTGAGTCGGACCATTTCTTCACCAGGAGAGTGTACAGGTGGAATTGTAGAGCCCAGGTAGGACTTGTGGTGTCTACAGATGGGCTGTGTCCCTCCAAGCGGCCAGGTGGAGGTGGGGTGGGGACCGGGCGCTGCTGACGCTGGCTGCCACACACCGTTCGCTCTCCTCTCCAATCTTTGCCGATCTGACGCTTTAAAGGAAATGCCGTCTCTCTCAAAGTTGGGGTCAAATCCGCATAACGTAAAATGAGCCATTTTAAAGTGTACAACTCAGTGACACTTAGCATAGTCACAGAGCTGTGCAGCCATCACCGCTGTCTCTTTCCAGGGCATTTTTATCACCCAGAGAGGAGATCCCGTCCCCTCGGGTGGTTCCTGCGTGTCCCCTCCTCCCCGTGCCCTCGGCAGCCACTTCCCTGCTGCCAGTCTATGTGGAGTCAGCGATGTTGGACATTTCATGTCAACGGGCTCAGAAAATATGTGGCTTTCGTGTCTGGCTTCTATCACTCAGCATGATGGTTTTTTTTTTTTTTTAATTTTTTGAAAATGTTTACTTGTATTTGAGAGAGAGACACACACACAGAGAAAGAGAGAGAGAGAGAGCCAGGGAGGGGCAGAGAGAGAAGGAGACACAGAATCCAAAGCAGGCTCCAGGCTCTGAGCCGTCAGCACAGAGCCCAACGCGGGGCTCAAACTCACAAACCGTGAGATCATGACCTGAGCCGAAGTCGGACGCTTAACCATCTGAGCCACGCAGATGTCCCATGTTTTTATTTTAAGTGGGCTCCATGCCCAACATGGGCCTTGAACTCGTGACCCTGAGATCAAGAGTCGCATGCTGCCTTGACTGAGCCAGCCAGGCGTCCCCCTCTTGGTAGAGACTCTTAAGCAGTGACCATTTTACTCTGTTTTTTTAAGAGCTAGGCTGTTACAGAATCGTGCTATGAGTGATATCACACTGTATTTGTCTTTCTCTGTCTGACTCATCTCGGCATAATGTCCTCAAGGTCCATGCATGCGGTCCCAATGGCCAGATTGCCTTCTTTCCATGGCTAATACTCCATTGTGTGTATATACCACTTCTCTTCCCCCTCCTCCCCCCTCCTGCCCTCCTCCTCCCCTTCTTCTCCCTCCTCCCTCTACCCCTCAGCCTTCTCTCCTTTTTCTTCTTCCTCCTCCCATCTCCCCCCTCCTTCCTCCTCCTTCTTTTTCTCCTTCTCCTCCTTCCCCTCCCCTCCCCCTTCTTCTTCTTCTCCTTCTCTCTCTCCCCCTCCTCCTCCTTCTTCTCCGTCTCCTCCTCCTCCTCCTTTTTCTTCTTCTAGGGTCATCTCTACACCAAACGTGGGGCTGGAACTCACCGCCCGCCCCCAAGATCCAGAGTCTCATGACCTACCCACTGAGCCTGCCGGGCACCCCTATACCACATCTTTACGCATTCATCCATTGGCTGACAGTTGGGTTGTCTCCACGTGTGTGGTTTTCTTGTCTACTGAAGCGACATTTGCTAGCTGGGTGATATTTCGTAATATCTGAGCCTCTTTCCTTTTGTGTGAAACAGGGATAATTTCCTACCCCGCAGCCCTGCATGCATGGCAGGTCCTTACCAAATCATCCCATTCTATTTCCTCTTGTCCTCTCCTCTCAGGCTCCCGAGAAGCAGGAGGAAAATGCCACCTGGCTGTGTTATGCCCAGAATTCGTGATCCCCAAAGACCGCCAGGGAGCCGAGTCCGATGCAAAAGCAAAGAGCCTTTATTCGAGCTAGCTCGAGCTCAATCCCCTACCTGCACCGACGCAGCGGTGAGATACCAGGGAGAGAGCGAGTTTCAACAGCACAAAGGTTTTATTGGGGCCTGGGGGCAGTTGGTGAGGTAATGGCTGTGGCCTCAGCGGATTGGCTGGGGAAGGGTTGGTTGGAGTCCTGTTAGGCAGGTGAGCGGGAGGTTACTCAAGAGCAGGAGGCGTGGTCAAGGTGAAGGACACAGAACAACCCTTTCAGCTGGTGACCGAGTTTGTGCTGGTGGGTTTCTCCCACCTCCCCGACCTGAGAACTACCCTCTTTGCGCTGTTCTTTGTCACATACCTGGTGACCCCCGGGGGCAACGTCACCATCATCACCATCATCCCCACGGATCAGGCCCTTCACACTCCCATGTGCCGCTTCCTGGCAGTGTTGTCCCCGTCTCCTGCTACGCGCTCATCACCATCCCCGACATGCTGGCTCATCAGCTCCTGGAGAGCCAGGCCATCTCCATCCCTGGCTGCTGGGCCCAGATGTGCTTCTTCCTGGGCTTGGGATGCAGCCAGTGCTCCCTCCTCACCCTGATGGGTTATGACCGCTAGGTAGCCATCTGCCAACTGCTGCGGCCCTCGGTGATCATGAGACCCACGGTTTGCCTCTGCCTGGGAGGCCTGGTTTTCTGCTCCGGGTTCTCCGTGGCCTTGATTGAGACCAGCATGATCTTCTCCTCGTCCTTCTGCCGCAGCGGCCTCGTGGAGCACTTCTGTGACATCGCCCCTGTCCTGAAGCTCAGCTGCTCCGACAGCGGCGGCAGGGGAACGGCCATCTTCTTCCTGAGCATCCTCGTGGTGCTGGTCTCCTTCCTCCTCATTCTGCTGTCCTACGCCTTCATCGCGGCCGCCGTTGCGAGCATCCCCTCGGCAGCCGGCCGGCTCAAGGCCTTCTCCACCCTCACCTCGCCGTGGTCATTGTGCATTTTGGCCGCGCCTCCATCATCTACCCGTGGCCCGAGTCCGGAGGAAAGCCCGACCGGGACCGCCTGGTGGCTGTGCTCTACACGGTGGTGACGCCGCTGCTGAACCCCGTGGTGGACACCCTGCGCAACAAGGAGGTGCGGTGGCTCCGCGGCGGAGCCTGGCGCGCAGCCGCGGGGTTTTCAAGTAGACCGCCCATCCACATCACCCTCTGTAGCTTTTTCATGGACATGTACCCCTCCCGACGCGCAGTCTCCCCACCTGGAAGCCGGGGGCCCTCCCACAACCTTGAATGAAATCGCCTATCCAGTGAGGCAGTTGACAGGGGCTGAGACCCACCGTGGAGTCCAGGGAAAGGCCGCCTGGTCCTTCCTTTTGTTCTGGACTTGGCGGGCATGCAGCGCCGTCTGCAGTGCAGCAAGGTCACCAGCAGGTGGCGCCGCGAATCCTGCTCAGCGAGTGTTGGCTGCGAGGCGGGCTGGGCAGGGGCTCAGGCATCGCTTCCTTTGGTCTCTCTCGCTCAGAGCCTTCTCCCATCTTTTAGGGGCGAGGGCTGCTTCTTCCTCGCCCTGCTGGGTTAGGACCGCTGTGTGGCCATCTGCCACCTCCTGCGGTCCTCGGTGATCGCGGGACCCACGTGAGGGCCCCGGTTTTCTGCTCCTGGTTCTGGGCCTTGAACCAGCCCCAGGCTGCCTGCCCTTGGTTGTTTTTCCTGTCAGGATCGAAGCCTGAAATGCAGTTGTGTCCACGATTGTCTAGCTCTCTTCCCATTGGACCTGTTCTGTCCGTGTTGTATGATGGGAGGGAAAGTAGGGAGAATTAAAAAAAAAAAATTATGGTGGTAAAATTGAAGTAACCAAAATTTTGTCATTTTAACCATTAATTTTTTTTCTTATTGAGTTTTCTGCTTTCTTTGTATGTTTTGGATGACAGTCCTTTATCAGATAAGATTTCTTAAAATGTTTCTTTTGGGGTGGCTCGGTCAATTCAGCATCCACCTGTTGGCTTCAGTTCAGGTCATGATCATGGTTGGTGAATTCAAGTCCCACATCGGGTTCTAGGCTGGCAGTGTGGGGACTGCTTGGGATTCTCTCTCTCTCTCTGCCCTCCCCCCCCCCGACTTGTGCTGTCTCTGTCTCTCTCAAAATACGTAAATAAACGTTAACATGTTGTTTAAAAAAGTTCTTACTTAAATTCCAGTTACTATACAATGTAATATTAGTTTCAGGTGTACAATATAGTGATTGGACACTTCCATACATCGCCCAGTGCTCATCGTGACAGGTGCGCTCCCTAATCCCATCACCTGTTTCACCCACACCCCCCACCTCCCCTGTGGTAACCATCAGTGTGCTCTCTGTGGTTAAGAGTCTGTTTCTCGATTTCTCTCTCTCTCATTTTTCTCCTTTTGCTTCTTTGTTTTCTTTCTTAAATTCCACATATGAGTGAGATCACAGGATATGTGTCTTCCTCTGACTGACTCACTTCGCTTAGCATAATACCCTCCAGTTCCTTCCACATTGTTGCAAATGGCAATATTTCATTCCTTTTGATGGCTGAGTAATATTCCAGTATATATGTATACATCACTTCTTTATCCATTCATCTATTGATGGGCACTTGGGCGACTTCCATAGTATCAGATAAGTCTTTTGTATAAACAGTTGTTTGAAGAATTGTGATACCTCCCACCACACCCACTGCCACTACCAAGGGGCATAGGACTGAGAGTCAAGATTTGGAAAGTTAAAGGGACTAAAGATGGCCCAGTTTCTTTCCAAATCTAGTTTTTACCTATGAGAGTCTCCTTGCTGATTTGTGTCTCCCATGGCCACTCCTGAAGCTTTTCTCAGCTCACTTCCTGCTAGTAGAATTTTGGGGGACCCTCGGGGATTGTTCTAGAAACCAATTAGTTACCATAATACACGAACACCGTGTTGGGAATCATGGATTGTAGTGTTCCTTTAGTGTTACTGGGCTGCCTTAATCCCCCTTTTTGGGAAAATGGAATTTGATGTGTGTGTTTGTGGCAGGATGGGACTTTCATCCTCTCTCTTTGCTGAGGGAAAAACTGCAAAAGTCCAAGAAAGAATGAGTCTAGACAAAATGATGAGTTAAAAGTTATATGATCGCATCTATTAGGATGGTTAGGACACCCCCCCCCCCGCCATCCCCCTGAAAATGGCAAGCGTTGGCCAGGATGTGGAGAGATCGGAATCCTTATGCCCTGTTGGTGCAAATGCGAGATGGTGCAGCCACCGTGGAAAACAGTGTGGCGGTTCCTCAGAAAATTGAAAGTAGGATTTTCTAGTGATTCTACTTCTGGGTGTTTATCTAAAAGAATCAAAGCAGGGTTTCAGAGACATATGTGAATACCCACGTTCACTGCAGCGTTTTCCACAATGGCCAAAAGTTGGACGCAACTGTCCACCGATAGATACGTAGATGAGCAACATGTGGTGTGTCCATAGAATATCATCATTCAGCCTTAAAAGGGAAGGACATTCTCACACAGGCTGCAACAAGAACGGACCTTGAGGACGCGCGGACATGATGCTAAATGAAACCAGCCGGCCACGCAAGGACAGGGGGACGGCGGGGATGGTCGCACAACCACGCGAACGTACTTCACACCACTGAACCGGACCCGCAAACGTGTAAGTGGGTTACATGTGAAGATGGCAAATTTTGTGTTATGTGTATTTTACCACGGCTGAAACTGACGAACGAAGTGCAAAGTTACACAGTCAGCATTAGCGAGAGGAGGGTTTGTTTGCCTCGCAAATATCCTGATACTGAACCATCTGAAGGCACCTCCCTAGACAGGCAGAACCAGAAAGACTGGTACCACTGTATTCAGCACCGTATGATACCCACGCACCCCTCCTTCTCATACACGTCCGGGGATGCAGCCCCACACGACTCATCTGTTCACCGCACAGTATTTGAAATAGGAGGGGTCTTTCAAGCCCTGTAGTGGCTTCTCGTGTTCCGGCGACCTAGGAACTTAAGAAAAACCCAATTTAGATGTGGGATAAATGTTGCAACCGCAGTGAACAACGATGACGAAGACAATGACGACGACAAAGCTTCAGCAGAAGCGCGGGAGACATACAGACCTCACTGAAATTAGCAACTTAGCGTTCTTGTTAGGCGGGGCTTGTGAGACTCCTCCGCTTGCCAGTTCTCTGTCCCTTGTCTTCCCTGGTCCTGGGCTCCGCCCTGTGTGAGGCTCCTCACTGACCTCTGGCCCTCATCACCACTTCTCGAGCTTTCTCATTTCATTCCCTGCGGCTATGGTTTGGGGGACCTTAGGGTACAACCTTGGGGCATTGTTTTATAAGCCAATCAGTCAACAGTCTTTTATCTTACAGTTTCTCTAAAATATTTAGCTGGCGCCCCAGCTTCGTGTGTCCAGGCAGCTCCAAGTACAAGCAAGTACAGCTAAAGATTTCCCTGGACACAGTTCCCCCCCCCCCCCATTTCTTTTATTGTGGTGAAATACACTGGACATAAAATTGACTGCCTTAACCTTTTTTTTTTTTTTAATCTTTATTTTTGACAGAGAGATAGAGCGTGAGCAGGGGAGGAACAGAGGGAGAGGGAGACACAGAATCTGAAGCAGGCTCCAGGCTCTGAGATGTTAGCACGGAGCCCGATTTGGGGCTCGAACTCATGAATGGGGAGATCATGACTTGAGCCGAAATCAAGAGTTGGACGATTAACCGACTGAGCCAGCCAGGCGCCCCCATCTGATAGCGTTCTTAAACCCAAATGCTGCCCTCTTGCCTTGGGCCTTGGCATCTTCTTCAGGCTGTTGAGCAAGGGCCATCATCTTGCTGGAACTGTCTCCTCAGAGCCACCTGGTATCACTGCTTCCCGGGGAGGCCCCAAATTACCAGACTCAGTCAATTTAAATCATAACCTGCATGGAGAGAGACTGCCTTAATGTTATTAGAGTCCCTTCCATCCTGGCTGACCCCAGCACATCTCTGTTTCTATTAACAGTGGCAGGAAGTAGGAAACACACACAAATAGTCTGGCTATTTGCCAGGCTGTCTGTCATGCAAGACGTCACAGTTTTCCCAGATGGTTTGCTCTAACATAACACAGGTCACCAATGTCCCACCGTGCGTCTGTGTCCTCATGATCTGTTACCTGATGGCTAAGGTAATGCCTCAGAGTTTGGGTTTTTATTATGGCAGAACCCCATTTCTGGCATTAACATTTACGTTAGTTATTGTTCAGTATGAACTACTATAACAGAGAGACCCCCAAAACGCAGCAACTGAAACCCGACAGAAGTTACGTCTTGCTCATGTAGCTGTCTAGAGGTGGCAGTCGGTTTGGGGCTGGTAAAGTGACTCTGTTTTCCTTATAAGCCGTGTCTTCGGTCCCTGGGTCCAAAGTAACGTCTTTACCTCCGACCATTGTGTCTACATCCCAGGCTACAGGAAGGGGTGTTAGGCTCTAAGGAGCACATGCCCTTTCCTTTTATTTTTTAATTTTTTTTAACGTTTTATTTATTTTTGAGACAGAGAGAGACAGAGCGTGAACAGGGGAGGGTCAGAGAGAGAGGGAGACACAGAATCGGAAGCAGGCTCCAGGCTCCGAGCTGTCAGCCCAGAGCCCGACGCGGGGCTTGAACTCACGGACCGTGAGATCGTGACCTGAGCTGAAGTCGGACACTTAACCGACTGAGCCACCCGGGTGCCCCTGCCCTTTCCTTTTAAGGGCACAGTGTGGATGTAGTCATCATCACATCTCTTCACGTTCTCTTGGCCGGAACTATGACCCACACTGCAGCATCTGGAATACAGGGTTTTTAGGTGGATTGCCATGTGCTGGGCCACATCCTGGGAGTTCTTTTTTTTTTTTTTTTTTAAATTTTCCCCCCAATGTTTATTTATTTTTGAGAGAAAGAGACAGAGTGTGAGCAGGAGAGGGGCAGAGAGAGAGGGAGACACAGAATCCGAAGCAGGATCCAGGCTCTGAGCCATCAGCACAGAGCCCGATGCGGGGCTCGAACTCACAAACCGCAAGATCATGACCTGAACTGAAGTTGGATGGCTTAACCAACTGAGCCACACAGGCACCCTGAACTTTTTTTTTTTTTTTTTTTTTTTTTAAGTAAGCTCTACACCTAACATAGGGCTTGAATTTATGACCCCTAGATCAAGAGTCACATGCTCTACTGACCGAGCCAGCCAGGCGCCCTTTAGGAGTTTGATTAAAAAAAAAATTTTTTTCACGTTTATTTATTATTGAGAGACAAAGAGAGATGGAGCATGAGCAGGGGAGGGGCAGAGGGAGAGGGAGACACAGAATCTGAAGCAGGCTCCAGGCTCTGAGCTGTCAGCACAGAGCCCGACGCAGGTCTTGAACCCATGAACCGCAAGATCATGACCTGAGCCGAAGTCGGACGCTTAACTGACTGAGCCACCCAGGCACCCCAGGAGTTCGATTTTTAAAGGAGGAAACTGAGAATAAATTCTGGTAGACAAGTAGCAACACATTAATTGTATCCTCCCATGAAGCAAGATTATTATTTCCATTATACTGATGAGTAACATGAAGGGTCCAAGAGTTTAAAAAGATTGGCCCCATATCCCATGGCTACTGAAGAGCCACCCGGGATTCAGTCCCAAGTGGTATGTGCCCTTAGCAGCTTTGACCACTGGGAGGACCCTGGGAAACCGAGAGATTACAAATAATCTGAAAGAAATGTGGGATGTGGGGCGCCTGGGTGGCTCAGTCGGTTAAGCGTCTGACTTCAGCTCAGGTCATGATCTCACGGTTCATGGGTTGGAGCCCCGCATTGGGCTCTGTGCTGACAGCTCAGAGCCTGGAGCCTGATTCGGATTCTGGGTCTCCTTCTCTCCCTGCCCTTCCCCTGCTTGCACTCTGTGTGTGTGTCTCTCTCTCTCAAAAATAAATAAACATTAAAACAAAAGTGCTCCTTCGGTGAACAAACATGAGTGATAAGAAAGCAAAACTGTGTTACTGATGATGTGGAGAAAGTTTGAGGTCTGGACAGAAGGTCAAACCACCACGACGTTCCCTTAAGCCGAAGCCTCGTCCGGAACAAGGCCCTAACCCTGTAATTCTACAAAGGCCAAGAGAGGTGAGGAAGCTCTCACGTTGGAGGCCAGCAGACACACGTCGGGTCACGAGGTTCCAGGAAAGACGCCATAGCCCCTGACGCGGCAGCGCAAGGCGAAGCAGCAGGTGCAGACGCAGAAGCTGCAGCGAGTGATCCAGAAGATCTAGCCGAGATCATTCACGAAGGTGGTTGCAGTCTAAACAGCAGGTTGTCCGTGGAGACCAGTCTTCTGATTGGAAGAGGACGCCATCCAGGACTTTCAGAGCTAGAGAGGAGAGGTCAATGGCTGCCCTCGAAGCTTCAGAGGACAGGATGACTCTCTCGTTAGGGGCTAATGCAGCTGAAGTCAATGCTTATTTGCCATTGCAAAAGTCCTAGGGCCCTTAAGAAGTAGGCTAAGTCGGGGCGCCTGGGTGGCGCAGTCGGTTAAGCGTCCGACTTCAGCCAGGTCACGATCTCGCAGTCCCTGAGTTCGAGCCCCGCATCAGGCTCTGGGCTGATGGCTCGGAGCCTGGAGCCTGTTTCCGATTCTGTGTCTCCCTCTCTCTCTGCCCCTCCCCCGTTCATGCTCTGTCTCTCTCTGTCCCAAAAATAAATAAAAAACGTTGAAAAAAAATTAAAAAAAAAAAGAAGTAGGCTAAGTTGACTGTCTATGCTCTATATGTGGAACAATAAAGCCCAGATGATAGCTTATCTGTTTACAGCATGGTTTATTAAATATTTTAGATCTACTGCTAGAGAGAGAGAGAGAGAGAGAAAGCAAGAAAGCAAGCAAGCAAGCAAGAAATTCTTTTCAAAATAAGACTGCACGTTGACAATGTGCATGGTCACCCAAGAGCACTGATGGAGATGTAAAGTAAGTTTAATGTTGTTTTCAGGCCTGTAATCACAGTATCCATTCTGCAGTCCATGGATTAAGGAGTAATTTTGACTTCTAAGCTTATTCTTTAAGAGATACATTTTGGGGCACCTGGGTGGCTCAGTCAGTTGAGTGTCCAACTCCTGACTTTGGCTCAGGTCACGATCCCAGGGTCGTGGGATCGAGCCCCACATCGGACTCCATGCTAGGCGTGGAGCCTGCTTAAGATTCTCTCTCTCTCTCTGCCCCTCTCCCCAACTCATGCTCTATCTCTCTCTAAAATAAAAAAATACATAAATATGTTTTGATTTTTTAATGTTTATTTATTTTTGAGAGAGAGAGAGAGTGTGTGTGAATGGGAGAGGGGCAGAGAGAGAGGGAGACACAGAATCCGAAGCAGGTTCCAGGCTCTGAACTGTCAGCACAGAGCCTGACGTGGGGCTTGAACCCATGAACTGGGAGATCATGGCTTGAGCTGAAGTCAGACACTTAACCGACTGAGCCACCCAGAGGCCCTAAAGGAAATACATTTTGTAAAGCTATAGCTAGCTACATAGTGATTTCTCTGATGGATCTGGGCAAAGTAAACTGAAAGCCCTCCAAAAGGGTTCACCATTCTAGATGCCATTGAGGATATCTGTGATTCATGGGAAGAGGTCAAAATATCAACGTGACCCGGAGTTCGGAAGAAGTGGATCCCAGCCCTCACGGATGGCTTTGAGGGTTCAAGACTTCAGTGGAGGCAGTGACTGCACGTGTGGTGGGAGGAGCAAGAGAACTAGAATCCGAAGTGGAGCCTGAAGACAATGGGCCTGCAGTGCTCCGATCTCGTGACAAAACTTGAGCGGAAGAGGAGTTGCTTCTAACGGACGAGGAAAGCAGGCTTCTTGAGCTGCAATCTGCTCCTGATGAAGATGCCGTGAAGACGGTTGGAACGACGACACAGGGTTCAGAACGTCACAGAGGCAGAGTGGAGGGGGCGGCGGCAGCGGGATTTGAGGGGACGGACTCCGATTCCGAGAGAAGTCCCACCGTGGGTGAAATGCCACCAAACAGCATCGCATGCTGCAGAGAAGTCGCTCGTGAAAGGAGGGCTCCTTCGATGCAGCAAACTTTACTACTGTCTCATTTAAGACATTGCCACAGCCACCCCAGCCGTGAGCGACCACCACCCCGATCAGTCAGCAGCCGTCACGTGGAGGCAGGACCCTCCAGCAGCAAAAAGATTATGACTCACAGAAGGCTCAGATGACGGTTAGCATTTTTTAGCAATAAAGTATTATACACACACACACACACACACATATATATATATATATATATATATATATATATATATATATATATTAGAAAGAGGAGAAAGAGAGGGAGGGAGAGAGAATCTCAAGCAGGCTTCACGCCTGGTTGTGCAGGGCCAGCGTGGGGCTCAGTCTCATGACTGAAGTCACGATCCGGGCCGAAATCAAGAGTCGGATGCTTAACTGATTGAGCCACCCAGGTGCCCAGGGATAAAGTCTTTTTCAACTAAGGTATGTGCATTTGTTATTTCAGACACGATGCTATTGCGCACGTAACAGACTACACTATAGTGTAAGCACAGCTTTGATACGCCCTGGGAAACGAGAACATTCATTTGACTTGCTTTATCGTGGTGGCCTGGAACTAAATCTGCGATACCTTGGAGGTATGCCTATTTTTGTGGTTTCTGTGGACTTTATTTTTTCCAGCCTTGAGGACTGACTGGCTTTCATTTCTCTGCTTGGGTGGATGGAGATGTAGGTCCGCCCCTCGTTTTTAGGCATTTAGAGGGGGCTCGGAGCCGGGTATGACTTGTACCTCCTGGGAATGGCTGGAGGCCCCAGGGGGTGCCATTGGCTCAAGCAGGTGGAAGCAAGGAAGGGCTTAGCGATTTGGAAGGAGCTCTGGGTACCTCGAGCTCCTTCTCAAAGGCGGTATGAGCATTTTATTTATTTATTTATAAGAAATTTATTGGCAAATTGGTTTCCATACAACACCCAGTGGTCATCCCAACAGATGCCCTCCTCAATGCCCATCCCCCACCCTCCCCTCCCTCCCACCTTCCATCAACCCTCAGTTTATTCTCAGTTTTTTAGAGTCTCTTATGATTTGGTTCCCTCCCTCTCTAACTTTTTTTTTTTCTCTTCCCCTCCCCCCACGGTCTTCTGTTAAGTTTCTCAGGATCCACATAAGAGTGAAAACATATGGTATCTGTCTTTCTCCGTATGACTTATTTCACTTAGCGTAACACTCTCCAGTTCCACCCACGTTGCTACAAAAGGCCGTATTTCATTCTTTCTCACTGCCAAGTAGGATTCCATTGTGTGTATAAAGCATGATTTCTTTAACCATTCATCAGTTGATGGACATTTAGGCTCTTTCCATCATTTGGCTCTTGTTGAAAGTGCTGCTATAAACACTGGGGTACAAGTGCCCCTATGCATCAGCACCCCTGTATCCCTTGGGTAAATTCCTAGCAGTGCTATTGCTGGGTCATAGGGTAGGTCTATTTTTAATTTTTTGAGGAACCTCCACACTGTTTTCCAGAGTGGCTGCACCAGTTTGCATTCCCACCGGCAGTGTAAGAGGGTTCCCGTTTCTCCACATCCTTTCCAGCATCTATAGTCTCCTGATTTGTTCATTTTATGTATGAGCATTTAGAAACACTGGCCACTGAACCAGGATCTGGAGATCTGGACCCGTTTACCTGCGAACCACTCTTGGAGACATGGGAGGGTCCCTTCCCTTCTCCTTCTCTTGGAGGTCATTACATGCAGCAATTGAACTGATGATCTCTCTTTGCCATTTTCAGACCCTATGTTGTCTCTGGAACTCATAAATGAGGCTTGATGAGAATATGAAGGCCTGGCAAGGTCACTGCTTCCCCAAATGTGAAGCATCTAACAGTAATATTTCCTGCATGTGGTGTTCAAGAAAACTTGGCGCCGCACAGGTAGGAACCTATTCCTTCTCCTAATTCTCTTTCAAGGCTACGGGTTACTTCAAGAAATTGGTAAATTTCTTGATGCTAGTGGGTCTTTGGTTAATTTTTTAAAAATTTGAGGATGGTTGACACGCAGTATTATGTTAGTGTTCAGTCTAGTGATTCCACATCTCCATACCTCATGCTGTCCTCACGTCAGGGTAGCTGCTATCATCACACGACACTGTTACAATATCATTGACTGTGTTCCCTACTCTGTGCCTTTTATTCTTGTGGTTTACACATCCCATAACTGGAAGCCTGTGTCCCCCACTCCCCTCCACCCATTTTGTCCATCCTCCTATCCCCCTTCCCTCTAGCAACTCTTAGTTTATTTATATGGCGGATTCTGCTTTTTGTCTATTTCTCCTCCTTCTCCTTCTTCTTTTTTGTAGATTTCACATATAAGTGAAATCAGATGGTATTTGTTTTTCTTAGTCTTATTTCTGCTAGTGTATCTTAAAAAAAATTTTTTTTTTAATTTTAGAGAGCGAGCACGCACAAACCAGAGAGAGGGGCAGAGGGAGAGAGAGAGAGAGAGAGAGAGAGAGAGAGAGAGAGAGAATCCCAAGCAGGCTCCAGATGTGGGGCTGGATCCCATGACCCTGGAATCACGACCTGAGCTGAAATCGAGAGTCAGACACTTTGGGAAGGCAAGCTGGTGCGGCCACTCTGGAAAACAGTATGGTGGTTCCTCAAAAAACTAAAAATAGAACTATCCTACGACCCAGCAATTGCACTACTAGGCATTTATCCACGGGATAGAGGTGTGCTGTTTCAAAGGGGCACATGCACCCCAATGTTTATAGCAGTGCTACTGACAATAGCTAAAGTATGGAAAGAGCCCAAATGTCCGTGGATGGGTGAATGGATAAAGAAGATGTGGTATTTATATACAAAAGAGTATTACTCTGCAATCAAAAGAATGAAATCTTGCCATTAGCAACTATGTGGATGGAACTGGGGGGTATTATGCTAAGTGAAATTAGTCAGTCAGAGAAAGACAAATATCATGACTTCACTCATATGAGGACTTTAAGACACAGAACAGATGAACACAATGGAAGGGAAGCAAAAATAATATAAAAACAGGGAGAGGGATGAAACATGAGAGACTCATAAATATGGCGAACAAACAGAGGGTTACTGGAGGGGTTGTGGGATGGGGGATGGGCTAACTGGGTAAGAGGCATTAAAGAATCTACTCCTGAAATCATTGTTGCACTACATGCTAACTAATTCGGATGTAAATTAAAAAAATTAAAACAAATTAAAACCAATTTAAAAAATTAAAAAAAAAAGTCAGACACTTAACCAACTGAGCCGCCTAGGTGCCCCTGCTAATGTATCTTAAAAAAACTGTTTACATTGTGTGTGTATATCTCTCTCTATACATGCATGTGTATGCAATTATATGTGTAACTTAAAAGTATGATATATTAAAATAGATTTTTTTTTTAGCGTACAAGTCAATGAATTTTAACACATGCCACTGCCGTCGTCATCCAGGTACAGAACATCATCCCAGAAAACTCCCTTGTGTGACCCTCTTTATAGTCACATCCTCCCCTAGTCCCCAGAAACCACTCATCTGTCCTCTGGTTTTGTCACTTACAGAATATTGTATCAATGGAATCATATAGTATGTAACCTTTTGAGACTGACTTCCTTCACTCAGCATAACTTTGTATGGGTGTTTAGCTTGTGGATAGAGAATACTCTCCCCCAGCCTGTTTGTTTTTGAGGTAAAATTGACATATACCATTGTACTTTAAGGTCCACGACTAATGATTTGATATACCTATATATTGCAAAATGACGACCACAGTAAGTTAATATCCATCACCTCACAGAATTACAATTTTTTTCCTTGTGATGAGAACTTTTATTTATTTATTTATTAAAAATTTTAATGTTTATTTATTTTTGAGAAAGAGAGAGAGATAGAGACAGAGCATGAGCAGGGGAGGGTCAGAGAGAGAGAGAGAGGGAGACACAGAATCTGAAACAGGCTCCAGACTCCGAGCTGTCAGCACAGAGCCCGACGTGGGGCTCAGACTCACAGACCGCGAGATGGTGACCTGAGCCGAGGTCGGACGCTTAACCGACTGAGCCACCAGGCATCCCATGATGAGAACTTTTAAAACCCATTCTCTTAGCAACTTTCAGATCTATGATATAATACTGGTAACTGTGGTCTCCATCCCCAGGACTTATTTATCTATTAACTAGGTGTTTGTACCTTTTGACCACTTTCACCCCCATTCCCTCTTCCCACCCCAACTTCTGGCAACCACACAGCTGTTCTCTGAGCATCATTATTTTGAGATTCATCTAAGTCGTTGTGTGTTTCAGTAGCTTGCCTTCTATTGCTGAGTTGTGTTCCATGCTATGGGTGGATCACAGTTTAACCACTCACCTATTGAAGGCATTAACCTTAAAAATAAAACTGTCAGTTGGGGGCCCCAGGTGCCTCAGCGGACTAAGCATCTGACTCTTGATTTCGGCTGTTTATGATCTCACATTTCATGAGTTCAAGCCCTACTTCGGGCTCCACGCTGACAGTGTGGAACCTGCTTGGGATTCTCTTCCTTCCCCTCTCTCTCTGCCTCTCCCCTGCTCGCTCACTCTCTCTCTCTCAAAATAAATGAATACACTTAAAAAAATAAAATAAAACTGTCAGTTATTTATCAGCAAAAATGGGCTTATTCAGGAAGACCAGAAAATTACAATTCTTGATACCTAGGCCACCGCAATCTACAGGCAAGTCTGAGGCACATGGGCAAGGAAAGTTCTTTAGAGAGGAAAAGGGAGGGTTGGGAGGAGCTGCTATAAACCAAAAGTCCATTGGAGTTAACTGGGAGTTCAAAGTATAGTGGCTTTTTCGTTGGCTGTGGGGTCACAGTCTCTCCTTGGTCGGGCTGTTGCTGGGGGAGGAGAAAGACCTTTCTTCCTTCTGCTGGAGTAGTTCAGTGGTATTTGTTCTCAATACTTGCAAGGTAAGTCCCTCAGTGCTTAGTTTACAGTTGATGGTGAGTGGTAGGGTGTGTGAGCTCCCCTTCTAGCCTCCCAGCTCCATTTTAAATGAGGTTTCATGGGGCGCCTGGGTGGCGCAGTCGGTTAAGCGTCTGACTTCAGCCAGGTCACGATCTCGCGGTCCGTGAGTTCGAGCCCCGCGTCGGGCTCTGGGCTGATGGCTGGGAGCCTGGAGCCTGTTTCCGATTCTGTGTCTCCCTCTCTCTCTGCCCCTCCCCCGTTCATGCTCTGTCTCTCTCTGTCCCAAAAAAATAAATAAACGTTAAATGAGGTTTCATTCTACTGATTTTCACAAGGGACATTTGGTTTTTTCCTAGCTTTTGGCTATTACCAATAAAGCCCCTCTGAAAAATTGTGTGCAGGTTTGGTGTGACTTGGGCTGTTCAAAATCCTCTCTGGCCTTCCAATTCAGTTAGAATAAAATCCAATGTTAAGTGCAAGGGTGTCTGGGTGGTCCTCAAATGCTATACCCTGTGACAAGCATGGAGAAGCCATGTGGTTGAAGCACAGTACCTGTTCTTGAGGTCCTCCCAGTCTGGGGGCAGCACGGCTGGAGTTCACATTGTGCCTCTATCACTTACAAGCTGTGTGACCTTGAGCAAGTTCCTTAACCTCTCTGTGTTTCAGTTTCCTCACCTGTAAATGGAGAGATTAATAACATAAACTACGTTACAGGGCTGTTGTGAGGATTAAATGAGTTAATGCAAAGAGTATGGAACAAGCCCTTATATGTAATAAGTGCTTAACAAAAATGATCACTGTTTCATTATTGGCTTTTGGAATTTAATTGCAACTGGAAGGCCTGTCCAGGAAGTTTGTATTTTATCCTGTTAATTATATACAGGGAGAGTGGGGTTGAGCTGGTAGATGAGAGACAGGAGGGAGAGGGAGGGGTTTGGAAACTCTTGGAATACTCCTGAACAGCTCTCATGGGGTGGCGGGGAGGAGTCTGGTTGGAGTGGGTTGAAGAGGGAATAGATGGAGGTCTTATGGAGACAGCAGATGTAGATAACTCACTGGAGGAATTTTGCTAAAAAGAAATGCAAAGGCAGGGGCGCCTGGTGGCTCAGTGGGTTAAGCATCCGATTTCAGCTCAGGTCATGATCTCACAGTTTGTGAGTTCAAGCCCCGTGTTGGGCTCTGTGCTGACAGCTCAGAGCCTGGAGCCTGCTTGGGATTCTGTATCTCCCTCCCTCTCTGCTCCTCTCCCACTCACACTCTCTCTCTCTCTCTCTCTCTCAAAAATAAGTAAACATTAAAATTTTTTTTTTAAAAGTGCAAAGGGACAGTAATAAGTGGAAAATGTGGGGCAAAGGGGTTTCCTTTTCTTTTCTTTCTTTTAATGGGTCAAATGAAAAGTAGGAATGATTTCAACATAAGACAAAATTAACAACAGGGTGTAATCCTCAGAGGGAAATCCCTGAAGTTGACAAGGGATGAGGGCCAATGTTAAAATGGTACAATCTTTATCTTCTCCCCCCCACAGGCGGGTGCAGTGTTCCTGGATGTACTGCAGTACCACGTGGATGGGTGAAGTGGGCGGAGCAAGCTCCTATTCCAACTCCCTGCTCCAAAAATCCATTTAATATATTACCCTCGGATAGGGGACGTATCTGATGTTTATCTGACAACAGTTACTACACTTGATCTTAGCTAAAAGGCCGAGAAACAACTAGATTTGTTTTGGAAGGAAGCAGGGTGCTCAGTACCAGAATTACTTCCCCATCGCTGGTGGAGAGATCATTCTCTAGAGGCCAGATGGCTGGAGCCAAAGACCACCGGCGTCGAAGCGACTCCTCCCTTGCACTCGGGGCAGAAACTCCTCAAGGTCTGGGAAAGAAGGCGGGGCCTGCGGGGGTGGGGCCAACCGCAGAGGCGAGCCTACGAGCTGGGGGCGAAGCTCTGCCCTTGTAGGGTTCTGGTGGGATGGGAGGCGGGGCCTGTGCAAGGGCGAGGGGCGGGCTTGTTTGGGATGTGGTTGCAGACGGTGGATCTGGGGAGCGACGTGTGACGTCCCGGTCTGGCCGACCTGAGGGGCATTCGGCACGGCTGGTGTGAAAGCTGGCTCGCTGGAAGGCCCGAACACTACGGACAGAAACGTGAGGGCCAACGGAAAGCCGTGGAAAGCCGGCTCCCCCCGGTCGCGGCTTATACAAAATGCCAAGGGGCGTGGTCTCATGTAAAGAAAGGGGTTAGGCCTGCAGTGCGAGCCAATGAGAGGCGGGGGAGGGCGGGACTTGTGCTGAGGCGGCCTGTAGGGACGGGGCTTTTATAGGAGATGCTTGTAACCCAGAGCTTGGTTACAGCTTTGCGCGTGCGTCTCAGGCCGGACTACGGGGCGCCGCAGACCCAAGTGAGAGAAAGGGACAAGGCTGCAGGCTCGGAGCCCGGCCCCCTCAAGCCGCGCGTTTGGGTCACGTGACATGAAGGGCACCGAATTCCTCTGGAGTCAGCGCCATTTCCCGTAGGTGAAGGCCGAAGTATCCTGGGGGTCAGAGAAGCCTCCTGTTGCGATGTGACCTTGACCCACGGCCTGGGGCCGGTGTCAGGCTCGGGCGCTCGCAGAGGGCAGAGGTCTAGCTTTAAGGGATGGGCGCGCCCGCTAGCTTGGGGGCGTGGCCTCGTCCTTCTAGGTGGCGTAGACTTGGTGTGGGCGGGCTCACCATTGGGGCTGAGATTTGGACCCAGGTGTAAAAGAGGCGGGGCTTCCCATCTATTCTTTGAGAAACAGGTAAGTGTGAAGCACTATTTTGAGGCCAAAACTGCCTGTGGTGGCCAATTTTTGGTGCTGGTGGTGACGTAAGGAAGGGGGCTGGCGCCGCGGGAGGCGTGGCCTGGCCCCCCAAGAGGCGTGGCCTCGCCCAGAGCCTAACCGCGTAGGTGGCGTGGCTGCGCCGAAACTGGCGAGAAGAGGCGTGGCCCGGGAGCCTTGTGTCCGGGGAACCTTCTTCCGGAAAAGATCGCTGCGCCTAGCTGCTGGCACTGTCCTTTCTCTTTCAGGTGGCGAGTCATGGAGACCCTCACGGCCGCCGCCCCTGCTGGGAGCTTCTTCCCCTCTTTCCTGCTCTTGGCCTGCGGGACGCTAGTGGCCGCCCTGCTGGGCTGCGCGCACCGCCTGGGGCTCTTCTATCAGTTGATGCACAAGGTGCGGGGGCATAGGTCAGCGGCGGGCTGGGGGCAGCCAAAGAAGGAAGGAGCTCCTGGCACTCCTAGCTCACTTATTTTACAGGAGAAAGTGAGGCCCGACCAATCTAGGGGGCTCGGTTGGGAAATTCTGTCTATGGCCCTTAACGCTTGGGCAGTCTGCAGACAGGTCCCTGGACTTTGCCTGTAGGCAGAGATAAATCGGGCGGTAGCTGCCGGGTACTCAGCGCCCCGCCTACTCCTTCCCCAGAGGCCAAGAGCCCTTTTCACTGAGCGCAGCTCCCTAAACCCGACGTGATCAGAGTGGGCCAAAGGTAGCACAGAAGGGGTAGCTGTGAGAGATGTCATGTACTTCTCAACGCGACCCCTAGAGGTGCTTTTGTTTCTGTACTCATTTTCCACAAGAGAAAACTGAGGCTCAGAGAGTTTGTGTGGTAACTTGTCATAGGTGGCCTTTTGGGGAACAGTTGACCCCACGGATCTCACTCTGAACTGCTTGGCTCCTCCCTCAGGAGTCCACCCCTCCCCCTCCCAATAGCAACGGGAGCAAGGTCACTGGCCTTGAGGATTTCTGGAGATTTAAGGCAAAGGCCTCTGGTGTGCGGGGCTGGGAACAAGCCGAGGCTCAGAAGCCTCAGCATATTCTGTGTCAGCAGGCCGCTCCCTTGCCAGGTGCTTAGTGGCTGGCAGCCTGTCAGCGGGGCCTGCCCAGTGAGTGGGAGGAAGCGTAGCGGGCTGGGATCAACAGTTGCCACTAGGTCCTGGAGGGCAGGCAGTTTTGGAGTCTCAGCAGATGGCCCCTGGCCAAACTACTTTGGGTTCTGGGGATCCACTTTCCCTCTCCTCTCGCTCATTGGCCTACTGTCCCCGGAGACAGGCAGTGTAACAGAAGGGGGCGCTCGAGAGCCTTGGTTCTATGGGACTTTGAATCTTGCCAGGGCAAGTCTTGGTTCCCTTAGCTGTGCAAGGACGGCCTGCCCTACTCTGGGCCTTGTGTATAGTATGATATGTGCCTCACCAATATCAAAGTTCCTCTGACCCCTGACTCTGTCCTGCCCTCCTTCCTGGGGGAGTGAGAGTGCCCTCTCCCTGTCTGCCTTGGCGCTCTTGCCCTGGTCCTTGGTAATTGTGCTCCTCTCCCTCCGTGGGCCCAGGTGGACAAGGCGAGCATCCAGCATGGCGGGGAGAATGTGGCAGCTGTGCTGAGGGCCCACGGCGTGCGGTTCCTCTTCACCCTGGTCGGCGGGCACATTTCCCCCATACTGGTGGCTTGTGAGAAGTTGGGCATCCGCGTGGTGGACACACGCCACGAAGTCACAGCTGTCTTTGCCGCTGATGCTGTGGCCCGCCTGACCGGTGAGGGCAGAGCAGAGAGGGTGGAGGGCTGGTGAGAATGGGATGGGAAGTCTTTGCAGGGCAGAGTTTTTTCAGAGGTGGCCAGGAGGGAGGGCAGGGCCGTGATGGATTCTGTATTTCAGGGACCGTGGGCGTAGCAGCAGTGACAGCGGGCCCTGGCCTCACCAACACGGTGACTGCAGTGAAGAATGCCCAGATAGCTCAGTCTCCAGTCCTGCTTCTGGGTGGGGCCGCCAGCACTCTGCTGCAGGTGCCCTGCCCTTGGGTGGATGGCGGGGGTCTCGGGGAGCCTCAAAGGGCTCATGTATTGACTCTGGCCTCCTCTGTTTCCACCAGAACCGGGGTGCGCTCCAGGCCATTGATCAGATGGCCCTGTTTAGGCCACTGTGCAAGTTTTGTGCTTCTGTGCGGAGGGTGCGGGACATCGTGCCCACCCTGAGGGCTGCGATGGTGGCTGCCCAGTCGGGGACACCAGGTAGGTGGGGGGGGGGCGGTGAGAGCTGGGCGGTGGTCAGGCCCTAAGGCCTGGGTCCAGGGAGGCATGGCAGGCTCAGTATCCTCCCTGCCCCTCCACAGGCCCAGTGTTTGTGGAGCTTCCCGTTGATGTGCTGTACCCCTACTTCATTGTCCAGAAGGAGATGGTGCCAGCCAAGCCGCCCAAGGGTCTCGTGGCTCGAATGGTCACCTGGTGAGTTGCCTCACCCCCACCGTGCCCTCTCCAGCCCCCTGCCCTCTTTTGTAACTTCCTGCCAGCCTCTGTCTCTCCTTTGACTCATTCATTGGTTTGCATATCAGCTGAGGGGAACCAGCCTTAGGAAGAGCATTGGAGGTAGAGGGACTAGCATATGCAGAGGTTCTGAGGCAGGAGCGAACTTGGTGGGTTGGGAAAGCAAAGTAGCCTCTGTGGCAGCAGCAGGTGAGCAAAGGGGAGAGGGGCAGAGGTTGAGCTCAGAGCGGCCAGCAGGGGCCACTGGGAGGACCTGGGGTTTTGTTTTTACTTCGAGATCCGTCGAGAAGCATTATATGGTCCAAAGCAGAGGTGTGGCACACCCCGATTCAGGTTTTTATCACGTTCCCTCTGACTGCTGCTGGGGAACGGACTGTGGGCTTGGGTGGAAGCTGGGAGGCCAGGGAGGAGGGGTTGTCGGCCCTGGGATGAGAGGCAGTGGTGGCCTGGCTTTGAGTGGTAGCTGTGGGATGCAGAATAAGGAATAAGCTTAAAGGTTTTCCTGGAAGAGCTACAAGGTTGAGGGGGGACTTCTTTCAGTGGAGAGGATAGGAAGGGTTTCCATGTGGGGCCACATCCCAGCAGAGGTATCTGGTTTTGGCCACCCCTGGGATGGGCCTGGCCGGAGCGGCACAGGAAGGAGAGTCGATTCTCCTCTTCCTTCCCCTCTGTCCCTTCCCTTTGCCTGTCCTTGCTCTTCTACCTGCCATGCCCCTTCCATGTATTTAGCAAGTGCCACAGTGTGCCAGGTACCAGGACCGGCACGAACAAGACAGGCCCCTGTGCCCTGGGCACGCGAGAAGTCCCTTGAAGACCAGTTCGGGGGGTAGAACTTTATTCACATATCTTTTATGACAACACTGAGTGAAGAGGGTAAGGTGTTACTACACCCATTTCATAGAGTGGGTAACTGGGACCCAAAGAGGGTCAATGACTGGCAGGAAGTCATCCAGCTTGTTAATGGCACACGAGGATTCAGCCTGGAGGAGCCTCCCATGCTTTATCCACAGAGCTATGTGCCATCTACAGGGAATGAAATGAAAGTTCAGAGAGTCAGGTCTGAATCCCGAGCCAGTAACTAGCTGTGTTAACCTTGAGCAAGTGATTAAGCCTTCCCCACCCACCCCCCGCCAGTTTAATGGAAATACAGTTGACATAGGGGACTGTGCAGGCTTAAGGTGGACAGCGTCATAATTTGACGATCCTGTTGTGATTAAACCTTTCTTGACTGCAGCTTGCCTGTCTGTAAAATGAAGAAGCATAGCGTGGTTTTCTCTCTAGACTAAGATTCTGTGAAGAATAAAGCAAGATCGCTTCGACAGTGTAAAATGCTGAAGTGACTAATTAGCCATTGTCTTAGATAAGAATAGGGTTGAGTCCAGTGTCCTTTCAGGTGTAAGGCAAGCTGTCTCCCATCCTTTCTCCAACCTGGCTAGGGAACCACAAATACAGAGGGGGATTCAGAGGTCCTGAACAGATAGGAAGTGGCTGGTGTCCATGCCAGGTAGGCTGAATTTTGTTTGTTTATTTGTTTGTTAAAGTTTATTTATTTATTTTGAGAGAGAGTGAGAAAGCAAGGTGCATGCAGGGTTGAGGCAGAGAGGGAGGGAGACAGAGAATCCCAAGCAGGCTCCGCAGTGTCGGCACAGAGCCTGATGCAGGGATTGATCTCATCAACCGTGAGATCATGACCTGAGCCGAAATCAAGAGTCAGACACTTAACTGACTGAGCCACCCAGGCACTCGAGGTAGGCTGAACTTTTAAGCAATTTTGTTCTGTGGCCGTGACAGCAGCCTGTTTGTTCCCTGGTTCTGGGTCCCCCCTCCCCTCCTTCCATTCTCCTTTCCTCTCTTGGGCTGCCCCTACTCAGCCCTTTGGGCTGGCTCTTCCTTTGCCTTTCTTTCTATGTTGGGGTTTACCATGGTTTCTTCCTTGGCCTCTTCTCATTTTCTGTATTCTTGGTTCCTCCTCAAAAGAGAAACAGAAGCTTCTGGTTCCGACTCCTTTTTGCCGACACCCACATGCCTTGTTCTTGGCTGGATTGGATGTTCCTTGAATGCAGATCTGGGCAAGATTTATCTCTGTGTCTCCAGGGCCCTGGAGGCCCACATGGGAAGTCAGGGCCCTATGACCCAATGAGTAGGGAGACAGAAGGAGGTGTCGGAAGCTGGAGAAAGAGGCTTGAGTGCCTTCCCTGATTGAGTGTTTTGCAAAGTGCTTTATATCCTGAATGGATAAATAGTGAACCTTGGGAGAGAGATTCCCTTTTCCATTTTACAGAGGAGGAACCTCAGAAAAGTTAAGTCACTTGCCCAGTCACACAGCTAGGAAGCGTGGAGCCTTGTGTGTTTCACTCTGCAGCCGTGGCCCTGATCCTGGCACTCCATACCTGTGTCACTTGGTTCTGAGGGTCTGTGTCAGGTTGGGTGGTCGCCAGAAGCTTCTGAGGGGCAACAGGCGGCTGGAGACTCGGCCACTGGGGTTTGTCTGTCTGGGGTGTGGCTCACCTACTTCTGTGCCTGTCTCACTTCCCGCCTTGACCCCGGCCTCCTTCAGCTCCCAGAACCCCAGTCATTAATCCTGGTAACTGCCTCTTCCTCTCATCTTTGCAGGTACTTAGAGAATCACCTGGCCAACCTCTTTGCAGGAGCCTGGGAGCCTCGGCCTGAGGGGCCTCTGCCTCTGGACATTCCGCAGGCATCCCCCCAGCAGGTGAATCGCCTCTCTTCCCTGGTTCCCTGAGGAACCCCACCTGGCAGGATGGCCTCTCTCTGAGTCAGTAGTGGGGCCTGGATCTTGGGGGCTGATGGTGACTCACACGGTTGGCTCTTTGAGCCCCGTCTCTAATCCCAGGTTCAGCGCTGTGTGGAAATCCTGAGCCGAGCCAAAAGGCCCCTTGTTGTGCTGGGGAGCCAGGCTCTGCTGCCCCCGACACCTGCTGACAGACTTCGGTGAGAACCCTCAGCCCTGCCCTTGCTGTCATATCCCTGGTCCCGGTCTCCGGATGCCTTGTGGGGTGGGGGCATGCCCTTGGCTACACTCCCCTCTGCTCTGCCTGGACCCCCAGGACTGCCGTGGAGACCCTTGGCATCCCCTGCTTCCTGGGAGGGATGGCACGAGGACTGCTGGGCCGCAACCACCCCCTCCACATCCGGCAGAACCGCAGCGCTGCTCTGAAGAAAGCAGACGTGGTCCTCCTGGCAGGTGGGCCTCGGCCTCCTCTGCCCTCTCCCCTTTCCCTCCCTTCAGGCCCCGCCCCTGCTCCGCTCCCCGCTCCCCCTGTGGCCCTGCCCCTCGTAGTCACGTACTTAACTGGCACCCTCCCCTCGTAAGCACTCACCCTCTTACCTTGGGCCCGCCCCTCGCCCCTTGCCCCTTGCCCGGGTTTGGACAGCCATGTACTTGAAATCCAGCCAGGGAAGTTCTGGCAAGCTCGCAGTCGGGCCGCGTGGCTCAGCCCTGCATGGAGGAAGAGGCACAGATAGTGGGCACCTGTAGTGTTCACATTCAGCGTTGGCACGTGTGTGCTCTGTGCAGGATGGACACAGCATGTACGCGTGCGGCGTGCGCATTTTCATGTAAAGGGGAGTCCTGGCCACTGCGTAATGGTTGTATTGGTTCATTGTTGTGTGATAACCATCCCAAAACTCAGTGACTTAAAATGCGCTTATTATGGGGGCGCCGGGGTGGCTCAGTGGGTTTAAGTGTACGACTTCGGCTCAGGTTGTGATCTCACCATTTGTGAGGTTGAGCCCCGCGGTGGGCTTTCTGCTCTCAGAGCCTGGAGCATGTGCTTTGGATCCTCTGTCGCCCTGTCTCTCTCTGCCCCTCCCCCGCACTCTCTCTCTTCCAAAAATACACAAACATTGAAAAAAGCACTTATTTCTCAAGCTCCATCTGTAGGTTAGGCGGTAGTTTTTCTGCTGTTGGTGGGACTCCTTTATGAGTCTGTAGTTGGCGAGGCAAGAAGGCATCTGGGCTGATCCGGGGCGGGCAGGCACTTATCCTTGGGCTTCGCTGACGTTAGGCTGGGCTCACATGGCCTCCGCTGGGCTAACTGACTTCTCTGACTCCTCCTTACATCTTCCTCCAGGTTTCTCATCATCCAGCAGGCCAGCCTGGGCTTGTTCACTTGGTGGAGGATGAGAACAGGCAAGAGGGTTAGAGCAAGGTGTTTTAAGAGAGAGAGAGAGACAGTGGCAGCCACAAGGCTTCTTGAAGCCTGGACTCAGGAGTGCCTGCCGTCATTCTGCCACAGCCTGTTGACCGAAGCATGTGCCGAGGCCAGCCCAGATTCAAGGGGTGGGGAGATGTGAAGTCATTGCGGCCGGCGCTGGTACAGGGAGAGAGGAAGAATGGGGGTCACTTTTGCATCTACTCTGCCATGGTGGGTGAAGGAAGGTAGTGGGGACACTGGCCCTGCAGCCGCTGAGACCCCGCTTCCCACGCCAGGAATCGTGTGCGACTTCCGCCTGTCTTATGGCCGTGTCCTCAGCCGCAGCAGCAAGATCATCATCGTCAACCGTAACCGGAAAGAGATGTTGATGAACTCAGACATGTTCTGGAAGCCCCAGGAAGCCGTGCAGGGTGAGCGCCCGGTACCCCCTCACACACACAAGCTCTTCCTGGTCCTTCTCTTGGCCTCTGCTGCAGCTGGCTTGAGCTGGGTGCTTGTGAGCAAGGTCTGAACCCTGCCCCGGCGGGCATCCGGTCAGCTGGAGACATACCTGTGGCTCTCAGACTGATGGGTGCTTCTGGATGAACAGATGGTGGGGTGTGCGTACGAGGGGAGGCCTGGGAATAACATGCATGTGATCACGCCCCTGGCTGCAAATCCTCCCATGCTGCTTGCTGCCCGGAGGACAGAGACCTGCCTCCTTGTCCTCCGAGGCTTTTGTTGTCCTGTCCTACCTTCCCTGTTCAGTCTGCTCCCACAGCCTTTTTGTGGTCTGCTTCTGCCCGTCGTCCCAAGGACATTGTGCTGCAGCGTAGGCTACACGGAGCTCTTGTGTCAAGCAGAGGAGTGGCGCTGTTGCATTCAAGCTCGGGAAGGTCTACTGTAGCAGCTGGTGGGCAGCGAGTTGGAGGGGGCAGGTGGAGGCCAGGGGCCCGTTAAACCAGGCCAGGGCAGAAACGACGAGGCTTGGAGCGGGGATGGACCGGGATGAGAGACTCGGCTTCTCTGAGCCTCTGTGGGATCACTTCGAAGACGGAGATGATGGAAAGTGTATATATCACTGGCCTGTTTATCGGTCACTTCAAAAGCAGTGTGCTTGGCTGATGGAGGTGCTTTTCGTGATGTGTTTTAAGGCAGAATTTACAGCACTGCCTGATCTAGGGTGTGAGGAGGAGGAGGCAGGCGACGAGGCTGCCTGGGTTTCTAACCCACTTAGTGCTTCCTAAACCTTCATTTCTCTGGCCTTGGCTGCCCCGACCTGCTTCTGGCAGGACTGTGGGGGGTGTTTTGCCTCTTCTGCTCTAGGAGCATCCCTGGCCTGGCACCTTGCCTCCTGCTATTGCCTCCTGTTGCTATTGGATTCCTGCTGTCCTCGGGCCTTTGGTGCTGGGAGGGCAGGAGGCCACTTCCCTGCAGCTGTTTTCTCTTCCTTCCCTAGGAGACGTGGGCTCCTTTGTGGTGACGCTGGCGGAGGGCCTGAAGGGCCAGACGTGGGCCTCAGACTGGGCAGAGGAGCTTCGGCAAGCTGACCGGCAGAAGGAGCAGACCTTCCGGTGGGGGCCGGGTGTGGTGGACACGGTGGGGGGGGGGGGAAGGGAGGGGGGGGGAAGGGAGGGGGTGGGTTCCCGGCAGGCTCTCCTGCTGGCCCTGCTGATGTGCACCTCTGTCTGGCAGGGAGAAGGCATTGACGCCTGTAGGCCAGCACCTGAACCCGGTGCGGGTACTGCAGCTTGTGGAGGAGATTCTGCCTGACAACACGATTCTGGTGGTCGATGGTGGAGACTTCGTGGGCACTGCCGCCCACCTGGTGCAACCCCGTGGCCCCCTGCGCTGGCTCGATCCTGGTAAGGAAGGGCCTCTGCCTGGGACGGCTTGTACGGTCCAGGCCCCTTTCTACCCACGTACTCTTGGTTTCCCTAGGGGCCTTTGGGACTCTGGGGGTTGGTGCAGGATTTGCACTCGGGGCCAAACTGTGCCGGCCAGATGCCGAGGTGAGTCAGGGCGCTGGAGGCAGGAGGCTTGCCGTGTCCTGGGTAGTGAGGTACTCAAGCAGCCTTGTTCCCTGCTCAGGTGTGGTGCCTGTTTGGAGATGGAGCCTTTGGCTACAGCCTCATTGAATTTGACACCTTTGTGAGACACAAGGTGACTGGGCTGCCCGAGGGACGCTGAGGGCTTGGAGTCCTGGGAGCTGTCAGGATGGGCCGGGATAGGGAGGGAGCTGCTTCTGCCTGTCCCTGTCTTTGCCCTCTGGTTGGCCAAGCCTTGAAACTGAAGGCTGTGGGCTGGCCTCGCCCTCTCCCTGCAGATCCCAGTGATTGCCTTGGTGGGGAATGATGCTGGCTGGACCCAGATCTCTCGGGAGCAGGTGCCCTGTCTGGGCAGCAATGTGGCCTGTGGCCTGGCTTACACCGGTGAGGGGCCTGGGCAGGCTGGAGATGGGGGGAGGCTGTTTCAGGCCCGGATGGGCATGCGTTCCTCTCCTGGGCTGACTGCATGGCAGGCTGGGTCCCTGCCACCATCTGACTGGACTTCTCCTTTCAGATTATCACAAGGCAGCCATGGGACTTGGGGCCCAGGGCTTGCTGCTCTCCCGGGAAAAAGATCAGGTGGTCGAGGTGCTTCGTGATGCTCAACAGCAGTGCCGAGAAGGCCACCCGGTTGTGGTCAACATCCTCATTGGGAGGACAGACTTCCGAGATGGCTCCATTGCTGTGTAGGGCCTCATGGGTCAGTACCCTTGGCTCCCTTCCCACCCCTGGACTGTACCTAGCTGGTTGAGAGCCTCATCCTTGCCTACCTGGACCTGGCCTATCAGGTCCACTGACTCCACAACCCTCCAAGAAGACAGGGTGGGGCTGCAGGGGTCAGAGCTCAGAGAAGCTCCGTGGCAGCACCCGGGAGCTCCTGGGCTTTTTTTTCTCTGTGGAGGACAACTGCCCTTTTCTCCCTTCCTCTCTTCCACGCTTAATAAACCACCTCTGGTCCGTGTGGGCCCAAGTACTCATCCCAGAACGTGTGCATATTGATTTATTTGTCCACAAAGATGGGAGTGAGGGAAGGTGGGGGAGACAGGAGGGGACCCTACTCTCCCATTGGAGCTCTGGGGCCCACTGTGGCTCCATTACTGGGGATTTTAGGGTGTCTGGCCACTGCGAACTCTTTCCCTCTCAGAGGTCCCTGAAAGAGCCCCATACGCCTGCTCCAGACGTGTCCACCCATGCACACTAGTCCTCACACACAGACACACACGCACGGAGGCAATAAATATGTTCCGTACCAAAGTGCCCCCAGCCTGACATTTCAGGTGGGGCCCCTCCACAGGGAGGTCTTGTAAGTGCTCAGTTTCTTCAGGGATGTGGAGGAAGAATGGGGGAGGGGAAGGGCCAGGCTCTGCTATCTCCGTTTCCTGGTTTGAGGCAATCACGGGGCTTTCCCTGGAAGAGAGGGTGGGGAAACCAGCTGTTTTTCTAAAAGCCCCCAGCTACCCCTATCCAGCCAGAGCCCAGATAGGGGCTTTCCCCCACCCTGCCCCAAACAGCACCTCACCATAGTCCTTGGGCCCTCCGCGGAGGAGAGAAGCAGAGTGCAGTGCTTAAAGCTAATACTGAATTGGTTGGCAGCAGCAAGAGGATTGGCGCGGGGCATGGGTGGGGCGGGGCAGGGAGTGTCTCACCACCCTGGGGTGATGCTCACAGTAACTGGTGTTTCCCTGGCTAAGGGGAGGCAAGAGAGGCCAGCCCAGCAAGCGGAAGAAGTGCCTTTGGCAGCAAGGAGAAAAGCCCTTGGTACTCAGAAAAGATGGCCACGACGGCTGGTCCCGAAAATCCCCAGTCCCAGCCTGTGCAACCAATGCCCCAATAGCGAGCACTGGAAACGAGGAATGATTCTCAGCAACGGGCTGGCTGGTCACTAGGCAACGCCCCAGCAGCCGGGACCAGGGCCTGAGTGACCGGTCTGGTCCCTTCAGGGGCTGGATGGAGCACGGCCTCAGCAGCCAGGAGCCCGGGGCCCCAGTGACCGGGGTCCCACCCCGCCCGGCTCAGAGGCACACGTTTATCTGCTTGGAGAGCTCTCTCTCCAGGTCCAGGATGAGGGCGTCGAAGTCTTTCAGGTTCAGGTGCGGGTTGAAGGGCGCCTCGAAGTCATCGTCGAAGTCAGCGGCGCCCTCCGGCTCGCCCGCGTCCTCGTCCTCGTCCTCGCTGCAGCTGCCCGTCACGTGCTCGTAGTCCGGCCCGGACAAAAAGTCCCGCGCGCACGGCAGAAAGTCCCGCCCGCAAACGCTCCAGTCACCCGCGTAGCGGTTACTCGGGGGGCTTTCGGGGCCGCCCCGGCCGCGGGGCCGAGTCACCACCTCGGGGCTGGCGAGTGGCAAGTGCAGCGACGGCTGCCCTTTGGGCCGCACGTACGGGGCGACGTCCGGAGGCTCCGGGGACCTGCGGGGATCTGCGGAGGGAGAGCGGGGCTCGTGACGGCGTCACGCGCCGCGCGAGAAGTCAGACCTCTGATTGGCTGCCCAGGTAACCAGGCCCCTGATTGGCCCTGACGAAAGAAAAGCCCTGCAACCGCATCGCGAGTTCCCTGGCGGAGCTAGAACTGGTTGCTTAGGCAACCGGCCCTCTGAAGGGCGTGTCAAGAGGCAGGGCCTCTGACCGCGTCAAGCTTGGATGGGCTCTAGCTGGACGGGTTGCCGGGGCTACCAGGTACCGGTTTACCCTGGTGAGGGGGCGTGGCATGCCTGAAGCTCGAGACTCTGATTCGTCGCCCGAGAAAGCGCCGCTGCGGCGGCCTGGCCTTGATTGGTGGTGAGGGCTGGAGGCGGGCTCACCTGGCCAGGCCTGCAGCAGGTAGTGCAGCACCTCGATGTGGCGCTTGAAGTCCACAGCGTTGGTGGGGCCCGGGCCAGAGCTCCGGATGCGGGGCCTGGCAGGTGACTGGCGCGCCGGTAGCAGCACGGGACCGAAGCACACGGCCAGGTTCTGCGGGGTCATGCGATTGTGGGCGTGGAAGGAGGAGACGAGGCGCAGGTGGTCCAGGAGAAGCGTCAGCGTGGCCTGAGAGAAGAAGGTTGGGAATCGTGAGGCTGACTGGTCCCCTGTCACACCTGGTGGAAGGGGGGGGGGGGGGGGCGGGTAGACGAACGCGGCCCGGAGTGGGGAAACTCAAGATCTCATAGCTGGTTGATGGCCGAGCTAAGGCTTCGATACTACTATTATGATCCCATTTTGCTGGAAGCGAGACTGAGGACAAAGGTAACTTAGTTTTGGAATGGCAGAGCTTGGATTTGAACCCACTCCTCTGTGTGTTAGTCAGGGCTAGCATTAATTCCATTTTACAGATGAGGGTATTGAGGCACAGAGGGTCGGGACTTCTCTAGGATTCCACAGCCAGGAACCTCCCTTGTGGTAGGTTGACAGACCTGTATTCAGAGCCTCCATTTTTTGTGATGTTCTGGCTGTGCAACCTTGGGCAACTCACTCAACTGCTCTGGGCCTAGGTTTCCATAGCTATGAAGTGGGGATTCTGATAGCACCTAATAGCCACATGCTCGTGCACATCATGGGCTCAGGTGTGGATGAAACACTCTACTGGTGTCAGCCCGCTATGAGTCCTGCCCACTCCCACCAGGCCCAACTCACCCTCTCCACATCCGGCAGGCAGTTGAGGAGCCCACGGGTGCCCTCAGTGCTGGAGGGCGCCCTGCTTGGGGGTCCTCGGGCCATGGCTTCCAGCACCACCTGATAGAGGGGCTGGGTGATGAGCGGGGTGGGCAACTCCCGAAGATAATCCTTGAGGATGCCTGTGGACACAGGGCCCACTCTGGTCAGGGCACCCCTGGCTTCTGAGTCTGGAGGGGTCAGCTGGGGCTGGGAGGGGGAAGAGGAGGGCAGGCACAGGAAGATGAAAACAAAGCCAGAGAGAAAAGGGTGAGGTCCCAGAGGGACCACAGGGACTCCCTTGAGGTGAAGGTTGAATGGGGAGCAGGTGGGGGTAGGCAGGGGCATGCTGACCAGTGATGACATTGATATCGGGATACAGGTCCTCGGAGAGGCAGACGGCTGCACTGTCCCGCTCAAAGGCATCCCGAAGTTCTTTCTTGACAGCTGCCGAGCCACACAGGCGGTAGAGCCCCACCACCTGGGGGTGGGCGCAGAGAGATGTCTTCTTGCCAGTGCTACAAACTGATGAGGGCCGGGTGGGCTGAGGGCTGGAGGCCCGGGTCAGGGTGGCAGTGGGCTGAGGGCTTGGGGGCTGGCTTCAGCTTTACCAGCTGCCTTCCTGCCCTTCTGACACCTGTCGTGGTGTCCCCACCATGGCTCCCTGAACAAGCTGGCCGCGTAAGCCCTCTGCTTGGCTCACTTATCCTCAGGTCACTTGTCACCTCCTCTGGGGAGTCTTTCCTGACTACCCCAACCAGAGGTCAGGTCCTGCTTTAAGGACCTGCTCTCTCCCTGCTTCTCCCCTCTTGTCCCAGCCACAGTTTTACACTTGTGAGTTTCGGGGATCGTGTCTTTTCTCCCATCAGGCTCTGAGCTCCAGAAGGTCTGGGACCCTGGGTTCTGGGTTGGGTGCTATGGTCTAGGGGAGCCTTCTGCCCTTGTCTAAGCTGGGATTGGGGCTAGGAGTGTCCCAGGCAGGGTGCACGTGTGGGGAAGGCCTGGCCTCTGTACGCGGGGTGTCCTGGGGGTGTAGGTCTGAGGTCTGGGGGCCAGCCGGGATGGGGCAAGGGGCTCACCCGCAGCCCTCGGCGCTCGATCTGCCCAACGCACTTCTGGATGATGAGGGGCACCTGGCCGGGGGGCTGTTCCCGCTCCACCAGCAGCGGCAGGGGCAGCCCAAAGACGCGGGGCTCAGCTGTGCCTGGTGCTTCCTGCTGCTCTGACAGCGTCAGCTTGGCATACAGCAGCCCCTGGGGCTCCAGGCGCACGGCCAGTTGCTGGGCCTGGCACCCTGAAGACACAAGGAGGCCTGTGGGGTCTGCCCCCACAGGCTCCTGTGCCCTGGCCCCCTACTCCAAGCCACCCCCCAGGCCCCGGACACTCTGGGGGAAAAGGGGAGCCGAGTCCTGTGCCAACCGCTCTTCCCTTGCGGCCACGTATCCTACCTCGGAAGACCGTGGGTAGCAGCACAGTGCCCTGGGCACAGGGCCGGTGTCGCCGAACACCGGGGTCCCATGCCAGCACCAGGGCCCGCAGCAGCCGGGCAGCCTCGAGCTCCAGGTGGAAGGTGTGGTCCAGCCGCAGGAAGTCGGGCCCCCCCCTCAGCGGCCCCGTTCGGGCCCGGGCCACCCCATCCACCTGCAGTAGGCAGCACAGGTCTCTGGGGGTGGCCCCAGGTGCCGGCCGCAGCCCCCCCAGCCCGTACAAGTGTAGGCTGAGGCGGCCCCAGAGTGCAGCGGGCGGCGCTCGGGCTGGGGGGCCCGCCTCGTAGGGCCGGAAGGCAGTGGGCGATGGGGGCCCCGCTGGGCGCTCCGGAGAGTCCCCGTCACTGAGGTAACCGGCCCGAGGGCCCCGTGTGGCCCCAGCCCCTGCCGCCCGGCCAGGGGCCCCCACACTGCTGTCCAGGTGGTAGCGGCTGATGACGGAGCCCTCGGGGGCGGCCCTCTCACGCTCGCGGCCCGCCCGGGTGCCCCGCAGGCTCAGGCGGCGCCGAAGGTCAGGCAGCTTCTTCATCTTCATGGAGAGGCGCCTGGCTGGGCCGGGGGACTTCGTGCGGGAGGCTTTGGCTGGGGGGCTGGCAGGGGCCGCGCCTGGGGAACAGCATACCTCAGGGGTCAGAAGCCTGGGCTTGGGACCGGGGTGAGGCTTGTGGTCATCTTGGGGGGCCGGAGGTCTGAGGCTTGTGCTCACCTTGCGAGGCTGGGCCCTCTGGCTCCGCTGAGCCTGGCTGTGGCCCCGGGGGCTCAGGTGCCAGGGGTCTGGAGTCTTCCTCAGGGATAGGGTTGTACCAGATCTCACCCGCGGGCTCCCCGCTGCCGGGCGCCCTGGGCCCCAAAGCAGCCTCTTCTGGTGGCTTGGCCCCACCCAGCACCCATCGGCGGCTGCTGGGCTCCAGGCTCTGCAGGTAGGCCCCCCGAGCTGGGCTCCGGGATGCCTCGGGGCTAGGGGGGCCCTCTGCCCCGGCCTGGGACTTTTCGGGGGCGTGGGGCTCTGGCTCTGGAGGACTGGGCTCCGGGCGCTGGGCTGGCCGGCCTGGCAGAGAGCAAGGGGGGTGACACCCAGCTACCGCCTGCTGCCCCCAGTGCAGCCCTAGCGAAGAGCTCTTTCCCCAGCAGGGGCCAGGGCTGGGGTGCACGCGGCTCTGGCATTCACTCCACTTGTTTGTTTGGAATGGGCGGGCACAGGCCAGCAGTCTCACTGGTTGCCAGCTTACAGCCCACCCCCTCTTAGTTCCTGGGGTCCCAAACGGGATTCTGTCCCTCTGCCCTTCAGCCTCAGGGGTCCAGTGGGGTTTCTCCAGACCTGGGCCCTGCATTCTCAGCTCTACCTCCCACCCCTGGCATGGAGCCCTGCTCCTGTCCCTTCTTACTGGGTGGCTTTGGGCAAATTGCTTTCCATCTCTGAGCCTCAGTGGCCTTCTGTGAAATGGGGGGGGGGGTAGTCAATGCCCCCCTCCAGGGAGGCATCAGAGAGCTCGGTGTGGGGAATGCTTCCTAGGCATCCAGGTTACGGTCAAGCACACAGCCCACAGTGAACGCTGGCTTGCTTCCTTAGGAAGACAGGAGCAGGCACGTCGGCTAGTGCTTTGTCCTCCCATTCCTGCAACATCCCCCCCCCCAACCCCCCCACCTCTTAAAAGCTTGTCTTCCAAACTCTTTCCCTATCCTGGAGTGGGCCCTGTCTCTCAGCGCAGTCCAGATCCCCATGGTCAATGTCTTGGGGCCTCTCCTCTGTTCTACCGTCCTCCCCTCTCTGACATCCTGGGCTGTTTCCTGTCTGTGTTTGTGCGTGGGCACCCCGGTCCCTTCTCTCTGCTCTAGGAGCCTTGGGAATCTTTGGGAAGGGCTGGCGGCGGGGGGGCGGGGGGGGGGACGGGGAGCTCAGATGTGGAGTCCTCAGGCCTCCCTCCTTTAACACCTTCCTTCCCGGGACTTTCTGTCCCACGCAGCTCCCAATTCCTCAAGGTCCTGTCTTCTGGCTGGTAGAGTCCCTCCTCTGGTCAACTCTGATTTCCAACACCCTGGACTCTGCCTCGGGGGTCTCTATTAGCAGCATAGTCCAAAGCGCTGTTTAACTCACTTCATTGGCTCTGGGCAAATTACCCAACAGCTCCGTGCCTCAGTTTCCCCTCCTGCATAAAGGGGACAGTTTCCTGGGGCTGCCTAAGGTGGGTGCAGCTGCAGTCACTGGTTAATAGGAGGGGGCCGGCGGGTGGCTACTGGGGTTGATGCACCGCCCCTCTCCCTCCTCTGCAGGACTTCGCTACCCATCTCCCATCCTGGAGGGGCGCAGAGTGTCCCCGGCCTGGCCTGACTGGGGCCCGTTTGCCAGCTTCCCAACTCCTCCTCCCCTCCGCCCTCCAGGCGCTCGGTCTCGGCCCCATTTCCTGTCAGGGGCGAGGCCCCCCTCCCGGGCCTCCTAAGGCGCCCGCAGCGCTGGCATCCCCGGCCGGGCGCGCATAACGGTCCGCGCCCCCTCTCCCCCTGCCCAGCCCCTTCCTTCCAGGACCCCTGCCCGCTCTTGGTCCCCCACCCCGGGCCGCAGGGGACTCCGCGGGGCTCCCCTAGCCGCCGCAGCCGGCCCTCCTCGGGGCTCCAGGACCCCCCCACCCTCCCGGGCCAGGCGGGGTTCGGCGCCCCCTCCTCCGCCGTCCCCCTCCCCCCCCCCCCCCCCCCGCGCTCACCGCGCTCCTTCGCGTCCGACTTTTTCCGGGGAAGTTTCTCCCGGCCCCGCAGGCGGGAGAAGGTTTTCCTGAGGAGCGGCTCGGCCATGCTGGGGCCCGGGCCGGGCCGAGTGCGCGCCCCGGGCTCCGGCCGCGCCGCCCCCCTGCCCTCCCCTCCCCGCCCCTCCCGCCCCCCGCTCCGCGCCAGCAGGAAGCGCATTCCGGGAATGCTTGGCCCAAACTTTTTTTTTTTTTCTTTCCCCTTCCCGCGGCCTGAGCGAGCGATGCTGGGAGATGTAGTCGCCCGGGCCGGGTGGGGAGGGAATGGGGGCTCTAGGCTGCCTTCCTCGCTCCCCTTGGGACTATCATGGCACAGCCCTCGTCTTCCCTCTTACCCACCCTGCTTTGGTGATGGAATACAGCGCGTCATGCTGGGTTTACCTTCAAAACGCATCTTGCCCGTATTTCCTCTCCTATCCCCCCCCATCTACTGCCCCAGCCTGGTGCAAGCCCTGGCCTCTCTCCTTTCCATGACAGCTCCTCTTTTTTGGTATCCTGGATGCCCCTCGGGGCGCCTCCGTCCTCCACCTAACTTTCCCACCCCCCATTCCGGTTACTACTGATGTTTAACAAGCCACCCCCCAAACTAGTGGTGTGAAAGCCATTTTATGTCACAGGTGCCGTGGGTAAGGGATTTGGGCAGGCCAGAGCTGACATTGATTGTTTCCACTCAATCAATGGTTCAGGGGGAACTCAACAGACGTGGCTGGAATCATCTGGAGGCAAGGTCACTCACAGGTCCTGAGGGCTGGGACCTCTTCACAGGCTGTGGACTAGGGCTGCTACGTGGGCCTCTCCCTACGGTCCGGCCTTCTTCCCAGCAGGTCAGTAGTCAGGATGACCAGACTTCACTCATGGCCACCCAGGACTCCGAAGGTGAACAGGACAGATGCTGCATCACCTTTCCTGACCCAGCCTTGGGTGTCATGTTGTGTCACTTCTGGAGCCAGATTCATAGACCCCACTCCTCTCAGTGGGCGATGTGTCAAGGTGACCTTGTGAACAGGATGTGGGCTGGGAGATACTATGGCCACCTTGGGAAATGTAACCTGCCTCACACCTACATTTCATTCTCTGTGCAGTGCCCAGGGTCGACTTAAAAAGCTGAAGTCGGATTCCAGCATGCCCCACCCCTGCTGTACAGTCTTTCCATGACTGCTCATCCCGCCTAGAATAAAACCCAGATTCCCAGTAAGAGTTCTAGCCTCATTTCCTTTGTTGTCTCCATTGCTCACCATGACCTTCTCTCTGGTCCTCCTTTACATCAAACTGTCCCAATCCCTTTGCACAAGTAGTCCCCTCTGTGTGGGAAGACTTGGTTCCTCCGAATTTGCCTCTTTCTCTTCTTTAGTTCTAAAAGCACCTCCTTGGGAGGCCCTCCTTCAACACCCACCACTGTCCACTCACTATTACCTCATTGTATTTCATTTCTCTGAACACTGTCACAGCCTGAGCTTAATAGCTCCAATGCTTTGTTCTAGTTCATCTGCTTAATTGTCTAACCTTGGGACTCCACCAGAGGCTTGTCTGTTTTGTTCACTGCTGAATGTCCAGGTGGGAGATCAGGTGCCAGGTACCAGAGGCCTGGATAGGAGGGGGTGGTGGCCAAGAGGTTTGCACAAGAGGAGGTCGTGAGTGTTTGCTTATCATGTGTCTCAGAGTGGATGTCTGTGTTTGTCCTACTTGGAGTTTGTTGAGCTTCTTGGATGTGTAGATTCATATCTTTCATCAATCTGGGAGGTTTTTTTTGGGGTTTTTTTTTGGTGCAATTATTTCTTCAACTGTTTTTTTTTTTTTTTCCTATCCTTTTCTCTCCTTCTGGGACTCCCACTATGCGTATGTTAGTATGCTTGTTAGTGTCCTACACGTCTCTCAGGTTATGTTCATTTGTCTTGGATGTGTGTGTTTGGGAGGAATCAGGCTGAAGAGCAGTAGGGTTCACCCCAGATGTGTTTGAGGTAGCTGCAGACAGTGGGGAGAGAGGTCAGGGTCAACACAACACCTGTTCACAAGTCCAAGGCAGGGGGTACAGGAAGAGGGCCCCATCAGGGAGGGTACCCCAGAACCTCCAAGAAGCTGGAGGCTGATGTGGGGATGAGATCAGCCCTTAGAATCACCCATCAAATGATTAAAAAAAATTCAAGCACTGGGGTGCCTGGGTGGCTCAGTCGGTTAAGCATGTGAATCTTGATTTTGGCTCAGGTCATGATCTCATGGTTCATCAGGTTGAGCCCCTCATCGAGCTCTGCGCTGACAGCATAGAGCCTGCTTGGGATTCTCTCTCCCCACCTCTCTCTGCCCCTCCCCTGCTCATGCTGCTCTCTCTGTCTCTCAAAATAAATAAATAAACTTAAAAAAACATGTACCACATCAATCTTCATTTTTGGTAAACTCCTTTGACTGTGTTTCTGCACTTTCCCTGTTACATTTATTTGTCTACATGTAGCTCATTTAATTCACAGTTGGCTATGATTCTTTCTTAACAACCAGAAATTCATGGTAAGTGTTAATAAAATGGCTATGTATACTAATTTTCACATTTTGTGAAGTGTGTACAATTATTAATCTGGATTTTGGTAGCTGCTGTTTGGATTTAGGAGCCTGTGTGTGTGTGTGTGTGTGTGTGTGTGTGTGTGTATTCTCTTTCCCCCAAATGCTCTCGCTGGCTGCTTGATGGATAGCCCCAGCAGAATGGGGATTTGTTGAAAGAAGAAATGCAGGCAGAGGGAGCTGGTGAGGTTTGCACAGATCTCTGCACCCCTGTGGCAGACCGTGGGGGGTAGTGGATAAGTACCCCAGCTCCCTCACCCCTCATGTGGGATGACTGATGTGTATGTTCCACACTGACCCCCATGGGTTCCCCTGGGACTGAGTTCCAGCTGCCCACACTGGAAACTTGAATATCAGCACACTCTTTACTGCCTTCCTTCTCTTCCCTTCCCTTTCTCACTCCTCCACCCCCCTTCCAGCATTTCCTAGATCACTTCCCAAATAAACTTCCTGCACTTGAATCCTTATCTCAGAGTCAGCTTCTTGGGAGCCCTAAATGCAGACATTCTCTCTAGGCCTCCGTTTCCTTATCCATCCAAAAGGAAGAATTACGTGCCCCCTGTTATCCAGGCTGTGGGGGTGGGGACAATGGCGGTGGGATGTGTGTCTGTGGGCTAAGCCTCCTGTATGCCATCTCCCTAGGGCCCTCTGTTCCTGGGACTAGAAGATAGAGAAGGTTATGGGGAACAGGCTCCCAGCTCCCCCCACCCACTTTTGTCATTCTCAGTTGCCCCTGTGCCCGCGGCTCACCTGCAGGAGGCATCTTCCAGGGTGAAGAGGCACTTGCCTGGCTGGGAGTCCATCCTCAGAGGAGCCAGGGAACAGGTGGCTGCTCAGAGACATCCACCAGGGTGGCTTCAAGCAGCTAGAGGGGCAGAGGGTGGCCAAGGCACCATGAGGCAGCTTCCTGAGGTGGAATGTGGCGTCACCTGGCAGGCAGTTAGTGGGGCGGCATATCTTGGCCGGAGCCTCTCAGTGGCCCTCGGCAAAGCCCAGCAGATAAGCTGTAGAGTGGAAGCTAAGGTGCATCAGAGCCCCCAGCTCCCTGTGCAGAGCCCTCCTTCCATCAGCTGTAGGTCTGCGGGACCCTTCTGCTCTCCAGGCCCCTGCACAGGCCCCAGGACACCTTCAGAAACTGGCCACCAGCTGGCATGCCAAGAGCTGCCATTGGTGTCCAGCTTGTAGGACCTCTGGCTGTTCCACAGGAAGGGGAGGCAGCCTGGAGAGGGGTGACAGACCAGTTAGGTGGGGCAAGTGGCCTGGTGGGCAGAACCAGGCAGAGACTCCGTGTCATTCCTTACCTTCTCTCTCCTCTCTCCCAGGTCTCTGGGCTCTACTGTGTCGTCCACAGAAACATCTGGCCCTTGACTGGCTCCTGGGAGGTGGCCCCTAAGCCCTTGGAGTATCCTACTTGACAAGAATCCCTTTGTATACCTGGGGGGCCATGCTAACCACGTGGTTTATAGTGGGGACCTTGGGCCACACTGACCCAAGAGGTATCAGTCTGACCTCTAGAGGGGCAAGAGACTGAATAACCAAGGCCAGCCACATGGGTGGTCAACCGTGTCTACGTGGCTGTTATAGGCTGAACTGTGTCTACACCAAATTCATATGTTGACTCCCTCCCCCTTCCCCCCCATCCCAGTACCTCAGGATGTGACTGTATCTGGAGATGGGGCCTTTAAACAGTGATTGAAACAAATGAAATCTTTAGGGTGGGCCCTAATCCAAGGTAACTGGTGTCCTCATAAGAGGAAATTTGGACACAGAGATGTGTGTGCACAGAGGGGAGAGCATATGAGGATACAGAAGACGGCCATCTACCAGCCAAGGAGAGAGGCCCCAGAAGGAACCAGCCCTACTGATGCCTTGATCTCAGACTTCTGGCCTCCAGAACTGCAAGAAAATAATAAATCTTTCTTGTTTAAGTCACCCTGTCTGTGGTGTTTTATTATGGCAGCCGTAGGACGATAATACAGCGGCCTACCTTCAGTGAAAATTCTGGACGAGGAATTGTTTTCAAGGAGCTTCCCTGGTTGACAATATACTACGTGTGTTGTCAAACATCATTGCTGGGAGAATTAAGTGCGTCTATACAAACCCACAGGGAGGGGACAACTGGTCCCCTGGTGGCTGGTCTCTTCTGGACCCTCCCCGCCATGTGCTTTTTACCTTTGCTGGTTTTCATCTGTATCCTTTCCCTGTAATAAACTGTGAGTGTAACAATTTTGCTGAGTCCTGTGACTCCTAGTGAAGCATTGAACCTGAGGGTGGTCTTGGGGACCACCCACTAGGTTCACAGAGATAGGAGTGACTCCCCCCAAATCTAAACGTACGTTTAAAAGTAGGAGCTTCCCCTCCAGGGCCTCAGGCTGTAGCCTTACTGCATCTTCCTCGTGCCTTCCTGGACGTGCCTTTCTTTTTCACCAGCTGATCCACCATTTGCCCCCTACCCCCCCACACTGAGCCCCACAAGGGGCTGCAGCGTGACCTTGGGCACTCACCTGAGAGGGCATCCAGCACGGTGGAGGGAGGGGTCAAGTTTTGGGGTCACACTATGCTGGATTGGAATCCCCCCCTCTGCCCTGATCTAGCTTATGACGTTGGCACAGTCACTTTCCCTCTCTGAGCCTCAGGGTCCGAGTCTCCAAATTGCTTTGCGTCACCCAATAAAGTCCCATGTATAGAGAAAGAAGTGTTACTGTGCTCTCATACTGGCCAGGGCCACTCTGCTTCTTCAGATAAATCGGCTCAACCCCCTTCGAACACCTTGCTGAGATTTTGGAGAATTACTAGATGATTGTTTTCTCATGGTCTTCTGTTATCGCTGAGTTAGTTTCATAGTGAGCTCGCTCTTTCTGGTCTCTACGAGGAGGTGCACTGGCTTCTCTCCTTGATTTCACCAGGGCTCCTGGGTGTGTAACAGCCTTTACTGAGGCTGGGGGAGCAGAGGGAGAGTTTACATTGCATACCACAGCAACTTAACCTTGACTATTAGATGTCTCTCTTCCAACCCGGACTACCTCCTAGAGTCTTGTCATTGCACTGCCTCCCTATTCATTCATTTGTTCATCCATTCATTTGTTAATTCATTCACTCAGTCGACACATATATTTCGAGTGACCGATGTACTAAGCATGGGGGTATGGAGTTGGGCAAGATAAACAAGAAAACACAGTCTCTCATTTCTCAGCTCACAGTTCAGTCGGTGACATAGATTCTCATGAGAGAATCACACATATGAATACCAAATCACCGATGTGATGGGGACAATGAGGAATAGTGAATGTATTTGGGCACCTCACATAGCTGAGATAAGGAGGGGGTGAAAGACTTCCCTGAGGAAGTGCGGTTTGCCTCGAAACCTCAAAGCTAAGGAGGCATTAGCATATGTAAAGGTCCTGTGGCACCACCTGTCCATTCCTTGTCTGGTGCTGGGATTCAGCTCATTTCATCTCTTACTCTTTGGTCCCTTTTGGTCTCCCTGCTTCTTGTCACTCCCATCCACATGTGCCAGGGTTTACAAACTAGAGCCTGTGGGCCAAATCTGGCTCTTGAGCTATGAATGATTTTTTTAAAAATTTTCATTTATTTATTTATTTTGAGAGAGAGAGAGAGAGCCCACGTGCAAGTGGCGGAGGAGCAGAGAGAGAGGGTAAAAGAATCCCAAGCAGGCTCCACGCTGTCAGCGCAGAGCCCAAAGTGGGACTCTGGGACTCTCACGAATTGTGAGATCATAACCTGAGCCGAGATCAAGAGTTGGACACTTAACCAACGGAGCTACCCAGGCGCCCCAGCCACCCAGGCACCCCTGATTTTTAAGAGTTTAAAATGTTTGGAAACAAATAAAAAGAAAAACATTTTGTGGGCTACTTTTGATAATTCTGTTGGATAATCAAAACTTTAAAGCTAGTATCCACGAAGGTAGGCTTAGTGGTAACCGTAGCATTAATGTGTCCGACAATAGGTAATATTAGAAAGCTCACACTGGATGGCAGATTTTAGACAGGATTTTCTGTTTCACAACTTAGTTATTATTATTTTTCCTGCAACCCTGGAGCCCGGCCAGTTGAAAGAGAAGGTAGAAACCTCCTCCTGATTTCTTCTTTGTGGGCGACAGCTGAAATAATTTGGTAGTTGAGATAATTGGGATCCTACATTGCCAGGTAGTCAAATTAGAAGAGGCAAGTGTGTAGGAGGGTTTCTGGGGGCAGGGGGAAGAAAAGGAGTGAACCGAATGCCAGTCACTAAAACCCAAACAGCAAGATCCATTTTTGCAACATATTTGACTTTCATGAAAATATAGAAGGCACATGCTATATTTTATCACTACAATCTGGGGGAGAGAAGCACACAGAAGGTGGATGTTGGTTAGGAGTCTTTCTGAATCATTTTGATGTCAATACATTTTTTTAAATGAAACAGTAAAAAAAAAAAGGCTATATTTCACAACATGTAAAATTATATGAAATTCAAGTTTCAATGTCTATAAATAAAGTTTCATGGGTTCTCATCGACTCCCATTCCTTGATGTGCTGTCGATGGTGGCTTCCATGATGGAACAGCAGAGGTGAACCACTGTGCCAGAGGCTGTAGGATCTATACAGCTGATAATTACTCTCTGGCCATTTATAGAACGTTTCCTGACCCCCAATCCATGGTATGGTTCACCAGTGGATTTATTCAGAAGCACAAGCCCTCCCTATATCCCTGCTTAATGTTCTGGTCCCCTCTGCCCTGTGGACCAATCCCTGCGGTGAGTGACCACACCTCTGTGGGCTGGGGACACACCTTTCCGTGATTTCTCTGAGCAATCCAGGCTCGGTCCCACCACAGGAACTTTACACATGCCGTCCCTCCCAGAGCACGACTGCGCGGGAGGTCGGGGGAACTGGGCCAGTTTACAGCCAGGATAAAGGTTTCTGAAAAACCGAACTTTAAATCCATTTTGTGAAACGGCACTATCGCCACCTGGTGGCCACGTCCTCCAGCTGTAGCTGCAATTCTTTGAAAGCGTTTGGTGGGGTCTTTGGACCTTCCTCTCCAGGGCGGTGTTTATGGAAGGGAAACATGGAAAATGTCCTTGGAAAAATGCCCCAGATATGGTTCTCTTGTATCTCTGAACTGAAGGCCTATTTGGGTCCCAAATCGCTACTTCCCTTCTTTCCACCCCCCACTGATTCCCGTGATCCCCAAACTTTAAGGTTCATATAAGCCCCTTGGGTTGTTGTTAAATTATGATTCAATGGTTTCGGATGGCGTTTGCGTCTTCATTTCTAGCAAACTCCCCATGAAGCTGATGCTTTTGATTCATGGATCTACTTGGGTATCAATTTCTATGTTTTCTATAGAAAAGGGGTCAGTAAACTCCTTTGGTAGAGGGCCAGATAGTAAACATTTTAGGCTTTGTGCAACATGAAGTCTCCTTCAAGATTATTCAGCTCTGTCCTGTAATTTGAAATCAGTCATAGATGATTAATGGGTGTGGCTGTGTTCCCATAAAACTCTATGAGCACTAAAATTAGAATTTTATATAATTTCAGTCTGTCATAGAGTAGTCTTTTAATTTTTTCCCAACCACTTAAAAATGTAAAAACGGGGTGCATGGGTGGCTCAGTCGGTGAAACATCTGACTTCGGCTCAGGTCATGATCTCGTGGTTCGTGAGTTCAAGCCCCACATCGGGCTCTGTGCTGACACTGCAGAGCCTGCTTGGGATCCTCTCTTTCTTCCTCTCTCTCTGCTCCTCCTCCTCCTCTTACTTCTTCTTCTTCTTCTCCTCCTTCTCATTCCTCCTCCTCTTCTTCTTCTTCTCTCTCTCTCTTTCTCTCTCTCTCAAAAATAAATAAATAAATCTAAGAGAAAGAACTCTGTCAGATGGATGGGCCTGGAGGAGAGGTGCACATGGGAGGCCTGTTGATGACAATGATTTCCAAACTCATGGCCACAAGATGTGACCCCAAGGCACCTGTGAGACCGAGGCTGGTAGCTGCTGAAGTGAATAAGTGAGCTAATCCCAACAGATGCTTTCAATGTCCTTCTCCGAGTCACTTGGGAAGCATGGTGATGTAACTGGCTAATATGTGTTGTCTTTATCAATATTAAAATGGTGTGGCCAATCTTTTGTTCGACTAGTGTTACCCACGTAGCAATCCCATAAGCCTAATAGCCCAGAGAGGGCCAATTTAAGACTACTTTTCTGATCTTCCCGGGGAAGACAAACCATGGGGAAAACACATGTCTCTCTCTTCGGGTTCCCATAACTTTCCATTCAACTTTTGTGACACATTTACCATGTTGTACCATAATGATTTATTCACACATCTCTATCCCCCACTCAACTCTGAATGCCTCGAGGGCAGGGATGGGATGTATCTCTGTGTTCTCACCACCCAACAGTGGTTCTGGAACACGGTAAATGCCAACCACCGTTCTGACCTAGCACTGACAGGAGACTGCTTTGCTGATGAACCTCCTCAGGGCTGCCTTCATGTCCTTGTTCCTTAGGCTGTATATAAAGGGGCTCAGCATGGGGATGAGCACCCCACACATCAGGGCAGCCGCCTTGTCCTTCTGGGAGGAAGCGGCAGATGTGGGCTGCAAAGTACACGGCCCAGACGGTGCCATAGAACAGTGACACTGTGGTGAGGTGCGAGCCACAAGTGGAGAAGGCTTTCCACTTGCCCTGAGCAGAAGGGATCTTGAAGACTGCCCAGAAAATGCAGGTGGATGCAGGAGAGGGGGCTGATGCCCATGATGATGCCAAGAGCAAAAACCACCAGCTCATTGGTGTGCATGTCAGAGCAGGAGAGCTTCAGCAGGGGCATGAGATCACAGAAGAAGTGGGGGATTTCGGAGCCAGAACAGAAGGTCAGTTGAGCCATGAGGGAGGTGTGCATGAGTGACTGGAGACTGGTGATCAGCCATGGCCCCCCAACCAGCAACCCACAGACACAAGGGCTCATGATGACTGAGTAGTGTAGAGGGTGGACAATTGCCACAAAGTGGTCAATGGCCATCATGGCCAGGAGGAAGTTGTCCATGGTCCTGAACAGGTGGAAGGCATACATCTGAGCAAGGCCGCCCACAAAGGAGATGGCCTGGCTCTGGGTGCGAAGGTTCACCAGCATCTTGGGACAGTGGTGGAAGAGAAGAAAATATCGACAAGGGACAGGTTGGAGAGGAAGAAGTACATGGGCGCGTGGAAGTGGGAGTCTGTGATGATGGCCAAGATGATGAGGAGGTTCCCACAGTGATCAGGTACATGGAGAGGAACAGCCCAAAGAGGAGCATCTGATGCTCTGGCCTTTCTGAGAATCCCCGAAGAAGAAATTCCGAGACTGCTGTTTCATTTTTTTGGTGTTTTGGTTCCATTGACAGCCTGTGTCTACTGCAGAGGAAACAGGGGAGGAAAAAGGAGAGGAAAACAACATAAGCTGGAAGTTGGATATGGAGCTCCAGGCCTGGAGGTTGTAGCATTCTGTGAAGATCTGTGGGTTTCTGTTTGTCCCCAATGAAACCGACCATGCCTGAGATAGTTTGCATCTCAAAAACTTAACTTGGTTGTTTAGAGACAACTCAGAAATTGCCCATAAATACTTTTGTTGTTGTTTTATTTCCTCCCAGTGGAAAAATGCTTTGCAGAAAACACAATGAAGCTGGATCAAACCTAAACCAAACCCAGCACAGAAAAAGGGAACTCGATCACTCTCTTTTCTTCCTTCTCTTCCTTTCCCTCTGTCATTCTCTATTTTCTCTCCTCCCTTCAGTCATCCTTCCTGAACATGATGCAATGTTAACATCCATTTCAGGTTAATGACTAAGGATATAAGGACAAATAGCACTCTTCTTCTGCTTCCAATGAATGCCACATTTATTAGGGGCATTTTATGCTCTGCTGCCACGTCATGACTACAGTAAAACCCCTCTCATCCATTGTGATGAGGACCAGTGCTAAACATCTTGTGGGAACACAAATATGCACAAACATACTTTTCGAATTTTAACTTTGGTCAAGAATGTAAATTTATTCACCAGGCTTTGATGAGGACCACAGTGTTCTCTCTGGGTATGAACGCATCGATGGTGAATCTGCCTGATCACCTTTCCTGCCTGAGTCATACCCATAGGCTTCTTGCTATGCTCTAGTTTGCTCCACTAATGTGGAACAAGATATTGGGGATCCTTGAGAAACAATCCAAGGACAGAAGCCTTGCAGGTTTTTATGATTTTACACCTCAGTTATGTTGTTATCTTGCTCACATCTCATTAGACAGCAATTGTTTTTTTAGTGATTCCTTTTTATGAAGTCTTTCTAAAGCATTCAACTTGGATTTAATCAAAAAACATTTCTCTCCCTCCCTCCTTTCCTTCCCTTCCTTCTCTTGCGATTATATATATATATATATATATATATATATATATATATATATTTGAGAGAGAGACAGAACGAGTGAGGGGCAGAGAGAGAGGGACACACAGAATCTGAAGCAGGCTTCAGGCTCTGAGCTGTCAGGACAGACCCTGACGCGGGGCTCGAACTCACAAACTGTGAGATCATGACCTGAGCTGAAGTCGGACGCTTAACTGACTGAGCCACCCAGGCGCCCCTTCCTGCAATTCTTTTATTTCTATAGCATTGAATTAAATGATACAATTGCAGCAGCAACTACAACCAGTACAGTCATATTTGGTATTACTTAAAACAATTCAGCTCAACTCAGCTGATGAGAGCAGAAATGCTTTGGCAGGTTTGTGACTAACCTGGCCAGGAGCATTCAGCATACTGGGACAGCACCCAGTCCATTCTCAGGGGGAGATAGAGACCATGGATGAACCCAGAAAGCTGGTTAAGTGGAGATTTGAAAGAGGAATTTCATGGTAACAAAGTATACTTGGAGCTTTAAAGCCAATGGCGTTTTAGAAGTACATTTTGACATTAGCAGTAGCCTTCCAGGACAAGAAATTTTGTATTTTCTCATGTTCTAGACAGGCTGTCACTAGCAATTGAAACCCTCAGTGAAAGACACATTGTTATAGTGTGTTAAACAGCTGTTTAAGAAGTTTATTCAAAACAAAACTCCCAGACACAGCCTGGATTGTTCAAAGGTGAGTTGTTTTCATAAAAATGACAAAAATGTGGGGCGCCTGGGTGGCTCAGTTGCTTAAGCATCTGACTTTGGCTCAGGTCATGATCTCATTGCTTGTGAGTTCAAGCCCCGCGTCGAGCTCTGTGCTGACAGCTCAGAGCCTGGAGCCTGCTTCGGATTCTGTGTCTCCCTCTCTGCCCCTCCCATGCTCATGTTCTCTCTCTCTCTCTCTCTCTCTCTCTCTCTCTCTCTCACAAATAAATAAATATTTGTGAAGAAATGGGCAGAAGACGTGAATAGACACTTTTCCAAAGAAGACATCCAGATGGCCAACAGACACACGAAAAGATGCTCAACGTCACTCCTCATCAAGGAAATACCAATCAAAACCACACTGAGATATCACCTCACACCGGTTAGAGTGGCTAAAATTAACTCAGGAAACAACAGATGCTGGCAAGGATGTGGAGAAACGGGAACCCTCTGGCACAGTTGGTGGGAACACAAACTGGTGCAGCTGCTCTGGAAAACTGTGGAGGTTCCTCAAAAAATTAAAAATAGATCTACCCTAAGACCCAGCAATAGCACTACTAGGAATTTACCCAAGGGATACAGGGGTGCTGATGCATAGGGGCACTTGTACCCCAGTGTTTATAGCAGCACTTTCAACAATAGCCAAGTGTTGGAAAGAGCCTAAATGTCCATCAACTGACGAATGGATAAAGAAGATGTGGTTTATATATACAATGGAATCCTCCTTGGCAATGAGAAAGAGTGAAATCTGGCCATTTGCAGCAACGTGGATGGAACTGGAGGGTATTATGCTAAGTGAAATAAGTCATACAGAGAAAGACAGATACCATATGTTTTCACTCATATGTGGATCTTGAGAAACTTAACGGAAGACCATGGGGGAGGGGAAGGGAACAAATAGTTACAAACAGAGAAGGAGGGAGGCAAACCACAAGAGACTCCTTAAATACAGAGAACAAACTGAGGGTTGATGGGGGGTGGGGGAGAGGGGAAAGTGGGTGATGGGCATCGAGGAGGGCACCTGTTGGGATGAGCACTGGGTGTTGTATGGAAACATGAACCATGGGAATCTAGCCCCAAAACCGAGAACACACTTTACACACTGTATGTTAGCCAATTTGACAATAAATTATATTTAATAAATAAATAAATAAACATTAAAAAATTAAAAAAAAAAAAAGGAGCCACTGGTTCTTTATGTGTGGGTCTCTCAACACCCACCGCAGGGAGACAGTGTTGGTTATACCTGACAATGAGGCACACAGGCTGAGAGCGATGGTAGGGGCCTTCCTCTTGTAAAGGCTCTACTCCCATCTGGACAGATTTATTCTTATTCTCTCACCAGCCACTGCTTCTCTGAGAGTGTGCTTCGTGATGAGAGGCATTTCAGAGCTACACTGTGCTAGGGAAAACGATTCAACCACAAGCATCTAAAATTATCGTCTCCTTGCCTTCCAAGGAATATTGGTCTCCAGAAAGATTTAGGGTTAGCTGAAGTGGGATCAGGACGTATATGGGAGAACAGAGTAAGTAGGTAGGTGTGTATAAGAAAGGTTACAGGTGACCCCGAGACGTTGTGAGAATAAGAGAGAGGTGCAAGTATCTGCTATGAGGAGTAGAACCCTTGGAGGTGGAAGAGGTGTTGGAAGGGGGCTTTTAGGAAGGTTAACAGCATAATCGCCTCCTTGGCAACCTCAAGAGATCTCTGGCAAAACTAGTCTTTTTTTGTGGCACCTGGGTGTCTCAATCAGGGAAGTGTCTCACTGTTGATTTCAGCTCAGGTCGTGGTCTCAACGGTTGGTGAGTTCAAGCCCCACATCAGGCTCTGCACTGGCAGTGTGGAGCCCTCCCCAGCTCACGCCCTCTCTCTCTCTCTCTCTCTCTCTCTCTCTTTCTCAAAATAAATAGACTTAAAAATAACGAACAAATAAAACCCCCCTTATATTACTTTTGAAGATTTTTCAGACTTGCATTGGAGGCTTTGTAAGGGGATGCTGTGGGCTGTGATTATTCCTGAGAGTCCCTTCCTGGCAATATATTTGCAGCTGTCTTTGGTTGTTGGTGTGAAGTCCCTGGTTGCCCTAGAGTAGTGGTTCTCCACTTTGAGCTGTGTCAGTGTTTCGTAGAGGGCTGGAGCATCTTGGGTGGGGCTTGATAATCAGCGCCCCTAGGAAGTTCCTGGGAGCTACGCTGCTGCTCGCCCCGGGGACCTCATCTAGATGAGCACCACAGTGGAGAAAGCTGTCCCATTTGTGCACATGTCCCTCAGCTGCAGATCCTAAACGTTTTCTTCGCATGAGCTTCCACAGAGTGTGTGCCCTCTGTGTCCTCTGTCCATTCAGAAGGCGCAGAATTGGTCTCAGACACTCCTGTCTCTCTGGGCATCCAAGAAGGAAAGGGATTCCTCTTTCCCAGCCCCAAGCAGCTCAATTCCCTTCTCCATCCCTCACTGACTTACCAGGATAGTATCACCAAGGGGATGGTGTTGGCCAACCTCCTTTTACACTGACTTCCAGGGTATCCTGTGGTCAGCGTTAAGCCCTCCAGAAGGGCACAGGAGACCACTGAGGCTGTGATGGCGGGGGCGAGTCTGATGTCTGTGTGTGTGGGGGAATCATGTGTCCACCCAGGCCTGGGGCAGGTGAGCAGGGCGCCAGGGACACAACAGGATACTTACAGTTTGGGGGCCCTTGGGGGACGCTAGCCCCGTGGCTCCTTGTTAAGAAAGAAGATGATCATTGTTTTGTTTCTATTCTTGCCACTTATGGCCTGTTCTCTGGGGTAAGTGCACTTTGGGATGATGGAGAGGGCGAGGAAATGGAGAAATCACCAGGGATTCACTCTCACAGGACACCCCCCTAAAATCCCCTCCGAGCCCAGACTGGGCCTCATGGCAGTTCCTAGGCAGGGTGGTTTGAAGGTCCAAGCCCTCCACGGAGTACTCAGATGTCTGACCCAATGTCTTGATCCCACGAGGAAGGGAATTTATACCGTTGGGTTCACCAAGGAAAGTAATAAATCTCAGTAAGGTCAAATGAATGAATTTAGCAAACACTTCCTGGTCACCTGCCATAGGTCAGGTCCTGTACTTGCCACTGGGGCTTCAATCCACATCCTTGGTAAAAACACCCTCCTATCAGCCACATGAAGGGCTCAGTCTTCATTAACTCTACCGAGCCCACTTTGGATGGGATTAGGAAATCTTTGTTGGATCCTTGCCACCAGCAATGTTGGTGAAACTTTGTTTTTTGGTGTTGGGTGTTTCCATCATGACCCCAATTTTTGTCCCCCCCACCCCAGGGGGGAGCCTCTCTATCTCCTGGGATCTTTTTTTTTTTTTTTTAACCTTCTCGTCCATTGGCTTTCTGTTGTCTTTAAAAAATTTAACTTTTAAAGTGTGTGATACTCGGGGGGGCCAGAGTGGCTCAGCTGGTTAAGCATCTGACTTTGGCTCTGGTCATGATCTCACAGTTCATGAGTTTGAGCCCTGCCTGTGGTGAGGGGCCTGTTTGTGATTCTTGCTCTCTCTTCTCTCTCTGCCCCCACCCCCCACCGCTTGCACTTTTTCACTCTCAAAATAAATACACTTAAAAAAATTGTGTGATACTCACTCTTGGTTAGAAAATAGTCCTACAGTGGGGCGCCTGGGTGGCTCAGTCGGTTAAGCGGCCGACTTCAGCTCAGGTCATGATCTCACGGTCCGTGAGTTCGAGCCCTGCGTCGGGCTCTGTGCTGACAGCTCAGAGCCTGGAGCCTGCTTCAGATTCTGTGTCTCCCTCTCTCTGACCCTCCCCTGTTCATGCTCTGTTTCTCGCTGTCTCAAAAATAAATAAAACGTTAAGAAAAAAAAAAAAAAGAAAATAGTCCTACAGTGAAATCATGAAATGCTGTCCCCCAAACTGGATCCCCATCCCTCCAGTTCATAACAAGCCACCATCAATGAACAGCCCCTATTAATGATTTCTTATGTAACCTGCCAGAGTACCTTCACTCCCACACTCCCACCTTCGCTACACACTTACTCTCCCCTCCTTCTGCATATAAAAGTTAGCAAACTATAATAGTGTTCTGAATCTTACAGTTCTTGCTTAATTGATTTTGGTGGTATTTTCTTTTTTTTTTTTTTTTTTTTTTTTTTTTTTTTTTTTATTTATATATGAAATTTATTGTCAAATTGGTTTCCATACAACACCCAGTGCTCATCCCAAAAGGTGCCCTCCTCAGTACCCATCACCCACCCTCTCCTCCCTCCCACCCCCCATCAAACCTTAGTTTGTTCTCAGTTCTCAACAGTCTCTTATGCTTTGGCTCTCTCCCACTCTAACCTCTTTTTTTTTTTTTTTTTTTTTGTTCCCCTCCCCCATGGGTTTCTCTTAAGTTTCTCAGGATCCACATAAGAGTGAAACCATATGGTATCTGTCTTTCTCTGTATGGCTTATTTCACTTAGCATCACACTCTCCAGTTCCATCCACGTTGCTACAAAAGGCCATATTTCATTTTTTCTCATTGCCACGTAGTACTCCATTGTGTATATAAACCACAATTTCTTTATCCATTCATCAGTTGATGGACATTTAGGCTCTTTCCATAATTTGGCTATTGTTGAGAGTGCTGCTATGAACATTGGGGTACAAGTGCCCCTATGCATCAGTACTCCTGTGTCCCTTGGATAAATTCCTAGCAGTGCTATTGCTGGGTCATAGGGTAGGTCTATTTTTAATTTTCTGAGGAACCTCCACACTGCTTTCCAGAGCGGCTGCACCAATTTGCATTCCCACCAACAGTGCAAGAGGGTTCCCGTTTCTCCACATCCTCTCCAGCATCTATAGTCTCCTGATTTGTTCATTTTGGCCACTCTGACTGGCGTGAGGTGATATCTGAGTGTGGTTTTGATTTGTATTTCCCTGATAAGGAGCGACGCTGAACATCTTTTCATGTGCCTGTTGGCCATCCGGATGTCTTCTTTAGAGAAGTGTCTATTCATGTTTTCTGCCCATTTCTTCACTGGGTTATTTGCTTTTCGGGTGTGGAGTTTGGTGAGCTCTTTATAGATTTTGGATACTAGCCCTTTGTCTGATATGTCATTTGCAAATATCTTTTCCCATTCCGTTGGTTGCCTTTTAGTTTTGTTGGTTGTTTCCTTTGCTGTGCAGAAGCTTTTTATCTTCATAAGGTCCCAGGAATTCACTTTTGCTTTTAATTCCCTTGCCTTTGGGGATGTGTCGAGTAAGAGATTGCTACGGCTGAGGTCAGAGAGGTCTTTTCCTGCTTTCTCCTCTAAGGTTTTGATGGTTTCCTGTCTCACATTCAGGTCCTTTATCCATTTTGAGTTTATTTTTGTGAATGGTGTGAGAAAGTGGTCTAGTTTCAACCTTCTGCATGTTGCTGTCCAGTTCTCCCAGCACCATTTGTTAAAGAGACTGTCTTTTTTCCATTGGATGTTCTTTCCTGCTTTGTCAAAGATGAGTTGGCCGTACGTTTGTGGGTCTAGTTCTGGGGTTTCTATTCTATTCCATTGGTCTATGTGTCTGTTTTGGTGCCATTGGTGGTATTTTCATATCTGTAATTTTTTTTTACAGCTCTTTATTTCCCATCGAGTTGATAGTACCACCATCTATGTAATCAATTTTCTCTTGATGAGTGTTTCCAGTCTTTGCTAAAATGAATACTTTGTACACACATTATTTTACACTTCCAACATGTTATATCAATGGAATCGTGCAGCGTGTATGCTTTTGATAAAGTTCGGCATTTTACACATAACATAATAGCCTTGAGATTCAACTGAGTTGTTACATGTATCAATAGGTCCTTCCTTTTTGTGACTGAGTAGTATCCATGGTATAGACGAACTGTAATGTGTTCATCCAGTCATTCACTGAAGGTTATTTCTAGTTTGGGCTGTTATAGACAAAACTGCTATGAACATTCATGTGCAGGTTTTTGTGTGGATATACATTTTCATATTTCCAAGAGTATAAGTGTATGTTTAAGTTTTATAAGAAACTATCTGTGTTCTAATATATAGAAATATTTATATATTTATAAGAAGCTATATAAAAACTGTATACATTTTATCTATCATCTATCAATCATCTATTATCTATCTATCTATCTATCTATCTACCTATTATCTATCATCTATCATCTATCTACCTATCTATCATCTATTATCTATGTATCTATCATCTATCTATCATCTATCTATCTATCTATCTATCATCTATCTATGTATTATTTATCATCTTTCTATTATCTATCTATCTAACATCTATCATCTAACATCTATCTATTATCTATCTATGTATTATCTATCATCTATCTATCATCTATGTATCTATCATCTATCTATCGACTTATCTATCTATAATCTATCTATCATCTATCTATCTATCATCATCTATCATCTATCTATCTATCTATCTATCTATCTATCTATCATCTATCTATTATCTATCTATCTATCATCTATCTATGTATTATCTATCATCTATCTATCTCTATCTATCTATCTATAATCTATCTATCTATCTATCTATCTATCATCTATCTAGCACCCCAAAGCCCCTTCATGACTGCTCCACATTCTCACTCATCTCTTCTCCCCAGAGATAACCACTTTTCTGATTTCTTTTTAAAATTAAAAAAAAATCTTTATTTATTTTTGAGAGAGAGAGAGAGAGAGAGAGAGAGAGAGAGAGACCGTATGTGAGCAAGGGAGGAGCAGAGAGACACACACACACAGAATCTGAAGCAGGCTCCGGGCTCTGAGCTGTCAGTCAGCACAGAGCCCAACGCGGGGCTCGAACTCACAAACCATGAGAGCATGACCTGAGCCAAAGTGGGACGCTCAATCGACTGAGCCCCCCAGGTGCCCCCCACTTTTCTGATTTCTAACACCTTAGATTAGTGTGCCTTGGCTTGAACATTATTTAATCACAGTCATACATACTTTTTCTCCCATGTGGTCTCTTACTTAACATAGTACTTGTGAGAGTCATTCCAGTTTTTGTGCATAACAAGAGTTCACTGCTTTTCACTGCTCTGCAGTATGACTTGGTTATACTGGTTATTTTGAACTGGGTTTCTCTTTCTTGGAAAGGATCCTTAAACTTGATATCCAGTATTTGAGTGAGCATCATTAACAAAATACTCCAAAGGCCTGGGAATGTACGTCACAGGTGCTCAGTAAACAACCTCTGTGAGAAGTTGGCTCAGTCACTGAGCTGGAAGATGATAGAGTCTGAACTTGAGCTCAGTCTGTTGGGTATCTTTACTTGCTGCTAGACACCCTCTCCTGTTTATGCCTGCTGATCTCTGGGAGTGTTGGGGGGGGGCAGAAGAGTGTAGTGGCTAAACTCAGGCAAGTCTTAGCTCTCTGCCTCTTGGCAGGTGTGAGATCCTTGGGAAGTAATTAAGTACAACCGAGCCTTCGTTTCCTCACCTGAGATAGGAAGATGGGACTATTATTACCTCGCAGGCAGGCTGTGAGGTTTATAAGGCCCAATGTACATAAAGGGCATAGGGCAGCTATTGCATACACTTGGCACTCAATAAAAGCGCCGATGGTCATTTCACTGTAGCTCCTTGATGGCTTCTAGAGCTCAGCAGGCTTGTGTGTGTTTCCAGCACCTGACCATTCCCCCAGAGCTCAGGTGACAGTGTTATAGTCTCAGAGTCATAGCCCTTAGTGAGATCTAGCCAAGAAGGAGTAAAGTCTAGCTGGGGGAAAGGGGAAGAGAAAGGCTATTCTGACCAGTCTGCCTGATTATGGCTTAATTATCGAGTCAATGAGGAATTGATTCACTGGAGACAGAGTAGAAAGTTTCAGACTGTGCCACTCCTTAGCTTTGGTTGTTGCTGTTGGTCACCAGGATGCCTGTAGGTAGAAGTCATGGCTGTAAAAAGGAGCATTAAGCAAGTCTGTCCCCTGCCTCTCCTGCAGGTGGCAAGCACACCTCACTGTGCAAAGATGGCCAATAACCATGTATGTGCCTCTGACTTTGTACCTTTGTACCTCTGGGCTTCTAGAGGCTGGTGCCCTTAGTGGGGTGTGTGTGTGGGCGTTGGGCCATTTCAGCATCATGGATACAAACCTTTAAAGATTTGTTTCTGTAACCAGGCATCCCTAAGGTTTTCCACTGATGGCAGTGAGCTGAACAGGGAGAGCTCTGTCTTTGCAAGCAGACCACAGTTAGAATGTCACCCCTATTCCTTACTTGTTGCAAAAATGTAAACAAGTGATGTCACGTTTTGAGTCTCAAGTTTCTTTATCTGTGAAAAGATGTTCATAATGATTTCTGTCCATCTCTCAGGACTGTTTCTATGCACCCTCCTACCTCCCAAGTCTTGATCCTTTGTCCTGAATGGGTATTCAGTGCACTCTCAGTGCATCCCACCCAGCACTGCATGCTCTTTCCAGAATTTTGCATCTTTCTTGGTCAGTGCACCAACCTCTCCTTGATTCTTTCTTTCTTTCTTTCGAGAGCAAGCAGAGGAGGGGCAGAGGGAGAGGGAGAGAGGATCTCAAGCAGGCTCCATGCTCAGCACAGAGCCTGATGTGGGGCTCAATCCCGTGACCCTGGGATCATGACCTGAGCTGAAATCAACTGACCGAGTCACCCAGGGGCCCTCTGCTTGGTCATTTATAATGATGGCCTCTTTGGACAGTTTGCTCTACTGTTCCCTATGTCAGCCAAAGTCACATTAGCAAAGATGGACTACATGTCTCCAGTTTGCTACCCACCACTGCCGTCTCCCAATAGAAACAAGCATCAGAGATCTTGTCTTCATGTCTGCTTTTGGGAGAATCCAAGTTAACAAACCAAGGAATCTAGATCTCCACCATCCTAAGTATACGTACACAAACGCATAAGTGCATATTCATATGCACACATAAACATGCCCCCCCCCCCACACATACATGTAAGTACACATTCACATACACATTTATTTTGGCAAATGTATCCATCCATCTATTGATGAGGTCAACAGAAATCCATCAAGTCCCCTACTCTTATGATACAGATATCATTTGGCAGATATTTCATGAACTCATGGCCTGAAGAAGAAGACAGGCTTATAAACAAAGAGCTTTAATACAATGAGGTAAGCATTATAATTGAGTGTGAGTGCAGGGAGAAGAGATTGGGTCTGGTTACTGCTGTATTCTCGGCTCCTTGAGGAATGTCAGGGCTCACCTGATATTTGTGGGATGAAAGAAGGAATGAACAGAGTTCTCTAAAGTGTTAGGGAATGGAGGAAGGAACAACTCATACTATCTGAAAGGGCCAGGGAATGCTTCACAAAGGTGGTGATGTGAGTTCAGGTCTTGAAGGAAAGGGAGTGTTTGTGTGTGGTATTGTGTGGACACACACGTACATGCATATATGATCACACACATGCATGCGAATGTGCATATATGTGTATTGTGTAGGCACATGTGTATGGACATATATGAACACATCCTGTGTAGGCACATGTGTATGTGTGTGCGTTAGCTTCCCGGAGCTGCCATAACACAGTACCGCGGACCAGATGGCTTACACAGCACATTTATTTTCTCACAGTTCTGGAGACTAGAAGTGTGAGGTCACGGTGTCAGCAGGGCTGGTTTCTCCTGAGGCCTGTCGCCTGCACTTGTAGCTGGCCATCTTCTCCCTGTGTCTTCACTTGATTCTCCCTCTGTAACTGTCCTAATCTCTTCTTATTATAAGGACACTTGTCTTATTGGATGACGGCCCATCCATATGACTTCAGTGAACCTTAATTTACCTCTTTGAAAACTTTGTCTCCAAATACGGTAACATTCTGAGGTCCTGGGGGTTAGGAATTTAACATATGAATTTGGGGAGGGCACAATTTAGCTCATAATACTATGCACATAAATGTATAAAGGTGTATGTGAATGTGTACTTATATGTGTTTGTATATGTGTGTATGTGCATTGACTGGGCATGTCTACGTGTGCATATGAATGTATGCTTATGTGTTTGGGTATGCGTGCTTAAGTATGTATATCCTTATGTATGTATGTGTACTCAGGTGCATACGTGTGTGTGTGTGTGTGTTTGTGTATTGTGTGGGCATATGTGTATATATGAGTCTATACGTGTGTATATCAATGTGCGCATCTGTGTGTGTCTCTGTGTGTGAGAGAACATTTCAGGCGGAAGAAATAGCACATGTAAAAAATCATGCTGTATTTGGAGAATTTTGCATAGTTTGGTTTCCTTCTACTTTTGGCCCATATACGTATTTTTTTGAGCTTAGTTGGAACTGCATGGAACGTATCATTTTCCTCTGAGCTAATTCCTACCTAACATTCTGTGCTCACTCTCCTCTCTACTGTCACATAATTACCACTTCAATGGCTGCTTAATATTCCATGGAGTGCATAAGTAATGATTTACTCAACCTTTTTGTTGCTTTTTAAAATTGTAGATAAGGCTGAAATAACCACTTAAACTTTTCTTCTTTTATTTTGAATTATTTCTTTGTTTTATTTTTTATTAATTTTTAAAAAAATTCTGTATTTTTGACAGAGAGAGAGAGAGGGAGAGCAAGCGGGGGAGGAAGAGGAAGAGAGAGACACAGAATCCGAAGCAGGCTCTAGGCTCTGAGCGGTCAGTACAGAGTCCGACGCGGGGCTGGAACCCATGAACCGCGAGTTCATCACCTGAGATGAAGTCAGCCGCTTAAACTGACTGAGCCACCCAGGGTCCCCTTGGATTATTTCTTTCTGATAACTTTCCCAAAGTGGAATTACTGGATGAAAAGTAGAGAACATTTTTATAGCTTTTGACAAAGCTAATGCTTTCTCAAGATTGTAAAAATTTATTCAGCCATTCCGCCACCAGGAGTTTTACTATTAGTTCATAAAACTTTGTGCTAATTTGTTAGAGTTTTAACAGGTCCCTGCGGGGCTGGTGGAGTTTGCATTGCTTTGACCACTGTAATTTATATGGCCTCTTTTGTGGATTGTTGTGGGTGAGCTCTGCTTAAATAGCTTCCAAGGAAGTGAGGAGGGAGACCTTGGAATTCAGAGCTGGATGGTTTCAGTGGGGGTAATTTGTAGTGCTGTAAGATTCTTCCCGAGGTTAAGTTAAAATCTCCTTCCTCAACATTTTTGCCTGTGGGTCCTTGCTTTTCCTCCCAAACCTCAGAGTGGCCTCCCCTTTAAAAGCATAATGTTCTCAAGGTTCTTTATTCTTTTTTAAGTTGCCAAATAATATTCCATCGTATGGGTCACAGTTTGCTTTTAAGTAATGAAAGCAAAGAATCACGTTAAAGAAAATTACGAATTTATAGTACAGAGGTGTTTTTGGCATTTGGTAGGGGCGTGATAAATTATTTTAATGCAATGAATGGGTAAACATATGGAAGATAAAAATGCTCATACCTTTGACTTAACAATGCTGCTCCTAGAGAAATGTTTGTACCTGTGCACAAAGTGGCAAATTTATCATACGTGTGTATTTTTTCACTGAGATGTAATTGACCTATAACATTTTGTAAGTTTACGATATACAATGTGTTGATTTGATGCACTTAGGTATTGCAATACGATTACCACCATAGTATTAGTTAACGCCTTTACCACATCATATAATTATAATTTCTTTTTTTTGTTTTGTCCTGAGAACATTTAAGATCTAGCCCCTTAGCAACTTCCAAGTGTATGATATAGTATTGTTGACAACAATCACCATGTTGTGCATTAAGTCTCCAGAAGTTATTTATCTCCTGGTTGCAGGTTTGTGCCCTTTGAAACATCTCCCCAGTTCCGCACGCCCAGCCCCTGGGAATCCCCCCCCACTCTACTCTGTTTCTATGAGTTCAGCTTTTGAAGATTCTTTATATAAGTGATATCATATACTATTTGTCTTTCTCCATCTGGCTTATCTCACTTAGCCAAATGCCCTCAATGTCCATCTAGGGTGTCACAAATGGCAGGATTTCCTTTCTCATGCCTGAATGATATTTTATTGCTTATCTTCTATTTATGGTGAGTGATACTGACTTTCTACTTACCATAATAAGTAACTGTTTCCTAAATAACAACTTTACTGGTACATAATTCATGCACCATAAACTCGCCCTTTGAAAGTATAGGATTCAGTGGTCTTTGATACATTCAGATTGTGTCGCCTTTCAATTCCAGAACTCGTTCATCATCCCAAAATGAAACTGCATATCCATCAAGCACTAACTCCCTATCCCCCTCCCCAGAACCTGGGAATCTGCTTTCTCTCTCAGTAGGATTTGCCCATTCTGGACATTTTGTGTAAGTGGAATCATGCAATAAGTGGCTTTTCCCACTTAGCATAACACTTTCAACGTTCATTCATGCTTTTGCCTGTATCAATCCTTTGTTCCTTTTTAATGACAAATGGTATTGTATTGTGTGGAAAACTTTTGCCTTTTAAATAAAAAAAGTAGAATTGCTTTAAAAAATGAAGGGAATAATAGATGCAGGCATCTGTACATATAGGATGAAGGTAGCATTCCAAAGGCCAGCATTTGGGCAACTGGAACATAGGAACCCCATTTGAGCTATGCATAGTTGATGTAAATCACATAGGTGTATCTTCTGGGTGTGCAAACATTCTCTAATCCTGTGGTTTGGAGGGGAGGATCATTCATTCATTCAGTCTTCCCACCAACTCTGGCTTCACCCTATTCTCTAGAACAATTAGTGGGAAAATGTTGGGTGCGGTCAGGAAATGCTCAGTATCTGATCCTTAGTTTCTCCCCTCACAGAAAATCTGTCAAAAGAAATAGATGTGTTGCCTTTATTAAAGAGTCATACCCACCCAGGACATGCAGTTGAATGATAATTTATCTTTTTTTTTTCAATATATGAAATTTATTGTCAAATTGGTTTCCATACAACACCCAGTGCTCATCCCAAAAGGTGCCCTCCTCAATACCCATCACCCACCCTCCCCACCCTCCCACCCCCCATCAACCCTCAGTTTGTTCTCAGTTTTTAACAGTCTCTTATGCTTTGGCTCTCTCCCACTCTAACCTCTTTTTTTCTTTTCCTTCCCCTCCCCCATGGGTCTCTGTTAAGTTTCTCAGGATCCACATAGGAATGAAACCATATGGTATCTGTCTTTCTCTGTATGGTTTATTTCACTTAGCATCACACTCTCCAGTTTCATCCACGTTGCTACAAAAGGCCAGATTTCATTCTTTCTCATTGCCATGTAGTACTCCATTGTGTATATAAACCACAATTTCTTTATCCATTCATCAGTTGATGGACATTTAGGCTCTTTCCACAATTTGGCTATTGTTGAGAGTGCTGCTATAAACATTGGGGTACAAGTGCCCCTATGCATCAGTACTCCTGTATCCCTTGGGTAAATTCCTAGCAGCGCTATTGCTGGGTCATAGGGTAGGTCTATTTTTAATTTTCTGAGGAACCTCCACACTGCTTGAATGATAATTTATCTTGACACAATAGTGTTCTAATCCCAAGCACCAGGAGCAAAAAGTTAAATTCTTCTCAAGTTAGGCATAATGTCAAAATTCAACATGATCTTACTTTTAATTTTTAAAATTTATTTTAATTTATTATTTATTATTTTATTAATCTTTATTATCTTATATTTATTTATTTATTTGTATCATGCCTTTGAAATTACACTGTATTCTAATAGCAGTGGATTAAAACTGATGAACTCATTTACATAGATTAGAAATTGTTGGTCTACTTCCCCTACTTTATAATCAATGATGATTATGTTCTTTAGCAATCAGGTTTAAGTCAGGGAAACAATGACTCCAGTTATAATTTTTCTTTGTTTTCAGTAAATTTTTGGCTTTGGAATGCTTCTAGATTTATCAAAAAGTTAGGAAAATAACACAGGGAATTTATGTTCTATCCCTTTAATGTTAATATCTTACATAACCAGGGTGCATTTGTTAAAACTAACATTGATACACTACTACTGACTTTATTCAGAATTCACCAGTTTACCCACACATGTCTTTTTTCTATTCCAGGACCCAATGTAGGATACCACATTGCAGTTAGTGAACTTCTGTGCTTAGTCTTCTCTGATCTATGACAATCCCTCTGTCTTGTCCTTCAAGAACTTGACGGTTTTAAAGAGCATTATTGGTCAGGTATTTTGTAAGATGTCACTTAACTTAGGTTTGTTTGATGTTTTCTCATTGCTAGCATGGGATTATAGTCTGGGGATGAAAACACCCCATTTAAAAAAGGGGCACCCTTTTGCACTGCTGGTGGGACTGCAAACTGGTGCAGCCACTCTGGAAAACAGTATGGAGGTTCCTCAAAAACATTAAAAATAGAACTACCCTGCGACCCAGCAGTTGCACTACTAGGTATTTATCCAAGAGATTAAAAAAATGCTGATTCGAAGGGGCACATGCACCTCACTGTTTATAGGGGCGCTGTGGACAATAGCCAAAGTATGGAAAGAACCCAAATGTCCATTGACTGATGAACGGATAAAGAAGATGTGGTATATACACACAATGGAATAGTACTCAGCGGTCAAAAAGAATGAAATCTTGCCATTTGCAACAATGTGGATGGAACTAGAGTGTATTATGCTGGGCGAAATGAGTCAGTCAGAGAAAGATAAATATCATACGATTTCACCCATATGTGGAATTTAAGAAACACAACAGATGAACGCAAGGGAAGGGAAGCAAAAACGAAATAAAAACAGAGAGGGAGACAAACCATAAGAGACTCTTAAATGCAGAGAACAAACTGAGGGTTGCTGGAGGGGAGGTGGATAGAGGGATGGGCTAAAGGGGTGATGGGCATTGAGGACACTTGGTGGGATGAGAATTGGGTGTTATATGGAAATGATGAATCACTAAATTCCAGTCCTGAAACCAGTACTATACTACGTGTTAACTAACTTGGATTTAAATGAAAAAATAATAAATTAAAAATAAGTGCAAAAAAATCCACCCCATTTATTTTTCAAAAACAAGACTTAAGATTATTTAGATTTGATCAGTTTTTCCAATATTGCCCTCTTTCTGTTCCAAGCTCTGATCCAGGTTACCACGTTGTATTTAATTGTCGTGTCTCTCCACTTTCCTTTAGTTTCTGATAGTTTCTCAGTCTTTCCTTGTTTTTCAAGATATTGACTGTCTTGAGGAGACTCGTCAGGCAGCCTAGAAGATGTCAACCAATCTGGGCTTGTCTGATATTTTACCCATAATCAGATTGGAGTTATGGATTTTTGGAAAGAATACCCCAGAGGTGAAGCACCTCTTTCATTGTATCACTTCAGAGGGTACATGAAATCCACATGAACACCTCCTTCACTTGGTTAAGGTAGTTTTCTTCACTGCAAAGACCTCGAGTTTTTTTTTTTTTAACAGTTTTATTGAGATATAATTCGCATACCATACAATTTACCATTTATTTATTATTTTAATTAAAACATTTTTAAAAATGTTTATTTATTTTTGAGAGAGAGATAGAGCGTGAGGGGGGAGGGGCAGAGAGAGAGAAAGAGACACAGAATCTGAAGCAAGCTCCAGGCTCTGAGCTGTCAGCATACAGCCTGACGTGGGGCTCAAACCCACAAACTGTGAGATCATGACCTGAGCCAAAGTTGAACGGTCAACCGAGTGAGCCTCCTAGGAGCCCCCTTTTTTTATTAAAAATTTTTAAAATATTTATTCATTTTTTGAGAGAGAGACAGAGCCATGAGCTGGGGAGAAGCAGAGTGAGGGAGACACAGAATCTGAAGCAGGCTTCAGGCTCTGAGCTGTCAGCACAGAGCCTGATGCAGGGCTCGAACTCATGAACCATGGGATCATGACCTGAGCCAAAGTTGGACATTTAACCAATTTGTTGTTTTTAGGTATGTTACTTTATTAACTTTTAAAAATTGTTGTAAAATATATATAACATAAAATTTGCCATTGCAACCATTTTTCAGTGTACAATTCAGTGGGATGAATTACACTCATGAAGTACAACCAACACCACCATTTTCAAAACTTTTGCTTCACCCCAGACAGAAACTCTGTAATTATCAACCAAGAGATCCTCTTTCCTCCTTGCCTCCAGCCCCTGATAACCTCTAATACACTTTCCATCCCTATGAATTTGCCTATTTTGGGAACCATATATAAGTGGAATCATATAACATTAGTTCTTTTGTGTCTGGCTTATTCCACTCAGCATAATGTTTTCAAGGTTCATCCATGTGTGGAAACACTCAGGGTATTTTAATAGAGAAAACTGAACATAGGAATTGATTATACAGGTAGCAGAGGACAGAAAAGGCAATGCAATACTAAAGTTAAAACAGAGAGAGATCCTGTGGGAATCAGTTGATCAGCCTATCCTGGGAAGCAAAAGGGAGAACTAATGTTACCAGATCCTAGAAGCTTAGAGAAGGGAGAGGAGGCTACCATGTGTGATCTGGTACCCATAGCCCTGAGGAGGGGTTGCTAATCAGCTGGTGCTGGTATACCTGAGTGGGCACGATGATGTTGGTTCTGGTTGTGGGGCAAAAAAGTTGGAAACTGGAGTGGTTGGTCTGCCGTTGCCGGCCACTAAAACCAGAAGATTCAAGTCATGTATTTCTCCAATGTACCCTTGTATCCCATATGTCAGAACGTAACAGGAAACCAGATGGGCGTAAGGAGCTTGCCTTGAGGCCGTGGGTGTAACTGTGTGCAAGGAGGTACAGCAGCAGGGTGATTGGCTTAATTAATTGACCAAAATGAGGGTGACCTCATTTCCTATAATTGATCTCTGTAAGAACAACTTCATAAACAGCTGACATGTTTTATCCCCCAAATAATCTAGTCAATCAGAATGAAGACAGATCAGTTTACATTCCAAGTTCCAAAAGCCAGACATCCCATCACTTTTCTTGTGTCTTTTGCTGAACTGGGGGCCTTTGAAATGGTTTAGGTCATTGGTTCCTTGGGCTTCCCTTGTTAGTGGATATGCTTTCTAAAAAGTATTAAAAGTTCTTCCAGCTTTAGTGAGATATGATTGACATATAACACTGTGTGTGTTTAAGGTATACAACATGATGATTTGATATATGTACGTATTGTGAGATGATTAAGAGAATAAACTTTTAATATAGTTCAATGTATTCAGAGATATAGGAAGTGGATTTGTTTTTACCTCATGGATTCTGTGAGTTTCCTCTTTGGCTGCTGGGAACCTCAGAGCGTCTTTCATTATAATGTGCACTTTTAACCTGGATCCTCCACTTTAGGCCTTCAATCTTGTCTGGTGTATCAGTCAGCATAAATTTTAGGTACGCTGCAGTAACAAATGACCCCTGAAATTCATTGACTTATGACGACAGAAGTCTAGTCTTGGTGCCATTAAGTAGCAATTTTGCTGTGACTTGTGGATTGAAGGAAAAGTCCACGAAGAACTGTAAACATTGATCTTGTCTGGGGTAATGGACAAGACTTCTCTTAAGAAATGATACTTGAGCTGTGATATGAAGGATAAAGTATTTGGGAAGAAGGATCTAGGCAGAGAGACCTGAGGTGAGAGACAGCCTATTCTGGGAAAAATAGAAGGTCAAGTTTACTGGGGTGGAGATGAGAACATGGGAGCACACATTGGGAAACTGCTGAAAGCTGGATGGCAAGATTTCATTCTTTCTCATCACTGAGTAGTAGTCCATTGTATATATATACCACATGAAAAGATGCTCAAAATCACTCCTCATCAGGGAAATGCAGATCAAAACCACAATGAGGTACCACCTCACACCTGTCAGATGGCTAAAATTAACAACTCAGGAAACAACAGATGTTGGCAACGATGCAGAGAAAGGGGAACCCTTTTGCAATGTTGGTGGGAATGCAAACTGGTGCAACCACTCTGGAAAACACTATGGAGGTTCCTCAAAGGATTAAAAATAGAATTACCCTATGACCCAGCAATTGCACTACTAGGTATTTATCCAAAGGATAAAAAATGCTGATTTGAAGGGGCACATGCACCTCAATGTTTATAACAGCAATGAAAAATAGCCAAATTATGGAAAGAGCCCAAATGTTTATCGAATGATGAATGGATAAAGAAGATATGGTGTGTATATGTTTATATACATATACATAAAATGGAATACTACTTGGTGATTAAAAAGAACGAGATCTTGCCATTTGCAACAACACGGATGGAACTAGAGTGTATTATGCTAAGCAAAATAAGTCAGTCAGAGAAAGACAAGTACCATATGATTTCACTCCTATGTGGAATTTGAGAAACACAATGGATGGACATAGGGGAAAGGAAGGGAAAATAAGAGAAAAACAGAGAGGGAGGCAAACTACAAGAGACTCTTAAATACAGAGAATAAACAGGGTTGCTGGAGGAGAGGTGGGTGGGGGTAAAGGGTTAAATGGGTGCATTAAGGAGAGCACTTTTTTTGGGATGAGCACTGGGTGTTACATGCAAGTGATGAATCACTAAGTTCTATTTCTGAAGCCAAGACATCATTGTGTTAACTAACTTGAATTTAAATAAAAAATAAAACAAGTTTCATGGCAGGTCCGATTTTCATTTAATTTTATTTTTTTAATTTTTTAAAATGTTTTTATTTATTTTTGAAAGAGAGAGAGAGACACGGAGCATGAGCGGGGGAGGAGCCGAGAGAGAGGGAGACACAGAATCCGAAGCAGGCTCCAGGCTCTGAGTTGTCAGCACAGAGCCCGATGCGGGGCTTGAACTCACGAACCGTGAGATCATGACCTGAGCTGAAGTCGGACGCTTAACCAACTGAGCCACCTAGATGTCCCCGATTTTCATTTTAAAATGACCATCCCTGCTGCTGTTGGGAGAATGGCTTAGAGAACAGATGGTGGACAGAGGTGGGTTTTTATGTGAAGCTAACACAGCATAAGCCACAGGTACCTCACTTTCATGGGCCCCCTGCAGGGCCTTGGGGAGACCTGATAACTCACATGGCTGTACTAATTCTGTGTTGGTATTTTTGTAGTTTTCTTAGGGAGAAACTCCTCCTGGACCAATTGTACAGGTCCTGCAAAACTTGGATCTGCCCTTGATACTCAGCGATAAACTTCCAGGATACACTTTCAAATCCTTACTAAGTACTTGGGGGAGATCTTTAATCAGGGGTCTTGAAGAATTAAGCCATTGATTTCAGTGCTGTCGCCTATTGTATCAGGTATGGTTCTTGGTGATGAGTAACTCTGGCTGACTTCAGCAAAATGGGAATTTTTGGAAAGACATTAGGATGGGGGTTGGCACACTTCTGAAAAGGGCTAGGGAGTCGATATTTTCAGCTTATCAGGCCATATGTTATGTGTTATAATTACCGAAGCCCGCCATTGCAGGGTAAAAGAAACCATTGACAATGTGTAAATGAACGAGCATCACTGTGTGTCGATAAAACTTTATTCATAAAAACTGGGTGGCTCGTTGGTTGAGTGTCTGCCTTCAGCTCAGGTCATACTCTCACGGTGTGTGAGTTCAAGGCATGCATGGGGCTCGCTGCTGTTGGCACAGAGCCCACTTTGGATTCTCTGTCCCCGTCTCTCTCTGCCCCTCCCTGGCTCACACTCTCTCTCTCCCAAAATTAAATCAACCTGTAAAAAAATTTGGATTTGCCAAGTGGGGGACAGTTGGTCGATCCTTGTATTTATTTGGAGACTCTGGAATCATTGGGTGTTTGGACCACATGGGTGGGTGAACAGGACTCAGTAAATGCATTATCCCAGATCTCCTTGGCTCTGTGTATACTCAATCCTGCCTTAGCCACTTGCTCTGCCATTCCCATGGACAAAGCCCTCACAGCTGCCATGACTATTACTGCACTATTATAGAATGAGGGGCCCTGGGTTTCCGATTAAGAACTTGGTGACTCTACCTTTTGGGATGAGCACTGGGTGTTGTATGGAAACCAAGTTAACAATAGATTTCATATATTAAAAAAAAAAAGAACTTGGTGACTCTAAGGGTGCCTGAGTGGCTGAGTCAGTTAAGTGTCAGACTCTTGATCTCAGCTTAGGTCTTGAGCTCAGGGTTATGAGTTTAAGCCCCATGTTGGGCTCCATGATGGATGTGGAGCTTACTTAAAAAAAAAAGAAAGAAAGAACTTGGTGACTCTAGTTAAGTCCCTCACTAATGAATTGCTTATGTTTCCTGGAATTCTAAGAGGAGGAATACTTTGAAGCTACACTTGACTTCAGTAGGAAAGGTGTGTTTGATTAGCCATGCCTGCCATGGGCTCCTGGATAAGAGACAGGTAGTACACTTACTAAATATCTGTGATCCTGTAATTAGCTGATCTCCAGGGTCCCTTATGGTTCTGAAAAGCTACAGTCCTGTGTCTGGATACTTCCTTGGGAACATTCTGGAGATGACATCGTGGTGACAGTCATGTAAAATATATCCACTTGGAATGGAAATATGGCTGCTGACTTCACAAATTCCCAACGTGTCTACTTTTATGAAAGAGATAGATGAAACTCCTGATTCTCTGTTCATGATGGACATGCCTGGGAGGCACTGGGCTGTTGGGAAAAAGAAACCAAATCCATAATGCCCTTCACATCGGCCTCACATTTCAAGTACAGAGCAGATTCCAGACATACTTTTATAGTTTGACATCTGTTTATTGAACTTCCATTATGTTGATCTAAGACTTCTTCCCGCCCTCAGTCTTGTAATCATCAGTGTCTCATCCTGGGTGAGAGTGGAGAATAAACTAGAAAGAATGTTGGGAATGGTTCTTTGGAATATGTATGGGTGGGAGGTAGTGGAAAGGGAGTGAGGGGAGAGAAAGGGCACCCGGTTAGTGAAATGGTGATAGCAAAGCCTCAGAAGCAGGAATGAGTAAAGGGACATTTGTGTTGGAGGAGTGAATTCACACTGGGGGAGGTGAGAGAGGAGTTTAGCTGATTGCGGGTACAAAGGGGAATTGTAAGCGTGTGAGAAATCAGGATGTGGGGTTTGGCCTTGTTATCTAAATGATGGGGCACCATTGTGTGTTCTTGAGCATTCCAGGCAGGTGAATTGTAGATGGAGGGCAGAGATAGGGTGAGATGGGCAGGCAGAGAGGCAAAGAAGGAATCTGGTAAAAAGATGCAGACACAGAGGATGGACTTGAGCCTCAAGAGTGACTTGTAAGGGAAGAGAAGACAGATGTGAGAACGGTTTCAAAGTCAGGCTGTGCTGGACACAGTGCCTGGTGGCATATGAAGGGTGCAAGAAGAGAGGAGTGTGAGTTAACTGCAGAATTCTGAACCTGGGGTCTGGGGTGAGGGTTCCAGGGAACACTTGGAGGAGGAACTAGAAGAAAAGACTCATCTCTAACCATGAATTTCCAATAATGGCAGATGTGCCCACAGGTTATTTCAGTAGGGAAGGTCAAGGCTGGAGATGGGGAGACATGAATCATACACTTGGCAGGCAGAGATCTGGTTCAAATTCCAGCCCAGTGCTGGAATCCCATGCAGGTAGCCTTGACCGTTGGGTATTGAGGGCTTGTAGGTCTTCCAAGGAGCTCCTATCTCCAAGTAGAGAAAACTTTTCTTAGAAAGTTCCTCTAATTAGAAAATGTTTTGGGGCACCTGGGTGGCTCAGTCGGTTGAACATCTGACTTTGGCTCAGGTCATGATCTCATGGTTTGTGAGTTTGAGCCCTGCATCAGGCTCTGTGCTGCAGGTCAGAGCCTGGAGCCTGCTTCAAATTCTGTGTCTTCCTCTCTCTCTGCCCCTCCCCTGTCCCCCCCTCTCAAAATTAAATAAACATTAAAAAAATTAAGAAAAGTGTTTTGATGATTCAAGACTTAGCAGGCAGTGGCAAGGGCGCTGGGCTGGAAGCCAGACCTTGACCCTCCTACTGACTACCTGTGTGGCATTTGACAAGCCTTTTAACCTCTCTGGGTCTCTATCTTACTGTCTGAAAAGTAAGAGGGTGACTTTAGAGGATTTGACATAGCTCCAACATTCTCTGATTCAGACTGGTTAAAAGTGAAGCCTTGAGAATGAATACATGGATGGATTTTCTTGGAAAGAAGGCTGAGTCCAGGGCCTTTGGAGGCATTAGTTAGTAGGGAGAGACTCAGAAAAAGATGAAACTGTTTCCATTAGCCAAAGAGAGCCCATAAGCTAAAAGGAGAATCATGTCAAGGCACCATTTTGCTAAGGAAGAGGAGTCTTGGAAAGAGAATGATTCTTGCCTTACTGAATTTCCAGGGGTAGGGAGGGAATCTCTGGGAGATGGAAATGGATATAGTTCTTAAGAGGAGGTTATCATTCCAAATGAGATTCAGGAGCCAGTGGAAGTTTGATTGGGATGGGAGGGGGCGAGTGGACATTGGTTTATCAGTAGAGTATCTTGAGCTTTATCTGGTAACATTTGTCTAGGTGTAATCAATAGGAGAAAGAAAGGGTTTCAGTTGAATATAGGAGCAGAAACTAGGAGAAGTGAATGTACTCTTAGGTTGCATTAATAGAGATAGAGATTCCAGCCTGAAGAAGGTGATATTATTGCTGTGCCCTTGTACTATGTTTTAGCTGGCTTGCTTTAAGAAGGACAGGGACAGATGGAAGGAGGATCTGTTTGAGGGGTGTGATGAAAGAGGGGGCTGGGTGCCACTTGGCCTTGAGAAGAAAAGATTTTAGGGATGGGGTAAGAGCTGCCTCTAAATATCTGTGGGGCAGAGAGAGCCCTTGAAAGACAGCCCCTCCTTGCCCCTTGTATTTCTATTGCAGATAGAGCCGTTTCCGAAGGGTGCTTTGGATCTCGGGATTCACTTTCCTTGCTTTTCCTTCCTGAATCAGCTCTGCTTCTGCCATCCGCCGGGTCACCTGAAGCAAGAGACGTGGTCAGCTTGGGGCTGGGTCCCTGGGGGAATTGATGTAGTGGGCTTATGAGGAGAAGGTTAGAGAACAAGGTAGGTGGGTTTCCACGTCCTAAAATGGGAGACCTTTATTGTCTCACCCTATACCATAATCTCTAGGGAATCATTGGTTGGACATTCTTGTTATGTTTTTTTTTTTTTTTTTTTTTTTTGCCTAATCCACCATGAAAACACATTAGAAGAAAAAAAAAGTTTTCTCAACCAACGGTTCAACTTACGGGTTTTATTTACAGAAATTTACCTGTATTTCATCTAAATTATCTCACATACCATGGGCTTTGGAATTTCCTGCATTAAGGAAACTTATTGCTAGGATATTGGTATCCTATTTTCTGTGTTGGGGCATAGGTTGGATTTGGGGCTAGGGGTAGGAGAGGGTGAAAGCACAGTAAGGTTTGGAAGAGGCTCAGCCTCCCTGCTCAGGCTGGGTGAGGGTTCCAGTTACCTTGTCCCAACTCACCTCTGTCAGAAGCTCCAGGATGGGTCCTTTCCTCTCTGTGAACACGTCAACCAGAGTCTGGATGAAGCAGGAGCCCTCTTTGTCATGTCTGTATGCGATGTACCCTAAGGATTCCAGAGAAGAGGGCTCAGAGAGGTCCGATGGGAGATGGAGTGTGCGCGCACGCGCGCGTGTGTGTGTGTGTGTGTGTGTGTGTGTGTGTGATGCAAGAGGCCCTGGGAAAGGGTGGGTCCTGGAGGAACATCTCAGGAGTGGTGGGTGAGGAATAGTGGGAGACCACCCTGTGCCCGCTGGGGACTCATACCCTCCACGGTGGAGTAGATGTGGAGGGTGTCCGTGTACGTTGGGATGGTTTGGGGACTGTCTTTGGCGATCATCACGATATCGTCTCCACTTACTGTTTCACCGGGGTCCCTGTGTTCTGAAATACCAAGAAGAGGAAGAGGCAAAGTCAGAGACAGAGGGGGAAAGGAGATCATAAGACGGACTGGCAACCCAAGGCTTAGCTGGGGCTGTGGATCTGGGGTTGTGCTAGATTCTGTGTTCTTGGCTTTGTCCCCACCTCCTCGACAGGCCTGCACGATGTACACCTTCGGCTTGGCTCTCAGGGCCCGGCAATTCTTGTTGTTCAGAACCTCAAAAAGGTTTTCCAGCTCAACCATCTTCTCATCCTCTCCTTTGAGGCGACCTTCCAGCCCATGTGCCATGAGCACCACAAACGCACAGCTGATGAAGTCATCCCGGGCGTCCATGGCCTGCTGAAAATTTTCCAGCTCTTCCTGGAATTGCTGGAACAAGAGGAATGGCCAGACTCAGGTGTGGCCCCAGAGCCCACCTTCTGGCCCAGCCCCCTCGCTCACTGGCCCGGGGCATAATACCTGGGCGGTGGGGTTTCTCTTCATGGTGCTCTCAAATCCCAGCTGCTGGAACATGCGTTCCAGTGCGTCCAGGTCTGCCTCCGAACCTTTCCGGGCTTTGGTGACGCACAGTGTCAGGGCTAAGCGGGCGCCTGACATGTCGTATACCTCCTGGGCCAAGAGTTGACAAAGATCATCAAAAGGGTAGGGAAGTCAACAAGAAGCAGAAGATGTGGTCCAAAGAGGCCTGGGGTTTGGGTTGCTGGGTAAAATACAGGATGCCCAGCAACACTCAAATTTCAGATAAAAAAATGTTTGTGGGGGCACCTGAGTGGCTCAGTTGTTTAGGAGGCCGACTTTGACTTGGGTCATGGTCTCATGGTTCATGAGTTCGGGCCTTGTGTTGAGCTCTGTGCTGACAGCTTGGAGTCTGGATGCTGCTTCAGATCCTCTCCCTCTCTCTGTCCCTCCCCCACTCTTGTTATGTCTCTGTCTCAAAAATAAATAAACATTAAAAAATCAAGTTTTTAAAAAAATATAAGTATGTCCCAAATAGTGCATAGGATATACTTACATAGTATAAGATTATTTGTTGTCAGAGTGAAGTTCAAATTTGAGTGGGTATCCTTTATTTTTATTTGCCAAGTCTAGCACCTTAACCTGGGATCTGGTTCTGTTTTAACTCTCTGTGCACTTGGTCAAGTCATTGCTCCTATCTGAGCCTCAATTTCCAAACACAGACAATGAGTGTGTTCATAGGAGATTGTGAAGGTCCCTTCCAGCTGTCACATTGGTGGTTTCGTCTCTCTCTCCGTCCTTCCTAAGAGTGTTCTGAGCATCACTCTCTCATTTGAAGAGGTCTCAAAATTTCTGAAGGTAATACTGAGATCCTACCTTGTCCTGTCCGAAGAAGAAGGATATTGGGGTCAAAATTTCTTTTCTTATCTTCACTATCAACCATAGTGTTAAGAATCTGATGGCTGAGAGAGGTAAAGCAAGGTCCCTCCACCCCAAGTTGGTTTCCATCTCTGTGTTTTCCCCCCCTTCATCTGAATGATCACAAAGCATCTTCCAGCTCTGAATCCATATCATGATTTTTCACCCTCTCCAATATCTCTGAAGCATTAAGCTCCTTACCTTCCCTCTCTCCAGATGCTCCCACCCCTCTCCCCAAAGCTGCACCCCACCAACCTCCTCCAAAGGCTGAGGGTTGCTCATGTTTCCTCTGATCCTGAGTCCGGCTCTCTGCACTCTTGGCTGATCCTGGGGGATTAAGAGAAGATAGTGTGAAGGTCTCCAAGGGAAGCCAGAGGGGCTCAGGGAACAGACTAGTTTGTCTATCTGGATTTTTGTGACTGAATAGAAACCCGGTGCGGGGCGGGGGGGGGGGGGGGACTTGGTTCATGGCCAGAGCCGGGCAAGAGACGAGAGTAGTGAAGTGTGTCTTCTCTAGTGTGATGACACTCCAGCTAAGCCCACACTGAGATGCCATCCATCCCCCTGGAATTTTCCCTATCCCTCCCTCAAGACCCTCGCCAGCTTGGACTTCCCTCTGAAGGCCCTGGACTGATGAGGGGGAAAGTGGCCCCATGTACTCCCCTATGCTGCCCAGGAACTGATAGGCTGGGGATACATCAACAAGGAGACGCTTTGGGATTGGGTTTAAAATGACAATGTCATCAAAGTAGGGGAAGACTGCTTTAAAACTGTCCCAGTGTGTTTCTAATCCAAACAGATCAATCCACCTTCCTCCCTCTGCCTTGAGCCTGAACATCTGTCTGAGTTCTTTGTTCTCATGTCTGAGTTCTGTTTTACTTTCTGGCTGAAGAGAATCTGACTCTTACCATATTCTTGGTGTTTTCTCCCCTCCTTGCCTTTTCTTACACTTCCTCTTCAGCTTGGAATGTGTCTTTACTAGTCAAGACCCTTCTCTGCCAATTTGGATGAATCACATCTGCTATGACTTCCCCCCGCCATGCACTCATCCATCCATCCATCCATCCATCCACTAACCCACCCACATATGTATCTATCCAGTAAATTGTTTCTGGGTGCCTATTATATGCCAGTCACTGGGAATAAACTGTATAATATGGACACGCTCCCTACCCTCATGTAGCTCTAGTCTATGACAGAGATGAATATTAAACCCCTCTTGCTCTCAGGGCTCCTGGCTGGCTCAGTTGGTGGAGCATGCAACTCTTGATCTTGGAGTTGTGAGTTCGAGCTGCATGTTTGGTATGGAGATTACTCAAAATAAAATCTTAGAAAAAATCTCTCTTGTTCTCTCTTATTACACACACCTGCACACATATGCGCGTGAGTGCACACACACACACACACACACACACACACACACACACACACACTGGAGCCAGTGCTGTGAGGGAAGAGGAACCAAATACTGTGAGCGAAAAAGTGAAAAAAGCATGGACTCTGGAGCCAGATAAACCAGAATTAATCTTGCCCCTGTCCCTTTCCAGTTGTGTGACCCCGAGCATCTTATTCTCCTCTCTGAGACTTGGTTTTCCCATCTGAGAAGGACCTTGGAAAAGCACTAGATGCCTTACAGCAATGGCCCAACAAGGAAGGTTTTACCATCCCTGTTAACCCAGTGGAAGCTGCCTCTCCCTTCTCCAGACTCCTGTAGCACTGCATGTTTATACTTGTGTGACAGCAGTGCTTTTGATTCTTCTTCTGGTGGCTGAACACACAGCTCAGCTTGTAGCGTCGAAAACCGAATTTCCTTATCTCTGTCTCCATCAGGGCAGGCAGTGCGGGAATGGGCACAGAGGTGGTGCCCAAGGAAACTTGTTGAGTAAACAAATAATAAACAAACAAATAATGAAAGGATGATGGATGGATGGCTGGATGCAAGTTTCTTCAGTTCTGCCCAAACTGCCAGAGCATCCATTCATGCAGGAAGAGGGAGAGAATAAAAGAAAGAGAGAGAAGAGAGAAGAGGAGAGAAGAGGAGAAGAGAGGGTGGAGAGAACCAATATCTGCTAAATTACTTACTGACTCTAGAAATGGCTGCTCCTTAAAGCCGAGCCAACCAAGTCTTGGTGCTCTGCTAACTGCCAACAGGGCTAAGTACCGAGGAGGGGTCAGGTCCACGTGCTGCCCTTGGAGAAGGAGCTGACAGTGTTTCTCCTGTGAGGCCTGTGTATAAATTGGGCAGCACAGCCATCTGGCCCTTTATTGCAAGTGAGTTTTCTGTCACTCAAGAAACCTCATGGTGGGAGGGACACACCCTTGGCACAGCCTTGGTGACGAGATGGAACCTAACGCCCTGGCATGAGTCATGACGAAGCTTAACCAACACCCCCCTCGCTAAGGAGGCTGGGGCAGTGAATTAAAATCAGCCTGGGATTTTACACCAGCCCACCCACAAAGCAACCCCTGGGTCCAGCTCATCAGGCTACCATCAATCCATCACGTCCATCATTATGCTCCCTTCCATCTCGTCCACATTCAACTGGGCAGATGATACCAATTTCACTTGTTTCTTGTTTCATCAAGTGTTAACTGCCCCAAGAGATCAGTACTGTTGCTCCCAACAGAAATTGACTCACAGAAGTGAAATGACTGCCCCAGGTCACCCAACCAGAAATTGACACAGTTGGCCTTCAAACCCACGAGGGTCTAGCCCCAGAGGGTCTGGTTCATCTGCATCAGCAGACTCAGCTGCTGTCTTCTCTTCCTCATAACCTTCCTCCTTGATTCTTTTTCAGCCTTTATTTCACTTCATTTTATTTTATGTTATGCTAGCAGAGTTAAAGAGATGTAATTCACGTACCAAGCAATCCATCCATTGAAAGTGTATAATACAATTTTTTAAAACTATTTTCAGTGTTGTGCAACCATCACCACAGCCAATTTGAGAACATTTTCATCACCTCAGAAGAACCTGTGCCCTTTAGTTATTGCCCCCAGTCTTCCCTCCACTCATACCTCCCAACCCTAGGCAACCACTAATCTATTTTCTGACTCTATAGATCTCCTTGTTCTAGACATTCTGCATGAGTGGAATATGTGGTTTTTTGTGCGTTTGGTTTCTTCCATTTAGCATGATGTCTTCAACGTTCATTCATGTTGTAGCCTGTATCAGTATTTCATTCCTTTCTATGGCTGAATAATATTCCATTCCATGGCTATACCCCATTGTGTTTATCTATCCATCCATAATGGATACTTGGGTTGTTTCCACCTTTTGGCTGTTATAAATGATGTTGCTATTTGCAGCAACATGGATGGAGCTGGAGGGTATTATGCTAAGTGAAATAAGTCAGTCAGAGAAAGACAGATACCATATGTTTTCACTCATAGATGGATCTTGAGAAACTTAACAGAAGACCATGGGGGAGGGGAAGGGGGAAAAAAGTCACAGAGAGGGAGGGAGGCAAACCATAAGAGACTCTTGGATACTGAGAACAAACTGAGGGTTGATGGGGGGTGGGGGAGAGGGGAAAGTGTGTGATGGGCATTGAGGAGGGCACTTGTTGGGATGAGCTCTGGGTGTTGTATGGAAGCAGTTTGTCAATAAATTATATTAAAAAAATAAAAAAGTAATGTTGTTATAAACACTAGTATGTACACACATCTTTGTGTGGATGTATGTTTTTATTTCTCTTGGGCTTATATCTAGAAGTAGAATATTCAAACGACACTGACACGTACTCCACAAGACCAGAACATTCTTATAAAATGCTGCAACCACTGTGGGAAATAGTATGGTTGTTCCTCAAAAAAGTAAACATAGAATTATCACTTAATCCAGCAATTCCACTACTGGGTATGCACACAAAATAACTGAAACCAGTGTTTCAAAAAGATATGTGTAGACCAGTGTCAGAGCAGCACTATTTGAAATAGCCAAAAGATGAAACAACTCAACTGTCCAGAAATGGATGAATGGATAAGACAAAATGTGTGTATCCATGTGATGTAATATTGCTCAGTCTTAAGAAGGAAGGACATTCTGACACCGGCTACAACATAGGCGAAACTCAAGGGCATTATCCGAAGAGAAATAAACCAGACAAAAAAGGACAAATACTGTATAATTCCATTTATATGAAGTCCCAAGGGTAGCCAAATTCACAGAGAGGGAAAGTCGAATGGTGGGCACCAGGGGATGGGGGGGTTAATGTTTAATGAGGACAGAGTTTTAGTTCTGCAAGACGGAAAGTTTCTGGAGACGAATGGTTGTGTGAATGTACGTAATGCCATTGAACTGTATACTTAAAATAGTTAAAATGGTAAATTTTGTTATGTGTATCTTACCACAATAGCAAAGTTAAGAAAAAAAAGAAACGGAAAACATCTCATCCCCCCAATTATTCCTTTTGTTTCAAGATAACCCAGGCACCAAACTGGGCAATTTTTCTCCAAGTCCCCATTTCTGCACTGACTTACATATTTATAGCTGTTTGTGATATATATCTGTTGGCTCATTCCACCAAATCGTTCTGTTACTTGCTCTGTTCACTGGCTCATCACACAATTTACGTCTGGGTCATGTTTCCATGTCGCTCTGTGTGGAACAAACTCATCTTTGGTTTTCTTAAAAAAAAATTTTTTTTTTTTTAGTTGAAGAATAACCTACGTGCAGAAAAGAGCATAAATCATCAATGTGCAATGAATTTTCACACATTGAACATACCAAGTCCATGCAACCAGGACTTGATCAAGGAAAAGAACTTGAACAGCCTCCTGCCCCTGGATTCCCTCTCCTGCTTCCTTTCTTGTCACTACCCTGGCCTTGACTTCCCCAAACACTCTCTTGATATAGAACAGTACAGATGAACTTTACCTGCTTTTGATACTTAAAAAAAAAGTTTTGTTTGTTTATTTATTTATTTTAATGTTTATTTATTTTTTGAGGGTGAGAGAGACAGTGTGAGCAGGGGTGGGGCGGAGAGAGAGGGAGACAGAATCTGAAGCAGGCTCCAGGCTCTGAGCTGTCTGCACAGAGCCTGACACGGGGCTCAAGCCCACGAAGCATGAGATCATGACCTGAGCCGAAGTTGGATGCTTAACTGACTGAGCCACCCAGATGCCCTTTATTTATTTATTTTGAGAGAGAGGGAGATGGGGGGAGGGGTAGAGAGAGAGAGAGAGAGAGAGAGAGAACCCCAAGCAGACTCTGCACTGTCAGCATGGAGCCCAACTGTGAAGGGCTCGATCCTACGAACCATGAGATCACGACCTGAGTTAAAATCAAGAGCCGAATGCTTAACAGACTGAGCCACCCAGGCTCCCCTGTTTTGGTACTTTATATAAATGGAATCACACATCAGTGTGCTCTCTTTTGTATCTGGTTTCATTCACTCCAACATTATGTTTGTGAGGTTCAATCTTCCTTTGCATATGTCTGCAGGTCCTCAATCTTATTGCTTTATAATAGTATTTTTCAATCTTTTTTTTCCATTATTTTCTCCTCACAAGAAGCCATTTTAGATACGTTACTTAATTGCCCCTCCATGAAGTTTAATACTTCCGACATACCGTATATCTATATCTATCTACGGATCTGTCATATATCTACCTATCTCTGTTTATATCTATATATGGTATGTATATCTGTATATATATATATTTTACTTCCCCAGAGTCAATTTTTCCCCTTTGGAGGTCAAATGTTGCTCCTATCGAGGATGCACGCTTTATAATATTCCCCTTTGTGAATATATCACAGTTTATTTATCCAATTTGTTAGTAACGGACATTTGGATAGTTCCTAGTTTTTTCCTGGGAGATTACGAGCCATGGAGCGATAGACATCTAGTACTGTACATGCCTTTAGAAAATGTTTATTCATTTTTGAGATGGGGGAGGAGAAGGGGCAAAGAGAAGGGGACAGAGTATCTGAAGCCGGCTCTGCCCTGACAGCAGAGAGCCCGATGCAGGGCTTGACACAGGGCTTGAACTTACGCACTGTGAGCTGAACTACACCTGAACTGAAGTTGGATGTTTGACTGAGCCACCTAGATGCCCCTAATATAAGCCTTTTAATGAATACATGTACACATTTCTATTGGGTACACACTTATCCATGAAAGTGCTGGGTATCAGACAATGTAGATGTATATAGCTTCAGTAGCCATTGCCAAACCATTTTCAATGGGTTGTACCACTGTTAGCCTACCACCAACAGTCCCTAAAGGCTTGAAATCCAAGCCAACACTTGGTTTTTTCCATTTCTTTTTTGTCTTAGCCATTCCAATATATGTCTTGTATCACTGGTTTTATAAATTGCACAATATCCCATAGAATAGATGGATAGTAATTTTTAAGTCATTCCCCTGCTGATTGGACATTCAAGTATTTCCACTTTTTTTGCCAAGGCAAATAACCTTACTATTTTCCATGAGCGACCTGTACATCCCTCTTCAGGCACAAGATTGAGGCTTTTCTGGAGAAGAAGTTCCTAGAAATGGAATTATTGGTTTAAAGGCATAAGGCATCGAAAATCTTGTTAAATTTTGGCTGCTATCTTGATTTCTCAAAAGTCTTTAGCGTTTCATTTTCCATCTCAAATAATATATGAAAGAGAGTGCCTGAATCCCTGCATCATCAGCAATATAGGATATTTCCACTAAGCTTCAGCTTTCTCTTGTAAGAAATGAAGACCTACCTTCTAGAGTTGCTGTGAGATTCAGAGAGATAGCCTGCATATAAAAAACCCAGCAATGTTCCTTCTTGGCACTATGTTGGATGCTATGTTTTCTTCTTTTCCATCACCCCTCCTTCATCTTCCTACTTCTCCTCCTTCTTCATTTAATTTATTCAACAAATATTTACTGGGTATTGTGTCTGATGCTGGGTCAACATTGGCAAGGGAAACTCATATAGTCTTTGTCTTTGTGAAGATTGTAATCTCATCTTCATTGTCACCAATAGCATCCACAGATCTTGCAAAGTACCTTATCCCTGACACTGTAATAAATATTCATTACAGAATATGTCCCAATCGTGACCTTTCTGTGCAGGGATAAGGCTTGGGGACCGTGTATGTAAAGCATGTAGGGAAGCAACCCTTCCCATGTTTCTTCACAATGACCCAGGTAAGGTTTGGCCATTCCGAAAGGGGACAGGACAATACACCTGGGAGTACGTGGAATCATCTGAAGAGGTGACCCAGCCATCATCTTGTTCTGTGATGGGGTCAAAAGCACATACTGTTCACTGGAAGAGAAATAAAAGCCAGCTAGAGACAGACCTAATCAAACAGGACTCAACATCCAATCCTCATCCCAGACCAAACATTGTGGCTGAACTATACTTTTGTCACCTTTTTTCCTTCTTGAAATCTCATTCTCTCACAGAGTCTGGCCAGCTAAGAAGACTGGATATTAAGGGAAAGAATGGAGAATGTGGTTATTGGCAATGGTGTGCTGAAAAATGTTTAACAACCGGCTTGCTCTAAACAAACAAGCAAGCCAGCCAACCAACAAACAACACAAAGCAAAAAAAAAAAAAAAAAAAAAAAAAGTCTTGATTTACAGTGTTTGCCACAAATTTCCATGGTGTAAATATTCCCATGGTGGATGATCTCAAGTTACCGACATGGCATCACAGAACGTGGAGCTGGGAAGTCCTTAGGAGGATCCAGCTCCATGTGGCTGGGATAGAAAAGGATATTTCCTGAAGTGCTCCATGGTAGCAGATGGAGCCAGTACCTGGGGGTAGGGCCATGTTTGAATATGTCAGTCAGAGCCATAGTAGGTACACAAGAAGGAAGAGTGAGATGGATGAATGCTTTGGGATGTCCAATTGTCTCCTGAAATGAAGAGTGGCAGAGACAGTCCCTTCTCCGTTCCTCCTCACTACACTAATGACAAGACCTCAGACGGTTCTCGCGTCTCTGATGAGACATATATTTACACAATGTCAGTATGCAAAAGAAGGATGTGTCACTCTGGGCTTTAGCAACCATGAGTTAATCAATCAACTGGTTAAATTAATTGTATTAATCAGAGTTACCCACCAATTAGTTATCCAGAGAAAGACAACCTGGTGTAGAGACTCCATGAAGAGAAGCCTGCCTGGGGGGCTCCTGGGGGGCTCGGTTGGTTAAGCGTCTGACTCTTGATTTCGGCTCAGGTCATGATCTGGCAGTTTGTGAGTTCAAGCCCTGCACTGGGTTCCATGCTGACAGCACAGAGCCGGCTTGGGGTTCTGCCTCCCTCTCTCTCTGCCCCTCCCATGCTCTCTCTCTTTCTCAACATAAATAAAGAAAATAAAGTTGCAGTTTGGCTTTCCAGAGGGACTGGCATTTCATCCAAGACCTGAGGAATGAGTAATGCTTTCTAAGGTGGGCAGATGGGACCCAGTATAGACAACAGCAGAGGTGGAGGAGAGGACTTGGTGTTTTCAAGGTACCATGTGCTCCCATGTGGTTGGAGAATCAAATGTAAGGGCTGGTGGTGGTGAGAATGGTGAGGCCAGGAAGGGACGGATAATGAATGGGCTTGAATTCACTCTGGGGAGCCTGGATTTTGTTGGATTGTGGGGAGACCAACTCATAGGTCTCATAGACAATGAGTAGCCATTGAGGGATTCTGAGCTGGGGAGTGATAACCACTACTTTTTGTTGTTAAAAGGTCAATTGATTGTCAGGTAAAATGAAACTTCTGTAGGAAGCCATCTCTGAACCCTCCCTGGACCAGGTCAGATCCTAACTTCAAGGGCTCCCTCCACTTCTCCGGGGCATTCATATTGTTCTTATAATGCCGATGTGATGTCTGCCTTTCCCAGAGGAAAGGCTGAGAAAGTGTGAGCCACACATACAGTTTTCACTCAGCAATCAGTATGGCCCAGGGAAACATTCAATAAAGGCCTGTGAATTGGGAACAAATGCCTGGCATTGTCAGAATCGACACTCATCATGTTCCCTAACCCTGCAGGTATAAAGTGCAGTAATACCACCTCCCTCATTAAGACTATAGTATGAAAACATCTAATACAAGACTTGGGGCAGGGGCCCAAGAAGGGGAGTTCAAGAAAGTTTTGTGGAGTGTGAATGAAGATGGTAAGGAGGAGGGGTGCCTGTGTGGCTCAGTTGGTTAAGCATCTGAGTCTTGGCTTCATCTCAGGTCATGATCTCATGGTTTGTGAGTCCAAGCCCTGCATTGGGCTCTGCACTGACAGCATGGAGCCTACTTGGGATTCTCTCTCTCCCTCTCTCCCTGACCCTCCCCTGCTTGCTCTCTCTCTCTGTATCTCTCAAAAAAAAAAAAAAATGATAAGGAGGAAACTATGACTCATCATAGGCTGGGGTAACTGTTAATTAATCAATTAATTAAGTTGATGAATTATATTTAGTATTACAATGTTAATAGTGGTCTAACTTTATTATTTGGTGACATTCTGTTGTTTTATTTTATGATGGTGAGCTGTCTGCTTGGCGCTCTCATGGGGGATCCAGACAGTCTGTAGACAGTTTAGGATGGCCAGTGGTGAAATGGGGGTACAGCAGGCTGTGGGAACCCCAAGGAGACCCCTGCCCTGGCCCAGCACAAGAAGTGGGGCTGAGCTATCCCCATACTGCATTTCCATTCTGGTTTGGCTGCAGACAAAATCACAACCTTTCTGAGTCAGAATTGCCTCACCTATTAACACCTGCTTGGAGAACTGTTCTGAGGAAGAAATAAAAGAGCTTCTGGAAAGTGACTAGGCACAACATGACCATTCAGCAGGCACTGGCTCAGAACCGGTTTTTGGAGCTGTGGATACACAGTCCTCAGGGGCTTACATACCAAGGCAACCCTTCTTTTCCATGGCTATGCTGCAGTTACTTGGGAAGCTTTTAAAAATATAGATGTTTGCATCCTCCTCTAGAAGATTCTGATTTAAGTCATCAAGGTGGGTCTTGACATAGATTTTTTTTTTTTTTTTTAAAGAGACCCAGGTGAACTGAATATGTTACAAGGTTGAAAACCATCAGTTTTGTGGGAAGGGACAGATAATAACTGAGCATATTAATAAACAAGATAATGTGGATGGTGAGCCATGTTTAAAATGGAAATAGACCAGAGAGGGGGTGACAGAGGATGACCACAGATGGTGACAGAGTGGTTGGAGTGGGTCTTGGAGGAGACAGCTTTTGAGCCAGTCCTGGGAAGTGGATGTGCTTGATTCACATGACTCCTGCCTCCTCCCCTCACACTACTGGTTTTCCAACATCGCTGCACATTGGAAGCACTGAATGAATGTTAAAAAATGCCAATGCCTGGCTCCCATCCTTAGAGATCTGATTTAATGGAGCTCAGGCATATATATCATAAAATTTATCATAGTAACAATTTTATTTTTATTTTTTAAAGTTTATTTATTTATTTATTTAGAGTGTGTGTGTGTGTGTGTGTGTGTGCACATGCGTGCACGTGAGGGGAGGAGCAGAGACAGAGAGAGAGAATCCCAAGCAAAGATGCCAAACCCATGAACTGTGAGATCATGACTTCAGTCAAAATCAAGCGTCAGATGCTGAACTGACTGAGCCACCCAGGTGCCCCTATTTTGATTTATTTATTTATTTTTAAAGATTGTATTTTTTTAGAGTAGTCTCTACATCCAATGTGGGGCTTGAACTTACAACCCTCAGATCAAGAATCACATGTTCTGCTGACTGAGTCCAGGCACCCCTATTTTAATTCTTAAAATCCTTTTTTGGGGGTCCCTGGGTGGCTCCGTCGGTTAAGTATCCAACTTCAGCTCGGGTCATCATCTCACAGTTTGTGAGTTCAAGCCCTGCATCGGTGTCTGTACTGACAGTATGGAGCTTGCTTGGGATCCTATCTCTCTCTGTCCCTCCCCCTGCCTCAAAATAATTAAATAAATTTAAAAAAAAAACACAAAATTTTTTTTAGCGGAATTATAGGTTATTAATTTCTCTAAAGTTTTTTTTTTATTGTAACCATTTTAAAAGGTAAAATTCAGTAGCACCAAGTACATTTACAATGTGGTGCAACCATCACCTCTAATTCCAGAACAGTTTCATCACTTCAAGTCAAAACCCTCTAATCATTAAGCAGTTCATTCTTCCCTTCTGCCAGCTCTTGCAATCATTATTCTGACTTAATTCTGTCTCTATAAATTTGCTTATTCTTTTTTTAAATGTTTATTTTTGAGAGAGAGAGAGAGCAGGGGGGAGGAGCAGAGAGAAAGGGAGACATAGAATCTGAAGCAGGCTCCAGGCTCTGAGCTGTCAGCACAGAGCCCGACGCGGGGCTCGAACCCACGGACCATGAGATCATGACCTGAGCCGAAGTCGGAGGCTTAACTGACTGAGCTACCCAGACACCCCTGCCTATTCTTTTCTTAAAAGTTTATTTACTTTGAGAAAGAGAGAGAGAGCGAGAGAGAGAGAGCGCATGAGCAGAGGAGGGGCAGAGAGTGAGGGAGACAGAATCCCAAGCAGGCTCCATACTGTCAGTGCAGAGCCTGACATGGGGCTCAGTATCACCAACCGTGAGATCATGACCTGAGCCTAAATCAAAAGTCAGATGCTTAACAGACTGAGCCACCCCAGTGCCCCTGTCTCTATAAATTTACCTGTTCTTGTTCACAGTGGCCAAAAGGTAAATGCTGAATGTCCACGAATGGATGAATGCACAAACAATATGTGATCTATCCATATAACAGGATATTATTCAGACATAAAAAAGAATGAAGCTCTGTATGGATAGATTTTGCAAGTATCACTCTCAGGTGAAAAGAACCAGACACAAAAAGACACACAGTGCGTGGTGTCCCAGGATTTCTAAAGCCCTAGATGACCATGACGTGTAGTGAAGCTTGGAAACCACCGCCTTGTACCATATTGAGTTTCAATCAATAAAATATTGAGGTCTAGGCATAGGTTGACGCTGCCACAGTCATAGTCAACAATGACATCCCAGACCTGAAAGGAGCTTCCTTCTCAGGTAGATGTGGGTGGGGCACCCAGTCGCCACACTGCTTGGTGTCTTGGACTGTTTCACAGAAAAGTGAGGGGAGACCCTTCGCTGAATGTGCACACACTCTGTGGACACCATTGTCCTGTGAGCTCACGGGCATAGTGGCAACATCCTGCCTCTACACACAGCCAGAGAATGGCCATGTGCTCACCCAAAGAATGCTCACCTCCCGGCACATGCACATGTGTGAATTCATCTTTGTAGCAATAGAGCCGTTTCCTTGCTTGGTGCCTTGATTGTTGTCTTTTCCCCCTCTGGTCTTTTATTTTTATTTTTAAAAAGGTTTTAATTTAAATTCCAGTTAGTTACTATGTAGCGTAATGTTAGTTTCATGGGTACACAATACAGTGATTCACTACTCCCATACAACACCCTGTGCTCATTCCGACTAGCACACTCCTTTATTCTTATCTCAACTAGCCCATGGTGCCATTTGAACCTCAGGTCCTGACCTCTGGGGCCCCCTTTGCTTGTGTCAGGGTTGCAGCAGTGAGAACTCGTGGTGATGAAAGGAGGCGGTGTTGCTCAAAGACTTGGCAAGTTCTTGTCGTCTCAGTCTCCCTTGAGGGGTAAACAACCCCCTGGGCGCCCGACAAGATGAGACTGGCATCTCGTCTTGTTGGATTTTGTTGGCCATGGTCTTGGAAGACGCCTGTGTGCCCCAGGCTCTCCTTCCCTCCCTGAATGTATCAAAGTTATGTGAGCCACTGAACTTGTGATACAACGGGGAACACAGGTGTGGGGCTGTCACTCGGAGCATTTGAGGAATGGGCACTCTGAGCCTGACAACAACTTCGAGATTACTTGGAGAAAACCGAGGTTTAGGAAAGCAGAGTAAGTTAGGCTCAGCAGACAGCTCTCTCAGCCTCCTGAGGCCTCTTATTTTCCTTCCTTCATGGTTCAGGGTTCAGATCAATGGAAGAGAAATCGAAGAAGGGTTTGGCTAGTCCCCCAAGTCCAGCCTGAGAAGGTCATGTGAGCTCAACAGGATAAATGAGCCAGCCCAAACCACTCAGGGTGTCTTGAAGCAGGTCTGGCAACAAAACAGTTCTCTCTCAGACCTTGACTGAGTGAGCCCACAGTGCAGGGCCACGTTCTGCAGTCTGGTCTACCCCTTGCGCATCTATATGTCTCAACTGTTCTCATTCCTGCCAATCAGTATGATGTAGGTGTATGTGTGTATGAGGGAGTGTGTGTGTGTAAGGGGGGGGCAGGTAGAGGGAATGCAAATACGTGGGCATTCTTCACTTTAGAGCAAGCCGATAGCTGAGTGGAAGTCACAGTAACATAATGGTTAAAGACACAGGTTGTAGAATCAGACTGTCTGGTTGGGTTGCCCGACCTCAGTGACTTAAATAACATAAGCTCTTAGTGGCTCGGTTTCCATGTCTGTAAAGAAGAGACAATAAAGTCCATCTTGCTTTGCTGTTGTAAAGAGTTAATATAGTCAAAGCACTTAAAAGAGCGTCTCTTATTTACAGAACACTCTATTTTACTTCCTGCATACCTCTTGGATTCATCCCTTTCTCTCCAGAATCAGTTATTAGTTGGGATGGCCAATATCCATGACCTGGACAGTGGCTGCAGATTCCTAACTGATCTCCACCAGTAGGCGTGAGCCCTGGACAAGCCCCTGCCACACCCCAGGACACCAGCCTCTTTACACTAGGAGATTGGCTCTGGTCAGCGAGTTGGTGTTTCGGAAGCTGCATGGCGTGTGCACTGTATGTCTTTTTCATAATGAGGGTGGAGAAAAGGAGAGGGGAAGGAGGTGGCTGTAAATTGATACCATCAATGGGCTGAGCCAAGTCTGCTGGGAAGAGGCCTGGTTCACCCTGCTGTGGGATGCAATGACTTAATAGTAATTAATGATGGCTACAATCGTTGTGCACGTGATGAAGATAAAAGAATGATTATAATGTATTAGTGCCATGAGCCAGCAGAAATGGCAACTGTGGTTACTCTTGCAATGAAGAGTCACAAACATGTTTTTGTGTTCAGAAATGGGTGAGGAAAGAGATGGGAATGAATGAGTGAGTGAGAGAGGATTCTAGAAGTGTGTGGAAACTTACTGCTGGAAGAGGGATTATGCTAGAATTGCCTGCACAGAGCCGATGCTCACAGGGCTGTCAGCTACGTGTCAATTGATAAGACGTCGTGGATCTCAAGGGGGCTCCACTGGTGAGCTATCAAGGCCTTCTGGATGCCTTTCCATCATGGGTGGAAAATGTCTATGTGAAATAAGGTCTTCCAAATACTGGCCTCCTGAAGTTCTCTTGATTGTGGACAAGAAACGGGGCCATTCCTGCTGGGGTGGGGGGGGGGAGGCTTGCTGGTGTTACACAGGAAGTGTTTTTCCTCCCACAGTGGGAGGAACATTTTTAAATTTATTTATTTATTTATTTATTTATTTATTTATTTATTTATTTAGAGAAGGAGAGAGAGAGAGAGAGAGAGAGAGAGGCAGAGAGAGGGAGAGAATCTCAAGCAGGCTCTGCATTGTCAGTGCAGAGTCTGATGTGGGCCTTGAGCTCACCAACCGTGAAACCACGACCTGAGCTGAAGTCTGACGCTTAAGGGACTGAGCCACTCAGGCGTCCCTGGGGGGAACATTTTTAGGTAGGACTTCCTTTACTTTTTTCCCTCCCTCCCTGGTCTCCTTCCTGCTACATTTATTAAGTGTCTACAATGGCTCCGGCATGGTGAATATAACAGAGGAAATTTAGATACGGTCCATGCTGTTGTGGCTTTTACATTTCCTTGGGGGAGGCAGTCAGTCATTAGCAGGTTTCCCCTGCTCTCCCCCAAAGTAGAGGACTCTTAGGCCCAAGTGGCATAAAGTGAAGCAGTGATCACCATTACTTTGTGTGGAAAAAAATTTTGAGCATTCTCAGACCCCCCCCCCCCCCCCCCCGCAAAAGCCTTTCTGACACTTCAGGACACACCCTGCTAACGGATGCACAAAATAAGTTGCGGTAAAGCGCTGATGCTCCCAGACAGGTTCAAAGCTATGGCGGCTTGTGTGCGGTGTGAGGAAGGGATCAGGTTCCTTCTTCTGCAGGTCGCTCTCCAGCTTTCCCAGCACCACTTGCTGAAGAGACGGCCTTTCCTCTGCTGGATATTCTTTCCTGCTCTGTTGAAGATCAGTTGGCCACACGTGTTTATGTGGAGATGCTGAGAGTAGTTCCCAGGGAAGGAGCTTGGCAGGGAGACTTGCGATGCATGGGGTGTGTGCTGCCTCTATCGCGGCTCGCTGAGAAGCAAAAGTCGAATGCCATTTTCACTTTTTGCCTTTTTTTCCCCCCATCAAAGCAGAAATTGTCTTCAAATTTCCTTTAATTATCAAAGACAGATACCAGTGTAGGTCTTTCCTAAGAGTGAAGTGGTATAATGGGAGCTTTCGGAAAGCGGGGGATACTTGTAAAATAATCCCACTAATGAATATAAGGTTCATTAAGATAAATCTGCTGAGGTGGGGGGGAGGGAGTGTGGGTCCATGAGAACTTGAGCCCAACCAAGAGTACTAAGGGATCTGGCAAGGCTTCCCTGAGGAAGGGACATGCCCGAGTGGGTGTCTTCTGGTTGAGGCGTAAGATGGGGGTGGGGAATGAGAAAGAGTGGTTCACGTTGAGAATCAATGTGACAAAACGTGCTGGGCTGGCGGAGAAGTCCTATGGGAGGGATGAAGGGGGAGGGGTCCTAGATGGGAATGGAGTGAGACTTTCCTCCAAGTGAAGCAGAATCAGATTTTCCCACCTTGACCTCCAGTACTGCAAGTGGCAGTGCCGGGACTCAGAGATGTGTGTAGCTCCAGGATCACTCAAAACAAACCCAGAGAAGCCTTTCCCCAATTTTTAAGGCATTAGACTATGTGCTTGGTGAGTGTCCTGATGGAGTGAACCTCTTCAGGAGTCTGTTGATAAGGGTGTCTGAGTGGCTCCATTGGGTAAGGGTCTGACTTCGGCTCAGGTCATGATCTCGCGGTTCGTGAGTTCGAGCCCTACGTCAGGCTCTGGGCTGACAGCTCAGAGCCTGGAACCTGCTTCGGATTCTGTGTCTCCCTCTCTCTCTGCGCCACCCCCCCCCCCATGCTCTGTCTCGCTCTCTCTCTGTCTCAAAAATAAACATTAAAAAAAAGAAGTTTGTTGATAAAAATTGGGTACTCAGGACTGCTGATCCTGACCGTCCTTGAACCCTCAAGTATACTGATGGACCACAGAATTTTCCATCAGTGCTAACGAGCTTCCTAATGGAAGAAAGGGACTTTCCAACAGAGACCATGTGAGGAAAACAATGAGGGATGTGCAAAAGAAGAGGGAGGTCCTAAATTAAATACGTATAAGGGACAAGGCATCTGGACCACATCCAAACAGAAATCTGATCTGTCACAATGGGTCCCTGGCCACCTCTCCGGCCTCATCCACCGCCACCCTAAAAATATTTTTCAGCTTCCTGAAAATGTACCACTTTCTTCCTCCCTCCCTCCCTCCCTCCCTCCCTGCTTCCCTCCCTTCCTCCTTCTTTCTCATGAAATGTCAGATCTTTGTTGATAAGCTTCTCCTGAAATCTAATTTTTTTCTATATGCAATATAATATTAGTTTCAGATATACCACATAGTGATTTGATATTTGTGTACACGATGAAATTATCGCTATGATAGGATTAGTTACCATTTGTCACTACACAGTTATTTCAATATTATTGACTATATTCCATACATGATATCCCTGTGGCTTATTTATTTTATAATTGGAAGTTTGCACCTCTTAATCTCTTTACCTATTTCACCTGTCTCCCTTATCCTTCTCTCCTGTGGCAGCCACCAGTTCTCTGCATTTATGAATCTGTTTCTGTTCGGTTTTGTTTGTTCATTTGTCTTGTTTTCTAGCTTCCACACATAACTGAAATGATACGGTGTTTGCCTTTCTCTTTCTGATTTATTTCCCTCAGGATAATACCCGCTGGGGCCATCCATATTGTCACAAATGGCAAGATTCCATTCTTTTTCTATGGCTGGGTAATATTCTTTTGTTTGTACGTGTATATACCACACTTTCTATACCCACTCTTCTGTAGATACACACTTAGGCTGCTTCCATATCTTGGCTATTGTAAATAGTGCTGCAGTGAACGTGAGGGGCACATGTATCTTTTTTACTAGTGTTTTCCTTTTCTTCAGGTAACGAAAGTGGAATTGTTGGATTGCATGGTAGTTCTGTTTTGTGAGGAACCTCCATACTGTTCTCCAGCGTGGTTATACCATATATACTTTCATATATATGAAAGATCTTTGTTGATAGACTTTCATATACTTTCTTTCTTGCCCCAGGACCTTTGCCCAGACTGTTCATTCATTCTAAAACATTCTTTCTTACTTTCCTTTTTTCTTTTTAAATATGATTGATTCTTGTTCATATTTCAGGTGACAGCTTTAATGTCAGCTTCTTTAGGGCAGCCTTGCTTGACCTGACTTCTCTCCTGTAGGTAAGATCTCCTTAGTTTTATGTACCATCACAGCTTGCTCCTGTCCTCTTTATCATACTTCTAATAACTCAGGTCAAAATTTGTCCTGTCTGTTTATGGAGTGCTCACTGTGTGCCAGGTACTATCCTCAGCACTTTAAATATATCGTCTCTTTTTTAAAATAAATATTTAAAAATTTTAAAAATGTTTATTTATTTTTGAGAAAGAGAGCATGAAGTGGGGAGGGGCAGAGAGAGAGGGAGACACGGCATCCGAAGCGGGTTCCAGGCTCTGAGCTGTCAGCACAGAGTCTGATGCGGGGCTTGAACCCACAGACCAGGAGATCATGACCTGAGCTGAAGTCGGAGGCTTAACTGACTGAGCCACCCAGGTGCCCCAATATAGGATCTCTTTTAATTCTCATAGCCCTGTGAAGAAAGAACTGTTTACTATGACCAATGTATGTATGCATGTATGTATTTTTTAAGTAGGTTTCATGTCCAGCATGGACCCTAACGTGGGTCTTGAATTCACAGCCCTTGAGATGAAGATCTGAGTGGAGATCAAGAGTTGGATGCTTAACCGGCTGAGCATCCAGGAGCCCCATGACCACATTTCATGTTGGGGAAACTGAGACATGGAGAGGTTAAGTAAGTTGGCCCAGGTTTCTCAGTGAATCCTTGGCTGCCCCAGGGTTTGAACTGGTATCTGATTCCAGCATCCACGTTCTTCACTACTTTTTGCAGCATAGAAGGAAGAAGGGTAAGGCTGGAGAATTATGCAGGGGCCTCTCAGAGCAAGATGAGCCTGCTTTTTCCTGGCCACCTGACACTCAGAGCTTACCCCAGAAAACAGCATCATTAAACCTCATGCTAGAGATATGATGATTCGCAGGGACATAAGGGTTGAGTTGGTAAGCAAGTGATGAACTGGGGGAGGTGGGAGCAGATAGCTGCTCAGTGGTGGAGGGTTATGTCTCTGGAAGAAGGAGACATAGGGGCCTTGGGCTTCTCATTCTAACACAAAGTGGGAACCAAAGGCATCATATATATATATTTTTAAAAATGTATTATTTAGAAAAAAGTGTGGATGTTGTAATTGGCTCAAGAACTACAAGGCCATTTTTTTTTTCTTTCGTAAAAATAGAAGTAGATGGTTCAGAGCTGGAATGGAAACTCAGCAACCAGGGAGCCAAACTCACTCTATTGTGCTGCTCTGCTTCCCTCAATATGCAGCCTTTGTCTTGTGGCCCAAAATGGCTCTTCCCGCTCCCATCATCACATCCTACCTTCCAGTTTGTTGGAAAGAGGAAAGGGGAAGGGGAGAGCATGTTCCTTTCCTTTAAGGGAATGAGGGAATTAGGGATATTGTGCGTATCACTTCTACTTACATTTCATTTGCCAAAATATTGTTCTATCGCCACACTGGCCTCTCTGGATTCTTCAAATCATCCTCAGCTTAGATCTTCCTTTTCAAGGATCTACTGGTGTCCTCCTTCATACATGTCAAAGCCATAGCCTCCTGGTTTAATTCCTCAGACCACAGCTCTAGAGAATGAATGGGGATTTGAAGAGATCTCTGAGCAGGGATCCAGGGGACCTCAGTTCTAGCCCAAACCTGCTACAAGCTCAATTTGAGACCTAAATTTAATTGCTTCTCCTTTCTGGGTCTTACCATCTCCTTTTGTAAAATGAGGCGATTGGACCCTTTCCCTCTCCTCTCCTTCTAGGTTCTAGAACGTTCTTCACCATTTTCCACAGAATTCCACGGGGTAACAACTTTGTTAGGACTGAGAAGCTTACTCCCAGACCACCTGTGGTTATTCTGATCACTCAACTGTTTATTCCATCTTTCAAGCATTCCCTCAAGAGGTGCACCTTCAGGTAAACCTTTGTTGATGGCCGGAGAGTGTCACAAAAGATTCAAGTTTCCCCCAAACCCATACCCCATTCCGAGTGCAGAGAAACATAAACCTGAGCTGGCTATATGGCCACCAATGTAGGGATTACATTGCCCAGTCCCCCTTGCAGCTAAGCGTGGCCATATGAGTAAGCAGTGGCCAATGGGAATGCACAGGACTTGTAGGTATGACTTTTAGGTCATACCCTTAAAGGGGAGGAACATACCCTTTCCTTCTTCCCTCTTTCCTTCTGCTGGCCACAGGTGTGAGGAGGGGCACAAGGTGAAAGCTATAGCAAGATAGTCACGAAGCCCCCCAGCCATCCTTCCTCCAGTCTTGGACTGTGTACCTGAAATTTTACCTTGCTACTCTGTTGTCCTGGGCTTATGTGCTTTAAAAATCACATCTGTACCCTAACAAATACAGAATTTAGTACCAGGAGAAGGATGTTACTGCAACAGAACTACAAATATATGACATGGGCTTAGCATAGTGATTTTCAATCAGGGACAATTCTATAATTCTGTCCCTTCCCCAAGGACATTTGGCAAAGTCTGGAAACATTTTAGATGGTCTTGAGTTGGAGGGAGATGTTACTGGCATCCACTGAGCCAAGGATGTTGCTAAATATCCTATAAAACACAGGGCAGCCCCATAATGCAAAGAATGATCTGGCCCAGGGGCACCTGGGTGGCTCAGTTGGTTAAGTGTCCCACTTTGACTCAGGTCATGATCTCACGGTTTGTGAGTTTGAGCCCCACATTGGGTTCCGTGCTAACCGTGCAGAGCTTGCTTGGGATTCTCCCTCCCTCTCTCTCTGCCCCTCCTCTGATCTCTTTCTTTCTCAAAAAGTAAATAAACACACTTAAAAAAAGAATGATCTGGCCCAAAATGTCAACAGTCCCACCACTGAGAAATTCTGGCCTAGCAAGAAGTGGTGAGGACACATGGGTACATGCTGAAAAGCTGGTAACTCATGTTCTGCTCTGATAAAACTTTTGATAAGGCTGTTAATTACAATGTGTGCAGAGCCTATAACTCTAGAGGAAATTGTTTTAAAATTTAGAATGTTGGAGTAGTGTGTTGACTGCTTCTCGCTGCTGTCAACAAAGTCCTGTAAAAACAAGATGGACTCAGAATGTGCAAAAGCAGAAAGAGGAGAAAACACGACGAGTGAAAGAAGCTAGACACAGCAGGTCTCATATTGTATGATTTCTTTTACATGAAATGTCCACAACAGGCCAATCCATAGAGGCAGAAAGTAGAGTGCCAGGGGCTGGGGGAGGGGGTTGGGGAGTGACTGCTTAATGGTCATAGTGTTTTATTTTGGGGTGATAAATGTTTTGGAGCTAGACAGTGGTGATTGTTGCCAACACTGAGGATGTAGGAGATAAGGCTCTGCCGTAGGAGGGTTTGATGAGAGAGGCCGTCTAGAATCTTTAGGCATATTAAGCATATTTGGATGAATTTGTTGGCTTAAGTTATTCATCACAGATGGAACTGACCAGAAATAAACAGACTGAAAGTCTACTAATTTTTTGGGAGAAACCTGTTATTGAAAAAAATTATGTGTGGCTTGTGTCAAACAGCCTATGATTGTTTAAATCCCCAAACATCTCTGGCTCTAAGTTGATACCAGCAGGAAGTAAACTTTGAAATCTGTACCCTCCTTCCCCAAGGTTCCATTTCTTATGTCCACCTAAAATGTATTTTTGGAGAAAGATAGACAAAGAAGACCCTTACTGAAGCAAAGCAAGAAATCCTGGAGACAGTGGACAAGGAAATTTCTCCAAAAAGAAGAGTGAAGGAGGAAAGTGAAACTTTCAATCTATCCTTAGCGTATCCAAATTTCCATCATGGCTAAATATGTACATCATGTCATAGCCAGGAAAACACCTTGCATCCTGAGAAAACCACCCCTAAATTGTACCTTATCTTTTCTTAAACTGTTCAATGGTTTTGCTTAACAATCTTCAAATAGATTAAATATTGGGTCCTGCGGTAGGCACCTTTTGACATCGCTGGCAAGACTCCCCGCCTTTTGGTATTCACTTCCTCGTGTAGCTTGCTCACCTCCAGTGTGGGCTGGACCTAGTGACTTGCTTTTAATGAATAGAATATGGGCAAAGTGATGGGGTGTCATTTCTAAGATTAGGTTACAGAAAGACTGCGACTTTTGCTGTCTCTGACTTGTCTCATGTGCCTTATTTTTCACACGCTAATGCCATGAGTTGCCCTGTTGGGGAGACCTATGTGGCCAACAGCCTGGGAGGGAGGGACTGAATCTTTCTACAACTTGGTGAGTTCAGTCTGGAAGCAGAGCCTCTCCCAGTGATTCACCACTTACGTATAACACTCGGTGCTCATCACAAGGGTTACTTCCCATCACCCATCTGGTCCATCCTTCACCCCTTTCCCTCCATCAACCCTCAGTTTGTTCTCGATCTTTAAGAGTCTCTAATGGTTTGTTTCCCCCCTCTCTTTTTTCTCCCCCTCCCATATGTTCCTCTGTTTTGTTTCTCAAATATCCCATTTTTGTGAAATGGTATGGTATTTGTCTTTCTCTGACTTATTTTGCTTAGCACAGCACACTCCAGCACCATCCGTGCTGTCGCAAATGGTAAGATTTCGTTCTTTTTGATGGCTGAGTAATATTCCACTGTATATATGCCATATCTTTATCCATTCATCAGTTGATGGACAATAGGGTACTGTTTTAGTTCTACGTGAGTCTTCTCCACGACAACATCCCTGGTGAATTCTAGCTCGTGCTTAATTGCTTCTGGGTCAAGAGACTCACTACTTCACAAAGTCTCTCCCCCTTCCATGGCTATACATCTCTGAGAAGCAGAGTAGAATGGGAATGATTGCTAATAGATATGGGCTCTCCTTTTGGGGTGATGCGGATGTTTTAGAATTAGATTCAGATGGTGGTTCCGTAACACTGTTCACCAATTGCCACTGAGTTGTTCACTTAAAATGGCTAATTTTATGTTATGCGAATTTCACCTCCATAAAAAAACAAACGTGAGTTTCACCATTTATGGAGACCTTCCTATGTAACAAGCACTGGGGAGGAATGGCATACAATATTGTCTCAATGAGTCCTCATAGCAGCCTGGTGAGAGAGTGCTTCTATTATCTACAGTTTTACAGGTGAGAAAGTGGAAACTCAAAGGGGTTAGGCAGATTGCCTAAGAGGACACAACTAGGAAGGATTGCGACCAGGTTTTCCTCTCTTCCCAGCTTCCTCTGCCGGTCTCCTAATTACTAGGCAAACTGGAAAGAGAATAAGGAAACAACCAAAGTTGTGGTGAGCTGGAGAACTACCAAGGAACCTTTCCATTTCTTTTTCTTTTTAAAAAAAGTTTATTTATTTATTTTGAGAGAGAGAGAGAATGGCAGAGACAGGGAGAGAGAGAGAGAAAGAGAATCCCAGACAGGCTCCACGCTGTCAGCACAGAGCCCCACGTGGGGCTCAAACTCACAAACTATGAGATCATGACCTGAGCGGAAATCAGGAGTTGGACGCTCAACCGACGGAACCACCCAGGTGCCTGGAAACTTTCCATTACTAAAACTGAACCTTAAGTAAGACAAGGCACATAGAAACACTCTGCAAACTTCAAGTTAATCCATTGATTTGTTCACTGTTCATGTAACAAATATTTCCCCCATTTTTGCTGTGTGCCAGGTAGTGGGGCTACAGAGGGAATCAGACAGATAGGATCCCTCCTTGCAACAGGTGCTGTTGATGTCCCACTCAAATCCTCCTGGCATCATTCCCAGGCACACTGCACTGGCCTTCCCAACTGCTAATGCCCGCGATTCCATGCCTGAGGGCTATCTCTGACCATTGAAGCTGGGTGGGTCTCCCCATCTTCCCAGAGCTGCCCTCAATCAATGATTGACTAGGGGTGGTGGATAAGCACCAGCTCCCTTGACCCTTGATTGGAGTAACGGAGATGCATGGTCTCCATGATTTCTGAGAGGTCCCCAGCAGGACTGAGCCTCCGTTGCTCATGGTGGTAGCTTATTTGACACCTGTCACTGCCCTGCTTCTAACTTAGGGCTTCTTGGGATCACCTTCTTGATAATCTTCTTACACTTGAATTCTTGCTTTGAGGTCTGCTTCTAGAGCACCACACTAAAGCAGTACCCTCAGGGAGCTTACAGTCACTAGACTGTCACACACAAAGGATTCGAGGATTATGAAGGAAAAGTGCAGGGTACCATGGGCATGTGTGACTGGGGCTTTGACCTAGTGTATAGGGCCAGAGAAACTGAAGATGTTACACAGGAGAAAGGGTAGGGAGATAACTTTCTCTTCTTTTTTTCCTCTCAGTGCAGCTTGCGAGTTGCATTCTTTCTTTTTTAAAAAATGTTTATTCATTTATTTTGAGGGAGAGAGAGCAAGTGAGCAGGGGAGGGGCAGAGAGAGGGAGAAAGACAATTCCAAGCATCCTCCATGGTATCATTGCGGAGCCTGACTGGGGCTCGATCCCACAAACCTCGAGATCATGACCTGAGTGGAAATCAAAAGTCGAACGCTCAGCTGACTGAGCTACCCAGGTGCCCCACAAGTAGCATTCCTAGAAACATCTTTATAACAAATGTTCTTAAGCAATGAAATACATGCTTTGCACATATGTATAACATGAATGGTATAACTTCCATTCGCTGATACAACACTTAAGAGAGAATTTTCTAAGCAGAAGCAGTAACGTGTGCAAATGCTCAGAGACAGAAGAAAGTTTTGTCTGTGAAAGAAACTGATAGGCCGAATAGTGCCCCCCTCTTACCCCCAAAGATGTCCATGTCCAAATCCCTGGAACCTGTGCATGTTACCTTACATGGCAAAACAGACCCTGCAGATGCACCAAGAATTTTGAGATTGGGAGATAATGCTGGATTATCTGGGTGGGTCCAACGTTATCACAGGGCTCCTTATAAGCAGCAGCCAAGAGGGTCAGGGTCAGAGGGAGATGTGATGACACAAGTAAGGAGTCAATCAGAGGGAGATTTAAAGATGCTGCTACTGGCTGAGGATATGGAGGAAGAGCCACAAGCCAAGGATGCGGGTGCCCCTAGAAGCTGGAGAAGACAAGGAAATGGGTTCTTCCTTAGAGCCTCCAGAGGAATTGTGGCCTTGCTGACACCTTGGCTTTGGCCAAGTAAAATCCAGTTTGGACTTCTGACTTACGAAACTGTAAGATCCAAATTTGCATTGTTTTAAGCCTCTAAGTTTGCGATGCTTTGTTACAGCAGCAACAATGAACCGATACAGAAATGAAAATGGCGGAACTGAAAAACGCTGGAAGCAAAGGGTGGGGCGTGGTGGGGGAGAGTTGCCTGAGAAGGTGGTAGAGTAGGATAGGGATCAGGCAGTGAGGTCAGATGGATGTGGTCTGAATGGTTGTGTCCCCCCAGAACTCATATGTTGACCTCCAAACCCCCAAAGATAGTGGCATTAGGAGGTGGGGCCTCTGGGAGGTGATTGGGTCCTGAGATTGGAGCCCTCCTAAATGGGATTAATGTCCTTATAAAAGAGACCCCACAGAGCTCCCTTGCCCTTTCCACTACCTGAGGACGTAGTGAGAAGGAACCAGCTGTGAACCAGGAAGGGGGTCCCCGGGAATGTGACCATGCTAGTGCCTTGATCTTGGACTTCCCAGCCGCCAGAACTGTGAGAAGTAAAGTCCTGTTGTTTATAAGCCCCCCAGGTGTGCTATTTTGTTATAGCAGCCTGAGTGGATGAAGACAGTAGGACTGTGTTCTAGGAGCCATGCGTGGTGGCGGCCACATGCCATGATGTGCTCTGGAGACTAGAATGCCCACACTGGCTGAGATATAGTTTGTGCATTCCAGAGAAGACAGCACGAGCAGGACCAGTGAGGAAGTTGTCAGAAACCATCCAGGCAAGAAATGATGATGCCTTGGACTAGAAGTGGAGGAGTGTATGGGGCAGGGGATGGAGAAAAACAGACAGATTTTAAAATTATTAGGAGGAGGGGCACCCGGCCGGCTCAGTCAGAAAAGCATGTGACTCTTGATCTCGGGGTCATGAGTTTGGGCTCCACACTGAGTGTGGATATACTAATAAAAATAAACTTAAAAAAATTATTAGGAGGAAACTCAACAGTGTGTTTGATTGCACAATACATCTCCCAGGGCTCAGCGGAATCCTGGCCTCAGTTGATGCTACTGAATTACCTCGACTGAGTGACTCGGGGATGTGCCCGATATCTAAGGGAGAGGTTGAAAGGCTTTCGTGGATCTGAGGCACTTTCATCCGGGGGCCCCTCCCCTCATAAAAAGAAACTTCAAGAATTATTTGACAACGGCATTGGTGTAACTTGTGTGAAGTTCCCAGAGTAGTCAAAATTAGAGACAAAGTAGATGGTGGGAGCTAGGGGTGGGGGGAGGGGTGATAGGGAGTCAGTATTTAATGGTGACAGGGTCTTGGTTTTGCAAGATGAAAAAAGTTCTGGAGATGGATGATGGTGATGGCTGAGCCCCTATGGGAATGTGTTTAATGCCACTGAGCTGGGCGCTTAAAAACGGTTAAGCCAGTAAATTTTGTGTTATGCGTATTTTACCACAATAAAAAAATTTGAAACAAAACTCTGCATTGGTATAAAGATGATATAATCCAGACTGGATTTATAGTTTCAATCATTTTAATTTTAATATTTATAATGTCATATATTATATGGTATATACTATAAACTATTGTCTATAGTATAAATAACATGTCATGTTATGCATTCTACATTCATACGTTTTTTTTTTTCTGACTTTAAAAGAAATTAAAGTGAAAATATTTTTTTTTTTAATTTTTTTTTTTTCAACGTTTATTTATTTTTGGGATAGAGAGAGACAGAGCATGAACGGGGGAGGGGCAGAGAGAGGGAGACACAGAATCGGAAACAGGCTCCAGGCTCTGAGCCATCAGCCCAGAGCCTGACGCGGGGCTCGAACTCACGGACCGCGAGATCGTGACCTGGCTGAAGTCGGACGCTTAACCGACTGCGCCACCCAGGCGCCCCTAAAGTGAAAACATTTTCATGGGTCTCTCCATTAGTGTCTGCTGTGGCCAATGCAGAAGTCAGCCCCGGGGAAACTGGCAGGAGGGAGAGGGTGCATTTCCAACATTGGTGTGCCGCAGGCATCCCTGGGAAACTCATTAGAAAAGTGCATCCCCAGCTTCTGCGCCCTGAGGTTCAGATTCTGGAGGTCTGGAATGTGGCCCCCCAAGGTGGCATTATTGACAGGCATTATTGACCGTAGATGTTCTCATGCAGATGGTATATGGAGCTTTCTTCTGGGCAGTGGCATATCCCCTTGTAGACACATCCCCACACTTAAAAAAAATTTTTTTTTAATGTTTATTTATTTTTGAGAGGGAGGGACAGAACGGGAGCAGGGGAGGGGCAGAGAGAGAGGGAGACACAGAATCTGAAATGGGCTCCAGGCTCTGAGCTGTCAGCACAGAGCCCGACGCGGGGCTCGAACTCACGAGAGCCGTGAGATCACGGCCTGAGCCGAAGTCGGGCGCCCAACCGACTGAGCCGCCCAGGCGCCCCTCCCCACACTTTTTAAAGTCCAGACGTAACCTCTTGCCCCTTCTTGGAATCTGTTTCTTCATCTCTAGCATGGGATGATGACCCCCACATTATAGTGTCCCTGAGAGCCTCGCCGGGTGCCCATGATGTGACCTGCGGCAGCAGCTGAAATCTCAGTTCTGAGGCAACCTAGGGGGTTATGCGATCACTGTTGGGGAATAGTGGGTGAGCAGAGGTGACAAACCGGGGCTGTGTCAGGAAGGATGAGGGTGGCAGATGGCAACCCAGAGTGTGAGGCATTGTATGCAAATCAATGCTTGCATCCCTATGTAAGGTTTTGGGGGCTGGTGGACGGACAAAGCTGCAGCCAAAGGGACAATTCCCAGCCCCAGGAAGGATCTGCAAGAGCCTCAAAAGTCAGCGGGGTGACGGCAGCTCTGTGTCCCGGAGCATATATGGACCGCATCAATGGGTTTCCTTTCTCACTGGCTTCAACCAGTAGGGAACCCTGGCCAAGGGAGACAGGTGGGTAGGCGCATTTAAGTCCCCAGCATCCACATGACAGCACTGTAAGGCTGGCTGCCTTCGACTACCTTGTCCCTTCGGATTTAGGAGTGGCAAAGGCGGCTCTCCACAATTACCAGCACCTTGGTCCCCTGCTGTCCGTTGAGGTTTTCCTGTATCCTGCCTCCACCTTTGCAAATACAGTGAATTCTCATTCATTGTGGTAGTTATATTCTATGTGTGTGTGTGTGTGTGTGTGTGTGTGTGTGTAGCGTTAATAACAGCAGCAAGTGTGTGTGTGGGCGGGGGGGCCTGCATTCATCTAAGAGGGGAGGACAGAGGGGAGCTCCAAATTTTGCTCAGAGTGCAGGCTTTAGAATCAGGGCTTACAATTTCAGCTCGTCCGCTTATCCGCGGCGTAACATTGGGCAGCTACCGTTCTCACAGGCCTCACACACGGACTCCTCTGTCCTTCCTACAAGCCTTTGAGATGGATGCTGTAATCCTCTCCGTTTTACAGGTGAAGACACTGAGGCCAGAGAGGGGGGCAGGGACTTGCCCAAGGCCACACAGCTTGAGTTTGGGGGGCTGCGATTCGAATTCGCCCCGGAAATCTGGAGCCCCAGTCCAGGCTGTTAACTCCCAGCATACACTGCCCATCAGGTGGTGTAGGGTAAGTGAGTGATATACAGTAGGTGCCTCCTACGTGGTAATCAGTGTCCTTTTTAATTATAGTTCTGCTAGAGGATGCTTAGAGGGAAGGCAGGTCAGGCGAGAGGCAGGGAGGGAGGGCCACGGAGCCGTCCAGTCTCTGCTCCGCAGGCCCCGGCAGGCAGAAACGCGCCGAATGGATGGCCGGGGCAGAGGGCCCGCCTGTCACTTGGCGGGGGCGCTGGACTCCGCGCGCGGCGGCGGCGTGCGCGGGTCCCAGTCGTTGACCAGGCGCTGCGCCTGCTGGTGGTACACGCGCGGGTGCCCCTGGAGCAGGCGCAGGCGCACCACGTTCAAGTCCACTTCGTACCCGATCCTCTTGCACTTGAGGCTTCGGGCGAGGTTCTGGCGCGTGGCGAGCAGCTCCTGCAGGTTTTCCTCCACGCGCGAGATGTGGCGCTGCAGCTTCTCAGTGCCCTGGGGGGTGCGGGGACCGAGCTGGGAGCTGGGCACTGTCTGGGGTGGGCGAACCCGCCCGGGCCGGTGCGGGTGTGAAAGGAGCACACCTCTAGGAAGGGGCGGGCCTCCGAAGGGCAAGGGCACACCTGGGCCACGCGTGCCTGCGGGAGGTCCCCTCCTGGGAAGGGGCTCGAAGAGATCGGAGGGAGGGGGGCACACACTGGGGCCAGAAATGCTGGAAAGGGAATCGGAAACAGGCAGGGGATGGAGAAGGGGACGCACCCGGAGAGCGAGGGGCAGGGGCGGCCGGGACCTGGGAGGTGGGAGCCTCTGGGCGGGCGTGCCTGAAGCAGCTAGGCTGAGAGAGGGCCTTACGGGGACTCTTGGATACTGGGAACAAACTGAGGGTTGATGGGGGGGGGGGGGAGGGAGAGGGGAAAGTGGGCGATGGGCATTGAGGAGGGCACCTGTTGGGATGAGCACTGGGTGTTGTATGGAAACCAATTTGTCAATAAATTATATTAAAAAAAAAAAAGAGGGAGCGAGGCGGGCAGAGATTGAGGGCACTTTCTCTCTCTCTCTCTCTCTCTCTCTCTCTCTCTCTCTGTACACACACACACACACACACACACACACACACACACCATACAACACCCAATGCTCAGGAGGGCACTTTTTCTGAGACAGGTGTGGGTACCCGAGGGCCTCCTCCCGGAGCTGAAGGACTGACAGCCCTGGGTGAGGGGGTCTTACCTGGGTCAGGTGTGCTTGGGGCAGCAGTACCATCGGGATGCGGCTGCACCTGCAGAGGGCGGGAAGGCGCGGAGGGGGCCACGCAGGAGCATACCTGGGCGAGGCGCGTGGCTTCGGGCAGCTGGGTGCCCACGTGTCTCTGGTACACGCGAACCAGGGGTCTGTCCAGCTTCTCTCGGGTCTCCAGGTGACGTTTTGACAGAGGACCCTGGCGGAGTGCGGTGTGCGGGGCAGTGAGGCCCCCGGGCCGGCCTGGCGAGCGACCCTGGTCCCACCCCGCACGGTCTGGCGCCAAAACCCACCTTGATGAGGCCGTGAGTGATGTACATTTCCTGGTTGAATTTCGTGCACCGCTGGATAGTTCCCCGCATTAGTCCTAAGGTCATATTCATTCTTTCCTGGGTGGGGTGGGAGCACAGGGGGATCACAGTGGCTTCCTGGCTCCTCTGCTCCCGCGCCCCTCCCCCCCGTAGTCCCGCGTGGTCCATCCTAGCCCCCCCCCCCCCCCACCAACGGGCAGTCGCATCCGCCGCGCCCACCTTCAGCTCCAAGGTCTCCCGCATCTTCTGCGCCAACAAGGCGCACACGCGATCGCTTATCTGATGTTGCTGCGCCCGGATGTCCTCCACGTTCTTTGCCATTTCCAGCAAGGTGTCCTTGGACTCCATCAACAGTCGCTTGGCTTCGTACAGCGCCGTGGCGCACTCTGCGGGCGGCGTGGGGACACTCGTTGGAGAGTCAAGGCCTCCTTTTCCCGGACCCTGGCGACCCTGGCTCTCTGAGCCCCCCTCCTCTGTGTTCAGGTTGTGTTGGGCCCTGGGCGAGCGGACTTTATTGAAGGACCTGGACAAAGTCCAGGGGAGGAGTTCGTAGAAGTAGCGTCCCGGACTGACTGAGGGAGTGCTGGCAGGCAGGAGTGTGTGGGAAGCAGGAGTGGGCGTGAAGAGCCAATCAAGAACTTGGGCTCAGTGGAGATGAGCTCTCAGCCCCCCTCACTAGGGGGGCAATTCCCCAGGGATGGCAGTGGCTGAGCAGTGGAGGAGGAGTGGGCACCCGAGGGTACCTACTGCAGTGCGCTCCTTTCTGTGGAGGCCTACCTGGGGTATAGGTGCCCACAGGGTCTGGAGGCGGCGTTTTTTGGCCCTGAGAGCTCGGGGAAGGGATGCGGGAGAGGTTCACCCAGGAGTGGCGGCCAGCCTGCTCCAGAACCTTATCCAGCGGCTGGTTCATAAGGTCCACAGCTTGGAGCCTTTCCTTACAGCAGAAGGCCAGAGTATCGCGGCAGGAGGCCAGGGCCTGGGAATGAGGAAGCAGAGGGAGCAGAGAAAAAGGCAGAGAGTGAGCTGGGAGGTTGGGAGAGGCAGCCCGAAGCGATTTCTCGGCTGGAGGCTGCAAAGCGTTGCCACCTCCCTCCCCGCACCCCTCCCCTGTCCAGAAGCCTTCAGTGATCCCTGGGTGGAGAGGGGAAGAGCAGTAGGGGCTGGTGGTAGCTTCCCTGTCCTAGGTGTCATTTTCTCCTTGGGTTCTGTGTCTGGCTTTGCTCTGGCACCCCAAGAAAGCCCCTCCCCCCATCCACAGCCCCATCTATAAAGGCCCCATCTAAAAGACCAATAGTCTTCCTGTATCAGCCCTTTGCTCCCCAGCTACATTCAGGGCTGATCCCCTCCCCTAGCCTCAGGGTCTCTCCTCCTTTGCTCTAATTAGTACCAGGAGCCCTCCGCTGTCCTCAGAGTATCTCCCCCACCAACATCTATCTGAACTCCTCCTCCCACCCAAACCCTACTTCCACCATTATAAAATGAAGTATATCGCATTTCTTTGATACTTGTGGTTATTTAAAAGTTATATCCATTATATAAACACCACCCTCATCAAAATATAGAATATTGCCATCATCCCAGAAATGTTCCTGGTGCCTGGTTCCTGGTGCCCGTCGTCCTCTCCTCTAAGCTGCCCTGCAGATTAGTTTTGCCTGTTTCTTTCTTTCTTTTTTCTTTTCTTTTTTTTTAAAGTTTATTTATTTTGAGAGAGACAGAGACAGCACAAGTTGGGGAGGGGCAGAGAGAGAATCCCAAGCAGGCTCCGCACTGCCACCACAGAGCTTGATGTGGGGCTTGAACCCATGAAGAAGCCGTGAGATCATGACCTCAGCTGAAACCAAGAGTTGGATGCTTACTGACTGAGCCACCCAGGCGCCCCTTGCCTGTTTCTTAAGATGTCCATAAGCTACAGCCTATGGACTGGCTGCCTCTCTTTGTAACTAAAACTTTACTGGAATACAGCTGCACTTATTCATGTACGTGTTGTCTCTGGCTGTTTTGTGCTATACTGACCTAATTTTTTTTTTTTAAATTTTTAATTTTTAAAAATAAATTATCCCCTTATTTATTTTAATATTTTTAATATAATTTATTGTCGAATTGGTTTCCATACAACACCCAGTGCTCATCCCAATGAGTGCCTCTTTAATGCCCTAATTTTTTTATTTTTTTATTTTTTTATTTTTTTATTTTATTTATTTATTTTTATTTATTTTTTTTTTCAACATTTATTTATTTTTGGGACAGAGAGAGACAGAGCATGAACAGGGGAGGGGCAGAGAGAGAGGGAGACACAGAATCGGAAACAGGCTCCAGGCTCTGAGCCATCAGCCCAGAGCCCGACGCGGGGCTCAAACTCACGGACCGCGAGATCGTGACCTGGCTGAAGTCGGACGCTTAACCGACTGCGCCACCCAGGCGCCCCTGCCCTAATTTTTTTAAAAAATGTTTTTTTTTTAAATTTTTGACAGAGAGAGAGAGTGCCAGCGGGGAGGAGCAGAGAGAGAGGGGGACAGAGGATTTGAAGCAGGCTCTGTGCTGACAGCAGAGAGCCCGATGCGGGGCTCGAACTCACAAATGTGAGATCATGACCTGATCATGACCCAGGTGCCCCTACACTGGCCTAATTGAGTAGTTGTGATAGAGACTGCATTTCACGCAAAACCTTAAATATTTTCTATCTGGTTCTTCAAAGAAATTTGCTTTTGAAATCTAGAACTTTATATAAATGGAACCATACCATGTGTACTTTATGTCTAGCTTCTTTTTTGAATATTGTATCTTTGGGATTCAACCATTTGAGTAAAAAATAGATTTGAAAAGTCTTTCATTCATTAATTCAAATATTCATCAAGCCCCTCGTGTATGCTGGGCAGTGTATCAGGGAGTGGGGATGCAGTGGGGAAAACCAGTCCAATTCCTGCCCCCCAAAAGTGACAGGGTTGGGGTGCCTGGGTGGCTCAGTTAAGTGTCTGAGTTCGGCTCAGGTCATGATCTTGAGGTTCTTGAGTTTGAGCCCTGCATTGGGCTCTGTGCTGACAGCTCAGAGCCTGGAGCCTGCTGCTGATTCTGCCTCCTTCTCTCTGCCCCTCCCCTGCTCATTCTCTGTTTCTCTGTCTCTCTCAAAAATAAATACACATTAAAAAAAAAAAAGAAGTGACAGCGTCAATATATGCAGACAAGACTGGTTAGTGAGTGGATCAGAGAAATGGGGATTACCTGGAGGGGAGCATGGGATCTAGAGGTTTTTGTTTTTGTTTTGTTTTGTATTGTGGTAAAACAGACATAACAAAATTTTCCATTTTAACCATTTAAGTGCACAGTTCAGTGACATTAATGTATAACCACCACCTCTGTCTGTTTCCAGAATTTTTTTTTTTATTATCCCAAACAGATCTGTACTTGTTAGAGAATAATTCCCCATTCGTTCACTGGTGAGAATGATCCAATGAAGATGGAAATATTGGTGATTCAGGAGAACGGGGAGAAGGTGGGTGCAGAGGTAGACGGAATTACAGCATTGGCAGAGGAATAATAAGGTTCCCTTCAGTGACTCCCATGAGTTGGGGTCATTCATTGAGAATGAAGAAAGCAGGAATGGAGAGGTCTGAAGGAAGAGAAAGAATGAAATAACTTGCCCAGTGGGACAACAAACCTTCTAGACACACGCAGTGAGATCCCTGGGAAGGTTCTGAGTGTCAATTTGAATTCATTATCTTAAGTTGAAACAGGTCTGTTTGGATGTAAGCATTTTTCTCCAGAAATATGTACATTAGGCCTCTCCAGTGGCCCTTCTCAATTTCCATCTCTGTTTTTTTTTCCCCACCTCTCCATTCACCTTTCTCTCTTGCAAACCCTTCCCTACTGGGGCCAACCTCAGGGTCTTCTCCCTTGTCAGTTTCAGACTTTCTCAAAGGATTTTTCAGGACTCACCAGATTTAAAAGAATATGACCCTGGCCTGGGGGGTGTGGTGGGTGAGCACAGCTAAGGTTCAGCACCACGGATAGTGGTGCAACCAGCTCTTAAATTTCCTCTCCCAACCTCACCCAGGACCCTGGTCTGTCCCTTATTTGAATGTCCTTGTAATGTGAACTCTGTGAGGGCAAGGCCGTCTCTGTCCTCTTCATTACTTTGTCTTCAGAGGCAAGCATGGTACCCAGACACCGGGGTACTGGATTAATAGTTGTTAAATACATGAGTCAAAAGCACACACAAGTTACTAGCTAACTTTAACCAGTCCCAAGTGTTCCATCAAACCTGGCTGCCTTTTCGTCTTCATTAGTGCCCTCATAAAGAAACCCTTGTTGCAAGAGTGAAGGATGTAGTGAGAGACCGTCTCTGGCTGGAGGTGGCAAAGATTGAGCACATATTACATGTAAAGAGCTAGGCTCAAGACATCTGAACTGACTCACAAGGTGGTTCTCCCACTTCTGGGTATATATCCAAAGAAAATCAGGATCTCAAAGAGATATCGGCACTCCCATGTTCATTTCAGCATTACTTACAATAGCCAAGACATGAAAACAATCTAAATGTCTGTTGATAGGTTAGTGAATAAGGAACAATGTGATATATATACTATTATCATATTAATTATATAATATTGATGTATTATAATCAAAACATTGATATCTTAATATACTATAATATATAAAATAATTATGTAATATAGAATATATTATAACATGTAATATTTTAAAATATGTTGTATATTTACATATATCATATACAGAAATTATGTTATATAATATGATATAATATATAATTGTATAATGATATAATTATGTAAATGTAATATAATATAATATAATTATATAAACATATTATTTATTATATAATATTATAATTATATTATATCATATGTAAGCTATATAAAATTTATAATAATTATATAATCATAATATTATATAATGATATAATCATAGTTAATATATATTAAAAAGATACTTAATAATATATATTATATATTATACATGCTATGTATTATGTATTGTATTACAGTACATAAGATATGGCATATTAATATATATAGCATATATTATATAGTTTATATGCTATAATATATAGTATATAGCATACAATATATATTGTTATAGACTATATTAATATGTAATGTAATATATAATATACATATTATAAATTATATAACATACTAAGATAATAATCAATGTTTTATAATATTAACATCATATATTAATAATATATAATAGTATAATACATGATAGATAATATAATATGTATATAATATATATGCAACAGAATATTATTCAGCCTTGAAAAAGGACATCTTGCCATTTATGACAACATAGATGAGCCTGGAGGTTCATTATTATGCTGAATGAAATAAACCAGATGCAAAAAGATCTCACTTATATGTAGAATCTAAAATAGTCAAATGCATAGCAGCAGAGCATAGAATGGTGGTTTCCAGGCCCTGGGGGGAGGGAGAAATGGGGGAAATGTTGGTCAAGGGGCACAAAGTTTCAGTGATGCAAGATGCTTAAGTTTGGAGATCTAATATAGAACAATGTGACTATAGAGAACAATATCGCATTTTATAATTGAAATTTGCTAAGAGTTTAGATCTTCAGTGTTCTCCCACACATACATAAAGGTAACTATGTGAGGTGATGGATATGTTAACTACCTTGACTATGGTGATTATTTCACAATGTCTACATATATCAAATCATCAAGTTGTAAAAGGTGAAAGATTTATGCGCTCTGAAGAGAAACCAGACCATTATCAAATCATCAAGTTGTACATCTTGAATATATACAATTTTAAGTTGTCAATTAGGGGCGCCTGGATGGCTCAGTCGGTTAAGCGTCTGACTTCGGCTCAGGTCATGATCTTGCGGTCCGTGGGTTCGAGCCCCGCGTTGGGCTCTGTGCTGACAGCTCAGAGCCTGGAGCCTGCTTCAGATTCTGTCTCCCTCTCTCTCTGACCCTCCCCTGTTCATGCTCTGTCTCTTTCTGTCTCAAAAATAAATAAACGTTAAAAAAAACTTTAAATAAAAAAAATAAATTGTCAATTATATCTTGATAAGGATGGAAAGCAAAAAGACACCTGAGCTTGACCCACAGCCCTGCCACTGGCTAGCCCTGTGCCTTGGTTGAGTCTGTGTCTCTCTGAGCCTCAGTTTTCCTGTCTCTAATGAGGGGATCATCGTTTCTATTTCACAGGAGTGTTTTAAGATGTTAGCTCAGTGACTGCACAGGGCTCGGCTCAGAAGGGGTGTTCATTGTTATTCTGAGGCCCAACTCCATCTCTCAGAGCCTCAGTTTCCCCATTTCACAAAGTGGAAATACAGTGAATGTCAGGTTAGGGTGAGCAGGGGTGTGGATTGAGGGTTTGCTGTGGCTACGGTCCCCAAGGTCAGAGCAGTTCACCCGTTTGGATCCACCTGCAGCCCTCTTAACTTGACCTGAGGTATTCCCAACCTTGAGCAGGGCCTCGGATTTTTCCATATCTCTTTCCATCTTCCTCTTCATGCTCTTAAGCTCCTCCTTCTCCCAGGTAAGCATACTGTCAGCTTTGTCAGGGACCTAGCAGACAAGGAGAGACTCTCTCACACCTTTGAGAGGGCTGGATGGAGATTTCTCCTTCCAGGGTAGTAGAGGGTTTGCCAAGTTCGTAAGCTCTCAGTTTGGAGAATGGAGTTGGGGGTGCTCTTGCCCACTGGGAATCTCTCTGAGAAGCCTTTATTCTTTCAGGGGGCTCTCACCGGGTGGGGTGTCTTACCCTTTAGAGGGTGGAGGTGGGAGCTTCTCCGTGTGGGGTCTCGTCGTCCCCTGGGGAGGCTGGAATGTTCCCCACTTTTGGGGTGAGGGTCTGCGGTTTCACTTTACGGGGAGGACGTCACCAGGGCTGAGACTAGGGGGTCTCGCTCTTTCTCTGGCTGGGGACGTGACTCCCAGGTGCAAGGACTTAGAGTTTGAGGGTCTCAACCTGTAAGCAGGACCTGTTCCTTTCTCCCCAGATGAGGCAGGAGGAGGGGTTCTCACTCTCGGAGGCTGTGGTGGGGAGGACTGGGGCTTAAAAAAAAAAAACATTTTGAGGGGAGTTTCAAGGGTTGGGACCAGGACATCACCTACTGTCCTCAGCGGGGCTGGGGGGGGGTGGGGGTGGGGGTTTGGGGTGGGTTTACATCACCTACTGTCCTCAGCGAGGTGTGTGTGGGGCTTTGGATGTGTTTTCACTGGGCTTTGAGGGTCTCAGGCCCACGGGAGGGCCTCACCTTCTGGGCTCAGAATCGAGGCACCCCGTCTTGAGGGGTGTCCTCATCTTCTGGTGCCCTTACTCCTGGGGTGGAGGTGGGGGTTCTCTCTACGGGGAGGGTTTTCTCAGGCCGAGCATCTACCTGGGATCGGAGGCCTCGGGCTTTGCCACTGGGCCTGGGGTGGGGTGGGGTGGGGCGGGGGGGCAGCGTCCCACCTTCTCAGACTTGGGCCGGTAGCCCCGAAGCTTGCTGCTCTGCTGGTTAATAAGCAGGCCTTTGCGGACTTGGGCGAGCCCGCGGTCGGTGGCCTCACGCTGGCGCTGCAGCAGCCACAGCTGTCCATTGACCTGGTGCTGCGCGCGGCACAGGCGGGCGGCGGCAAGGCGCGCCCCGCGCGCGTGCGCGTGCACCACCTCGGCGCTCTGCAGGGCCCGGGCGTCGCGGTGCAGGGGCAGCGGCAGGCGGGCGTGCCAGGCGGGGGGCTTCACCTTGCCCTTCCACAGCGTGACGCCCTCGCCCGGCGGCGGCTTCTCCACTGTGCCGCCGCCCGCGAGCATCTCCACGCGGAAGCGCCAGGGCAGGATGTAGGCGGCGCGGCAGAGGTGGCGCGCCACGTGCGGCTCCCGCACGCTGTCCTCGGGTTGCCACATGGTCACCGCCTCCTGCTCGCAGCGGTCGGTCAGCTGGCGCGCCTTCTGCAGGGTGGCCGTGGCCGCCTGGCGCCACGCCGGAGCCCCGACGCGCGGGTCCTGGCTGCGCTCGGCTGGGGGGATCAGCACGGGCATGGTCCCGGCTTCGTGTCTCCCCACGGGGAGAGGCAGGGACTCCCAAAGACGCGCCGCTCGCTCCTGGCCGGAACGGGGAGTGAAACAGAGTGCCCATCACCATGGCGACGGTGGCAACAGCGCGCAGTTCCGGCAGTGGGGGAGGGGAAAGGCTGGAGAGAGGCGCGGATGGAGTCTTTGCTTTGGAACTTGGCCGGGGTGGCTTGGCATCCTGGCTCCTGCGGGAAGCCGGCCTCATCTAGCGCCTCTCTCGCTGGCGCTTCTTCCCTCCAGCAACACAGGCCTCCTTCCAGCTGCTGGGACGCGCTAAGCTCTTTCCCGCCTTGTCAAAGCCTCGGATTCGCTGTTCCTTCCGGGTGGCATCCTCCTTTGCCTGTCCTTCCCTCCCAGGGCTGGCTCTTTTCCAGTCTTCAGAACCGAGCTCAAATATCACTATCTTAAAAGGCTCCTTCCTTAAAAAAATAAAAAAAAAATGTTTATTTTTGAGAGAGAGACAGAGCACAAGCGGTGGGGGCGCAGAGAGAGAGGGAGACACGGAATCTGAAGCAGGTTCCAGGCTCTGAGCTGTCAGCACAGAGGCTGACCCGGGGCTCGAACTCACCAACCGTGAGAGCATGACCTGAGCTGAAGTCGGCTGCTTAACCAACGGAGCCACCCAGGTGCCCCAAAAGGCTCGTTCCTTAGTACCATATCTCAGCTCTACTGTTTCCCACCGCTCAGGACTTCTTGGTGCAATCCAGAGAAACAGAAAAGAAGGCCATACAGTCAGAATCACAGCCCAAATCCAAACAAACAAACAAACAAACAAACGGCCCCAAACCAAAACCAACCGCCTCCCCCCAGACCAACAATAACAACAACAACAACAAGACACGTGGCGCCTACCACTGCAGAACCGTTCAGCTGTGTGGTCTATCTTGGAGGCTGCTGCTGGAGGCAGCCCCCCACCAGTCAGTTCTCCATGGCACCTGCCTCTCCACCTTTCTGGTTCCCAGGCTGTAAGCTGGCTGCATCTAATTGGTTGAGCCTGTGTCACGTGGCCATGCCCCGGCTGCAAGGGAAGCTAGGAGAGTGCGCCGCACCTGAGACTCTTGTTTCAACGGCAGAATGGAGAACGTTAGTTCCTACAGAGACGCAGCTGATGTCGATTTCCTTCAACATAGGAAGCAGGTTCCAGTCTGGGGAAGAAAGAAGAGACGGCTGCCCTCCACGCCTCCCCCCCAGTTCTCCATCGCGTCATCTCCTTTGTTTCTTTCTAGCAGTGGCCTGTTTACTTGGGCATTTGGTAGGCACCCCAAACTTTTGACGCATCGCCCCAATCTTTCCCTCCACTAGTTTTGCTTGACTTGATCGCTGGCCCACCAGCCACCCCAGTCGCTTACGTTAAAAACTTTGCAGCTTCCTTACTTTTTCATGTCTGCATCCAGCCCATCCACAAGTTCTGCCAGCCCTATCTTCAAAATTTATCCCCAATGGGATCATCCTTTCTTCCGCTGCTACCGCCAACATTCTTAGTCTCACTGCCGTCATCAACCCTCATCACATGATCTCTCTGCCTATACCTGCTTCCTCAGATCCATTCTCCACACCACGGCCAGCACTACGTTTTACACCAGAGCACATCCTTTTCTTACTTAAAGCCCTTCAGTGAACCCCGTGGTACTGAGAATAAAGTCCAAACTCTTTACTCACCAGGCTCTGCGTGATCTGGCTTTTCTCACTTCCCTGAACTAACTCGTCTGCTACCTCCCACCCCCAGGTCCACTAACTGTGCCCCAGCCTCCCTGGCTGTCTTTGTATTCCTCCAACACATCATGCTAGTTCCTACCCCAGGGTCTTTGCATTTGCTGTTATCTTTTGGTTCGATCTCTTTCCCTTAAGATTTTGCCTGGCTTGGTTCTTGGTGTCCCTCATGGAGGTCTCACCTCTTAGACAGGTCTTCCTGGACTACTTGCTCAAAAGTAGCTCTCTTAGGCTTACGGGCTTCATATAGTGTCACTCATCACTACCTGAAAGCCTCTTATCCATTTATTTACTTTAGAATCCGCCCCCTCCCCCAATCCTAGAAAGAACCTTCCTCTCAAGTGCCCAGCGTAGCTCATGGCATATAGTAGGTTCTCAAACGCATGTGATGAAAGAATGGATGGCAATCATAGGCTGTGATCATTTTATTTGTTTCCTTTTTTTTTTTTTGGAGATGAAATTCTCATAAATAAAACTAATGATGCTAACGTGCACAATTCAGAGGCATTTAGTAGCATATTTATGATGTTGTGTCACCGCCAGCTCTATCTAGGTCCAAAGCATTTTCATCATCCCCCACGTAAAACCCCATACCCATCAGCAGTCACTTCCCATTTGAGCTCCCCCCCCCCACCCCCCACCAGCTCGGGGCAAACACTAGTCTCCTTTCTGTCTCCATGGATTTGCCTGTTCTCATATTTCATGTAAATTAATCATACGCTGTGACCCTTTGTGTCTTTCCTCTTTCTCTTAGCACAATGATTTCAAGGTTTGTCCATGCTGTACCATGTACCAGCGTTTCATTTCTTTTTATGACCAAGTTCCATTATATTTATATGCCAGAATTTTGTCTATCCATTGATGGACATTTAATTTGTTATTTAAAAAAATTTTTTTAATGTTTATTTATTTCTGAGACAGAGAGAGACAGAGCATGAGTGGGGGAGGGGCAGAGAGAGAGAGGGAGACACAGAATTGGAAGCAGGATCCAGGCTCCGAGCTGTCAGCACAGAGCCCGACGCGGGGCTTGAACTCGCAAACTCACTTGGATCTCACAAACTGTGAGATCATGACCTGAGCTGAAGTCGGTCGCTCAACCGACTGAGCCACCCAGGCGCCCCTGATTTTTTTCTTTTCTCCTTTTTTCATTTTGCCCATCAGGCTGTGAGTTTTAGGAGGGTAGTGACCTTGCCTCTCTCATATGCTACCGTACCCGGGATCCAGTACAGATTGTGGCTCATATTAAGCACTCAGTAAACATTTATTATTAAATGAATACGTGAGTGAAGGGCTGAGTGTGTATTTTCTTGTTAAGTGATTGAGAGGCGTAAGGATGAAGAAGGAATGAATGACCCTGGCTTTGCAAAAACAAAGGACACATTCAGTAATGGCGAGGAGTAAGACAGTCAACCAAAGCCTCCCAGTCCGGTCATGCTGGAGACCCAGCAGGGTCACCAGGAAGCAATGGAGGCAGGTAATCTTCAGCAATGGAGGCTTGTGTCCAGGACCTACAGGAATGTGGGTTTAGCGTAGTCGCTGGGCCCAATGGTGTCTGCACAACAGATCTTCACTAGAGTCAGGATAGTGCCATGGTCAAGACTCTGGAGCTGGATGACTTGGGCTCATCTTATGATTCAGACACTTACTGTCTGTGTGACCTTGGGCAAGTCCCTTACTTCTCCGTGCCTCCGTTTCCTCATCTGTTGACTAGGATAATAGGATCGTGGCATGGATTAAATGAGTTAATATGAGAAAAGAGCTTAGGGGCACCTGGGTGGCTCAGTCGGTCAAGCGTCTGATTCTTGATTTCAGATCAGGTCAGGATGTCAAGGTTTGTGGGATTGAGCCCCACATCGGGCTCTGCACTGCCAGTGCAGCCTCTTTGTCTGCCCCACCCCTGCTCTCTCTCTCTCTCTCAAAATAAATAAATAAACATTAAAAAGGAGAGAGAGAGAAAACAGCTTAAGATGGTGGCTGACAGAGAATAAGCATGATGCAATTGCTTACTTTAAAAAAAATTTAACGTTCATTTATTTTTGAGAGAGAGACTGACCACGAGTGGGGGAGGGCAGAGAGAGAGAGAGAGGGAGACACAGCCTCCGAAGTAGGCTCCAGGCTCCGAGCTGTCAGCACAGAGCCCGACGCGGGGCTCGAACCCACACACCGTGAGATCATGACCTGAGCCCAAGTCGAACGCTTAACCGACTGAGCCACCCAGGCGCCCCATGCAACTGCTTACTTTTCATGTTTATTAATTGAGTGAATAGATGAATGGGCTATTGTAATACCAAGAGAGGCAGAGAGGGCTTCACAAAGACCCAGGGGGACAGTCCACTTGGGACAACATGCTGTACCCAACCTTTGCTTTGTTCAGTTAGTGCTTCTGTTTTCCCAGCCAGAGGGTTGTACTGGGTTGTTTTGCTGCCTGACGTACAGAGCACTTCTGTTGGGCACTGTTCCTGCCCAACTACCTGTGGGACACCCGTGGAAGCTTTCTTGCGCCCGGCCACGTATGGAGGATTTGGGCTCTAACAAGCGCCTCTGGTGGAATTCATCAGGGCCATGAGTCGGGGTGTGGTCTGTTCCATTCTGGCTTTTTATTGGCTCAACCCGTTGGGACCAACACACTCCTAATGCATAGCACCATTGTTTCAACTTTGACATCGGTGCGTTCTGCGGTTCAGTGCTCAGTCCGCCAACTTCTCATTTTCATCCTCTGACCCGAGCGTGACTATAGCAACTTCTAAAACTCATCTCTAGTTCCTGGCTCTGATGGATACTTTCCGGTAGCCCGACACATTATATGCGTGTGTTTGAGAAATGAGTGAACTGTCGTCTGCTCTGCTTTCAAAGCCTGTTGGTCACAGCCTTGGTTGGGACCTGCTAATCCCAAACGGGTCTGTATGTAAAATCCTAACGCCCAACGTGATGGCATTAGGAGGTGGGGCCTTGGAGAGGTGATTAGGTAATGAGGGTGGAACTCTTATAAATGGAATTGGTGCCTTATGAAAGAGACCCCAGAGAGCTCCCTTTCTGTTTCTTCCATGTGAAGGCAAGGCGAGAATTTGGCTGTCTATGAACCAGGAAGTCCTCATGAGACAGTGAATCCAATGGCATATTGATCTTGGATCTCCTAGCCTCCAGAACCGTGAGAAATAGATTTCTGTTGCTTATAAGCCACCGTGTCTATGATATTTTGTTATAGCAGCCTGGCTGGGGTCAACTCTCAGTCTCCAAGAATTCAACTACGTGCGGCTGAGCAGAAATGATGAAAGCCAGAGAATGCCTCAGAAGCATTCATATACATGACCAGAGGGGTAGGAAGAATTCTCATTACTTTTCAAACCCAAATACCTCTCTTAAGCTAACAAATAAGCCTGTTTTTATGCTATGAAAGTAACAGGTACACATTGTGTAAACGCGTGTAAAATGCAGAAAAATATAATGAAGAGAATGAGAATCATCTATAATTTTATCATCCAGAGAGATCTGTTATGAACCCGTTTTGATTTCACTCCAGTATTTCCCTCCACTCCTCCTCCCATATATATAGTTATGGTTAGACACATCTCCCTCCTCCCAACACACCAAAGTTCACATATTTCTAACTCAGCCCAATGGGGAATAATATTTGTGAAATTAACTCTCTGGTTTTTATGATGAAGAACGCTTTACAGCAGCTCCGATTTTTGTAGCCATCTTTGCTGGGACCACCTGTTCTGCCTACCAAGTGCTTCCAAGTGGGGGACAGAATTTTGCCCTTGGATTAAATAGTGTGAAATTGCAGGGTGTATGAGGAAGGAGGACCTTCTAAAACTTCTGGCTTTGCGTTCTTTTTTTCCTTTGGTATTACATGGAGATGCCCTTCACTCTGAAATTTTGGCAGGTAATTATCAGAGATCCCTTTTTAGGTTCCCCGATGTCTTCCCTTCTGGGGCACCAGGTTCTACTTTTAGTAGGTGCCCCCCTTTCTCTTGGAGATAATCACATCGGTTGGTCTTTTGTTCCAGGGGGATATGACCTAGAATCAATTTTGTCTTTGAGAAATGAGGTCACTCTCCTGGGGGAGGTGTCAGGAGACAGTGGGAAGCCCCGGGGCTGGGAGAGGAGGTTCTTCCTGGTTCTTCCCAGTCACCTCCTGCAAAGGTGGTGACCATGCTTGTTGGTGAGGCATACGGACTGGTCCCTATGACTCTGGTCCCCATCAGTGCCCTGAAATGCCATCTTGCAATGGACAAATTCCAGGGTTTCTTTTCTGTCCCATTCAACTGGATCTCTAGGTAGCATTGGAAATTATCAACCACCTGAAATGTGAATCATCCCCCATACTCGTTCACACTTTCCCCTTTTGCCTCTGGTCCTGGCCCTTCACTGGCTGGTTGTCTGCCATCCACCCCTCCTCAAGTGTAGAGTTCTTCAGGTGAGTTTGGTAGCCTTGAAGGTGGCCCCCAATGGTATCCACATTTTGGTCTTCATGCCTTGTGTAATCTCTTCCCTTTGAGTGTGAGCTGGGCCTAGTAACTCACTTCTAATGACTAGAATATGGCAAAAATGATAGGATGCCACTTCTGAATTAGGTTATAAAGAGATCATGGCTTTTGTCTTGCTCACTTTTTCAGAAATGGAGAAGCCCACATGGCAAGGAACTGAGGGATCCTCTGGCTATCAACCAGCAGCGACCTGAAGCCCTCAGTCCAATAACCCACGAGGGATTGAATCCTGCTGAGAACCGCATGAGTGAGTCTAGAAGCACACTCTTTCCCAGTCGAGCCTTGAGGAGAGATAGCAGCCCCAGCCAACATCATGTCTGCAGGCTGGTGAGAGACTGAGCTGATGGATTCAGCTAAGCTATGCCCTGATCCACAAGAACCCATTCAATAAATATGTGTTGTCTTAAGCTGCTGAGTTTTGGGATAATTTGTTATACAACAATAGCTAACTGACACATTCGGTTTCCATCTTCCATTCACTTCTCATTCCTCATCTTCTCCCTAGAAAAGCTCATTCACATTAGTGGATTTAGGTATTACTTGTTAGGTTAGGATGACTATGGCTTTAAGTCTAAGGGGGTAGATTCGGTGAGGTGAGCCTTAAGTTCAGAATAGCCAAATTTCTTACCATGCTCTACAAAGTCCCAGTTCCTTACCATCTGGCTCCTGTCCACCTTTCCTTCCCCATATCCTGCCACTCTGTCCTTGAATCATGAAGGGTCAGCCATGCTCTGCTCAGACTCACTGAGCTTCCGTAGTCTCGTGGTCTTTGCTGTCGCTTTCCCTCTCTCTGGAATGTTCTTCTCCCTCTGGGATGTTCTCCTGTATTTTCATATGGTTTACTCTCTCTTACCCTTTATGTCTCTGTTCAAATACTATTTCCCAAAGGGCCCTTCCTTGACTATCTGATTGGAAGCATTACACTGTCATGCCACACTGTAGCCCTCCTTCTCTTGATAGCACTTTTGGTTTGTGATTCTCACCCACCTCCTTCTCTAGATGTTAGCTCCTTGATGAGGATCTCATCTGTCGTAGTCATAACTGAATCACGTTGCCTAGCTCATTTCCTGGCACAGAGAAGACCCCTCATGCTTGTTTGTTAAATGACTGAATGATGGTGGTCCTGCCACACTTGGAAATAATCCATGGACATTCCTGTTCTGGCTAGCCAACCCCCAAACATCCTTTGCATTTGTGGGGGAACCCAAAAAAGGGGAGGAGCAGGACCGATAAAGAGCTCTACCTACTGTTAGGGTTGAATTGCCCCCCCCCCAAAGGTATGTTGAAGTCCCTACCCCTGGTACCTGTGAACGTGACCTTACTTGGAAATAAGGTCTTTGTGGATGTAGTTAGTTAAGTACAATGAGATTATGCTGGATAGGATGGGTCCCTGTCCAATGGAAGAGGTCTTTACAGGAAGGCTATGTGAAGACACAAACACTAGGCCATGTAAAGAAGGAGGCGGAGACTGGCATGATGCATCTACAAGCTGAGGAACACCAGTGTTTGCTGGTAACCCCTAGAAACTGGAAGAAGCAAGGAAGAATCCTCTCCTAGAGCCTTGGAGGAAGCGTAACCCTGCCAACACCAACACCTTGATTTCAGACTTCTGGTCTCCAGGAGTGTGAGATACCATTGCTGTTGATTAAATGCCCCCAGTTTGTGGTGATCTGTTAAGGCACTCTAGGAAGTTGATATCATGGTATCTGTCCTTTTCATCTGTGGTCCCCTGCCTACTCCTGATCGATCTCTGTGGCATTCCCTGTCACTTGGGCACATGGCAAGCACCTTTTCGGTGCTCCAATGACAGAGCCAGAGAGAAGTCTTTTCCTCTCCCAGCTGTGTGAGCCCACCTTCTAATTTCCAGGTTTCCCTCCCTAATCCTCTTCCATGCTCCCATCTCCTGCTGGAGACTTCTTTAAATGGAACCTTCCAGATTTTCCAAAACAGAGAGTCTATTGATATGGTCTATAAAGATCAGCCTCCTGCAGTGCAGAGCAGGTTGGAAATAGATAGTGGACTTGGGGGTCCACCAGAAAATCTCTCTTTCCTGATGGATTGATTGATCTGACAAATATTTACTGAGCACCTGCTCTGTGTCAGGCACTGAGCTAAGAACCACGAAAAGAGAGTGACAAGACAAAGCCCCTTCTCTCCTGGGGCTTCTCATCCAGTGGGGGAGACAGAATATGATGAACTAAAGTAAACCACTGAGATCATGGCAGATAGACGTAATCGCTTAAGGTGTATGATGAATAATAATAAAAATCCAGTAATCACTAGAGACAGGACAGCAAAGAGGCAAAGTGACATGATTCTAATTCTTTTTATTGTGGCAACATATACATGGCGTAAGCATTATCATTGTAACCATTAAAATATATTTGTATATATATAATATATATATAAATATATATATAAAATATATATATATAAAAATATATATATTTAGAGAGAGAGCATGGGGGAGGGGCGGGGGGGGGAGAGAATCTCAAGCAGTCTCCGTGCCCAGCGCTGAGCCCAATGTGGGGCTCGATCTCACGACTGTGAGATCATGACCTGAGCTGAAATCAAGAGCTGGATGCTCCCCTGACTGAGCCACCCAGGGTCCCCCCCTTTGAGACCATTTTTAAGTGCATGGTTTAGTGGCATTAAGTCCATTCACACTGTTGTGCGGCCATCACCACCATCCATGTCCAGAACGCTCTCATTTTACAAACTGGAACTCTGTCCCCATTAAATACTAGCTCCCATTCCTTCCTGCCTCCGCCTCCCCCCCCCAAACCCGGAAGTAGGCAAAATATCCCCACCTGGAAAGCAACCCAGCCTTATCATGGTCATGAGGGATAGGATTAGGATTCTATGTTTTCTGCATTACAGAAAGTTTTCCACAACGAGCACACATTACCGTGATCATTAAAGAACAGTCTTTAAAGTTTCTGCTCTCCGTTCCTCCTCTCTCTCTTTCCTTCGGTGCTGCTGCCTTTCCTGTGTTCCCAGCTTTTCCCACTTCTGCTACTGCAGTCTAACTTCTCACAGCCTGCTTCTTTATATCTTATGTTTCTTGAGTGGTGATGGCCAATTGTATTAATTTGTTTTTCATGGAGACGCAGTGGACATACGCTGGTCCCCGCTTTCCTGCGGCCTCGCTTCCCACGGTTTCGCTTACGCTCAGTCAGCTGAGCCCTGGAAGCAGATGGCCCTCCTTGTGACATACTGTCGGAAGTGCCCAAGGCTGTGTCACGCGCCCGCGTCATTTCGCCTCACTTCACGTCATCACGTATGAGTTTTATCATCTGGCATCATGGCAAGAGGAAGGGTGGATACAGTATATTGAGATATCTTGAGGGCGGGGCAGAGAGAGCAAGCATATTCACACAAACATTATGGCAGCACATTGTTATAATTGTTTCATTTTATGTTAGTTCTTGTTAATCTCTTTTTTTTTTCAATGTTTATTTATTTTTGAGAGAGATGGAGACAGAATGCGAGTGGCTTAGGGGCAGAGAGAGAGGAAGACACAGAATCGGAAGCAGGCTCCAGGCTCCGAGCCGTCAGCACAGGGCCCGATGCGGGGCTCGAACTCACAAGCTGTGAGATCGTGACCTGAGCTAAAGTCGGTCGCTCAACCAACGGAGCCACCCAGGCGCCCCACTTGTTAATCTCTTAATGGGCCTGACCTACAAATTAAACTTTATCATGGGTGTGTACGTATAGGAAAAAAACATAGTGTATATAAGGTTGGGTGCTATTTGGGATTCAGGCACTGGGACTCTTGGAATGCCCAGGCAGACAAATAAATTTGATACATTTATATATTGCAATATGCTTGCATTCGCCAACGCCTCTATCATGTCACATACTTACCATTTTGTGTGTGTGTGTGTGTGTGTGTGTGTGTGTGTGTGTGTGTTAGGAACAATTAGGGTCTAGACTCCCGGCAAGTTCAAAGTTGATAATACAGTATTGATGTCTAAGATCATTCTGCTGTGCCTTACATCCCCAGGACTTATTGATCTGTGCCTATATAGTTTGCTAGGGCTTTCCCCAAATGGCTTTCTTGCAGGAAGTCTCAGCAGGAAGTAGATGCATCCTCAAACTGGGCGGTGTGGTGACAGTTTGGTGATGGTGTGGTGGGGAGCGGGTAAGGAAACCACAAGGAGGGTGCAGTAGCCTGGAGCCAGTGATGCCTGTGCAGAAGCAGAGTGAGGAGGGAGCATTTAGTGCCAGGGCCTGGAGAGGGCCACCTCCTCAGGACTGGAGGGCTGCAGTCCAGGGGCACAGCCATCTGCAGTGTGAGTATGGGGAAAGGTACCCTGGCCTCATGCTTCTCTATCGGTCTCACCTCCTGTAACGTCTCCCTTTGCCTAAACCCAACCAGAAGCCAGAGAGCAAGGGAGCCTGTTGGTGTGATCCATGACGGTCAATGTCCTAGGACACAGAACAAGGGGAGGGTAGAGAGTGTCTCAGGAGGTCATACGGAAGTTCTCCGGGGCCGTTTGTCAATCAGGCGGAGCTCTGAGGACAGGGCCGTGCTTTCCTGCCCAGTGCAATGCTGGGCACCAAGCAGATGTTCATATATGTTGAATAAATATTCATGAGCCAGAAGGAGACTCGATTAAAAAAAAAAGTTTTTTTTAACATTTATTTATTTTTGAGAGACTGAGAGAGACAGAGCATGAGCAGGGAGGGGTAGAGAGAGAAGCAGACACAGAATCCGAAGCAGGCTCCAGGCTCCGAGCTGTCGGCACAGAGCCCGACGCGGGGTTTGAACCCACGAACCGTGAGATCATGACCTGAGCCGAAGTCGGACGCTTCACCAACTGAGCCACCCAGGCGCCCTGAGACTCAGTTTTTTTTTTAAATTTAATTTTTTATTTTTTTAAATTTACATCCAAATTAGTTAGCATACAGTGCAACAATGATTTCAGGAGTAGATTCCTTAGTGACCCTTCCCCATTTAGCCCATCCCCCCCCAACCCTTCCAGTAACCCTCAGTTTGTTCTCCATACTTATGAGAGACTCAATTTTTTAATTGTAAACGACACATAACATCCCCTGCAGCCATTTTCCCAGCTTTACTGAGATATAATTGACACGTAACTTTGTGTAAGTGTATCGTGTACAACGTGCTGATTTGATACATGTATACATTGCAAAAATGAATATCGGCATAGCCCTTGTAACCACTGCAAAGTCACAGTTCAGTGGTATTGAGTTCATTCACCATGCGGTGCAACCACCACCACTATCTACCTCCAGAACATTCCCATCTCCCCCAAAAGAAAATCGTGCACACCTTAGCTGTCACTTTCCATCACTCCTCTGCCCAGCCGCAGGCAACTACTAATCTGTTTTCCGTCTTTCTGGATTTACCTATTCTGAAGATCTCATCCCAACATAAATGCAGACTTAATTGGGAGGGGGGAAGAAAACTCATTCCCTCCTGTCTTTCCTCTTCTTTCCCCCACTGTAATTCTGCTCGGGGTTTGCATATCAGGCCACTCTGGTGGTAACAAGGGTGGGTTTCGGAGAAGGAGGACCTGACCTTCCTCTCCCTTTTCCCTGGCTCCCCCTGGGGCCCTGGGAATGATGGGGAAGCTGCTAGCTGATAATGAGACCCCCTCTTCCTTAATGACTCTGGGGGCTGCGGGGATGCCGCAGGCCAGCTCTGCCCTAATTAATTAATAGGGAGCGCTTCCCACAGAGGAATTAGCCTCGATTCCTCCATCTCAGGCTCTTCTTGGCTCATCCCCTGCACAGGCCCCACCCGACAGCCGGGCAGTCATCTGGGACAGCCTGGGGATGCTCCACCGGCTGGCCTGCCCTCCTCACCCTATAGAACCAAAGCTGGAGCCGGTGGTCAGAGTGGACCTGGGGTGAGCTCACCCTCTGACCCCGCCACGTCTTAACAATGTGGGCTGTGACTTAACCTCGTTGAGCCCCCTTTTACATCTATAAAAGGGAGCCAGTAGCCTTTCCCTTGTTGAGAAAACAAGAGTCATCTCAGGGCCAGGGTGAGGACTGTGAGAGACACTTGTTGGGGGTGTGAAATCTACAGGAGTGCCCAAACACTCTGTGGTTAAGAGAAGTGGTGTTGGGATGTTATTATTGGAAGATCATTGGAATATTAGCTTTGAGAGGTGACGGATATGTTTATGGCCTTAACGGTGGTGATGGCTTCAGGGCTGTATACTTATTCCCAAGCTCATCGAGTTGTATACATTAAACACATTCAGCTTTTTACGTGTCAAGTGTATCTCAATAAAATCGTTTTAAAAAAAGAAACGAAGAGGGCAATGAGGTAGATAGTGACTCTGTGTTTACCTAAATTTCAACGCAGCAAAATATATCAGGTTTCTTTTTTTCTTTGTGTGTTATTCTTTGGGCAGTAGTTATATTATCTTTATCCATTCAGAGGTAGTAAAGATATTCTCCTATAAAAAGGATAAATAATATTCCAATGTCGACAATTCACCCCCATCTCTCCCCCCACCAAAATTAGTGCAAAAATCCATAGTGAGCAAATGTAAAAAAAGACAGCATCTGTAAGAGTGTTGAGCCAAGCCATATAGGGGCCCGAGAAGGAGTAAAAATCAGGAATTCTGATCCTGTCTCTATTTGGAAAGTTGCTATTTCGTTCATGGTGCATTTTGCATTCACTTGGGTTTTTAAAAATGTTGTGTTGAAACGTTATTTATCTTAAATACTGGGGTTTTGGTACCACTATTCTTTCTATTGAGGTGGAACAGCATAAACTTTGTACAACATAGGGGGCGCCTGGGTGGTTCAGTCGTTTAAGCATCTGACTTCGGTTCAGGTCCTGATCTCACGGTCTATGAGTTCAAGCCCCGTGTCGGGCTCTGTGCTGACAGCTCAGAGCCTGGAGCCTGCTTCGGATTCTGTGTCTCCCTCTCTCTCTGCCCCTCCCCTGCTCATGCTCTGTTTCTCTCTGTCTCAAAAATAAATAAAAACATTAAACAAATTATTATTTTTTTTTAAACTTTTTTTTTTTCAACGTTTATTTATTTTTGGGACAGAGAGAGACAGAGCATGAATGGGGGAGGGGCAGAGAGAGAGGGAGACACAGAATCGGAAACAGGCTCCAGGCTCCGAGCCGTCAGCCCAGAGCCTGACGCGGAGCTCGAACTCACGGACCGTGAGATCGTGACCTGGCTGAAGTCGGACGCTTAACCGACTGCGCCACCCAGGCGCCCCCAATTCAGCATTTCAAAGAGTACGTACGATTCAGTGGCCCTTTGCACATTCACAATGTCGTGCGGCCATTATCTTTATCCCCTCCAGTTCAAGGACATTTTCATCCCCCCAGAGGACATCAGCGCCCATCAGCGGCCACTGCCCACTCCCCCCAGCCCTGTGTTGGCCTAGCCTGTGCTCTCACGGTTCGAAAGCAATGGTGAGCAAAACAGCCGCTAGCACCTTCGCGGGAATCAAGCTGGCGACCCCACGCTGTGCAGAGACCTCATATTCTTCACCACCACACTCACGGCTCAAAAACCAAAAGCCAGTTTTCCTGTAGTGTGTCCTCGATGAAGCAATAAAAATTGTGTGTTTCATTCGGCCTCAACTCTAGAGTTCAGTTTTTTCTCGATTTTAATGGAGTGTTGTTTTTTTTTTTTTAAAGACTTTTGTCTTAAAGAACCGTTTTAGATTCACAGCCACGTAGAGCAGAAGGTACAGTGGTTTCTCAGATGCCCCTGCCCACCCCCCCGCCCCCCCCAGGCGCAGCCTTGACCACCATCAACGTCCCGACCAGAGCGGATCACTCGCTACAACTGATGGGCCTGCACAGACACAGCGTCCTCACCCAGAGTCCACAGTTCGCATTAAGGATCACCCTTGGGGCTGTGCATTCGCTCCTCTGTGCTCCCATTACTCTTTCCTTCCCTTCCCCAACCCCTGCCAAACACGGATCCTTTCCCTGGCTCTCTGGTTTTGCCTTTTCCCAGCACATCATACAGTTGGGATCACACAACATGTAGCCTTTTCAGATGGGCTTCTCTCAGTAATACGCTTTTAAGTTTCCTCTGTGCCTTTTCATGCCTCGAGAGCTCATTTATTTTTTATTTATTATTATCATTATTTTTAAGAATATTTTTATTTCTTTTTGAGACAGAGAGAGAGAGAGAGCACAAAGTGGGGGAGGGACAGAGAGAGAGAGAGGGAGACACAGAATCTGAAGCAGGTTCCAGGCTCCGAGCTGCCAGCACAGGGCTTGAACTCACGAACCGTGAGATCTTGACCGGAGCCGCTGGTTACAACATTTTTTACAACCAATCATCAACCAATCAATACTTCACTCTGTTTTATGTGTGTTTCTGTTTAAAGACACCTTATGGGGGCACCTGGGTGGCTCAGCCGGTTAAGCTTCTGAACTCTCGGTTTTGGCTCAGGCCGTGATCTCAAGGTTTGTGAGTTGGAGCCCCGTGTTGGCCTCTGTGCTGACAACGTGGAGCCTGCTTGGGATTCTCTCTGTCTCCCTCTCTACCACACTGTCTCATGCTCTCTCTCTCTCTCTCAAAAATAAATAAACTTAAAAAAAAAAGACACCTTATGCAATATAAGTTCTTGATTCATTAACATTGAATTCACAACCAACAGCCCTGCAACTCCTGTCTGAGTAAAACTCATAGAGCACACGTATTTTCTCAGTGAGGCACAACACAGACTTCTCTTGCTAACCAACCTTGGACGGCACCCAGCCTCATGCCTGAGGCCATTTTAAACAGTCAAATCAACAAAAAGCACCCAAAGTGAAAACCATGGCACTAACTAGACCGTGAGAGGGATGTCTTTTACAGCGGAACATCTCAAACGAGTAGGCAGAACATAGCCTTGTTCAGCATCAGCGGGGAACACGCACCCCAGCCAGCCCAACCTTTGCATCGCTCTGACTACGTTTGCCAAGGGCCGCAGAAGTGCCACATGTATTGATTTGGGGGTTACACATAAGTTTGGGTGAGTGAGCTCATCAATATGGAATCCTCACATAATCAGGATCAACTGTATGAGAATCCCACTTTCTGTTTTTTTAGTTTTTAATGTTTGTTTATTTTTGAGAGGGGGAGAGAGAGAGAGAGAGAGAGAGAGAGAGAGAGAGAGAGAGAATCTGAAGCAGGCTCCAGGCTCTGAGCTGTCAACACAGAGCCTGAAACGGGGCTTGAACTCACGGACCAGGAGATCATGACCTGAGCCGAAGTCGGACGCTTAACCCACTGAGCCACCCAGGTGCCCCAAAGCTTTCTCCGGCTTGACCTCGAATTCAATAAAGATCGATACATATCATCTACATGGATGAAAGCTTGCAGAGTCTCCCATGATCTTTTTCATCAACAGACACAATTTCTTAGAATAGTTTTACATCTACAGAAAAACTGAAGAGATGTTACAGGGAGTTGCCATACTCCCCCCAATAACTTCCCCTCTCTTCCATTAGTACAATACGTTTGTTTCAATTAAGCAGCCAATACTGACACATCATTACTAAAGTCCACACTCGGTTGAGATCACCTCAGTTTTTTCCCTAATGTCCTTTTTCTGTTCTGGGACCCCCTGTGGGATCTCCCATTATATTAGGCTACTCTTTGCTGTGATAGTTTCTCAGATTTCCCTTGTGTTTGATGGCTGGCCAGTTTAGATGAGTACTAGCCCGGTATATCCTAAGAACCTCTCTATGGGAATTTGATTTCTTAAAATCACGATTATTCTGGGGTTTTGGGTTTTGGAGGGGCCACTCTAATTGTTAGAAAGCGTAGGGGCACCTGGGTGGCTCAGTCGGTTAAGTGTCTGACCTCAGCTCAGGTCATGAACTCCTGGTTGGTGGGTTTGAGCCCCGCGTCGGGCTTTGTGCTGTCGGCTCAGAGCCCGGAGCCTGCTTCCAATTCTGTGTCTCCCTCTCTCTCTGCTCCTCCCTTGTTTGTGCTCTGTCTCTGTCTCTCTCTCAAAAATAAATATTTTAAAGAAGTGTAAAGGGGTTCTGAGACCCAATCATTTCATTTTACTTACTTATTATTTTGTGTAAAACAGCAAGGAGGGGTCTGTCTTCTTCCCTGCTCAATCTCCAGCTTCTAGCGCAGCTTAGCTCACAGGGGACACGCACCAAATATTTGTGGAGTGAATGACTCCAAGAGCCAGGAGCTCTAGGCTCGGGCTCAGAGAGGGACGCACAACCAGGGTGCACAGCCCGTGTGGGAAAAGAGGGAGTGGGGAGGTTTCGGTGGGGGGGGGGGAGGGGGTGACAGGTGTTTGTGTGGTCCAGGAGAACCCGACATCTAGGGCAGGGTCTGGACCTTAGCCACACGTTGAGATCACTCGGGGAGCATTAAAATACGCTGATGCCTGAGTCTCACGCCCGAGGACACTGATGTGATTGGTCCAGGGTGCCACTCGGGGATTCTAAGGTACAGTTAAGTTTGAGAGCCACGTCCCTGTGGGGACAGTGTCAAGGAGGGGAGTCCAGGCAGTAGGTTGAGGTGGCTGCTCCCTGCCTGGGTGACTTTGGGCGAGTTACCCAACCTCTCTGAGCGCCTGTCCTCTCTTCCAATGGGGGCAGTGATATCTACCTCATCGTGCGGAGACTATGAGCAAAAGAGACCGCCCACACCAGCACGTCCGGATCAACAATTGTTCGATAACAACAACAACCACATACTGATTTTTATCACAGGTGCGGGGCTGCGCCCTCAGCTCTGGAAAATGACAGTTAGCTGTCAGGACAGACGGGAGGTGCTGGAAGCGACCAGTGCCGGGTCTTTTGAGAAGAAACGCAGGACCGGCCTCGCCGGGTACGGATTCTGGGGACGGCAAAGGATAATATTAATTACAAGAGCACAGGAATTAGTGATCTCCCATTCGCGCGAGGCCTCACGCTGCACGAAGACTGTCCATACCCGCGCGCTTGGATTTTTCTCAGTTTTTAATTTTCTGCGGGGTCGGCGGAGTCATCTCCGCTGTTTAAATAAGGCTAGGCTCAGAGAGGGAGAGGGGTCAGCCCAAGGGCGCACAGCGGCCCAGAGGCCAAGGCCGGGCTGTGCACCCGAAGGGAGACGCGCGGGGCGGCGGAGCCCACGTGGCGGCTGCGGGCACCGGGCCCAGCGGTGGCGGGCGGGTCCCCGCGCCCTCCAGGGACGTTCAGGCCTCAGGAGGGCCGCGGAGGCGCGGGAGGCGGGGGCTCGGAGGCGCGGGGCGGGGGCGGGACGCGCGAGAGGCCACCCACCCCGCCCACCCCAGGATCCCCCCCCCCACCCCGCCTCCCTCCCTCTCTCCCCTCCTCCCTCCCCACCCGCGCCCTGCCCCTTCCTCCGGCGCGCGGTGGCAGAGCCTGGGCTCGGCGCGGGGGAGGCGGGGGGCATCCCGGAGGGGATCCCGCCCCCTCCCCCGGCCGCCCCGCGCCCCCGCACCCACGTGAGCGCAGGGCCAGCCCGGCTCCCACCCGCCGCACAGCGCGTCCCGGCTCCCTGCCGGTGCCTCTGCCGTCCGGTCCCCGCGCCAAGCGCTGCGCCATCCCTGGCGGGTCCCCGCTGCTCGGGCCGGGCGCTTCGCCGGGCTCCGGCACCTGCATCCGGGAGCAGCGCGCAGGCCGAGGCGCGGGCAGGCCGCCCCCGCCGCTCCGGGCGCGGGTGAGTGGGGGGCCCCGCGGCCGCGCTGGCGCAGGGGCTCCGGGGTAGGGGCGGGCGGGGTCCGAGGCGGGCTCGGCCCCGCACCGGGGTCGGGCGGGTGGGGCGCCCCGCGTCCCCCTTGCCACCTCTCGGCCGCCTTTGTCTCGGCTGCTCCCTGCCCCTTAGCGTGGTCGCCGCCGCTCCTCTGGTCGCCTTGGTGAGTTTCCTACCACCTCAGTCACCCGAGGGCTCGGTGCCCATCGCCCCTCCTCCCCCCCCCCCCCCCCCCCCGTGGCCTCAACTCGCGGGCCGGTGTCCATCTCGGTGCCTGATGCTTCCTCCATTTCCAGGGCTCCTTTCCCTTTCTTCTCGGGCGTGTATGCCTCCAACTCCGGGCAGACTTGGGTTGTGGCTGAGACTTCGGCCACCGCTGCGCTGCGCGGGTGCTGGGTGTGAAGGGTGCGTGGGGGCGGTGGTGGTGGTGCGTGCGTGGGAGCCTGAATTTGTGAGTGGGCTTGTCTGCCCAAAGAGGCGCGTGGGCTGGGTGTTGAAACGTGGGGAGGGATTTGAATGTCTGAAGTTTTGTGTCTGGAGCCCCAAGTTGTGTGTGTGTGTGTGTGTGTGTGTGTGTGTGTGTGTGTACGCGCGCGCGCGCGCGTAGGAACTGTATGGCCGTCACTGTATGGAGTTTCATTTACGAAGGGGAACTGTGCGGGGTCTTGAAGGCGTGTGTGAGGTCGTATGTCCGACGCTGTGCATGGATGTGTGTGCATGTGTTTGTGTGTGCAGGGATTGTGTGATGGACGCGGCATGAGTGGAGTTGCATTTCTGAAGGCGTCGTGTGGGCTTGTGTGCCTGAACAGTTGTGTGTGTGTGTGTGTGACCGCGTGTCTGTGCGGTTGTATATGTGTCAGTTGCACACAAAGGCGTGTGAAGCTGTGTGTTTGAATACGTGTGTGATATGTGATGTATGTGACTTTTCTTTTTCCTTCCCCCGCTCGCTGCTCTGGCTAGCAGGGTGTTGAGATAAAATGGAGAGGAAGCATACGGTTGCCAACCAAGCTTGCTTCAGCTTTAGGATGTGGGAGGCCCTTCCTTTCTTTCCGATCCAAGGTGGGGGGCAGTACATGCCTTCACGTCTGAGAGTCTGGAGGTTGGGGGAAGCGGGTGGGAGACCCATGCTGGAACCCTTGTGGAGACTGGGGACACTAGAAGGGCCCCTTCCCCAGTGGCAAACCTAAGAAACAGAGTCAAGAGAATGCCTAGGAGCAGGAGACAGTGGACAGGCTGTCCGTCCCCTGGCTGCTGGGTTTCTGCTTTTTTATTGACCCGGGTTAACGTCCGTTTCACGCTCACCAGGTGCTGTTGTAAGCCTCATGCGAATAGAGCCCTCTAAGCCACACAGAAAGTGACCAGTTCCAGCAAGGTGGAGGGGGGTTTGAGACAAAGCGCTCAGGTATGCGGTTCTGCTAGGTCAGGGGCTGGTGGATTTTGTCAGTAAAGGGCCCGAGAGATTGCACTGCGGCCCGTGCGATCTCTGACCCAACACCCCAGCTCGGCCATTGTAGCATGAAAGTACGCCGTAGACAATATGTCAGGAATGAGCATGGCCATGTGCCAAGAAAGCTGTTTACAGATGTAAGCAGCGGGCCGGATTTGGCCCTCAGATGATGGTTTGTCCATCCCTGCTTTGTGCTGTGCTGCTTCTTGTAGGGAAGAGGAAGGAAAGAGACAAAACGAGCCCTGGAGCTTTTGTGGCTGGTTTGGATCTCAGCAGAGCACTCCCTTGGGACCCATGGGCAGTTTCGCAGTACTGCTTGGTGACTGGGAACATGAGAGAGAGAGAGAGAGGGAGAAGAATTAAGAGTTTCCCATGTAATCTGTGGTCCCATGTCTGGGATTTTTTTTCACAGCAAGGTGAGAAGCAGCACTGGGGTTTCAAAGCGGTGGACCCATTTGGAGCAGGACCCCAACTGGGATCTGGCATTGAGAATGCGGGCCTGGACCCGGAGGAAGCGTGGCTTGGAAAGTTGAGGCAGCTGTCTCATCTTTTGGATATGGGGGGTGGGGGTGGGTCAGGGGAGGGCAAGGAAGACAGTAACCCTGGAACAGAAGCCGCACAGCTAGCGGCAGCAAACAACCTCACCCCCGACCCCCCCTCCCTCCAGGGGTCTACCTACTAGAGGAACTGACATCTGTGAGACTCCCAGCCCATCCTGGGTGGATTTTGGCACTGAGACTGGGGGGCAGCCAAGGGGAGGGGTTGGAGGCCACGATCCCTCAGAGAGTGGCAGGTGTAACACCAGGCAAACCAAACGTGCACAGAGTTCAGCACAGGAACAGTATTGACTGTCTGCCTTTGGCTCGCTCCTTTTTATTTATTTATTTTTAAAAAAAATTTTTTTTCAACGTTTTTTATTTATTTTTGGGACAGACAGAGACACAGCATGAACGGGGGAGGGGCAGAGGGAGAGGGAGACGCAGAATCGGAAACAGGCTCCAGGCTCCGAGCCATCAGCCCGGAGCCCGACGCGGGGCTCGAACTCATGGACCGCGAGATCGTGACCTGGCTGAAGTCGGACGCTCAACCGACTGCGCCACCCAGGCGCCCCTGGCTCGCTCCTTTTTAAAGAGCAAGAGCGGGGCGCCTGGGTGGCGCAGTCGGTTAAGCGGCCGACTTCAGCCAGGTCACGATCTCGCGGTCCGTGGGTTCGAGCCCCGCGTCGGGCTCTGGGCTGATGGCTCGGAGCCTGGAGCCTGTTTCCGATTCTGTGTCTCCCTCTCTCTCTGCCCCTCCCCCGTTCATGCTCTGTCTCTCTCTGTCCCAAAAATAAATAAACGTTGAAAAAAAAATTTTTTTTAAAGAGCAAGAGCGAGTGTGTATGAGCCAGGGAGGGGCAGAGAGAGAGGGAGAAAGAGAATCCCAGGCAGCCTCCGCGATATACGCACAGAGTGCTGACACGGGGCTTGATCCCATGAACCGTGAGATCATGACCCTGAGCTGAAATGAAGAGTCGGACTCTTAATCAACCGAGCCTCCCAGGTGCCCCTTGGAGAGTTTTTTCTAAGAGCCTGATCAATCTGTTGTATTTGTCAGGAAACAGCACACTCCAAAAGCAGAATTGGAAAGAGTTTAACTTAAGGAGTATTTACAAAGATCGGAGCAAAGTGAAGGGAAAGCAGTAAGGGCGGTGTAGTAGCAGTCAGGGACCAGCAAGAGTGGGGGAGGGGAGGGATCAGGAGGGAGGCAGGGAGGTAGCAGGACGGGAGCCTTGGCTGTAACAAAGGACTGTGTTTCTTTTTTGGTTGGAACGTACTTGATGTATAACATTGCCTAAGGGTAAGGTGTGTACCTTGTTGTTTTGATACATTTGTGTCTTGTAATAATATTGGCTTAGCAAGAGCACCTCTATCACATCAAGGGAGCCAAGAACACCCAATGGGGAAAAGGATGGTCTCTTCAACAGGTGCTGGGAAAACTGGATAAACACATACAGAACAATGAAATTGGTCCCCTATTTTATACTCCTCAGAAAAAGTAACTTGAAATGGGCCCAAGACTTAAACATAAGACCTGATACCTAGAAGACGAGGTAGGGAAGAAGCCCTGTGACATTGGTCTTGGCAATGATTGTTTTGGCTAGAACACCAAAAGCATAAATGGAAGCCAGAATAAACAAGAGGGACCACATTCAAACTAAAAACCTTCTTCGCAGCAAAAGAAACAACAGAATGGAAAGACAGCGTGCAGAATGGGAGACACTTTTTGTAAACCATGTATCAGATAAGAGGCTAACATCCTAAATCTGTAAAGAGCGCATGCAACTCAACAATAACAACAGCAACAAAAACCACCTGACTAAAACATGGACAGCGGAACTAAATACGCATTTTTTTTTTCAGAGAAGATGTCCGAATGGCCTACAGGTATGAAGGATTGTCTGATGGCACCTGTGGCTTGAGGCGGAGGAACACAGCCACTGCCAAATAGGGGCGTGTCGGCGGTGGGGTAGGGAGAATAAATGCTCCTCCCACCACCATTCTCCTGCCCACTGGCCAGACCAAAAGGGGAGCCAGCAGCCAAGGGAGCCTCAGCAATGCCATCCACCCCTGGTGGTCAGCCTTTTGCCCTGGAGTGAATATAAAGGGACAGCAGAATTCCCAGGATGCCTGGGATATGGGCACCTGCCACTTTTTTTTTTTCCCCCTGTGAGATCATTGTAGGCCAGGCTGCCTGTCGTTCTGAAATAGTAGGTCTGGTGCCCAGGGCTCATGATACTTTTAGGACCTACAGAGATGTTTTCACTTCTTTTAAAATCAGAAGAAAGAACTACGCTTTTATTTAATTGTTTTATTTTTTATTAAAATTTTTTTTTAATGTTTATTTATTTTTGAGAGAGACAGAGACAGAGTGCGAGTGAGGGAGGGGCAGAGAGAGAGGAAGACACAGAATCCGGAACAGGTTCCAGGCTCCGAGCTGCTGGCACAGAGCCCGACGCGGGGCTCAAACTCAAACCGGGAGATCATGACCTGAGCCTAAGTCGGACGCTCAACCGACTGAGCCACCCAGACACCCCTACTTATTTTTTTTAAATAACAGTGTTTTATTTATTTTTGAGACAGAGAGGGAGAGAGAGAAAGAGAGTGTGAGCGGGGGAGGGGCAGAGAGAGAGGGAGACACAGAATCCGAAGCAGGCTCCAGGCTCTGAGCTGTCAGCACAGAGCCTGACTTGGGGCTCGAACCCACGGACTGTGAGATCATGACCTAAGCTGAAGTCGGACACCTAACCGACTGAGCCACCCAGGTGCTCCAAGAACTGCACTTAGTAAAAGAAAATATTAAAAAAAATTTTTTTAACATGTATTTATTGTTGAGAGACAGAAAGAGACACCGTTAGCAAGGGAGGGTCAGAGAGGGAGGGAGACACAGAATCTGAAGCAGGCTCCAGGCTCTGAGCTGTCAGCACAGAGCTGGACGTGGGGCTTGAACTCACAAACTGTGAGATCGTGACCTGAGCCGAAGTCGGACGCTTAACCGACTGAACCACCCAGGCGCCCCTAAAAGAAAATATTTTAAAGTATAATGTTTGGTGAAATTCACAGAACAGAAACCCAACCATTTTAAAGAGGCATCAGGGGCATCTCGGAGATTCTCAGTGTTGTGCAACCACTATATTCGCCTTTATAACAATTCAGTTGTAAAATACAACTTAATACTTTACTTTTTTTTAATGGAGGAAGAAGTCCACAAAAGCAAAAGTTCCCCTGGCCCACAAGAGTCACGTTTCCAAGCTGCCTGAAACTTGTAAGGTATTTAGTTGGTAAGAGGATCGACAGGTTTTTATTTTTGTATGCACTTCATTTAATGTGTGTTAAAATATAATTTGCATTTCAAGTAATGATCTAAAGCTTCCGTTTGAGATATATTTATTTCAGTAAGCAAATAAGGTTATAGGGAAGTGGTCAGATACAGAGAAGATGCAAAAGTCTGGTTTTGGAAATAGTGCCTGGCACCCCAGAGAGAACTCTGAACATCACATTCCCCTTCAAAGATGAGTCCTGAAGAGCCACTGGGGACAAGGTCACCATTTCCTCCCTAAGGAACCGCACCTCCAGCTCCTTTCTTCACCTGAACACTCATGCAGACCAGTTGCATTTGTCGGGCCCTGACTTTTGCCAGGCTCCTGATGATTTTGTCATTGTGGACCGTCCACTTGTCCGCACCTCCAGGCCAGACACGAAACCACATTGATTTGGGGGGCTAACCCCAGGGGCCTTGTCTAGGGCTCTGCATGCACGTGGCGCTCAGCAAAGGCTCTTTAGTTTGGTTTGTGAGCTGGGGCAGCCCCCACCTCCTCCTGATGGTGTGAAATGAGGGATCTGGAGCCAGGGAGTGGCAGAAACCTCCATTACCTTGTGATCTCCCACCCCACCTCTCCCCAGCCACGTCCGGGAGCGATTCAGGCGATCTTGACCTCTTTCTCCCCGGGGCGTAACCCTGGAGCCCCAGGCGGTGTTCTCAGGTGTCTCAGGATGGGCACGTCCCAGCAGGTGGACGTCTGCCCTCCGCTGGTGCCTGGATTCTCTCTGAGCCCCTTGCTGGTTTCTTCCACCCTTTCCCCTCTCCCTACAGCCGCCCTCTGTCCTGCCCCTCACTGGAAGGCCCCTGTGGCCCCGGCAGATAGACGATGAGCAGCCACGGGAACAGCCTGTTCCTGCGGGAGAGTGGCCAGCGGCTGGGCCGGGTGGGCTGGCTGCAGCGGCTGCAAGAAAGTCTGCAGCAGAGGGCACTGCGCACGCGCCTGCGCCTGCAGACCATGACCCGTGAGCACGTGCTGCGCTTCCTGCGCCGGAACGCCTTCATCCTGCTGACCGTCAGCGCGGTGGTCATCGGTGAGCCGGCTGGGGGGGGGGGGGGGGGGGGGCGGGGCCCGGCGGGGGCGGGGTCCCCGGGGAAATCTCCTGCCCGCACACATCTTCACTCCACCTACCGGTTGTCACCCACGCGAGCGCATCCCGCCGCCCACTGCGTTCCCTCCGCCCCCCATAAGGACACATTCACACAGATGGGGCTGAGTGACCCAGACCACTCCACAGAGCCCCTCTTTCGGTCCTAGGGGTCAGCCTGGCCTTTGCCCTGCGCCCGTACCAGCTTACCTACCGGCAGATCAAGTACTTCTCTTTCCCCGGAGAGCTTCTCATGAGGATGCTGCAGATGCTCGTGTTGCCGCTCATTGTCTCCAGCCTGGTCACAGGTGAGAGAGCCCAGGCCAGTGGTGGCTTCTAAGACCCATCCGACAGTCCCAGCTCGAACCTGGAGCCAAAGCTACCCCAGGCATGAGATCACCTCCCTACCTCAGGACCTGGAACGCGAAGCCGGCACCTAGCCCCGAGTTCTTGGGCCAGAGCCCGGATCTTCGTCAGACTCAGGTTCCAGACCCAGTGTGACCTATGCCACTTAGTAACTTTACCGGACTTCTCCATGGAGGTAGAATACCAGCCCACCAGGGGCTTAGCATCATTCAGGGGGGCAGCCAGGGAAGAGAGTACGGCACGGATGGCCAAGGGGTGGGATGCGGGTAAAGGTGTTTGAGATGGAGGGGACAGGATGGTGGGTGGGGGATGGGGTAGCAATACGGATGGGCTATGCAGAAGTCGGCGAATTCTTTTGGAAACGGCCAGAGAGTGAACATTTTCAGCATGGGGGGGGGGGTGCGTATGATCTCTGTCATAACTACCCAGTTCTGTTAAGATAGTATGGGAGCAGCCGCGGACTCCTATGTAATCAAGTGGGCATGGTTGTGTTCCAATAAAACTTTATTTGCAAAAACAAACCTAAGTGGTTGATTGCCAACCTCCAGACTTGATTGGCATGAAGGTTGGCATGAAGAATGCTTTCTTGGGCTGGGTTTCCCAGAAGCAGAGCCTAAGATGGGGATCTTTGCACAAGCGATTGGGCAAGGGGTGGCATTCAAGAGAGACCTACGAGCAAGTGAAGGAAGCAAGATGAGGCAGGGAAAGAATCTCAGCAGAGATGTGGGTTCAGAAGAAGGTTGGCCTCCCAGCCCTATCCCACGGGTAGCTGTGGAACAGGAGTAATGCTACAGGATTGTTCTTCTCACCCCTGCCCCCGCCTGAGTCAAAGGGGCTGGCCCTTTGAATCCCAGTTCCAGGCAGCCTTTGGCTTGAGACCTTCCATGGGGTGTTTCTGGGCAAGGCAGCTTTTGTTCTGCTGAGGGCAGCTCTCAAGAGAGGGGGGCAGCACGAACTGTTAGCAGCCAGCAGACGCAGCAGCTGAAGGACAGGTGCGTCAGTCTGGTAAAGGGCATTTGGATGGGGCACCAAAAGATGTATCTCTCGGAAGTAGTTTACAGTGAGGTGAGTTGGAGGGAGGTACGATCTTGGGGTCAATAGCAGAATGAATAGTGGGATGACAATGAAGTCATGGTACAACATAGGGATGAATGGAGGCCGGGGTGGGGGTTGAAAAGGGAGGGTTGGTGATGTGGTGTTTGGGATAAAGGACGGGGTGGAAGGTGTACACGGAAAACGGAACGGGGGTTGAAGAAAGATGAGTGGGTCGAAGGATGGTGGGGTGGGTGCTGGCGTGGGGCCCAGAAGAAGGAGATGCCTGGTGAGATGCTTGTTGAGCTGGTGGTATGAGGAGAGTAGAGCTGATGGACGGGCGAGTGGGTGGTGGGGTGTGGACGGGGCTGCTCAGGGCGGTACCCCCTGTCCTCTAGGTATGGCTTCCCTGGATAACAAGGCAACAGGCCGGATGGGGATGCGGGCAGCTGTATACTACATGGTGACCACGGTCATTGCTGTCTTCATTGGCATCCTCATGGTCACCATCATCCACCCTGGGAAGGGCTCCAAGGAGGGGCTGCACCGCGAGGGCCGCATTGAGACCATCCCCACAGCTGATGCCTTCATGGACCTGGTCAGGTGACGTCCTTTCTAATTTTGATGGGAACTCTAAGCCTAGATGCAACAAAGTGTGCTCAAGGAGAGACTAGGGAACAGGCTGATTCAGCCTGGAAATGCAACACCCAAGTTGAACCTAGTCTCTTGGTACCTGCTTTCTTCCCTGGAGCATTGCACAAATGCTCTGAGAGTCGGTGACTTCTAGGGTATGACCTTTTGGCCCTTAGGCTCCGGAGGCTAGAGCTGCATGTTGAGACAGGCTCAGAACAGGTGGTGGCTGGTGTTCCCAAGCTCCATCGGAGGATGAATGATTCTCTTAGAGAGGCAAGATTTTGACAGCCAGAATCAAGGCTCACCATGGTTCTTCCCTGGTCCCTGACTTGGGGGAAACCCACACGTTGTCTGGGTTTTTTGAGGCATCACTGGTACGTGTGTGTGAGTTGAAATCCCCAAGGTGGCTCGGTAGGGGATTTCTCCTCCCCACTGAAGGGCTTGGAGAGACCTGGATTTGAGGTCCATCTGTACCTCTCAGGAGCTGTGTGGCTTTGGGCACCTTCCATAAAGTCTTTGTGGTTTTGGTTTCTTTGTGCATAAAATGGGGACATCAATAGTGCTAGAAGGGACACTTCTAGAGGTTGTAGGGTTTAGATCATACAGGTCACTTAGCTCAGTACCTGGCCTAGAATAAGCATTCACATGTTGACTGCCATTATTATTGTTGGTGCTGCTGCTAACTACCTCCCTTCCTCTGATGTTTTTCTGCAGAAATATGTTTCCACCCAACCTTGTGGAGGCCTGCTTCAAACAGGTCAGGAGGAAGTACACAGTTTGCTCAAGGAGGTTTGGAGGGTGGGAGTGGTGGTAGGGGGCTTGCTGCTGAGTGAATGGTCCCCGAGTGAGGGATGGGAAGAAGGGCCTGACAGAGCAATGGGCAGGGGCTTTTGGAAGAGTCTGGGAGAGAGAATGGACCTCCCATTGGTGGGATGACCAGCTCTTAGGCCATGAGCTTCCTGGGGATGGTTCTGGAGGAGGAACCAATGTGTCTCACCATAGATGGTTGAGGAGAGAGACCTTCTAATCTGTTGGAGCAGGGAGCTTTGAAAAATGTGGAATCTACACGTTGGTCGTTCACTCCTCCATTCATGTGTTGCTTCACTCGTTCTTCTACGCGTTGGTCAAGTACTTCGTTTACTCACTCAGATCCACTGAATAAGATTCTCCAGGGTGTGGCAACCAGGAATTGGTGTTCTTGGTAAATTTCTCCAGGAGGTTCTGATGCATCGATTTTGGCCCCGATCTCTCCATATTTCAGTTCAAGACGCAGTACAGCACAAGGTTGGTAACTAGGACCATAGTGAGGACAGAGAATGGATCTGAGCCGGGCACCGCCATGCCTCCCCCATCCTCGATGGACAACGGAACCAGCCTCCTGGAAAATGTCACATGGGCCTTGGGCACCCTACAGGAGGTGCTGAGCTTCGAGGAGACTGTGCCTGTGCCTGGCTCAGCCAATGGCATCAATGCCCTGGGCCTCGTGGTCTTCTCTGTGGCCTTTGGGCTGGTCATCGGTGGCATGAAACACAAGGGCCGAGTCCTGCGGGATTTCTTCGACAGCCTCAATGAGGCTATTATGAGGATGGTGGGCATCATTATCTGGTGAGTGCTGGGCCATGACAGTGTGGGCAGGTGACGGCCCGCGGGAAGGGTGGAGCTGGGGCTGGGAAGTCCGGTGGTGGGGCAGATGCTCAAGGGGCCATTGGGGCCTTTTGACCCAGATCATTTATATACGTATTGGTGAATCGACTCATTCATGTGTTCACTTATAAATTCACTCATGGACTCATCTTCACATTAATGAAACCATTGATTGATTTGTTCATTTATTGACTCACTGCACCATCGATTCATTTGAGCTCATTCTTTGGCCTGCTCATTCATCTCTGCATTTGCTATCCTCCCATTGACTGGCTCACATATTCCCTGCATTCATTCACCTCTTCGCTTAACACCCTCATTCATTCACTCACCCCTTCATTTGTGTCTCATTTGCTCCTTTTCTAACTCATTTAGCCCCTTGCTAATTATTCCTTAATCGATACCTGCACGCATTCATTCATTCTTTACATGTGTTTGTTCCTTCACCAATTCCTTCACTCATTCAGCAGACATTTTCCCAGGCTAACTCGGTCTTGAACTCTGGAATACGGAGATCCGTTGAATTCAGTCATGAAGTCTTGGAGGAGACAGCCACATACTAGATAAATGTGATTCAAGGCGGAAAGTTCTAGAGTAAAGGGACATTTAAAAGGTGTTGAGAACGTGGAGAAGTGAGCAGCCAGTGGACAGATAGGTAGTGGACTCTGCTTGGGAAGCCGAGGAGGGAGTCATAGAAAAGGTCACTTCTTAGTTGGGTCTTGAAAGGTAAGTGGGAATCCAATAGGACAGGGAGGGGGAAGAGGCCCTTCAAGCGGAGATGAGAGAACACGCAAAGCCTGCAAGGACCTGAATTGTCTGGAGAATGGCAGGGAGTTCAGGGAGGTGGGAGCACAGGGTGAGTTGGGAGTGGCCATGAAAGATGTTAACAAGACCACGGCACCTGGGTGGCTCAGCCGGTTGAGTGTCCAACTCTTGGTTTCAACTCAGGTCGTGATCTCACAGTTCGTGGGTTCAAGTCCCGCGTCGGGCTCTGTGCTGACAGCGCGGAGCCTGCTTGGCATTTTTTTCTCCCTCTTTCTGCCCCTCCCCCGTTCTCTCGGTCTCTCTCAAAAATAAATAAACTTCAAAAAAAAAACAGATGTGGACGAGACTGTCTGGTCCCAAACTGGAGAAGATTTTGTCTATCATCCCCAATAACTAGAAAGCTATGTAGGGGGCTAGAGGCCAAGGTGAAAGCTTGGAAAAGCAGTGGATGGTGAGCTTGTCAAGGATAAATAAGACCAACGAGACTGAGTTTTGGAAGCCATAAATCTAAAGTGGTGTCGTTGGCAGGTTTGGGTCAAATATCCTGATGTACCGGGTGGCTGAGGGTAGAAGGAAAGAAGCCCTGTGCAGTTGACCTGAAGGTGAGGAACTTTGTTGGGGGATCAGGAGGAAGGACGAAGATGGGGAGGTTGGGAAGGGCGTTCATGAGCAGACACAGAGGTAGGTCTAGGCTAGGAGACAACTCTGCACCTTCACATCGGCTGTCACCCTGAGCCTAACTGAGCCCAGCTGGGGGGGGACAGGTGAGCCCCCGATGAACTCACTTCTGTCTCCTCTCTTTCACTCGCTGCTCTAGCCGCACAGGTCTGCTCTCCACTCCTTTACTTCTTCCAGCTCATGCTAATCTCAGGGTCTTTGCACTGCGCCTGCAGTGCTCCCCGCGCGGGTGGATGTGTCCCTCCTCACCACTCGGGTCTCTGCGTGAATGTCAGCATCTCTAGAGAAGCCCCTCCTTGATCACGCATGTTTCCACAGCCCCACTCAGGGGCTCTGTTTTGCGGCGGTCGCCCTCCGAAGTTTTAAATTAGGCGTTTCTATGTGTACCGCCCGTTTCCCCATCAGGATGTGGGTGCCACAGGGGTAGCGACCTTGTGACCGGAGCAGAGCGCGAGCTCAGGAGAGAGGTTGAATAAGTAGATGATTTGACAAGACATGTGGTTTGAGATGTCCATGGGAAATTCAGGTGCAATAGCTCAGGGCTGGTGAGTGAGTGGGAGTATGCACTTACAGAAAAGGCAGTAGGGGCCTAGAGGTTACCCACTTAGCGCAAAGAGTTGGAGGCGGTGAATAAGGGGCGTTCAAAGGCCAGCGATAGGGACCGTCTGGGCCACGTCTAGGAAGAGAGTCCCAAGGGCAGTGATTGTTTGGGGAGGGACTTGAATGGGAATGGAGATAAGAGAGACCTCATAAGATTGTTTCACGTGGAGTTGTAGGAGCCTTTCCCCACTGTAGTGGGCATGAGTTCTGGGTGAGTGGGAAGAGGAAGTGGACTGTGCCTGTGGGGCCCTTCCCTGTTTGTGAGTGTGTGGGGAAGGTTGGGGTGGAGTAGGGTGCTGGACCATGGGCACTGCCTGGCCCCAGGGGCTTATATGGGCAAAGCCTTGGGAATGCCAGCTCCAAGCCTTAGGGGAAGTCATGAGGGAGCTCTGACAGGCCTCTGGCTTGGCCTAGGTACGCACCCGTGGGCATCCTGTTCCTGATTGCTGGGAAGATCCTCGAGATGGAAGACATGGCCGTCCTGGGGGGTCAGCTGGGCATGTACACCCTGACCGTCATCGTGGGCTTGTTCCTCCATGCTGGTGGTGTCCTGCCCCTCATCTACTTCCTCATCACCCACCGGAACCCCTTCCCCTTCATTGGGGGCGTGCTGCAGGCCCTCATCACTGCCATGGGCACGTCTTCCAGGTACGGCCTAATCCCCCACCCCTGGTGCTTTTCCGAGGTTCGCTGTTGTCCACCTGCTCTCCTACGAGTCCTGCCCTCCTTCACCCCCTACCGAGCCTCGTCTGCGCTGTGCAGTAATGTCAGCGGCTCCGGAAGGTCTCCAGGTCGACCAACACCTTAGTGCTGATCTCTGTCCCTGCACTGGCTCTCCTGACCTCTTTTCCTCCTTGTCTATTTCTCTGTTGTGTGTGGAGAACTAGCTGCCAGTCTTGAGGTTAAGCCCAAGCTTCCCACGGGCTCCATGTTCTCGGTCGTTTTTCTGGCTCAGAGAGTTTCATTTCCCCTCGGGGTGGTGGCTGGGAGCTCTCTTGGCCTCCTTGTCCTTTTCTTGTGGTTTTAGGGGGTTAGTAAAGAACTTCCCTTTTCCCCATCATCTAAATTCAAAATAGTTTGAGAAGTGTCACAAGGGCCAACCAGCTTGAAGAATGGTACCATTTTTATTGCTCGCAATGCTGCCTGGAGATTTGGTCTGTGGCCAATAGGATGGGTGCCATCACAGCCCAGAATTAAACTCAACCTGGTCATCTCAGGGCTGGATCCCCAAAGGCCTTCTCTGTGGGTCCAGGCTTCTCACTGCGTGGCGTCAGGTTGACCAGGCAGAGCACGTGTTTTGTGGACAGACGGACTCCCAGATGGGACGGCCGCTCCTTCAGCTAAACTCCCCCATCAGTTAGGCCCCCCTTCCTCCCCTGAGGGGCGGTGGGAGAGAGGCAAGGAGGGTTAGTGTAGCTGGGGTGCCCCATGAACTACAGGAGTGGGGGACTAGGGGTCCCTGTAATACTTCTCTCTCAACCTTGAGGGTGTGGGTGGGAGGCCAGCAGACCATTAATCCCCTCCTTCCTGGAAGTGGAAAGTGCACTAGTGACACAAACACGTGCCTAGTAATCAGCCTTAAGCTATTGGCTTTAAGCGGGTCCAGAGACCTTCACCCTAGGGGACTGCCATTGCTGTGTGCTTCTGGCAACATGAGGAATCCCTCTTCCCTGTGCAGTTATCAGTCTCTGAAATGTTATACGCCTGCCAGCCTCTCCTCGCTCTGGCTCCCATCTGGGCTCTCAGTGTTCTCAGCAGACTCTCTCTTTCGACTCGTTGTGGCCCCGGCCCCCACCCTGCCACCCCCCGTTCTCAGTCTCCTGGGCTCTCTCCCCTAGCTCTGCAACGCTGCCCATCACCTTCCGCTGCCTGGAGGAGGGCCTAGGTGTGGACCGACGCATCACCAGGTTTGTGCTGCCTGTGGGGGCCACCGTCAACATGGACGGGACCGCCCTGTACGAGGCCCTGGCCGCCATCTTCATCGCCCAAGTCAACAACTATGAGCTCAACCTGGGCCAGATCACAACTATCAGGTGAGGTGGTCTTGGGTGGGCTGTGCCAGCAGGTGAGACCTCAGAAGTCGTTAGCTTGGCTAGGGGTGGGGGGGGCGGCGCTCAGCTTGAGGTCAGGGGAGGCTTTGAATGTTAGAGCGGGGGGATGTGGGATGAACCCAGTCACCCAGGCCAACTGAGCTTGTCAGGAGCTGGCGTGATGTTTTAGTCCCCATTTCCTTTCCCATGCTGTTGTGGGACATCCCTTTGCCCAGGATTTTCCAAAGTATGGCCTGGTGCAACCTGATGACACGAGGCTCTTACGTTGGATTCCTGGGCCTCGTCACCCAGAGGTTCCAACGCGGTCATTATAAATACAACAGCAAACATTATCACCTCCTTTCGGTCTTTGCTTCGGGGTCACACTTTCGGGGAAGTGTTCCCTGAATGTTCGGTTTAAAATCGCATGGTCTGGGGCGCCTGGGTGGCGCAGTCGGTTAAGCGTCCGACTTCAGCCAGGTCACGATCTCACGGTCCGTGAGTTCGAGCCCCGCGTCAGGCTCTGGGCTGATGGCTCGGAGCCTGGAGCCTGTTTCCGATTCTGTGTCTCCCTCTCTCTCTGCCCCTCCCCCGTTCATGCTCTGTCTCTGTCTGTCCCATAAATAAATAAAAAAAAACGTGGAAAAAAAAAAATTAAAATCGCATGGTCTGGACCCTCGTAGACTGACCCGTTCCTCCATAAAGCCATCTGCCTTAGTATATATGTTAAGTACTCATCTTGCTTGTTGCTTGCCTCCCCCCCCAGAACGTGACCTCTGTTTGGGCAGGGGTTTTCTTCCATGGGAATTTCTACTAGGCCTCTAGCTTGTAGCATAGGCTCCGTAAGTATGAGCTGAAAGAATACATTTATAGAAGGCTGCTTTTCGTTTTCAGGAACTTAATTTAAGATGTCCCGGGGAACCGCCTCTCCCCTTCCGTGGTGTCCTTTCTCACTGTCCGCCTCATCTTCCCCTTCCCTCCTCCTGCCCCCCCTGTGTTCTCTTTCCACGTGCAGTATCACGGCGACAGCAGCCAGCGTTGGGGCTGCTGGCATCCCCCAGGCGGGTCTGGTCACCATGGTCATTGTGCTCACATCGGTGGGCCTGCCCACTGAAGACATCACGCTGATCATAGCGGTGGACTGGTTCCTGTGAGTCCCTTCAGACCCTGGTGCTCTCGCTCCTCAACCCTCACTTCCCACCCGTGTTCCCCGTGAGACCCCCAACCCGTGGGCCCCCAGTCCAGCAAGGACACAGAGTTCTAGAATTTGAGAGCAGAAGGGAAGCCGTGGAGCACACTCTGGGCCGTGGCCCACAGTTTCCGAATTCCAGAGTTAACCTTGGGGAAGTAGGACAGGGAGGAGAGGAGCAATGGGGGCTTTAGCTCTCAGCCTGAAAAGCCCCTGGTTTATGTAGAAGTCACAAGAAGGCGATCTGTGGGACAGAACTGGCTTCCCAGTGTTTTTTGTGTGTTTGTTTTTAATTCTCAACTTTGAAACACGGGAGGTTTACATTAAGAAAAACCCCAAAAAACTCTGGACTTTCATCCCCATTTGGGAGCTCTGTGCCGGACCCGAGTCCCATTTAGACAGCCTCCAATCTTGCCGGGGAAGCTTTGGCATCTTTCCCTGGTTAGGTAAAGTTAGGTAGTTCACTTCGGTGAGCTGATTTACTCATGGTGGTTCCCGTCCTCCTCCTGTATGCCGTTCAGCCCACAGCCTCTCATTTTCTCCATCAGATGTTTATGTCCTTAAAAAGAGAGAATTGCATTGCTGAGATCAAACGTGAGCACATCAGCATTGATCCAACCTGTGTTTGGTAGGAGGGGAAACTGAGGACACTGAAGGGGAGGGACCTGCCTGAGGTTATGTGGTTGTGGAGGGGACGTGAGCCCCAACTCCCAGCGCAAGGGACCCCCCCCCGACCCTGCTACACCCACTCTTCCATGAACTCTTGAAACTTCGACTAACCGTGGCTTCTCTCTCCCCTCCCCTGCCCTCCCCAGTGACCGGCTTCGCACAATGACCAATGTTCTGGGGGACTCTATTGGAGCAGCCGTCATTGAGCATTTGTCTCAGCGGGAGCTGGAGCTGCAAGAAGCCGAGCTCACCCTCCCCAGCCTGGGGAAGCCCTACAAGTCGCTCATGGCACAAGAGAAGGGGGCGTCCAGGGGCCGGGGAGGCAACGAGAGTGCCATGTGAGGGGACCCCAGCCCTGCTGCCCGTAGAGGAGGGAACGGGGCTGGGGAGGGGGGGTCCTAGGGAAGACCCACTGCCCGAATGACTGTGTGCTGAACACACGTGTTCTGTCCAGCTTGTTTGGTGGAAACTAAGATAAAGGAGCAGGAACCAAAGTGTGTCCAAGGCCTCCATTTCTCTCTGGGCGCATGCAGAGAACTCGTGGAGGGCAGTGAGCTTCGGGTCCGACAAGCGGAGGGGTCAGCTCATGCCCTTTATTTTCTCAAGGAGTGGTGGAATTGAAGGAAGTAAGGGATAACCGCCATTTATCATAATAAAACAATGTGTATGACCTCCGTGTCGGGGGTCCCCGAGACCTGAAGGTTCAATGATTTGCTAGAAGGACTCGTGGAACTCAAGAGAAGCTCTGATGCTCACGTTTATAGTTGACTGCAGTGAAAGATGACAGATTAAAAATCTGCCAAGACCAAAGTTGCCTGGGGCAGGGTCCAGAAGTCACCAGACGTGGGCTTCCCATGGCCCCCTCTTAGTGGAACCCCATGGACTCACTCAGTCGTCTCCGCAACGATGTGTGACAGCACGTATGGAGTAGTGTCAGCCAAGGAAGTTCACCTGAGCCTTGGTGTCCAGGACTGTTATCGGGGATCTGTTGTGTAGGCGAACGAATATAGCAGGTGAACAAAAGCAGGCATTCGCCATAAGTTACATGGTCAACATGGACCACGTGGTGTGGATCAAGGTCCCAGATATACCAAGATGCTTTTATGAGGCAGGATATTCCAAGGGCTCAGAATTACTTCCCAGGAGCCAGTCAAGGGCAAGTCTTTTCTCTGGAACGTGCAGGCTTTCAGCTCCCCTAAGCCTTCCGAGTCAACTCTTTACTTCATGCACCCATGGCTGGGAATAGAGGAAGCAGCTTCCCGTGGGGAAGAGTAACTGTGTCTTGTAGTCCAAACTGCTGACTCCTGAAACCAGTTGTCTCAGACTGGACACAGCTGGCCTCAGGAAGCGCTGTGTCTCCTTAGTGCACAAGGGTGGATGTTGGTCATTTAACATTATTTTCCTGCAGCCTAATAAACCAGGTGGGACATGAAATGAGACTTTAATAAAGCCTTCGGGAAAACACAAGTATATAGAGAGTAACAGGATTCCAGATGTCATGGATATAATTCAACTCTCTGACCCTTTAGTCCCGGAAACACATTAGTTTTTTTTCTGAATCAAATTAAGCTTCCCTTGAGCACCTGCCTCTCTCACAGCGGGAAGAAACCTTTCAAGCACAGGCGTGTTTCGGGGATACTCCCTCCCCCATTCTTTAGGATCCAAAGAGAACCCTTGGGCATATGTACTTGAGAAAACTGGGAAGTAGGGATCCAGATTTCTTTCGTCTATTTGCAGTCGCCATGGCAACGTTTGTGTCAGAAACTAGAAAAAGTCCAGGCAAAGGCAAGAAGCTTATAAAGCATCCTACTCCACAGTTGACCCTGGGGAGCTTGGCCGGGGATCCCAGTCTCAAACCGGAATTTCTGCCTCTAAGGTGTGGTCAATGGTCTGTGTCTGCAGAAAGCTCCTCGTGGGAGCGGGGTGTGGCAGTTTGCTAGGTCTCCCGCGACAAAGGGCCGCAGACTGGGTGGTTAAACAACAGATGTTTATTTGCTCCTAGTTTTGGAGGCATATCTTTGACTTGATTCCATTCATGTAACCCCAGAAAACATCTCTCTAAATGTTTCCAAAATAGGCACACATCCCATCACTTTGAAGGTAGGTATTAAACACATGGGATTCGATTTCAGCTGTTAAGAAATCCAGACCATTACTGAAGCTAACTGAGAAAATAGGTTCTATTCATATAAAGTTAAAGCGACTGGTTACAAAATGAAAAAAGGAATCCAAGGCACAACCTGAAGAAAAATAGAGGGCAGGAAAGAAACACGGAAGGTTTTGCTCTAAGACATAAAATTTGGAAAAATAAGGTTTTGCTCTAGAACATAAAGTTAGGAAAAATAAAAATATTGCACAGAGGGGGTGGGTGCCTGGGTGGCTCAGTCGGTTAAGCATCCTACTTTGGCTCAGGTCATGATCTCACAGTTTGTGGGTTCGAGGCCCACGATGGCAGTCTCTGTGGTCAGCACAGAGCCTGCTTGGGATCCTCTGTCCCCTCTCTCTCTGCTCCTCCCCTACTTGCATGCATACGCACTCTGTCTCTCTCAAAAACAAACATTTAAAATATTTAAAAAATAATGCACAAAGGAAACTAAGATTTCTGGTCCTCAGGATTGTGTGCCCAGTTACTCATGAGAATCCTGTAATGGTCCCCCAACACTGAGAGGCACTGCCCTGCTGAGGAGTCTCCCCAGGGCCCCCTTCATGTCCCTGTTCCTCAGACTGTAGATGAAGGGATTCAGCATGGGGGTGACAATCGTGTACATCGCCGAGGCCACCAGACTTGTCCTAGAGGATGAAGTCGCTGCAGAACTGAGGTAGACCCCGAGGCCAGTGCCATAGAACAAGGAGACCACCGAGAGGTGAGACCCACACGTGGAAAAGGCTTTGTACTTGCCCCTGGCTGATGAAATTTTCAGGATGGAGGAGAAAATCTGAGAATAAGAAAAGAGGATCCCAGAGAGAGGAAAAACACCTAGGACAATAGTCACAAAATACACCACCATGGTGTTGACGAAGGTGTCAGAACAGGCGAGCTTCAGGACTTCAGGAGGATCACAAAAAAAGTGTGGGATTTCCATGTTTGTGCAGAAGGACAGCCTCAAAAGGGTCAAAGTCTCGAGCAGGGAGCCCATGACACTGATGCACCAGGACCCCACGGCCAGCAGCCTACAGAGCTGGGGGTTCATGATGACCATGTAGTGCAGGGGGTGACAGATGGCCACAAACCGGTCATAGGCCATCACGGTCAGGAGTAAATTGTCCAGGCATCCAAACACGATGAAAAAAAATATCTGGCTGAGGCAGCCTGCACAGGTGATAAGTTTTCTCTGCGTCTGGATGTTCCAGAGCATCTTCGGGATGGTGGTGGAGGTGAAGCAGATGTCTACAAAGGACAGGTTGGCCAGGAAGAAGTACATGGGGGTGTGGAGGTGGGAGTCAGAGCTGACGGCTAGGATGAGGAGCAGGTTCCCAGTGAACGTGACCAGGTACATGGACAGAAATAGCCCAAATAAGAAAGGCTTCTCCATGAATCCCAGGAGGAGAAAGTGTCCAGCTCCTGTTTGGTTTCCTCTTTCCATGGGGCTACTGGCCTTGTCCAGAAAGAGACAAAAAGCAAGACACGATTCACTCCAAATAAGCATTCCCCCGAATGACCGAAATATCCTTAATCCAAACCCAGGGGAATCATGAAGTCGTTTGTTTTGGCTAATGATTGGCTTTCTTTGCTGACAAATTGTGGTTACCATCGCTACCTGGGAAAATTGTCCCTAAGATCAGTGGTTCTCCAGTTATGGTCCCTGTACAGCACCATCAACATCACGAGGGAACCTGTTAGAAGTGCCCATTTTCAGGCCCACCTGACCTACTGAGTCAGATGCTTTGGGTGTGAGGCCAGCACTCTGGGCCTTGACAAATCCTCCTGGGGATCTGATGCACACCCAAGTTTGGGGAGCACTGCTCTAGTGCTCCCCTGCATCCCTAAGCAGCCATCCACGGGGGCTGCTTTTCACTTTGTGCTCGGTGCTTGTGGGAATGGGCAATTCCCTAACCCCAGGCAGATCATCCAACCTCTGAGAGGTTCTTTCACTGTGCTGCCTTTCCACGATTTCTATATCTTAGATCCTCTGCACCATGGGTGCGCCTTCTCATAAAAAAATAATAACCAATATTATTGTTGTTAATAGTCATTTACGTTTCATTTGTATTATCAACGCCTAAATAGAAATTCCACCAAAATTGCATTTATAAATGTACCACTCTAGAGTTTTTTATTTATTGATTTCAAAATATTACGTTATTTTTTTAAAATTCCGGTCTAACTTCTCTAAAGAAGACATCCGGATGGCCAACAGGCACGTGAAAAGATGCTCAACGTCGCTCCTTATCAGGGAAATACAAATCAAAACCACACTCAGATATCACCTCACGCCAGTCAGAGTGGCCAAAATGAACAAATCAGGAGACTATAGATGCTGGCGAGGATGTGGAGAAACGGGAACCCTCTTGCACTGTTGGTGGGAATGCAAATTGGTGCAGCCGCTCTGGAAAGCAGTGTGGAGTTTCCTCAGAAAATTAAAAATAGACCTACCCTATGACCCAGCAATAGCACTGCTAGGAATTTACCCAAGGGATACAGGAATACTGATGCATAGGGGCACTTGTACCCCAATGTTTATAGCAGCACTCTCAACAATAGCCAAATGATGGAAAGAGCCTAAATGTCCATCAACTGATGAACGGATAAAGAAATTGTGGTTTATATACACAATGGAGTACTACATGGCAATGAGAAAGAACGAAATATGGCCCTTTGTAGCAACGTGGATGGAACTGGAGAGTGTTACGCTAAGTGAAATAAGTCATACAGAGAAAGACAGATACCATATGTTTTCACTCTTATGTGGATCCTGAGAAACTTAACAGAAACCCATGGAGGAGGGGAAAGAAAAAAAAAAAAAGAGGTTAGAGTGGGAGAGAGCCAAAGCATAAGAGACTCTTAAAAACTGAGAACAAACTGAGGGTTGATGGGGGGTGGGAGGGAGGAGAGGGTGGATGATGGGTATTGAGGAGGGCACCTTTTGGGATGAGCACTGGGTGTTGTATGGAAACCAACTTGACAATAAATTTCATATATTGAAAAAAAAAAATAAAATTCCGGTCTAATGAAAGTACAATGTTACATTAGTTTCAGGTGTACAATATAGTGATTCGACGATTCTGTGCACCACTCAGTGCTCATCACAAGCGTGCTCTTTAATTCCCATTACCTGTTACACCCCTCCCCCCTCCCCCCCCCCACTTCCCTTCTAGAACCATCAGTGTGTTGTCTTTAGTTAAGAGTCTGCTCCTTGGTGTGCTGTGCTCTTTCCGCCCCGCCTGATTGTTTTCTTTCTTTTTTTTTTTTAATTGTTTTTTTAACGTTTGTTTATTTTTGAGACAGAGAGAGAGAGAGACAGAGCATGAACGGGGGAGGGGCAGAGAGAGAGGGAGGCACAGAATCGGAAGCAGGCTCCAGGCTCTGAGCCATCGGCCCAGAGCCCGCACCGGGCTCGAACTCACAGACCGCGAGATTGTGACCTGAGCTGAAAATCGGACGCTTAACCGACTGAGCCACCCAGGCGCCCCTGTTTTCTTTCTTAAATTCCACACAGGAGTGAGATCATATGGTATTTGTCTCTCTCTGACTGACTTATCTCACTTAGCATGATGCCCTCTAGATCCCTCCACACTGTTGCAAATGGCAAGATTACATTCTTTTTTTTTTTACGGTCGAGTAATATGCCATTGTATGTATACCTGACATCTTTTTTATCTAGTCATCAGTCGACTACAGTGTCCTAGACTTTCTCAATATTGGCTTTTTCTTCACCTAAGTTTGTCCTTTCTTTTTAGTTTTATCAAACTATAGTTGGTTACAGAAAATTGCCCTTTTCTGATATATGCGTGTTGGTAAGTTTGGACATATGCTTCATGCCTGGTATCACTACAACCAAGGTAATAAACATATCTGACATCTCCCAAATTTTTCTTGTATACTCATACAAGAATACTCATAATTTATCCTCTTACCATATTTTATTTAAAACATTTTTTTAATGTTTATTTATTTATTTATAAATTTTAATGTTTATTTTTGAGAGAGAAAGAAAGAGAGAGAGAGGCAAAGCATGAGAGAGAGGGAGACACAGAATCCGAAGCAGTCTTTAGGCTCTGAGCTGTAATACAGAGCCCAATGTGGGGCTTGAACCCACGAACCGTGAGATCATGACCTGAGCCGAAGTCGAACGCTTAACTGACCGAGCCACCCAGGTGACCCTAATGTTTATTTATTTTTGAGAGAGAGAGAGAGAGAGTACACAAGCTGGGGAGGGACAGAGAGAGAGGGAGACACAGAATCCAAAGCAGGCTCCAGGCTCTGGGCTGTGAGCACACAGCCTGATGTGGGGCTTGAACTCAAGAACTGTGAGATCATGACCTGAGCAGAAATCGGACACTCAACCAACTGAGCCACCCAGGCGCCCCTATTAAAAAATTTTTAAAATGTTTATTTAAGAGAGAGAGAGAGACAGAGAGCGAGCATGAGCAGGGGAGGGACAGAGAGAGAGAGAGGGAGACACAGAATCCGAAGCAGCTTCCAGGCTCTGAGCTGTCAGCACAGAGCCTGACGTGGGGCTTGAACCCACGAATGATGAGATCATGACATGAGCCAAAGTCGGACGGTTAACCGACTGAGCCACCCAGGCGCCCCTGGATTTTATTAAAAATTTTAAGTTTTTTTATAATATTTACATACTTTCTCCAAATAATACAAACTTACAACACCTATTTATCTTTGGATCTTATTGCATTGGTATGAAATTCCACAACCCTGCTCAAATTGATGGTAAGAGTTGGTATTCTCAGTTCTTCATATCTTTCAAAGAATTCTTTCCGAGAGGGGCGCCAGGGTGGCTCAGTCAGTTAAGGGCTTAAGCCTTAGGCTCAGGTCGTGATCTCACAACCCGCCTGGGGCTCTGTGCTGACAGCTCAGAGCCTGGAGCCTGCTTCCTTTTTCTCTGCCCCTCCCCCCACTCATGCTCTGTCTCTCTCAAAAAGAAATAAACATTAAAAAAAAAAAAAAAGGAATTCTGTCCAAGAATAATCTTGGAGTTTTGTAATTTAATAAGATGTTCATTATAATTTAGGTTACACAAACATATTTTCATCAACTTAACTAGCATTTTAATTCCTAGATACCTTAGAGGGTCTTTGAAAGCATAGTAAGTGTTTAGTGATTAACAATTTAGAAAAAATAATGTTAAATCCGATCTCCACATTGCCTGATAAATTTCTTTTTAAAAAAGTTTTTGTTTAAATTCCAGGCAGTTAACATACAGCGTGATACTAGTTTCAGGCGTACAATTTTGTGATTCTAATATTTACTTTTTTTAAAGCATGTTCTACACCCACCGTGTGTTATATGTAAGTGGCTAATCACTAAATTCTACACACGAAACCAATTTTACCATATGATAACTAGAATTTAAATAAAAACTTGGAATAAACAAAGAAAAGTAAGCTCTACACCCAACGCGGGGCTCAAACTCATGACCCTGAGATCAAGAGTCACCTATGATTTCAATGTTTAATGTTAAGTGTGGAGCAAGAGACCATACAAGCTATGGAAAGAAAATAAATAAAAAATATAGATAACATAAATTAATAGTGAAAATATGTAATCTTTGAAAATAGAAGTTCTCTCTGAATAAAAAGTCTGGAAATAATCCAAGAAAGAGAAGAGAAATAAGAAGAAAATATCAATAATTGTACCATTAATTGAAAAAGCTCTTAATAATAAAATGTGCTGTACAGAAAATTAGAATATTAAAAATAATAGATTTGATTGACAAAATGTAATATATTTAACTTACCAAGTCTAACTATAAATCATAGAAATATTAATGTATTAACTGGGAAAAGTTACGGGATATTAAGGATTCATACAAGAAAATATAAAAAAGGCAATAAATGTTTGAGAATATTGGCACAAACCCAAGGAAAAAAATGAGCTACAAGGAGATGCACAAAATGTGGACAGGGATCATCCTTGAGTGGTAATATGAATCCTGATTTTAATTTGAAAAAATTTTAAAAGTTTATTTATTTATTTTGAGAGAAAGAGAAAATGAATGGAGGAGGGGCAGAGAGAGAGGGAGACTGAGAATCTGAAGCAGGTTGAGGGCTCATAGCAGAGAGCCTGATGTGAGGCTTGAACTCATGAAGTGTGATCATGACCTGAGCCAAAGTCAGACGCTTAACTCACTGAGCCACCCAGGCGCCCCTGAATCCTGATTTTTGGATTCATTTTCTTCTATTACATCTTTCAAAACCTGCAAATGAACACACATGTGGTCTATCTTCAAGAAATAAAACACTTTAAGATTTGAACATGTTGAGACTAAAATATAAAATAAAGCAAAAAGCCTATTAGTCAAGCAGAAAAGTAAGGTAAAAGCAGAGTTAGGGAATTAGAAGAAAAATTCCACAACTGAGAAAGAAATTGCAGGATCAATTCTTTGCCCAAAGCAAACATACAGACAAAATTAGACAGAAGTCTAATGAAAGGGATAAAAAGAAAGAAAAAGAACAGAACTGCCTACAATTAGGAATGAGCAAAACGGACACAGGTTTAAGGATACACGCATCTTTGCAAGATAATATTTATAACTCCATGGTAAAAGTTGGGAAATCTCGAAGAACTGAATTTATTTCTGGGAAAATATGTGTTAGAAGTCGATTCAGAAGGATAACAGATCAAAATGAAGGAGGGAATTAAATGAACAAAGCTCACCTCCAAAAATGCCCTGGGGAGGGTCCCGTGGCAGGAATCATAAAAGAATTCCCCCTTTAAGTATTAAAGAAAAGCGAGTCTACTATTTGGGATGTTGCTTATCAACACGTGGAAAATTACAACCAATGCAATTCTAGGAGAAAAAGACAGAAGTAAGAGAAGCTAAGTATGGAAAACACAACTCTTCATCATTGGAAGATCATGGATTGGTGGCAGGGTGTGAATTGACGGCCGACCTTTTAACTGAGTATGATTTTCGTAATGCAGTGGATACAAAACAAATATGCAAGGACCAGTAGCCATTTTAAAGTGACATTCGGTGGCACGAAAGTATACTGGCATGTTTTGCAATCATTGCTTCTATCTTGTTCTAAAACGTTTTCATTACCATGGGAACGCTGAACTATTTTTGTAGCTTTTCTGTGAATGCAACATTATTCAAAAATAAAAATTAGCAAAAAAAAAAAAAAAAAAAAAAAAAGAAAGTGGGCGCGCGAGAAAACTCCCCCAGCAGTGTTCATATGTACAGTGACATCCGTTAGAAAATAGATCACAAGCATTTCACATGTTAACACAAATATAAATGGCCAGGAATAGGGACTGGAAACTTGCAAATACATAATAAATGAGAGCAATGCATTCATTAAATTAGCTAAAATTTCTTGAGGACCTCTTAAGGACCTCATATTAACCTCCTGAAGTGGATACTGCAATTATCCTAACTTTCCAAATACGGAAACTGAGACCCGGAACATTAAGTGACTTGATATACCAGAAGATGTATGAATGGACTCCTAAGTGTTAACGGTGTGGAATCCCAGGGTATATTTGTTGTTTGAATGAATAAATGAGGAAGATTTTCCAGATGAAAGAATACGAGAGTGTCTTTGGTAGAAGAGAACAGAGGCACTTATCATGGCTTCCAAAAACCTGAGGGGAAGAGAAATCGACAGACACAGGAATGGAATTGTGTAGAATGTTTTAAGTAAGTGGACTCTCACCCCAAATCCAGCCTCCAAGAGCTTCGCCCGTCTCCACGCTTGTTTCCCACAGCAGATACTCTGATAGCATTAGGGCACCTCTAGCTCTGTGTGTCCTGTCTTCCCCGGGTGACAGATATTCAACTTAGCTCCAAGAAAGGACAGGAGGGGTGCCAGGTACCTGTTCTCTGAAAGGGCGCAGCTGAACTCTCTCCTTCCTGGGACAGCTGAGCTGTAGTGAGGGGAGGAAAGGGCATATTTACTACTTCTAGGTCCTCAGAGGTTGAATTCTGACAATTCTCATTAAGTTAATTGTTCTATTATTACTCTATTCTCTGGGCAACTTGTTTCCCATGGGTGAGGGAGTCAAAGTGGAAAAGAACTTTTCTTCTAGGCTTGTCCTCTTGGGAGCATCTTGGATGTCAGCTATGTGTATGACATCCCATGGGCTCTAAGTTGTGGTGCTCTTTTTATTTTATTTTTTATTTTTTAATGTTTATTTTTGAGAGAAAGAGAGAGAGAGAGAGAGAGAGAGAGAGAGAGAGAGAGAACACAAGTGAGGGAGGGGCAGAGAGAGAGAGGGAGACACAGAATCCGAAGCCCATTCCAGGCTCTGAGCTGTCAGCACAGAACCCGATAAAGGGCTCGAACCCATGAACCGTGAGATCAAGACCTGAGTGGAAGTTGGATGCTAACCGACTGAGCCACCCAGGAGCCCCTAAGTTGTGGTGTTCTTTTCTCCATGGGCCTGACCTTCACTGTCTTCTTTCATGAACATTTCCTCAACATCTGACATAGAATTTCTTTGTCTACCAAAGGCATAAACAGGCATATTTTTCAAGACTCTGTGAGTCTCAAGCGCTTTGATTTGGGACTGTCAACAGGGATCTGGACCACACCCAACTCCCAACAAGTATCCCATAGTTACATGGAAGAAGGGTGGAAATAGATCATCGTGTTTGGTGGAGTGTCAAAAAATTGCTTATTGTTGGGCTGCACAGGTAGAGTTTCCTTTGCAAAAGTTGCCCAAGTCCACTTATCTAGTTTTTTCATTTGGAGTAAACACATTCATCCCTTTAAAGCTGATGTGGACAATTGTTGGGGTTCGGAGCTGAGGACCAACAAAGAATTCTTGAGACATCTTTGGTGCAAATATCGGTTGGATATCGATGGATATACTGGAAGCTGGAAATCATTTTTGGAGGTCACCATTCATCCCACTACACCGTGTTCCAGTAAAACATCTTTACAAAAAAGGCCATGGGTTGGATCTGGTGTACGGGTCGTGGTTTGCTCACCCTTCTTTTTTTTTTTTTTTTTTTTAAGCATTTTAAATTTTTTTTTTCAACGTTTTTATTTATTTTTGAGACAGAGAGAGACAGAGCATGAACGGGGGAAGGGCAGAGAGAGAGGGAGAAACAGAATCGGAAACAGGCTCCAGGCTCTGAGCCATCAGCCCAGAGCCCGACGCGGGGCTCGAACTCACGGACCGTGAGATCGTGACCTGGCTGAAGTCGGACGCTTAACCGACTGCGCCACCCAGGCGCCCCTGCTCACCCTTCTTAATAGATTTCCATAGAAGGAGCTGATAACATTGTAAAATTAAAGAAAAGTTGAATGTGGCTTATTTTATGATAGTGGGGTTCGCCTACTAGAAGGTCAGTGATGTCTACATTATTCAGGCTCTGCACAATCTCCCCAGACCACGGTTGATCTAACTGTCAGACCCATCCACTATCCTGACCCCTCTTTCCAACAGAGTTCCATCCTATGCTAATGTACCCCATTAAAGTCAATGTACAGACCTTCAAACCTTAGTTCTAGGAGAAAGCCGAGCGGAGACCCAGCCATGAGCCTTTCCTTGGTTCTTGTGCTGATGGCTCCAATAGCCTGACAAGCAATTCCCGTACTAAGATACCTGGGAGTAACCCTTCTGGACCACCTCCTTACACTAGACTGAAGCCTAATGTAAGGAATGCAGGCTTCCTGGATGAAACTGTGGCAGCCTTGACCGGGGTGTGGGAGGAGAAAGGAGGGGCGAGGCTGTGTAAGCCTGGTCCCTTCTACTTAACCGGTAAGATGAGCCATTCTCCTTTCCTGGGTTGGTGGGAAGCCAGAGAGTCATGAGTAAGAGAACTGCATGTGGTAATTTCAGCCGTGGCTTTGAACTTGAAGGTGCCCAGGTGTGCCCAGGTGTGCCCGTGACTGCGCAATATGTGGGTCTGAATCAGGAGTGAATTCTGCCACGCCTACATGCACGGGATCGGGTTCCTCTTTGGGTTCCTCTTTGGATTCCTGGGCAGCCTAGGTGAGCACTATTTTCTCCGGTGCTGTCTGCAATTTACCAGCGGTTCAGCTTGTGTTTCCCCTCTGATGCCTTACGTTTCCAGAAGGTCGGATGCAAACCCATTTCTCCTCTCTTTCCCCCCCAGGGTTTTCTTTTAGCTCAGGGATGGCCCCATGGGGGGCAGGACCAGGATTAGGAAAGGAAGGTACTCGAGGAACAAAATGTAAGGGGTGTCTCCTTGGGTCCTGGGCGCCTTACCCTGGTCCAGGCCCCGTGCACCAATTCTCAGCCTAAGCCCTCCCCTTGGTAGCCAGACTTTTCCTTTTAGGCTTTCCCTGCAATGCAGAGTCATCCGTGGAGGTGGAGTGTGCTCCCCTCCCTCTGGGCGCCCTCGTGTTTCCCCTTGGTTCAAATGCAGGGACTGTGTCTTCCACTGGGTGGAGGGGCGCATCTTTCCCCTTGAGTTTCCTTTGCTTTTCCTCTGGTATCAGCCGCACGCGGTGTCCCCAGGCCTCTGGCCGGCTCAGCCACACACCTCTAACTTTGTTTCTTTTCCAGGCCTCCCCTCAGCTCAGGGCCGCCCCATTCCCCTGCAGGGCCCTCGTGCCTCAACACCTGGAGGTTTCCTCTGGTCGCCCGGGTTTCCCCTCACCCTCGGGGGTGCTGGATTTCCTCAAGGCTCTGCAGCGCGAGTGGTGAAGTCGGCCCATCCCCTCCCAGCACCGCATCCCCTCCGGGCAGCACACCCACATTTGCGCTGCATCAAGCTGTGTACCCCCCTCCAGCCGTCTGGGCACGTTTCCTCACAAATTCCTCCCACGGTCTGCGTTTCCCACTTGGGTTCCCTGCGGCCCAACCCGGTGCTCTTTCCTCTGGCTTTCCATTTGACAGGAGTGCTCTCAAACCCAACTTCTCCAGGTCTGGGGCGCACTGAACCCTCTGTTCCTAAGACCCCAGCTTGGCCTTAGCTCATGTGGGAGATAGTAAAATTCTTCCTGACCTCCGCAGTACTAGGAATGTGGGGTTTCTGCTAAAAACACCGGCAACCACAGGTTATGTTACCCAAGAATTTGTCCCAGACAAATTTTTAAAAAGTTTTTATATTATTTTATTTTAGATCTCAAAATGAAAAACTCAATGGTAATAATAAAGGACAGAAGGCAGGCAGGCGGGATCAGGGCAGATACCGCTGGATGGCAGGTGCTCTAGATCCTTCCATAGTGCCAAGGCCCAAAGGCTTCCTGGGCCAGACTCTCTGTCCTGCTCAGAAACTCGCAGATTGGAGACGTGGGCTTGATTGCTTGAGGAGACTTGCCCCCTGTGACAGACATCTCCTGGGCAGAGATTGGGAAGGGGAGCCTGTGCGTGCGACACCGTCTCGCTTTTCCTGGGTCTCACCACGATCCCTGCCGCCAGTCTGATGGTTTTCCATGTTGCTGCCTTCTAGGTGGCAGGGCAGTGCACTCGAAAGAAAATCACAGCCGTGCCTCTTTTGCACGCCCAAGAAGTCTGGCAGCTCCAGAGACAATGCACCGAATCTTTTACATTTAATCTTTTCTTTTCTTTGGTTTGTCACTGTTTCACGTCCGCTTCCATTGGACTTAGAGCGTGTTTGCAAAGAGGAGGCAACATGGGGCTCTGAGATAATAGCAAGACGGGGAAGAGGTGATAGAAGAGAAAACGCACCCCCTTGCTGACTTTGGCCACGGACCTGGTACCCGCTACGAGGCTTGCCTTGGAGTCCACCTTGGGGGCTGCTCTCTGAGGGACCTTATCTGTGTCCTCCCCTGCAGCCATGTGATGTCCACCAGATACAGACCATCAAGGCGACCACGCGTCTCTCCTGATCAGTGTCTCACTTTATGGACTCAGCATCCCGAGCAGACTGTCCCGAGTCCAGATGACATGCCAGAGTGAGATGCTCTGCATTTTCACTTTGGATTTAGCTGATGTGACAATAAGATGGAGGCTGAGGCCCACGGGGGACCACACACAGCAGAAGCAGAGCACTGGGGATTTCACTTTGCCACGCTGTCGGCCAAAGGAAAGAAATGCCAACAAAGCAAGTTTCCTCCGCTGATTTCTGCTGGTGGCTCATGGCTCAATCTGCTCATTTCTCCCCGTTTATTTTCTTCTATTTACATGTTGCTGGCACTATCTAATTTTATCTGGTTGCAATCACAGAGAAGAATTGGGAATTTGGTTTTGGAACCATCAGTAAAATAAGCATTGCTATCATCTGGACTATCTGCTCCCTGTGCTTGGGGCTGAGCTCACACGGCAAGAACTTTCTCTGCACTCAAAAGGGCCTTCTTAACACGAGAAGCTCTAGGAAACACCAAAGCCTCCCTTGTTTTCTGTCTCAGCTGTGTGTGTGTGTGTGTGTGTGTGTGTGTGTGTATTGAGGAAAGGGTTGTAAAGGGTGAAGAGTATAGGTTTTAGAATCAAAAGTCTAGTTCTTGGCTCTAGAACATACCTGCTGTTCAAACCTGGGCTTCCTAAACTTAAAGTCACTTCATGTCACAGATGGCGACTGGAGCTCCAACAATCACAACCATATTCCAGGAAGGAACAAGGAAGATGAAGGGTTAAATATTTTATTATTTTTTAAATCTTTTTAAAAATATTTATTTATTTTTGAGAGACAGAGAGAGACACAGCATGAGTGGGGGAGGGGCAGAGAGAGAGGGAGACACAGAATCGGAAGGAGGCTCCAGGCTCTGAGCTGTCAGCACAGAGCCTGATGCAGGGCTCAAACCCACGAACTTCGAGATCATGACCTGAGCTGAGGTTGGACGCTTAACTGACTGAGCCACCCAGGCGCCTTTATTTTATTTTATTTTTTAATATATTTTTTTTAACGTTTATTTATTTTTGAGACAGAGAGAGACAGAGCATGAACAGGGGAGGGTCAGAGAGAGAGGGAGACACAGAATCTGAAACAGGCTCCAGGCTCTGAGCTGTCAGCACAGAGCCCGATGCAGGGCTCAAACCCACGGACCGTGAGATCATGACCTGAGCCGAAGTCGGACGTTTAACCGACCGAGCCACCGAGGCTATTTTTAAGTAATCTCTTCACCCAAGGTGAGGCTTGAACTCACAACCTCGAGATCAAGAGTTGCATGCCCCACCGACTGAGCCAGCCAGGAGCCCCCCTGGGCAACTTAGAGTATACTCTTACCATCTCACGTCTGAAATATGGATTTCAGTCTTGAGTATTGCAATTTAAGAACAACCGTTGCAGACGCAAGGTAACTGAGGCACAGATATGATGCTACTGCAATTAGTGAAACAGAGTGGGAGAGTGGGGAGCATCTGGAGGGGGAAGGGAAGTTATTCCTTATGGATAAATGTTTAGTCAGAATCTGAGGAACGATTTACGGCAATGTTACAAAACACGTCCTGCGATGAATTTACAGATGTTTACTTTTTCATTTTGGAGACTCAATCCAGGCCTTTCTCTAATACTCTATGGAAGAAGGCAGTATTCTAGCCAGGGATTGCTTTGCTCTGTTGCATATTGGGGGAATTATGCGGGAGTTCTCCCACTTGAGAGCAAAGTTCTTTCCATCCGGGCTACGTAAAGTCAGCGCGTTTATTTATAATTATTTTGGGGTGTGTCCTCCATTTTTGGGAGGATCAGCTCTACGCCCGCTGATGGACAAGACGCCACAAGAGGACTTGGCTGACGTGAAGGTGTGCACCGTTGCAGGCGTGACGGGGGGGTAGGGAGTGAGCCAGAGGGGGTGAGGGCGGACACGACAGAGTCGGCCCCATCCCTCTTCTCAGCCACAGCATCTGGGCAGACTCCCCAGGTGGTACTTCCATCTTGGGTACCAAACATCTCTTACATGTTCTGGAGCTAATTGGGACGAAGGTGATGTGTTAATCATGGGAGAGAAAGGTTTTTGAGAATCCCGTGCGATTATCTGAGATTGTGGAGGTTCCCTTTCTCTTGATGCATGGAACGATCCCCCAAAGTAAGCGGCTTAAAACGCCAATCAATGTTCATTGGTCAACATCGGTTCTTTGTGTCAGGTGTCCGGGAATGGTTTCACTGAAGTTCTGGTCTGAGGTCTGTCATGGCCTCGTGGGTCGAATGTTGGTTTGTGTGCCAACATCGCAAAGCCCGGTGTGGGCTGGAGGGTCTGCTTCCGGCTGTTTGCAGGAGGCCTCGGTCCCTGACCGTGTGCGCTTTTCCACACATGGGCGGATTGAGTGTCCTCACAACGTAGCCACCAGCTTCCCTCAGAGAACGGCAATGAGGGGGAGAGTGAAGGGCGAAGCCTCAGTGTCATTTGTAAGCCTTGGAAGGCTTACATTTCTGTCATATCCTATGGGTTTCATAGCCCTAGTCAGTGTGGGAAGAGAGCCCATGGGGATGTGTGTGTGTGTGTGTGTGTGTGTGTGTGTGTGTGTGTGAATATCTGGGGTCCCTAGAGACCGTCCTGAAGTTAGCTCCCATGAGCCTCTTGCTGCAAACATAATTATGAGAATGATGGATGTCAAAAAGGAAAAGAGACTGAGATCAGAACTGCTTGGACCACAGGGGGGCAGTCCACAAAAAAGTCTTTGAGGAGTGATTGGTTAAAGGGAATAAAAACAAACAGATCATTGTCAAGGTCATCCCCTGCTTTGAGGGAATAGAACAGAGTTTTCTCTGGTATATGAAAGTCTGGTCCCATCGTATGAACACAGCACATTTAGTTTACCTGTTCATCAGCCATGAAAAAGACAAAGCACTGACTCACACTACAACGTGGATGAACTTGACAACATTATGCTGAGTGAAAGAATCCAGACACAAAAGTCATATACTGGATGATTCCACTTACATGAAATATCCAGAACAGGCAAATCATAGAGACAGAAAGCAGATTGGTGGTTTCCGAGGACTGGAGGGGGAAGGAAATGGGGAGTGGCTGCTGAAGGGTCCCCCTTGGGGTGATGAAAATGTCCTGAAACTACACAGTGGGTGATGGTAGCACAATACTGTAAGTATATTTAATGCCCTTGATTATACACTTTAAACGGGTCAAAATAAGAAATTTTATACTGTGTTTATTTGACCACAGTAAAAAAATGTATGATCCCTCTGGATGTCAGTTCACTGCCACACAATAATTATAATGATAGTAACAAAATGAAAGTCACTGAACCTGCCACCCGAGTTGACTACCGTTGGCCATGGCAGCCTTCACGGGGCATCTCATGGTAGCCTCTGCCCGCGTCAAGGTGAATGAACCTTTGCTTTGCTCTCTTGGTGTGGACCACCTCTGTGGTCCTCTCCTACTGACCCAGCCCCAACTTACTTAGCCCCTTTCAGCCCTGCTGAACTTTAATCATCATGAGTCATCCATCTATCCCATGGCTGTCCACAGCAGACACTGGGTGGAATTATCTGATCTCTCATCTCAGGGGCTAGCTTCCAACCTGAAGATGTTGAGCTCAGTCTTCTTTGTCTCTCTTTGAGCCCTTGGGAACCTCGTGACCCTTCTGTGGGACCCATGGAGTCCCATAGGAGCCAAGGAGGCTGCGATTGAAACCCGGTGTCCCTCTTAGGTTGATCACACTGCATAGACCTTCCACTTCTGCTAGAGCCATCCCACTTTATTCAGGACCAAACAATGTGATCTTAATTCCCAAGATTCCCAAACAAGAGGTGAGAGATATAATCCCCCATTTATTCCTTTTCATCCTTCAGCACACGCCCTTGGGATTTTTCGTAGGTTCTCTTCCTCTTTGCAAGACACTCCCCTGTGGTTTTCAAGTGGGGGTGATTTGGCGTCTGTGGGGCATTTGGAGACATTTTTAATTGTTGCAACTTGGCTGGCAATGTTCCTGGCACCTAGTGTTTAGAGGCCTGAGATACCGCTAAACATCCTACAATGCATGGGACAGCCCCACAGCAAGGAATGATCCAGCCCCAAATATCAATAATGCCAAAGTTGAGAAATTCTGCCCTACATCAAAGTCTCTTTCTTCCTGGGGACACTGAGATTTATGACTTAGCCATAATGGAGGACAATGCACAGGAAGAGAAACCAGCTTAATGGTACGGGAACAAAAAGCTGAAGCATCATAAAAAAATGAGCTGACGTTTGCTTAGGACTTGCCTCTAGCATTCCCTGTGCTGAATAATAGAAATTATTCTATTTAATCCTTCTGTCACCCTTATGAGGCATGCACTGTTATAGGTCCATGGAGAAATTGAGGCACAGGGAGGTTGAGCATTTTTCTCAAGCTCACCATCTGTTGAAGGGTGGCACCAGCCTTTAAACCCCGTCAGGGAAATTCTAGAGTCCTCACTATTAAGCGCTCTGTTCCGTTGCCCTTGATCACACTTGTCCTGGCACAGGGTCATTGTTGTTGCCCCTGGGGGGACGACATGCTACAGAGAAGCTTTCTCAGGGCCCTCTTCATGTCCCTGTTCCTCAGGCTGTAGATGAAGGGGTTCATCATGGGAGTGACCACGGTGTACAGGACTGAGGCAGACGCCCCTGTCTGGGAGGCACGTGTCCAGGTGGAACTGAGGTAGACCCCCAGGCATGTGCCATAGAACAAGGACACCACTGAGAGGTGAGACCCGCAGGTGGAGAAAGCTTTATACTTTCCCCCCGCCGTTGAGATCCTCAGCACAGAAGAGACAATTCGGGAATAAGAGAAAAGGATCCCAGTGAGAGGAACAAAGCCCATCATGCCTGTCACAATGTATAATACAACATTATTGATGAAGGTGTCCGAGCAGGCGAGCTGCAGGACCTCAGGGAGTTCACAGAAATAGTGCGGGATTTCAATTACTGCGCAGAAAGAGAGCCGCAGCATGGTTAAACTCTCAGGAAGGGCCCCCAAAGCGCTGATGAGCCAGGTCAGGGCGAGTAACTGGGCACAAAGCCGAGGGTTCATGATGACCGTGTAGTGCAGGGGGTGACAGACGGCCACAAAGCGGTCATAGGCCATTGCAGTCAGGAGTAAATTGTCCAAAAGTCCAAAAACCGTGAAGAAATACATCTGCGCGATGCAGCCTGCGTAGGTAATCCCTTTGCTCTGCGTCTGGATGTTCAGCAGCATCTTCGGGACGGTGGTGGAGGTGAAGCAGATGTCCGAGAAGGACAGGTTGGCCAGGAAGAAGTACATGGGCGTGTGGAGGTGGGAGTGTGAGATGATGGCCAGGATGATGAGCAGGTTGCCAAAGACAGTGACCAGGTACAAAGACAGGAACAGCCCAAAGAGAACAGACTGAATCTCTGGCTTCTCAGAAAGTCCCAAGAGGAGAAACACTGGAAGCCTTGAGTGGTTTCTTGGCTCCATCTAAAGGAGTGTCTGCTAAGAACACAAGAAGCCTTCAAGACTAAATTGGTAACCAACAGGCATCTCAGAAACATAATTACCTTTACCTTGAATCCGATATTGAGGACAGAATTATTTACTCAGTGGTCTCTTCTTTTTTGCTTGTCAATTTGGGCCTTCCAAAGGCCGCCAAATCCCCTGTATTGCCACCACCAGCTGGCTAACCTACCCGCGAAAACTAACTTTGCACTCAAAGCTGACCTCAAGTTGTTCAGCTGTACTGACACCTGGTTACCCTGCCTTAGCCCTCTCAGATTTCTTTGCATTAATTCATACTTTACTTTCAAATGCCTTTGGAATAAAAGCATAATTGTTATTATTATTCTAATACAGATTGAAAAGGCTACGGTCCAGGCGTGCCTGAGTGGCTCAGTCGGTTAAGTGTTCAACTCTCGATTTCGGCTCAGGTCATGATCTCGTGGTTCATGAGTTCAAGCCCCTCGTTGGGCTCTGTGCTGGTGGCACAGAGCCTGCTTGGGACTCTCTCTCTCCCCATCTGTCCTTTCCCTGCTCGCACAGGTGTGCTTTCTCTCTCTCAAAAATAAATAAACATTAAAAAAAAGAGGCTAAGATCTGTTTGCGTAATTTACATAAGCTATGGTAATGTCCTGATATTTTTCTGCTTGACCATTTAAAATGTATGACGGGCGGGTTGGGGCGCCTGGGTGGCGCAGTCGGTTAAGCGTCCGACTTCAGCCAGGTCACGATCTCACGGTCCGTGAGTTCGAGCCCCGCGTCAGGCTCTGGGCTGATGGCTCAGAGCCTGGAGCCTGTTTCCGATTCTGTGTCTCCCTCTCTCTCTGCCCCTCCCCCGTTCATGCTCTGTCTCTCTCTGTCCCCAAAAAAATAAATAAACGTTGAAAAAAAAATTAAAATGTATGACGGGCCAATCATCAAAGAAGAAACTGAGTCATCAACCAACTTTACCTCCCAGAAAGGATGCCAAATTACTAATTTTGAAATCTCACAAGACCTACTTGCCATAAATAAAAATTATTTGGAAGCATGTGAAAATAAACGTCCCAGTGAGTCTTCTGAAACTATTTTAATCATGATACAAAAACTAACAGCCCACTACAATAGCAGCAAGACAACAAAAAGCACAGATTAATCTCTTTAATTAGTATATTAGGAAAACTCTCAGAGACAATAGCAATAAAATATACTCAGCAATTTATCAAGCAAACCAAATGCCATGACCAGATAGCATTCAACCTTGGAACGCAGTCAGCATTTCATACTGTTGATTTATTGATTGTCATAGAGCAAATGAGTAGGAAAAAATCATCCAAATATAATCATCCTTTTTTTTTTTTATGTTTAGTTATTTCTGAGAGCGAGAGACACCAAGCATAAGTGTGGGAGGGACAGAGAGAGAGGGAGATGCAGAATCTGAAGCAGGCTCTGGGTTCCGAGCTGTCAGCACAGAGCCCGATGCGGGGCTCAAACCAATGAACCATGAGATCATGACATGAACTGAAGTCAGATGCTCAACCGACTGAGCCACCAAGTGCCCGTAGTAGGATCATATTTTAAAAATTATTTTAAGATTATCTTTTAAAAATTATTTTAAGATTATCTTTTAAAAAATATTTTTTTTACTTATTTTGAGAGAGACAGAGGCAGAGAGAGAGAGAGAGGGAGAGAGAGAATCCCAAGCAGGTTCCACACTGTCAGTGCAGATCCTGATGCAGGGGTGGGGCTGGAACTCAAAAACCATGACATCATGACCTCAGCCAAAATCAAGAGTCAGACACTCAAACGACTGAGCCACCCAAATGGCCCAGGATCATCTTTTTAAATGCTAGAGATACTGCTTGAAAACAGTTCTGAGGAAACTGTAAATAGAATATTCTGAACTGTGGTAAAATGGTTTCCTTGACCATCAGCTAATATCAACCCTGACCGGAAAGTATTTGAGGAATCCCCATGAAGATCATACAGAAGACAAGTGTGCCTGTCACTGCCAGTATGCAGCACTGCTCTGAAGTTTCAAACCAAATAACCAAAGAAGAAAAAGCAAAGACACGTTCATGTCTTGGGGAAAAGTAAATCGATCACACTTTTCAGAGGATAGAATTGGTTTACACGAAATCAGTTTGAAAACTGTGACAGCTAAGAAGTCATTCTGATAAGGCTGGATTTAAAAACAAACATGTAGGGGGCCCCTGGGGGGCTCAGTCGGTTAAGCTTCCGACTTCGGCTCAGGTCATGATCTCGTGGTTCGTGAGCTTGAGCCCCACATTGGGCTCTGTGCTGACAGTTCGGAGCCTGGAGCCTGCTTCGGATTCTGTGTCCCCCTCTCTCTCTGCCCACCCCTGCTTGTGCTTTGTCTTTCTTTTTTTTTTTTTTTTTTTCAATGTTTATTTATTTTTGGGACAGAGAGAGACAGAGCATGAACGGGGGAGGGGCAGAGAGAGAGGGAGACACAGAATCGGAAACAGGCTCCAGGCTCTGAGCCATCAGCCCAGAGCCCGACGCGGGGCTGGAACTCCCGGACCGTGAGATCGGACCGTGAGATCGTGACCTGGCTGAAGTCGGACGCTTAACCAACTGCGCCACCTAGGCGCCCCTGTGCTTTGTCTTTCAATAATGAATAAACATAACAAAATTAACAAACAAACATGTATCATTTTCTTCCCTAGTTCCAGCAATAAGTAGATACATAAGAGGAAAAATATCCTACTGAAAATTGTATAACACTGTAACATACACAGACCAGGGTCTGGCTCATTGAAGGTGCTGGGCATGGGGGGGGGGGGGGAATGCTACAAATAGTAACTGATTTTTTTTGGGGGGGTGACTTTTAGGACATGTTAGTGATTATATATTTTATATCAAGTACAAATGGAAGTCATTGAAGAGTTTTAGGTAACACAACAGTAACTAACATTGATTAACACTTACAAGGTGCAGGAACCGTGCTAATCTCTTCTGAATGGTCTCGCTTCATCTCTGTAGAAACAGGCAGAATGAGAAGGTTGCCATTGTTCATGCACCTGGCAGAGACAGCTGAAGGTGGCTGTGGATGCTTGTTGGGTGCATGAGTCTGCAAGGAGTGTGGTCCCTCTGATGTGCAAGTGCCCGTAAGGTGAGCAGGGGGAGACCGGGCACTGTGTACCCTGTTAGGCGAAGCCCAACCCTCCCCCACCGCCCTCAGAGAGAGAACTATGAGGAAGATAATTCCCAGGAAGGTGGGAGAGGGCCGTGGAAATGCTGGACCAAGCCCAGGATGAAGAACATGCTAATAGAGAGGCAACCGCTATGCCTGAAGCTTCCTTCTTGGTGAGCCAGTTAGACGCTTCAACTGTATTGAATCGTTTTGAATGTCTAGACTTTCCCAGTTTCCTTACCCCTGACTGTGCAGCTGGGGAAACTGCTCCTTCTGTTTACTTCATTTCCCAAGAATGTGCTATGTTGTTCTTCCCACTCAGACGGGGTCACCTACAGGACCTGTTTTGTGAATCTCATCTTCCCAGGCAGATGAGGGGTGGAGGTGGCAGGGAAATGGCACCAGGCGTGGATCCCTGGACCAGGGAGATGTTTCTAGGAGGCGTGAGGAAGTTTCTCTCTTTCCTCAGATTTGTGGGCTGACGGTGAGGGGCAGTTTATTGAACTCGATGCTGAATTCTCGTAGGTTCCTCTTAAGTAACGTTTTCCATTGTAATCTTAGGGCAGTACAATTGCTAGGAATCTGGGGACTGGAATCAAAAGGGAAAATTTTCAGTCAGTTGTGTCCTCTTGGGGGTATCTCTGATGTCAGAAGAATGTGTCCCCTCCCATTGGGATCATTAAAAACCTTTTTTATTATGGAAAATCCAAACACACAGAGGTAGAAAGAAGAGTCTAATGAACTCCCATCCATGTGCTCATGTGCTCACTGAGTTCTAACCATTGTTAGCCTGTGGCCTGTCTTATTTCATCAGGAACCAGGCCACTCTACTATTTACCATGAGAGGATTATTTTCAAGCAATTCCCAGATAAAATATAACTTTGTTCATAAATATTCAAGCCACTTCAGCATGTATCTCTTAAAGAAGAGATTAAAAAGAACAAACAAATAGGGGTTTCTGGCTGGCTTAGTCAGCAGGCACTGTGATTTTTGATCTCGGGGTTGTAAGTTCGAGCCCCATGTTGGGTTTAGAGATTACTTAAAAATAAAATCTTAAAGGCAAACAAAAATCAAATAACCCTTCACTATCCAGACCTACTTAGTTCTTGAATTTTGAATGGCAGGAACAGTTGGATTTCAGGTACCAAGGTGTCCATGTAGTTATTTTGATTGTTATTCTGATCATCATTCTTATTCAGTTGTAATAAAAAAAATGTGTGGAGACTAGAAGAAATACAGTTACATTTAAGACCAATTGGAATTTATTACTTTAAAACATTTTTTTTACGTTTATTTATTTTTTTTGAGACAGAGAGAGACAGAGCATGAACGGGGGAGGGCCAGAGCGAGAGGGAGACACAGAATCCGAAGCAGGCCCCAGGCTCCAAGCTGTCAGCACAGAGCCTGATGCAGGGCTCGAACTCATGGACCGTGAGATCATGACCTGAGCCGAAGTCGGGTGCTCAACTGACTGGGCCACCCAGGCGCCGCTAGGCCAATTGGAATTTAAATAAAAATTTAACAATATACTCTTTAAATATATTTTTAAAAAGAATACAGTAAAACCTTGGTTTGCGAGCCTAATTGGTTCTGGAAACATGCTTGTAATCCAAAGCACTTGTATTTCAAAGTGAATTTCAAGAACCATTGGCTCAGTTGTGATCATGTGACATTCGGCATCATGTACTACTCGTATTGCAAGACATCTCTTGTTTATCAAGTTAAAAATTTTAAAAAGTGTTTGCTTGTCTTGCAGAACTCTCACAGAATAAGTTACTCACAATCCAAGGTTTTACTGCATTTTCAGTGTCTCAGGTTTCTAATTTTATTTGTGAATTTAAAAATTCCATGTACAAGTTATCTGGAGATACAGACTTAAAAAATGCTCTAGATTTCTATGTTATAACAATCAAAATTCTCTGTATATTCTTCCAGATTTATAGATGTATATTTTGCCCATGTAAAGGGCTCTGTGTTTGACCTATTCTTCTCCTTTAAAACATTATTTTAAGTTTTCATAAGAAGTCCATAATAAGGGGTGCCTGGGTGGCTTAGTTGGTTGAGGATCTGACTCTTCTTTTAAATGTTTTATTTAGTTTTGAGGGAGAGAGAAAGACAGAGAGACAGAGAGACAGAGAGAGAGAATGAGCAGGGAAGGGGCAAAGAGAGAGGGAGACACAGAATCTGAAGCAGGCTCCAGGCTCTGACTTGTCAGCACAGAGCCTGACACGGGGCCTGAACTCACAAACCATGAGATCATGACCTGCGCCCAAGTCAGACCCTAACTGACTGAGCCACCCAGGCGCCTCTAGCATCTGACTCTTGATCTCAGCTCAGGTCTTTATCTCAGGGTCGTGACTTCAAGCCCTGTGTTGGGCTCCGTGCTGGGCATGAAGCCTACTTAAAAAAAATACTCACAATAAAATTTACCATCTCATCCATTTTTTTTTTTTGTCAGAGAAAGCACTAGTGAGCAGGGGAGAGGGGCACAGAGAGACAGAATCTTAAGCAGGTTTCATGCTCAGCTCAGAGCCTGATGCAGGGCTTGATCCCATGACCCTGGGATCATGACCTGAGCCAAAATCAAGAGTCCAAAGGTCAACCGACGGGGTCACCCAGGCACCTCCAACTCATCTATTTTTAAGTGCACATTTCTGTGGTAGTAAGTACATTCACATTATTGTGCAACTATCAGCAATATCCACCCACAGAACAGTTTTGTCTTTCAAAACTGAAATTCTGTCCCGGTTGAAAAAGGCCTCCTCTCCCCTTTGCCCACAGCCCCTGGTAATGACGATTCTGCCTTCAGTCTCTATGAATTTGACTGCTCTAATTACCTCATATAAATGGAATAATGGAGTATTTTTGTTCAGGTTCTCTGCCCATTTTTAATCAGATTTTTTTTTTTTGGTGTTGTGTTGTATAAGTTCTTTATATATTTTGGATGTTAACCCCTTAACAGATAAGTCACTCGTAAACATTTTCCATCATTCGGTAGGTTGTCTTTTTGTAATAGTGATGTTATTGGGACAGATAACTACACTAGTGGTGAATGTAGCATAACGTATAAACTTGTCAAATCACTAAGATGTACACCTGAAATTAATGCCAACTATACCCAAATTAAAACAAACAAAAAACCAAAAAAAACCCCCACAAGTCCACTACTAAAAAACACAGTATTTTTTGTGACTACCTTATTTCACTTAGTATAATATCCTGAAGTTTATCCATGTTATAGCAAGTACAAGAATTTCCTTCCTTTTAAGGTGGAATGATATTTTACTGTATGTATGCATCACATTTTGCTTATCCAGTCATCCATCGAAGAATGTTTGGGTTGCTTTCATGTTTTGGCTATTGTAAATAGCGTCACTATAAACACGGATGGGCAAATATCCCTTGGAGACCCTAATTTTAATTCCTCGGGGGATTCCGATTTCAACCACCCTATATCTTTCAATCTCTTCAGCTGTGAGTTAAATCTTTTTAGTAGAATATTTTATTTTTATTAGAAGGTCTCTGGGTAGTCTCGTCTGAACATGTGAAAATACAAACTAAGCTACTATAAGACTTTTCCCTATGATGTTAACATCCAGGTAGAAAAAGTCTATGCCTGAAGGGAGTATTTAGGAAGTTCCCACTTTATTCTTAAAATTTTTTTTTAAAAAAAGTGTTTATTTATTTTTGAGAGAGCTAGAGACAGAATGCGAGTGGGTTAGGGGCAGAGAGAGGCAGACACAGAATCCAAAGCAGGCTCCAGGCTTCGAGCTGTCAGCACAGAGCCTGACGCGGGGCTCGAATTCATGAGCTGTGAGTTCATGACCTGAGCCGAAGTCGGACGCTCAACCGACTGAGCCACCCCCACTTTATTCTTTAACAAAATTTTATGGAGATATACTTAACATAAAACATGGTATAACTTTAAGGTGTCAATGCGTTGATTACAATATGATTTCCACTGCAGCATTAGCTAATACCTCTAACTTGTTACATGATTATCACTACATTTTTGTGATGAGAACATTAAGATCTAGTCTCTTAGAACCTTTGAAGTTTATAATACAGTATTGTTGACTATAATCCCTATGCTGTGCATCAGACCTCCAGAACTTATTCATCTTCCAGTTGCAAGTTTGTACCCTTCAACAGTATCTCCCCAACTTCTCCACCCTCCAGCCCCTGGTAACCACCGTTCCACTCTCTGTTTCTATGAGTTCAGCTTTTTTTTTTAGATTCCAAGGAGAAATGAAATCATACAGTATTTGTCTTTTTCTGTCTAACTTATTTTATTCAGCATAATGTCCCCAAGGTCCATCCTTGTTGTTGCAGATGGTTGGATTGCTTTAGTTATCAGGGCTAAATAATATCCTACTGAACATATATACCATATCTTCTTTATCCATTCATCCACTGACACTGGGTTGTTTCCATATCTTGGTTATTGTGAATAATGTTGCAATAAATAAGCATGAGAGTGAGGATATCTTTTTCATAACCTGTTTTCATTTCCTTTGGATATGTACCCTGAGGCAGGATTATAGGATCATATGGTAGTTCTAGTTTTAATATTTTTTAGGAACCTCCATACTGCCTTCCATAGTGCCTGAACCAATTTAGATTTCTACCAACAGTACATAAGGGTTCCCTTTTCTCACATCCTCACTAGTACTTGGTATCTCTTGTCTTTTTGATGATGAAGTGCTATCTCATTGTGGCTTTTTGATATGCATTTCCCTGGTGATTAATGACGTTGAGCATCCTTTCATGTATCTATTGGCCATTTGGATGTTTTTTTTTTTTTTTTGGAAAAATGTCTATTCAGTTCCTGTGTGCATTTTCTTTTTTAAAATTTTTTTTTCAACGTTTTTTATTTATTTTTGGGACAGAGAGAGACAGAGCATGAACGGGGGAGGGGCAGAGAGAGAGGGAGACACAGAATCGGAAACAGGCTCCAGGCTCTGAGCCATCAGCCCAGAGCCCGACGCGGGGCTCGAACTCACGGACCGCGAGATCGTGACCTGGCTGAAGTCGGACTCTTAACCGACTGCGCCACCCAGGCGCCCCTCTGTGTGCATTTTCAAATCAGATTGTTTTCTTTCTTTTCTTTTCTTTTCTTTTCTTTTCTTTTCTTTTCTTTTCTTTTCTTTTCTTTCTTTTCTTTTTTTGTTATTGAGTTGTATGGACCACAGCCCTGATACTCAAAGAGTGGGCATGGAACCAGGACCTATGGCATCAACAACGGGAAGCTAGATAAATGTGGAATTTCTGGGCTCATATTAGCCCTGCCCAATCAGAATCTGCATTTGGGGAAGATAACCAAATGATTCCCATACATACAAAATTTGGACAGGTGCTGGTCTAGTGTTGTGTTTCTCAACCTTCTCACTGTTGACATTTGTGGTGGATAATTCTTTGTGATGAAGGTTGTCCTGGGAACAGCAGGTGCTGTGCAGCATTCCTAGCCTCAACTGACAAGGGGGGCAATTGCACCTGCCCAGTTCTCACAACCAAACACTTCACTAGATCCTTCCAAGTATCCTGGGAGGCAAAATCCCCCCTAGATGAGAATGACCAGGCTAGAGCAAGAGGCCTGTAAACACGTTGAAGGAGTTCCAATCAAAGCCCATCCCTTTGGGTTCACAACAGTTCACAATGTTGGGTAGACCATTCCACCCTTCTGAGCCCCATTCTGCAAATGTGGAATGAGACTCATAAGACTACTTACCTCGGCAAATGGACTTTTTTTTTTTTTTTTCAATGTTTATTTATTTTTGGGACAGAGAGAGACAGAGCATGAACGGGGGAGGGGCAGAGAGAGAGGGAGACACAGAATCGGAAACAGGCTCCAGGCTCTGAGCCATCAGCCCAGAGCCCGACGCGGGGCTCGAACTCACGGACCGCGAGATCGTGACCTGGCTGAAGTCGGACGCTTAACCGACTGTGCCACCCAGGCGCCCCAAACGTTTATTTATTTTTGAGACAGGGAGAGACAGAGCATGAACGGGGGAGGGTCAGAGAGAGGAAGACACAGAATCTGAAACAGGCTCCAGGCTCTGAGCCATCAGCCCAGAGCCTGACGCGGGGCTCGAACTCACGGACTGAGAGATCATGACCTGGCTGAAGTCGGACGCTTAACCGACTGCGCCACCCAGGCGCCCCCAAATGGACTTTTATAAAAAATTAAATGAGACAATTCACAGAAGGTGCTAATCTCAAGGCAATGTGCATAAAAGATTCAAATATATATATTTTTAGTTAAAGATTTTCTTGTTGTGCTAAAATACATGTAACAGGATTTACCATTTTAACCATTTTTTTTCTGTTCACTGTCTATATTTTTATTATTTTATTTTTAATGTTATTCCAGTATAGTTAATGTACAGCATTACATTAGATTAGGTGTACAATACAGTGATTCAACAATTCCATGCATCCCCCAGTGCTCACCATGACAAGTGCCCTCCTCAATCCCCATCACCTATTTCGCCCCCATCTTAACCACTTATTTTTATATTTTGACATTTATTTATTTTTGAGAGACAGAGACAGAGCACAAGCAGGGGAGGAACAGAGTGAGAGGGAGACACAGGATCTGAAGCAGGCTCCAGGGTCTGAGCTGTCAGCACAGAGCCTGACGCGGGGCTCGAACTCACAAACTGAGATCATGACCTGAGCTGAAGTTGGACACTTTACCGACGGAACCACCCAGGCGCCCCCCAATCTTAACCATTTTTAAGTGCACAGCTCGGCGGTATTAAATACATTCATGTTGTTGGGCAGCCATCACCACCATCCATTCCAGAACTCTTTTCATCTTTGAAACTGAAACTCTATATGTAACTATATACCTTTTAGTTACAAAATGTATTATAAATTTAGACTCAATGACAGCTCTGAATTTCTGTCAAAGCATTGAACTCTTAACTGTTTTGGCAAGTGTCATGAAAGCCCAAGACGGTAGTCAAAGGAACACAGTTCTTCACCTTGTTGAAAGAGGGAATAGTAATCCTCTGGGGGTATCAGTGCTGTGTCCCATCACGAATCAATATTTGGGAGATGCAAGGAACCTAGTAAAGAAAACCTCTTTATTCTTAGATTTGGAGAAAACTTCAACTCAGGGTTGGGGTAAGGTACTAGGAGGTTAGATCCCTGGGAGACATGTGAGTTCAGGGAAGAGTAATAACCAGATTCACCTGACTTGTAAGCTGGTCTCCTGGGAACAGGGAAACTACAGGGAAAAAATTCCTATCTGTGCAGAGCAATGTCCCATTGGGGATGATGCCCTCAAGGATGGGAGTAAAAAATCTCTCTTCTGCTGTTGTCCCTCAGCATGTGCAACCGTGGGCTGAATGGACACGGTTATTTCTTTTGGAGTCCTAAGTATGGCTAAGAGACTCCTGCTGTATTGTTTGAGAACAGAGCTTCAGTCTCCACCATCAACTATTGAGGGAGGAATTCGGACTTTCCCACAGAGACCTTGCTCCCAGAGACCCCCATGAAGGTGAGTCCAAAAACCCAGTAGGTACTGCAGGAAAGGGCCAGAGAGAATAGGATGAGAACATTTACCTGAAGCTACCTGAGAGCCAAAGCAACCTAGCCCAGCACTGGGACATCACTGTGGTTGTTGGCTTGCTTGATTCACTAATTAATGTATTTATTTATGATCCAAAAAAGAAAGGAAACATTGAAATCAGCAATATGGGGAGATGGTTGAGAATTAACTAGTGGCAATGGAAGAGTGGTAATGGGTGGAATAAGATGGTCCCAGTAGAAGTGGAACACAAGTCCAAGAATCTTTGCATTTAAGGGGAATAGAGAAATAGGGCATTAGCTACAAGGGATATGCAGTAAGCCAGGGAAAATTTGAGTATGTTTCCATATTGATGAGAAAGATCCAGATCAATGGATCATGAGACATACATTTCATGGTGTCCTTTTTCATGTTGCATATTCTAATCAATTGAAAAAAAATTTGAGGGGCGCCTGGGTGGCTCAGTCAGTTAAGCGTCTGACTTCAGCTCAGGTTATGATCTCATGGTTTGTGGGTTCGAGCCTCGTGTCAGGCTCTGTGCTGACAGCTCGGAGCCTGGAGCCTGCTTTGGATTCTGTGTCTCCCTCTTTCTCCACCCCTCCTTTGCTCACGCTCTGTCTCTCCCACTCTCTCAAAATAAATAAGCATTTTAAAAAAAATTAATAGGTGAAAAAGGAAATACTAAAAAAAAAAAAGCTTTACATTGCAATTACTTCCTTACTGGTGAGGATGAGTATATTTGTGGGTTTTGTAAACATTGGCTTTCTCTATTGAAAATTGTCTGGGCTAGGGGTGCCTGGGTGGCTCAGTCGGTTGAGCATCCGACTTTGGCCCGGGTCATGATCTCACGGTTTGAGTTGGAGCCCCGTGTGGGACTCTGTGCTGGAGGCTCGGAGCCTGGAGCCTTCTTCGGACTCTGTGTCTCCCTGTCTCTCTGCTCCTCTCCTGTTCATGCTCTGTCTCTCTCTCTCTCAAAAATAAACATAAAAAAAAAAACAAAGAAAATTGTCTGGGCCAGTTCTGTGCTTTTGTTTGGTGGGTTTGGAGTGTTTATATTCCTGTTTTTGACTGCATTTTTTCAAATATAAGAATTGGAGTTTCCCCACCAGCTTCATGGTTTGATGTTCGGTTCTTTATGTATATTTTCTTCCCACCTCTTACTTTTTTAAGTGTAGAGAGTTCTTCTGCATCGTTTGAATTAATAAGTCACTTTTTATACATATTTCCAACCAGTCTCCACATTTCTGTTATTCCTTATTGTACCTTTTGGGCTTTTGTAATTAGATCTATTTCTCAAAGTCACATCACCTTCAACCATGGTTTGGAAGGCATTCTTCTTTGTCATTTGACTAAAGTTCCTCTTTTCTTCTTACACAAATATGAATTAATATATATATCTGTATATAAGATAAAATCATAATTTTAAATAATGCTTCATACCCACTTTTAAAAAAGGCTTTTTGTTGTATTTGTTATATTCTTTTATTTCCAGGTTTTTGTTATTTATTTATTTATTTATTTATTTATTTATTTAGAGAGGGGGAGGGGCAGAGAGAGAGGGAGAAAGAGAGAGAGAGAGAGAGAGAGAGAGAGAGAGAGAGAGAGAGAGAATCCCAAGCAGGCTCTGCGCTGTCAGCATGGAACCTGACTTGGGGCTCGAACTCACAAACCATGAGATCACGACCTGAGCTGAGATGAAGAGTTGTATGTTTAACTGACTGAGCCACCCAGGTGCCCTCCCCCAAGTTTTTATGTTGTTTAAAAGTAATCTCTCTGCCCAATGTGGGGCTCCAACTCCTAAGCCCAAGATCAAGAGTTTCATGCTCTACTGACTGAGCCAGCCAGGTGCCCTTATTTCCAAGTATTTAGCACTTTAATCTTGAATTACTGATCCACAAGATGTCACTACATTAATATTATTTTATACCTCTCTATAGTTTTAGACTGTCAGGGTGTTTCATACAGTTGTGTGAAGGAGGTCCATGGCTAACCTATTATCACCCTCCCTGCTAGGCTTTGTTCCGTAAGCTCTGAGTTTCTTTTGAAACTTAAACTTCTATATTATGCACACACAAATATTCACACACTTTTATACAAATTCATGAACAGAATCTTACGCACATTGTAAATGGCCTTTAGGGTCTGGTGCTGTCTTTTTCTAAATAGCTTGTCTACTTTAAATAGCTTGTCTCCCTCAACTTTACAGACTTGCCTCCATCAGCTAGTATAATGCTAATTCATTATTTCAGGGATTGCCTAATATTTCAGGGTGTGTCCGTGTCATTCATGCTTTTCAGGACTTTTCATATTCTTTTTCATTAAATTGCCATTATATAAATTTTACAAAAATATTTTGAGTTTAAGTTAAAATGCTGGTTCTCCACTGGGGGCAATTCTGTCCTCCAGGGGACATTGAGCAATGTCCAGAGACGTTTTAGGCTGTCAGACTGGGGAGGTGTCACTAGAGACCAGAGATGCTGTAAACATCCTACAATGCCCAGGACAAACTCCACGAGAGAATGATCTGGGCCAGAACGTCAACAGTGCTGAGATAGAGAAATCCTGAGTTAAATAACACATATCTATATTTTTAATACTTAGAGCTGTCTTCAGATAATTTATCTCAAATGTTATAGCACGTCACATTTCTGCTATGAAAATTAAAGAGTACCATGTTGCTGCCTGTTTAACAGTTCCAATCCCAACTGGTGTGGCAGCTCTTTAATTTTTTGACAGGAAGATTTAACTTTTTTGACAGGAGGATGGATGTGGAAGAGATTTCTTGTTTTTGTCGTAAACTATCAGTGAGTTTGAACAAAATTCATATACTTGGTGGCCATTTTGATTTGCCCATTGTAATTATATGCCCACATATTATATGCTCATTTGCTATAGCTGTCAGCATTTCAAATGATTTTTACAGTTTATTTTTCTCTGTTGAATTATATGGAGATAATTTGGCCATAAAAGTGTTTTAAATTCTTTTAGTTAATGTATAACTTCTTCTTTCTCAGTTTCTTACCTTAATTAAGACAGTTTTGTGGTAGATTTTATTTTTTTTAGTTCATTATATTTTGGGATTTTTTTTGGTAGTTTAAAGGATGTTGGGTGATTTTTTGTATTTTTTAAAATTTATTTTTTAATTTCAGTATAATTTACATGCATTGTTGTATTAGTTTCAGGAGTACAATATAGTGCTTCAACAATTGTATACATTACTCAGTGCTCATCATGATAAATGTACTCTTAATCCCCTTCCCCTATTTTACCCATCCTCCCACCCACCTCCCCTCTGGAAACCATCACTTTGTTCTCTATAGTTAAGAATCTGTTTTTCCTTTGTTCATTTGTTTTGTTTGTTAAATTCCATTGATGAGTAAAATCATATGGTATTTGTCTTTCTCTCACTGGCTTATTTCACTTAACATTATACTCTCTAGGTCCATGCATGGTGTTACCAATGGCAAGATCTCATTTGTACCTCTTAACACCCTTTATCTACCCCACCCCCACCCCACCTACCCTTGGCAAGTACCAGTTTGTTTTCAGTATTTAAGTATCTGTCTGTCTGTTCTTGTTTTTACATTATACATATAAGTGAAATCATATGGTATTTGTCTTTGTCTAACTTATTTCACTTAGTGTAGCACCCTCTAGATTCACTTATGTTGTTGCATATGGTAGGTCTCATTCTTTTTATGGCTGAGTAATATTCCATTATACATACCTATATATTATATGTATATTATATATATATATATAATATATATCCCCATATATATACAATATATATATATCACCAATATATACTTTATCTATTTAGATATATACCACTATATATACACAAATATATACAAATATATACTTTATCTACTTAGATATATACCAATATATATACTAATAGATATGCATATATATATATATATATATATACACACACACTAATATATACTTTATCTACTTAGTTATATACCAATATATATTTTATCTACTTAGCTATAAACCAATCTACTTTATCCATTCCTGTATCAGTGGACACATGAGTTGCTTCCATATCTTGACTATTATAAAAAATGCTGCAATAAACATGGGGTGCACATATATTTTCAAATTAGTGTTTTTGTTTTCTTTGGGTAAATACTCAGTAACAGAATTACTTGATTATGTAGTATTTCTATTTTTAATTTTTTGAGGAGCCTCCATACTGTTTTCCACAGTGGCCGCACCAGTTTGCATTCCCACCAATGTGGGTGAGTTTTCCCTCTTCTCTACCTCCTCACCAACATTTATGTCTTGTCTCATTATACTAGTCATTCTGACTGGTGTGAGGTGATAGTCTTCTTTTGGATGTCACATAAATGGAATTGTTTTATTTCCTTTTCAGATCATTCATTCTTCATATGTAAAAATGCAACTGATTTTTTCCAGGTTGGCTTTGTATCCAGTTACTTGGCTGAATTAATTTATTGGTGATACTAGTTTTTTTGGTGGCATCTTCAGGATTTTCTACATATAAGATCACATCATCTACATACATAAATTTATTTCTTACTTTACAGTTTGGATACCTCTTTTTTTTCTTTTCTTTCTTTAATTACTCTGGCTAGAACTTCCAGTGTTATGTTGAGTAGAAGTTGTGAAAGCGGGCATCCTTTCCTTGTTTCAGATGGTACAGGAAAATGTTCAGTGCATCACCTTTGAATATCATGTTTGCTGTGGGTTTTTCATAAATGGCTTTATGTTGAGATAGTTTCCTTTTCTTCCTAGATATTAATATTCTTGTCTAGTTCCATCCACAAGTATAAAAATTAATTTCTTGAGTGCAGAAATGTACCAGCCAGGTTAGTATCAGCCAGGTTAGTAACGCATGGTTGTGTCATCCTCTTTTTCTCTTATTTTGATAGTCACATCGACTACATGGAACTAGGCAATGATACACGAAATTCAGAATTTCTTCTTCTGGGATTTTCGGAGGAACCAGAATTGCAACCCTTCTTCTTTGGGCTGTTCCTGTCCATGTACTTGGTCACCATACATGGGAATCTGCTCATCATCCTGGCTATAAACTCTGACTCCCACCTCCACACGCCCATGTACTTCTTCCTGGCCAACCTGTCCTTTGTAGACATCTGCTTTACCTCCACCACCATCCCGAAGATGCTGTGGAACATCCAGACCCAGAGCAAGGTCATAACCTATGAGAACTGCATCACACAGATGTATTTTTTCCTGCTCTTTGCAGGATTAGACATCTTTCTCTTGACTGTGATGGCTTATGACCGCTTTGTGGCCATCTGTTACCCCCTGCACTACACGGTCATCATGAACCCCCGGCTCTGTGGACTGCTGGTTCTGGTGTCCTGGATCATCAATGCCCTGCATTCCTTGTTACAAACCTTAATGGTGTTGCAGCTGTCCTTCTGTACACAGGTGGAAATCTCCCACTTCTTTTGTGAACTCAATCAGATGATCCAACTTGCCTGTTCTGACACCTTTCTTAATGACATGGTAATATACTTTGCAACTGTGCTGCTGGGTGGTGCTTCCCTGGCTGGGATCCTTTACTCTTACTCTAAGATAGTTTCCTCCATACGTGGGATCTCATCAGCTCAGGGCAAGTATAAAGCATTTTCCACCTGTGTGTCTCACCTCTCGGTTGTCTCTCTATTTTATTGTACTGGCCTGGGAGTGTACCTCAGCTCTGCTGCTACCCAGAGCTCACTCTCAAGTGCCACAGCCTCGGTGATGTACACGGTGGTCACGCCCATGCTGAACCCCTTCATCTACAGCCTGAGGAACAGAGACATAAAGGAGGCTCTAAATGTATTTTTCAGAGGGAAGTCATAAAAGGGTCATTTTCCCAGAAGTACCTGTGATTGCTGGCTCAATGCTTAACATCCAGAGATCGTGATTCTTTAATTGGATCATGAAAGAACTTAATCCCTCTATTTATATCCTGGAATTTCAATTTTTCTAAAGTTCGACTGCTTTATTGAATTTAAATAAGTCCTTTTGTTTAACATTCTGCTCCTTCTGATAGCTAACAATTTTTTCCTTTCTGGTTTTCTTAATTTCCTAATTTAGTCACAGCCTTGAATCAAGAGCAATTTGGAGATTCCCATTTGCCTCATATAGTGGTGAACTGTACTAGTTTTATGGAATAAACTACATTTGGCAACTAAGGCCCTTTATATAATTTTATTGTAGAAAAATTCTTAGACCACAGTTTTTTCACTCTGTGTCTGCCATTCCTTTCTACCTTGCTGCCTTAAATGCTCCTCCTGATAATGTAGACTTTAACATACTAGTTTGTTTTGTAACTAGTTTGTTTTGTCATGAGGTTTTATGATCCTTCTTAGGATCCTGTTCTCTCTCTTATCAGCTCAGCATCCACAGTACCCCTGGTATAGAATAGTAAGGCAAAAATTGCTTATGAAAAACATGCTCCACATGTAATCTACAAAGAGATAAATTTGAATAAACCAAGTGACTTGATTTGGGTGTAGTGTCAGAGAAGACTTGAAATATGATAAGGTAAAATTTTGAGTCACGTCATATTTCATGGTGTAAAATATGTTTTTGATGATATACATCTACTCATTGAAGTGTGGGATATTTGGTGTCCATGTTTAAAGTGTTTTATTCACTGGAGTGAAGATTTTAGTGGCAGATTTTATGTTATTTACTTGGATGATGATATTATTTCTTCCATTGCCCTCACCTTAATATCTCACCTTTAAAAATTCTGTCATAGGGGCGCCTGGGTGGCGCAGTCGGTTAAGCGTCCGACTTCAGCCAGGTCACGATCTCGCGCTCCGTGAGTTCGAGCCCCGCGTCAGGCTCTGGGCTGATGGCTCAGAGCCTGGAGCCTGTTTCCGATTCTGTGTCTCCCTCTCTCTCTGCCCCTTCCCCGTTCATGCTCTGTCTCTCTCTGTCCCAAAAATAAATAAACGTTAAAAAAAAAAAAATTCTGTCATAAAATTATAGTGTGAGTGAGTGAACAATATGTGTATTTACACTGTCATTAATTTATTTACCTTTATTATGCTCTAAACTCTCTTCAATCCTCATGATCAAAGGATTACTCAGACAAGAACTTGAATTCCTGCCCAGTAATGCTCTGAGAATGGAGATTTGTGACAGAAAGTCCCACAAGTTATCCCTGCAAAAACAGACAGGGCTTTCCAATCTCTACCAGTTACCTGGAAAAGAACCTGAGTGGTGGTCACTTTTTAGGACACTTATCTGAAATAAATGTGAATAACCAGGTCATTATGAATGCTTCCTTTGAATATCAGAACAAATGTCAAAAATAAGAAGCACTAGGTTAATATTCTCAGTTCTGTTTACTTTGATTATTGTATCAATAAGCTATTGCTGTATAACAAGCTATGACAAACCTATATGATTTAAGATAATGCTTTAAAAATTTTTCACACTTATATTTTAGTTAGTTAATAGGTTGTGCACTCTTGGTTTCAGAAGTAGAATCCAGTGATTTATCACTTATGTACAACACCCAATACTTATCACAAATGCTTTCCTTAACCCATCACCCATCTAGCCCATCCCCCCCGCACCCTTTCTTCATCAACCCTCAGTTTGTTCTCTATCTTCAGAGTCTCTTGTGGTTTGTTTCCTTTATTCCCTCCCCCCCCCATTATGTTCATCTGTTTTGTTTCTTAAATTCCACATATGAGTGAAATCAAATGATATTTCTCTTTCTGTGATTTATTTCGGTTAGCATAACACATTCTAGCTCCATCCATCACATGGGAGTCTATGTTGGGGAAGTCTTCTGGTCTCTGTTGGTCTCCTCATGAGGTAGTGGTCAACTGTGGGTGAGCTGGAGGAGCTCTGTTAATCTTGGCTGTGTTCTCACATCGGGGAGCTTGCTGGTGATAGGCTATGTTAGGTTGACCATCCTTAGAGCAACAGGGCTCTGCTCCGCATGATTTCTCCTCCTACAGCAAGCTAGCTTAGACTTGTTTCCATGGCAGAGGCAGGGTTCCAAGAGCACAGCAGAAACACACCAAGGGCCCTTCAGGCACACTGTCATTTTCACCATACACTCTTAGCTAAGGCAAATAAAATACTGAATTCAGTCCAGAGTCAAAGGTGGAGAAATCGACCCCACCTCTCAATGGGAGGAGCTTCGCAGTCACATTGCAAAGTACATGGATACAGAGATAAGTGGTGAATTGGGGCCACCTCTGCAAAAGGTCTACCATAAGTGTATTTTTCAATTCAATAAAGTTTATTGGTGCAGGGCGGAAAATCAACACACAGAACAATATAGTTCAGTACAACATAGTGATTCAACAATTCTATACATAACTTGGTGCTCATCTCAGTGAGGGCACTCTTAAGGGTTGAGTCTGCAGGATTTTCTATATTCAATTCGTATCATATGTAAATAAAGACAATTTTACGTTATTTATTTGTTTATTTATTTATTTTTCAACGTTTATTTATTTATTTATTTATTTTATTTATTTTTTTTTTATATATGAAATTTATTGTCAAATTGGTTTCCATACAACACCCAGTGCTCATCCCAAAAGGTGCCCTCCTCAGTACCCATCACCCACCCTCTCCTCCCTCCCACCCCCCATCAACCCTTAGTTTGTTCTCAGTTCTCAACAGTCTCTTATGCTTTGGCTCTCTCCCACTCTAACCTCTTTTTTTTTTTTTTTTTTTTGTTCCCCTCCCCCATGGGTTTTTCTTAAGTTTCTCAGGATCCACATAAGAGTGAAACCATATGGTATCTGTCTTTCTCTGTATGGCTTATTTCACTTAGCATCACACTCTCCAGTTCCATCCACGTTGCTACAAAAGGCCATATTTCATTTTTTCTTATTGCCACGTAGTACTCCATTGTGTATATAAACCACAATTTCTTTATCCATTCATCAGTTGATGGACATTTAGGCTCTTTCCATAATTTGGCTATTGTTGAGAGTGCTGCTATGAACATTGGGGTACAAGTGCCCCTATGCATCAGTACTCCTGTGTCCCTTGGATAAATTCCTAGCAATGCTATTGCTGGGTCATAGGGTAGGTCTATTTTTAATTTTCTGAGGAACCTCCACACTGCTTTCCAGAGCGGCTGCACCAATTTGCATTCCCACCAACAGTGCAAGAGGGTTCCCGTTTCTCCACATCCTCTCCAGCATCTATAGTCTCCTGATTTGTTCATTTTGGCCACTCTGACTGGCGTGAGGTGATATCTGAGTGTGGTTTTGATTTGTATTTCCCTGATAAGGAGCGACGCTGAACATCTTTTCATGTGCCTGTTGGCCATCCGGATGTCTTCTTTAGAGAAGTGTCTATTCATGTTTTCTGCCCATTTCTTCACTGGGTTGTTTGCTTTTCGGGTGTGGAGTTTGGTGAGCTCTTTATAGATTTTGGAGACTAGCCCTTCGTCCGATATGTCATTTGCAAATATCTTTTCCCATTCCGTTGGTTGCCTTTTAGTTTTGTTGGTTGTTTCCTTTGCTGTGCAGAAGCTTTTTATCTTCATAAGGTCCCAGTAATTCACTTTTGCTTTTAATTCCCTTGCCTTTGGGGATGTGTCGAGTAAGAGATTGCTACGGCTGAGGTCAGAGAGGTCTTTTCCTGCTTTCTCCTCTAAGGTTTTGATGGTTTCCTGTCTCACATTCAGGTCCTTTATCCATTTTGAGTTTATTTTTGTGAATGGTGTGAGAAAGTGGTCTAGTTTCAACCTTCTGCATGTTGCTGTCCAGTTCTCCCAGCACCATTTGTTAAAGAGACTGTCTTTTTTCCATTGGATGTTCTTTCCTGCTTTGTCAAAGATGAGTTGGCCATACGTTTGTGGGTCTAGTTCTGGGGTTTCTATTCTATTCCATTGGTCTATGTGTCTGTTTTTGTGCCAACGTTTATTTATTTTTGGGACAGAGAGAGACAGAGCATGAACGGGGGAGGGGCAGAGAGAGAGGGAGACACAGAATCGGAAACAGGCTCCAGGCTCTGAGCCATCAGCCCAGAGCCTGACGCGGGGCTCGAACACACGGACCGCGAGATCGTGACCTGAATGAAGTCGGACGCTTAACCGACTGCGCCACCCAGGCGCCCCCGTCTTCCTTTCTTTACCCTCCAAGTTCTCTCAAGCTTTCTTTCAATGCAACAGGTAGGTTATGATGAGTTATAATGAGAGCTATGGGTCTTACACATGTACATATGTGTATGTGAGTGATTGAAAGAAAAACGTACATACATACACATACATTTGTATACACACAACCCTTATTCTTGAACATTCTTTGGACCCAACAAAGTATCTCTACACATGTCATCTTTCCTCACCACATCCTTTGACGATATGTTCATTATTCCACATTGCCTTCAGAAGAGAATGAAGGCTAGGGGGATTACGTCCTAACGATTACCAAACAAAGCAGTTCAAACTTACTGTGCACCTTCTTGAGTTCCATATAAACGGCACCATGCAGAAGGTATCCCTAATTTTTCAACAATTCTTTCAATTTCGAAAATTGTACACTTTAAATATATACAGTTAACGCCCGTGCTAATGTTCCAAAAAACTCAATTGGAATTTAAACATCTAGTGGTGTGTGACTCAGGGCCTAATTGGTATACAGTTAACACCTAATGGGGCGGCAGATCTCACGCTACCAACTGTGAAAAAACAAAAGTTGACATGTGAATATTGAAATAGTAGGATTAAAATAAGACAATTCACGTTTGATAGTGTCATTTTTTTGTAGATTAGAATATTAGCATATATATATATATATATATGGAGTAAAATGACATAAAGTGGTTCAAGACAGAAAAGCACGACAGCCACTCACATCACGGATGAACCTTAGAAAATCAATGCAGAGACTTGCACCTGACGATAGACTCATGAGGGGCCCAGCAGAGATCAGAACAACCCCCTACTCTACAATCCTGTTCGATAATAAAGGCATTATATTAAGCGACTTTTTTTTTAAAAGATGCTTTGTATGCAGCAATAGCTAACTGATATAATAATCAAATCAGGCGGAACTGAGGGCATTTGTCATAATCGGATTCTTTTCATTCTAGGCATTTGTTCTGATAGTTGAAGTGAGCGTTATGCTTATTCTGTCCTTTAAGGTTATTTCGTGTAACTGTATTAAAAAAAAATGAATCAATTGAAGCCCTTTGAAATAACACGGAAAGGCTGGAAGGACATGCATATTTGCACAAAACTTGTGATTCTGAATCACATACCTGGACGGGAATCCATGCTTGCTGGTGAGTCACCCAGTGATTAGGAGGAGGATGTTTAATGGTTGATACTGATATCGCTCATCGGCTGCCCGTTTAGTGGTTATGGCAAAATTCCAAGTAGTGGGAGATACGTCATTTAGAGAAATGGAAGAAATCATATTTGTATGGAGCACTGGGAATTCTTGAACAGAAACCAGAAAATGATTTAATAAAACCCCAACATGCCACCCGCCTTTCATCTTAAGGAATTCACCTTACAAATGGACCTTGATATTCCATAATTCAATGAGTAGATGAAGTGCCTGAGAAAGAAATATTTTGCCTAGTAATAAATGTATGATTTAATATTCTGCTTCATCATACTTAAAGTCAAGTTTGACCCTAAGGCCATATTATATCAATCTGTTTTTTCCATATTTCTGTGTAGATTCCACTTGGAGACATGTATTTTATTATCATTTTTTTTTTTTGCCAATGACTATGGTAGGCATGGTGACAAAACTGTGTAATGGAACAGGATTGGCTATAACAACTAGTACATCAAAGTCTGCATCATCAGGAAGAACAGTTAAGGTAGTGACATACAAAGGAATGATGTTCACAAGAGTGAAGCACAGTGGCCTCAGATCTTTCTCTCTTATAAACTTACATAACTAGCTGTGGTGGCCAAGAGTAGACTTTCCATAGGAGTAGTATAACTCATTACTTTTTTTCAGTCAAACAAAAGAAAAATACTCACCATGATATATTTTGAGAAGAAATTATTCTTTAAATTTTTTAAATGTTTATTTGTTTTTGAGAGAGAGAGGGAGAGAGAGAGAGAGAGAGAGAGAGAGAGAGAACAAGTGGGGGAGGGGCAGAGAGAGAGGGAGACACAGAATCTGAAAGCAGGCTCCAAGCTCTGAGCTGTCAGCACAGAGTCCGATGTGGGGCTGGAACTCATGAACTATGAGACCACGACCTGAGATGAAGTCCAACGCTAAACCAACTGAGTCACCCAGGTGCCCTGAAAAGAGATTATTCTTAACATATCCATCTAGTCCTTTGAAATAAATGAGAAATGCCAAATATTTCACATCCAAGGTGAGGAATAACATTGGGTGAGTAGGAAAATGACAAAGGAAAAATTTCTTGGATATCAAAGATATCACGAAGCTTGATCAAGCAAGTTGCAAAATTGTACAGAGAGGTTGGAAAAAAATAGAAATTCCAGGAAAAAACAGAAGAGGAATATTTCACTCCCACAGTCTGATCAAAGAATCTCAACATTTGGCTCAGGCTTGGAGCCCTGCAATCATGTCACTTCTTCAGCCCAGGACAATTGGCCCTTTTGTAGCTGCCATCCCAGAGAATCTCATCAGAGCCTCCTTTATGTCTCTGTTCCTCAGGCTGTAGATGAAGGGGTTCAGCATGGGCGTGACCACCGTGTACATCACTGAGGCTGTGGCACTTGAGTGGGAACTCTGGGTAGCAGCAGAGCTGAGGTACACTCCCAGGCCAGTACAATAAAATAGAGAGACAACTGAGAGGTGAGACACACAGGTGGAAAATGCTTTATACTTGCCCTGAGCTGATGAGATCCCACGTATGGAGGAAACTATCTTATAGTACGAGTAAAGGATCCCAATGAAGGGACCACCACCCAGCAGCATAGCTCCAAAATACATCACCATGTTATTGAGAAAGGTGTCAGAACAGGCAAATTGGATCATCTGATTGAGTTCACAGAAAAAGTGGGGGATTTCCAAGACTGTACAGAAGGACAGTTGCAACACCATTAAGCTTTCTAACAAGGAATGCAGGACACTCGTGATCCAGGACACCAGAACCAGCAGTCCACAGAGCCGGGGGTTCATGATGACCATGTAGTTCAGGGGGCAACAGATGGCCACAAAGCGGTCATAAGCCATCACAGTCAAGAGAAAGATGTCTAATCCTGCAAAGAGTGTGAAAAAATACATCTGTGTGATGCAGCCTGCATAGGTTATGACCTTGCTCTGGGTCTGGATGTTCAGAAGCATCTTCGGGACGGTGGTGGACGTGAAGCAGACGTCCACAAAGGACAGGTTGGCCAGGAAGAAGTACATGGGGGTGTGGAGGTGGGAGTCAGAGCTGATGGCCAGGAGGATGAGCAGGTTCCCAAACACAGTGATCAGGTACATGGAGAGGAAAAGCCCAAATATGAGGGGCTGCAGTTCTGGTTCTTCTGAAAATCCCATAAGAAGAAATTGTGAAGTTCCTGTATCATTTCCTGGGTCCATGTGGTGGAGGTGACTACCAGCAAAGGGGGAAATAACATGACAAAACTTCACATCAATGGGCACGGCCCACATTGTTCAAAGGCTACAATTTATATTTTCTGATCAAGAAAGTAACTTCAATATTTTGTGACTGGATTTGGGCCCCTTCAGGGGATCCCATTTCCTCTCTGATTAGGAATTTTCATTCCCAACATTGGATGTTCCCCTACAGGCCAGGTATTGTACAGGTTCAATAAGAAATTGTTTCATGCATTTGAGGACTGTATATAGTGTTGACCATGTTTTCAGTATTTCCACGTCATGAAGTAGAGGATGCTGAACAGCAAAAATCCCTACGATTCAATGATTGTGATAGGATATATGCATATATAAAAATTGAATTACCCTGAGTTGGTGTCAGAGGCTATGAAGAAAATGAAAGCAGGTCAAAGGAGAGAGTGGATGGGCTGCTATGTTGGGTTTTCAGTCAAGATCGGCTAAGAAGGTGACATTCGAACAGAAACTTCAAGGAAGAGAGAGTGGAAGGCAGGAAGCTTCCTGGCAGGGGGAAGGCCAGTGCAAAGGCCCTGAGGATGTGCTTCTTTCAGAAGAACCAAGACTCAGAAGGAAGCCAGTGTGTTGAGTGGAATGGACAAGAGGGAGAGAGATGAGAGATAGTTGCAGTGAAATTTGTAGAACCATGTGACCTCACAACCGCTCAAAGTCAAGACACAGGGACTTCCTCAACCACACCATGTACCTCTTGCACTTTATTAATTTGGTTATAGCAGCGGCCTGTCCATTGAACATCCCTCCTTAGTATCATCTGTTGATTGAGTCTGGCCTGTGTGTTACAACAGTGGCCTTGGAATAAAGGATCCCATGTACCCCTGCTCTGACTGCTCTCACAGCACACACACACACACACACACACACACACACACACACAGCACACACATACACACAGCACATGCTTTCGCATACACACAACACAGCACACTCTTCCTGGTGTGTGTTACTTCTCTGTCCTTCTCACCTCCCCCTGCCTGCCTTAACACACTGTTTAGGACATGAATGCAAACACATCACATTACCTTTCTCAGAAAGAAGGTAGAAGTAGTACCCAGAAATTCCCATTCATAGCTTCCCAAGGACAAATAGTCTTAGGGCTCCATTTTGGAATGGTCGCTTTCAGATCTGTATGTAAAAAAACATAAAAAAAATTGGGTTCAATGAACAGAGAAAGAAAGAGAGAGAGGGGGAGAGAGAGAGAGAGAGAGAGAGAGAGAGAGAATGGCGCTGGTGGTATTCAATCTTGGTTATATCCCATTTATACCCTGCAAAAATAATTAAAGAGCAAAAATAAATTTGTCCATTGGACAAAACTAGCGACATCTCTATGGTGTGAAACACCTTACAGATTGAACATAACAAGAGAATAAAGCAACAGTGCACAAAATACGGGCATTTTTCTTACCAGATAGCAGAGAGCAGAAGGCTTAATTTTCCCATGTGTATTCCATATTCATTTGGCTAATCAGTTTTTATATGGTCCAACAGACGATGAGGTAAGCCTCTTTATCACTTGTCTTATGTGACATATTTTTTTTTTCGTGTATTTGGTATTCTTAGGCTTTGGGTTTTAGTCATTTTCTTGACAAGTCTGATGAGCACAACTAATCATGGTTCTGTTCCTTGTTCAACACGTAAAGTCCTCCCCAGACTCTGAAATCCCACATACCCCATGACAGTCTATCCTCTAACTCTGAATAATCTTTATGTAACTTATCCAAATACATTACTTGTACTCACATTTATTTCGCCGCACTCCTGTCTGTCGTGACGTTGATTACCAAAGGAGCAGGAACTTCTCTTCATCTTCTTCTTTACAAAAGTATGTGGGTGTATATGCACTTATATAGAAACACATTTGAGAAAATGAGACACTATGAAATACAAAGAATGACTGAGGAAATAAAATCAGGTTAAAAAGAGCAGTTTCAGTGCAGCCATATTAAGAACAATTGAATGGAGTTTTAAAAAATGTTTTTAAATGTTTTATTGATTCTTGAGAGACAGAGAGACAGAGTGTGAGCAAGGAGAGGCAGAGGGAGAGGGAGACACAGAATCAGAAGCAGGCTCCAGGCTCCGAGCTGTCAGCACAGAGCCCAATGCAGGGCTCAAACTCACAGGCTGGGAGATCATGACCTGAGCTGAAGTCTGATGCTTAACCGACTGAGCCACCCAGGTGCCCTAAAATTGAATGGATTTTTGAGCAGTAACTGAAACATGATCTACAGGAGCAGTAAGTCAACAAAACCAACCCAGATGAATAATAAAACTCCACAAGACCTGGAAATAAAAGAGTATACCATATAAAGTTCTTAGAAATTTCTGGCATATAGCAGATGCTCTTTTAGTATCTGTTGAATGGATGAAGAATTAGGTCTCATTATATATGGGCATTTAATACTTGACAAAGCTGCATTTAAGTGTAATTGGAAAAGACTGGATTGTTGAGTGAAAGCTGGCATGAAGGCTTTCTACGTGGAAGGAAGTGTGGTGTTTCCTTACTTCACTCATCTCACCAAAAATCCAAAGGATTAAGTAAACCCCCAGTGTAAGAGTAACCATTCCATTTTAGATGCACATCTATAAAATTACATATAAAATCTACAGGTGGGAAAACTATTGTAATCAAGGCAGAAAATACCCTCAGAAGCAAGAAGATAGATACATTTAACTAAACAAAATTTAAAACTATTTTATGGCCCGAAATACCTAATGAAAGTCAACAGAGAAACTGTGATTTACAACAATTATTTGAAATGCTGATAATTATAGAAAAATAAACATATAATATGTGGACATATAATAATAATAGGGAAATGAACATGGTGATCAAATATATGAATCTTTGCTTGAGTTCATTAGTAGTTTAAAAAACCAACAAGAAATCTCTTTCACACCCATCACCCTGAGAAAACACTCAAAAGGCTGTCACATTGAGTGGGGTTGAAAACTTTAAATAAGTAGCAAGGGGGCACTTTCTAATTTTGCTCTCAGAATTGTGAAGTGTTACAGTATCTTGGGGAGCTCTGAAGACAGTTAAAAATATTAAAAATACAGACATTCTTTGGGTGCCTGGCTGGTTCAGGTGGTAGAGCATGCGACTCTTGATCCCAGGGTTGTAAGTTCAAGTCCTATGTTGGGTGTAGAGATCACTTTAAAAAAATAAAATCTTTAAAAAAATACGGATATTCTGGGGCGCCTGGGTGGCGCAGTCGGTTAAGCGTCCGACTTCAGCCAGGTCATGATCTCGCGGTCCGTGAGTTCGAGCCCTGCGTCAGGCTCTGGGCTGATGGCTCAGAGCCTGGAGCCTGTTTCCGGTTCTGTGTCTCCCTCTCTCTCTGCCCCTCCCCCGTTCATGCTCTGTCTCTCTCTATCCCAAAAATAAATAAACGTTGAAAAAAAAATTAAAAAAAAAAAAACGGATATTCTTTAACTCAGGGTTTCTCAGTCTCTGCACTATGGACATTCTGGGCCAGATCTTTCTCTGTGGTGGGAGTGTCATGTGCACTGTGGAATGTTTAGAACATCCCTGGCCTGTTGTGACAGCCCAAAATGTCTTTGAATATTTCTCAATATCCTCTGGGGGACAAAAATCACCTTTTGTTGAAAACCATGGTTTTAACCATTTAAAAATGTTTTGTAGCATTGATATAATAGTACTTTAATGAGAAAAAATATGAAAGACCATCAAAAGTGTAAATGGCACAGCCACACCGTGAAATATCATGCAGGTGTTGAAATCATGAATCATGAATGGCTCAGTTGGTGGAACGTGTGACTCTTGATCTTGGGGTTGTGAGTTTGAGCCCCACGTTGGGTGTAAAGATGGATTAAAAATAAAATCTTTAAAAGAAAAAAGAACTGACGAATCAGCATCACACTGGTTGACTAGAAAAACACGTGTAAGTTACTACTGACTCAGAAGACTGGGGGAGAAGAGCTAGGAAAAAAGATTGTGCAGAACATAAAGAGTATTTATGATATGCATGAGTGTCTTTTTATACACTTGAATTGAAAGTGTGTGAATATGTTTGTGTGCCTAACACAGAAAAGTTTGAAAATAAATGAAGACTTTTGAAAGAAAGAGAAACTTAGGTTTCTAAGTTCTTCTTTTGAAAGAAAGAGGCACTTTGGTTAAGCAGAGTGGTTCAAAACCACTGCAAGAAACAAAATTGAAGGAAGACCCCAAACCAACTTCTGAACCAAAGGATTCAAAAGAGTAATAATTAAGTGATACTGTCATGGGTCCAACTCTACATTAGATCGCTAAGGACTTGGGAATAACAGAAAATGAAAAGTCTTTTATGTGGAGAGTAAGTGATACATAAGGTTTAAATTCATCTCACATAAAGATAGATGGGCCAGGTATGCTTATGGAAGGTAAAAGTGATTCTTAGTCAAACGTGGAAGAATGCCTTTCAAGTGATGGAATTTCTATTTTAGAAATAAATAAGAAATACAGAGAGCTGAAAACTAGTTAGAAATATATATAAGGGGGGGATTTATGAGAAGGATATTTACTTTCATTTTGTGGAAAGCAGTTCATCACAAGGGAAGACTATTAAGGTGACAGAACTATTATTTCAGCAATAAATAAATAAATAAATGAATAAAAAGAGAAAAAACAGTGGAGGGCATATATTATGACTAAGTCAGACTTGGCCACTCAAAATTTATACACTCTCACACATTCTGCTCAAATACATCTACGCATCCATAAAAAAGAAATGGCAAGTAGCTAAGTGGGTGGAATAAATGCCAATTCTTTTTTAGGAAAAATGAAACAAAAAACAGGAATAAAACCATTCCAACCCCACTATACAAACTCCAAGGACTTCCACAGACAATTTTCAACAGAGAAAGTGGGCGGCTAGCTAACCCAGAATATATTCAGGCTCACAGGTAATGAGCTAATTGTGAAGGGAGCTCATTAGCATATCATTTTCACATAATACATTTAAAACCTTCTTTTAAAAAAATGTTTAATTGTTTATTTTGACAGAGACGGAAGGAAAGCATAACTGAGGAGGGGCGGGGTGGGGGGGAAGAAAATCACAAGTAGGCTCTGTGTTGTCAGTGTAGAGCCCAACTAGGGGGCTTGATCCCACGCACTCTGAGATCATAATCTGAGCCAAAATGAACAGTAGGTCACTCAACGAATTAAGCCACCCAGGTGCCCCTAAAAAAATTTCATTTGAATACTCAAGAGAGAAGGTACAGTGATATGTATGTTTCATGTACCCCTTTTGCAGGACGTACTTGGGAGAATTCTTTCATCTGGATTTTTCTCATCAGTATGGAAATGTAGTCTAATATGTCCTATCTTAAATATGAAAAGACATGTCCCCAGTTCACAGTGTATCCCTCCACAGCTAATACTTGACTTTTCTACCCTGGTTAATTGTGAAGATCCTTGGTCTTAGGTCCTACTTTTATGTTTCCCATCTCCCCCTAATTAAGTTTCTACTATTATCATCTAGTTGTTAACGTTGAACCTTGCATTTCTGAGTTCAATATTTACTTCTATTTATAGCATCATAAATACAACAATCAATCAATTTACTAATCAAGCCAGCAAACAACTACAGCAAAGTCTCAGCTCTGGTCAGGCTAGATTGGCTCTCAGATGACCTCAGGAAAACGTTCTTGACTTTCATTCTCTTGACCTTCTCCTGCAGCACTTACTGGGATGTAAAACTCATCTAGATGGGGTCTCTGAGAGGAAGGTCTCTGCATGGAAATCAAAATACCTATCTCGTTGGATGGTGGAGGATGAAGCTCTGTCTCCAGATGTGAGAGCAAGGATGGGTCAAACTTCGGTGTCCCATCCAGACTTAGGACTGCAAAAGAAATGACCAGGTCTTGTCCAGCCTGATGTTGTACACACTGTGGGGCTGCAGCAGAGGAGGTATTTACAGCCCTTAGGTCTGCTTATTAGGCACATTTCACTGTTGTTTCTCCCACCTTGAGGCACGTGATACCCCTGTGGGACTCCCGTGTGGACAGAAAGGAAATTATTCCTGTTGAATTCCTGTTCCTAGGGGACCAGGCGATAAGCCATCTGAAGCCAATCTTTCTTACTCTTTTTCTATTACTTCTGCTGCCTTTCAGAGATCTGAACTCCCAGCACCTTATCCCAATCCAGAGTGAACATTTTCTCTTGTTGGAGACTGAGAGATTGATCTTGACTAGGTCCCTTGGATTCTTCAAAGCATTGATTGTGGTGGAGACACAGCCCCTGACATCTCTAGAAAGTAACCTTTCCCCTTTTCAACAGAGATGTTAAGTTTTTCCTTTGATATACAACCTTGGGCACTACACCCATGGGCTTCATGACAATTTTGCAAAAACCATTAGGGATTTCATACTTATATCACAAGTTCAGAGCCAGTATTTAAAACGCCATTATAAAATGTTTGTTTATTGTAAGAGATATATTTAGATATTTTTATGCACTATTATCTGAGTTTAGCAACTTCGAGGAATTGCCTGATTTAATCTTTATAAAAGTCCATTCTGTGAGGAATACTGTTGTGAACTCCATTCCCCATGGAGAAGTGGGGCTTGAAGAATTTAGTGATCTTCTCAAGGTTATGGTTTCAGAAAGGGGTAGCTGTTGATTGGATTCTGTCAGGGTGCTCCATTTTTCAAACTCTGTGCCCATGGTTCCCACCCAGAGATGAGTCTTTCCCCCTGGGGGTATTTGACAATGTCTGAGGGATACTACTAAACACCTGTAGTGAGCAGGACAGCTCCTAACACAAATAATCATCCTGCCTCAAAGGCCAAATTGAGAATGTGTGAAAACCTACTCTAGCCCAGTGCTTCTCCAACTTCAAGGTGCATATGAATCCCCTAGGATCCTAGTTTAAATGCAGATTCTGATTTTGCAGGTGCTGGTAGGCTCAAGATATGGTGTGTCTAACAAGCTCCTGAGCAATGTTGATGCTTCAGGTCCTGATTTGAGGACCTCTTTGAGTAGCAAGGCTGTGGTCTTGGGATAGAGCAAGGGGCAGGTGGTTGTAGGTCTTCTTCACAAAGCAAGTTGTGTTTGCATAGAATTTGGAATGACAAGTATATCCGGTCATTCTAGGGGCTGTGACAAATTCTGTTTGTTTCTTTTATTTAAGGGCCTTGGAGTGACATCAAATAAAATACTTTTGGAGAAGACTTTCTAGCAGGCAGAATGAGAACCTCCTGATATTGTCCACATTCTAAATCCTAGAAACTTTGAATATATTTTTTTTATAGTATGGGGCGAGATTGAAGTAACAAATGGAGCAAGACTTCTTTTTTTAAAAAAAAATTTTTTTTTACATTTATTTATTTTTGAGAAACAGAGTGAGACAACGTGTGAGCAGGGTTAGGGGCAGAGAGAGGAGACACAGAATCTGAAGCAGGATCCAGGCTCTGAGCAAGAGATCAGCACAGAGCCTGATGCGGGGCTTGCACCCACAAACTGTGAGATCATGACATGAGCGGAAGTTGGACACTAAACTGACTGAGCCACCCAGGTGCCCCTGGAGCAAGGCTTCTAATCAGCTGACCTTAAACTAAGATTCCACTAATAGTGGAACTAACATAATCACCATGGTCCTTCAAATGTTGGAGAGGAAGGCAGAGTAGTTGGATCAGAGAGAGATGTGAGGACACCACATTGCTGGCTTTCAAGATGCAGAAAGGGCAATAAGCCAAAGAATGTTTGTTGTCCCTAGAAACCACAATAGGGAAGAAAATAGTCTCTCCTGGAGCATCCATGAAGGAACCAGGCCCTACAGACATCTTGATTTTAACCCATGGATACTTCAGGTCTCTAACCTCTAAACTGCAAAAGCATAAATTTGTTTCTTGTGAACTTCTTGTGTGGTAATTTGTAATGGCACTAAAGGGAATATAATATAGACATTCATCCAATAAAATTGTTTTGGAGGAAAATGAATTTTAGTCTCTCAGTTAATTCATTTCTCTTCTCTTGGGTAAGGGCATTTTGTGTTGAGATCCAACCTTAACTGGAAGAAAAAAAGTCAAATTGGAGCATCTGCCCTATTGCTTAAATGGAATGGAAAAAGTGAACTCCTCATTGATAAAAATATAAATGTGATTCTATCTATCTATCTATCTATCTATCTATCTATCATCTATTTCAAAAGTTATCTCTTGCTAAATGTGGGGGCTCTAACTCATGACCCTGAGATCAAGAGACCCATGCTCAAGGCACCTGGCTAAGTCTGTGAGTGCATGACTCTTGAACTTGGGGTTGTGAGTTCAAGAAACACTTGGGTGTACAGATAGCTTAAAAATAAGATCTTAGGTCCAATTCTGGAGTCTCTATTCTATTACATTGGTCTATGTGTTTGTTTTTGTGCCAATACCATACTGTCTGATGCATAAAGCTTTGTAGTAGAGGCTAAGGTCTGGGATTGTGATGCCTCCCTCTTTAGTCTTCTTCTTCAATATTACTTTGGCTATTCAGGGTCTTTTGTGGTTCCATACAAATTTTAGGATTGCTTGTTCTAGCTTTGAGAAGAATGCTGGTGCAATTTTGATTGGGATTGCATTGAATGTGTAGATAGTTTTGGGTAGTATTGACATTTTAACAATATTTATTCTTCCAACCCATGAGCATGGAATGCTTTTCCATTTCTTTGTATCTTCTTCAATTTCCTTCATAAAGTTTCTATAGGTTTCAGCATAAAGATCTTTTACATCTTTGGTTAGGTTTATTCCTAGGTATTTTGTGATTCTTGGTGCAATTGTGAATGAGATCAGTTTCTTTATTTGTCTTTCTGTTGCTTCATTATTGGTGTATAAAAATGAAACTGATTTCTTCACATTAATTTTGTATCCTGCGACTTTGCTGAATTCATGTATCAGTTCTAGCAGACTTTTGGTGGAGTCTATTGGGTTTTCCATGTATAGTATCATGTCATCCGCAAAAAGTGAAAGCTTGACTTCATCTTTGACAGTTTTGATGACTTTGATTTCACTTTGTTGTCTGATTGCTGATGCTAGAACTTCCAACACTATGTTACTAATCTTTGACAAAGAAGGAAAAAATATCCAATGGAAAAAAGGCAGTCTTTTTAACAAATGGTGCTGGGAGAACTGGACAGCAACATGCAGAAGAATGAAACGACACCACTTTCTTACACCATTCACAAAAATAAACTCAAAATGGATTAAGGACCTGAATGTGAGACAGGAAACCATCAAAACCCTAGAGGAGAAAGCAGGAAAAACCTCTCTGACCTTAGCTGCAGCAATTTCAGATCTGGATATCGAACCGGATCCGATCTGATATCGAATGAGATGTCACCTCATGCCAGTCAGAGTGGCTAAAATGAACAAATCAGGAGACTATAGATGCTGGCGAGGATGTGGAGAAATGGGATCACTCTTGCACTGTTGGTGGGAATGCAGTGGTGCAGCTGCTCTGGAAAACAGTGTGGACGTTCCTTGAAAAATTAAAAACAGATCTACCCTATGACCCACCAATAGTACTGCTAGGAATTTACCCAAGGGATGCAGGAGTGCTGATGCGTAGGGGCACTTGTACCCCAATGTTTACAGGAGCGTTTCAACAATAGCCAAATGATGGAAAGAGCCTAAATGTCCATCAACTGACGAATGGATAAAGAAATCGTGGTTTATGTACACAATGGAATCCTACTTGGCAATGAGAAAGAATGAAATCTGGCCATGTGCAGCAACGTGGATGGAACTGGAAAGTGTTATGCTAAGTGAAATAAGTCAGGCAGAGAAAGACAAATACCATATGTTTTCACTCTTTTGTGGATCCTGAGAAACTTAACAGAAGACCGGGGGGAGGGGAAAGGGGGAAAGAGTTACAAAGAGGGAAGGAGGCAAATCATAAGAGACTCTTAAATACTGAGAACAAACTGAGGGTTGATGGGGCATGGGGGAGAGGGGAAAATGGGTGATGGGCATTGAGGAGGGCACCTGTTGGGATGAGCACTGGGTGTTGTATGTAAACCAATTTGACGATAAATTTTATTTATTGTAATTATTGGTAAAAAAGTAATTATTGGTAAAAAAAATCTTAGAAAATAAAGAGTCACATACTCTATCAATGAACCCCATGAGTTTATATTTAAATATGAATCCTGACTTTGAGGTCTTTTGCACATTATGATAAGAAAAAGTAATTTACTATTAAGTTAGCCCATTCTACTTTAAATTTTGTGTCTAAGTTTCTACATTCTTTTAATTCTGTGCTAATTCAAACATTTTCTGGTTTCATTTATATCCCACCTAAATTTCCTTTCAACATAAAAGATGGCATTACTGAGTTTGTGTTATGCATTCTTATATGAGTGTATTTGTGGGGCGCCTGGGTGGTGCAGTCGGTTAAGCGTCCAACTTCAGCTCAGGTCACGATCTCGCGGTCCGTGAGTTCGAGCCCCGCGTCAGGCTCTGGGCTGATGGCTCAGAGCCTGGAGCCTGTTTCCAATTCTGTGTCTCCCTCTCTCTCTGCCCCTCCCCCGTTCATGCTCTGTCTCTCTCTGTCCCAAAAATAAATAAAAAACGTTGAAAAAAAATTTTTTTAAAGAGTGTATTTGTATGAAGTAATGTACAAATGCACACACACACATATATGTGCATCCACTCACTACCCACTAAAGTGTTCTTGGACTCACCAAATATTTTCTTTTTTTTTCTTTTTTATTTAAAAAAAATTTTTTTTTCAACGTTTATTTATTTTTTTTGGGACAGAGAGAGACAGAGCATGAACGGGGGAGGGGCAGAGAGAGAGGGAGACACAGAATTGGAAACAGGCTCCAGGCTCCGAGCCATCAGCCCAGAGCCTGACGCGGGGCTCGAACTCACGGACCGTGAGATCGTGACCTGGCTGAAGTCGGACGCTTAACCGACTGCACCACCCAGGCGCCCCCAAATATTTTCAACCACTGTATTTATTCCTAACAACATCTGCCTGAATTAGGTTTATTAGCTCACATCATCATTGGAAATAAGGAAAAAGAGGTTTCTGGTTGATTACATTTTTACAATTATATAATAAAGCTTTAAAGCTTTTGAACACTTTCTTGTATTATATTTAAATGGACTTATGGATAGGGGAGGGGCCAAGATGGTGGAGCAGCATGGAAGTTTTTGTCTCTCTTGTCCCTGAAACGCAGCCATATCAACACCAAACCATCTTGCACACCTAGAAAATTGATCTGAGGATTGACACAACAATATGCGCGACTTGAACCACAGAACTCAGGAGGTACACAGTGCAGAGAGGTGAACTAGGGGAGAGAGAAGCCAGGGAGGGTAGGGAGCTATTTTTGCTTGTGGAGAGAGGACAGAGACAGGGGGGAGAGTACAGGAAAAACATTCCCCCTGACAGCAGCTGGAAAGAAAGAGAGAGTAGAAAGACCTGTAAGGGAATTAATAAGAAAGGGAGAAAGGAGAAAGGAGAAAACAGAGGGTTTAAATACCATTAAAACTCTATAAACAGGGGAGCATAGAGTCTGAAACTCTGCAGCTTGATACCTGGTAGAGCTTTGGTGGGAAGAGTGAATCTCCAGGAGCAGACAGAGAGGTCCGCGGGATCCTTAGGCCACACAGGGAGAGGTGGTTCTCCAACTGAGAGGACATTTGGTATAGGCTGTGTGGCCACCCCACAGGCAAAGGTCCCAGCAGACCCGGAGAAAAGCCACATGTGCTGGTGTTGGGACAAGGACGTTAAGGGTGAAGCCGGGTGCTGGATGTGTGTTGTGATTTACCAAGATCCCTGGAATGCTGCTGCTATGTGATTGCATAAACTTTTTCTGGGCTGGGCAGGCACCCAGCCACAGTCTCTGGGCATCTGCAGCAGCACAGGTGCACAAACCTTCCTGAGGGTGGGCTGACACCTGGCCATTGCTTGGCGAGACCCTCCCCCAGAGGGTCTGAGCAGGTCAAAGCTGCAGGGGACACAGAAGTGAGAGGTTTGGAAACACAGCCCCATCTGAGATAAAACTTGGGAGGGAGGTGCTGCTTGGCAGGCTGACGGCTTGGATGCGGACAGTGTAGAAGCAGGGAGTTGATGGAAGCTGGAGACAAAGGAGGGATGCTTGATTGCTGGTGGGCAAGAGCACAGAGTTCTGATACTAGAGACTGGGTGGCTGGGTGATGCCATCCTCCTGTGCATGCACATACACAACAATCCACTCTAGTAAGCTAAGCAGCACCATCTAGTGGACAACAGAGCTGCTACACCAAGCCCTGACCAACTGCACCAACCATGCTCTAGAGGAATACCACAAGTCTCTCTGCTATAAAGACTATAAAGTGCTTCATAGTTTGACATCTTGGGGAAACGATATAATTTCTATCGTATTTCACTCTGTTCATTGGTCCATCTATTTAATGTTTTTCTTTTTCTTTTGTTTTCTTCTTCTTGAATACAGAAAGAAAAAATTTATTTTTATTTTCTGTTTTTATAAAAAAGATTTTCTTTAATTTTTTCTATTATATTTTTTAGTTTTTTTTGTAAATTTTTTAAGATCCTGTTTTACTTACATCATTTCATTTTATTCTATTTTACTGTATTCATTTTTTAAAAATTTCCAAATGTTTTACATTTTTTCCCTTTTCTTTTCATTCTCTTTTTTCTCTATTCTATCATGCTTCTTTCAACAACGAGAACAAAACACACCTAGGAGCTAGCAACCTTTATTTGATTTTTTTGTGTTGTTTTAAATTTTTAAATTTTTATTTATTTTCTAAATTTTATTAATTATTTTTATTCCTCCAAAATGACTAAATGAAGAAATTCACCCCAAAAGAAAGAACAGGAAGAAATGATAGCCAGGGACTTAATCAACACAGATGCAAGCAAGATGTCTATCCATAATTTAGAATTGCGATAATAAGAATACTAGCTGGGAATGAAAAAAGCAAAGAATCCCTTTCTTCTGAGATAAAAGATGTAAAAGCTAGTCAGGATGAAATTAAAAATGCTATAAATGAGGGGCGCCTGGGTGGCTCAGTTGGTTCAGTGTCTGATTTCAGCTCAGATCATGATCTCATGGCTTGTGAGTTCGAGTCTTGTGTTGGGCTCTGTGCTGACAGCTCAGAACCTGGAGCCTCTTTAGATTCTGTGTCTTTCTCTCTCTCTCTGCCCCTCCCCTGCTTACACTCTGTCTCTCAAAAATAAATAAACATTAAAAAAATAAAAAATAAAAAAATGCTATAAGTGAGATGCAATCTTGAAAGGATGCCACGTTGGCAAGGATGCATAAAGCAGAGCAGCGAATCAGTGATATGGAGGGCAAACTTATGGACAATAGTGAAGCAGGAAAAAAGAGGAACGCTAAGGCAAAAGAACACAATACAAGAATGAGAGAACTCAGTGACTCATTAAAAAGGGATAACATCTGAATCATAGGGGTGCCAGAAGATGAAGAGAGAAAAAAAGGGATAGAAGGTTTATGAAAGCAAATCATAGCAGAAAACTTCCCTAACCCGAGGAAAGATACAGAAATTAAAATCCAGGAAGCACAGAGAACTGCCACTGGATTCAACAAAACCAACCAACAACAAGGCATATCATAGTCAAATTCACAAAATACACAGACAAGGAAAGAATCATGAAAGCAGCAAGGCAAAAAAAGTCGTTAACCTACAGGGGAAGACAGATCCGGTTCACAGCAGAACTATCCACAGACTTGGAAGGCCAGAAAGGAGTGGCAGGATATATTCAATGTGCTGAATCAGAAAACTATGCAGCCAACAATTCTTTATACAGAAGGCTGTTATTTAAAATAGAAGGAGAGGGGCGCCTGGGTGGCGCAGTTGGTTAAGCGTCCAACTTCAGCCAGGTCACAATCTCGCGGTCCGTGAGTTCGAGCCCCACGTCGGGCTCTGGGCTGATGGCTCAGAGCCTGGAGCTTGTTTCCGATTCTGTGTCTCCCTCTCTCTCTGCCCCTTCCCCGTTCATGCTCTGTCTCTCTCTGTCCCAAAAATAAAAAAATAAACGTTGAAAAAAAAATTAAAAAAAAAATAAAATAGAAGGAGAGATAAAAGTTTCCCAGACAAACAAAAACAAAGGAGTTCATGACCTCTATACCAGCCCTGCAAGAAATTTTAAGGGGGACTCTCTGAGAGGAGAAAAGATGAAACAAAACAAAAAAAGGCCAAAAGCAACAAAGACTAGAGAGGACCAGAGATCACCACCAGACACTCCAACTCTACAGGCAACATAATGGCAATAAATTTATATACTTCAGGACTCATTCTAAATGTCAATGGACTAAATGCTCCAATCAAAAGACATAGGGTAACAGAATGGATAAGAAAACAAGATCCATCTATATGCTGTTAACAAGAGACCCATTTTAGACCCAAAGACACCTGCAGATTGAAAGTAAGGGGACGGAGAACCATCTATCATGCTAATGGTTGCCAAAAGAAAGCTGGAGTAGCCATACTTATATCAGACAATCTAGACTTTAAAATAAAGACTGTAACAAGAGATGAAGAAGGGCATTATATCACAATTAAGGGGTCTATCCACCAAGAATATCTAACAATTGTAAACATTTATGCTCCAAACATGAAAGCCCCCAAATATATAAATCAATTATTCATAAACATACAGAAACTCATTGATAATAATACCATAGTAGTAGGGGACTTCAACACCCCACTTACAGCAATGGAGAGATCGTCTAAACAGAAAATCCACACTGGATCGGAAGGACTTAACAGATATATTCAAAACATTTCATCCTAAAGCAGCAGAATACACATTCTTCTCGAGTGCACATGGGACATTCTCCGGACTAGGTCACATACTGTTTCACAAATCAGCCTTCAACAAGCACAAAAAGATAGAGATCATACCATGCATATTTTCAGACCACAACTCGAAATCAACCACAAAATTTTTTTTGGGAAGACAACAAATACTTGGAGACTAAAGAGCATCCTACTAAAGAATGAATGGGCTAACCAAGAAGTTAAAGAGGAAATTAAAAAGTATATGGAAGTCAATGAAAATGATAACACCACAGCCCAAAACCTCTGAGATGCAGCAAAATGGTCATAAGAGGGAAGTGTATAGCAATCCAGGCCTTCCTAAAGAAAGAAGAAAAGTCTCAGATACACAACCTAACCTTACACCCTAAGGCCTCGAAAAAGAACAGCAAATAAACCGAAAACCAGCAGAAGATGGGAAATAATAAAGATCAGAGCAGAAATCAATGCTATTGAAACCAAAAAAAACCCCAAAAAACAAAAAACAAAAAAACCAGTAGAACAGATAAATGAAACCAGGATCTGGTTCTTTGAAAGAATTAGCAAAATTGATAACCCCTTAGCCAGTTTGATCAAAAAGAAAAAGGAAGGGATCCAAATAAATAAAATCAAGAATGAAAGAGGAGAGAACACAACCAACACGGCAGAAATACAAACAAAAATAAGAGAATATTATGAGCAATTACACACTAATAAATTGGGTAATCTCAAAGAAATGGACAAATTCCTAGAAACATATGCACTATCAAAACTGAAACAAGAAGAAATAGAAAAATTGAACAGACCCATAACCAGTAAAGAAATTGAATTATTAATCAAAAATCTCTCAAATAACAAGAGTCCAGGGTGCCAGATGACTTTCCAGGGGAATTCTATGAAACATTTAAAGAAGAGTTAACACCTATTCTTTTGAAGCTGTTCCAAAAAACAGAAGTGGAAGGAAAACTTCCAAACTCATTGAAGCCAGCATTACCTTGATTCCAAAACCAGACATAGATCCAACCAGAAAGGAGAAGTGGAGACTATTTTCCCTGATGAACATCAATGCAAAATTTATCAACAAATTACTAGCCAACTGGATCCAACAGTACATTAAAATAATCATTCGCCACGACCAAGTGGGATTTATACCTGGGATACAGGGCTGGTTCAATATTTGCAAAACAACCAATGTGATACATTACACCAAAAAAAGAAAGGACAAGAACCACATGATCTCAATAGATGCAAAGAAAGAATCTGACAAAATACAGCATCATTTCTTGATAAAAACCCTCAAAAAAGTAGGGGTAGAAGGACTGTACCTCAAGATCATAAAGGCCATATATGAAAGACCCACTGCTAATATCATCCTTAATGGAGAAAAACAGAGTTTTCCCTCTAAGGTCAGGAACATGACAGGGATGTCCACACTCACTACTGTTATTCAATATAGTGTTGGAAGTCCTAGCTTAGCAATCAGACAACACAAAGGAATAAAAGGCATCCAAATCAGCAAGAAGGAAGTCAAACTTTCACTCTTTGCAGATGACATGCTATTCCCTATGTGGAAAACTCAAAAGATTCCACCAAAAAACTGCTAGAACTGATCCATGAATTCAGCAAAGTAGCAGGATATAAAATAAATGCATAGAAATTGGTTGCATTTCTTTTTTTTTAATTTTATTTTTTATTTTTTAAAATTTATATCCAGATTAGTTAGCATATAGTGCAACAATGATTTCAGGAGTAGATTTCTTAATGTCCCTTACCCATTTAGCCCATTCCCCCTCCCACAACCCCTCTAGCAACCTTCAGTTTGTTCTCCATATTTATGAGTCTCTTCTGTTTTGTCCCCCTCCCTGTTTTTATATTATTTTTGTTTCCCTTCCCTTATGTTCATCTGTTTTGTCTTTTAAAGTCCTCATATGAGTGAAGTCATATGACTTTTGTCTTTCTCTGACTGACTAATTTCACTTAGCGTAAAACCCTCCAGTTCCATCCACATAGTTGCAAATGGCAAGGTTTCATTCTTTTTGATTGCCGAGTAATACTTCATTGTGCATATATATATATATATATATATATATATATATACACCACATCTTCTTTATCCATCCATCCATTGATGAACATTTGGGCTCCTTCCATACTTTGGCTATTGTTGATAGTGCTGCTATAAACATGAGGGTGCATGTGTCCCTTCGAAACAGCACACCTGTATCCCGTGGATAAATGCCTAGTGGTGCAATTGCTGGGTCTTAGGGTAGTTCTATTTTTAGTTTTTTGAGGAACCTCCATACTGTTTTCCAGAGTGGCTGCACCAGCTTGCATTCCCACCAACAATGCAAAAGAGATCCTCTTTCTCTGCATCCTCACCAACATCTGTTGTTGCCTGAGTTGTTAATGTTAGCCATTCTGACAGGTGTGAGTTGATATCTCAGTGTGGTTTCGATTTGTATTTCCTTGATGATGAGTGATGTTGAGCATCTCTTCATGTGTTGGTTGGCCATCTGGATGTCTTCCTTGGAGAAGTGCCTATTCATGTCTTTTGCCCATTTCTTCACTGGATTATTTGGTTTTTGGATGTTGAGTTTGATAAGTTCTTTATAGATTTTGGATACTAACCCTTTATCTGATATGTCATTTGCAAATATCTTCTCCCATTCTGTCAGTTGCCTTTTAGTTTTGCTGATTATTTCCTTCGCTGTGCAGAAGATTTTATTTTGATGAGGTCCCAGTAGTTCCTTTTTGCTTTTGTTTCCCTTGCTTTCATTGAGTAAGAAGCTGCAGCCAAGATCAAAGAGGTTTTTGCCTGCTTTCTCCTCAAGGATTTTGATGGCTTCCTGTCTTACATTGAGATCTCTCATCCATTTTGAGTTTATTTTTGTGTATGGTGTAAGAAAGTGGTCCAAGTTCATTTTTCTGCATGTTGCTGTCCAGTTTTCCCAGGGCCACTTGCTGAAGAGACTGTCTTTATTCCATCGGATACTCTTTCCTGCTTTGTCAAAGATTAGTTTGCCAGACGTTTGTGGGTCCATTTCTGGGTTCTCTATTCTGTTCCATTGATCTGAGTATCTGTTCTTGTGCCAGTACCATACTGTCCTGATGATTACAGCTTTGTAGTATAGCTTGAAGTCTGGGATTGTGATGCCTCCTGCTTTGGTTTTCTTTTTCAAGATTGCTTTGGCTATTCTGGATCTTTTCTGGTTCCATACAAATTTTAGGATTATTTGTTCTAGCTCTGTGAAGAATGCTGGTGTTACTTTGATAGGGATTGCATTGAATATGTAGATTGCTTTGGGTAGTATCAACATTTTAACAATATTTGTTCTTCCTATCCAGGGGTATGGAATCTTTTTCCGTTTCTTCGTGTCTTCTTCAATTTCTTTCATAAGATTTCTATAGTTTTCAGTGTATAGATTTTTCACCTCTTTGGTTAGATTTATTCCTAGGTATTTTATGGTTTTTTTGTGCAACTGTAAATGGATCGATTCTTTGATTTCTCTTTCTGACGCTTTATTGTTGGTGTATAGGAATGCAACCGATTTCTGCGCATTGATTTTATATCCTGCAACTTTGTTGAATTCATGAATCAGTTCTAGCAGTTTTTGGTGGAATTTTTTGGGTTTTTCATATAGAGTATCATGTCATCTGCGAAGAGTGAAAGCTTGACTTCCTCCTGGCTGATTTGGATGCCTTTCATTTCTTTGTATTGTCTGATTGCAGAGGCTAAGACTTCCAATACTATGTTGAATAACAGTGGTGAGAGTAGACATCTCTGTCTTGTTCCTGACCTTAGGGGGAAAGCTCTCAGTTTTTCCCCATTGAGGATGATATTAGTGTTGGGTCATTCATATATGGCTTTTATGATCTCAAGGTGTGATCCTTCTATCCCTACTTTCTTGAGGGTTTTTATCAAGAAACATTGCTGTATTTTGTCAAATGCTTTCTCTTCATCTATTGAGAGGATCATATGGTTCTTGTCCTTTCTTCTATTGATATGAGTCACGTTAATTGTTTTGTGGATACTGAACCAGCCCTGCATCCCAGGGATAAATCCCATTTGGTCATGGTGAGTAATTTTTTTAATGTATTGTTGGATCCAGTTGGCTAGTATCTTGTTGAGGATTTTTGCATCCACGTTCATCAGGGAAGTTGGTCTATAGTTCTCCTTTTTAGTGGGGTCTTTGTCTGGTTTTGGAATCAAGGTAATGCTGGCTTCATAGGAAGAGTTGGGAAGTTTTCCTTGTATTTCTATATTTTGGAACAGCTTCAAGAGAATAAGTGTTAACTCTTCTTTAAATGTTTGGTTGAATTCTTCTGGAAAGCCAACTGGTCCTAGACTTGTTTTTTAGGAGATTTTTGATTATTACTTGGATTTCTTTACTGGTTATGTGTCTGTTCAAATTTTCTATTTCTTCCTGTTTCAGTTTTGGTAGTGTATATGTTTCTAGGAATTTGTCCATTTCTTCCAGATTGCCCATTTTATTGGCATATAATTGCTCATAATATTCTCTTATTATTGTTTATATTTCTGCTATGTTGGTTGTGATTTCTCCTCTTTCATTCTTGATTTTATTTATTTGGGTCCTTTCCTTTTTCTTTTTGATCAAACTGGCTAGGGGGTTATCAATTTTGTTAATTCTTTCGAAGAACCAGCTTCTGGTTTCATTGATCTGTTCTACTGTTTTGTTTTGTTTTGTTTGTTTTGATAGCATTAATTTCTGCTTTAATCTTTATTATCTCCTGCCTTCTGCTGGTTTTGGGTTTTATTTGCTGTTCTTTTTCCAGCTCCTTAAGGCATAAGGTTAGGTTGTGTATCTGAGATCTTTCTTCCTTCTTTAGGAAGGCCTGGATTGCTATATAATTTCCTCTTATGACCACCTTTGCTGCATCCCAGAGGTTTCGGGTTGTGGTGTTATCATTTTCATTGACTTCCATATAGTTCTAATTTCCTCTTTAACTGCTTGGTTAGCCGATTCATTCTTTAGTAGGATGCTCTTCAGTCTCCAAGTATTTGTTACCTGTCCAAATTCTTGTGGTTGATTTCAAGTTTCATAGCATTGTGGTCTGAAAATATGCACGATATGATCTCCATCTTTTTGTACTTACTTAGGGCTGATTTGTGTCCCAGTATATGGTCTATTCTGGAGAATGTTCCATGTGCACTGGAGAAGAATGTATATTCTGCTGCTTTAGGATGAAATGTTCTGAATATATCTGTGGAGTCCATCTGGTCCAATGTATTATTCAAAGCCATTGTTTCCTTGTTGATTTTTTGATTAGATTATCTATCCATTGCTGTGAGTGGGGTGTTGAAGTCTTCTACTATTATGGTATTACTATCAATGAGTTTCTTTTTGTTTGTGATTAACTGATTTATATATTTGGGTGCTGCCACATTTGGCGCATAAATGTTTACAATTGTTAGGTCTTCTTGGTGGGTAGACCCCTTGATTATGATATAATGCCCTTCTGTCATCTCTTGATACAATCTTTATTTTAAAGTTTAAATTGTCTGATATAAGTATGGCTATTCCAGCTTTCTTTTGGCAACCATTAGCATGATAGATGGCTCCATCCCCTTATTTTCAATCTGAATGAAGGTGTCTTTAGGTTTAAAATGGGTCTCTTGTAAACAGCATATAGATGGGTCTTATTTTCTTATCCATTCTGTTACACTATGTCTTTTGATTGGAGCATTGAGTCCATTGACGTTTAGAGTGAGTACTGAAAGATATGAATTTATTGCCATTTTGATGCTTGTAGAGTTGGAGTTTCTGGTGGTGTTCTCTTGTCCTTTCTAATCTTTTGTTGGTTTTGGTATTTATTTATTTATATATATATTCATCTTTTCTCTCCTCAGAAGTCCTCCTTAAAATTTCTTGCAGGGCTGGTTTAGTGGTCACAAACTCCCTTAATTTTTGTTTGTCTGGGATACTTTTTATCTCTCCTTCTATTTTGAATGACAGCCTTGCTGGATAAAGAGTTCTTGGCTGCATATTTTCCTGACTCAGCACACTGAATATATCCTGCCACTCCTTTCTGGCCTGCCAAGTTTCTGTGGATAGGTCTGCTGCAAACCTGATCTGTCTTCCCTTGTAGGTTAAGGATTTTTTTTCCTTGCTGCTTCTATGATTCTCTCCTTGCCTGAGTATTTTGTGAATTTGACTATGATATGCCTTGTTGATGGCCGGTTTTTGTTGAATCTAATGGGAGTCCTCTGTGCTTCCTGGATTTTGATGTCTGTGTCTTTCCTCAGGTTAGGAAAGTTTTCCACTATGATTTGCTCACATAACCCTTCTACCCCTATTTCTCTCTTCCTCCTCTGGAACCCCTATGATTCTGATGTTGTTCCTTTTTAATGAGTCACTGATTTCTCTAATTCTTAAATCGTGCTCTTTTGCCTTAATCCCCCTCTTTTTTTCTGCTTCCTTATTCTCTATAAGTTTGTCCTGTATATCTCTGATTCTCTGTTCTGCCTCGTCCATCCTTGCCGCCGCTGCATCCATCCATGATTGCAGCTCAGTTATAGCATTTTTAATTTCATTCTAGCTATTTTTTACTTCTTTTGTCTCTGCAGAAAGGGTTCTAATCTATTTTTGACTCCAGCTAGTATTCTTATTATCATGATTCTAAATTCTGGTTCAGACATTTTGCTTGTATCTGTGTTGGTTAAATCACCTGGCTGTCATTTGTTTGTGCTCTTTCTTTTGGGGTGAATTCCTTCATTTCGTCATTTTGAAGGGAGAAAAGGAATTAATGATGTCGAAAAATTGAAATTAAAAAAATTAAAATTAAAAAAATATTAAAATTAAAAATAAACACACACACACACACACACAAATAGATGATGCTAGATCCTAGGTTTGTTTTGGCCTGGGTGTTGGAAGGGTTTGACGGATTAGAGAAAAAAAAAGGAAATCGTTTGAGAATTTGAAAACATGAATACACTAAAGTAGATTAAAATGAGATGATGTGAGTAAAATAGAATTTGAAAAAATATACACAGAAGTAGAGAATATAGTAGAAAAAATTAAAGAAAACTATTTTTAATAAAAATTAAAAAGAAATATGAATTTTTTCATTTTCTGTATTTAAGAAAAAAGAAAAGAAATGAAAAAGAAAAAAAGATAAAAAAGAAAAGAAAAAAAGAAATCGTTTGAAAATTTGAAAAAGTGAATACACTGTATAAACTAAAATAAAATGATGGGAGTGAGATAGAATTGGAAAAAATTTACGTAAAACCAAAAAATATAGTAATAAAAATTAAATAAAAATATTTTTAGAAGAAATTGAAAGTAAAACTGAAGTTTTTCTCTTTCTGCATTCAAGAAAAAGAAAAAGGAAAAAGAAAAAAGAAAAAGAAAAAAAAGAAATTGTTTGAACATTTGAAAAGGTGGGTATACTGAAGTAGACTAAAATAAAAAGATGGAAGTAAAGTAGAAGTTGAAAAAATTTACACCAAAGTAAAAAATATAGTAATAAAAATTAAAGACAGATATTTTTAAGAAAAATTGAAAATAAAAATGAGTTGTTTCTCTTTCTGTATTCAAGAAAAAGAAAAGAATTGTAAAAGAGAAAAAGGAAAAAAAAGAGAGAGAGAAAAAATTGGATAGATGAACCTGCTAACAGATTGAAGTAGGACTGAAATTGCTTCGTTTTCCCCTAGAATCAGTCCATGTAGCTCTTTATAGTACAGAAATGAAGCCGGCGGTGAGGTTTGTGCTCTTGAAGAGTGAAGTTGGCCCAGTCGGGCAGGGCTCGGTGTAAAAACTCCGCTCTCCACTAGATGGCGCTGCTAGCCTACTGGGGTGGATTGTTGCAGGGCTTGTTGGTGCGCAGGCGCATGCGTGGGAGCGGTGAAAAATGGCGCCACCCAGCCACCCAGTCTGTTCTCCCGGATCGGCAATTGCGCACCGCTCCTCCGTTTTCAGCTCTCATCCACTCCCTGCTTTTCCATTCTCCGTGACCAGGCCCCAGGCAGTACCTCTCTCCCAAGTTTTGTCTCAGATGCGCCTGTTTTCCCCGGCCCCTTACTTCCGAAGGACTGTGGCTTTGACCCGCTCCGCCCCTCTGGGGGAGGGTCTCACCGAGCAGTGGCCGAATGAGCAATGGCCGAATGTCGGCTGCACCCAGGAACGCTTGCCTGCTGGTGCCGGTGCCCTGAGACTGTGGCCAGGTGTCAGCCCGCCCCCCAAAAAGATCGCGAGACGGTGTAGCCTCAGCGTATCAGGGACCGTGAAAAATCACAACACACATCTGGCACCAGGCTTCACCCTCAACGACCTCGTCCCAGCACCAGCGAGTGTGGCCGCCTTCCGGGGTCTGCTGGGACCAGGTGGCCTCAACAGTCTCTACCGAATGTCCTTCCGGCAGTGGAACCGCTTTTCCCCGTGTGGCCCGAGAACCTCCCGGACCCCACTCTGTTCCTGGGGATTCACCTTTCCCACCAGAGCACCGCCAGGTAGGGAGCTGCGGAGTTGCAGCCTTTGCGCTCCCCTTGTTTACAGTCTGAATGGAATTTAAACCCTCTCCTTTCTCCTTTCTCCCTTTGTCCCTTTGTCCCTTCGTCCCTGCGGCTGTTTCCAATTTTCCACTTTCTCTCCAGCTGCTTTTGGGGAGGAGTGTTTTCCTGTATGCTCCCCCCCCCCCAGTCTCTGTCCTCTCTCTGCCTGCAAAAGGGGTTCCCTACCTTTAGGGCTTCTTGCTCCCCAAGTTCAGCTCTCCGTGCCGCGTACCTGCTGAACTCTGTGGTTCAGGTTGTGCAGACTGTTGTGTTAATCTTCCAATCAGTTTTCTAGGTGTGTAGGATGGTTTAGTGTTGGTCTGGCTGTACTTCATGGACGCGAGACACACAAAAAGCTTCCAGGCTGTTCTGCCAAAATGGCTCCTCCCTATTTGGTATTTCTGAAAATAAACCATCTCCCACACGTCTCACATTCACCAACCTGAAAGCTCTCTGAACCATCCTTTTGGGTTTTATGGAAGATTCACTATGTAGACACAGTTGATTAAATCATTGGCCATTGGTGATTAGACTCAATCTTCAGACCCTCCTTCTTCCCAGGAGGTCAGGGGCTGGGATGTGAAGCTTCAGTCTTCTAATAACACGGTTGGTCCTCCTGGCCAGTAGCCCCTCTCAACGTCACTTCATTAACCTGACAGAAGACATCTTTTCCCCCTTAACTACATTGATTTATTTTGAGGGGGGTGGAGAGAGAGAGAGAAAGAGAGAGAGAATCCCAAGCAGCCTCTGTGCTAACAGTGAAGATCTCACAAATCGTGAGATGATATCAAGAGTTGGACCCTTTCCTGACTGCCACCCAGGTGCCCCTCCCCCGCAACACAAGACGTCTTTATGACTCCCATCACTTAGGAAATTGGAAGAGTTTTAGGAGCTCTGTACCAGAAATGGGGATGCAGACCAAATGATTTTTTTTTTATTACAGATCATAATATCACAGTTATAAATTGTCGTGCTGGATGAAGCCTTGACTGGAATTCGGTCACAATGCTTCCAGTTCTCAAACCCTGGCACAGCGGTTCTCAACCAGGCAGGAGTTTGCCCGTGGGGATACTTGGCCATGTGTAAGAGGATGTTGCCAAACACCTATAACCCATAGGACAGCACCCAATACAAATATTCACCCAGCCCCAAATGTCAACGGTGAGAAGGTGAGAAATATTACTCGAGACCAGCACCGCTCTACCTGCATTGTGTGTACAAATCGCCAGAGTTTGTAGTTAAAATGCCAGTTATGATGCATTAGGTCTCCAGGTCTCCAGGGACTCTGTGTTTCTAATAAACTCCCCGGTGGTGTTGATGCTGTGGGTCCTGGTCTGTGGAGCACAGCTTGAGAGCAAGGCTGTGCTCGTGTGTTAGAGACACGTGTAGGCAGTTTTAGGTCTTCTCCACCAGGAATCTTCTGTATATGTGATTTTGAAGGAAAAGTTTTTCACATAACTCTATAGGTGTTGATAAATTCTGTGTTCAATTCTTTTACCTAAGGGCTCTTGAGTGACAGCACATAATTTATATTTGAGCAAAAACTGTGGAGTAGGCAGAATAAGGGCTTCCAAAAGATGTCCACATCCTAATCCAAAGAACTTTTGAAAACATTTGTTTACAGACTAAGAGGAATGTAGCCAGGAGGTGGAATAAGTCTGCTGATCACTGAATTTGATAAAAAAAAAAAAGATTAGCCTAGATTATCGGGATGGGATTAGAGCAATCACAGCGGTCCTTTAAATGTGAAAGAGGAAGGGGGTGCCTGGGTGGCTCACTAGGTTAATAGTGCAGCTCTTGATTTTGGTTCAGGTCATGATCTCACAGTTTGTGGGACTGAGCCCCATTTCTGGCTTTGTGCTGATAGAGCAGAGCATGCGTGGGATTCTCTCTCTCCCTCTCTCTCTCTGGCCCTCCCCTGCTCATGCTTGGTCTCTTTCTCCCTGTCTCTCTCTCTCAAAACAAACAAATAAACAAACATTTTAAATGCAGAAAATGGAAGAAAAGAATTGGAATCAGAGAGACATTTTCAGACACAATGCTGCGGGCTAGAGGAAGGGCCACTAGACAAAAAATGCAGGTTGCCACTAAAAAATAGGAAAGCCACTAAAAATTAGAAATGGGAAACGGAATGAATTCTCTTCTGGAGTGTCCAGAAGGATCACAGCTTTGACGATCTCTAAATTTTAGCCCAGCGAGACCCATTTCAGGCTTCTGACCTAGAAACTTTGGATAAATCTTTGTTTTAAGCCACAAGTGTAGTCATTTATTGTAGCAGCATCAGGAATCGAATGCAGAAGTTTGTTCAGAAATATATTGTTTATAGGAGCAGGATTTGAGCCTTTCAATTCATTCAGTGAACTTTCCCTTGGGTAAAGGCATTTGGTATTGAAATCCCACCTTAAATGGAAAGAATTTAGTTTCAGTTTGGAGATACTCTGCCCTACTTGCTGGACAGTGATTTCTCACTACATACATGTAAATGTGGTTTTGACTCTGAGGCCTTTGAAGATTTGAGATAAAAGATAATTCCTTTTTATTATTTATTTATTCTTAATATGAAATTTATTGTCAAATTGGTTTCCATACCAACAGGTGCCCTCCTCAATACCCAATTACCCACCCCCCCTCCCTCCCACCCCCCATCAACCCTCAGATTGTTCTCAGTTTTTAAGAGTCTCTTATGGTTTGCCTCCCTCCCTCTCTAACCTTTTTTTTTCCCTTCCCCTCCCCCATGGTCTTCTGTTAAGTTTCTCAGGATCCACATAAGAGTGAAAACATAAGGTATCTGTCTTTCTCTGTATGACTTATTTCACTTAGCATAACACTCTCCAGTTCCATCCATGTTGCTACAAATGGCCATATTTCATTCTTTCTCATTGCCAAGTAGTATTCCATTGTATATATAAAAGACAATTCCTTTTTAAAATTGAGGTCACCTGTTCCATTTTAAGTCTTTGTGTCAAAATTCTATTCTTTCTAGTTCACGTTGACTTGAATGTTTATTCTTTTCATTACGATCCTCCCCACCCCCCTCTGCCATATTTAACATTTTCTTTCAACATAATAGATGGGATTTTAGTAAGTCCTCTGTGCATCTACATGTATGCATATTAATGTGTTTATTTGAGAGAAAAATGGACATAAACGAACACACACATACACATATCACACCCTTAACCTTGAATATTTTCTTCAGATCCAACAAAGTGCTCTACGCCTTTCATTTATTCCTCATACCATCTGTCTGGAGTTAGGGCTCATTACCCCACATTACCTTCAGAAATAAGGATATGGAGGCTCAGTTGGATTACATCTTCACAATAATATAACAGAGAAATTAAAGCTTAGTGTGCATCTTCTTGAATTATACACAAATGGAGCCACATAGTCTACAATCTTTTTTTTTTAACATTTCACCTTTTATTAAGGCAGGTGTGTGATAAATAATTTAATACAACCAGATCTCTCATGAACTTGCAACTTACGGTTCTTATTCCAGAAAATTCTGTTCTTATAAAAAGTCACCTCAGTATCTGAAAAGAGTAATAAGGGATTTTGAACCCAGTTTGCTTTTTGTTTTCTTATTGAAATCCATGTTAGTTAACGTTTGGTGTAGTATTGGTTCAGGAGTAGAACCCAATGATTCACCACTTACATGTAATACCCAGTGCTCATCACAGCAGGGCACAGCAGGTGCCCTGCTTAATGCCCACCACCCATTTAAGCCATCTCCCCTCCACCCCCAGCAACCCTCTGTTTGTTCTCTGTATTTAAGAGTCTCTTTTGGTTTGCCTCCCTCTCTGTTTTTATCTTGTTTTATTTTTCTATCTCTTGACCTATGTGCATCTGTTGTGTTTCTTAAATTCCACATGAGCAAAATCATATACTTGTCTTTCTCTGGCTGACTTATTTAGTGTAATACACTCTACTTCCATCCACAAATGGCAAATGGCAAGATTTCATTTATTTGATCACCGAGAAATATTCCATTATATATATACACCACATCTTCTTTATCCATTCATCAGTCAAGGGAAATTTAGTCTCCTTTCCTAATTTGGCTATTTTTGATAGTGTTGCTAAAAACATGGAGGTGTGTGTGCCCCCTCGAGTCAGCATTTTTGTGTCCTTTGGATAAATACCTAGTAGTGCAATTGCTGGATCGTTGGGTAGTTCTGTTTTTAATTTCTTGAGGAACCTCCATCCTGTTTTCCAGAGTGGCTGCACCAGTTTGCATTCCCACCAACACTGCAAAAGTGTTCCCCTTTCTCCGCATCAGAGCCCCCTTCATGTCTTTGTTCCTCAGGCTGTAGATGAAGGGGTTCAGCATGGGTGTGACCACTGTATACACCACTGAGGCTGTGGCACTTGAGTGGGAGCTCTGGGTAGCAGCCGAGCTAAGGTACACTCCCAGGCCAGTACAATAAAATAGAGAGACAACCGAGAGGTGAGACACACAGGTGGAAAATGCTTTATACTTGCCCTGAGCTGATGAGATCCCACGTATGGAGGAAACTATCTTAGAGTAAGAGTAAAGGATCCCAACAAAGGGACCACCAGCCAGCAGCATAATTCCAGAATACATCACCATGTTATTGAGAAAAGTGTCAGAACAGGCAAGTTGGATCATCTGATTGAGTTCACAGAAAAAGTGGGGGATTTCCAAGACTGTACAGAAGGACAGCCGCAATACCATTAAGCTTTCTAACAAGGAATTCAGGGCACACATGATCCAGGACACCAGAACCAGCAGTCCACAGAGCCGGGGGTTCATGATGACCATGTAGTTCAGGGGGTTACAGATGGCCACAAAGCAGTCATAAGCCATCACAGTCAGGAGAAAGATGTCTAATTCTACAAAGAGTAAGAAAAAGTACATCTGTGTGATGCAGCCTGCATAGGTTATGACTTTGCTCTGAGTCTGGATGTTCCAGAGCATCTTTGGGATGACAGTAGAGGTGAAGCAGATGTCCACAAAGGACAGGTTGGCCAGGAAGAAGTACATGGGTGTGTGGAGGTGGGAGTCAGAGCTGACAGCTAGGACGATGAGCAGGTTTCCAAACACAATGATCAGGTACATGGAGAGGAAAAGCCCAAATATGAGGGGCTGTAATTCTGGTTCATCTGATAATCCCAGAAGAAGAAATTCTGAAATTTGGGTATCATTGCCTGGTGCCATGTGGTGGTGGTGGTGACTAAAAATTAGAAAAAAAAAGATTAATATTAGCACAGATGGGCACTAGTAACATGGCAGAAATGCTATAATTACAATGATGTGTGTGGGGGGGGGCGAGAAAAGCAGGCATAAAAGAAAATGGTTGGGTTATTATCTTTACGGGGAGTTCAGGAAGACCTAAAAGCAAGGTGACATTTGAAGAGAGACTTCTGGGATATGTGCACGGAAGACATGAGGTTATCTGGGGAAGTGTGGGCTCTGCAGGAAGAAAAGCCAGTTCAAAGGCCCTGAGGAAGGCATTTGTTTCGGGTACCCAGGTATAAAAATGGAGGCAGTGTGGTCAGGACACGAGTAAGAGAGAGGTGATGGCAGGGACTGTTGAGGAACGAGGTGGCCTCCTGCTACAGCTGAAACTTCACGACACAGGGAGCCCTTCCTTTGCCTAGTGTTCCTTGCACTTCATTAATTTTGTCCCTAAGGAATCCTGCAAATAAAAATAGATCTCCTTCTTATTTCCAATGATGGTTAACATTCTGGCATCTGTATTTTGAGGGTCCACACTGGCCCACCACAGCCTTCTGGGGCCAGGTGACTACGGGTTCTTCTCACCCCTAGTTACAGTATTTAGGAAAGAAATGATACAGGTGAAGTTCTCAATATCAAATTGTCATTACCCTAAAGAATATAGAAAAGTACCCAATTTCCAGTTGGTAAGATTCCCATGAACATGAAAACACGGTGCTCCATTTTAATATGACCATTCTTCTCTTCTGCATTTAGAGAAGTATAAAAAACTCAGAAGGAGACAGAGCAAAGGAAGAGCAGGGAGAAAGATCTCATAAGCCCAGGTGGTCCCTGAGAGATCGTGATGATAAGAAAGCTTCCCTGGTTCTGGTTGCATTCCAATCCTAGGTTTACCCCCATATGCCCAGTATGACTAATAAAGCAACAAAATGCAATTTCTCCAAGAGAAAAGAGTGCTGTATTTATCATGTCAAGACACATAAAGTATAAACATCCACTGGAAATATGAGTAAAAGGAATAAATCCCCAACTGACAAAAGCAAATATACAGCATACAAAAATAGCGGGGATTTATCAAGATCAAATGGTAACAGGTTTTTCTGTATGATAAACACACACAACTTTGGACAACTTTGGGATCAGTTAAGGAGCTTTGAATTTTAGATCCACCAAAAAATGTTAACTGTTTGAATTTGGGAAGACAAGCAAATCGTTCTAAAATGTTAATATTCTCACTAGTATAGTGGGGGCAGTGGTATCCACCCTCCAAGGTGGTCGACAGATTGGGTGAATATATATAAAAAGTTCAGCATAGATCCTTCCTGTTAGTTTATGAGTGGTCATTCTGTTTGTTCAGCCGTGTGTGTGTGTGTGTGTGTGTGTGTGTGTGTGTGTGTGTGCACACATGTGGAGCATCCATGTGGATTTGTGTATTTGCATGTGCACACATTCTGGATCATAATGTCAAAGGCATGTTTCCTGTGGACAGTACAAAAAATGGAATCCACTGGTATAATGGGAAAAATAGTTTTAACAGAAGACCGTTGCCTGCTCATGTGGGAAAAAAGCAGTGTGAATGGCGAGTCCGTTATAGGAGCCTGGTTGCCGAGAGAAAATGTACTGAGTGTGGGTGCTGATGTTAAGTCAGATTCCAGGGAGCCCGGGCTGATGACTCCACTTGCCTAGTCATGGTATCCACCTCAGGCCCCTGACCTGATTGTTATTAATGTACCTATTCCCTGTCTACTTGACCACGCCTGTTTTTATGTGGCCCAACAGTGGATGTGGCTGACCCTTTCCTCACTTTCCTTGGTGGTATTCTTTCCTTTGTCATCTCGGGCTCTGGGGTTTGATCTTTGTTTTGCCACATCCAGTGGGAACACTCCAGTCCTGTTACTCTGTTCCTTGTCTGACATGCAGAAACCCTACTCCCAGACTGTACTGTGCAAAATAATTCACGTTCCGTGACCATCTACCCCCTTTCTTTCTACGAGTTATCCTTGAAGACCCTATGTCATATAAGCACTTATTTCTTTGCTCTCTTCTCCAGTATAATTTAGGACCCAAAGGAGCAGGGGCCTCACCTGCTTTGTTTGCATTTTTTGGTCACAAAGGTGTGCATTCATACAGAAACAAGTTCTAAGAACATGAGAATGTATTAAAAAAGTACAGTAGGGAAACGAAAATTGTGTTAAACATGATGGATTCTAGTAACTGTATTAAACAAAATTGAACAATGATCCAACACTAATGTCTTACAGAAAAGATGTAAAAGAGCAATAATCATATCCACATGGGTCTCTGATTCAGGACGAAATGGGTAAAAGCTTGGAAATAAATGATGGGAAAATATAGTTTTTAACATACAGTGGAGGAAGCAGTAGCTAAAGCTATAATTTTATTTTTGTAACCATAAATGGACTCAATCATGCTGATGGAAAAGATGTAGGGAATCTTTAGTTAAATACAAAAGAACATGTTGCACATAAGGACAGGAGGTGATTCCTATTTTAAAAAACAGATCTAGGGGCGCCTGGGTGGCGCAGTCGGTTAAGCGTCCGACTTCAACCAGGTCACGATCTCGCGGTCCGTGAGTTCGAGCCCCGCGTCAGGCTCTGGGCTGATGGCTCAGAGCCTGGAGCCTGTTTCCGATTCTGTGTCTCCCTCTCTCTCTGCCCCTCCCCCGTTCATGCTCTGTCTCTCTCTGTCCCAAAAATAAATAAACTTTAAAAAACAAAAAACAAAAAACAAAAAACAGATCTAACTTCAAAATATAAAATGGCAGAAATAAGGAAAGTCAGATGTGACATAACACAGCAATATATGGAAAAGCACTTCTTACTAGTAAGGATGTGGAAGAATTTCGATGTTTAAAAGCAATGAGGGGAACACGATATGACCAACTGAGAGATTTGAGCACACACTATATCTAGACTCTCTCTCAATCCCATAAACACATCTACACACAACAGAAATATTAAGTGGCAAACAGCAAACTTGGTGAAAGATTGCAATTGTTTTTTGAAAGAATGCAATAAAACAACAATAAAAACACTCAGTTCCCAGTACAGAAAAGCAACATACTTACCAAAAAAATTGCATATAGGAAGTAAGTGGCTAACAAAGTCTAAAACCTATTCAGCCTCCTTGGTAATAAAATTGTGGCCAAAATGCTCCTTGGCATATCCCTTCAGTCATACTAAGTCTATTATTTCTTTCTGGTAAATACCAAAGAGAGAGACGATACTTGAAATGTGTGTCTCAAAAACCACTGTCGCAAGGGAGTATTTACCTTCAGGAGGCTGGATCCTTCTAAGAGATAAAGAACAAGTTAAATGTACCCCAAATGAAAAAAAGTGTAAAATGCTCCTATCCCGCTGCTCATATCTCCAAGCCTCCTACTCTGTTTCCCTACTCCCGTTAGCTGCAAAACTCCGTGGATACGTGCTAATTCCACTGGAACCTCTTTACGCACCTGCCCCCTTTTCCTTCTTCAGTCTCATCCAATTGGACTTCCATTCCCACCGCTCAGCATCACCAGTGATCCTTGTATTGCTGAGTCCAACAAACACTTCTTTTAAAAAATGTGTTAAGGGGCGCCTGGGTGGCGCAGTCGGTTAAGCGTCCGACTTCAGCCAGGTCACGATCTCGCGGTCCGTGAGTTCGAGCCCCGCGTCAGGCTCTGGGCTGATGGCTCAGAGCCTGGAGCCTGTTTCTGATTCTGTGTCTCCCTCTCTCTCTGCCCCTCCCCCGTTCATGCTCTGTCTCTCTCTGTCCCAAAAATAAATAAACGTTGAAAAAAAAAAATTAAAAAAAAAAAAAATAAAAAATGTGTTAAGTAAATTGTGTTCAAATTTTTAAAAGTCAACCTAACAAACAAACATGGTATCTCTTGACTCTGGGCCAGGCTGCTTAGGCTCTAAGGTGACCTCAAGAAAAGGTTCTCAAGTTCCATTCTTTCTGATCCTTTCCTGAAATACCTGCTGAGCTCTCAGACTCACCTGGATGGGGTCTACAAGAGGAGTGTCTCTGTGTGGAGGACTGAAATTCCCCCTTGATGGTTGATGATGGAAACCAAGGCTCTGTTCCCAGACAGGACAGCAGGAAGGAGTGAAGCATGGGTCCCCCAGCCAGACTTAGGAATCCGAGAGCAACAACCATGTCCTGTCCTGCACAAGGAGCACCATGGTTAGGATGGCAGAGGAGATATTTATAGCTCCCTGTGTCTGCTCATTAGGCGCTGTTTCCCTTGTTAGTCCCACGCTGGAGCACCTTGTTTCCCTCTGGGCCACTGGTCTGGACAGAAAAGAATTTTTTTTCCTGCTAATTCTCTGTTCCCAGGAGACCAGATTAGAAGTCAGGTGAATCTGACTTTTGTTATTTCTTCTCCATGCTCTTGCTGGCCTTCCAGAGGTCTAACCTCCTTACATCTTACCCCAATTTTGAGTTAACGTTTTCTCCAAATCTAAGACCGAGGGACCTGCCTAACCAGGTCTCATGGACCTCCAAAGTATTGTCTTAATGGCAGAAAAGACTTCCCGGTTTCTCTAGAAAATTGCTATTCTCCTCTCAACAAGAGAGAGAGGTATGTTAATTTGCTATAAGCCTATGGGTACCGTGCTCTTGTGTTCATGATGTTTTTGACTAATCAGTAAGGTGAGTCATGCTGGTAACACAAATTGAGAACTTCCATTTAGTGTCCCAGATGAAAAAGCTCGTTACTTATAAGATATATTTAGATCATGTTATGTACCATACACTGATCTTAGACTTCTGTGTGGATTGCCTTATTTCATTTTTACAAAAGCCCACTCTTTTTTTTTTAATCTAAATTTTTGTTAGTTCACATACAGTGTAATATTGGTTTCAGGAGTAGAATTCGGTGATTCATCACTTACATACAACACCCAGTGCTCATCCTAAAGTGTTCTCCTTCATCCTCATCACCCTCTAGCCCATCCCCACCCACCTGCCTCAATCAATCCTCATTTGTTCTTTATAGTTAAGATTTTCTTGTGGTTTGTTTCCCTCTCTTCTCTCCCCACCCATGTGGGTTGAGCTAGACTGTAATATGTTGAGAAAAATAAGTCAGGCAGAGAAAGACAAATATCATATCATTTCATTCATATGTAGAATTAAAGAAAAGTTCACACTTATTTTTTAAAAATTTTTAATGTTTTTATTCATTTTTGAGAGACAAAGAGATACAGAGCACTAATGGGGGAAGGGCAGAGAGAGAGGGAGACACAGAATCCGAAGCAGACTCCAGGCTCTGAGCTGTCAGTACAGAGCCAGATGTGAGGCTGGAAACCATGAACCGTGAGATCATGACCTGAGCCAAAGTTGGACACTTAACTGACTGAGCCAGACAGGCACCCTGAAAAGTCCACACTTATTAAAGTACAGTTGTAACAGTGGGGCTCAGAAGTGTGGCATGAACTACTCAGAGTTGTGAACTGAGGGAGGAAGGATCTTTGACTGGAAATCCACCAAGATATTTCCAGTTCTCATGTGCTAGGTCAGTGGCTCTCAACCAAGGGTGATTTTGCCTTCAGAGAACACTTGACAAGATAAGGGAGAAAGTTTTGGTTGTCGTAACTAGGGAGGTGCCACTGGCACCTAGTGGGTTGAGGACAGGGATGGTGCCCCATATCATATAATGCACAGGACGGCCCCCACCACAGAGAATTATCTAGCACAGTGTCAACTGTGGAGAAGTTGAGAAACACCACTCTATACCAGAACTTCTCCAACATTAATGTATTTATGAATCACTTGGGGATCCTGTTGAAATTCGGACTCTGATTTGGCAGGACATGGGTGGGGCTCAGAGATCCTGTAATTGTAACCATTTCTCAGTAGGTACTGATGCCACCCATCTGGTCTGTGGACCCATCTTTGAGTAGTAAGGCTGTGGTTCAGTGTTTGAGTCAGGGGTAGGTATTTTTAGAACTTTTCTACCAAGAACTGGAGCTCTACCTCCAGGTCTGAGGTTAGGTGGTCCAATGATGGACTCAGTAGGCGAGCTTGTGCATGCTCAAGTTTATACGTGTCTCTTGAGTATTTCCCTCATGAGCTGTGCTGCCTTTGGGGAGAGATGATGCCAGATAGACGAGATGCACAGGGCAAGGTATGGGGAGAGGGTGTAGAGCTCCCATTCCTTCTCCAGGCATGCCACTCTACCTGTCTCCATGTGTTCACCAACCTGAAAGCTCTCTGAATCATCCTTTTGGGTTTTATGGAAGCTTCATGATGTAGACGCAACTGATTGTATCATTGGCTATTGGTGATTAGACTCAGTCTCCAGAGCCTCCTCCACCCCTGGAAGTCAGGGTTTGGGATGTAAAGTTTCAGTCTTCTAATCACATGCTGAGTCCTCCACAGCAGCCCCTCTCCTTAGATGCTTTGCCAAAGTCACTCCACTAACCTAATAGAAGATATATATATTTTTGAGTTTATTTATTTATTTTGAGAGAGAGAGAGAGAGAGAGAGAGAGAGAGCTCACATGCACATATGAGAAGGAGAGGGGCAGACAGAGAGAGAGAGCAACAGAAACCCAACTGTCAGTGCAGAGCCCAACGCGAAGCTCAAACTCATAAACTGTGAGATCATGACCTGAGCTGAGATCAAGAGTCGGATGCTTAACCAACTTAGCCACCCAGGTGCCCACCTGACAGAAGACATCTTTATGACTCTCATCACTTAGGAAGTTGGAAGAATTTTATTATTTCTGTGTCAAAATGGGGATGATGGCCACATAGATATATTTTTATTACATATCATGTCACACTTATAAATGTAGTCCTGGATGAAGCCTTGATGGGAGTTCTGTCACGATGCTTCCAGTTGTCAAGTCTTGGCACAGTGGTTCTCAACCAGGCATGATTTTGTCCTTGGGGATATTTGGCTATGGGTGAAGGGATGTTGCCAAACACCTATAACCCTTAGGACAGCACCAAACACATATATTTATCCAGCTCCAAATGTCAGCAATGAGAAGATGGGAAATATTATTCCATTTTGTAGCTGTGCTGCTGGGTGGTGCTCCCCTGGCTGGGGTCCTTTACTCTTATTCTAAGAAAGTTTCCTGCATACATGGGATCCCATCAGCTCAGGCCAATTATAAAGCATTTTCCACCTGTGCGTCTCACTTCTCAGTTGTCTCCTTATTCTTCTGTATGAACCTAGGAGTGTACCTTAGGTTTGCTGCTACCCAGAGCTCCCACTTAAGTGCAATAGCCTTGGTGATGTACGCTGTGGTCGTGCCCATCCTGAACCCTTCATCTACAGCCTGAGGAACAAAGACATAAAGGAAACCATCAAAACCCTAGAGGAGAAAGCAGGAAAAAACCTCTCTGACCTCAGCGACAGCAATTTCTTCTTACTTGACACATCTCCAAAGGCAAGAGAATTAAAAGCAAAAATGAACTATTGGGATCTCATCAAGATAAAAACTTCTGCACTACAAAGGAAACAATCAACAAAACTGAAAGGCAACTGATGGAATGGGAAAAGATATTTGCAAATGACATATCGGACAAAAGGCTAGTTTCCAAAATCTATAAAGAACTCACCTAACTTCACATCCGAAAAACAAATAATCCAGTGAAGAAATGTGCAGAAGACATTAATAGGCACTTCTCTAAAGAAGACATCCAGATGGCCAACAGGCACATGAAAAGATGCTCAATGTCACTCCTCATCAGGGATAACAAATCAAAACCACACTGAGATATCACCTCATGCTAGTCAGAGTGGCTAAAATGAACAAACCAGGAGACTATAGATGCTGGCAAGGATGTGGAGAAATGGGAACCCTCTTACACTGCCGGTGGGAATGCAAACTGGTGCAGTCACTCTGGAAAACAGTGTGGAGTTTCCTCAAAACATGAAAAATAGATCTACTCTATGACCCAGCAATAACACTGCTAGGAATTTACCCAAGGGATACAGGAGTGCTGATGCATAGGGGCACTTACCCCAATGTTTATAGCAGCACTTTCAACAATAGCCAAATGATGGAAAGAGCCTAAATGTCCATCAACTGACAAATGGATAAAGAAATTGTGGTTTAGGGGCGCCTGGGTGGCGCAGTCGGTTAAGCGTCCGACTTCAGCCAGGTCACGATCTCGCGGTCCGTGAGTTTGAGCCCCATGTCGGGCTCTGGGCTGATGGCTCAGAGCCTGGAGCCTGTTTCCGATTCTGTGTCTCCCTCTCTCTCTGCCCCTCCCCCGTTCATGCTCTGTCTCTCTCTGTCCCAGAAATAAATAAAGGTTGAAAAAAAAAATTAAAAAAAAAAAAGAAATTGTGGTTTATATACACAATGGAATCCTACTTGGCAATGAGAAAGAATGAAATCTGGCCATTTGTAGCAACGTGGATGGAACTGGAGAGTGTTATGCTAAGTGAAATAAGTCATACAGAGAAAGACAGATACCATATATTTTCACTCTTATGTGGATCCTGAGAAACTTAACAGAAGACCATGGGGGAGGGGAAGGGAAAAAAAAGAAAAAGTTAGAGAGGGAGGGAGGCAAACCATCAGAGACTCTTAAAAAGTGAGAACAAACTGAAGGTTGATGGGGGTGGGAGGGAGGGGAAAGTGGGTGATGGGCATTGAGGAGAGCACCTGTTGGGATGAGCACTGGGTGTTGTATGGAAACCAATTTGACAATAAATTTCATATTAAAAAAAACAAAGACATAAAGGAAACTCTAAATGTATTTTTCAGAGGAAACCATAAAAGGGCTATTTTTTAAGAAGTACCTGTGATTGCAGGCTTAATTCTTTACAACCAGAAATTGTGATTCTTTAATCAGATCATGAAGGATCTTAATACCTCTATTTATACGCTGGAATTTCAATTTTTTTTCTAAAGTTCTGCTACTTTCTTGAATTTATTTATTTACTTTTAATTTATTATTTATTTATTTAATTTTAATTTATTGTTATATTTTTAAAATATAAATCCAAGTTAGTTAATATTAGTGAGATTTCATGGAATCATTTCATTGATTCCAAATCAATGATTTCAGGAATAGAATTTAGTGATTTATCACTTACATATTACACCCGGTGCTCATCCCAACAAGTGTCCTCATTAATGCCCATCACTCATTTAGCCCACCCCTACCCACCTCTCCTCCAGCAACCCTCAGTTTGTTCTCTGTATTTAAGACTCTCTTATGGTTTGTCTCCCTCTCTGTTTTTGTCTTATTTTTACTTCCCTTGCCCTATGTTCATCTGTTTTGTTTCTTAAATTCCACATATGAGTGAAATCAAATGATATTTATCTGACTGACTTATTTCCCTTAGCATAATGCATTTTAGTTCCATGCATGTTGTTACAAATGGCAAGATCTCATTCTTTTTGATTCCAACTAATATCCCACATATATATATATATATATATATATATATATATATATATATATATACACACACCACTTCTTCTTTATCCATTCTTGAGTTGATGGACATTTGGACTCTTTCCATACTTTGACTATTGTCGATGGTGCTGCTATAAAAACTTGGGTGTATGTGCCCCTCGAAACAGCATTTTTGAATCCTTTGGGTAAATTCCTAGTAGTGCAACTGCTGGGTTGTAGGGTAGTTCTTTTTTTATTTTTTGAGGAACCTCTATACATTTTCCAGAGTGGCTGCATCAGTTTGTATTCCCATCAGCAGTGCATAAGGGTTCCTCTTTCTCTGCACCATTGGTAACAACTGTTGTTGCCTGAGTTGTTCATTTTAGTCCTTCAGACAAGTGTGAGGTGGTATCTCATTGTGGTTTTGATTTGTATTTCCCTGATGATGGTTGATGTTGAGCATCTTTTCATGTGTCTGTTAGCCATCTGGATGTCTTCTTTGGAAAAGTGTCTATTGATGTCTTTGGCCCATTTCTTCCCTGGAATATTTGTTCTTAGGATGTTGAGTTTGATAAGTTCTTTACAGATTTTGGGTACTAACCCTTTATCTGCTTTGTCATTTGCAAATATCTTCTCTCATTCCGTTGGTTGCTTTTTAGTTTTGCCGATTGTTTCCTTCACTGTGCAGAAGCATTTTATCTTGATGGGGTCCCAATAGTTCATGTTTGCTTTTGTTTCCTTTGCCTTCAGAGACATGTCAAGTAAGAAGCTGCTGTAGCTGAGATCAAAGAGGTTGTTGCTTGTTTTCTCCTGTAGGATTTTGATAGGTTCCTGTCTTATGTTTAAGTATTTTATCCATTTTGAATTTATTGTCGTGTATGGTGTAAGAAAGTAGTCCAGGTTGATCCTTCTGCCTGTTGCTGTCGAGTTTTCCCAACTCCATTTGCTGAAGAGACTTTCTTTTTTCTTTAAAAAAATTTTTTTTTCAACTTTTATTTATTTTTGGGATAGAGAGAGACAGAGCATGAACGGGGGAGGGGCAGAGAGAGAGGGAGACACTGAATCGGAAACAGGCTCCAGGCTCTGAGCCATCAGCCCAGAGCCTGACGCGGGGCTCGAACTCACGGACCGCGAGATCGTGACCTGGCTGAAGTCGGACGCTTAACCGACTGCGCCACCCAGGCGCCCCGAGACTATCTTTTTTCCATTGGATATTCTTTCCTTATTTGTCAAGTATTAGTTGTTCATATGTTTCCAGGTCCATTTCTGAGTTCCCTGTTCTGTTCCATTGATCTATGTGTCTGTATTTGTGCCAGTACCATACTGTCTTGATGGTTACAGCTTTGTAATATAGTTTGACGTCTGGGATTGTGATGCCTCCAGCTTTCGTTTTCTTTTTCAGGATTGCTTTGGCTGTTCGGAATCTTTTCTGGTTCCATACAAATTTAGGATTGTCTATTCTAGCTCTGTGAAGAATGCTGGTATTATTTTGATAGGAACTGCATAGAATATGTAGATTGCTTTGGGTAGTATTGACACTTTAACAGTATTTGTTCTCCTAATGTATGAGCATGGAATATTTTTCCTTTTTTTTGGTGTCTTCTTAATTCCTTATATTTTTTAACTTCTTTTGGTTAGGTTTATTCCTAGGTATTATATGGCTTTGGTGTAATTGTAAATGGGATCTATTCCTTGATTTCTCTTTCTGTTGTTTCATTATTGGTGTATAGAGATGTAACCGATGGGTGCCTGGCTGGCTCTGTCAGTTAAGCATCCAACTTCAGCTCAGGTCATGATCTTGCAGTTCATGAGTTTGAGCCCCACATCGGGCTCTGTGCTGACAGCTCAGAGCCTGGATCCTGCTTCGGATTCTCTGTCTCCCTTTCTCTCTACCCTTCCCCTGCTCATGCTCTGTCTTTCTCTCTCTCAGAAAAAAAAAAAAATTAAAAAAAGAAACGCAACCGATTGCTGTACATTGATTTAGTATCCTGCAATTTTGCTGAATTCGTGTATCAGTTTGAGCAGCTTTTTGGTGGAGTCTTTTGGGCTTTCCACTGAGAGTATCATGTTGTCTACAAGGAGTGACAATTTGACTTCTCCTTGTTGATATGGATGCCTTTTATTTCTTTGTTTTGTCTGACTGCTGAGGCTAAGACTTCCAACACTAAATAATAGTAGTGAGAGTGGACATCCTTGTCGTATTCCTGACTTTAGGGGGAAAGGTTTCTCTTTTTGAGGATGATATTAACGGTGGGTCTTTCATATATGGCCCTTATGATCTTGAGGTATGATCCTTTTATCCCCACTTTCTTGAGGGTTTTTATCAAGAAAGGATCCTGTATTTTGTCAAATTCATTTTCAGCACCTATTAAGATCATGTGGTTCTTATCCTTTCTTTTATTGATGTGATGTATCACATTGGTTGATTTGTGGATATTGAACCAGCCCTGCATCTGAGGAATAAATCCCACTTGATCATGGTGAACAATTCTTTTAATGTATTGTTGGACATGGCTGGCTAGTATCTTGTTGAGAATTTGCATCCATATTCATCAGAGAAATTGGTCTTTAGTTCTTTCTTTTAGAAATTGGTCTTTGTCTGGTTTTGGAATCGAGGTAATGCTGGCCTTGCAGAATGAGTTTGGAAGTTTTCCTCCCATTTCTGTTTTTTTGGAATAGCTTCACAAGAATAGGCATTAACTTTTCTTTAAATATTTGGTAGCATTCCACTGGAAAGCCATCCAGCTCTGGACTTTGGTTTGTTGGGAGATTTTTCATTAGTGATTCAATTTCTTCATACTGATTATGGGTCTGTTGAAGTTTTATATTTCTTCCTGTTTCAGTATTGGTAGTTTATATGTTTCTAGGAACTTTTCTATTTCTTCCAGATTGTCCAATTTGTTGCCATATATTTGCTTATAATATTCTCTTATTATTGTTTGTATTTCTGCAGTGTTGGTTTTGACCTCTCCTCTTTCATTTTTTATTTTATTTATTTGGGTCCTTTTCTTTTTCTTTTTGATCCATCTGGTTAGTGGTGTATCAATTTTGTTAATTTGTTCAAAGAACCATCTCCTGGTTTCATTGATCTGTTCTATTGTGTTTTTTTTTGTTTTGATTTTGATATCATTGATTTCTACTGTATATTATTTCCTTTTTTCTGCTGGTTTTGGGCTTTTTTTGCTGTTCCTTTTCCAGCTCTTTTAGGTGTAAGTTTAGGTTGTGTGCTTGAAACTTTTCTTCCTTCTTTAGGAAGTCATGGATTGCTATATAGTTTCCTCTTATGTTTGCCTTTGTTCCATCTCAGAGGTTTTGACCTGTTGTGTTTCATTTTCATTGAGTTCCATGTACTTTTTTATTTCCTCTTTAATTTCTTGGTTAACCCATTCATTCTTTTTAGGATGTTCTTTCATCTCAGCGTTTTCATGGTCTTTACAATTTTTTTCTTGTGTTTGATTTCAAGCTTCATAGTGTTGTGGTCTGAAAACATGCAAGGTATGATCTTGATCTTTCTGTACTTGTTGAGGGCTGTTTTGTGACCAAGGATGTGATCTATTCTTGAGAATGTTCCATGTGCACTTGAGAAGACTGTGTATTCTGCTGCTTTAGGATGAAATGTTCTGAATATATATGTTAAGTCCATCTGATTTGGTGTCATTCAAAGCCATTGTTTCCTTGTTGATTTTTCTGCTTATATAATATATCCATTGATCTAAATGAGTTGTTGAAATCCCCTACTATTATGGTATTCTTATCAATGAGTTTCTTTCTGTTTGTGATTAATTGATTTATATATGTGGTTTCTTCCACTTTGGGGGCATAAATATTTACAATTGTTGTATCTTCTTGGTGGATACAGTCCTGAATTATGATATTCATCATCTCTTGTTACAGTCTTTACTTTAAAATCTAGTTTGTATGACATGAGTATGACTACTCCAGCTTTCTTTTGATGACCATTAGCATGATAGATGGTTCTCCATCTCCTTACTTTCAATCTGCAGGTGTATTTGGGTCTAAAACGAGTCTTTTGTAAGCAGCATATATGGGTCTTGGTTTCTTTTTCATTCTGGTACCCAATGTCTTTTGATTGGAGCATTTAGTCCATTGACATTTAGAGTGAGTACTGAAAGATGTGATTTTAGTGCCATTCTCTTGCCTGTAGAGTTGGTGTTTTTCTAGTGAGGTTTTCTGGTCTTTTCTAGACTTTGTTGCTTTTAATCCTTTTGTTTTCTTTTGTCTTTTATTCACTCAAGAGTTCCCTTTAAAATTTCCTGCAGTGCTGTTTTAGTGGCCATGAACTCCGTTAGTTTTTGTTTTTCTGGGAAACTTTTTATCTCTCCTATTTTGAATGGTTGCCTGACTGGATAAATAATTTTTTGGCTGCATAATTTTCTGATTCAGCATATTGCATATTTACTGCCACTCCTTTCTGAACTGCCATGTCTCTGTGGATAGGTCTACTGTGAACCTGATCTGTCTTCCCTTATAGGTTAAGGATTTTTTTTTTTACCTTGCTGCTTTCATGATTCTTTCCAAGTCTATGTATTTTTTGAATTTGACTATGATATGCCTTGTTGATATTCAGTTTTTGTGGAATCTAATGGGAGTTCACTGTGCTTCTTGGATTTTAATGTCATTGTTCTCCCCCAGATTAGGGAAGTTTTCCATTATAATTTACTCACATAAATCTTCTGCCCCCTTTTCTCTCTCATCTTTTGGGACTCCTATGATTCAGATGGTATTCCTTTGTAATAAGTCACTGAGTTCTCTAAGTCTTGAATCATGAACTTTTGCCTTTGTTTCCCTCCTTTTTTTCTGATTCATTATTCTCCATAATTTTATCTTCTATATCACTCATTCAGTGTTCTGCTTCATCCATCCTTGCCATCATGGCATCCGTTTGAAATTGCATCTTGATTATAGCATTTTAATTTCATCCTGTCTGGATTTTATTCTTGTATCTCCACAGAAGCTGATTCTATGGTTATTTCAACTGCAGCTAGCATTCTTATTATCTTGGCTCTAAGTTCTAGTTTTAACCTCTTGCTTATTTCTGTATTGATCAAGCACCTTGCTGTTATTTCTTCCTGTTCTTTTTTTGGGGTGAATTCCTTCATTTTGTTATTTTGGAGGGAGAAAAATATTAATAAAATTTAAAAAGTTAAAAACAGAACAAAAAATCATAAAGGAAGGTAGTTAAGTGTGTTTTGGTCTGTTTGTTGAAACTAGCTTGATTGAAGAGAGAAAAGAGGGAAAGAAAAAAGTAAGAAAAGAATGGAAACTAAAGAAATTTATATAAAAATAGTTAAATAAAGAAAATGAAATAGAGTAAAAAGTTAAAAAAATAAGTAAGAAAGATAAATTTTTCTCTTTCTGTATCCATGAAAGAAAGAGAAAATAATTTAAACAGAAGCAAAGGAAATGAACCAAAAAATGAACCAGCAAACAGAATGAAACTCACGTGAAGTTATGTCCAATTTCCCCAAAAGTGAAACTAAGGAGCCCTCTACAGTCTATACTCCAAGCAGTGGAGTGACTTGTTCTGGTCTTCTATGGGATGTGCTTGGAGGGCACCATTTGGTGGGGCTTGGTGTAATGGCTTCTATCTCCAGTAGGTAGTGTTGCTTAGCTTACTGGAGTGGATCCATGTGCCTGCACAGGGGAGGTGGAAATGGGTTCACCCAGCTCCCTACCAACTTTATGCTCTCATCAACCTGGGATCGAGCACCCCTCCTTTGTCTCAGGTCTCCATCCACTCCCCACCTCTGCGCTGTCTGTGTCCAACCTGTCCGCCTGCCGGGCAACACCTTCCTCTAGAGTTTTATCTCAGAGGTGGTTGTGTTTCAAATCCCCACACCTCAGAAACCCCTGCAGCTTGGACCCGGGTGAAATCTCTGAGGGAGGATCTTGTTGACAAATGGGTGGGTGTTAGCTTGCCCCAGAAAATGTTCATTTGATTTCACAGCAGCAGAGGTTCAGAGATGATGGTAAATCACAACACACAGCCAGTGCCAGGTTTCACTGCACTCTGGCATCTTTGTTCTAATACCAGCAAACGCGGCTGCTCCCCATGGTCCGCTGGGACTTTTGCCTGTGGGGAGGCCATATGGCCTCTACTGAATGGCGCCCCAGCAGGGGAACTTCTTCTCCCCATGTGTCACACAGACCCTTCAGACCCTGCTCCTTGCTCCTGGGGATTCAACCTATTTCCTTACCAGAGCACTGCCAGGAACTGAGCTCCAAAACTTCAGACTCTGTGCTCCATTGTTTATAGAATCTGGTGGTATTGAAACCCTTTCCTTTCTCCCTGTCAATGGTTTTGGGGAACAGATTTCTTGTTCAGTCCCCTGCGAGTGTTTTCATTCTTGCTCTCCAGCTACTTTCAGGGGAGTGCTTTTGCTGCATTCTCCTCCTTTCTCTCTCTGTCCCCTCTCTGCAAAAACAGCTCTCTACCTCCTGTGGCTTTTCTCTCCCCCAGTTCACCTTTCTGCACCAGGTACCTGCCAAGTTCTGTGGCACAAGTTATGCAGAACATTATGTTAATCTTCAGATCAATTTCCTGTGTTCGAAATGGTTTGGTGCTGATCTAGCTGCGTTTCAGGGACAAGACAAGCTCAGGATCTCCATGCTGCTCTGCCATCTTGATCCCTTCCACTCTCCAAATCAATTTAAAAATTCCTTCCTACTTACTGTGGATTTTTAATGTCATCTGCCCTTATGCAAGGGAAGCTGATGAGAGAATTGAGAGGCTTAAACTTGGTTCCCTCATATAATTCTACTGACAATGTTTGTATGAGATTCCTCCTGCTGCTGTAAAACATCGCTATGCTAGCTGCTTAAAACAAACACATACACACTCTTACAGTTCTGGAGTCAGAAGGTTGGAAGGAGTCTTGTCGGGATAATGGCAAGATGTCCGCAGGGTTGCGTTCCTTCTAGAGGCTCTGGGGAGAATCTTGTTTCCTTTCCATTTCCAGTCTCTGTCGCTGGTCACCTGCAGTTCTTGGTTCATGGCTCTTCCTCCACTTTCAGAGCCAGCAGGGTAGCATTTTCAAAGTCTCTGTGACACCAACTCTTTTGTCTCCCTCCTCAACATTTGGGAGACCATCATGATTACCTTAGCCCCACCGGCACAATCACAGCTAATCCTTTTATCTTAATGGCAGCTGATTAGCAGCCCTGTTCAATCTGCCATCTTAATCCTTCTTTGCTATAAAAATAACGTGTTAAAGTACTGGGGATTATGATGTGGAGATATTTGGGAGGGGCTTCATCTGCCAGCTACACAGTATTTTTCATAACGGTATTATTTTGGTCACTTGTGAAAGCAAGTAACACAGAATTTGCACAACCTGAAGAATGAGCAAAAACACTGCTCCTTCAGAATTACCTGCAGTGACAATATTCGGTGCAGAAGACTTAAAACTACCTATGCCTATCCCTAACACAAGATCACCTCCTTGCTAATCAAAGGGTGGTCCACAGACCCGGACCCACACATTAGCATCACCCAGGAGCTTGCTAGAAATGCAGAATCTCTGGGCCACCCAGGATGTGTGATCAGATTCTGCATTTGGAGGGGGATCTGTGTGGATTCACAGGCACATTGAAGCTGGAGAAATGCTGGTCTGGATGGGTTTCTCACCTTTTGTGGTTGACATTTGTGGCAGGATAATATTTTGTGGGTTCTTTCCTGGGGTTGTGTGTTTAGCAACATCCCCTCAGACATTGCCAGACATCCTCAGGGAAAACTCATTTCTGGCTGGGAACCACTGCCCCAGTTGGAGAACTAGAAACATACTGACAGAATCGAACTCAAAGCAACCACATACTCAGATGTTAATTTGGACAGATGGCTACACACCGCCATGCACAATTTCTATAGTGTAGAATGGAGTTCTTAAATGTGCTTCCTTGGGGATAAAATGTTTGCAAAAATTAAATGAAACAGTCCCTATGAAAAGTTAAGCCCACACTGTAGTACATTAAAAAGATGTAAATATATCTGTTATCATTAACATCATTTTATAAGAAGGGACCAAATGCCAGCTTTTAACTTTTGATAAAGTAAAAAATTTGTAATCGTGACAGCCAAAATGTCTTGAAGCCAATGTGTATAATGCCCAAGGTTTATTATCAGAAGAACCCAGTTCTCTCCCTTATTAAAAAGAATAGACATTGTGTCACCTGGGTGGTTTAGTCGGTTGAGCATCTGACTCTTGACTTTGGCTTAGGTCATGATCTCATGGTTCATGAGATCGAGCTCCTTGTTGGGCTCTGCATTCAGAATGGAGCTTGCTTGGGATTCTCTCTCTCACCCTCTCATTTCCCCTCTCCAGCATTCTCTCTCTCTCTCTCTCTCTCAAAAAAAAAAAAAAAAAGTTGTTAGACACTGGAAATAACAGAGTTGGGTCCCAAGATAAGTTAATGATTTGATAACACACCCAGTCCAGGGGGTTCCTCTGTCTTAGACTTGGAGAAAAGTGTAACTCAGAGTTGAGATAACATAGTGGAAGATTTACACAGCAGGAGGGGGCAGGTTATGGGAAAATGAGTGAAATATTCTTTATGTATTCACTTGATCTTTAACTGGGATTACGGAAAAAAAAATCCTTTATGTCCAGAGCAGTTTTCCACTTGGGAATCATGTGCTTAGAGGTTGGAGTCACAAGAGGGAAATGTGCCTAATGAGTAAATATAGGGAGCTGTAAATACCTCCTGGTTCCTGTCTGTCAGCCTGTGCCACCTTCGACAGGAAGGGGCATGATTTTTGTCTATTTGCTCTGAGTCCTAATTCTGGCTGGGGACTGATGCTTCACTGCCTCCCCGCTGCCTCGGCTGAGGACAGTACTTTAGACCGTATCATCTTCGTCCAGGGAGGAATTCAGACTTCCACAAGGAGACCTTCCTATCAAATACCCCAGCCTGGTGAGTTGAACACCCCATTGCCCCATGGATGAGAGGGTCAGAGAGAACCGAAGCCGAGAACATTAACCCGTCATCACCTGAGAACCAATTCAACTTATCCCAGAGCAAGTGATCACTGTGTTTATTTGCTTACCTAATTAGGGTATTTATTCAATGGTATTCAGTAGTATTTATGTCACTTTCACAGAGTGAATGCTACTAACACTTTAATGGTCTTTTACATTCTTTATGATTAAATTGCTATTATAGCAATGCTAGAAAAATATGTTGAGATTGTCAAATTCTAATCAGGTGTGATTATGTTCCCTGGGGTACACTCATCAAGGTCTGCAAACAGCTTTTCCTGTCACACTAGAGAGGGGTGCACGGAGGTCAGGGATGCTCTGAACACCTTACAGTGCACAGGATGCTCCCCACCACAGGGCAGGCTCTGGGCAGGATGCCCATAGTGCAGAGACTGGGAAACCCTGAGTTAAAGAATATCAATTATTATAACACAGCTACCTTCGGGTTCTTCTTTAGTCTTGTAATACTTGCTTTCCTGACAGCAAATTCAGAGTAACCCTTTGGCTACCAGCTTAACAGTTTTAACCAAACGCAACGTAACAGCTCTGTAAATTTTTTCCCCTAGGCTTCTGGGTGAAAAAGACATTTCCCAGGGCCTAATATCTTCCCAGGGGAATTCTACCCAACATTTAAAGAAGAGTTAATACCTATTCTTTTGAAGCAGTTCCAAAAATAGAAATGGAAGGAAAACTTCCAAAGTTATTCTATGAAGCCAGCATTACCTTGATTCCAAAACCAAACAGGAACCCCACTAAAAATGAGAATTACAGACCAGTCTCCCTTATGAACATGGAAGCAAAAATGTTCAACAAGATACTAACAAACCAAATCCAACAATTCATTAAAAGAATTATTCACTACGATCACTTGGGATTTATTTCTGGGCCGCAAGCGTGGTTCAATACCCACAAATAAACCAATGTAATACATCACATTAATGAAAGAAAGGATAAGAACCACATGATCCTCTCAGTAGATGCAGAAAAAACATTTGACAAAATACAGCATCCCTTCTTGATAAAAACCCACGAGAAAGTAGGGATAGAAGGAACATATTTCAAGATTATAAAGGCCATACACAAAAGACCCACAGAATGTCATCCTCAGTGGGGAAAAACTGAGAATTCCCCCCTGAGGTCAGGAACATGACAGGGATGTCCACTCACCACTGTTATTCAACATAGTGTTGGAAGTCCTAGCCTCAGCAATCAGATAACACAAAGAAATAAAAGGCATCAAAACTGGCAAGGACGAAGTCAAACTTTTACTCTTCGCAGATGACATGGAAAACCTGAAAGCCTCCCCTAACCCAGAAAACTGCTAGAACTGATGCATGAATTCAGCAAAGTTGCAAGATATAAAATCAATGTACAGAAATTGGTTTCAGTTCTTTATGCTAATATTGAAGCAGCAGAAAGACAAATCAAGGAATCAATCCCATTACAATTGCACCAAAAATATAAATAAATAAAATATATAGGAATAAACTAACCAAAGAGGTAAAAAATCTGTATGCTGAAACTTTAGAAAGTTTATGAAAGAAATCAAAGAAGACACAAAGAAATAGAAAAAACATTCCATGTTCATGGATTGGAAAAGAAATATTGTTAAAATGCCGATACTACCCAAAGCAATCTACACATTCAATGCAATCCCTATCAAAATAACACCAGCATTTGGGGTGCCTGGGTGGCTCAGTCAGTTACGCGTCTGACTTTGGCTCAGGTCATGATTTCACAGCTTGTAGGTTTGAGACCCACGTTGGTCTCTGTGCTGACAGCTCGGAGCCTGGAGCCTGTTTCAGATTCTGTGTCTCCCTCTCTTTCTGACCTTCCCCCACTCACACTCTGTCTCTCTCTCTCTCTCTAAAAATAAACACTAAAAAAATTTCAAAAAAAAATTCAAAATAACACCAGAATTCTTCACAGAGCTAGAACAAACACTTTAAAAATATGTATGAAACCAGAAAAGACCCAAATAGACAAAGCAATCTTGAAAAAGAAAAACGAAGCAGGAGGCATCACAATTCTGGACTTCAAGCTGTATGACAAAGCTGTAATAATGAAGACAGTATGGTACTGGCACAAACACAGACACATAGATCAGTGGAACAGAATAGAGAACCCAGAAATGGACCCACAAATGTATGGCCAGCTAATCTTTGACAAAGCAGGAAAGAATATCCAATGGAAAAAAGAAAGTCTCTTCAGCAAATGGTGTTGGGAAAACTGGACAGTGGCATACAGAAGAATGAACCTGGACCATGTTCTTAACCACACACACACACACACACACACACACACACACCCTCAAAATGGATGGCAGACCTAAATGTAAGACAGGAAACCATCAAAATCCCAGAGGAGAAAACAGATAGCAACCTCTTTGACCTTGGCCGCAGCAACTTCTTACTAGACCCTTTTCTGGAGAGGGAAGGGTAACAAAAGCAAAAATGAACTATTGGGACCTCATCAAGATAAAAAGCTTTTGCACAGTGAGGGAAACAATCAGGAAAACTAAATGGCAACTGACAGAATAGAGAAGATATTTATTTGCAAATGACATATTGGATAAAGGGTTAGTATCCAAAATCTACAGAAAACTTAACAAACTCAACACCCAATAAACAAATAATGCAGTGAAGGAGTGGACAAAAGACATGAGCAGATACTTTTCCAAAGAAGACATCCCAATGACTAACAGGCACATGAAAAGATGCTTAACATCACTCATCATCAGGAAAACAGAAATCAAAATCACAACACGTTGCACTGCTGATGCAAATGCAACCTGGTGCAGCCACTCTGGAAAATGGCATGGAGATCGCTCAAAACATTAAAAATAGAGATACCCTCTGATCCAGAAATTGCGCAACTAGGTATTTATCCAAAGGATACAAAAATGCCGATTCAGAGGGCACATGTACCCCAATGTTTATAGCAGCACTATCAACAATAGCCAAATTTTAGAAAGAACCCAAATATCCATCAACTGATGAACGGATAAAGATTTATGTATACATACAGTGCGCGCGCGCGCGCGCGCACACACACACACACACACACACACACACACACACACACACAGTGGAATATTACTCAGCAATCAAAAGGAATGAAATCTTGCCAGTTGCACAATATGGATGGACTAGAGTGTATTATGCTAAGTGAAATAAGTCAGTCAGAAAAGACAGATATCATATGATTTCATTTATATGTGGAATTTAAGATGAACAAAACATGAACATAGGGCAGGGGAAGGAAAAATAAGATAAAAAAGGACAGGGGCGCCTGGGTGGCGCAGTCGGTTAAGCGTCCGACTTCAGCCAGGTCACGATCTCGCGGTCCGTGAGTTTGAGCCCCGCGTCAGGCTCTGGGCTGATGGCTCAGAGCCTGGAGCCTGTTTCCGATTCTGTGTCTCCCTCTCTTTCTGCCCCTCCCCCGTTCATGCTCTGTCTCTCTCTGTCCCCCAAAAAATAAATAAACGTTGAAAAAAAAAAAAAAAGGACAGAGAGGCAAACTGTAAGAGATAAATAAAGAGAACAAACTGAGGGTTGCTAGAGAGGTGTTTGGGGGGGATGGGCTAAATGGGTGATGGGCATTAAAGAGGGCACTTGTGGGGAGCAATGAGAATTGTATGTAAGTGATGAATCAATGGGTTCTCTTCTTGAAACTAATACTGCACTGTGTGTTAACGAACTGAACTTAAATAAATACATTTTTTAAAAGGAAAAATACTATTTGGCTTTGTGATAGTTTAGCCAAAACAATTAGGAATTTCATATTTAGATCACAAGTTATTTAGATCATAAGAACTGTCATGTATTCCTTCATGATGAGTGTTTATTAATGATAAGACATATTTATATTTTATGCAGCATAGACTAGCTGAGCACACTAAAGGAATTCTATGATTTAATTTTTACAAAAGTACAATCTATGAAGTAGTACTTTCATGAGCTCCATATTGTAAAAATGGGGCTCACAGGATTTTCTTATTCTGTTCAAAGGCATAAACCAAGTAGGGATGTAGTCTTAATTGGAATTATGTCAGGATGCTTCCTGTTCTGAAACTCTGGGAAGTGGTTCTCGACCAGAGTCATTGCTCTGCGGATATTTGTCCATGTCTGAAGGGATTCTGCTGAATACCTTCATCCACAGGACAGCACCCAACAAAAAGAATTTTCTAGTTTCAAGGGTCAATGGTGAGAAGGTGAGAAAACCTGCTCCACACTAAGGCTTCTCCAACCTCACTGTGCACACAATTCACCAGGGGCTGTAGTTAAAGTGCAAATTCTGATTTATCAGGGCTCCAGGGACCCTAGCAACTCTGCTTCTCTAACAAGCTCCCTCATGGTGTTGATGCTACAGGTCTTGGTCTGTGGGGCACAGTCTGAGAGCAAAGTTGTGCTTCTGTGTTAGAAGAAATTTAAATTAAATTAAAGTTGTTAAGATGGCAACACTACTGAAAAAATCTACAGATTGAATGTCATTATGGAAATAACAAATGGGGGGGTTGGGGAAAATTTTTTAAGCCCATCCTGAAATTAAATTTAAAACTTAAAATTTCAAAGCAGGAGCACAGGATGCCATCCCATTTATTTATGTCTTCTTTAATTTCTTTCAGCAATATTTTATAGTTTTCATTTATAAGTGTTTTGCTTGTAACAGGTTAGCCCATCATTCACCCCAGCAAACAAATGCTCTTAAACATTGCCATCGGTATTCCATACTTGATTGGGAGATGTACAACTTGAAAAGAAATGTAGTGCATACTAATACAAAGGACAATTTAAAATTTGCTTTATCATAATCGAGGTCATCTTTGACTTGAAGGCCATAGTAAGTCATTCTTTTTTTTTAATATGAAATTTATTGTCAAATTGGTTTCCATACAACACCCAGTGCTCATCCCAACAAGTGCCCTCCTCAATACCCATCACCCACCCTCTACTCCCTCCCACCCCCCGTCAACCCTCAGTTTATTCTCACTTTTTAAGAGTCTCTAATGGTTTGCCTCCCTCCCTCTCTAACCTTTTTTTTTCTTTCCCTCCCCCATGGTCCTCTGTTTTAAGTTTCTCAGGATCCACATAAGAGTGAAAACATAAGGTATCTGTCTTTCTCTGTATGACTTATTTCACTTAGCATAACACTCTCCACTTCCATCCACGTTGCCACAAAAGGCCAGATTTCATTCTTTCTCATTGCCACGTAGTATTCCATTGTGTATATAAACCATAATTTCTTTATCCACTCGTCAGTTGATGGACATTTAGGCTCTTTCCATCATTGGTCATTGTTGAAAGTGCTGCTATAAACATTGGGGTACGAGCATATTAAGTCATTCTATTCATTCAAATTTCCTTTTCCGTGTAGACTCCACTGGTAGACAAGTATTTGATAATCAGTTTGCCAGCGACTGTGTAAGCAATGGTGACATTGTAAGCAATGGTGACATACAGCCATGAAGCCATACAGCCAGAAGAGAACAGGATCCTAATTAGGAGAATAAAACCAATGGCCTGTTATGAAACACACTAGTACGTTCATCAGGAAGAGCAGGTAGAGATACACAAAGGAATGGCAAACACAAAGTGAAAAACTGTGGTCTCAGATTTAGAATAGAATAGAATAGAATAGCATAGAATAGAATGGGATAGGATAAGATAGGATAGGATAGGAACAAATGGCCTACTTACCAAATTGAATTTTTCCATCAGAATGGTAACAAATGTCTCTTCTCTTAGTAAAACTAAAGACATATTGAAAGGGGCGATTTTTGTCATTTGGGAAGAAATTATTCTTAAGAAACCCAAGCAATTCAATGAGATAAATGGGAATTCCTAATTTTTCCATATCACAGGTTGGGAATCAATTTAGAAATAAAGAAAGAAAATGAAGGGAAAATTGTTGGATATCAGAGAGAGGGAAAAATTTAATAAATGACTGACTAAATTGTACTGAGTAGTTAAAAAAAAAAATAAAACTTCCAGGAAATAAGGAAGCAAATTCTATGTCCAGAATTTGCTTAAAAAATCACAACTTCTGGGGCGCCTGGGTGGCGCAGTCGGTTAAGCGTCCGACTTCAGCCAGGTCACGATCTCGCGGTCCGTGAGTTCGAGCCCCGCGTCAGGCTCTGGGCTGATGGCTCAGAGCCTGGAGCCTGTTTCCGATTCTGTGTCTCCCTCTCTCTCTGCCCCTCCCCCGTTCATGCTCTGACTCTCTCTGTCCCAAAAATAAATAAAAAAAAAAGTTGAAAAAAAAAAATTAAAAAAAAAAAATCACAACTTCTGAGTCTAAATCTCTTAGGCCAGCAGTCATGGGAAATTCTTCAGCCCAAGACAATTAGCCCTTTTATAGCTGCCATTGCAGAGAATCTCCTCAGAGCGCCCTTTATGTCTCTGTTCCTGAGGCTATAGATGAAGGGGTTCAGCATGGGCGTGACCACCGTGTACATCACCGAGGCTGTGGCACTCCAGTGGGAGCTCTGGGTAGCAGCAGAGCTGAGGTACACTCCCAGGCCAGTACAATAAAATAAGGAGACAACCGAGAGGTGAGATGCACAGGTGGAAAATGCCTTATACTTGCCCAGAGCTGATGAGATCCTACGTATGGAGGAAACTATCTTAGAATAAGAGTAAAGGACCCCAGCCAGGGGAGCACCACCCAGCAGCACAGTTGCAAAATACATCATCATGTCATTAAGAAAGGTGTCAGAACAGGCAAGTTGGATCATCTGATTGAGTTCACAGAAAAAGTGGGGGATTTCCACCTCTGTACAGAAGGACAGCCGCAATACCATTAAGGTTTGTAACAAGGAATACAGAACACTCATGATCCAGGACACCAGAACCAGGAGTCCACAGAGCCGGGGGTTCATGATGACCGTGTATTGCAGGGGGTGACAGATGGCCACAAACCTGTCATAGGCCATCACACTCAGGAGAAAGTCATCCAACACTGAAAAGATTATGAAGAAGTTCATCTGTGTGATGCAGTCCTCATAGGTTATGACTTTGCTCTGGGTCTGGATGTTCCAGAGCATCTTCGGGACGGTGGTGGAGGTGAAGCAAATGTCTACAAAGGACAGGTTGGCCAGGAAGAAGTACATGGGCGTGTGGAGGTTGGGGTCTGTGCTGACGGCCAAGATGATGAGCATGTTTCCAAACACAGTGATCAGGTACATGGAGAGGAAAAGCCCAAATATGAGGGGCTGCAGTTCTGGTTCTTCTGAAAATCCCAGAAGAAAAAATTCTGAAATTCGTGTTTTGTTGCTCAGTTCCATGTGGTGGAGGTGGCTTCTTGGAAAGAAGGAAATGACATGAGTACATTTCACACAAACCTTCATTACTCACAGAATTGAAATACTACCTTTATAGTTTGGAGTCCAGAAATTCATTTTAATATGTTGTATGTGGATACGGTCCCCTTCAGGAATGCACTCGGACATATCTGATACATTCTGTGTGTTTTTTTCAATCAGCTTCTTTCCTAAGGGATCATATATTTTACAGTTTTACTAAGAAGCTCTTCAAGAATTTCAGGAATATACATTGAGTGCTGACCATGTGTCAGGCACTATCTAAGGAATGAGCATAAGGTGTTAAAGAAAAAAAGTCCTACAATGATAGAGAAAAAATATAAGCAAATAAGAGAATTGTATAACTTTTTAGATGGTGAGGAGTGTTATGAAGAGAAGAAAAACAGGCATAAAACAAAGCAAATAGGGCATTCCATTTTTGTGGGTATTAAAACAGGGTGCTGTCGAAAAAAACCACCAGACGCTGAATAGAAGCGAGGCAAGATTTTATTCACGGCTGGGCCAAACCTGATCTGATCTTAAGGAGAAAAGTGCAGAGAATGGCCCTGAACAAAAGTAGCAGTGAGCTTATATGGATTTTAGCAAGTCATAATACGTCATTATTTAGTTAACCAATTACAATTTACAACATCTCATGGTAGCCAATTATATTGTGACACACAGACGTTAGTTTTGGTGGTAACCTATCAATTTAAAGTTTTTTGTCCTAAGGGGGTTTAAAATGACCAAAGTTAGACACCTTGTTGTAAGTTGCAATCGCTTATGAACTCCAGACAGCAAAAACAGGATCAAAACACATTTATTACGGCTGGGCCAGACAGGGAAATACAGCAGGTCCCGAAAGTCTGGCCCCGAACAAACTTTGGGGATGTCTTATAAGGGCTGTATCGACCAATCGGGTTGCACAAGGGTGGCAGTTTGAAAGGGTGGGCACCAATCACACAATGTTGTAGGTTTTTAAAATATAAGACGGGCACCAATCACACAGTCCTGAAGAATTTCAAAATATAACTTGTTGACCTAGCTAGTTGAATGCTGAATCACATTGTTTACAATATTAATCTTATATCTAGTTCGAACAGGATGCGGTGCCTGAGAATGGGGAAGGGTGATTATGCCAAGCAGGTTTACAAAAGCTCAAACAAGCAGTTAAGAGGAAGTTTTATTTCTCAGTAACTCAGCAAATGTGGTTTTAAGCAGAACTAATATCTAGGGAACAGGAACAGCACTTCTAGGAAAGCCCAAAACACTTGATCTTAGCCAAAAGGCCGAGAAGCGATGGGAAAGCCCAAAACAAACACTGGTTCAGCATCTCATATTCTGGGGTCCTTCTAAGCTTACATAGGTCATAGTTTACTCCCAGGCTACAGGAGGCTAGCTATGTTTGCCCTAAGATACCGTGGGGCAGTGAGTTCGTGACTTTTTACATGTTGGTCTTGCCTAGGCCAGATCTTGGTAGAAGGGATAGGGGAGCGTTTTGCAACCTAAGTTATCCATTTAGCAAGCAGGCGAAGTTATGAAATCGAGATAGGGCGGTTAGTAATTTCCAATAACCCTAATAGGGAACTATATAAGCTTTTATCTCAATTATTCATGAAAGGTGAGTTTAAGCCAAACTTATATACAATAAGCTTTCTGATATCTTATAAGTTGACCTATTACAGGTATTTGGGCAAATTGTGCAACAAGGTGATATTGGAACACAGACCTTGATAAGACAGAGAGGTAGATGTGGAGGTATGGGGGAAATGTGCCCAGCAGAGGGAATGGCCAGTGCAAAGGCCCTGAGGAATGTACTTGTTTCAAGTGTTCAAATCAAAAAGGGAAGCCGGCGCTACAAGGGGAATGAGCCTGAGGGACACTGATGACAGATGCTGTCAGACATGTGATGAAGGAAGTGATCTCTCTGCTACTACTGTGACCTTAAGGCACAGGGCTGTTCTTGTCCACACTACCTCTCCCTCTGTATTCAGCGTGCTGCAAAGCCATCCCATGAATTGACACAGATCCCCATCTTGGTGCCTGCTCTTGACTGAGTTCTGGTCTGTGTATTGTGTCACCTTGAGATTAGGAGTCCTGGCCCCTGTTGTGAGGACTGCTCACCCTCTACAAGTCACACATGCACAAGACACCGTGGTCTTCTGGGTTGTGTAATCCCTGTCTTTACAGCCCCCGCCATCCAGGTTACGCTGGGAATGGATACAACCCAAATAGACCAGATCAGCGATCTTTCCCCTGAAAAATGTAGAAGTGGTTCCTGGAAGTGTTAATTCCTAAGCCTCCCATGGGCAAATGAGGTTGAAGCTCCATGTTGGGATAGCCATCTCCTGTTGTGTATTTCACAAACTTATGTTTAATAAGTGGAAAGACAGAGGGATGGTGAATGAAATGGATGAGGCAGAGTGTGGAGAATAAGCTTAGGAGTTCTCTGAGCTTGCACTGATGAGTTAAGGCATAAAGAAAGAGAAGCCACAGGATGAAGGCATCCAACATTAGGTAAACAGGGCAAAGGTCCCAGTATAGGACAAAAGTATAGGAATAGGAAATCTCAGGACAGAAGTATCCAAAATGAGGTAAAAAGTTTAGGTATTCAGGGCAGAAACACCCCCCAACTGAATACAATAGCAGAAAGCTGCTTTCCCAGGAAGGAAGGACTAAAATTAGGTAAATGGATAAACAGGGTTGTAGACCTCAGCAAGGGGAAGTTGCCCCAAAGGGAGCTAATTAGCAAAAGAAAGGTGCCTTGTAGACCCTCAGGTAGCCTGCTCTGTCTGGCTTGCGCCCTAGGCCAGTTTAGGTAAACAGAGGTGGCACCTCATGTCTGCTGTAAACAACCATCTGCCTGGCACCAGGATTTGTTTTGCATTGACCCAAACCCCTAACACCACACGTCTTCAAACCCCAGCTTCCCCCACTCCCATGAGTTAATGTTGACGGTTCCATTGTCTCTGTGCCCACCCATCACACCTGTAAGCCTCCTGATCCTAATGAAAACAGAGCAAGGACCCTTACTCGGGGCTCTTATCTCCTCCTGGACATTTGCCTCTCTTGCATTACAATCCTGTGTCCCCTCTCTTGCTAGAAAAGACCCAGAGTCTAGGACAACAGAACAAGGATGCAGTAAGCTCAGGGGGTCCCCGAGGGATTGTGACAAACAGTAACCTCCCTCGCTTCTGGAAGCTTTGCACCTGACCACCTCCCCTGATGCCCAGCAAAAACTATGTGAGAACACATTTAACTGCCCCCAAAGACGAAAGTGCCGATATCTTCCTAATGTCAAACACCTTACATATGGAGGGCCCAAGGGAAAAAATGAGCGAAGGGATAAGCCAACACTTCACAAAAGGAAGTGCACGCGATTGGCTGCAAGGTGCGCAGTTACAAGGTCAACCACGGAAGACTTCGCTTTCACGTGCCTCTGGCATCATTACTTGGGCAATTCGTCTTCATGGGGGCTGACAGCAGGTGAGGGCAGCCCTGTTATCCCTTTCACTTTTTAATGTTTATTTCTTTCAGAGAGAGAGAGGGAGCACAAGCAGGGGAGGGAGAGAGGGAGAGAGCACAAGCAGGGGAGGAGGGAGAGAGAGAGAGCAAGCACACAAGCAGGGGAGGGACAGAGAGTCCCAAGCAGGCTCCATGCTGTCAGCACAGAGCCCAACAAGGGGCTGGATCTCATGAACGGTGAGATCTGAGCTGAGCCGAAACCAAGAAGACGTCTCTTAACCCACTGAGCCACCCAGGTGCTCATCTCCCATCCCTCTGTGATGTCCTCTCATTGATACTCTTGGACTCTGGGTATTGGTCTCTTTTTCACAAACCCAAGGGGCACCTCGAATCCTCATTCTGTATGTCAGCCAGTGGACAGAGGCTTCCCCAGACCATGCTCTGTAAATGCTCCCGACATCACGACAGTCCAGTTTCGTACCAAATAACTTGTTTCATATGATTATGCTTGACCGCATGATGCCATCCGTATATTTATATTATTGTTCTCTGTCCTTGGTGCTACGCAGAAACATACGCTAGTGAACGGATTTCACCTTCTTTGTTCACTTTTGTTTTTGTCACAAATGTATGTCACTATATGGTTAATATGAAAAACCCAAGGATATGAAAAATTATAGAATGAAAAAAATAAAGGGATGATGCAACCACGTTAAAATGAGTAGTTTGAAAACAACTGTCCACAGCAAAATTATGTGAAACATAAAAACTAACTGAAATTGGCTATAGAAAAGAAATTATTAAGGATATCAACATGGATTCATAATTAAATTGTCAATGGCCTACACATGAAAAAATATATATAATGTTCCTAGAATGCTCAGTTTTTATTTGTTAAATGAGTCAGAAATTAGGTCTCAATGTATAAGGACATTGGCCATTAGGCAAGGTTTTATTTCGGGTTTGGTTGGAAAAGATTGAATTGCTATATAACAGCTAGAATAAATGAATATCTAAACCAGTGCTGGCAGCAATGGATATCTATCTGGAAGAATATGCAACTGGTCCCCTCCTCAGACACTTCACAAAAATTCAGAGGGATTATGACCCCAGTGTAAGTGTAACCATACAATATAGCAGAACATCAAGGAAACTACATATAACATTCACAGGTGAGCAAACCCACTAAATAAAGCCATAATCTCAGAAGTAAGAAGATAGATTTATTTAAATAAAATTAAAAATTTTTATGATCAAAATATGTTGCAAAAATCAATTGAGAAACAATGATCTCAGGAAATCATTTGAAATGCTGATAATGTTTGAGAGAGAGAGAGAGAGAGAGAGAGAGAGAGAATAACCTATGGGCATATAATAATAATAAAACCAATCAGACGGTCATCAAACATATGACCTTGGCTGAAACTGAGGGATGGTTTAGGAAAATAACAAGAACTGTCTCCTTCACCCAGCAGCCTGGAAAAAAACTTACAGGGCTGTTACATTGTTTGTGGTTGAAACTTTCAAATAGGAGCCACAGGGTTACTCTGAATTTGTTGGGGTAAGAGTGTTACAAGGTTGAAGGCAGAACCTGAAAGCAGCTGTATTACAGATACTGACATTCTTTCACCAGGAGTTTCCCAGTCTCTGCACCCATCCTGCCCAGAGCCTGCCCTGTGGTGGGGAGTGTCCTGTGCCCTGTAAGATGTTCAGAGCATCCCTGACCTCTGTGCACCCCTCTCCAGCGTGACAGACAAAGTGTCTCCAGACATTGATCAATGTCCCCTCGGGGACAAAATTATACTCGATTGGAAACACACATTGAATTTAACAATCTCAACATAAGTTTTTCTAGCATGGCCATAATAGCGATTGAATAATAAAGAATAAGAAAGCTCTTCAAAAGTGTGAATGGCACTCCCTCTGAAACTGACACAGCCACTGAATAAATACATGAATTACTTAATTAAGCAAACAAACTCCGTGACCACTTGCTCTGGGCTAAGTTGGATTGGCTCTCAAGTGGTGACAGTTAATGATCTTGGCTTCCATTCTCTCTGACCCTCTCACCTACAGTCCACTGGGCTGTTGGATTCACCTAGCTGGGGTGTCTGATGGGAAGGTCTCCTTGTGGAAGCCTGAATTCTTCCCTGGATAGCAGATAATAGGGACTAAAGCTCTGCCCTCACCTGAGACTGCAGGAGGCAGTGAAACATCAGTCCTCAGCCAGAACTAGGATTCAGAACAAACAGAAAAGCTTGCCCCTTCCTGTGCAAGGTTGCACGGGCTGACAGACAGGAGACCAGGAGATAGTTACAGCTCCCTGTGTCTGCTCATTAGGTATATATTCCCTCTTCTTACTCCAGCACAGTTCCCAAGCGGAACACTTTTGCACACAAAGGAAATTTCTCTAATGAATCGTGTTCCCAAGAGACCAGTTTAGAAGTAGTGAATCCTCAGGGACACCTGTGTGGCTCAGTCGGTTGGGCGTCAGACTTCAGGTCAGGTCATGGTCTTGTGGTTTGTGAGTTCGAGCCCCACGTTGGGGTCTGTGCTGGCAGCTTGGAGTCTGGAGCCTGCTTCAGATTCTGTGTCTCCCTCTCTCTCTGCTCCTTCCCCACTCTCAGTGTCTGTCTCTCAAAACTAAACATTAAAAAAAAAGTAGGGAATCCAGTTGGATGGGCTTGTTTTTTTTTTGTTTTTTTTTTTTTTTACTCCTTTTCCTTGAACTTGCCTCCCTCCTGGTGAGTAAATCTCCCAGCACCTTATCTCAGCTCCCAGTTACGGTTTCCTCCAGGTCTGAGACTGAGGGATCCTGCCTGGACTAGGTCTCTTTATCTTCAAAGCATTGACTTGCGGTGGGGACCCAGCTATCTCCAGACGTGTTTACTCTTCTCTTAAAGGAGGTGGAGAACTCGGTTCTTCTGATAATAAACCTTGGGCACTACACACATTGGGTTCAAGGTACGTTTGCCATTGCAATTAGGAATTTCTTACTTTATCTCAAGCTAAAAGCTGTCACTTAGTCCCACTTATAAAAGCCTTGTTAATTATAAGAGGTATACTTAGGTCTTTGCACATGCTATCACCTGTGTCGAGCATTTACAGGGAATGTTTAATTCAGTGTCCTGCGAACGTGTCGTCCCTGAGAAAGTCCATTTCTAAACTCCATTCTCCAGGCGGGAATGTGCTTGGCGGCATCTAGTGATCTGCCCGAAGTCAGTGCTCGAGGATGTGGGCCTTGAGTGGGATTCTGTCGGGATGCTTCTGGTTCTCAAGCTTGGGGGCAGTGGTTCTCGACCAGAAATCAATTTTCCCCCGGGGATGTCTGGTGACGTCTGAAGGGATGCTGCTAAACACCTCGTCCACAAGAAAGCAGCCTCCGAAAATAGACTTAAGCTGTCCCAAAGGTCTGGTGTAACAAGTGAGAAAACCTATTCCAGACCAGCCCTTCTCCAGCCTCACACGGTCTACAAATGTTTATGAATCCACACGGATCCTGCTGCAAATGCAGCATCTGAGTGATAGTCCCCGGGTGGCTCAGAGCTTCTGCATTTTTGACAAGCTCTCACTTGTTATTTATGTGCAAGTTCCAGTCCGTGTACCACTCTTTGGTTAGCAAGGGTGTGATCCTGTGTTAGAGACAGATGTAGGTAGTTTTAGAGATCTCCTATACAAAAAATCATCGTTGCATGTAATTTGGAGGGAATAGTGTATCCCTCCTTCTGGAGGCTGTGTCAATTCTGTGTTTGTTTCTTTTATAGGCAGGCACTAGTGTGGCACAAAATAATACACCCAGGTTTTGTTTTTTTCACGTGTCTATTATTTTGTAATAGTTTTAGTACAGTTGACACACAAGGTTACAACAGTGGGAGGTGCGGGCTTCCAGTTATGGGACGAATAAGTCATGGGAATAAAAGGCCCAGCATAAGGAATGCGGTCAATTTATTGTAACGGTGCAGCCCGGGGACAGACAGTAGCTGCTCTCATGGTGACAGAGCATAATGTATAAACTAGTCAAATCACCTGAAAACAATACACTTTTGAAAAAGACTTTTTAGAAGACAGAGGAGGAGCCTCCCAAGCAGGTCCACATCCTAATCAGTGCTTGCGAACATGGTATTTTCTAGAGCTCAGGGAATCAAGGTAGGTGATTGAACAGGGCTGCCAATCAGCTGCCATTCAGATACAACGATCAGCTGTGATTGCCCAGGTGGCACTAAGGTAGTCACGACAGTCCTCCAAATGTTGAGGAGGGAGTCAAAAGAGTTGGTGTCAGAGAGAATTTGAACCTGCTACCCTGTTGGCTCTGAAGGTGGAGGGAGAGCCATGACCAAAGAATGCAGGTGACCGGTGACAGAGACTGGAAATGGAAAGGAAACAGATTCTCCCCTGAGCCTCCAGTAGGAAGTCAACCCTGCAGACTTCTTGCTATTAGCCTGATGAGACTCCTTCCGAGCTCTGACTCCAAAACTGTAAGGGTGTGTATGTTTTAAGCAGCTAGTGTGGAGATATTTTACAGCAGCGGTAGGAATCCCATACTGACACAGTCAATAAAATTATTTGAGACAACCAACTTTAAGCCTCTTGGTTCACTCATTAGCTTCCCTTGGTTAAGGGCAATTTACATTTTAACAACCCACAATACAAGGTAAGCAATGAACCATGGGGATCTACCCCCAAAACCAAAAGCACGCTTTACACACTGTATGTTAGCCAATTTGACAACAGATTATATTTTAAAGACGCCACAATATGTAGAAAAAAAATTAAAACAGTTTGGAGATATTCTGCCCAGTAGGTGGTAGAGTGAATTCCTGTGTACATAAATGTGATGTGGTCTGACTATAATGTCTTTGAAGCAACAAGATAGGAAGGGAACTCGTGATCAAAATTAGGGTCACCGACATCTTTTTTATACATTCATCAGTCAATGGATATTTGGGCTCTTTCCATAGTTTGGCTATTGTTAATAGTGCTGCTATAAACATTGGGGTGCAGGTGCTCTTTAATGGATAAAGAAGATGTAATATATCCCTATAATGGAATATTAGTCAGCCATCAAAAAGAATGAGATCTTTTTGCAACACATGGATGGAACTCAATGGTATTATACTCAGTGAAATAAGTCAGTCAGAGAAAGACAAATGCCATGGTTTTGCTCATATGTGGAATTATGAAACAAAACAGATGAACACAGGGGAATGGAAGGAAAAATAAGATAAAAACAGAGAGAGGCAAACCATAAGAGACTCTTAAATAAATAGAAGAAATTGAGGGGTGCTGGAGAGGAGGTGTGTGTGTGTGAGGGGAATGGGCTAAATGGGTGAAGGGCATTAAGGAGGGCACTTGGGAAGAACACTGGGTGTCAAGGTAAGCAATGAATCACTGGGCCTACGCCTAAAACCAATAGTAAACTGTATGTGAACTAACTTAATTTAAATACATAAATTTAAAAACAAAAATTATGTTCACTCATTGTAATTTAACGTTTTGTGTCTTTATCTCTGCTTCTTTTTATTTTAGGTTGATTCAACCATTCATTCTTCCTCTCCAGTGCTATCCTCTCCAACTTTTTCTCAAGTCTCCTTTCAACATAAAGATGAAATCATAAATCATCTGTGTGTATACACATTATAAGAAAGAAAAATTGTGCAAACACACGCACACATAAGACACAACCACTACACTTGAATGGTTTCCTTGGAGTAAAAAATGTATATCCATGCATTTCATTCTTTCCTTACATTTCACTGGAAGTTATGTTGAGCATCCACTCCACCTTCAGAAATAAGGAAAGAGAGGCTTAGGGAGTTTATAATCTTAAGAATTACCTAACAAAGCAGTTAAAGCTTAAATTATACACAAATGGAAACTTGCACTATGTGCTATGAATTTTCGTGTAGCTCGTTTAATTCATCAAACTGTACCCTTTAAATATGTGGTGTATTGTGTGTAATTATACTCTGATTAATTAACTGGGAACATATCTATGGTGCAGGCTAAGGGTTGGATAGAGAGCACAGATAGTTGATTCTCCTTTATAGGTTTGGGAGATAGCTCTTCTAACAGGGAAGGAAAACCAATGTTACATACGGGTGTAGGAACACTGGGATTCAATGCAAAGAATTCACATGATAATTCATTTTATTTAGAAATAGAAGAATAACCTGCACATAGAAATGTAGTAATAAGACCACAAATTGGCTGAGACAGTAGAGCATTACAACCACACACAGCATCATGGATGAGCCTTAGAAACACAACAGAGAGATTCGTAACAGACCACAGACACATGAGGAGCCCAGCAGAGATTAGAAATGCTTCCCAGAGCTCCTGGGTGGCTCAGTCCCTTAAATGTCTGACTTTGGCTCAGGTCATCATCTCACGGCTTGAGGGTTCAAGCCCTGTATCAGGCTCTGTGCTGACAGCTCAGAGCCTGGAGCCTGCTTCAGATTGTGTCTCTGCCCCTCCCCCACTTGCGCTCTGTCTCTCTGTCTCTCTGTCTCTCAAAAATAAGTAAATGTTAAAAAGAAAAAGAAAGAAATGCTTCACGATATGATCCCGTTTGATGCTAAAGTTATCATCGATGAGGAGAACAAAAGCAAGAGAAATGTAGCTAAACATCAGTGTCCTTACAACTTGCAGCCCACTGACAAATCCCTGAGTCACATCCAGGAACTCGAGGCTGCCTTAATGTTGATGTTTTACTAGACAAGAAAAGCAACCTTATCTTGACAAGAATCAAACCTCCATGGCCCCGTAAACCTCACTTTCAGCATAAAGGAATTCCTTAGAAAAGTGCTATCTCTACTCCCCTCCTCCTTAAACTTAAAAGTATATGATCAGTCATTCTTTATGATCCCAGAGTAGCTCTTTCTGCCCATGGGTCATATCTCCAAGCTCTAATAAACACACCTTTTTGGATCATAAAATGTCTCAAGAATTCTTTCTTTACTATTGTGCTCGGCAACCCCACATCATTATGATATCCCATTTGATAAGAACAGCCTGTTTGTTATACAGCAACACCCGGCTGACATAATCACCCCAGCAAACAGACTTGAGGTGATCAGACATGTGCTGCTTTTTATTGGTGGCATATGGTCCGACAGTTGAGGAGAGCGGTTGTCATCCTTCTGTGGTTCAAGTCTATTTCCCATGACTTGATGAACAAGTGACTATATATGGGCTCCCCTCAGGGTAAGGGGGAGAGTTTGTAGGACATGCATGTTTGTGCAGAAGACCTGGGGACCCTGAACCACATGCCAGCAGGACATCCAGCTCTCGTGTGAAGCATCCTCTGGTCATGCAGGTGGGAGAGATTTCAGAGCAGGACGGAGGCACAAAATGGATGGGGCTGATACTGTTCCTTTGCCAACCCTTAGCATTTGTGACAAAAATTAAGAAAAACGAGTTATTTTATGTATAATACCAGGAAGTGTCATATTAGTAGGTAGCACTGGAGGTTCTCAAGTAGAAACAGGAAGAAAATTACGTGATAAAGCATAGAAGACACTGAGCAATCCTTCACCTCAAAAACTAAGTCCCTTCAGCTGTGGACACAAATGTTCTATGCTTCAATAAGTAGACGCACAGGATCAACTGGTGAAAGAAAAAGAAAGAAAGAAAGAAAGAAAGAAAGAAAGAAAGAAAGAAAGAGAAAGAAAGGAAGAAAGAAAAAGAAAGAAAGAAAGAAAAAGAAGGAAAGAAAGAAAGAAAGAAAAAGAGAAGGAAAGAAAGAAAGAAAGAAAGAAAGAAATATTTGTGTAGTAACAGAGAGTGTTTTGAAATTTTGCCTCCTCATATTTATGGTCGTCCTGACACTAAGAATATATTTGGTTGATCAACTTATTTAAGTTTGTCTTTCCATATAGACTCCACTGGGAGATATATTATGCTGAACAAGTTTTTTTTAATTTTTTTTCAACGTTTATTTATTTTTGGGACAGAGAGAGACAGAGCATGAACGGGGGAGGGGCAGAGAGAGAGGGAGACACAGAATCGGAAACAGGCTCCAGGTTCTGAGCCATCAGCCCAGAGCCTGACGCGGGGCTCGAACTCCCGGACCGCGAGATCGTGACCTGGCTGAAGTCGGACGCTTAACCGACTGCGCCACCCAGGCGCCCCATATGCTGAACAAGTTTTATCAGGAGCTATGGTAGGCTTCCTGGACACCGCGCTGAATAACAGAGAAAAAACAGGAGACCGATTAGGAAATACAGTAGCATGTTTTGTAGAGTAAGTGCCTGACATTAAGCTTTTGATTATAATGTAAATGCCTGAAATTAAGCTTTGGATTTCTGGGACATCCATTTGAAAACAGCCATGTTGAACAAACATATTGTCAGGTGTATGACACAATTACCAAATTAGCACTCGGACCGCCCCAGCCAGGAAGTTCCTGTTGACAAAGCCCTGGGTAACTGATATAACTGCCCTTGAGTGACCTTGCTTTTCCCCTTCAGCTGCTGAAATCTGCTCCTATATAACTGTCCAATAAGGTGTGAACCCGCAACCCCCTAGCCACTCTGGCCATGGTCCTCAATAAAGCCAGATCCCTCAGTGGTGCTCCCAGTGTCTGTCAATCTCTGTCTCCCTTTCTCAGACCTCTCCAAATGGCCTTTGGTCATCCCATGTGCCCTCTGGGATCTGTGAGTAATAGGCATTGCTTTTTTAGAGTTCTCTGATGGAGGTGCCGAGGTGTGTCTTCTGATCACAATAAGAACCCGAGGGCCAGTGAGTCACAGCATAAGGTCTGGGAATGTCCACAAGCACATGGGCATGGGTGCCGGGGCTTTCCTAGCCAGAGCATTGTGGTGTCAATAGCCAGAAGCTTAAAGGGAACACTGTTAGAGTCCACATCATCAGTAGGAACGCTTAGGTTGTGATGTAAAAAGATTGACAGACACAAGGTGAAAACTTTGGTTTGTATATTCATCTACAATAAAATTATGGAGAGGGCTTAGGGGCCAAGTGTAGCTTTTTTCCATATGAAGACTATAACTCGTGATTATGTTCTTGGAAAATCTAGGGGAGATTTACTTCTCGTGGGATAAGTCATTTGAAAAGAAATTATTTTTAAGAAATCCAACTTGTCACATTAGATACAGAAATTTCCAGGCATTTATGTTCTAAGGCTGGGGAAGACATTGGGGACATATGAAAATGGACAAAGGGGAAACTATGTCAGACAGAGCAGAAGCTTGATAAAGTGAGTTCCTTAAATGTATAGAGAAGTTGAAAGCAAACAAGAGGAAATTCCAGGAGAAAAACAGAAGGAGCAGATTCTCCTGCCAAAGTCTATTCAAGGAAGAGCAGTTCTTGGTTCTGAGGCTCTGCCCTGCAATCATGGACACGTCTCCAACCCCAAGACAGTTCAGTTGGCCATTACATCACTTGAACCCCAACAATTCTTTTCAGAGCACTCTTTATGTCTCTGTTCCTCAGGCTGTAGATGAAGGGGTTCAGCATGGGCGTGACCACCGTGTACATCACCGAGGCTGTGGCACTTGAGTGGGAGCTCTGGGTAGCAGCAGAGCTGAGGTACACACCAAGCATCGTACAGTAAAATAAACACACGACCGACAGGTGAGACGCACAGGTGGAAAACGTTTTGAACTTGCCCTTAGCTGATGCAATCCCACGTATAGAGGACACTATCTTGGAATAAGAGTAAAGGATCCCAGCAAAAGGACCACCACCCAGCAGGACAGCTGCAAGATACATCACCACGTTATTAAGAAAGGTGTCAGAACAGGCAAGCTGGAGCATCTCATTGAGTTCACAGAAAAAGTGGGGAATTTCTACCTGTGTACAGAACGAGAGCCGCAACATCATTAAACTCTGTAACAGGGAATTCAGGACACACATGATCCAGGACACCAGAACCAACAGCCCACAAAGCTGGGGGTTCATGATGATCGTGTAGTGGAGGGGGTGGCAGATGGCCACAAACCTGTCATAGGCCATCACACTCAGGAGGAAGACATCCATCACAGCAAAGAGTATGAAAAAATAAATCTGTGTGATGCAGTCCTCATAGGTTATGACTTTGTTCTGAGTCTGGATGTTCACCAGCATCTTTGGGATGGTGGTGGAGGTGAAGCAGATGTCTACAAAGGACAGGTTGGCCAGGAAGAAGTACATGGGTGTGTGGAGGCGGGAGTCAGAGCTGACGGCCAGGATGATGAGCAGGTTCCCAAACACAGTGATCAGGTACATGGAGAGGAAAAGCCCAAATATGAGGGGCTGCAGTTCTGGTTCTTCTGAAAATCCCATAAGAAGAAATTGTGAAGTTCCTGTATCATTTCCTGGGTCCATGTGGTGGAGGTGACTACCAGTAAAGGGGAAAATAACATGACAAAACTTCACATGGGCCTGGCCCACATTGTTCAAATGCTACCATGTATTTCCAGTCAATAAAATAATTTCAATACTTTGTGAATGGATCTGGGCCCCTTGAGGGGATCACCGTTTCCTCTCTGATTAGTAATTTTCATCCCAACATCAGTTTTTCCCCCAATGGCCAGGTATCATAGAGTTAATAAGAAATTATTTCATGCATTTGAGGAATATATGGAGTGTCAACCATGCTGTCAGCATTTTCAAGTCATAAGGTAGAGGGTGTTGAAGAGGAATGGTACCTTCAATTCAATGGTGGTGACTGGATATACACACATATAGAAATGAGATAATTCTGAGATAGGAACAGAGGCTATGAAGAAAATGAAGGCAGGTAAAAAGAGAGAGTGGAGGGAGTGTTATGTTGTGTGTTCGGTCAAGATTGGCTAAGAAGGTGACATTTAAGCAGAGACTTGAAGGAAGAAAAAAAACATCCTGGGGAAAGTGGAAAAGGGTCAGCCAGTGCAAAGGCCCTGAGGAGGCATTATTTTTTTTTTTCCAGAAAATCAAGGCTCAGAAGGAAGCCAGTGTGTTGAGGGGAATGGACAAGAGGTAATTGTTGTGAATTTCCTGAAGACATGTGGCCTCACAGCTGGTTAAGGTTCAAGACACAGGGAGCTCCTCGCTCACACTATGTACCTTTTGCACTTTATTCATCTGGTTACTGTAGTGTCCTGTCCGTGGAACATCTCTTCTCAGTGTCACACCCAACATCCTGAGAAAACACTTCAGGGGCGGTCGCATTGAAGGAGGTTGGAATTTTTAACAGGTAGCAAAGGGGCACTTTCTAATTTTGCTGTCAGAATTGTGAAGTGTTATAAAACCCTGGGAGACTGTGCAGACATTTACAAATATTAACATACATGGGGCACCTGGATGGCTCAGTCGGTTAAGGGTCTGACTTCAGCTCAGGTCATGATCTCACGGTCCGTGGGTTTGAGTCCCGTGTTGGGCTCTGAGCTGACAGCTCAGAGCCTGCAGCCTGCTTCAGATTCTGTGTTCCCTCTCTCTCTGACCCTCCCCTACTAACATTCTGTCTCTCTCAAATAAACATTAAAAAAAATACAGATATTCTTAGGGCACCTGGCTGGATCAGTTAGTGGAACTCACAAGTCTTGAGCTTGGGGTTGTAAGTTCAAGTCCCATGTTGGGTGTAGAGATTACTTAAAAAATAGTACTTGTTGGGATGAGCACTGGGTGTTGTATGTAAGCCAATTTGACAATAAATTATATTCATAAAAAAAGATAATAGTAACAATATGGCAACCATTAGACTTTTAAAAAATTAAAAAGATAGTGTCTTAAAAAATACACATATTCTGTAACTCATGATTTCTCAGTCTCTGCAGTGTGGACATTCCGGACCAGATCCTTCTCTGTAGTGTGGTGTGTCCTGTGCCTTGTAGGACGTTTAGAGCATCCCTGGCCTCCGTGCACCCCTCCCCAGTGTGACAGCCCAAAATGTCTCTGAACATTGCTCATTATACTCTGGAGGACAAAAAACCCTTTGGTTAAGAAACATAGTTTATCCATTTTAAAATATTTTGTAACATTGATATAATAGTAATTTAATGAGAAAAAATATGTGACACTATCAAAAGTGTAAATGGCACAGCCACACCATGAAATGTCCTGCAGGTGTTGAAATCATGAATCAGGGGGGCGCCTGGGTGGCTCAGTCGGTTAAGTGTCCGACTTCAGCTCAGGTCACGATCTCATGGTCCGTGAGTTCGAGCCCCACGTCGGGCTCTGGGCTGATGGGTCAGAGCCTGGAGCCTGCTTCCGATTCTGTGTCTCCCTCTCTCTCTGCCCCTCCCCCGTTCATGCTCTGTCTCTCTCTGTCTCAAAAATAAATAAACGTTTTTAAAAAAAATCATGAATCAGGGGCACCAGGCTGGCTCGGTCGGCAGAGTGTGCAAGGTGTATATGTGCATCACATAGAAAAATTTCAAAAGAAATGAAGACTTTTGAAAGAAACAGAAAGAGTGAAAATGCACTTCGGGTAAGCAGAATGGCTCAAAACCACTGCATGAAACAAAATTGAAGGAAGACCCTAAACCAACTTCTGAAGAAAGCGAGTTAAAAGAATAATAATTTAATGATCTAAATTAGATGGCCAAGGACTTGGGATAAAAGAGTATGAAAAAGTCTTTTCACGTGGACAGAAAGCGATATCTAAAGTTTTAATTTTATCTCATATAAACATATGTGGACCAATCATGTTTATGGAAGGTAAAAGTGATTCATCAAACATAAAAAAAATGCCTTCCAAGTGATGTACTTTCAATTTTGGAAATAGACCCAATAATAAAGGGCCAAAAAGAACAATAGAGGAATACAGAGTTGTGAAAACTAGTTGGAAATATGTAGAAAGGGTATTTTAAGAGCATAAGTATGCAGAAAGACATTTACTGTCATTTTTGTGGAAAGGAGCTCTTCACAAGTGAAGAATGTTAAGGTGACAGTATACTTCTTTCAGAAAAAAAGGAAAAAGAAAAAAAAAGAGAAAGAAAAAAAAAAAGCAGCAGAGAGAGTATATTATGACTAAGTCACAGAGTTTACCACACAAAATTTACACACTCTCACACATTCTTCACAAATAATTCTACACATCATAAAAAAGCAAAATGTCAAGAAGCCAAGTTGGTGAAAAAAATGGCAATTTTTTGTTTGAAAGAATGGAATAAAAACCAGGAATAAAACCACTCTGACCCCACCATGCAAACAGCAAAGATTCCCAAAGACAATTTTCAATAGAGAAAGTGAGTGGCTAGCTAACCCAGAATATATTCAGACTCATAGGTATTGAGCTAATTGTAAAGGAAGCTCTTTAGCATATCCCTTTTCACACAATTCATTTAAAATTTTTCTTTTTTAGGGGTGCCTGGGTGGCGCAGTCGGTTAAGCGTCCGACTTCAGCCAGGTCACGATCTCGCGGTCCGTGAGTTCGAGCCCCGTGTCGGGCTCTGGGCTGATGGCTCAGAGCCTGGAGCCTGTTTCCGATTCTGTGTCTCCCTCTCTCTCTGCCCCTCCCCCGTTCATGCTCTGTCTCTCTCTGTCCCCAAAATAAATAAACGTTGAAAAAAAAATTAAAAAAAAAATAAAATAAAATTTTTCTTTTTTAAAAAAGTATTTGTTTATTTTGATGGATAGACACAGAGAGAGAGAGATTGAGAGAGAGAGAGAGAGAGCTAGTGAGCACAAGCAGGGAATGGGCAGAGAGAGAGAGAAGGACAGAGAGGGGCTCTGTCAGGGCAGAGTCCAACTATGGGACTTCAATCCTATGACACCTGAGATCACCACCTGAGCCAAAATCAAGTCAGACACTCAACTGACTGAGCCACCCAGGTGCCCCTAAAAATTTTCATTTGAATACTCAAGAGAGAGAAGGTGCTGTGATATGCCTGCTTCATGTAGGCATGATGTACCCCTTTTGCAGGATGTACTTGGGAGAATTCTTTCATCTGGATTTTTCTCATCAGTACGGAAATGTAATCTAATATGTCCTACCTTAAAAATGAAAAGACATGTCCTCACTCAGTGTATGTCCCTCCACAGCTCATACTTGACTTTTCTACTCTGGTTAATTGCAAAGGTCCTTGGTCTTAAGTTCTACTTTTATGTTTCCCATGCCCGGTCTGGGTGGGTTTCCATTATTATCATTTAGTTGTTAATGTTGAAACTTGCATTTCTGAGTTTAATGTTTACTTCTATTTATAGCATCATAAATACAACAGTCAATCAATTTACTAATCAAGCCAGCAAACAACTACAGCAAAGTCTCAGCTCTGGCTAGGCTAGATTGGCTCTCAGGTGACCTCAGGAAAATGTTCTTGACTTTCATTCTCTTGACCTTCTCCTGCAGTACTTACTGGGATGTAAAACTCATCTAGATGGGGTCTCTGAGAGGAGGGTCTCTACATGCAACTCAAAACAGCTACCTCATTGGATGGTGGAGGATGAAGCTCTGTCCCAGACGCGACAGCAGGGATGGGTGAAACTTCAGTGTCCCATCCAGACTTAGGACTGCAAAAGAAACGACCATGTCTTGTCCAGCCCGAGGTTGTACACACTGTGGGGCTGCAACAGAGGAGGTATTTGCAGCCTCTTAATTCTGCTCATTAGGCACATTTCACTGTTGTTTCTCTCACCTTTAGGCACATGATTCCCCTGTGGGACACCTATGTGGACAGAGGTAATTATTCCTGTTGAATTTCTGTTCCTAGGAGACCAGGCGATAAGCCATCTGAAACCAGTCTTTCTTACTCTTTTTCTATTACTTCTTCTGCCTTTCAGAGATCTAAACTCCCAGCACCTTATCCCAATCCACAATGAACATTTTCTTCTGTTGAAGACTGAGAAATAGGTCTTAACTAAGGTCCCTTGGATTCTTCAAAGCATTGATTGTGGTGGAGACACAGCCCCTGACATCTCTAGCAAGTAACTTTTCCTCTTTTCAACAGAGACGTTAAGTTTGTTCCTTTGATACAAAACCTCAGGCACTACACCCATGGGCTTCGTGACAATTTTTCCCAAACAATTAGTGATTTCACACTTATATCACAAGTTCAGAGCCAGTACTTAAAATGCCATTATAAAATGTTTGTTTATTGTAAGAGATATATTCAGATCTTTTTATACACTATAATCTGGATTCAGAAGCTTCTAGGAATTGTCTGATTTAATTTTTATAAAAGTCTATTCTGTGAGGAAGTACTATTGTGAACTCCATTTCCCATGGGGAAATGGGGCTTGAAGAATTTAGTGATCTTCTCAAGGTTATGGTTGCAGAAAGGGGTTGGTGTTGATTGGATTCTGTCAGGGTGCTCCATTTTTCAAACTCTGTCCGATATTTCCCAGCCAGAGATGAGTTTTCCCCCTGGGCATATTTGACAATGTCTGAGGGATGCTGCTAAACACCTGTGGTGAGCAGGACAGCTCCCAACACAAATAATCATCCTGCCTCAAAGGCCAAATTGAGAATGTGTGAAAACCTACTCTAGCCCAGTGCTTCTCCAACTTCAAGGTGCATATGAATCACCTAGGATCCTAGTTTAAATGCAGATTCTGATTTTGCAGGTGATGGTGGGCCCAGGATATGGTGTATCTAACAAGCTCCTGAATGATATTGATACTGTAGGTCCTGGTCCGTGGACCACTCTTTGAGTAGCAAGGCTGCAGTCCTGGGATAGAGCAAGGTGCAGGTGGTTGTAGGTCTTCTTCACGAAATAAATTGTGTTTGTATAAAATTTGGAATGACAAGTGTATCCGGTCATTCTAGGTGCTGTGATAAATTCCGTGTTTGTTTCTTTTATATAAGGGCCGTCAAATGACACCAAATAAAATACTTTGGAAAAGACTTTCTAGCAGGCAGAATGAGAGCCTCCTGAAGTTGTCCACATTCCAATCCTTGGAAACTTTGAATAAGTTATTTTTTAGAGTAAAGGGGGAGAATAGAGTAGCAAATAGAGCAAGACTGGTAATGAGCTGACCTTAAACTAAGATTGACCAAGATTATGCAGGTGGAGCTAACATAATCACCATGGTCCTCCAAACATAGGAGAGGGAGGCAAAATAGTTGGGTCAGAGAGAGATGTGAGGATGCCATTTTGCTGGCTTTGAAGATGGAGAAAGGGCAATGAGCCAAAGGATGCTTGTTGTCCCTAAAAACCACAATAGGAAAGAAAACAGTCTCTTCTCGAGCATCCATGAAGGAACCAGGCTCTGCAGACATCTTGATTTTAGCTCGTGGAGACTTATTTCAGGCTTCTGACCTCTAAACTGTAAGAGAATAAGTTTGTGTCTTTTGAGCCTCTAGTGTGTTATTTGTTAGAGCAGAAGTAAGAATGTAATATAGATATTCATGTAATAAAATTGTTTTGGAGGAAAGTGAGTTTCATTCTCCCAGTTAATTCATTTTTATTCTCTTGGGTGAGGGAATTTCGTGTTGAAATCCAACCTTAACTGGAGGGAAAAAAGTCAATTTGGAGCTTCTGCTTCATTGCTTAAATGGAATGGAAAAAGTGAACTCCCCATTGGTAAAATATAAACATGACTCACTCACACATTCACTCACTCACTCATTCACTCATTCACTCTATCTATCCATGCATCTATTTATTTATTTTAAACATAATTTCTATGTCCAATGTGATGTTCGAACTCATGACCCTGAGATAAGGAGTCACATGTCAAGGCACCAAGTTGACTCATCCATGAATCACGTGACTCTTGATCTCAAAGTTGTGAGATCAAGCCTCACATTGTGTGTAGAGATTACTTAAAAATAAAATCTTATAAAAACGAGGTACATACCCCACAAACTGAATCAACCAGGCACCCCTCGACTTTAGTCTTAAATATGAATTCTCACTTTGAGACCTTTGTGCTTTAAGATAAGAAAAAGTAATTCATTACTAAAATTAAGTTCATCTATTCTAGTTAAAATTTTTTTTAATGTTTATTTATTTTCGAGAGAGAGAGAGAGAGAGCAAGTATGATCAGGGGAGGGGCAGAGGGAGAGAGGGAGACACAGAATCCGAAGCAGGCTCCAGGTTTGGAGCTGACAGCACAGAGCCCAATGTGGGGCTCGAACCCATGAACTGTGAGATCGTGACCTGAGCTGAAGTCAGACCCTTAACTGACTGAGCCACCCAGATACCCCTCACCCATCTACTTTAAATTTTGTCTAAATTTCTACATTCTTTTAATTCCATGCTCATTCAAACATTCGCTGTTTTTTTTTTTTAATTTTTTTTGAACGTTTATTTATTTTTGGGACAGAGAGAGACAGAGCATGAACGGGGGAGGGGCAGAGAGAGAGGGAGACACAGAATCGGAAACAGGCTCCAGGCTCTGAGCCATCAGCCCAGAGCCCGACGCGGGGCTCGAACTCGCGGAGTGCGAGATCGTGACCTGGCTGAAGTCGGACGCTTAACCGACTGCACCACCCAGGCGCCCCAAACATTCACTGTTTTGATTTCTATCCTCTCCAAATGTCCTTTCAATATAAAAGATAGGGTTATTGTGTCTGTGTCATACATTCATGCGTAAGAGTGTATTTGTGTGAAGTAATGTACAAATGCATACATATGTACAGGTACATACACTCCCTACCTATGAAAGACTTGTTGGACGCACCAAATATTTCCAGATACTTATTTATTACTAACAACATCTACTTGAATTGGGTTTATAAACCCACATCACCATCAGAAAGAAGAAAACAGAGGTTTCAGGTTGATTACAGTTTTTACAATTATGTAACAGAGCTTTAAACGTTTGGGCACTTTCTTAAATTATATTTAAAAGGACTTATTCAGTATGTAGTCTTAATTTTTGTATGATTCCTTTAATTCAGAAAATTTTGCATTTGGTTATTATTTTTTTTATGTTAAAAATGTTTACATTTTAGTTTGAAAGAGAGAGAGCAGGGGAGGGGCAAAGAGAGGAGACAGAAGATTTCAAGCAGGCTCTGTGCTGTCAGCACAGAACCCAATGTTAGGCTCGATCCCATGACCATGAGATCATGACCTGAGCCGAAATCAACAGCTGGTTACTTAACTGACTGAGCCACCTAGGTGTCCCCAGAAATTGCTGCATTTAAGTATGTTTAATTTATTGTATGTCATTGTATTTCAACAAATTATGAGAAAAAATCTGTTATAACCAATAAATGAATTCAGCAGGGCACAAAGTCAACATACAAAAATTGGTTGCATTTCTGTACACTAATAACAAATGACCAGAAAGAGAAATTAAGAAAACAATCCCATTTACTACTGCATCCACAAGAATAAAATATCTAAGAATAAACTTAACCAAGGAGGGAAAACACCTGTACACTGAAAAGTATACGACATTGCTGAAAGAAATTAAAGAAGACACACATAAACGAAAGGATAGGCCCTGCTCATTGATTGGAAAACTTACTACTGTTAAAATGTCCATATACCCACATTCATCTGTGGATTCGGTACAACCCCTGTCAAAATTCCAACATCACTTTTTAGAGAAATAGGACAAACACTTGTAAAATTTGTATGGAATCACAAAAGACCCCTAATATCAAAGGAGCAAAGTTGGAGGCATCATAGTCCCTGATTTCAAACTATATTACAAAGCTATGGTAACCAAAACAGAATGATATTGGCATAAAAAACACAGATCAGTGGAATAGAATAGAGAGCCCAGAAACAAACCCACATATATATCATTAATTTGTTTACGACAAAGGAGGCAAGAATATTCAATAAGGAAAGAACAGGCTCTTCAGCAAATGGTGTTGGATAAACTGGAGAGCCTCGCGGCGCCTGGGTGGCGCAGTCGGTTAAGCGTCCGACTTCAGCCAGGTCACGATCTCGCGGTCCGGGAGTTCCAGCCCCGCGTCAGGCTCTGGGCTGATGGCTCAGAGCCTGGAGCCTGTTTCCGATTCTGTGTCTCCCTCTCTCTCTGCCCCTCCCCCATTCATGCTCTGTCTCTCTCTGTCCCAAAAATAAATAAGCGTTGATAAACTGGAGAGCCTCATGCAAAAGAATGAAACTGGACCACTGTCTTACACCACAGGCAAAAAGTAACTCAAAATGGACTGAGGACTTAAATGTAAGACCTGAAGCCATAAAGCTCCTAGAAGAAAACATATTGGTCTTGGTAATGATTTTTAGGATTTGATATCAAAAGCAAGAGAACGAAAGCAAGAATAAACAGGGTCTACATCAAACTAAAAACTTGTGCTGGCACAGGAAACCATCAGCAAAATGGAAAGAAAACCTCCTGAATGGCAGAGAATATTTGCAAATCATATATCTGATAAGAGGTAACTATCCCAAGTATATAAAGAACTCAATAGCAAAGAACAAACAGGGAGCCTAGCTCAGCAAGATGGCACCACCCATGCTGTTGTGTCCCTTCTCCAAGTTGCTGGATCTGGTCAGGCTCTTAAATGGCTCTTTAATACCATCAAAGTTCTATGTTCAGCAGTTGCCACAGGACAGACCTGACTGGCTGAAAGTTGGACTGACCTTGGGCACCTCCACCTCTTGTGGATCTATCTGATCAAACAACATAATAAAGATGTTTTAGAGTATAAAAGAAGATGTATGTTGGAATAAGTGATTGAAACACTAATACAATATACTCCGTATAGTGATGGCACCAGTCCTTTTGGATTCACCAACCTGTTGAGTTGTGAACACGAGAGAAAATGTTGCATGTGGATGAATATCCAGTTAGCATTTGTGAATGAAGAATAATGAAGTGAAAAAATAAAAACAAAAACAAACAACCTGATTAAAAAATGGGGAGAAGATCTGAATAGAAATTTTTCCTATGAAGACGTACAGATGGCCAACAGATACGTGAAAAGATGCTGAACATAACTAATCCTAACCTATACAGGATGCATCAGCCAGATCTATTATAGGTACATGAAAAGATGCTGAGCATCACTAATCCCCAGGGAAATAAAAATCAAAACTGCAATGAGATATCAACCTCATGCCTCTTAGCATGGATAGTATCAAAAAAACAAGAAACAACAAGTGTTGTTGCGGCTGTGGAGAAGAGGAATCTCTCATGCCCTGTTGGTGGGAATGTAAACTGGTGCAGCCACTCTGGAAAACAGTGTGGAGGCTCCTTGAAACCTTAAAAATAGAACTACCATGTGATTGAGCAATTCTACTTCTGAGCATTTATCTGAAGAAAACAAAAACACAAATTTGAAAAGATATACACACCCCCATTTCATTGCAGCATGGTTTACAATAGCCAAGACATGGAAACAAGCTAGATGTTCATTGGTGGATGAATGGATAAAGAAAGTGTGCGGTACTGGGTAACGTATGGAAGTGTCACTAGACTGTATGCCTGAAAATAATATAACACTCTGTTAACTATACTGGAATTAAAATAAAAAAGAAACTAGAATAGAAAATTGTGATACACACACACACACATATTATTCAGCCATAAAAATTAGTGAAATCTTGGACAACTGATGGACCTTGAGGGTATTATGCTAAGTGAAATAAGTCAGACAGAGGAAGATAAATACCATATGATCTCACTTACATGTGGGATCTTAAAAAATAAGACAAAACCAAATCAAGCTTATGGATACACAGAACCCATTGGTAGTAGCTTGAGGTGGGTGGTATCCTGGGGAGTGGATGAAAAGGGCACAAGAGTCACAAGGTACAAATTTCTAGGTATAAAATGAATAAGTCAAGGGGATGTCATGTACAACCTGGTGACTATAGTCAACAAACTATTATATATTTGACAGTAGCTAGAAGAGGGGATCTTGAAAATGCTCATGATGAAAATAAGTTTGTAAGTAAATACTGTGACAGATGTTAACTGAGTTTATTGTGATCCCTTTGCAATATATACAAATATTGAATGATTACATTGTACACCTGCAACTAATACAATGTGATGTCAATTACACTTTAACAAGATCAACAACAACAACGATGATGATGATGAGGGACAGTGCATCCATAACATTGGCGCAGGTATGAATCACAAGTATCACGGACCCAGATGTGTACTGCGGGCATTCTTAGCCTGTGGCATCATTGTCAATACATTGAGGCTTACGGGGACAATGATAAAATCAACGTTATCAGGAAGAGTGGTTAAGGAGTAAACAAGACTGATGACAGAGCCAAAGTGAAAATCGTGACTTCCTATTTTCCTCTATGGCGAAATTACATAAACGGCCTTAGATGCCAAGTGTAGTTTTATCCATCTGAATAAAACAACTCAGGATTGAGTATTCCTTCAGGAAGTCTAGACAAATTGTACTTGGCATGATATATGTCATTTATGAAGTAACCATTTTTCAGAAATCAAAGTTGTCCTGTAAAAGACACGGAAATTTTCAAATGTGTCCGATCCAAAGTCAGAACTGTGGGAAGGTATGAAAATGGACCAAGGGAAAAACTTGTATGTGTCTTAGAGCAGAAAGCTTAGTAAACTGAGTTTTCTGAAATTGTATAGAGAAGCTGACTTCTAAGAAATGGAAATTTCAGGAAATACATAAGAGCAAATTCTGTGTCACAATGATCAAAGAATCATGGCTTTGACCCTGCAATCAAGGGCACTTCTTCACCAGCAGGACGATGGTCCCTTTTGTCCCTGCCATCCCAAAGGATCTCCTCAGAGCCCCCTTTATGTCTTTGTTCCTCAGGCTGTAGATGAAGGGGTTCAGCATGGGCGTGACCACCGTGTACATCACCGAGGCTGTTGCACTTGAGTGGGAGTTCTGGGTAGCAGAGGAGATAAGGTACCCTTCCAGGACCGTGCAATAAAATAAGGAGACAACTGAGAGGTGAGACGCACAGGTGGAAAATGCTTTATACTTGCCCTGAGCTGATGGGATTCTACGTAGAGAGGAAATAATCTTAGAGTAAGAGTAAAGGATCCCAGCAAGGGGACCACCGGCCAGCAACACAGTTGAAATATATATCACTGTGTCGTTCAGAAAGGTATCAGAACAGGCAAGCTGGGTCATCTGATTGAGTTCACAGAAAAAGTGAGGGATTTCTGAGTTTGTACAGAAGGACAATCGCAGCACCATTAAGCTTTGTAAAAAGGAATTCAGGACACTTGTGATCCAGGACACCAGAGCCAGCAGTCCACAGAGCCGGGGGTTCATGATGACCGTGTAGTGCAGGGGGTGACAGATGGCCACGAAGCGGTCATAGGCCATCACGGCCAGGAGAAAGTTGTCCCAGCCTGCAAAGAGTGTGGAAAAATAGATCTGGCTGATGCATCCTGTATAGGTTATAATTTTAGTCTGTGTCTGTATATTTACCAACATCTTTGGGATGATGGTAGAGGTGATACAAATGTCCACAAAAGACAGGATGGAGAGAAAGAAATACATAGGCGTGTGGAGGTGGGAGGCAGAGCTGACAGCCAGGATGATGAGCAGGTTTCCAAAGACACTGATCAAGTACATGGAGAAGAAAAGTCCAAATATGAGGGGCTGTAATTCTGGTTCATTTGATAATCCCAGAAGAAAAAATTCTGAAATTTGGGTATCATTGCCTGGTCCCATGTGGTGGTGGTGGTGACTAGAAATCAGGGAAAAAAGATTAATGTTAGCACAACCAGACACTAGTGACAGGGCAAAAAGGCTATAAGTACAATGACATGTGGGAAAACAATCAGTCATAAAAGAAAGCAATGGGGTGTTTTCTTTACAGGGAGTTCAGAAAGATCTACGCACAAGGTGACATTTGAAGAGAGACCTCATTGAGAGAGACCATGTGGTTACCAGGCTTTTCCCACCTCCAGCTACAGTATTTAGGAAAGAAAGGGTATTAGTGAGGCTCTCGACATCAAGTTATCATTACCCTAAAGAAGATAGAAAAATATCCAAATTCCAATTGGTAAGATTCCTATGAACGTGTAAATGTGGCATTCTATTTTAATATGACCATTCTGTCCTGAATTTAGAGAAGTATAAAAAAGCTCAAAAGGAGACAGAGGAAAGGAAGAGGGGGAAGAGAGATCTCATAAGCTCAGGTGGTCCCTGAGAGATCGTGATGACGAGAAATCTTCCTTGGTTCTCGCTGCTTTGTAACCCTATCAATAGCCACTTGATGTCCAAGATAACTAATGAAGCAGCAAAAACCAATTTCTCTCAAAGAGAAATGAGTGATATACTGATGGTGTCAAGATACCTTTACGAATGAACATCTACTTGAAATTTGAGTAAAAGGAATAAATCCCCAATGGACAATAGGAAATATACAGCATACGAATTAGTGGGGATTTATCAAGGTGAAATGGTGACAAACTTTCCTAAGTGGTATTACATGCACAATTTTGGAATCGGTAAATGAGCTTTGAATCTTGGATCTACCACGTTGGATTCAAACGTTAGCTGTTTGAATTTGGGAAGACAACTAGTTCATTCTAAAATGTTGATATTCTCACTGAAATAGTGGGAGTACTGGTATCTGTCCGTCCTCTTAACGTGGTTGACAGATTGAGTGACTATAAATAAAAAGTTCAGCATAGATCCTTCCTGTTAGCATATGAATGGTTATTCTCTTTGTTCAGTTGTGTGTGTATGCATGCGTGTGTGTGTGTGCATCCACGTGGATTTGCATGTTTGCATGTGCACACATGTTTGATCATAATTCAAAGGCATGTCTATTGTGGACACTAAAAAAAATTGGAATCCACTGCTATAATGGGAAAAATAGTTTTAGTAGAAGGCCATTGTCTGCTCATGTGGGAAAAAAGCAGTGTGAATGGAGAGTCCATTATAGGAGCCAGGTTGTCGAGAGAAAATGTAGTGAGTGTGGGTGCTGATGTTAAGTCAGACTCCAGGGAGCCCGGGCTGATGACTCCACTTGCCTAGTCATGGTATCCACCTCAGGCCCCTGACCTGATTGTTATTAATGTACCTATTCCCTGTCGATTTGACCACGCTTGTTTTTATGTGTCCCAACAGTGGATGTGGCTGGCCCTTTCCTCACTTTCCTTGGTGGTATTCTTTCCTTTGTTATCTCGGGATAACAACAATAAAACAACAATAAAAACACTCAGATCCCGGTACAGAAAAGCAACATACTTGCCAAAAAATTTGCATATAGGAAGTAAGTAGCTAACAAAGTCTAAAATCTATTCAGCCTCCTCCGTAATAAAATAATGGCTAAAATGTTCCTTGGCATAGGCCTTCATGCGTAGTAAGTCTATATATTTTTTTCTGTTGAATATCAATGGGAGAGTTGATACTGTGATTATATGTCTCACAACGTGCTGTCACAAGGGAGTATTTACCTTCAGGAGCGCATATCCTTCTGACAAATTCAGAACAAGCCAAATGCACCCCAAATGAAAAAAATTGTAAAATGCTCCCACTCCATGCTCGTATCTCCAAGCCTAAACTCTGTTTTGCTACCTCCGTAGCTACAAAACTCCTTGGATATGTTTTCATTTCACTGGAACCACTTTATACCCCTCCCCCCATTCCTTCCTCAGTCTCATCCAACTGGACTTCTGTTCCCATCACTCATTGTCAACAATGATCCCTGTATTGCTGAGTCCAATGAACACTTATTTTTAAAAATCTTTTAAGTATAAAAAACAAAAAGTAAAAATACAACAAAAATTAAAAAAGGGGGCTCCTGGGTGGCTCAGTTGGTTGAGTGCCCAACTCTTGGTTTCAGCTCAAATCATCAACTCACGGTTTGTGAGTCAAGTCCTGTGTTGGCTCCACACTGACAAGTGTGGAGCCTGGTGGGAATTTTCTCTCTCTGCCTGCCCCTCCCTGGCTCACTCTCTCTGTCTTTATCTCAAAATATATAAATAAACTTAAAAATTTTTAAAAATAAATTAAGTAAATTATTTTCAAATTTCATAGTCAACCTAGTAAAGAAAAATCTCTCGGCCCTGGGACATGCTGGTTAGGCTCTCAGGTGACCTCAGGGAAAGGTCTCAGTTTCCATTCTCTCTGACGCTTTCCTGAAATACCTGCTGAGCTCTTGGACTCAAGAGTCTATAAGAAGAGCATCTCTGATTGGAGGTCTGGAATTTTCCCTGGATGGTCGATGATGGAAACCAAGGCTCTGTTCCCAGACAGGACAGCAGGAAGGAGCGAAGCATTGGTCCCCCAGCCAGACTTAGGAATCTGAGAGCAACAACCATGTCCTGTCCTGCACAAGGATCACCATGGTTAGGACGGCAGAGGAGATATTTACAGCTTCCTGTGTCTGCTCATTAGGTGCTGTTTCCATTGTTAGTCCCACGCTGGAGCACCTTGTTTCCCTCTGGGCCACTGGTCTGGACAGAAAATAATTTTTTTTCCTACTAATTCTCTGCTCCCAGGAGACCAGATTAGAAGTCAGGTGAATCTGGCTTTTGTTATGTCTTCTCCATGCTCTTGCGGGCCTTCCAGAGGTCTAACCTCCTTACACCTTACCCCAATTTTGAGTTAACGTTTTTCTCCAAATCTAAGACTGAGGGACCTGCCTAACCAGGTCTCATGGACCTCCAAAGTATTGTCTTATGGCAGAGATGACTTCCCGGTTTCTCTAGAAAATTGCTATTCTCCTCTCAATAAGAGAGAGAGAGGTATGTTAATGTGCAATAAGCAAATGGTACCGTGCTCTAGTGTTCATGATGTTTTTGACTAACCAATGAAGTGATTCATGCTCAATTTGTGATTCTCACAAATTGAGAGCTGCTATTTGGTGCTCCACGTAAAAGTGTGTTAATTATATGATATATTTAGATCTTTTTATGCACCATGCACTGAGCTCAGGAACCTATGGGGATTCCTTATTTCATTTTTACAAAATCCACTCTTCTTAAAAAAAAATTAGATTTTTTTTAGTTCACATACAGTGTAATACTGGTTTCAGGAATAGAATTTGGTGATTCTTCACTTACGTAAAACACCCACTGCTCATCTCAAAGCGTCCTGCTTTATCCCTGTCACCCATCTAGCCCATCCCCCGCTTTCTTCCCTCCTTCATCCCTCATTTGTTCTCTACAGTTAAGATTCTCTTCTGGTTTGTTTCCCTCTCGTCTCTCCCCAACCCAAATGTGGATGGAGCTAGAATGCATTATGCTGAGCAAAATAAGCCAATCAGAGAAAGACGAATACTGTATCATTTCACTCATGTGGGATTAAAGAAAAGTCCACTCTTATTAAAGTAAAGTTGTAAAAGTGGGGCTCAGAAGTGTGGAATGACCTGCCCAGAGTTATGAACTAGGGCAGAAGGAGCTTTGACTGGAAATCGACCAAGATATTTCCAGTTCTCAAGCGCTAGGTCAGTGGCTCTCAACCAAGGGCGATTTTGCTTTCAGACAACACTTGACAAGATAAGGGAGAAATTTTTGGTTGTCATAACTAGGGAGGTCCCATTGGCGCCTAGTGGGTTCAGGCCAGGAATGCTGCCCCATGTCATACAGTGCACAGGACGGCCCCCACCACAGAGAATTATCTAGCACAGTGTCAACAGTGGAGAAGTTGAGAAACACCACTCTAGACCAGAACTTCTCCAACATTAATGTATTTATGAATCACTTGGGGATCCTGTTCAAATCTGGACTCTGATTTGGCAGGACATGGGTGGGGCTCAGAGATCCTGTAATTGTAACCATTTCTCAGTAGGTACTGATGCCACCCATCTGGTCTGTGGACCCATCTTTGAGTAGTAAGGCTGTGGTTCAGTGTTTGAGTCAGGGGTAGGTATTTTTAGACCTTTCCTACAAAGAACTGGAGCTCTACCTCCAGGTCTGAGGTTAGGTGGTCCAATGATGGACTCAGTAGGCGAGCTTGTGCATGCTCAAGTTTATACGTGTCTCTTGAGTATTTCCCTCATGAGCTGTGCTGCCTTTGGGGAGGGATGATGCCAGATAGAAGAGATGCACAGGGCAAGTTATGGGGAGAGGGTGTGGAGCTTCCATTCCTTCTCCAGGCATGCCACTCTACCTGTCTCCATGTGTTCACCAACCTGAAAACTCTATGAACCCTCCTTTTGGGTTTTATGGAAGCTTCATGATGTAGACACAACTGATTATATCATTGGCTATTGCTGCTTAGATTCAATCTCCAGAGACTCTCCCATCCCTACAGGTCAGGGGGTGGCATGTGAAGTTCATATTCTAATCATATGATTAGTCCTCCTGGCAAGCAGCCCCTCTCCTCAGATGTTTTCCCAAAGTCACTCCATTATCCTGACAGAAGACATTTTTCTTTTAAAGTTTATTTATTTATTTTGATGGAGAGAGAGAGAGAGAGGGAAAACATCCTCATGTTAGAGGGGCAGGGGCAGAAAGGGAGAGGGCAAGGGAGAATCCCAAGCAAGCTCCACACTGTCAGAGCAGAACCCAATGTGAGGTTCCAACTCTTGAATGGTGAGATCTTGACCTGAGTCAAAATTATGAGTTGATGCTTCACTGACTGAGCCACCCAGGTGCCCCTCTGATGGAAGACGACTTTACAACTCTCATCACTTACGATATTGGAAGAATTTTAGGAGCTATGGATCAGAAATGGGGATGTAGACCAGATATATATATATATGTTTTTTTAAAATTTAAATCTGAGTTAGTTGACATATAGTATAAAAATGATCAGAAATAGAATTTAATGATTCATTACTTATATAGAACCCCAGGGCTCATCCCGGCATTGCCCTCCTTAATGCTCACCACCCATTGAGCCCATTGCATCACCCACCACCCCACAAGCAACCCTGTTTGTTCTCTGTATTTAAGACTGTCTTTAGTTTTGTCTTGCTCTCTGTTTTTATCTCATTTTTGCTTCCTTTCCCCTATGTTCACTCATTCCACATGAGTGAAGTTATATGATATTTGTCTTTCTCTGACTGACTTATTTTGCTTAGGATAATACCCTCTAGTTCCATCCACGTTGTTGTAACTGGCAATATTTCGTCCTTTTTGATTGACGAGTAATATAACATTGTATATATACACCACATCTTTTTTTATCCATTCATCAGTCAGTGGGCATTTGGGCTTTTTCCATACTTTGGCTATTGTCAATAGTGCTGCTATAAACATTGGGGAGCATGTGCCCCTGGCACTTTTGAACCCTTTGGATAAATGCCTAGTTGTGCAATTGCTGGGTCATAGGGTAGTTCTATTTTTAATTTTTTGAGGAATCTCCATCCTGTTTTCCAGAGGGGTTGCACCAGTTTGCATTCCCACCAGCAGTGCAAAAGTATTCCTCTTTCTCCACATCGTGGCCAACAACTGTTGTTGCCTGAGTTGTTAATGTTAGCCATTCTGATAGGTATAAGGTGGTATCTCACTGTGGTTTTGATTTGTATTTCCCTGATGATGAGTGATGTTGAGCATTTTTTCATGTGTCTGTTAGCCATCTGGATGTCTTCTTTGGAGGAGCGTCTATTCATGTCTTTTGCCCATCTCTTCACTGGATTATTTGTTTTTTGGGTGTTGAGTTTGAGAAGTTCTTTATAGATTTTGGATACTAGCCCTTTATCTCATACATCGTTTGCAAATATCTTCTCCCATTCCATCAGTTCTGTGCAGAAGTTTTTTTTTATCTTGATTGGATCCCAATAGTTCATTTTTTCTTTTGTTTCCCTTGCCTCCAGAGACATGTCAAGTAAGAAGTCGCTGCGGCTCAGGTCAAAGAGGTTGTTGCTTGTTTTCTCCTCTATGACTTTGATGGCTTCCTGTCTTGTGTTTAGGTCTTTCATCCATTTTGAATTTATTAATGTGTATGGTGTAAGAAAGTGATCCAGGTTCATTCTTCTGCATGTCACCGTAGAGTTTTCCCAACCCCATTTGCTGAAGAGTCTCTCTTTTTTCCAATGGATATTCTTTCTTGCTTTGTCAAAGATTAGTTGGCCATACATTTGTGGGGCCATTTCTGGGTTCTCTGTTCTGTTCCATTGATCTATGTGTCTGTGTTTGTGCCAGGACCATACTGTCTTGATGATTATAGCTTTGTAATACAGCTTGAAGTCTGAAATTGTGATGCCTCCAGCTTTGATTTCCTTTTTCAGGATTGCTTTGGCTATTTGGGGTCTTTTTTGGTTCCATACAAATTTTAGAATGGTTTGTTCTAGGGACACCTGGGTGGCTTAGTTGGTTAAGCGTCTGACCTTGACTCAGGTCATGATCTTGCAGTTCATGGGTTTGATCCCCACATTAGGCTCTGTGCTGACAGCTCAGAGCCTGGAGCCTGCTTCAGATTCTGTATCTCTCTCTCTCTCTCTCTCTCTCACACACACACACACACACACACACACACACTGTCTCTCTTTCAAAAATAAATAAACATTAAAAAAGGATTGTTTGTTCTAACTCTGTGAAGAATGCTGGTGCTATTTTGATTTGGATTGCATTGAATTTATAGATTGCTTTGGGTAGAATTGATATTTTAACAATATTTGTTCTTCCAATTCAGAGGCATGCAATTTTTTCAGGTTTTTTTTGTGCCTTATTCAATTTCTTTCATAAGCTTGCTATAGTTTTCAGTGTATAGATTTTTTATTTCTTTGGTTAGGTTTATTCCTAGGTATTTTATGGTTTTTGGTGAAATTGTAAATGGGATCAATTCTTGATTTCTCTTTCTTTGGCTTTATTTTTGGTGTATAGAAATGCAACTGATTTCTGTACGTTGATTTTATGTCCTGCGACTTTGCTGAATTCATGTATCAGTTCTAGCAGTATTTGGGTTTTCCACATGGAGTATCATGTCATATGGGAAGAGTGAAAGTTTGACTTCCTCCATGCCCATCTGGATGCCTTTTATTTCTTTGTGTTGTCTGATTGCTGAGGCTAGGACTTCCAACATTGTTTTGAATAACAATGATGAGAGTGGACATCTCTGTCATGTTCCTGATTTAGGGGGAAAGCTCTAAGTTTTTCCCCATTGAGGATGTTATTAGCAGGGGGTCTTTCCTGTATGGCCTTTATGATATTGAGGCATGATCCTTCTATCCCTACTTTCTTGAGGGTTTTTAACAAGAAAAATGCTGTAGTTTGTCAAATCTTTTTTTCTGCATCTATTGATAGGATTATGTTTTTTATCCTTTCTTTTATTAATGTGATGTAACACATTGATTGATTTGTGGACATTGAAGCAGCCCCGCATCCCAGGAATAAATCCCACTTGATCGTGGTGAATAATTCTTTTAATGCATAGTTGGATCTGGTTTGGTAGTATCTTGTTGAGAATTTTTCCATTGATGTTCATCATGGAAATTGGTCTCTAGTTCTCCTTTTTGGTGAGGTCTTCATCTGGTTTTGGAATCAAGGTAATGCTGGCTTCATAGAAAGAGTTTGGAAGTTTTCCTTCCATTTCTATTTCTTGGAGCAACTTCAAAGGAATAGGTGGTAACTCTTTAAATGTTTGATAGAATTCCCCTGGATAGCCATCTGGCCATGGACTCTTGTTTGTTAGTATATTTGTGATTACTGATTCAGTTTCTCTACTGGTTATGGGTGTGTTCAAATTTTCTATTTTTTCCTGTTTCAGATTTGGTAGTTTATGTATTTCTAAGAATTTATCCATTTCTTCCAGATTTCCCAATTTGTTGGCATATAATTTCTCCTAATATTCTCTTATTATTGTTTGTATTTCAGCAGTATTGGTTGTGATCTCTCCTCTTTAATTCATGATTTTATTTATTTGGGTCCTTCCCTTTTTCTTTTTGATCAATCTGGTTAGGGGTTTATCCATGTTGTTAATTCTTTCAAAGAACCAGCTCCTAGTTTCATTAATCTGTTCTACTGGTATTTTGATTTCTGTGTCATTGATTTCCTCTCTAATCTTTATTATTTCCCTTATTCTTCTGGTTTTGGGCTTTATTTGCTGTTTTTTTTTCTTCCCAGCTCTTTTAGGTATAAGGTTCGGTTGTGTATTTGAGACCTTTCTTCCTTCTTTAGGAAGGCCTGGATTGCTATATACTTCTCTCTTATGACTGCCTTTGCTTCATCCCAGAGATTTTGGTCTGTGGTGTTTTCATTTTCATTGACTTTCATGTACTTTTTAATTTCCTCTTTAATTTCTTGGTTAATCCATTCATTCTTTAGTAGGATGTTCTTTCATCTCCAAGTATTCACGGTCTTTCCAAATTTTTTTCTTGTGGTTGATTTCGAGTTTCATAGCATTGTGGCATGAAAGTATGCGATGTATGATCTGGATCTTTTTGTACTTGTTGAGGGCTGATTTGTGTCCTAGTATGTGACCTATTCAGGAGAATAGGTGTGTACTTGAGAAAAATGTGTATTCTTCTGCTCTAGAATGAAATGTTCTGAATATATCTGTTAAGTCCATCAGGTCCAGTGTGTCATTCAAAGCTATTGTTTCCTTGTTGATTTTCTGCTTACATGACCTGTCCATTGTTGTTATTGGGGTGTTGAAGTCCCCTACTATTATGGTATTCTTATCAATGAGTTTCTGTATGTTTGTGATTAATTGGTTTATACATTTGGGTGTCCACGATGGGGGCATAAATATCTACAATTGTTAGATCTTCTAGGTGGACAGACCCCTTAATTATGGTATAATGCCTTTTTTTCAACTCTTGTTACAGTCTTTATTTTAAAATCTAGTTTGTCTCATGGAAGTATTGCTGGTTCAGCTTTCTTTTGACAGTCATTGGCATCATAGATTGTTCTCCATCCCCTTACTTTCAATCTGCAGGTGTCTTTAGGTCTAAAATGGGTCATTTGTGAGCATCATAAAGAGGGATCTTGCTTTCTTATCCATTCTGATACCCTATGTCTTTTGAATGGAGCATTTAGTCCATTGACATTTAGAGTGAGTACTGAAAGATATGAATTTAGTACCATGTGTTGCCTGTAGAGTTGGTGTTTCTGGTGATGTTCTCTGGTCCTTTCTAGTCTGTGTTGTTTTTGGTCTTTTTTTGTTTTGTTTTGTCTTTCTCCAGTCAAGGAGTCCCCCTTAAAATTTCTTTCAGGGCTGATTTAGTGGTCATAAACTCCTTTGGTTTCTATTTTTCTGGGAAACCCTTCATCTCTCCTATTTTCAATGACAGCCTTGCTGGATAAAGAATTCTTGGCTGCATAGTTTTCCCATTCAGCACATCAAATATATCCTGCCATTCCTTTATGGACTGCCAAATTTCTGTGCATAGGCCTGATGTGAACCTGATCGGTCTTCCCTTATAGGTTAAGGACTTTTTCCCCTTGCTGCTTTCATAATCTTTTCTGTGTATTTTGCAAATTAGACTATGATATGACTTGTTGATGGTCGGTTTTTGTTGAATCTAATGGGAATTCTCTAAGCCTCTTGGATTTTGATGTCTGTGTCTTTCCCCAGGTTGGGTAAGTTTTCCATTATAATTTGGTCACATAAACCTTCTATCATTTTTCTCTCTCTTCATCTTTTGGGATTCCTGTGATTTGGATGTTATTCTCTTATAATAAGTCACTGAGTCTTGTATTGTGATCTTTTGCCTTTGTTTCCCTCTTTTTTTCTGCTTCATTATTCTCCATAATTTTATCTTCTAAATAGCTGATTCCCTCTTCTGCTTCATCCATCCTTGCCATCGTGGCATCCTTTTGAGATTACTTCTCATTACAGCTTTTAAAATTTTAGCCTGTCTAGATTTTGTTTCTTTTATCTCCACAGAAAAGGATTCTCTGGTGTCTTCTATGCTTTTTTCAACACCAACTAGTATTCTTATTGTGGTTCTAGATTGTAGTTCAGACATCTTTCTTATATCTGTATTGATTAAGTCCCTGGCTATCATTTCTTCCTGTTTTTTGTTTTGGGATGAATTCCTTCATTTTTTCATTTTGGAGGTAGAAAAAATTAAAAGATTAAAATGAAAAAATTAAAAACAAAACAAAAAATCAAATAAAGAAAGTTAGATCCTAGTGTGTTTTGGTTTGCTTATTGAAATAAGCTTGATAGAATAGAGATAAGTGGGAAAGGAAGTGGAAAAAAAGGTAAGAAAAATGAAAAAATTAAAAACATTTATGTGATAGAATAGAATAAAGAAATGGAAATAGAATAAAAAATTTAAAAAATAAAAAATAAAGTAAAAAATAATTTCCTTTCTTTATCCAAGTTATAGTTAGAAAAGAAAGAATAAAAAAACAATTTAAACAAAAAGAGAAACAAAGAAAATGAACAAATAAATGAACCAGCAAACAGAATGAAACCCAAATGGGGTTTCACCTAGTTTCCCCTAGAACTGAAACTAGGAAGTACTCTATAGTCTGTACACTAAGCAGGTGGAGTGACTGGGGGATGGGCTTGGAGGGTGCAGTTGGCAGAGCTTTTTGTAATGGCTTTTTTCTCCATTAGGTTGTGATGCTTGGCTTATTGTGGTGGATCCAGGTGTGAGATATGGAAATTGTTTCCACCCGCTTCCCTAGTTTCTGTGGCAGGAACTTCATGCTCTCATCCATCTGCAATCAAGAACCTCTCCTTTCTCATGCCTCTGCCCACTCCTCCTCTCTACCCTGTCCCTGCCCAAGCTGCCTGCCTGTCAGGCAGCACCTCCCTCCAGAGTTTTGTCTCAGATGGGGTTGTGTTTCAAAACTTCACACTTTAGAGACCCTTGTGTCTTTGACCCACTCTGACTCTCTGGGGGAGGGTCTCACTGAACAATGACTGGGTGCTGGTTTGTCTCACAAAATGTTCATGTGACTGTGCAGTGATAGAGTTTCAGAGATTTTGGCAAATGACAACATACAGCCAGTGCCAGATGTCACTGCACTCTGGCGTCTTTGTCCCAGTACCAGCAAATGTGGCTGCTCTCCAGGTTCTGCTGGGACCTTTGCCTATGGGGAGGCCGTATGGCCTCTACCAAATGCACTCCAAGCAAGGGGATGACTTCTTCCTGTGTGTGACACCCCTCAGGCCCACTCCTGATCCTGGGGATTCATCTTGCTTCCTCACCAGAGCACCCTCAGACACTGAGCTCCAAAACTTCAGACTCTGCACTCCACTGTATACAGAATCCTGATGGTACCAAAACCCTCTCTTTTCTTTGTGTCAATAGTTCGATTGTCCATTCCCCTAAAAGTGTTTTCACTCTTTCTCTCTCTTTCTTTCCAGCTGCTTTTCTTGCACCATCCTGATATGCTGTTCTCTTCCCCTTTCCCTTTTTCTCTCTGTCTTCTCCCTGTAAATGGCTCCCTACCCTCTGCAGCTTTTTTTTCTTCCCCGGTTCACCTCTCTGCCCCACGCACCTGCTGAGTTCTGTGGCTCAAGTCATGCAGACTGTTGTGTTAATCATCGGATCCATTTCCTAGGTGTTCAAAATGGTTTCGTGCTGATTTAGCTGTGTTTCAGGGATGAGACAAGCTCAGGGTCTCCATGCTGCTCTGCCACCTTAACTCCTCTCCCCAAATATATATTTTTATTACAAATCCTAAGACCACAGTTATAAATGTAATACTGGATGAGTCCTTAATTGGATTTCTCTCATGATACTTCCAGTTCTTAAACCTCAGCACCATGGTTTTCAATGAGGCATGATTTTGCCTCTGTGGATATTTGGCCGTGTCTTAAGGGATGCTGTCAAACCTCTATAACCCAAAGGACAGCACCCAGCACAAATATTTACCCAGCTCCAAATGTCAACAGTGAGTAGGTGAAAAATACAGCTCTATCTTCATTGTGTGTACAAACCACCAAAGTTTGTAGTTAAAATGCCCTGACCTGATTCATCAGGTCTCTGGGATTCCAGGGAGTTTGTCCTTCTACAAACAACCAGGTGGTGATGATATTGCATGTTCTGATCTATGGATCACAGGTAGAGAGCAAGTCCGTGCTCCTGTGTTAGAGTCACATGTAGGTAGTTTTAGGTCTTCTCCACCAAGAATCTTCTGTGTTTGTCATTTTGAAGGAAAAATTGTTTTCTTTTAATATTTATCTTTATTTTGAGAGAGAAGGAGAGAGAGAGACAGACAGACAGACAGAGAGAGAGAGATTCTAGGCTGTCATCATAGAGACAGCTGTTGGGCTTGATTTCACTAACCATGAGATCATGACCTGAGCCAAGGTCAAGAGTTGGACAGTTAACTGCCTGAGCCATCCAGGTGCCCCTGAAAGAAATGTTTTTTACACAATTCTATAGGTGTTGATGAATTCTATGGTTAATGAGTGACATCAATTATTTTATATTTGAAAAAAAACACTTTGTAGGCTTCCAAAGGTGTCCCGATCCAAAGAACTTTTGAAAATACTTGTTTACAGAGCAAGGGGAATGTGGCCAGTACATGGCATAAAGCTGCTAATCACTGATCTTTATATAAAAAAGATTGGCCTGGATTATCTGGATGGAACTAGTGTAATCACAGGTGTCCTCTAAATGTGGGAGGGGGAGGACAAAGATTTGGAATCAGAGAGACATTTTCAGACTCTACGCTGTTGGCTTTGACGTTGGAAGAAGGGCCATAAGACAAGAAATGCAGGTAGCCACTAAAAAGGGAAAAAGGAAATGGAGTGAATTCTCCTCTAGAGTGTCCAGAAGGATCACAGCCCTGCAGAGCTCTTGATATTAGCCCAATGAGACCCATTTCAGGCTTCTGACCTTCCACAAACTTCGGATAAATCTTTGCGTTAAGCCACGAGTGTGATCATTTGTTTCTGCAACAACAGGAATTGATTACAGACATTTGTTTGGAAAAATATTGCTTGTAGGAACAGAGTTTGAGCATTTCAGCTCATTCAGTAAACTTTCCCTCGGGTCAAGGCATTTGGTATGGACATCCCACATTAAATGGAAAGAGAAAACTAGTTTTAGTTTGGAGATATATTGCCTCATTCGCTGGACAGTGATATCCCACTGCATAAATGTAAACGTGGTTTTGACTCGGAGGCCTTTGAAAATTTGAGATTGAAAACATTTCCCTATTAAAATTAAGGCCTTTCACTCTACTTTAAACTTTTGTGTCAAAATTCTACATTCTTTCTATTTTATGTTGATTTGAATGTTTATTCTTTTTATTTTTATCCCCTCCAACTTTCAGGTTTTCTTTCAACATAACAGATGGGATTTCAATAACTCTCTTATGTCTACTCGTATGTGTGTGGATACATTTATTTGACAGAAACATGTATACAAATGTACACACACATATACATACTCAGACTCCTAACCTTGAACATTTTCTTTGGACTCGACAAAGTGCTTCTACACGTTTCATTTATTCCTGACACCACCTGCCTGAAGTTAGGGTTCATTGCCCCACATTCCCTTCAGAAATAGGGAAATTGAGGCTCAGGGTGATGAAATGTTAACAATAACATGACAGAGCAGTTAAAACTTACTGTGCATCTTTTTGAATTATACCCAAAGGGAGTCATGTAGTATATAATCTTTTTTTTTAACATTTCACCTTTTATTAAGGCAAGTGTGTGCAAATAATTTCATACAACCAGATCTCTTCATGAACTTTCAGCTTAAAACGTTTTTACAAAAAAAAGGTGTTTTGTAAAAGTTTAAATTTTATCTGAATCCAAGTTAGTTAACATATAGGGTGATAATGATTTCAGGAGTGGAATTTAGTGATTCATCACTTATATATAACACCCAGCGCTCATCTGAACATGTGCCCTCCTTTATGCCCATCATTCATTTAGTCCGCCCCCCCACCCACCTCCCCTCCAGCAACCCTCAGTTTGTTCTCTGTATTTAACAATCTTTTATGGTTTGCCTCCTTCTCTCTTTTTATCTTATTTTTCCTTCATTTCCCTTATGTTCATCTGTTTTGTTTCTTAAATTCTACATATGTGGAACCATAGGATATTTGTTTTCTTCTGAATTATTTTGCTTAGCATGGTACTTTCTGGTTCTGTCCATGTGTTGCATCTGGCAATATTTCATTCCTTTTGATCGCTGAGTAATATACAATTATATATACATATATATACATATATATACACATATATATCTACATATATGTGTATATATATGTATATATATATATATACACACACACACACACATACAACACATCATCTTTATTCATTAAACAGTTGATGGACATTTGGGCTCTTTCCATAATTTGGCTATGGTTGATAGTACTGCTATAAACATTGGGATGCATGTGCCCCTTTTAATTAGCATTTTTGTGTCCTTTGTATAAATACCTCGTAGTGCCATTGCTGGGTTGTAGAGTAACTCCAGTTCTTATTTTTGAGGAACCTTCATCTTATTTTCCAGAGTGGCTGCACCAGTTTGCATTCTCACTAGCAGTGCAAAAGCATACCCCTTTCCAGGAAATCTCTTTCAAGAAGGCTTTGGGAGACACCTGGGTGGCTCAATCAGTTGAGCGTCCAACTCTAGCTTAGGTCATGATCTGACAGTTTGTGAGTTCAAGCCCCACATCGGGCTCTGTGCTGACAGCTCAGAGCCTGGAGCCTGCTTCGGATTCTGTGTCTCCTTCTCTCTCTCCGCCCCTCCCCTGCTTACGCTGTCCCCCAAATAAATAGATATTAAAAAAAGAGAAGGTTTGGGATCACCATTGTCACCTCTCCTACACTGAAATGCAACTGGACTCAATTCCATGAAACTTTCATCTCCTTCATAAATAGTATGTCGCTCTTCTGTTCCATCTCCTGGTCCTACTTGGCACTCATCAAGTGGGTTGTGGGATGCCCCTCAGGAGGACTTCTGCAACAAGGACAAAGTGTGAGCAGTGGCACAGAGGCCAGGGTGTCCCCTTTCTGTGTCCTTTGCTGCAGGAGTCTCACCCCTCGCCCTGCAGAGACAGTCCCATGTTTCCCTATAAACTTAATTTTTGTATGCCTCCTGTAATTCAGCAAATTGTGTACATTAAATATATGCAGCTTATCATATGCAATTGTACTCCAGTGAATCATAGTTTTAGGGGAGACATGGACATTTTCAGGAAGAAACAGGAACACAAGGAAATAGGAAACATAAGTATGCAAATGATTTTTGGCCCCAGTGATAGACCCCCTGACACACGGATGCCAGTCTCGCATCGTCAATAAGCAAATGTGTAGCAGGAAAACATTCATTCACATAGTAACAGATGCATGACTGAAATTTTGCTTCATCTCTGACTCTGTGGTCATATTATGTCAAATTATTTCTTGGAATTTGTGTTTCTATGTAGACTACACCTGGAGACATGTATCTGATTATCACTTTTGCTAGTGATTACGTGAACACTGAATAAGAAAACAGTATCCTAAGGAGGAGAATAAAGCCCAATGACTTGTTATAAAACACACCATAGGTTAAAGTCTACATTTTCAGGAAGAACAGATATCTAAAGGAATGATGGACACTGAAGTGGTGAGTTGTGCTTTCAGACTTTCGTCTCTTATGGAATTTTATAATTTGGGCCAAATGTGTTTTTTTCCATCGTGTAGTACAACTCATGATTATTTTTTAGTAAAACAAAAGAAAAATTGCTCAGGATGATATATTTCATTTAAGAAGAGAGTATTCTTAACAAATCTATAGAATCTCACAGAATAAATGGGAATTTCCAATATCGTCCAAAATTGGGAATGAATTCAGAAGAGTAGGAAAACAACTAAGGGAAACACTATTAAACACCAGAGTGCAGAAAGGGTAATACAGATGTTACCTAAAGTGTACAGAGAAGTTGATGTTGAAGAAAGAGATGTTCCAGGAAATCAATAGAAGTAGCAACTTCTACTTCCACAATCTGATCAAAGAATTGCCATTTCTGGCTCTCAAGCTTTGAGTTCTGCCATCAGGTGCAATTGCCCCAGGGCAATTGGTCCTTTCATAGTTTCCTTTCCAAAGGATTTTTTCAGAGCCCTCTTTATGTCTCTGTTCCTCAGGCTGTAGATGAAGGGGTTCAGCATGGGCGTGACCACCGGGTACATCACCGAGGCCGTGGCACCCGAGTAGGAGCTCTGGGTAGCAGTGGAGCTAAGGTACACACCTAGGCTTGTACAGTAAAATAAGAAGACCACAGAAAGGTGGGATGCACAGGTGGAAAATGCTTTATACTTGCCCTGAGCTGATGAGATCCCACATATGGAAGAAACTATCTTAGAATAAGAGTAAAGGATCCCAGCAAGGGGGCCCCCACCCAGCAGCCCAGCTCCAAAATACATCACCATGTCATTAAGAAAGGTGTCAGAACAGGCAAGTTGGACCACCTGTTTAATTTCACAGAAGAAGTGAGGGATTTCCAAGTCTGTACAGAAGGACAGTCGCAGCACCACTGAGGTTTGTAACAAGGAATGCAGGACACTCATGATCCAAGACACCAGAACCAGCAGCCCACAGAGCCGGGGGTTCATGCTGACCGTGTAGTGCAGGGGGTGACAGATGGCCAAAAATCGGTCATAGGCCATCACGGTCAGGATGTAGTTGTCCAATCCCGCAAAGAGTAGGAAAAAATACATCTGGGTGATGCAGTCCTCATAGGTTATGACTTTGCTCTGGGTCTGGATGTTCCAGAGCATCTTTGGGATGGTGGTGGAGGTGAAGCAAATGTCTACAAAGGACAGGTTGGCCAGGAAGAAGTACATGGGCATGTGGAGGTGGGAGTCAGAGCTGATGGCCAGGATGATGAGCAGATTCCCAAACACAGTGATCAGGTACATGGAGAGGAAAAGCCCAAATATGAGGGGCTGGAATGCTGATTCCTCTGAAAATCCCAGAAGAAGAAATTCTGAAATGGCTGTAAGGTTCCTTGGCTCCATGGGTTGGAGATGACTACCAGGATACAGAGAAATAAATGACTAATTTTCACACAAGCTAGTAACCTAGCGTGAGAACTACCATTTATACTTTAGAGTCAGGAAATACGTTTCTTTTAAAAAAATTTTTAAATATATTTTATCCTCAAATTGGTTTCCATACAGCACCCAGCGCTCATCCCAACAGGCGCCCTCCTCAATGCCCATCACCCACTTTCCCCTCTCTCCCACCCCTATCAACCCTGAGTTTATTCTATGTATTTAAGAGTCTCTTATGGTTTGCCTCCCTCCCTTTCTGTTTGTAACTACCCCCCCCCCCCGCCGCCTTCCCCTATCCCATGGTCTTCTGTTAAGTTTCTCAAGATCCACATATGAGTGAAAACAATATAGGTATATGGTCTCAACCCCATTAGGGCATCTCTAGCACCATTTCTTATTAAAAATTCCATTTCTACTCTCAATCGGCTCCTTGAGCATAATGTATGGTCTTGTTTTATGGAGAATATTTTTTACCCCTTTAAAGAGTACATACTGATTACTGATCACGTTCAAGGCACTGTATACGCAATGAATATAGGGTGCTGAAAAACAAAATTCCTTATCATCCTAGAATGGGGAAAGAATGATAAGCAAATAAAAATAATCAAATAACACGTCAGATGGTGACAGGGGCTGTGAAGAAAAGGATGACATTTGAACAGGACCTCGAGGGAGATAGGAAGGAAGTTGAGGTGATCTCAGAAAGTGTGTGCCCAGCAGGGGCAAAGGTCTGTGCAAAGGGCCTGAGGAAGGGGCTTGTTTCAGAAAATCATGTGTCAAAAGAAAGCCAGGTGTCAAGGGGAAAGAGCCAGAAGGAGTGTGGTGAGAGATGGTGGCAGTGTGTGTTGAGGAATGGAGAGGCCAGCCCACAAGAGCTGACACTTAAAGACACAGCAAATCCCTCACTTATGAGTTTTTTGAAGGACTTTATTAATTTTGTTATAAAAGTGTCTTGTGAGTTGAAATGGACTTCCCCATTAATAACTTCTGTTGACTGAGTTCTGGCCCCTGTCAATAAGAATTACCTTGGAATATGCGAGCCCTGGCATCTCTGCTCTGAGGATTAACCTCAGTTCACAACACACACACACACACACACACACACACACACACACACCATGACCCACTATGGCCTCGTGGGCTACTGACTGTCATGCCTTTATCACACCCAGCTACACTAGTTAGGCCAGCAATAGATACACCTCAAGCTGGCCAGATCTTGTTATCTGTCCCCTACAGAATGCGGAAATGGTACCCAGAAATTCCTACAGGCAAATAAACTTGGGGCTCCCCATCAGTATGCTCATTTTCTACTTCACATAAATTCAAAGAAAACATGGGCAATCTGTTCAGTAAACACAGAGAAAAGAGAGAAATGAAATGGGCATGAGGAGGAAACCACAAAAGACTCTTAAATACAGAGGACAAACTGGGGGTTGCTGGAGGGGAGGTGGGTGAGGGGATGGGCTAAATGGGTGAGGGGTACTGAGGGCGCTTGTTGGGATGAGCGCTGGGTGTTATATGTAAGTGACGAATCCGTAGTATCTACTTCTGAAACCAATACTACACTGTATGTTAGCTAATTCAGAAGTTGGGCTATTTTGAAATCAAGGAGCTGAAGGCTTGCTTTCCTTCTGGCTGGTCTGCATGTATTTGACCGATTGATTTATATGGCCTGGTTTTGGATGAAGCAAGTTTCTTTCTCACTCTTCTTATGTGGCACCTTTTCTTTGTTATTCCCGTTCTTTGGGTTTTTATCTTTTTTGACAAGACACTGTAGAGCGTTTGAGAAAATAACAAGAAGGATTTACCTTTCACACCCATCTCCCAGGAAAGCCTGAGATGGGCTGCCATGTTGATTGGGGACGGAACTTCTTAACTGGCAGTGAAAGGGACACTCTCTAATCGTGCTGGCAGAAATGGGAAGTGTGGAAAGATGGGGAAGCAATCTGAAGGCAGGTATAAATATTCAAAATACAGATTTTCTTCAGCTTAGGGTTTCTCAATCTGTGCTCTGCTTGACATTCTGGGCCACATCCTCCTCTGTGGTGGTGTCTACCTGGGAATTCTACGTTGTTTAGCAGCATCCTTGACGGCCGCCTGCCCCTCCCAGCCTCACCGTGACAAATATCTGCATATCACTTCAGCGTTCCCTGGGGGACAAGATTGCCCCAGGTTGAGAAGCATGGTCTTAACTTAATAGTCCCCAAATAATTTTCATAGCAGTGATATATTAAGAAAAAATATGAATGACTGTTGCATGTGTGAGTTGCACAGCAATGTCTTGAAGGTGACACAGATGTTGAAATAAGGAGCCAGCATTATATTAGTGGATGGGAGGCAAGTCCACGAAGAATTATTAAGAAAGGAGGAAAAAGAGGACTGTGCCTGGGTGGCTCAGTCAGTTAAGCGTCCAACTTCGGCTCAGGTCATGATCTCACGGTTTGTGAGTTCGAGCCCTGCGTGGGGCTCTGTGCTGACAGCTAGGAGCCTGGAGCCTGCTTGGGATTCTGTGTCTCTCCATCTCTCCGCCCCTCCCCTGCTCATGCTCTGTGTCTCTCTGTCTCTCAATAATAAGTAAAAACGTTAAAAAAATTTAAAAAATAAAAAAAAAAGAAAGAAGGAAAAAGGGACACAGGGTAGAAGAAAAGGCCGCACTGAAACATAAAGATGTACATAGCATCTTATTGAAGCATTTGTATGCAAGTGTGTGAATATGTATACATGCATAAAGTGGAAAAGAAATTTTAAAAGAAACTAAGAACTTCTGGAACAAAGATTATCAGTGAGAATGACATTCTGTTAAGTCTATTGTTTCTTTTTCTTTTTCTTTTTTTTTTAAACACGTATTCATTTTTGAGAGACAGAGAGAGAGCACGAGTGGGGGAGGGACAGAAAGAGAGGGAGACACAGAATCCAAAGCAGGGTCCAGGCTCTGGGCTGTCAGCATGGAGCCCGATGTGGGGCTCAAACCCACGAACCGTGAGATCATGACCTGAGCCGAAGTTGGACGCTTAACCCACTGAGTCACCCAGGCACCCCAAGTCTATTGTTGCTAAACAACTGTATTGAATGAAAACAACAAAATGGAATGAAAATCTACTACTAAGTTACATAAAGACGTACAAGAGCAACAACGTAATGACCCCAACATGGGTCACTAATTCAAGATTAAATTGCCAAAGACTTAGAAATAAAAAGGTATATCAGAAGGGCATTTACCTTGTGGGAGGAAGTGGTAAGTTGTGATTTCATCTTACATAAAGATACACGGATTCAAATAGGCTTATAGAATGGAAAGGCGATCTTTAGTCAATTGGTAAAGAAAAATACCTTCCAGATGATGGCCAAGGTGATGCAACTTTCAGAAATAGATCTAATCCCCAAAGGCCAAAAAGAGAGTGAAAAGATTTCACATCTCTTTTAGCAACAGAGATGTGAAAACAAGTCAGAAACATGCATAAAGGGTAATTTATTACCGCCAAGAATGAAGCACTTTCTTTCTCGTGTATAGCAAGTACTGACACATGAAGAATATTGACCAGCCTGCCCCACTTTGTTCATAAGAAAATGAAAGAGAGGGGCTCCTGGGTGGCTCAGTTGATTAAACATCCTACGCTTGACTTCAGCTCAGGTCATGATCTCATGGTTTTTGAGACCGAGCCCCATGTCTGGCTTTGCACTGACAGCACAGGGCCTACTTGAGATTCTCTCTCTCCTCTTTCTCTGCCTCTACCACTGCTCATGCTCGCTCTCAAAATAAGTAAATAAACATTAAAAAAAAGAAAAATAAAAAAGCAATGCCTGAGATGTAATGGACAGACTGATGATACAGTTAATAATAGTGTATCACGTGTTGGAAAGTCACTAAGAGAGTAGATCTTATTTTTTTTTAATTTTTTAAAATATTTTATTTATTTTTGAGACACAGAGAGACAGAGCATGAATGGGGGAGGGTCAGAGAGAGAGAGAGAGAGGGAGACACAGAATCTGCACAGGCTCCAGGCTCTGAGCTGTCAGCACAGAGCCCGACGCGGGGCTTGAACTCACGGGCCGTGAGATCATGACCTGAGCCAAAGTCGGACGCTTAACCGACTGAGCCATCCAGACGCCCCGAGAGTAGATCTTGAAAGTCCTCATCACAGGAAAATAGTTTGTGACTATGCACAGTGACAGGTGTGGTGATCATTTTGTGATATATACAAGTATGGGATCATTATGTTGTATGCCTGAAACTAATAGGATGTTGTATGTCAGTTATACCTCAAGAAAAAATTTTAAGCAATTGAGAGAGCCTGATATGACTGACTGATAGATTTGACCACACAAAATTCATAAACTTTCATACATTCCTCACAAATACATTTATGCATACATAGAAGAACTAAATGGCCAATAGTCCGTTTGTATAAAAACTCCAATTCTTTGTTACGAGGTGTCAAATTTTTATTTTTGTTTTTTTCAAGCTCTTATTTTCAAGCAATCTCTACATCTAACGTGGGGCTCAACCTCACAGCTCCAAGATCAAGAGCCACACACTCCATCGACTGAGCTGGCCAGGTGCCCCAAGGATTAAAAAGAAATATAAACACTTGTAGAACACCATCCAAAAGGAAAGGATTTGCACAATTTTTAACAGAGAAGCTGTCAAATGACTAACAAACCCACAAGTGCATTCAGCCTCACAGGTTATAAAATAATGCAAAATAAAGCTCATTAGCAAACCTACTTCCATGTATTAATCACAATTTTTTTTTCCAATACCCAGAATGAGAGAAGATAATGTGTGTATGTTTCGTGCACCACTATTGCAAGGATGTATTTGCAATTGTTCCTTGGTCTGGATCTTTTCATCTATATGGAAGCATAGTCTAAGATGTCCCATTAAAATAAAAAGAAATGCCCTTGCTTCACTGCATGTCTCTCCACAGCCAATACCCTGTTTGTGTACTCCCATTAATTAATAAGATCCTTGTACTTATGTTCTACTTTTCCTGGAAGCACTTTGTGCCTTCTTCATTCCTTCAAATTGGGCTTCCATTAATATCATTTTAATTACCAACATGGATCCTTGCATTTCTGACTGCAATATCCACTTTTTTAAAGCATCATAAATAAACAAAATAATTGTTTTGGTAAAGCCAGCCAACAATGACAGTAATCTCTGGCATCTGGGCTATGCTGGATTTTTCTCAGTGACCTCCAGTACGAGTTCTTGCCTTCCATTTGCTTTGATCCTTTCCTGCAGTGTCTGTTGGGCTCTTGAACTCACCTGCACGTGAACTCACAAGGCAAGTTCTCCCTTTGGAAGTCAAAATTCCTTCCTGGATAGTTGATGATGGACATCAAACTCAGTCCCCAGACAAGGCACCAGGGAGGCATCGAGCATTGGTCTCCTGGCCAGATTTAGGACTCCAAGGGCAACAACCATGTTCTGTCCAGTGAAAATGCACATGCTGAGGTTCTGCAGCAGAAGAGATATTTACAGCTTCCCACATGTGCTCACGAGGCATTTTTATCTCTTCGTGCTCCAGCCTTTAAGTGCATGATGTCTCCTAGGGATACTGGTCTGGACACAATGGAAATATTTCTGGCAGATTCTCTGTTCCTAGGAGACTACATTGCATGCCAGGTGAATTCAGTTTTTATTACATTGTCTCCATTAGTTTTCCTGTTTCTGGAGGTCTAAACCTCCCAGCACCTCATTACAACCCTGGCTTCAAGTTTTCTCAAAAATCTAACACAGAGGAATTCATCAGACTACTTCCCTTAGGTCTTCAATGCATTGATCTGTGGTGGAGGCACACCCCTGATATCTTTAGAAAACTACTATTTCCTTCTTCAAGAAGGGGGAGAAATTTGTTCCTTTAGTGTATAACCTTGGGTACTACACTCCTTGGCTTCATGATAGTTTAGCCAAAACAATTAGGAATTTCATAGATCACAGGTTAAGAACTGCCATTTAGTCCCTCACTCTAAAGTGTTTATTAATTATTAGAGACACATTTACATTTCCTGCACCATAACCTAGCTTACTTAGCACATTATAGGGAGTGTCAGTTTTTTTTTTTAAACGTGCTTTCTGTGAGGCTATACTTTTAGGGACGCCATTCTCGGTTGTAGAAATCAGGCTCAGAGAGATTTAATGTGCTGCTTTAATGTATAAAGCAAGTAGGGAATGGGGTTTTGATGAGAATTATGTTAGGGAATTTCAGTTCTGAAATTCTGGCCCAGTGGTTCTCAGCCAGAGATGACTTTGCCCTGGGATATTTGGCCATGTCTGAAGGGATGCTCTCAAACTCCTCAACCCACAGGACAGCACCCAACAAAAGTAATTTATCCAGCAGTCAAAAATGCAAATTTTGGGGGTGCCTGAGGGCTCGGTCGGTTAAGTGTCTGACTCCTGATTTCAGCTCAGGTCATGGTCTCATGGTTCGTGGTATGGAGCCCTGTGACGGGCTCTGTGCTGACAGCATGGATCTTGCTTGGGATTCTCTCTCTTCCTATCTCTGCCCCTCTCCCCCCCCCCCCCCCCATGCACTCTCTGTCTCTGAAAAAAAAATTAAACAAATTCCAGGGGTGCCTGGGTGGTTCAGACAGTTGAGCGTCCTACTTCGGCTCAGGTCACGATCTCACAGTTCGTGAGTTCGAGCCCTGAGTCGGGCTCTGCGCTGACATCTCAGAACCTGGAGCCTCCTTCGGGTTCTGTGTCTCCCTCTCTCTCTCCCCTTCCCCTGCTCGCACTCTGTTTCTCTTTCTCTCTCAAAAATAAACATTAAAAAAATTAAAAAGGAAAAGACGCCAATTCTGATTCATCAGGCCTCTAGTGGGCCCAGGGACTCCGCATTTCTAACAAGCTCCTGGGTGGGTGGTATTGACGCTGGGGATGCCGGTCTACGGGTCACAGTTAGGGAGCGAAGCTGATGTCCTGTGTGAGATCCACAGGATCTAGGTCTTATCCACCAGGAATCTATCTTCCTTGCACGTATTTTTGAAAGAGCAGTATTTCACTCACTCTTTGGGTGGTGAAAGATTCTACGCTTGAGTTTTTAAATAGAAGGGCTCTTGAGGGATATTCAATAATATATGAAAAGGAAGATTTTGTGGTAGGCGGAATAAGGGCCTCCAAAAGATTCATCTTGAAGAATGTTTGAAAATGTTAGCTTATGTGGCAGGGTAATTAAGATAGCAGATGGAGTAAAGCTCTGAATCATTATCTGAGGATAAGAAGATCAGCCTGGTTGGGGGCGCCTGGGTGGCTAGGCTGGTTAAGTGTCTGACTCTTGGTTTTGGCTCAGGTCACAATCTCATGAACTGTGAGATTGAGCCCTGCATCAGACTTCTTGCTGACATTGTGCAGCCTGCTTGGGATTCTCCCTTTCCCTCTTTCTCTGCCCCCACCCTCCACACTGCGCTCTCTGTCTCTCCCTCTCTTTCGAAATAAAGAAATAAACTTAAAAATAAAGAAGCTTAAAAAAAAGGAAGAAGATAAGCTTGGATTATCCACACTGGTCTGGTGTAATCACAACGGTCCTCTAAATGTGGAAGAAAAGGAAGAAACATGGAGTCAGAGAGACACTGGAAAGTACTGTTCTGTTGGTTTCCAAGATGGAGGAAAGGCTGTGAGGTAAGAATTGTGGGCCCTGTAGACCGTGGAGCAGGGAAAGGGGCTGTTCTCCTCTGGAGCATCCATAAAGATCGCCACCCATGGACATCGTTATTGTAGCCCAGTGAGATCCCTTTCATGCTTCTGATCTCTAGAACTTTCGGAGAATTATTTGTCTTGAGACATTAGTATGACAACAGCAAAAGGAATCTAATCCATATATTTATCCAATACGATATTGTTCACAGGAACTGCGTTTGAGCTTCTCAAATCATTCAGTTAACTTTCCTTGGGCCAAGGTATCAAGTGTTGAAATCCCACATTGAGTAGAGACATAGAGTTCATTTGGAAGTATTTGGTCCACTGCATAAATGTAAATATGGTTCTGATTTTGAGGTCTTTGTGGCATTAAGATAGGAAGAGTAATTCATTATTTAAAAAAAATTACCCAAAGGGTGCCTGGGTGGCTTAGTCGGTTAAGCGTTGGGCTTCAGCTGAGGTCATGATCTCACGGTTTGTGAGTTCAAGCCCTGAGTCAGGCTCTGTGCTGACAGCTCAGAGCCTGGAGCCTGCTTGGGATTCTGTGTCTCCCTCTCTCTGTGCCCCTCCCCCACTCATGCTCTGTCTCTGTCTCTCAATAATAAGTAAATGTTAAAAAAAATTAAAAAAAATAAATCACCCTAAGTTTTTTTTTTAAATTAAGTCACTCATGCTACTTTAAAACTTTGTGTCCAGGGGGTCCTGGGTGGCTCAGTGAGTTAAGCGTCTGACTCTTGATTTTGGCTCAGCTCATGATCTCACGGTTTGTGGGACCGAGCCCCATGTTGGGCTCCACACTGACAGCAGAGGGTCTGCTTGGGATTCTCTCTCTCCCTTTTTCTCTGCCCCTCCCTCTCTCTCTCTAAGTAAACTTTAAAAATAACTAAATAATTTTTTGTGTACAAAGTACTACATTCTTTCAATTTCACATTGATGCAAACATTTCTTTTCATTTCAATATTCTGCAACTTTCTCTCAAGTTTCCTTTCAACATACTAGGTGGGCTTATAAATGAGTCTGTGTATATGTGCACATATGTGGGTGAGTGTGTTTATTTGAAAGATGTATGCGTGCGCACACACTCATGTACATACACAACCTCTTCACTCTTAAATGTTTTCTTTGGAGTTGACCTGATGTATCCAACACTTTATTTAGTCCCACAACATTCATTTCGAGTTCCACGTTACCTTCAGAAATTGACCTTCAGATGAATTGCATTTTTAATAATAACATAAAAATGCAGATGAAGCTTACTGTGCATCTTCTCAAGTTCTTACAAATTGACCCATGCAATATGCACTCTTAATTCAAGTATGGCTCCTTTAACTTAGCAAATTGTACACTTAAAATATGTGTAGTTTAGGGGCACCTGGATGGCTCAGTTGGTTGGGCCTCTGACTTGATTTCTGCTTGGGTCATGATCCCAGGATTGTGGGATCAAGCCCCATGCTGGGCTTTATGCTGAATGTGGAGCCTGCTTAAAATTCTCTCTGTCTCTCTCCCTCTCTCTCTCTCTCTCTCTCTGTCCCCTCTGCCCTTTGCTCCCTGCTTGCATTCTCTTTCCTTTTAAAACAATAAACATTAAAAAAATTAAAATATGTGTAGTTTATGGTATGTAATTATATTCCAATAAATTAGTTAGGATTTAAAATTCTAATGGTATGTGACACACATTGGATCAAGAGTACATGTAGCTGAGTCCCACCTGACAGGTGGGACAAATGTCTTATAACTGGGAAGAAGGCAGAGTATCATATATGGATATAGAAGTAGCAAAATTAAATTAAGGCAATTTACATTTGATAAACAATTTTTTCCATAAACGATAAGATTAACCTACATATACAAATGGAGTAAATATCATGTATTAGTTGAAGAAGGAAATGAACTACAGCTCCACACACCTTTGTGGATGATCTTTAGAAATACAATGTAGAGGGGCTCCTGGGTGGCTCAGTTGGTTGAGCATCTGATGCTTGATTTCTGTTCAGGTTGTGATCCCAGGGTCATGGGATCAAGCCCCACATTGGGCTTCATGCTAATCATGGAGTTTGCTTGGAATTCTCTCTCTCTCTCCCTCTGCCCCTCTCCCCTGCTTGCATGGTTTCTCTCTCTCTAAAATAAAAAGAAATTTCTTTTTATAAAAAAAAGAGAAAGAAATGCAATGTAGAAACTGTTAAGCAGTTCAGAATAGATCAGAACAACTCCCCACAAGACAATCCCATATTATTGCCAATTATAAAGGCATTATAGTAAAACACGTGTTTTCAAGAATGGCTTGTTTCACAATGGCTTGATACAATTGCTTGTATCCTAGCAAACAGGTATATAATTATAAAAGCCACCAGAACTGAGAGAAATTATAATAATCTACATCTTCCCATTCTAGGCATTTGTGCTGATATTTGGGGACAGAATTCATTAGCACTCTGCTATTAAAATTTCTTTCAATGACCTGATTAAAAAGAGACTTTATTAGGGTTCCATCCAGGTAACCAAGAGAGGTTGGAAGGGCATACCTCTTTGCACCAAAGTTGTGACCTGAATCATATGGCTGGACAGGAATTCAATCTCTTTAATGAGTCATCTTTTGATCATGAGGATATATATGTCTGATGTATAATGGATGATATCGATTATCGGTCAACCAGAAGCCCATTTCATGGTTATGGCAAAATTTAGAAAAGAGGAGATATTTCATTCAGAGCAGTGGAAAGAGTCCTATTTGTATGTAGCAGAAAGAGGAAGGTGATTCAGTAAAAACACCATAAATATGCCAACCAATTATTCACTCCAGTGGAAAAAACCCAAGTCTTGTACAAGGACACCAAACTCCGTACTTCAATAGGTAGACGGGCTGTATGAAATGAAATATTTTGCTCAGTAATACAAAGTATAATTTCAATTTTTCTTCATTATATGTAAGATCTTCCCTGGATCAAAGACCATATGAAGTTTATTTATTGAAATATATGTTTCTGTGTAGATGCCACAGGGAGACGTGTATTTGGTAATATTTGTCAATCACTGTGGTAGCATACACCTGCGTAGGACCACATGATCATAATAAGGAGAATGGAACCCAATGGCTTACTATAAGATGAACTATAAGTTAGTCTACATTGTCAGAATGACAAGTCAAGACAGTGATGTACAAAATATTGATGTGCACAAGTGAAAAACTGCAGTCTCATACTTTCCTGTATTATAAAATTATACAAATAGCCTTGGTTATCAAAAGTAGTTTTTTTCTCTATGAATAATATAACTCATGACTATCCTTTTAGTAAAACAGGAGAAAAATTACTTGGGATGGTATATGTTGTTTGAGTAGAAATTATTCTTCAGAAATCCATGTTACCCCATGACATAAATGGGAATTTACAAATATGTTTGGTCAAGGCTAGAAAAAACTTTGAGAAAGTAGGGATTGGACAAAGAGGAAACTGTATGTCAGACAGAGCAGAAGCTTAATAAAATGGGTTATTTAAATTGTATGGAGAAGCTGAATTCAAATAAATGGAAATGCCAGGAAATAGGAGGAGCACATTCGACTTCCACAATCTTATCAAGGGATAACAATTCCTGGCTCTGAGGCTTTGAGCCCTGCAATCATGGGCACATCTTCAGCCCCAGGAAGATTGGTCCTTACATCACTGGAATCCCAACGATTCTTTTCAGAGCCCTCTTTATGTCTCTGTTCCTCAGGCTGTAGATGAAGGGGTTCAGCATGGGTGTGACCACCGTGTACATCACCGAGGCTGTTGTACTTGAGTGGGAACTCTGGGTAGCAACAGAGCTAAGGTACACTCCGAGGCCTGTACAACAAAATAAGGAGACAACTGAGAGGTGGGATGCACAGGTGGAAAATGCCTTATACTTGCCCTGAGCTGATGAGATCCCACGTATGGAGGAGACTATCTTAGAGTAAGAGTAAAGGATCCCAGCCAAGGGAGCACCACCAAGGAGCACAGTTGCAAAATACATCACCGTGTCATTAAGAAAGGTCTCAGAACAGGCAAGCCTGAGGACCTGATTGAGTTCACAAAAAAAATGGGGGATTTCCATGCCTGTGCAGAAGGACAGTGGCAGCACCATTAAGGTTTGTAACAGTGAGTTCAGAACACTGATGATCCAGGATACCAGAACAAGCAATCCACAGAGCTGGGGGCTCATGATGATGGTGTATTGCAGGGGGTGACAGATGGCCACAAATCGGTCATAGGCCATTGCAGACAGGATAAGGTCATCCAACTCTGCACAGAGTATGAAAAAATACATCTGGCTGATGCAGCCTGCATAGGTTATGACCTTGCTCTGAGTCTGGATGTTCAGAAGCATCTTCGGGACGGTGGTGGAGGTGAAGCAGAAGTCTACAAAGGACAGGTTGGCCAGGAAGAAGTACATGGGGGTGTGGAGGTGGGAGTCAGAACTGATGGCCAGGATGATGAGCAGGTTTCCAAACACAGTGATCAGGTACATGGAGAGGAAAAGCCCAAATATGAGGGGCTGCAGTTCTGGTTCCTCTGAAAATCCCAGAAGAAGAAACTCTGAAATTTGTGTATCATTGCCTAGTTCCATGTGGTAGAGTTGACTACTAGGGAAGAAAAAAAATAACGTGATTAATTTTCAAGCAAATAGGTTTTGTTAACTTATTGCCCTTTATTTCTTTTTTATTTTTTAAAGTTTTTATTTAAATTCCAGTGGGTGATGGGCATTGAGGAGGGCACCTGTTGGGATGAGCACTGGGTGTTGTATGGAAACCAACTTGACAATAAATTTCAGATTAAAAAAAAGAAAATAAAAATAAAAAAGTAAAAAAACAAAAACAAAAATAAATTCCAGTTAGTTAACATACAGTGTAATATTAGTTTCAGGTGTACAATACAGTGATTCAACACTTCTGTACATCACCTAGTGCTCTATACATCAAGAGGGTGCTCCTTAATTACCCCCATCAACTATTTTACCCACACACCCCTACCTCCCTTCTGGTAAGTTTGTTCTCTGTAAAAGAGTGTGTTTCTTGATTTGTCTCTCTCTCCCATTTTCACCTTTGCTCATTTGTTTTGTTTCTTAAATTCCACATACGAGTGAAATCATATGGTATTTGTTTTTCTCTGACTGACATCTCACTTAGCATAATACGTCCTAGTTCCATCCATGTCATTGCAAATGGGCAAGTTTTCATTCTTCCTGATGGCTGTATTCCATTGTATATATATACCACAGCTTCTTTATCTATTCATCAGCCAATGGACACTTGGGCTATTTCCATAATTTGTAAATAATGCTGCTATAAACATCTGGGTGCATGTATCCCTTTGAATTTTCATTTTTGTATTCTTTTTTTTTTTTTTAATTTTTTTTTAATGTTTATTTATTTTTGACAGAGAGAGAGAGAGAGAGAGAGACAGGGCATGAGTGGGGGAGGGGCAGAGAGAGAGGGAGACACAGAATCGGAAACAGGCTCCAGGCTCTGAGCTGTCAGCACAGAGCCCGACACGGGGCTCGAACTCACAGACTGTGAGATCATGACCTGAGCCGAAGTCAGACGCTCAACCGACTGAGCCACCCAGGTGCCCCTGTATTCTTTAGGTAAATACCTAGTAGTGTGACTGCTGGGCCATAGGGTAGTTCTTTTTTTTTTTTTTTTTTTAAACTATTTGAGGAATCTTCATACTGTTTTCCACAGGACTGCACCAGTTTGCCTTCCCACCAATAGTGTGAAAGGGTTCCCCTTTCTCTACATCCCCACCAACATCTGCTGTTTCCTGTGTTAAGTTTAGCCATTCTGTCAGGGGTAAAGTGATATCTTATTGTAGTTTTGATTTGCATTTTCCTGATGATGAGTGATGTTGAGCATCTTTTCTTGTGTCTGTTAGCCATCTGGATGTCTTCTTTGCAAAAATGTCTATTCATGTCTTCTGCCCATTTTTAAACTAGATTATTTGTTTTTTGGCCAAATATCCATTGACTGATGAATGGATAAGGAAGATGTGGTACACACACGCACGCACACACACACACACACACACATATTACTCAGCCATAAAAAAGAAGGAAAAGAATGAAATCTTGCCATTTGCAATGATGTGGATGGAGCTAGAGAGTATTATGCTGAACAAAATAAGTCAGAGAAAGACAAATATCATATGATTGCACTGATATGTGGAATTTATGAAATAAACTAAATGAACATGGGGGGGTGGAGAAGCAAACCAAGAAACAGACTCTTAACTCTAGAGAACAAACTGAGTGTTGCTGGAGGGGTGGGGGGATGGGTTAAATAGGGGATGAGGACTAAGGAGGGCACCTGTGATGAGCAGGTATGTAAGTGTTGTATGTAAGTGTTGAATCACTAAATTCTACACCTCAAACTAGTAGTACACTGTATGCTAACTAGCTGGAATTTGAATAAGAACTTAGAGAAAAAAAAAGAAAAATCCATACAATCTAAGTCCATACAGCTCCCTGTCAGATGGTGACAGGGGCTGTGAAGGAAAAAAGTGGGCATAGAAAGGAGTGGATGGGGAGGGCTCTTTTTTTAAATAGGTGTTCAGGAAGACTGCAAAGAAGGTGACACTTTAACAGAGGCTTCCAGAAAGACTTAGCAGGAGGCAGGAGGATATTGGGGGAAGCGCGTGCCCTGCAGGGAAAACAGAGCCAAGACCCTGGAGAAGGCGTTTAGTCCAGATATTCGAATCTGACAATGAAGTCAGCATGGGGAGGGAATGAATAGGGATGAGAGGTGTTGGCAGAGAATACTGAGGGGCAAGGTGGCTCTCCCGCCACTGTTGAAATTTCAAGACACAGGGAGTCCTTCCTTCCATGGTGTGCTTGGCATTTTATTAGTTTTGTTCTAAGGTATTCTGTGAATTGAGATAGATCCCTTCCTTATTTCCATCTATGCTTAACATCCTGGCATTTAAGGGTCACATATTGGAGTATATGAACTCATTGCCCTGAGGACTGCTTGTACTCCACAACACACACTGCACACACACGAACACACAAAAATACAGAGTGCACTATGGCCTTCGGGCACTGCGTTACTATCATGCTTTTCTCACCCCCAGCCATCATAATTCTAAAAGAAATGATACAAGGCAAACTCAACATAAGATTACCTTTACCCTAAAGAATGCGCAAATAGTACCTAAATTCTAGTTAGTAAGCTTCCCATGGACATGTAAACATCAGGCTTCATTTTAATATAATCGTCATGTGTCCTGTATTTAAAGAAACATAAGGAAGCAGTTCCAAAAACACAGGGAGGAAAGAAATGGACACAGGGGAAAAAAAGATCTAATAAGCTCCAATTGTCCCTGAGAGACTGTGATGAGGAGAAAGCTTCCCTGATTCTGGCAGCATTCCAGCCCCAGTTACATACCCTTGATGCCAAGAATAATTAACAAAGCTGGAAAAAAACCAGTGTGTCTTAACAAGAAATGGGTGGTATTTTTTTTTTTTTTTTACTATTTTTATGATTGAATATTCCTCTAGAAAAATGTGCAAAGGGAATAAACCTGAGTATGACAAAAGAAATTATACAATGTATAACAACCAAAGGGGATTTTTCAAAATGCAATAACAAAAGAGTTTTCCCAATGATCTTAAGTGCAAAACTTTTGGAATCAGAAAACCAGGTTTTGAATGTTAGACCTACCACATATAAGCTGTTTGAACTTGGGAAAGACAATGAATCCATTCCAGATGTGAAGATCCTTACTCAAATAGTGGGGATAGCACTGTCCATCCTCCTAAGGTGGTAGACAGCATTAGTCAGTGTATGCAAAAGACTTACAATACTTCCTTCTCGTTAGTAAATGAATGATTGCCACTGGTGAAGAGATTGGCTGAGTTTTTTCTTCTACCTTGAACAAATGTCTTCCTGGTTTCCACATCTCTCGGTAATGAAGAATCACAAAGTAAAGCTTGTTGGCATACCCCCTTTTGCATATTAAATATAATTTAATATGCGAATATTTGATGCAAAAGATGATACTGAGAAATGTGTGTCTCAAGAAGTGCTGTTGCAAGGAAACAGCTACCTCCATGGCTCTGGGTCTTTCTATAAATACAGAACGTGCTCAAAAGCACCACGTCTTAAAAAGCTCATGGCACATGCCTCTAAGCCTAATACTCTGTTTTCCTACTCCCCTTAGCTGCAAAACTCCTTGGATATGTTCTAATTTCACTGGAACCATTTTATACCCCTCCCCCCATTCCTTCCTCAGTTTCATCCAACTGCACTTCTGTTCCCATCGCTCATTGTCAACAATGATCCTTGTATTGATGAGTCCAATGGACGCTTCTCTTTTGGACATATTACATAAATTAATTATAAATGAGTTTGCCTGGTCTCAGGGGACCTCAGGTAAAAGAGCTCAGGTTCCATTTTCTAGAACCTTTCCGGAAATACTTGCTGAGCTCTCAGACTCACCTGGAGGGAGCTATAAGATGAAAGTCTCCATGTGGAGGTCCAGATTCCTCCATGGATGGTTGATCATGGAGACCAAAGCTCTGTTCCCAGACAGGACAGCAGGAAGGAGTGAAGCATTAGTCCCTTCTCCCCCAGACTTGGGAGCCCCAAACCAACAACCATGTTCTGGTCAATCCAAGGTTTAACATGCTGAGGTTCTGCAGTGGAGGAGATATTTATAGCTCCCTATGTCTGCTCATTAGACACTGTTGCCATTGTTACTATCACCTGGGAGCACATCATTTTCCCATGGGCCACTGGAGTGGACAGAAAGGAAAAGTTTCCTGTTGATACTCTGTTCTTGGGAGATCAGATTAGAAGTCAGGTGAATCCAGTTTTGTATTACTCGCTCTCATGAACTTGCCTGCCTTCCAGAGATCTAACCAGCTTACACTTTACCTTCACCTTGAGCTGATTTTGAATTCATTGAATTGAGGATTTACTTTATCATTTATAGCTTTGAAGTAATTTTAATAAACGAGCCACATGATCCTCTTCACGTATGGTTTTGAAGGAAAAGTCTAAGGACTCACTCTAAAGTCTGAAATAAAGTCTGTGTTTGATTCCTTAATCCGAGAGACCCCTGAGTTGGCCTCAAATATAACCCTGAAAAAGACTTTTAGTAGGCAGAATAACATCCCCCCAAATATTTCCACATTTGAATTAAAGACTCTTGGCCTATGTCTTGTATCATCACAAGCGAGAATTATGTTTGAAAATGGTACCAACATTTCCAGTCAGCTGGCCTTAAGATAAACTTGTTCTGATTATCCAGGTGGGCTCAATAGATCACAAGGGGCCTCCAAATGTGGAAAAGGGAGGCAGAAGAGTTGGAATCAGAGAGATTTTGAGATGCTATATTGCTGGCTTTGAAGATAAAGGGAGGGACTGTGAGCCAGGGAATACAGGTGGCTTTAGGTCTCCCAGACCTCCTTCTCTGCAGACAGAGTGCTTTTTAGCCCAGGAAGACTTATTTCAGACTTCTGACTTCCAGAACTATCAAAACATAAATTTAATTGTTTTAAGCCAGCAGCATGGTAATTTTTCACAACCACAAAAATGTCTATTTATATATAAGTGCATATGTACTATCTACATTTAATAGGCACAGTTTAATGTATATAAGTATATTCCAATGATATAGTTAAAAGGAAAAAAGTCTAGTAGAGCATGGCGGAGGGTAGGATCTAGAGTATTGGTAACTGATTCACATCAAACGGTGGGGGGGGGGGGAAGATCTCTCTTCTAACTAAAAAGAAGGCAAAGTGTCTATATGGATACAGGACCAGTGAAATTAAGTTAAGGCAATTCACATTTGATATGCCTGCTTTAAGTCACTATCAGGTACTGATTTTATATTCAATGTACTCATTCCTAAAGGAAAAAAAGCCCAACATGAGTAGAATAAAGGAAATAATAAAGATCACAGCAGAAATAAATGACACAGAGACTAAAAAAAATCAATGGAACAAAGTCAGTGAAACAAGAGCTGGTTCTTTGAAAAAAATAAACAAAATTGACGAACTCTAGGCAAATTAATCAAGAAAAAAGAGAAAGGACCCAAATAAATAAAATCAGAAATGAGAGAGGAGAAGTAACAACTGACACCAGAGAAATACAGAGAATTGTAAGAAAACTATGAAAAATTATATGCCAACAAAGTGGACAGCTTAGCAGAAGTGAATGAAGTCCTAAAAAACATACAATTTTCCAAAAGGGAACAGGGAAGACATAGAAAATCTGAACAGACCAATTAACAGTAAGAAAATTGAAATGGTAATCAAAAAGCTACCAAAAACTAAAAGTTCAGGACCAGATGGATTCACAGGCGAATTCTACCAGACATTTAAAGAAGAGTTAATATCTATTCTCCTCAAACTCTTCCAAAGAATAGAAGAGGAAGGAAAGCTTCTAAATACATTCTGTGAGGCCAGCATTATCCAGAACCAGACAAAGACACCACAAAAAAAGAAAACTACAGGCCAATATCCTTGATGAAGATAGATGCAAAAATCCTCAAGAAAATATCAGCAAACTACCTACAACAATATATTAAAAAGATCATTAACCATGATCATGTGATTTATTTCAGGGATACAAGGATGTTTCAATATTTGCAAATCAATCAATGTCATACACCACATCAACAAAATGAAGGATAAATATCATATGATCATCTCGATAGATGCAGAAAAAGCATTTGACAAAATTCAATATTTGTTCATGATAAAAACTCTCAATGAAGTGGGGTTAGTGGGAACGTACCTCAACATAATAAAGGACATATATGAACAATCCACAGCTAACAAACATCATACTTAATGGTTAAAGCTGAGAGGTTTCCCCCTAGTGTCAGGAACAAGACAAAGATGTCCACTCTCACATAGTATGGTATTCAACATACTACTGGAAGTCCTAGCCTTAGCAATCAGACAAGAAAATAAATAAAAGGCATCCATATTGTTAAAGAAGTTAAACTGTCACTATTTGCAGACAACATGATTCTATACACAGAAAATTCAGGAGTACCTGGGTGGCTCAGTTGGTTGAGTGTCTGACTTCCACTTAGGTCATGATCTCATGATTCATGAGTCCGAGCCTGGCATGGAGCTCTGTGATGACAGCTCAGAGTCTGAAGCCTGCTTTGGATTCTATGTCTGCCTCTCTCTCTCTGTCCATTCCCTGATCACACTCTGTCTGTCTCTCTCAAAAATAAATAAACATTAAAGAATAGAAAATTCAAAAAACTCTACCAAATAATTACTAGAAGTAATAAATGAGTTCAGTATAGTGCAAGATACAAAACCAATACCCAGTAATCAGTAACATTTCTATACACTAAGAATGAAAGAAAAAAATATAAAACACAATTGCACCAAAAAGAATAAAATACTTAGGAATAAACTTAACCAAAGAAGTGAAAGACCTATACTCCAAAAACTATAAAACACTGATAAAAGAAATTGAAGATATCATAAAGAAATGGTAAGATACTCCATGCTCATGGTTGAAAGAATTAATATTGTGAAAATGTCCACATTACCCAAAGCAACTTACAGACTCAGTGCAATCTCTATCAAAATACAACAGTAGTTTTCACAAAACTAGAACAAATGATCTGAAATTTGTATGGAATTATGGAAGGCCCTGAGTAGCCAAAGTAATCCTGAGAATGAAGAACAGAGCTGGAGGTATCACAATAGCAGATTTCAAGATATACTCCAAAGCTATAGTTATCAATGCAGTATAGTATTGGTGCAAAAACAGACACATAGGTCAATGGAACAGAATAGAGACTCCAGAAATAAACCCATGATTATATGGTCAATTAATCTATGACAAAAGAGGTGAGAATATGGGGAAAAGACAAGCTTTTTCAATAAATGGTGCTGGGAAAACTGGACAGCTATGTGTAAAACAATGAAATGGGACCACTTTCTTACACCATACACAAAAAGAAGCTAAAAATGGATTAAAGGCCTAAATGTGAGACCTGAAACTATAAAAATCCTAGAAAAGAACACAGGCATTAATTTCTCTGACATCAGCTATAGCAACATTTTCCAGGTAAGTCTCCTAAGACTAGGGAAACAAAAGTAAAAATAAACTGTTAGGACTAAATCAAAATTAGAAGCTTTTACATAGCAAAGGAAACAATAAAACAAAAAAAGGCAACCTAGTGAATGGGAGTGATAAGGGGTTAATATCTAAAATACATAAAGAACTCCTACAACTCAACACCAAAAAACCCAAACACTCCAATTAAAAAATGGACAGAGGATATGAATAGACATTTCTCTAAAGAAGACATTCAGATAGCCAACAGACACATGAAAAGATGCTCAGCATCACTCATCATCATGGAAACACAAATCAAAATCACAATGAGATATCACCTCACACCTGTCAGAATGGCTAAAATAAAAAAACACAAGAAACAACGTTTGGTGAGAATGTGGAGAAAAGGCACCCTCAGGCACTACTGGTGGGAATATGAACTTGTGCAGCCATTCTGGAAAACAGAATGGAGTTTCCTCAAAAAATAGAACTACCTTATGACACAGCAATTGCATTACTATATATTTATCCAAATGATACAAAAATGCTGATTCAAAGGAGCACATGTACTCCAATATTTATAGCAGCACTATCAACAATAGCCAAATTATGGAAAAAGCCCAAATGTTTGTCAACTGATTAATGGTTAAAGACGTGGTATACATACAGAATGGAATACTACTCAGTGATGATAAAGAATGAAATCTTGCCATTTTCAGCGATGTGGATGGAACTAGAGGGTATTATGCTAAGTGAAATAAGTCAGCCAGAGAAAGACAGGTATCGTATGATTTCACTGCTGTGTGGAATTTGAGAAACACAACAGATGAACATAGGGGAAGGAAAGAAAAATAAGATAAAAACAGAGAGGGAGGCAAACCAGAAGAGATTCTTTTTTTTTTAAATTTTTTTTTTTTCAACGTTTATTTTATTTTTGGGACAGAGACAGACAGAGCATGAACGGGGGAGGGGCAGAGAGAGAGGGAGACACAGAATCGGAAACAGGCTCCAGGCTCTGAGCCATCAGCCCAGAGCCTGACGCGGGGCTCGAACTCACGGACCGCGAGATCGTGACCTGGCTGAAGTCGGACGCCCAACCGACTGCGCCACCCAGGCGCCCCAAACCAGAAGAGATTCTTAAATGCAGAGAAGAAGCTGAGGGTTGCTTAAGGGGAGGTGGGTGGGAGAATGAGTTAAATGGATGATGAGCATTAAGGAAGGTGCTTTTTGGGATGAGCACTGGGTGTCATATGTAAGCAATGAATCACTGAGTTCTACTCCTGAAGCCAAGACTATACTGTATGTTAACTAACTTGAATTTAACTAATAATAATAAAAAAATAGAAGTTAGGATGAAGTTTCAGGGAGGATCTTATCTGAGATGGATGTGGTCAGGCAACATAGCCATATCTCTGAATTGGACAATCCAGTCCAATCTCTGAATTGGAGATCCAGTCACTCACAGCAGCTCAGAGGCTCACGGGGTGGTGTATTTGATGCGCCCTCATAAGAGGTTACATGCATGGGAGAGATGTCCACTCCAGGGGAGATGGATCCATTGGTGGAAAGGGAATATGCACCTGACTCCCAAGGTGGACACATGGGGACTGAAATGGCAGAAAAGTTTCCTTTATTTATGGTCCCTTGGCTTCTGATAAGCTAAATTGCTTAGAGAATTGAGCCCCACTAAGGGAATACAGGCAATATGGGGCTCTGAGAATTCAGCCTCTGAATCCCCTCTGCAGAGCTCACCTGCCTCTCAACAGCCATAGGCTGAAAGCATCCTCACCATGACCCTCCTAGATGTCCAACTAATCCGAAGAACCAGCTCCTGACCATCCATTTCTTGCCCTTTCTACATCAATTGTCCCTGGAAGGAAGGACCAGTAGAGCCAAATCCATTGAGTGATGCATCTGGGAAAGCCAGAGTAGTCCAGTAAGTACTCCAGAAAAGTGGTGTGGAAGGCAGGAAGGCTTTTCTTAACCATGCCTTTCTTAACCACTGATTCCAAATCCTTCTCATTTCAGTCTGAAGAAGACTCTTCATACCTTCTCAGATCCATTCTTCTCACTTCTCTTCTCCGAGCATCATTCCAGGGCCTCTCTCTTTCTGCAGCAGTAACTGTCCCTCCCTTATGTCTGTTCACCTGTCTCGGGTTCTGCTTTATTCCCAAGTTAGCCTTTCCTCTTGTTTGTGAAGCACTGAATGCGTGAGGCAGCCCCGCAGAGTGAGAAGGGCCTTGAGTTGGAGTCAGGCAGATGTGAGTTGGAATTTCCCCTTTCCATCCAGTGCCTGATAGACCTTGGAAATGTTTCTTCTATTCTGTGTATCCTTTTTCATCAGCACAAGAGAGAGTGGAAGGAGGTGTCACAGTATGCTTATGGGAGGACTGATAATGATGGATCAAGTGTCCAGGACATGGTGCCATCTGAAAAACACCATTTCTTTATTCACTTTATTCGCATGACACATTCCAAAAGAATTTTGGGGAAATTACACAATACTTAGGACAAAATGCCTTAAGTGTATATGACAAGAGAAATAACGTGGCCGAAGGAAAGGAGACCCAAACCCAGAGGAATAATTACATGAGTAAGTGAAATATCTACCATGAAATGTTACCATGGGTGCCAAAATTCGGCCCCTGATATGACTCTGAGAATTCCATTGAAGACAAACGACTCTTTTTGTGCTATTAGGATTAAATTTGGCTGTATAAATGGAAAGACTAAGAAGAAAAAGGGTTCATATTCAATTAGGGGTATTTGCCTCCCCTCTTCAAGGAAGTGGCACGACGACTTTATGCTAACATGAGGAATAAGGGTTCATTCCATCTCTGCTTCCACATCCGTGGTGTGTGGTTTTCCAAGATATGTTAGCTGTGGGGTCATGTGTGAATTCTAGGCAAGGAAGAGATAGAAAAGAGAAAGTCTTCTAAAGAGCACTCCAATATTCCCACTCAATAACTTCTCATACTTTCCACCAACTATCCATGATTGAATGAGAAGGTGGGAAATATAGCATCTTAGCTGAGCGTATGACCGCCTCCAAATAGAGTCAGGTTCCAACAACAGGAAAGAAGAGAATAGATGTGTTACATAGGCAATCTCTGGCACAATGATTAATTACAAGATTCATATTATCCATAACATTAAAATAAAATTGTTGATAGAACCTGACCCTTCTTGATACTAAGGCAAAAAGACAGTGATCTCCCCAATTCTCATGAAAGTCACATTGTGTGGTGGAAAGAGCAATGTCTCCAGCCAATTCAGGTTCTTGAAATGTTTCTGAATATAGGCTAGAAGCATCACACATGGTAATAGCCACACCGTAGGATAGGTGAGGCAGGAACATTGTTATCATGGCTCAAGTATTTCGTCCCTCACACTTGAAATGATTTCCAGTTTTTGGGTCCTCCCTCAGTGGATCAACAGAAGAGACATGGCGATGCTTTTGGGGTTGTCTTAGGTGATGTAGGGCACAGTCAGGGGGATATCCCCATATCTCTGAAGGAAGGTAGCAGAATTTCAATGGGCCTCAAAACAATGGATATCTCATTCCTTCTGAGTGTGGAGAATCTCCAACTCAGGGACTCTGGGATTGTTTCTTTGGCCATCTTTCAGAGTGGAGGCCAAAGCTGAAGAAAGAAGTGCTCCTTCTAAGATAAAGAACCCCTGTGCTTATGGATTCACCTAAGTAGTGAGGGAATTTAATGAGTAACCAACTAGACCATCAACTACTTTTTAAAATTCCTGGTAAACTTGATGCTGACAATATTCCTCAGTATTTTCAGTGCTTTTGTGAAGTGTTGGGCCTATGGAGTTCTCTGCTCCATCATTTTCCCTGACATCAATTATTTTGTAAGCTCTTTTTAAAGATTTTATTTATTTATCTATTTATTTATGTATGTATGTATTTATTTATTTAGAGAGACTGTGATTGGGGAAGGGGCAGGGGGAGAGAGACAGAATCCTAAGCAGGCTCAACACCCAGGGTAGAACCCAATATGGGGCTCGAGATCAGGAACTGTGAGATCATACCTAAGCCGCAATCAAGAGTTAGATGCTTGGGGCTCCTGGGTGGCTCAGTCGGTTGAGCATCCGACTTCAGCTCAGCATCCGACCTCATGGCTTGTGGGTTCGAGCCCCACGTTGGGCTCTGTGCTGACAGCTCGGAGCCTGGAGCCTGCCTCGGATTCTGTGTCTCCCTTTCTCTCTCTGCCCCTCCCCTGTTCATGTTCTGTCTGTCTGTCTCTCTCTCTCTCTCAAGAATAAATAAACATTAAAAAAATTTTAAAAAGAGGGGCACCTGGGTGGCTCAGTCGGTTAAGCGTCCCACTTCAGCTCAGGTCATGATCTGGCGGTTCATGGGTTCGAGCCCCGCGTCGGGCTCTGTGTTGACAGCTCCGAGCCTGGAGCCTGTTTCAGATTCTGCGTCTCCGTCTCTCTCTCTCTGCCCCTCCCCTGTTCACGCTCTCTGTCTCAAAAATAAACATTAAAAAAATTTTAAAAATTTAAAAAAGAGTCAGATGCTTAACTGACTGAGCCACCCAAACACCCCATTGTTTCAAATATTTTAATTAATTAATTTGTTTGCTTATTTATCTGGAGAGAGAATTTTGTAGGTTCTCTTTAAAGTGCATGTGCATGCGGAGAATAAGCTTAGGAATTCCCTGGGCTTGCACGGATGGGTTAACAAGGCATCAAGAATTAGAAAGCCACAGGATGCTCACAACCAAGTTTGGGTAAACAAGATTAGGTACAGAGGTATAGAGAGGGCTGGGCAGAGACCCCAGTATAGAGAGGGCGGGACAAAGTCCCCACTACAGAACAAAGGTATGAGGTAAACAAGATTAGGTATTCAGGGAGGAAGCACCCCCCCAACTTAGTACAATAGCAGAAAGCTGCTTTCCCAGGAAAGAAGGACCAAATTAGGTAAACAGGTAAATAGGGCTATAGACCTCTGCAGGGTGAAGTTGCCCAGAGCGGAGCTAATTAACAAAAGAAAGGTGCCTTGTTGACCCTGAGGTAGCTTGTTCTGTCTTTCTTGTCCTCTAGGCCAATTTTGGTAAACAGAGGTGGTGCCTCATGTCTGTTGTAAACAACCTTCCACCCAGCCTCCCGGGGCCAGGGTTTTGTTTTGTATTAACCCAAGCCCCTAACCCCACATATCTTCAAAACCCCCTTTCCCTCCTGTCCATGAGTTAATGTTCACAGTTTCATTGTCTTTTTGTGCACATCCATCACCATGTCTGTAAGCCTTCTGATCCTAATAAAAACAGAGCAAGGAACCTAAATCAGGGCTCTTGTCTTCTCCCGGACATTAGCCATCTCTCGCATTTTAATCCTGCATCCCGCTTTCTTGCGAGACAACAAAGAACTTTAGACCCACAGTCTACAACATATGTATGTGTATAAAAACTCTGAATCTTAACCTTAAAAACAAAAAATACCCAAATGTAACATCAGCCTAATATGCGGTGCTTGTATACCTTTTATAGATATTTGCTTTGAAAAACTAAATTCAGGCTTCATAAGCAGTGTTTGGAATAGTTAAGGCCAATGAATGAAACTATGAACTCCACAGGGATGGCAGAAAAAAGCTCTATTAATTGGGCTCCAATTTTTGCCTACGTATTAAGTGAGGAGGCTTGACCCAAGATGTAGAAGAAAATAAAAGTGGGGAGATAAAAGTTGAAGGACCTGATGCCACAGAGGTTCTAGACCAACACTACGCAGTCATGAATGAACAGGTGAGACTCTGCGACCTTGTTGCAGTGTAGCTTCTGATTCGGCAAGAGTGAATGTGGCCTGGGACTCGGCATTCACATAAGCTCTTGGGCAATGTTGATCCTGCTGATCCATGGACCACACTCTGAGTAGCCAGGCGATGAAGGGGGACAGCTGCTTTGGAACGAGGATTACATTTCCAGCGAGTAGCAGTACAAAGGAAGGATGAAAGCATTTAAAACTCCCCAACTGAGCCAATGATATAAGGGGCAGTACTTTATTAATCCATTCACTGAAATCGAAGGCAACCACATTTCTGTGCCATCAAAGTGATGGTAATTGAATGTTGATTTTTTTTCCCCTCTCTTTCCTGGTAGTGGTTTCATCCACATGGAATCAGGAAATCAAACACGTGCTTCGGAATTTCTCCTCTTGGGATTTTCAGCAAAGTCAGATATTCAATTTGTGCTCTTTGGGCTGTTCCTGTCCATGTACTTGGTCACGGTCACTGGGAACCTGCTCATCATCCTGGCCATCTGCTCTGACTCCCTCCTCCACACCCCCATGTACTTCTTCCTTTCCAACCTGTCCTTGGCTGACATCTGTTTTACCTCCACTACTGTCCCGAAGATGCTCTGGAACATCCAGACTCAGAGCACAATCATAACATATGAAGGCTGCCTCAGCCAGATATTTTTTTTCATTGTGTTTGGATGCCTGGACAACTTACTCCTGACCGTGATGGCCTATGACCGCTTTGTGGCCATCTGTCACCCCCTGCACTACTCAATCATCATGAACGGCCAGTTTTGTGGGCTGTTGGCATTGGGATCCTGGTGCCTCAGTATCATGGGTTCCCTGCTCGAGACCTTGACCCTTTTGAGGCTGTCCTTCTGCACAAACATGGAAATCCCACACTTCTTTTGTGATCTTCCCGAAGTCCTGAAGCTTGCCTGTTCTGACACCTTCGTCAATAACATGGTGGTGTATTCTGCAACTGGCCTTCTGGCTGTGATTCCTTTCAACGGAATACTTTTGTCCTACTTTCAAATTGTTTCCTCCATACTCAACATTTCCTCAGCTACTGGCAAGTACAAAGCCTTTTCCACGTGTGGGTCTCACCTCTCGGTGGTCTCCTTGTTCTATGGCACAGGTCTTGGGGTCTACCTCAGTTCTGCAGCGACTTCATCCTCTAGGACAAGTCTGGTGGCCTCAGTGATGTACACGATTGTCACGCCCATGCTGAACCCCTTCATCTACAGTCTGAGGAACAGGGACATGAAGGGGGCTCTAAGGAGACTACTCAGCAGGGTGGTGCCTCTCAGCAGTGGGGTCTCCGGAGGAGTCTTATGGTAACTGGGTGCACAATATGGAGGCCCATAAATCCTGGCTTGCTTCATCCAATATCTTTATTTTTTCCCCAGTTGTACCTGTTTTAAAGCAGTACTTTCCTGGGGTCTTCCCTGCCCTCTCGATTTTTCTTCAGGCTATATCTTGAGTTCCCTTTTTCACTTTATAACCACTCATTGTAACTTGGTGTGAACAGAACCTGATATTTTCTCAGTTATATTTGGTAATGGTTTGGATTTCTTAAAAAAAAAATGAATCAAATCTCATGTATTTAATATCTATCCTCAGAGGGATGGGATGTGTACCTATTTTGGAAATGTCCTGAAAACTCATTTACAGAGATGTTTTCTCAGGTCACATGAATAAAATGAACCCAAAGATTTGATCCCCTCCACGTTTTTTTTCTGATCTACTTTCCTTCCAGTCCCATCAACGTTATTAAATTTCTCAACTTGTCCACTCTACAGATTTCTTGAGTTTCAGAACTGTCTCTTACCTATCTTTACAGTGCCTGGTATAGCTCTAATGACGGAGTTTTAAATCCAAACCCTACATTGAGGTTTATTAAGTTTTCCTTAATATTATAATTTCACTTCATTTGATTGTTACAAAGTTTAGCACATTTTCCAGTTTGTATATTTATTTGCATGTTTTCTTCCTATATTTTTGGTTTGCATCTTTAGACCATTTCTCAGGTATTTTTATTCTAATTGGGTTAAAATAATTTTTTATATGTCTACACTTTATGCTTTGTAATATCCAACGTGTTCTAAATATTTTCCCTAGTTTTACACTTGTTTGTAAATTTTCTTTATTGTTGGACCTACAGATTTCAAGGCACTGGAATCCATTGATTATGTTCTCAGTTCTTTGCTTTTTCTTCCATCTGGTTTATGCTCAGAGGATTAACCTAATCTTTTCTCTAGATGTCCACTGCTATGTTTTTTCTACAAGTTCACTTTATTCATTTTGCTTTTCTACATGTTCACTCTCTTTATGCCAACAAGCGGTTGTCATTAAGATAGAAATTTAATGTTATTTTGCTTCTAACTAATAACAAATTGTCCAAACACCTCTTATTTCAAAAGCCTTGCTTCCCTCATTGTTTTTTTTTATTCCACTTTTATAATATGCCAGATTTTATGGGTCGCCTGGGTGGCTCAGTAGGCTAAGCATCTGGCTTTGGCTCAGGTCATGATCTCATGGTTCATGGGTTCGAGCCCCACGTTGGGCTCTGTGCTGACAGCTCAGAGCCTGGAGCCTCCTTCAGATTCTGTGTCTCCCCCCTCTCTTCCCCTTCCCCAGCTCACACTCTGTCTCTCTCTCAAAAATAAATAAACATTAAAAAATTATAATATGACATATTTTATTTTATAGGATTTGTGTTTTCTTATTCTCCCGTCAATTTCACAGTTTGGTGAGTGGAAGTTTATTACAGGTTCTAATCAAGAACAGAAGCTATGTTGCCTTTTCAATATCGATTCTCCCCTTTTTCCTAGTAGCAGGATATTGATGGGGGTGGCAATATACTCAAAACATTAATAAAGGGGTCATCATGTGCTTTGGCTTACTGTTGCTGTTGTAACCAGCGATGGCAGACTTGGTGGCTTAAAAAGAACACAAAGGTATTAGCTTACAGTTCTGGAGATCAGAAGTCCAAAATGGGTCTCCCTGGGATAGAAATCAAGATGTCTTCACAGCTGCATTCCTTTCTAGAGATTCCAGGAGGATAAACCCCTTTCTTGCCTTCTCTAGCTTCTAGGGAACATCCTCCTCCCTTGTCCTATGGCTCCATCCTGTGTTTTCAATGCCAGCAGTGGCTGACTGAGTCTTTCCCTTCTCTCATTTCCTGGACCCTTAAGCTGCCTCCTTTTTCTCTTCATGGACCCTTGGGATTACAAGGGCTTCATCCAGTTAGCCCCAGATAACCTCTATCTTAAGATCAAGTGATGAGCAAACTTAATTCCTTCTATAACTTTAATCCCTTTTCCCTTGTAACCTAACATTTTCACAGCTTCTGAGGATTGGGAAGCAGACATTTTTGGAAAGCCATCATTCTGCTGACCATACCATGTGACACAAGTGTGCCCAAACATATGTGAGCTGAAATCTGTTAGTGGAGCTTCTAGAAAACATGTATTTTCCCAATTAAAAAAACAGATCGTCAAAACGGTGAAATTGGAGCTTTCTCACATCTTTTCCCTAAGAAAAGACAGTAACTCATTGCTGAGAGTATCTTCATGGAAGTCCAGGGGCCTGATGAAGAAACTCAAGCCCAAAGTTGGAGCAAAAAACACTCAATATTGAACACATTGAGGAGAGTAAGAGGAACAATTATACTTTACCCACATAAGCTCTATCCCAAGGCAGCACGCTTAGTGCTCCAGGAGATCTCAGCCAGGGACTTCACCCAGGGATGAATGTAAGAGTGTGCCAGTGAGTTGCCAGGGCCCCCAGTTGTGTCGGATGCTGCCATCTACACCCACTGCCTTCCCAACCCACCCAAAAAACTGCCCCTGAAGCAGAATAATCCTGGACTCACTTTCTGTCCCAAGAGACTTTTATGGAGGGGCGTGTCATCATCAACTTAGTCAATGTGGAACTTAGAAGGTCACAGTAGCCCCTGTGGACTGAGCACCTTCTCTGTGCCAGGTAATTCCCTGTGAGATCTAAAAAATTACTAACTTCTCAGGGTGCCTGCATGGCTCAGTTGGTTAAGCGTCCGACTTTGGCTCAGGTTATGATCTCACGGTTTGTGGGTTCAAGCCCTGCATCAAGCTCTGTGGTGACAGCTCAGAGCCTAGAGCCTGCTTTGGATTCTGTGTCTCCCTCTGCCCTCCTCTACTCATGCTCTCTCTCTCTCTCAAAAATAAATAAACATTAAATTTTTTAAAAAGATATTACTAACCAAAAGGATTCTCACACCAAATGCTTAGATGGAATTTCTCTTGTTTACAGATAAAGGAACAAAGGCTTAGAAGGTTCATTTCCTGTCATGAGGAAAAAGAGACACCTGCAAACTTGTGTATAAAGAAGCTGAACCACTGAGTCCCACATTTGACTGCCTAAGATCAGACCTGAGGTAGGTAGGGGGGTTCTTATAGAAGAAAACCCCAAAATACTCACACTTGATTCTACCACTGGACCACAGTCTTAATATGCAAAGGTTGTCTACAGACCAAGATCGTCAAAGTAACAACAGGGAGCTAGTTACAAGGCAGAATTTCTGGGCCACCCTGGGCATGTCAAATTAGCAGGAGCACTTCCTAAGCTATGACAAACAAAACCTTCTCCAGGTATTTTCAAGTGTCCTTTGGAGGCAAAATCATCCCTGGCTGAGATCCACTGGTCTAGAGCAAGAGAACTCAGCATTCCAGTAGAAGCACATCAGTTCATAATGGTCCAGTCCATAATTCTGGGGTGACCACTCAACCCTTCCAAGTCACATCTCTCCAAATGTGGAATGAGGCTCCTAACATTATGGCCCTCATAGAATGGCTTTTGAAAAAAATAAATGAGACAATACATATACAATTTCAAGCTCAGCCCATGGTGCCTGAAAAGATCTTTTTTTAAATGTTTCAAGCTTTTTTTTAAAAAAATGTTTATTTATTTTTGAGAGAGAGAGAGAGAGAGAGAGCGCACAAGTAGGGAAGGGGAAGAGAGAGAGGAAGACCCAGAATCTGAAGCAGGCTCCAGGCTCTGAGCTGTCAGCACAGAGCCCGACATGGGGCTTGAACTCAGAAACGGTGAGCTCATGACCCGAGCTGAAGTCAAATGCTCAACTGACTGAGCCACCCAGGCACCCCTCAAGTTTTTATTTAAATTCTTGTTAGTTAACATGAAGTGTAATATTTGTTTTAGGAGTAGAATTTAATGACTCATCACTTACCTACAACACCCAGTGCTCATCACAACAAGTGTGCTCCTTAATCCCCATCACCCATTTAACCCCTCCCCTGCCCACCTCCTCCCCCGCAACCCCTAGTTTGTACTCTATAGCTAAGAGTCTCTTATGGTTTACCTCCCTCTCTCTCTTTTCTTCCTTCCCCTATGTTCATCTGTTTCATTTCTTAAATTCCACGTGAGAATGAAATCATATGGTATTTGTCTTTCTCTGGCTTATTTTGCTTAGCGTAATGCACTCATTGCAAATGGAAAGATTTCAGTCTTTTTTCATGCCTGAGTAATAGTCCGTTGTATACGTAAACCACATCTTCTTTATCCATTCATCACTCAATTGGCATTTGGGCTCTCTCCATTATTTGGCTCTTGTAGATAATGCTGGTATAAACATTGGAGTGCCTGTGCTCCGTTGAACCATTACTTTTCTATCCTTTGGGTAAATATCTAGTAGTACATTTGCTGGATTGTAGGACAGTCCTATTTTTAATTTTTTGAGGAACCCCCATACTGTTTTCCAGAGTGGCTGCACCAGTTTGCATTCCCACTTACAGTGTAAGAGGGTTCCCCTTTATCCACATCCTGGCCAACACCTGTTGTTTCCTGCATTGTTAAATTTAGCCATCCTGACAGGTGTGAGGTGATATCTCACTGTGGTTTTGATTTGTATTTCCCTAATGATGAGTGACATTGAGCATCTTTTCGTGTGTCTGTTAGCCATCTGCACGTCTTTGGAAAAGTGTTCATGTCTTCTGCCCAAATCTTCACTGGATTATTAATTTTTCAGTGTGGAGTTTGAGAAGTTCTTTATAGATTTTGGACACTAACCTTATATCAGATATGTCATTTGTAAATATCTTCTCCCATTCTGTAGGCAGCCTTTTAGTTTTGTTGATTGTTTCCTTTGCTGTGCAGAAGCTTTTTATCTTGAAGAGGTCCCAATAGTTCATATTTGCTGTTGTTTCCCTTGCCTCCAAGCATCATGTCTAATAAGAAGTTGCTGCAGGGGAGCCTGGGTGGCTCAGTCAGTTAAGCGTCCGACTTCAGCTCAGGTCATGATCTCACAGCTTGTGAGTTCGAGCCCCTCATCGGGCTCTGTGCTGACAGCTTGGAGCCTGGAGTCTGCTTCAGATTCTGTGTCTCCCTCTCTCTCTGCCCCTCCTCTGCTCGTGCTCTCTCTCTCTCTCTCAAAAATAAATAAACATTAAAAAAGAAGAAGTTGCTGCAGCTGAGGGCAGAGAGATTGCTGCCTGTGTTCTCCACTAGGATTTTGATGGTCTCACATTGAGGTCTTTCACACATTTTGAATTTATTTTTGTGTTTGGTGTAAGAAAGTGGCCCAGTTTCATTCTGCATGTTGCTGTCCAATTTTTCAACACCATTGTTGAAGAGACTGTCTTTTTTCTATTGGATATCCTTTCCTACTTTGTCAAAGATTCGTTAATCATATAGTTGTGGGTCCATTTCTGGGATTTCTATTCTGTTCCATTGATCTATGTGTCTGTTTTTGTGCCAGTACATTACTATCCTGATGACTATGCTTTAAAATATAGCTTGAATTACCAAATGTTTCATAAATGTCAACTTTTAACCTGTATTAAAGATACAAACTCTTAACTGATTTGTCAAAATAATTATGAAGCCAAGGATTGTTGTACCCATGACTGTATAGGAAAGGAACACACCTTTGCTTGTTGAAGAAGGAATAGGGATTTTTCTAGAGCTATCAGGAGATGTGTTCCCACCACAAGTCATTGTTTTGGAGAACCAAGGGACATAGTCAAGACAAGTTCCTGAGTTTTAGATTTGGAAAAAAACCTTTCACTTAGGGCTGTGAAAAGTTTCAATGTTAGAGCTCTGGAAGCCAGGAAAGTTCAAGGAAGGGTAATAAAAATTGGATATGCCTGATTCTAATCTGATCTCTTGGGAACAGAGAATCTACAGGAAAAAATCCCATTCTGTCCATATAAGTTCCCCTAGGGAGATGTGCTCAGGGGTTGAAGTAACAATGGGAAATGTGTCTAATGAGCAGGTATAGGGAGCAGATACAACAAACATAAGGAGCTGTAAATATCTCCTCAGTTGCAGCCCCTGACCCCCTGCTCCAATCTTAAGCTGGAGGACACATGGTTTTTGCATTTGGATTCCTAAGTCTGGCTTGGGGACCAATGCTTCACTCCTTCCTGCGGTCTGGGAACAGAGCTTTGGTTTCCATCATCAACCAATGGGGAGGAATTTGGACTTCCACATGGAAACCTTCCTCTCAGAGACCCCATCCAGGTGGGTCTCAGATCTCAGCAGGTACTTCAGGAAAGGTTCAGAGAGAATGGAAGCTGAAAGCTTTTACCTGAGGTCACCTGAGAGCCTAACCAGCCTAGTCAGGAGACAAGCTGGTGTGGTGAATTCATTCATTTATAATCAATTTATTTAATATGTTTAAAAAAGAAATGTCTGGTGAACTTGGAGATGCAAGGACTATTGTCCACAATTAGGTGGTGGGAATGAAAGTCCAGTTGGGTGAGACTAAAGAAGGAATGGGGATACTGACTCCCAGGAAAATGTGAAAACTTCGAGGAGTTTTGCAGTTAAAGGGAATATGAAAAAACACTATTAGGTATGGAGAGCATTGCAGTGCAGTGAGGGAATTTAAAAAATATTTTTAAGATGGGGTATATTGGAGCATATTCTGTATCCATTAGAAAGATCCAGACCAACGGAGGGAGCCACAATCTTGCAACTGCAGTTCTGACGACATACATTTCACAGAATCTTCTCTCACATTAGGTATTCATTTAAAATTTTTATTTCAAAGACAAACAGGCATATGCTAGAGGGCTTTATTTTCCACTTATTTCATTACCTGGAGCCGGAAAATATTTTTGGGTTCGTTAGCCATTTACTTTCTCTGTCGTAACTTATTTGGGAAAGTTCTTTGCCTTGTATCCTGGGGTCTGAACATTCTTATTCCTGCTTTTGTTTGTTTGTTGTTCTTGCCGAATCATTTTCCTTTTGCTCTTTGATTGCATTCTTTCAACGAATAATTCTCCTCCTACAACCGATATTAAACTATATGCTAACCAACTAGAATGTAAATAAAAACATGAAGCAAACAAAAGAAATAATTGCAAAATTTTAAGCCAAGTTTGCTATTTGCTGTTTAATTCTTGTATGTATGCACAGATATATTTTCTGGGTGGTGTGAGAGTTTATAAACTTTGAGTGGTCAAGTCTATCAGTCACATTTTGTCTCCCACCCATTGCTTTTTATGTGCCTTGTAGTAATAAACTGCCTTTTGTATGTATCGCCACCTTCCCTCACATCTGTGATTCCTCACTGTCTTTTGCTTCACGTGATTAGATCCGTTCTCAGAGCTAGCAATCATCCTTCTAACATCCTGTGGAAACATGAATTCCTCTTGCATTCAACTTATATCTTTCTCACAAGAATGTGTGACTCCACTTATGTTTATATAGGATGAGATTATAATTTTAGATAATGCTCCCTGCACTACTTTTAAATGAATGATGGTTATAAATTATATTTTCATATCTGCTTTTGGTTGTTGCCCATTCCATTTTGATATAGAGACCTGTGTTAATGCGATGAAATTATTGTTATGTTTAATCTTTTCTTGCAGAAGACAGTCTTTTAAAATTCAATTTCAATTAACAAGGTTGTTTTGAATCCACTATGTTTATCCTGGTTTTCTTGTTCCTGCTGTTCTTTTTATTTTATAAACTCCACTTTCTTTTTTTTAATTTAAATTAATTTAATTTAGGGGCGCCTGGGTGGCGCAGTCGGTTGAGCGTCCGACCTCAGCCAGGTCACGATCTCGCGGTCCGTGAGTTCGAGCCCCGCGTCGGGCTCTGGGCTGATGGCTCAGAGCCTGGAGCCTGTTTCCGATTCTGTGTCTCCCTCTCTCTCTGCCCCTCCCCCGTTCATGCTCTGTCTCTCTCTGTCCCAAAAATAAATAAATGTTGAAAAAAAAATTTTTTTTTAAATTAATTTAATTTAATTTAATTTAATTTAATTTAATTTAATTGTCAAGTTGGTTAACATACAGTGTGTACAATGTGCTCTTGATTTTGGGGGTAGATTCCCATGATTCATCGCTTACGTACAACACCCAGTGCTCATCCCAACAAGTGCCCTCCTCAATGCCCATCACCCATTTTCCCCTCTACCCTGCCCTCCTGCCTCCCCATCAACCTCAGTTTGTTCTCTGTATTTAAGAGTCTCTTATGGTTTGGCTTCCCTCCCTCTCAGTTTGTAACTATTTTTCCCCTTCCCTTCCCCCAAGGTCTTCTGTTAAGTTTCTCAAGTTCCACATACGAGTGAAAACATATGATACCTGTCTTTCTCTGATTGACTTATTTCACTTAGCATAATACCCTCCAGTTCCATTCACGTTGCTGCAAATGGCAAGATTTCATTCTTTCTCATTGCCAAGTAGGATTCCATTGTATGTATATACCGCATCTTCTTTATCCATTCATCAGTTGATGGACATTTGGGCTCTTTCCATAATTTGGCTACTGTCGATAGTGCTGTCGATAGTGCGGTCGATAGTGTAAACATTGGGGCACATGTGCCTGTATGAGCCAGCACTCCTGTATCCCTTGGATAAATTCCTACTAGTGCTATTGCTGGTTCGAGGATGTGGCAAAATGGGAACACTTTTGCACTGTTGGTGGGAATGCAAACTGATGCAGCCACTCTGGAAAACAGTGTGGAGGTTCCTCAAAAAATAAATTCCATTTTCTAGAAGTGTGTTTCTATCTCAATGCACACCTTTATCAAATGGCAAAAATGAACAAAGGAGGTGAGGTCCTGCTCATTTGGATCTTACATTAAATGAAGAAAGTAGAGTGACTGACATAAATGTGTGTGTGACATAATGTACTCAGGGATATACAGATGAAGAAAGGAAATAGGTTTTTGAGGCACGTACAGGATTTTATAGGGTAGACTGTAGGGATGCCTACACACGTTGGACAAAAATCAGAAACAGGAGGAGAGTTGCCCGATGAGTTTGCCAAAAAAGAGATTAAAACCCAAAGCCCAGGAATTACAAAGGAATGTGAGGGAAGGGCCAGCTTCATCTGTTCCTGGGCCATATGAGAATAGATTTGTTGCTATTCCAAGTTCAAAGAGCAAATATGTGTAGATTCCAAATTTGAAACCCAAGTTTCTGATTATACAAGTTTGGAATTATATGTTTTTTAGAAAAAAATTTTTTAAGCAAATAATCTTTGAAAATCTCCCATTTTTTTGTACTCTGTGCATTTCCTTTTGTGAATTGTTGGTGTCTTTCCTTGCTTGTTATTCTGGTGGGATGCCTTGATAACATGAAGACATTCATAATTTTTCTTTTGGATAAATTGTTTTTGCTGTTTTATTATTCTAGGCATCAAGGAGATGTACCTGGGTTGGGGTGTCACCAGAACCAGGGACACCTTTCTCATCACCATCGCTAGGGGCCACCTGAGCTCATCAGATCTTTCTCCCCACTTTTCTTGCTCTCAGTTTTTGAATTTGATTTTTTAGTTTTCTTTAAACACTGGACATGAAATGATCTTATTAAAATGGAGACCCATGTTTACATGCTCATGGAATTTGGACACATTTTTACATCTTTAGAGGAAAGACAATCTGCTGTTGACAGCCTACCTTGTATCATTGTTTGTATAATATTGTGGCCATAGGTGAGAATAGCTATAGGAGGCTATAGCGTGTGTGTGTGTGTGTGTGTGTGTGTGTGTGTGTGTCCACGTGCGACATAGTGGTTCTCAAGGAGAAGTCCTGAAACCCATAGCTCTAATACGTGACCCTTAAAATACAGGTGCCAGATTACTACTGACAATGAATATAGGAAGGGTGCCTATTTCTATTCAAAGATTCCTTGGAAACGAAATTAATAAAGTGCAAGGAACACCATGTGAAGGAGGGGTTCCTTGTGCCGGGAAGTTTCATCTGTGTCCGGGAGGCCACCTCATTCCTCCACATTCCCTGCCACCACCTCTCATCAGTCTTCCTCTCGCTCCTTCCCCTGGACACACTGGCTTTCTTTTGAGCCTGGGTCTTTAACACAATATGCAAACAACAAAAGGCAGGATGGTGAAGGGGAGTGGGAGACACTGGCTTCCGGTTAAGGAATTCCTTCCAGGTTCAGGAAGGGGAGACTCAGAGGAGATAAAGGCCCAGCGGAGGGAATACTGTCAGTGATGCTGTCACAGGCTGTGTGGTGACAGATGGCAGCTCCATGCCTGGTGAGCAGGGCGTGATGTTGACACTTGTTGAATCACTGTGTGGCGCCCCCCACACTAACCTAACCTGGTGTGTCGACCACCCTCATGCTTTAAAAAATTAATTTAGAAAAACCCACGTCTTTCCTCAGAGCCGTCGCACCCATAGTTCCGTCTGATGGGCACACTCTTCCCCAGAGGCCCTTGTGTCTCCTGTCTCCTCGAGGGCTCTGTTTACATGTGTGCCGGTGTGCCCGAACAACCAGGAAGAGCCATCCCTCCATCCACGCTTCCCTTTACACAGGCTTTGTTTTTCTTCACGGCACCTGTCACCTCCTGATATTTTATCTGGTCTTTATTTGCTTATCCCCTTTCTCCATCACTGAACCCTCCAGGCTTTTGTGTCTTGACAGTTATACGCTTTGCGTGAAGGTTAGTCAGTGCTCAAGGTTATTCCTCAAACGCATGACAGAATTTCTCATTAAAAGTAAAGAAAACATGAGCACTTGGGGAAAATGTTAAGTGTGGGAAGTGAATACCTATTCAGAGCTGGCATGGAGATGCTGAGAGGGGATAAGTTCTGTACAAAAATGATGGATATTCACTTTTGATGCAAAATAAGAATTGTAGCATTTCAATGATATTTGCAATGTTCATTATTGAGAAAATTAGTCATGTTATTTTTTTGTTCCCTGATAGTCACCTCCAGCACATGAAACCAGGAAATGATACACATATTTCAGAATTTTTTCTTCTGGGATTTTCAGAGGGTCTAGAACTGCAGCCCCTCATATTTGGGCTTTTCCTCTCCATGTACCTGATCACTATGTTTGGGAACCTGCTCATCATCCTGGCCGTCAGCTCTGACTCCCACCTCCACACGCCCATGTACTTCTTCCTGGCCAACCTGTCCTTTGTAGACATCTGCTTCACTTCTACCAGTGTCCCAAAGATGCTGGTGAACATCCAGACTCAGAACAAAGTCATAACTTATGCAGGCTGCATCACACAAATGTACTTTTTCCTACTCTTTGCTGGATTGGACAACTTTCTACTGTCTGTGATGGCTTATGACCGATTTGTGGCCATCTGTCACCCTTTGCACTACACGATCATCATGAAACCCATCTTCTGTGGACTGCTTGTTCTGGTGTCCTGGATGGTGAGCACCCTGAATTCATTATTACAAACCTTAATGATGTTGTGGCTGTCCTTCTGTACACAAGTAGAAATCCCCCACTTTTTTTGTGAAATCAATCAAGTGGCCCAACTTGCCTGTTCTGACACCTTTCTTAATGACATGGTGATGCATTTTGCAGCTGGATTGTTGGGTGGTGCTTCCCTAGCAGGGATCCTTTACTCTTATTCTAAGATAGTTTCCTCCATACGTGGGATCTCATCAGCTCAGGGCAAGTATAAAGCATTTTCCACCTGTGCATCTCACCTATCAGTTGTCTCCTTATTTTACTGTACAGTCCTAGGAGTGTACCTCGGCTCTGCTGCTACCCAGAGCTCACGGTCAAGTGCGACAGCCTCGGTGATGTACACAGTGGTCACACCCATGCTGAACCCCTTCATCTACAGCCTGAGGAACAGAGACATAAAGAGGGCTCTGAAAAGAATCGTTGGGGTTCCAGGGACGTAAGGGCCAATTGTCCTGGGGCTGAAGATGTGCCCATGATTGCAGGGCTCAGAGCCTCAGAGACAGGAACTGATATCCCTTTATCAGACTGTGGAAGTAGAATCTGATCTTTCTTTTTCTTTCCTGGAATTTCCATTTGTTTGATTTCAACTTCTCTATACATTTAAGTAAATCATTTTATTAAGCTTCTGCTCTGTCTGATGTACAGTTTATCCTTTGTCCATTTTCATATGTTCCCAATGTTTTCCCCATCCTTGGGTCACAAAGGCCTAGAAATTTCTGTATCTTACAATGGGAAAATTGGATTTCTTTTTCTTTTCAAGATTTTATTTAAATTCATGTTAGTTGACATATCGTGTAGTATTGGTTTCAGGAGTAGAACTTAGTGATTCATCATTTACATGCAACACCTACCACTCATTACAAGTGCCCTCGTTCATGCCCATCACACATTTAACCCATCCCCCCACTCACCTCCCCCCAGCAACCCTCACTTTCTTCTCTATCATTAAGAGTCTCTTATGGTTTGCCTCCCTCTCGTTTCTATTTTATTTTTCAGAAGTTGGATTTCTTAAAAATCTTTTCATTTCAAATGACTTCTATCATGCCAAGTAGATTTCCCAAAAGAATAATCATTCCTCATATGGGAGAAAACTACACTTGGCCACTAAGCTCTTTACATAATTCTGTTGTCCAGGAGAATACAAAACCACAGTGTTCACCTTGAGTCTGTCAATCTTTTTATATCATTACCTTAACTACTCTTCCTGAGAATGTGGACTCTAACAGTGTTCCTTAAAATGAACAGGCTAAATGTCAGGCTATTGACATCGATGTCTAAGGTAGGGACGCCCAGGCACTCACCTATGCCAATGAACATTCCCACAGACATTTCCCTGACCAGAGCCTATGCTGTGACTGCACTGGCCCTTGGGGTACTTATGTGATTGCAAGGCACACCTCCACAACACCTATCAGAGAACTCTAAAAAAACAAGGTTTATTACTTATAGTCTCTGCAAGGAATAGGCAGAAAGGTCTGGAGGGACCGTACAGAAATTCAGAAGGAGAGAGAGAAAGGCCACAATGGCAGGCCCTGCCTTTATTGGGGTCTCTGGTCAGAGTGTCTACGGGTTCGCAGGATCCCTCTTTGTTGACAAATTTAAAACAGAAATTCTGGCACAGAAAGGGAAAATCAGGGTCACTCATGTGTCAGTATGTAGGTTACCCACGGCTTTCTGAAGAGGTGCTTCAGGCTGGGTGTGTTCTGAGTAGTTCTCTGGTGAGTAGAAGCATTCACCTAGGTGTCTAGAATGCCACCATCACTGCTTGTTCATAAAGTCATTGGAAATAAACCAGAATAACAGAATGATCATGACTGCGCTCCTCAATTGTCAGATCATGTGCCACAAATAAAAAGCAGCATTTTCTGGGGCCACTGGGTGGCTCAGTTGGTTAAGCACCCGACACTTGGTTTCAGCTCAGGTCATGATCTCACAGTTGATGAGATCGAGCCCCGCATTGGGCTCCGCTGCTGACAGCATGGAGCTTGCTTGGGATTCTCTTTCCCTCTCTCTCTGTGACTCCATCACTCTCCCCCACTCTCCATCTCTCAAAATACATAAATAAACTTAAAAAAAGCATCACATCTTCTAATTGCCTCAGGTCTGTTCGCTTGGGTTAATGTGTCAATCAGCTACTGCTGTATAACAGGCGGTCCTTGTCAAATGAGATATCATTATACCTTTACAATCAAATGGAATCATATGCTGGGGAGCGTTTCTGATCTCTCCTGGGCTCCTCGTGGGTCTGGGGTCAAGTGCGAATCTCTACATTGTGTTTCTAAGGCTCATGTGTGGTATTGTGTTTGGCTGTAGTGCTCTTCTGTCTTCAGTCAATTTACGGGCTCTTGTTACTACATTTGTACATGGAGGTTAATCTTCTACTTACAGAAAAAATTTGTTTATTGTGGGAATTACTTAATGTAATTCCATAGTTCATAGACCCATATTAACACTTGGCTTTCTTCCTCATTAGAAGTACTATCTCCCACCCCTCTTAAGGGAGAATCAGCTACCTGGTCTCCAGATCCTACCCTTGGCTATGCACCATTAGAATTTTTCCCACTGAATTAAATCTTTGGAGTATAATTGTACACACTAACCTGCAGATGTAAAGTGTACACTTTGGTGAATTAAAGGAACTACACAAAAATGAAGAGTATTCAGTGCAAGTTTCTATTTGTGTATAAGTTAAGACTGTTACATAGGCTTTAACTGCTTTGTTAGGTAATTACTAAAAATTTAAGCATCCCGGGCATCATATTCCCTATTTTTGATGGTAATGTGGGATTCGAAACATACCTGCATATGCACATTGCTGGGAATGATAAAATATGTGGAACTTCTTTTTTGACCTCAAAGAAAACATTTTAGGGTAATGGTTGTGTCTTGGGTATGTGTGTGTTTCCATACATTTTTCTTGCAAATAAGTTCAGTCATTGCATATGCACACACAGATGTATTTATGATTTCATCTTTTATGTTGGAAGGAAACCTGAGAGAGAACTGGGGAAGATGGCACTGAAAAGAATCCACATGAAATGGTTGCATCAACATGAAATGAAAGGATGCAGAAATACAGACAAAGATTGAAATGACAAAGAATGACTTTAAGTTTGATCAGACTTCCTTCCTGTCTTACTGGCTCAAAGGCCTCATAGACCATACTCACATTTATGCCCTGAGGAATTAATTCACTCTACCAGCTAATGGGACAGAATATCTCCAACTCGATTTAATTTTTCCTTTCTACCCACTGTGTTTTTGATATCAATTACCCTTATCCAAGGGAAGCTGATGAGAGAATTGAGTCTTAAACTCAGTTCCTGCAAAGAATTTTATTTTATTTAAAAAAAAAATTTTTTTAACGTTTATTTTATTTTTGAGACAGAGAGAGACAGAGCATGAACGGGGGAGGGGCAGAGAGTGAGGGAGACACAGAATCGGAAACAGGCTCCAGGCTCCGAGCCATCAGCCCAGAGCCCGACGCGGGGCTCGAACTCACGGACCGCGAGATCGTGACCTGAGATGAAGTCGGACGCTTAACCGACTGCACCACCCAGGTGCCCCAAGAATTTTATTGACTATGTCCCTATGAGATTTCTACTGCTGCTGTAAACTATCCCCACACTAGCTGCTTAAAACAAATACATACACACTCTTACAGTTTTGGAGTCAGGGCTTGGAGGGAGTCTCATCGGGCTAAAAGCAAGATGCCTGCAGTGTTGAGATCCTTCTGGAGGCTCAGAGGAGAATCTATCGCAGTCTCCGTTGCTGGCCACCTCTTCCTCCACCTTCAGAGCCAGCAGGGTAGCATTTTCAAAGTCTCTGTGACACCAACTTTTTGTCTCCCTCTGCAACATTTGGAGGACCGTTATGGTTACCTTAGTCCCACCTGGACAATCACAGTTAACCTTTCTATCTTTTTGTCTTTTTAAAAAATCTATTTTCCCTCAAAAATTTTTTAACCAAAGTGTAATTAACATACAGTGTTTTATTAGTTTCAGTGGTACAATATAATGATTCAACCATTCTATACTTCTATATACTTCAACCATTCTATATTTCTTAGTACTCATTAGGATAAGTGTACTTTCTTTTTAAAGTTTTAATTTAAATTCCCTTTCATTAACATACAGTGCAATATTAGTTCCACGTGTACAATTTGGCGATTCAACACTTCCATAAAATACCAGGTGCTCATCCCAACAAGTGCAATCTTCAATCCCCATCTCCTATCTCCCCCTACCTCCTCTCTGTTAACCATCAGATTGTACTCTATTATTAAGAGTCTGTTTCTTGGTTTGCCCCCCTCTCTCTCTCTTTTTCTCTCTCTCTCTTCCTTTGCTCGTTGTTTTGTTCCTTAAATTCCACATATGAGGGGCACCTGGGTGACTCAGTCATTTGACCTTCCAACTCTTGTTATAGGCTTAGGTCATGATCCCAGGGTTGTGGGATTGAGCCTGCATTGGGTGCTGTGCTGAGTGTGGAGCCTGCTTAAGATCCGCTCTGTTTCCTTGCCCCTCTCCACCTCTCATGCTCTCTCTCTCTCTCTCTCTCTCTCTCTCAAATAAAAAAACTCCACATATGAGTGAAATCATATGGTATTTGTCTTTCTCTGACTGACTTATTTCACTTAGTATTATCCTCTCTAGCTCCATCCACGTCATTGCAAATGGAAAAATTTCATTCTTTTCTATGCCTGAGTAATATTACATTACACACGCACACACACACACACCTCTTCTTTATCCATTCATCAGTTGATGGACACTTGTGTTGCTTCCATAATTTGGCTATTGTAGCTAATGCCGCTAAAAACACTGGGGTGCATGTATCCCTTTGAGTTAGTATTTTTGTATATTCTTTGAGTAAATACCTAGTAGTGTAATTGCTGGATCGTAGGGTAGTTCTATTTATAACTCTTTTGAGGGCTCTCCATACTGTTTTCCACAGTGACTGCAACAGTTAGCATTCCCACCAACAATGCAAGTGAGTTCCCCTCTCCCCACATCCTCACCAATGCCTGTTGTTTCTTGTGTTGATGAACTACAAAAGACCCCGAATGGCCAAAGTGACCTTGAAAAAGAAAAGCACAGCTGGAGGCACCAAAATTACAGACTTCAAGTTATATTATAAAGCTGTAGTGATCAATACAGTATGGTACTGGCACAAAAGCAGACACGTAGACAATGGGACAGAATAGAAAACCCAGAAACAGACCCACAACCTGTGGTCAGTCTTTGACACAGCAGGAAAGAAAATGCAATGGGAATGAGAGAGTCTCTTCAACAAATGTTGCTGTGAAAACTGGACAGCAACATGCTAAAGAATGAAACTGGGCCACTTTCTTACACCACATGCAAAAGTAAATTCAAAATTGATGAGAGACCGATAAGTGAGACAGGAAACCATCAAAATCACAGAGGAGAACCCAGAGAGTAATGTCCTTTGACATCAGCCTTGGCAACTTCTTTCTAGATGTGTCTCCTGAGGCAAGGGAGACAAAAGCGGAAATAAACTATTATGACTTCATTAAAAAAAAAAAAGATAAGTGTCCCCTTAATCTCCTTTATCTTTCTCACCCATCCCCCTGCACAACTCTTCTGAGGAAGTCATCATTTATTCTCTATATTTCAAGAGTCTGTTTCTTTTGTCTCTTTTTTTTTCTGTTTTGTTTTGTTTTTTAAATTCTACTTATCAGTGAGATCATGTGGTATTTGTCTTTCTGACTGGCTTATGTCAATTAGCCTTATACCTTCTAGGTCCATCTGTGAAAATGACATGATCTCAATCTTTTTTTGTAAATGAATAATACTCCATTGTATACTATATACCACATCCTCTTTATCCATTCATCTATTGATGGACACTGGGGTTGTTTGCATATCTCAGCTATTATAAATAATGCTGCAAAAAACACAGGGGTGCATATATCTTTTCCTATTAATATTTATGTTTTCTTTGGGTGAATATCCAGTAGTGCAGTTAGAGGATCATGTTAGTTCTATTTTTAATCAATATTTCATTCCACGAGGCCTCACCAATATACATTTTCACCAACAGTACACAAGGGTTTCAATTTCTCCCACTATCACTAATCTTTCTATCTTACTGTAAGTTGATTAGCAATCCTGTTCAATCTGCCACCTTAATTCTCCCTCGCTGTAAAAAATAACATGTTGATAGGTTCCTGGGGATTAGGGTGTGCACATATTTGAGAGGCCCTAATTTTGCTTTCTAAAAAGTGTTTTCAGAAGTGTATTAATTTGTGTCACCCAAGGATCTGTATATGAAAGAAGCAAACACAATTTACACAGCCTCTAAAATGAGTGGGTACATTATTCCCTCAAAATGAGACGCAATGATGATCTTTGGTGTGGAAGACCTAAAACTTCCTATGCCTATCTCTAACACAGGATCCCAGGCTTGCTCATCAAAGAGTGGTCTATAGACCAGGATTCATGCATCAATGTCACCTAGAAGCTTGTTCTAAAGGCAGAATCTCTGGGCCACCGGGACTTGTGATTCAGCTCCTGCATTTGTAGTGGGATCGTGTAGAATCATGGACACCTTGCAGACAAGGTGAAGTTGGAAAAGTGTTGGTCTAGAACAGCATAATTCTATTTGTGGAGGGTGTTTTCTTATGGACATAGGTGTTGAGAGCATCAGGCATTACCAGCCATGCCCAGGGGAAAATTCATTTCTGGTTGAGAACCACTGTCCCCAAGCTTGAGAACTAGAAGCATCCTGACAGAATCACACTCATGGCCCATCGTGTACTTGAGCAACGACTTCGGGCAGATCGCTAGATGCCACCAAGCGCTATTCCTGCATGGAGAAGGGAGTTCAGAAATGTTGCTCCTCAGGGATAACATGTTTACAGAAAACTGAATCAAATAATCCCCATAAGGTGCTCAGTACAGGTGATAGCACATACAAAGACCTAAGAATATATCTTATAATTAACAAACACTTTGTAAGTGGGACCGAGGGACAGCTTTTAGCTTGAGATAAAGTAAGAAATTCCTAACTGTAATGGCAAATGTATCTTGAACCCAGTGTGCGTAGTGCCCAAGGTTTATTATCAGAAGAACCAAGTTCTCCACCTCATTTAAAAGAAGAATAAACATGTCTGGAGATCGCTGGGTCCCCACCACAAGTCAGTGCCTTGAAGATAAAGAGACCTAGCCCCAGCGGGTTCCTCAGTCTTAGATCTGGAGGAAACTATAACTGGGAGCTGAGATAAGGTGCTAGGAGATTATCAGGAAGGAGGCAAGTTCAAAGAAAAGGAGTAAAAAAAATCCACCTGGATTCACTACTTCTAAAGGAGTCTCTTGGGAACAGGTTCCTTAGAGAAATTTTCTTTGGGCACAAAAGAATTTTCCACTTGGAGCCATGCTGGAGTTAGAAGAGGGAAAATGTGTCTAATGAGCAGATACAGGGAGTTATATATAAGGCCGGTCTCCTGTCTGTCAGCCTGTGCGACCTTGGATGGGAAGGGGCATGGTCTTTGTCTGTTTGCTCTGAGTCCTAATTCTGGCTGGGGGCTGACGCTTCCCTCCTTCCTGCTGTCTTGGCTGAAGACAGAGCTTTTGTCCCTATTATCTGCCATCCAGGGAGGAAATCAGATTTCCACAAGGAGACCTTTTCATCACACGCCCCAGCCAGGTGAGTTCAGTACCGCGGTGGGTCGTGGACGAGAGTGTCAGAGGGAATGGAAGCCGTATGTTGACCTGTCATCACTTGAGAGCCAACCTAACTTAGTCCAGAGCAGTGATCACTGTGTGAATTTATTCACTTGATTAAGTAATTAATGTATTTATTCAGTGGCTCTCTTAGTTTCACAGAATGACTGCTGCTCACACTTTGATGGTCTTTCATCTTCTTTATAATTAAATTGCTTTTAAAGCAATGGCTTGTTCTTTCTCTTAGTCTCTCAGGGACCACCTGGTCTTGTGAGATCCTTGCTCCTCTTGGTCCATTTCATTCCCCGCTCTCTCTCACTCTCTGTCTCTGTTTACTGAAGAGGCTTTTTTATGTTTGTGTAAATCACAGCAGAAAATTCCCATCCCAATATGGATCTTCAACTTCATTTGTCCATGGGAGGCTTAAGAATTAGCATTTCTGGGAACCATTTCTACACTTTGCAGGGGAAAGATGGCTGATCGGGTCTCCTTGGGTTGTATCCATTCCCAGCATAACCGGGAATGTGGGGGCTGTGAGGACAGGGAAATTCACAACCCAGAAGACCATGGTGTCTTGTGCGTGTGTGACTTGTAGAGGGTGAGCAGTCCTCACAACAGGGGCCAGGACTCCTCAATCCCAAGGTGACACCATACACGGGCCAGAACTCAGTCAAGAGCAGGCACCAAGATGGGGATCTGTGTCAATTCATGGGATGGCTTTGCAGCACGATGAATACCGAGGGAGGGGCAGTGTGGCCAAGGATGGCCCTGTGCCTGGAGGTCACAGCTGTCACAGAGAGGCCACATCCCTCCTTACATGTGTGACAGAGTCTGTCATCACTGCCCCTCAAGATCATTCCCCTTGCAGCGCTGGCTTTGCTTTTTCACTTGAACATTTGAAACAAGTACCTTCCTCAGGGCCTTTGCACTGGCCATTCCCTCTGCTGGCACACGCTTCCCCTATAATCCTGCATCTACCTTTCTGTCTTACATGATGTCTGTGTTCCAATGTCACCTTAGAATTTCCCTAAATACTAATGAAAATAAAATCCTTATCACTCTGTCCTTCATACCACCTGACACTATATGAAATGCTGTTTATTTTATTTATTTTTATTATTTGCTCCATCATTGAATTGACTTTTGTTCTTCAGCACACTCTACTCCTTGCCTAGACCATGCTTAAAACATGGTCAGCACTCAATTTATATTCCTGAAATTTGGAGGGATTTCTCACTAAAACTGTAGGATCCATGACCCATTAGAAAAAAGTGTTGGAAGAAAAAAACGAATAACTAAGATGACACGGGGGAATCCTCTAAAGAGGGTTGTATACCTACACAAAATATTAAAATAAATTTCTGGAGTACAAAACATAAAGCGCAGCATTTCAGATCTGGGAGTAGTGCAAGCTTGTGTGAAAATTAGTCGTGTTATTCCCCTCTTTCCCGGAAGTCCCCTCCAGCACATGGAACCGAGAAACGGTACACAAATTTCAGAGTTTTACCTTCTGGGATTTTCAAAGGGACCAGAGCTGCAGCCCCTCACATTTGGGCTTTTCCTCTCCATGTACCTGATCACTGTCTTTGGAAATCTGCTCATCATCCTGGTTGTCGGCTCTGACTCCCACCTCCACACCCCCATGTACTTCTTCCTGGCCAACCTGTCCTTTGTAGACATCTGCTTCACCTCCACCACCATCCCGAAGATGCTCTGGAACATCCGGACCCAGAGCAAAGTCATAACCTATGAGGACTACATCACCCAGATTTATTTTTTCATACTCTTTGCTGTGATGGATGTCTTCCTCCTGAGTGTGATGGCTTATGACAGGTTTGTGGCCATCTGTCACCCCCTGCAGGACACGATCATCATGAACCCCCGGCTCTGTGGACTGCTGGTTCTGGTGTCCTGGATCATGACTGTCCTGCATTCCTTGTTACAAACCTTAATGGTGTTGTGGCTGTCCTTCTGTACAGCCTGGGAAATCCCCCACTTTTTCTGTGAACTCAATCAGATGATCCAACTTGCCTGTTCTGATACCTTTCTTAATAATTTGGTGATGTATTTTGCAGCTGTCCTCTTGGCTGGTGGTCCTTTTGCTGGGGTCCTTTACTCTTACTCTAAGATAGTTTCCTGCATACCTGGAATCTCATCAGCTCAGAGCAAGTATAAAGTGTTTTCTACCTGTGTGTCTCACCTCTTGGTTGTCTCCTTATTTTTTTGTACGGGCCTCAGAGTGTACCTCAGCTCTGCTGCTACCCAGAGCTCACTCTCAAGTGCCACAGCCTCGATGATGTGCACGGTGGTCACGCCCATGCTGAACCCCTTCATCTACAGCCTGAGGAACAGAGACATAAAGAGGGCTCTGAAGAGAATCGTTGGGGTTCCAGCGATGTAAGGTCTAATCATTGTGGGGCTGAAGAAGTGCCCGTGATTGCAGGGCTCAAAGCTTCAGAGCCAAGAACTGCTGTTCCTGGATCAGACGGTGGAAGCAAATTTCTGCTCCTTCTATTTATTTCCTGGAATTTCCATTTGTTTGTATTCAACTTGTCTGTACATTTACATAACTCACTTTATTAAGCTTTCTGCTGATACGTAGACAGTTTCTCCTTTGTCCATTTTCATTGGTCCCCAGTGTTTTCCCCAACCTTGGGCCACAGATACCTAGAAATTTCTGTATCTTACATTGGGCAAGTTGGATTTCCTAAAAACAATTTCTTTCAAATGACTTATACCACGCCAAGTAAACTCCCCTAGATTTTCCATGAGTGTCGTCATGGGTTATATTCTTCATATGGAATAAAGCTATGCCTGGCCAGTAAGCCCTCTCCATAATTTTATTGTAGATGAACACACAAACCACAGTTTCACCTTGAGACTGTCGATCATTTTATATCACAACCTGCATCATTCCTCCTGATGATGTGGACTCTAACAGTGTTCAGTTTCAGCCTCTGGCTATTGATACGGTGCTGTGGCTATTGAAAGCCCAGGCACTCACCTGTGCCCATGTACTTGTGGACATTCCCATGCACATTCCCTGGCAGCCTATGCTGTGACTGCACTGGCCCTTGGGTTCTTATTGTAAGCACAAGAAACACCTCAGGAACACTCATCAGAGAACTCTAAAAATGCAACGTTTATTACTCAGGGATCCTGGAGAGCACGTGGGACACCCTAAGGCCATTTGGGGAGGTGTCAGTGGGAGAGGGAGACATTGACAGGGAGGGAGAGAGAGAAAGAGAGAGAGAGAGAGAGAGAGAGAGAGAGAGAGAGATAGCACTGCTGAGGCATCTGGTTTATTGAGGTCCATGGCCAGAGTGACTAGGGTTTTGTGTCTCACACCTTAGTGGACAATTATATATGAGTAGATTTTGACTACTGAAGGGGAAAAGCAGGTTGATTCATGGGAAGTTATTTGAGTTCGCCAGGGCTTTCTAAACAGGTACTTCATGGCTGGGGCAGTCTAAGTAATTGTATCACACACCTGACAGTATATTTATTCAACATGGTGGTCTTTGAAATGGATGCCTCAGAAATCAAAAGCTCAATTTCAGGCACTTACTCTTACCATGCTACTGTATTTCATAACCGGTCTTCTGGTTTATTCTGTTATTCAGCTCGGTGTCCAGAGAGCCTACCATAGCCACTGGCAAACCTGATTAGCATAAGGTAACTCCCAGTCGAGTCTTCGGGGAAAGACACACTTGAATAAACAGATCAACCTGTTATTTTCTTAGTGTCAGGATGACATAAATATGAGGCCAAATTTCAGAACACGCATTTTGTAACTAAACAAAATTTTCTTTTCTTTTATTTTTTTCCTTTTCTCTTTTCTTTTTTTCTTTTTTCTTTTCTTTTTTTTCTTCCCTTCCCTTCCCTTCCCTTCCCTTCCCTTCCTTTCCTTTCCTTTCCTTTCCTTTCCTTTCCTTTACCATCAGAGTTCACGCTGTGCATCTATGTATTGAAGATTCGTGTCCACAACTGAGGGGGCTTATTCATTGAGGTACAGGATTGCTTAATGTCTTCTATGTTTTATCACTGAATTCTCTTCCTGTTCCTACTTGAGAACTTCCAATGTTACCTGCTAATGTGACTCTTTATGGTGTTACATGAAATAACTTTTCTTAATATATGTCATAAATGCTAAGGGATCCAAATGAACACCATCAACATCATCCATTTCGTACCTCCATCTTGCCCTGAAATCTCTCCCACCTGCATGACCAGAGGATGCTTCACACGAGAGCTGGATGTCCTGCTGGCGTGTGGCTCAGGGTCCCCAGTTCTTCTGCACAAATGTGCATGTCCTTCAAACTCTCCCAGTAACCCTGAGGGGAGCCCACATGTAGTCACTTGTTCATAAAGTCATGGGAAGTAAACTTGCATCTCAGGATGATCATGGCTGCTCTCCTTGATTGTCAAATCATATGTCACAAATAAAAAGCAGCACATGTTCTGATCACCTCAGTCTGTTCACTTGGATTATTGTGTCAGTCAGCTATTGCTATATAACAGGCTGTCCTCCTCGTCAAACAGGATATCATGATGATGCGAGGTCACCAAGCACAATGGTGAAGAAAGAATTCTTGAGACATTTTATGGTGCAAAAATATGCTTTTATTATAGCTTGTGGACAGAATCTGTGGGCGGAAAGAGCTACACTTGGAATGTGAAGAGTGACTGATGATATACTTTTAAGTTTGTGGAGAGGGGGAGTAGAGATAAGGAAGTTTCTAAGGAATTTCTGTAAGCTGAAAGTGAGGTTGACAGAACCTTGGTGGTCTGGCTCTTTTCAAGATAAGGTTGCTGTCAATCTCTAATAAAACATAAACATGAAGGCAGCCATGAGTTCCTGTAGAAGTGTCACACTTTACATGTCTTATGGATTTATCAGTGGGCTGCAAGTTGACATTGACTTTTAGCTACATTTCTCTTGCTTTTGTTCTTCTCATCAATAATAGCTTTACAGTCAAACGGCATTATATTCTTGGAAGCATTTCTGAACTCTGCTGGGCTCCTTATAAGTCTAGAGTCGGGTGTGAATCTCTCTGTTGTGTTTCTAAGGCTCATCGATGATGCTGTGTGTGGTTGTAGTGCTCTTCTGTCTTCAACCAATTTATAATCTTATTACTAAATTTTTATTTTTATTTTTATAAATGTGAAATTTATTGTCAAATTGGTTTCCATACAACACCCAGTGCTCATCCCAAAAGGTGCCCTCCTCAATGCCCACCCCCACCCACCCTCCCTCCTACCCCCCATCAACCCTCAGTTTATTCTCAGTTTTTAAGAGTCTCTTATGGTTTGCCTCCCTCCTGCTCTAACTTTTTTCCCCCTTCCCCTCCCCCATAGTCTTCTGTTAAGTTTCTCAGGGTCCATATAAGAGTGAAAACATATGGTGTCTGTCTTTCTCTGTATGACTTATTTCACTTAGCATGACACTCTCCAGTTCCATCCATGTTGCTACAAAAGACCATATTTCATTCTTTCTCATTGCCATGTAGTATTCCATTGTGTGTATAAATTTACTACATTTTTATATGTAAGTTATTCTTCTATTTATAAATTAAGTGAAATTATCATGTGTATTCTTGTTTTTAATTTAATTTTTTATTTTTTTAAAATTTACATCCAAATTAGTATATAGTGCAACAATGATTTCAGGAGTAGATTCCTTAGTGCCCCTTACCCATTTAGTCCATCCCCCCTCCCGTGACTCCTCCATTAACCCTCAGATTGTTCTCCACATTTATGAGTCTCTTCTGTTTTGTCCCCCTCCCTGTTTTTATATTATTTTTGTTTCCCTTCCCTTATGTTCATCTGTTTTGTCTCTTAAAGTCCTCCTATGAGTGAAGTCATATAATTTTTGTCTTTCTCTGACTAATTTCACTTAGCATAGTACCCTCCAGTTCCATCCATGTAGTTGCAAATGGCAAGATTTTGTTCTTTTTGATTGCCAAGTAATACTCCATTGTATATATATATATACCACATTTTCTTTATCCATTTATCCATCAATGGACATTTGGGCTCTTTCCATACTTTGGCTGTTGTTGATAGTGTTGCTACAAACCTGGGGGTTCATGTGCCCCTTCGAAACAGCACACCTGTATCCCTTGGATAAATGCCTGGTAGTGCAATTGCTGGGTTGTAGGGTAGTTCTATTTGGTTTTTTGAGGAGCCTCCAGACTGTTTTCCAGAGTGGCTGCACCAGCTTGCATTCCCAATCATGTGTATTCTTTGAATTTAATTCCACTGCCTTAACACTTGTTTTCCTTCGCTGTTAGAAGCTATCTCCCAAACCTGTAATGGACAGCTTCTGTGCTCTCAATCCTACCCATAGCCCTGCACCATAGAGAGTTTCCCTATTAATTAAATTATTAGCATATAATGACGCTCAATAATCTGTATTAAAGTATACAGCTAAACATAACTTCCTATGAATCTTGTAAGGCAAGAATGAAATGCATGGAAATTAATTTTTTGCTCCAAAGAAAGCATTGAAGTGTAGTGGTTGTGTCTTATGTGTTTGTGAGCATATACTTTTTTTTTTTCAAGTAAGCTCAATCAGATGTGTACACCCACATATGATTTATAATTTTATCTTTTAAGTTGAAAGAAGACTGGAGAGAAAGTCCGAGAGGATAGAGAAAATAATGGATGCTTGAATAAACATAAGAGAAAAGGATGCAGAAATAAAGGCAAAAGTTTCCATTGCAATGGGCGACCTCAATTTTTGTTTTTAAATGTGTTTAATTCAAGCTAGTTAACATGCAGTGTAGTCTTGGTTTCAGGAGTAGAACCCAGTGATTCATCACTTATATATAACACCCAGTGCTCATCCCCAAAAGTGCCCTCCTTGATACATATCACCCATCTAACCCACCCCCCATCCACCTCCCCTCTAGCAACTTCCAGTTTGTTCTCTGTCTTTAAGTCTCTTATGGTTTGCCTCCTTCCCTATTTTTATGTTATTTTTCCTTCCCTTCCCCTATGATCATATTTTTTTTTATAATTTATTGTCAAATTGGTTTCCATACAACACCCAGTGCTCATCCCAACAGGTGCCCTCCTCAATGCCCATCACCCACTTTCCCCTCTCCACACCCCCCATCGACCTTCAGTTTGTTCTCAGTATTTAAGAGTCTCTTAGAGTTTTCCTCCCCCCAGATGGCTATCCAGGGGAATTCTACCAAACATTAAAAAAGGGTTAACACCTATTCTTTTGAAGCTGTTCCAAAAAATAGAAATGGAAGGAAAACTTCCAAACTCATTCTATGAGGCCAGCATTACCTTGGTTCCAAAACCAGATGAAGAACCCACTAAAAAGGAGATTTACATACCAATCTCCCTGATGAACATGGATACAAAAATTCCCGATAAAATACTAACAAACCAAATCCAACAACACATTAAAAGAATTATTCATCAGTATCAAGTGGGATTTATCCCGGGAGGCAGGGCTGGTTCAATATCCACAAATCAATCAGTGTAATGCATCACCTTAATAAAAGAAAGGATAAGAACCACAGGATCCTCTCAATAGATGCCAAAACAACATTTGACAAAATAACTCATCCTTTTTCCTACGGATGGGTAATTCCCCAACCAAGGCCATTACCCCTTTGGAATGCATTATGGTTCATTTTCTTTTGCACAAAGGCTCGGCCCCAATACAAATTGGAAGAGGGAACCTGGCCACCAGAGGGAAATATCAATGACAATACTATCCTACAAGTGGACATGTTTTGCAAATGTGAAGGGAAATGGGGAGAATTCCCCTATGTTCATTGTTCCTGGGCCTTAAGGAAAAAATCGAGATATATGTAAGCAACGTAAGGTGGATCGTCATTTAATGGCAATCCTTTCTAGAGCCCAGCAATCAGGAGGGGACACAATTAAGGGACCCTCACCTGTACCCAAACCAGACCTAGAGAAGGAGGAAGGGAACTCTCCCTCCTCCTCCTCCTCCTTGGGTCCTCAATCTACATATAATAAAAATGCAATTCTGCTCCCTGCTACCCACCTTATCCAGGCCCTCCCCGTAAAGGGCATGTTTCCCTTACAAGAAGCTAGAATGCCAGAAGAAAAAACCTTCACATTACAAGGTTTAAGACAGGTAAGAGGAGATCTAGGTACGTTTTCTGACTGAATAAGTATATAAAGGCTTTTCAGAATATTATGTATGTTTTTGAGTTGACCTGGAAAGACATAATGCTTTTGTTAAACCAGACTCTTAGTGAGACAGATGCTTTATAAAAAAAAAAAAACACAACTAAGGAAATTTAAGATTTGGCCCTTAACTTATGCTAAATTAGCCACTATTTTACAAACAAAAAATGAGAGCGGGAGGGCCTTCCTGGAAAGGTTGAGGGAGGCTCTCATTAAATACATGGCTATCTCCCCTGACACCCCTAAGGCTGAGATGATTAAAAGGACAAATTTGTCACTCACTGAGCCCTACGTATTCAGAGAAAATGCAAAAGTTGGCTGTTGGCCTTGAAGGGACCCTGGAGGAGCTCTTATGAGCTGCCAATTGGGTATATTACAACCAAGATCAAGAGGAGAATAAAAAAAAAAAACACAACAGAAAAGGAGGCTTAAAAAAATCTGAGGCCTTAGTTGTGGCCTTAGGTACTATGTGAGATCGGGCTTCCCGAGGTCCTGGCACCAAGTGCCACTTATATGGGCACTGAGAGCACTAAAATGAGAATGTCCTCAGAGGGGACAACCAAAATGAAAACCCCATAAGCCATGCCCCTTATGTGGAGCCAATCACTGAAGATCTGAATGCCCTACGGGGACCTCTATCTGTGAGGGCTCAGATAACAATGTCCCTGGAAGGGATTAACCGGGGCCTGGGGCTCTTCACGGGGGCCCCCCCAACCCAACTGCCTATCAGAAAGCCAGAACCTCGAGTAACCCTAAATATAAAAGGGAAGGACTGGTTGGTTTCCTTCTCGACACCAGAGCGACCTTCTCTGTCCTCCTTTCCACTCCAGGCTAACTATCCAAATGCAGCAGGACGATTAGGGCCATCTCCAGAAAACTTCTAACTAAATGTTTCCCTCAGCCCCTGGGATGTCTATGGGGAAACCTAATTTTTTCTCATTCTTTCCTGATAATGCCAGAGAGCCTTACTCCCTTGCTAGAAGGGGACATTAAAAGTAAATTAGAGACTATGGTGCTACCAACTCCAGGACAGGTAAACAATTATGTGAGTTTTTGAAAATTACTGGATATTGTAGGCTGTAGATACCAGGGTTCAGGAAAATAGTTTGCTGCTATATCAATTATTAAAGGAGACTCAAGCCGACCTACTGTCCCCCCAAAAATAATAAACTGGGGTCTAACTCCTAGACACTGTCTCCAGCTGTTGGAATGGTTACAAACAGAGCAGGACAATTACTCTTACAAAGCTCTCAGAGCTAAGAGAGCATTAAAACACAGCATCAGGCCTTTCATTTAGGGAGGGACAAAACATCTCAAAGGGCCCACAGGATGTTTACCCAAATGATGTCTCCTCCCCAAAATTTGTCAAGGACGGTTCTGCAAGCAGGATCAGCCTGTGAAGTATGTCTTAGAAATACTCCTGTCAACCACAAACTTGTTATCCCAGGCAATCAAGAAACTGGAGGCTATCCAGGAAAGACTGACAATTGAGTTTCACTCATATGCCAAGGTCAAAAAAAAATTCCAACATCTGTTGGTATGAGTTAATACTTTTACTAATTGGGCAAAGGCTTTCCACCATGAGACAGAAAAGGCACAAAAAGTAATAAAACTTCTGCTTTTTCAAATAATGCCCAGGTTTGGCTTACCTAAATATTTACAAATTAATAATGGTCAATGGCTGCCTTGACTCTTTCTCTGGTAGCACTCCTGGCTCTTGGAAAAGTTTTACATCTCAAAATAAAGCAGACTGTCTGTTTACACTCAGAAAAACTCTAAATAACACCTCACAAGCATTAGATGCTTTAAAAATTGTTTTTAAATTGTTAAGGCCAAACTCTTGGAAATAGAGCCACCGTTGATTACTTACCGCTCCTGCTTCTCCATCACCTGGGTCATGAGAGATTCCCTGACATGTGTTGTTTACAAAGGTTGTTTGACAGGTTTGGAAACCATAGACATGATCTTAAGATGCCATCTTGTTGGTCAGTATAATTTTTACTTTGTGTTTTTCTCTGTGTCTGCTAATGCCTGCCAGCCTTCCTGCAGAACCATACTATGGGCCACTCGACCGACCCCTTGGGTAGACTCCCAACTGCTGTACCCCCACACCGTCCCTTATCAGCCTGAAGAAGCCAGAACAGTCGTTGTCCCTGTTCCCTAACAGCGGTTCCAGGCCCTGTTCCAGCGGAGAAATAAATAGGGAAAGGGTTAACATTAGGCAGGGAGAGAGAAGGGACCTTCAGGGAGGCAGACGGCAGATGCAGGTGGGAGGCTAAAGAAGCAGATGGGGTTCTCCCCTTATGAAATCCTTTATGGGCGCCTCTCCCCCATTATCAAGGGCATAGGGGGAGGGATCTAAATGAGATAGACCATCTAACCCTGAGACAACAGATGCGAGGCCTTGGCTCTACCCTAACCACCTTACACCCCTGGGTCAGGGAGCGATTATCTGAATCTGACCACAGACGCTCATCCCTTTAAACCAGGAGAGGCAATATGGATAAAGGAGTGAAATGTCCAACCGCTAAAACCCCTCGGGAGGGCCCGTTCACTGTCATTTTGTCCACCCCTACCGCAGTAAAGGTGGCCAACGTGGGTCCCTGGATTCACTACAGCAGAGTGAAGCCGACATCTCAAAACTGGGAGTGCATTCGTGACCCATCAACGCTGTGCAAACTGACCATACAGAAGATTCTGGACTCCGGAGTCTCCAGAAGACTGCAGCCCTGCTTTAGTCACTCCAGAAGCTGACTGATCTACACATGGCAGAAGCTTGAGGAATCGGCAGTCTGGAGAAACAAAAGACCGTCGTTATTTTCTGTATGTTTTCTTGCTGTGATGCACTGTCATGGCTCGTTTCTCACTATTATCATGATTCTTGCTCTACTCTTTGCCATAGGATTGGCCGAGGCCACCCCGGCCAGCCGGAAACGTGGTGAGAGGTTTCTGTGAACACTCACCCTCCCTTTGTGGATCGGATACTTCGTTGGTACCAACACGGGGAAACAATGGCCATGAGAGACTAGAAAATTAGATCCCCGCAAACCTTATAGTACAACAAAATACCCCAGTCCTACTACCAGGGTTTGGCTTCTCAGAAGCTCAATTATTGGGAAAAACTTTCTTGCCTGTTGGGGAAAAAGTTCATTTTTGTCTCTGTTAAAAACTTAACACGCGTAAGCAAAGAGTTTATGACTCAACTGCCCGGAAAACCCAATGGTGGGGGACCCCAGATCACCTTGAGCCAGATCCCCACCCCTTGTCTAACTTCTCTCATCTCCAAGAGGCCTGGGACAAGGTCAACATAGCCGTCAAATGGCGGGTCCCAGGTGGACTAGCCTGGATATGTGGAAGGACAGCCTATATAGTACTTCCCTCAGTCTGGTCAGGGTCATACACGCTGGGAACTCTTCGTCCATCTTTCTTCCTGCTCCCACTTGCCAGAAGGAAACATTTGGGAGTCTGAGTGTATGGGGACAGGGAGATTCAAAGACAGCGGTATGCTTTACAAACTGGCAATTAAAAAGATGATGAATGGCCTCCTGAGCATATAATCCAATATGATGGCCCTGCCACCTGGACAGAGGACGGGTCCTGGGGCCATCGTGCTCCCATTTACATGCTAAACCACATAATCAGACTACAAGCAGTTATTCAAAGTTATAACCAATGAACCTGCCAGAGCTCTTAACTTACTAGCTAAGCAAGAAACCAAAATGCACAATGCCATTATCAAAATCACATGGCCTTAGATTACCTGCTTGCTTCTGAGAGAGGTGTTTGTGGGAGATTTAACCTTAGCAACTGCTGCCTACAGATAGATGAGGGAAAAGTCATAGAGGAGATCACAGATCAAATTAAAACGTTGCTAATGTCCCTGTCCAGACCCCGGAAAAGTTGGGACCCCGGGGAGTTATTTGGAGGATGTTTTTCAACTCTCAGTGTATTCAAAACCCTCATGGGAATTATCCTCCTAATTTTGGGAGAATGCTTAATCTTACCCCTGGTTGTACGGATGCTTACCCCTGGATGCTTAGCTCCCCTGGTTGTACGGTCTGCCTCCAGTCTCATTGAGGCCATGATTTAGAAAGGACGGCCACTCATGTAATACTGTTATAAAAATATTAACCTCTAAACCAAGATGATGCTTTTTGTCCCAAAATGGGGGGGGGGGGTCTGAGCATCAAAAGGGGGGATGTGGTAGGGTCCCCTCCCTAAGGAGAGAAGAAAAAGAGAGAAAAGGAAAAAAACAAGATAGCCTGGCCATGTGCCTACGTGACAATATCCCTCATGACCTTGTGAACTGAGACTACTTAATCAGACTACATGTTTTTGTATGTTACCATATACAGGAGACAAAGAAATAAAAATATATTAAAAAAAACTATGCCACGGGACGTTGGGGGCTCAGTTCTTTGGGTACAAACCCAACTGAGCAGTGCCGGCCGGAATCGAGTTGCCTCCTGGAAAGAAAAGCCTCGGAGTCACGACTCTCTGTGGGAGAATCCTGCTACGTTATTTCACTCAGTATAGCACCCTATACTCTCCATCCATGTTGTTGCAAATGGCAAGGTCTCATTCCTTTTTACGGATGAGTTATATTCAATTTTTTGTATATAAATATATAAATATATTTGCCAATCTACTTTACACATTCATCTGTCACTGGACGCTTCCAAAGAGTGGCTACTGTAAACAATGGTGTAATAAACATGGGGTGCGTATATATTTTTGAATTAGTGTTTTTGTTGTCTTTGGGTAAATATCCAGCAACAGAATTACCTGATCATGTAATTGCTTTGAGGAGCCTTCATACTGTTTTCCACAGTGGCCACACCAGTTAGCATTCCCACCAACGTGGATGAGTGTTCCCTCTTCTCCACATCCTCACCAACATTTGTGTCTTGTCTCATTATACTAGCCATTCTGACTGGTGTGAGGCGATAGTCTTCTTCTTTGGGGTGTCACATAAAGGGAATTGTTTTATTTCCTTTTCAAATCATTCATTCTTTGTATGTAAATATGCAATTGGTTTTTTGAGGGTTGGCTGTGTACCCAGTTTCTTGGCTGAATTAATTTATTGGAGGTACTAGTTTTTTGGTGTTATCTTCAGGATTTTCTACATACAAGATCACATCATCTACACGCATAACTTTCTTTCTAACCAGTTTGGATACCTTTTCTTTCCTTTTCTTTCTTTAATTGCTCTGGCTAGAACTTCCAGTGTTACGTTAAGTAGAAGTTGTGAACGTGGGCATCCTTTCCTTGCTTCTGATCATACAGGAAAATGCTCACTGTATCACCCTTGAGCACGTGTTTGCTGTGGGGTTTTCATACAGGGCTTTATGTTGAGATAGTTTCCTTCTATTCCTAGATTTTAGTGTTTTTAACATGTTCCATTTACAAATGTAAAAATTAATTTCCTGACTGCAAAATATAAACAATGATGTATCTGCCAGATTAGCAATGCATGATCATGTCATGCTTTTTTCCTCTTATTTTGATAGTCATATCGACTACATGGAACTAGGCAATGATACACGAAGTTCAAAATTTCTTCTTCTGGGATCTTTGGAGGAACCAGAATTGCAACCCTTCCTCTTTGGGCTGTTCCTGTCCATGTACCTGGTCACCATACTTGGGAATCTGCTCATCATCCTGGCTGCAAAGTCTGACTCCCACCTCCACACGCCCATGTACTTCTTCCTCGCCCACCTGTCCTTCGTAAACATCTATGTTGCCTTCACCATGGTCCCCCAGATGGGAATGTACAAACACAGAAAAGTCGTAAAAGTCATAACTTATGAAAGCTGTGTCATGCAGATGTACTTTTTCATACTCTTTGTAGGTTTAGACAACTTCCTCCTGACTGATGACTTATGACAGCTTTGTGGTCATCTGTCACCTGCTACACTACCCAGTCACCATGAACCCCTGGCTCTGTGGACTGCTGGTTCTGGTGTCCTGGATCACGAACATCCTGCATTCCTTGATACAAACCTTAATGGTGTTGCAGCTGTCCTTCTGGACAGACATGCAAATCCCCCGCTTTTTCGGTGAGCTCAATCAGATGATCCAACTTGCCTGCTCTGACACCTTTCTTAATAACACGGTGATATATCTTGCAGCTGTGCTGTTGGGTGGTGCTCCCCTGGCTGGGGTCCTGTACTCTTATTCTAAGATAGTTTCCTCCATACGTGGGATCTCATCAGCTCTGGGCAAGTATAAGGCATTTTCCACCTGTACATCTCACCTCTCGGTTGTCTCCTTATTTTATTGTATGGGCCTGGGAGTGTACCTCAGCTCTGCTGCTACCCAGAGCTCCCACTCGAGTGCCACAGCCTCGGTGATGTACACGGTGGTCATGCCCATGCTGAACCCCTTCATCTACAGCCTGAGGAACAGAGACAGAAAGGAGGCTCTAAATGTATTTTTCAGAGGGAAGCCATAAAAGGGCCATTTTCCCAGAAGTACCTGTGATTGCTGGCTCAAAGCTTAACAGCCAGAGATTGTGATCCTTTAATTGGATCATGGAAGAACTTAATCCCTCTTTTCATATCCTGGAATTTCAATTTTTCCAAAGTTCGACTGCTTTATTAAATTTAAATAAGTCCCTTTGTTTAACTCTATGCTCCTTCTGGTACCCAAAAGTTTTTCCTTTTTTTTTGTTTTCTTACTTTCCAAAGTTAGTCCAACCTTGAATCAGAAACAGTTTGGAGATTCCTGTTTGCCTCACATAGTGATGAACTGTACCAGTTTTACGGAATAAACTATATTTGGCAACTGAGGCCATTTATATAATTTTACTGTAGAGGAAATTGTGTGACTGCCCATTCCTTTCTACATGACTACCTTGAATGCTTTTCCTGATAATGTAGACTTTAACATATTAGTTTGTTTTGTAGTTAGTCATGGGGTTTTAGGATCCTCATTAGGATCCTGTTCTCTCTCTTATCAGCTCAGCATCCACAGTATCCCTGGCACAGAATAGTAAGGCAAAAATTCCTTATGAAAAACATGCTCTGCTCCAAGTGTAAAGTACAGAAAGACAAATTTGCATAAACCAAGTGACTAATATGGGGTTAGTATCCGAGAAGACCTGAAAAAAATGATGACATAAAATTTTCAATCACGCCGTATTGAAAAACAGAAAATATGTTTTTGATGATGTATATCTACTTATTGAGGTGTGAGATATTTGGTGTCCATGTTTAAAGGGTTTTATTAATTGGAGTGAAGAATTCAGTGGCAGATTTTATATTATTTAATTGGATGATTTTGTTGTTTCTACTTGAAAATTTCCAGTGTTGCCTACAAGTATTGTTTCCTCCATTGTCCTAAACTTAATATCTCATCTTTAAAAATGTTGTCATAAAAATTATAGTGTGAGTGAGTGAACCATATGTGTATTCTCTCTGGGATTAATTTCTTTACCTTTTTTATGCTCTAAACTCTCTTCAATCCTCATAATCAGAGGATGATGTGGACAGGAGCTTGAATTCCTGCCCAGTAATGCTCTGGGTATGGAGTCTTGTGACCAAGAGTCCCACAAATTATCCACACAAAAAACATATAGGTCTTTCCAATCTCTACCAGTTACCTAGAAGAAAACCTGAATGGTAGTCACTTTTTAGTACATTGATCTGAAATAAATGTGAATAACCAGGTCATTATAATGCCGTCTTCAAATATCAGAACAAATGCCAAAAATAAAAAGCAGTAGATTATTCTTAATTGTCTCAGATTTTTTCATATTGGTTATTATATCAGTAAGCTATTGGTGCGTAACAAGCCTTGCCAAAGGTAAATGATTTAAGATAATGCTTTCTAAATTTTTAAAATTTATATTTTAATTAGTTAATATGTAGTGTGCTATTGGTTTTAGAAGAAGAATTTAGTGATTCATCACTTACACACAACACCCAGTGCTCATCACAACAAGTGTACTCCTTAGTGCCCATCACCCATCTAGCCCATCACCCACCTACCTCCCTCCATCAACCTACACTTTCTTCTCTATCATTAAAAGCATCTTGTGGCTTTTTTCCCACTCTTTTCTCTCCCCATATGTTCATCTATTTGGATTGTTACATTCCACGTATCAGTGAACTCATATGATATTTCTCTCTCTCTGATCGACTCATTTCGGTTAGCATAACACATTCTATCTCCAATGATCACATGGGAATCTATGTTTGGGAAGTCTTCCTCTCTCTGTTGGTCTCCTCATGAGGTTGTGGTCAGCTGTGGGTCTGCTGGAAGTGCTCTGTTAATCCTGGATGCATTCTCACATCTGGGAACTTGCTGGTTCCTAGATAGGCTAGGCTAGGTTGACCATCTTTAGAGCAACTGGGCTCTGCTCCACATGATTTCTCCTCCTACAGTAGGCTTGCTTGGACTTGTTTCAATGGCAGAAGCAGGGTTCCAAGAGAGCAGCAGAAACGTGCCAAAGACCCTTGAGGCACGTTGTCATTTTTACCAGATAGTATTAGCCAAGGCAAATAAAATACTAAATTTAACCCAGATTCAAAGGTGGAGAAATGGGAGGAGCTTCCCAGTCACATTGCAAAGTACATGGATACAGGGATAAGTGGTATTTGGGGCCATGTCTGCAAAAGGTGTACCACATGTGTAATTTTCAATTCAATAAAGTTGTATTGGTGCAGGGCAGAAAATCAACACACAGAACAATGTAGTTCAGTACAACATAGTGATTCAACAATTCTACATGTTACTTGGTGCTCATCATGGTGAGTGTGTTCTTAAGGGTTGAATCTAAAGGGTTTTCTATATTCAGTTCATATCATCTATAAATCAAGAGAATTTTACTTCTTTCATTCTGATTTAGAATCCAATGAAGAAATGAGCAGAAGACATGAATAGACACTTTTCTAAGGAAAACATCAGGATGCATTTTTTTTTTTATCTTGCCTGAATGCTTTAGCTAGGTGGACACCGTTGTGTTGCTGATGATCTCGGAAAAGAAGTTTTCTAACCTTTCCATGATTGCGTACAGTGTTATTGTGGGTTTGTCATATACAGCCTTTTTCTTTCATGTTGAGGTATGTTCCCCCTATACCCAGTTTGTTGAAAAATTTTTTTTTATAATCATGAAAGGATGTTGTATTTTGTCAAAAGCTTTTTGCATGTATTGAGATGATATGATCGTTATATTTCATTCTATCAATGCGGCGTATCACCTTTATTGATTTGCTTGTGCTGAACCATCCTCGTATGCCAGGGATAAATCCCACTTGATCATGGTGTGTAATTCCTTTAATGTGTTGTTTGATTCAGTTTCCTGATATTTTTGAAAAATTTTGTGTGTGTGTTCAGCAGGGATACTGGTCTATATTTTTCTTTTTTTGTACTGACCTTTTCTACCTTTGGTATAGGGTAATGCCAGCCTTGGGAAATGAGTTTGAAAATGTGTCTTCCTCTCTAAGTTTCTGGAAGAGTTTGAGAAGACTTATCATTAATTATTCTTTATATGATTAGTAGAACTCACCTGTGACGCTCTCTGATTCTGGGCTTTTTTTTTGCTGGAAGATTTTTGATTACCAATTTAATATCCTTACTTATTATTGGTCTCTTCACATTTACTATTTATTCCTGATTCTGTTGTTACATTGTACATTTCTAGGGATTTATCTATTTCTTGTAGGTTGCCCAATTTGTTGCTGTGAGATAGTTCATAGTGGTCTCCCATGATTCTTTCTATTTCTGTGGTTTTGGTTGTAAAGCATCACCATTAGCTATTGATTTTATTTATTTGGGTCTTCTCCCTGCCCCCCCCCCCTTTTTGGTCAAACTAAAGGCTTGTCAATTTTGCCTAGCTTTTCAAAAAATTGGCTCCTCATTTTATTAATCTTTTCTACTGGTTTTCTGGTCTATATATCATCTATGTCTGCTCTGATATCTGTTATTTCTTTTCCTCTGCTGCTTTGGACTTAGTTGGTGCTTCTTTTCCTGGGTCTTTCAAAGATAAAGTTAGGTTATTTTCTTAAGGTCGTTTTTTTCTTAACGTAGGCACTTATTACTATAAACTTCCCTCTGAGAACTGCTTTTGTAACATCCCATAAGTTGTGATATGCTATGTTAACATTTTCATTTGATTTAAGATTTTAAATTTGCTTTTTGATTTTTTTTCTTTCACACATCAGTCATTCACGAGTGCATGGTTTAATTCCCACGTATTTGTCAGCATCTCAGATATCTGTACTCTCACATCCACTGCAGCATGATTCACAATAGCCAAGACATGGAAACAGCCCAGCATCCATTGACAGATGAATTAATAATGATGACATCTATACAGTGGAATTCACCAATTTAAAAGGAAGACATGCTTTCCTTTGCTCAAAGATGGATGGACCCTGGGGTCATTATGCTAAGTAAAAGAATCAGACAAAGACAAATACTTTATGATCTCATTTATATGTGAGATATAAAAATCTGAACCATAGAAACAGAGAGTAGGTTGATGTTTGCCAGTGGCTAGGGTTTGGGGAAATGAGAAGGTACTAGTGGAAACCTAAAAACTGTCTGTTATAAGATGAATAAGTTCTGGGAACTTAATGTACGACGTGGTCATTATACTTAACTATATTGTGTTGTATATTTGAATGTTGCTGACAGAGTACATAGTAAATGTTCTTCCAACAAAAAGAAATGGTAACTATGTGAAGTGATGGATGTATTCACTAACCTATTGTGATGATTATGTCACAGCATATAAATATATGAAATCACCAAGTTGTGTGCTTAAACTTCCATAATTTTATTTGTCAATGAAATTTCAATAGAGCTGGATGAATGAAGAAGATATGTTCCAACGTCTCTGTCTTTTGTTTGCATTTCCAATGTAACCCCTTCCCAATGGAACCCTCCCAATAAACAAACAAACAAACAGTACCAGGATGAAAACCTTTATGAGTATGTCAATGGGAAGGTCAATCAATAGAAAAACAGTATCTACAGAAGGATGCCATGAAAATAGCATCAGTGATGCAATAGTTGCTAACTCCATTAATCAACGAGTTGGATACAGGGTCCCCAGTCTCTCTGAGGCAACTGGAAAGAAAACCTTGGTTCCTTTGTCCTTTTCTTTTACTAAGAATGTTGATCTATAGGCAAGTGGTGAGGAGGAAACTTACATTTGGAAGAAAGCTTGACCATCTGGAGTAGAATTTCCATAACTAATCATTAAACACCTAATTAATTCTCACTCGCTTGTCAGATCATTGCACTGCTGAAGGTGGAAGTGGAAATGAAACCTACTGAATTGAAATTAACAGCCATGGTAGAATGTTTGCGGAGATGGCCCCAAATGCGTCTTTCTCGGTAACCATATCTTTGGCAATGTGCACAGTACCTTACATCAGGAGGTGGAGACTATTCTTCCGCCTTTGATTCTGGATGGATTAGGATTTTTCATTTACTGCAGCCAGCATAATATGATAGAAGTGACAGCGAAACTTAAAGGCCTTGTGCATTTCTGCTGCTCTCTCTTGGAACTATGGCTCTGCAAAGTGAATACAATGAGATGGCCTGCAGAGGAAGTGGGGACATATGGAGCACAGCCCAGGTGTCCAAGTCAAGGCCACCCTGGATCAGCCACAGATAGCTAGCCTAGCCCCAATTATATTAGAATGCCCTGGAAAGATCAGCAGAGCCTCCCCAGCTGACACACAGCTGACTCAAGACCCTTGAGGAGTTCAACAGAGATTAGAACAACTCAGCACCATACAATTCCACTGAATTCTAAAGACATTCTACCAAGCCGTTTGCTTTCAGGATGGTTTGCGATGCAGCAACATTCATGATCATTCTGTTATTCAAGTTTATTTTGGATAATTATTAAAAAATGATTCCTTTTCAGTTATCAGTAGAAGTTGGAAGGATTTGCATTTGTGTGGAAAAAATATGGTGCCCTGGAATCACATAACTGAGCAGGAATTCAAGCTCTCTTGTGCCCTGCAAAGACACCTTGATTTTAGCCCAATGAGACTCATTTTTGGCATTGACTTCCAGACCTGAAAGAGTGGAAATTTGTTTCTTTTAAACTTTTAATGTGATAATTGTATAAAGCAGCAGTTGGAAATGACAAAGACATTCATCCAATAAAATTTTCTTTGAAGAAGTAGAACCCAAGACTCTCAACTCATTTACGTAGCTTCCTTGAGTAAGGGTATTTTGTGTTGAAACCCTACATGAGTAGAAGAAACAAAACCTAAAGTCAGTTTGGAGACACTCAGCCTTACGAGCTGGTACACAGGATTTCTCCTTGCATAAATGCAAATATGATACTGTTTCTGAGACCTCTGGGCATTAAGATAAGAAACATGATTCATTGTTAAAAATAAGGCCACCTGTTCTACTCTAATTTTTTTGTCTAAATTTCTACATTCCTAGAATTAAGTTAAGGCAAACCTTCATTCTCTTCCTTTCTTTACCCTCAAGTTTCTCTCAAGCTTTCTTTCAACACAACATGTAAGTTATAATGTGTTACAATAAGGGTCATGAATTTCATGCATGTACATCTATGTATGTGAGTGAATTTGTTTGAAAGAAAAATATACAAGTTAGAGATGGAGGGAGGCAAACCATAAGAGACTCTTAAAAACTGAGAATAAACTGAGGGTTGATGGGGGGTGGGAGGGAGGGGAAAGTGGGTGATGGGCATTGAGGAGGGCACCTGTTGGGATGAGCACTGGGTGTTGTATGGAAAACAATTTGACAATAAAGTTCAGATTTTAAAAAAGAAAAATATACATAAATACACATACATTTGCATGTACATTTGCATACACAACACTTATTCTTGAACAGTCTTTGGACTGAACAGTATTTCTACACGTCATCTTTCCTCACCACATCTCTTGAAGTTATGTTTATCTTCCACATTGCCTTCAGAAGAAAGCAATAGCCTAAAAATTGCATAACAAAGCAGTTAAAACTTACTGTGAGCCTTCTTGAGTTCTAGATAAATGGAATCATGCAGTATGTACCCATAATTTTTCAATGACTCTTTCAATTTAAAGTTGTATACTTTAAATATGTGCAGTTTGTCGCATGTAATAATGCTCCAATAAGTTAATTAGAAATTAAAAATTCTAATGGTGCATGACTCAGGGTCAGATCTGGAGCACAGTGAGCTGAGTCACACCTAATGGGGTGGGAGATCTCTCTACCAGCTGTGAAAAAGCAAAGGTTCACATGTAAATATTAAAATAGTGGAACTAAATTAAGACAAATCACATTCAATAAACTCACGTTTTGTAGACTAGAAGATTAGCCCACATATAGAAAAGGAGTAAACTGACATAAGTCAGTTCAAGACAGAAGGACACTAGAACCACACACCTCATGGACGAGCCTTCGAGACACAATGTAGAGATTCACACCTGACTATGGACTTATGAGGAGCCCAGCAGAGATCTGAACAACTTCCTACCCTACAATCCCATTCAATAATAAATATATGTAGTAAGCTATTTTATTTGAGGATGCTTGGGACACAGCAATAGCTAACTGATATAATAATCAAATTGGGCAGAAATGAGGCCATTTGTCATAATCTGATTCTTTTTATTCTAGGAGTTTGTAGGTAGCATAATTGAAGCATCAGGATTACTCTATTCTTCAAGTTTATTTCAGACAAATGTATTAAAAAATGACTCCACTGAGCCCCTTTCAGGTAACATGGAAATTTTGGAAGGTCATGTATGTTTGCACAAAGCTTGTGACTCCAATTCACATACCTGGACAGGAATCCACACTTGCTGGGGAGTCACCCAGTGATTAAGAAGGAGGAAGATGTAAAACAGACAATACGGATATTATTCATTTGCTGCCTCCTCAGTGGTTTTGGCAAAATTTTGAATAGTGGGAGATATTTCATTTAGAGAAATGGAAGGGCTCACATTTATAAGTAGCACTGGACATTTTCAGAACCAGAAAATAATTTAATAAAACCCAAAACATGCCACCAGCCTTTCATCTTAATGAATACACTGATATTCCATAATTCAATGAGCAGATAAAGTGCCTGAGAAGGAAATGTTGTGCATAGTGATAAATGCATGACTTAATATTTTGTGCCATCATACTTAAAGTCAAGTTTGACTTAAAAGGCCATATTATATCAATCTATTTTTTCCATGTTTCTCTTTCTTTGTAGATTCCACTTGGAGACATGCATTTTATTATCATTTTTTTTTTTGCCAGTGACTATGGTAAGCATGATGGACACAAGCTGTGTGACAGAGCAGGTACCTAATGTGTAGGAAAAACACCCCATGATCAGTGATAACAACCAGTACATAAAAGTCTACCTTATCAGGAAGAGCAGTCAATGTAGTGATATAGAAAAGAATGATGTTCACAAGAGTGAAGTCTGGTGGTCTCAGATCTTTCTCTGTTTTAAACTTATATCAATAGCTGTGGTAGCCAAGACTAGACTTTCCATAGGACTAATATAAGTCATGAATGGTTGTTTTGTTGTTGTTATTGTTGTTGTTGTTTTTGGTCAAACAAAAGAAAAAATACTCCCTATGATACATTTCACATGAGAAGAAATTATTCTTAATATATCCATGTTGTCCTTTGAAAAATATGTAAGAATTTCCAAATATTTTAATCCAAAGTAAGGAATAACCTTGGGAGAGGAAGAAAATGACAATGGGAAAATCTCTTGGATGTAAGAGATATCAGAAAGTTTAATAAAGTGAGTTAAATAAATTGTGCAGAGAGGGTGAAATAAAAAAAATAGAAATTCCAGGAAAAAATAGAAGAGGCATCATTCACCTCCACAATCTGATGAAACAATCTCAACCTTTGGCTCAGACTCTGGGCCCTGCAATCACGGGAACTTCTTCAGCCCAGGACAATTGTCCCTTTTGTAGCTACCATCCCAGAGAATCTCATCAGAGCCTCCTTTATGTCTCTGTTCCTCAAGCTGTAGATGAAGGGGTTCAGCATGGGTGTGACCGCCACATACATCACTGAGGATATTGCACTTGAGTGGGAGCTCTGGGTGACAGCAGAGCTGAGGTACACTCCTAGGCTTGTACAATAAAATAAGGAGACAACAGAGAGGTGAGATGCACAGGTGGAAAATGCTTTGTATTTGCCTTGAGCTGATGAGATTCCACAGATGGAGGAAACTATTTTAGAGTAAGAGTAAAGTATTCCAATGAAGGGACCACCAGCCAGCAACATAGCTCCAAAATACAACACCATGTTATTGAGAAAGGTGTCCCGACAGGCAAGTTGGATCATCTGATTGAGTTCACAGAAAAAGTGGGGGATTTCCACCTCTGTACAGAAGGACAGCCGAAACGCCATTAAGGTTTGTAACAAGGAATACAGAACACTCATGATCCAGGACACCAGAACCAGGAGTCCACAGAGCCGGGGGTTCATGATGACCGTGTATTGCAGGGGGTGGCAGATGGCCACAAACCTGTCATAGGCCATCACACTCAGGAGAAAGTCATCCATCCCCGCAAAGGTTATGAAAAAGTATAACTGTGTGATGCAGCCTGCATAGGTTATAACTTTGCTCTGGGTCTGTATGTTCCAGAGCATCTTCGGGACAGTGGTGGAGGTGAAGCAGATGTCTACAAAGGACAGGTTGGCCAGGAAGAAGTACATGGGGGTGTGGAGATGGGAGTCAGAGCTGACGGCCAGGAGGATGAGCAGGTTTCCAAACACAGTGATCAGGTACATGGAGAGGAAAAGCCCAAATATGAGGGGCTGCAGTTCTGGTTCTTCTGAAAATCCCATAAGAAGAAATTCTGAAATTCCTGTATCATTTCCTGGGTCCATGTGGTGGAGGTGACTACCAGCAAAGGGGAAAATAACATGACTAATTTTCACATAAATCGCTTGGCTCACATGGTTCAAATGCTACAATTTATATTCCCCAGTCAAGAAAGTAATTTCGATATTTTGTGAATGGATCTGAGTCCTTTGAGGGGATCCCTATTTCCTCTCTTACTAAGAATTTTCATCCCAACGTCAGATGTTTTCCAATAGGCTAGGTTTTGTACATTTAAGTTTTTTTTCAGTTTATTTATTTATTTTTAAGAGAGAGAGAGACAATGTGCGCATGTCAAGAAGGGGCAGAGAGAAGGAGAGACGGAACTCCAAGCAGCCTCCACGCTGTCAGCGCAGAGCCAGACGTGAGGCCCCAACCCACAAACCGCGAGCTCGTGATCTGAGCCGAGATCAAGAGTCAGAGGCCTAACTGACTGAGCCACCCAGGCGCCCTTGTACATTTTTAATAAGAAATTATTTAATGCATTTGAGGAGTATATAGAGCATCAGTCATGTTTTCAGCATTTCCAAGTCATAAAGTAGAGGGTGCTGAACAGAAAAATTACCTAATATTCAGTGATGTGCATAGGATATATGCATACATAAAAATTAAATAATCTTGGGATGGAAATAGAGGTCATGAGGAAAATGAAGCAGGTACAGGAAGAGAGTGGTTGGGGTGTGATGTTGGGTGTTTAGTCAAGATTGGCTAAGAAGGTGACATTTGAACAGAGACCTGAAAGACTAGAGGAAACTGCCTGGAAACTGCCAGAGCGTCGGCTAAGGCAAAGGCCTTGAGGAAGCGCTTTTTTTCCCCCAGAAAATCAAGGCTCAGAAGGAAGCCAGTGTGTTAAGGACTAAAGGCAATGGCTGTGAATTTTGTAGAAACATGTTGCCTCACAGCTGCCTAAGTTCAAGACACAGGGAGCTCCTCGTCCATGCTATGTACCTCTTGCACTTTATTCATCTGGTTACTGTAGTGTCCTGTCCGTGGAACATCTCTTCTCAGTATCATCTATTGATTGAGTCTGGTCTGTGTATTATAGGGTCACCTTGGAATAGAGGAGCCCATGTACCCCTGCTTGGAGACCTGCTTTCACTGCACACACACACACACACACACACACACACACTTTCACATACACGCAACACAATGCATCATATCCTCCTGGTGTGTGTTACTTCTCTGTCCTTCTCACGTTCCCCTGCCTGCCTCAACACACTGTTTAGGATATGAACGCAAACACATCACAATACCTTTCCCAGACAGAAGGTAGAAATCGTACCCCGAAAGTCCTATTCATAGCTTCCCAAGGACAAATAATCCCGGGGCTCCATTTTGGAATGGTCACTTTCTGACCTGTATGTAATGAAACATAAAAAACTATGTGCGATGAGTAGAGAGAGAGAAAATGATGCTGGTGGCACCCAATCCTGGTCGTATCCCACTTGTCTCCAGCAAAAATGATGAAAGGACAAAAATAAGTTTGTCCAAAGGACAGAAGTAATGCTATCTTTATGGTGTGAAACATCTTACATATTGAACATCACAAGAGAATAGAACACTTCTCACAGTTTGGGCATTTTTATGCCCAGAGAGCAGAGAGAAGAAGACTTGATTTTCCTGTGTCTATTCTATCTTCATTTGACTGATCAGTTTTTATATGGCCCAATAGAGGATGAGGCAAGCCTGATTAGCATTTTTCTTATGTGACATCTTTTTTCGTGTATTTGTTATTCTTACACTTTGGGTTTAATCACTTTCTTCACAAGTCTGGTGACCACAACTAGGGATGGTTTTGTTCCTTGTCCAACATGCAAAGACATCCCCAGACTCTATAAAATCCTACACACACCATGACAATCTCTTCTCTTACTCTGAATAATCTGCATGTGACTTATCCGAGGACATTATTTCTCACTCACATTTATTGCGTTGCACTCCTGTCTGTCATCGTGATGAGATTACCAAAGGAGCAGGAACTTCTCTTCATCCTCTTCTTTACAAAAGTATGTGGATGTATATGCACTTACATGGGAACGAAGTCAAGAACATGAGACATTATGAAATACAAAGGTGATAGAGGAAATAAAACCAGGTTAAAGAGAACGGTTTCAGTACAACTGTATTAAACAAAATTCAATGGAGTTTTGAGAACTAACTGAAACATGATCTACAGGAACAGTAAGTCAACAAAATCAACCCAGATGAATCATAAAATTCCCCAAGACCTGGAAATAAAAGAGCATAACATATAAAGTTCTGAGAAATTTCTGGTACTAGCAGATGCACTTTTCGTATTGGTTGAATGAATCAGGAATTAGGTCTTATTATATATGCACTTTTAACGTGACAAAGCTGAATTTAAATGTGGTTAAAAGACCAGATTGTTGAGTGAAAGGTGGCACAAATGGCTTTCTACGTGGAAGGAAGTGTGGTGCTTCCTTATTTCACACATCTCACAAAAAAATCCAAAAGAGTAAACCCTCAGTGTAAGAGTAACCACTGCATTTTAGATGCACATCTAGGAAACTACACGTAAAAAAAATCTACAGGTGGACAAACCATCATAATTAAGGCAAAAAAAACAAACTCAGAAACAAGAAGATAAATATATTTCAATGAATAAAATTTAAAACTATTTTATGGCCCAAAATACCTAACTAAAAATCAATAGAGAAGTGTGATTTACAACAGGTATTTGAAATGCTGATAATTATAGATAAATAGGCATATAATATGTGGACATATAATAATGACAGACAAATGAACATAGTGATCAAATATATGAATCTTTACTGGAGCTCACTAATAGTTTAAAAAATCAACAAGAAATCTCTTTCACACCCATTTCCCTGAGAAATCACTCAAAGGGCTGTCACATTGAGTGGGGTCGGAAATTTTAACCAATTAACAAAAGGGCACTTTCTAATTTTGCTGTCATAATTGTGAAGCGTTATAACATCTTCAGAGGCTGTGAAGACAATTACAAATATTAAAAATACAGATCCTCTTGGGGCACACACCTGGCTCAGTTGGTAGAGCACACAACTCTTGAGCTTGGGGTTTGAAGTTCAAGTCCCATGTTGGGTGTAGAGATTTTTGAAAAAAAAAATGTTTAAACAAAAATACAGATATTTTTTAACTCAGGATTTCTCAGTCTCTACTGTATGGACATTCCCAGCCAGATCCTTCCCTGTGGGGTGTGTCCTATATATTGTAGGATTAGAACATCCCTGGCCTCCATGCACCCCTCTCCAGTGTGACAGCCAAAAATGTCTTTGAACATTGCTCAATATCCTCTGGGGGACAAAATCACTTTTGGGTGAGAAACATAGTATTAAGTATTTAAAAATATTTTGAAGCATTGATATAATAGTAATTTAATGAGAAAAATATGAAAGACTATGAAAGGTGTAAATGGCACAGCCACACCATGATGAGTCATACCGGCCTTGAAATAATAAATCAGGGGTGCCTGGCTGGCTCAGTAGGTAGAGAGTGAGACTCTTGATCTTGAAGTTGTGAGTTCAAGCCCCATATTGGTTGTAGATATTGCTTAAAAATAAAATCTTTAAAAGAAAAAGAACTAATGAATCAGCATTATACTACTTGACTAGAGGGACATAGGTAAGGTACTACTGAGTTAGAAGGACGGGCAGAGAAAAGCTAGAAAGAACGATGGTGTCAGAACATAAAGAGTGCTTCCAATATGCATTGCTGTCTTTCTATACATTTGAATTGAAAGTGTGTGAATATGTATGTGTGCGTAACAGAAAAATTTTAAAAGCAATGAAGACTTTTAAGAAAGAGAAACAGCGAAAATGCACTTGGGTTAGGCAGAGTGGATCAAAAACCACCACATGAAACAAAATTGAAGGAAGAACCAAAGCAACTTCTGAATAAAAAGATTTAAAAGAATAATAATTTAATGATAGTTTCGTGGGTCCAAATCTAATTTAGATTGCTAGGGATTCAGGAATAAAAGAAGTCTTTTCATGTGGAGAGAAAGTGATATCTAAGCTTTTAATTTCACGTCACATAAAGATAGATGGACCAGCTATGCTTATGGAAGATAACGGTTGATTCTTTTTTTTTTTTAATTTTTTTTTAACATTTATTTATTTATTTTTGAGAGACAGAGAGACAGAGCACAAGCCAGGGATGGGCAGAGAGGAAAGGAGACACACAATCTGAAGCAGGCTCCAGGCTCTGAGCCATCAGCACAGAGCCCAACATGGGGCTCGAACTCACAAACAGCGAGATCATAACCTGAGCCAAAGTTGGAAGCTTAACCGACTGAGCCCCCCAGGCACCCCAAAGATAAAGGTGATTCTTAGTGAAACATAAAAAAGAATGCCTTACAAGTGTTGGAATTCTGATTGTAGAAATAGATCCAATAATAAAAGGCCAAAAGGAACAAACGAGGAATACAGAGAAGTGAAAATTAGTTGGAAATATGTAGAAAGGGTGATTTATGAGCACTAAGTAGCAGAAGGACATCGAATTTAATTTTGTGGACAGTAGGGTCTTCACAAGGGAAGAATATTAAGGTGACAGATCAATTCTTTCAGATCAATTCTTTCAGGAAAATATAAATAAATAAAAATAGAAAAAGCTGTGGAGGGAGTATGACTATGTCATAGACTACCACACAAAATTTACACACTCTCATACATTGTGCACAAATACATCTATACGTGCATTAAAAAATAAACAAAATGGCAAGTAGTTCACGAAATAAATGCCAATTCTTTTTCTGAAAAAAAAAAAAGGAGTAAAAAAAACCAGAAATAAAACCATTCCAACCCCACTATGCAAACACCAAGGACTCCCACAGACAACTTTCAAGAGACAAAGTGGGTGGCTAGCTAACCCAGAATACATTCAGACTCACAGGCTGTGAGCTGATTGTGAAGGGAGCTCATTAGCATACCCCGTTTCACATAGTACACTTAAAATTTTTATTTTTTTAATGTTTGTTTATTTATTTTGACAGAGAGAGAGCATGAGCGGGAGCGGGGCAGACAGAGAATGAGAGAATCCGCAGCAGGCCCCGTGCTGTCAGAGCAGAGCCCAAAGTCGGGCTCAATCTCATGACCCCTGATATGAATTGAGCTGAAATCAAGATTCGGACCCTCAACTGGCTGATTCAGCTGGGTGCCCCCAAAAAATTTCATTTGAATACTCAAGGAGAGAAGGTGCTGTGATATGTATGTTTCAAGTACTGCTCTTGCAAGGATGCACTTGCAAGCATTCCTTCATCCGGGTTTTTCTCATCAGTATGGAATTGTAGTGTAATATGTCCCATCTTAAAAATGAAAGACATGTCCTCACTTCAATGTACATCCCTCAACAACCAGTACTAGACTTTTCTACTCTGGTTAATTGCAAAGATCCTGGGTCTCAGGTTCTACTTTTGTGCTTCCCATCCCCTCTCTAAACGAGTTTCCATTATCACTTAGTTGTTAACGTTGACCCTTGCATTTCTGACTTCAATATTTACTTCTATTTAGAGCATCATAAATACATTAATCAATCAATCAATCAATCAATCAACTTACTAATCAAGCCAGCAAACAACTACAGCAAACTCTCAGCTCTGGCCAGGCTAGATTGGCTCTCAGGTGACCTCAGGTAAATGTTCTTGACTTTCATTCTCTTGACCTTCTCCGGTAGTACTTACTGTGATGTAAAACTCATCTAGATGGGGTCTCTGGGAGGAAGGTCTCTACATGCAAATCAAAATACCCATCGTTGGTAGATGGTGGAGGATGAAGCTCTGTCCCAGACACAACAGCTGGGATGGGTCAAACTTCAGTGTCCCATCCAGACTTAGGACTGCAAAAGAAACGACCATGTCTTGTCCAGCCCGAGGTTGTACACACTGTGGGGCTGCAACAGTGGAGGTATTTGCAGCCTCTTAATTCTGCTCATTAGGCACATTTCCCTCTTGTCTCTCCCACCTTTAGGCACGTGATTGCCCTACGGGACACCAGGGTGGACAGAAAGGAAATTTTCCCTGTTGAATTTCTGTTGCTAGGAGACCAGGTGATAAGGCAGCTGAAGTCTGTTTTCCTTACTCTTTTTCTATTACTTCTGTCTTTCAGAGATCTGAACTCCCAGCACGTTATCCCAATCCTGCATGAATGTTTTCTCCTGTTTAAGACTGAGAAATCAGTTTTGACTAGGTAGGTCCCTTGGACTCTTCAAAGCATTGACTTGGGTTAAAGACATAGCCCCTAATATCTTTCGAAAGTAATTTTTCTCTATTTCAACAAAGATGTGAGGTTTGCTCCTTTGATATAAAACCTGGGGCACTACACTCATGGGCTTCATGATAGTTTTGCCAAAACAATTAGGGATTTCATATTTACATCACAAGTTTAGAGGCATTACTTAAAATGCCATTATAGGGGTGCCTGGGTGGTTCAGTCGGTTAAGCAGCCGACTTTGGCTCAGGTCATGATCTCCCAGTCCGTGAGTTCGAGCCCCACATCAGGCTCTGTGCTGACAGCTCGGAGCCTGGAGCCTGTTTCAGATTCTGTGTCTCCTTCTCTCTGACCCTCCCCACTTCGTGCTTTGTCTCTCTCTGTCTCAAAAATAAATAAATGTTAAAAAAAAAAAATAAAATGCCATTATAAAATGTTTGTTAATTGTCAGAGATATATTTACATCTTTTTATGCACTATAACCTGAGTTCAGCAGCTCTAGGAATAGCCTGATTTTTATAAAAGTATATTCTGTAAGAAAGTACCAGTGTGAGCTCCGTTCCCCATGGAGAAATGGGGCTTGAAGAAGTTAGTGATCTTCTCAAAGTTATCATTGCGGAAATGGATGGGTGTTCATTGGATCCTGTCAAGATGTTCCCAGTTTTTGAACTCTGGGCCCGTGGTTCCCTCCCAGAGATGAGTCTTTCCCCCTGGGGGTATTTGACAATGTCTGAGGGATGCTGCTAAACACCTGTGGTGAGCAGGACAGCTCCCAACACAAATAATCATCTTGCCTCAAAGGCCAAGTTGAAAATGTGAGAAAACCTACTCTAGCCCAGCACTTCTCCAACTTCAAGATGCATACGAATCACCTAGGATTCTAGTTTAAATGCAAATTATGACATTGCAGGTGCTGGTGGGCCAGGAGTTTGGTGTGTCTAACGAGCCCCTGAATGATGTTGATACTGTAGGTCCTGGTCCGTGGACCACTCTTTGAGTAGCAAGGTTGTGGTCCTGGGATAGAGCAAGGTACAGGTGGTCGTAGGTCTTCTTCACAAAATAAATTGTGTTTGCATAAATTTTGGAATGCCAAGCGTATCCAGTCATTCTAGGGGCTGTGATAATTCTGTGTTTGTTTCTTTTACATAAGGGCCTTTGAGTGACATGAAATAAAATACTGTTGGTAAAGGGCTTTCCAGTAGGCAGAATAAGAGCCTTCTGATGTCGTCCACATTCTAAACCCTAGAAACTTTCAATGTGTTTATTTTTATAGTAAGGGGGGGGGGAGATTAAAGTAGCAAGTGGAACAAGGCTGGTAATGAGCTGACCTTAAACTAAGGTTGGCCAAGATTGTGCAGGTGGCACTAATGTAATCACCATGCCCCTCCAAATGTAGGAGAGGAAGGCAGAGTAGTTGGATCAGAGAGAGATGTGTGGACACCGCATTGCTGGCTTTCAAGATGCAGAAAGGGCAATGAGCCAAAGAATGCTTGTTGTCCCTAGAAACCACAATAGGAAAGAAGACGGTCTCTCCTGGAGCATCCATGAAAGAACCAGGCCCTGCAGATATCTTGATAGCCTATGGAGACTTACTTCAGGCTTCTGACCTCTAAATAGTAATAGCATAAATGTGTTTCTTTTGAGCTTCTAGTGTGGTAATCTGTTAATCAGAAATAGCAATGTAATATAGAAATTCATCCAATAAAATGGTTTTGCAGGAAAAGACATTTTAGTCTCTCAGTTAATTTATTTCTCTTCTCTTGGTAAGGGCATTCTGTGTTGAAATCCAACCTTAACTGGAAGAAAAAAAATAAAGTCATTTTGGAGCTTTTGCTCCATTTCTTGAAAGGAATGGAAAAAGTGAACTCCCCATTGATAAAATATAAATGTGACTCTATCTATCTATCTATCTATCATCTATCTATCTATCTATCTATCTATCTATCTATTTTATATAAATACGTCTAACATAGGGATTGAACTCATGACCAAGTGTCACATGCTTGCAGCTCTTGGTTGGCTGGGTCCATGGAGGGTGGGAATCTTGATCTCAGGTTTGTGGGTTTAAGCCCAATTTGGGTGCAGAGATTACTTAAAAATAATATCTTTCCCCCAAAAAAGTTGCATGCTGTACCAACTAAGCCAACCAGGCACTCTGTGACTTTAGATTTAAACATAAGTTCTGGTTTTGAGGCCTTTATGCATTGATATAAAAAAGTAATTTGGGGTGCTTCAGTAGCTCAGTCGGTTAAGCAACTGGTTCTTGATTTTGGCTAATATCATGATCTCATGGTTGTGGGATCAGCCCCACATCGGGCTCTGGTCTGACAGTGTGAAGCCTGCTTGGGATTCTCTCTCCCTCTCTCTCTCCCCATTTCCCATCCACCTTCTCTTTCTCTCCCTCTCTCTCTGTCTCAAAGTAAATAAATAAACATTGAAAAGAGGAGCAAAAACGTCATTTATTACTAAAATTAAGTTCACCCATTATACTTTAAGTATTTGAGTCTAAATTCCTACACTTTTAAAACTCCATATTAATTCAGACATTCATTGGTTTGATTTCTATCCTCTCCAAATATCCTTTCAACATCAAAGATGGGATTCTTGTGTCTGTGTCATACATACATCAATAAGAGCGTATTTGTATGAAATAATATACAAATGCGTAGATATGTGCACGTACATACACTCCCTACTTTAGAAAGACTTCTTGGACTCACCCAGTATTTCCAAACACTGTACTTATTCCTAAACACATCTGCCTGAATTAGATGTATTAACCCACATCACCATCAGAACTAAGGAAACAGAGGTTTCGGGTGGATCACAATGTTTATGATGATGTAACAAAGCTTTAAAGCTTTTGTGCACTTTCTTGAATTACGTTTAAATGGATTTAGGCAGTATGAACTCGGTTTTTGTATGATTCATTTAATTCAGAATATTTTGCATTTTACTATTTTTTAAACATTTATTTATTTATTTATTTATTGAGTGCAAGAGCAGGGGAAGGGCAGAGAGAGAGAGAAATAGAGAGGATCCGAAGCATGTTCCATGCTGTCAGTGTAGAGCTCAGTGTGGGGCTTGACCCCACAACTGTGAGATCGTGATGCAAGCCGAAATCAAGAGTCAGTCGCGTAACCGACTACGTGGCATTTTAAATATGTTTAGCTTATTGTGTGCCATGTACATCAATGGATTATTTAAAAGAAAAAAATCCCTTATAACTGAAAAATGAATTCAGCAGGCTATAAAGTCAATCTACAAAAATTGGCTGCATTTCTGCACACTAATCACAAACTATCAGAAAGAAAAATGAAGAAAACAATCTCATTTACAACTGCATAAACAAGAATAAAATACCTGAGAACAAGGTTAATCAAGGCAGTGAAACACTTGTATACTGAAAACTGTAAGACAATTGCTGGAAGAAACGAAGAAGTCACAAACAAATGAAAAACTAGGCCATGCTCATTGACTGGAAGAGTGAATACTGTTGAAAAGTCCATATACCCAAAGCAATCAGTGGATTCAGAGCACTCCCTGTCAAAATTCCAATGGCACTTTTTTTTTTTTAATAGAAATAGAACAAGCACTTCTACGATATGTCTGGAACCGCAAAAGAACCGAATAGCCGAGCAATCTTGAGAAAGAAGAGAAAAGCTGGAGGCATCAAACTATGTTACAAAGCTATGGTAACCAACACGGCATGTTATTGGCATAAAAAACACACAGATCGTGGGGCGCCTGGGTGGCGCAGTCGGTTGGGCGTCCGACTTCAGCCAGGTCACGATCTCACGGTCCGTGAGTTCGAGCCCCGCGTCGGGCTCTGGGCTGATGGCTCGGAGCCTGTTTCCGATTCTGTGTCTCCCTCTCTCTCTGCGCCTCCCCCGTTCATGCTCTGTCTCTCTCTGTCCCAAGAATAAATAAAGGTTGAGAAAAAAAAAAAAAATTAAAAAAAAAAAACAAAAACAACACACAGATCAATGCAACAGAATCGACAGCCCAGGAACAAATCCACTGTATATATGGTTAATTAGTTTATGACAAAGGAGGCAAACATATACTGTAAGGTAAGAACAGTCTCTTCAGCAAATGGTGTTGGGTAAACTGGAGAGCCACATGCAAAAGAATAAAACTGGACCACTGCCTTACACCACAGGCAAAAATAACTCAAAGTGGATTAAAGACTTGAACATAAGACCTGAAGCCATAAAACTCCTGGGGAAAAAAGCATTTTGATTTTGGCAATGATTTTGGGATCTGGCATCAAAAACAAGGGGACAAAAGCAAGAATAAGCAGGGTCTACATCAAAGTAAATCTTCTGCATGGCAAGGAAACCATCAACAAAATGAAAAGGCAACCTCTCGAGTGGCAGAGAATATTTGCAAATCATACATCTCATAAAGAGGTAAATATCCCAAAGTATATAAAAAACTCAATAGCAAAGACAAAAAGGGACCCCTGCCCAGGAAGATGGCTCTGACTTCATTGTTGCACCCCTTCTCCAAGCTTCTGGGTCTGGCCAGACTCCCAACTGGTCTTCAGCGCCATCAAGGTCCTACATTCAGGAGCTGCCACGTGACAGACCAGACTGGATGAAAGTTGGACTGACCTTGGGCACCTCCAGCTTCTTGTGGATCTATCTGATCAAACAGCGTAATGAAGATGTTTTAGAGTATAAAAGAAGAAATGGGTCGGAATAAATGATTGAAACACTAATACAATATACTGCATATAGTAATGGCAACAGCTCCTTTGGATTCAGCAGTGTGTTGAGTTGTAGACATGAGAGAAAATGTTCTATGTGAACGTATGTCAAATCAGCTTTCATGAATGAAAAATAATGAAATGAAAAAATAAAAAGAAAAGGAAACAATATGATTCATACATGGGCAGAGGATCTGAATAAGCATTTTTCCACCAAAGACATACAGATGGCTAACAGATACATGAAAAAATATTTGCCATCACTAACCCCCAGGGAAATACAAATTAACACTGCAATGAGATATCTCTTCATGCCTATTAAAATGGTTACTTTCAAAAAGACAAAAACAACATGTGTTGGTGAGGATGTGGTGAAAAGGGAACCCTCGCGTACTGTTGGTGGGAATGTAAACTGGTTCAATCACTGTGGGAACCTGTGTGGAGGTTCCTTGAAAAATTAAAAATTGAACTACCATATGATTGAGCAATGAAACTTCTGAGAATTTATCTGAAGAAAACAGAAACACAGATTCTAAAAGATATACACACCTCCATTTCATTGCAACATGATTTACAATAGCCAAGACATGGAAACAACCTAGATGTTCAAGTGGATGAATGAATGAATAAAGTGTTACTAATGTAACACTGTAGGTTAATGATACTGGAATTAAAACAAATTAAAATTAAATTAAAAAAGAAATTGTTATATATGTGTGATATATGTCATATATACCTGTGATATATATCATTTGAGAAGAAACATTTCTAAGACATCATTAAAGCTGTCCTATAAAAGATATGGAAATTTTCTTTTTTTAAGGTTTAGTTATATTTTTTTGAGAGAGAGAGAGAGCAGGTGAGGGGGAGATACAGAGAGAGAGTGGAACAGAGGATCCGAAGTGCTCTTTGTGCTGACAACAGAGAGCCTGCTGTAGGGCTCAAACTCATGAACCACGAGACCATGACTTGAGCTGAAATTGGACACTCAACTGACTGAGCCACCCAGGTGCCACAAAAAGATGTGGAAATTTTCAAATATGTCTGACCCAAGGCCAGAAAGAATTGTGGGAACACATGAAAACGGACAAAGGGAAAAACTTGTGTATATATCGGACAGAGCAGAAAGCTTAGTAAACTGAGTTTTCTGAAATTGTATAGAGAAGCTGATGTCTAAGAAATGGAAATTTCAGGAAATACATAACAGCAAATTCTATTTCACGATGTTCAAAGAATCGTGGCTTTGAGCCCTGCAATCAAGGGCACTTCTTCACTAGCAGGACAATGGTCCCTTTTATACTTGCCATCCCAAAGGATCTCATCAGAGCCTCCTTTATGTCTTTGTTCCTCATGCTGTAGATGACGGGGTTCAGCATAGGCATGATCACTGAGGCTGTTGCCCTTGAGCGTGAACTCTGGGTAGCAGCAGAGCTAAAGTATACTCCCAGGACCGTACAATAAAGTAAGGAGACGACCAAGAGGTGAGACGCACAGGTGGAAAATGCTTTATACTTACCCTGAGCTGATGGGATTCTATGTATGGAGGAAATAATCTTAGAATAAGAGTAAAGGATCCCAGCAAGGGGGCCACTAGCCACCAACACGGTTAAAAAATACATCACTGTGTCATTAAGAAAGGTGTCAGAGCAGGCAAGTTGGATCATCTGATTAAATTACAGAAAAAGTGAGTGTGTGCAGAAGTACAGCTGCAGCACCATTAAACTTTGTGAAAAGGAATGCAGGACACTCATGATCCAGGACACCAGAGCCAGCAGCCCACAGAGCCGGGGGTTCATGATGCCCGTGTAGTGCAGAGGGGGTGACAGATGGCCAAAAATCGGTCATAGGCCATCACGGTCAGGATGTAGTTGTCCAGTCCCGTGAAGAGTAGGAAAAAATACATCTGGGTGATGAAGTCCTCATAGGTTATGACCTTGCTCTGGGTCTGGATGTTCCAGAGCATCTTCGGGACGGTGGTGCAGGTGAAGCAGATGTCTACAAAGGACAGGTTGGCCAGGAAGAAGTACATGGGGGTGTGGAGGCGGGAGTCAGAGCTGACAGCCAGGAGGATGAGCAGGTTGTCAAACACAGTGATCAGGTACATGGAGAGGAAAAGCCCAAATGTGAGGGGCTGCAGTTCTGGTTCCTCTGAAAATCCCCAAAGGAAAAAATGAAATGTGTGTATCATTGCTGAGTCCCATGTGGTGGAGTTGAATACTAGGAGAGAAAATAATAACATGAGTATTTTTCAAGCAAATGAGCTTTACTTGTGTATTACCATTTATTTATTTTTCATTTTTTAAAGTTTTGATTTAAATTCCAGTTAGTTAACATGCAGTGTAATATCAGTTTCAGGTGCACAGTATAGTGATTCAACATTTCCATAAAACAGCCGGTGCTCATCACAACAGGTGCAGTCCTTAATCCCCATCACCTATTTTACCCATCCCCCCATAACCATCAGTGTGTTCTCTATAGTTAAGAGTGTGCTTCTTGATTTGTCTTATTTTTCTCCCTTTTCTTGTTTGTGTTGTTTCTTAAATTCCACATATGAGTGAAATTTTATGGTTTTTGTCTTTCTCTGACTTATTTTGCTGAGCATACTACTCTCTAGCTCCATCCACATCATTGCAAATGGCAAGATTTCATTCTTTTTGATGGCCGTGTGTGTGTGTGTGTGTGTGTGTGTGTGTGTGTGTAAACTCTTCTTCATCCGTTCACCAATCGATTGACACTTGGGCTATTTCCCTAGGTTGGCTATTTGAGATAATACTGCTATAACATCCTTGTGCATGTACCCCTCTGAATTAGTATTTTTTTATCCTTTGGGCAAATATCTAGTAGTGCAACCTATGGAATGGGAGAAGATATTAGCAGAAGACCTATCTGATAAAGAGTTAGTATCCAAAATCTGTAAAGAACTTATCAAACTCAACACCCCCCAAAATAATCCAGTTAATAAATGGACAGAAACTTCAAGACACAGGGAGTCCTTCCTTCCCATGGTTCTTTGCATTTTATTAATTTTTTCCCAAGATATTCTGTGACTAGAGATATATCCCTTTCTTATTTCCATCTGTTGGTTGACATCCTGGCATTTAAGGGTCACATATTGGAGTATATGAACTCAGGTACAATTCATTGCCCTGAGGACAGCTCATACCCTACAACACACACATGCACACACACACACACACACACACACACACACAGAGTGCATTATGGCATCCTGGCACCGATTGCTATCAGGCTTTTCCCACCCTCAAGCAGCATACTTTTGAAAGAAATGGTACAAGGCAAGCTGTCAACATCATATTACCTTTATCCTAGAGAATGTGTAAATAGTACTTAAATTTTGTTTAGTATGCCTCCCATGGACATGTAAACATGGGAGCCCTTTTAATATGATCATCTTGTGTCCTGTATTTTCTTTAAAGCATACTTATTTAAGGGACAGAGAGAGAGAGAGAGGGAGGGAGAGAAAGAATCCTCTGTGCTGGCAGCACAGAACCCAACACGGGGCTTGAACCCCCAAACAGGGAAATCATGACCTGAGTTGAAACCAAGCACTGAGTGCTTAACAGACTGAACAACTCAGGTGCCCCTTGTGTCCTGTATTTAAAGAAACATAAAAAAGCAGTTCCAAAAACACAGACAGGAAAGAAATGGAACAGGGGAAAAAAAGATCTAATAAGCTCCAATTGTCCCTGAGAGACTGTGATGAAAGGAAAGCTTCCCTGGTTCTGGCAGCATTCCAGCCCCAGTTACATCCATTTGATGCCCAGAATAATTAAGATAGCTGGGAAAAAATGTACCTAAACAAGAAAGGAGGGGTATTTTTTATGATGTCAGGATCTTTTACTGATCGCATGTCTCTCTAGAAAATGTGCTAAGGGAATAAACCTGCAATTTACAACAGAAAATATACACAGAAGGGGATTTTTCAAGATGCAATAATAAAAGGTTTTTCTGAATGATTTTAAATGCAAAGCATTTGGAATCAGAAAACCAGGCTTCGAAGGTCAGATCTATCCTATTAAGCTATTTGAACTTGGGAAAGACAATGAATCCATTCCAAATGTGAATATCCTTACTCAAAGAGAGGGGAGAGCAGTGTCCATCCTCCTAGGGTGGTAGACAGCGTTAGTTAGTGTATGTAAAAGGCTTACAATGGTTCCTTCTCGTTAGTAAGTGGATGATTATCACTGGTGAAGAGATTGGCTGAGTTTTTTTTCTATGTTGAACAAATATCATCCTAGTTTCTATACAACTTGGTAATGAAGTATTACGCAGTAAAGCTAGTTAGCATACACTCTTTTGCAAATTAACACACATTTTTTATGTGAATACTCACTGTGAAAGGTGATGCCAAGAAGTGTGTGTCTCAAGAAGTGCTGTTGCAAGGAAACAGCTACCTCTATGGCTCTGGGTCTTTCTATAAATACAGAGCGTGCTCAAAACCACCATTCCTTAAAAAGCTCAGGGCACATGCCTCCAGCCTAACACTCTGTTTCCCTACTCTCCTTGGCTGCAAAACTCCTTGGACATGTTCTAATTTCACTGGAACCACTTTATGCCCCTCTATTCCTTCCTCAGTCTCATCCAACTGGACTTCCGTTCCCACCGCTCATAGTCAACATTGATCCCTGTATTCTGAGTCCAATGGACGCTTCTCTTTTGAACATACTATGTAAATTAATTATAAATGCGTCTACCTAGTCTCAGGTAACCTCAGGTGAAAGCTCTCAGGTTCCAATCTCTCAGAACCTTGCTTGAAATACCTGCTGAGCTCTCAGACTCATCTGGATGGGGTCTAGAAGATGAAAGTCTCCATGTGGAGGTCTGACTTCCTCCCTGCATGATTGATCACGGAGACCGAAACTCTTTTCCCAGACAGGACAGCAGGAAGGAGTGAAACATTGGTCCCTCCTCCCCCAGACTTGGGAGCCCCAAATCAACAACCATGTCCTGGTCATTCCAAGGTTTCATATGCTATGGTTTTGCAGTGAAGGAGATATTTCCAGCTCCTTACATCTGCTCATTAGACACTGTTGCCATTGTTACTCCCACCTTGGAGCACATCATTTCTCCATGGGCCACTGGAGTGCACAGAAAGGAAAAGTTTCCTGCTGACACTCTGTTCCTGGGAGTTTAGATTAGAAGTCAGGTGAGTCCAGTTTTGTATTACTCACGCTCATGAACTTGCCTGCCTTCCAGAGGTCTACAGCTTGCACTTCACCTTCGCCTTGAGTTGATAGTGAATTCATTGAATTGAGGGTTTACTTTACCATTTATGGTTTTGAAGTAATTTTAATAAATGAGGCACGTGATCCTCTTCATGTATGGTTTTGAAAGAAAAGTCTAAGGACTCACCCTAGAGTCTGAAATAAAGTCTGTGTTTGATTCTTTAATCTGAGGGACCCTGAGCTGACCCCAAATATACCCCTGAAAAAGACTTTTAGTAGGCAGAATAATGTCCCCCAAATATGTCCACATCTTAATCTCCAGACTTTTCGAATATATCTTGTGTCATGGCAAGGGAGAATTAGAGTGACAAATGGTATTAACATTGTTAGTCAGCTGACTTGAAGATAAACTTGTTCTGATTATCCAGTTGGGCTCAATAGATCACAAGGTACCTCCAGATATGGAAGACAGAGGCAGAAGAGTAGGAATCACAGAGAAATTTTGAGATGCTATGTTGCTGGCTTTGCAGATAAAGGGAGGGACCATGAACCGGGGAATAAAGGTGGCTTTCATTCCCCAGAACTCCAGAATGAACTCTTCTCTGCAGAGTGATTTTAGCCCAGGGAGACCTACTTCAGACTTCTGACTTCCAGAACTATCAGAACATAAATGTATTTGTTCTAAGCCTGCAGCATGGAATTTGTCACAACCACAATAAATATTCCAGATAGTTATCCAATAACACTCTCTTCAAGGGAAATGAAATTCATCCTTGGATATTATTCATTCATATTCTCTCAGATAAGGACATTTGGTGTCGAAATATCAGTTTATGTAGATTGAGAAATCTAAAGTCACTTTGGAGTTGCTCAACCCCAACAGCTGGCAGAGAAAATCTCCCAAGCTATGAGCCATACTGACGTGCAGGCACTGAGGGACAAAACCTGAAATATTAAGGTCACTTGTTCTATCTTAAATTTTTATGTCCAAATCTTTACATACTTTTATTTTCATGTTAATCCAAGTTTTCATTCTTATCATTTTTATCCTCTCCCACTTTCTCTCCAGTTTATTTTTGACATGAAATCTTGCCTAATAATGAGTCTGTGTGTATGCACATGTTTACTTGAAAGAAAAATGTGTATAAACACACACGCACACACACACACACACACACACACACACACACACACACACCATACTCCTTGAACATTTTCTTAGGAATCAAAATATTACCACACATTTGTTCATTCCCCACAATATCCCTCTGAAATTAGTTTTGTTATCCTGCATTACCTTCAGAAATAAGAAAACTGAGACTCAAGAAAATTAAATTTTAATAAGTTACAGAACAGGGGCACCTGGGTGGCTCAGTCTGTTAAGCGTCCGACTTCTGCTCGGGTCACGATTTCGCATTTCATGGGTTTGAGCCCCTCATTGGGCTCTGTGCTGACAGCTCAGAGCCTGGAGCCTGTTTCAGATTCTGTGTCTCCCTCTCTCTCTGCCCCTCCCCCCACTTGCACTCTGTCTCCCTCTGTCTCAAAAATAAATAAACATTAAAAATTTTAATAAGTTACAGAACAAAGTAGTTAAAGCTTATTGTGCACTTTCTGGAATTACATATAAATGGAATCATTCACAATATGCTTCTAAATATTTATGACTCCTTTAATGGAACAAACTGTACAATTTATTTTAAAAAAATTTATTGAAGTGTCATTGATAGTTTCAAGTGTACAACATAGTGATTTGACAGACGACTCTTTATGTTGGGCTCACCACAAGGGTCCAACTGTAAACTTTAAATGGGTGCAGTTTATTGTATATAATTATACCTCAGTGATAGGGTTAAAAGGAAAAAAGTCTAGTGGAGCATGGCTGATGGGAGGATATAGAACATTAGTAGCTGATTCACATCGAACCAGGATGGAAGGTCTGTCCTCTAACTAGAAAGAACTAGAAAGAAAACAAAGTGTCTGTATGGATACGGGACCAATGAAATGAAGTTAAGGCCATTCATGTTTGATATGCCTGCTCTAAATTACTATCAGGTACTATTTTGTATTCAAAATATTCTTTCCTGAAGACTAAACAAAGTCAAATGTGAGCAAAAGAAAGGAAATAATAAAGATCAGGGCAGAAATAAATGACACAGAGACTAAAAAATGCAATGGAAAAATACCAGTGAAACCAAGAGCTGTTCCTTTGAAACGATAAACAAAATTGACAAACCCTGAGCCACATTCATCAAGAAAAAAGAGAAAGGACCCAATTAGTAAAATCAGAAACAAAAGAACAGAAGTAACAATTGACACTACAGAAATGCAGAGAATGGTAAGAGAATATTATGAAAAATTATATGCCAACAAAGTGGACAACCTAGAAGAAATGGATAAAGTCCTAGAAACATACAATCTTCCAAAATGGAACTGGGAAGAAATAGAAAATCTGAACAGACCAATTGTCAATAAAAAATGGAATTGGAAATAAAACATTAAAAAAAAAATTTAAAAAGGGGCGCCTGGGTGGTCAGTCGGTTAAGCGTCCGACTTCGGCTCAGGTCATGATCTCACGGTCCGTGATTTTCAAGCCCCGCGTCAGGCTCTGTGCTGACAGCTCAGAGCCTGGAGCCTGTTTCAGATTCTGACTCCCTCTCTCTCTGACCCTCCCCCGTTCATGCTCTGTCTCTCTCTGTCTCATAAATAAATAAAATATTAAAAAAAAATTTTTAATGGAATTGGTAATCAGAAAACTACTCAAAACTAAAAGTTCAGGACCAGATGGATGATTTACAGGTGTATTCTACATTTAAAGAGTTAATATCTATTCTCCTCCAACTCTTCCAAAGTATAGAAGAAGAGGGAAGGCTTCCAAATTCATTCTATAAGGCCAGCATTACCCTGCTACCAGAACCAGAGACGCCACAAAAAAAGAAAACTATAGGCCACTATCCCTGATGAAGATTGATGCAAAAATCCTCACGAAAATACTAGCAAACCACATACAACAATATATTATAATAATCATTCACCTTGATCAGGTGGCATTTATTTCAGGAGTGCAAGGATGTTTCAATATTTGAAAATCAATGTCATATACTACATAAACAAAATGAAGGCTAAAAAACATATGATCATATCAATAGATGCAGAAAAAGCATTTGACAAAATTCAGCATTCATTCATGACAAAAACTCTCAATAAAGAGGGAACATACCTGAACATAATAAATGCCATAAGTGAAAAACTCACAGCCAGCATCATATTCAATGGGGAAAAACTGAGATCTTTCCCCTAATGTCAGGAACAAGACAAAGATGTGCACTCTCACAGTTTTATTCAACATAGTATTGGAAGTCCTAGCCTCAGCAATCAGACAAGAAAGAGAAATAAGGGGTATCCATATTGGTAAGAAGTAAGTTAAGCAGCCACTATTTTCAGATGACAGGACACTATACATAGAAATTCTAGAAAATTCTACCAACAAATTACTAGAAGTATGGATAAAGAAGATGTGGTATATAACATATGGTAGAATATTACACAGCAATAAAAAAGAGTGAAATCTTGCCTTTTGAAACAAAGTGGATGAAACTATAGTGTATTATGCTAAGAGAAATAAGTCAGTCAGAGAAAGATAAATGTGATGATTTCACTCATATGTGGAATTTAAGACACAAAACAGATGAATATAGGGAAAGGGAAGGAAAAGTTCAATAAAAACAGAGAGGGAGAAAACCATAAGAGACTCTTGAATACAGAGAACAGGCTGGGGGTTGCTGGAGGGAAGGTGGGTGGGGGAATGGGATAAATGGGTGATGGGTATTAAGGAGGGCACTTGTTGGGATGAACACTGGGTGTTATATGTAAGTGATGAATCCCTGGGTTCTACTCCTGCAACCAATACTATGCTGTATGTTAACTAACTTGAATTTCAATCAATCAATCAATCAATCAGTCAATAAAATTACTAGAAGTAATAAATTAATTCAGTAAAGTACAAGATACAAAATCAATACCCAGTAATAAGCAACATTCCAATACACTAACAGTGAAGTAGCTGAAAGAACAAAAAATGTTTTTAAACACCATTTACAATTGCACCAAGAAGAATAAAATCTTTAGGAATAACCTTAACCAAAGAAGTGAAAGACCTGTACTCCAAAAACTATAAAACACTGATGAAGGAAATAGAAGATAAATAATTGGAAAGATATTCCATGCTCATGGACTGGAAGAATCAATATTGTGAAAACATCCGTACTACCCAAAGCCATCTACAGATTCAATGCAATTGCTATTGAAATACCACCAGTAGTTTTCACAAAACCAGAACAAATAATGCTAAAATTTGTATGGAACTATAGAAGACCCTGCATAGCCAAAGCAATCCTGAGAAAGAAGACCAGACCTACCAAATTTCAAGATATACTACAAAGCTGTTGTAATTAAGACAGTATGGTATTGGTACAAAAGTAGACACATAGGTCAGTGAAACAGAATAGAGACTCCATGACCATGATTATACGGTCAATTAATCTATGACAAAAGAGGTGACAATATTGGGCAAAGACAGTCTTCTCAATAAATGGTGCTGGGAAAACTGGACAGCTACATGTAGAACAATGAAACAGAACCACTTTCTTATGCCACACACAAAGACAAACTAAAAACGGATTAAAGACCTAAATGTGAGACCTGAAACCATAAAAATCCTAGAAAAGAACACAGGCAGTAATTTCTCCGACATCAGCTATAGCAACATTTTTCTTCATAGGTCTCCCAGGCTAGGGAAACAGAAGTAAACATAAACTATTGGGACTGCATCAAAATTAAAGACTTTTACACAGCAAAGGAAACAATAAAACAAAACAAAACAAAAAAACCCTAGTAAATGGAAGAAGATAATTGCAAGTGACATATCTGATAAAGGGTTAATATCTAAAATACATAAAGAACTCATACAACTCAACACCAAAAAAAACCCGCACAATCAAATTAAAAAATGGGCACAGGATCTGAATAGACATTTCTCTAGAGAAGACATCTAGATGACTACAGACACATAAAACATGCTCTGCATCACTCATCATCACGGAAATGCAAATCAAAACCACAATCGGATACCACCTCACACCTGGCAGGACAGCTAAAATCAAATACACAAGAAAAAACAAATGTTGGTGAGGGTGTAGAGAAAAAGGAACCCTCATGCACTGTTGGTGGGAATGCAGCCACTGCGGATAACAGTATGGAGGTTCCTCAAAACTTAAAAATAGAACTATTCTATGATCCAATAATTCCACTACTGTTTCCAAAGAAAACAAAAACGCTACGTTGAAAAGATACATGCACCCTTATGTTTATTGCAGCATTACTTATTATAAACAAAATGTGGAAGCAACATAAGTGTCTATCAATGGACAGATGGATAAGGAAAATGGGGTACACACACGCACACACACTCACACGTACACACACACATACACACAATGGAATATTTATCCAATATGTTAGTTGAAACTATCTTCTCCATTCCTGAGGCAGCCTTTTAGTTTTCCTGGTTGTTTATTTCACTGTGCAGAAGTTTCTCACATTGATAAAATCCCAACAGTTCATGTTTTTTTGGTTGTCATTGTTATTTCCCTTGCCTCCAGGCAACATGTCTAATAAGAGGTTGCTATGGCCAAGGTCAAAGAGATATTTCGCTGTGTTCTCCTCCCGGTATTTTGGTTACTTCCTGTCTCACATTTAGGCCTTTCATCCATTTGGAATTTATTTTTGTGTATGGTGTAAGAGAGTGGTCCATTTTCATTCTGCATGTTGCTGACCAATTTCCAACGCTTTGTTGAACAGACTGCGTTTTTTCCATTGAATATTCTTACCTCCTTTGTCAAAGATTTGACCATATCATTGTGGGTCCATTTCTGGGTTCTCTATTGTGTTTCATTGATCTGTGTGTCTGTTTTTGTGCCAGTACCATACTGTCTTGATGACTACAGCCTTGTAATATAGCTTGAATAACCAAACGCCTAATAAATGTCAACTTAAAAATACATAACTCCTACTTGATTTGTCAAAAGAATTATGAATCCAAGGATTGTTGTACCCATGATTTCATAGCAAAGGAACCTACCTTTGCTTGTTGAAGAAGGAATAGAAATTTTCTGGAGCTAGTAGGAGTTGTGTTGTCACCACAACTCAATGTTTTGGAGACCCAGGTTCCCGAGTCTTATACTTGGAAAAAACTTTCACTCCGGGCTGTGAAAAGTTTCAATGTTAGAGCTCTGGAAGCCAGGAAAGTTCAAGGAGGAGTAATAAAAATTGGATACACCTGAATTGTTTTTTTAAAATTTTTAACATTTTACTTATTTTTGAGAGACAGAGACAGAGCATGAGTCGGGGGAGGGACAGAGAGAGAGGGAGACTTAAAATCTGAAGCAGGCTCCAGGCTCTGAGCTGTCAGCACAGAGCCCAATGCGGGGTTTGAACCCACCAACCATGAGATCATGACCTGAGCCAAAGCCGGACACTTAACTCCCTGAGCCACTCAGGCACCCTGGATATACCTGGATTCTAACCTGATCTCCTGGGAACAGAGAACCTATAGGAAAAAAATTCCATTCTGTCCAGATAAGTTCCCATGGGGAGATGTGCTCAGAGGTTGGAGTAATAATGGGAAATGTGTCTAATGAGCAGTTATAGAGAACAGATACAGCAAACATAAGAGACTATAAATATCTCCTCTGCCGCAGACCCTGAACATGTTCTACCTGAAGCTGGAGGAGACATGGTTTTTGCATTTGGGGTCCTAGCACTCCTTCCTGCTGTCTGGAAATAGAGCTTGCTCTCTATCATCAACCAACAGGGAGGAATTCTGACCTCCACTTGGAGACCTTCCTCTCAGAGACCCCAAGCAGGTGAGTCTCAGAGCTCAGCAAGTATTTCAGGAAAGGTTCAGGGAGAATGGATGAGGTCACCTGAGAGCCTAACCATCCTGCCCCAGATCTGAGAGATTGTTGTGTTTGTTGGTGTGGTGAACTCATTCATTCATAATCAATATATTTAAAATGTTTTTTTAAAAAAGGAATGTCTTTTGAAATTGCTAATGCAAGGATTATTGTTGACAACTAAGTGGTGGGAATCAAAGTCCAGTTGGGTGAGACTAACGAAGGAGTGGGAGGTACTGTCTTCCTGGAAACTTTGAACACTTCCAAGGAGTGTTGCAGTAAGAGGGAATAGGAAAATACACTATTAGGTATGGAGGGGGTGCAGTGCAGTGAGGGAATTTAAAAAATATTTTTAAGATGGGGTATTTTGGAGCATATTCTGTATCCGTTAGAAAGATCCAGACCAATGGAGGGAGCCACGATATTGCAACCACAGTTCTGGAGACATACATTTCACAGAATCTTCTCTCCATTAGATATTCACTTAAACAGTTTATTTAAAACACAACAGGAATATGCTACAGGGCTTTACTTGACAATTTTTGCATTACCTAGAGACGGAATACAGTTTTGGGGTGTTAGCCATTTACTTTCTTTGCAGCAAATTGTCTGCAAAAATACTTTGCCTGGTTTCCTAGGTTCGGAGCATTCTTATTCTTGTTTTTGTTTGTCATTCTTGCTGAAATCATTTTCTTTCTTCTTTTTGATTGCATTCTTTCAAACGCGTGATTTGACTCCTGAAACCAGTATCACACTAAGTTAACCAACTAGAATTTAAACAGAAATGTGAAACAAACAAAAAACACAATTGCAAAATTTTAAGCCACGTTTGCTATTTGCTGTTTAGTTCTTGTATGTATGTACAGATGTATTTGTTGAGAGTTTATACATTGTGAGTGGCCAAACCTGTCAACTAGTCATATTTTGTCCCTCACCCATTGTTTATGTGCCTTGTAGTAATAAACTGCCTTTTGTATGTATTGCCACCTACCTCCCATCTGTGCTTCCTCACTGCTACCTTTTTTTGTGATTGGATCTATTTTCTAAACTAGCAATCGTCCTTCTGCCGTCCTGCGGAAACATGAATTCCTCTCGCATTCAACTTATATCTTTCTCACAAGGATGCGTGATTCCACCTATGTTTCTTATATAGGATGAAATTATAATTTTAGATACTGCTCTCCGCGCTATTTTAAAAATCAGTGATAATTATAAATGATATTTTCCTATTCTTTTTTATTAGCTTTTTTCCCCATTCCATTTTGATTTAGACACCTGTGGTAATGTCATGTTCTTATTGTCATTTTCTATCTTTTGTGGCAGAAGACAGTCTTTTTAAAATTGGATTTGATTAACAAGGTTGTTTGGAATCCACTGTGTTTATTCTGCTTGTCCTCTCCCTGCTATTCTTTTTATTTTATAAATTCCATTTTCTAAAGATGTGTTTCTGCCTGAACGCACACCTTTATGAAACGGCAAAAATGAACAATCAGGTGAGGTCCTGCTCATTTGGATCTGACAGTAAATGAAGAAAGCAGAGGGGGTGATGTAAATGTGTGTGTGACATGCCGTCCTCAGGGATATACAGACGAAGAAAGGAAATAGGTTTTGGGGGCACGTATAGGATTTTATAGAGCATATTGTAGGGACGCCTACACACGTTGGATTAAACTCAGGAAGAGTGGAGCCGCCCAATGAGTTTGTCAAAAAAGAGATTAAAACCCAGAGCTCAGGAATTACAAAGGAATGTGAGAGAAGGGCCAGCTGCGTCTGTTCCTGGGCCATATGAGAACAAGTGTGGTCCAATACATAGGAATAAATAGGGAATAAAAGCCAAACAAGGGCCCGATGTGGACACTGTATGAAGCGAACGGATGTTCGCTGAAGTGACGCCAGCACCCGCCCTGGCTGCCCACTGTCTCTGCAACCTGGCTTCTAGAATAGGCTCCTTATTCCTATTGCTTTCCCCTCCTTAGCAGGAACTACCCTTCTTTTGAAACTATTCTTGCATGTACTGCCACGGATAAGAGAACTTTGACTTTCCCCCGGAGCAAAACATGCCATTTACATGTGACCCAGCACGTTGCAGGGGCAAACACAGAAACACGTTTGTGCACACGCACGCGCCCACGCCTACGGCTCTACAGGGAGAACCACGAAATGGCTGGGTTTGCAGCCTGACCACGTCTGATGCGCTCCGATATTTGCTACTGTGCCTTATTTTTCTTACTCTAGTTTATTCTTGCAGACGAAGCTTGCCCCCACAAATGCTCCCATTCTAAGAACATGGACAACATTCTTCTCTCGCGTCCTCTGTTCCTGTGCTAGTAGCTCCCTGGTTCTGTTCTCTCTCTCATCACTGGCAACTTCTGTGAGCGCAGAGCCTCTCATTCCTTCATGCAATATGTATTTATTCCTGGTGATCCCAACTAAACTATGTCTGGGGGTAAAGGGTGGGGGTATGCATAATAGCCCCAGGGCGCCCACAGTCCAGCAGGGAAAGGAATGGCATTAAATAAAAGTTACACATTGATAACCCGGACATCTAAATTATCACAAGAGAAAGTCTTTTTTTTTTCTGTGAGACTATTAAATAGGCTATTTAATATTCTGTGAGACTATTAAAAGGAACTACACCCACGAAGATTCATGAGGGAGAGGACTCCTTGCGTCTGAAAGAGGAGATGGGATTGTCAGGATAGAGAAGAGGTGAAAAACTCCAAACGGACCAGGGGGGTGACTCCAAGCAGAGGGAAGCAGGGGTGTAGAGGCTCCAAGACCTGAGCTGGGCCTTCCGGGGAAGCTACAACTCAGGCTCGGTGTGTGTGAGATCGAAGGGGTGAGGCTGTGTGAGTGTGAATGAAGGCAGTGGGTCGGTCAGGGGAGGCAAGCCAAGTGTTAGAAGGTATGGAATTGGGGGTTCATTCTCCAGGGGGGAGTCACTGGGAAGGGGTTAAGGTGGACAGTCGTGTAATTGCAATATTAGAAAGACCTCTTGGGTAATTGTGACTATTGGCTAGAGAGGTGCCAGCCCATGATAGGTAGAGACAGGACAAGGAACGGAAATAAGGCGGTGGATTTGGGACCCCAGAGGTGGGGAAGCGATGGGGACTTTGAGAGAAGAAAAAAAATCAGCCAAATCTCCTCACCAGTGAGAAGCACTCATTGTCAATTGAGGGAACTATGCTAAGTTCTTTACAGTGTATTCACTAAATCTGCCAACCACCTGAGCAGGATAGATACCTCTAGCCCTACCATTTGGGGGAAGGATATTAGCATTTACAATAGTTTGGCTGGGAAGGTGGGGGAAGAGAAGAGAGGGAAACAAACCAGAAGAGACTCATAACGATAGAGAACAAATTGAGGGTTGATGGAGGCAGGTGGGTGGGGATGGGCTAGATGGGAGGTGGGGATTAAGGAGGGCAATTGCTGCCATGAGCACTGGGTGTGGTAAGTGATGAATCACTGAATTCTGCTCCTGAGACCAATATTACACTGTATGTTACCTGACTAGAGTTTACAGGGGGGAGAAAAAGAATAGTTTGGTTGGTTCTCCAAGTCCAAATAGCAAATGTGGAGATCCCCGATTCAAAACCGGTTTCTGATTGTAAAAGTTTAGCATTTTATATCATTTAGAAAAGTTGGTCTTTAGCAAATAATTTTCTAAAACCCCCCACTTTTCTTGTACCCTGTGTATTTCCTTTTGTGAATTGTGGGTGTCTTCCCTTGTTATTCTGGTGGGATGTCTTGATAACATGAAGACATTCCTACTTTTTCTTTTGGATAAATTGCTTTTTGCCGCTTTATTATTCTGGGCATCAAGGAGATGTACCTGGGGTTGGGGTGTCCCCAGAACCAAGGACACTTTCTCGTCATCACCACCAGGGGCCACCTGAGCTCATTAGATCTTTCTCCCCACTTTTCTTGCTCTCAGTTTTTGAATTTGATTTTTGTTTCTGTAAATACTGGACACAAAATGATCACCTTAAAATCGAGACTCAGGTCTACATGCTCACGGGAGACTTAACTACTAGAATTTGGATGCTTTTGCAACTTATAGGAAAGACAATCTGATATTGAACAGCTTGCCTTGTATCATTGTTTGCCTAATTATTGCGACTGGAGGTGAGAATAGTCTGGTTGTGACATGGTCCAAGGAGGCTATAGAGCATGCGTGTGTGTGTGTGTGATGAGCAGGTCTCAAGACAGAGGTCCTGGAACCCATACCTCCAATACATGACCCTTAAAATACAGGTGCCAGGTTAGTACTGACAATGAATATAAGAAGGGTGCCTGTTTCTATTCAAAGATTCCTTGGAAACGAAATTAATAAAGTGCAAGAAACACCATGTGAAGGAGGGGTTCCTTGTGCCGGGAAGTTTCATCTGTGTCCGGGAGGCCACCTCATTCCTCAACATTCCCTGCCACGACCTCTCATCAGTCTTCCTCTCGCTCCTTCCCCTGGACACAGTGGCTTTCTTTTGAGCCTGGGTCTTTAACACAATATGCAAACAACAAAAGGCAGGATGGTGAAGGGGAGTGGGAGACACTGGCTTCCGGTTGAGGAATTCCTTCCATGTTCAGGAAGGGGAGACTCACAGGAGTAAAAGGCCCAGCGGAGGGAATACTGTCAGTGATGCTGTCACAGGCTGTGTGGTGACAGATGGCAGCTCCATGCCTGGTGAGCAGGGCGTGATGTTGACACTTGTTGAATCACTGTGTGGCGCCCCCCAAACTAACGTGACCTGGTCTGTCGACCACCCTCATGCTTTAAAAACTTAATTTAGAAAAACCCACGTCTTTCCTCAGAGCCGTCGCACTCATAGTTCCCTCCGATGGGCACGCTCTTCCCCAGAGGACCTTGTGTCTCCTGTCTCCTTGAGGGCTCTGTTTACATGTGTGCCGGTGTGCCCGAACAACCAGGAAGAGCCATCCCTCCATCCACGCTTCCCTTTACACAGGCTTTGTTTTTCTTCACGGCACCTGTAACCTCCTGATATTTTATCTGGTCTTTATTTGCTTATCCCCTTTCTCCATCACTGAACCCTCCAGGCTTTTGTTTCTAGACACTTATACACTTTGCGTGAAGGTGCACTGACTAGTGCTCAAGGTTATTCCTCAAACGCGTGACAGATTTCAGAATTTCTCATTAAAAATATATAATAGATGAGTAGATGGGGAAAAAGCTAACTGGAGGATGTGAAGTCTTAGTTAGAGCTGGCATGGGGAGGGGAGGAGATTTTTCCCTGAGAGGGGAAAAATTCTGTAAGAAACCTATGGAAATTGATCTTTTGAATACAATATAAATTGTAGAATTTCAACGATATTTGCAATGTTCATTATTGAGAAAATTAGTCATGATATTTTTTAGTTCCCTGGTAGTCACCTCCAGCACATGGAACCAGGAAATGATACACAAATTTCAGAATTTTTTCTTCTGGGATTTTCAGAGGAACCAGCATTACAGCCCCTCATATTTGGACTTTTCCTCTCCATGTACCTAATTGCTGTGTTTGGAAACCTGCTAATCATCCTGGCCGTCAGCTCTGACTCACGCCTCCACACGCCCATGTACTTCTTCCTGGCCAACCTGTCCTTTTCAGACATCTGCTTCATCTCCACCACTGTCCCAAAGATGCTGTGGAACATCCAGACTCAGAGCAAAGTCATAACCTATGCAGGCTGCATCACACAGATGTATTTTTTCATACACTTTGCAGGATTAGAAGTCTTTCTCCTAACCGTGATGGCCTATGACCGCTTCATGGCCATCTGTCACCCCCTACACTACACGGTCATCATGAACCCCTGGCTCTGTGGGCTGCTGGTTCTGGTGTCCTGGATCATGTGTGTCCTGAATTCCTTGTTACAAAGTTTAATGATGTTGTGGCTGTCCTTCTGTACACATTTGCATGTCCCCCACTTTTTTTGTGAACTCAATGAGATGCTCCAGCTTGCCTGTTCTGACACCTTTCTTAATGACATGGTGATATATCTTGCAGCTGTGCTGCTGGGTGGTGCTTCCTTGGCCGGGATCCTTTACTCTTATTCTAAGATAGTTTCCTCCATACGTAGGATCTCATCAGCTCAGGGCAAGTATAAGGCATTTTCCACCTGTGCGTCTCATCTCTCGGTTGTCTCCTTATTTTTTTGTACGAGCCTAGGAGTGTATCTCAGCTCTGCTGCTACCCAGGGCTCCCACTCAAGTGCCACAGCCTCAGTGATGTACACGGTGGTCACGCCCATGCTGAACCCCTTCATCTACAGCCTGAGGAACAGAGACATAAAGGGGGCTCTGAAGAGAATCATTGGGGTTCCAGCAATGTAAGGGTCAATAGTCCTGGGTCTGGAGACATACCCATGATTGCAAGGCTCAGAGCCTCAGAGCTATTCCTTGATCAGACTGTGGAAGTAGAATCTGTTCCTTCTATTTATTTCCTGGAATTTCCATTTGTTTGAATCCAACTTCTCCATATATTTAAGAAACTCCCTTTATCAAGCTTCTGCTCTGTCTGATACACTATTTCACCTTTGTTCATTTTCATGTGTTCCCAATGTTTCCCCCAACCTTAGATCACAAATGCCTGGAAATTTCTGTATCTTACAATGGGCAAGTGGGTCTCCTTGAAAATAATTTCATATCAAATGATTTATACCATGCCATATAAATTTTCCCTCATTTTCCCCAAAGAATAATCCCAAGGTGGCTTATTCATGTGGAAAAACACTACACTCGACCCCTAGGCCCTCTACATAATTGTCTTGTAGATGAAAATACAAAACCACTGCTTTCACCTGGAATCTGTCAATCTCTTTTAAGTCCCTTCCTTAAGAACTCTTTGATGATGTGGACTCTAGCAGGGGTCCATTTAAGCCTCAGGCTATTGACACCAATGCTTAGGTAGGAAAAGCCAGGCATTTGCATATGCCCTTGTGCTTGTGGACATTCCCACAAGTGTTTCCCTGACCAGAGCCTATGCTGTGACTGCCCTGGCCTTTGGGTTCTTATTTTGGTCACAAGACACACCTCAGCAACACCCACTGGAGGACTCTAAAAACACAAGGTTTATTTCTCATGTGTGTTGGAGGGCACACGGGATGCCCAAAGGCCATTTGGGGAGTTTTCATAGAGGGAGAGGGACTTTGACAGGGAGGGAGAGAGAACACTGTTGAAGGATCTGACTTTTATGGGGGGGTCCATGGGTGCAGTGGCTATGGGTTTCTGGGCTTAGTTTTTATGGTTAATTTAAAACATGAGTGGAGTTTGAGGACGGGGCACATGGGGGAAAGAGAGGCGGAACGGAGTTATGGAATGATCAGTAATGAGAATGGAAGACACAGTGTATGGAATATAGTCATCGATGATGTACTAGCGGTAATGGGACAGGTGTCAGTACACCTGTGTGAGCCCCGCATAAAGTACAGAGAAGTTGAATCACTGTATTGCAGACCTGAAACTAAGGTAACATCGTGTGTCAACTACGCTCATGTAAACAGTTAAAGAAAAAGAATAATAAAATATTATCCCCCAGTACTCAAAAATAACAACAGCAAAAACCAGACAAAAAGCCCAGTAACAGAATGTGGGCACTGAACGGGAAAAACGGGTCACTCACACTTGTTACCTAGATTACCAGGGCTTTCTAATGGGGGAATTTGTGGGAGGGGGGGCCTGCATGTTTGTATAGTAACTGAATCATATGCCTGGCAGTGTGTTAATATGAATGGTGATCTTTGAAATGGGTGCCTCAGAAGTGAAAAGCCTAATGTCAGGCAATTACTGTACAAACACGCTTCTGTGTCTCATAACTGGACTCTGTTGTTATTGTTGTTGTTGTTGTTTTTCTGTTATTCAACCTGGCGTCCAGAGGCCTATTATAGCCACTGGCAAAAACTGATGAGCAAATATGTACCTCCCCGTGGAGTCAACATGGAAAGACAAATTGGAATAAACAGATTGATCTAATATGTTCTTGGTGTCAGAGGAGACCATAAACCCGAGGAAGCAAAACACCCATTGTGTTCCTATGCAAAATATTTCTTTTTCATATGCTGCCTCTGTTTATTGAAGCATGGAGGCTTTTGTCCGCAGCTGAGGTGGTTTGTTCACCGAGGTAAGGGGTTGCTTAGTGTCTTCTGTTTTATCTCCGAATTCGCTTCCCGTTTCTTCTGAAAGCTTTGCAACGCTACCTACTATCATGAGTCTTCCTACCGTCGCATGAAATAGGTTCCTTTTCCCAGTATTTGTCACAAATGATAGCAAATGAACAGTATCAGCCCCATCCATTTCGTGCCTCCGTCCCCCTCTGAAATCTCTCCCACCTGCACGACCAGAGGATGCTTTACATGAGAGCTGGATGTCCTGCTGGCATGTGGCTCAGGGTCCCCAGTTCTTCTGCACAAACGTGCATGTCCTTCAAACTCTCCCAGTTACCCAAAAGGGAGCCCACTTGTTCGTAACGTCGTGGGAAATAAACTCGAATCACAGAACGATCATGAGTGCTCTCCTCAACGTCAGTTCATTTGCCACAAATAAAAATCAGCACATCTTCTAATTGTCTAAGGTCCGTTCGCTTGGGTTATTGTGTCAGTCAGCTACTGCTGTATAACAAGCGGTCCTTGTCAAATGAGATATCGTAATACCTTTACAATCAAATGGAATCATGTGCGGGGGAGTGTTTTTGATCTCTGCTGGGCTCCTCGTGGGTCTGGGGTCAGGTGTGAATCTCTACATTGTGTTTCTAAGGCTCATGCGTGGTGTTGGGCTTGGCTGTAGTGCTCTTCTATCTTCAACCAATTTATGGTCAGATACGGTTCCCATATGGAGGTTAATCTTCTTCTATTACAGAAATGAGTTTCTTTCTTATGTGGTTTACTTAAATTTAATTCCATTGTTTGTACATCCATACTAATGATTTCCTCCCCATTAGAAGTGGTATCTCCTAATCCTCTTAAGTGAGAATCCGCTACCTGTGCTCTGGATCCTACCCTTACCCATGCACCATCAGATTTTTTTTCCACCGAATTAAATCATCGGAGTGTAATTACACACTATAACCTGCATATGTAATGTGTATACTTTGGTGAATTAAAGGAGCTGCATGCAAACGAACAGTAGATATTTCAAGTTTCTTGTTGTGTATAATTTAAGACTGTCACATAACCTTGAAGTGCTTTACTGGGTAATTTCTTTTTTTTTAAATTTATTTATTTTGAGAAAGAGAGAAAGAGAGAAGGAGAGGGAGAGAGAAAGTGCAGGGGAGGGGCAGAGAGGAGAGACAGAGAATCTCAAGCAGGTTCCATGCTGTCAGCCCCGACGTGGGACTTGATCCCAAGATGTTAGGTACTTTCTAAAATTGAAGCATCCTGAGCCTCAGTCTCCTTATTTCTGAAGGCAGAATGGCATACTGAACCGTGTGGAGGTCGTGAGGATGAATAACATGTGTGGAACTTCCTTTGTAACTCAGAGAAATCATTTGAGGGTGAAAGGTTTGTCTTGTGTGTGTGTGTGTGTGTGTTTATATCCAATTTTCTTTCAAATAAGCACACTCACCACACATGTACACACACAGATGACTTGTGATTTCATCTTTTATGTTGAAAGGAGATGTGAGAGACCGTTGGAGAAGATAGCACTGAACAGATGAATGGTTGAATTAACATGAAATAAAAGGATGCAGAAATACAGGCACAAAATCTTAAATTACAAAGGGTGACCTTAATTTTGATCATGGGTTCCTTTTCCGGACTTGCAGCCTCAAAGGCCTTGTAGTCAGACGACACTCACATTTCTACCCCGAGGAAATCACTGTACCAGCTGATGGGGCAGAATATATCCAAATCAATTTCATTTTTTTCCTACTTACTGTGGGTTCCTCACATGTCAAATAACCTTTTCCCGGGGAAGATGATGAGTGAATTCAGAGTCTTAAACTCAGTTTCCTCAAATAATTGTATTGACTATGTCAGTATGAGAGTTCTACCGCTGCTGTAAAATATCTCCACACTAGCTGCTTAAAACATACACACCCTTACAGTTCTGGAGTCAGAGCTCGGAAGGAGTCTCATCGGGATAATAGCAAGAAGTCTGCAGAGTTGAGTTCCTTCTGGAGGCTCAGAGGAGAATCTGTTTCCTTTCCATTTCCAGTCTCTGTCGCCGGTCACCTGCATTCTTTGGTCATGGCTCTCCCTCCACCTTCAGAGCCAACAGGGTAGCAGTTTCAAAGTAGTCTCTCTGACACCAACTCTTTTGACTCCCTCCTCAACATTTGGAGGACTGTCGTGACTACCTTAGTGCCACCTGGGCAATCACAGCTGATCGTTGTATCTGAATGGCAGCTGATTGGCAGCCCTGTTCAATCACCTACCTTGATTCCCTGAGCTCTAGAAAATACCATGTTCGCAAGTACTGATTAGGATGTGGACCTGCTTGGGAGGCTCCTCCTCTGTCTTCTAAAAAGTCTTTTTCAAAAGTGTATTGTTTTCAGGTGATTTGACTAGTTTATACATTATGCTCTGTCACCATGAGAGCAGCTACTGTCTGTCCCCGGGCTGCACCGTTACAATAAATTGACCGCATTCCTTATGCTGGGCCTTTTATTCCCATGGCTTATTCGTCCCATAACTGGAAGCCCGCACCTCCCACTGTTGTAACCTTGTGTGTCAACTGTACTAAAACTATTACAAAATAATAGATACATGAAAAAAAACAAAACCCGGGTGTGTTATTTTGTGCCACACTAGTGCCTGCCTATGAAAGAAACAAACACAGAATTGACACAGCCTCCAGAAGGAGGGATACACTATTCCCTCCAAATTACATGCAACAATGATTTTTTGTATAGGAGATCTCTAAAACTACCTACATCTGTCTCTAACACAGGATCACACCCTTGCTAACCAAAGAGTGGTACATGGACTAGAACTTGCACATAAATAACAAGTGAGAGCTTGTCAAAAATGCAGAATCTCTGAGCCACCCGGGGACTATCACTCAGATGCTGCATTTGCAGCAGGATCCGTGTGGATTCATAAACATTTGTAGACCGTGTGAGGTTGGAGAAGGGCTGGTCTGGAATAGGTTTTCTCACTTGTTACACCAGACCTTTGGGACAGCTTAAGTCTATTTTTGGAGGCTGCTTTCTTGTGGACGAGGTGTTTAGCAGCATCCCTTCAGACGTCACCAGACATCCCCGGGGGAAAATTGATTTCTGGTCGAGAACCACTGCCCCCAAGCTTGAGAACCAGAAGCATCCCGACAGAATCCCACTCAAGGCCCACATCCTCGAGCACTGACTTCGGGCAGATCACTAGATGCCGCCAAGCACATTCCCGCCTGGAGAATGGAGTTTAGAAATGGACTTTCTCAGGGACGACACGTTCGCAGAACACTGAATTAAACATTCCCTGTAAATGCTCGACACAGGTGATAGCATGTGCAAAGACCTAAGTATACCTCTTATAATTAACAAGGCCTTTATAAGTGGGACTAAGTGACAGCTTTTAGCTTGAGATAAAGTAAGAAATTCCTAATTGCAATGGCAAACGTACCTTGAACCCAATGTGCGTAGTGCCCAAGGTTCATTATCAGAAGAACCGAGTTCTCCACCTCCTTTAAAAGAAGAGTAAACACGTCTGGAGATAGCTGGGTCCCCACCGCAAGTCAATGCTTTGAAGATAAAGAGACCTAGTCCAGGCAGGATCCCTCAGTCTCAGACCTGGAGGAAACCGTAACTGGGAGCTGAGATAAGGTGCTGGGAGATTTACTCACCAGGAGGGAGGCAAGTTCAAGGAAAAGGAGCAAAAAAAAAAAAAAAAACAAAACAAAAAAAAAAAAAAAACAAGCCCATCCAACTGGATTCCCTATTTTTTTTCTAATGTTTAGTTTTGAGAGACAGACACTGAGAGTGGGGAAGGAGCAGAGAGAGAGGGAGACACAGAATCTGAAGCAGGCTCCAGACTCCAAGCTGCCAGCACAGACCCCAACGTGGGGCTCGAACTCACAAACCACAAGACCATGACCTGAGCTGAAGTCTGACGCCCAACCGACTGAGCCACACAGGTGTCCCTGAGGATTCACTACTTCTAAACTGGTCTCTTGGGAACACGATTCATTAGAGAAATTTCCTTTGTGTGCAAAAGTGTTCCGCTTGGGAACTGTGCTGGAGTAAGAAGAGGGAATATATACCTAATGAGCAGACACAGGGAGCTGTAACTATCTCCTGGTCTCCTGTCTGTCAGCCCGTGCAACCTTGCACAGGAAGGGGCATGCTTTTCTGTTTGTTCTGAATCCTAGTTCTGGCTGAGGACTGATGCTTCACTGCCTCCTGCTGTCTCGGCTGAGGGCAGAGCTTTAGTCCTTATCATCTGCTATCCAGGGAGGCATTCAGGCTTCTGCAAGGAGACCTTCCCGTCAGACACCCCAGCCAGGTGAGTCCAACAGCGCAGTGGACCGTGGGTGAGAGGGTCAGAGAGAATGGAAGCCAAGATCATTAACTGTCACCACTTGAGAGCCAATCCAACGTAGCCCAGAGCAAATGGTCACTGTGTTTGTTTGCTTAATTAATTCATGTATTTATTCAGTGGCTGTGTCAGTTTCAGAGGGAGTGCCATTCACACTCTTGAAGAGCTTTCTTATTCTTTTTCTTTCAACTGCTATTATGGGCATGCTAGAAAAACTATGTTGAGATTGTTAAATTCAATGTGTGGTTCTAATCAGGTGTAATTTTGTCCCCCGGGGGACATTGATCAATGTCTGGAGACACTTTGTCTGTCACGCTGGAGAGGGGTGCACAGAGGTCAGGGATGCTCTGAACATCTTACAGGGCACAGGACGCTCCCCACCACAGGGCAGGCTCTGGGCAGGATGGGTGCAGAGACTGGGAAACTCCTGGTGAAAGAATGTCTGTATCTGTAATACAGCTGCTTTCAGGTTCTGCCTTCAACCTTGTAACACTCTTACCCCAACAAATTCAGAGTAACCCTGTGGCTCCTATTTGAAAGTTTCAACCACAAACAATGTAACAGCCCTGTAAGTTTTTCTCCAGACTGCTGGGTGAAGGAGACAGTTCTTGTTATTTTCCTAAATCTTGTTATTTTCCTAAACTATCCCTCAGTTTTAGCCAAGGTCATATGTTTGATGACCGTCTGGTGGGTTTTATTATTATTATATGCCCATAGGTTTCTCTCTCTGTCTCTCTCTCTCTCCTTTTTAAAAACACTATCAGCATTTCAAATGATTTCCTGAGATCATTGTTTCTCAATTGATTTTTGCAACATATTTTGATCATAAAATTTTTAAATTTTATTTAAATAAATCTATCTTCTTACTTCTGAGATTATGGCTTTATTTAGTGGGTTTGCTCACCTTGAATGTTATATGTAGTTTCCTTGATGTTCTGCTATATTGTATGGCTACGCTTACACTGGGGTCATAATCATTCTGAATTTTTGTGAAGTGTCTGAGGAGGGGACCAGTTGCATATTCTTCCAGATAGATATCCATTGCTGCCAGCACTGGTTTAGATATTCATTTATTCTAGCTGTTATATACCAATTCAACCTTTTCCAACTAAACGGAAATTAAACCTTGTGAACAAACAAGGTGAAATCCCTTCACTAGTGTATGTTTCTGTGTAGCACCAAGGACAGAGAACAATAATATAAATATATGGATGGCATCATGCGGTCAAGCATAATCATATGAAAGAAGTTTTTTGGTACAAAACTGGACTGTAGTGATGTCGAGAGCATTTACAGAGCATGGTCTGGGGAAGCCTCTGTCCACTGGCTGACATACAGAATGAGGATTCGAGGTGCCCCTTGGGTTTGTGAAAAAGACACCAATACCCAGAGTCCAAGAGTATCGACGAGAGGACGTCACATAGGGAAGGGAGACGAGTGCCTGGGTGGCTCAGTGGGTTAAGAGACCTCGTCTTGGTTTCGGCTCAGCTCAGATCTCATCCTTCGTGAGATCCAGCCCCTTGTTGGGCTCTGTGCTGACAGCATGGAGCCTGCTTGGGACTCTCTCTGTCCCTCCCCTGCTTTGTGCTCTCTCTCTCTCACCCTCCCTCCCCTGCTTGTGCTCTCTCTCTCTCAAAGAAATAAATACTAAAAAGCAAAAGGGATAACAGGGCTGCCCTCACCTGCTTCAGCCCCCATGAAGAAGAATTGCCCAAGTGAAAGCAAAGTCTTCCGTGGTTGACCTTGTAACTGGGCACCTTGCAGCCAATCGTGTGTGCTTCCTTTTGTGAAGTGTTGGCTTATCCCTTCGCTCATTTTTTCCCTTGGGCTCGCCATATGTAAGGTGTTTGACATTAGGAAGATATCGGCACTTTTGTCTTTGCGGGGAGTTAAATGTGTTCTCACATAGTTTTTGCTGGGCATCGGGGGAGGTGGTCGGGTGCAAAGCTGCCAGAAGCAAGGAGGTTACTGGTCGTCACAGTCCCTCGGGGACCCCCTGAGCTTACTGGATCCTTGCTCTGCTGTCCTAGACTCTGGGTCTTGTCTAGCAAGGGAAGATTATAATGCGAGTGAGGCTAATGTCAGGGAGGAGACCAGAGCCCCAAGTAAGGGTCCTTGTTCTGCTCTCATTAGGATCAGGAGGCTTACAGGCTTGATGGGTGTGCACAGGGACAATGGAACCGTCCATATTAACTCATGGGCGTGGGGGAAGCGGGGCTTTGAAGACGTGTGGTGTTAGGGGTTTGGGTCAATGCAAAACAAATCCTGGGGCCAGGCAGAAGGTTGTTTAAAGCAGACATGAGGCGCCACCTCTGTTTACCTAAACTGGCCTAGGGGCAAGCCAGACAAAGCAGGCTACCTAGGGGTCATCAAGGCACCTTTGTTTTGCTGATTAGCTCCCCTCGGGGCAACTTCCCCTTGCTGAGGTCTACAGCCCTGTTTACCCATTTATCTAATTTTAGTCCTTCCTTCCTGGGAAAGCAGCTTTCTGCTATTGTATTCAGTTAGGGGGCATTTCAGTCCTGAATACCTAATCTTTTCCCCTCATTTTGGATGCTTCTGTGCAGAGATTTCCCATTCCTTTACTTTTGTCCTATGGTGGGGACCTGTGCCCTGTTTGCCTAATGTTGGATGCCTTCATCCTGTGTCTCTTTATGCCTTGTTAACGCATCTGTGCAAGCTCAGGGAATTCCTAAGCTTATTCCCCACAGTTCCCCCCTTTTGTTTTTCTTGGTTCTTCTAGTTTCGTGTTCCAGGACTGTCATGATGAGCTCCTGGTCCTTCGTTTGCTGTCGGAAGGCTTGGAGGGTGATTCTGCAAAGACACAAAAAGAGCCTCAGTGGAAGCATTCTGCTTCCCAGAGTTATCCAGAATTTGAGATGAGTGTTGGCTGTAAGTGAGAAAGGATTTAGGTCGCGTCACATTGCCCAGGAATCAGCCCGTTCATTTTTAAGCTGATCTTCTGCATATTGTAGCTGTGGGCACAATGTCACATCTAGATTTTCTATATTGTTAGAGTTGTAGGAAGAGAAGACACTGCAAAAGTGTGTCTGGACAGCATCCCAAGCTTGGGAGTGATTATAAGGAATGCCAGCCATGCAAATATGCTGGTAGTTAGGGTCGCAGGACAGTTTAGAGTGGAGGGACAAGGCCTCCTGTCTTTTTCCAATAAATTCCACTGACGCCTGAAGAGCTTCGAGGTGGGCCAGAACTTGTTTATCAATGGAAGTCTGGCTTATAAATTCTTTTGTAGTGTTGACCATAAATTTATTAAGGACACGGGCTGTCTGGATAGTATGATGCAGGCTGAGTCCAGCTACAGTGGCAGAAGCGATAATGCCTGCTGCTGCTAGGATGCCCGTGATTAACAGGCCAACACATCATTTCTGCCTTGCAGCTGAGTGCCAGTGTTGAACAAGCTTGGAAAGAGCTCCTAGTCCCGATGGATGCGTATAGGGCTCAGAGCTATTAACAGGAAGCCAGGCCGAGATGCGCTTAAGTGCTAATAAAGAGGAGATGTTTAATTGGGTGATATTATCATTATTTACGCAGGACACAAGCCAGCCCTGGGAGGTAGAGATATTATAATTATTTTCTAGTTGTTTGATCTGTAAAGTGGAGGTAGCAAAGAGAAAGTAGGAAGAAGGGATACAAATAGTGGTCCCTGCAAATTGATGGTTGTGCGGGGAGGCCCAAGTTATGTTGATATGTCAATTTACATAAATTTCACCTTGGCTAACAGTATGAATGAAGAAGGGAAGGCCTAGCTTCCAAAGATTAACAAGCCCAGGTCCTTTTAACTTCCTTTTATGTGCAGAAATTATAGGGCCAGACAAGCCTCTGTCTTTCAAAACAATATTCTCCCTACTAGGCTGGCCAAAAGGTACAGTCTTATTACAGTATTTTGTTTCACGATGTCCTCTAGGACCCCTGTCAATAATAGTTCAATTGCCCCAGTGAAGATTATGCTGTTTCTCCATAACAGGTTGTCCAGGGAGAATGTTCCAGGGATGGTCTGAATATTTGAGAGTAGAGCACGCTAGAACATTAGGAGTGTGAGATATGTTTGTTTGTTTGTTTTTTTGAGGTATGTGAAGCTTGTGGCTGAGAAGGAGGTAAAATTGTCTGGCCTTGTAGAGGTTTTGGGCTGTACATATAAAAGCCAGCTGATTTTTAGTTGGAGACAAGCAGATAAGTTGCTAAGTTTAGCAACACACACAGGAGGTGCTGGAGGAAGCCACCATCGAGGTCTTGGCATAGAAAGCCAATGGTCTTGTTCCGTTTGGAAGGGCGGGTTAAGATTGGCTCCTCCCAGGAACTCAGTGTCATAATGGCCAATAGGAATATCCCAGTCCAGGAGTGTTAGGCTGTCAAATATAGGTGGGTTAAGGAGATGAGCCCAATAGGAATACTGGGGTTGGCTTGGACAAATGAGACCAAGGAGGGGAATCAGGGTTAATTACACATATCAAATTCCTGTTAGTGATGGAAATCGTGGCCATCAGATGTGAATCAGGGTATATGCAATGTAATTTTCTTGTAAGAGGATGCCGGTAGACAGACGTTTAAGGCTTCCCCATGTTCTATCAGGGGCAGGGATTTGTGTTTGTGGAGTGGCTTCAGGATGGGGAGTCCACCAAGAGGCTTCTTCCATCTTGAAGAAGGGGGGCAGGGGCTGCTCATTCAGAATCATTCTCTGGATGCCCTGGCTCATGGGAAGATATCCCGGGTGTCTCCATCATGCCACGGTAAGCCTTCAGCAACCGAGAGGGAATCCACAGAAGTCCAGAATCTGAAAGTACGCAGGCATATCCTCGACCGCAGGTGAGAAGTCGAGTGGGCCCAGTCCGTGCGGGCCCCCGTTTGGGGGGTTTGCGTAGCGCCACAGGGTGAGAGGGTTTATCTGGTTTTGAAGAATGTCACTCAGCTGTAGTTAGCCCTTGAGGATTAAGATTTAAAAAGTGAAGATCCTCGAGGATTAAGATTTAAAAAGTGAAGAGTAATCATAGCATGATCAAGAAGGAGCTGCAGACTGATGAGGTTTTTTGGGGTGCTAGTGGGGTCCGTGGGGTCTGGAGCCGACGACCAAGAAGGAATTCTCGAAGACGTCTTTTGTGCCAAGAGGTGATTTATTGAGGCATGGGGACAGGACCCGTGGGCAGGAAGAGCTGCCCAGGGACCGTGAGGAGAGACTGGTTTTGCACTATGGAGCTGGGGGAGGTAAGGTCCAGGGGGAGTTCCCAGTGAGATTTTCGTATGCTAAAGACAACCCCCAGGTTACTGGAGGCCTAGCTGGTGTCAAGTGAAGATAGTTCCTCCCTCTAGCAAAGCAGTAAGACAGCAAGGAGTTCCTGGAGAAACGTTTTACTCTGCCAGCCTCACGTATTTGTCAGTGGGCTGCAGGGTGTAAGGAAATGGAGTTCTGTTAGCCATTTCCTTCTGCCTTTGTTTCCCCCGTCACTGTGGAGAGGTGATGGAGACTCAGGTCCTGCTGGACTGTGATCTCCATCAGTTAACCCTCTGTTTACCCCTTTCCTTTGTTCTTGGGCAGCGGGAGTGCCCAAGGGATATCACACACATCCCACCTGGTTGGGAGGGGATGTTTTCGGCCGGTCAGCTTGCCTTAGGCTCCCTCATCACAGACAGCCAGGGGCCTCTCCCCCTTTTGGTTTGTGTAACGTGCTTTTCGAGTGTATGACGTGCTCGTTTTACAATTGCTTGGCCTTGGGGCGCCTGGGTGGCGCGGTCGGTTGAGCGTCCGACTTCAGCCAGGTCACGATCTCGCGCTCCGTGAGTTCGAGCCCCGCGTCGGGCTCTGGGCTGATGGCTCGGAGCCTGGAGCCTGTTTCCGATTCTGTGTCTCCCTCTCTCTCTGCCCCTCCCCCGTTCATGCTCTGTCTCTCTCTGTCCCAAAAATAAATAAATGTTGAAAAAAAAAAAATTAAAAAAAAAAAAAACAATTGCTTGGCCTTGTGGATTATAAGGAATGGCTAATTCCAACCAAGGCTTCAGGAAAACAACTTAAAAGGGCATGTTGTCCTTTTTTTCCCCCTTTTAGTTAAGATTTTATTTATCTATCTATCTATCTATTTATTTATTTATTTATGTGGATCCTGAGAAACTTAACAGAAGACCATGGGGGAGGGGAAGGGGGAAAAAAAACTTACAGAGAGGGAGGAAGGCAAACCATAAGAGACTCTTAAATACTGAGAACAAACTGAGGGTTGATGGGGGGTGGGGGAGAGGGGAAAGTGGGTGACGGGCATTGAGGAGGGCACCTTTTGGGATGAGCACTGAGTGTTGTATGGAAAACAATTATAATCATAATAAAATAAATTTATTTATTTAATCTGCAATAAATATGCAAATTATTTCTTTAATTTATAAGACAGTAAGTTATATTTAATAAAAATTATTTATTTATAAAATATAAATATATATTTATTTATAAATAAACATGTTTATGTATTTGTTTATTACCTTTAACAAACACGTGTTTTCATTTTTTAATCTTTCTTACATATCTCTTACTTTTTAATATACGAAGTTACTTATTTCCATCAGCCTTAATAACATTTAGCAGAATTTTAACTCTTAGAAACCTTTCGTCTCCATTGAAAATTAAATAGTAACCAACTGTGAATTGTCTGTTACATCAGAAATTTTTTTAGGTGGCCGACTTAGGAATCCGTTAAGCATAATGCGTGTTTTTTAATGGATTTACCTGTTCTTCGTTTTTTTTTTTCTTTGTCATAAGAAGTCGGAAGCATAAACCGTGTTTAGTAAGCAATGTTTCAGCGTTCTGTTTGATGTGGAAGAGGCCTAAATGTCCGATGAACTTAATTCAATTTATCCTTTGAGCAAAACGCTAAAGTTTTAGGTTGCCAACGACCCTGAAAGCTATTTTTTTTTTTTTTTTTTAAATTTTTTTTTTTTCAACGTTTATTTATTTTTGGGACAGAGAGAGACAGAGCATGAACGGGGGAGGGGCAGAGAGAGAGGGAGACACAGAATCGGAAACAGGCTCCAGGCTCTGAGCCATCAGCCCAGAGCCCGACGCGGGGCTCGAACTCACGGACCGCGAGATCGTGACCTGGTTGAAGTCGGACGCTTAACCGACTGCGCCACCCAGGCGCCCCCTGAAAGCTATTTTAACAATTACCCATGAAAACTGTGAGACAAAGTTAACTATTACTGTAAGTCGTCCTTTCGCTAGCAAATTGGAACAGGGATCACAGGAGCTCATTTGGCCTTCAGTAAGCCTCAGTAGAATAAAGTTTTAATATTTAATTTTAATAATTTAAAAGACATGTCTATCTTAATTACATTTTATCTGTGTGTCCCCCCAGTCCCCCCCCACCCCCCCCCAAGGACACCGGAATAGCAGTGTCAAAGTTCTGCATAGCGGGAGCCACACAAGCAGCATGAAACTCTTGGGCACAGACAGCATACTGGGCTGGGGTCAAAATGATGCTCATAAGAGAGCCCCAGTCCCAGGCACCCACGGAATAAGTACCCCAAGTATTTTCTGAAATGTCGATTGTAATAGGGCTGTGATGGACATACAGCTGAACTGATTTTTGCAATTCTTTTGCTACTGGAAAGAGCAGGCCTCCACGGACCTATTGCCTACTTTGTCTGACAGCGGGAAACCGCTGGAACTTACCCGCCTTACGGGCTTCCTTAAAGTACTTTCGCATTGGGGTGAGGACTTTATCAGAACCGGTCGGTGAGGTTCTTAGAGGCTCCGTATCTTCCCACCCTTTTGGGAGAGGAGGAGTATCTTTTGGCTGCAAAGGCACCGAAGGCACAGGTTGACTATGAAAAGTTCAGGTTTTTCCTCTGTTTTGGGTAATTTTACATCTTTAATCTTTCTTTTAAATTATTTTTTTAATGTTTATTTGTTTTGAAGGAGAGCGAGAGAGACAGAGCATGAGCGGGGGAGGGACAGAGAGAGAGGGAGACACAGACTCCGAAGCAGGCCCCAGGCTCTGAGCTGTCAGCACAGAGTCTGACATGGGGCTTGAACTCATGAGCCGTGAGATCATGAACTGAGCTGAAGTCAGACCCTTCACTGACTGAGCGACCCAGGAGCCCCTGGGTAAGTTTACATCTTTATCTACATCCTCTGAACTCAAGGGCAGTATGGACAATGGGCTAAGTGAGGATTACCTTTGGGGGACATTAACCCCCTCAGAATGCCCAGATTTAAATGTTTTCCCTACTTGTTCCCAAATATCAAGTCCTTGGGACTTAACAAGTACCTTGTTTTGGGAACCAAGGGCAGTGTTGCTGGGTAATCATTAGTTATTTAAGGAGTGCTTTCTGATTGAGGATAGTGTCGGCCACCTTTCCCAATGATTATAAAATACGAATGTATTGTTCCTGTTTTGGGGAGAGGGAGTTTCCTATAATAAATCTCCCAAAAGTTCCGCAGCAGCAAGTCGTAATATAGTTTCGCTTTATCTCTTACCTTGTCAGGAAGAGACTGTAACCCCGTGCATTTTTCTTGGAGCTCTTTAGTCGTTCCGCGGGTCCTGCAGTCCTTGAGTTGCACCTCCTCCTGGCCACCCCGGTTCTAGCCACATCAGCCTATAGTCCTCTTGACTCTGATCATGTCGGGGTCACCATCTGTCAGAGACTCTGGGTCTGGAGTTCTCTCTTGTCCAGCAAGAGAGTGGATGCAGGGTTAAAATCTAAGAGAGGCTAATGTCTGGGAGGAGACAAGAGCCCTGAGTCCTTGCTCCATTTTTATTAGGATCAGAAGGTTTACAAGCATGACAGATGTGCAATAAACCATCAACATTAACTCAGGTGTGTGAGGGAAAGGGGGCTTTGAAGATATCCTGGCACTGGGCAAGTGGTTGTTTACAGCAGACATGAGGCACCACCTCTGTTTACCTAAACTTGCCTAGGGCACAAGACAGAGCATGCTACCTTGGGGTCAATAAGGCACCTTTCTTTTGCTAATTAGCTTCCCTTGGGGCCACTTCCCCTTGCTGAGGTCCATAGCCCTGCTTACCTGTTGACCTATTTGGGTCCTTCCTTCCTGGGAAAGCAGCTTTCTGCTATTGTACTAAATGGGGGGGCATTACCGCCCTGAATATCTAATCTTTTCCCCTCATTTTGGATGCTTCCATGCTGAGATTTCCTATTCCTATACTTTTGTCCTATACTGGGAACCTTTGCCCTGTTTACCTAATGTTGGATGCCTTCATCCTGTGGCTTTCTCTTTCTTTATGCCTTGCTCAGGGAATTCCTAAGCTTATTCTCCACACTCTGCCTCATCCATTTCATTCACCATCCCTATGTCTTTCCACGTATTAAACAAATGTATGTATGCATATATGTGTATATATACGTGTATATATACATACATACATTTGTTTAATATGTTTAATACATATGTTTAATATGTATATATATATATATATATATATGTCTTCAATCTAGTTTATTTTTTTAAGTTTTTTTCAATTTAATTTTTTATTTTTTTAAATTTACATCCAAATTAGTTAGCATATAGTGCAACAACGATTTCAGGAGTAGATTCCTTAGTGCCCCTTACCCATTTAGCCCATCCCCCTCCCACAACCCCTGCAATAACCCTCAGTTTGTTCTCCATATTTATGAGTCCCTTCTGTTTTGCCCCCTCCCTGTTTTTATATTATTTTTGTTTCTATTCCCTATATTCATCTGTTTTGTCTCTTAAGGTCCTCATATGAGTGAAGTCATATGATTTTTGTCTTTGTCTGACTGACTAATTTCATTTAGCATAATACCCTCCAGTTCCATCCACGTAGTTGCAAATGGCAAGATTTCATTCTTTTTGATTGCCGAGTAATACTCCATTGTATATCTACATACCACATCTTCTTTATCCATTCATCCATCGATGGCTATTTGGGCTCTTTCCATACTTTGGCTATTGTTGATAGTGCTGCTATAAACATGGGGGTGCATGTGTCCCTTCAAAACAGTACACCTGTATCCCTAGTAGATAAATGCCTAGTGGTGCAATTGCTGGGTCGTAGGGTAGTTCTAGTTTTAGTTTTTTGAGTAACCTCCATACTGTTTTCCAGATTGGCTGCACCAGCTTGCATTGCCACCAACAATGCAAAAGAAATCCTCTCTCTCTGCATCCTCGCCAACATCTGTTATTGCCTGCGTTGTTAATGTTAGCCACCCTGACAGGTGTGAGGTGGTATCTCATTGTGGTTTTGATTTGTATTTCCCTGATGATGAGTGATGTGGAGCATTTTTTCATGTGTCGGTTGGCCATCTGGATGTCTTCCTTGGAGAAGTGTCTATTCGTGTCTTTTGCCCATTTCTTCACTGGATTATTTGTTTCTTGGGTGTTGAGTTTGATAAGTTCTTTATAGAATTTGGATACTAACCCTTTATCTGATATGTCATTTGCAAATATCTTGTCCCATTCTGTTGGTTGCCTTTTAGTTTTGCTGATCGTTTCCTTCGCTGTGCAGAAGCTTTTTGTTTTGATGAGGTAGGTCCCAGTTCATTTTTGCTTTTGTTTCCCTTGCCTCCAGAGTTGTGTTCAGTAAGAAGTTGCTGTGGCCAAGATCAAAGAGGTTTTTGCCTGCTTTCTCCTCGAGGATTTTGATGGCTTCCTGTCTTCTATTTAGGTCTTTCATCCATGTTAACTTTATTTTTGTGTCTGGTGTAAGAAAGTGGTCCAGGTTCATTCTTCTGCAAGTTGCTGTCCAGTTTTCCCAGCACCACTTGCTGAAGACACTGTCTTTATTCCGTTGTATATTCTTTCCTGCTTTGTCAAAGATTAGTTGCCCATAGGTTTGTGGGTCCATTTCTGGGTTCTCTGTTCTGTTCCATTGATCTGAGTGTCTGTTCTTGTGTCAGTACCATACTGTCTTGATGATTACAGCTTTGTAGTATAGCTTGAAGTCTGGGATTGTGATGCCTCCTGCTTTGGTTTTCTTTTTCAAGATAGCCTTGGTAATTCAGGGTCTTTTCTGGTTCCATATAAATTTCAGGATTATTTGTTCTAGCTCTGTGAAGAATGCTGGTGTTACATTGATAGTGATTGCATTGAATATGTAGATTGCTTTGGGTAGTATCGATATTTTAACAACATTTGTTCTTCCTATCCAGGAGCATGGAGTCTTTTTCCATTTTTTTGTGTCTTCTTCAATTTCTTTCATAAGCTTTCTATAGTTTTCAGTGTATAGATTTTTCACCTCTTTGTTTAGATTTATTCCTAGGTAGTTTATGGTTTTTTGTGCAACTGTAAATGGGATCAATTCCTTGATTTCTCTTTCTGTCGCTTCATTGTTGGTGTATAGGAATGCAATCGATTTCTGTGCATTGATTTTATATCCTGCAGCTTTGCCAAATTCATGAATCAGTTCTAGCAGTTTTGGTGGAATCTTTTGGGTTTTCCATATAGAGTATCACGTCATCTGCGAAGAGTGAAAGTTTGATCTCCTCCTGGCCGATTTGGATGCCTTTTATTTCTTTGTGTTGTCTGATCGCAGAGGCTAAGACTTCTGATACTAAGTTGAATAACAGTGGTGAGAGTGGACATCCCTGTCTTGTTCCTGACCTTAGAGGGAAAGCTCTCAGTTTTTCCACACTGAGGATGATATTAGCATTGGGTGGTTCATATATGGCTTTTATGATCTTGAGGTATGCTCCTTCTATCCCTACTTTCTTGAGGGTTTTTATCAAGAAAGGATGCTGTATTTTGTCAAATGCTTTCTCTGCATCTAATGAGAGAATCATATGGTTCTTGTCCTTTCTTTTATTGATGTGATGAATCACGTTAATTGTTTTGTAGATATTGAACCAGCCCTGCACCCCAGGTATAAATCCCGCTTGGTCGTGGTGAATAATTTTTTTAATGTATTGTTGGATCCAGTTGGCTAATATCTTGTTGAGGATTTTTGCATCCATGTTCATCAGGGAAATTCATCTCTAGTTCTCCTTTTCAGTGGGGTCTCTGTCTGGTTTTGGAATCAAGGTAATGTTGGCTTCATAGAAAGAGTTTGGAAGTTTTCCTTCCATTTCTATTTTTTTTTTTTTTTTTTGGAACAGTTTCAAGAGAATAGGTGTTAACTCTTCCTTAAATATTTGGTAGAATTTGCCTGGAAAGCCATCTGGCCCTGGACTCTTGTTTTTTGGCAGATTTTTTATTATTAATTCGATTTCCTTACTGGTTATGGGGTCTGTTCAAATTTTCTATTTCTTCCTGTTTCAGTTTTGGTAGTGTATATGTTTCTAGGAATTTGTCCATTTCTTCCACATTACCTATTTTATTGGCATATAATTGCTTATAATATTCTCTTATTATTGTTTTTATTTCTGTTGTGTTGGTTGTGATGTCTCCTCTTTCATTCTTGATTTTATTTATTTGGGTCCTTTCCTTTTTCTTCTTGATCAAACTGGCTAGAGGTTTATCAGTTTTGTTAATTATTTCACAGAACCAGCTTCTGGTTTCATTGATCTGTTCTACTGTTTTTTTGGTTTCGATAGCATTAATTTCTGCTCTAATCTTTATTATTTCCTGTCTTCTGCTGGTTTTGGGTTTTATTTGCTGTTCTTTTTCCAGCTCCTTAAGGCATAAGGTTAGGTTGTGTATCTGAGATCTTTCTTCCTTCTTTAGGAAGGCCTGGATTGCTATATATTTTCCTCTTATGATGGCCTTTGCTGCATCCCAGACATAGCATATGCATATATTTAAGTTTGTGAAATACACAACAGGAGATGGCCATCCCAACATGGAGCTTCAACTTCATTTGTCATGGGAGGCTTAGGAATTAACATTTCCAGGAGCCATTTCTACATTTTTCAGGGGAAATTTCGCAGATCTGGTCTATTTGGGTTGTATCCATTCCCAGCATAACCTGGATGGCATGGGCAGTAAAGACGGGGATTACACAACCCAGAAGACCACGGTGTCCTGTGTGTTTGTGTGTTTGTGTGACTTGTAGAGGGTGAGCAGTCCTCACAACAGGGGCCGGGACTCCTAATCTCAAGGTGACACAATACAGGGGCCAGAACTCAGTCAAGAGCAGGCACCAAGATGGAGATCTGTGTCAGTTCATGGGATGTCTTTGTAGCACGATAAATACAGAGGGAGAGGTAGTGTGGACAAGAACGGCCCTGTGCCCTGAGGTCACAGTTGTAGCAGAGAGACTACTTCCATCATCACATGTGTGACAGCATCTGTCCTCAGTGTCCCCCAGGCTCATTTATCTTACAGCGCTGGCTTTGCTTTTTGACTTGAACATTTGAAACAAGTACCTTCCTCAGGGCCTCTGCACCGACCTGCATTCTGTCTGCTGGGCACGCATTTCCCCCATAATCCCTCATCTACCTCTCTTTCCTATCAAGGTCTGTGTTCCAATATTACCTTGTTGCAGAATATGCCCAAATACCCACAAAAATAGAATGCCCTATTTGCTCTGCTTTATGCCTGTTTTTCTTTTCTTCATGTGCTATGCACATATGCACCCCTCACCATCTAAAAAGTTATACAATTCTCTTATATGCTTATATTTTTTCTCTATCATTGTAGGACTTTTTTTCTTCAACACGTTATGCTCATTCCTTAGATAGTGCCTGACACATGGTCAGCACTCAGTGTATATTCCTGAAATTCTTGAAGGACTTCTTAGTAAAACTATAAAATATGATTCCTTAGGAAAGAAGCTGATTGAAAAAAAAAAACACACAGAACATATCAGATATGTCCGAGTGCATTCCTAAAGGGGACCATATCCACATACAACATATTAAAATGAATTTCTGCACTCCAAACTATAAAAGTAGTATTTCAATTCTGTGAGTAATGAAAGTTTGTGTGAAATGTACTCACATTATTTCCTTCTTTCCAAGAAGCCACATCCACCACATGGAACTGAGCAACAAAACACGAATTTCAGAATTTCTTCTCCTGGGATTTTCAGAGAGACCAGAACTGCAGCCCCTCATATTTGGGCTTTTCCTCTCCGTGTACCTGATCACTGTGTTTGGAAACCTGCTCATAATTTTGGCCATCAGCACAGACCCCAACCTCCACACACCCATGTACTTCTTCCTCGCCAATCTGTCCTTCGTAGATATTTGCTTCACCTCCACCACGATTCCAAAGATGCTGGTGAACATCCAGACTCAGAGCAAAGTCATAACTTATGAGGACTGCATCACACAGATTTATTTTCTCATTCTCTTTGCTGTACTGGACGTCTTCCTCCTGAGTGTGATGGCCTATGACCGGTTTGTGGCCATCTGTCACCCCCTGCACTACATGGTCATCATGAACCCCCGGCTCTGTGGGCTGCTGGTTCTGGTGTCCTGGATAATGTGTGTCCTGAATTCCCTGTTACAAAGTTTAATGATGTTGCGGCTATCCTTCTGTACACACTTGCATATCCCCCACTTTTTTTGTGAACTCAATGAGATGCTCCAGCTTGCCTGTTCTGACACCTTTCTTAATAACGTGGTGATGTATCTTGCAGCTGTCCTGCTGGGTGGTGGTCCTTTTGCTGGGATCCTTTACTCTTATTCCAAGATAGTGTCCTCTATACGTGGGATTGCATCAGCTAAGGGCAAGTATAAAACGTTTTCCACCTGTGCGTCTCACCTGTCGGTCGTGTGTTTATTTTACTGTACGATGCTTGGTGTGTACCTCAGCTCTGCTGCTACCCAGAGCTCCCACTCAAGTGCCACAGCCTCAGTGATGTACACGGTGGTCACACCCATGCTGAACCCCTTCATCTACAGCCTGAGGAACAAAGACATAAAGAGTGCTCTGAAAAGAATTTTTTGGGTTCAAGTGATGTAATGGCCAACTGTCTTGGGGTTGGAGACGTGTGCATGATTGCAGGGCAGAGCCTCAGAACCAAGAACTGCTCTTCCTTGAATAGACTTTGGCAGGAGAATCTGCTCCTTCTGTTTTTCTCCTGGAATTTCCACTTGTTTGCTTTCAACTTCTCTATACATTTAAGGAACTCACTTTATCAAGCTTCTTCTCTGTCTGACATACAGTTTCCCCTTTGTCCATTTTTAAACATCTCCAGTGTTTTCCCCAGCCTTAGAACACAAATGCCTGGAAATTTCTGTATCTAATGGGACAAGTTGGATATCTTAAAAATAAATTTTTTTTTTCAAATGACTTATCCCACGAGAAGTAAATCTCCCCTAGATTTTGCAAGAACGTTATCATGAGTTATAGTCTTCATATGGAAAAAAGCTACACTTGGCCCCTAAGCCTATTGCATCCACACGACTCCTGAAACAGAATGCTACGGGCACCAGTGACAGTCACAACAAAGTTTATTACAATGAGAGGCGAGGCCCACTGATCGGGACCAACACTGTTGATAAGAGTGCGGCCTCGAACAGCCTGGGTACAGAGTTTTTAAAGCCGATCACATCGTTTTATCATTACCTGGGAACAGAACAGAAAAACAGTTCCCAGATGAGTTAGAAACAGTTGCCAGATGAGTTAGACACAGTTGCCTAATGAGGTGTTTATTTTAGACTTTCTGCCTCAAAGTTGCAACCAGTGGATCTCCTTGACCTTGCCTTTGATGCTCTTTTCTTTGAACTTCTGTTTCCTTCATTGGTAAAGCCTAATTTACAAGAGTAAAAGCAAGGCTGTTATCTTTTGACCTTCAGTGTCAGAACAAAGCTGTTATTTTTCAAGCTAAGCGTTAGCCCTACACTACAATTTAACCCTTACAAGCCCTCTCCATAATTTTATTGCAGATGAACATACAAACCAAAGTTTTCACCTTGTGTCTGTCAATCTTTTTGCATCACAACCTAAGCATTCCTACTGATGACGTGGACTTTAACAGTGTTCCCTTTAAGCCTCTGGCTATTGACACCACAATGCTCTGGCTAGGAAAGCCCTGGCACTCACCCATGCCCATGTGCTTGTGGACATTCCCAGACCTTATGCTGTGACTCACTGGCCCTCGGGTTCTTATTGTGGTCAGAAGACACACCTCGGCACCACCATCAGAGAACTCTAAAAAAGCAATGCCTATTACTCACAGATCCCGGAGGGCACATGGGATGACCAAAGGCCATTTGGAGAGGTCTGAGAAAGGGAGACAGATTGACAGACACTGGGAGCACCACTGAGGGATCTGGCTTTATTGAGGACCATGGCCAGAGTGGCTAGGGGGTTGCGTGTTCACACCTTATTGGACAGTTTTATAGGAGCAGATTTCAGCAGCTGAAGGGGAAAAGCAAGGTCACTCAAGGGCAGTTATATCAGTTACCCAGGGCTTTGTCAACAGGAACTTCCTGGCTGGGGCGGTCCGAGTGCTAATTTGGTAATTGTGTCATACACCTGACAATATGTTTGTTCAACATGGCTGTTTTCAAATGGATGTCCCAGAAATCCAAAGCTTAATTTCAGGCATTTACATTATAATCAAAAGCTTAATGTCAGGCACTTACTCTACAAAACATGCTACTGTATTTCCTAATCGGTCTCCTGTTTTTTCTCTGTTATTCAGCACGGTGTCCAGGAAGCGTACCATAGCCCAAGACGAAACTTGTTCAGCATAATGTATCTCCCAGTGGAGTCTATATGGAAAGACAAACTTAAATAAGTTCATCAACTGGATATATTCTTAGTGTTGGGACGACCATAAATATGAGGAGGCAAAATTTCAAAACACTATCTCTTATTACACAAGTTTCTTTCTTCTTTCTTTCTTTTCTTTTTTTCTTTTTCTTTCTCTTTCTTTCTTTCTTTCTTTCTTTCTTTCTTTCTTTCTTTCTTTTTCTTTCAACAGTTGATCTTGTGCATCTACTTATTGAAGCATAGAACATTTGTGTCCACAGCTGAAGGGACTTAGTTTTTGAGGTAAAGGATTGCTCAGTGTCTTCTATGCTTTATCATGGAATTTTCTTCCTGTTTCTACTTGAGAACCTCCAGTGCTACCTGTTAATATGACACTCCCTGATATTATACATAAAACAACTCGCTTTTCTTAATTTTTATCACAAATGCTAAGGCTTGGCAAAGGAACAGTATCAGCCCCATCCATTTTGTGCCTCCGCCCTGCTCTGAAATCTCTCCCACCTGCATGACCAGAGGATGCTTCACACGAGAGCTGGATGTCCTGCTGGCATGTGGTTCAGGGTCCCCAGGTCTTCTGCACAAACATGCATGTCCTACAAACTCTCCCCCTTACCCTGAGGGGAGCCCATATATAGTCACTTGTTCATCAAGTCATGGGAAATAGACTTGAACCACAGAAGGATGACAACCGCTCTCCTCAACTGTCGGACCATATGCCACCAATAAAAAGCAGCACATGTCTGATCACCTCAAGTCTGTTTGCTGGGGTGATTATGTCGGCCGGGTGTTGCTGTATAACAAACAGGCTGTTCTTATCAAACGGGATATCATGATGATGTGGGGATGCCGAGCACAATGGTGAAGAAAGAATTCTTGAGACATTTTATGATCCAAAAAGGTGTGTTTATTAGAGCTTGGAGATATGACCCATGGGCAGAAAGAGCTACACTGGGATCGTAAAGAATGACTGATCATATACTTTTAAGTTTATGGAGGAGGGGAGTAGAGATAGCACGTTTCTAAGGAATTCCTTTATGCTGAAAGTGAGGTTTACGGGGCCATGGAGGTTTGATTCTTGTCAAGATAAGGTTGCTTTTCTTGTCTAGTAAAACATCAACATTAAGGCAGCCTCGAGTTCCTGGAGGTGACTCAGGGATTTGTCAGTGGGCTGCAAGTTGTAAGGACACTGATGTTTAGCTACATTTCTCTTGCTTTTGTTCTCCTCATCTATGGTAGCTTTAGCATCAAATGGCATCATATCGGGAAACATTTCTTTCTTTGTCTTTTTAACATTTACTTATTTTTTTGAGACAGAGAGACAGAGCGCAAGTTGGGGAGAGGCAGAGACACAGAATCTGAAGCAGGCTCCAGGCTCTGAGCTGTCAGCACAGAGCCTGATACAGGGCTTGAACCCTCAAGCCGTGAGATGATGACCTGAGCCAAAGTCAGACGTTTAAGGGACTGAGCCACCCAGGAGCTCTGGGAAGCATTTCTAATCTCTGCTGGGCTCCTCATGCATCTGTGGTCTGGTACGAATCTCTCTGTTGTGTTTCTAGGGCTCATCCCTGATGCTGTGTGTGGTTGTAGTGCTCTACTGTCTCAGCCAATTTGTGGTCTTATTACTACATTTCTATGTGCAGGTTATTCTTCTATTTCTAAATAAAATGAATTATCATGTGAATTCTTTGCATTGAATCCCAGTGTTCCTACACCCGTATGTAACATTGGTTTTCCTTCCCTGGTGGAAGGGCTATCTCCCAAACCTGTAAGGAGAGTCATCTATCTGTGCTCTCTATCCAACCCTTAGCCTGCACCATAGATATGTTCCCAGTTAATTAATCAGAGTATAATTACACACAATACACCACATATTTAAAGGGTACAGTTTGATGAATTAAACGAGCTACACGAAAATTCATAGCACATAGTGCAAGTTTCCATTTGTGTATAATTTAAGTTTTAACTGCTTTGTGGGGTAGTTCTTAAAATTTTAAACTCCCTAAGCCTCTCTTTCCTTATTTCTGAAGGCAGAGTGGATGCTAAACATAACTTCCAATGAGATGTAAGGAAAGAATGAAATGCATGGATATACATTTTTTACTCCAAGGAAACCATTCAAGTGTAGTGGTTGTGTCTTATGTGTGTGTGTGTGTGTTTGTGTGTGTTTGCACACATTTTTCTTTCTTATAATGTGTACACACACACAGATGATTTATGATTTCATCTTTATGTTGAAAGACTTGAGAGAAAGTTGGAGAGGATAGTACTGAAAAGAACGAATGGTTGAATCAGCCTGAAATAAAAAGAAGCAGAGATAAAGACACAAAACTTTAAATTACAATAGGTGAACTTAATTTTTGTTTTTAAATTTATGTATTTAAATTAAAGTTAGTTCACATACACTTTACTATGGGTTTTAGGCATAGAGCCAAGTGATTCATCACTTGCCTTGACACCCAGTGTTCTTCCCAAGTGCCCTCCTTAATGCCCTTCACCCATTTAGCCCATCCCCCCCACACACCTCCTCTCCAGCATCCCTGAATTTGTTCTCTTTATTTAAGAGTCTCTTAAGGTTTGCCTCTCTCTGTTTTTATTTTTCCTTCCATTCCCCTGTGTTCATCTGTTTTGTTTCTTAAATTCCACATATGAGCAAAACCATGGCATTTGTCTTTCTCTGACTGACTTATTTCACTGAGTATACTACCATCGAGTTCCATCCACGTCGTTGCAAAAGGATCTCATTCTTTTTGATGGCTGACTAATATTCTATTGTAGGGATATATCACATCTTCTTTATCCGTTAAAGGGCACCTGAACCGCAATGTTCATAGCAGCACTATCAACAATAGCCAAACTATGGAAGGAACCCAAATGTCCACTGGCTGATGAATGGATAAAAAAGATGTCGGTGACCCTAATTTTGATCATGAGTTCCTTTCCTATCTTGTTGCCTCAAAGACATTATAGTCAGACCACACTCACATTTATGCCCACAGGAATTCACTCTACCACCTGCTGGGCAGAATATCTCCAAATTGTTTTAATTTTTTTCTACATATTGTGGGGTTTTTAAAATATAATTTATTGTCAAATTGGCTCTCATACAGTGTGTAAAGTGTGCTCTTCGTTTTGGGGGTAGATCCCCATGGTTCATCGCTTACCTCGTATTGTGGGTTGTTAAACTGTAAATTGCCCTTAACCAAGGGAAGCTAATGAGTGAATTGAGAGGCTTAAAGTTGGTTGTCTCAAATAATTTTATTGACTATGTTTATATGAGATTCCTACTGCTGCTGTAAAATATCCCCACACCAGCTGCTTGAAACAAACACATACAGGCTCTTACACTTCTGGAGTCAGAGGCTTGGAAGGAGTCTCAGGGCTAATAGCAAGAAGTCTGCAGGGTTGAGTTCCTTCTGGAGGCTCAGGGGAGAATCTATTGCAGTCTCTGTGGCTGGCCACCTCTTCCTCCACCTTCAGGGCCAGCAGGGTAGCATTTTCAAAGTCTTTCTGACACCAACTCTTTTGTCTCCTTCCTTAACAATTGGGGGACCATCATGATTACCTTAGGCTCACGTGGATAATCACAACTAATGTTTTTATCTCAATGGCAGCTGACTAGCAGTCCTGTTCAATTTGCCACCTAAATCCTTCTTTGCTATAAAAATATTTTAACGGTACTGGGGATTTGGAGGTGGGCATATTTGGAGTGTTGTATTCTGCCCACTACAAAGTATTTTTCTCTAAGTATATTATTTTGATCACTTACAAAAGCAATAAACACAGAATTTATGCAGCTTAATGAATGAGCAAATACTGTATTCCTTCAAAATCACATCATGCAATGACAATATTCAGTGCAGAAGACTTAAAATTACCTACACCTATCTCTAACACAGGACCGCCTCCTTGCTAATCAGAGTGTTCCACATACGATAGTGTCCCACCTATATCACCTAGGAACTTGTAGAAATGCAGATTCTCTGGGCCACTCAGGATGTGTTATCAGATTCTGCATTTGTAGTGGGATCTGTGTGGATTCACAGGCACATCGAAGTTGGAGAAATGCTGGTCTATTTGGGTTTCTACCATTTGTGGTTGACATTTGTGGCAGGATAGTAATATTTTGGGGTGCTTCCCTTTTCCTTGTAGGTGTTTGGCAGCTTCCCTTCAGACTTTGACAGGTATCCTCAGGGGAAAATGCATTTCTGGCTGAGAAGCACTGCCCCAGTGTTTGAGAACTAGAAGCATCCTGACAGAATCAAACTTAAGGGACACCTCATGCTCAGATATTAAATTCAGACAGATGACTAGATACCACCAAGTGCCATTTCTACAATGCAAAGTGGACTTTTAGGTTTCTGGGTGAAAAAGACATTTCCAGGACCAGATGGCTTCCCAGGAGAATTCTACCAACATTTAAAGAAGAGGTAATACTTATTCTTTTGAAGCTGTGTCAAAAAAATAGAAATGGAAGGAAGACTTCCAACTTCATTCTCTGAAGTCAGCATTACCTTGATTCTAAAACTAGAGAAAGACCCCACTAAAATGGAGAATTACAGACTAATCTTTCTGATGAACATGGGTACAAAATTATCAACAAGATAGTAGCAAACCAAATCCAACTATACGTTAAAAGAAGTATTCACCACAATCAAGTGGGATATTCCTGGGCTCTTTGGGTGGTTCGGTATCCTCAAATCAATCAATGTGATACACCACATTCATAAAAGGATAAGAGCCACATGATCCTCTCAATAGATGCTGATAAAAACCCTCAAGAAAGTAAGGATAGAAGGAACACACCTCAAGATCATAAAGGCCATATACAAAAGACCCAGAACTAATATCACCCTCAATGGGGAAAAAGTTAGAGTTCTCTACCTAAGGTCAGGAACAGGACAAGGGATGTCTGCTCTCATCACGTTTGTTCAACATAGTGTTGGAAGTCCTAGCCTCGGCAATCAGACAACAAAAATAAATAAGAGGCATCCAGATTGGCAAGGAAGAAGTCAAACTTTCACTCTTCGTTGATGGCATGATACTCTACGTGGAAAACCTGAAAGGTTCCACCAAAAATTGCTAGAACTGATGCATGAAGTCAGAAAAGATGCAGGATATAAAAATTAACATATAGAAATCGGTTGCAATTCTATGCACCAATAATGAAGCAACAGAAAAAGAAATTAAGAAATGAACCCCATTTACAATTGCACCAAAACCCATAAAATACCTAGGAATAAACTTAATAAAGAGATAGAAAAAAACTATACACTGAAAACTATAGTAAGCTTATGAAAGAAATTGAAGAAGACACAAAAGTATAAAACATTCCATGTTCATGGATTGGAAAACAAATATTGTTAAAATGTTGATAGTACCGAAAACAATGTATATATTCAATGCAAGTGCTATCAAAATAACACCAGCATTCTTCATGGAGCTAGAACAAACAATTCTAAAATTTGCATGCAACCAGAAACGACCACAAATAGCCAAAGCAATTGTGCAAAAGAAAATCAGAGCTGGAGACTTCACAATTCCGGACTTCAAGCTGTATAACAAAGCTGAAATCATCAAGACAGTATGGTACTGGCACAAACACAGACACATAGATCAATGGAACAGAATAGGGAACTCAGAAATGGACTCACAAATGCATGGCCAACTAATTTTGGACAAAGCAGGAAACAATATCCAATGGAATAAAGACAGTCTCTTCAGCAAATGGTGCTGGGAAAACTGGACAACAACGTGAAGAAGAATGAACCTGGACCACTTTCTTACACCATACACAGAAATAAACTCAAAATGGATGAAAGACCTAAATGTGAGATAGGAAACTATTAAAATCCTACAGGACCAAACAGTCAACAACCTCTTTGACCATGGCTACAGCAACTTCATACTAGACACGTTTCTGAAAGCAAGGGATAGAAGGGCAAAAATGAACTATTGGGACTTTATCAAGATAAAAATCTTCTGCACAGCAAAGGAAACAATCAACAAAACTAAAAGTCAACTGATGTAATGGGAGAAGATATTTGCAAATGGCATATTGGATAAAGGGTTAGCATCCAAAACCTATGAAGAAATTCTCAACCTCAACACACAAAAAACAAATAATCCAGTGAAGAAATGGGCAAAAGACATGAACAGACACTTTTCCTAAGAAGACCTCCCAATGGCTAACAGACACATGAAAAGATTCTCATCACTCATCATCAGGGAAATACAAATGAAAACCACAATAAGACACCACATCACACCTGTCAGAATGGGTAAAATGAACAACTCAAACAGCAACAGATGTTGGCTAGGATGCAGAGAAAGAGGAACCCTTTTTCACAGCTGGTGGGAATGCAAACTGATGCAAGCACTCTGGAGAAGAGTATGCGGGTTCCTCAAAAATAAAAAATGGAGTTACCCTACAACTCAGCAATTGCACTACTAGGTATTTATCCAAAGGATACAAAAATGTTGATTCCAAGGGACACATGCATCCCAATGTTTATAGCAGCACTATCAACAACAGCCAAATTATGGAAAGAGCCCAAATATCAATCAACTGATGAATGGATAAAGAAGATGTGGTATATATATTATATTATATTATCTTATATTATGTTATATATAATGTAATATTGCTCAACAATAAAAAAAATGAAATCTTACCATTTGCAACAATGTGGATATAACTAGAATGTATTACGCTATGCGAAATAAGTCAGTCAGAGAAAGATAAATACATCATTTCACTCATATGTAAAGTTAAACAAAACAGATGAATATAAAGAGGGGAGAAAAAAAAGAATAAAATAGAGAGGGAGGCAAACCGTAAGAGAGTCTTAAAGTGAACAAACAGGGTTGCTGCAGAGGAGGGCAGAGGAATGGGCTAAATGGGTGATGGGCAATAAGGAGGATACCTGTTGGGATGAGCACTGGGTGTTCAAGGCAAATGATGAATCACTGGGTTCTACTGTTGAAACCAATACTACACTGTATGTTAACTAACTGAATTTACATAAATAAAAAAAATTTTAAGGTGTAACAAAAACCTTGGGTACTACATTCTTTGGCTTCGTGATAGTTTCGCCAAAACCATTAGGAATTTCATAGATCACAAATTAAGAGTCATCATTTACTCCCTCATGATGAAGTATTTATTAACTGTAAGAGATACATTTCGATTTTCTTCAGCATAGACTAGCTTAGCACACTAAAGGGATTCTATGGTTTAATTTTGACAAAAGTACAGTCTATGATGTAGTACTGTCATGAGCTGTTTCTCTATTGTAGAAATGGGCTCAGAGGAATTCAATGTGCTGCTCAAAGGCACAAACCAATTAGCAAGTAGTCTTAATTGGAATGATGTCAGGATGTTTCCGGTTCTGAAACTCTGGGAAGTGGTTCCCACCAGAGTTGCTCTTGGGATTTTTGTCCATGTCTGAAGAGGTGCTTCTGAATACCTTCAGCCGCAGGACAGCACCCGACAAAAATAGTTATCCAGCTCCAAGGGTCAATGGCGAGAAGGTGATGAAACCTGTTTCACACTAAGGTTTCTCCACTCCTTGTGCACACAATTCATTAGAGACTGTAGTTGAAATGCAAATTCTGATTCCTCAGGTCTCCAGGGGCCCCGAGGACCCTGCTTCTCTAACAAGCTCCCTGGTGGTGGTGATGCTGCGGGTCCTGGATGTGGAGCCCAGACTGAGAGCAAAGCTGTGGTCCCTCGTTAGGAGAAATTTAAGTTAGAATTAAAGTTGTTAAGATGGAAGGCAATACTACCCAAAGAACTACAGATTCAATGATAATTTGAAAATAACAAAAATGGGGTATTCTTGGAAAACATTTTTAAAACCATCCTAAAATTAAATAAAAAATCTTCCAAGCATGAGCACAGGAGGTCATCCCATTTATTTATGTATTCTTTAATTTCTTTCAGGACCATTTTATTGTTTTTATTTATAAGTGTTTTGATGGCAATAAGTAACCAATCATTCACCCCAGCGAATAAATCCCCTTAAACACTGCCACTGCTATTCCATACTTGATTGAGAGATGTACAGCTTGAGAAGAAATGTAGAGCCTAGTAATACAAAGGAGAGTTTAAAATTTGCTTTATCATAGTCGAGGTCATCTTTGACTCCAAGGCCATATTAAGTCATTCTACTTATTTGAATTTCTGTTTCTGTGTAGACTCCACTGGTAGACAAGTTTTTGATAATCAGTTTTGCCAGTGACTAATGTAAGCACTGGGGACATAGAGCCTGAGAAAAGAACAGAATCCTAATTTGGAAAAAAAAAGCTAATGTCCCATTATGAGACACACTGGTTTGTTCATCAGGAAAAACAGTTAAGGCAGTGATAAAGGAATGACAGACTCAAAATGAAAAACTGTGGTCCCAGAGTTAATAGAATAGAATAGAATAGAATAGAATAGAATAGAATAAATAGAATAGAGAATAGAATAGAATAGAGAATAGAATAGAATAGAATAGAATAGAAATGGCCTATTTGCCAAATTGAATTTATTCCAACAGAGAGGTAACAAATCACTATTCTTTTAGTAAAAATAAAAACATTATTATGTGGAGTGATTTTGTCAATGGTGAAGAAATTATTCTTTTTTCTTTAAAAATTTTTTAATTTTTTTTTTTTATTTTTGAGGGAGAGAGACAGAGACAAAACGTGAGTGGGGGGGGGGCAGAGACAAAGGGAGAGACACAAATCTGAAACAGGCTCCAGGCTCTGAGCTATCAGCACAGAGCCCAATGCAGGGCTCGAACTCGGGAACCAGAACCTGAGCCGAGGTCAGATGCTTAACCAACTGAGCCACCCAGGTGCCCCTGTGAAGAAATTATTCTTAAGAAATCCAGGCAGTTCCATGAGACAAATGAGAACTCCTAATTTTCTCATATCACAGCTTGCGAATCAATTTAGAAATAAAAGAAAAAGAGAAGGGAAAAAGGTTGGAACACAGAGAGGGAAAAACTTAATACAATGAGGAACTAAATTGTATTGAGTGGTTGAAAAAATAAGGATTCCGGGAAATAAATGAGAGACACAAACTCTATGTCTACAATCTGCTTAAAAAAAACAAAACAGGGGCGCCTGGGTGGCGCAGTCGGTTAAGCGTCTGACTTCAGCCAGGTCACGATCTTGCAGTCCGTAAGTTCGAGCCCCGCGTCAGGCTCTGGGCTGATGGCTCAGAGCCTGGAGCCTGTTTCCGATTCTGTGTCTCCCTCTCTCTCTGACCCTCCCCCGTTCATGCTCTGTCTCTCTCTGTCCCAAAAATAAATATAAAATAAAAAAAAGTTGAAAAAAAAATAAAAAAAAAAACAAAACAAAAAACAAAACAAAACAAAACAATTTCTGACGCTAAGACTTTGAGGCTTGCAATCCTGGGAAATTCTTCAACCGCAGGACAATTGGACCTTTTCTAACTGCCATCGCAGAGAATCTCTTCAGAGCCCTCTTTATATCTTTGTTCCTCAGGCTGTAGATGAAGGGGTTCAACATGGGCGTGACCACCGTGTACATCACCGAGGCTGTGGCACTTGAGTGGGAGCCCTGGGTAGCAGCAGAGCTGAGATACACTCCGAGGCCCGTACAATAAAATAAGGAGACAACCGAGAGGTGAGATGCACAGGTGGAAAATGCTTTATACTTGCCCTGAGCTGATGAGATCCCACGTATGGAGGAAAGTATCTTGCAGTAAGAGTAAAGGATCCCAATGAAAGGACCACCACCCACTAGGATAGCTGCAAAATACATCACCAAGTTATTAAGAAAGGTGTCAGAACAGGCAAGTTGGATCATCTGATTGAGTTCACAGGAAAAATAGGGGATTTCCAAGCCTGTACAGAAGGACAGCCGCAACACCATTGAAGTTTGCAACAAGGAATGCAGGACACTCGTGATCCAGGACACCAGGACCAGCAGTGCACAGAGCCGGGGGCTCATGATGACCGTGTACTGCAGGGGGTGACAGATGGCCACAAACCTGTCATAGGCCATAATGGCCAGGAGGCAGATGTCCAATCCTGAAAAGATTATGAAAAAGTTCACCTGTGTGATGCAGTCCTCATAGGTTATGACTTTGCTCTGGGTCTGGATGTTCCAGAGCATCTTCGGGACGGTGGTGGAGGTGATGCAGATGTCTACAAAGGACAGATTGGCCAGGAAGAAGTACATGGGCGTGTGGAGGTGGGAGTCAGAGCTGATGGCTAGGAGGATGAGCAGGTTGCCAAACACAGTGATCAGGTACATGGAGAGGAAAAGCCCAAATACGAGGGGCTGCAGTTCTGGACCCTCTGAAAATCCCAGAAGCAGAAATTCTGATGTCCGTGTATCATTTCCTGGTTCCATGAGGTTGCACTGACCACGAGGAAAGACGATGGGAGACATCATTAATTTTCACCTGAACAGCATTACTCACATTGTTGCAATGGTATGATTTATATTTTGCTGTCAAGAAGTTGTAGTGAGGGTCAAACATATTCCAGGCATTGTGGAGGCAATGAGTCCGGGAAAATCAAAAGCCAGTATAATCCAGTGATGGAGAAGGAACAGAAGGAAATAAAAATATCAATAGGACATCAGAGGGTGTCAAGTGCTGTGAAGAGAACAAGAGTAGGTGTAAAGGAGAGCGTGGATACAAGTGTCATTTTGTAATTGGTGTTCAGTCAAGAACAGCGAACAAGGCGACATCTGAACGGAGACCTCAGGGAAAGGAAGGCAGGAGCCACGAGGGAAGTGTGTGCTGGCTGAGGGAATGGCCTCTGCTAAGGCCCCGAGGATGATCCTACTTTGAGCTATGTGGGTCCCAAACAGGAAGCATATGTAGGAAGGGGAGTGAACAGGAGGGAAATCAGAGACGGTGTGAGGCAATTTCAAGGAAATGGGCTCTGCTGGTTAACCCTCAAGAAAACAGAGTCACTCACCCACACTATGTACTGCTTGTATTTTAGACTCTACTTGCAAAGTCTCCTGTAAATTGACATCGATCCCTCCTGAGTACTGTGTGTTGATTGAGTTATGGCTTCTGTATTCACCTTAGAACATATTAGACCGTGTACCCCTGTTCTGAGGATGAATCCCACTCCCAAAGGCATGTACACACACACACACACACACACACACACACACACACACCACAAATGATTGTTTCTCTGGCTGTGTTCTTACCATGACTTCTCACCCCCAGCCCCCGTGATTAAGTTTGGAGGGAGTATAACTCAAGCTGGCCAGATCCATAATCATTCCCCTAAACAATGTAAAATGTTACCTGAATTCCAATGAACAAGCTTCCCGTGAAGAAATAACATTGACAAGTCAGACCGGCATGTTCATTTTCTTTCCTGTATTTAAATTTTTTAACATTTATTGATTATTGAGAGGGAGAGAGACAGAGCCTGAGTGGGGGAGGGGAGGAGAGAGAGGGAGACACAGAATCCGCAGCAGGCTCCAGGCTCCGAGATGTCAGCACAGAGCCCAACGCGAGGCTGGAACTCACAGACCGCGAGATCATGACCTGAGCCGAAGTCAGACGCACACCCATCAGCCTTTTATAATACAGAAAATCCCATGCAGGCTCCACGCTCGGCATGGAGACTGATGCATGGTTTGATCTCACGAACCATGAGATCATGACCTGAGTTGAAAGCAAGAGTCAGATGCTCACGGACTGAGCCACCCAGGCACCACTGTATTCCAATTTAGTTGGTGAAGGTTGTTTCCTAAAGGCTGGCACAGGTGGCTATCCATCTGAAAGAAAATAAAGTTTCCCTAGTATGCACATTTTAACAATTCAGAGGATTAGAGATCTTGAAGTAAATGGAAACAGTACATTTTTAGTGAACGTGCATAAAAACGCAGATACAAGCCACAGGTGAGCAAAATCATTGTAATTAAGGCAGGAAAATCAGAAGTAAGAAGATAGATATATTTAGCTATATAAAATTTAAATCATTTTGTGGACATAATATCCAACCCAAGGCAATAAACGGTAATCCGTGAACTTCATGTGAAATGCTGCTAGCTGCGGAATAGACATAGACTTTATGGACACATAATAACAATAGACATGTAACAATGAACCTGGTGATCAAATATGTACATATTGGCTCAAATTCAGTAACGGTTGAAGAAAACAAGATCTCTGGAGCTGACTGGGTTGAAATTTTTAAACAGGTAGAAAAAAGAGATTCTCTAATTTTTCTGGGAGGAATGTGAACCACTGTGATGTTGAGAAAACAACTGAAGACAGCTACAAATGTGAAAACACAGATATGCTTTAACTCAGAGATTCTCAGTCTTGGCACCCTTGACGTTCTGATCCAGGTTGGTCTCTGTGCTGTGTGTCCTGGGCTTTGAATGTGTTTAGAGCATCCCTGGCCCTTCCTGAGCCCCCCCCCCCACCATGTGACACCCAAATAAGTCGTGTCCCCCTGAGGGACAGTGTTTCCTCCAGTGGAGAACCAGATTTTTCACATAACAATCTCAAAATATTTTTGCAGAATTGTTATAATAGCAATGCATCGAGAAAAGCTAGGAAAAGCTTTCCAAGTGTGAGTAGCACAGCCGTATCATGAAATATTTTGCAGACATTGAAATAAAGAATCAGCATTTCCCTAGTCGGTTGGAGACAAGTCCATGAGGTAGTTTTGAGGAAGAAGGAAGAGTGGACACACGTAGAAAAAAAGACTACCCTAAAACCTAAAGAGCGTTTATGTTGCCCACAGCCCGCCTTTCATTCATCCGTCTGGTTATGAATGTGTATGTGCGCCTAAGATAGGAAGAGAAGCTTTATGAGAACTGAAAGAATAAAGACTTCCAGAAGGAGTGAAATTAGGGCAAGTTTCAAAACAACTATGTGAAACAAAATTATGTGAGAATCTAAAAGCGACTTACAAAAGGCATAAAATAATTTAGTGGTATCGGGGTGGGCCACTGATTTCAGATCATACTTCCAAACACTTGGAAAGAAAAGAATGTGATAGAATCACCTTTATCACTGGGGAAGGAGCCGTATCTAAATAATAAATATTTTCTTATAACGATACATGGATTCAAATATGCTTATGGAGAGTAAGGTGATGTTCAGTCAAATGTAAAGAAGCCGTGGTAGTCAGAGATAACACAACTTCCAGAAATAGACCTTTTCACAGAGGGCCAAAAGGAACTGCAGGGAATAACAGAGATGGGAAGGCACGTGGAAATGTGTACAGACAGTGATTTGTGAGCAATGTACAAAATACCACGTATGCTCCTTTTTGTTTATAGCAAGAATTTGCAAGTGAAGAGTGTTAATGACAGCTCAGTATAGGATAATGAAGTAAGGCATATAAATAAATAAATAAATAATAAATAAATAAATAAATATAAAAAACAAGAGAGACACAGTATAACCGAGTGACAGATTTGACCCCAAATTACTAATGAACACAGTCCTATATGTCTATGTCACAGTGCGTATATGTCTATATGTACACAATAGAACTCAATGGTGAACGGCAAAGTGGGGAAAATAACACCGAACACCCCATCCACTTCCTTTTTAGAAAGAATGCAATCAGAAATGGAAGTAGCACCTCCCCGACTCCACTGTACACATGTAAAGACCCGTTAGAGACAATGCGTAAATGAGACAACCAAGGAATAAGTAACCACAAATATAGTCAACTTCGTAGATAATGAAATCACTGCAAAGCAAAGCTAGGTAACCATAGTTTTTACTTATCACATCATGGCGGTCATACGAATACCCAGAGCAAGAGCACGCTGTGAAAATATATGTCTCATGAATTAATGTTGCGAGGTCCTATATGCAAGCAGTAAATTGGTCTAGATATTTCTCATCAATATGGAAACGTAGCCCAGTATGCCCCATTTGTTTAATGTTTTGTTATTTATTTTGAGACAGGGTGTGTGACCGGGGGAGAGGCAGAGAGGGAGAGAGACACAGGATCCAAAGCAGGTTCCAGTCTCTGAGCTGTCAGCCAGAGCCCGATGCAGGGTGGACCTCACAAACCATAAGATCATGACCTGACCCGAAATCAAGAGTTTGCAGCTTAACCCACTGAGCCACCCAGGTACCCCCCAGGATGCCTCATTTAAAGACAAAAAAGGAATGTTCTGACTTCACTGCACATCTGTCCATCCCTAATTTTCTTACTCCCTTCAACTGCAAGACTCATTGGATGTGTTCTACTTTTACTGGAAATATTTCCTGCCTCCCCTCCCATCACTTCACTGGCAACAATCACCCATGTGTGGCTGAGTTCAATGTGCAATCCTTTCTGTAACATCATCCATGAGGTCATTAGGTAATCAGGCAAGCAAATGACCATAGAGATCTCCAGGTTCTGGGCTAGGCTGGTGGCTGTGTGGTGACCTTAGGTAAATGCACCTGGGTTTGATTCTCCCTAATCTTTTCCTGAAGATCCTGCCAGGTCTCAGACTCACCTGGATGGGAGCTCTGAGGGAGAGGTCTCCTTGTGGCTGTCTGAATTCCCTCCAGATGGTTATTGGTGGCGACTAAACTCTGTCCCCACACAAGATGACAGGAAGGAGGCTAGCATGAATCTCCCAGCCAAGCTTCAGACTCCAGAAGCAACAACAGGGTCCCATCAGCCCAAGGTTGCACAGGCAGAGGGATGGCACACAAGAGATATTTATAGTTTCCTCTGTCTGTTCATGAGGCACGTTCCTCTCCTGCCTCTCCAACCTACAGCACATGATTTCCCTGGAGGACACTGGTCTGGAGACAAAGGAAAGATTTTTGGAGATTCCATATTCCCAATAGACTGTGACACCAGTGTTAAACACTCCTTCCTCTTGAACTCTGCTCCTCTCAGAGGGCAGACATCCCCGCATCTCATCCCAACCCTGATTTCAGCTTTTCCCCCAAGTCTAGAACTGAACAATCTTTGTGGATTAGATGCCTTGGATGTCCAAACACTTGGCTTGTGGTGGAGACACAGCTCCGTTATCTATGGAACATTCCTATTTCCCTTTCAATGAGTTCCTTTGATATAAACCCCAAGCACTACATAGCTCAGCTTCATGACACATTTTCCAAACATTTAGGAATTCCATAATATGTCACAAGTTAACAGCTGCCATGTAGCCCCTCTGTGTGAAGCATTTGTCAGTTATATAAAATATATTTAGATCATATTTTGCACTATGATATGAGCTTGGGATAGAAAAGTAAACAGATTCTTCCCTGTAGCTTCCAGAAGGAACCAAGCCTTGCAAACATCTTCATTTCAGACCCATGAGAACGACTTCAGGCTTTTGAGCCCCAGAATTGTAAGAGCATACATGTGTTCTAAAACACTAATGTAGTCATTTTACATTAGTATTAGGACTTGAACACAAACATTTGTCCAATAAAATTTTGTTAAGAACCTGAGACTAAGCTTCTCCTTTCTTTCACTATAGCTCTCCCTGGGTAAAGGCATTTTGTGTTGTAATCCCATCTTTAATTAGAAGAATTTTAAAATCAATTGGGAGATATTCGTCCTCTTTAGCTGGTAGAGAATTTCTCAGGGCATAAATACAAACGTGCTCCAGATTTTATTGTCTTTGACGTATTAGCATAAGAAAAGTAATTCATCATTTGAATGTATGTCTATTGTTTATACTAAATTGTTGTGTCTACATGTCTACATTCTCTCAATTGCATATTAACTCAAACATTTATTCTTTTTATATCAACACTCTTCAAATTTCACTCATTTGCTTTCAACATAAAATAAGAGGTCATAAATGAGTCTGTGTTCATTTTTTAAATTTTTGTTTGAGAGTAAGAGCATGTGTGAGTGGAGGAGGGGCAGAGGGAGAGATTCAGAGAGAGAGAATCCTAAGCAAGTTCCATGCTCAGTGTGGCGGGGAACCCAATTCCACGACCCCAGGGGAAATCAAGAGTCAGACATTCAGCCAACTGAGCCACTCGGATGCCCCATTGAGTCTGCTTAAAATGAATAAACAAGCACACAAAACAGCAGAATCCGATCCATAAATATAGAGAATAAACTCGTGGTTGTCAGAGGGGGGTGGGGAGGATGGGTGAAGGGCAGTGGGAGGTACAGGCTTCCAGTTGTGGAATAAATGAGTCACGGAAATCAAAGGCACAGTGGACAGAATATAGTCAATGATATTGCAATGGCCTGGTAGGCTGACAGCCAGCAGCTGCCTTTGTGCTGAGCACCGCATAATGTACGGAGAAGTTGAATGTCTACGTCGTACACATGAATCTTGTGTCACCTTGTGTGCCAAGCACACTCAGATAATAATATTTTTAAAAATGATTCTGTGCTGGGGTACCATGTGTAGGTGTGTTTATTTGAAATAAAAATGTATACAGAGAAAGACACATATACGCATACATACAACTTTACAGCTGAGCATTTTCTTCAGACTCAACGAAATATGTCCGCACACGTCATTTATTTCTTGCAATATCCATTTGAAATTATGTTTACGGTCCCAAGTTACTTTCAGAAATAAAGAAGCTGAGGCCAAGGGAGATTACATTTTAACAATTGGATTAAGAAGTCATCAAGGTTGTGCATTTTCTTGAAGAACATCAAATAGGAATGTGCAGTAGGTACTTTTGTTTTTGTATATCTCCCTTAATTCATCAAATCATACGTTCCGAATAGATGCAGTTTATAGCACATGATTATACCTCCACTAAATTGGTTAGAAGGGAAAAAAATCTAGCAGCGTACGGATCAGTGTGAAATATAGAGCGGAGGTAGCTGATTCATACTGAGTCATGACAGGAGCTTTTTCTTCTCAGTAGGAAGAAAGCAAAGTGTCATGTATGAATACAGGAACAGTAGATGTAAATTAAAATCATTCACTTTTGATATTCTTTTTTTCCCTGTAAAACAGAAGATAAAAATGCACTCGGAAATCGAGTTAACTGATCATATACTTGTTCAGAAGAGAAGTGCCCCGTGATCACACATGACATCATGGATGAGCCTTAGGAACAATGTAGAGTCGGGGCGCCTGAGTGGCTCAGTCGATTGAGTGTCCAACTTCGGCTCAGGTCATGATCTCACAGCTGGTGGGTTCAAGCCCTGCGTCAGGCTCGGTGCTGCCAGCTCGGAGCCTGGAACCTGCTTCGGATTCTGTGTCTCCCTCTCTCTCTCTGCCCCTAACCCACTCGCATCCTGTCTCTGCCTCTCTCAAAACAAATAAACTTTAAGAAAAAATTAAAAAAGAAGAAACAGTGTAGAGTCTCACAGCTCACTATAGACTCACAAGGAGACAGGCAGAGCTCAGAACAATCCCCAACATACAATATCATTTGGTAATAAAAGCATTACATTAAATCATTTTCTTTTAAATGGCTTGTTATGCAGCAATGGCTAACTGATTCAATGATCACGGTGAACAGAAGTAAGGACAATGATAATCTGCTGCTGACTGTTCTTGGTATTGATTCTTGTATTTGAAGCCTGCATTCATGGTACCTCTGTTATTTCAGTTTAGTTCAGACACCTGCATATAAAACCTGTCACTGAGAACCACCTTAGTGGCTCAGTCGGTCGAGTCTCCAACTCTTGATTTTGGCTCAGGTTGTGATCTCACAGTCATGAGATCAAGCCCCGTTCAAGTTGGAGCCTGCTTAAGATTCTATCTCTGTCTCCCTCTCTGCCTCTTCCCCTCTCTCCTGCTCACTCCCCCTCTGCCTCTCTCTCTCTCTCTCTCTCAAAAACAAACAAACAAACAAACAAACAATAACAACAAAAACAACAAAACAACTACCTCTCATTGAGGTTCTTTTCCCCATAGCCAGGAAAGATTGAAAATGTATGCATTATTGTGTTCGAAAACTGGTGTCCCTGATTCACATGACCAGACAGGAATGCAAGCTCCCTCTTATGTCGTCCCTTGAACATAGAAGATGAATGGAATCCTGAGCCTGAGAAACATGTATAATGGAGGATAATGACCATTCGACACCCCTTTCATGGTTATGACAAAATTTAGAAGGAAGGGGGATATATTTCTTTTACAACAATGAAAGGAGTCATACCAAAGGCAGTGTAAAGATTTCAGGAAGAAACAAGGAGATAATTCAATAAAAGTAGAAAAATGTCAATCAGTCCTTCCCCCATTTGGATAAGCCCCCTTACACATGGCCACCAATCCTCCATACTCCAATGAATAGACGTACAGCATGAAGAATAAATATTTTAAAGAGCACAATGTGTGATTTAAAACTTCGCTTCGTTGGGACAGGCGCTAGATGTTGTACATAAGTGATGAATCACGGAATTCAGTCCTGAAACCAATATTGCATGGTATATTAACTAACTAAAATTTAAATTGAACAAAACATAAAATAAAATTTTGCCTCATCATATTAAAGGGCATCTAGAGTCGAAGATCATATTCTAAAGTCAATCTATCTAAGTTTGTTGTTCCATGAAGACTTCTTTTGGAGACGCGTATTTGGTGAATGCTTGAGTAAGGTAGTGACTATCATACACATTGTGGACAACAAGGTACTAAGAGACCAGGATCCTAATGAAGAAAATAAAACCGATCTAGAAGACACATTAATATATTAAGTGTCCACTATTAAGAAGAGCAGTTAAGATACTGATATACAAAGGACCTTCAGACATATAAGTGAAAAAACATAGTCTCAGATATTGTTCTACTTTAAAATCATACATATTTGTCATAAAGTGTGGTTGTTTCCATAGGTGGCGTATCAATCATGATAGTTCTTTTTGTTTGTTTGTTTCAAGTTTTTATCTAAATTCTAGTTAGTGAACATGTAGTGTAGTGTTGGTGTCAGGAGTAGAATTTAGTGATTCATCACTTACATACAACACCCAGTGCTCACCCCAACAAGTGCCCTCCCTAATGCCCATTGCCCATTTAGCCCATCACCCACCCAATTCTGCCCACTAATCCTAAGACATACAGAGAGATAACCAGTGGTAAACGTGGCATTAAAAAAACACGTATGGAAGAAAAATGTTTTGGTGTGACACAATTGTTTGAGAAAGATTATTTTTTTTTTTTTTTAAATTTTTTTTTTTTTCAACGTTTTTATTTATTTTTGGGACAGAGAGAGACAGAGCATGAACGGGGGAGGGGCAGAGAGAGAGGGAGACACAGAATCGGAAACAGGCTCCAGGCTCCGAGCCATCAGCCCAGAGCCCGACGCGGGGCTCGAACTCACGGACCGCGAGATCGTGACCTGGCTGAAGTCGGACGCTTAACCGACTGCGCCACCCAGGCGCCCCGAGAAAGATTATTTTTTAAAAACATCTATGTTGCCTCAAGGTAAATGAACATTTCCAAATATTTCAGATCCATGGTTGGAAATAAAATTCAGAAAGTGGGAAATACAAGGGAAAAATCTGTAGGATATCAGAGAGAGAAGAGCTTCATAGAGTGACTTACATACATGGGATATGGAAGTTGAGGACAAGGAAATAAACAGAAAGAGGAATACTACATCTACAGTCTGAATAAAGATCAAAATCTCTGACCCAGAGGCTTTGACCCCTGCAATCATAGGCATTTCTTCAATCTCATGACGATTGGCCATGTAAGGGTCTCCTTCCCAAAGAATGCTTTCAGAGCCCTTTTCATGTCTTTGTTCCTCAAGCTGTATATGAAGGGGTTCAGCATGGGCGTGACCACCGTGTACATCACCGAGGCTGTGGCACTTGACCGTGAGCTCTGGGTAGCAGCAGAGCTAAGGTACACGCCGAGCATCGTACAATAAAATAAGGAGACAACCGATAGATGAGATGCACAGGTGGAAAATGCTTTACACTTTCCCTGAGCTGATGAGTTCCCACATATGGAGGAAACTATCTTAGAGTAAGAGTAAAGGATCCCAATGAAGGGACCACCAGCCAACAAGACAGCTGCAAGATACATCACCACGTTATTAAGAAAGGTATCAGAACAGGCCAGTTGGAGCATCTGATTAAGTTCACAAAAAAAGTGGGGGATATGCAAGTGTGTACAGAAGGACAGCCGCAACATCATTAAACTTTGTAACAGGGAATGCAGGACACACATGATCCAGGACACGAGAACCAGCAGCCCACAGAGCCGGGGGTTCACGATGATCGTGTAGTGCAGGGGGTGACAGATGGCCACAAACCGGTCATAGGCCATCACACTCAGGAGGAAGACGTCCATCACAGCAAAGAGTATGAGAAAATAAATCTGTGTGATACAGCCTGCATAGGTTATGACTTTGCTCTGAGTCCGGATGTTCACCAGCATCTTCGGGACGGTGGTGGAGGTGAAGCAGATGTCTACAAAGGACAGGTTGGCCAGGAAGAAGTACATGGGTGTGTGGAGGTTGGGGTCTGTGCTGATGGCCAAGATGATGAGCAGGTTCCCAAACACAGTGATCAGGTACATGGAGAGGAAAAGCCCAAATATGAGGGGCTGCAGTCCTGGTTCCTCTGAAAATCCCAGAAGAAGAAACTTTGAAAATTTTGTTTCATTGCTTGGTTCCATCTGATGGAGGTGACCTCTGAGAAAGAGGGAAATAAAAAAACACAAATTTGTATTACTCACAAAATGGAAATGCGACTGTTTTTTTTTTCTTTTGCAGTCCAGAAATTCCTTTTAATATGTTGTGCACGGATATGGTCCCCTTTAGGGAATCATCGCTGCCACATCTGATATACTTTTTATTGTCAATCAGCTTCTTTCCTAAGAAATCATGTATTTTATCCTTTTCCTGAGAAATGCTTCAAGTATTCAGGAATCTAAATTGAGTGCTGACCAGCTTTCAGCCACTATCTACGCAATGAGTATAGAGTGCTGAAGAACAAAAATCCCTACAGCGATGGAGAAAAAATATGTAAGCAAAGAAGATAATTATTCAACTACCTTTGTGCTACAATTATCTTTTGATTATCTCACCTTTTTGATGGTGAGGTGTGCTGTGAAGAAATGGAAAACAGGGATAAAGCAGAGAGCAAATAGGGCATTCTATTTTAATGGCATTTAGGCAAATTCTGTACACAGGTGGCATTGGAAACCAGACGTCATGTAAGACAGAGACATAGACACAGGATTCTGGGGGAAGTGTGTGCCTGGCAGGGGGAATGGCCAGTGCAAAGGCCCTGAGGAAGGTACTTGTTTCAAATGTTCAAGCGAAAAAGCAAAGCCAGCGCTGCAAGGGGAATGATCTTGAGGGACACAGATGACAGATTCTGTCACACATGTGAGGAGGGATGTGGCCTCTCTGCGACAACTGTGACCTCCAGGCACAGGGCCGTCCTTGTCCACACTGCCTCTCCCTCGGTATTCATCGTGCTGCAAAGCCATCCCATGAATTGACACAGATCCCCATCTTGGTGCCTGCTCTTGACTGAGCTCTGGCCCGTGTATGGTGTCACCTTGGGATTGAGGAGTCCTGGCCCCTGTTGTGAGGACTGCTCACCCTCTACAAGTCACACACGCACAAGACACCGTGGTCTTCTGGGTTGTGAATTTCCCTGTCCTCACAGCCCCGACATTCCTGGTGTATGCTGGGATAGGATACAACCCAAGGAGACCCGATCAGCCATCTTTCCCCTGCAAAGTGTAGAAATGGTACCCAGAAATGCTAATTCTTAAGCCTCCCATGGACCAATCACCATGGAGCTCCATGCTGGAATGTTAATTTTCCTCTGTGATTTACACCAGTGTAACCTAGTCTGCTCAATAGATGAAAGAGACAGAGTGTGAGATACAGAGGGAATGAAATCGATGAGGGAGAGCAATGATCTCATAAGCTGGGGTGGTCCCTGAGAGACTGTGAGGAAGAAATATCTCCCTTGCTTCTCCCCTGGTTATATCCCCTGATGCCCAGCAAAAATAATAAGAGAATGAAACAAACTTATTCATAAGACAGATAGTGATATATTCACGGTGTGCTTGTACAAAACTACATAGATAAAATATAAATAGATACAAATATTAACATATCTGTTTATATTATACATCAAGAAAAACGAACAAAGGGATAAACCAATACAAAGTCGGGCATTTTTACATCAAGCCTAGAAGACATTTTCCTGTACCTCCTGCATCATTATATGACTGATTTATTTCTACGTGATTGATAGGGGATGGGGTTAGCTCCTTTCTCCCTCTCTTATGTGGCACCTTTTCATTGATATTCCTGGGCTTTGAGTAAAGATCTCTCTTTCTCAAACCCAGTGGACACCCTCTAATCCTCATTCTGGATCTCATCCAACAGGCAAAGGACTCCCCAGACCGTGCTCTGTAAATCCTGCCCACATCATGACAGTCTCAATGCACCACTGTAACATCCAGAAGAGCAGGGACTTTATCCTCTCTGTTCATTTGTTTTTCACCAACTTAGTTGAATATATGTTTTCTATAAAAAGATATAAGACTATGAGAAGTTATAGAATGGAAAGAATGAAAGGTTCTGGAAACCAGGTTAAAATAGTAGCTTGAAAACAACTGTCATAAGCAAAGTTGTATGAAAAATAAACGCAAACTGGAACAAGTAAAAATAGCAGTCATTAGTAATACCGACATGGATTAATAACTAAATTGTGAAAGACCATGAAAGAATATGACATATAGTGTCCCTAGAATGTTCTGGCCCATGGCAGATGCTCAGTTATTATTTGTTGAATGAATCAGGAATTCGGTCTCAGTGTATAAGGACATTTCCTATATGGCAAGGTCGTATTTCAGTTTCTTTGGGAAGAGATGAATTGCTAAGTAACAGCTAGAATAAATGGATATCTATCTGGAAAAACATTAAACTGGTCCCCTCCCTCAGACACATTATTGACACCAGAGGGATAATGACTGCAGTGTAAATGTAACCATATGATATATGGAACATCAAGAAAACTGCATATAACATTAAAGGTAGGAAAATCCACTAAAATAAAGCAAGAAACTCAACAGTAAGAAGATAGAAATATTTAAATCAAGTTAAACATTTTTATGGTCAAAGAATGTTTCCAAAGTTGACGGAGAAGCAATGATCTGAGGAAATCTTTTGATATGCTAAAAAAAAGCAGGGGAGGGGGAATAGCATATGGCCATATAATAATCAGAAAGGTCATCAAATATTTGCTGAAACTGAGGGATAGATTAAGAAACAACAGGAAATGTCTTCTTCACCCAGGAACCTGGGGAAAAAACTTACAGCAGTGTTACATTGTGTGTGGTTGGAACTTTTCTTTTAATGTTTATTTATTTTTGAGAGAGAGAGAGAGACAGAGTGCAATTGGGGAGGGGCAGAGAGAGAGGGAGACAGAATCTGAAGCAGGTTCCAGGCTCTGAGCTGTCAGCATAGAGCCTGGTGCGGGGCTCGAACTCATGGACTGTCAAATCATGACCTGAGCCAAAGTCGCACGCTTAACCGACTGAGCCTCCCAGGCGCCCCTGTGGTTGGACTCTTAAGCGGGTAGTCTTGGGGTGACACTGAATTTGCTGGTGGAAAAGTGGGTGTTACAGGTTGAAGGCAGGACCTGAAAGCAGCTATATTACAAATATTCATATTTCTAATGCAGGGTTTCTACGTCTCTGCCTATGGACATCCTGACCAGAGCCTGCCCAGTGCTGAGGTCTGTGTATCTTAGGATGTTTAGAGCATCCCTTTCATGGTAAAGAATATGAAGGACTCTCAAAAGTGTTCGTAGCAGCCATTCTGCGAAACTGGCACAGTCACTGAATAAATACATTCATTACTTTCGCAAGCAAATAAACACAGTGATCACTTGCTATGGACTAAGTTGAATTGGCCCCCAGGTGATGATGGATTAATGTTCTCGGACAACCCTGTCATCCACGGTGCCCGGGGCTGTTGGACTCACCTGGCTGGGTGTCTGACAGGAAGGTGTCCGTGTGAAACGGAATTCCTCCCAGCACAGCAGGTAACAGGGACGAAGGCTCTGTCCTCAGCGGAGACAGCAGGGGGGACTGAAGCGTCAGTCCCCAGCCAGAATTAGGACTCAGAACGAACAGACAAAACCCACTCGCCTTCCCGTCCAAGGTCGCACAGGCTGACAGGAGACCAGAGGGTATTTACACCTCCCTGTAGCTGCTCATTAGGCACGTTTCCCTCTTGTTACTCCAACCTCTAAGCCTATGATTCCCAATGGAAAGCTGCTCTGGACATAAAGGATTTCTTCCTGATGAATCTCAGTTCCCAAAAGACTAGGTTAGAGATCAAGTGAATCCAGTTCTTTTCTTCTTTCTCCTTGTCCCTGAACTTGCCCTCTTCCTGTTATGTAAATCTCCTAGCACGTTATCTCAGCTCGGAGTTACACTTTTCTCCAGCTCTAAGAAGGAAGAACACACCGGGATTAGGTCTCTCTAACTTCAAAACCTTGACTTGTCTCGGGGGCCCAGCCCCGCCATCTCCAGTGTCTCCTCTTCTCCTTCCCCTCCCCCTCTTTGTCTTCCTCCTCCTCCTCCTCCTTCTTCTTCTTCTTCTTCTTCTTCTTCTCCTCCTCCTCCTCCTCCTCCTTCTTCTTCTCCTTCTCCTCTCCTCCTCCTCCTCCTTCTTCTTCTCCTTCCTTCTCCTCTTCCTCCTCTTCTTCCTCTTCTCCTTCCCCTCCCCCTCTCCCTCTTCCTCTTCCTCCTCCTCCTTCTCCTCCTCCTTCTTCTTCTCCTCCTCCTTCTTTTTCTTCTTTTTTTCTCTTTCTTCTTCTCCTCCTTCTTCCCCTTCTTCTTCTTCTTCTTCTTCTTCTTCTTCTTCTTCTTCTTCATCTTCTTCTTCTTCATCCTCTTTGTCTTCTTCTATAGGAGAAAAAGTACCAAGGAGGGGCAGAGAGAGACAGGGAGAGAGATAATCATTACCTGACTCCTCAGTCTCAATGCATAACTGATGGGGGCTCAATCTCCAGGTTCCTGAGATTGAGACCTGAGCCAAAATCAAGAGCGAGATGCTCAGCCAACTGAGTCACCCAGCAACCCTAGTGTCTATTCTTTAAAAAAACATTTTTTAATGTTTATTTATTTTTGAGAGACAGAGAGAGACAGAGCATGATCAGGGGAGGGGCAGAGAGATAGGGAGACACAGAATCCGAAGCAGCCTCTGGGCTCTGAGGTATCAGCACAGAGAAGCATAGAGAAATGGGTTCTTCTGGTAATAAACCTTGGGTTCTACACACACTGGCTTCAAGACACTTTTGCCAACACAATTAGGAATTTCTTACATTATCACAAGGTAAAAGCTGTCAGTTGGTCCCTTGTTATTAAATGTTTAATTATAACAGATGTATTTAAATATTTTACGTACTACAATGTGAGCTTGACATCTCATAGGGATAGTTGGATTCAATTTTTATAAACATACCTAAGGAAGTACATTTATGAGCTCCATTCTACATTGCAGAAATGGCACTTGGTCATGTCTAGTCATCTGTCTGATTTAATACCTGAGTATGTGGTGACCCTTGAGTTTGATTCTGTCAGGATGCTTCTAGTTCTCAAACTCTGGGGCACTGGTTCACAGCCAGAAATGAATTTTCCCCTGAAGATGTCTGTCAAAATCTGAAGGGAAGCTGCCAAACACCTACAATTCAAAGGGAAGCACCCCCTAAACTATTATCCTGCCACAAATGTCGATCATAAAAGGTGAGAAACCCAGCTACACCAGCCGTTCTCCAACTTCAATGTGCGTGTGCATTCACACAGATCCCACTACAAATGCAGAATCTGATCTCATGCCCTGGGTGGCCCAGAGATTCTGCATTTCTACCAGCTCCTGGGTGATGCTAAACTGTGGGTCTGGGTCTGTGGGCCACTCTTTGGTTAGCAAGGCTGGGATCTTGTGTTAAAGACAGGTGTAGGTATTTTTAAGTCTTCTGCACCAAATGGTGTCCTTGCATGCATGCAATTTTGAAGGAATAATGTATTCACTCTTTCTTCAGTCTGTGTCAATTCTGTGCTTATTGCTTTTCTAAGTGACAAAAATAATACATTTATGAAAAAGACTTTGTAGTGGGCAGAATAAGGCCCTTCCAAATATGTCCACATCCTAATTCCCAGGACCTTTCACATGTTATTTTTGATAGCAACGTAGGATTCAGGTAGCAGACTAAACAGGGCTGTAAATTAGCTGCCATGGAGATAAAAGGATCAGCTGGGATTCTCTAGGTGGGACTAGGGTAGTCAGGATGGTCCTCCAAATGTTGAGGATGGAGACAAAAGAGTTGATGTCAGAGATTTTGAGAATGCTCTCCTGCTGGCTATGAAGGTGGCGGAAGAGCCATGAGCCAAGAAATGCAGGTGGCCAGCAACAGCGACTGCAACTGGAAAGGAAACACATTCTCCCCTGAGCCTCCAGAAGGACCACAACCCTGCAGACACCTTGCTATTAGCCCGACGAGACTCCTTCGAAGCTTCTGACCCCAGAACTGTAAGAACTTGTATGTGTTTGTCTTCAGCAGCTAGTGTGGGAATGTTTTATAACAACAGTAGGAATCTCACAGGGACATAGTCAATAAAATTATTTGAGGGAACCGAGTTTAAGCTTCTCCATTCATCAGCTTCCCTTGGTTAAGGTCAATTGACATTAAAGAACCACATTATGGAGAAGAAATTATATCAATTTGGAGATATTCTGCCTAGCACCTGGTAGAGTGAATTCCTGGGGCATAAATGTGAGTGTGGTCTGACTATGATGCTCTTGAGGTAGCGAGATAGGCAAGCAACTCATGATCAAAATTTAGGTCACTCACATCTTCTTTATCCATTCATCAATCCACGGACATTTGGGCTCTTTCCATAACTGGCTATTGTTAATAACACTGGTATAAACATTGGGGTACATATGCCCCTTTAAGGGATCAAGAGGATGTGGCATATATATATATATATATGCCACATATATATATATAATGGAATATTACTCAGTGATCAAAATGAATGAAATCTTCCATTTGTAACAACGTGGTTGGAACTAGAGTGTATTATGCTAAGCAAAATATGTCCATCAGAGAAAGATAAATATCATATGATGTCACTCATATGTGAAACTTGAGACAAAACCGATGAACATAAGGGTATGGAAGGAAAACTAAGATGCAAACAGAGAGGGAGGCAATTTATAAGAGACTCAAAAATACAGAGAAGAAATTCAGGGTTGCTGGAGAGGAAGTGGGTGGGGGGAGGGGCTAAATGGGTGATGGGCATTAGGGAGGGCACTTGTTAAGACGAGCACTGGGAGTTATATGTGAGTGATGTATCACTGGGTTCTACTCGTGAAACCAACACTGCACTGTATGTTAACTAACTTGAATTGAAATGAATAAATGTAAGGTGTGCTTGGGTGGCTCAGTCAGTTAAGCATCCGACTTCGGCTCAGGTCATGATCTCACAGCTCTTGAGCTCAAGCCCCATGTCGGGCTCTGTGCTGACAGCTTAAATTCTATGTCTCTGCCCCTCTCTGCCCCTCCCCAGCTCAGGCCATCTCTCTCTCTCTCTCTCCCTCTCTTAAAAATAAAAAAAAATATTTAAAAATACAAATTATTTGGTTTTGTATCTGTAATATTTTATTATGTGTCTCTAAAAGAACTCTATTTTTGGCATGCCTGGGTGGCTCAGTGGGTTGAGCGTCCAACTTTGGCTCAGGTCATGATCCTGCGGTTGACAATTTCAAGCACCGCATCGGCTCTGTGAGATTATGTTTTTTTCACTTATATGTCCAAGTTCCTTTGTGTATCAGTATCTTAACTGCTCTTCTTAATAGTGGACACTTAATATATTAATGTGTCGTATAGATGGGTTTTATTCTCCTCATTAGGATCCTGGTCTCTTAGTACCTTGTTGTCCACAATGTGTACAACAGTCACTTCCTTACTCAAGTGTTCACCAAATATGCATCTCGAAGAAAAGTTTTCATGGAACAACAAACTTTAATAAATAGATTGACTTTAGAATATGATCTCATGGGGCGCCTGGGTGGCGCAGTCGGTTAAGCGTCCGAGTTCAGCCAGGTCACGATCTCGCGGTCCAGGAGTTCGAGCCCCGCGTCAGGCTCTGGGCTGATGGCTCAGAGCCTGGAGCCTGTTTCCGATTCTGTGTCTCCCTCTCTCTCTGCCCCTCCCCCGTTCATGCTCTGTCTCTCTCTGTCCCAAAAATAAATAAACGTTGAAAAAAAAAAATAAAATGTTTAGAATATGATCTCAGACTCTAGATGTCCTTTAATATCCTGAAGCAAAATTTTATTTTATTTTATTACTTTTTTAAATTTAAATTATAGTTAGCTTTGTTGAGTCCAAACAAAATGTTCAGAGGCAAAGTTGTACGTATATATTACATGTGTTTTTTCAGATAAACACATACGCATATGTACATAAACACAAACTCACTTAAAAGAAATCTTATCTGAGTACAGTTGGCAAGAATGTTGCATTAGTTTCAGGTGCACAACCTAGTGATTCAACTTCTCCGCCCATTACGTGGTGGTCGCCACAGAGGTAGCTGCTGTCTGTTATCATACCCACCCATCCAGTATCATTGACTGTATTCCATACCCCGTGCCTTTTTTACCCCAACTCATTAATTCCATAACTGGAAGCCTGTATCTCCCACTATCCTTCACCCATTCTGCCCATCCCCCCACGTCCCCTCAGGCAAACCATGAGGTTTTTTTCTCTGTATTTGTAGGTCTCATTCTGCTTTTTTGTGTGTTTGTTTATTCACTTAAAAATTTTTTAATGTTTATGCATTTAATTTTGAGAGAGAGGTGTGGGGAGAGGCTGAGAGAGGGAAAGACAGAGAATACCAAGCAGCCTCATGTCAACAGACCCTGACATGGGGGTTGAACTCACAAAATGTGAGATTGTGACCTGAGCCAAAATCAAGAGGCAGGTGCTTAACCAACTGAGCCATCCAAGAGCCCCATCTTTATTCATTTTAATAGCAAACTCATACATAATCTCTTATTTTATGTTGAAAGGAAACAAGAGAAAGTTGAAGGTGTAGGTATTAAAAGAGTAAATGTTTGAATTAATATGCATTTAAAAGAATGAAGATGTGTAGACACAAAGATTTCAAGATAGACATAAATAGTAGACATACATTTAAAGGATGAATTACTTTTGCTGTCATAATGCCTCCAAGACGTCAAACCTGAAGCATGCATGCAGTTACGTACTGAGAAATTCTCTACCAGCTAAAGAGGATGAATATCCGTAATTGATTTTAAATCTCCTTTTCTACTTAGAGATGAGATTACGATGCAAAATGCCTTTACCCAGGGGAAACTCCTTGAATGAAGGGAGAACCCTAATCTCAGATTCTTAACAAAATTTCATTGGAACAACATTTGTCGTTAAGTCCTAACGCTGATGTAAAATAACTACATTGGTGTTTTAAAACGCATTTATGTTCTTACATTCGATGGATCAGAACCCAGAAGTGGTTCACCTTGGTCTAAAATGAAAATGATTGCAAGGCCTGATTTCTTCTCAAAGCTACCGGGAAGAACCTGTTTACTTTTCTATTCCAAGCTCATATTATACTGCAAGAAAAAAAATCTCACCATATTTCATATAATTAAAAAATTCTTTACAAAGAGGGGCTGAACAGCAGCTCCTAATTGTGATGTGGAATGAAAGTCCTAAAAGTGTGCAAATGTGTCATGAAGCTGCGGTATGTAGGGCTCAGGGTCCGTATCAAGGAGCTTTTTTCTCCTCCTTTTTGAAAAGGAAAACCGGAATGTTGTGTAGATGGCAGGACTGTATCTCCAACATAAGCCAACAGCTTGGAGATCCAAGGGAACTAATCTACACAGATTGCTCAGTCCTAGACTTGGGCGAAACATTGACCTAAGCGTTGGGAGTCGCTGCTGGGAGGTCTGAACTCTGAGAGCAGCGGAGTTCATGAGGAAGCAATACTCAACACTGGGGTCACGCAGGTATAACCTGGTCTATTGGGAACACAGAACCTCCAGAAAAGTTCCTTTGTGTCCAGACCAGTGTCCCCCAGGGAAATCATGTGCTGCTCCAAAGAGGAGGAGGAGGGGAACGTGCCTCATGAACAGACAGAGGAAACTATAAATCCCTCCTGTGCACACCCACTGCCTGTGCCACCTTGGGCTGACGGGACCAGGTTGTTGCTGTGGAGTCGAAAGCTTGACTGGGAGACTCATGCTAGCCTCCGTTCTGCCGTCTTGTGTGGGGACAGAGTTTAGTCACCACCAATAACCATCCGGGAGGAATCGAGACGGCCACCTGCACACCTCTCCCTCAGAGCTCCCAGCCAGGTGAGTCTGAGAGCTTGGCAAGACCCGGAGGAAAGGGCCAGAGAGAATCAAAGCCAGGCGCATCTACCTGAGGTCACCTGGCAGCCACCAGCCTAGCCCAGAACGTGGAGATCTCTATGGCCATGTACTTGCCTAATCATGCCCTTCTGAAAACCTACAGTGAACAAGGTCAGAGAGGGCCCCGCTCCTTTGGTACTTGCCTTATAATGGTGGAGTCACAGGACTATGAAAAAAGTTTGTGTGGTGTAAGAGCCTCAGGCAGAAATCTTACGGAGATGGTGACTTAGAGCCAGAACGGTTGTCATGGTATGTGCAGAATTTTGTAGCGCAAGGTCTGAGCAGAACTTTGCATGTTGTGCAAACCAGAAACAGGACCAGAGTGTGCCCAACACTCGGCCAAAAAGATCACAACACAAAGCCCAGGAAAAACAGACAAAAGATGCCACGTCTAAAAAGTGAAAGGGATTTGTCCCACCTTCTCTAAGATCACAGGACATCCAATTGGTCAAAGAAATAGCAAAGTCTCAAGGTGCTTTTTCAAAGAAAAAGCGAGTCTCTTACCTTCCATTATAACCTGCCCAACTTTTGCTTTGCTTTGCATATTTCCTGTACCGAAGGGTTGATTTATTCCCTTAGCACACTTTTCTCTTGGAGCATTCACTCTGTAAGACGATGCACACCCTGAAGATCCCACTAATGTCGTCTCCTATGAATTTAATTTTGCTCCTTACTATTTTTGCTGGGCATCAGGGTGGTAACAAAGGTTGGAATGTTGTCAGAACCAGGGATGCGCTTTCTTCTTCGTGGCCCCTCAGATTTCAGCGACCACCTGAGCCATTAGATCTTTTCTGCCACTTCCATTTTATTTCACTTTCTTGTTTCTCTCTCTCTCTCTGATTTTGAGCAGATTGTTTGTGTTTCGTTAAATACAGGAAAGAAAATGAGCATGCCAGTCTGACTTGTCAATTTTATTTGTTCATGGGAAACTTATGTCACTGGCAGGAATGATAATGGATCTGCGCATCTTGAGTTATACCCACTCCGAACTTAATTGTTGGGGTTGGAGTGAGAAGTCATGGTAAAAACACAGCCCAGGGAACACTAATTTGGTGTGTGTGTGTGTGTGTGTGTGTGTGTGTGCGCGCCTTGTGAAATGACATCCGTCATCAGAGCAGGGGACATGGTCCAATATATTCCAAGGTGATTCTTATAATACAGGAGCCAGAACTCAATCAACACACTGTATTCTAGAGGGCTCTATGTCAACTTACAGCAGACTTTGCAGGTAGATGCTAAAATACAAGCAGTATATAATATGGGTGAGTGACTCCTTTCTCTTGAAGGGGAACCAGCAAGGAGGCCACCTATTTCTTTGAAATTGCCTGACACGATCTCTGATCATTTTCCTGCTCATTCCCCTTCCCATACATGCTTCCTGTTTTGGACTCAAATAGCTCAAAGTAGTTTCATCCTCAGGGCCTTAGCTGAGGCCATTCCCTCTACCATCACACACTTCCCCACACAGGCTCTGGGCTCCTGCCTTCCTTCCCTGCAGGTCTCTGATCAAATGTCACCTGGTTACTGGTCTTGACCAAACACTGATTACAAAATAGCACTCATATCCACGCTCTCCTTTATATCTGCTTTTGTCTCTTCATAGCACTTGACACCCTGTGATGTCTTATTAATATTTGTATTTGATTCTATTCATTCTCCATCACTAGATTATAGTGGCTTTTGGTTTCAGTATCCTGTGCTCATGGCCTAGACAATGCCTGGGACATGTTTGACCCTCAGTACATATTCCTCCAATGCAGGGAAGATATTCTTAGTAAAACAGTAAAATACATGACCTCTTCTGGGGAGTGTGGAGAGAAATGAAATGAAATGAAATGAAACAAGAGGGAATCTCTTCCAAAGGACAATCCTTTGGGGACAAAAGGGACAAGATACTGAAATGAACTTCTTGACTGCACAATATAAATGGTAGCATTTCAACTCTGTGGGTAAACTGTTCATCTGAAAATTAATGATGTCCTTTGCCTCTTTCTGGGGGTCAGTGCAACCTCATGGAACCAGGAAATATTACACGGATATCAAAATTTCTTCTCCTGGGATTTTCAGAAGAACCAGAACTGCAGCCCCTCATATTTGGACTTTTCCTCTCCATGTACCTAATCACTGTGTTTGGCAACCTGCTCATCATCCTGGCCATTAGCTCTGACTCCCACCTCCACACCCCCATGTACTTCTTCCTGGCCAACCTGTCCTTTGTAGACATCTGCTTCACCTCCACCACCGTCCCGAAGATGCTCTGGAACATCCAGACCCAGACCAAAGTCATAACCTATGAGGACTGTATCACACAAATGAACTTTTTCATAACCTTTGCAGGGATGGATGACTTTCTTCTGGCTGTGATGGCCTATGACAGGTTTGTGGCCATCTGTCACCCCCTGCACTACACGGTCATCATGAACCCCCAGCTCTGTGCGATGCTGGTTCTGGTGTCCTGGATGACGAGTGTCCTGTATTCCTTGGTACACACCTTAATGGTGTTGCGGCTGTCCTTCTGTACAGAAGTAGTGATCCCCCACTTTTTCTGTGAAATCAATCAGATGATCCAACTTGCCTGTTCTGACACCTTTCTTAATAACGTGGTGATGTACCTTGCAGCTATGCTGCTGGCTGGAGGTCCCCTTGCTGGGATCCTTTACTCTTATTCTAAGATAGTTTCTTCCATACGTGGGATCTCATCAGCTCCGGGCAAGTATAAAGCATTTTCCACCTGTGCGTCTCACCTATCGGTTGTCTCCTTATTTTATTGTACGAGCCTAGGAGTATACCTCAGCTCTGCTGCTACCCAGAGCTCACTCTCAAGTGCCACAGCCTCGGTGATGTACACAGTGGCCACGCCCATGCTGAACCCCTTCATCTACAGCCTGAGGAACAGAGACATAAAGAGGGCTCTGAAAAGAATCCTTGGGATCCAGTGATATAAGAACCAATCATCCAAAGGCTGGAGACATGACCATGATTGAAGGGCTCAAATCCTCAGAGCCAGGAACTGCCAATCTTTGATCAGACTGTGGAAGTAGAATCTACTCCTTCTATTTCTTTCTTGGCATTTCCATTTGTTTGATCAACTTCTCTCTACATTTAAGGAACTCACTTCATTAAGCTTCTGCTGTGACTGAAATACAGACGGTTTCTCCTTTGTCTATTTTCAGGTGTCCCCAAAGTTTACCCCAACCTTGGGTCACGAATGCCTGAAATTTCTGTATCTCACATGGGAGTAGTTGGATTTCTTAAAATTAATTACATCTCAAATGACTTATACCATGCCAGGTAAATTTCCCCTAAATTTCCTGAGATCATTATCATGAATGATACGCTTCATAGGAATAAAGCTACACTTGATCAGTAAGCCATTTCCATCATTTTACTGTCAAGCAGAATACAAAAGCACGGTTTCCACCTTGAGTCCCAGTCTTTTCATTCGCTTCCTTTAGGACTCCGCCTGATGATGTGGCCTCTAACATTCTTCCGTTTAAGCCTCAGGCTATTGACACCCCGCTCTGGTTAGGAATGCCCAAGCACTCACCTGCACCCATGTGCTTTCCACATTCCCACAGACCTTTCCTGGACCACAGCCTATGCCTTGGCTGCACCAGGCCTTGGGTTCTTATTGTGATTGCAGGACACACGTCAGCAACATCTATCAGAGAACTCTAATAACCCCAGGTTTATTACTCATGTATGCCGGAGGGCACATGGGATGGTTCAAAGCCATTCTGGGAGGTCTCAGAAGGGGAGAGAGAGTCAAGAGGAAGAGAGAGAGAGAGGAGGCTGTTGAGGGATCTGGGTTTCTCAAAGACCACGCCAGGGTGGGTAGCTGGCGTTGGGTTCACACGTTCTTGGAGAATTGTATTGAGTAGAATGTGTGGGCTGAAGGGGAAAACCTGATTCACTCATGTGTCAGTCTCTAGTTTATAAAGGGCTTTCTGAATTGGTACTTCGTGACTGGGGGTAGCCGAGGGCTTATCTGGTGATTGTGGAACACATCTGATGATATGTTTATTCAACATGGTTTTGCTCGAAACGGACCCCGAGGAAAATACATCATTTCAGTCACTTGCGCTAAACATGCCCTTATGCTTTGTCAGCGGTCTCTTGGTTTTATTCTGTTATTCAGCTCAGGGTCCAGAAACCCTACCATAGTCACTGGGAAAACCTGATTAGCTAATATAGATCTCCCAGTGGAGTGTACTTAGAAAAGCAAATTTGAATAAACAGTTCGACCTGATATGTTCTTCCTATCGGCCTGACCATAAATAGGAGGAAGCAAACTTTCGAAACACTCATTTTGTGACACATAAAATATATCTCTCATTTTTTAAAAAAAATCACAGTTCATGCTTTGCACCTATTTATTAAAGCATGGAAGATGGTGTTCACCACTGAGGGAGTTTGTTCATCAAGGCGCAGGATTGCGTAGTGTCTTCTACGTTTTATCACTGAATTATCTTCCTGTTTCTGCTTGAAAACTTCTAATGCGATCCACTCATATGATTCTTTCCGTTGTTACATGAAATAGCTTCCTTTTCCTGATATATGTCACAAGTCCCATGGGATGGCGAATGCACAGTATCAGCAACATGTATGTAATACGTCCTTTCTGCTCTGAAATCTCTTCCACCTGCTTGACCAGAGGACGCTTCACCCAAGAACTGCATGTCTTGCCAGTCATTTGGGTCAGGGTTACCAGTTCTTCTGCACAAATGGGCATGTCCTTCAGAGTCTCCAGGCTGAGGAGTAGCCCTGTTCAATCTGCTGCATAAATCCTTCTTTGCTCTAAAAAAAAATAATAACATGTGAAAGGGCCTGGAGATTAGGATGTGGGCATATCTGATAGTGCCTTATTCTCCTTACTGTAAAGGCTTTTTCATCAGGGTACTATTTTGGTCACTTATAAAAGCAATAAACACAGATTTCTCACAGCCTGAAGAATGAGCGAATACACGATCCTTTCACAATTTCAGGGACGCAAGGACAAGATTTGGTGCAGAAGCCTTCACGCTACCTACACTTATCTCTAACGCAGGATCATCTTCTTACTAATCATTTTTTTTTTCAACGTTTATTTATTTTTGGGACAGAGAGAGACAGAGCATGAACGGGCGAGGGGCAGAGAGAGAGAGGGAGACACAGAATCGGAAACAGGCTCCAGGTTCTGAGCCATCAGCCCAGAGCCCGACGCGGGGCGCGAACTCACGGACGGTGAGATCGTGACCTGGTTGAAGTCGGACGCTTAACTGACTGCACCACCCAGGCGCCCCTCTTCTTGCTAATCAAACAGTGGTCCGTAGACTCAAACCTGCACTTCAGCATCACCCAGGAGCTTGGAGAAACGCAGAATCGCTAAAATTTTGCACTTGTAGTGGGATCCGTGTGGATTCACAGGCACAGTGAAGTTGGAGACATGCTGGTCCAGCTGGGTTTCTCACCGTTTATGGTGAGACATTGGTGGCAGGATAACAGTATTTTGGGGGTGCTTTCCTGTGGACTGTAGGTGTTTGGCAGGTTCCCTTCAGACGTTGACAGACGTCCCAGGGGAAAATTCATTTCTGGCTGAGAACCACGACCCCAAGTTTGAGAACTGGAAGCATCCTGACAGAGTCAAACTCAAGGGACACCACATACTCAGATATTAAATTTGGACAGATGACAAGACATGACCAAGCACCATTTATACATCATAAAATGTAGTTCATAATCTCAGGGATAAGATTTTATAAAGATTAAAACCAAACTCCCTGTGAGATGTTAAGCTCACATTGTAGTACATAACTAGATCTCAATACATCTGTTATATTTAAGGAACATTTTATAACAAGGGACCAAATGACAGCTTTTAATGTCTTATAAAACAAGTGACAGAAAAAGTGTCTTGAAGCCAATCTCTGTGGCACCCAAGTTTTATTATCAGAAGTCATTTCTCTGCTGTATTATTTTTTCTTTTTTTTTTTAATATACGAAATTTATTGTCAAAATGGTTTCCATGCAACACCCAATGCTCATCCCAACAAGTGCCCTCCTCCCTGCCCATCACCCACTTTCCCCTCTCCCCCACCCCCCACCAACCCTGGGTTTGTTCTCAGTCCTCAAGAGTCTCTTATGGTTTGCCTCCCTCCCTGTAAATCTCTTTTCCCCTTCCCCTCCACATGCTCTTCTGTTATTTTCTCAAGATCCACCTACGAGTGAAAACATACGGCATCTCTCTTTCTCTGCCTGACTTATTTCACTTAGCCTAACACTCTCTAGTTCCATCACGTTGCTGCAAATGGCAGGACTTCATTCCTTCTCATTGCCTAGTAGGATTCCATTGTGTATATAAACCACAACTTCTTGATCCTTTCATCAGTTGATGGACATTTGGGCTCTTTACATAATTTGGCTATTGCTGAAATCGCTGCTCTAAACATTGGGGTGCACGTGCCTCTGTGCATCAGCACTCCTGTGTCCTTGGGTAGATTCCTAGCGGCGCTGTTGAGAACAACAGTAGACACTGGGTCGCCTCGTGGGCTCAGTGTGTTCATTTTCCGTGTCTTGATTGCGGCTTAGGACATACCCCATGGTCTGGAACTGAGCCCCCAGATTGCTTCTTCACTGAGCATACAGACTGCTTGGGATTTTCTCTCTCCCTCTTTCTCTGACTCTCTCTCTTAAAATAAACAAATAAACATTAAAAAAGCTTCTCTCTGTCCCTCTCTCCCTCCCTTCCTCTCCCGCACTCATGCTCTCTCTCTCCCTCTCTCTCAAAAACAAACAAAGAGACAGACAGACAGACAGCACTAGAAATGCTACAGCTGGGTCCCTAGGACAGGCAATGCTTGGAAGGCAAAGAGGACTAATCCCGGAGGGTTCCTTGGTCTTAGACTTGGAGGGAAGTGTGTCCCAGCTGAGATAAGGTGCCAGACGATTTAGACATCAGGAAGGGAACAAGTTCAGGGAAAAGGGGAGGCAAAAAAGAACTGCATTCACTTGGTCTCTGAGCTAGTGTTTTGGGAACCGAGAGTCATTAGGAAAAAATACTTGTGTCCAGAGCAGTTTTCCACTTGGGAATATGAGATCAGAGTCTGGGGTACCAAGAGGGAAATGAGCCTAATGAGCCGATACAGGGAGCTGTAAATAGTCTCTGGTCGCCTGTCAGCCTGTGACAACTTGGATGGGAAGGGACAAGGTCTCCCTCTGTTCTTCCAGGCCCTATTTATGGCTGGGGCCCATGCTTTACTCCGTCCTGCTGTCTCAGCTGAGAACAGAGCTTTAGTCCCTACCATCTGGAGTCAGGGAGGCATTCAGACTTGTCACAAGGAGACCTTGTCAGACACCTCAGCCAGGTGAGCCCAATGGCCCGGTGCGCCATGGATGACAGGGTCAGAAGAATGGAAGCCAAGTTCATTAACCTGTCTTCACCTGAGAGCCAATTCAACTTAGTGCAGGAGGGGTGATCGCTGTGTTCATTTGTTTGTTTGATTAAGTGATGTATTTATTCAGTGGCTGTGTCAATTTCACAGAGTGGATGCTCACACTTTCGTTGATCTTCCATATTCTATTCCTTTAACTTACTATTAAGGCAATGGCAGTTTATTTTACCACCCGGTGTCTCAGGAAACTCACAAGTTTCTTAGATAATTGCTCTGCCTCATCCGTTTCATTCACCACCACCCCCACTCTCTGCCTCGATGTCTGTTGAACAGACTTTTTTATGTTTGTGTAAATCACAGCAGAAACTTGCCATTCCAATATGGAGCCTCAAATTCATTTGTCCATGGGAGGCTTAAGAACTGGCATTTCTGGGAACCATTTCTATACTTCCAGGTAAAAGGTCGCTGATCTGGCCTCACTGGATTATTTCTTTTTCGGGTGTGGAGTTTGGAGAGTTCTTTATTGACTTTGGATACTAGCCCTTTGTCCGATATGTCATTTGCAAGTATCTTTTCCCATTCTGTCAGTTGCCTTTTAGTTTTGTTGATTGTTTCCTTTGCAGCACAGAAGCTTTTTATCTTCATGAGCTCCCGATAGTTAATTTTTGCTTTTAATCCCCTTGCTTATGGAGATAGAAACACAGAATCTGAAGCAGGCTCCAGGCTCCAAGATGTCAACACAGAGCCCAATGCCCAGATCCCAATGTGGGGCTCAAACTCATGAACCAGGAGATTATGACCTGAGCTGAAGTTGGACACCCAATCAACTGAGCCACCCAAATGCCCCATCTACAAGGCATTTAACAAAGAGTTAGTATCTATTCTCTTCAACCTACTCCAAAATATTGAATAGGAGGGAAAGCTTCCAAATACATCAATCAGGCCAGCATTACCCTGATGCTGGAACCAGACAACGACACCCCCAAAAAAGAAAACTATAGACCAGTATCCTTGATGAAGATAGATGCAAAAATCCTCAGGAAAATCCTAGCAAACCACACATGACAGTATATTAAAAAGATCATTCACCATGATCAGGTAGGATTTATTTCAGGGATACAAGGGTGTTTCAATATTTTGAAAATCAATGTTATACACATCAACAAAATGAAGGATAAAAATCATATGATCATCTCAATAGATGAAGAAAAATCATTTGACAAAATTCAACATTCATTCATGATAAAACCTCAGTAAAGTGGGGTTAGAGGCAACATACCTCCACATAATAAAGGCCACCTATGAAAATTGCATAGGTAGCATCATACTCAATGGTGAAAAGTGGGGAGCTTTTCCCCCAATGTCAGGAAGAAGAAAATATGTCCACTCACATTTATTCAACATAGTACTGGAGGTCCTAGCCACAGCAATCAGACAAGAAAAAGAAATAAGGGATATCCATATTGGTAAAGAAGTTAAACTGTCACTATTTGCAGATGACATGATAGTATAAATGGTAAATCCAAAATAATCTACCAAAACATTCCTAGAAATATGGATAAAGAAGATGTGGTATATATACATACAATGGAATAATATTCAGTGATCAAAAAGAGTGAAATCTTGCTATTTGAAAGAATGTGGATGGAACTAGAGTGTATCATGCTAAGCGAAATAAGTCAGTCAGAAAAAGACAAATATATCATTTCACTCATATGTGCAATTTAAGAAACAAAACAGATGAACATAGGGGAACTGAGGGAAAATAAGTTAATAACAGAAGGAGTAAAACCTTAAGAGAGTCTTGAATAAAGAGAATAGGCTGGGGGTTCCTGGAGGGGAGGTGGATTGGGGGTTAGCTAAATGGGTGATGGGCATTTATTTAAGGAGGGCACTTATTGGAATGAGCACTGAGTGTTCTATAGAAGTGATGAATCACTGGGTTCTACTCATGAAACCAATACTACAGTGCATGTTAACTAACTTGATTTTACATACATACATACATACATACATATAAAATTACCAGGTGTATTACATTAATTCAGTAAAGTACAAGATACAAAATAAATACCCAGTAATCAGCAACGTTTCTGTACCTTAACAACAAAGCAGCTGAAAGAAAAACATTTAAAAACACCATTTACAATTGCACCAAAAAGAATAAAATATTTAGGAATCAACTTAGCCAAAAAGTGAAAGACCTATGCTCCAAAAACTCTAATACACTGGTGAAAGAAATTGAAGGTAACATAAATAAATGGAAAGATATTCCATGCTCATGGATTGGAAGAATTATTCTTGTGAAAATGTCCATATTACCCAAAGCAAAGCAATCGACAGATTCATTGCAATCTCTATCAAAATACCAACAGCAGTTTTCACAAAACTAGAACAAATAATACTAACATTTGTATGGAACTGTAGAAGACCCTGCATAGCCAAAGCAATCCTGAGAAAAAAGAACAGACCTACCAGGTTTCAAGATATACTCCAAAGCTGTAGTAATCAAGACAGTATGCTTTTGGCACAGAAATAGACACATAGGTCAGTGGGACAGAATAAAGACCCCAGAAATAAAAGATGACTAAATGGGTTTAATCTATTACTTGGATGTAAATTTTTTAAAAAATTTAAAAAGGTGAGACTATGGGGAAAAGACAGTCTTTTCAATAAATGGTGCTGGGAAAACTGGGCAGAGACATGTAAAACAATGAAATAGGACAACTTTCTTACACCATACACAAAAACAAAAATGGATTAAAAACCTAAATGTGAGACATGAAACTGCCCGAAAAGAACACAGGCAGTAATTTCTCTGACATCAGCTATAGCAACATTTTTCTAGACAAGTCCCCTAAGGCTAGGGAAACAAAAATAAAAATGAACTGTTGGGATTCCATCAAAATTAAAAGCTTTTACACAGCAACGGAGACAAGAAAACAAAACAAAACAAAACAAAACAAACCTGATCTATTGAATGGGAGAAGGTATTTGCAAATGATATATCTAATAAAAGGTTAATATCTAAAATACACAAAGAATTCATACAACTAAACAACAACAAAAACCCCAAACAATCCACTTAAAAATTGGGCAGAGGTTCTGAATTGACATGTCTCTAAAGAAGACATCCAGATGGCCAACAGACAAATGAAAAGATGTTCATCATCACTCATCATCAGGGAAATGTAAATCAAAACCACAAGGAGATACCACCTCACACAGGTCAGAAGGGCTAAAATCAGAAACACAACAAACAAGTGCTGGTGATGAAGTGGAGAAAAAGGCACCCTCACACACTGCTGGTGGGAATGCAGCCACTGTGGAAAACAGTATGGAGGGTCCTCAAAACTTGGAAATAGAACGACAACATGATCCAATAAGTCCATTACTGTTTCCAAAGAAAAGAAAAACGCCAATTTGAAAACATATATGCACCCCTATGTTTATTGCAGTATTCTTTACAACAGACAAGATATGGAAGCAACCTATGTGTCTGTCAATAGAGGAATGGATAAAGAAAATGTGGCAAACACACACACACACACACACACACACACACACACACACACACACACATGTTTATCTGATGTGTCATTTACAAACATCTTCTCCCATTCTGTAGGAAGCCTTTTAATTCTTTTGTTTTCTTCACTGTGCAGAAGCTTTTTACATTGGTGAGGTCCCAATAGTTCATGCTCGCTTTTGTTTCTCTTGCCTACGGCAACATGGGTAATAAGAAGTTGCCGTATTTGAGGTCAAAGAGATAGCTGCCTGTGTTCTCCTCTAGGATTTGGGTGGTTTCCTATCTCACATTTAGGTCTTTCATCCATTTTGAATTCATTTCTGTGAATGGTGTATGGTGTAAGAGAGTGGTCCAGTTCCACTGGCATGTTGCTCTCCATTTTGCCAATACCATGGTTTAAGAAACTGCCTTTTTCCCTTTGGACACTTTTTCCTTCTTTGTGGAAGATTGACCATATTGTTTTGGGTCCATTTCTGGGTTTTCTATTCTATTCCATTGTTCTATGGGTCCGTTTTTGTGTCAGTACCATACTGTCTTGATGACTACAGCTTTGTAATACACCTAGAATTACCCAATGTTTTATAAACGTCAACTTTAACCTGTATTAAACATATGAAACTCCTAGATGATTTGTCAAAAGGATATCAAATCCAAGGATTCTTAAACCCATGGTTGTATAGCAAAGGGAACACACTTTTTCTTGTTGAAGAAAGAATAGGTATTTTCTAGACTATCAGGAGTTGTGTTCCCACCACAACTCAATGTTTCGGAGAGCCAAGGGGCATAGTCAAGACAGGTTCCTGAGTCCTAGATTTGGAAAAAGAAACTTTCACTCAGGTCTGTGAAAAGTTTCAATGTTAGACAAGCCAGGGAAGTTTGAGGAGGAGTAATAAAAATTGGATATGCCTGAATTCTAATCTGATCTCTTGGGAACAGGGAATCCCAAGGAAAAAATTCCATTCTGTCCAGATAAGTTCCCATGGGGAGATGGGCTCAGGGGTTGGAGTAACAATGGGAAATGTGTCTAACGTTTCAGACACATTTTGCTGTGTCAGATGCAGCAAACATAAAGAGCTGTAAATATCTCCTCGGCTGCAGATCCAGAACATGTTTAATCTGAAGCCGGAGGAGACATGGTTTTTGCATTTGGATTCTTCAGTCTGGTTTGGGGACCAATGCTTCACTCCTTCCTGTTCTGGGAATAGAGCTTGCTTTCCATCATCAACAAACAGGGAGGAATTCTGACTTCCACCTGGAGACCTTCCTCTCAGAGACCCCATCTAGGTGAGTCTCAGAACTCAGCAGGTATTCCAGGGAAGGTTCCGAGAGAATGCAATCTGAAAGCTTTCCTCTGAGGTCACCTGACAGCCTAACCATCCTGGTCTCGAAGCCAAAAGACCATTGTGTTTGATGGCACGGTGAACTCTTTCATTTTTTTAATGTTTACTTATATTTGAGCGAGAGAGACGGAGACAGAGTAAGAGTGCGTGAGGGGCACAGAGAGAGGGGGACACAGAATCTGAAGCAGACTCCAGGCTCTGAGCTGTCAGCACAGAGCCTGACGTGGGGCTCGAATTCACGAACTGCGAGATCATGACCTGAGCCAAAGTCAGACGCTTAACTTACTGAGCCACCCAGTCTCCCCCATTTATTATTTTTATGTTTATTTACTTTTGAGAAGAAGAGTGAGAGAGGCAGAGTGTGAGTGGGGAGGACCAGAGAGAGAGGGAGACATAGATCTGAGGCAGGTTCCAGGCTCTGAGCCATCAGCACAGAGCATTATGTGGGGTTGGAACTAACCAACTGCGAGATCATGACCTGAGCTGAAGTCGGACGCTGAACTGACTGAGCCACCCAGGTGCCCAACCCATTCATTTATAATCAATTTATTTAAGATGTGAAAAAAAGGAAGTGTCTGTTGAAATTAGCAATATAAGGATTATTGTTGACAATTAAGTGGTGAATAGGGGCGCCTGGGTGGCACAGTCGGTTAAGCGTCCGACTTCAGCCAGGTCATGATCTCGCGGTCCGTGAGTTCGAGCCCCGCGTCAGGCTCTGGGCTGATGGCTCAGAGCCTGGAGCCTGTTTCCTATTCTGTGTCTCCCTCTCTCTCTGCCCCTCGCCCGTTCATGCTCTGTCTCTCTCTGTCCCAAAAATAAATAAACGTTGAAAAAAAAATTAAAAAAAAAAGTGGTGAATAAAAGATCAGTTGGATGCGACTAACGAGGGAACGCGGGGTACTGTCTTCCAGGATAATCTGAACATTTCCCAAGAGTTTTGCAGTTAAAGGAAATATGAAAATACACTATTAGGTATGGAAGGAGGTGCAGTGAGGGAATTTAAACAATATTTTTAAGGTGGGGTATTTTGGAGCATATTCTGTATCTTTTAGAAAGGTCCAGACCAATGGAGGGAGCCACGACCTGGCAACTGCAGTTCTGGAGACACACATTTCACTGAATCTTTTCTCCATTACGTCACTTAAAAAGTTTATTTAAAACGCAAACAGGCATATGCTAGAGGGTTTTATTTTGCACTTATTTCATTACCTGGAGGACGAATTTATGTTGGGGTTTATTGGCCACTTACTTTCGCTGTTGTAAATTATCAGTGTAATTTCTTTGCCTTTTACATTGAGTCTGAGTGTTCTTATTCTTTTCTTTGTTTGTTGCTCCTGCTGAATCATTTTCTTCCGTCCTCTTGATTGCATTTTTTCACACAAATAATTCTACTCCTGAAACCAATATTACACTATATTTTAACCAACTAGAATTTAAATAAAAATTTAAAAAAACAAAAAAAAAATTGCAAATTTTAAGCCAAGTGTACTATTTGCTGTTTAATTCTTGTATGTATGTACAGGTATATTTTCTGGGTGGTGTGAGAGTTTATAAACTTTGGTCAAATCTACTAGTCGGCCATACCTTCTCCCCCACCCATTGCTTTCTATGTGCCTTGTAGTCATAAACTGCCTTTTGTATGTATTGCCACCTACCTCCCATCTGTGCTTCCTCGCTGCTACCTTTTGTTTTGTGATTGGATCTATTTTCTAAACTAGCAATCGTCCTTCTGCCGTCCTGTGGAATCATGAATTTGTCTTGCATTCAACTTATATCTTTTCTCAAGTGTGTGTGACCCCACTTATGTTTGTATAGGATGAAATTATAATTTTATAGTCTGCTCCCTGCATTATTTTTAAAGTCAGTTATAATCATAATTCTCGTTTTCCTATTCTTTTTTAAGGTTTTTGCCTATTCCATTTTGATTTTGAGACGTGTTAATGTGATGAAATTGTTATTTTATATCTTTTCCTACAGAAGAGAATTTTTTTTTATTAATTTATTTTTTCAACGTTTATTTATTTTTGGGACAGAGAGAGACAGAGCATGAACGGGGGAGGGGCAGAGAGAGAGGGAGACACAGAATCGGAAACAGGCTCCAGGCTCTGAGCCATCAGCCCAGAGCCCGACGCGGGGCTCAAACTCATGGACTGCGAGATCGTGACCTGGCTGAAGTCGGACGCTTAACCGACTGCGCCACCCAGGCGCCCCCAGAAGAGTATTTTTAACTCAATGTTAATTAATAAGTTTATTTTGAATTCACTATTTATCCCAGTTTTCTTCTCTCTGCTATTCCTTGTATTTTATAAATTCCATTTTCTAAAAATGTGTTACTATATAAATGCACACCTTTATGAAACAGCAAAAAAATGAATTAAAGAAGTGAGGTCCTGCTCATTTCGATCTTACATTCAATGAAGAAAGCAGAGTGGGGGAAATAAATGTGTATCTGACACAATGTTCTCGGGGATAGACATATGAAGAAAGGAAACACGTTTTTGCACACTCACATGCACACACATATAACTCAACAAGGAGAACCACGAGTGATTGGTCTGCACCCTGACCACGTACGACATGCTCTGATATTTTCTATTGTGCGTTAGTTTTTCTATTCTAGTTTATTCTTGCAAACCACACCCTGACCCCACAAATGGTCCCAGTCTCAGAATATGGAAAACATTCATCTCCCTGGTTCTCTGTTCCTGTGCTAACAGCTCCCTGTTTGTGTTCTCTCTCCTTTCATTGACAACTCCTGTGAGCACAATCTCTCATTCGTTCATGCAATATGTATTTATTACCACTGTCCCCAACCAAACTATGTCTGGGGGTAAAGGGTGGGAGTAAGTATAACATGCCCAGGGCACCCACAGTCTAGCAGGGAAACATATATGGAATTAAATAAAAATTACAGTGATAACACCATATCTAAATTATCACAAAAGAAAGTCTTTTTTTTCTTGTGGGAATGTCAAAACACACACACACAGTCACACACACACTCACACACATTCATGAAGGAGACGACTCCTTGCTGTCTGAAAGAGGAGATGGGAGTTTCAAGACAAAGAGGCGAGAACTTCCAAATAGACCAGTGGATGATTCCAACCAGAGGGGAAGCAGGTGTGTAGGGGCGCGGAGTCTTGAGACTGGGGCTTGAGATGAAGCTACAACTCAAGTTCAGTGTTGGTAGAGTTGATGTGGGTGAGGCAGCATGAGTGCAAAGCTGTTGGTTCAGTCAGGGGAGGCAAGCCAAGTGTTGGAAATATGGATGTGGGGTTCATTCTCCAGGGGGGAGTCAGATGAAAGCATTAAATCAGGAAGGTGGACAGTAACGTAATCGTAATATAGACAGATCTCTCGGGGGTAAATGTGAATATTGGCTAGAGGGGTGCTAGCCTGTGATGGGTGGAGAGAGGAAGAAAACTGAAATAAGGCTGTGGAATTGGGGCCCCAGAAGTGGGGAAATGATGGGGACTTTGAGAGAAGAAAAAGTCGGTCAAATCTCCTCACCAGTAAGAAGTACTCATGAGCCTTTGAGGGAACTATGCTAAGTTTTTTAAGGCGTATTCACTAAATCTGCCAACCACCTGCACAGGATAGATACCTCTAGCCCTACTATTTGGGGAAGGATATTAGCATTTACAGTAGTTTGGTTGGGAAGGTGGGGGAAAAGAAGAGAGGGAAACAAACCAGAAGAGACTCATAAAGATAGAGAACAAATTGAGGGTTGATGGAGGCAGGTGGGTGGGGGATGGGCTAGATGGGAGGTGGGGATTAAGGAGGGTAATTGCTGTGATGAGCACTGGGTGTTGTAAGTGATGAATCACTGAATTCTACTCCTGAAAACAATATGTTGCACTGTATGTTACCTGAGTAGAATTTAAATGAAAAAAAGAGTAGTTTGGTTGGTTCTCCAAGTTCAAAAAGCAAACATATGTAGATCCAAAATTCAAAACACGAGTTTCTGATGATGAAGGTGTTGCATTTTATATCATTTATAAGAGGTGGGGTTTTGCTAGCAAATAATCTTTTAAAATCCGCCACTCTTGTTGTACTCTGTATATTACCCTTACAGAATTGTGGGGGGTTTCCCTTGCTTGTTATTTAGCGGGATGTCTTGATAACTTAGACATCCTAACTTTTCCTTTTAGATAAATTGCTTTTTGCCGCTTTATTATTCTGGGCATCAAGGAGATGTACCTGGGGTTGGGGTGTCCCCAGAACCAGGGACACTTTCTCGTCATCACCACCAGGGGCCATCTGAGCTCATTAGATATTTCTCCCCACTTTTCTTGCTCTCAGTTTTTGAATTTGATTTTTGTTTCTGTAAATACTGGACACAAAATGATCACCTTAAAATCGAGACCCATATCTACATGCTCACTGGAGACTTATCTACTAGAATTTGGATGTTTTTCCAACTTATAGGAAAGACAATCTGATATTGCACAGCTTGCCTTGTATCATTGTTTGCCTAATTATTGCGACTGGAGGTGAGAATAGTCTGGTTGTGACATGGTCCAAGGAGGCTATAGAGCATGTGTGTGTGTGTGTGTGTGTGTGTGTGTGTGTGTGTGTATGGGATGAGCAGTTCTCAAGACAGAGGTCCTGGAACCCATACTTCCAGTATGCGACCCTTAAAATACAGGTGCCAGATTACTACCAACATATGAAGCTAAGAAGGCCCATTTCTATTCAACGATTCCTTGGAAATGAAATTAATAAAGTGCAAGGACCTCCATGTGAAGAGGGGTTCCTTGTGCCAGAAAGTTTCATCAGTGTCAGGGAGGCCACCTCATTCCTCAACATTCCCTGCCACCACCTCTCATCAGTCTTCCTCTCGCTCCTTCCCCTGGACACACTGGCTTTCTTTTGAGCCTGGGTCTTTAACACAATATGCAAACAACCAAAGGCAGGATGGTGAAGGGGAGTGGGAGACACTGGCTTCCGGTTAAGGAATTCCTTCCAGGTTCAGGAAGGGGAGACTCAGAGGAGATAAAGGCCCAGCGGAGGGAATACTGTCAGTGATGCTGTCACAGGCTGTGTGGTGACAGATGGCAACTCCATGCCTGGTGAGCAGGGCGTGATGTTGACACTTGTTGAATCACTGTGTGGCGCCCCCCAAACTAACGTGACCTGGTGTGTCGACCACCCTCATGCTTTAAAAACTTAATTTAGAAAAACCCACGTCTTTCCTCAGAGCCGTCGCACTCATAGTTCCCTCCGATGGGCACGCTCTTCCCCAGAGGACCTTGTGTCTCCTGTCTCCTCGAGGGCTCTGTTTACATGTGTGCCGGTGTGCCCGAACAACCAGGAAGAGCCATCCCTCCATCCACGCTTCCCTTTACACAGGCTTTGTTTTTCTTCAAGGCACCTGTCACCTCCTGATATTTTATCTGGTCTTTATTTGCTTATCCCCTTTCTCCATCACTGAACCCTCCAGGCTTTTGTTTCTTGACAGTTATACTCTTTACCTGGAGGTTAGTGAGTGTTCAAAGTTATTCCTCAAACGCATGACAGCTTTCAGAATTCCTCATTAAAAATATATAATAGATGAGTAGTTGGGGAAAAAGCTAACTGGGGGATGTGAAGCCCTAGTTAGAGCTGGCTTGGGGAGGGGATTTTTCCCCTGAGATTTTTCCCTGAGAGGGGAAATTTCTGTAAAAAACTAGAGAAATTGATCTTTTGAATGCAAAATAAGAATTGTAGAATTTCAACGATATTTGCAATGTTCATTTTGAGAAAATTAGTCATGTTATTTCTTTGTTCCCCGGTAGTCATCTCCAGCATATGGAAACAGGAAATGATACACAAATTTCAGAGTTTAACCTTCTGGGATTTTCAAAGGGACCAGAGCTGCAGCCCCTCACATTTGGGCTTTTCCTCTCCATGTACCTGATCACTGTTTGGCAACCTGCTCATCCTCCTGGCCGTCAACTCTGACTCCTGCCTCCACACCCCCATGTACTTCTTCCTGGCCAACCTGTCCTTTGTAGACATCTGCTTCACCTCCACCACCGTCCCGAAGATGCTCTGGAACATCCAGACCCAGACCAAAGTCATAACCTATGAAGGCTGCATCACTCAGATGTACTTTTTCCTTGCCTTTGCTGGATTGGACAACTTACTACTGTCTGTGATGGCTTATGACCGGTTTGTGGCCATCTGTTACCCCCTGAACTATATGGTCATCATGAACCCCCGGCTCTGTGGGCTGCTGGTCCTGGTGTCCTGGATCACGAGTGTCCTGCATTCCTTGTTACAAACTTCAATGGTGTTGCAGCTGTCCTTCTGTACAGAGGTAGAAATCCCCCACTTTTTCTGTGAACTCAATCAGATGATCCAACTTGCCTGTTCTGGCACCTTTATTAATAACTTGGTGATGGATCTTGCAACTGTGCTGCTGGGCGGTGCTCCCCTGGCTGGGGTCCTTTACTCTTATTCTAAGATAGTTTCCTCCATACGTGGGATCTCATCAGCTCTGGGCAAGTATAAGGCATTTTCCACCTGTGCATCTCACCTCTCGGTTGTCTCCTTATTTTATTGTACCAGCCTAGGAGTGTACCTTAGCTCTGCTGCTACCCAGAGCTCCCACTCGAGTGCCACAGCCTCGGTGATGTACACGGTGGTCACGCCCATGCTGAACCCCTTCATCTACAGCCTGAGGAACAGAGACATAAAGAGGGCTCTAAAAAGAATCGTTGGCATTCCAGCAATGCATGGGACAATCGTCCTGAAGCCAAAGACGTGCCCATGATTGCAGGGCTCAGAGCCTCAGAGCCGGGAACTTCTAATCTTTGATCAGTCTGGGGAAGTAGAATCTGCTCCTACTATTTATTTCCTGGCATTTCCGTTTGTTTGAAATCAACTTCTCTATACATTGAGGTAACTCACTTTATCAAGCTTCTGCTCTGTCTGATATACCATTTCATCTTTCTCCACTTACATACGTTCCCAGTGTTTTCCCAATTGTTGGATCACAAATGCCAGGAAATTTCTTTACCTTACAATTGGCAAGTTGGTCTCCTTAAAAATAATTTCATTTCAAACTGAAATGAATTTATATCATGATTTCTACCATGCCACATAAATTTTCCCTAATTTTCCCCAAAGAATAATCCCAAGGTGGCTTATTCATGTGGAAAAACACTACACTTGGCCCCTAGGCCCTCTACATAATTTTCTTGTAGATGAAAATACAAAACCACTGCTTTCACCTGGAGTCTGTCAATCTCTTTTAAGTCCCTTTCCTAAGAACTCTTTGACGATGTGGACTCTAGCAGGGGTCCATTTAAGCCTCAGGCTATTGACACCAATGCTTAGGTAGGAAACCCCAGGCATTTGCTTATGCCCTTGTGCTTGTGGACATTCCCCCAAGTGTTTCCCTGACCAGAGCCTATGCTGTGACTGCCCTCGCCTTTGGGTTCTTATTTTGGTCACAAGACACACCTCAGCAACACCCACTGGAGGACTCTAAAAACACAAGGTTCATTGCTCACAAACGTTGAGGGCACATGGGATTCCCAAAAGCCATTGAAGGAGGTCTCAGAGAGGGAGAGACTTTAACAGGGAAGGAAAGAGAGCACTATGAAGGATCTGGCTCTTTGGGGGTACATGGGGGGAGTGACTATGTTTTTCTGGGCTCAGTTTTTATGGATGAATTTAAAACATGAGTGGAGTTGGAGGATGGGCCGAATGGGCCAAGGAGAGGCGGGACGGAGTTATGGAATGATCAATAATGAGAATGGAAGACACAGTGTATGGAACATAGTCATCGATGATGTACTAACGGTAATGGGACAGGTGTCAGTACACCTGTGTGAGCCCCGCATAATGTACAGAGAAGTTGAATCACTGTATTGCAGACCTGAAACTAAGGTAACATCGTGTGTCAACTACACTCATGTAAACAGTTAAAGAAAAAGAATAAAATATTATCCCCCAGTACTCAAAAATAACAACAGCAAAAACCAGACAAAAAGCCCAGTAACGGAATGTGGGCACCGAACGGGAAAAGCGGGGTCACTCACAGTTGTTACCTAGATTACTAGGGCTTTCTAAAGGGGGAATTTGTGGGAGGGGAGGGCCTGCATGTTTGTATAGTAACTGAATCATACGCCTGGCAGTGTGTTAATATGAATGGTGATCTTTGAAATGGGTGCCTCAGAAGTGAAAAGCCTAATGTCAGGCAATTACTGTACAAACACGCTTCTGTGTCTCATAACTGGACTCTGTTGTTGTTGTTGTTGTTGTTGTTGTTTTTCTGTTATTCAGCCCGGCATCCAGAGGCCTATCATAGCCACTGGCAAAAACTGATGAACAAATATGTACCTCCCCGTGGAGTCAACATGGAAAGACAAATTGGAATAAACAGATTGATCTAATATGTTCTTGGTGTCAGAGGAGACCATAAACCCGAGGAAGCAAAACACCCATTGTGTTCCTATGCAAAATATTTCTTTTTCATGCGCTGCCTCTGTTTATTGAAGCATGGAGGCTTTTGTCCGCAGCTGAGGTGGTTTGTTCACTGAGGTAAGGGGTTGCTTAGTGTCTTCTGTTTTATCTCCGAATTCGCTTCCCGTTTCTTCTGAAAGCTTTGCAGCGCTACCTGCTATCATGAGTCTTCCTACCGTCGCATGAAATAGGTTCCTTTTCCCAGTATTTGTCACAAATGATGGCAAATGAACAGTATCAGCCCCACCCATTTCCTGCCTCCGTCCCTCTCTGAAATCTCTCCCACCTGCACGACCAGAGGATGCTTCACATGAGAGCTGGATGTCCAGCTGGCATGTGGCTCAGGGTCCCCAGTTCTTCTGCACAAACGTGCATGTCCTTCAAACTCTCCCAGTTACCCAGAAGGGAGCCCACTTGTTCGTAACGTTGTGGGAAATAAACTTGAATCAGAGAACGATCATGAGTGCTCTCTTCAACGTCAGATCATTTGCCACAAATAAAAATCAGCATATTTTCTAAGTGTCTAAGGTCCGTTCGCTTGGGTTATTGTGTCAGTCAGCTATTGCAGTATAACAGGCGGTCCTTGTCAAATGAGATATCATAATACCTTTACAATCAAATGGAATCATGTGTGGGGGAGCGTTTCTGATCTCTGCTGGGCTCCTCGTGGGTCTGGGGTCAGGTGTGAATCTCTACATTGTGTTTCTCAGGCTCATGCGTGGTGTTGGGCTTGGCTGTAGTGCTCTTCTCTCTTCAACCAATTTATGGTCAGATACGGTTCCCGTATGGAGGTTAATCTTTTCTTCATGGAAACAAACTGCTTTATCATGTGAATTACTTAAATGTAATTCCATCGTTCATACATCCATATTAACATTTGGCTTCCTTCCCCATTAGAAGTGCTATCTCCCAGCTCTCTTAAGTGAGAATCAGCTACCCGTTCTCTAGATCCTAACCTTAGCCATGACCCATTCGATTTTTTCCACTGAATTAAATCATCGGAGTGTAATTACACACTATAACCTGCATATGTAAAGTGTGCTCTTTGGTGAATTAAAGGAGCCACACGCAAATGAACAGGAGATATTTCGAGTTTCTATTTCTGTATATTTTAATACTGTCACATAAGCTTTAACTGCTTTGTTGGAGAGTTTCTTTTCTAAGTTTATTTATTTATTTTGAGAGAGAGAGAGGAGAGAGAGAGAGAGGGATGGGGGAGGGGCAGAGACAGGGAGAATCCCAAGCAGGCTCCACAGTGTCAGCCCTGATGCAGGGCTCAGTGCCGTGATGTTAGGTAACTTCTAAACACTCAAGCATCCTGAGACTTTGCTGACTTCATGTATCAGCTCTAGCAGTTTTTTGGTGGAGTCTTTCGAGTTTTCCACGTAGAGTGTCATGTCATCTGCAAAACGTGAAAGTTTGACTTCTTTGCCAATTTGGATGCCTTTATTTCATTTTGTTGTCTGATTGCTGAGGCTAGGACCCCCAACACTATGTTAAACAGCAGCAGTGAGAGTGGACATCCCTGTCATGCTCCTGATCTTTGGGGGAAATCTCTCAATCTTTTCCCATGGAGGATGATCATTAGTTGTGGGCCTTTTTTGTATGGCTTTTATGGTGTTAAGGGGTGTTCCTTCTGTCCCGACTTTCTTGAGCATTTTTATCAAGAAAGATTCTGTATTCTGTTGAATGCTTTTTCTGCATCCACTGACAGGATCATATGGTTCTTGTCCTTTCTTCTATTAATGTGATGTATCACATTGATTTGCAAATATTGAACCAGACTTGCAGCTCAGGAATGAATCCCATGTGATCATGGTGAATAATTCTTTGGATCCACTGTTGAATTCAATTTGCTAGTATCTTGTTAAGAATTTTTGCAGGATATACAATCAATGTACAGAAATCGGTTGCATTTCTATACAGCAATAATGAAGCAACAGAAAGAGAAATCAAGGAATTGATCCCATATACATAGACCTGGAGGAAACTGTAACTCACAGTGGTGCTGTGAGCTTACTCATCAGGAAGGGGTCACATTCATGGAAAAGGAATAACAAAAAACCTAACTGCACTTAGTGCTTCCAAACTGGTCTCTTGGGATCAGAGATTCATTAGAGAAATGTCCTTTGTGTGCCAAAGGGTTGTCCACTTGGGAGCCATGCTGGAGTAAGAAGAGAGACATGTACCTAACGAGCAGATACAGGGTGCCGAAAATGCCTCCTAGTCTCCTGTCTGTCCGTGTGTGCAACCTTAGACAGGAAGGGGTGTGGTTTTCGTCTGGTCTTCTGAGTACTCATATTGGCTGGGGGCTGATGCTTCTCTGACCTTCCTGCTTTCTCCATTGAGGAGAAAATGATCTATAATCTAGCATCCAGGGAGGAATTCAGCATCCAGGGAGGGATTCAGACTTCCACAAGGAGACCTTCCTGTCAGACAACTCAGCCTCGTCATCCGTGGATGAGAGGGTCAGAGAGAGTGGAAGTCGAGAACATTAAATGTCATCTCCTGAGGGCCAATCCAATTTAGCCCAGAGCATATCGCTGTGTCTGTGTGTTTGCTCGTTTAAGTTATAATGTATTTATTCAGTGCTAATGTCAGTTTCACCGAATGACTGCCGTTCACACTTTTGAAGATCTTTCTTATTCTACCATTCAATTGCTATTATGGCCATGCTACAAAAAATATGTTGAGATTGTTCAATTCAATGTGTGGTTCTAATCAGGTGTAACTTTGTCCCCCAGGGGACATTGATCAATGTCTGGAGACACTTTGTCTGTCACGCTGGAGAGGGGTGCACAGAGGTCAGGGATTCTCTGAACATCTTACAGGGCACAGGACGCTCCCCTACACAGGGCAGGCTCTGGGCAGGATGGGTGCAGAGACTGGGAAACTCCTGGTGACAGAATGTCAGTATATGTATGTAATACAGCTGCTTTCAGATTCTGCGTTCAACCTTGTAACACTTACTCTTATGCCAACAAATTCAGAATAGCCCTTTGGCTCCTATTTGAAAGTTTGAAGCACAAACAGTGTAACAGTCCTGTAAGTTTTTTTCCAGGCTTGTGGGTGAAAGAGACAGTTCTTGTTATTTTCCTAAACCATCCCTCAGTTTCAGCCAAGGTCATATGTTTGTTGACCATCCTGATTGGTTTTATTTTTATTATATGCCCATAGGTTATTCTCTCTCTCTCTCTCTTTTATTTTTAAAACATTACCAACATTTCAAATGATTTCCTGAGATCATTGTTTCTCAATTGATTTTTGCCACATATTTTGATCATAAAAATTTTTAATTTTATTTAAATAAATCTATCTTCTTACTTCTGAGATTATGGCTTTATTTAGTGGTTTTGCTCACCTGTGAATGTTATATGTAGTTTCCTTGATGTTCTGCTATATTGTATGGTTACACTTACACTGGGGTCATAATCCCTCTGAATTTTTGTGAAGTGTCTGAGGAGGGGACCAATTGCATATTCTTCCAGATAGATATCCATTGACGCCAGTATTAGTTTAGATATCCCTTCATTCTAGATGTTATTTAGCAATTCAACCTTTTCCAAGGAAATGAAATACAACCTTGCCAAATGGTCAATGTCCTTATACTTTGAGACCTAATTTCTGAGTCATCCCACAAATACAAACTGAGCATTGTAGGAACATTATATATTACATTTTTTTGCGTGTAGGCCATTGACAATTTAGTTATGAATCCATGTTGATATCATTAACAATTTCTTTTTTATACCAATTTCAATTAGTTTTTAGTTTTCACATAATTTTGCTGTGGACAGTTGTTTGGAAACTAGTCATTTTAACCTGGTTTCATTATCCTTTATTTTTTAAATTCTATAATTTTTCATATCCTTGGGTTTTTCATACTAACCATCTATTCATATACATTGTGACAAAAACAAAAGTGAACAAAGAAGGTGAAATCCCTTCACTAGCGTATGTTTCTGTGTAGCACCAAGGACAGAGAACAATAATATAAATATACGGATGGCATCATGCGGTCAAGCATAATCATGTGAAACAAGTTTTTTGGTACAAAACTGGACTGTCGTGATGTCGGGAGCATTTACAGAGCATGGTCTGGGGAAGCCTCTGTCCACTGGCTGACATACAGAATGAGGATTCGAGGTGTCCCTTGGGTTTGTGAAAAAGAGACCAATACCCAGAGTCCAAGAGTATCGATGAGAGGACGTCGCATAGGGAAGGGAGATGAGCGCCTGGGTGGCTCAGTGGGTTAAGAGACGTCTTCTTGGTTTCGGCTCAGCTCAGATCTCACCGTTCGTGAGATCCAGCCCCTTGTTGGGCTCTGTGCTGACAGCATGGAGCCTGCTTGGGACTCTCTCTGTCCCTCCCCTGCTTTGTGCTCTCTCTCTCTCACCCTCCCTCCCCTGCTTGTGCTCTCTCTCTCTCAAAGAAATAAATACTAAAAAGCAAAAGGGATAACAGGGCTGCCCTCACCTGCTGTCAGGCCCCATGAAGACGAATTCCCCACGTAAAGATGTGAGAGGCACGTGAAAGCGAAGTCTTCCGTGGTTGACCTTGTAACTGCGCACCTTGCAGCCAATCGCGTGCACTTCCTTTTGTGAAGTGTTGGCTTATCCCCTTGCTCATTTTTTCCCTTGGCCCCGCCATATGTAAGGTGTTTGACATTAGGAAGATATTGGCACTTTCGTCTTTGGGGGGAGGCAAATGTGTTCTCGCATGGTTTTTGCTGGGCATCGGGGGAGGTGGTCGGGTGCAAAGCTGCCAGAAGCAAGGAGGTTACTGTTCGTCAGTCCCTCGGGGACCCTCTGAGCTTCTTGGATCCTTGAATTTCAATAAATACATTTTAAAAAGTTGGGGTACTAACCTCTTTGTTTGTGTAATAGTTTAGCAGAAACAATTAGGAATTTCATTATTAGATCACAAGTTACAAACTGTCATTTTTCCCTCCTGATGAAGTGTTTATTAATTATAAGAGATACATTTCGATTTTCTGTAGCATAGACTAGCTTAGCACACTAAAGGGATTCTATGATTTAATTTTGACAAAAGTACAATCTATGATGTAGTACTTTCATGAGCTGTGTTATCTATTGTAGAAATGGGCTCAGAGGAATTCAATGTGCTGCTCAAAGGCACAAACCAATCAGCATGTAGTCTTCATTGGAATGATGTCAGGATTTTCTGGTTCTGAAACTCTGGGAAGTGGTTCCCACCAGAGTTGCTCTTGGGATTTTTGTCCATGTCTGAAGAGGTGCTTCTGAATATCATCAGCCGCAGGACAGCACTCGACAAAAATAGTTACCCAGCTCCAAGTGTCAATGGCGAGAAGGTGAGGAAACCTGTTCCACACTAAGGTTTCTCCACTGTGCACACAATTCACCAGGGACTGTAGTTGAAATGCAAATTCTGATTCCTCAGGTCTTCAGGGGCCCCGAGGACCCTGCTTCTCTAACAAGCTCCCTGGTGGGTTTGATGCTGCGGGTCCTGGATGTGGAGCCCAGACTGAGAGCAAAGCTGTGGTCCTTCGTTAGGAGAAATTTAAATTAGAATTAAAGTTGTTAAGATGGCAACACTACCCAAAGATCTACAGATTCAATGATAATTGGAAAATAACAAAAATGGGGTATTCTTGGAAAACATTTTTAAAACCATCCTAAAATTAAATAAAAAATCTTCCAAGCATGAGCACAGGATGTCATCCCATTTATTTATGTATTCTTTAATTTCTTTCAGGACCATTTTATTGTTTTTATTTATAAGTCTTTTGATGGCAATAAGTAACCAATCGTTCACCCCAGCGAATAAATCCCCTTAAACACTGCCACTGCTATTCCATACTTGATTGAGAGATGTACAGCTTGAGAAAAAATGTAGAGCATAGTAATACAAAGGAGAATTTAAAATTTGCTTTATCATAGTCAAGGTCATCTTTGACTCCAAGGCCGTATTAAGTCATTCTACTTATTTGAATTTCTGTTTCCGTGTAGACTCCACTGGCAGACAAGTTTTTGATAATCAGTGTTGCCAGTGACTAATGTAAGCACTGGGGACATAGAGCCTGAGAAAAAGATGGGATCCTAATTCGGAGAAAAAAGCTGATGGGCTCTTATAAAACACACTTTTCTGTTCATCAGGAAGAGCAGTTATTGTAGTGATATACAAAAGAATGACAGACACAAAGTGAAAAACTGTGGTCCCAGAGTTAGAATAGAATAGAATAGAATAAAACAGAATAGAATAGAAATGAACTACTGATCAAACTGAAATTTTTCCATCAGAGTGGTAACAAATGAATATTCTTTTAGGAAAACTAAGGACATATTAAATGGGGTAATTTTTGTCATTTGGGAATAAATTATTCTTAAGAAATCCAAGCAGTTCCATTAGATAAATGGGAATTCCTAAGTTTTCCATATCACAGGTTGGGAATCAATTTACAAATAAAGGTAAAAGATCTGTACACTGAATAGAAGGTTTATGAAAGAAATTGAAGAAGACAAAAAGAAATGGAAAAACATTCCATGCTCAGTGATTGGTAGAAATAAAGGAAAAAAATGAAGGAGAAATGATTGCATATCAGAGAAAGGTAAAAAAAAAAAAAAGTTTTTTTAAATAAGTAAGTAAATTGTACTGAGTAGTTTAAAAAATAAAAATTCCAGGAGATAAATGAAAGAAGCACTCTCTATAACCATAATTTGCTTTAAACACACACACACACACACACACACACACACACACACACACCTTATTCATTTAAAACCATGAGGCCTGCAATCATGGGAAATTCTTCAACCCCAGGACAATTGGAACTTTTATAGCTACCATCCCAGAGAATCTCCTCAGAGCCTCCTTTATGTCTCTGTTCCTCAGGCTGTAGATGAAGGGGTTCAGCATGGGCGTGACCACCGTGTACATCACCGAGGCTGTGGCACTCAAGTGGGAGCTCCGGGTAGCAGCAGAGCTGAGGTACACTCCCAGGCCAGTACAATAAAATAGGGAGACAACGGAGAGGTGAGATGCACAGGTGGAAAATGCTTTATACTTCCCGTGAGCTGATGAGATTCTCTGTATGCAGAAAGCTATCTTGGAGTAAGAGTAAAGGATCCCAATGAAGGGACCACCACCCAGCAGCATAGCTGCAAGATACGTCACCAAGTGATTAAAAAAGGTGTCAGAACAAGCCAGTTGGGTCATCTGATTGAGTTCACAAAAAAAGTGGGGGATTTCTACCTCTGTACAGAAGGACAGCTGCAACACCATTAAGGTTTGTAACAAGGAATGCAGGACACTCATGATCCAGGACACCAGAACCAGCAGTCCACAGAGCTGGGGTTTCATCATGACTGTGTAGTGTAGGGGGTGACAGATGGCCACAAACCTGTCATAGGCCATCATGGTCAGGAGATACATGTCCAACACTGAAAAGATTAAGAAAAAGTCCATCTGTGTGATGCAGTCGTCATAGGTTATAACTTTACTCTGAGTCTGGATGTTCACCAGCATCTTCGGGATGATTGTGGAGGTGATGCAGATGTCTACAAAGGACAGGTTGGCGAGGAAGAAGTACATGGGGGTGTGGAGGTGGGAGTCAGAGCTGACGGCCAGGATGATGAGCAGGTTCCCAAACACAGTGATCAGGTACATGGAGAGGAAAAGCCCAAATATGAGGGGCTGAAGTTCTGGTCCCTCTGAAAATCCCAGAAGCAGAAATTCTAATAGTCGTGTATCATTTCCTGGTTCCATGAGGTTGAATTGGCCCCTGGAAAGAGAAAAGAGATATCATCAATTTTCACCTGAAGGCATGACTCACATAGTTGAAAGGGTCCAATTTATATTGTGCAGTCAAGAAGTTAATTTCAGTGTCTTGTGTATGGATTGTCCCCTTGAAAGGATTCCCTCTCATTGCATCTCTGATTAGGCATTTTGGTCTCATTCTCTGCATTCCCCAACAGAGGTCGTGCATTTTACTCTTTTACTAAGAATATCTTTCCTGCATTGGAGGAGTATGTACTGAGTGTCAAACATGTTCCAGGCATTGTCTAGGCCATGAGTACGGGATACTGAAAACCAAAAGCCACTATAATCTAATGAAGGAGAGTGATTAGAAACAAATAAAAATATTAATAAGACTCAGAGGGTGTTAAGAACTTTGAGGAAACCAGGGTCAGTGTAAAGCAGAGTGTGGTGAACAGGTGACCTTAGAACAGAGACCTCAAGGAAAGGAAGGCGGGAGCCCAGAGCCTGTCTGGGGAAGTGTGTGCTGGCCGAGGGAATGGCCTCTGCTAAGGCCCCGAGGATGATCCTACTTCGAGCTATTTGGGTCCAAAACAGGAAGCATGTTTGGGAATGGAGAATTACCAGGAGAGATATCAGAGTTGGTGTCAGGCAATTTCAAAGAAATAGGTGGCCTCGTTGCTGGTTCCCCTTCAAGAGAAAGGAGTCCCTCACCCACGCTATGTACTGCTTGTATTTTAGAATCTACTTGCAAAGGCATCCTTTAAATTGACATAGATGGGGCGCCTGGGTGGCGCAGTCGGTTAAGCATCCGACTTCAGCTCAGGTCACGATCTCGCGGTCCGTGAGTTCGAGCCCCGCGTCGGGCTCTGGGCTGATGGCTCAGAGCCTGGAGCCTGTTTCCGATTCTGTGTCTCCCTCTCTCTCTGCCCCTCCCCCGTTCATGCTCTGTCTCTCTCTGTCTCAAAAATAAATAAACGTTAAATTGACATACAGCCCCTACTGAACACCATGTGTTGATTTCTGGCCTCTGTGTTACAAGAGTCATCTTGGAATATATTAGACCATATACCTCTGCTCTGTGTACGTATCCCATTCCACAAGGTGCACACACACACACACACACACCCCAAATCATTGTTCTCTGGGCTGTGTTCTTTCCATGAGTTCTCAACCCTCACCCCAACAATTAAGCTCGGAGTGGCTCTAACTCAAGATACCCAGATCCATTATCATTCCCCTAAACAATGTAAAATGGTACCTGAATTTCAATGAATAAGCTTCCCAAGAATAAATACAATCACCAGTCTCACCTGGATGGGAGCTCTGAGGGAGAGGTGCCCATGCGGCAGTGTGAATTTCCCCTGGATGGTTGGTTATTGGTGGTGGCTAAACTCTGTCCCCACACAAGACAGCAGGAAGGAGGCTAGCATGAGTCTCCCAGCCAAGCTTCAGACTCCAGAAGCAACAACCAGGTCCCATCAGGTGGTACAAGCAGAGGGACTTCACACAGGAGATACTCGCAGTTTCCTCTTCTGCTGAGAGGGCACGTTTCCCTCCCACTCCTCTGACCTACAGCACATGATTTCCTGGGGGACACTGGTGTGGACACAAGGGAGAGTTTTCCTGGAGATTGTGTTCCCAATAGACCAGGTTATAACCACGCATATCCAGGGTTGATTAATCCTTCCTTGTGCACACCGCTGCTCCTAGAGTACAGACCTCCCAGCACCTTATCCCAAGCCTGATTTCAGCATTTCCCCAAAGTCTAGGACTAGCAATCGGTCTGGATTACACTCCTTGGACCTCCAAAATACCACGTGCTGATTGAGTTGTGACCTCTGTGTTACGAAAGTCACCTTGGAATATATATTAGACCATGTACGTCTTGTGGTGGAGACACAGCCCTGCCATCTATAGAACATTCCTGTTTTCCTTTTAAACAAGGAGGGCAACTAAGTTCCTTGATATAAACCCCAAGCACTACATACCTCAGCTTCATGACACATTTACCAAACATTTAGGAATTGCATACAATGTCACAAGTTAAGAGCTGCTCTTTAGCCCCTCTTTGTGAGGCTTTTGTTGTATGGCATATGTTTAGATACTTTTTTTTTTTTTTCAACGTTTATTTATTTTTGGGACAGAGAGAGACAGAGCATGAACGGGGGAGGGGCAGAGAGAGAGGGAGACACAGAATCGGAAACAGGCTCCAGGCTCTGAGCCATCAGCCCAGAGCCCGCACAGGGCTCGAACTCACAGACTGCGAGATCGTGACCTGTCTGAAGTCGGACGCTTAACCGACTGCGCCACCCAGGTGCCCCGATACTTTTTTTTAAATATGAAATTTATTGCCAAATTGGTTTCCATACAACACCCAGGGCTCATCCCGACAGGTGCCCTCCTCAATACCCATCCCCCACCCTCCCCTCCCTCCCACACCCCATCAACCTTCAGTTTGTTCTCAGTTTTTTAGAGTCTCTTATGATTTGGCTCCCTCCCTCTCTAACTTTTTTTTTTCTTCTCCTCCCCCCTGGTCTTCTGTTAAGTTTCTCGGGATCCACATAAGAGTGAAAACATAAGGTATCTGTCTTTCTCTGTATGACTTGTTTCACTTAGCATCACACTCTCCAGTTCCATCCACGTTGCTACAAAAGGCCAGATTTCATTCTTTCTCATTGCCACATAGTATTCCATCGTGTGTATAAACCACATCTTCTTTATCCATTCCTCAGTTGATGGACATTTAGGCTCTTTCCGTCATTTGGCTATTGTTGAGAGTGCTGCTATAAACATTGGGGTACAAGTGCCCCTATGCATCAGCACTCCTGGAACCCTTGGGTAAATTCCTAGCAGTGTTATTGCTGGGTCATAGGGTAGATCTATTTTTATAGATACTTTTTGCTTGGAAAAGCTTGGAATAGAAAAGTAAACAGATTCTTCCCTGTAGTTTCTGGAAGGAACCAAGCCTTGCAAACATCTTCATATTAGCCCAATGAGAGCTACTTCAGCTTCTGATTCACAGAATTATAAGAACATAATGTGTTTATTTTTATATTAATTTAATTTAATTTAATTAATTTATTTTTGAAATAGAGAGAAAAGGCACAAGTGAGCAAAGGGCAAAGAGAGAATCCCATGAGGGGCAGAGAGAGAGAGAGAGAGAGATGGGAGAGAGAAGTGGGGCTCACCTGACATGGGGCTCAAGATCATGAGCCCTGAGATCACGGCTGAGCCAAAATCAGATGCTTAATTGACTGAACCATCCATGCATCCAGCATAAATGTTTTAGAATACTAATGTAGTCATTTTACATTAGCATTAGGACTTTAATACAGTTTTCCCAATTAAGTTTTGTTAAGACCCTGAGATTAAGCTTCTTCATTCATCCATTTAACTTCCCCCAGGTAAAGGCATTTTGTGTTATAATCCCATCTTCAAGTAAAAGAAGAAATTTAGAATCAATTTGGAGTTATTAATCCTCTTGAACTAGTAAAGAATTTCTCAATGCATAAATTCAAACGTACTTCAGATTTTGATGTCTTTGAGACATTACAACAGGAAAAGTAAGTCATCATTTAAATGTATGTCTCTCATTTACTTTATATCTTTTTGTCTACATGTACGCATTCTTTTAAATGCATGTTAATTCAAACATTTATTCTGCAACTTTCCCTCAAGTTTCCTTTCAACATAAAATAAGAGATTAGAAATGAGTTTGTGTTTAAAATGAATAAATGTGCGTCTCCTGGGTGGCTCAGTCTGTTAAACACTCAGTCTGATTTTGGCTCACATCATAATCTCAACCATTTGAGCCACCCAAGCGACCCAATATCTATTCTTCTTTTTAATAAGGCGGAAAACTGACTTCTTCTGATAATAAACCTTGGGCACTAACCACATTGGCGTCAAGACACTTTTGCCATCACCTACTTTATCACAAGTTAAAAGCTGCCATTTGGTTCTTTGTTACAAAATGCTTGTTAAATAGAACAAGATGTATTTAGATCCTTTTGTGTACCACAATGTGAGCTTAACATCTCATAGGGAGTTTTGATTTGATCTTTATAAACATCTTATCCCCAAGGAAGTACATTTATGAACTCCATTCTACATTGTAGAAATGGTGCTTGGTCGTGTCTTGTCATCTGTCCAAATTTAATACCTGAGTATGTGGTGTCCCTTGAGATTGATTCTGTCAGGATGCTTCCGGTTCTCAAACTTGGGGTCGTGGTTCTCAGCCAGAAATGAATTTTCCCCTGGGACGTCAGTCAAAGTCTGAAGGGAAGCTGCCCAGCACCTACAATCCCCAGGAAAGCACCCCCAAAATACTGTTATCCTGCCACCAATGTCTCACCATAAACGGTGAGAAACCCAGCTGGACCAGCATGTCTCCAACGTCACTGTGCCCGTGAATCCACACGGATCCCACTACAAACGCAAAATCTTATCTCACGTCCTGGGTGGCCCAGAGATTCTGCATTTCTCCAAGCTCCTGAGTGATGCTGAAGTGCAGGTCCGGGTCTGTGGACCACTGTTTGATTAGCAAGAAGATGATCCTGTGTTAGAGATAAGTGTGGGTAGCATGAAGGCTTCTGCACCAAATCTTGTCCTTGCGTCCCTGTAATTGTGAAAGGATCGTGTATTCGCTCCTTCTTCAGGCTGTGTCAATTCTGTGCTTATTGATTTTATGTGACCAAAATAATACACTTATGAAAAAGACTTTGTAGTGGGCAAAATAAGGCCCTCCCAAATATGTTCACATCCTAATCCCTAGTATCTACAACATGTTATTTTTTATAGCAAACAAGGATTAAGGTAACAGATTGATCGGAGCGGCTGATCAGCTGCCATTGAGAGGAAAAGAGCTGTGATTGTCCAGGTGGGACAAAGGCAATCACGACAGTCCTTCAAATGTTGAGGAGGGAGACAAAAGAGTTGGTGCTAGAGAGACTTTGAAAACCTACCCTGCTGGCTCTGAAGGTGGAGGAAGAGCCATGAGCCAAGAACTGCAGGTGACCAGTGACAGACTGGAAATGGAAAGGAAACAGATTCTCCCCTGAGCCTCCAGAAGGACCACAACCCTGCAGACACCTTGCTATTAGCCCGACGAGACTCCTTCGAAGCTTCTGACTCCAGAATTGTAAGAGTGTGTATTTGCTCATTTTAAGCAGCTAAAATGGGGACATTTTACAGCAGCAGTAAGAATCTCATAGGGACAGAGTCAATAATATGATTTGAGGGAACTGAGTTTAAGACTCTCAATTCATTTATCAGCTTCCCTTGGGTAAGGGCAATTGACACGTAAAGAAACCACATTAATAGAAATAAAATGAAATAGATTTTGAAACATTTTGCCCCTTTACCTGATACAGTGATTTCTGTGGGGCATCAATGTGAGTGTGGTCTGACCATGAATCTTTTGAGGCAGTGACACAAGAAAGGAACTCATGATCAGAATTATGGTAACATGTGATAAATTAAAATTTTGTGTCTATTACCCCTTCCTTTTACATATGTTCTTTATTTAGTTTCCCTTTATTTTTTGTTGCTACAACCATTCATTCTTTTCAGTGCTCTCCTGTCCAACTGTCTGTCAAGTCTCCTTGCAACATAAAAGATGAAATCATAAATCATCTGTGTGTGTACATGTATGGGGAGTGTGATTATCTGAAAGAAAAATGTACACACACACACACACACACACAAGACACAACCACTACACTTGAATGTTTTCTTTGAGTAAAAATGCATTTAATTTTTTTCCTTACAAGACATAGGAATTAACGTTTAGGGTCCGCACTGCCTACAGAAATAAGGAAAGAGAGGCTCGGGGAGCTTGAATTTTTAACAATTACCTGAGAAAGCAATTAAAGCTTATGTAGACCCTTAAATTATACACAGATGGAAACTTGCACTATGTGCTTTTCATTATATTTTTGTAAAATTTTTAAACATTTAATTATTTTTGAGGAGAGAGAGAGAGAGACAGAGCATGAGCAGGGGAGGGTTGACAGAGAGGGAAACACACGATCCGAAGTAGGCTCCAGGCTCTAGCTGTCAGCACAGAGCCCGGTGGGGGGCTCGAACCCACGCACCTGAGCTGGAGTCAGACGCTTAAGAGACTGAGCCACGCAGGCACCCCATGTGCTCTACATTCTTGTGTAGCTCCTTTAACGTACCAAATTATACCCTTTCAATACGCGGTGTATTGTGTATAATTATACTTCAATGATTTAATCGGGGACATATCTATGGAGCAGGGCTCAGAGGAGGATTTGGAGCACAGTTAGCTGACTCTCCATTACAGGTGTGGAGATAGCTTTTGTAACGGAAGGGAAGCAAGTTTATGTACGGATGTAGGCACAGTGAGATCCAACTCAAAGAATACACATAAGTGTACGTAATTTGTAAATAGAAGACTATCCTACAAATCGAAATGTAGAAATAAGACCAAGAATCTGGCTGAAACAGAAGAGCATGACAGCCACAGACACAACGTCATGGATGGGCCCTAGAAATACCAGGTAGGGATTCAGTCCTGACCACAGACCCGTGAGGAGCCCAGCAGAGGTCAGAAAAGTTTCCCGATACAATGCCTTTTGATTGTAAAGGTATTATTGACAAAGAGAACAAAAAGCATGAGAAATGTTGCTCGAAGTCAGATTCCCAACAACTGTAGCTCACTGATAAATCCCCAAGAAATGCAGGGAATGACATTCTCCAGGAACTCACGGCTACTCTGATACTGATGTTTTGTTGGAGACAAAAAGCACCATTATTCTCGACAGGAGCCAGACCTCCAAGGTCACTTTCAGCGTACGGAAATTCCTTCGACGTTTATGTTATCTCTACCCTTCCCTCCCTCCACGAACTTAAAAGTATATAATCACTCACTTTCCACAATCCCAGTGCAGCGCTCTCTGGCCATGAGTCCTGCCGCCTTGCTATGAGAGCACATTTTTTTGCACGGTAAAACAACTCAAGGATTCTTTTGTGACCGTTGTCCTCGGTGATCCCACATCATTTCAACATCCCAAGTGACAAGGAAAGAATGTTATACAGCAAGAGCTGACTGACACAATCATCCGAGCAACCGACCTGAACTAATTTGAACACGTTCTACCTTTTACTAGTGTCATATGATTTGACAATTGAGGAGGGCACTCATGACCATTCAGTGATTCAAGTGTATTTCCCATGACTTGATGAACAAGTGACCACGTGAGGGCTCCCTTCTGGGTAACAGGGAGAGTTTGAAGGACATGCACGTTTGTGCAGAAGAACTGGGGACCCTGAGCCACACCCCAGCAGGACATCCAGCTCTCGGGTGAAGCATCCTCTGGTCATGCGGGTGGAAGAGATTTCAGGGCAGGAAAGAGGTACGAAATGGGTGATACTGGTAGTGTTCATTCACCATCTCTCGGCATTTGTGACAAATATTAGGAAAAGGAAGTTATTTTGTGTAACAACGGAAAGAATCATATTAGCAGCTAGCACGAGAAGTTTTCTAGCAGAAATGGGAAGATAATTCACTGATAAAAGATAGAAGGCACTCAGCAATCCTGCACCTCAGTGAATAAACCCCCTCAGTTGTGAACACCATCTTCCGTGCTTTAGTAAAGAGGTGCGTAGCGTGAACTGGGACATTAAAAAAAAGAGAGAACTATTTTTTGTGGAGCAAAATGAATGTTTCGAAATTTTGCCTCCTCATATTTATGGTCATGCCGATACTAAGAACATCAGGTTGATCTATTTATTCAAATAGGTCTTTCTAAGTACACTCCACTGGGAGATGAATATTTGCTAATCAGGTTTGCCAGCGGCTATGGGAGGCTTTCTGGACCCCGAGCTAAATAACAGAATAAAACCAGGAGACCGGTTATAAAGCACAATAGCATGTTTAGCATAAGTGCCTGAAATTAAGCTTTAGATTTCTGGGGCATCGAATTCAAAGACAACCATGTGAAATAAACATATTGTTTATTATTTAAATAAACATATGGCTCAGCTACCCTCAGCCATACAGTATCTCTTCAGAAAGTCCTGGATAACCTACATACTGACACATAAGTGAATCAGCTTTTCCCCTTCAGCACATAAATTCTACCCAATAAAATTCTCCAGTGAAGTGTGAATCCTCAAACACCTAGCCACTCTGGCCGTGGGCCTTAATAGACCCAGGCCCTTCAGCAGCACTCTCTCTGTCTCCCTCTCCATCTCTCTCTCCCCCTCTGAGACATCCAGAAATGGCCCTTGGGCATCCCTGTGCCCTCCAGCTTATGTGAGTAATACATTTCCGTTTTTAGAGTTCTCTGATAGGTGTTGCTGATGTGTGTCTTGTGATCACAATAAGAACCCAGGGACCTGTGCAGTCACAGCGTAGGCCTGGTCAGGGAAAGGTCTGTGGGAATGTCCAAAAATACACGGGTGCAGGTGAGAGCCCGGGCTTTCCTGACTAAGCATTGGTGTCAATAGCCTGAGGTTTAAATGGAACAATGTTAGAATCCACATCATCAGGAGGAGTATTAAATGAAGTGAAGGAAAAAGACCGAGAGACTCAAGGTGGAAACTGTGGTTTTGTATTCTCCTTGACAATAAAATTATGGAAATGGCTTATTGATCAAGTGTAGCTTTATTCCATATGACGAGTAATTCATGATAATGATCTCAGGAAATCTAGGGGAAATTTACCTGGCATGGTATAAGTCATTTGAAATGAAATTAATTTTAAGAAATCCAACTACTCCCATGTGAAATATAGAAATTTCCAGGCATTCATGATCCAAGGTTGAGGAAAACATTGGTGACATATGAAAATAGACAAAGGGGAAACTGTCTGTATATCAGAAACAGCAGAAGCTTAATAAAGTTACTTAAATGTATAGAGAAGTTGACATAAATAAAGATGGAAATTCCAGCAAATAAATAGAGGAGCAGATTCCACTTCCACAGTCTAATCAAAGAATAACTAATTCTTGACTTTGAAGCTTTGAGACTTGCAATCATGGGCACGTCTTCAGCCCTAATATGATTGGCCCTCACATCAATGAAATCCAAATGATTCTTTTAAGAACCACCTTTAGGTCTTTGTTCCTCAGGCTGTAGATGAAGGGGTTCAGCATGGGCGTGACCACCGTGTACATCACCGAGGCTGTTGCACTTGAGTGTGAGCTCTGGGTGGCAGCAGAGCTGAGGTACACTCCTAGGCTCGTACAAAAAAATAAGGAGACAACTAAAAGGTGAGATGCACAGGTGGAAAACGCTTTATACTTGCCCTGAGCTGATGAGATTCCAATTATGGTTGAAACTATCTTAGAATAAGAGTAAAGGATCCCAGCAAGGGGACCTCCAGCCAGCAGCATAGCTGCAAAATACATCACCACGTTATTAAGAAAGGTGTCAGAACAGGCAAGTTGGATCATCTGATTGAGTTCACAGAAAAAGTGGGGGATTTCTACCTCTGTACAGAAGGACAGCTGCAACACCATTGAAGTTTGTAACAAGGAATGCAGGACACTTGTGATCCAGGACACCAGGACCAGCAGCCCACAGAGCCAGGGGTTCATGATGACCTTATAGTGGAGGGGGTGACAGATGGCCACAAACCTGTCATAGGCCATCACAGCCAGGAGATAGATGTCCAACCCTGAAAAGATTATGAAGAAGTTCATCTGGGTGATGCAGTCCTCATAGGTTATGACTTTGGTCTGAGTCTGGATGTTCCAGAGCATCTTCGGGACGGTGGTGGAGGTGAAGCAGATGTCTACAAAGGACAGGTTGGCCAGGAAGAAGTACATGGACGTGTGGAGGTGGGAGTCAGAGCTGACGGCCAGAATGATGAGCAGGTTGCCAAACACAGTGATCAGGTACATGGAGAGGAAAAGTCCAAATATGAGGGGCTGCAGTTCTGGTCTCCCTGAAAATCCCAGGAGAAGAAATTTTGATATCCGTGTGATATTTCCTGGTTCCATGAGGTTGCACTGACTGCCAGAAAGAGGCAAAGGACATCATTAATTTTCACATCAACAGTTTACTCACATAGTTGAAATGCTACCATTTATATTGTGCAGTCAAGAAGTTCATTTCAGTATCTTGTCCCTTTTGTCCCCAAAGGATTGTCCTTTTAAAGAGATTCCCTCCTGTTTCACCTCGATTAGGTGTTTTGGTCTCATTCTCCACACTCCCCAGCAGAGGTCATGCATTTTACTGTTTTACTAAGAATATCTTTCCTGCATGGGAGGAATATGTGCTGATTGTCAAACATGTTCCAGGCATTGTCTAGGCCATGAGCATGGGATACTGAAAAACCGAACGCAAGTATCATCCAATGATGGAGAATGAATAGAAACAAATAAAAATACTAATAAGACATTAGAGGGTGTCAAAGTGCTATGAAGAGAACAAAAGTAGATATAAAGGAGAGCGTGGATACGAGTGTCATTGTGTAATTGGTATTTGGTCAAGACCCGTGACAGGTGACATTTGAACAGAGACTTCAGTGAAAGGAGGGCAGGATCTGCAAGCATTTCTGGGGAAGTGTGTGCTGGCTGAGGGAATGGCCTCTGCTAAGACCCTGAGGATCATACTACTTGGAGCTATTGGGCTCCAAAATAGGAAGTGTTGTGTGAAGAGGAGTAAACAGAAGAGAAATCAGAGATGGTGTCAGGCAATTTCAAAGAAATGGGTGGCCTCATTGCTGGTTCCCCTTAGAGGGAAAGGAGTCACTCATCCACACTATATACTGCTTATATTTTAGAATCTATCTGCAAAGCCTCCTGTAAATTTACAAGGAGCCCTCCTGAATACCCTGTGCTGATTGAGTGCTGGCTTCTGTATTATTAGAGTCAACTTAGAATATATTAGCTAAGGCACCCCTGCTCTGGAAACAGATCCCCCTCCAGAAGACAAGACACACACACACACACACACACACACACACACACACACACACACAGCAAATCATCACTCCCTGAGCTGTGTTCTTCCATGAGTTCTCACCTCCAGCCCCAATAATTAAGCTCAGAGTGGCTATAAACCAATGTGGCCAGATCCATTATCATTCCTCACAAATGATGTAAAAATGGTACCTGAATTCCAATGATTGAGTTTCTTATGGACAAATACAATTGACAGGTCAGACTGGCGTGCTTCTTTTCTGTCCTGCATTTAAAGGAAAACAAACCATCTGCTCAAAATCAGAGAAACACACACACACACACACACACACACACACACACACACAGAGAGAGAGAGAGAGAGAGAGAGAAAGAGAGGCAAGAGTGAAATGAAATTGAAGTGGCACAAAAGATTTCATGGTTCATATGGTCACTGAAACCTGAGGGGCCGTGAAGAAGAAAGAGCATCCTGAGGTCTGACAACATTCCAAGTCTTGTTGCCTCCTTGATGCCCAGAAAAAATAATAAGGAGCAAAATTAAATGTGGTCAGAAGACGAAATTAGTGGGTTGTTCAGCATGTGGATCACCTTACAGACTGAATGCTCCAAGAGAAAAGTGTGCTAAGGGAATAAATCAACCCTTCGGCACAGGAAATATGCAAAGCACAGCCAAAGTTGGGCAGGTAATAATGAAGCAGTAGGAGACTTGGTTTTTTTTTCTGTGCCTGGTTCATATTTCTTTGACCCATTGGATGTCCTGTGATCTTAGAGAAGGTGGATAAGTCCCTTTCACTGTTCAGATGTGGCATCTTTTCTTTGTTTTTCCTGGCCTTTGCATTGTGACCTCTTTCTTGACAAGGGTAGTGGGCACACTCTGGTCCTGTTTCCGGTTTGCACAACACCCAAAGGTTTGTTCAGACCTTGCTCTACAGAATTCTGCACGCACCGTGACAGTCAGTCTAGGCTCTGAATCACCGTCTTCATAAGATTTCTGCCTGAGGCTCTTACAGCACACACTTATTTCATTCTACTATGACTCTGCCATATAAGGCAAGTACCAAAGGAACAGGGCCTTCTCTGACCTTGTCCACTGTGGTTTTTCAGGAAGGCATGGTCAGCCAAGCACATGACCATAGAGATCTCCAGGTTCTGGGCTAGGCTGGTGGCTGTGCGGTGACCTCAAGTAAATGCACCTGGCATTGATTCTCTCTGACCCTTTCCTGCTGGACCTGCTGGGAGCTCTGAGGGTGACGTGTCCATGTGGCTGTCTGAATTCCTCCTGGATGGTTATCGGTGGCAACTAAACCCTCTCCCTGCAGAAGATGGTGGGAAGGAGGCTAGCATGAGTCATCCAGCCAAGCTTCGGACTCTAGAAGCAATAATCAGGTCGCATCACCCCCAGTGGCACAGGCAGAGGGACTGCACAGAGGAGACATTTCTGGTTTCCTTTGTCTGTTCATGAGACATGTTTCCCTCTTGCTTGTCTAACCTACAGCACATGATTTCCCTGGGGGACACTGGTCTGGACACAAAGAAAGATTTCCTGGAGATTCTGTGTTCCCAATAATAACTGCATGACCCCTGTGTTGATTACTCCTACCTTGTGAGTTCTGTCGCTCCCAGAGTTCAAATATCCCAGCACCTAATCCCAACCCTGATTTTAACCCTGATTTTAACATTTCCCCAAAATCTAGGACTAACCAATCAGTCTGGATTAGATCCGTTGGATCTCCAAAATGTTAGCTTATGGTGGAGACCTGAGCCGAAATCAAGAGTTGGACGCTTCTAAGCCTGAACCACCCAGGCGCCCCCAGATACTCGTTTAAATATGTTGTGTATAGATATGGCCCCCATTAAGGGATTCCTTCTGCCACATTGATGTAGGGTGTTTTTTTTTTTGTCAAAAAGCTTCTTCTGTAAGTAACGACATATTTTATAATTTCACTGAGAAATTCTTCAAGTATTCAGAATATAAATTGAGTGCTGACCATGTTTCAGGCAATGAGCATAGGGTGTGGTGAAGAACGAAAATCCCTAGAAACATGGAGAAAAAGTATATAAGCAAGCAAGAGAATTCTATAACTTTTCAGATGGTGAGGGCTGCTGTGAAGAAAAGAAAAGCAGGAATAAAGGAGGGAGCCAATAGGGCATTCTATTTTAGTGGGTATTTAGGCAAATTCTGCAAACAAGGTGACATTGGAAAACAGAACTCATATGAGACAGAAAGGATTATGTGGGAAGCCTTTACCTGGCAGAGGGAATGGCCAGTACAAAGGCCCCAAGGGAAAGTATTGTTTCAAAAGTTCAAGGCAAAGAGCAAAGCCAGTGCTGCAAGGGCAATGAGCCTGATGGAGACTGATGACAGACGCTGTCACACATGTGAGGAGTGAAGTGGTCTCTCTGCTACAATTGTCATCTCAAGGCACAGGGCCGTCCTTGCCCACGCTACGTCTCCCTCTGTATACATCATGGTCTCAAGGCATCCCATGAGTTGCCACAGATCCCCTTCTTGGTGTCTTCTCTTGACTGAGTTCTGGCCCCTGTATTGTGTCATCTTGGGATTTCAGAGTCCTGACCCCCCTTTTTTTAAAATATGAAATTCATTGTCAAATTGGTTTCCATACAACACCCAGTGCTCATCCCCACAGTGCTCAATACCCATCACTCAGCCTCTCCCTCCTCCCTCCCCCCATCAACCCACAATTTGTTCTGTTTTTAAGAGTCTCTTCTGGTTTGGCTCCCTCCCTCTCTAACTTCTTTGAGGACTACTCACCCATCACCAGTCACAAGACACCATGTCCTCCTGGGTTGTGTATTCCCTGTCTTTACAGACCTCACCATCCCGGTTATGCTGGGAATAGACACAACCCAAGGAGGCCAGATCAGCCATCTTTTCCCCGCAAAGTATAGAAATGGTTCCCAGAAATGCCAGTTCTGAAGCCTCCCATGGACAAACGAATTCGAGGCTCCATATTGGAATGGCAAGTTTCTGCTGTGATTTACACAAACTTAAAAATGTCTGTTCAACACACAGCGAGGCAGAGAGTCGGGATGGGGGGGCGGGTAGTGAATGAAACGGATGAGGCAGAGCAATTATCTAAGAAACTCGTGTGGTTCCTGAGACACTGGGTGGTAAAATAAACTGCCATTGCCTTAATAGTAAGTTAAAGGAATAGAATATGGAAGATCAACAAAAGTGTGGGCACCCACTCTGTGAAATTGACACAGCCACTGGATAAATACATCATGTAATCAAACAAACAAATGAACACAGTGATCACCTGTCCTGCACTAAGTTGAATTGGCTCTCAGGCGAAGACAGGTTAATGAACTTGGCTTCCATTCTTCTGACCCTGTCATCCACGGCACACCGGGTCGTTGGGCTCACCTGGCTGGGGTGTGTGACAAAGTCTCCTTGTGACAAGTCTGAATGCCTCCCTGACTCCAGATGGTAGGGACTAAAGCTCTGTTCTCAGCTGAGACAGCAGGACGGAGTAAAGCATGGGCCCCCAGCCATAATTAGGGCTTGGAAGAACAGAGGGAGACCTTGTCCCTTCCCATCCAAGTTCTCACAGGCTGACAGGCGACCAGAGAGTATTTACAGCTCCCCGTATCTGCTCATTAGGCTCATTTCCCTCTTGGTACCCCAGCCTCTGATCTCATATTCCCAAGTGGAAAACTGCTCTGGACACAAGTATTTTTTCCTAATGACTCTCAGTTCCCAAAAGACTAGGTCAGAGACCAAGTGAATGCAGTTCTTTTTTTCCTCCCCTTTTCCCTGAACTTGTCCCCTTCCTGATGTGTAAATCGTCTGGCACCTGATCTCAGCCGAGACACACTTTCCTCCAAGTCTAAGACCAAGGAACCCTCCGGGATTAGTCCTCTTTGTCTTCCAAGCATTGCCTGTCCTAGGGACCCAGCTGTAGCATTTCTGGTGCTGTGTGTCTGTATGTCTCTTTGTTTGTTTTGAGAGAGAGGGAGAGAGAGAGCATGAGTGGGGGAGAGGAAGGGAGGGAGAGAGGGACAGAGAGAAGCTTTTTTAATGTTTATTTATTTATTTTAAGAGAGAGAGTCAGAGAAAGAGGGAGAGAGAGAATCCCAAGCAGTCTCTATGCTCAGTGCAGAAGCAATCTGGGGGCTCATCTCCAGACCATGGGGTCATGTCCTAAGCCTCAATCAAGACACGGAAGATGAACCCACTGAGCCCATGAGGCGACCCAGTGTCTACTGTTCTTATCAACAGCGCCGCTAGGAATCTACCCAAGGACACAGGAGTGCTGATGCACAGGGGCACGTACACCCCAATGTTTAGAGCAGCGCTTTCAGCAACAGCCAAATTATGTAAAGAGCCTAAATGTCCACCAACTGACAAATGGATAAAGAAGTTTGGTTTATATATATGATGGAATACTACATGTCAATGAGAAAGAATGAAATCCTGCCATTTGCAGCAACGTGGCTAGAAATGGAGAGTGTTATGCCAAGTGAAAGAAGTCAGGCAGAGAAAGAGAGATACCGTGTGTTTTCACTCATAGTTGGATCTTGAGAAACTAAAGAGAAGAGCATGTGGAGGGGAAGGGGAAAAGAGATTTACAGGGAGGGAGGCAAACCATAAGAGACTCTTGAGGACTGAGAACAAACCCAGGGTAGGTGGGGGGTGGGGGAGATGGGAAAGTGGGTGATGGGCAGGGAGGAGGGCACTTGTTGGGATGAGCACTGGGTGTTGTATGCAAACCATTTTGACAATAAATTTCATATATTAAACAAAAGAAAAAATAATACAGCAGAGAAATGACTTCTGACAATAAAACTTGGGTGCCACAGTGCTTGGCCTCCAGACACTTTTTCTGTCACTTGTTTTATAAGACGTTAAAAGCTGTCATTTGGTCCCTTGTTATAAAATGGTCCTTAAATACAACAGATGTGTTGAGATCTAGTTATGTACTACAATGTGAGCTTAACATCTCACAGGGAGTTTGCATGTAATCTACATAAAATCTTATTCCTCAGGAGTTATAGTTATGAACTACATTTTACGATGTATAAATGCTGCTTGGTCATGTCTTGTCATCTGTCCAAATTTAATACCTGAGTATCTGGTGTCTCTTGAGATTGATTCTGTCAGGATGCTTCCAGTTCTCAAACTTGGGGCGTGGTTCTCAGCCAGAAATGAATTTTCCCCTGGGACGTCTGTCAAAGTCTGAAGAGAACCTGTCAAAGACCTACAGTCCCCAGGAAAGCACCCCCAAAATACTGTTATCCTGCCACCAATGTCTCACCATAAACAGTGAGAATCCCAGCTAGACCAGCATGTCTCCAACTTCACTGTGCCTGTGAATCCACACGGATCCCTCTACAAACGCAAAATCTTAGCGATTCTGCATTTCTCCAAGCTCCTGGGTGAGGCTGAAGTGCAGGTCTGAGTCTACGGACCACTGTTTGATCAGCAAGAAGATGATCCTGTGTTAGAGATAAGTGTGGGTAGCGTGAAGGCTTCTGCACCAAATCTTGTCCTTGCGTGCCTGTAATTGTGAAAGGATCGTGTATTCGCTCATTCTTCAGGGTGTGTGAAATCTGTGTTTATTGCTTTTATAAGTGACCAAAATAATACCCTGATGAACAAGCCTTTACACTAAGGAGAATAAGGCACCATCAGATATGCCCACATCCTAATCTCCAGGCCCTTTCACATGTTATTATATTTTTTAGAACAAAGAAGGATTTATGCAGCAGATTGAACAGGGCTGCTTGTCAGCTTGGGCGACTCTGAAGGACGTGCCCATTTGTGCAGAAGAACTGGGGACCCTGAACCACACCCCAGCAGGACATGCAGTTCTTGGGTGAAGCGTCCTCTGGTCAAGCAGGTGGAAGAGAGTTCAGAGCAGAAAGGACGTATTAAATACATGTTGCTGATACTGTGCATTCTCCATCGCGTGGGATTTGTGACATATATCAGGAAAAGGAAGCTATTTCGTGTAACAACGGAAAGAATCATATGAGCGGATCGCATTAGAAGTTTTCAAGCAGAAACAGGAAGATAATTCAGTGATAAAACGTAGAAGACACTAAGCAAACCTGCGCCTCGATGAACAAACTCCCTCAGTGGTGAACACCATCTTCCATGCTTTAATAAATAGGTGCATAGCACGAACTGTGATTTTTTTTAAAAATGAGAGAAATATTGTGTGTGTCACAAAATGAGTGTTTCGAATGTTTGCCTCCTCATATTTATGATCAGGTCAATACCAAGAACATATCAGGTTGAACTGTTTATTCAAATATGCCTTTCTAAGTACACTCCACTTGGAGATCTAGATTATTAGCTAATCAGGTTTTCCCAGTGACTGTGGTAGAATTTCTGGACCCCGAGCTGAGTAACAGAATAAAACCAAGAGACCGTTTACAAAGCATAAGGGCATGTTTAGTGCAAGGGACTGAAATGACGTATTTTCCCCGGGGTCCATTTCGAACACAACCATGTTGAATAAACGTATCATCAGATGTGTTCCACAATCACCAGATAAGCCCTCGGCTACCCCCAGTCACGAAGAACCGCTTCAGAAAGCCCTTTATAGACTAGAGACTGACACATGAGTGAATCAGCTTTTCCCCTTCAGCCCACACATTCTACTCAATACAATTCTCCAAGAACGTGTGAACCCAACACCAGCTACCCACCCTGGCCATGGTCCTTGAGAAAGCCAGATCCCTTTGCGGCTCTCTCTCTCTCTCTCTCTCTCTCTTCCTCTTGACTCTCTCTCCCCTTCTGAGACCTCCCAGAATGGCTTTTGAGCATCCCATGTGCCCTCCAGCATACATGAGTAATAAACCTGGGGTTATTAGAGTCCTCTGATAGATGTTGCTGACCTGTGTCCTGCAGTCACAATAAGAACCCAAGGGCTGGTGCAGCCACAGCATAGGCTGTGGTCCGGGAAAGGTCTGTGGGAGTGTGGGCAAGCTCATGGGTGCGGGTGAGTGCTTGGGCTTTCCTAGCCAGAGCGGGGTGTGAATTGCCTGAGGCTTGAATGGAACAATGTTAGAGTCCACATCATCAGGTGGAGTCCTAAAGGAAGTGAAGGAAAAGACTGAGACACAAGGTGGAAACTGTGCTTTTGTATTCTCCTTGACAGTAAAATGATGGAAATGGCTTTCTGATCAAGTGTAGCTTTATTCCGTACGAAGCGTATAATTCATGATAATGATCTCAGGAAATCTAGGGGAAATTTACCCGGCATGGTATAAGACATTTGAGATGAAATTAATTTTAAGAAATCCAACTAGTCCCATGTGAGATACAGAAATTTCAGGCATTTGTGACCCAAGGTTGGGGTAAACTTTGGGGACGTCTGAAAATAGACGAAGAAAAACCGTCTGTATTTCAGTCACAGTAGAAACTTAATAAAGTGAGTTCCTTAAATGTAGAGAGAAGTTGATCAAACAAATGGAAATGCCAAGAAAGAAATAGAAGGAGTAGATCCTACTTCCACAGTCTGATCAAAGATTGGCAGTTCCTGACTCTGAGGATTTGAGTCCTTCAATCATGGGCATGCCTCCAGCCTTTGGATGATTGGTTCTTATAATACTGGATCCCAAGGATTCTTTTCAGAGCCCTCTTTATGTCTCTGTTCCTCAGGCTGTAGATGAAGGGGTTCAGCATGGGCGTGACCACCGTGTACATCACCGAGGCTGTGGCACTTGACCGTGACCTCTGGGTAGCAGCAGAGCTAAGATACACACCTAGGCTGGTACAATAAAATAAGGAGACAACCGACAGGTGAGACACACAGGTAGAAAATGCTTTATACTTGCCCTGAGCTGATGAGATCTCACGTATGGAGGAAACTATCTTAGAATAAGAGTAAAGGATCCAGACAAGCAGACCACCACCCAGCAGCATAGCTGCAAGATACATCACCACGTTATTAAGAAAGGTGTCAGAAGAGGCAAGTTGGATCATCTGATTGAGTTCACAGAAAAAGTGGGGGATCTCTACCTCTGTACAGAAGGACAGCCCCAACACCATTAAGGTGTGTACTAAGGAATACAGGACACTTGTGATCCAGGACACCAGAACCAGGAGTCCACAGAGCTGGGGGTTCATGATGACCATGTATTGCAGAGGGTGACAGATGGCCACAAACCTGTCATAGGCCATCACACTCAGGAGAAAGTCGTCCATCCCTGCAAAGGTTATGAAAAAGTTCATTTGTGTGATACAGTCCTCATAGGTTATGACTTTGGTCTGGGTCTGGATGTTCCAGAGCATCTTCGGGACGGTGGTGGAGGTGAAGCAGATCTCCACAAAGGACAGGTTAGCCAGGAAGAAGTACATGGGGGTGTGGAGGTGGGAGTCAGAGCTGACAGCCAGGATGATGAGCAGGTTGCCAAACACAGTGATCAGGTACATGGAGAGGAAAAGTCCAAATATGAGGGGCTGCAGTTCTGGTCTCTCTGAAAATCCCAGGAGAAGAAATTTTGATATCTGTGTAATATTTCCTGGTTCCATGAGGTTGCACTGACTGCCAGAAAGAGGCAAAGGACATCATTAATTTTCACATCAACAGTTTACTCACATAGTTGAAATGCTACCATTTATATTGTGCAGTCAAGAAGTTCATTTCCGTATCTTGTCCCTTTTGCCCCAAAGGATTGTTCTTATGAAGAGATTCCCTCCTGTTTCATCTCAGATTTGGTGTTTTGGTCTCATTCTCCACACTCCCCAGCAGAGGTCATGTATTTTACTGTTTTACTAAGAATATCTTTCCTGCATTGGAGGAATATATACTGAGGGTCAAACATGTCCCAGGCATTGTCTAGGCCATGAGCACAGGATACTGAAAACCAAAAGCCACTATAATCTAGTGATGGAGAATGAATAGAATCAAATACAAATATTAATAAGACATCACAGGGTGTCAAGTGCTATCAAGAGACAAAAGCAGATATAAAGGAGAGCGTGGATATGAGTGCTATTTTGTAATCAGTGTTTGGTCAAGACCAGTAAACCAGGTGACATTTGATCAGAGACCTGCAGGGAAGGAAGGCAGGAGCCCAGAGTCTGTGTGGGGAAGTGTGTGATGGTAGAGGGAATGGCCTCAGCTAAGGCCCTGAGGATGAAACTACTTTGAGCTATTTGAGTCCAAAACAGGAAGCATGTATGGGAAGGGGAATGAGCAGGAAAATGATCAGAGATCGTGTCAGGCAATTTCAAAGAAATAGGTGGCCTCCTTGCTGGTTCCCCTTCAAGAGAAAGGAGTCACTCACCCACAGTATGTACTGCTTGTATTTTAGAATCTACTTGCAAAGTCTGCTGTAAATTGACATAGAGCCCTCTAGAATACAGTGTGTTGATTGAGTTCTGGCTTCTGTATTATAAGAATCACCTTGGAATATATTAGACCATGTCCCCTGCTCTGATGACGGATGTCATTTCACAAGGCGCGCACACACACACACACACACACACCAAATTAGTGATCCCTGGGCTGTGTTTTTACCATGACTTCTCACTCCAACCCCAACAATTAAGTTCGGAGTGGGTATAACTCAAGATGCGCAGATCCAGTATCATTCCTGCAAATGACGTAAGTTTCCCATGAACAAATAAAATTGACAAGTCAGACTGGCATGCTCATTTTCTTTCCTGTATTTAACGAAACACAAACAATCTTCTCAAAATCAGAGAGAGAGAGAGAAACAAGAAAGTGAAATAAAATGGAAGTGGCAGAAAAGATCTAATGGCTCAGGTGGTCGCTGAAATCTGAGGGGCCATGAAGAAGAAAGCCCATCCCTGGTTCTGACAACATTCCAACCCTTGTTACCACCCTGATGCCCAGCAAAAATAGTAAGGAGCAAAATTAAATTCATAGGAGACGACATTAGTGGGATCTTCAGGGTGTGCATCGTCTTACAGAGTGAATGCTCCAAGAGAAAAGTGTGCTAAGGGAATAAATCAACCATTCGGCACAGGAAATACGCAAAGCACAGCAAAAGTTGGGCAGGTTATAATGGAAGGTAAGAGACTTGCTTTTTCTTTGAAAAAGCACCTTGAGACTTTGCTATTTCTTTGACCAACTGGATGTCCTGTGATCTTAGAGAAGGTGGGACAAGTGCCTTTCACTCTTTAGACGTGGCATCTTTCCTCTGTTTTTCCTGGGCTTTGTGCTGTGATCTTTTGGCCGAGTGTTGGGCACACTCTGGTCCTGTTTCTGGTTTGCACAACATGCAAAGTTCTGTTCAGACCTTGCGCTACAAAATTCTGCACATACCATGACAACCGTTCTGGCTCTAAGTCACCATCTCCGTAAGATTTCTGCCTGAGGCTCTTACACCACACAAACTGTTTTCATAGTCCTATGACTCCACCATTATAAGGCAAGTACCAAAGGAGCGGGGCCCTCTCTGACCTTGTTCACTGTAGGTTTTCAGAAGGGCATGATCAGGCAAGTATATGGCCATAGAGATCTCCACGTTCCGGGCTAGGCTGGTGGCTGTCAGGTGACGTCAGGTAAATGCGCCTGGCTCTGATTCTCTCTGGCTCTTTCCTCCGGGTCTTGCCAAGCTCTCAGACTCACCTGGCTGGGAGCTCTGAGGGAGAGGTGTGCATGTGGCCGTCTGGATTCCTCCTGGATGGTTATTGGTGGTGACTAAACTCTGTCCCCACACAAGACGGCAGAACGGAGGCTAGCATGAGTCTCCCAGTCAAGCTTTCGACTCCACAGCAACAACCTGGTCCCGTCAGCCCACAGTGGCACACGCAGTGGGTGTGCAAAGGCGGGATTTATAGTTTCCTCTGTCTGTTCATGAGGCACGTTCCCCTCCTCCTCCTCTTTGGAGCAGCACATGATTTCCCTGGGGGACACTGGTCTGGACACAAAGGAAATTGTTCTGGAGGTTCTGTGTTCCCAATAGACCAGGTTATAACTGCGTGACTCCAGTGTTGAGTATTCCTTCCTCATGAACTCCGCTGCTCTCAGAGTTCAGACCTCCCAGCAGCGACTCCCAACGCTTATGTCAATGTTTCGCCCAAGTCTAGGACTGAGCAATCTGTGGGGATTAGTTCCCTTGGATCTGCAAGCTGTTGGCTTGTGTTGGAGATACAGTCCTGCCATCTACACAACATTCCGGTTTTCCTTTTCAACAAAGAGGAGAAAACAGCCCCTTGATACGAACCCTGAGCACTACGTACCGCAGTTTCATGACACATTTGCACATTTTTAGGACTTTCATTCCACATCACAATTAAGAGCTGCTGTTCAGCCCCTCTTTGTAAAGAATTTTTTTAATTATATGAAATATGTGAGATTTTTTTTTCTTGCAGTACAATATGAGCTTGGAATAGAAAAGTATACAGGTTCTTCCCGGTAGCTTTGAGAAGAAATCAGGCCTTGCAATCATTTTCATTTTAGACCAAGGTGAACCACTTCTGGGTTCTGATCCATCGAATGTAAGAACATAAATGCGTTTTAAAACACCAATGTAGTTATTTTACATCAGCGTTAGGACTTAACGACAAATGTTGTTCCAATGAAATTTTGTTAAGAATCTGAGATTAGGGTTCTCCCTTCATTCACGGAGTTTCCCCTGGGTAAAGGCATTTTGCATCGTAATCTCATCTCTAAGTAGAAAAGGAGATTTAAAATCAATTTACAGACATTCAATCTCTTTAGCTGGTAGAGAATTTCTCAGTACGTAACTGCAAGCATGCTTCAGATTTTGATGTCTTGGAGGCATTATGACAGGAAAAGTAATTCATCCTTTAAATGTATGCCTATCATTTATGTCTATCTTGAAATCTTTGCGTCTACACATCTTCATTCTTTTAAATGTATATTAATTCAAACATTTACTCTTTTAATACCTACACCTGCAACTTTCTCTTAAGTTTCCTTTCTACATAAAATAAGAGATTATGTATGAGTTTGCATTTAAAGTGAATAAAGATGGGGCTCTTGGATGGCTCAGTTGGTTAAGCACCTGATTTTCGCTCAGGTCACAATCTCACATTTTGTGAGTTCAACCCCCATGTCAGGGTCTGTGTTGACATGAGGCTGCTTGGTATTCTCTGTCTTTCCCTCTCTCAGCCTCTCCCCACACCTCTCTCTCAAAATTAGATGCGTAAACACTAAAAAAAATTTTAGGTGAATAAACAAACACACAAAAAAGCAGAATGATACCTACAAATACAGAGAAAAAAACTCATGGTTTGCCTGAGGGTTGTGGGGGGATGGGAAGAATGGGTGAAGGGCAGTGGGAGATACAGGCTTCCAGTTATGGAATGAATGAGTCTTGGGGAAAAAAGGCACGGGGTATGGAATACAGTCAATGATACTGGATGGGTCTGTATGATAACAGACAGGAGCTACCTTTGTGGCGAGCACCGCGTAATGGGCAGAGAAGTTGAATCACTACGTTGTGCACCCGAAACTAAGGCAACATTCTTGCCAACTATACTCAGATAAGATTTCTCTTAAGTGAGTTTGTGTTTATGTACATATGCATATATGTGTTTATTTGAAAAAACACATGCAATATATATGTACAACTTTGCCTGTGAACATTTTCTTTGGACTCAACAAAGCTAACTATAATTTAAATTAAGAAAATAATAAAATAAAATACAATTTTGCTTCATCATATTAAAGGACATCTAGAGTCTGAGATCATATTCTAAAGTCAATCTATTTATTAAAATTTGTTGTTCCATGAAAACTTTCCTTGGAGATACATATTTGGTGAACACTTGAGCAAGGTACTGACGATCATACACATTGTGGACAACAAGGTACTAAGAGACCAGGATCCTAATGAGGAGAATAAAGCCCAGCTATAAGACACATTAATATATTAAGTGTCCACTATTAAGAGCAGTTAAGATACTGATATCAAAGGAACATTGGACATATAAGTGAAAGAAACATAATCTCGCAGAGCCTGATGAGGTGCTTGAAATTGTCAACTGCAAGATCATGACCTGAGCCAAAGTTGGACGCTCAACCCACTGAGCCACCCAGGCATGCCAAAAATAGAGTTCTTTTAGAGACACATAATAAAATATTAGAGATAAAAAAAACAAACAATTTGTATTTTTAAATATTTTTATTTATTTTTAAGAGGGGGAGAGAGAGAGAGAGAGAGAGAGATGGCCTGAGCTGGGGAGGGGCAGAGAGGGGCAGAGACATAGAATTTAAGCTGTCAGCACAGAGCCCGACATGGGGCTTGAACTCAAGAGCTGTGAGATCATGACCTGAGCCAAAGTCAGATGCTTAACTGACTGAGCCACCCAAGCACACCTTACATTTATTTATTTCAATTCAAGTTAGTTAACATACAGTGGAGTGTTGGTTTCACGGGTAGAACCCAGTGATACATCACTCACATATAACTCCCAGTGCTCGTCCCAACAAGTGCCCTCCTTAATGCCCATCACCCATTTAGCCCCTCCCCCCACCCACTTCCTCTCCAGCAACCTTGAATTTCTTCTCTGTATTTTTGAGTCTCTTATAAATTGCCTCCCTCTCTTTTCATCTTAGTTTTCCTTCCCTTCCCCTATGTTCATTGGTTTTGTTTCTTAAGTTTCACATATGAGTGAAATCATATGATATTTATCTTTCTCTGATTGACATATTTTGCTTAGCATAATAGACTCTAGTTCCAAACATGTTGTTGCAAATGGAAGATTTCATTCTTTTTGATCACTGAGTAATATTTCACTATATATATATATATATATATATATATATATATATATATGCCACATCCTCTTGATCCATTAAAGGGGCATATGTACCCCAATGTTTATAGCAGTGTTATTAACAATAGCCAGTTATGGAAAGAGCCCAAATGTCCGTGGATTGATGAATGGATAAAGAAGATGTGAGTGACCTAAATTTTGATCAGGAGTTGCCTGCCTATCTTGCTACCTCAAAAGCATCATAGACCGCACTCACATTTATGCCCCAAAAATTCACTCTACCAGGTGCTAGGCAGAATATCTCCAAATTGATTTAATTTCTTCTCCATAATGTGGGTTCTTTAAATGTCAATTGACCTTAACCAAGGGAAGCTGATGAATGGGGAAGCTGATATTTGGAGAAGCTTAAACTCGGTTCCCTCAAATAATTTTATTGACTATGTCCCTGTGAGATTCCTACTGCTGTTATAAAACATTCCCACACTAGCTGCTGAAGACAAACACATACAGGTTCTTACAGTTCTGGGGTCAGAAGCTTCGAAGGAGTCTCGTCAGGCTAATAGCAAGGTGTCTGCAGGGTTGTGGTCCTTCTGGAGGCTCAGGGGAGAATGTGTTTCCTTTCCAATTACAGTCTCTGTTGCTGGCCACCTGCATTTCTTGGCTCATGGCTCTTCCGCCACCTTCATAGCCAGCAGGAGAGCATTCTCAAAATCTCTGACATCAACTCTTTTGTCTCCATCCTCAACATTTGGAGGACCATCCTGACTACCCTAGTCCCACCTAGAGAATCCCAGCTGATCCTTTTATCTCCATGGCAGCTAATTTACAGCCCTGTTTAGTCTGCTACCTGAATCCTACGTTGCTATCAAAAATAACATGTGAAAGGTCCTGGGAATTAGGATGTGGACATATTTGGAAGGGCCTTATTCTGCCCACTACAAAGTCTTTTTCATAAATGTATTATTTTTGTCACTTAGAAAAGCAATAAGCACAGAATTGACACAGACTGAAGAAAGAGTGAATACATTATTCCTTCAAAATTGCATGCATGCAAGGACACCATTTGGTGCAGAAGACTTAAAAATACCTACACCTGTCTTTAACACAAGATCCCAGCCTTGCTAATCAAAGAGTGGCCCACAGACCCAGACCCACAGTTTAGCATCACCCAGGAGCTGGTAGAAATGCAGAATCTCTGGGCCACCCAGGGTGCGAGATCAGATTCTGCATTTGTAGTGGGATCTGTGTGAATGCACACGCACATGGAAGTTGGAGAACGGCTGGTGTAGCTGGGTTTCTCACCTTTTATGATCGACATTTGTGGCAGGATAATAGTTTAGGGGGTGCTTCCCTTTGAATTGTAGGTGTTTGGCAGCTTCCCTTCAGATTTTGACAGACATCTTCAGGGGAAAATTCATTTCTGGCTGTGAACCAGTGCCCCAGAGTTTGAGAACTAGAAGCATCCTGACAGAATCAAACTCAAGGGTCACCACATACTCAGGTATTAAATCAGACAGATGACTAGACATGACCAAGCGCCATTTCTGCAATGTAGAATGGAGCTCATAAATGTACTTCCTTAGGTATGTTTATAAAAATTGAATCCAACTATCCCTATGAGATGTCAAGCTCACATTGTAGTATGTAAAATATTTAAATACATCTGTTATAATTAAACATTTAATAACAAGGGACCAACTGACAGCTTTTACCTTGTGATAATGTAAGAAATTCCTAATTGTGTTGGCAAAAGTGTCTTGAAGCCAGTGTGTGTAGAACCCAAGGTTTATTACCAGAAGAACCCATTTCTCTATGCTTCTCTGTGCTGATACCTCAGAGCCCAGAGCCTGCTTCGGATTCTGTGTCTCCCTATCTCTCTGCCCCTCCCCTGATCATGCTCTGTCTCTCTCTGTCTCTCAAAAATAAATAAACATTAAAAATGTTTTTTTAAAGAATAGACACTAGGGTTGCTGGGTGACTCAGTTGGCTGAGCATCTCGCTCTTGATTTTGGCTCAGGTCTCAATCTCATGAACCTGGAGATTGAGTCTCCATCAGTTATGCATTGAGACTGAGGAGTCTGCTAATGCTTATCTCTCTCCCTGTCTCTCTCTGCCCCTCCTTGGTACTTTTTCTCCTATAGAAGAAGACAAAGAGGATGAAGCAGAAGAAGATGAAGAAGAAGAAGAAGAGGAAGAAGAAGAAGGGGAAGAAGGAGGAGAAGAAGAAAGAGAAAAAAAGAAGAAAAAGAAGGAGGAGGAGAAGAAGAAGGAGGAGGAGAAGGAGGAGGAGGAAGAGAGGGAAGAGAAGAAGAAGAAGAAGAAGGATGAGGAGGAAGAGGAGGAGGGAGAGGGGGAGAAGGAGAAGGAGGAGAAGAAGAAGAGGAGGAGGAGGAGGAGAAGACGAAGAAGAAGGAGGAGGAGGAGGAGGAGGAGAAGAAGAAGAAGAAGAAGAAGAAGAAGAAGAAGAAGAAGGAGGAGGAGGAGGAGGAAGAGGAGGAGGAGGAGGAGAAGGAGAAGAAGAAGGAGGAGGAGGAGGAGGAGGGAGACAAAGAGGGGGAGGGGAAGGAGAAGAGTAGACACTGGAAATGGCAGGGCTGGGTCCCTGAGACCAGTCAAGGTTTTGAAGTTAGAGAGACCTAATCCTGGTGTGTTCTTCCTTCTTAGAGCTGGAGAAAAGTGTAACTCCGAGCTGAGATAACGTGCTAGGAGATTTACATAACAGGAAGAGGGCAAGTTCAGGGACAAGGAGAAAGAAGAAAAGAACTGGATTCACTTGATCTCTAACCTAGTCTTCTGGGAACTGAGATTCATCAGGAAGAAATCCTTTATGTCCAGAGCAGCTTTCCATTGGGAATCATAGGCTTAGAGGTTGGAGTAACAAGAGGGAAACGCGCCTAATGAGCAGCTACAGGGAGGTGTAAATACCCTCTGGTCTCCTGTCAGCCTGTGCGACCTTGGACGGGAAGGCGAGTGGGTTTTGTCTGTTTGTTCTGAGTCCTAATTCTGGCTGGGGACTGACGCTTCAGTCCCCCCTGCTGTCTCCGCTGAGGACAGAGCCTTCGTCCCTGTTACCTGCTGTGCTGGGAGGAATTCCGTTTCACGCGGACACCTTCCTGTCAGACACCCAGCCAGGTGAGTCCAACAGCCCCGGGCACCGTGGATGACAGGGTTGTCCGAGAACATTAATCCATCATCACCTGGGGGCCAATTCAACTTAGTCCATAGCAAGTGATCACTGTGTTTATTTGCTTGCGAAAGTAATGAATGTATTTATTCAGTGACTGTGCCAGTTTCGCAGAATGGCTGCTACGAACACTTTTGAGAGTCCTTCATATTCTTTACCATGAAAGGGATGCTCTAAACATCCTAAGATACACAGACCTCAGCACTGGGCAGGCTCTGGTCAGGATGTCCATAGGCAGAGACGTAGAAACCCTGCATTAAAAATATGAATATTTGTAATATAGCTGCTTTCAGGTCCTGCCTTCAACCTGTAACACCCACTTTTCCACCAGAAAATTCAGTGTCACCCCAAGACTACCCGCTTTAGAGTCCAACCACAGGGGCGCCTCGGTGGCTCAGTCAGTTAAGCGTCTGACTTTGGCTCAGGTCATGATTTCACAGTCCATGAGTTCGAGCCCTGCGCCAGGATCTATGCTGACAGCTCAGAGCCTGGAACCTGCTTCGGATTCTGTGTCTCCCTCTCTCTCTGCCCCTCCCCACTTGCACTCTGTCTCTCTCTCTCTCTCAAAAATAAATAAACATTAAAAGACAAGTTCCAACCACACACAATGTAACACTGCTAAGTTTTTTCCCCAGGTTCCTGGGTGAAGAAGACATTTCCTGTTGTTTCTTAATCTATCCCTCAGTTTCAGCAAATGTCATATATTTGATGACCTTTCTGATTATTATATGGCCATATGCTATTCCCCCTCCCCTGCTTTTTTTTAGCATTTCAAAAGATTTGCTCAGATCATTGCTTGTCAGTCGACTTTGGAAAAACTCTTTGACCATAAAAATGTTTAACTTGATTTAAATATTCCTATCTTGTTACTGCTGAGTTTCTTGCTTTATTTTAGTGGTTTTTCCCACCTGCAAATGTTATATGCAGTTTTCTTGATGTTCGATATATTGTATGGTTACATTTACACTAAAGTCATTATCCCTCTGGTGTCAGTGTTGTATCTGAGGGAGGGGACCAGTTTAATGTTTGTCCAGATAGATATCCATTTATTCCAGCTGTTACTTAGCAATTCATCTTTTTCCAACGAAACTGAAATACGACCTTGCCATATAGGAAATGTCCTTAACACTGAGACCTAATTCCTGATTCATTCAACAAATAATAACTGAGTATCTGCCATGGGCCAGAACATTCTAGAGACATTATATGTCATATTCTTTCATGGTCTTTCACAATTTAGTTATTAATCCGTGTCGGTGTTACTAATGATTGCTATTTTTACCTGTTCCAGTTTGCTTTTATTTTTCATACAACTTTGCTTATGACAGTTGTTTTCAAGCTACTATTTTAACCTGGTTGCCAGATCCTTTCATTGTTTCCATTCTATAACTTTTCATAGTCTTATATCTTTTTATACTAAACATATATTCAACTAAGTTGGAGAAATACAGAAATGAACAGAGAGGAAAGTCCCTGCTCTTCTGGATGTTACAGTGTAGCATTGAGACTGTCATGATGTCGGCAGGATTTACAGAGCACGGTCTGGGGAGTCCTTTGCCTGTTGGATGAGATCCCGAATGAGGATTAGAGGGTGTCCATTGGGTTTGAGAAAGAGAGATCTTTACTCAAAGCCCAGGAATATCAATGAAAAGGTGCCACATAAGAGAGGGAGAAAGGAGCTAACCCCATCCCCTATCAATCACGTAGAAATGAATCAGTCAATGATGCAGGAGGTACAAGAAAATGTCCTTTAGGCTTGATATAAAAATGCCCGACTTTGATTGTATTGGTTTATCCCTTTGTTCGTTTTCTTGATGTATAATATAAACGGATATGTTAATATTTATATGTATTTATATTTTTATCTATATAGTTTTGTACAAGTACACCATGAATATATCACTATCTGTCTTTTAAACAAGTTTGTTTCGTTCTCTTATTATTTTTGCTGGGCATCAGGGGATGTAACCAGGGGAGAAGCAAGGGAGATAGTTCTTCCTCACAGTCTCTCAGGGACCACCCCAGATTATGAGATCATTGCTCTCCCTCATCGATTTCATTCCCTCTGTATCTCACTCTCTGTCTCTTTCATTTACTGAGAAGACTTTGTTACATTGGTGTAAATCACAGCGGAAAATTAACATTCCAGTATGGAGCTCCATGGTGATTGGTCCATGGGAGGCTTAAGAATTAGCATTTCTGGGAACCATTTCTACACTTTGCAGGGGAAAGATGGCTGATCGGGTCTCCTTGGGTTGTATCCATTCCCAGCATAACCAGGAATGTGGGGGCTGTGAGGACAGGGAAATTCACAACCCAGAAGACCATGGTGTCTTGTGCGTGTGTGACTTGTAGAGGGTGAGCAGTCCTCACAACAAGGGCCAGGACTCCTCAATCCCAAGTTGACACCATAGATAGGCCAGAACTCAGTCAAGAGCAGGCACCAAGACGGGGATCTGTGTCAATTCATGGGAAGGCTTTGCAGCACGATGAATATCGAGGGAGAGGCAGTGTGGACAAGGACGGCCCTGTGCCTGGAGGTCACAGTTGTCGCAGAGAGGCCACATCCCTCCTCACATGTGTGACAGAATCTGTCATCTGTGTCCCTCAAGATCATTCCCCTTGCAGCGCTGGCTTTGCTTTTTCGCTTGAACATTTGAAACAAGTACCTTCCTCAGGGCCTTTGCACTGGCCATTCCCCCTGCCAGGCACACACTTCCCCCAGAATCCTGTGTCTATGTCTGTCTTACATGACGTCTGTGTCCCAATGCCACCTGTGTACAGAATTTGCCTAAATGCCATTAAAATAGAATGCCCTATTTGCTCTCTGCTTTATCCCTGTTTTCCATTTCTTCACAGCACACCTCACCATCAAAAAGGTGAGATAATCAAAAGATAATTGTAGCACAAAGATAGTTGAATAATTATCTTCTTTGCTTACATATTTTTTCTCCATCGCTGTAGGGATTTTTGTTCTTCAGCACTCTATACTCATTGCGTAGATAGTGGCTGAAAGCTGGTCAGCACTCAATTTAGATTCCTGAATACTTGAAGCATTTCTCAGGAAAAGGATAAAATACATGATTTCTTAGGAAAGAAGCTGATTGATAATAAAAATATATCAGATGTGGCAGCGATGATTCCCTAAAGGGGACCATATCCGTGCACAACATATTAAAAGGAATTTCTGGACTGCAAACGAAAAAAAAAAAACAGTCGCATTTCAATTTTGTGAGTAATACAAATTTGTGTTTTTTTATTTCCCTCTTTCTCAGAGGTCACCTCCATCAGATGGAACCAAGTAATGAAACACAAATTTCAAAGTTTCTTCTTCTGGGATTTTCAGAGGAACCAGGACTGCAGCCTCTCATATTTGGGCTTTTCCTCTCCATGTACCTGATCACTGTGTTTGGGAACCTGCTCATCATCTTGGCCATCAGCACAGACCCCAACCTCCACACGCCCATGTACTTCTTCCTGGCCAACCTGTCCTTTGTAGACATCTGCTTCACCTCCACCACCGTCCCGAAGATGCTGGTGAACATCCGGACTCAGAGCAAAGTCATAACCTATGCAGGCTGTATCACACAGATTTATTTTCTCATACTCTTTGCTGTGATGGACGTCTTCCTCCTGAGTGTGATGGCCTATGACCGGTTTGTGGCCATCTGTCACCCCCTGCACTACACGATCATCATGAACCCCCGGCTCTGTGGGCTGCTGGTACTGGTGTCCTGGATCATGTGTGTCCTGAATTCCCTGTTACAAAGTTTAATGATGTTGCGGCTGTCCTTCTGTACACACTTGCATATCCCCCACTTTTTCTGTGAACTCAATCAGATGCTCCAACTGGCCTGTTCTGATACCTTTCTTAATAACATGGTGATATATCTTGCAGCTGTCCTGCTGGGTGGTGGTCCTTTTGCTGGGATCCTTTACTCTTACTCTAAGATACTTTCCTCTATACGTGGGATTGCATCAGCTAAGGGCAAGTATAAAACGTTTTCCACCTGTGCGTCTCATCTATCGGTTGTCTCCTTATTTTACTGTACGATGCTCGGCGTGTACCTTAGCTCTGCTGCTACCCAGAGCTCACGGTCAAGTGCCACAGCCTCGGTGATGTACACGGTGGTCACGCCCATGCTGAACCCCTTCATCTACAGCTTGAGGAACAAAGACATGAAAAGGGCTCTGAAAGCATTCTTTGGGAAGGAGACCCTTACATGGCCAATCGTCATAAGATTGAAGAAGTGCCTATGATTGCAAGGGTCAAAGCCTCTGGATCAGAGATTGTGATCTTTATTCAGACTGTAGATGTAGTATTCCTCTTTCTGTTTATTTCCTTGTCCTCAACTTCCATATGCCATGTATGTAAGTCACTCTATGAAGCTCTTCTGTCTCTGATATCCTACAGATTTTTCCCTTGTATTTCCCACTTTCTGAATTTTGTTTCCAACCATGGATCTGAAATATTTGGAAATGTTCATTTACCTTGAGGCAACATAGATGTTTTTAAAAAATAATCTTTCTCAAACAATTGTGTCACACCAAATAATTTTTCTTTCATACGTGTTTTTTTTAATGCCATGATTACCACTGGTTAGCTCTCTGTATGTCTTAGGATTGGTGGGCAGAATTGGGTGGGTGATGGGCTAAATGGGCAATGGGCATTAGGGAGGGCACTTGTTGGGGTGAGCACTGGGTGTTGTATGTAAGTGATGAATCACTAAATTCTACTCCTGACATCAACACTACACTACATGTTCACTAACTAGAATTTAAATAAAAACTTGAAACAAACAAACAAAAAGATCTGTCATGATTGATATGCCACCTATGGAAACAACCACACTTTATGACAAATATATATGATTTTAAAGTAGTACAATATCTGAGGCTACGTTTTTTCGCTTATATGTCTGAAGTTCCGTTGTATATCAGTATCTTAACTGTTCTTCTTAAAAGTGGACACTTAATATATTAATGTGTCTTCTAGATCGGTTTTATTCTCCTCATTAGGTTCCTGGTCTCTTAGTACCTTGTTGTCCACAATGTGTACAATAGTCACTTCCTTACTCAAGCTTTCACCAAATACGCGTCTCCAAGAGAGGTCTTCATGGAACAACAAACTTAGATAGATTGACTTTAGAATATGATCTTAGACTCTAGATGCCCTTTAATATGATGAAGCAAAATTTTATTTTATGTTTTGTTCAATTTAAATTTTAGTTAGTTAATATACCACGCAATATTGGTTTCAGGAGTGAATTCCGTGATTCATCACTTACATACAACATCTAGCACCCATCCCAATGAAGCGGAGTTTTAAATCACACATTGTGCTCTTTAAAATATTTATTCTTCATGCTGTACGGCTATTCATTGGAGTATGGAGGATTGGTGGCCATGTGTAAGGGGGCTTATCCAAATGGGGGAAGGACTGATTGACATTTTTCTACTTTTATTGAATTATCTCCTTGTTTCTTCCTGAAATCTTTACGCTGCCTTTGGTATGACTCCTTTCATTGTTGTAAAAGAAATACCCCCCTTCCTTCTAAATTTTGTCATAACCATGAAAGGGGTGTCGAATGGTCATTATCCTCCATTATACATGTTTCTCAGGCTCAGGATTCTATTCATCTTCTATGTTCAAGGGACGACATAAGAGGGAGCTTACATTCCTGTCTGGTCATGTGAATCAGGGACACCAGTTTTCGAACACAATAATGCATACATTTTCAGTCTTTCCTGGCTATGGGGAAATGACCCTCAATGAGAGGTAGTTGTTTTGTTGTTGTTTTTGTTGTTGTTTGTTTGTTTGTTTGTTTGTTTTTTAGAGAGAGAGAGAGTGAGAGGGGAAGTCAGCAGGAGAGAGGGGAAGAGGCAGAGAGGGAGACAGAGATAGAATCTTAAGCAGGCTCCAACTTGAACGGGGCTTGATCTCATGACTGTGAGATCACAACCTGAGCCAAAATCAAGAGTTGGAGACTCGACCGACTGAGCCACTAAGGTGCTTCTCAGTGACAGGTTTTATATGCAGGTGTCTGAACTAAACTGAAATAACAGAGGTACCATGAATGCAGGCTTCAAATACAAGAATAAATACCAAGAACAGTCAGCAGCAGATTATGATAATTGTCCTTACTTCTGTTCACCGTGATCATTGAATCAGTTAGCCATTGCTGCATAACAAGCCATTTAAAAGAAAATGATTTAATATAATGCTTTTATTACCAAATGATATTGTATGTTGGGGATTGTTTTGAGCTCTGTCTGTCTCCTCGTGAGTCTATAGTGAGCTGTGACTCTACACTGTTTCTTTTTTTTAAATTTTTTGTTAAAGTTTATTTGTTTTTGAGAGAGGCAGAGACAGGATGCGAGTGGGTTATGGGCAGAGAGAGAGAGGGAGACACAGAATCCGAAGCAGGCTCCAGGCTCCGAGCTGGCAGCACCGAGCCTGACGCAGGGCTTGAACCCACCAGCTGTGAGATCATGACCTGAGCCGAAGTTGGACACTCAATCGACTGAGCCACTCAGGCGTCCCGACTCTACATTGTTCCTAAGGCTCATCCATGATGTCATGTGTGACCACGGGGCACTTCTCTTCTGAACAAGTATATGATCAGTTAACTCGATTTCCGAGTGCATTTTTATCTTCTGTTTTACAGGGAAAAAAAGAATATCAAAAGTGAAAGATTTTAATTTACATCTACTGTTCCTGTATTCATACATGACACTTTGCTTTCTTCCTACTGAGAACAAAAAGCTCCTGTCACGACTCAGTATGAATCAGCTACCTCTGCTCTATATTTCACACTGATCCGTACGCTGCTAGATTTTTTTCCCTTCTAACCAGTTTAGTGGGGGTATAATCATGTGCTATAAACTGCATCTATTCGGAACGTATAATTTGATGAATTAAGGGAGACATACAAAAACTAAAGTACCTACTGCACATTCCTATTTGATGTTCTTCAAGAAAATGCACAACCTTGATGACTTCTTAATCCAATTGTTAAAATGTAATCTCCCTTGGCCTCAGCTTCTTTATTTCCAAAAGTAACTTGGGACCGTAAACATAATTTCAAATGGATATTGCAAGAAATAAATGACGTGTGCGGACATATTTCGTTGAGTCCGAAGAAAATGCTCAGCTGTAAAGTTGTATGTATGCATATATGTGTGTTTCTCTGTATACATTTTTATTTCAAATAAACACACCTACACATGGGTACCCCAACACAGAATCATTTTTAAGAATATTATTATCTGAGTGTGCTTGGCACACAATGTTACACGAGTTTCATGTGTAGGACGTAGAGATTGAACTTCTCCGTACATTATGCGGTGCTCAGCACAAAGGCAGCCTCTGGCTGTCAGCCTACCAGGCCATTGCAATATCATTGACTATATTCTGTCCGCTGTGCCTTTGATTTCCGTGACTCATTTATTCCACAACTGGAAGCCTGTACCTCCCACTGCCCTTCACCCATCCTCCCCACCCCCTCTGACAACCACGAGTTTATTCTCTATATTTATGGTTCGGATTCTGCTGTTTTGTGTGTTTGTTTATTCATTTTAAGCAGACTCAATGCGGCACCCGAGTGGCTCACTTGGCTGAATGTCTGACTCTTGATTTCCCCTGGGGTCGTGGAATTGGGTTTCCCGCCACACTGAGCATGGAACTTGCTTAGGATTCTCTCTCTCTCTCTCTCTCTCTCCCTCTCTCTCTCTCAATCTCTCCCTCTGCCCCTCCTCCACTCACACATGCTCTTACTCTCAAACAAAAATTTAAAAAATGAACACAGACTCATTTATGACCTCTTATTTTATGTTGAAAGGAAATGAGTGAAATTTGAAGAGTGTTGATATAAAAAGAATAAGTGTTTGAGTTAATATGCAATTGAGAGAATGTAGACATGTAGACACAACAATTTAGTATAAACAATAGACATACATTCAAATGATGAATTACTTTTCTTCTGCTAATGCGTCAAAGACAATAAAATCTGGAGCACGTTTGTATTTATGCCCTGAGAAATTCTCTACCCGCTAAAGAGGACGAATATCTCCAAATTGATTTTAAAATTCTTCTACTTAAAGATGGGATTACAACACAAAATGCCTTTACCCGGGGGAGCTATAGTGAATGAAAGGAGAAGCTTAGTCTCAGGTTCTTAACAAAATTTTATTGGACAAATGTTTGTGTTCAAGTCCTAATGCTAATGTACAATGACTACATTAGTGTTTTAAAACACATGTATGCTCTTACAATTCTGGGGCTCAAAAGCCTGAAGTCGTTCTCATGGGTCTCAAATGAAGATGTTTGCAAGGCTTGGTTCCTTCTGGAAGCTACAGGGAAGAATCTGTTTACTTTTCTATCCCAAGCTCATATCATAGTGCAAAATATGATCTAAATATATTTTATATAACTGACAAATGCTTCACACAGAGGGGCTACATGGCAGCTGTTAACTTGTGACATATTATGGAATTCCTAAATGTTTGGAAAATGTGTCATGAAGCTGAGCTATGTAGTGCTTGGGGTTCATATCAAAGGAACTCGTTGAAAAGGAAATAGGAATGTTCCATAGATAGCAGAGCTGTGTCTCCACCACAAGCCAAGTGTTTGGACATCCAAGGCATCTAATCCACAAAGATTGTTCAGTTCTAGACTTGGGGGAAAAGCTGAAATCAGGGTTGGAATGAGATGCGGGGATGTCTGCCCTCTGGGAGGAGCAGAGTTCAAGAGCAAGGAGTGATTAACACTGGGGTCACAGTCTATTGGGAATATGGAATCTCCAAAAATCTTTCCTTTGTCTCCAGACCAGTGTCCTCCAAGGAAATCATGTGCTGTAGGTTGGAGAGGCAGGAGGGGAACGTGCCTCATGAACAGACAGAGGAAACTATAAATACCTCCTGTGTGCCATCCCTCTGCCTGTGCAACCTTGGGCTGATGGGACCTGGTTGTTGCTTCTGGAGTCTGAAGCTTGGCTGGGAGATTCATGCTAGCCTCCTTCCTGTCATCTTGTGTGGGGACAGACTTTAGTCGCCACATAACCATCTGGAGGGAATTCAGACAGCCACAAGGAGACCTCTCCCTCAGAGCTCCCATCCAGGTGAGTCTGAGACCCAGCAGGATCTTCAGGAAAAGATTAGGGAGAATCAAACCCAGGTGCATTTATCTAAGGTCACCACACAGTCACCAGCCTAGCCCAGAACCTGGAGATCTCTATGGTCATTTGGTTACCTGATTACTTAATGACCTCGTGGATGATGTTACAGAAAGGATTGCACATTGAACTCAGCCACACATGGGTGATTGTTGCCAGTGAAGTGATGGGAGGGGAGGTAGGAAATACTTCCAGTAAAAGTAGAACACGTCCAATGAGTTTTGCAGTTGAAGGGAGTAGGAAAATTAGGGATGGAGGGATGCGCAGTGAAGTCAGGACATTTCTTTTTTGTGTGTAAATGAGGAATCCTGGGGGGTGCCTGGGTGGCTCAGTGGGTTAAGCTGCAAACTCTTGATTTCGGGTCAGGTCATGATCTTATGGTTTGTGAGGTCCAGCCCTGCATCGGGCTCTGGCTGACAGCTCAGAGACTGGAACCTGCTTTGGATTCTGTGTCTCTCTCCCTCTCTGCCTCTTCCCCGTTCACACACCCTGTCTCAAAATAAATAACAAAACATTAAACAAATGGGGCATACTGGGCTACTTTTCCATATTGATGAGACATATCTAGACCAATTTACTGCTTGCATATACGACCTCGCAACATTAATTCATGAGACATATTTTTCACAGCGTGCCTTTGCTCTGGGTATTCGTATGACCGCCATGATGTGATAAGTAAAAACTATGGTTACCTAGCTTTGCTTTGCAGTGATTTCATTATCTACGAAGTTGACTATATTTGTGGTTAGTTATTCCTTGGTTGCCTCATTTACGCATTGTCTCTAACGGGTCTTTGCATTTGTACAGTGGAGTCGAGGAGGTGCTACTTCCATTTCTGATTGCATTCTTTCTAAAAAGGAAGTGGATGAGGTGTTCGGTGTTATTTTCCTCACTTTGCCCTTTACCATTGAGTTCTATTGTGTACATGTAGACATATACGCACTGTGACATAGACATATAGGACTGTGTTCATTAGTAATATGGGGTCAAATCTGTCACTCGGTTATAGTGTGTTCTCTCTTGTTATTTATTTATTTACTTAAGTATTTATTTATTTATTTGTCTTCCTTCATTATCCTATACTGAGCTGTCATTAATACTCTTCACTTGCAAATTCTTGCTATAAACAAAAAGGTGTATACGTGGTAATTTGTACATTGCTCACAAATCACTGTCTGTACACATTTCCACGTGCCTTCCCATCTCTGTTATTCCCTGCAGTTCCTTTTGGCCCGTTGTGAAAAGGTCTATTTCTGGAAGTTGCGTTATCTCTGACTACCACGGTTGCTTTACATTTGACTGAACATCACCTTACTCTCCATAAGCATATTTGTATCCATGTATCTTTACAAGAATATATTTATCATTTACATACGGCTCCTTCCCCAGTGATAAAGGTGATTCTATTGCATTCTTTTCTTTCCACGTGTTTGGAAGTGTGATCTGAAATCAGTGGCCCACCTCGATACCACTAAATTATTTTATGCCTTTTGTAAGTTGGTTTTAGAGTCTCACATAATTTTGTTTCACACAGTTGTTTTGAAACTTGCCCTAATTTCACTCCTCCTGGAAGTCTTTATTCTTGAAGTTCTCATAAAGCTTCTCTTCCTATCTTAGGCGCACATACACATTCATAACCAGACGGATGAATGAATAGCGGCCTGAGGACAACATAAACGCTCTTTAGGTTTTAGGGTAGTCTTTTCTTCTACGTGCGTCCACTCTTCCTTCTTCCTCAAAACTACCTCATGGACTTGTCTCCAACCAACTAGGGAAATGCTGATTCTTTATTTCAATGTCTGCATAATATCTCATGATACGGCTGTGCTACTCACACTTGGAAAGCTTTTCCTAGCTTTTCTCGATGCATTGCTATTATAACAATTCTGCAAAAATATTTTGAGATTGTTATGTGAAAAATCTGGTTCTCCACTGGAGGAAACACTGTCCCTCAGGGGGACACGACTTATTTGGGTGTCACATGGTTGGGGGGGTGGGCTCATGAAGGGCCAGGGATGCTCTAAACACATTCAAAGCCCAGGACACACAGCACAGAGACCAACCTGGATCAGAACGTCAAGGGTGCCAAGACTGAGAATCTCTGAGATAAAGCATATCTGTGTTTTCACATTTGTAGCTGTCTTCAGTTGTTTTCTCAACATCACAGTGGTTCACATTCCTCCCAGAATAATTAGAGAATCTCTTTTTTCTACCTGTTTAAAAATTTCAACCCAGTCAGCTCGAGAGATCTTGTTTTCTTCAACCGTTACTGAATTTGAGCCAATATGTACATGTTTGATCACCAGGTTCATTGTTACATGTCTGTTGTTATTATATGTCCATAAAGTCTATGCCTATTCCACAGCTAGCAGCATTTCACATGAAGTTCACGGATTACAGTTTATTGCCTTGGGTTGGATATTATGTCCACAAAATGATTTAAATTTTATATAGCTAAATGTATCTATCTTCTTACTTCTGACTTTCCTGCCTTAATTACAATGATTTTGCTCACCTGTGGCTTGTATCTGCGTTTTTATGCACGTTCACTGAAAATGTACTGTTTCCATTTACTTCAAGATCTCTAATCCCTCTGAATTGTTTAAGATGTGTGTACTAGGGACACTTTATTTTCTTTCAGATGGATAGCCACCTGTGCCAGCCTTTAGGAAACAACCTTCACCAACTAAATGGAGTACAGTGGTCCCTGGGTGGCTCAGTCAGTTGAGCATCTGACTCTTGCTTTCGACTCAGGTCATGATCTCATGGTTCGTGAGATCAAACCATGCATCAGTCTCCATGCCGAGCGTGGAGCCTGCGTGGGATTTTCTGTATTATAAAAGGCTGACGGGTGTGTGTCTGACTTCAGCTCAGGTCATGATCTCGCAGTCCATGAGTTCGAGCCCCGCGTCGGGCTCTGTGCTGACATCTCGGAGCCTGGAGCCTGCTGCGGATTCTGTGTCTCCCTCTCTCACCTCCCCTCCCCCACTCACGCTCTGTCTCTCTCCCTCTCAATAATCAATAAATGTTAAAAAATTTAAATACAGGAAAGAAAATGAACATGCCAGTCTGACTTGTCAATGTTATTTCTTCACGGGAAGCTTGTTCATTGGAATTCAGGTAACATTTTACATTGTTTAGGGGAATGATTATGGATCTGGCCAGCTTGAGTTATACTCCCTCCAAACTTAATCACGGGGGCTGGGGGTGAGAAGTCATGGTAAGAACACAGCCAGAGAAACAATCATTTGTGGTGTGTGTGTGTGTGTGTGTGTGTGTGTGCATGCTTTTTGGAGTGGGATTCATTCTCAGAACAGGGGTACACAGTCTAATATGTTCTAAGGTGAATACAGAAGCCAGAACTCAATCAACACACAGTACTCAGGAGGGCTCGATGTCAATTTACAGGATACTTTGCAAGTAGAGTCTAAAATACAAGCAGTACATAGTGTGGGTGAGTGACTCTGTTTTCTTGAGGGTTAACCAGCAGAGCCCATTTCCTTGAAACTGCCTCACGCCGTCTCTGATTTCCCTCCTGTTCACTCCCCTTCCTACACATGCTTCCTGTTTGGGACCCACATAGCTCAAAGTAGGATCATCCTCAGGGCCTTAGCAGAGGCCATTCCCTCAGCCAGCACACACTTCCCCAGAGATGCTCGTGGCTCCTGCCTTCCTTTCCCTGAGGTCTCCGTTCAGATGTCGCCTTGTTCACTGTTCTTGACTGAACACCAATTACAAAATGACACTTGTATCCACGCTCTCCTTTACACCTACTCTTGTTCTCTTCACAGCACTTGACACCCTCTGATGTCCTATTGATATTTTGATTTCCTTCTGTTCCTTCTCCATCACTGGATTATACTGGCTTTTGATTTTCCCGGACTCATTGCCTCCACAATGCCTGGAATATGTTTGACCCTCACTACAACTTCTTGACAGCAAAATACAAATCGTAGCATTGCAACAATGTGAGTGATACTGTTCAGTTGAAAATTAATGGTGTCTCCCCTCGTCTTTCCTCGTGGTCAGTGCAACCTCATGGAACCAGGAAATGATACACGGACATCAGAATTTCTGCTTCTGGGATTTTCAGAGGGTCCAGAACTGCAGCCCCTCGTATTTGGGCTTTTCGTCTCCATGTACCTGATCACTGTGTTTGGCAACCTGCTCATCCTCCTGGCCGTCAGCTCTGACTCCCGCCTCCACACCCCCATGTACTTCTTCCTGGCCAACCTGTCCTTTGTAGACATCTGCATCACCTCCACCACCGTCCCGAAGATGCTCTGGAACATCCAGACCCAGAGCAAAGTCATAACCTATGAGGACTGCATCACACAGGTGAACTTTTTCATTACCTTTTCAGGATTGGACATCTGCCTCCTGGCCATTATGGCCTATGACAGGTTTGTGGCCATCTGTCACCCCTTACACTACACAGTCATCATGAACCCCCGGCTCTGTGGACTGCTGGTCCTGGTGTCCTGGATCATGAGTGTCCTGCATTCCTTGTTGCAAACTTCAATGGTGTTGCGGCTGTCCTTCTGTACAGTCGTGGAAATCCCCCATTTTTTCTGTGAACTCAATCAGATGATCCAACTTGCCTGTTCGGACACCTTTCTTAATAACTTGGTGATGTATTTTGTAGCTATCCTAGTGGGTGGCGGTCCTTTCGTTGGGATCCTTTACTCTTACTGCAAGATACTTTCCTCCATACGTGGGATCTCATCAGCTCAGGGCAAGTATAAAGCATTTTCCACCTGTGCATCTCACCTGTCGGTTGTGTCTTTATTTTATTGTACCAGCCTAGGTGTGTACTTTAGCTCTGCTGCAACCCAGAGCTCCCACTCAAGTGCCACAGCCTCGGTGATGTACACGGTGGTCACGCCCATGCTGAACCCCTTCATCTACAGCCTGAGGAACAAAGATATAAAGGGGGCTCTGAGGAGATTCTCTGCGATGGCAGTTAGAAAAGGTCCAATTGTCCTGCGGTTGAAGAATTTCCCAGGATTGCAAGCCTCAAAGTCTTAGCGTCAGAAATTTGTTTTGTTTTTTTAAGCAGATTGTAGACATAGAGTTTGTGTCTCTCATTTATTTCCCGGAATTTTTATTTTTTCAACCACTCAGTACAATTTAGTTCCTCATTTTATTAAGTTTTTCCCTCTGTGTGATCCACATCTTTTTTCCTTCATCTTTTTCTCTTATTTCTAAATTGATTCGCAAGCTGTGATATGAGAAAATTAAGAGTTCTCATTTGTCTCATGGAACTGCCTGGATTTCTTAAGAATAATTTCTTCACAGGGGCACCTGGGTGGCTCAGTTGGTTAAGCATCTGACTTCGGCTCAGGTTCCTGGTTCCCGAGTTCGAGCCTCGCATTGGGCTCTGTGCTGATAGCTCAGAGCCTGGAGCCTGTTTCAGATTTGTGTCTCTCCCTCTGTCTCTCCCCCCGCCCCGAGTCATGTTTCATCTCTGTCTCTCTCCCTCAAAAAAAAAAAAAACATTAAAAAATTTTTAAAGAAAAAAAGAATAATTTCTTCACCAATGACAAAATCACTCCACAAAATAATGTTTTAAGTTTTGCTAAAAGAATACTCATTTGTTACCTCTCTGTTAGAATAAATTCAATTAGGTAAATAGGCCATTTCTATTCTATTCTATTCTATTCTATTCTCTATTCTATTCTATTCTATTCTCTATTCTATCTATTCTGTTCTATTCTATTCTATTCTATTAACTCTGGGACCACAGTTTTTCATTTTGAGTCTGTCATTCCTTTATCACTGCCTTAACTGTTTTTCCTGATGAACAAACCCGTGTGTTTCATAATGGGCCATTAGCTTTTTTTTCCAAATTAGGATTCTGTTCTTTTCTCAGGCTCTATGTCCCCAGTGCTTACATTAGTCACTGGCAACACTGATTATCAAAAACTTGTCTGCCAGTGGAGTCTACACGGAAACAGAAATTCAAAAAAGTAGAATGACTTAATACGGCTCTGGAGTCAAAGATGACCTCGACTATGATAAAGCAAATTTTAAACTCTCCTTTGTATTACTATGCTCTACATTTCTTCTCAAGCTGTACTCTCTCAATCAAGTATGGAAGAGCAGTGGCAGTGTTTAAGGGGATTTATTCGCTGGGGTGAATGATTCGTTACTTATTGCCATCAAAAGACTCATAAATAAAAACAATAAAATGGTCCTGAAAGAAATTAAAGAATACAAAAATAAATGGGATGGCCTCCTGTGCTCATGCTTGGAAGATTTTTTATTTAATTTTAGGATGGTTTTAAAAATGTTTTCCAAGAATACCCCATTTTTGTTATTTTCAAATTATCATTGAATCTGTACATCTTCGGGGTAGTATTGCCATCTTCACAACTTTAATTCTAACTTAAATTTCTCCTAACGAGGGACCACAGCTTTGTTCTCAGTCTGGGCTCCACATCCAGGACCCGCAGCATCAAACCCACCAGGGAGTTTGTTAGACAAGCAGGATCCTCGGGGCCCCTGGAGACCTGAGGAATCAGAATTTGCATTTCAACTACCGTCCCTGGTGAATTGTGTGCACAGTGAAGTGGAGAACCTTAGTGTGGAACAGGTTTCCTCACCTTCTCGCGATTGACCCTTGGAGCTGGATAACTATTTTTGTTGAGTGCTGTCCTGTGGCTGATGATATTCAGAAGCACCTCTTCAGACATGGACAAAAATCCCAAGAGCAACTCTGGTGGGAACCACTTCCCAGAGTTTCTGAACTGGAAACATCCCAACATCATTCCAATGAAGACTATATGCTGATTGGTTTGTGCCTTTGAGCAGCACATTGAATTCCTCTGAGCCCATTTCTACAATAGAGAAACAGCTCATGAAAGTACTACATAATAGATTATACTTTTGTAAAAATTAAACCATAGAATCCCTTTAGTGTGCTAAGCTAGTCTATGCTGCAGAAAATTGAAATGTATCTTATAATTAATAAACACTTCATTAGGAGGGAAAAATGCCAGTTTGTAACTTGTGATCTAATAATGAAATTCCTACTTGTTTCTGCTAAACTATTACACAACCAAAGAGGTTAGTACCCCAACTTTTTAAAATGTATTTATTGAAATTCAAGGATCCAAGAGCTCAGAGGGTCCCCGAGGGACTGTGACGAACAGTAACCTCCTTGCTTCTGGCAGCTTTGCACCCGACCACCTTCCCCGATGCCCAGCAAAAACCATGCGAGAACACATTTGCCTCCCCCCAAAGACGAAAGTGCCGATATCTTCCTAATGTCAAACACCTTACATATGGCGGGGCCAAGGGAAAAAATGAGCAAGGGGATAAGCCAACACTTCACAAAAGGAAGCACACACGATTGGCTGCAAGGTGCCCAGTTACAAGGTCAACCACGGAAGACTTCGCTTTCACGTGCCTCTCGCATCATTACTTGGGCAATTCGTCTTCATGGGGCCTGACAGCAGGTGAGGGCAGCCCTGTTATCCCTTTTGCTTTTTAGTATTTATTTCTTTGAGAGAGAGAGAGCACAAGCAGGGGAGGGAGGGTGAGAGAGAGAGAGCACAAAGCAGGGGAAGGACAGAGAGAGTCCCAAGCAGGCTCCATGCTGTGGGCACAGAGCCCAACAAGGGGCTGGATCTCACGAACGGTGAGATCTGAGCTGAGCCGAAACCAAGAAGATGTCTCTTAACCCACTGAGCCACCCAGGCGCTCATCTCCCTTCCCTATGTGACGTCCTCTCGTCGATACTCTTGGACTCTGGGTATTGGTCTCTTTTTCACAAACCCAAGGGGCACCTCGAATCCTCATTCTGTATGTCAGCCAGTGGACAGAGGCTTCCCCAGACCATGCTCTGTAAATACTCCCGACATCACGACAGTCCAGTTTCGTACCAAATAACTTGTTTCATATGATTATGCTTGACCGCGTGATGCCATCCGTATATTTATATTATTGTTCTCTGTCCTTGGTGCTACACAGAAACATACGCTAGTGAAGGGATTTCACCTTCTTTGTTCACTTTTGTTTTTGTCACAATGTATATGAATATATGGTTAGTATGAAAAAACCAAGGATATGAAAAATTATAGAATTTAAAAAATAAGGGATAATGAAACCAGGTTAAAATGACTAGTTTCCAAACAACTGTCCACAGCAAAATTATGTGAAAACTAAAAACTAACTGAAATTGGCTATAAAAAAGAAATTGTTAATGATGTCAACATGGATTCATAATTAAGTTGTCAATGGCCTACACGCGAAAAATGTAATGTATAATGTTCCTACAACGCTCAGTTTGTATTTGTGGGATGAGTCAGAAATTAGGTCTCAAAGTATAAGGACATTGACCATTTGGCAAGGTTGTATTTCATTTCCTTGGAAAAGGTTGAATTGCTAAATAACATCTAGAATGAAGGGATATCTAAACTAATACTGGCATCAATGGATATCTATCTGGAAGAATATGAAACTAGTCCTATCCCGCAGACATGTTACCAACATCAGAGGGATTATGACCTCAGTGTAAGTGGAACCATACAATATAGCAGAACATCAAGGAAACTACATATAACATTCACAGGTGAGCAAACCCACTAAATAAAGCCATAATCTCAGAAGTAAGAAGATAGATTTGTTTAAATAAAATTAAAAATTTTTATGATCAAAATATATTGCAAAAATCAATTGAGAAACAATGATCTCAGGAAATCATTTGAAATGTTGATAATGTTTTAAAAATAAAAGAGAGAGAGAGAAAAACCTATGGGCATATAATGATAATAAAACCAATCAGAATGGTCATCAAACATATGACCTTGGCTGAAACTGAGGGATGGTTTAGGAAAATAACAAGAACTGCCTCTTTAACCCAGCAGCCTGGAAAAAACCTTACAGGACTGTTACATTGTTTGTGGTTGAAACTTTCAAAAAGGAGCCAAAGGGTTATTCTCAATTTGTTGGCCTAAGAGCAAGTGTTACAAGGTTGAAGGCAGAACCTGAAAGCAGCTGTATTACATATACAGACATTCTGTCACCAGGAGTTTCCCAGTCTCTGCACCCATCCTGCCCAGAGCCTGCCCTGTGGTGGGGAGTGTCCTGTGCCCTGTAAGATGTTCAGAGCATCCCTGACCTCTGTGCACCCCTCTCCAGCGTGACAGACAAAGTGTCTCCAGACATTGATCAATGTCCCCTGGGGGACAAAATTACACCTGATTAGAACCACACATTGAATTGAACAATCTCAACATATTTTGTGCAGCATGGCCATAATAGCAATTGAATGGTAGAATAAGAAAGATCTTCAAAAGTGTGAACGGCAGTCATTCGGTGAAACTGACATTAGCACTGAATAAATACATTATAACTTAAACGAGCAAACACAGAGACACAGCAATATGCTCTGGGCTAAATTGGATTGGCCCTCAGGAGATGACATTTAATGTTCTCGACTTTCACTCTCTCTGACCCTCTCATCCATGGACCAGGCTGAGTTGTCTGACAGGAAGGTCTCCTTGTGGAAGTCTGAATCCCTCCCTGGATGCTGAATTCCTCCCTGGATGCTAGATTATAGATCATTTTCTCCTCAATGGAGAAAGCAGGAAGGTCAGAGAAGCATCAGCCCCCAGCCAATATGAGTACTCAGAAGACCAGACGAAAACCACACCCCTTCCTGTCTAAGGTGCACACACGGACAGACAGGAGACTAGGAGGCATTTTCGGCACCCTGTATCTGCTCGTTAGGTACATGTCTCTCTTCTTACTCCAGCATGGCTCCCAAGTGGACAACCCTTTGGCACACAAAGGACATTTCTCTAATGAATCTCTGATCCCAAGAGACCAGTTTGGAAGTAGTAACTGCAGTTAGGTTTTTTGTTATTCCTTTTCCATGAATGTGACCCCTTCCTGATGAGTAAGCTCACAGCACCACTGTGAGTTACAGTTTCCTCCAGGTCTATGTATATGGGATCAATTCCTTGATTTCTCTTTCTGTTGCTTCATTATTGCTGTATAGAAATGCAACCGATTTCTGTACATTGATTGTATATCCTGCAAAAATTCTTAACAAGATACTAGCAAATTGAATTCAACAGTGAATCCAAAGAATTATTCACCATGATCACATGGGATTGATTCCTGAGCTGCAAGTCTGGTTCAATGTTTGCAAATCAATGTGATACATCACATTAATAGAAGAAAGGACAAGAACCATATGATCCTGTCAGTGGATGCAGAAAAAGCATTCAACAGAATACAGAATCTTTCTTGATAAAAATGCTCAAGAAAGTCGGGACAGAAGGAACACCCCTTAACACCATAAAAGCCATACAAAAAAGGCCCACAGCTAATGATCACCCTCCATGGGAAAAGATTGAGAGATTTCCCCCAAAGATCAGGAGCATGACAGGGATGTCCATTCTCACCGCTGCTGTTTAACATAGTGTTGGGGGTCCTAGCCTCAGCAATCAGACAACAAAATGAAATAAAGGCATCCAAATTGGCAAAGAAGTCAAACATTCACTTTTTGCAGATGACATGACACTGTACATGGAAAACTCGAAAGACTCCACCAAAAAACTGCTAGAGGTGATACATGAAGTCAGCAAAGTCTCAGGATGCTTGAGTGTTTAGAAGTTACCTAACATCACGGCACTGAGCCCTGCATCAGGGCTGACACTGTGGAGCCTGCTTGGGATTCTCCCTGTCTCTGCCCCTCCCCCATCCCTCTCTCTCTCTCTCCTCTCTCTCTCTCAAAATAAATAAATAAACTTAGAAAAGAAACTCTCCAACAAAGCAGTTAAAGCTTATGTGACAGTATTAAAATATACAGAAATAGAAACTCGAAATATCTCCTGTTCATTTGCATGTGGCTCCTTTAATTCACCAAAGTGCACACTTTACATATGCAGGTTATAGTGTGTAATTACACTCCGATGATTTAATTCAGTGGAAAAAATCGAATGGGTCATGGCTAAGGTTAGGATCTAGAGAACGGGTAGCTGATTCTCACTTAAGAGAGCTGGGAGATAGCACTTCTAATGGGGAAGGAAGCCAAATGTTAATATGGATGTATGAACGATGGAATTACATTTAAGTAATTCACATGATAAAGCAGTTTGTTTCCATAAAGAAAAGATTAACCTCCATATGGGAACCGTATCTGACCATAAATTGGTTGAGGACAGAAGAGCACTACAGCCAAGCCCAACACACGCATGAGCCTGAGAAACACAATGTAGAGATTCACACCTGACCCCAGACCCACGAGGAGCCCAGCAGAGATCAGAAACGCTTCCCCACACATGATTCCATTTGATTGTAAAGGTATTATGATATCTCATTTGACAAGGACCGCCTGTTATACTGCAATAGCTGACTGACACAATAACCCAAGCGAACGGACCTTAGACACTTAGAAAATATGCTGATTTTTATTTGTGGCAAATGATCTGACGTTAAAGAGAGCACTCATGATCGTTCTCTGATTCAAGTTTATTTCCCACAACGTTACGAACAAGTGGGCTCCCTTCTGGGTAACTGGGAGAGTTTGAAGGACATGCACGTTTGTGCAGAAGAACTGGGGACCCTGAGCCACATGCCAGCAGGACATCCAGTCTCGTGTGAAGCATCCTCTGGTCATGCAGGTGGGAGAGATTTCAGAGAGGGATAGAGGCACGAAATGGGTGGGGCTCATACTGTTCATTTGCCATCATTTGTGACAAATACTGGGAAAAGGAACCTATTTCATGCGACGGTAGGAAGACTCATGATAGCAGGTAGCGTTGCAAAGCTTTCAGAAGAAACGGGAAGCGAATTCGGAGATAAAACAGAAGACACTAAGCAACCCCTTACCTCAGTGAACAAACCACCTCAGCTGCGGACAAAAGCCTCCATGCTTCAATAAACAGAGGCAGCACATGAAAAAGAAATATTTTGCATAGGAACACAATGGGTGTTTTGCTTCCTCGGGTTTATGGTCTCCTCTGACACCAAGAACATATTAGATCAATCTGTTTATTCCAATCTGTCTTTCCATGTTGACTCCAGGGGAGGTACACATTTCATTTGCTCATCAGTTTTTGCCAGTGGCTATGATAGGCCTCTGGACACTGGGCTGAATAACAGAAAAACAACAACAACAACAACAACAGAGTCCAGTTATGAGACACAGAAGCGTGTTTGTACAGTAATTGCCTGACATTAGGCTTTTCACTTCTGAGGCACCCATTTCAAAGATCACCATTCATATTAACACACTGCCAGGCGTATGATTCAGTTACTATACAAACATGCAGGCCCCCCGTCCCACAAATCCCCCCATTAGAAAGCCCTGGTAATCTAGGTAACAACTGTGAGTGACCCCGCTTTTCCCGTTCAGTGCCCACATTCCGTTACTGGGCTTTTTGTCTGGTTTTTGCTGTTGTTATTTTTGAGTACTGGGGGATAATATTTTATTATTCTTTTTCTTTAACTGTTTACATGAGTGTAGTTGACACACGATGTTACCTTAGTTTCAGGTCTGCCATACAGTGATTCAACTTCTCTGTACATTACGCGGGGCTCACACAGGTGTACTGACACCTGTCCCATTATACCGCTAGTACATCATGGATGACTATATTCCACACACTGTGTTTTCCATTCTCATTATTGATCTTTCCATCACTCCATTCCCCCTCTCCTTGGCCCATTCGGCCCATCCTCCAACTCCACTCGTGTTTTAAATTCATCCATAAAAAATGAGCCCAGGGGCGCCCGGGTGACTCAGTCGGTTAAGCGTCCGACTTCAGCCAGGTCACGATCTCGCGGTCCGGGAGTTCCAGCGCCGCGTCAGGCTCTGGGCTGATGGCTCAGAGCCTGGAGCCTGTTTCTGATTCTGTGTCTCCCACTCTCTCTGCCCCTCCCCCGTTCATGCTCTGTCTCTCTCTGTCCCAAAAATAAATAAACGTTGAAAAAAAATATATAAAAAAAAAAATGAGCCCAGAAAAACATAGTCACTCCCCCCATGGACCCCCCAAAAGCCAGATCCTTCATAGTGCTCTCTTTCCTTCCCTGTTAAAGTCTCTCCCTCTCTGAGACCTCCTTGTATGGCCTTCGGGAATCCCATGTGCCCTCAGCGTTTGTGAGTAATGAACCTTGCGTTTTTAGAGTTCCCAGATGGGTGTTGTGGAGGTGTGCCTTGCAACCACAGTAGGTACCCCAAGGGCCAGTGCAGTCACAGCATAGGCTCTGGTCAGGGAAATGTCTGTGGGAATGTTCATGGGCTTAGGTGAGTGCCTGGGCTTTCCTACGTTAGACATCGATGTCAATAGCCTGACATTTAGCCTGTTCATTTTAAGGAACACTGTTAGAGTCCACATTCTCAGGAAGAGTAGTTAAGGTAATGATATAAAAAGATTGACAGACTCAAGGTGAACACTGTGGTGTTGTATTCTCCTGCACAATAGAATTATGTAAAGAGCTTAGTGGCCAAGTGTAGTTTTCTCCCATATGAGGAACGATTATTCTTTTGGGAAATCTTGGGGAAATCTACTTGGCATGATAGAAGTCATTTGAAATGAAAAGATTTTTAAGAAATCCAGCTTCTGAAAAATAAAATAGAAATGAGAGGGAGGCAAACCATAAGAGACTCTTAATGATAGGGAAGAAAGTGAGGGTTGCTGGAGGGAGGTGAGTGGGGGGATGGGTTAAATGTGTGATGGGCATGAACGAGGGCACTTGTAATGAGTGGTAGGTGTTGCATGTAAATGATGAATCACTAAGTTCTACTCCTGAAACCAATACTACACGATATGTCAACTAACATGAATTTAAATAAAATCTTGGAAAGAAAAAGAAAAAGAAATCCAACTTTCCCATTGTAAGATACAGAAATTTCTAGGCCTTTGTGACCCAAGGATGGGGAAAACATTGGGAACATATGAAAATGGACAAAGGATAAACTGTACATCAGACAGAGCAGAAGCTTAATAAAATGATTTACTTAAATGTATAGAGAAGTTGAAATCAAACAAATGGAAATTCCAGGAAAGAAAAAGAAAGATCAGATTCTACTTCCACAGTCTGATAAAGGGATAGCAGTTCCTGTCACTGAGCCCTGCAATCATGGGCACATCTTCAGCCCCAGGACAATTGGCCCTTACGTCCCTGGAACCCCAACGATTCTTTTCAGAGCCCTCTTTATGTCTCTGTTCCTCAGGCTGTAGATGAAGGGGTTCAGCATGGGCGTGACCACCGTGTACATCACCGAGGCTGTGGCACTTGAGAGTGAGCTCTGGGTAGCAGCAGAGCTGAGGTACACTCCTAGGACTGTACAGTAAAATAAGGAGACAACTGACAGGTGAGATGCACAGGTGGAAAATGCTTTATACTTGCCCTGAGCTGATGAGATCCCACGTATGGAGGAAACTATCTTAGAGTAAGAGTAAAGGATCCCGGCCAGGGAAGCACCACCCAGCAGCATAGCTGCAAGATACATCACCAAGTTATTAATAGAGGTGTCAGAACAGGCAAGTTGGATCATCTGATTGAGTTCACAGAAAAAGTGGGAGATTTCCAAGGTTGTACAGAAGGACAGCCCCAACACCATTAAGGTTTGTAACAAGGAATTCAGGACACACATGATCCAGGACACCAGAACCAGCAGTCCACAGAGCCGGGGATTCATGATGACCATGTAGTGTAGGGGATGACAGATGGCCACAAAGCGGTCATAGGCCATCACTGTCAGAAGAAAGATGTCTAATCCTGCAAAGAGCAGGAAAAAATACATCTGTGTGATGCAGTTCTCATAGGTTATGACTTTGCTCTGTGTCTGGATGTTCCAGAGCATCTTTGGGATGGTGGTGGAGGTGACACAGATGTCACCAAAGGACAGGTTGGCCAGGAAGAAGTACATGGGCGTGTGGAGGTGGGAGTCAGAGCTGACGGCCCAGAGGATGAGCAGGTTCCCAAACACAGTGATCAGGTACATGGAGAGGAAAAGCCCAAATATGAGGGGCTGCAGTTCTGGACCCTCTGAAAATCCCAGAAGAAAAAATTCTGAAATTTGTGTATCATTTCCTGGATTCATGTGCTGGAGTGACTACCAGGGAACAAAAAAAAAAATAAATAAATAACATGACTGATTTTCTCAATAATGAACTTTGCAAATGTCATTGAAATGCTACAATTCTTATTTTGCATTCAAAAGTGAATATCCATCGTTTTTGTATGGACTTGTCCCCTCTCAGCATCTCCATGCCACCTCTGAATAGGTATTCACTTCCCACACTTAACATTTTCCCCAAGTGCTCATGTTTTCTTTACTTGTAATGAGAAATTCTGTCACGCATTTGAGGAATAACCTTGAGCACTGACTAACCTTCACGCAAAGTGTCTAAGTGTCTAGAAACAAAAGCCTGGAGGGCTCAGTGATGGAGAAAGGGGATAAGCAAATGAGACCAGATAAAATATCAGGAGGTGACAGGTGCCGTGAAGAAAAACAAAGCCTGTGTAAAGGGAAGCGTGGATGGAGGGATGGCTCTTCCTGGTTGTTCGGGCACACCGGCACACATGTAAACAGAGCCCTCGAGGAGACAGGAGACACAAGGTCCTCTGGGGAAGAGCGTGCCCATCGGAGGGAACTATGAGTGCGACGGCTCTGAGGAAAGACGTGGGTTTTTCTAAATTTTTTAAAGCATGAGGGTGGCCGACACACCAGGTCACGTTAGTTTGGGGGGCGCCACACAGTGATTCAACAAGTGTCAACATCACGCCCTGCTCACCAGGCACGGAGTTGCCATCTGTCACCACACAGCCTGTGACAGCATCACTGACAGTATTCCCTCCATTGGGCCTTTACCTCCTCTGAGTCTCCCCTTCCTGAACCTGGAAGGAATTCCTTAACCGGAAGCCAGTGTCTCCCACTCCCCTTCACCATCCTGCCTTTTGTTGTTTGCATATTGTGTTAAAGACCCAGGCTCAAAAGAAAGCCAGTGTGTCCAGGGGAAGGAGCGAGAGGAAGACTGATGAGAGGTGGTGGCAGGGAATGTGGAGGAATGCGGTGGCCTCCCGGACACTGACGAAACTTCCCTGCACAAGGAACCCCTCCTTCACATGGTGTTCCTTGCACTTTATTAATTTCCTCTCCAAGGAATCTTTGAATAGAAATGGGCCTTCTTAGCTTCATATGTTGGTAGTAATCTGGCACCTCTATTTTAAGGGTCATGTATTGGAGGTATGGGTTCCAGGACCTCTGTCTTGAGACCTGCTCATCACACACACACACACACACACACACACACACACACACACGCTCTATAGCCTCCTTGGACCATGTCACAACCAGACTATTCTCACCTCCAGTCACAATAATTAGGCAAACAATGATATAAGGCAAGCTGTTCAATATCAGATTGTCTTTCCTATAAGTTGCAAAAACATCCAAATTCTAGTAGATAAGTCTCCCGTGAGCATGTAGATATGGGTCTCGATTTTAAGGTGATCATTTTGTGTCCAGTATTTACAGAAACAAAAATCAAATTCAAAAACTGAGAGCAAGAAAAGTGGGGAGAACGATCTAATGAGCTCAGGTGGCCCCTGGTGGTGATGACGAGAAAGTGTCCTTGGTTCTGGGGACACCCCAACCCCAGGTACATCTCCTTGATGCCCAGAATAATAAAGCGGCAAAAAGCAATTTATCCAAAAGAAAAAGTAGGAATGTCTTCATGTTATCAAGACATCCCACCAGAATAACAAGGGAAGACACCCACAATTCACAAAAGGAAATACACAGGGTACAAGAAAAGTGGGGGGTTTTAGAAAATTATTTGCTAAAGACCAACTTTTCTAAATGATATAAAATGCTAAACTTTTACAATCAGAAACCGGTTTTGAATCGGGGATCTCCACATTTGCTATTTGGACTTGGAGAACCAACCAAACTATTCTTTTTCTCCCCCCTGTAAACTCTAGTCAGGTAACATACAGTGTAATATTGGTCTCAGGAGCAGAATTCAGTGATTCATCACTTACCACACCCAGTGCTCATGGCAGCAATTGCCCTCCTTAATCCCCACCTCCCATCTAGCCCATCCCCACCCACCTGCCTCCATCAACCTTGAGTTTGCTCTCTACCCCTATGAATCTCCTGTGGTTTGTTTCCCTCCCTTCTTTTCCCCCACCTTCCCAACCAAACTATTGTGAATGCTAATATCCTTCCCCAAATGGTAGGGCTAGAGGTATCTATCCTGCTCAGGTAGTTGGCAGATTTAGTGAATACGCCATATAGAGCTTAGCACAGCTCCCTGTGTTGACAATGAGTGCTTCTCACTGGTGAGGAGATTTGGCTGATTTTTTTTCTTCTCTCAAAGTCCCCATCGCTTCCCCACCTCTGGGGTCCCAAATCCACCGCCTTATTTCAGTTCCTTGTCCTGTCTCCACCTATCATGGACTGACACCTCTCTAGCCAATAGTCACAATTACCCAAGAGGTCTTTCTAATATTGCAATTACACGACTGTCCACCTTAACCCCTTCCCAGTGACTCCCCCCTGGAGAATGAACCCCCAATCCCATACCTTCCAACACTTGGCTTGCCTCCCTTGACCGACCCACCAGCTTTACACTCACACCGCCTCACCCCTTCGATCTCACACACACCGAGCCTGAGTTGTAGCTTCTCCGGAAGGCCCGGCTCAGGTCTCGGAGCCTCTACACCCCTGCTTCCCTCTGCTTGGAGTCACCCCCTGGTCCGTTTGGAGTTTTTCATCTCTTCTCTATCCTGAAAATCCTATCTCCTCTTTCTGAAGCAAGGAGTCCTCTCCCTCATGAGTCTTCGTGGGTGTAGTTCCTTTTAATATTCTCACAGACTATTAAATAGTCTACTAAATAGTCTATTAAATAGCTTCCAGCTACCAATCTCTCTGAACCTTTCCTGAAATACCTGCTGAGCTCTGAGCCTCACCTGGATGGGGTCTGTGAGAGGAACGTCTCCAGGTGGAAGTCTGAATTCCTTCCTGTTGGTTGATGATGGAGAGTGAAGCTGTATTCCCAGAGCAGGGAGGAGTGAAGCATTCAAGCCAGGCTTGAGAATCCAAATGCAAAACCCACGTCTCCTCCAGCTTCGGGTTAACCATGTCTGGATCTGCAGCGGAGGAAATATTTATAGCTCCTTATGTTTGCTGTATCTGTTCTCTGCACCAACTCCTTAGACACGTTTCCCATCATTACCCCAACCCCTGAGCCCATCTCCCCATGGGAACATATCTGGACAGCATGGAATTTTTTCCTGTAGATTCTCTGTTCCCAAGATACAGGTTAGAATTCAGGCATATCCGATTTTTATTACTCCTCCTCGAACTTTCCTGGCTTCCAGAGCTCTAACATTGAAACTTTTCACAGACCTGAGTGAAAGTTGTTTTCCAAATCTATGGCTCAGGAACCTGTGTTGACTATGACCCTTGGTTCTTTAAAACATGGGTTGTGGTGGGAACACAAATCCTGATAGTCTAGAAAATACCTATTCCCTCTCCACCAAGCAAAGATGTGCTCATTTGCTGTAAAACCATGGCTACAATAATCCTTGGATTCATAATTCTTTTGACAAATCAACTAGGAGTTTTGTATTTTTAATACAGGTTAAAAGTTGACATTTATAAAACATTTGGTAATTCTAGGTGTATTACAAAGCTGTAGTCATCAAGACAGTATGGTACTGACACAAAAACAGACACACAGATCAATGAAACACAATAGAGAACCCAGAAATGGACCCACAATGATACGGGCAATCTTCCCCAAAGCAGGAAAGAATATCCAATGGAAAAAAGGCGGTCTCTTCAAAAATGATGCTGGAAAATTGGGTAACAACAGGCAAAGTCAGCTGGATCACTTGCTTACACCGTACACAAAAATAAATTCAAAATGGACAAAAGACCTAAACGTGAGGCAGGAAACCATCAAAATCCTGGAGGAGAACACAGGTAGCTATTTCTTTGGCCTCGGATTTAGCAACTTGTTATTAGACATGTCGCAGGAGGCAAGGGAAGCAAAAGCAAACATGAACTATTGGACCTTCACCGAAGTAAAAATCTTCTGCAAGCAAGAGAATTAAAAGGCTGCCCAAAGAATGGGAGAAGATGTTTGTCAATGACACATCAGATCAATATTCGTGTGTGTGTGTGTGTGTGTGTGTGTGTGTGTGTGTTTGTGTTCCACATTTTCCTTATCCATTCATTTATTGATAGACACTTAGGTTGCTTCTATATCTTGTCTGTTGTAAAGAATGCTGCAATAAACCTAGGGGTGCGTATATCTTTTCAATGTAGCATTTTTGTTTTCTTTGGAAACAGTAGTGGAATTCTTGGATCGTAAGGTAGTCCTATTTTTAAATTTTGAGGCCCCTCCACACCGTTTTCCACAGCGGCTGCACCAGTTTGCGTTCCGACCCAAAGTGTGCAAGGTACCTTTTTCTCCACATTGTCACCGGCATTTGTTGTTTGTTGTGCTTTTGATTTTAGCCATTCCGACATGTGTGAGTTGGTATCTCAATTGTGGTTTTGATTTACATTTCCTTGATGATGAGAAATGCTGAGCATATTTTCATTTGTCTGTTGGCCATCTGGATGTCTCCTTTATTTTTTTTATTTTTTATTTATTTTTTATTTTTTTAAAAATGTTTTTTAACGTTTTTTATTTATTTTTGAGACAGAGAGAGACAGAGCATGAACGGAGGAGGGGCACAGAGAGAGGGAGACAGAGAATCGGAAGCAGGCTCCAGGCTCTGAGCCATCAGCCCAGAGCCTGACGCGGGGCTCGAACCCACGGACCGCGAGATGGTGACCTGAGCTGAAGTCGGATGCTTAACCGACTGAGCCACCCAGGCGCCCCTGGATGTCTCCTTTAGAGAAATGTCTATTCAGATTCTCTGCCCATTGTTTTTTGTTGCTGTTTAGTTGTATGAGTTATTTACATATCTCAGTTATTTACATGGCTCAGTCAGTTAAGCGGCCACCTTCGGCTCAGGTCACGATCTCGCCATCCGTGAGTTCGAGCCCCGCGTCGGGCTCTGTGCTGACAGCTCAGAGCCTGGAGCCTGTTTCAGATTTTGTGTCTCCCTCTCTCTCTGCCCCTCCATGTTCATGCTCTGTCTTTCTCTGTCTCAAAAATATATAAACGTTTAAAAAAATAAAAAAAAATAAAAAAGAAGGGTGCTTGTGATGGGAACTGGGTAAGTGAAGAATCACTAAACTATACTACTGAACCAATTCTACACTATATGCTAATTATGTAAATTTAAATAAAATCTTGGAAAGAAATAAAAGAAAATCCAACTTGCCCATTGCAAGATACAGAAATGTACAGGCATTTGTGATCCAACATTTGGGAAAACATTGGGAACGTATGAGAGTGGACAAAGGAGAAACCGTATATCAGACAGATCAGAAGCTTAATAAAGTGAGTTATTGAAATGTATGGAGAAGTTGAAATCAAACAAATGGGAATTCCAAGAAATAAATAGAAGGAGCAGATTCTACTCCCACAGTCTGATCAAAGAATAGCAGTTCCTGGCTCTGATGCTTTGAGCTCTGCAATCATGGCATGTCTGCAGCCCCAGGACAATTGACCTTTACAACACTGGAACCCCAACGATTCTCTTCAGAGCCCTCTTTATGTCTTTGTTCCTCAGGCTGTAGATGAAGGGGTTCAGCATGGGTGTGACCACTGCGTACATCACTGAGGCTGTTGCACTCGAGTGGGAGCTCTGGGTAGCAGCAGAGTTAAGGTACACTCCCAGGCCAGTACAATAAAATAGGGAGACAACCGAGAGGTGAGACGCACAGGTGGAAAATGCCTTATACTTGCCCTGAGCTGATGAGATTCCACATACAAAAGAAACTATCTTAGAATAAGAGTAAAGGATCCCAGCTAGGGAAGCACCACCCAACAATCCAGCTGCAAAATACATCAGCATGTCATTAAGAAAGCTATCAGAACAGGCAAGCAGGACCACCTGATTGATTTCACAGAAAAAGTGGGAGATTTCCACCTCTGTACAGTAGGACAGCCACAACATCATTAAGGTTTGTAATAAGGAGTTCAGGGTGCTCATCATCCAGGACACCAGAACAAGCAGCCCACAGTAGGTGGGTTTCATGATCAGCATGTAGTGCAAGGGTTGACAGATGGCCACGAACCGGTCATAGGCCATCACAGACAGTAGAAAATTGTCCAATCCAGCAAAGAGTAGGAAAAAATACATCTGTGTGATGCAGCCTGCATAAGTTATGACTTTGTTCTGGGTCTGGATGTTCCAGAGCATCTTCGGGATGGTGGTGCAGGTGAAGCAGATGTCTACAAAGGACAGGTTGGCCAGGAAGAAGTACATGGGCGTGTGGAGGTGGGAGTCAGAGCTGACGGCCAGCAGGATGAGCAGGTTCCCAAACACAGTGATCAGGTACATGGAGAGGAAAAGCCCAAAAATGAGGAGCTGCAGCTCTGGTTCCTTTGATAGTCCCAGAAGAAAAAATTCTGAAATTTGTGAATCATTTCCCGGTTCCATGGGCTAGAGGGGACTATCAGGGAACAAAAAATAGCATGACCGAGTTTCTCAACAATGAACATTGCAAATATCATTGAAATTCTATAATTTTTATTTTTCTTTCAAAAATTCAATATCCATAGTTTTTTGGATAGAACTTGCCCCCTCTGGGGACTCCCTCATGCCAGCTTTGAATAGGAATTCACATCCCACACTTAGCTTTTTCCCCTAATACTCATGGATTCTATAGTTTTAATGAGAAATTCTGTCACCCATTTGAGGAATACCCTTGAGCACTGACTCATCTCCAGGCAAAGAGTACAGGTGTCAAAAAAATAAAAGTCTGTAAGGTTCAGTGATGGAGACAGAGGATAAGCAAATGAAAGAGTGCATAAAATATGAGAAGGTGACAGGTGCTATGAAGAAAAGCAAAGCCTGTGTAAAGGAAAGAGCAGGTGGAGACGTTACTTTTTACTGGTTATTCGGGCATACCAAAACACATCTAAACAGAGGCCTCAAGGAGACAGAAGGAGACACAAAGTCCTCTGGGGAAAAGGACACCAATCAGAGGGAACGACCAGTGCAGAGGCTCTGAGAAAAGTCATTTTTTTTAATCAATTTTTAAAACCTGAGGGTGGTTGATGCACCATGTTACAGCAGTTTGGGGTGTACAATCCAACAGTTTTACACATCACACCATGCTCACCACACGTGGAGCCGCCATTTGTCACCACACAATGCTGTGATAGTATCACTGACTATATTCCCTTTGCTGTGCCTTTTAGTCCTGTGTGTCCTTCGTTCCTTAACTGGAAGCCAGTATCTCCCACTCCCTTTCACCATTTTTCCTTTTGTTGGGTTGCTTGTTGTTTTAAAAACCAATATTCATTGGTCATTCAATGGTCAACCAAAGCCATTGCGTTGAGGGGAATGAGCAAGAGGAAGAGTGGTGACGGATGGTGGCAGGGAATGTTGAGGAACAAGATGGCCTCCCCAGTACTGATGAAACTTCACGGCACAAGGAATCCCTCCTTCACATAGCGTCCCTTGCACTTTATTGATTTTGTTTCCAAAGAATCTTTGGATAGAAATGGGCCCCCCTCTTATCTTCATGTGTTGGGTAATAATCTGGCATCTGTATATTAAGGGTCACATTATGGAACTATGGTTTCCAGGACCTCTGCTTTGAGAACCGCTCATGGCACACACACACACACACACACACACACACACACACACGTGCATGCCCCCTAGTCTCCTAGGACCATGTCACAACCAGACTATTCTCACCGCGAGGCACATTAATTAAGTAAACACTGATACAAGAGATTTTCTTTCCTCTAAAGATGTGAAAATCCATCCAAGTTCCAGTAGTTAAGTCTTCTATGAGCATGTAAACAAGGGTCTCCGCATTAATATGAACTTTTCATAGCCAGTGTTTAAAGAAATTAAAATATCATTTTCAAAAACTGAGAGCAAGAAAAGTGGGGAGAAAGATCTATGAGTTGAGGCGGCCCCTAGCAGCGGGATGAGAATGTGTCTTTTGTTCCGGCAACACCCCAACCCCAGGTACGTCTCCTTCAAGCCCAGAATAATGAAACAGCAAAAAGCAATGTATCTAAAAGGAAAAGTTAGGATGTCTAAGTTATCAAGACATCCCGCTAAATGACAAGCAAGGGAAAACCCCCACAATTCTCTAAGGATAATACACAGAGTACAACAAAAGTGGCGTATTTCAAAAGATTATTTGCTAACAAAACCTCACCTCTTATAAGTGATATAAAATGCAAAACCTTCATCATCAGAGACTCGAGTTTTGAATTTTGGATCTACATATGTTTGCTTTTTGAATTTGAAGAATGAAGCAAACTACTCTTTTTTTTTTTTCATTTAAATTCTACTCAGGTAACATACAGTGCAACATATTGTTTTCAGGAGTAGAATTCAGTGAATCATCACTGACAACACCCAGTTGTCATCACAGCAATTACCCTCCTTAATCCCCATGACCCATCTAGCCCATCCCCACCCACCTGCTCCATCAACCCTGAGTTTGCTCTCTACCCCTATGAATCTCCTGTGGTTTGTTTCCCTCTCTTCTCTTCCCCCACCTTCCCAACCAAACTATTGTAAATGCTAATATCCTTCCCCAAATAGTAGGGCTAGAAGTATCTATCCTGCTCAGGTGGTTGGCAGATTTAGTGAATACGCCATAAAGAACTTAGCATAGTTCCCTCAATGGCTCATGACTGCTTCTTACTGGTGAGGAGATTTGACCGACTTTTTCTTCTCTCAAAGTCCCCATCACTTCCCCACTTCTGGGGCCCCAGTTACACAGCCCTATTTCAGTTTGCTTCCTCTCTCCACCCATCACAGGCTAGCACCCCTCTAGCCAATATTCACATTTACCCCCGAGAGATCTGTCTATATTACGATTACGTTACTGTCCACCTTCCTGATTTAATGCTTTCATCTGACTCCCCCTGGAGAATGAACCCCACATCCATATTTCCAACACTTGGCTTGCCTCTCCTGACTGACCCAACAGCTTTGCACTCATGCTGCCTCACCCACATCAATTCTACCGACACTGAACTTGAGTTGTAGCTTCATCTCAAGCCCCAGTCTCAAGACTCCGAGCCCCTACACACCTGCTTCCCCTCTGGTTGGAATCATCCACTGGTCTATTTGGAAATTCTCACCTCTTCTGTCTTGAAACTCCCACCTCCTCTTTCAGACAGCAAGGAGTCATCTCCTTCATGAATGTGTGTGTGTGTGTGAGTGTGTGTGTGTGCGTGTGTGTTTTGACATTCCCACAAGAAAAAAAAGAGTTTCTTTTGTGATAATTTAGATGTGGTGTTATCACTGTAATTTTTATTTAATTCCATATATGTTTCCCTGCTAGACTGTGGGTGCCCTGGGCATGTTATACTTACTCCCATCCTTTACCCCAGACATAGTTTGGTTGGGGACAGTAGTAATAAATACATATTGCATGAACAAATGAGAGATTGTGCTCACAGGAGTTGTCAATGAAAAGAGAGAGAACACAAACAGGGAGCTACCAGCACAGGAACAGAGAACCAGGGAGAGGAATGTTTTCCATATTCTTAGACTGGGACCATTTGTGGGGTCAGGGTGTGGTTTGCAAGAATAAACTAGAATAGAAAAACTAAGGCACAATAGAAAATATCAGAGCACATCGTATGTGGTCAGGGTGCAGACCAATCACTCGTGGTTGTCCTTGTTGAGTTATATGTGTGTGCACGTGAGTGTGCAAAAACGTGTTTCCTTTCTTCATATGTCTATCCCTGAGAACATTGTGTCAGATACACATTTATTTCCCCCACTCTGCTTTCCTCATTGAATGTAAGATCCAAATGAGCAGGACCTCACTTCTTTAATTCATTTTTTTGCTGTTTCATAAAGGTGTGCATTTATATAGTAACACATTTTTAGAAAATGGAATTTATAAAATACAAGGAATAGCAGAGAGAAGAAAACTGGGATAAATAGTGAATTCAAAATAAACTTATTAATTAACATTGAGTTAAAAATACTCTTCTGGGGGCGCCTGGGTGGCGCAGTCGGTTAAGCGTCCGACCACAGCCAGGTCACGATCTCGCGGTCCATGAGTTTGAGCCCCGCGTCAGGCTCTGGGCTGATGGCTCAGAGCCTGGAGCCTGTTTCCGATTCTGTGTCTCCCTCTCTCTCTGCCCCTCCCCCGTTCATGCTCTGTCTCTCTCTGTCCCAAAAATAAATAAACGTTGAAAAAATAAATTAATAAAAAAAAATACTCTTCTGTAGGAAAAGATATAAAATAACAATTTCATCACATTAACACGTCTCAAAATCAAAATGGAATAGGCAAAAACCTTAAAAAAGAATAGGAAAACGAGAATTATGATTATAACTGACTTTAAAAATAATGCAGGGAGCAGACTATAAAATTATAATTTCATCCTATACAAACATAAGTGGGGTCACACACACTTGAGAAAAGATATAAGTTGAATGCAAGACAAATTCATGATTCCACAGGACGGCAGAAGGACGATTGCTAGTTTAGAAAATAGATCCAATCACAAAACAAAAGGCAGCAGCGAGGAAGCACAGATGGGAGGTAGGTGGCAATACATACAAAAGGCAGTTTATGACTACAAGGCACATAGAAAGCAATGGGTGGGGGAGAAAGTATGGCCAACTAGTAGATTTGACCAAAGTTTATAAACTCTCACACCACCCAGAAAATATACCTGTACATACATACAAGAATTAAACAGCAAATAGTACACTTGGCTTAAAATTTGCAAATTTTTTTTGTTTTTTTAAATTTTTATTTAAATTCTAGTTGGTTAAAATATAGTGTAATATTGGTTTCAGGAGTAGAATTATTTGTGTGAAAAAATGCAATCAAGAGGACGGAAGAAAATGATTCAGCAGGAGCAACAAAGAAAAGAATAAGAACACTCAGACTCAATGTAAAAGGCAAAGAAATTACACTGATAATTTACGACAGCGAAAGTAAGTGGCCAATAAACCCCAACATAAATTCTTCCTCCAGGTAATGAACTAAGTGCAAAATAAAACCCTCTAGCATATGCCTGTTTGCGTTTTAAATAAACTTTTTAAGTGACGTAATGGAGAAAAGATTCTGTGAAATGTGTGTCTCCAGAACTGCAGTTGCCAGGTCGTGGCTCCCTCCATTGGTCTGGACCTTTCTAAAAGATACAGAATATGCTCCAAAATACCCCATCTTAAAAATATTGTTTAAATTCCCTCACTGCACCTCCTTCCATACCTAATAGTGTATTTTCATATTTCCTTTAACTGCAAAACTCTTGGGAAATGTTCAGATTATCCTGGAAGACAGTACCCGGCGTTCCCTCGTTAGTCGCATCCAACTGATCTTTTATTCCCACCACTTAATTGTCAACAATAATCCTTATATTGCTAATTTCAACAGACATTTCCTTTTTTTCACATCTTAAATAGATTATAAATGAGTGGGTTGGGCACCTGGGTAGTTCAGTCGGTTAAGCGTCCGACTTCAGCTCAGGTCATGATCTCGCAGTTGGTTAGTTCCAACCCCACATAAGGCTCTGTGCTGATGGCTCAGAGCCTGGAAGCTGCCTCATATCTATGTCTCCCTCTCTCTCTGGTCCTCCCCACTCACACTCTGCCTCTCTCTCTCTTTCTCTCAAAATCATGATCTCAGGTCATGATCTCCCAGTTCATGAATTCAAGCCCCACATCAGGCTCTGTGCTGACAGCTCAGAGCCTGGAGTCTGCTTCAGATTCTGTGTCCCCCTCTCTCTGTGCCCCTCATGCACTCTTACTCTGTCTCTGTCTATCTCTCTCAAATATAAGTAAACCTTAAAAAAATGAAAGAGTTCAGCGTGCCATCAAACACAATGCTCTTTTGGCTCCGAGACCAAGATGGTTAGGCTGTCAGGTGACCTCAGAGGAAAGCTTTCAGATTGCATTCTCTCGGAACCTTCCCTGGAATACCTGCTGAGTTCTGAGACTCACCTAGATGGGGTCTCTGAGAGGAAGGTCTCCAGGTGGAAGTCAGAATTCCTCCCTGTTTGTTGATGATGGAAAGCAAGCTCTATTCCCAGAACAGGAAGGAGTGAAGCATTGGTCCCCAAACCAGACTTAAGAATCCAAATGCAAAAACCATGTCTCCTCCGGCTTCGGATTAAACATGTTCTGGATCTGCAGCCGAGGAGATATTTACAGCTCTTTATGTTTGCTGCATCTGACACAGCAAAATGTGTCTGAAACGTTAGACACATTTCCCATTGTTACTCCAACCCCTGAGCCCATCTCCCCATGGGAACTTATCTGGACAGAATGGAATTTTTTTTCTGTAGTTTCCCTGTTCCCAAGAGATCAGATTAGAATTCAGGCATATCCAATTTTTATTACTCCTCCTCAAACTTCCCTGGCTTGTCTAACATTGAAACTTTTCACAGACCTGAGTGAAAGTTTCTTTTTCCAAATCTAGGACTCAGGAACCTGTCTTGACTATGCCCCTTGGCTCTCCGAAACATTGAGTTGTGGTGGGAACACAACTCCTGATAGTCTAGAAAATACCTATTCTTTCTTCAACAAGAAAAAGTGTGTTCCTTTGCTATACAACCATGGGTTTAATAATCCTTGGATTTGATATCCTTTTGACAAATCATCTAGGAGTTTCATATGTTTAATACAGGTTAAAGTTGACGTTTATAAAACATTGGGTAATTCTAGGTGTATTACAAAGCTGTAGTCATCAAGACAGTATGGTACTGACACAAAAACGGACCCATAGAACAATGGAATAGAATAGAAAACCCAGAAATGGACCCAAAACAATATGGTCAATCTTCGACAAAAAACTTGGACAAAAGTGTCCAATGGGAAAAAGGCAGTTTCTTAAACAATGGTATTGGCAAAATGGAGAGCAACATGCCAGTGAAACTGGACCACTCTCTTACACCATACACCATTCACAGAAATGAATTCAAAATGGATGAAAGACCTAAATGTGAGATAGGAAACCACCCAAATCCTAGAGGAGAACACAGGCAGCTATCTCTTTGACCTCAAATACGGCAACTTCTTGTTACCCATGTTGCCGTAGGCAAGAGAAACAAAAGCGAACATGAACTATTGGGACCTCACCAATGTAAAAAGCTTCTGCACAGTGAAGAAAACAAAAGAATTAAAAGGCTTCCTACAGAATGGGAGAAGATGTTTGTAAAGACACATCAGATAAACATGTGTGTGTGTGTATGTGTGTGTGTGTGTGTGTGTGTGTGCCACATTTTCTTTATTCATTCCTCTATTGACAGACACATAGGTTGCTTCCATATCTTGTCTGTTGTAAAGAATACTGCAATAAACATAGGGGTGCATATATGTTTTCAAATTGGCGTTTTTCTTTTCTTTGGAAACAGTAATGGACTTATTGGATCATGTTGTCGTTCTATTTCCAAGTTTTGAGGACCCTCCATACTGTTTTCCACAGTGGCTGCATTCCCACCAGCAGTGTGTGAGGGTGCCTTTTTCTCCACTTCATCACCAGCACTTGTTTGTTGTGTTTCTGATTTTAGTCCTTCTGACCTGTGTGAGGTGGTATCTCCTTGTGGTTTTGATTTACATTTCCCTGATGATGAGTGATGATGAACATCTTTTCATTTGTCTGTTGGCCATCCGGATGTCTTCTTTAGAGACATGTCAATTCAGAACCTCTGCCCAATTTTTAAGTGGATTGTTTGGGTTTTTTTGTTGTTGTTTAGTTGTATGAATTCTTTGTGTATTTTAGATATTAACCTTTTATCAGATATATCATTTGCAAATACCTTCTCCCATTCAATAGATCAGGTTTGTTTTGTTTTGTTTTGTTTTGTTTTCTTGTCTCCGTTGCTGTGTAAAAGCTTTTAATTTTGATGGAATCCCAACAGTTCATTTTTATTTTTGTTTCCCTAGCCTTAGGGGACTTGTCTAGAAAAATGTTGCTATAGCTGATGTCAGAGAAATTACTGCCTGTGTTCTTTTCAGGCAGTTTCATGTCTCACATTTAGGTTTTTAATCCATTTTTGTTTTTGCGTATGGTGTAAGAATGTTGTCCTGTTTCATTGTTTTACATGTCTCTGCCCAGTTTTCCCAGCACCATTTATTGAAAAGACTGTCTTTTCCCCATAGTCTCACCTTTTTAAATTTTTTAAAAAATTTACATCCAAGTAATAGATTAAACCCATTTAGTCATCTTTTATTTCTGGGGTCTTTATTCTGTCCCACTGACCTATGTGTCTATTTCTGTGCCAAAAGCATACTGTCTTGATTACTACAGCTTTGGAGTATATCTTGAAACCTGGTAGGTCTGTTCTTTTTTCTCAGGATTGCTTTGGCTATGCAGGGTCTTCTATAGTTCCATACAAATGTTAGTATTATTTGTTCTAGTTTTGTGAAAACTGCTGTTGGTATTTTGATAGAGATTGCATTGAATCTGTCGATTGCTTTGCTTTGGGTAATATGGACATTTTCACAAGAATAATTCTTCCAATCCATGAGCATGGAATATCTTTCCATTTATTTATGTTACCTTCAATTTCTTTCACCAGTGTATTAGAGTTTTTGGAGCATAGGTCTTTCACTTTTTGGCTAAGTTGATTCCTAAATATTTTATTCTTTTTGGTGCAATTGTAAATGGTGTTTTTAAATGTTTTTCTTTCAGCTGCTTTGTTGTTAAGGTACAGAAACGTTGCTGATTACTGGGTATTTATTTTGTATCTTGTACTTTACTGAATTAATGTAATACATCTGGTAATTTTATATGTATGTATGTATGTATGTGAAATCAAGTTAGTTAACATGCACTGTAGTATTGGTTTCATGAGTAGAACCCAGTGATTCATCACTTCTATAGAACACTCAGTGCTCATTCCAATAAGTGCCCTCCTTAAATAAATGCCCATCACCCATTTAGCTAACCCCCAATCCACCTCCCCTCCAGGAACCCCCAGCCTATCTCTGTATTCAAGAGTCTCTTATGGTTTTACTTCTTCTGTTATTAACTTATTTTCCCTCACTTCCCCATGTTCGTCTGTTTTGTTTCTTAAATTCCACATATGAGTGAAATGATATATTTGTCTTTTTCTGACTGACTTATTTTGCTTAGCATAATACACTCTAGTTCCATCCACATTCTTTCAAATGGCAAGATTTCATTCTCTTTGATCACTGAATATTATTCCATTGTATGTATATATACCACATCTTCTTTATCCATACTTCTAGGAAGGTTTTGGTAGATTCTTTTGGATTTACCATGTATAGTATCATGTCATCTGCAAATAGTGACAGTTTAACTTCTTTACCAATATGGATATCCCTTATTTCTTTTTCTTGTCTGATTGCTGTGGCTAGGACTTCCAGTACTATGTTGAATAAGTGTGAGTGGACATATTTTCTTCTTCTTGACATTGGGGGAAAAGCTCCCCACTTTTCACCATTGAGTATGATGCTACCTATGCGATTTTCATAGGTGGCCTTTATTATGTGGAAGTATGTTGCCTCTAACCCCACTTTACTGAGGTTTTATCATGAATGAATGTTGAATTTTGTCAAATGATTTTTCTTCATCTATTGAGATGATCATATGATTTTTATCCTTCATTTTGTTGATGTGAATAACATTGATTTTCAAAATATTGAAACACCCTTGTATCCCTGAAATAAATCCTACCTGATCGTGGTGAACGATCTTTTTAATATACTGTCGTGTGTGGTTTGCTAGGATTTTCCTGAGGATTTTTGCATCTATCTTCATCAAGGATACTGGTCTATAGTTTTCTTTTTGGGGGTGTCGTTGTCTGGTTCCAGCATCAGGGTAATGTTGGGCTGTTTGATGTATTTGGAAGCTTTCCCTCCTATTCAATATTTTGGAGAAGGTTGAAGAGAATAGATACGAACTCTTTGTTAAATGCCTTGCAGATGGGGCATTTGGGTGGCTCAGTTGGTTGGGTTTCCCACTTCAGCTCAGGTCATAATCTCATGGTTCATGAGTTTGAGCCCCACATTGGGATCTGTGCATTGGGCTCTGTGTTGACATCTTGGAGCCTGGAGCCTGCTTCAGATTCTGTGTCTCTATCTCCAAAGGCAAGGGGATTAAAAGCAAAAATTAACTATTGGGAGCTCATGAAGATAAAAAGCTTCTGCACTGCAAAGGGAACAATCAACAAAACTAAAAGGCAACTGACACAATGGGAAAAGATACTTGCAAATGACATATCAGACAAAGGGCTAGTATCCAAAATCTATAAAGAACTCTCCAAACTCCACACCCGAAAAAGAAATAAGCCAGTGAGGACAGATCAGTGACCTTTTACCTGCAAAGTATAGAAATGGTTCCCAGAAATGCCAGTTCTGAAGCCTCTCTTGGACAAATGAATTTGAGGCTCCATATTGGAATGGCAAGTTTCTGCTGTGATTTACACAAACATAAAAAAGTCTGTTCAACAGACAGCAAGGCAGAGAGTGGTGGTGGTGGTGAATGAAACGGATGAGGCAGAGCAATTATCTAAGAAACTCGTGAGGTTCCTGAGACACCGGGTGGTAAAATAAACTGCCATTGCCTTAATAGTAAGTTAAAGGAATAGAATATGGAAGATCAACGAAAGTGGGAGCATCCACTCTGTGAAATTGACACAGCCACTGAATAAATACATCACTTAATCAAACAAACAAATGAACACAGTGATCGCCTGTCCTGCACTAAGTTGAATTGGCTCTCAGGTGAAGGCAGGTTAATGAACTTGACTTCCATTCCTCTAACCCTCTCATCCACGGCGCACCGGGCTGTTGGGCTCACCTGGCTGGGGTGTCTGACAAGGTCTCCTTGTGACAAGTCTGAATGCCTCCCTGGACTGCAGATGGTAGGGACTAAAGCTCTGTTCTCAGCTGAGACAGCAGGACGGAGTAAAGCATGAGCCCTCAGCCGTAATTAGGGCTTGGAAGAACAGAGGGAGACCTTGTCCCTTCCCATCCAAGGTCACACAGGCTGACAGGAGACCGGAGAGTATTTACAGCTCCCCGTATCCGCTCATTAGGCTCATTTCCCTCTTGGTACCCCAGCCTCTGATCTCATATTCCCAAGTGGAAAACTGCTCTGGACACAAGTATTTTTTCCTAATGAATCTCTGTTCCCAAAAGACTAGGTCAGAGACCAAGTGAATGCAGTTCTTTTTTGCCTCCCCTTTTCCCTGAACTTGTCCCCTTCCTGATGTCTAAATCATCTGGCACCTTATCTCAGCTAAGACACACTTCCCTCCAAGTCTAAGACCAAGGAACCCTCCGGGATTAGTCCTCTTTGTCTTCCAAGCATTGCCTATCCTAGGGACCCAGATGTAGCATTTCTGGTGCTGTCTGTCTGTCTCTTTGTTTGTTTTTGAGACAGAGGGAGAGAGACAGCATGAGTGGGGGAGTGGAAGGGAGGGAGAGAGGGACAGAGAGAAGCTTTTTTAATGTTCATTTATTTATATTAAGAGAGAGAGAGTCAGAGAAAGAGGGAGAGAGAGAATCCCAAGCAGTCTCCACACTCACTGCAGAAGCAATCTGGGGGCTCAGTTCCATGGCTATGGGGTCATGTCCTAAGCCGCCTCAAGACACAGAAGATGAACCCACTGAGCCCACGAGGCGACCCAGTGTCTACTGTTCTTATCAACAGCGCCGCTAGGAATTTACCCAAGGACACAGGAGTGCTGATGCACAGGGGCACGTACACCCCAATGTTTAGAGCAGTGCTTTCAGCAACAGCCAAATTATGTAAAGAGCCCAAATGTCCATCAACTGACGAAAGGATACAGAAGTTGTGGTTTATATACACAATGGAATCCTACTTGGCAATGAGGAAGAATGAAATCCTGCCATTTGCAGCAACGTGATGGAACTAGAGAGTGCTATGCTAAGTGAAAGGAGTCAGGCAGAGAAAGACAGATACCGTATGTTTTCACTCATAGGTGGATCTTGAGAAACTGAAGAGAAGAGCATGTGGAGGGGAAGGGGAAAAGAGATTTACAGGGAGGGAGGCAAACCATAAGAGACTCTTGAGGACTGAGAACAAACCCAGGGTAGGTGGGGGGTGGGGGAGATGGGAAAGTGGGTGATGGGCAGGGAGGAGGGCACTTGTTGGGATGAGCACTGGGTGTTGTATGCAAACCATTTTGACAATAAATTTCATATATTAAACAAAAGAAAAAATAATACAGCAGAGAAATCACTTCTGACAATAAAACTTGGGTGCCACAGAGCTTGGCCTCCAGACACTTTTTCTGTCACTTGTTTTATAAGTCGTTAAAAGCTGTCATTTGGTCCCTTGTTATAAAATGGTCCTTAAATATAACAGATGTATTGCGATCTAGTTATGTACTACAATGTGAGCTTAACATCTCACAGGGAGTTTGGATTTAATCTTTATAAAATCTTATCCCTGAGGTTATGAACTACATTTTATGATGTCTAAATGGTGCTTGGTCATGTCTTGTCATCTGTCCAAATTTAATATTTGAGTACGTGGTGTCCCTGGAGTTTGATTCTGTCAGGATGCTTCTGGTTCTCAAACCTGGGGCCGTGGTTCTCAGCCAGAAATAAATTTTCCCCTGGGACGTCTGTCAAAATCTGAAGGGAACCTGCCAAACACCTACAATCCCCAGGAAAGCACCCCCAAAATACTGTTATCCTGCCACCAATGTCTCACCATAAACGGTGAGAAACCCAGCTGGACCAGCATGTCTCCAACTTCACTGTGCCTGTGAAGCCACACGGATCCCACTACAAGTGCAAAATCTTAGCAATTCTGCGTTTCTCCAAGCTCCTGGGTGATGCTGAAGTGCAGGTCTGAGTCTACGGACCACTGTTTGATCAGCAAGAAGATGATCTTGTGTTAGAGATAAGTGTAGGTAGCGTGAAGGCTTCTGCACCAAATCTTGTCCTTGCGTGCCTGTAATTGTGAAAGGATCGTGTATTCGCTCATTCTTCAGGCTGTGAGAAATCTGTGTTTATTGCTTTTATAAGTGACCAAAATAATACCCTGATGAACAAGGCTTTACACTAAGGAGAATAAGGCACCATCAGATATGCCCACATCCTAATCTCCAGGCCCTTTCACATGTTATTATATTTTTTAGAACAAAGAAGGATTTATGCAGCAGATTGAACAGGGCTGCTTGTCAGCTTGGGTGACTCTGAATGACGTGCCCATTTGTGCAGAAGAACTGGTAACCCTGAACCACACCCCAGCAGGACATGCAGTTCTTGGGTGAAGCGTCCTCTGGTCAAGCAGGTGGAAGAGAGTTCAGAGCAGAAAGGACGTATTAAATACATGTTGCTGATACTGTGCATTCTCCATCGCGTGGGATTTGTGACATATATCAGGAAAAGGAAGCTATTTCGTGTAACAACGGAAAGAATCATATGAGCGGATCGCATTAGAAGTTTTCAAGCAGAAACAGAAGATAATTCAGTGATGAAACGTAGAAGACACTAAGCAATCCTGCGCCTCGATGAACAAACTCCCTCAGTGGTGAACACCATCTTCCATGCTTTAATAAATAGGTGCATAGCACGAACTGTGATTTTTTTTAAAAAATGAGAGAAATATTGTGTGTGTCACGAAATGAGTGTTTCAAAAGTTTGCCTCCTCATATTTATGGTCAGGCCGATATGAAGAACACATCAGGTCGAACGGCTTATTCAAATTTGCCTTTCTAACTACGCTCCACTGGGAGATCTATATTAGCTAATTAGGTTTTCCCAGTGATTATGGTAGGGTTTCTGGACCTCGAGCTGAATAACAGAATAAAACCAAGAGACGCTGACAAAGCATAAGGGCATGTTTAGTGCAAGGGACTGAAATGACGTATTTTCCCTGGGTCCATTTCGAACACAACCATGTTGAATAAACATATCATCAGATGTGTTCCACAATCACCAGATAAGCCCTCGGCTACCCCCAGTCATGAAGTACCTCTTCAGAAAGCCCTTTATAAACTAGAGGCTGACACATGAGTGAATCAGGTTTTCCCCTTCAGCCCACACATTGTACTCAGTACAATTCTCCAAGAACGTGTGAACCCAACACCCGCTACCCACCCTGGCCATGGTCCTTCATAAATCCAGATCCCTCAGTGGCTCCCTCTCTCTCTCTCTTCCTCTTGACTCTCTCTCCCGTTCTGAGACCTCCCAGAATGACTTTTGAGCATCCCATGTGCCCTCCAGCATACATGAGTAATAAACCTGGGGTTATTAGAGTCCTCTGATAGATGTTGCTGATGTGAGTCCTGCAGTCACAATAAGAACCCAAGGGCTGGTGCAGCCACAGCATAGGCTGTGGTCCGGGAAAGGTCTGTGGGAGTGTGGGCAAGCTCATGGGTGCGGGTGAGTGCTTGGGCTTTCCTAGCCAGAGCGGGGTGTGAATTGCCTGAGGCTTGAATGGAACAATGTTAGAGTCCACATCATCAGGTGGAGTCCTAAAGGAAGTGAAGGAAAAGACTGAGACACAAGGTGGAAACTGTGCTTTTGTATTCTCCTTGACAGTAAAATGATGGAAATGGCTTACTGATCAAGTGTACCTTTATTTCGTATGAAGCGTATAACTCATGATAATGATCTCAGGAAATCTAGGGGAAATATACCCGGCGTGGTATAAGACATTTGAGATGAAATTAATTTTAAGAAATCCAACTAGTCCCATGTGAGATACAGAAATTTCAGGAATTTGTGACCCAGGTTGGGGTAAACTTTGGGGACGTCTGAAGATAGACAACGGAGAAACAGTCTGTATTTCAGTCACAGTAGAAACTTAATAAAGTGAGTTCCTTAAACGTAGAGAGAAGTTGATCAAACAAATGGAAATGCCAAGAAAGAAATAGAAGGAGTAGATCCTACTTCCACAGTCTGATCAAAGATTGGCAGTTCCTGACTCTGAGGATTTGAGTCCTTCAATCATGGGCATGCTTCCAGCCTTTGGATGATTGGTTCTTATAATACTGGATCCCAAGGATTCTTTTCAGAGCCCTCTTTATGTCTCTGTTCCTCAGGCTGTAGATGAAGGGGTTCAGCATGGGCGTGACCACCGTGTACATCACCGAGGCTGTGGCACTTGACCGTGAGTTCTGGGTAGCAGCAGAGCTAAGGTACACACCAAGCATCGTACAATATAATAGGGAGACAACTGACAGGTGAGATGCACAGGTGGAAAACGCTTTATACTTGCCCTGAGCTGATGAGATCCCACGTATGGAGGAAACTATCTTAGAATAAGAGTAAAGGATCCAGACAAGCAGACCACCACCCAGCAGCATAGCTGCAAGATACATCACCATGTTATTAAGAAGGGTGTCAGAACAGGCAAGTTGGATCATCTGATTGAGTTCACAGAAAAAGTGGGGGATCTCTACCTCTGTACAGAAGGACAGCCCCAACAGCATTAAGGTGTGTACCAAGGAATACAGGACACTCGTCATCCAGGACACCAGAACCAGCAGCCCACAGAGCCTGGGTTTCATGATGACCATGTAGTGCAGGGGGTGACAGATGGCCACGAACCTGTCATAGGCCATCACACTCAGGAGAATGTCGTCCATCCCTGCAAAGGTTATGAAAAAGTTCATTTGTGTGATGCATCCTGCATAGGTTATTACTTTTTTCTGAGTCTGGATGTTCCAGAGCATCTTCGGGACGGTGGTGGAGGTGAAGCAGATGTCTACAAAGGACAGGTTGGCCAGGAAGAAGTACATGGGGGTGTGGAGGTGGGAGTCAGAGCTGATGGCCAGGAGGATGAGCAGGTTTCCAAACACAGTGATCACGTACATGGAGAGGAAAAGCCCAAATAAAAGGGGCTGCAATTCTGGTCTCTCTGAAAATCCCAGGAGAAGAAATTTTGATATCCGTGTAGTATTTCCTGGTTCCATGAGGTTGCACTGACCCCCGGAAAGAGGCAAAGGACATCATTAATTTTCACATGAACAGTTTACTCACATAGTTGAAACGCTACCATTTATATTGCACAGTCAAGAAGTTCATTTCAGTATCTTGTCCCTTTTGCCCCAAAGGAGTGTCCCTATGAAGAGATTCCCTCCTGTTTCATCTCAGATTAGGTGTTTTGGTCACAACACCCGGTGCTCATCCACCCAGTGCTAATCCCCACAGGTGTTTTCCTCAATACCCATCACCCAGCCTCCCCCTCCTCTTGCCCCCCATCAACTCTCAGATTGTCCTCAGTTTTTAAGAGTCTCTTCTGGTTTGGCTCCCTCCCTCTCTAACTTTTTTGAAGATTGCTCACCCTTCACCAGTCACAAGACACCATGTCCTCCTGGGTTGTGTTTTTCCCTATCTTTACAGACCTCACCATCCCGGTTACGCTGGGAATGGACACGACCCAAGGAGGCCAGATCAGCCATCCTTTCCCTGCAAAGTATACAAATGGTTCCCAGAAATGCCAGTTCTGAAGCCTCCCTTGGACAAATGAATTTGAGGCTCCATATTGGAATGGCAAGTTTCTGCTGTGATTTACACAAACATAAAAAAGTCTGTTCAACAGACATCGAGGCAGAGCGTGGGGGTGGTGGTGAATGAAACAGATGAGGCAGAGCAATTATCTAAGAAACTCATGAGGTTCCTGAGACACCGGGTGGTAAAATAAACTGCCATTGCCTTAATAGTAAGTTAAAGGAATAGAATATGGAAGATCAACGAAAGTGGGAGCATCCACTCTGTGAAATTGACACAGCCACTGAATAAATACATCACTTAATCAAACAAACAAATGAACACAGTGATCGCCTGTCCTGCACTAAGTTGAATTGGCTCTCAGGTGAAGGCAGGTTAATGAACTTGACTTCCATTCCTCTAACCCTCTCATCCACGGCGCACCGGGCTGTTGGGCTCACCTGGCTGGGGTGTCTGACAAGGTCTCCCTGTGACAAGTCTGAATGCCTCCCTGGACTGCAGATGGTAGGGACTAAAGCTCTGTTCTCAGCTGAGACAGCAGGACGGAGTAAAGCATGAGCCCTCAGCCGTAATTAGGGCTTGGAAGAACAGAGGGAGACCTTGTCCCTTCCCATCCAAGGTCGCACAGGCTGACAGGAGACCGGAGAGTATTTACAGCTCCCCGTATCCGCTCATTAGGCTCATTTCCCTCTTGGTACCCCAGCCTCTGATCTCATATTCCCAAGTGGAAAACTGTTCTGGACACAAGTATTTTTTCCTAATGAATCTCTGTTCCCAAAAGACTAGGTCAGAGACCAAGTGAATGCAGTTCTTTTTTGCCTCCCCTTTTCCCTGAACTTGTCCCCTTCCTGATGTCTAAATCGTCTGGCACCTTATCTCAGCTGGGACACACTTCCCTCCAAGTCTAAGACCAAGGAACCCTCCGGGATTAGTCCTCTTTGTCTTCCAAGCATTGCCTATCCTAGGGACCCAGCTGTAGCATTTCTAGTACTGTATGTCTGTCTGTCTCTTTGTTTTTGAGAGAGAAGGAGAGAGAAAGCATGAGTGGGGGAGTGGAAGGGAGGGAGAGAGGGACAGAGAGAAGCTTTTTTAATGTTTATTTATTTATATTAAGAGAGAGAGAGTCAGAGAAAGAGGGAGAGAGAGAATCCCAAGAAATCTCTATGCTCAGTGCAGAAGCAATCTGGGGGCTCATCTCCAGACCATGGGGTCATGTCCTAAGCCGCAATCAAGACACGGAAGATGAACCCACTGAGCCAACGAGGTGACCCAGTGTCTACTGTCGTTCTCAACAGCACCGCTGGGAATCTACCCAAGGACACAGGAGTGCTGATGCACAGGGGCACGTACACCCCAATGTTTAGAGCAGCACTTTCAGCAACAGCCAAATTATGTAAACAGCCTAAATGTCCATCAACTGACAAATGGATACAGAAGTTGTGGTTTATATACACAATGGAATCCTACTTGGCAATGAGGAAGAATGAAATCCTGCCATTTGCAGCAACGTGATGGAACTAGAGAGTGTTATGCTAAGTGAAAGGAGTCAGGCAGAGAAAGACAGATACCATATGTTTTCACTCATAGGTGGATCTTGAGAAACTAAAGAGAAGAGCATGTGGAGGGGAAGGGGAACAGAGATTTACAGGGAAGGAGGCAAACCATAAGAGACTCTTGAGGACTGAGAACAAACCCAGGGTAGGTGGGGGGTGGGGGAGATGGGAAAGTGGGTGATGGGCAGGGAGGAGGGCACTTGTTGGGATGAGCACTGGGTGTTGTATGCAAACCATTTTGACAATAAATTTCATATATTAAACAAAAGAAAAAATAATACAGCAGAGAAATGACTTCTGATAATAAAACTTGGGTGCCACAGAGCTTGTCCTCCAGACACTTTTTCTGTCACTTGTTTTATAAGTCGTTAAAAGCTGTCATTTGGTCCCTTGTTATAAAATGGTCCTTAAATATAACAGATGTATTGAGATCTAGTTATGTACTACAATGTGAGCTTAACATCTCACAGGGAGTTTGGATTTAATCTTTATAAAATCTTATCCCTGAGATGATGAACTACATTTTACGATGTATAAATGGTGCTTGGTGATGTCTAGTCATCTGTCTAAATTTAAGATCTGAGTATGTGGTGTCCCTTGAGTTTGATTCTGTCAGGATGCTTCTGGTTCTCAAACCTGGGGCCGTGGTTCTCAGCCAGAAATGAATTTTCCCCTGGGACGTCTGTCAAAATCTGAAGGGAACCTGCCAAACACCTACAGTCCCCAGGAAAGCACCCCCAAAATACTGTTATCCTGCCACCAATGTCCACCATAAACGGTGAGAATCCCAGCTAGACCAGCATGTCTCCAACTTCACTGTGCCTGTGAATCCATCCGGATCCCACTACAAGTGCAAAATCTTAGCGATTCTGCATTTCTCCAAGCTCCTGGGTGAGGCTGATGTGCAAGTCTGGTCTGTGGACCACTGTTTGATTAGCAAGAAGATGATCTTGTGTTAGAGATAAGTGTAGGTAGCGTGAAGGCTTCTGCACCAAATCTTGTCCTTGCGTGCCTGTAATTGTGAAAGGATCGTGTATTCGCTCATTCTTCAGGCTGTGAGAAATCTGTGTTTATTGCTTTTATAAGTGACCAAAATAATACCCTGATGAACAAGGCTTTACACTAAGGAGAATAAGGCACCATCAGATATGCCCACATCCTAATCTCCAGTCCCTTTCACATGTTATTATTTTTTTTAGAACAAAGAGGGATTTATGCAGCAGAATGAACAGGGCTGCTCGTCAGCTTGGGCGACTTTGAAGGACGTGCCCATTTGTGCAGAAGAACTGGTAACCCTGAACCACACCCCAGCAGGACATGCAGTTCTTGCGTGAAGCGTCCTCTGATCAAGCAGATGGAAAAGATTTCAGAGCAGAAAGGACGTATTTTATAGATGGTGCTGATACTGTGCATTCACCATCGCGTGGGATTTGTGACATATATCAGGAAAAGGAAGCTATTTCGTGTGACAACAGAAAGAATCATATGAGCGGATCGCATTAGAAGTTTTCAAGCAGAAACAGGAAGATAATTCAGTGATGAAACGTAGAAGACACTAAGCAATCCTGCGCCTCGATGAACAAACTCCCTCAGTGGTGAACACCATCTTCCATGCTTTAATAAATAGGTGCATAGCACGAACTGTGATTTTTTTAAAAAATGAGAGAAATATTGTGTGTGTCACGAAATGAGTGTTTGGAATGTTTGCCTCCTCATATTTCTGGTCAGGCCGATACGAAGAACTTAACAGGTCGAATGTTTATTCAAATTTGTCTTTCTAAGTACACTGCACTGGGAGATCTAGATTAGCTAATCAGGTTTTCCCAGTGACTATGGTAGAATTTCTGGACCCCGAGCTGAATAACAGAATAAAACCAAGAGACCGCTGACAAAGCATAAGGGCATGTTTAGTGCAAGGGACTGAAATGATGTATTTTCCTTGGGTCCATTTCGAACACAACCATGTTGAATAAACATATCGTCAGATGTGTTCCACAATCACCAGATAAGCCCTCGGCTACCCCCAGTCACGAAGAACCGCTTCAGAAAGCGTAGTCTTTATAGACTAGAGACTGACACATGAGTGAATCAGCTTTTACCCTTCAGCCCACACATTGTACTCAGTACAATTCTCCAAGAACGTGTGAGCCCAACACCAGCTACCCACCCTGGCCATGGTCTTTGAGAAAGCCAGATCCCTCAACAGCTTCCTCTCTCTCTCTCTTCCTCTTGACTCTCTCTCCCCTTCTGACACCTCCCAGAATGGCTTTTGACCATCCCATGTGCCCTCCGGCATACATGAGTAATAAACCTGGGGTTATTAGAGTTCTCTGATAGATGTTGCTGACCTATGTCCTGCAGTCACAATAAGAACCCAAGGGCTGGTGCAGCCACAGCATAGGCTGTGGTCCGGGAAAGGTCTGTGGGAGTGTGGAAAGCACATTGGCGCAGGTGTGTCCTTGGGCTTTCCTAGCCAGAGCGGGGTGTCAATAGACTGAGGCTTAAATGGAACAATGTTAGAGTCCACATCATCGGGTGGAGTCCTAAAAGAAGTGAAGGAAAAGACTGAGACTCAAGGTGGAAACTGTGCTTTTGTATTCTCCTTGACAGTAAAATGATGGAAATGGCTTACTGATCAAGTGTACCTTTATTCCGTATGAAGCGTATAATTCATGATAATGATCTCAGGAAATCTAGGGGAAATTTACCTGGCATGGTATAAGTATTTGAGATGTAATTAATTTTAAGAAATCCAACTAGTCCCATGTGAGATACAGAAACTTCAGGCATTCGTGACCCAAGGTTGGGGTAAACTTTGGGGACACCTGAAAATAGACAAAGGAGAAACCGTCTGTATTTCAGTCACAGCAGAAGCTTAATGAAGTGAGTTCCTTAAATGTAGAGAGAAGTTGATCAAACAAATGGAAATGCCAAGAAAGAAATAGAAGGAGTAGATTCTACTTCCACAGTCTGATCAAAGAGTGGCAGTTCCTGGCTCTGAGGATTTGAGCCCTTCAATCATGGTCATGTCTCCAGCCTTTGGATGATTGGTTCTTATATCACTGGATCCCAAGGATTCTTTTCAGAGCCCTCTTTATGTCTCTGTTCCTCAGGCTGTAGATGAAGGGGTTCAGCATGGGCGTGACCACCGTGTACATCACCGAGGCTGTGGCACTTGACCGTGAGCTCTGGGTAGCAGCAGAGCTGAGGTACACTCCTAGGCTCGTACAATAAAATAAGGAGACAACCGATAGGTGAAACGCACAGGTGGAAAATGCTTTATACTTGCCCTGAGCTGATGAGATCCCACGTATGGAGGAAACTATCTTAGAATAAGAGTAAAGGATCCAGACAAGCAGACCACCACCCAGCAGCATAGCTGCAAGATACATCACCACGTTATTAAGAAGGGTGTCAGAACAGGCAAGTTGGATCATCTGATTGAGTTCACAGAAAAAGTGGGGGATCACTACTTCTGTACAGAAGGACAGCCGCAACACCATTAAGGTGTGTACCAAGGAATACAGGACACTCGTGATCCAGGACACCAGAACCAGCAGCCCACAGAGCCGGGGATTCATGATGACCATGTAGTTTAGGGGGTGACAGATGGCCACAAACCTGTCATAGGCCATCACAGCTAGGAGAAAGTCGTCCATCCCCACAAAGGTTATGAAAAAGTTCATTTGTGTGATACAGTCCTCATAGGTTATGACTTTGGTCTGGGTCTGGATGTTCCAGAGCATCTTCGGGACGGTGGTGCAGGTGAAGCAGATGTCTACAAAGGACAGGTTGGCCAGGAAGAAGTACATGGGGGTGTGGAGGTGGGAGTCAGAGCTGACGACCAGGATGATGAGCAGGTTGCCAAACACAGTGATCAGGTACGTGGAGAGGAAAAGCCCAAATATGAGGGGCTGCAGTTCTGGTCTCTCTGAAAATCCCAGGAGAAGAAATTTTGATATCCATGTGATATTTCCTGGTTCCATGAGGTTGCACTGACCCCCAGAAAGAGGCAAAGGGCATCATTAATTTTCACATCAACAGTTTACTCATATAGTTGAAATGCTACCATTTATATTGTGCAGTCAAGAAGTTCATTTCCGTATCTTGTCCTTTTTGTCCCCAAAGGATTGTCCTTTTGAAGAGATTCCCTCCTGTTTCATCTCAGATTAGGTGTTTTGGTCTCATTCTCCACACTCCCCAGCAGAGGTCATGTATTTTACTGTTTTACTAAGAATATCTTCCCTGCATTGGAGGAATATGTACTGAGGGTCAAACATGTCCCAGGTATTGTCTAGGCCATGAGCACAGGATACTGAGAACCAAAAGCTACTATAATCTAGTGATGGAGAATGAATAGAATCAAATCCAAATATTAATAAGACATCACAGGGTGTCAAGTGCTATGAAGAGACAAAAGCAGATATAAAGGAGAGCGTGGATATGAGTGCTATTTTGTAATCAGTGTTTGGTCAAGACCAGTAAACCAGGTGACATTTGATCAGAGACCTGCAGGGAAGGAAGGCAGGAGCCCAGAGCCTGTGTGGGGAAGTGTGTGATGGTAGAGGGAATGGCCTCAGCTAAGGCCCTGAGGATGAAACTACTTTGAGCTATTTGACTCCAAAACAGGAAGCATGTATGGGAAGGGGAATGAGCAGGAAAATGATCAGAGATCGTGTCAGGCAATTTCAAAGAAATAGGTGGCCTCCTTGCTGGTTCCCCTTCAAGAGAAAGGAGTCACTCACCCACAGTATGTACTGCTTGTATTTTAGAATCTACCTGCAAAGTCTGCTGTAAGTTGACATAGAGCTCTCTAGAACATGGTGTGTTGATTGAGTTCTGGCTTCTATATTATAAGAATCACCTTGGAATACATTGGACCATGTCCCCTGCTCTGATGACGGATGTCATTTTGCAAGGCACACACACACACACACACCAAATTAGTGATCCCTGGGCTGTGTTTTTACCATGACTTCTCACTCCAACCCCAACAATTAAGTTCGGAGTGGGTATAACTCAAGATGCGCAGATCCAGTATCATTCCTGCAAGTGACGTAAGTTTTCCATGAACAAATAAAATTGACAAGTCAGACTGGCATGCTCATTTTCTTTCCTGTATTTAACGAAACACAAACAATCTTCTCAAAATCAGAGAGAGAGAGAGAAACAAGAAAGTGAAATAAAATGGAAGTGGCAGAAAAGATCTAATGGCTCAGGTGGTCGCTGAAATCTGAGTGGCCATGAAGAAAAAGAGCATCCCTGGTTCTGACAACATTCCAACCTTTGTTACCACCCTGATGCCCAGCAAAAAGAGTAAGGAGCAAAATTAAATTCATAGGAGACGACATTAGTGGGATCTTCAGGGTGTGCATCGTCTTACAGAGTGAATGCTCCAAGAGAAAAGTGTGCTAAGGGAATAAATCAACCCTTCGGTACAGGAAATATGCAAAGCAAAGCAAAAGTTGGGCAGGTTATAATGGAAGGTAAGAGACTTGCTTTTTCTTTGAAAAAGCACCTTGAGACTTTGCTATTTCTTTGACTAACTGGATGTCCTGTGATCTTAGAGAAGGTGGGACAAGTCCCTTTCACTCTTTAGACGTGGCATCTTTCCTCTGTTTTTCCTGGGCTTTGTGCTGTGATCTTTTGGCCGAGTGTTGGGCACACTCTGGTCCTGTTTCTGGTTTGCACAACATGCAAAGTTCTGTCCAGACCTTGCGCTACAAAATTCTGCACATACCATGACAATTGTTCTGACTCTAAGTCACCATCTCCGTAAGATTTCTGCCTGAGGCTCTTACACCACACAAACTGTTTTCATAGTCCTGTGACTCCACCATTATAAGGCAAGTACCAAAGGAGCGGGGCCCTCTCTGACCTTGTTCACTGTAGGTTTTCAGAAGGGCGTGATCAGGCAAGTACATGGCCATAGAGATCTCCACGTTCTGGGCTAGGCTGGTGGCTGTCAGGTGACCTCAGGTAAATGCGCCTGGCTTTGATTCTCTCTGACCCTTTCCTCCGGGTCTTGCCAAGCTCTCAGACTCACCTGGCTGGGAGCTCTGAGGGAGAGGTGTCCATGTGGCCGTCTGGATTCCTCCCGGATGGTTATTGGTGGTGACTAAACTCTGTCCCCACACAAGACGGCAGAACGGAGGCTAGCATGAGTCTCCCAGTCAAGCTTTCGACTCCACAGCAACAACCTGGTCCCGTCAGCCCACAGTGGCACAGGCAGTGGGTGTGCACAGGAGGGATTTATAGTTTCCTCTGTCTGTTCATGAGGCACGTTCCCCTCCTCCTCCTCTTTGGAGCAGCACATGATTTCCCTGGGGGACACTGGTCTGGACACGAAGGAACTTTTCTGGAGGTTCTGTGTTCCCAATAGACCAGGTTATACCTGCATGACCCCAGTGTTGAGTATTCCTTCCTCATAAACTCCGCTGCTCTCAGAGTTCAGACCTCCCAGCAGCGACCATCAATGCTTATGTCAATGTTTCGCCCAAGTCTAGGACTGAGCAATCTGTGTGGATTAGTTCCCTTGGATCTGCAAGCTGTTGGCCTGTGTTGGAGATACAGTCCTGCCATCTACACAACATTCCGGTTTTCCTTTTCAACAAGGAGGAGAAAACAGCACCTTGATACGAACCCTGAGCCCTACATACCGCAGCTTCATGACACATTTGCACACCTTTAGGACTTTCATTCCACATCACAATTAAGAGCTGCTGTTCAGCCCCTCTTTGTAAAGAATGTTTTAATTATATGAAATATGGTGAGATTTTTTTTTCTTGCAGTATAATATGAGCTTGGAATAGAAAAGTAAACAGGTTCTTCCCGGTAGCTTTGAGAAGAAATCAGGCCTTGCAATCATTTTCATTTTAGACCAATGTGAGCCACTTCGGGCTTCTGATCCATCGAATGTAAGAACATAAATGCGTTTTAAAACACCAATGTAGTTATTTTACATCAGCGTTAGGACTTAAAACGACAAATGTTGTTCCAATGAAATTTTGTTAAGAGTCTGAGATTAGAGGGGCACCTGGGGGGCTCAGTCGGTTAAGCGTCCGACTTCGGCTCAGGTCATGATCACACAGTTCGTCAGTTCGTGCCCCGCGTCAGGCTCTGTGCTGACAACTCAGAGCCTGGAGCCTGCTTCACATTCTGTGTCTCCCTCTTTCTCTGCCCCTTCCCTGCTCATGCTCCGTCTCTCTCTGTCTCAAAAATAAATAAACATTAAAAAAAATTAAAAAATAAATAAAAAAAAAGAATCTGAGATTGGGGTTTTCCCTTCATTCACGGAGTTTCCCCTGGGTAAAGGCATTTTGCATCGTAATCTCATCTCTAAGTAGGAAAGGAGATTTAAAATCAATTTACAGACATTCATCCTCTTTAGCTAGTAGAGAATTTCTCAGTACGTAACTGCATGCATGCTTCAGATTTTGACGTCTTGGAGGCATTATGACAGGAAATGGTATTCATCCTTTAAATGTATGTCTATCATTTATGTCTGTCTTGAAATCTTTGTGTCTACACATCTTCATTCTTTTAAATGCATATTAATTCAAACATTTACTCTTTTAATACCTACACCTACAACTTTCTCTTAAGTTTCCTTTCAACATAAAATAAGAGATTATGTATGAGTCTGCATTTAAAATGAATAAATAGGGGGCTCTTGGATGGGTCAGTTGGTTAAGCACCTGCCTCTTGATTTTGGCTCAAGTCACAATCTCACATTTTGTGAGTTCAACCCCCATGTCAGGGTCTGTGTTGACATGAGGCTGCTTGGTATTCTCTGTCTTTCCCTCTCTCAGCCTCTCCCCACACCTCCCTCTCAAAATTAAATGCATAAACATTAAAAAAAATTTAAGTGAATAAACAAACACACAAAAAACAGAATGAGACCTACAAATACAGAGAAAAAAACCTCATGGTTTGCCTGAGGGTTGTGGGGGCATGGGCAGAATGGGTGAAGGGCAGTGGGAGATACAGGCTTCCAGTTATGGAATTAATGAGTGTTGGGGAAAAAAGGCACGGGGTATGGAATACAGTCAATGATACTGGATGGGTCTGTATGATAACAGACAGGAGTTACCTTTGTGGCGAGCACCGCGTAATGGGCAGAGAAGTTGAATCACTACGTTGTGCACCCGAAACTAAGGCAACATTCTTGCCAACTATACTCAGATAAGATTTCTTTTAAGTGAGTTTGTGTTTATGTACATAGGCGTATATGTGTTTATTTGAAAAAACACATGCAATATATATGTACAACTTTGCCTGTGAACATTTTCTTTGGACTCAACAAAGCTAACTATAATTTAAATTTAAAAAAGTAATAAAATAAAATACAATTTTGCTTCATCATATTAAAGGAGATCTAGAGTCTGAGATCATATTCTAAAGTCAATCTATTTATTAAAGTTTGTTGCTCCATGAAAACTTTTCTTGGAGATGCATATTTGGTGAACACTTGGACTTCCTTGGAGTAAGGAAGTGACTGTTGTACACATTGTGGACAACAAGGTACTAAGAGACCAGGATCCTAATGAGGAGAATAAAACCCATCTATATGACACATTAATATATTAAGTGTCCACTATTAAGAAGAGCAGTGAAGATACTGATATACAAAGGAACTTTGGACATATAAGTGAAAGAAACATAGTCTCACAGAGCCTGATGAGGTACTTGAAATTGTCAACTGCAAGATCATGACCTGAGCCAAAGTTGGACCCTCAACCCACTGAGCCACCCAGGCATGCCAAAACTAGAGTTCTTTTAGAGACACATAATAAAATATTACAGATACAAAACCAAATAATTTGTATTTTTAAATATTTTTATTTATTTTTAAGAGGGGAGAGAGAGAGAGAGAGAGATGGCCTGAGCTGGGGAGGGGCAAAGAGAGGCAGAGACATAGAATTTAAGCTGTCAGCACAGAGCCCGACATGGGGCTTGAACTCAAGAGCTGTGAGATCATGACCTGAGCCGAAGTCGGATGCTTAACTGACTGAGCCACCCAAGCACACCTTACATTTATTTATTTCAATTCAAGTTAGTTAACATACAGTGGAGTGTTGGTTTCACGAGTACAACCCAGTGATATATCACTCACATATAACTCCCAGTGTTCGTCCCAACAAGTGCCCTCCTTAATGCCCATCACCCATTTAGCCCCTCCTCCCACCCACTTCCTCTCCAGCAACCCTGAATTTCTTCTCTGTATTTTTGAGTCTCTTATAAATTGCCTCCCTCTCTGTTTTCATCTTAGTTTTCCTTCCCTTCCCCTATGTTCATCAGTTTTGTTTCTTTAGTTTCACACATGAGTGAAATCGTATGATATTTATCTTTCATTGATTGACTTATTTTGCTTAGCATAATACACTCTAGTTCCAGCCACGTTGTTGCAAATGGAAGATTTCATTCTTTTTGATCACTGAGTAATATTCCATTATATATATATATATATATATATATATATATATATATATATGCCACATCCTCTTGATCCATTAAAGGGGCATATGTACCCCAATGTTCATAGCAGTGTTATTAACAATAGCCAGTTATGGAAAGAGCCCAAATGTCCGTGGATTGATGAATGGATAAAGAAGATGTGAGTGACCTAAATTTTGATCATGAGTTGCTTGCCTATCTCGCTACCTCAAAAGCATCATAGTCAGACCACCCTCACATTTATGCCCCAGGAATTCACTCTACCAGAAGGTAGAAGGAGGAGGAGGAGGAGGAGAAGAGGAAGAAGAGGAGGATGAAAAGAAGATGAAGAAGGAGGAGGAGGAGAAGAAGAAGAAGAAGCAGAAGAAGAAGAAGAGGAAGAGGAAGAATAAGAAGGAAGAGGAGAAGGAGAAGAAGGAGGAGGAGAAGAAGGAGGAGGAGGAGGAAAAGGAGGAGGGGGAGGGGGAGATGGAGATGGAGAAGGAGGAGGAGGAGAAGAAGAGGAGGAGGAGGAGGAGGAGGAGGAGATGAAGAAGAAGAAGAAAAGGAAGAAGAAGAAGAAGAAGAAGAAGGAGGAGGAGGAGGAAGGGGAGGGGGGAGAGGGAGAAGGAGAAGAAGAAGAAGAAGAAGAAGAAGAAGAAGAAGAGGAAGAGGAGGAGAAGGAGAAGGAGAAGGAGAAGAAGAAGAGGAGAAGAAGAAAGAGAAGAAGGAGGAGGAGAAGAAGCAGAAGAGGAAGAAGAAGGAGGAGGAGGAGGAAGAGGGAGAGGGGGAGGGGAAGGACAAGAGCAGACACTGGAGATGGCAGGGCTGGATCCCCAAGACCAGTCAAGGTTTTGAAGTTAGAGAGACCTAATCCCGGTGTGTTCTTCCTTCTTAGAGCTGGAGAAAAGTGTAACTCCCAGCTGAGATAACGTGCTAGGAGATTTACATAACAGGAAGAGGGCAAGTTCAGGGACAAGGAGAAAGAAGAAAAGAACTGGATTCACTTGATCTCTAACCTAGTCTTTTGGGAACTGAGATTCATCAGGAAGAAATCCTTTATGTCCAGAGCAGCTTTCCATTGGGAATCATAGGCTTAGAGGTTGGAGTAACAAGAGGGAAATGCGCCTAATGAGCAGCTACAGGGAGGTGTAAATACCCTCTGGTCTCCTGTCAGCCTGTGCGACCTTGGACAGGAAGGCGAGTGGGTTTTGTCTGTTTGTTCTGAGTCCTAATTCTGGCTGGGGACTGACGCTTCAGTCCCCCCTGCTGTCTCCGCTGAGGACAGAGCCTTCGTCCCTGTTACCTGCTGTGCTGGGAGCAATTCCGTTCCACACGGAGACCTTCCTGTCAGACACCCAGCCAGGTGAGTCCAACAGCCCCGGGCACCGTGGATGACAGGGTTGTCCGAGAACATTAATCCATCATCACCTGGGGCCAATTCAACAAGGTCCATAGCAAGTGATCACTGTGTTTATTTGCTTGCATAAGTAATGAATGTATTTATTCAGTGACTGTGCCAGTTTCGCAGAATGGCTGCTACGAACACTTTTGAGAGTCCTTCATATTCTTTACCATGAAAGGGATGCTCTAAACATCCTAAGATACACAGACCTCAGCACTGGGCAGGCTCTGGTCAGGATGTCCATAGGCAGAGACGTAGAAACCCTGCATTAAAAATATGAATATTTGTAATATAGCTGCTTTCAGGTCCTGCCTTCAACCTGTAACACCCACTTTTCCACCAGCAAATTCAGTATAACCCCAAGACTACCCGCTTAAGAGTCCAACCACAGGGGCGCCTGGGAGGCTCAGTCGGTTAAGCGTGCGACTTTGGCTCAGGTCATGATTTGACAGTCCATGAGTTCGAGCCCCGCACCAGGCTCTATGTTGACAGCTCAGAGCCTGGAACCTGCTTCGGATTCTGTCTCCCTCTCTCTCTGCCCCTCCCCAATTGCACTCTGTCTCTCTCTCTCTCTCTCAAAAATAAATAAACATTAAAAGACAAGTTCCAACCACACACAATGTAACACTGCTAAGTTTTTTCCCCAGGTTCCTGGGTGAAGAAGACATTTCCTGTTGTTTCTTAATCTATCCCTCAGTTTCAGCAAATGTCATATATTTGATGACCTTTCTGGTTATTATATGGCCATATGCTATTTCCCCACCCCTGCTTTTTTTTAGCATTTCAAAAGATTTCCTCAGATCATTGCTTCTCAGTCGACTTTGGAAACATTCTTTGACCATAAAAATGTTTAACTTGATTTGAATATTCCTATCTTGTTACTGCTGAGTTTCTTGCTTTATTTTAGTGGTTTTTCCCACCTGTAAATGTTATATGCAGTTTTCTTGATGTTCGATATATCGTATGGTTACATTTCCACTGAAGTCATTATCCCTCTGGTGTCGGTAATGTGTCTGAGGGAGGGGACCAGTTTAATGTTTGTCCAGATAGATATCCATTTATTCTAGCTGTTACTTAGCAATTCATCTTTTTCCAACGAAACTGAAATACGACCTTGCCATATAGGAAATGTCCTTAACACTGAGACCTAATTCCTGATTCATTCAACAAATAATAACTGAGCATCTGCCATGGGCCAGAACATTCTAGACACATTATATGTCATATTCTTTCATGGTGTTTCACAATTTAGTTATTAATCCGTGTCGGTATTACTAATGATTGCTATTTTTACCTGTTCTAGTTTGCTTTTATTTTTCATACAACTTTGCTTATGACAGTTGTTTTCAAGCTACTATTTTAGCCTGGTTTCCAGATCCTTTCATTCTTTCCATTCTATAACTTCTCATAGTCTTTATCTTTTTATACTAAACATATATTCAACTAAGTTGGAGAAAAACAGAAATGAACAGAGAGGAAAGTCCCTGCTCTTCTGGATGTTACAGTGTAGCATTGAGACTGTCATGATGTCGGCAGGATTTACAGAGCACGGTCTGGGGAGTCCTTTGCCTGTTGGATGAGATCCCGAATGAGGATTAGAGGGTGTCCATTGGGTTTGAGAAAGAGAGATCTTTACTCAAAGCCCAGGAATATCAATGAAAAGGTGCCACATAAGAAGAGGGAGAAAGGAGCTAACCCCATCCCCTATCAATCACGTAGAAATAAATCAGTCATATAATGATGCAGGAGGTACAGGAAAATGTCTTCTAGGCTTGATATAAAAATGCCCGACTTTGATTGTACTGGTTTATCCCTCTGCTTGTTTTTCTTGATGTATAATAAAAACGGATATGTTAATATTTGTATCTATTTTTATTTTTATCTATATAGTTTTGTACAAGTACACCATGAATATATCACTATCTGTCTTTTAAACAAGTTTGTTTCATTCTCTTATTATTTTTGCTGGGCACCAGGGGATGTAACCAGGGGAGAGGCAAGGGAGATAGTTCTTCCTCACAGTCTCTCAGGGACCACCCCAGCTTATGAGATCCTTGATCTCCCTCATCGATTTCATTCCCTCTGTATCTCACTCTCTGTCTCTTTCATTTATTGAGCAGACTTTGTTACACTGGTGTAAATCACAGCGGAAAATTAACATTCCAGTATGGAGTTCCATGGTGATTGGTCCATGGGAGGCTTAAGAATTAGCATTTCTGGGGGCGCCTGGGTGGCGCAGTCGGTTAAGAGTCCGATTTCAGCCAGGTCACGATCTCACGGTCCGTGAGTTCGAGCCCCGCATCAGGCTCTGGGCTGATGGCTCAGAGCCTGGAGCCTGTTTCCGATTCTGTGTCTCCCTCTCTCTCTGCTCCTCCCCCGTTCATGCTCTGTCTCTCTCTGTCCCAAAAATAAATAAACGTTGAAAAAAAAAAATTAAGAATTAGCATTTCTGGGAACCATTTCTACACTTTGCAGGGGAAAGATGGCTGATCGGGTCTCCTTGGGTTGTATCCATTCCCAGCATAACCAGGAATGTGGGGGCTGTGAGGACAGGGAAATTCACAACCCAGAAGACCACGGTGTCTAGTGTGTGTGTGACTTGTAGAGGGTGAGCAGTCCTCACAACAGGGGCCAGGACTCCTCAATCCCAAGTTGACAGCATAGACAGGCCAGAACTCAGTCAAGAGCAGGCACCAAGACGGGGATCTGTGTCAATTCATGGGAAGGCTTTGCAGCACGATGAATACCGAGGGAGAGGAAGTGTGGACAAGGACGGCCCTGTGCCTGGAGGTCACAGTTGTCGCAGAGAGGCCACATCCCTCCTCACATGTGTGACAGAATCTGTCATCAGTGTCCCTCAAGATCATTCCCCTTGCAGCGCTGGCTTTGCTTTTTCGCTTGAACATTTGAAACAAGTACCTTCCTCAGGGCCTTTGCTCTGGCCATTCCCTCTGCCAGGCACACACTTCCCCCAGAATCCTGTGTCTATGTCTCTGTCTTACATGACGTCTGGGTTCCAATGCCACCTGTGTACAGAATTTGCCTAAATGCCATTAAAATAGAATGCCCTATTTGCTCTCTGCTTTATCCCTGTTTTCCATTTCTTCACAGCACACCTCACCATCAAAAAGGTGAGATAATCAAAAAATAATTGTAGCACAAAGGTAGTTGAATAATTATCTTCTTTGCTTACATATTTTTTCTCCTTCGCTGTAGGGATTTTTGTTCTTCAGCACTCTATACTCATTGCGTAGATAGTGGCTGAAAGCTGGTCAGCACTCAATTTAGATTCCTGAATACTTGAAGCATTTCTCAGGAAAAGGATGAAATACATGATTTCTTAGGAAAGAAGCTGATTGACAATAAAAAGTATATCAGATGTGGCAGCGATGATTCCCTAAAAGGGACCATATCCGTACACGACATATTAAAAGGAATTTCTGGACTGCAAAATAAAAAACAGTCGCATTTCAATTTTGTGAGTAACACAAATTTATGTTATTTTATTTCCCTCTTTCCCAGAAGCCACCTCCACCACATGGAACCAAGTAATGAAACACAAATTTCAAAGTTTCTTCTTCTGGGATTTTCAGAGGAACCAGAACTTCAGCCCCTCATATTTGGGCTTTTCCTCTCCATGTACCTGATCACTGTGTTTGGGAACCTGCTCATTATCTTGGCCATCCGCACAGACCCCAACCTCCACACGCCCATGTACTTCTTCCTGGCCAACATGTCCTTTGTAGACATCTGCTTCACCTCCACCACTGTCCCGAAGATGCTGGTGAACATCCGGACTCAGAGCAAAGTCATAACCTATGCAGGCTGTATCACACAGATTTATTTTCTCATACTCTTTGGTGTTTTGGACACCTTTCTGCTGAGTGTGATGGCCTATGACCGGTTTGTGGCCATCTGTCACCCCCTGCACTACACGATCATCATGAACCCCCAGCTCTGTGGGCTGCTGGTTCTGGTGTCCTGGATCATGTGTGTCCTGAATTCCCTGTTACAAAGTTTAATGATGTTGCGGCTGTCCTTCTGTACACACTTGCATATCCCCCACTTTTTCTGTGAACTCAATCAGATGCTCCAACTGGCCTGTTCTGATACCTTTCTTAATAACATGGTGATATATCTTGCAGCTGTCCTGCTGGGTGGTGGTCCTTTTGCTGGGATCCTTTACTCTTATTCCAAGATACTTTCCTCTATACGTGGGATTGCATCAGCTAAGGGCAAGTATAAAACGTTTTCCACCTGTGCGTCTCATCTATCGGTTGTCTCCTTATTTTACTGTACGATGCTCGGCGTGTACCTTAGCTCTGCTGCTACCCAGAGCTCACGGTCAAGTGCCACAGCCTCGGTGATGTACACGGTGGTCACGCCCATGCTGAACCCCTTCATCTACAGCTTGAGGAACAAAGACATGAAAAGGGCTCTGAAAGCATTCTTTGGGAAGGAGACCCTTACATGGCCAATCGTCATAAGATTGAAGAAGTGCCTCTGATTGCAGGGGTCAAAGCCTCTGGGTCAGAGATTGTGGTCTTTATTCAGACTGTAGATGTAGTATTCCTCTTCCCGTTTATTTCCTTGTCCTCAACTTCCATATGCCATGTATGTAACTCACTCTATGAAGCTCTTCTCTCTCTGATATCCTACAGATTTTTTCCCTTATATTTCCCACTTTCTGCATTGTATTTCCAACCATGGATCTGAAATATTTGGAAATGTTCATTTACCTTGAGGCAACATAGATGTTTTTAAAAATAATCTTTCTCAAACAACTGCGTCACACCAAATAATTTTTCTTTCATACGTGTTTTTTTACTGCCACGATTACCACTGGTTAGCTCTCTGTATGTCTTAGGATTGGTGGGCGGAATTGGGTGGGTGATGGGCTAAATGGGCAATGGGCATTAGGGAGGGCACTTGTTGGGGTGAGCACTGGGTGTTGTATGTAAGTGATGAATCACTAAATTCTACTCCTGACATCAACACTACACTACATGCTCACTAACTAGAATTTAAATAAAAACTTGAAACAAACAAACACAAAGAACTGTCATGATTGATACGCCACCTATGGAAGCAACCACACTTTATGACAAATATGTATGATTTTAAAGTAGAAAAATATCTGAGGCTACGTTTTTTCACTTATATGTCTGAAGTTCCTTTGTATATCAGTATCTTAACTGTTCTTCTTAAAAGTGGACACTTAATATATTAATGTGTCTTCTAGATCGGTTTTATTCTCCTCATTAGGATCCTGGTCTCTTAGTACCTTGTTGTCCACAATGTGTACGACAGTCACTTCCTTACGCAAGCATTCACCAAATACGCGTCTCCAAGAGAAGTCTTCATGGAACAACAAACTTTAATAGATAGATTGACTTTAGAATATGACCTTAGACTCCAGATGCCCTTTAATATGATGAAGCAAAATTTTATTTTATTTTAAATCGCACATTGTGCTCTTTAAAATATTTATTCTTCATGCTGTACGGCTATTCATTGGAGTATGGAGGATTGGTGGCCATGTGTAAGGCGGCTTATCCAAATGGGGGAAGGACTGATTGACATTTTTCTACTTTTATTGAATTATCTCCTTGTTTCTTCCTGAAATCTTTACGCTGCCTTTGGTATGACTGCTTTCATTGTTGTAAAAGAAATCTATCCCCCTTCCTTCTAAATTTTGTCATAACCATGAAAGGGGTGTCGAATGGTCATTATCCTCCATTATACATGTTTCTCAGGCTCAGGATTCTATTCATCTTCTATGTTCAAGGGACGACATAAGAGGGAGCTTGCATTCCTGTCTGGTCATGTGAATCAGGGACACGAGTTTTCCAACACAATAATGCATACATTTTCAATCTTTCCTGGCTATGGGGAAATACCCTCAATGAGAGGTAGTTGTTTTGTTGTTGTTTTTGTTGTTGTTATTTGTTTGTTTGTTTTTTAGAGAGAGAGAGAGAGGGAGAGGGGGAGTGAGCAGGAGAGAGGGGAAGAGGCAGAGAGGGAGACAGAGACAGAATCTTAAGCAGGCTCCAAGTTGAACGGGGCTTGATCTCATGACTGTGAGATCACAACCTGAGCCAAAATCAAGAGTTGGAGACTCGACCGACTGAGCCACTAAGGTGTTTCTCAGTGAGAGGTTTTATACGCAGTTGTGTGAACTAAACTGAAATAACAGAGGTACCATGAATGCAGGCTTCAAATACAAGAATAAATACCAAGAACAGTCAGCAGCAGATTATGATAATTATCCTTACCTCTGTTCACCGTGATGGTTGAATCAGTTAGCCATGGCTGCATAACAAGCCATTTAAAAGAAAATGATTTAATATAATGCTTTTACTGCCAAATGATATTGTATGTTGGGGATTGTTCTGAGCTGTGCTTGTCTCCTCGCGAGTCTATAGTGAGCTGTGAGACTTCACACTGTTTCTTTTCTTTTTTTAAATTTTTTCTTAAAGTTTATTTTTTTTGAGAGAGGCAGACAGGATGCGAGTGGGTTAGGGGCAGAGAGAGAGAGAGGGAGACACAGAATCCGAAGCAGGCTCCAGGCTCCGAGCTGGCAGCACTGAGCCGGACACAGGGCTTGAACCCACAAGCTGTGAGATCATGACCTGAGCCGAAGGTGGACGCTCAACCGACTGAGCCACTCAGGCGCCCCGACTCTACATTGTTCCAAAGGCTCATCCATGATGTCATGTGTGACCATGGGGCACTTCTCTTTTGAACAAGTATATGATCAGTTAACTCGATTTCCGAGTGCATTTTTATCTTCTGTTTTACAGGGAAAAAAAAAGAATATCAAAAGTGAATGATTTTAATTTACATCTACTGTTCCTGTATTCATACATGACACTTTGCTTTCTTCCTACTGAGAAGAAAAAGCTCCTGTCACGACTCAGTATGAATCAGCTACCTCCGCTCTATATTTCACACTGATGCGTACGCTGCTAGATTTTTTTCCCTTCTAACCAATTTAGTGGGGGTATAATCATGTGCTATAAACTGCATCTATTCGGAACGTATGATTTGATGAATTAAGGGAGCCATACAAAAACTAAAGTACCTACTGCACATTCCTATTTGATGTTCTTCAAGAAAATGCACAACCTTGATGACTTCTTAATCCAACTGTTAAAATGTAATCTCGCTTGGCCTTAGCTTCTTTATTTCTGAAAGTAACTTGGGACTGTAAACGTAACTTCAAATGGATATTGCAAGAAATAAATGAAGTGTGCGGACATATTTCGTTGAGTCCGAAGAAAATGCTCAGCTGTAAAGTTGTATTATGCATATATGTGTTTCTCTGTATACATTTCTATTTCAAATAAACACACCTACACATGGGTATCCAACACAGAATCATTTTTAAAAATATTATTATCTGAGTGTACTTGGCACACAATGTTACACGAGTTTTATGTGTAGGACGTAGAGATTCAACTTCTCCGTAGATTATGCGGTCTCAGCACAAAGGCAGCTGTTGGCTGTCAGCCAACTGGGCCATTGCAATATCATTGACTATATTCTGTCTGCTGTGCCTTTGATATCCGTGACTCATTTATTCCACCACTGGAAGCCTGTACCTCCCACTGCCCTTCACCCATCCTCCCCACCCCCCTCTGACAACCACGAGTTTATTCTCTGTATTTATGGATCGGATTCTGGTGTTTTGCATGCTTGTTTATTCATTTTAAGCAGACTCAGTGGGGCACCTGAGTGGCTCACTTGGCTGAATGTCTGACTCTTGATTTCCCCTAGGGTCGTGGAATTGGGTTCCCCGCCACACTGAGCATGGAACTTGCTTAGGATCCTCTCTCTCTCTCTTTCTCTCTCTCTCTCTCTCTCAATCTATCCCTCTGACCCTCCTCCACTCACACATGTTCTTACTCTCAAACAAAAATTTAAAAACTGAACACAGACTCATTTATGACCTCTTATTTTATGTTGAAAGGAAATGAGTGAAATTTGAAGAGTGTTGACATAAAAAGAATAAATGTTTGAGTTAATATGCAATTGAGAGAATGTAGACATGTAGACACAAGAATTTAGTATAAACAATAGACATACATTCAAATGATGAATTACTTTTCTTCTGCTAATGCGTCAAAGACAATAAAATCTGGAGCACGTTTGTATTTATGCCCTGAGAAATTCTCTACCAGCTAAAGAGGACGAATATCTCCCAATTGATTTTAAAATTCTTCTACTTAAAGATGGGATTACAACACAAAATGCCTTTACCCAGGGGGAGCTATAGTGCATGAAAGGAGAAGCTTAGTCTCAGGTTCTTAACAAAATTTTATTGGACAAAAGTTTGTGTTCAAGTCCTAATGCTAATGTACAATGACTACATTAGTGTTTTAAAACACATGTATGCTCTTACAATTCTGGGGCTCAAAAGCCTGATGTCGTTCTCATGGGTCTCAAATGAAGATGTTTGCAAGGCTTGGTTCCTTCTGGAAGCTACAGGGAAGAATCTGTTTACTTTTCTATCCCAAGCTCATATCATAGTGCAAAATATGATCTAAATATATTTTATATAACTGACAAATGCTTCACACAGAGGGGCTACATGGCAGCTGTTAACTTGTGACATATTATGGAATTCCTAAATGTTTGGAAAATGTGTCATGAAGCTGAGGTATGTAGTACTTGGGGTTCATATCAAAGGAACTCGTTGAAATGGAAATAGGAATGTTCCATAGATAATGGAGCTGTGTCTCCACCACAGGCCATGTGTTTGGACATCCAAGGCATCTAATCCACAAAGATTGTTCAGTTCTAGACTTGAGGGAAAAGCTGAAATCAGGGTTGGGATGAGATGCGGGGATGTCTGCCCTCTGGGAGGAGCAGAGTTCAAGAGCAAGGAGTGATTAACACTGGGGTCACAGTCTATTGGGAATATGGAATCTCCAAAAATCTTTCCTTTGTCTCCAGACCAGTGTCCTCCAGGGAAATCATGTGCTGTAGGTTGGAGAGGCAGGAGAGGAACGTGCCTCATGAACAGACAGAGGAAACTATAAATATCTCCTGTGTGCCGTCCCTCTGCCTGTACAACCTTGGGCTGATGGGACCCTGTTGTTGCTTCTGGAGTCTGAAGCTTGGCTGGGAGATTCATGCTAGCCTCCTTCCTGTCATCTTGTGTGGGGACAGAGTTTAGTCGCCACCAATAACCATCTGGAGGGAATTCAGACAGCCACAAGGAGACCTCTCCCTCAGAGCTCCCATCCAGGTGAGTCTGAGACCCGGCAGGATCTTCAGGAAAAGATTAGGGAGAATCAAAGCCAGGTGCATTTACCTAAGGTCACCACACAGCCACCAGCCTAGCCCAGAACCTGGAGATCTCTATGGTCATTTGCTTGCCTGATTACTTAATGACCTCGTGGATGATGTTATAGAAAGGATTGCACATTGAACTCAGCCACACATGGGTGATTGTTGCCAGTGAAGTGATGGGAGGGGAGGCAGGAAATACTTCCAGTAAAAGTAGAACACGTCCAATGAGTTTTGCAGTTGAAGGGAGTAGGAAAATTAGGGATGGAGGGATGCGCAGTGAAGTCAGGACATTTCTCTTTTGTGTGTAAATGAGGAATCCTGGGGGGTGCCTGGGTGGCTCAGTGGGTTAAGCTGCAAACTCTTGATTTCGGGTCAGGTCATGATCTTATGGTTTGTGAGGTCCACCCTGCATCGGGCTCTGGCTGACAGCTCAGAGACTGGAACCTGCTTTGGATTCTGTGTCTCTCTCCCTCTCTGCCTCTCCCCCGGTCACACACGCTGTCTCAAAATAAATAACAAAACATTAAACAAATGGGGCATACTGGGCTACTTTTCCATATTGATGAGACATATCTAGACCAATTTACTGCTTGCATATACGACCTCGCAACATTAATTCATGAGACATATTTTTCACAGCGTGCTCTTGCTCTGGGTATTCGTATGACCGCCATGATGTGATAAGTAAAAACTATGGTTACCTAGCTTTGCTTTGCAGTGATTTCATTATCTACGACGTTGACTATATTTGTGGTTAGTTATTCCTTGGTTGCCTCATTTACGCATTGTCTCTAACGGGTCTTTGCATTTGTACAGTGGAGTCGAGGAGGTGCTACTTCCATTTCTGATTGCATTCTTTCTAAAAAGGAAGTGGATGAGGTGTTCGGTGTTATTTTCCCCACTTTGCCCTTTACCATTGAGTTCTATTGTGTACATGTAGACATATATGCACTGTGACATAGACATATAGGACTGTGTTCATTAGTAATATGGGGTCAAATCTGTCACTCGGTTATACTGTGTTCTCTCTTGTTATTTATTTATTTATTTATTTACTTACTTACATATTTATTTATTTGCCTGACTTCATTATCCTATACTGAGCTGTCATTAATACTCTTCACTTGCAAATTCTTGCTATAAACAAAAAGGTGTATACGTGGTAATTTGTACATTGCTCACAAATCACTGTCTGTACACATTTCCACGTGCCTTCCCATCTCTGTTATTCCCTGCAGTTCCTTTTGGCCCGTTGTGAAATGGTCTATTTCTGGAAGTTGCGTTATCTCTGACTACCACGGCTGCTTTACATTTGACTGAACATCACCTTACTCTCCATAAGCATATTTGTATCCATGTATCTTTACAAGAATATATTTATCATTTACATACGGCTCCTTCCCCAGTGATAAAGGTGATTCTATCGCATTCTTTTCTTTCCATGTGTTTGGAAGTGTGATCTGAAATCAGTGGCCCACCTCGATACCACTAAATTATTTTATGCCTTTTGTAAGTCGGTTTTAGAGTCTCACATAATTTTGTTTCACACAGTTGTTTTGAAACTTGCCCTAATTTCACTCCTCCTGGAAGTCTTTATTCTTGAAGTTCTCATAAAGCTTCTCTTCCTATCTTAGGCGCACATACACATTCATAACCAGACGGATGAATGAAAGGCGGGCTGTGGGCAACATAAACGCTCTTTAGGTTTTAGGGTAGTCTTTTCTTCTACGTGCGTCCACTCTTCCTTCTTCCTCAAAACTACCTCATGGACTTGTCTCCAACCAACTAGGGAAATGCTGATTCTTTATTTCAATGTCTGCATAATATCTCATGATACGGCTGTGCTACTCACACTTGGAAAGCTTTTCCTAGCTTTTCTCGATGCATTGCTCTTATGACAATTCTACAAAAATATTTTGAGATTGTTATGTGAAAAATCTGGTTCTCCACTGGAGGAAACACTGTCCCTCAGGAGGACACGACTTATTTGGGTGTCACATGGTTGGGGGGGTGGGCTCATGAAGGGCCAGGGATGCTCTAAACACATTCAAAGCCCAGGACACACAGCACAGAGACCAACCTGGATCAGAACGTCAAGGGTGCCAAGACTGAGAATCTCTGAGTTAAAGCATATCTGTGTTTTCACATTTGTCGCTGTCTTCAGTTGTTTTCTCAACATCGCAGTGGTTCACATTCCTCCCAGAAAAATTAGAGAATCTCTTTTTTCTACCTGTTTAAAAATTTCAACCCAGTCAGCTCGAGAGATCTTCTTTTCATCAACCGTTACTGAATTTGAGCCAATATGTACGTGTTTGATCACCAGGTTCATTGTTACATGTCTGTTGTTATTATATGTCCATAAAGTCTATGCCTATTCCGCAGCTAGCAGCATTTCACATGAAGTTCACGGATTACAGTTTATTGCCTTGGGTTGGATATTATGTCCACAAAATGATTTAAATTTTATATAGCTAAATGTATCTATCTTCTTACTTCTGACTTTCCTGCCTTAATTACAATGATTTTGCTCACCTATGGCTTGTATCTGCGTTTTTATGCACGTTCACTGAAAATGTACTGTTTCCATTTACTTCATGATCTCTAATCCCTCTGAATTGTTTAAGATGTGCATACTAGGGAAACTTTATTTTCTTTCAGATGGATAGCCACCTGTGGCAGCCTTTAGGAAACAACCTTCACCAACTAAATTGGAATACAGTGGTGCCTGGGTGGCTCAGTCCGTGAGCATCTGACTCTTGCTTTCGACTCAGGTCATGATCTCATGGTTCGTGAGATCAAACCATGCATCAGTCTCCATGCCGAGCGTGGAGCCTGCGTGGGATTTTCTGTATTATAAAAGGCTGACGGGTGTGTGTCTGACTTCAGCTCAGGTCATGATCTCGCAGTCCATGAGTTTGAGCCCCGCGTCGGGCTCTGTGCTGACATCTCGGAGCCTGGAGCCTGCTGCGGATTCTGTGTCTCCCTCTCTCACCTCCCCTCCCCCACTCACGCTCTGTCTCTCTCCCTCTCAATAATCAATAAATGTTAAAAAATTTAAATACAGGAAAGAAAATGAACATGCCAGTCTGACTTGTCAATGTTATTTCTTCACGGGAAGCTTGTTCATTGGAATTCAGGTAACATTTTACATTGTTTAGGGGAATGATTATGGATCTGGCCAGCTTGAGTTATACTCCCTCCAAACTTAATCACGGGGGCTGGGGGTGAGAAGTCATGGTAAGAACACAGCCAGAGAAACAATCATTTGTGGTGTGTGTGTGTGTGTGTGTGTGTGCGTGCTTTTTGGAGTGGGATTCATCCTCAGAACAGGGGTACACGGTCTAATATGTTCTAAGGTGAATACAGAAGCCAGAACTCAATCAACACACAGTACTCAGGAGGGCTCGATGTCAATTTACAGGAGACTTTGCAAGGAGAGTCTAAAATACAAGCAGTACATAGTGTGGGTGAATGACTCTGTTTTCTTGCGGGTTAACCAGCAGAGCCCATTTCCTTGAAACTGCCTCACGCCGTCTCTGATTTCCCTCCTGTTCACTCCCCTTCCTACACATGCTTCCTGTTTGGGACCCACATAGCTCAAAGTAGGATCATCCTCAGGGCCTTAGCAGAGGCCATTCCCTCAGCCAGCACACACTTCCCTCGTGGCTCCTGCCTTCCTTTCCCTGAGGTCTCCGTTCAGATGTCGCCTTGTTCACTGTTCTTGACTGAACACCAATTAGAAAATGACACTTGTATCCACACTCTCCTTTACACCTACTCTTGTTCTCTTCACAGCACTTGACACCCTCTGATGTCCTATTGATATTTTGATTTCCTTCTGTTCCTTCTCCATCACTGGATTATACTGGCTTTTGCTTTTCCCAGACTCATTGCCTCCACAATGCCTGGAATATGTTTGACCCTCACTACAACTTCTTGACAGCAAAATATAAATCGTACCATTGCAACAATGTGAGTAATGCTGTTCAGGTGAAAATTAATGATGTCTCCCATCGTCTTTCCTCATGGTCAGTGCAACCTCATGGAATCAGGAAATGATACATGGACATCAGAATTTCTGCTTCTGGGATTTTCAGAGGGTCCAGAACTGCAGCCCCTCGTATTTGGGCTTTTCGTCTCCATGTACCTGATCACTGTGTTTGGCAACCTGCTCATCCTCCTGGCCGTCAGCTCTGACTCCCGCCTCCACACCCCCATGTACTTCTTCCTGGCCAACCTGTCCTTTGTAGACATCTGCATCACCTCCACCACCGTCCCGAAGATGCTCTGGAACATCCAGACCCAGAGCAAAGTCATAACCTATGAGGACTGCATCACACAGGTGAACTTTTTCATTACCTTTTCAGGATTGGACATCTGCCTCCTGGCCATTATGGCCTATGACAGGTTTGTGGCCATCTGTCACCCCTTACACTACACAGTCATCATGAACCCCCGGCTCTGTGGACTGCTGGTCCTGGTGTCCTGGATCACGAGTGTCCTGCATTCCTTGTTGCAAACTTCAATGGTGTTGCGGCTGTCCTTCTGTACAGTCGTGGAAATCCCCCATTTTTTCTGTGAACTCAATCAGATGATCCAACTTGCCTGTTCTGACACCTTTCTTAATAACTTGGTGATGTATTTTGTAGCTATCCTAGTGGGTGGTGGTCCTTTCGTTGGGATCCTTTACTCTTACTGCAAGATACTTTCCTCCATACGTGGGATCTCATCAGCTCAGCGCAAGCATAAGGCATTTTCCACCTGTGCATCTCACCTGTCGGTTGTGTCTTTATTTTATTGTACCAGCCTAGGTGTGTACTTTAGCTCTGCTGCAACCCAGAGCTCCCACTCAAGTGCCACAGCCTCGGTGATGTACACGGTGGTCACGCCCATGCTGAACCCCTTCATCTACAGCCTGAGGAACAAAGATATAAAGGGGGCTCTGAGGAGATTCTCTGCGATGGCAGTTAGAAAAGGTCCAGTTGTCCTGCGGTTGAAGAATTTCCCAGGATTGCAAGCCTCAAAGTCTTAGCGTCAGAAATTTGTTTTGTTTTTTTAAGCAGATTGTATGCATAGAGTTTGTGTCTCTCATTTATTTCCCGGAATTTTTATCTTTTCAACCACTCAGTACAATTTAGTTCCTCATTTTATTAAGTTTTTCCCTCTGTGTGATCCACATCTTTTTTCCTTCATCTTTTTCTTTTATTTCTAAATTGATTCGCAAGCTGTGATATGAGAAAATTAAGAGTTCTCATTTGTCTCATGGAACTGCCTGGATTTCTTAAGAATAATTTCTTCACAGGGGCACCTGGCTGGCTCAGTTGGTTTAGCATCTGACTTCGGCTCAGGTTCCTGGTTCCCGAGTTCGAGCCTCACATTGGGCTCTGTGCTGATAGCTCAGAGCCTGGAGCCTGTTTCAGATTTGTGTCTCTCCCTCTGTCTCTCCCCCCGCCCCCAGTCATGTTTCATCTCTGTCTCTCTCCCTCAAAAAAAAAAAAAAAATTAAAAATTTTTTAAAGAAAAAAGAATAATTTCTTCACCAATGACAAAATCACTCCACAAAATAATGTTTTCAGTTTTGCTAAAAGAATACTCATTTGTTACCTCTCTGTTAGAATAAATTCAATTAGGTAAATAGGCCATTTCTATTCTATTCTATTCTATTCTATTCTCTATTCTATTCTATTCTCTATTCTATCTATTCTATTCTATTCTATTCTATTCTATTCTATTCTAAGTCTGGGACCACAGTTTTTCATTTTGAGTCTGTCATTCCTTTATCACTGCCTTAACTGTTTTTCCTGATGAACAAACCAGTGTGTTTCATAATGGGCCATTAGGTTTTTTTTCCAAATTAGGATTCTGTTCTTTTCTCAGGCTCTATGTCCCCAGTGCTTACATTAGTCACTGGCAACACTGATTATCAAAAACTTGTCTGCCAGTGGAGTCTACACGGAAACAGAAATTCAAAAAAGTAGAATGACTTAATACGGCTCTGGAGTCAAAGATGACCTCGACTATGATAAAGCAAATTTTAAACTCTCCTTTGTATTACTATGCTCTACATTTCTTCTCAAGCTGTACATCTCTCAATCAAGTATGGAAGAGCAGTGGCAGTGTTTAAGGGGATTTATTCGCTGGGGTGAATGATTCGTTACTTATTGCCGTCAAAAGACTCATAAATAAAAACAATAAAATGGTCCTGAAAGAAATTAAAGAATACAAAAATAAATGGGATGGCCTCCTGTGCTCATGCTTGGAAGATTTTTTATTTAATTTTAGGATGGTTTTAAAAATGTTTTCCAAGAATACCCCATTTTTGTTATTTTCAAATTATCATTGAATCTGTACATCTTCGGGGTAGTATTGCCATCTTCACAACTTTAATTCTAACTTAAATTTCTCCTAACGAGGGACCACAGCTTTGCTCTCAGTCTGGGCTCCACATCCAGGACCCGCAGCATCAAACCCACCAGGGAGCTTGTTAGACAAGCAGGATCCTCGGGGCCCCTGGAGACCTGAGGAATCAGAATTTGCATTTCAACTACCGTCCCTGGTGAATTGTGTGCACAGTGAAGTGGAGAACGTTAGTGTGGAACAGGTTTCCTCACCTTCTCGCGATTGACCCTTGGAGCTGGATAACTATTTTTGGTGAGTGCTGTCCTGTGGCTGATGATATTCAGAAGCACCTCTTCAGACATGGACAAAAATCCCAAGAGCAACTCTGGTGGGAACCACTTCCCAGAGTTTCTGAACTGGAAACATCCCAACATCATTCCAATGAAGACTATATGTTGATTGGTTTGTGCCTTTGAGCAGCACATTGAATTCCTCTGAGCCCATTTCTACAATAGAGAAACAGCTCATGAAAGTACTACATAATAGATTATACTTTTGTAAAAATTAAACCATAGAATCCCTTTAGTGTGCTAAGCTAGTCTATGCTGCAGAAAATTGAAATGTATCTTATAATTAATAAACACTTCATTAGGAGGGAAAAATGACAGTTTGTAACTTGTGATCTAATAATGAAATTCCTACTTGTTTCTGCTAAACTATTACACAACCAAAGAGGTTAGTACCCCAACTTTTTAAAATGTATTTATTGAAATTCAAGGATCCAAGAAGCTCAGAGGGTCCCGGAGGGACTGTGACGAACAGTAACCTCCTTGATTCTGGCAGCTTTGCACCCGACCACCTCCCCCGATGCCCAGCAAAAACCATGCGAGAACACATTTGCCTCCCCCCAAAGACGAAAGTGCCGATATCTTCCTAATGTCAAACACCTTACATATGGCGGGGCCAAGGGAAAAAATGAGCAAGGGGTAAGCCAACACTTCACAAAAGGAAGCACACACGATTGGCTGCAAGGTGCCCAGTTACAAGGTCAACCACGGAAGACTTCGCTTTCACGTGCCTCTCGCATCATTACTTGGGCAATTCGTCTTCATGGGGCCTGACAGCAGGTGAGGGCAGCCCTGTTATCCCTTTTGCTTTTTAGTATTTATTTCTTTGAGAGAGAGAGAGCACAAGCAGGGGAGGGAGGGTGAGAGAGAGAGAGCACAAAGCAGGGGAGGGACAGAGAGAGTCCCAAGCAGGCTCCATGCTGTGGGCACAGAGCCCAACAAGGGGCTGGATCTCACAATCCGTGAGAACTGAGCTGAGCCGAAACCAAGAAGACGTCTCTTAACCCACTGAGCCACCCAGGCGCTCATCTCCCTTCCCTATGTGACGTCCTCTCATTGATACTCTTGGACTCTGGGTATTGGTCTCTTTTTCACAAACCCAAGGGGCACCTCGAATCCTCATTCTGTATGTCAGCCAGTGGACAGAGGCTTCCCCAGACCATGCTCTGTAAATACTCCCGACATCACGACAGTCCAGTTTCGTACCAAATAACTTGTTTCATATGATTATGCTTGACCGCATGATGCCATCCGTATATTTATATTATTGTTCTCTGTCCTTGGTGCTACACAGAAACATACGCTAGTGAAGGGATTTCACCTTCTTTGTTCACTTTTGTTTTGGTCACAATGTATGTGAATATATGGTTAGTATGAAAAAACCAAGGATATGAAAAATTATAGAATTTAAAAAATAAGGGATAATGAAACCAGGTTAAAATGACTAGTTTCCAAACAACTGTCCACAGCAAAATTATGTGAAAACTAAAAACTAACTGAAATTGGCTATAAAAAAGAAATTGTTAATGATATCAACATGGATTCATAACTAAATTGTCAATGGCCTACACGCGAAAAAATGTAATATATAATGTTCCTACAACGCTCAGTTTGTATTTGTTGGATGACTCAGAAATTAGGTCTCAAAGTATAAGGACATTGACCATTTGGCAAGGTTGTATTTCATTTCATTGGAAAAGGTTGAATTGCTAAATAACATCTAGAATGAAGGGATATCTAAACTAATACTGGCATCAATGGATATCTATCTGGAAGAATATGAAACTAGTCCTATCCCGCAGACACGTTACCAACATCAGAGGGATTATGACCTCAGTGTAAGTGGAACCATACAATATAGCAGAACATCAAGGAAACTACATATAACATTCACAGGTGAGCAAACCCACTAAATAAAGCCATAATCTCAGAAGTAAGAAGATAGATTTGTTTAAATAAAATTAAAAATTTTTATGATCAAAATATATTGCAAAAATCAATTGAGAAACAATGATCTCAGGAAATCATTTGAAATGTTGATAATGTTTTAAAAATAAAAGAGAGAGAGAGAATAACCTATGGGCATATAATAATAATAAAACCAATCAGAATGGTCATCAAACATATGACCTTGGCTGAAACTGAGGGATGGTTTAGGAAAATAACAAGAACTGCCTCTTTCACCCAGCAGCCTGGAAAAAACCTTACAGGACTGTTACATTGTTTGTGGTTGAAACTTTCAAATAGGAGCCAAAGGGTTATTCTGAATTTGTTGGCCTAAGAGCAAGTGTTACAAGGTTGAAGGCAGAACCTGAAAGCAGCTGTATTACAGATACAGACATTCTTTCACCAGGAGTTTCCCAGTCTCTGCACCCATCCTGCCCAGAGCCTGCCCTGTGGTGGGGAGTGTCCTGTGCCCTGTAAGATGTTCAGAGCATCCCTGACCTCTGTGCACCCCTCTCCAGCGTGACAGACAAAGTGTCTCCAGACATTGATCAATGTCCCCTGGGGGACAAAATTATACTCCATTAGAAACACACAGTGAATTTAACAATCTCAACATATTTTTTCTAGCATGGCCATAATAGCAACTGAATGATATAGAATAAGAAAGATCTTCAAAAGTGTGAACGGCAGTCATTCGGTGAAACTGATATTAACACTGAATAAATACATTATAACTTAATTAAAGGAGCAAACACACAGACACAGCGATATGCTCTGGGCTAAATTGGATTGGCCCTCAGGAGATGACATTTAATGTTCTCGACTTCCACTCTCTCTGACCCTCTCATCCACGGATGACGAGGCTGAGTTGTCTGACAGGAAGGTCTCCTTGTGGAAGTCTGAATCCCTCCCTGGATGCTGAATTCCTCCCTGGATGCTAGATTATAGATCATTTTCTCCTCAATGGAGAAAGCAGGAAGGTCAGAGACGCATCAGCCCCCAGGCATTATTAGTACTCAGAACACCAGACGAAAACCACACCCATTCCTGTCTAAGGTGCACACACTGACAGACAGGAGACTAGGAGGTATTTTCGGCACCCTGTATCTGCTCGTTAGGTACATGTCTCTCTTCTTACTCCAGCATGGCTCCCAAGTGGACAACCCTTTGGCACACAAAGGACATTTCTCTAATGAATCTCTGATCCCAAGAGACCAGTTTGGAAGCACTAAGTGCAGTTAGGTTTTTTGTTATTCCTTTTCCATGAATGTGACCCCTTCCTGATGAGTAAACTCACAGCACCACTGTGAGTTACAGTTTCCTCCAGGTCTATGTATATGGGATCAATTCCTTGATTTCTCTTTCTGTTGCTTCATTATTGCTGTATAGAAATGCAACCGATTTCTGTACATTGATTGTATATCCTGCAAAAATTCTTAACAAGATACTAGCAAATTGTTCAACAGTGGATCCAAAGAATTATTCACCATGATCACATGGGATTCATTCCTGAGCTGCAAGTCTGGTTCAATATTTGCAAATCAATGTGATACATCACATTAATAGAAGAAAGGACAAGAACCATATGATCCTGTCAGTGGATGCAGAAAAAGCATTCAACAGAATACAGAATCTTTCTTGATAAAAATGCTCAAGAAAGTCGGGATAGAAGGAACACCCCTTAACACCATAAAAGCCATACAAAAAAGGCCCACAGCTAATGATCACCCTCCATGGGAAAAGATTGAGAGATCTCCCCCAAAGATCAGGAGCATGACAGGGATGTCCATTCTCACTGGTGCTGTTTAACATAGTGTTGGGGGTCCTAGCCTCAGCAATCAGACAACAAAATGAAATAAAGGCATCCAAATTGGCAAAGAAGTCAAACTTTCACGTTTTGCAGATGACATGACACTCTACGTGGAAAACTCGAAAGACTCCACCAAAAAACTGCTAGAGCTGATACATGAAGTCAGCAAAGTCTCAGGATGCTTGAGTGTTTAGAAGTTACCTAACATCACGGCACTGAGCCCTGCATCAGGGCTGACACTGTGGAGCCTGCTTGGGATTCTCCCTGTCTCTGCCCCTCCCCCATCCCTCTCTCTCTCTCTCCTCTCTCTCTCTCAAAATAAATACATAAACTTAGAAAAGAAACTCTCCAACAAAGCAGTTAAAGCTTATGTGACAGTATTAAAATATACAGAAATAGAAACTCGAAATATCTCCTGTTCATTTGCATGTGGCTCCTTTAATTCACCCAAGCGCACACTTTACATATGCAGGTTATAGTGTGTAATTACACTCCGATGATTTAATTCAGTGGAAAAAATCGAATGGGTCATGGCTGAGGTTAGGATCTAGAGAACGGGTAGCTGATTCTCACTTAAGAGAGCTGGGAGATAGCACTTCTAATGGGGAAGGAAGCCAAATGTTAATATGGATGTATGAACGATGGAATTACATTTAAGTAATTCACATGATAAAGCAGTTTGTTTCCATAAAGAAAAGATTAACCTCCATATGGGAACCGTATCTGACCATAAGTTGGTTGAGGACAGAAGAGCACTACAGCCAAGCCCAACACACGCATGAGCCTGAGAAACACAATGTAGAGATTCACACCTGACCCCAGACCCACGAGGAGCCCAGCAGAGATCAGAAACGCTCCCCCACACATGATTCCATTTGATTGTAAAGGTATTATGATATCTCATTTGACAAGGACCGCCTGTTATACAGCAGTAGCTGACTGACACAATAACCCAAGCGAACGGACCATAGACACTTAGAAAATATGCTGATTTTTATTTGTGGCAATGATCTGACGTTGAAGAGAGCACTCATGATCGTTCTCTGATTCAAGTTTATTTCCCACAACGTTACGAACAAGTGGGCTCCCTTCTGGGTAACTGGGAGAGTTTGAAGGACATGCACGTTTGTGCAGAAGAACTGGGGACCCTGAGCCACCTGCCAGCAGGACATCCAGTCTCGTGTGAAGCATCCTCTGGTCGTGCAGGTGGGAGAGATTTCAGAGAGGGACGGAGGCACGAAATGGGTGGGGCTCATACTGTTCATTTGCCATCATTTGTGACAAATACTGGGAAAAGGAACCTATTTCATGCGACGGTAGGAAGACTCATGATAGCAGGTAGCGTTGCAAAGCTTTCAGAAGAAACGGGAAGCGAATTCGGAGATAAAACAGAAGACACTAAGCAACCCCTTACCTCAGTGAACAAACCACCTCAGCTGCGGACAAAAGCCTCCATGCTTCAATAAACAGAGGCAGCGCATGAAAAAGAAATATTTTGCATAGGAACACAATGGGTGTTTTGCTTCCTCGGGTTTATGGTCTCCTCTGACACCAAGAACATATTAGATCAATCTGTTTATTCAATCAATTGTCTTTCCATGTTGACTCCAGGGGAGGTACACATTTCATTTGCTCATCAGTTTTTGCCAGTGGCTATGATAGGCCTCTGGACACTGGGCTGAATAACAGAAAAACAACAACAACAACAACAACAACAACAACAGAGTCCAGTTATGAGACACAGAAGCGTGTTTGTACAGTAATTGCCTGACATTAGGCTTTTCACTTCTGAGGCACCCATTTCAAAGATCACCATTCATATTAACACACTGCCAGGCGTGTGATTCAGTTACTACACAAACATGCAGGCCCCCCCCTCCCACAAATTCCCCCTTTAGAAAGCCCTGGTAATCTAGGTAAGAACTGTGAGTGACCCCGCTTTTCCCGTTCGGTGCCCACATTCCGTTACTGGGCTTTTTGTCTGGTTTTTGCTGTTGTTATTTTGAGTACTGGGGGATAATATTTTCTTATTCTTTTTCTTTAACTGTTTACATGAGTGTAGTTGACACACGATGTTACCTTAGTTTCAGGTCTGCAATACAGTGATTCAACTTCTCTATACATTATGCGGGGCTCACACAGGTGTACTGACACCTGTCCCATTATACCGCTAGTACATCATCGATGACTATATTCCACACACTGTGTCTTCCATTCTCATTATTGATCTTTCCATCACTCCGTCCCGCCTCTCCTTGGCCCATTCGGCCCATCCTCCAACTCCACTCATGTTTTAAATTCATCCATAAAAACTGAGCCCAGAAAAACATAGTCACTCCCCCCATGGATCCCCCAAGAGCCAGATCCTTCATAGTGCTCTCTTTCCTTCCCTGTTAAAGTCTCTCCCTCTCTGAGACCTCCTTCAATGGCTTTTGGGAATCCCATGTGCCCTCAACGTTTGTGAGCAATGAACCTTGTGTTTTTAGAGTCCTCCAGTGGGTGTTGCTGAGGTGTGTCTTGTGACCAAAATAAGAACCCAAAAGCCAGGGCAGTCACAGCATAGGCTCTGGTCAGGGAAACACTTGGGGGAATGTCCACAAGCACAAGGGCATAAGCAAATGCCTGGGGTTTCCTACCTAAGCATTGGTGTCAATAGCCTGAGGCTTAAATGGACCCCTGCTAGAGTCCACATCGTCAAAGAGTTCTTAAGGAAGGGACTTAAAAGAGATTGACAGACTCCAGGTGAAGGCAGTGGTTTTGTATTTTCATCTACAAGAAAATTATGTAGAGGGCCTAGGGGCCAAGTGTAGTGTTTTTCCACATGAATAACCCACCTTGGGATTATTCTTTGGGGAAAATTAGGGGAAATTTATGTGGCATGGTAGAAATCATGATATAAATTCATTTCAGTTTGAAATGAAATTATTTTTAAGGAGACCAACTTGCCAATTGTAAGGTAAAGAAATTTCCTGGCATTTGTGATCCAACAATTGGGAAAACACTGGGAACGTATGTAAGTGGAGAAAGATGAAATGGTATATCAGACAGAGCAGAAGCTTGATAAAGTGAGTTACCTCAATGTATAGAGAAGTTGATTTCAAACAAACGAAAATGCCAGGAAATAAATAGTAGGAGCAGATTCTACTTCCCCAGACTGATCAACGATTAGAAGTTCCCGGCTCTGAGGCTCTGAGCCCTGCAATCATGGGCACGTCTTTGGCTTCAGGACGATTGTCCCATGCATTGCTGGAATGCCAACGATTCTTTTTAGAGCCCTCTTTATGTCTCTGTTCCTCAGGCTGTAGATGAAGGGGTTCAGCATGGGCGTGACCACCGTGTACATCACCGAGGCTGTGGCACTCGAGTGGGAGCTCTGGGTAGCAGCAGAGCTAAGGTACACTCCTAGGCTGGTACAATAAAATAAGGAGACAACCGAGAGGTGAGATGCACAGGTGGAAAATGCCTTATACTTGCCCAGAGCTGATGAGATCCCACATATGGAGGAAACTATCTTAGAATAAGAGTAAAGGACCCCAGCCAGGGGAGCACCGCCCAGCAGCACAGTTGCAAGATCCATCACCAAGTTATTAATAAAGGTGCCAGAACAGGCAAGTTGGATCATCTGATTGACTTCACAGAAAAAGTGGGGGATTTCTACCTCTGTACAGAAGGACAGCTGCAACACCATTGAAGTTTGTAACAAGGAATTCAGGATACTCGTGATCCAGGACACCAGGACCAGCAGCCCACAGAGCCGGGGGTTCATGATGACCATATAGTTCAGGGGGTAACAGATGGCCACAAACCGGTCATAAGCCATCACAGACAGTAGAAAGTTGTCCAATCCAGCAAAGACAAGGAAAAAGTACATCTGAGTGATGCAGCCTTCATAGGTTATGACTTTGGTCTGGGTCTGGATGTTCCAGAGCATCTTCGGGACGGTGGTGGAGGTGAAGCAGATGTCTACAAAGGACAGGTTGGCCAGGAAGAAGTACATGGGGGTGTGGAGGCGGGAGTCAGAGTTGACGGCCAGGAGGATGAGCAGGTTGCCAAACACAGTGATCAGGTACATGGAGAGGAAAAGCCCAAATGTGAGGGGCTGCAGCTCTGGTCCCTTTGAAAATCCCAGAAGGTTAAACTCTGAAATTTGTGTATCATTTCCTGTTTCCATATGCTGGAGATGACTACCGGGGAACAAAGAAATAACATGACTAATTTTCTCAAAATGAACATTGCAAATATCGTTGAAATTCTACAATTCTTATTTTGCATTCAAAAGATCAATTTCTCTAGTTTTTTACAGAAATTTCCCCTCTCAGGGAAAAATCTCAGGGGAAAAATCCCCTCCCCAAGCCAGCTCTAACTAGGGCTTCACATCCCCCAGTTAGCTTTTTCCCCAACTACTCATCTATTATATATTTTTAATGAGGAATTCTGAAAGCTGTCATGCGTTTGAGGAATAACTTTGAACACTCACTAACCTCCAGGTAAAGAGTATAACTGTCAAGAAACAAAAGCCTGGAGGGTTCAGTGATGGAGAAAGGGGATAAGCAAATAAAGACCAGATAAAATATCAGGAGGTGACAGGTGCCTTGAAGAAAAACAAAGCCTGTGTAAAGGGAAGCGTGGATGGAGGGATGGCTCTTCCCGGTTGTTCGGGCACACCGGCACACATGTAAACAGAGCCCTCGAGGAGACAGGAGACACAAGGTCCTCTGGGGAAGAGCGTGCCCATCGGAGGGAACTATGAGTGCGACGGCTCTGAGGAAAGACGTGGGTTTTTCTAAATTAAGTTTTTAAAGCATGAGGGTGGTCGACACACCAGGTCACGTTAGTTTGGGGGGCGCCACACAGTGATTCAACAAGTGTCAACATCACGCCCTGCTCACCAGGCATGGAGCTGCCATCTGTCACCACACAGCCTGTGACAGCATCACTGACAGTATTCCCTCCTCTGGGCCTTTACCTCCTCTGAGTCTCCCCTTCCTGAACATGGAAGGAATTCTTTAACCGGAAGCCAGTGTCTCCCACTCCCCCTCACCATCCTGCCTTTTGTTGTTTGCATATTGTGTTAAAGACCCAGGCTCAAAAGAAAGCCAGTGTGTCCAGGGGAAGGAGCGAGAGGAAGACTGATGAGAGGTGGTGGCAGGACATGTGGAGGAATGAGGTGGCCTTCCTGACACTGATGAAACTTCCTGGCACAAGGAACTCCTCCTTCACATAGAGGTCCTTGCACTTTATTAATTTCATTTCCAAGGAGTCGTTGAATAGAAATGGGCCTTCTTAGCTTCATATGTTGGCAGTAATCTGGCACCTGTATTTTAAGGGTCGCGTACTGGAAGTATGGGTTCCAGGACCTCTGTCTTGAGAACTGCTCATCCCATACACACACACACACACACACACACACACACACACACACATGCTCTATAGCCTCCTTGGACCATGTCACAACCAGACTATTCTCACCTCCAGTCACAATAATTAGGCGAACAATGATACAAGGCAAGCTGTGCAATATCAGATTGTCTTTCCTATAAGTTGCAAAAACATCCAAATTCTAGTAGATAAGTCTCCAGTGAGCATGTAGATATGGGTCTCGATTTTAAGGTGATTATTTTGTGTCCAGTATTTACAGAAACAAAAATCAAATTCAAAAACTGAGAGCAAGAAAAGTGGGGAGAAATATCTAATGAGCTCAGATGGCCCCTGGTGGTGATGACGAGAAAGTGTCCCTGGTTCTGGCGACACCCCAACCCCAGGTACATCTCCTTGGTGCCCAGAATAATAAAGCGGCAAAAAGCAATTTATCTAAAAGGAAAAGTTAGGATGTCTAAGTTATCAAGACATCCCGCTAAATAACAAGCAAGGGAAACCCCCACAATTCTCTAAGGGTAATACACAGAGTACAACAAAAGTGGCGGATTTTAAAAGATTATTTGCTAACAAAACCCCACCTCTTATAAATGATATAAAATGCAACACCTTCATCATCAGAAACTCGTGTTTTGAATTTTGGATCTACATATGTTTGCTTTTTGAACTTGGAGAACCAACCAAACTACACTTTTTTTCATTTAAATTCTACTCAGGTAACATACAGTGCAACATATTGTTTTCAGGAGTAGAATTCAGTGATTCATCACTTACAACACCCAGTGCTCATCACAGCAATTACCCTCCTTAATCCCCATGACCCATCTAGCCCATCCCCCACCCACCTGCCTCCATCAACCCTCAATTTGTTCTCTATCTTTATGAGTCTCTTCTGGTTTGTTTCCCTCTCTTCTTTTCCCCCACCTTCCCAACCAAACTACTGTAAATGCTAATATCCTTCCCCAAATAGTAGGGCTAGAGGTATCTATCCTGCTCAGGTGGTTGGCAGATTTAGTGAATACGTCATAAACAACTTAGCATAGTTCCCTCAATGGCTCATGAGTGCTTCTTACTGGTGAGGAGATTTGACCGACTTTTTCTTCTCTCAAAGTCCCCATCATTTCCCCACTTCTGGGGCCCCAATTCCACAGCCTTATTTCAGTTTTCTTCCTCTCTCCACCCATCACAGGCTAGCACCCCTCTAGCCAATATTCACATTTACCCCCCAGAGAGATCTCTCTCTATTACAATTACGTTACTGTCCACCTTCCTGATTTAATGCTTTCATCTGACTCCCCCCTGGAGAATGAACCCCACATCCATATTTCCAACACTTGGCTTGCCTCCCCTGACTGACCCAACAGCTTTGCACTCATGCTGCCTCACCCACATCAATTCTACCGACACTGAACTTGAGTTGTAGCTTCATCTCAAGCCCCAGTCTCAAGACTCCGAGCCCCTACACACCTGCTTCCCCTCTGGTTGGAATCATCCACTGGTCTATTTGGAAGTTCTCGCCTCTTCTGTCTTGAAACTCCCATCTCCTCTTTCAGACAGCAAGGAGTCGTCTCCTTCATGAATGTGTGTGAGTGTGTGTGTGACTGTGTGTGTGTGTTTTCACATCCCCAAAAGAAAAAAAAAAGAGTTTCTTTTGTGATAATTTAGATGTGGTGTTATCTCTGTAATTTTTATTTAATTCCATATATGCTTCCCTGCTAACTGTGGGTGCCCTGGGCATGTTATACTTACTCCCACCCTTTACCCCCAGACATAGTTTGGTTGGGGACAGTGGTAATACATACATATTGCATGAACGAATGAGAGATTGTGCTCACAGGAGTTGTCAATGAAAGGAGAGAGAACACAAACAGGGAGCTGTTAGCACAGGAACAGAGAACCAGGGAGATGAATGTTTTCCATATTCTGAGACTGGGACCATTTGTGGGGTCAGGGTGTGGTTTGCAAGAATAAACTAGAATAGAAAAACTAATGCACAATAGAAAATATCAGAGCATGTCGTACGTGGTCAGGGTGCAGAACAATCACTCGTGGTTCTCCTTGTTGAGTTATATGTGTGTGCATGTGAGTGTGCAAAAACGTGTTTCCTTTCTTCATATGTCTATCCCTGAGAACATTGTGTCAGATACACATTTATTTCCCCCACTCTGCTTTCTTCATTGAATGTAAGATCCAAATGAGCAGGACCTCACTTCTTTCATTCTTTTTTTTGCTGTTTCATAAAGGTGTGCATTTATATAGTAACACATTTTTAGAAAATGGAATTTATAAAATACAAGGAATAGCAGGGAGAAGAAAACTGGGATAAATAGTGAATTCAAAATAAACTTATTAATTAAAATTGAGTTAAAAAGACTCTTCTGTAGGAGAAGATCTAAAATATAATTTCATCACATGAACACACGTCTCAAAATCAAAATGGAATAGGCAAAAACCTCAAAAAAGAATAGGAAAACAAGAATTATGATTATAACTGACTTTAAAAATAATGCAGGAAGCAGACTATAAAATTATAATTTCATCCTTTACAAACATAAGTGGGGTCACACACACTTGTGAGAAAGATATAAGTTGAATGCAAGAGAAATTCACGTTTCCACAGGACGGCAGAAGGACGATTGCTAGTTTAGAAAATAGATCCAATCACAAAACAAAAGGTAGCAGCGAGGAAGCACAGATGGGAGGTAGGTGGCAATACATACAAAAGGCGGTTTATGACTACAAGGCACATAGAGAGCAATGGGTGGGGGAGAAAGTATGGCCGACTAGTAGATTTGACCACTCAAAGTTTATAAACTCTCACACCACCCAGAAAATATACCTGTACATACATACAAGAATTAAACAGCAAATAGTACACTTGGCTTAAAATTTGCAATTTTTTTTGTTTTTTTAAGTTTTTATTTAATTCTAGTTGGTTAAAATATAGTGTAATATTGGTTTCAGGAGTAGAATTATTTGTGTGAAAAAAATGCAATCAAGAGGACGGAAGAAAATGATTCAGCAGGAGCAACAAACAAAGAAAAGAATAAGGACACTCAGACTCAGTGTAAAAGGCAAAGAAATTACACTGGTAATTTACGACAGGGAAAGTAAATGGCCAATAAACCCAAACATAAATTCGTCCTCCAAGTAATGAAATAAGTACAAAATAAAACCCTCTAGTATATGCCTGTTCGAGTTTTAAATAAACTTTTTAAGTGACCTAATGGAGAGAAGATTCTGTGAAATGTATGTCTCCAGAACTGCAGTTGCCAGGTCGTGGCTCCCTCCATTGGTCTGGACCTTTCTAAAAGATACAGAATATGCTCCAAAATACCCCATCTTAAAAATATTGTTTAAATTCCCTCACTTCATCTCCTTCCATACCTAATAGTGTATTTTCATATTTCCTTTAACTGCAAACCTCTTGGGAAATGTTCAGATTATCCTGGAAGACAAAGACAGTACCCGGCGTTCCCTCGTTAGTCGCATCCAACTGATCTTTTATTCCCACCACTTAATTGTCAACAATAATCCTTATATTGCTAATTTCAACAGACACTTCCTTTTTTTCACATCTTAAATAAATTGATGATAAATGAGTGGGTTGGGCACCTGGGTGGCTCAGTCGGTTAAGCGTCCGACTTCAGCTCAGGTCATGATCTCACAGTTGGTTAGTTCCAACCCCACAGAAGGCTCTGTGCTGATGGCTCAGAGCCTGGAACCTGCCTCAGATCTATGTCTCCCTCTCTCTCTGGTCCTCCCCACTCACACTCTGCCTCTCTCACTCTTCTTCTCAAAAGTAAATAAACATAAAAAAATAAATGGGGGAGACTGGGTGGCTCAGTAAGTTAAGCGTCTGACTTTGGCTCAGGTCATGATCTCGCAGTTCGTGAATTCGAGCCCCACGTCAGGCTCTGTGCTGACAGCTCAGAGCCTGGAGTCTGCTTCAGATTCTGTGTCCCCCTCTCTCTGTGCCCCTCACGCACTCTTACTCTGTCTCCGTCTCTCTCGCTCAAATATAAGTAAACATTAAAAAAGTGAAAGAGTTCACCGTGCCATCAAACACAATGCTCTTTTGGCTGCGAGACCAGGATGGTTAGGCTGTCAGGTGACCTCAGAGGAAAGCTTTCAGATTGCATTCTCTCGGAACCTTCCCTGGAATACCTGCTGAGTTCTGAGACTCACCTAGATGGGGTCTCTGAGAGGAAGGTCTCCAGGTGGAAGTCAGAATTCCTCCCTGTTTGTTGATGATGGAAAGCAAGCTCTATTCCCAGAACAGGAAGGAGTGAAGCATTGGTCCCCAAACCAGACTTAAGAATCCAAATGCAAAAACCATGTCTCCTCCGGCTTCGGATTAAACATGTTCTGGATCTGCAGCCGAGGAGATATTTACAGCTCTTTATGTTTGCTGCATCTGACACAGCAAAATGTGTCTGAAACGTTAGACACATTTCCCATTGTTACTCCAACCCCTGAGCCCATCTCCCCATGGGAACTTATCTGGACAGAATGGAATTTTTTCCTGTAGATTCCCTGTTCCCAAGAGATCAGATTAGAATTCAGGCATATCCAATTTTTATTACTCCTCCTCAAACTTCCCTGGCTTGTCTAACATTGAAACTTTTCACAGACCTGAGTGAAAGTTTCTTTTTCCAAATCTAGGACTCAGGAACCTGTCTTGACTATGCCCCTTGGCTCTCCGAAACATTGAGTTGTGGTGGGAACACAACTCCTGATAGTCTAGAAAATACCTATTCTTTCTTCAACAAGAAAAAGTGTGTTCCTTTGCTATACAACCATGGGTTTAAGAATCCTTGGATTTGATATCCTTTTGACAAATCATCTAGGAGTTTCATATGTTTAATACAGGTTAAAGTTGACGTTTATAAAACATTGGGTAATTCTAGGTGTATTACAAAGCTGTAGTCATCAAGACAGTATGGTACTGACACAAAAACGGACCCATAGAACAATGGAATAGAATAGAAAACCCAGAAATGGACCCAAAACAATATGGTCAATCTTCCACAAAGAAGGAAAAAGTGTCCAAAGGGAAAAAGGCAGTTTCTTAAACAATGGTATTGGCAAAATGGAGAGCAACATGCCAGTGGAACTGGACCACTCTCTTACACCATACACCATTCACAGAAGTGAATTCAAAATGGATGAAAGACCTAAATGTGAGATAGGAAACCACCCAAAATCCTAGAGGAGAACACAGGCAGCTATCTCTTTGACCTCAAATATAGCAACTTCTTGTTACCCATGTTGCCGTAGGCAAGAGAAACAAAAGCGAACGTGAACTATTGGGACCTCACCAATGTAAAAAGCTTCTGCACAGTGAAGAAAACAAAAGAATTAAAAGGCTTCCTACAGAATGGGAGAAGATGTTTGTAAATGACACATCAGATAAACATGTGTGTGTGTGTATGTGTGTGTGTGTGTTTGTGTGCCACATTTTCTTTATCCATTCCTCTATTGACAGACACATAGGTTGCTTCCATATCTTGTCTGTTGTAAAGAATACTGCAATAAACATAGGGGTGCATATCTGTTTTCAAATTGGCGTTTTTCTTTTCTTTGGAAACAGTAACGGACTTATTGGATCACGTTGTCGTTCTATTTCCAAGTTTTGAGGACCCTCCATACTGTTTTCCACAGTGGCTGCATTCCCACCAGCAGTGTGTGAGGGTGCCTTTTTCTCCACTTCATCACCAGCACTTGTTTGTTGTGTTTCTGATTTTAGCCCTTCTGACCTGTGTGAGGTGGTATCTCCTTGTGGTTTTGATTTACATTTCCCTGATGATGAGTGATGATGAACATCTTTTCATTTGTCTGTTGGCCATCCGGATGTCTTCTTTAGAGACATGTCAATTCAGAACCTCTGCCCAATTTTTAAGTGGATTGTTTGGGATTTTTGTTGTTGTTTAGTTGTATGAATTCTTTGTGTATTTTAGATATTAACCTTTTATCAGATATATCATTTGCAAATACCTTCTCCCATTCAATAGATCAGGTTTGTTTTGTTTTGTTTTGTTTTGTTTTCTTGTCTCCGTTGCTGTGTAAAAGCTTTTAATTTTGATGGAATCCCAACAGTTCATTTTTATTTTTGTTTCCCTAGCCTTAGGGGACTTGTCTAGAAAAATGTTGCTATAGCTGATGTCAGAGAAATTACTGCCTGTGTTCTTTTCGGGCAGTTTCATGTCTCACATTTAGGTTTTTTTTTTTTTTTTTTTAACGTTTTTTTTTACTTATTTTTGGGACAGAGAGAGACAGAGCATGAACGGGGGAGGGGCAGAGAGAGAGGGAGACACAGAATCGGAGACAGGCTCCAGGCTCTGAGCCATCAGCCCAGAGCCCGACGCGGGGCTCGAACTCACGGACCACGAGATCGTGACCTGGCTGAAGTCGGACGCTTAACCGACTGCGCCACCCAGGCGCCCCTCACATTTAGGTTTTTAATCCATTTTTGTTTTTGCGTATGGTGTAAGAAAGTTGTCCTGTTTCATTGTTTTACATGTCTCTGCCCAGTTTTCCCAGCACCATTTATTGAAAAGACTGTCTTTTCCCCATAGTCTCACCTTTTTAAATTTTTTAAAAAATTTACATCCAAGTAATAGATTAAACCCATTTAGTCATCTTTTATTTCTGGGGTCTTTATTCTGTCCCACTGACCTATGTGTCTATTTCTGTGCCAAAAGCATACTGTCTTGATTACTACAGCTTTGGAGTATATCTTGAAATCTGGTAGGTCTGTTCTTTTTTCTCAGGATTGCTTTGGCTATGCAGGGTCTTCTATAGTTCCATACAAATGTTAGTATTATTTGTTCTAGTTTTGTGAAAACTGCTGTTGGTATTTTGATAGAGATTGCATTGAATCTGTCGATTGCTTTGCTTTGGGTAATATGGACATTTTCACAAGAATAATTCTTCCAATCCATGAGCATGGAATATCTTTCCATTTATTTATGTTACCTTCAATTTCTTTCACCAGTGTATTAGAGTTTTTGGAGCATAGGTCTTTCACTTTTTGGCTAAGTTGATTCCTAAATATTTTATTCTTTTTGGTGCAATTGTAAATGGTGTTTTTAAATGTTTTTCTTTCAGCTGCTTTGTTGTTAAGGTACAGAAACGTTGCTGATTACTGGGTATTTATTTGGTATCTTGTACTTTACTGAATTAATGTAATACATCTGGTAATTTTATATGTATGTATGTATGTATGTAAAATCAAGTTAGTTAACATGCACTGTAGTATTGGTTTCATGAGTAGAACCCAGTGATTCACCACTTCTATAGAACACTCAGTGCTCATTCCAATAAGTGCCCTCCTTAAATAAATGCCCATCACCCATTTAGCTAACCCCCAATCCACCTCCCCTCCAGGAACCCCCAGCCTATTCTCTGTATTCAAGAGTCTCTTATGGTTTTACTTCTTCTGTTATTAACTTATTTTCCCTCACTTCCCCTATGTTCGTCTGTTTTGTTTCTTAAATTGCACATATGAGTGAAATGATATATTTGTCTTTTTCTGACTGACTTATTTCGCTTAGCATAATACACTCTAGTTCCATCCACATTCTTTCAAATGGCAAGATTTCATTCTCTTTGATCACTGAATATTATTCCATTGTATGTATATATACCACATCTTCTTTATCCATACTTCTAGGAAGGTTTTGGTAGATTCTTTTGGATTTACCATGTATAGTATCATGTCATCTGCAAACAGTGACAGTTTAACTTCTTTACCAATATGGATATCCCTTATTTCTTTTTCTTGTCTGATTGCTTTGGCTAGGACCTCCAGTACTATGTTGAATAAGTGTGAGTGGACATATTTTCTTCTTCTTGACATTGGGGGAAAAGCTCCCCACTTTTCACCATTGAGTATGATGCTACCTATGCAATTTTCATAGGTGGCCTTTATTATGTGGAAGTATGTTGCCTCTAACCCCACTTTACTGAGGTTTTATCATGAATGAATGTTGAATTTTGTCAAATGATTTTTCTTCATCTATTGAGATGATCATATGATTTTTATCCTTCATTTTGTTGATGTGAATAACATTGATTTTCAAAATATTGAAACACCCTTGTATCCCTGAAATAAATCCTACCTGATCGTGGTGAACGATCTTTTTAATATACTGTCATGTGTGGTTTGCTAGGATTTTCCTGAGGATTTTTGCATCTATCTTCATCAAGGATACTGGTCTATAGTTTTCTTTTTGGGGGTGTCGTTGTCTGGTTCCAGCATCAGGGTAATGTTGGGCTGTTTGATGTATTTGGAAGCTTTCCCTCCTATTCAATATTTTGGAGTAGGTTGAAGAGAATAGATACGAACTCTTTGTTAAATGCCTTGCAGATGGGGCATTTGGGTGGCTCAGTTGGTTGGGTTTCCAACTTCAGCTCAGGTCATAATCTCATGGTTCATGAGTTTGAGCCCCACATTGGGATCTGTGCATTGGGCTCTGTGTTGACATCTTGGAGCCTGGAGCCTGCTTCAGATTCTGTGTCTCTATCTCCAAAGGCAAGGGGATTAAAAGCAAAAATTAACTATTGGGAGCTCATGAAGATAAAAAGCTTCTGCACTGCAAAGGGAACAATCAACAAAACTAAAAGGCAACTGACACAATGGGAAAAGATACTTGCAAATGACATATCGGACAAAGGGCTAGTATCCAAAATCTATAAAGAACTCTCCAACTCCACACCCGAAAAAGAAATAAGCCAGTGAGGACAGATCAGCGACCTTTTACCTGCAAAGTATAGAAATGGTTCCCAGAAATGCCAGTTCTGAAGCCTCCCTTGGACAAATGAATTTGAGGCTCCACATTGGAATGGCAAGTTTCTGCTGTGATTTACACAAACATAAAAAAGTCTGTTCAACAGACAGCAAGGCAGAGAGTGGTGGTGGTGGTGAATGAAACGGATGAGGCAGAGCAATTATCTAAGAAACTCGTGAGGTTCCTGAGACACCGGGTGGTAAAATAAACTGCCATTGCCTTAATAGTAAGTTAAAGGAATAGAATATGGAAGATCAACGAAAGTGGGAGCATCCACTCTGTGAATTGACACAGCCACTGAATAAATACATCACTTAATCAAACAAACAAATGAACACAGTGATCGCCTGTCCTGCACTAAGTTGAATTGGCTCTCAGGTGAAGGCAGGTTAATGAACTTGACTTCCATTCCTCTAACCCTCTCATCCACGGCGCACCGGGCTGTTGGGCTCACCTGGCTGGGGTGTCTGACAAGGTCTCCTTGTGACAAGTCTGAATGCCTCCCTGGACTGCAGATGGTAGGGACTAAAGCTCTGTTCTCAGCTGAGACAGCAGGACGGAGTAAAGCATGATCCCTCAGCCGTAATTAGGGCTTGGAAGAACAGAGGGAGACCTTGTCCCTTCCCATCCAAGGTCACACAGGCTGACAGGAGACCGGAGAGTATTTACAGCTCCCCGTATCCGCTCATTAGGCTCATTTCCCTCTTGGTACCCCAGCCTCTGATCTCATATTCCCAAGTGGAAAACTGCTCTGGACACAAGTATTTTTTCCTAATGAATCTCTGTTCCCAAAAGATTAGGTCACAGACCAAGTGAATGCAGTTCTTTTTTGCCTCCCCTTTTCCCTGAACTTGTCCCCTTCCTGATGTCTAAATCGTCTGGCACCTTATCTCAGCTGGGACACACTTCCCTCCAAGTCTAAGACCAAGGAACCCTCCGGGATTAGTCCTCTTTGTCTTCCAAGCATTGCCTATCCTAGGGACCCAGATGTAGCATTTCTGGTGCTGTCTGTCTGTCTCTTTGTTTGTTTTTGAGACAGAGGGAGAGAGACAGCATGAGTGGGGGAGTGGAAGGGAGGGAGAGAGGGACAGAGAGAAGCTTTTTTAATGTTTATTTATTTATATTAAGAGAGAGAGAGTCAGAGAAAGAGAGAGAGAGAGAATCCCAAGCAGTCTCCACACTCACTGCAGAAGCAATCTGGGGGATCAGTTCCATGGCTATGGGGTCATGTCCTAAGCCACCATCAAGACACAGAAGATGAACCCACTGAGCCCACGAGGCGACCCAGTGTCTACTGTTCTTATCAACAGCGCCGCTAGGAATTTACCCAAGGACACAGGAGTGCTGATGCACAGGGGCACGTACACCCCAATGTTTAGAGCAGCGCTTTCAGCAACAGCCAAATTATGTAAAGAGCCCAAATGTCTATCAACTGACGAAAGGATACAGAAGTTGTGGTTTATATACACAATGGAATCCTACTTGGCAATGAGGAAGAATGAAATCCTGCCATTTGCAGCAACGTGATGGAACTAGAGAGTGTTATGCTAAGTGAAAGGAGTCAGGCAGAGAAAGACAGATACCTTATGTTTTCACTCATAGGTGGATCTTGAGAAACTAAAGAGAAGAGCATGTGGACGGGAAGGGGAAAAGAGATTTACAGGGAGGGAGGCAAACCATAAGAGACTCTTGAGGACTGAGAACAAACCCAGGGTAGGTGGGGGGTGGGGGAGATGGGAAAGTGGGTGATGGGCAGGGAGGAGGGCACTTGTTGGGATGAGCACTGGGTGTTGTATGCAAACCATTTTGACAATAAATTTCATATATTAAACAAAAGAAAAAATAATACAGCAGAGAAATCACTTCTGACAATAAAACTTGGGTGCCACAGAGCTTGGCCTCCAGACACTTTTTCTGTCACTTGTTTTATAAGTCGTTAAAAGCTGTCATTTGGTCCCTTGTTATAAAATGGTCCTTAAATATAACACATGTATTGAGATCTAGTTATGTACTACAATGTGAGCTTAACATCTCACAGGGAGTTTGGATTTAATCTTTATAAAATCTTATCCCTGAGATTATGAACTACATTTTATGATGTCTAAATGGTGCTTGGTCATGTCTTGTCATCTGTCCAAATTTAATATCAGAGTACGTGGTTCCCTGGAGTTTGATTCTGTCAGGATGCTTCTGGTTCTCAAACCTGGGGCCGTGGTTCTCAGCCAGAAATGAATTTTCCCCTGGGACATCTGTCAAAATCTGAAGGGAACATGCCAAACACCTACAGTCCACAGGAAAGCACCCCCAAAATACTGTTATCCTGCCACCAATGTCTCACCACAAACGGTGAGAAACCCAGCTGGACCAGCATGTCTCCAAATTCGCTGTGCCTGTGAATCCACACGGATCCCTCTACAAACGCCAAATCTTAGCGATTCTGCATTTCTCCAAGCTCCTGGGTGATGCTGAAGTGCAGGTCTGAGTCTACGGACCACTGTTTGATCAGCAAGAAGATGATCCTGCGTTAGAGGTAAGTGTGGGTAGCGTGAAGGCTTCTGCACCAAATACTGTCCTTGCGTGCCTGTAATTGTGAAAGGATCGTGTATTCGCTCATTCTTCAGGCTGTGAGAAATCTGTGTTTATTGCTTTTATAAGTGACCAAAATAATACCCTGATGAAAAAGCCTTTACAGTAAGGAGAATAAGGCACTATCAGATATGCCCACATCCTAATCTCCAGGCCCTTTCACATGTTATTATTTTTTTTAAGAGCAAAGAAGGATTTATGCAGCAGATTGAACAGGGCTACTCCTCACCCTGGAGACTCTGAAGGACATGCCCATTTGTGCAGAAGAACTGGTAACCCTGACCCAAATGACTGGCAAGACATGCAGTTCTTGGGTGAAGCGTCCTCTGGTCAAGCAGGTGGAAGAGATTTCAGAGCAGAAAGGATGTATTACATACATGTTGCTGATACTGTGCATTCTCCATCGCGTGGGATTTGTGACATATATCAGGAAAAGGAAGCTATTTCGTGTAACAACAGAAAGAATCCTATGAGCGGATCGCATTAGAAGTTTTCAAGCAGAAACAGGAAGATAATTCAGTGATGAAACGTAGAAGACACTAAGCAATCCTGCGCCTCGATGAACAAACTCCCTCAGTGGTGAACACCATCTTCCATGCTTTAATAAATAGGTGCATAGCACGAACTGTGATTTTTTTTTTAAAAATGAGAGAAATATTGTGTGTGTCACGAAATGAGTGTTTCAAAAGTTTGCCTCCTCATATTTATGGTCAGGCCGATATGAAGAACACATCAGGTCGAACGGCTTATTCAAATTTGCCTTTCTAACTACGCTCCACTGGGAGATCTATATTAGCTAATTAGGTTTTCCCAGTGATTATGGTAGGGTTTCTGGACCTCGAGCTGAATAACAGAATAAAACCAAGAGACGCTGACAAAGCATAAGGGCATGTTTAGTGCAAGGGACTGAAATGACGTATTTTCCCTGGGTCCATTTCGAACACAACCATGTTGAATAAACATATCATCAGATGTGTTCCACAATCACCAGATAAGCCCTCGGCTACCCCCAGTCATGAAGTACCTCTTCATAAAGCCCTTTATAAACTAGAGGCTGACACATGAGTGAATCAGGTTTTCCCCTTCAGCCCACACATCGTACTCAGTACAATTCTCCAAGAACGTGTGAACCCAACACCAGCTACCCACCCTGGCCATGGTCCTTCATAAATCCAGATCCCTCAGTGGCTCCCTCTCTCTCTCTCTTCCTCTTGACTCTCTCTCCCGTTCTGAGACCTCCCAGAATGACTTTTGAGCATCCCATGTGCCCTCCAGCATACGTGAGTAATAAACCTGGGTTATTAGAGTCCTCCGATAGATGTTGCTGACCTGTGTCCTGCAGTCACAATAAGAACCCAAGGGCTGGTGCAGCCACAGCATAGGCTGTGGTCCGGGAAAGGTCTGTGGGAGTGTGGGCAAGCTCATGGGTGCGGGTGAGTGCTTGGGCTTTCCTAGCCAGAGCGGGGTGTGAATTGCCTGAGGCTTGAATGGAACAATGTTAGAGTCCACATCATCAGGTGGAGTCCTAAAGGAAGTGAAGGAAAAGACTGAGACACAAGGTGGAAACTGTGCTTTTGTATTCTCCTTGACAGTAAAATGATGGAAATGGCTAACTGATCAAGTGTACCTTTATTCCGTATGAAGCGTATAACTCATGATAATGATCTCAGGAAATCTAGGGGAAATATACCCGGCGTGGTATAAGACATTTGAGATGAAATTAATTTTAAGAAATCCAACTAGTCCCATGTGAGATACAGAAATTTCAGGAATTTGTGACCCAGGTTGGGGTAAACTTTGGGGACGTCTGAAGATAGACAACGGAGAAACAGTCTGTATTTCAGTCACAGTAGAAACTTAATAAAGTGAGTTCCTTAAACGTAGAGAGAAGTTGATCAAACAAATGGAAATGCCAAGAAAGAAATAGAAGGAGTAGATCCTACTTCCACAGTCTGATCAAAGATTGGCAGTTCCTGACTCTGAGGATTTGAGTCCTTCAATCATGGGCATGCTTCCAGCCTTTGGATGATTGGTTCTTATAATACTGGATCCCAAGGATTCTTTTCAGAGCCCTCTTTATGTCTCTGTTCCTCAGGCTGTAGATGAAGGGGTTCAGCATGGGCGTGACCACCGTGTACATCACCGAGGCTGTGGCACTTGACCGTGAGTTCTGGGTAGCAGCAGAGCTAAGGTACACACCAAGCATCGTACAATATAATAGGGAGACAACTGACAGGTGAGATGCACAGGTGGAAAACGCTTTATACTTGCCCTGAGCTGATGAGATCCCACGTATGGAGGAAACTATCTTAGAATAAGAGTAAAGGATCCAGACAAGCAGACCACCACCCAGCAGCATAGCTGCAAGATACATCACCATGTTATTAAGAAGGGTGTCAGAACAGGCAAGTTGGATCATCTGATTGAGTTCACAGAAAAAGTGGGGGATCTCTACCTCTGTACAGAAGGACAGCCCCAACAGCATTAAGGTGTGTACCAAGGAATACAGGACACTCGTCATCCAGGACACCAGAACCAGCAGCCCACAGAGCCTGGGTTTCATGATGACCATGTAGTGCAGGGGGTGACAGATGGCCACGAACCTGTCATAGGCCATCACACTCAGGAGAATGTCGTCCATCCCTGCAAAGGTTATGAAAAAGTTCATTTGTGTGATGCATCCTGCATAGGTTATTACTTTTTTCTGAGTCTGGATGTTCCAGAGCATCTTCGGGACGGTGGTGGAGGTGAAGCAGATGTCTACAAAGGACAGGTTGGCCAGGAAGAAGTACATGGGGGTGTGGAGGTGGGAGTCAGAGCTGATGGCCAGGAGGATGAGCAGGTTTCCAAACACAGTGATCACGTACATGGAGAGGAAAAGCCCAAATAAAAGGGGCTGCAATTCTGGTCTCTCTGAAAATCCCAGGAGAAGAAATTTTGATATCCGTGTAGTATTTCCTGGTTCCATGAGGTTGCACTGACCCCCGGAGAGGCAAAGGACATCATTAATTTTCACATGAACAGTTTACTCACATAGTTGAAACGCTACCATTTATATTGCGCAGTCAAGAAGTTCATTTCAGTATCTTGTCCCTTTTGCCCCAAAGGAGTGTCCCTATGAAGAGATTCCCTCCTGTTTCATCTCAGATTAGGTGTTTTGGTCACAACACCCGGTGCTCATCCACCCAGTGCTAATCCCCACAGGTGTTTTCCTCAATACCCATCACCCAGCCTCCCCCTCCTCTTGCCCCCCATCAACTCTCAGATTGTCCTCAGTTTTTAAGAGTCTCTTCTGGTTTGGCTCCCTCCCTCTCTAACTTTTTTGAAGATTGCTCACCCTTCACCAGTCACAAGACACCATGTCCTCCTGGGTTGTGTTTTTCCCTATCTTTACAGACCTCACCATCCCGGTTACGCTGAGAATGGACACGACCCAAGGAGGCCAGATCAGCCATCCTTTCCCTGCAAAGTATACAAATGGTTCCCAGAAATGCCAGTTCTGAAGCCTCCCTTGGACAAATGAATTTGAGGCTCCATATTGGAATGGCAAGTTTCTGCTGTGATTTACACAAACATAAAAAAGTCTGTTCAACAGACATCGAGGCAGAGCGTGGGGGTGGTGGTGAATGAAACGGATGAGGCAGAGCAATTATCTAAGAAACTCGTGAGGTTCCTGAGACACCGGGTGGTAAAATAAACTGCCATTGCCTTAATAGTAAGTTAAAGGAATAGAATATGGAAGATCAACGAAAGTGGGAGCATCCACTCTGTGACACAGCCACTGAATAAATGACACAGCCACTGAATAAATACATCACTTAATCAAACAAACAAATGAACACAGTGATCGCCTGTCCTGCACTAAGTTGAATTGGCTCTCAGGTGAAGGCAGGTTAATGAACTTGACTTCCATTCCTCTAACCCTCTCATCCACGGCGCACCGGGCTGTTGGGCTCACCTGGCTGGGGTGTCTGACAAGGTCTCCTTGTGACAAGTCTGAATGCCTCCCTGGACTGCAGATGGTAGGGACTAAAGCTCTGTTCTCAGCTGAGACAGCAGGACGGAGTAAAGCATGAGCCCTCAGCCGTAATTAGGGCCTGGAAGAACAGAGGGAGACCTTGTCCCTTCCCATCCAAGGTCGCACAGGCTGACAGGAGACCGGAGAGTATTTACAGCTCCCCGTATCCGCTCATTGGGCTCATTTCCCTCTTGGTACCCCAGCCTCTGATCTCATATTCCCAAGTGGAAAACTGCTCTGGACACAAGTATTTTTTCCTAATGAATCTCTGTTCCCAAAAGACTAGGTCAGAGACCAAGTGAACGCAGTTCTTTTTGCCTCCCCTTTTCCCTGAACTTGTCCCCTTCCTGATGTCTAAATCGTCTGGCACCTTATCTCAGCTGGGACACACTTCCCTCCAAGTCTAAGACCAAGGAACCCTCCGGGATTAGTCCTCTTTGTCTTCCAAGCATTGCCTATCCTAGGGACCCAGCTGTAGCATTTCTAGTACTGTATGTCTGTCTGTCTCTTTGTTTGTTTTTGAGAGAGAAGGAGAGAGAAAGCATGAGTGGGGGAGTGGAAGGGAGGGAGAGAGGGACAGAGAGAAGCTTTTTTAATGTTTATTTATTTATATTAAGAGAGAGAGAGTCAGAGAAAGAGGGAGAGAGAGAATCCCAAGCAGTCTCCACACTCACTGCAGAAGCAATCTGGGGGCTCAGTTCCATGGCTATGGGGTCATGTCCTAAGCCGCCATTAAGACACAGAAGATGAACCCACTGAGCCCATGAGGCGACCCAGTGTCTACTGTTCTTATCAACAGCGCCGCTAGGAATTTACCCAAGGACACAGGAGTGCTGATGCACAGGGGCACGTACACCCCAATGTTTAGAGCAGCGCTTTCAGCAACAGCCAAATTATGTAAAGAGCCCAAATGTCCATCAACTGACGAAAGGATACAGAAGTTGTGGTTTATATACACAATGGAATCCTACTTGGCAATGAGGAAGAATGAAATCCTGCCATTTGCAGCAACGTGATGGAACTAGAGAGTGTTATGCTAAGTGAAAGGAGTCAGGCAGAGAAAGACAGATACCGTATGTTTTCACTCATAGGTGGAACTTGAGAAACTAAAGAGAAGAGCATGTGGAGGGGAAGGGGAAGAGAGATTTACAGGGAGGGAGGCAAACCATAAGAGACTCTTGAGGACTGAGAACAAACCCAGGGTAGGTGGGGGGTGGGGGAGATGGGAAAGTGGGTGATGGGCAGGGAGGAGGGCACTTGTTGGGATGAGCACTGGGTGTTGTATGCAAACCATTTTGACAATAAATTTCATATATTAAACAAAAGAAAAAATAATACAGCAGAGAAATGACTTCTGATAATAAAACTTGGGTGCCACAGAGCTTGGCCTCCAGACACTTTTTCTGTCACTTGTTTTATAAGTCGTTAAAAGCTGTCATTTGGTCCCTTGTTATAAAATGGTCCTTAAATATAACAGATGTATTGAGATCTAGTTACGTACTACAATGTGAGCTTAACATCTCACAGGGAGTTTGGATTTAATCTTTATAAAATCTTATCCCTGAGATTATGAACTACATTTTATGATGTCTAAATGGTGCTTGGTCGTGTCTTGTCATCTATCCAAATTTAATATCTGAGTACGTGGTGTCCCTGGAGTTTGATTCTGTCAGGATGCTTCTGGTTCTCAAACCTGGGGCCGTGGTTCTCAGCCAGAAATGAATTTTCCCCTGGGACGTCTGTCAAAATCTGAAGGGAACATGCCAAACACCTACAATCCCCAGGAAAGCACCCCCAAAATACTGTTATCCTGCCACCAATGTCCACCATAAACGGTGAGAATCCCAGCTAGACCAGCATGTCTCCAACTTCACTGTGCCTGTGAATCCATCCGGATCCCACTACAAGTGCAAAATCTTAGCGATTCTGCATTTCTCCAAGCTCCTGGGTGAGGCTGATGTGCAAGTCTGGGTCTGTGGACCACTGTTTGATTAGCAAGAAGATGATCTTGTGTTAGAGATAAGTGTAGGTAGCATGAAGGCTTCTGCACCAAATCTTGTCCTTGCGTGCCTGTAATTGTGAAAGGATCGTGTATTCGCTCATTCTTCAGGCTGTGAGAAATCTGTGTTTATTGCTTTTATAAGTGACCAAAATAATACCCTGATGAACAAGGCTCTACACTAAGGAGAATAAGGCACCATCAGATATGCCCACATCCTAATCTCCAGTCCCTTTCACATGTTATTATTTTTTTTAGAACAAAGAGGGATTTATGCAGCAGAATGAACAGGGCTGCTCGTCAGCTTGGGCGACTTTGAAGGACGTGCCCATTTGTGCAGAAGAACTGGTAACCCTGAACCACACCCCAGCAGGACATGCAGTTCTTGCGTGAAGCGTCCTCTGATCAAGCAGATGGAAAAGATTTCAGAGCAGAAAGGACGTATTTTATAGATGGTGCTGATACTGTGCATTCACCATCGCGTGGGATTTGTGACATATATCAGGAAAAGGAAGCTATTTCGTGTAACACCAGAAAGAATCATATGAGCGGATCGCATTAGAAGTTTTCAAGCAGAAACAGGAAGATAATTCAGTGATGAAACGTAGAAGACACTAAGCAATCCTGCGCCTCGATGAACAAACTCCCTCAGTGGTGAACACCATCTTCCATGCTTTAATAAATAGGTGCATAGCACGAACTGTGATTTTTTTAAAAAATGAGAGAAATATTGTGTGTGTCACGAAATGAGTGTTTGGAATGTTTGCCTCCTCATATTTCTGGTCAGGCCGATACGAAGAACTTAACAGGTCGAACTGTTTATTCAAATTTGTCTTTCTAAGTACACTGCACTGGGAGATGTAGATTAGCTAAACAGGTTTTCCCAGTGACTATGGTAGAATTTCTGGACCCCGAGCTGAATAACAGAATAAAACCAAGAGACCGCTGACAAAGCATAAGGGCATGTTTAGTGCAAGGGACTGAAATGATGTATTTTCCTTGGGTCCATTTCGAACACAACCATGTTGAATAAACATATCGTCAGATGTGTTCCACAATCACCAGATAAGCCCTCGGCTACCCCCAGTCACGAAGAACTGCTTCAGAAAGCGTAGTCTTTATAGACTAGAGACTGACACATGAGTGAATCAGGTTTTCCCCTTCAGCCCACACATTGTACTCAGTACAATTCTCCAAGAACGTGTGAGCCCAACACCAGCTACCCACCCTGGCCATGGTCTTTGAGAAAGCCAGATCCCTCAACAGCTTCCTCTCTCTCTCTCTTCCTCTTGACTCTCTCTCCCCTTCTGACACCTCCCAGAATGGCTTTTGACCATCCCATGTGCCCTCCGGCATACATGAGTAATAAACCTGGGGTTATTAGAGTTCTCTGATAGATGTTGCTGACGTATGTCCTGCAGTCACAATAAGAACCCAAGGGCTGGTGCAGCCACAGCATAGGCTGTGGTCAGGGAAAGGTCTGTGGGAGTGTGGAAAGCACATGGGCGCAGGTGTGTCCTTGGGCTTTCCTAGCCAGAGCGGGGTGTCAATAGACTGAGGCTTAAATGGAACAATGTTAGAGTCCACATCATCGGGTGGAGTCCTAAAAGAAGTGAAGGAAAAGACTGAGACTCAAGGTGGAAACTGTGCTTTTGTATTCTCCTTGACAGTAAAATGATGGAAATGGCTTACTGATCAAGTGTACCTTTATTCCGTATGAAGCGTATAATTCATGATAATGATCTCAGGAAATCTAGGGGAAATTTACCTGGCATGGTATAAGTATTTGAGATGTAATTAATTTTAAGAAATCCAACTAGTCCCATGTGAGATACAGAAACTTCAGGCATTCGTGACCCAAGGTTGGGGTAAACTTTGGGGACACCTGAAAATAGACAAAGGAGAAACCGTCTGTATTTCAGTCACAGCAGAAGCTTAATGAAGTGAGTTCCTTAAATGTAGAGAGAAGTTGATCAAACAAATGGAAATGCCAAGAAAGAAATAGAAGGAGTAGATTCTACTTCCACAGTCTGATCAAAGAGTGGCAGTTCCTGGCTCTGAGGATTTGAGTCCTTCAATCATGGTCATGTCTCCAGCCTTTGGATGATTGGTTCTTATATCACTGGATCCCAAGGATTCTTTTCAGAGCCCTCTTTATGTCTCTGTTCCTCAGGCTGTAGATGAAGGGGTTCAGCATGGGCGTGACCACCGTGTACATCACCGAGGCTGTGGCACTTGAGAGTGAGCTCTGGGTAGCAGCAGAGCTGAGGTACACTCCTAGGCTCGTACAATAAAATAAGGAGACAACCGATAGGTGAGACGCACAGGTGGAAAATGCTTTATACTTGCCCTGAGCTGATGAGATCCCACGTATGGAGGAAACTATCTTAGAATAAGAGTAAAGGATCCAGACAAGCAGACCACCACCCAGCAGCATAGCTGCAAGATACATCACCACGTTATTAAGAAGGGTGTCAGAACAGGCAAGTTGGATCATCTGATTGAGTTCACAGAAAAAGTGGGGGATCACTACTTCTGTACAGAAGGACAGCCGCAACACCATTAAGGTGTGTACCAAGGAATACAGGACACTCGTGATCCAGGACACCAGAACCAGCAGCCCACAGAGCCGGGGATTCATGATGACCATGTAGTTTAGGGGGTGACAGATGGCCACAAACCTGTCATAGGCCATCACAGCTAGGAGAAAGTCGTCCATCCCCACAAAGGTTATGAAAAAGTTCATTTGTGTGATACAGTCCTCATAGGTTATGACTTTGGTCTGGGTCTGGATGTTCCAGAGCATCTTCGGGACGGTGGTGCAGGTGAAGCAGATGTCTACAAAGGACAGGTTGGCCAGGAAGAAGTACATGGGGGTGTGGAGGTGGGAGTCAGAGCTGACGACCAGGAGGATGAGCAGGTTGCCAAACACAGTGATCAGGTACATGGAGAGGAAAAGCCCAAATATGAGGGGCTGCAGTTCTGGTCTCTCTGAAAATCCCAGGAGAAGAAATTTTGATATCCGTGTGATATTTCCTGGTTCCATGAGGTTGCACTGACCCCCAGAAAGAGGCAAAGGGCATCATTAATTTTCACATCAACAGTTTACTCATATAGTTGAAATGCTACCATTTATATTGTGCAGTCAAGAAGTTCATTTCCGTATCTTGTCCTTTTTGTCCCCAAAGGATTGTCCTTTTGAAGAGATTCCCTCCTGTTTCATCTCAGATTAGGTGTTTTGGTCTCATTCTCCACACTCCCCAGCAGAGGTCATGTATTTTACTGTTTTACTAAGAATATCTTCCCTGCATTGGAGGAATATGTACTGAGGGTCAAACATGTCCCAGGTATTGTCTAGGCCATGAGCACAGGATTCTGAGAACCAAAAGCTACTATAATCTAGTGATGGAGAATGAATAGAATCAAATACAAATATTAATAAGACATCACAGGGTGTCAAGTGCTATGAAGAGACAAAAGCAGATATAAAGGAGAGCGTGGATATGAGTGCTATTTTGTAATCAGTGTTTGGTCAAGACCAGTAAACCAGGTGACATTTGATCAGAGACCTGCAGGGAAGGAAGGCAGGAGCCCAGAGCTTGTGTGGGGAAGTGTGTGATGGTAGAGGGAATGGCCTCAGCTAAGGCCCTGAGGATGATACTACTTGGAGCTATTTGAGTCCAAAACAGGAAGCATGTATGGGAAGGGGAATGAGCAGGTAACTGATCAGAGATCGTGTCAGGCAATTTCAAAGAAATAGGTGGCCTCCTTGCTGGTTCCCCTTCAAGAGAAAGGAGTCACTCACCCACAGTATGTACTGCTTGTATTTTAGAATCTACTTGCAAAGTCTGCTGTAAGTTCACATAGAGCCCTCTAGAATACAGTGTGTTGATTGAGTTCTGGCTTCTGTATTATAAGAATCACCTTGGAATATATTGGACCATGTCCCCTGCTCTGATGACGGATGTCATTTCACAAGGCGCGCGCACACACACACACACACACACACACACACACACCAAATTAGTGATCCCTGGGCTGTGTTTTTACCATGACTTCTCACTCCAACCCCAACAATTAAGTTCGGAGTGGGTATAACTCAAGATGCGCAGATCCAGTATCATTCCTGCAAATGACGTAAGTTTCCCATGAACAAATAAAATTGACAAGTCAGACTGGCATGCTCATTTTCTTTCCTGTATTTAACGAAACACAAACAATCTTCTCAAAATCAGAGAGAGAGAGAGAAACAAGAAAGTGAAATAAAATGGAAGTGGCAGAAAAGATCTAATGGCTCAGGTGGTCGCTGAAATCTGAGGGGCCATGAAGAAGAAAGCGCATCCCTGGTTCTGACAACATTCCAACCCTTGTTACCACCCTGATGCCCAGCAAAAATAGTAAGGAGCAAAATTAAATTCATAGGAGACGACATTAGTGGGATCTTCAGGGTGTGCATCGTCTTACAGAGTGAATGCTCCAAGAGAAAAGTGTGCTAAGGGAATAAATCAACCATTCGGCACAGGAAATACGCAAAGCACAGCAAAAGTTGGGCAGGTTATAATGGAAGGTAAGAGACTTGCTTTTTCTTTGAAAAAGCACCTTGAGACTTTGCTATTTCTTTGACCAACTGGATGTCCTGTGATCTTAGAGAAGGTGGGACAAGTGCCTTTCACTCTTTAGACGTGGCATCTTTCCTCTGTTTTTCCTTGGCTTTGTGCTGTGATCTTTTGGCCGAGTGTTGGGCACACTCTGGTCCTGTTTCTGGTTTGCACAACATGCAAAGTTCTGTTCAGACCTTGCGCTACAAAATTCTGCACATACCATGACAACCGTTCTGGCTCTAAGTCACCATCTCCGTAAGATTTCTGCCTGAGGCTCTTACACCACACAAACTGTTTTCATAGTCCTATGACTCCACCATTATAAGGCAAGTACCAAAGGAGCGGGGCCCTCTCTGACCTTGTTCACTGTAGGTTTTCAGAAGGGCATGATCAGGCAAGTACATGGCCATAGAGATCTCCACGTTCCGGGCTAGGCTGGTGGCTGTCAGGTGACGTCAGGTAAATGCGCCTGGCTCTGATTCTCTCTGGCTCTTTCCTCCGGGTCTTGCCAAGCTCTCAGACTCACCTGGCTGGGAGCTCTGAGGGAGAGGTGTGCATGTGGCCGTCTGGATTCCTCCCGGATGGTTATTGGTGGTGACTAAACTCTGTCCCCACACAAGACGGCAGAACGGAGGCTAGCATGAGTCTCCCAGTCAAGCTTTCGACTCCACAGCAACAACCTGGTCCCGTCAGCCCACAGTGGCACACGCAGTGGGTGTGCACAGGAGGGATTTATAGTTTCCTCTGTCTGTTCATGAGGCACGTTCCCCTCCTCCTCCTCTTTGGAGCAGCACATGATTTCCCTGGGGGACACTGGTCTGGACACAAAGGAAATTGTTCTGGAGGTTCTGTGTTCCCAATAGACCAGGTTATACCTGCGTGACCCCAGTGTTGAGTATTCCTTCCTCATGAACTCCGCTGCTCTCAGAGTTCAGACCTCCCAGCAACGACTCCCAACGCTTATGTCAATGTTTCGCCCAAGTCTAGGACTGAGCAATCTGTGGGGATTAGCTCCCTTGGATCTGCAAGCTGTTGGCTTGTGTTGGAGATACAGTCCTGCCATCTACACAACATTCCGGTTTTCCTTTTCAACAAAGAGGAGAAAACAGCCCCTTGATACGAACCCTGAGCACTACGTACCGCAGTTTCATGACACATTTGCACATTTTTAGGACTTTCATTCCACATCACAATTAAGAGCTGCTGTTCAGCCCCTCTTTGTAAAGAATTTTTTAATTATATGAAATATGGTGAGATTTTTTTTTTCTTGCAATATAATATGAGCTTGGAATAGAAAAGTATACAGGTTCTTCCCAATAGCTTTGAGAAGAAATCAGGCCTTGCAATCATTTTCATTTTAGACCAAGGTGAACCACTTCTGGGTTCTGATCCATCGAATGTAAGAACATAAATGCGTTTTAAAACACCAATGTAGTTATTTTACATCAGCGTTAGGACTTAACGACAAATGTTGTTCCAATGAAATTTTGTTAAGAATCTGAGATTAGGGTTCTCCCTTCATTCACGGAGTTTCCCCTGGGTAAAGGCATTTTGCATCGTAATCTCATCTCTAAGTAGAAAAGGAGATTTAAAATCAATTTACAGACATTCATCCTCTTTAGCTGGTAGAGAATTTCTCAGTATGTAACTGCAAGCATGCTTCAGATTTTGACGTCTTGGAGGCATTATGACAGGAAAAGTAATTCATCCTTTAAATGTATGCCTATCATTTATGTCTATCTTGAAATCTTTGCGTCTACACATCTTCATTCTTTTAAATGCATATTAATTCAAACATTTACTCTTTTAATACCTACACCTGCAACTTTCTCTTAAGTTTCCTTTCAACATAAAATAAGAGATTATGTATGAGTTTGCATTTAAAGTGAATAAAGATGGGGCTCTTGGATGGCTCAGTTGGTTAAGCACCTGCCTCTTGATTTTCGCTCAGGTCACAATCTCACATTTTGTGAGTTCAACCCCCATGTCAGAGTCTGTGTTGACATGAGGCTGCTTGGTATTCTCTGTCTTTCCCTCTCTCAGCCTCTCCCCACACCTTTCTCTCAAAATTAGATGCGTAAACACTAAAAAAAATTTTAGGTGAATAAACAAACACACAAAAAAGCAGAATGATACCTACAAATACAGAGAAAAAAACTCATGGTTTGCCTGAGGGTTGTGGGGGGATGGGCAGAATGGGTGAAGGGCAGTGGGAGATACAGGCTTCCAGTTATGGAATGAATGAGTGTTGGGGAAAAAAGGCACGGGGTATGGAATACAGTCAATGATACTGGATGGGTCTGTATGATAACAGACAGGAGCTACCTTTGTGGCGAGCACCGCGTAATGGGCAGAGAAGTTGAATCACTACGTTGTGCACCCGAAACTAAGGCAACATTCTTGCCAACTATACTCAGATAAGATTTCTCTTAAGTGAGTTTGTGTTTATGTACATATGCATATATGTGTTTATTTGAAAAAACACATGCAATATATATGTACAACTTTGCCTGTGAACATTTTCTTTGGACTCAACAAAGCTAACTATAATTTAAATTAAGAAAATAATAAAATAAAATACAATTTTGCTTCATCATATTAAAGGACATCTAGAGTCTGAGATCATATTCTAAAGTCAATCTATTTATTAAAATTTGTTGTTCCATGAAAACTTTCCTTGGAGATACATATTTGGTGAACACTTGAGCAAGGTACTGACTATCATACACATTGTGGACAACAAGGTACTAAGAGACCAGGATCCTAATGAGGAGAATAAAGCCCAGCTATAAGACACATTAATATATTAAGTGTCCACTATTAAGAGCAGTTAAGATACTGATATCAAAGGAACATTGGACATATAAGTGAAAGAAACATAATCTCGCAGAGCCTGATGAGGTGCTTGAAATTGTCAACTGCAAGATCATGACCTGAGCCAAAGTTGGACGCTCAACCCACTGAGCCACCCAGGCATGCCAAAAATAGAGTTCTTTTAGAGACACATAATAAAATATTAGAGATAAAAAAACAAACAATTTGTATTTTTAAATATTTTTATTTATTTTTAAGAGGGGGAGAGAGAGAGAGAGAGAGAGAGAGAGATGGCCTGAGCTGGTGAGGGGCAGAGAGGGGCAGAGACATAGAATTTAAGCTCTCAGCACAGAGCCCGACATGGGGCTTGAGCTCAAGAGCTGTGAGATCATGACCTGAGCCAAAGTCAGATGCTTAACTGACTGAGCCACCCAAGCACACCTTACATTTATTTATTTCAATTCAAGTTAGTTAACATACAGTGGAGTGTTGGTTTCACAGGTAGAACCCAGTGATACATCACTCACATATAACTCCCAGTGCTCGTCCCAACAAGTGCCCTCCTTAATGCCCATCACCCATTTAGCCCCTCCCCCCACCCACTTCCTCTCCAGCAACCTTGAATTTCTTCTCTGTATTTTTGAGTCTCTTATAAATTGCCTCCCTCTCTGTTTTCATCTTAGTTTTCCTTCCCTTCCCCTATGTTCATTGGTTTTGTTTCTTAAGTTTCACATATGAGTGAAATCATATGATATTTATCTTTCTCTGATTGACATATTTTGCTTAGCATAATAGACTCTAGTTCCAAACACGTTGTTGCAAATGGAAGATTTCATTCTTTTTGATCACTGAGTAATATTTCACTATATATATATATATATATATATATATATATATATATATATATATGCCACATCCTCTTGATCCATTAAAGGGGCATATGTACCCCAATGTTTATAGCAGTGTTATTAACAATAGCCAGTTATGGAAAGAGCCCAAATGTCCGTGGATTGATGAATGGATAAAGAAGATGTGAGTGACCTAAATTTTGATCAGGAGTTGCTTGCCTATCTTGCTACCTCAAAAGCATCATAGACCACACTCACATTTATGCCCCAGGAATTCACTCTACCAGGTGCTAGGCAGAATATCTCCAAATTGATTTAATTTCTTCTCCATAATGTGGGTTCTTTAAATGTCAATTGACCTTAACCAAGGGAAGCTGATGAATGGGGAAGCTGATGTTTGGAGAAGCTTAAACTCGGTTCCCTCAAATAATTTTATTGACTATGTCCCTGTGAGATTCCTACTGCTGTTATAAAACATTCCCACACTAGCTGCTGAAGACAAACACATACAGGTTCTTACAGTTCTGGGGTCAGAAGCTTCGAAGGAGTCTCGTCAGGCTAATAGCAAGGTGTCTGCAGGGTTGTGGTCCTTCTGGAGGCTCAGAGGAGAATGTGTTTCCTTTCCAGTTGCAGTCTCTGTTGCTGGCCACCTGCATTTCTTGGCTCATGGCTCTTCCGCCACCTTCATAGCCAGCAGGAGAGCATTCTCAAAATCTCTGACATCAACTCTTTTGTCTCCATCCTCAACATTTGGAGGACCATCCTGACTACCCTAGTCCCACCTAGAGAATCCCAGCTGATCCTTTTATCTCCATGGCAGCTAATTTACAGCCCTGTTTAGTCTGCTACCTGAATCCTACGTTGCTATCAAAAATAACATGTGAAAGGTCCTGGGAATTAGGATGTGGACATATTTGGAAGGGCCTTATTCTGCCCACTACAAAGTCTTTTTCATAAATGTATTATTTTTGTCACTTAGAAAAGCAATAAGCACAGAATTGACACAGACTGAAGAAAGAGTGAATACATTATTCCTTCAAAATTGCATGCATGCAAGGACACCATTTGGTGCAGAAGACTTAAAAATACCTACACCTGTCTTTAACACAAGATCCCAGCCTTGCTAATCAAAGAGTGGCCCACAGACCCAGACCCACAGTTTAGCATCACCCAGGAGCTGGTAGAAATGCAGAATCTCTGGGCCACCCAGGGTGCGAGATCAGATTCTGCATTTGTAGTGGGATCTGTGTGAATGCACATGCGCATTGAAGTTGGAGAACGGCTGGTGTAGCTGGGTTTCTCACCTTTTATGATCGACATTTGTGGCAGGATAATAGTTTAGGGGGTGCTTCCCTTTGAATTGTAGGTGTTTGGCAGCTTCCCTTCAGATTTTGACAGACATCTTCAGGGGAAAATTCATTTCTGGCTGTGAACCAGTGCCCCAGAGTTTGAGAACTAGAAGCATCCTGACAGAATCAAACTCAAGGGTCACCACATACTCAGGTATTAAATCAGACAGATGACTAGACATGACCAAGCGCCATTTCTGCAATGTAGAATGGAGCTCATAAATGTACTTCCTTAGGTATGTTTATAAAAATTGAATCCAACTATCCCTATGAGATGTCAAGCTCACATTGTAGTATGTAAAATATTTAAATACATCTGTTATAATTAAACATTTAATAACAAGGGACCAACTGACAGCTTTTACCTTGTGATAATGTAAGAAATTCCTAATTGTGTTGGCAAAAGTGTCTTGAAGCCAGTGTGTGTAGAACCCAAGGTTTATTACCAGAAGAACCCATTTCTCTATGCTTCTCTGTGCTGATACCTCAGAGCCCAGAGCCTCCTTCGGATTCTGTGTCTCCCTATCTCTCTGCCCCTCCCCTGATCATGCTCTGTCTCTCTCTGTCTCTCAAAAATAAATAAACATTAAAAAATGTTTTTTTAAAGAATAGACACTAGGGTTGCTGGGTGACTCAGTTGGCTGAGCATCTCGCTCTTGATTTTGGCTCAGGTCTCAATCTCAGGAACCTGGAGATTGAGCCCCCATCAGTTATGCATTGAGACTGAGGAGTCTGCTAATGATTATCTCTCTCCCTGTCTCTCTCTGCCCCTCCTTGGTACTTTTTCTCCTATAGAAGAAGACAAAGAGGATGAAGCAGAAGAAGATGAAGAAGAAGAAGAAGAGGAAGAAGAAGAAGGGGAAGAAGGAGGAGAAGAAGAAAGAGAAAAAAAGAAGAAAAAGAAGGAGGAGGAGAAGAAGAAGGAGGAGGAGAAGGAGGAGGAGGAAGAGAGGGAAGAGAAGAAGAAGAAGAAGAAGGATGAGGAGGAAGAGGAGGAGGGAGAGGGGGAGAAGGAGAAGGAGGAGAAGAAGAAGAGGAGGAGGAGGAGGAGGAGAAGACGAAGAAGAAGGAGGAGGAGGAGGAGAAGAAGAAGAAGAAGAAGAAGAAGAAGAAGAAGAAGAAGAAGGAGGAGGAAGAGGAGGAAGAAGAAGAGGGGGAGGGGAAGGAGAAGAGCAGACACTGGAGATGGCAGGGCTGGGTCCCCGAGACCAGTCAAGGTTTTGAAGTTAGAGAGACCTAATCCCTGTGTGTTCTTCCTTCTTAGAGCTGGAGAAAAGTGTAACTCCGAGCTGAGATAACGTGCTAGGAGATTTACATAACAGGAAGAGGGCAAGTTCAGGGACAAGGAGAAAGAAGAAAAGAACTGGATTCACTTGATCTCTAACCTAGTCTTTTGGGAACTGAGATTCATCAGGAAGAAACCCTTTATGTCCAGAGCAGCTTTCCATTGGGAATCATAGGCTTAGAGGTTGGAGTAACAAGAGGGAAACACGCCTAATGAGCAGATACAGGGAGGTGTAAATACCCTCTGGTCTCCTGTCAGCCTGTGCGACCTTGGACAGGAAGGCGAGTGGGTTTTGTCTGTTTGTTCTGAGTCCTAATTCTGGCTGGGAATGATGCTTCAGTCCCCCCTGCTGTCTCCGCTGAGGACAGAGCCTTCGTCCCTGTTACCTGCTGTGCTGGGAGGAATTCCGTTTCACGCGGACACCTTCCTGTCAGACACCCAGCCAGGTGAGTCCAACAGCCCCGGGCACCGTGGATGACAGGGTTGTCCGAGAACATTAATCCATCATCACCTGGGGGCCAATTCAACAAGGTCCATAGCAAGTGATCACTGTGTTTATTTGCTTGCGAGGTAATGAATGTATTTATTCAGTGACTGTGCCAGTTTCGCAGAATGGCTGCTACGAACACTTTTGAGAGTCCTTCATATTCTTTACCATGAAAGGGATGCTCTAAACATCCTAAGATACACAGACCTCAGCACTGGGCAGGCTCTGGTCAGGATGTCCATAGGCAGAGACGTAGAAACCCTGCATTAAAAATATGAATATTTGTAATATAGCTGCTTTCAGGTCCTGCCTTCAACCTGTAACACCCACTTTTCCACCAGAAAATTCAGTGTCACCCCAAGACTACCCGCTTAAGAGTCCAACCACAGGGGCACCTGGGTGACTCAGTCAGTTAAGCGTCTGACTTTGGCTCAGGTCATGATTTCACAGTCCATGAGTTCAAGCCCCGTGCCAGGCTCTATGCTGACAGCTCAGAGCCTGGAACCTGCTTCGGATTCTGTGTCTCCCTCTCTCTCTGCCCCTCCCCACTTGCACTCTGTCTCTCTCTCTCTCTCTCTCTCTCTCAAAAATAAATAAACATTAAAAGAAAAGTTCCAACCACACACAATGTAACACTGCTCTAAGTTTTTTCCTAGGTTCCTGGGTGAAGAAGACATTTCCTGTTGTTTCTTAATCTATCCCTCAGTTTCAGCAAATGTCATATATTTGATTACCTTTCTGATTATTATATGGCCATATGCTATTCCCCCTCCCCTGCTTTTTTTTTTTAGCATTTCAAAAGATTTCCTCAAATCATTGCTTCTCAGTCGACTTTGGAAACATTCTTTGACCATAAAAATGTTTAACTTGATTTAAATATTCCTATCTTGTTACTGCTGAGTTTCTTGCTTTATTTTAGTGGTTTTTCCCACCTGTAAATGTTATATGCAGTTTTCTTGATGTTGGATATATCATATGGTTACATTTCCACTGAAGTCATTATCCCTCTGGTGTCGGTAATGTGTCTGAGGGAGGGGACCAGTTTAATGTTTTTCCAGATAGATATCCATTTATTCCAGCTGTTACTTAGCAATTCATCTCTTCCCAAAGAAACTGAAATACGACCTTGCCATATAGGAAATGTCCTTATACACTGAGACCTAATTCCTGATTCATTCAACAAATAATAACTGAGCATCTGCCATGGGCCAGAACATTCTAGGGACATTATATGTCATATTCTTTCATGGTGTTTCACAATTTAGTTATTAATCCGTGTCGGTATTACTAATGATTGCTATTTTTACCTGTTCCAGTTTGCTTTTATTTTTCATACAACTTTGCTTATGACAGTTGTTTCCAAGGTACTATTTTAACCTGGTTTCCAGAACCTTTCATTCTTTCCATTCTATAACTTCTCATAGTCTTATATCTTTTTATAGTAAACATATATTCAACTAAGTTGGAGAAAAACAGAAATGAACAGAGAGGAAAGTCCCTGCTCTTCTGGATGTTACAGTGTAGCATTGAGACTGTCATGATGTCGGCAGGATTTACAGAGCACGGTCTGGGGAGTCCTTTGCCTGTTGGATGAGATCCAGAATGAGGATTAGAGGGTGTCCACTGGGTTTGAGAAAGAGAGATCTTTACTCAAAGCCCAGGAATATCAATGAAAAGGTGCCACGTAAGACAGGGAGAAAGGAGCTAACCCCATCCCCTATCAATCACGTAGAAATGAATCAGTCATATAATGATGCAGGAGGTACAGGAAGATGTCTTCTAGGCTTGATATAAAAATGCCCGACTTTGATTGTATTGGTTTATCCCTTTGTTCGTTTTTCTTGATGTATAATATAAACGGATATGTTAATATTTATATCTATTTATATTTTTATCTATATAGTTTTGTACAAGTACACCATGAATATATCACTATCTGTCTTTTAAACAAGTTTGTTTCATTCTCTTATTATTTTTGCTGGGCATCAGGGGATGTAACCAGGGGAGAAGCAAGGGATATAGTTCTTCCTCACAGTCTCTCAGGGACCACCCCAGCTTATGAGATCATTGCTCTCCCTCATCGATTTCATTCCCTCTGTATCTCACTCTCTGTCTCTTTCATTTACTGAGAAGACTTTGTTACATTGGTGTAAATCACAGCGGAAAATTAACATTCCAGTATGGAGCTCCATGGTGATTGGTCCATGGGAGGCTTAAGAATTAGCATTTCTGGGAACCATTTCTACACTTTGCAGGGGAAAGATGGCTGATCGGGTCTCCTTAGGTTGTATCCATTCCCAGCATAACCAAGAATGTGGGGGCTGTGAGGACAGGGAAATTCACAACCCAGAAGACCACGGTGTCCTATGCGTGTGTGACTTGTGAGGGTGAGCAGTCCTCACAACAGGGGCCAGGACTCCTCAATCCCAAGTTGACACCATAGACAGGCCAGAACTCAGTCAAGAGCAGGCACCAAGACGGGGATCTGTGTCAATTCATGGGATGGCTTTGCAGCACGATGAATACCGAGGGAGGAGCAGTGTGGACAAGGACGGCCCTGTGCCTTGAGGTCACAGTTGTCGCAGAGAGGCCACATCCCTCCTCACATGTGTGACAGAGTCTGTCATCAGTGTCCCTCAAGATCATTCCCCTTGCAGCGCTGGCTTTGCTTTTTCGCTTGAACATTTGAAACAAGTACCTTCCTCAGGGCCTTTGCTCTGGCCATTCCCCCTGCCAGGCACACACTTCCCCCAGAATCCTGTGTCTATGTCTCTGTCTTGCATGATGTCTGGGTTCCAATGCCACCTGTGTACAGAATTTGCCTAAATGCCATTAAAATAGAATGCCCTATTTGCTCTCTGCTTTATCCCTGTTTTCCATTTCTTCACAGCACACCTCACCATCAAAAAGGTGAGATAATCAAAAGATAATTGTAGCACAAAGATAGTTGAATAATTATCTTCTTTGCTTACATATTTTTTCTCCATCGCTGTAGGGATTTTTGTTCTTCAGCACTCTATACTCATTGCGTAGATAGTGGCTGAAAGCTGGTCAGCACTCAATTTAGATTCCTGAATACTTGAAGCATTTCTCAGGAAAAGGATAAAATACATGATTTCTTAGGAAAGAAGCTGATTGATAATAAAAATATATCAGATGTGGCAGCGATGATTCCCTAAAGGGGACCATATCCGTACACAACATATTAAAAGGAATTTCTGGACTGCAAAAGAAAAAAAAAACAGTCGCATTTCAATTTTGTGAGTAATACAAATTTGTGTTTTTTTATTTCCCTCTTTCCCAGAAGCCACCTCCACCACATGGAACCAAGTAATGAAACACAAATTTCAAAGTTTCTGCTTCTGGGATTTTCAGAGGAACCAGGACTGCAGCCCGTCATATTTGGGCTTTTCCTCTCCATGTACCTGATCACTGTGTTTGGGAACCTGCTCATCATCTTGGCCATCAGCACAGACCCCAACCTCCACACGCCCATGTACTTCTTCCTGGCCAACCTGTCCTTTGTAGACATCTGCTTTACCTCCACCACCGTCCCGAAGATGCTGGTGAACATCCGGACTCAGAGCAAAGTCATAACCTATGAGGATTGCATCACACAGATTTATTTTCTCATACTCTTTGGTGTGTTGGACATCTTTCTGCTGAGTGTGATGGCCTATGACCGGTTTGTGGCCATCTGTCACCCCCTGCACTACACGATCATCATGAACCCCCGGCTCTGTGGGCTGCTGGTTCTGGTGTCCTGGATCATGTGTGTCCTGAATTCCCTGTTACAAAGTTTAATGATGTTGCGGCTGTCCTTCTGTACACACTTGCATATCCACCACTTTTTTTGTGAACTTAATCAGATGCTCCAACTGGCCTGTTCTGATACCTTTCTTAATAACGTGGTGATGTATCTTGCAGCTGTCTTGTTGGCTGGTGGTCCCTTCATTGGGATCCTTTACTCTTACTCTAAGATAGTTTCCTCCATACGTGGGATCTCATCAGCTCAGGGAAAGTGTAAAGCATTTTCCACCTGTGCATCTCATCTATCGGTTGTCTCCTTATTTTACTGTACGACGCTCAGCGTGTACCTTAGCTCTGCTGCTACCCAGAGCTCACGGTCAAGTGCCACAGCCTCGGTGATGTACACGGTGGTCACGCCCATGCTGAACCCCTTCATCTACAGCTTGAGGAACAAAGACATGAAAAGGGCTCTGAAAGCATTCTTTGGGAAGGAGACCCTTACATGGCCAATCGTCATAAGATTGAAGAAGTGCCTATGATTGCAGGGGTCAAAGCCTCTGGGTCAGAGATTGTGGTCTTTATTCAGACTGTAGATGTAGTATTCCTCTTTCTGTTTATTTCCTTGTCCTCAACTTCCATATGCCATGTATGTAAGTCACTCTATGAAGCTCTTCTCTCTCTGATATCCTACAGATTTTTCCCTTGTATTTCCCACTTTCTGCATTTTATTTCCAACCATGGATCTGAACTATTTGGAAATGTTCATTTACCTTGAGGCAACATAGATGTTTTTAAAAAATAATCTTTCTCAAACAATTGTGTCACACCAAATAATTTTTCTTCCATACGTGTTTTTTTAATGTCACGATTACCACTAGTTAGTTCTCTGTATGTCTTAGGATTGGTGGGCAGAATTGGGTGGGTGATGGGCTAAATGGGCAATGGGCATTAGGGAGGGCACTTGTTGGGGTGAGCGCTGGGTGTTGTATGTAAGTGATGAATCACTAAATTCTACTCCTGACACCAACACTACACTACATGTTCACTAACTAGAATTTAAATAAAAACTTGAAACAAACAAACAAAAAGAACTGTCATGATTGATACGCCACCTATGGAAACAACCACACTTTATGACAAATATATATGATTTTAAAGTAGAACAATATCTGAGGCATATTTTTTCGCTTATATGTCTGAAGCTCCTTTGTATATCAGTATCTTAACTGCTCTTCTTAATAGTGGGCACTTAATATATTAATGTGTCGTATAGATGGGTTTTATTCTCCTCATTAGGATCCTGGTCTCTTAGTACCTTGTTGTCCACAATGTGTACGACAGTCACTTGCTTACTCAAGCATTCACCAAATACGCATCTCCAAGAGAAGTCTTCATGGAACAACAAACTTTAATAGATAGATTGACTTTAGAATATGACCTTAGACTCCAGATGCCCTTTAATATGATGAAGCAAAATTTTATTTTATTTTAAATCGCAAATTGTGCTCTTTAAAATATTTATTCTTCATGCTGTATGTCTATTCATTGGAGTATGGAGGATTGGTGGCCATGTGTAAGGCGGCTTATCCAAATGGGGGAAGGACTGATTGACATTTTTCTACTTTTATTGAATTATCTCCTTGTTTCTTCCTGAAATCTTTACGCTGCCTTTGGTATGACTCCTTTCATTGTTGTAAAAGAAATCTATCCCCCTTCCTTCTAAATTTTGTCATAACCATGAAAGGGGTGTCGAATGGTCATTATCCTCCATTATACATGTTTCTCAGGCTCAGGATTCTATTCATCTTCTATGTTCAAGGAACGACATAAGAGGGAGCTTGCATTCCTGTCTGGTCATGTGAATCAGGGACACCAGTTTTCGAACACAATAATGCATACATTTTCAATCTTTTCTGCTATGGGGAAATGAACCTCAATGAGAGGTAGTTGTTTTGTTGTTTTTGTTGTTATTGTTTGTTTGTTTGTTTGTTTGTTTTTTAGAGAGAGAGAGAGAGAGAGAGGGAGAGGGGGCGTGAGCAGGAGAGAGGGGAAGAGGCAGAGAGGGAGACAGAGATAGAATCTTAAGCAGGCTCCAACTTGAACGGGGCTTGATCTCATGACTGTGAGAGCACAACTTGAGCCAAAATCAAGAGTTGGAGACTCGACCGACTGAGCCACTAAGGTGCTTCTCAGTGGGAGGTTTTATATGCAGTTGTCTGAACTAAACTGAAATAACAGAGGTACCATGAATGCAGGCTTCAAATACAAGAATCAATACCAAGAACAGTCAGCAGCAGATTATCATTGTCCTTACTTCTGTTCACCGTGATCATTGAATCAGTTAGCCATTGCTGCATAACAAGCCATTTAAAAGAAAATGATTTAATGTAATGCTTTTATTACCAAATGATATTGTATGTTGGGGATTGTTCTGAGCTCTGCCTGTCTCCTCGTGAGTCTAGAGTGAGCTGTGAGACCCTACACTGTTTCTTTTTTTTTAATTTTTTTCTTAAAGTTTATTTCTTTTTGAGAGAGGCAGAGACAGGATGCGAGTGGGTTATGGGCAGAAAGAGAGAGGGAGACACAGAATCCGAAGCAGGCTCCAGGCTCCGAGCTGGCAGCACCGAGCCTGACGCAGGGCTTGAACCCACAAGCTGTGAGATCATCACCTGAGCCGAAGTTGGACACTCAACCGACTGAGCCACTCAGGCGCCTCTCCTCTACATTGTTCCTAAGGCTCATCCATGATGTCAAGTGTGACCATGGGGCACTTCTCCTCTGAACAAGTATATGATCAGTTAACTCGATTTCCGAGTGCATTTTTATCTTCTGTTTTACAGGGGAAAAAAGAATATCAAAAGTGAATGATTTTAATTTACATCTACTGTTCCTGTATTCATACATGACACTTTGCTTTCTTCCTACTGAGAAGAAAAAGCTCCTGTCACGACTCAGTATGAATCAGCTACCTCTGCTGTATATTTCACACTGATCCGTACGCTGCTAGATTTTTTTCCCTTCTAACTAATTTAGTGGGTGTATAATCATGTGCTATAAACTGCATCTATTCGGAACGTATGATTTGATGAATTAAGGGAGCCATACAAAAACTAAAGTACCTACTGCACATTCCTATTTGATGTTCTTCAGGAAAATGCACAACCTTGATGACTTCTTAATCCAATTGTTAAAATGTAATCCCCCTGGGCCTCAGCTTCTTTATTTCTGAAAGTAATTTGGGACCGTAAACGTAACTTCAAATGGATGTTGCAAGAAATAAATGAGGTGTGCGGACATATTTCGTTGAGTCTGAAGAAAATGCTCAGCTGTAAAGTTGTATTATGCATATATGTGTTTCTCTGTATACATTTCTATTTCAAATAAACACACCTACACATGGGTATCCAACACAGAATCATTTTTAAAAATATTATTATCTGAGTGTACTTGGCACACAATGTTACACGAGTTTCATGTGTACGACGTAGAGATTCAACTTCTCCGTACATTATGCGGTCTCAGCACAAAGGCAGCTGTTGGCTGTCAGCCAACTGGGCCATTGCAATATCATTGACTATATTCTGTCCGCTGTGCCTTTGATTTCCGTGACTCATTTATTCCACCACTGGAAGCCTGTACCTCCCACTGCCCTTCACCCATCCTCCCCACCCCCCTCTGACAACCACGAGTTTATTCTCTGTATTTATGGATCGGATTCTGGTGTTTTGCATGCTTGTTTATTCATTTTAAGCAGACTCAATGGGGCACCTGAGTGGCTCACTTGGCTGAATGTCTGACTCTTGATTTCCCCTAGGGTCGTGGAATTGGGTTCCCCGCCACACTGAGCATGGAACTTGCTTAGGATCCTCTCTCTCTCTCTTTCTCTCTCTCTCTCTCTCTCTCAATCTCTCCCTCTGCCCCTCCTCCACTCACACATGTTCTTACTCTCAAACAAAAATTTAAAAACTGAACACAGACTCATTTATGACCTCTTATTTTATGTTGAAAGGAAATGAGTGAAATTTGAAGAGTGTTGATATAAAAAGAATAAATGTTTGAGTTAATATGCAATTGAGAGAATGTAGACATGTAGACACAACAATTTAGTATAAACAATAGACATACATTCAAATGATGAATTACTTTTCTTCTGCTAATGCGTCAAAGACAATAAAATCTGGAGCACGTTTGTATTTATGCCCTGAGAAATTCTCTACCAGCTAAAGAGGACGAATATCTCCCAATTGATTTTAAAATTCTTCTACTTAAAGATGGGATTACAACACAAAATGCCTTTACCCGGGGGAGCTATAGTGAATGAAAGGAGAAGCTTAGTCTCAGGTTCTTAACAAAATTTTATTGGACAAATGTTTGTGTTCAAGTCCTAATGCTAATGTACAATGACTACATTAGTGTTTTAAAACACATGTATGCTCTTACAATTCTGGGGCTCAAAAGCCTGAAGTCGTTCTCATGGGTCTCAAATGAAGATGTTTGCAAGGCTTGGTTCCTTCTGGAAGCTACAGGGAAGAATCTGTTTACTTTTCTATCCCAAGCTCATATCATAGTGCAAAATATGATCTAAATATATTTTATATAACTGACAAATGCTTCACACAGAGGGGCTACATGGCAGCTGTTAACTTGTGACATATTATGGAATTCCTAAATGTTTGGAAAATGTGTCATGAAGCTGAGGTATGTAGTACTTGGGGTTCATATCAAAGGAACTCGTTGAAATGGAAATAGGAATGTTCCATAGATAGCGGAGCTGTGTCTCCACCACAGGCCAAGTGTTTGGACATCCAAGGCATCTAATCCACAAAGATTGTTCAGTTCTAGACTTGGGGGAAAAGCTGAAATCAGGGTTGGGATGAGATGCGGGGATGTCTGCCCTCTGAGAGGAGCAGAGTTCAAGAGGAAGGAGTGTTTAACACTGGGGTCACAGTCTATTGGGAATATGGAATCTCCAAAAATCTTTCCTTTGTCTCCAGACCAGTGTCCTCCAGGGAAATCATGTGCTGTAGGTTGGAGAGGCAGGAGAGGAACGTGCCTCATGAACAGACAGAGGAAACTATAAATATCTCCTGTGTGCCGTCCCTCTGCCTGTACAACCTTGGGCTGATGGGACCTGGTTGTTGCTTCTGGAGTCTGAAGCTTGGCTGGGAGATTCATGCTAGCCTCCTTCCTGTCATCTTGTGTGGGGACAGAGTTTAGTCGCCACCAATAACCATCTGGAGGGAATTCAGACAGCCACAAGGAGACCTCTCCCTCAGAGCTCCCATCCAGGTGAGTCTGAGACCTGGCAGGATCTTCAGGAAAAGATTAGGGAGAATCAAAGCCAGGTGCATTTACCTAAGGTCACCACACAAGCACCAGCCTAGCCCAGAACCTGGAGATCTCTATGGTCATTTGGTTACCTGATTACTTAATGACCTCGTGGATGATGTTACAGAAAGGATTGCACATTGAACTCAGCCACACATGGGTGATTGTTGCCAGTGAAGTGATGGGAGGGGAGGCAGGAAATACTTCCAGTAAAAGTAGAACACGTCCAATGAGTTTTGCAGTTGAAGGGAGTAGGAAAATTAGGGATGGAGGGATGCGCAGTGAAGTCAGGACATTTCTCTTTTGTGTGTAAATGAGGAATCCTGGGGGGTGCCTGGGTGGCTCAGTGGGTTAAGCTGCAAACTCTTGATTTCGGGTCAGGTCATGATCTTATGGTTTGTGAGGTCCAGCCCTGCATCGGGCTCTGGCTGACAGCTCAGAGACTGGAACCTGCTTTGGATTCTGTGTCTCTCTCCCTCTCTGCCTCTTCCCCGTTCACACACCCTGTCTCAAAATAAATAACAAAACATTAAACAAATGGGGCATACTGGGCTACTTTTCCATATTGATGAGACATATCTAGACCAATTTACTGCTTGCATATACGACCTCGCAACATTAATTCATGAGACATATTTTTCACAGCGTGCTCTTGCTCTGGGTATTCGTATGACCGCCATGATGTGATAAGTAAAAACTATGGTTACCTAGCTTTGCTTTGCAGTGATTTCATTATCTACGACGTTGACTATATTTGTGGTTAGTTATTCCTTGGTTGCCTCATTTACGCATTGTCTCTAACGGGTCTTTGCATTTGTACAGTGGAGTCGAGGAGGTGCTACTTCCATTTCTGATTGCATTCTTTCTAAAAAGGAAGTGGATGAGGTGTTCGGTGTTATTTTCCCCACTTTGCCCTTTACCATTGAGTTCTATTGTGTACATGTAGACATATACGCACTGTGACATAGACATATAGGACTGTGTTCATTAGTAATATGGGGTCAAATCTGTCACTCGGTTATACTGTGTTCTCTCTTGTTATTTATTTATTTATTTATTTACTTACTTACATATTTATTTATTTGCCTGACTTCATTCTCCTATACTGAGCTGTCATTAACACTCTTCACTTGCAAATTCTTGCTATAGACAAAAAGGAGCATACGTGGTAATTTGTACATTGCTCACAAATCACTGTCTGTACACATTTCCACGTGCCTTCCCATCTCTGTTATTCCCTGCAGTTCCTTTTGGCCCGTTGTGAAAAGGTCTATTTCTGGAAGTTGCGTTATCTCTGACTACCACGGCTTCTTTACATTTGACTGAAGATCACCTTTACCCTCCATAAGCATATTTGAATCCATGTATCGTTATAAGAAAATATTTATCATTTAGAGACGGCCCCTTCCCCAGTGATAAAGGTGATTCTATCGCAATCTTTTCTTCCCACGTGTTTGGAAGTGTGATCTGAAATCAGTGGCCCACCTCGATACCACTAAATTATTTTATGCCTTTTGTAAGTCGCTTTTAGAGTCTCACATAATTTTGTTTCCCACAGTTGTTTTGAAACTTGCCCTAATTTCACTCCTCCTGGAAGTCTTTATTCTTTCAGTTCTCATAAAGCTTCTCTTCCTATCTTAGGCGCACATACACATTCATAACCAGACGGATGAATGAATAGCGGGCTGTGGACAACATAAACGCTCTTTAGGTTTTAGGGTAGTCTTTTCTTCTACGTGCGTCCACTCTTCCTTCTTCCTCAAAACTACCTCATGGACTTGTCTCCAACCGACTAGGGAAAGGCTGATTCTTTATTTCAATGTCTGCATAATATTTCATGATAAGGCTGTGCTACTCACACTTCGAAAGCTTTTCCTAGCTTTTCTCGATGCATTGCTCTTATGACAATTCTACAAAAATATTTTGAGATTGTTATGTGAAAAATCTGGTTCTCCACTGGAGGAAACACTCTCCCTCAGGGGGACACGACTTATTTGGGTGTCACATGGTTGGGGGGGGCGGCTCAGGAAGGGCCAGGGATGCTCTAAACACATTCAAAGCCCAGGACACACAGCACAGAGACCAACCTGGATCAGAACGTCAAGGGTGCCAAGACTGAGAATCTCTGAGTTAAAGCATATCTGTGTTTTCACATTTGTCGCTGTCTTCAGGTTGTTTTCTCAACATCGCAGTGGTTCACACTCCTCCCAGAAAAATTAGAGAATCTCTTTTTCTACCTGTTTAAAAATTTCAACCCAGTCAGCTCGAGAGATCTTCTTTTCATCAACCGTTACTGAATTTGAGCCAATATGTACGTGTTTGATCACCAGGTTCATTGTTACATGTCTGTTGTTATTATATGTCCATAAAGTCTATGCCTATTCTGCAGCTAGCAGCATTTCACATGAAGTTCACGGATTACAGTTTATTGCCTTGGGTTGGATATTATGTCCACAAAATGATTTAAATTTTATAGAGCTAAATGTATCTATCTTCTTACTTCTGACTTTCCTGCCTTAATTACAATGATTTTGCTCACCTGTGGCTTGTATCTGCGTTTTTATGCACGTTCACTGAAAATGTACTGTTTCCATTTACTTCAAGATCTCTAATCCCTCTGAATTGTTAAAATGTGCATACTAGGGAAAACTTCTTTTCTTTCAGATGGATAGCCACCTGTGCCAGCCTTTAGGAAACAACCTTCACCAACTAAATTGGAATACAGAGGTGCCTGGGGGGCTCAGTCCGTTGAGCATCTGACTCTTGCTTTCGACTCAGGTCATGATCTCATGGTTCGTGAGATCAAACCATGCATCAGTCTCCATGCCGAGCGTGGAGCCTGCATGGGATTTTGTGTATTATAAAAGGCTGAATGGTGTGTGTCTCACTTCGGCTCAGGTCATGATCTCGCAGTCTGTGAGTTCGAGCCCCGCGTCGGGCTCTGTGCTGACATCTCGGAGCCTGGAGCCTGCTGAGGATTCTGTGTCTTCGTCTCTCTCCTCCCCTCCCCCACTCACGCTCTGTCTCTCTCTCTCTCTCTCTCAATAATAAATAAACCTTAAACTTCAAATACAGGAAAGAAAATGAACATGCCTGTCTGACTTGTCAATGTTATTTCTTCACGGGAAGCTTGTTCATTGGAATTCAGGTAACATTTTACATTGTTTAGGGGAATGATTATGGATCTGGCCAGCTTGAGTTATACTCCCTCCAAACTTAATCACGGGGGCTGGGGGTGAGAAGTCATGGTAAGAACACAGCCAGAGAAACAATCGTTTGTGGTGTGTGTGTGTGTGTGTGTGCGTGCGTGCTTTTTGGAGTGGGATTCATCCTCAGAACAGGGGTACACGGTCTAATATGTTCTAAGGTGAATACAGAAGCCAGAACTCAATCAACACACAGTACTCAGGAGGGATCGATGTCAATTTACAGGACACTTTGCAAGTAGAGTCTAAAATACAAACAGTACATAGTGTGGGTGAGTGACTCTGTTTTCTTGAGGGTTAACCAGCAGAGCCCATTTCCTTGAAACTGCCTGACATCGTCTCTGATTTCCCTTGTTCACTCCCCTTCCTACACATGCTTCCTGTTTGGGACCCAAATAGCTCAAAGTAGGATCATCCTCGGGGCCTTAGCAGAGGCCATTCCCTCAGCCAGCACACACTTCCCCAGAGATGCTCGTGGCTCCTGCCTTCCTTTCCCTGAGGTCTCTGTTCATTGTCACCTTGTTCACTGTTCTTGACTGAACACCAATTACAAAATGACACTTGTATCCACGCTCTCCTTTACACCTACTCTTGTTCTCTTCACAGCACTTGACACCCTCTGCTGTCCTATTGATATTTTAATTTCCTTCTGTTCCTTCTCCATCACTGGATTATACTGGCTTTTGATTTTCCCGGACTCATTGCCTCCACAATGCCTGGAATATGTTTGACCCTCACTACAACTTCTTGACAGCAAAATACAAATCGTAGCATTGCAACAATGTGAGTGATACTGTTCAGTTGAAAATTAATGGTGTCTCCCCTCGTCTTTCCTCGTGGTCAGTGCAACCTCATGGAACCAGGAAATGATACACGGATATCAGAATTTCTGCTTCTGGGTTTTTCAGACGGTCCAGAACTGCAGCCCCTCTTATTTGGGCTTTTCTTCTCCATGTACCTGATCACTGTGTTTGGAAACCTGCTCATCCTCCTGGCCGGCAGCTCTGACTCCCGCCTCCACACGCCCATGTACTTCTTCCTGGCCAACATGTCCTTTGTAGACATCTGCTTCACCTCCACCACCGTCCTGAAGATGCTCTGGAACATCCAGACCCAGAGCAAAGTCATAACTTATGAGGACTGCATCACACAGGTGAACTTTTTCATAATCTTTTCAGGATTGGACATCTGCCTCCTGGCCATTATGGCTTATGACAGGTTTGTGGCCATCTGTCACCCCTTACAGTACACGGTCATCATGAACCCCCAGCTCTGTAGACAGGTCCTGGTGTCCTGGATCACGAGTGTCCTGCATTCCTTGTTGCAAACTTCAACGGTATTGTGGCTGTCCTTCTGTACAGTCGTGGAAATCCCCCATTTTTTCTGTGAACTCAATCAGATGATCCAACTTGCCTGTTCTGACACCTTTCTTAATAACGTGGTGATGTATTTTGCAGCTATCCTAGTGGGTGGTGGTCCTTTCGTTGGGATCCTTTACTCTTACTCCAAGATAGTTTCCTCCATACGAGGGATCTCATCAGCTCAGCGCAAGTATAAGACCTTTTCCACCTATGCATCTCACCTCTCGGTTGTCTCCTTAGTTTTTTGTACGAGTCTAGGAGTGTACCTCAGCTCTGCTGCTACCCAGAGCTCCCACTCAAGTGCCACAGCCTCGGTGATGTACATGGTGGTCACGCCCATGCTGAACCCCTTCATCTACAGCCTGAGGAACAAAGATATAAAGGGGCCTCTGAAGAGATTCTCTGCGATGGCAGTTAGAAAAGGTCCAATTGTCCTGCAGTTGAATAATTTCCCAGGATTGCAAGCCTCAAAGTCTTAGCGTCAGAAATTTGTTTTGTTTTTTTAAGGAGATTGTAGACATAGAGTTTGTGTCTACCATTTATTTCCTGGAATTTTTAGTTTTTTAACCACTCAGTACAACTTAGTTCCTCATTTTATTAAGATTTCCCTTCTGTGTGATCCACATATTTTTTCCTTCATCTTTTTCTTTTATTTCTAAATTGATTCACAAGCTGTGATATGAGAAAATTAGGAGTTCTCATTTGTCTCATGGAACTGCCTGGATTTCTTAAGAATAATTTCTTCACAGGGGCACCTGGGTGGCTCAGTTGGTTAAGCATCTGACTTCGGGTCATGTTCCTGGTTCCCAAGTTCGAGCCTCGCATTGGGCTCTGTGCTGATAGCTCAGAGCCTGGAGCCTGTTTCAGATTTGTGTCTCTCCCTCTGTCTCTACCCCCCCCCCTTCATAATTCGTCTCTGTCTCTCTCCCTCAAAAATAAAAAAAAAAACATTACAAATTTTTTGAGGAAAAAAGAATAATTTCTTCACCAATGACAAAATCACTCCACATAATAATGTTTTTAGTTTTGCTAAAAGAATACTCATTTGTTACCTCTCTGTTAGAATAAATTCAATTAGGCAAATAGGCCATTTCTATTCTATTCTATTCTATTCTATTCTATTCTCTATTCTATTCTATCCTATGCTCTATTCTATTCTATTCTATTCTCTATTCTATCCTATTCTATTCTATTTATTCCATTCTATTCTATTCTAACTCTGGGACCACAGTTTTTCACTTTGTGTCTGTCATTCTTTTGTATATCACTACAATAACTGCTCTTCCTGATGAACAGAAAAGTGTGTTTTATAAGAGCCCATCAGCTTTTTTCTCCGAATTAGGATCCCATCTTCCTCTCAGGCTCTATGTCCCCAGTGCTTACATTAGTCACTGGCAACACTGATTATCAAAAACTTGTCTGCCAGTGGAGTCTACACGGAAACAGAAATTCAAATAAGTAGAATGACTTAATACGGCCTTGGAGTCAAAGATGACCTTGACTATGATAAAGCAAATTTTAAATTCTCCTTTGTATTACTATGCTCTACATTTTTTCTCAAGCTGTACATCTCTCAATCAAGTATGGAATAGCAGTGGCAGTGTTTAAGGGGATTTATTCGCTGGGGTGAATGATTGGTTACTTATTGCCATCAAAAGACTTATAAATAAAAACAATAAAATGGTCCTGAAAGAAATTAAAGAATACATAAATAAATGGGATGACATCCTGTGCTCATGCTTCAAAGATTTTTTATTTAATTTTAGGATGGTTTTAAAAATGTTTTCCAAGAATACCCCATTTTTGTTATTTTCAAATTATCATTGAATCTGTAGATCTTCGGGTTAGTATTGCCATCTTCACAACTTTAATTCTAACTTAAATTTCTCCTAACGAGGGACCACAGCTTTGCTCTCAGTCTGGGCTCCACATCCAGGACCCGCAGCAACACCACCACCAAGGAGCTTGTTAGAGAAGCAGGGTCCTGGGGGCCCCTGGAGACCTGAGGAATCAGAATTTGCATTTCCCTACAGTCCCTGGTGAATTGTGTGCACAGTGAAGTGGAGAAACCTTAGTGTGGAACAGGTTTCCTCACCTCTCGCCATTGACCCTTGGAGCAGGGTAACTATTTCTGTCAGGTGCTGTCCTGCGGCTGATGATATTCAGAAGCACCTCTTCAGACATGGACAAAAATCCCAAGAGCAGCTCTGGTGGGAACCACTTCCCAGAGTTTCAGAACCGGAAACATCCGGACATCATTCCAATGAAGACTATATGCTGATTGGTTTGTGCCTTTGAGCAGCACATTGAATTCCTCTGAGCCCATTTCTACAATAGAGAAACAGCTCATGAAAGTACTACATCATAGATTGTACTTTTGTCAAAATTAAACCATAGAATCCCTTTAGTGTGCTAAGCTAGTCTATGCTGCAGAAAATCGAAATGTATCTCTTATAATTAATAAACACTTCATCAGGAGGGAAAAATGACAGTTTGTAACTTGTGATCTAATAATGAAATTCCTACTTGTTTCTGCTAAACTATTACACAACCGAAGAGGTTAGTACCCCAACTTTTTAAAATGTATTTATTGAAATTCAAGGATCCAAGAAGCTCAGAGGGTCCCCGAGGGACTGTGACGAACAGTAACCTCCTTGCTTCTGGCAGCTTTGCACCCGACCACCTCCCCCGATGCCCAGCAAAAACCATGCGAGAACACATTTACCTCCCCCCAAAGACGAAAGTGCCGATATCTTCCTAATGTCAAACACCTTACATATGGCGGGGCCAAGGGAAAAAATGAGCAAGGGGATAAGCCAACACTTCACAAAAGGAAGTGCACGCGATTGGCTGCAAGGTGCGCAGTTACAAGGTCAACCACGGAAGACTTCGCTTTCACGTGCCTCTCGCATCATTACTTGGGCAATTTGCTTTTATGGGGGCTGACAGCAGGTGAGGGCAGCCCTGTTATCCCTTTTGCTTTTTAGTATTTATTTCTTTGAGAGAGAGAGAGCACAAGCAGGGGAGGGAGGGTGAGAGAGAGAGAGCACAAAGCAGGGGAGGGACACAGAGTCCCAAGCAGGCTCCATGCTGTCAGCACAGAGCCCAACAAGGGGCTGGATCTCACGAACGGTGGGATCTGAGCTGAGCCGAAACCAAGAAGCGGTCTCTTAACCCACTGAGCCACCCAGGCACTCGTCTCCCTTCCCTATGTGACGTCCTCTCATCGATACTCTTAGACTCTGGGTATTGGTCTCTTTTTCACAAACCCAAGGGGCACCTCGAATCCTCATTCTGTATGTCAGCCAGTGGACAGAGGCTTCCCCAGACCATGCTCTGTAAATGCTCCCGACATCACGACAGTCCAGTTTTGTACCAAAAAACTTGTTTCACATGATTATGCTTGACTGCATGATGCCATCCGTATATTTATATTATTGTTCTCTGTCCTTGGTGCTACACAGAAACATACCTAGTGAACGGATTTCACCTTCTTTGTTCACTTTTGTTTTTGTCACAATGTATATGAATAGATGGTTAGTATGAAAAACCCAAAGATATGAAAAATTATAGAATTTAAAAAATAAAGGATAATGAAACCAGGTTAAAATGACTAGTTTCCAAACAACTGTCCACAGCAAAATTATGTGAAAACTAAAAGCTAATTGAAATTGGTATAAAAGAGAAATTGTTAATGATCTCAACATGGATTCATAACTAAATTGTCAATGGCCTACACGCGAAAAAATGTAATATATAATGTTCCTACAATGCTCAGTTTGTATTTGTGGGATGACTCAGAAATTAGGTCTCAAAGTATAAGGACATTGACCATTTGGCAAGGTTGTATTTCATTTCCTTGGAAAAGGTTGAATTGCTAAATAACATCTAGAATGAAGGGATATCTAAACTAATACTGGCGTCAATGGATATCTATCTGGAAGAATATGAAACTAGTCCTATCCCGCAGACACGTTACCAACATCAGAGGGATTATGACCTCAGTGTAAGTGGAACCATACAATATAGCAGAACATCAAGGAAACTACATATAACATTCACAGGTGAGCAAACCCACTAAATAAAGCCATAATCTCAGAAGTAAGAAGATAGATTTGTTTAAATAAAATTAAAATTTTTTATGATCAAAATATATTGCAAAAATCAATTGAGAAACAATGATCTCAGGAAATCATTTAAAATGTTGATAATGTTTTAAAAATAAAAGAGAGAGAGAGAATAACCTATGGGCATATAATAATAATAAAACCAATCAGAATGGTCATCAAACATATGACCTTGGCTGAAACTGAGGGATGGTTTAGGAAAATAACAAGAACTGCCTCTTTCACCCAGCAGCCTGGAAAAAACCTTACAGGGCTGTTACATGTTTGTGGTTGAAACTTTCAAAAAGGAGCCAAAGGGTTATTCTCAATTTGTTGGCCTAAGAGCAAGTGTTACAAGGTTGAAGGCAGAACATGAAAGCAGCTGTATTACAGATACAGACATTCTTTCACCAGGAGTTTCCCACTCTCTGCACCCATCCTGCCCAGAGCCTGCCCTGTGGTGGGGAGTGTCCTGTGCCCTGTAAGATGTTCAGAGCATCCCTGACCTCTGTGCACCCCTCTCCAGCGTGACAGACAAAGTGTCTCCAGACATTGATCAATGTCCCCTGGGGGACAAAATTATACTCCATTAGAAACACACAGTGAATTTAACAATCTCAACATATTTTTTCTAGCATGGCCATAATAGCAACTGAATGATATAGAATAAGAAAGATCTTCAAAAGTGTGAACGGCAGTCATTCGGTGAAACTGATATTAACACTGAATAAATACATTATAACTTAATTAAAGGAGCAAACACACAGACACAGCGATATGCTCTGGGCTAAATTGGATTGGCCCTCAGGAGATGACATTTAATGTTCTCGACTTCCACTCTCTCTGACCCTCTCATCCACGGATGACGAGGCTGAGTTGTCTGACAGGAAGGTCTCCTTGTGGAAGTCTGAATCCCTCCCTGGATGCTGAATTCCTCCCTGGATGCTAGATTATAGATCATTTTCTCCTCAATGGAGAAAGCAGGAAGGTCAGAGACGCATCAGCCCCCAGGCATTATTAGTACTCAGAACACCAGACGAAAACCACACCCATTCCTGTCTAAGGTGCACACACTGACACACAGGAGACTAGGAGGCATTTTCGGCACCCTGTATCTGCTCGTTAGGTACATGTCTCTCTTCTTACTCCAGCATGGCTCCCAAGTGGACAACCCTTTGGCACACAAAGGACATTTCTCTAATGAATCTCTGATCCCAAGAGACCAGTTTGGAAGCACTAAGTGCAGTTAGGTTTTTTGTTATTCCTTTTCCATGAATGTGACCCCTTCCTGACGAGTAAGCTCACAGCACCACTGTGAGTTACAGTTTCCTCCAGGTCTATGTATATGGGATCAATTCCTTGATTTCTCTTTCTGTTGCTTCATTATTGCTGTATAGAAATGCAACCGATTTCTGTACATTGATTGTATATCCTGCAAAAATTCTTAACAAGATACTAGCAAATTGAATTCAACAGTGGATCCAAAGAATTATTCACCATGATCACATGGGATTCATTCCTGAGCTGCAAGTCTGGTTCAATGTTTGCAAATCAATGTGATACAGCACGTTAACAGAAGAAAGGACAAGAACCATATGATCCTGTCAGTGGATGCAGAAAAAGCATTCAACAGAATACAGAATCTTTCTTGATAAAAATGCTCAAGAAAGTCGGGATAGAAGGAACACCCCTTAACACCATAAAAGCCATACAAAAAAGGCCCACAGCTAATGATCACCCTCCATGGGAAAAGATTGAGAGATTTCCCCCAAATATCAAGAGCATGACAGGGATGTCCACTCTCACCGCTGCTGTTTAACATAGTGTTGGGGGTCCTAGCCTCAGCAATCAGACAACAAAATGAAATAAAGGCATCCAAATTGGCAAAGAAGTCAAACTTTCACTTTTTGCAGATGACATGACACTGAACATGGAAAACTCGAAAGACTCCACCAAAAAACTGCTAGAGCTGAATCATGAACTCAGCAAAGTCTCAGGATGCTTGAGTGTTTAGAAGTTACCTAACATCACGGCACTGAGCCCTGCATCAGGGCTGACACTGTGGAGCCTGCTTGGGATTCTCCCTGTCTCTGCCCCTCCCCCATCTCTCTCTCTCTCTCTCCTCTCTCTCTCAAAATAAATAAATAAACTTAGAAAAGAAACTCTCCAACAAAGCAGTTAAAGCTTATGTGACAGTATTAAAATATACAGAAATAGAAACTCAAAATATCTCCTGTTCATTTGCGTGTGGCTCCTTTAATTCACCAAAGCACACACTTTACATATGCAGGTTATAGTGTGTAATTACACTCCGATGATTTAATTCAGTGGAAAAAATCGAATGGGTCATGGCTAAGGTTAGGATCTAGAGAACGGGTAGCTGATTCTCACTTAAGAGAGCTGGGAGATAGCACTTCTAATGGGGAAGGAAGCCAAATGTTAATATGGATGTATGAACAATGGAATTACATTTAAGTAATTCACATGATAAAGCAGTTTGTTTCCATAAAGAAAAGATTAACCTCCATATGGGAACCGTATCTGACCATAAGTTGGTTGAGGACAGAAGAGCACTACAGCCAAGCCCAAAACCACGCATGAGCCTTAGAAACACAATATAGACATTCACACTTGACCCCAGACCCACGAGGAGCCCAGCAGAGATCAGAAACACTCCCCCACATATGATTCCATTTGATTGTAAAGGTATTATGATATCTCATTTGACAAGGACCGCCTGTTATACAGCAGTAGCTGACTGACACAATAACCCAAGCGAACGGACCTTAGACAATTAGAAGATATGCTGATTTTTATTTGTGGCAAATGATCTGACGTTGAGGAGAGCACTCATGATCGTTCTGTGATTCAAGTTTATTTCCCACGACGTTACGGACAAGTGGGCTCCCTTCTGGGTAACTGGGAGAGTTTGAAGGACATCCATGTTTGTGCAGAAGAACTGGGGACCCTGAGCCACATGCCAGCAGGACATCCACCTCTCATGTGAAGCATCCTCTGGTCATGCAGGTGGGAGAGATTTCAGAGAGGGACGGAGGCACGAAATGGGTGGGGCTCATACTGTTCATTTGCCATCATTTGTGACAAATACTGGGAAAAGGAACCTATTTCATGCGACGGTAGGAAGACTCATGATAGCAGGTAGCGTTGCAAAGCTTTCAGAAGAAACGGGAAGCGAATTCGGAGATAAAACAGAAGACACTAAGCAACCCCTTACCTCAGTGAACAAACCACCTCAGCTGCGGACAAAAGCCTCCATGCTTCAATAAACAGAGGCAGCGCATGAAAAAGAAATATTTTGCATAGGAACACAATGGGTGTTTTGCTTCCTCGGGTTTATGGTCTCCTCTGACACCAAGAACATATTAGATCAATCTGTTTATTCCAATTTGTCTTTCCATGTTGACTCCACGGGGAGGTACATATTTGCTCATCAGTTTTTGCCAGTGGCTATGATAGGCCTCTGGACGCCGGGCTGAATAACAGAAAAACAACAACAACAACAACAACAACAGAGTCCAGTTATGAGACACAGAAGCGTGTTTGTACAGTAATTGCCTGACATTAAGCTTTTGATTGCTGAAGCATCCATTTCAAACACCATTCATATTAACACATTGGCAGGCATATGATTCAGTTACTATACAAACATGCAGGCCCCCCTCCCATAAATCCCCCCATTAGAAAGCCCTGGTAATCTAGGTAACAACTGTGAGTGACCCCGCTTTTCCCGTTCGGTGCCCATGTTCCGTTACTGGGCTTTTTGTCTGGTTTTTGCTGTTGTTATTTTTGAGTACTGGGGGATAATATTTTACTATTCTTTTTCTTTAACTGTTTACATGAGCGTAGTTGACACACGATGTTACCTTAGTTTCAGGTCTGCAATACAGTGATTCAACTTCTCTGTACATTATGCGGGGCTCACACAGGTGTACTGACACCTGTCCCATTATACCGCTAGTACATCATCGATGACTATATTCCACACACTGTGTCTTCCATTCTCATTATTGATCTTTCCATCACTCCATTCCCCCTCTCCTTGGCCCATTCGGCCCATCCTCCAACTCCACTCGTGTTTTAAATTCATCCATAAAAAATGAGCCCAGGGGCGCCCGGGTGGCGCAGTCGGTTAAGCGTCCGACTTCAGCCAGGTCACGATCTCGCGGTCCGTGAGTTCAAGCCACGCGTCAGGCTCTGCGCTGATGGCTCAGAGCCTGGAGCCTGTTTCCGATTCTGTGTCTCCCACTCTCTCTGCTCCTCCCCCGTTCATGCTCTGTCTCTCTCTGTCCCAAAAATAAATAAACGTTGAAAAAAATAGATTAAAAAAAATGAGCCCAGAAAAACATAGTCACTCCCCCCATGGACCCCCCAAAAGTCAGATCCTTCATAGTGCTCTCTTTCCTTCCCTGTTAAAGTCTCTCCCTCTCTGAGACCTCCTTGTATGGCCTTTGGGAATCCCATGTGCCCTCAGCATTTGAGAGTAATGAACCTTGCGTTTTTAGAGTTCCCAGATGGGTGTTGTGGAGGTGTGCCTTGCAATCACAGTAGGTACCCCAAGGGCCAGTGCAGTCACAGCATAGGCTCTGGTCAGGGAAATGTCTGTGGGAATGTTCATGGGCTTAGGTGAGTGCCTGGGCTTTCCTACGTTAGACATCGATGTCAATAGCCTGACATTTAGCCTGTTCATTTTAAGGAACACTGTTAGAGTCCACATTCTCAGGAAGAGTAGTTAAGGTAATGATATAAAAAGATTGACAGACTCAAGGTGAACACTGTGGTGTTGTATTCTCCTGCACAATAGTATTATGTAAAGAGCTTAGTGGCCAAGTGTAGTTTTCTCCCATATGAGGAATGATTATTCTTTTGGGAAATCTTGGGGAAATCTACTTGGCATGATAGAAGTCATTTGAAATGAAAAGATTTTTAAGAAATCCAACCTCTGAAAAATAAAATAGAAATGAGAGGAAGGCAAACCATAAGAGACTCTTAATGATAGGGAAGAAAGTGAGGGTTGCTGGAGGGAGGTGAGTGGGGGGATGGGTTAAATGTGTGATGGGCATGAACGAGGGCACTTGTAATGAGTGGTAGGTGTTGCATGTAAATGATGAATCACTAAGTTCTACTCCTGAAACCAATACTACACGATATGTTAACTAACATGAATTTAAATAAAATCTTGAAAAGAAAAAGAAAAATAAATCCAACTTTCCCATTGTAAGATACAGAAATTTCTAGGCCTTTGTGACCCAAGGATGGGGAAAACATTGGGAACATATGAAAATGGACAAAGGATAAACTGTACATCAGACAGAGCAGAAGCTTAATAAAATGATTTACTTAAATGTATAGAGAAGTTGAAATCAAACAAATGGAAATTCCAGGAAAGAAAAAGAAAGATCAGATTCTACTTCCACAGTCTGATAAAGGGATAGCAGTTCCTGTCTCTGAGGCTCTGAGCCCTGCAATCATGGGCACATCTTCAGCCCCAGGACAATTGGCCCTTACGTCCCTGGAACCCCAACGATTCTTTTCAGAGCCCTCTTTATGTCTCTGTTCCTCAGGCTGTAGATGAAGGGGTTCAGCATGGGCGTGACCACCGTGTACATCACCGAGGCTGTGGCACTTGAGAGTGAGCTCTGGGTAGCAGCAGAGCTGAGGTACACTCCTAGGCTCGTACAATAAAATAAGGAGACAACCGATAGGTGAGACGCACAGGTGGAAAATGCTTTATACTTGCCCTGAGCTGATGAGATCCCACGTATGGAGGAAACTATCTTAGAGTAAGAGTAAAGGATCCCGGCCAGGGAAGCACCACCCAGCAGCATAGCTGCAAGATACATCACCAAGTTATTAATAGAGGTGTCAGAACAGGCAAGTTGGATCATCTGATTGAGTTCACAGAAAAAGTGGGAGATTTCCAAGGTTGTACAGAAGGACAGCCCCAACACCATTAAGGTTTGTAACAAGGAATTCAGGACACACATGATCCAGGACACCAGAACCAGCAGTCCACAGAGCCGGGGATTCATGATGACCATGTAGTGTAGGGGATGACAGATGGCCACAAAGTGGTCATAGGCCATCACTGTCAGAAGAAAGATGTCTAATCCTGCAAAGAGCAGGAAAAAATACATCTGTGTGATGCAGTTCTCATAGGTTATGACTTTGCTCTGTGTCTGGATGTTCCAGAGCATCTTTGGGACGGTGGTGGAGGTGACACAGATGTCACCAAAGGACAGGTTGGCCAGGAAGAAGTACATGGGCGTGTGGAGGTGGGAGTCAGAGCTGACGGCCCAGAGGATGAGCAGGTTCCCAAACACAGTGATCAGGTACATGGAGAGGAAAAGCCCAAATATGAGGGGCTGCAGTTCTGGTCTCTCTGCAAATCCCAGAAGAAAAAATTCTGAAATTTGTGTATCATTTCCTGGATTCATGTGCTGGAGGTGACTACCAGGGAACAACAACAACAACAAAAATAACATGACTGATTTTCTCAATAATGAACTTTGCAAATATCATTGAAATGCTACAATTCTTATTTTGCATTCAAAAGTGAATATCCATCGTTTTTGTATGGAACTTGTCCCCTCTCAGCATCTCCATGCCACCTCTGAATAGGTATTCACTTCCCACACTTAACATTTTCCCCAAGTGCTCATGTTTTCTTTACTTTTAATGAGAAATTCTGTCACGCATTTGAGGAATAACCTTGAGCACTGACTAACCTTCACGCAAAGTGTCTAAGTGTCTAGAAACAAAAGCCTGGAGGGCTCAGTGATGGAGAAAGGGGATAAGCAAATGAGACCAGATAAAATATCAGGAGGTGACAGGTGCCGTGAAGAAAAACAAAGCCTGTGTAAAGGGAAGCGTGGATGGAGGGATGGCTCTTCCTGGTTGTTCGGGCACACCGGCACACATGTAAACAGAGCCCTCGAGGAGACAGGAGACACAAGGTCCTCTGGGGAAGAGCGTGCCCATCGGAGGGAACTATGAGTGCGACGGCTCTGAGGAAAGACGTGGGTTTTTCTAAATTTTTTTAAAGCATGAGGGTGGCCGACACACCAGGTCACGTTAGTTTGGGGGGCGCCACACAGTGATTCAACAAGTGTCAACATCACGCCCTGCTCACCAGGCATGGAGTTGCCATCTGTCACCACACAGCCTGTGACAGCATCACTGACAGTATTCCCTCCACTGGGCCTTTACCTCCTCTGAGTCTCCCCTTCCTGAACATGGAAGGAATTCCTCAACCGGAAGCCAGTGTCTCCCACTCCCCTTCACCATCCTGCCTTTTGTTGTTTGCATATTGTGTTAAAGACCCAGGCTCAAAAGAAAGCCAGTGTGTCCAGGGGAAGGAGTGAGAGGAAGACTGATGAGAGGTGGTGGCAGGGAATGTGGAGGAATGCGGTGGCCTCCCGGACACTGACGAAACTTCCCTGCACAAGGAACCCCTCCTTCACATGGTGTTCCTTGCACTTTATTAATTTCCTCTCCAAGGAATCTTTGAATAGAAATGGGCCTTCTTAGCTTCATATGTTGGTAGTAATCTGGCACCTCTATTTTAAGGGTCATGTATTGGAGGTATGGGTTCCAGGACCTCTGTCTTGAGACCTGCTCATCACACACACACACACACACACACACACACACACACACACGCTCTATAGCCTCCTTGGACCATGTCACAACCAGACTATTCTCACCTCCAGTCACAATAATTAGGCAAACAATGATATAAGGCAAGCTGTTCAATATCAGATTGTCTTTCCTATAAGTTGCAAAAACATCCAAATTCTAGTAGATAAGTCTCCCGTGAGCATGTAGATATGGGTCTGAATTTTAAGGTGATCATTTTGTGTCCAGTATTTACAGAAACAAAAATCAAATTCAAAAACTGAGAGCAAGAAAAGTGGGGAGAAAGATCTAATGAGCTCAGGTGGCCCCTGGTGGTGATGACGAGAAAGTGTCCTTGGTTCTGGGGACACCCCAACCCCAGGTACATCTCCTTGATGCCCAGAATAATAAAGCGGCAAAAAGCAATTTATCCAAAAGAAAAAGTAGGAATGTCTTCATGTTATCGAGACATCCCACCAGAATAACAAGGGAAGACACCCACAATTCACAAAAGGAAATACACAGGGTACAAGAAAAGTGGGGGATTTTAGAAAATTATTTGCTAAAGAACAACTTTTCTAAATGATATAAAATGCTAAACTTTTACAATCAGAAACCGGTTTTGAATCGGGGATCTCCACATTTGCTATTTGGACTTGGAGAACCAACCAAACTATTCTTTTTCTCCCCCCTGTAAACTCTAGTCAGGTAACATACAGTGTAATATTGGTCTCAGGAGCAGAATTCAGTGATTCATCACTTACCACACCCAGTGCTCATGGCAGCAATTGCCCTCCTTAATCCCCACCTCCCATCTAGCCCATCCCCACCCACCTGCCTCCATCAACCCTCAATTTGTTCTCTATCGTTATGAGTCTCTTCTGGTTTGTTTCCCTCCCTTCTTTTCCCCCACCTTCCCAACCAAACTATTGTGAATGCTAATATCCTTCCCCAAATGGTAGGGCTAGAGGTATCTATCCTGCTCAGGTAGTTGGCAGATTTAGTGAATACGCCGTATAGAGCTTAGCACAGCTCCCTGTGTTGACAATGAGTGCTTCTCACTGGTGAGGAGATTTGGCTGATTTTTTTTCTTCTCTCAAAGTTCCCATCCCATCGCTTCCCCACCTCTGGGGTCCCAAATCCACCGCCTTATTTCAGTTCCTTGTCCTGTCTCCACCTATTATGGACTGACACCTCTCTAGCCAATAGTCACAATTACCCAAGAGGTCTTTCTAATATTGCAATTACACGACTGTCCACCTTAACCCCTTCCCAGTGACTCCCCCCTGGAGAATGAACCCCCAATCCCATACCTTCCAACACTTGGCTTGCCTCCCTTGACCGACCCACCAGCTTTACACTCACACCGCCTCACCCCTTCGATCTCCCACACACCGAGCCTGAGTTGTAGCTTCTCCGGAAGGCCCGGCTCAGGTCTCGGAGCCTCTACACCCCTGCTTCCCTCTGCTTGGAGTCACCCCCTGGTCCGTTTGGAGTTTTTCATCTCTTCTCTATCCTGAAAATCCTATCTCCTCTTTCTGAAGCAAGGAGTCCTCTCCCTCATGAGTCTTCGTGGGTGTAGTTCCTTTTAATATTCTCACAGACTATTAAATAGTCTACTAAATAGTCTATTAAATAGCTTCCAGCTACCAATCTCTCTGAACCTTTCCTGAAATACCTGCTGAGCTCTAAGCCTCACCTGGATGGGGTCTGTGAGAGGAACGTCTCCAGGTGGAAGTCTGAATTCCTTCCTGTTGGTTGATGATGGAGAGTGAAGCTGTATTCCCAGAGCAGGGAGGAGTGAAGCATTCAAGCCAGGCTTGAGAATCCAAATGCAAAACCCACGTCTCCTCCACCTTCGGGTTAACCATGTCTGGATCTGCAGCGGAGGAATTATTTATAGCTCCTTATGTTTGCTGTATCTGTTCTCTGCACCAACTCCTTAGACACGTTTCCCATTATTACCCCAACCCCTGAGCCCATCTCCCCATGGGAACATATCTGGACAGCATGGAATTTTTTCCTGTAGATTCTCTGTTCCCAAGATACAGGTTAGAATTCAGGCATATCCGATTTTTATTACTCCTCCTCGAACTTTCCTGGCTTCCAGAGCTCTAACATTGAAACTTTTCACAGACCTGAGTGAAAGTTGTTTTCCAAATCTATGGCTCAGGAACCTGTGTTGACTATGACCCTTGGTTCTTTAAAACATGGGTTGTGGTGGGAACACAAATCCTGATAGTCTAGAAAATACCTATTCCCTCTCCACCAAGCAAAGATGTGCTCATTTGCTGTAAAACCATGGCTACAATAATCCTTGGATTCATAATTCTTTTGACAAATCAACTAGGAGTTTTGTATTTTTAATACAGGTTAAAAGTTGACATTTATAAAACATTTGGTAATTCTAGGTGTATTACAAAGTTGTAGTCATCAAGACAGTATGGTACTGACACAAAAACAGACACACAGATCAATGAAACACAATAGAGAACCCAGAAATGGACTCACAATGATACGGGCAATCTCACCAAAGCAGGAAAGAATATCCAATGGAAAAAAAGCGGTCTCTTCAAAAATGATGCTGGAAAATTGGGTAACAACAGGCAAAGTCAGCTGGATCACTTACTTACACCATACACAAAAATAAATTCAAAATGGACAAAAGACCTAAACGTGAGGCAGGAAACCATCAAAATCCTGGAGGAGAACACAGGTAGCTATTTCTTTGGCCTCGGATTTAGCAACTTCTTATTAGACATGTTGCAGGAGGCAAGGGAAGCAAAGGCAAACATGAACTATTGGACCTTCACCGAAGTAAAAATCTTCTGCAAGCAAGAGAATTAAAAGGCTGCCCAAAGAATGGGAGAAGATGTTTGTCAATGACACATCAGATCAATATTCGTGTGTGTGTGTGTGTGTGTGTGTGTGTTTGTGTTTCACATTTTCCTTATCCATTCATTTATTGATAGACACTTAGGTTGCTTCTATATCTTGTCTGTTGTAAAGAATGCTGCAATAAACCCAGGGGTGCGTATATCTTTTCAATGTAGCATTTTTGTTTTCTTTGGAAACAGTAGTGGAATTCTTGGATCGTAAGGTAGTCCTTTTTAAATTTTGAGGCCCCTCCACACCGTTTTCCACAGCGGCTGCACCAGTTTGCGTTCCGACCCAAAGTGTGCAAGGTACCTTTTTCTCCACATTGTCACCGGCATTTGTTGTTTGTTGTGCTTTTGATTTTAGCCTTTCCGACATGTGTGAGTTGGTATCTCAATTGTGGTTTTGATTTACATTTCCTTGATGATGAGAAATGCTGAGCATATTTTCATTTGTCTGTTGGCCATCTGGATGTCTCTTTTATTTTTTTTTATTTTTTATTTATTTTTTATTTTTTTAAAAATGTTTTTTAACGTTTTTTATTTATTTTTGAGACAGAGAGAGACAGAGCATGAACGGAGGAGGGGCACAGAGAGAGGGAGACAGAGAATCGGAAGCAGGCTCCAGGCTCTGAGCCATCAGCCCAGAGCCTGACGCGGGGCTCGAACCCATGGACCGCGAGATGGTGACCTGAGCTGAAGTCGGATGCTTAACCGACTGAGCCACCCAGGCGCCCCTGGATGTCTCCTTTAGAGAAATGTCTATTCAGATTCTCTGCCCATTGTTTTTTGTTGCTGTTTAGTTGTATGAGTTATTTGCATATCTCAGTTATTTAATGGCTCAGTCAGTTAAGCGGCCACCTTCGGCTCAGGTCACGATCTCGCCATCCGTGAGTTCGAGCCCCGCGTCGGGCTCTGTGCTGACAGCTCAGAGCCTGGAGCCTGTGTCAGATTTTGTGTCTCCCTCTCTCTCTGCCCCTCCATGTTCATGCTCTGTCTTTCTCTGTCTCAAAAATAAATAAACGTTAAAAAAAAATAAAAAAAAATAAAAAAGAAGGGTGCTTGTGATGGGAACTGGGTAAGTGAAGAATCACTAAACTACACTACTGAAACCAATTCTACACTATATGCTAACTATGTAAATTTAAATAAAATCTCGGAAAGAAATAAAATAAAATCCAACTTGCCCATTGTAAGATACAGAAATGTACAGGCATCTGTGATCCAACATTAGGGAAAACACTGGGAATGTATGAGAGTGGACGAAGGAGAAACCGTATATCAGACAGATCAGAAGCTTAATAAAGTGAGTTATTGAAATGTATGGAGAAGTGGAAATCAAACAAATGGGAATTCCAAGAAATAAATAGAGGGGGCAGATTCTACTTCCACAGTCTGATCAAAGAATAGCAGTTCCTGGCTCTGATGCTTTGAGCCCTGCAATCATGGCATGTCTTCAGCCCCAGGACAATTGGCCTTTACATCACTGGAACCCCAACGATTCTTTTCAGAGCCCTCTTTATGTCTTTGTTCCTCAGGCTGTAGATGAAGGGGTTCAGCATGGGTGTGACCACGGTGTACATCACCGAGGCTGTGGCACTTGAGTGGAAGCTCTGGGTAGCAGCAGAGCTAAGGTACACTCCCAGGCCAATACAATAAAATAGGGAGACAACCGAGAGGTGAGACGCACAGGTGGAAAATGCCTTATACTTGCCCTGAGCTGATGAGATCCCACGTATGGAGGAAACTATCTTAGAATAAGAGTAAAGGATCCCAGCTAGGGAAGCACCACCCAACAATCCAGCTGCAAAATACATCAGCATGTCATTAAGAAAGGTCTCAGAACAGGCAAGCAGGACCACCTGATTGATTTCACAGAAAAAGTGGGAGATTTCCACCTCTGTACAGAAGGACAGGCACAACATCATTAAGGTTTGTAATAAGGAGTTCAGGGTGCTCATCATCCAAGACACCAGAACAAGCAGCCCACAGTAGGTGGGTTTCATGATCAGCATGTAGTGCAAGGGTTGACAGATGGCCACGAACCGGTCATAAGCCATCACAGACAGTAGAAAGTTATCCAATCCAGCAAAGAGTAGGAAAAAATACATCTGTGTGATGCAGCCTGCATAAGTTATGACTTTGCTCTGTGTCTGGATGTTCCAGAGCATCTTCGGGACGGTGGTGGAGGTGAAGCAGATGTCTACAAAGGACAGGTTGGCCAGGAAGAAGTACATGGGCGTGTGGAGGTGGGAGTCAGAGCTGACGGCCAGGAGGATGAGCAGGTTCCCAAACACAGTTATCAGGTACATGGAGAGGAAAAGCCCAAAAGTGAGGAGCTGCAGCTCTGGTCTCTCTGCAAATCCCAGAAGAAAAAATTCTGGAACTTGTGAATCATTTCCTGGTTCCATGGGCTAGAGGGGACTATCAGGGAACAAAAAATAGCATGACCGAGTTTCTCAACAATGAACAAGGCAAGTATCATTGGAATTCTATAATTTTTATTTTTCTTTCAAAAATTCAATATCCATAGTTTTTTGGATAGAACTCCCCCTCTGGGAACTCCTTCATGCCAGCTCTGAATAGGAATTCACATCCCACACTTAGCTTTTTCCCCCAATACTCATGGATTCTATAGTTTTAATGAGAAATTCTGTCACCCATTTGAGGAATAACCTTGAGCACTGACTCATCTCCGGACAAAGAGTACAGGTGTCAAAAAAATAAAAGTCTATAAGGTTCAGTGATAGAGACAGAGGATAAGCAAATGAAAGAGTGGATAAAATATGAGAAGGTGACAGGTGCTATGAAGAAAAACAAAGCCTGTGTAAAGGAAAGAACGGGTGGAGATGTTACTTTTTACTGGTTATTCGGGCATACCAAAACACATCTAAACAGAGGCCTCAAGGAGACAGAAGGAGACACAAAGTCCTCTGGGGAAAAGTACACCAATCAGAGGGAACAACCAGTGCAGAGGCTCTGAGAAAAGTCATTTTTTTTAATCAATTTTTAAAACCTGAGGGTGGTTGATGCACCATGTTACAGCAGTGTGGGGTGTACAGTCCAACAGTTTTACACATCACACCATGCTCACCACACGTGGAGCCGCCATAGTATCACTGACTATATTCCCTTTGCTGTGCCTTTTAGTCCTGTGTGTCCTTCGTTCCTTAACTGGAAGCCAGTATCTCCCACTCCCTGTCACCATCTTTCCTTTTGTTGGTTTGCTTGTTGTTTTAAAAACCAATATTCATTGGTCATTCAATGGTCAACCAAAGCCATTGCGTTGAGGGGAATGAGCAAGAGGAAGAGTGGTGACAGATGGTGGCAGGGAATGTTGAGGAACAAGGTGGCCTCCCCGGTACTGATGAAACTTCACGGCACAAGGAATCCCTCCTTCACATAGCGTCCCTTGCACTTTATTGATTTTGTTTCCAAAGAATCTTTGGATAGAAATGGGCCCCCTTCTTATCTTCATGTGTTGGGTAATAATCTGGCATCTGTATATTAAGGGTCACATTATGGAGCTATGGTTTCCAGGACCTCTGCTTTGAGAACCGCTCATGGCACACACACACACACACACACGCACACACACACGTGCGTGCCCCCTAGTCTCCTAGGACCATGTCACAACTAGACTATTCTCACCTCAAGGCACATTAATTAGCTAAACACTGATACAAGGCAAGCTGTTGACAAGAGATTTTCTTTCCTCTAAAGATGTGAAAATCCATCCAAGTTCCAGTAGTTAAGTCTTCTATGAGCATGTAAACAAGGGTCTCCGCATTAATATGAACTTTTCATAGCCAGTGTTTAAAGAAATTAAAATATCATTTTCAAAAACTGAGAGCAAGAAAAGTGGGGAGAAAGATCTATGAGTTGAGGCGGCCCCTAGCAGCGGGATGAGAATGTGTCTTTTGTTCCGGCAACACCCCAACCCCAGGTACGTCTCCTTCAAGCCCAGAATAATGAAGCAGCAAAAAGCAATGTATCTAAATGGAAAAGTTAGGATGTCTAAGTTATCAAGACATCCCGCTAAATGACAAGCAAGGGAAAACCCCCACAATTCTCTAAGGGTAATACACAGAGTACAAAAAAAGTGGCGAATTTTAAAAGATTATTTGCTAACAAAACCCCACCTCTTATAAATGATATAAAATGCAAAACCTTCATCATCAGAGACTCGAGTTTTGAATTTTGGATCTACATATGTTTGCTTTTTGAATTTGGAGAACCAAGCAAACTACTCTTTTTTTTTTCATTTAAATTCTACTCAGGTAACATACAGTGCAACATATTGTTTTCAGGAGTAGAATTCAGTGATTCATCACTTACAACACCCAGTTGTCATCACAGCAATTACCCTCCTTAATCCCCATGACCCATCTAGCCCATCCCCACCCACCTGCTCCATCAACCCTGAGTTTGCTCTCTACCCCTATGAATCTCCTGTGGTTTGTTTCCCTCTCTTCTCTTCCCCCACCTTCCCAACCAAACTATTGTAAATGCTAATATCCTTCCCCAAATAGTAGGGCTAGAAGTATCTATCCTGCTCAGGTGGTTGGCAGATTTAGTGAAAACGCCATAAAGAACTTAGCATAGTTCCCTCAATGGCTCATGACTGCTTCTTACTGGTGAGGAGATTTGACCGACTTTTTCTTCTCTCAAAGTCCCCATCACTTCCCCACTTCTGGGGCCCCAGTTATAGAGCCCTATTTCAGTTTTCTTCCTCTCTCCACCCATCACAGGCTAGCACCCCTCTAGCCAATATTCACATTTACCCCCGAGAGATCTGTCTATATTACAATTACGTTACTGTCCACCTTCCTGATTTAATGCTTTCATCTGACTCCCCCCTGGAGAATGAACCCCACATCCATATTTCCAACACTTGGCTTGCCTCCCCTGACTGACCCAACAGCTTTGCACTCATGCTGCCTCACCCACATCAATTCTACCGACACTGAACTTGAGTTGTAGCTTCATCTCAAGCCCCAGTCTCAAGACTCCGAGCCCCTACACACCTGCTTCCCCTCTGGTTGGAATCATCCACTGGTCTATTTGGAAGTTCTCGCCTCTTCTGTCTTGAAACTCCCACCTCCTCTTTCAGACAGCAAGGAGTCATCTCCTTCATGAATGTGTGTGTGTGTGTGAGTGTGTGTGTGTGCGTGTGTGTTTTGACATTCCCACAAGAAAAAAAAGAGTTTCTTTTGTGATAATTTAGATGTGGTGTTATCACTGTAATTTTTATTTAACTCCATATATGTTTCCCTGCTAGACTGTGGGTGCCCTGGGCATGTTATACCTACTCCCATCCTTTACCCCAGACATAGTTTGGTTGGGGACAGTAGTAATACATACGTATTGCATGAAGGAATGAGAGATTGTGCTCACAGGAGTTGGCAATGAAAGGAGAGAGAACACAAACAGGGAGCTGTTAGCACAGGAACAAAGAACCAGGGAGAGGAATGTTTTCCATATTCTGAGACTGGGACCATTTGTGGGGTCAGGGTGTGTTTTGCAAGAATAAACTAGAATAGAAAAACTAAGGCACAATAGAAAATATCAGAGCACGTCGTACGTGGTCAGGGTGCAGACCAATCACTCGTGGTTCTCCTTGTTGAATTACATGTGTGTGCACGTGAGTCAGATACACATTTATTTCCCCCACTCTGCTTTCTTCATTGAATGTAAGATCCAAATGAGCAGGACCTCACTTCTTTCATTCATTTTTTTTTTTTTTTTTGCTGTTTAATAAAGGTGTGCATTTATATAGTAACACATTTTACAAAATGGAATTTATAAAATAAAAGGAATAGCAGGGAGTAGAAAACCGGGATAAATAGTGAATTCAAAATAAACTTATTAATTAAAATTGAGTTAAAAAGACTCTTCTGTAGGAGAAGATATAAAATATAATTTCATCACATTAACACACGTCTCAAAATCAAAATGGAAGAGTCAAAAACCCCAAAAAAGAAGAGGAAAACAAGAATTATGATTATAACTGACTTTAAAAATAATGCAGGGGGGCGCCTGGGTGGCTTGGTCGGTTAAGCATCTGACTTCAGCTCAGGTCATGATCTCACAGTCCGTGAGTTCGAGCCCCGCGTCAGGCTCTGTGCTGACAGCTCAGAGCCTGGAGCCTGTTTCAGATTCTGTGTCTCCCTCTCTCTCTGCCCCTCCCCTGTTCATGCTCTGTCTCTCTCTGTCTCAAAAATAAATAAACGTTAAAAAAATTTTAAAAAATTAATGCAGGGAGCAGACTATAAAATTATAATTTCATTCTATACAAACGTAAGTGGGGTCACACACACTTGTGAGAAAGATATAAGTTGAATGCAAGAGAAATTCACGTTTCCACAGGACGGCAGAAGGACGATTACTAGTTTAGAAAATAGATCCAATCACAAAACAAAAGGCGGCAGCGAGGAAGCACAGATGGGAGGTAGGTGGCAATACATACAAAAGGCAGTTTATGACTACAAGGCACATAGAAAGCAATGGGTGGGGGAGAAAGTATGGCCGACTGGTAGATTTGACCAAAGTTTATAAACTCTCACACCACCCAGAAAATATACCCGTACATACATACAAGAATCAAACAGCAAATAGTAAACGTGGCTTAAAATTTGCAAATTTTTTTTTGTTTTTTTAAGTTTTTATTAAATTCTAGTTGGTTAAAATATAGTGTAATATTGGTTTCAGGAGTAGAATTATTTGTGTGAAAAAAATGCAATTAAGAGGAAGGAAGAAAATGATTCAGCAGGAGCAACAAACGAAGAAAAGAATAGGAACACTCAGACTCAATGTAAAAGGCAAAGAAATTACACTGGTAATTTACGACAGGGAAAGTAAATGGCCAATAAAGCCCAACATAAATTCGTCCTCCAGGTAATGAAATAAGTGCAAAATAAAACCCTCTAGCATATGCCTGTTTGCGTTTTAAATTTTTTTTTAATGTTTATTTATTTTGAGACAGAGAGAGGCAGAGCATGAACGGGGGAGGGGCAGAGAGAGAGGGAGACGCAGAATCGGAAGCAGGCTCCAGGCTCTGAGCCGTCAGCCCAGAGCCCGTCGCGGGGCTCGAACTCACAAACCGTGAGGTCGTGACCTGAGCTGAAGTCGGATGCTCAACCGACTGAGCCACCCAGGCGCCCCTGCCTGTTTGCGTTTTAAATAAACTTTTTAAGTGACCTAATGGAGAGAAGATTCTGTGAAATGTATGTCTCCAGAACTGCAGTTGCAAGGTCTTGGCTCCCTCCATTGGTCTGGACCTTTCTAAAAGATACAGAATATGCTCCAAAATACCCCATCTTAAAAATATTGTTTAAATTCCCTCACTGCACCTCCTTCCATACCTAATAGTGTATTTTCATATTTCCTTTAACTGCAAAACTCTTGGGAAATGTTCAGATTATCCTGGAAGACAAAGACAGTACCCGGCGTTCCCTCGTTAGTCGCATCCAACTGATCTTTTATTCCCACCACTTAATTGTCAACAATAATCCTTATATTGCTAATTTCAACAGACACTTCCTTTTTTTCACATCTTAAATAAATTGATGATAAATGAGTGGGTTGGGCACCTGGGTGGCTCAGTCGGTTAAGCGTCCGACTTCAGCTCAGGTCATGATCTCGCAGTTGGTTAGTTCCAACCCCACAGAAGGCTCTGTACTGATGGCTCAGAGCCTGGAACCTGCCTCAGATCTATGTCTCCCTCTCTCTCTGGTCCTCCCCCACTCACACTCTGCCTCTCTCTCTCTTTCTCTCAAAAGCAAATAAACATAAAAAAAATAAATGGGGGAGACTGGGTGGCTCAGTACGTTGGCTCAGGTCATGATGTCGCAGTTCGTGAGTTCGAGCCCCACGTCAGGCTCTGTGCTGACAGCTCAGAGCCTGGAATCTGCTCCAGATTCTGTGTCCCCCTCTCTCTGTGCCCCTCCCACACTCTTACCCTGTCTCCGTCTCTCTCTCTCAAATATAAGTAAACCTTAAAAAATTGCAAGAGTTCACCGTGCCAACAAACACAATGATATTTCGGCTCCGAGACCAGGATGGTTAGGCTGTCAGGTGACCTCAGAGGAAAGCTTTCAGATTCCATTCCCTTGGAAACTTCCCTGGAATACCTGCTGAGTTCTGGACTCACCTAGATGGGGTCTCTGAGAGGAAGGTCTCCAGGTGGAAGTCAGACTTCCTCCCTGTTTGTTGATGATGGAAAGCAAGCTCTATTCCCAGAACAGGAAGGAGTGAAGCATTGGTCCCCAAACCAGACTTAAGAATCCAAGTGCAAAGACCATGTCTCCTCCGGCTTCAGATTAAACATGTTCTGGATCTGCAGCCGAGGAGATATTTACAGCTCTTTATGTTTGCTGCATCTGACACAGCAAAATGTGTCTGAAACGTTAGACACATTTCCCATTGTTACTCCAACCCCTGAGCCCATCTCCCCATGGGAACTTATCTGGACAGAATGGAATTTTTTCCTGTAGATTCCCTGTTCCCAAGAGATCATATTAGAATTCAGGCATATCCAATTTTTATTACTCCTCCTCGAACTTCCCTGGCTTGTCTAACATTGAAACTTTTCACAGACCTGAGTGAAAGTTTTTTTTTTCCAAATCTAGGACTCAGGAACCTGTCTTGACTATGCCCTTTGGCTCTCGGAAACATTGAGTTGTGGTGGGAACACAACTCCTGATAGTCTAGAAAATACCTATTCTTGGGGCGCCTGGGTGGCGCAGTCGGTTAAGTGTCCGACTTCAGCCAGGTCACGATCTCGCGGTCCGTGAGTTCGAGCCCCGCGTTGGGCTCTGGGCTGATGGCTCAGAGCCTGGAGCCTGTTTCCGATTCTGTGTCTCCCTCTCTCTCTGCCCCTCCCCCGTTCATGCTCTGTCTCTCTCTGTCCCAAAAATAAATAAACGTTGAAAAAAATTAAAAAAAAAAAAAAGAAAATACCTATTCTTTCTTCAACAAGAAAAAGTGTGTTCCTTTGCTATACAACCATGGGTTTAATAATCCTTGGATTTGATATTCTTTTGACAAATCATCTAGGAGTTTCGTATGTTTAAGACAGGTTAAAAGTTGACGTTTATAAAACATTTGGTAATTCTAGCTGTATTACGAAGCTGTAGTCATCAAGACAGTATGGTACTGACACAAAAACGGACCCATAGAACAATGGAATAGAATAGAAAACCCAGAAATGGACCCAAAACAATATGGTCAATCTTCCACAAAGAAGGAAAAAGTGTCCAAAGGGAAAAAGGCAGTTTCTTAAACAATGGTATTGGCAAAATGGAGAGCAACATGCCAGTGGAACTGGACCACTCTCTTACACCATACACCATTCACAGAAATGAATTCAAAATGGATGAAAGACCTAAATGTGAGATAGGAAACCACCCAAATCCTAGAGGAGAACACAGGCAGCTATCTCTTTGACCTCAAATATAGCAACTTCTTGTTACCCATGTTGCCGTAGGCAAGAGAAACAAAAGCGAACATGAACTATTGGGACCTCACCAATGTAAAAAGCTTCTGCACAGTGAAGAAAACAAAAGAATTAAAAGGCTTCCTACAGAATGGGAGAAGATGTTTGTAAATGACACATCAGATCAATATTCGTGTGTGTGTGTGTGTGTGTGTGTGTGTGTTTGTGTGCCACATTTTCCTTATCCATTCCTCTATTGACAGACACTTAGGTTGCTTCCATATCTTGTCTGTTGTAAAGAATACTGCAATAAACATAGGGGTGCATATATGTTTTCAAATTGGCATTTTTCTTTTCTTTGGAAACAGTAATGGACTTATTGGATCATGTTGTCGTTCTATTTCCAAGTTTTGAGGACCCTCCATACTGTTTTCCACAGTGGCTGCATTCCCACCAGCAGTGTGTGAGGGTGCCTTTTTCTCCACTTCATCACCAGCACTTGTTTGTTATGTTTCTGATTTTAGCCCTTCTGACCTGTGTGAGGTGGTATCTCCTTGTGGTTTTGATTTACATTTCCCTGATGATGAGTGAGGTGAACATCTTTTCATTTGTCTGTTGGCCATCTGGATGTCTTGTTTAGAGACATGTCAATTCAGAACCTCTGCCCAATTTTTAAGTGGATTGTTTGGGTTTTTTTGTTGTTGTTTAGTTGTATGAATTCTTTGTGTATTTTAGATATTAACCTTTTATCAGATATATCATTTGCAAATACCTTCTCCCATTCAAGAGATCAGGTTTGTTTTGTTTTGTTTTGTTTTGTTTTCTTGTCTCCTTTGCTGTGTAAAATCTTTTACTTTTGATGGAATCCCAATAGTTTATTTTTACTTTGTTTCCCTAGCCTTAGGAGACTTGTCTAGAAAAATGTTGCTATAGCTGATGTCAGAGAAATTACTGCCTGTGTTCTTTTCATGAGGTTTCAAATCTCACATTTAGGTTTTTAATCCATTTTTAGTTTGTTTTTGTGTATAGTGTAAGAAAGTGGTCCTGTTTCATTGTTTTACATGTATCTGCCCAGTTTTCCCAGCACCATTTATTGAAAAGACTGTCTTTTCACAGATACCATATGGTTTCACTCTTATGTAGATCCTGAGAAACCCAACGGGGGAGGGGAAGGAAAAAAATAAAGAGCTTGGAGTGGAAGACAGCCAAAGCATAAGAGACTCTTAAAAACTGAGAACAAACTAAGGGTTGATGGGGGGTGGGAGCAAGGGGAGGGTGGGTGATGGGTATGGAGGAGGGCACCTTTTGGGATGAGCACTGGTTGTTGAATGGAAACCAATTTGACAATAAACTTCATATATTGAAAAAAAAAAAAACTAAAGACTGTCTTTTCCCCATAGTCTCACCTTAAAAAAAATTTTTTTTTAATTTACATCCAAGTAACAGATTAAACCCATTTAGTCATGTTTTATTTCTGGGGTCTTTATTCTGTCCCACTGACTTATGTGTCTATTTCTGTGCCAAAAGCATACTGTCTTGATTACTACAGCTTTGGAGTATATCTTGAAATCTGGTAGGTCTGTTCTTTTTTCTCAGGATTGCTTTGGCTATGCAGGGTCCTCTATAGTTCCATACAAATGTTAGTATTATTTGTTCTAGTTTTGTGAAAACTGCTGTTGGTATTTTGATAGAGATTGCAATGAATCTGTCGATTGCTTTGCTTTGGATAATATGGACATTTTCACAAGAATAATTCTTCCAATCCATGAGCATGGAATATCTTTCCATTTATTTATGTTACCTTCAATTTCTTTCACCAGTGTATTATAGGTTTTGGAGCATAGGTCTTTCACTTTTTGGCTAAGTTGATTCCTAAATATTTTATTCTTTTTGGTGCAATTGTAAATGGTGTTTTTAAATGTTTTTCTTTCAGCTGCTTCATTGTTAAGGTACAGAAACATTGCTGATTACTGGGTATTTATTTTGTATCTTGTACTTTACTGAATTAATGTAATGCATCTAGTAATTTTATATGTATGTATGTATGTAAAATCAAGTTAGTTAACATGCACTGTAGTACTAGTTTCATAAGTAGAACCCAGTGATTCACCACTTCTATAGAACACTCAGTGCTCATTCCAATAAGTGCCCTCCTTAAATAAATGCCCATCACCCATTTAGCTAACCCCCAATCCACCTCCCCTCCAGGAACCCCCAGCCTATTCTCTGCATTCAAGAGTCTCTTATGGTTTTACTCCCTCTGTTATTAACTTATTTTCCCTCACTTCCCCTATGTTCATCTGTTTTGTTTCTTAAATTCCACATATGGGTGCAATGATATGATGTTTGTCTTTCTCTGACTGACTTATTTCGCTTAGCATAATACACTCTAGTTCCATCCACATTCTTTCAAATGGCAAGATTTCACTCTTTTTGATCACTGAATATTATTCCATTGTATGTATATGTACCACATCTTCTTTATCCATACTTCTAGTAATTTTTTGGTAGATTCTTTTGGACTTACCATGTATAATATCATGTCATCTGCAAATAGTGACAGTTTAACTTCTTTACCAATATGGATATCCCTTATTTCTTTTTCTTGTCTGATTGCTGTGGTTAGGACCTCCAGTACTATGTTGAATAAGTGTGAGTGGACATATTTTCTTCTTCCTGACATTGGGGGGAAAGCTCTCCATTTTTCACCATTGAGTATGATGCTACCTATGGGATTTTCATAGGTGGACTTTATATGTTGAGGTATGTTGCCTCTAACCCCACTTTATTGAATTTTTATCATGAATGAATGTTGAATTTTGTCAAATGATTTTTCTTCATCTATTGAGATGATCATATGATTTTTACCCTTCATTCTGTTGATGTGTATAACATTGATTTTGAAAATATTGAAACACCTTTGTATCCCTGAAATAAATCTTACCTGACCATGGTGAATGATCTTTTTAATATACTGTTGTGTGTGGTTTGCTAGTATTTTCTTGAGGATTTTTGCATCTATCTTCATCAAGGATACTGGTCTATAGTTTTCTTTTTTGGAGGTGTCATTGTCTTGTTCCAGCATCAGGGTAATGCTGGCCTGATTGAATGTATTTGGAAGCTTTCCCTCTTATTCAATATTTTGGAGTAGTTTGAGGAGAATATATACTAATTCTTCGTTAAATGTCTTGTAGATGGGGTGCTTGGGTGGCTCAGTTGGTTGAGTATCCAAATTCAGCTCAGGTCATGATCTCATGGTTCATGAGTTTGAGCCCCACATTGGGATCTGGGCATTGGGCTCTGTGTTGACATCTTGGAGCATTGAGCCTGCTTCATATTCTGTGTCTCCATCTCCAAAGGCAAGGGAATTAAAAGCAAAAATGAACTATTGGGACCTCATGAAGATAAAAAGCTTCTGCACTACAAAGGAAACAAACAACAAAGCTAAAAGGCAACCAAAAGAATGGGAAAAGATATTTGAAAATGACATATCAGACAAAGGGCTAGTATCCAAAATCTATAAAGAACTCACCAAACTCCACAGCCAAAAAACAAATAAGCCAGTGAAGAAATGGAAAGAAAACATGAATAGACACTTCTCTAAAGAAGGCATCCAGATGGCCAACAGGCACATGAAAAGATGCTCAATGTCGCTCCTCATCAGGGAAATACAAATCAAAACCACACTCAGATATCACCTCACGCCAGAGTGGCTAAAATGAACAAATCAGGAGACTATAGATGCTGGCGAGGATGTGGAGAAATGGGAACCCTCTTGCACTGTTGGTGGGAATGCAAACTGGTGCAGCCACTCTGGAAAACAGTGTGGAGGTTCCTCAAAAAATTTAAAAATAGACCTACCCTATGACCCCGCAATAGCACTGCTAGGAATTTACCCAAGGGATACAGGAGTGCTGATGCATAGGGGCACTTGTACCCCAATGTTTACAGCAGCACTTTCAGCAACAGCCAAATTATGGAAGAACCTAAATGTCCATCAACTGATGAATGGATAAAGAAATTGTGGTTTATATACACAATGGAATCCTACTTGGCAATGAGAAAGAATGAAATATGGCCTTTTGTAGCAACGTGGATGGAACCAGAGAGTGTTATGCTAAGTGAAATAAGTCCTACAGAGAAACACAGATACCACACGTTTTCACTCTTATGTGGACACTAAGAAACTTAACAGAAGACCATGGGGGAGGGGAAGGGGGAAAAAAGAGAAAGAGGGAGGTAAACCATAAGAGACTCTTAAAAACTGAGAATAAACTGAGGGTTGATGGGGGGTGGGGTGGGCATTGAAGAGGGCACCTGTTGGGATGAGCACTGGGTATTGTACAGAAACCAATTTGACAATAAATTTCATATTAAAAAAAGATTCTGTGTCTCTCTCTTGCTCTCTGTCCCTCCCCCATTCTCTCTCTCTCTCTCTCTCTCTCTCCCTCTCTCCCTCTCTCTCTCAAAAATAAATAAACATAAAAAAAATAAATGTCTTGTAGAATTCACCTGTGATTCCATCTGGTCCTGAACTTTTAGTTTTAAGTAACTTTTTGTTTACCAATTCAACTTTGTTACTGACAATTAATCTGTTCAGATCCTGTATTTCTTCCCAGTTCTGTTTTGGAAGTTTGTATTTTTCTAGGACTTTATCCTTTCATCTGGGTCATCCTCTTTGTTGGCATATATATTTTAATAACATTCTCTTACAATTCTTTGTATTTATATGGTGTCAGTTGTTATTTCTCTCTCATTTATGATTTTACTTCTTTGGGTCCTTGCCCTTTTTTTTCTTGATGAATGTGGCTAAGGTTTTGTCAATTTTGTTTATCTTTTCAAAGAACCAGCTGTTGCTCTCATTGATTTCATTCCATTCATTTTTTAAATCTCTGTGTCATTTATTTCAGCTCTGTGTTATTTCCTTTCTTCTACTCTCATTGGCTTGGTTTATTCTTCAGGAAAGAGTACTTTGAATATAAAATCAGTATTGGATAGTGACTTAGAGGCATATCAAACGTGAGCAGCCTTAACTTCATTTCATTGGTCCTATATCCATATAGACAGTTAGCCTCTTTCTATTTAGAAGAGAGATCCTTCATCCTTCTTCGATGTGAATCAGCTACCAATGTTCTCGGTCCTCCCCTCAGCCACGCTCCACTAGACTTTTTTCTTTTTAACTCTATCATTGTAGCTTAATTATATATAATCATCTGTGTACATTTAAAGTTTATAGTTTGACACTTGCGAGCACAGCATAACATAAAGAGTCTGTCGAATCAGTATGTTGTATACCTGAAATTAATGATTTTGTGTGTCAATGATACTTCAATAAAATTTTTTAGTAAATTAAACGGTTTGTTCTATTAAGGGAATCATAAATATTTAGGAGCACCTTCTGAACATTCATTTGTATGTAATTCCAGAAAGTGCACAATAAGCTTTAATTGCTTTGTTCTGTAACTTATTAAAATTTAATCCCCTTGAGGTTCAGTTTTCTTATTTCTGCAGATAATGTGGGATAATAAAACTAATTTCAGAGGGATATTGTGGGAAAGAAACAACTGTGTGGTAACATTATGTGGATTCCAAAGAAAATGTTCAATGGTGAGGGGTAGATATGGTGTGTGTGTGTGTGTGTGTGTGTGTGTGTGTGTGTGTGTGTTTATACATTTTTCTTTCAAGTAAACATGGACACTCATGTGTGCACACACAGATTCATTATTAGGAAAGCTTTCATGTCAAAATAAACTTGAGAGAAAGTGGGAGAGGACAAAAATGAAAAGAACATTTGGATTAACATGAAAATAAAAGTAGGTAAAAATTTGAACATAAAGATTTAAGGTAGAACAAGTGGCCTTAATGTTTTAGTTTGTCTACTTCAGTGCCTGCAAGACAGTACAGCTCATGGCTTAGGGGGTTTTTTGTACCAGCTGTTGGGGTTGAGAGACTCCAAAGTGACTTCAGATTTTGTGTTTTACATAAAGTGGTATTTCAACACCAAATAGCCTTATTTGAAAGAATATAAACATGATCCAAGGCTGAATTTCATTTCTCTAAACAGAGTGTTATTGGATAACTATCCGGAATAGATATTTATTGTGGTTGTGACAAATTCCATGCCGCTGGCTTAGAACAAATAAATTTATGTTCTGATAGTTCTGGAAGTCAGAAGTCTGAAGTGGGTCTCCCTGGGCTAAAATCACTCTGTCTGGGGGAGGTCCTGGGGAACTAAAGCCACCTGTATTCCCTGACTCATGGTCCCTCCCTTTATCTTCAAAGCCAGCAACATAGCATCTCAAATTTCTCTGTGATTCCTACTCTTCTGCCTCTGTCTTCCATATCTGGAGGCACCTTGTGATCTATTGAGCCCACCTGGATCATCAGAACAAATTTATCTTCAGGTCAGCTGACCAGCAATGTTAACACCATTTGTCACCCTAATTCTCACTTGCCATGACACAAGATATATTCGAAAAGTCTGGAGATTAAGATGTGGAAATATTTGGGGGGCATTATTCTGCCTACTAAAAGTCTTTTTCATGGGTGTATTTGAGGCCAACTCAGGGTCCTCAGATTAAAGAATCAAATACAGACTTGTTTTCAGACTCTAGGGTGAGTCCTTAGACTTTTCTTTCAAAACCACACATAAAGAGGATCTCATGGCTCATTTATGAAAATCACCCAGAGTTATAAATGGTAAACCCTCAACTCAATGAATTCAAAATCAGCTCAAGGTGAAGGTAAAGTGCAAGCTGGTTAGACCTCTGATAAGCAGGCAAGTTCATGAGCGTGAGTAATACAAAACTGGATTCACCTGACTTCCAATCTGATATCCCAGCAACAGAGTATCAGCAGGAAACTTTTCCTTTCCCACCGCTCCAGTGGCCCACGGGGAAATGATGTGCTCCAATGTGGGAGTAACAATGGAAACAGTGTCTAATGAGCAGACACAGGGAGCTATAAATATCTCCTCCACTGCAGAATGTCATCATCCAAAACCTTGTATATGGCAAGGCATGGTTGTTGCTCTTGGGATCCAGGTCTGTGCAGGGAGACCAATGCTTCACTCCATCCTGCTGTCCTGTCTGGGAACAGAGCTTTGGTCTCCATGATCAACCATCCAGGGACGAAGTCGGACCTCCACACAGAGACGTTCTTCTTATAGACCCCATCCATGTGAGTCTCAGAGTTCAGTGGTTATTTTGGGAAAGATTCTGAGAGAATGGAATCTGAGAGATTTTACCTGAGGTCACCTGAGACGAGGTAGACTCATTTATAATTAATTTACGTAATATGTTCAAAAGAGAAGCTCCACTGGACTCAGCAATACAGGGATCATTGTTGACAATGAGCGGTGGGAATGGAAGTCAGTTGGATGAGAATGAGGAAGGAATGGTGGGGGGGGAGGACACAAACTGGTCACAGTGAAATTAGAACATACCTAGGAGTTTTGCAGCTAAGGGGAGTAGGAAAACAGAGAATGAAGCTTGGAGGCATGTGCCGTGAGCTTTTCAAGATGTGGTGTTTTTGAGCATGTTCTGTATTTGTAGAAAGACCCAGAGCCATGGAGGTAGCTGTTTCCTTGCAACAGCACTTCTTGAGACACATTTCTCAGCATCACCTTTCACATGGAGTATTCACATAAAATTTGTATTCCATATGCAAAAGAGGGTATGCCAACTAGCTTTACTGCGTAATACTTCATTACCAAGTTGTATAGAAACTAGGAAGATATTTGTTCAACATAGAAGAAAAAACTCAGCCAATCTCTTCACCAGTGATAACCATCCACTTGCTAACGAGAAGGAACCATTGTAAGCCTTTTACATACACTGACTAACGCCGTCTACCACCCTAGGAGGATGGACACTGCTCTCCCCCCTCTTTGAGTAAGGATATTCACATTTGGAATGGATTCATTGTCTTTCCCAAGTTCAAATAGCTTAATAGGATAGATCTGACATTCAAAAGCTGGTTTTCTGATTCCAAAAGTTTTGCATTTAAAATCGTTCAGAAAACTCTTGTTCTGCATCTTGAAAAATCCCTTCTGTTGTTGTACACTGTGTAATTTCTGTTGTCTTACGTAGGTTTCTTCCCTTTGCACATTTTTCTAGAGGGATATTCAATCATTAAAATGTCTTAACATCATAAATAACGCCACTCCTCTCTGGGTTAGATATACTGTTTTGTTCTGGTTTTGTTAATTATTCTGGGCATGAAGGTATGTAACTGGGGCTGGAATGCTGCCAGAACCAGGGAAGCTTTCTCATCACAGTCTCTCAGGGACAACCTGAGTTTCTTAGATCTTCTTTCCCCTGTGTCCATTTCTTTCCTCTCTGTGTTCCTGGAACCGATTTCTTTTGTTTATTTAAATACAGGACACAAGATGATCTAATTAAAATGGAGCCCCATATTTACATGTCCATGGCTTTCTAACTAGAATTTAAGTACTATTTACACATTCTTTAGGGTAAAGGTAATCTGATGTTGACAGCTTGCCTTGTATCGTTTCTTTCAAAATTACGGTGGTTGCATGTGAGAAAAGCATGATAGTAACGCAGCGCCAGGAGGCCACAGTGCACTCTGTGTGTGCGTGTGTGTGTGCACGTGTGAGTGTGCATGTGCGTGTGTGTGCACGTGTGTGTTGTGGGGCACAAGCAGTCCTCAGGGCAATGGTACCTGAGTTCATATACTCCAATATGTGACCTTTAAATGCTAGGATGTTAACCAACGGATGGAAATAAGGAAGGGATCTATCTCAATTCACAGAATACCTTGGAACAAAATTTTTAAAATGCCAAGAACATCTTGGGAAGGAAGGACTGCCTGTCTTTTCAAGTTTCAACAGTGGCAGGAGAGCCACCTTGCCCCTCAGTATTCTCTGCCAACACCTCTCATCCCTATGCATTCCCTCCCCATGCTGACTTCATTGTGAGATTTGAATATCTGGACTAAACACCTTCTCCAGGGCCTTGGCTCTGTTTTCCCTGCAGGGCATGCGCTTCCCCCAATATCCTCCTGCCTCCTGCTAAATCTTTCTGGAAGCCTCTGTTAAAGTGTCACCTTCTTTGCAGGCCTTCCTGAACACCTATTAAAAAATAGAGCCCTCCCCATCCATTCCTTTCTATACCTACTTTTTTTTTTGCATAGCACCTGTCACCATCTGACATGGTATATGATTTTTTATTTTTTATATATATACTCTTTCTCCATAATTGCATTGTAGGGACTTTTTTCCTGCAAGTTTTTATTTAAATTCCAGCTAGTTAACATATGGTGTAATATTAGTTTCAAGAATAGAATTTAGTGATTCAACACTTATATACAATACACAGTGCTCATCAAAAGTGTCCTCCTTAATCCTCAACCCATATTTAACCCACCCCCTCCACCATCCCCCTGTAGCAACCCTCATTTTGTTCTCTAGATTTACAAGTCTGTTTCTTGGTTTGCCTCTTCCCCCCCCCCCATGTTCATTTGGTTTGTTTCTTAAATTCCACATATGAGTAAAATCATACAGCATTTGTCTTTCTCTGACTGACTTATTTTGCTTACCATAATACTCTCTAGATCCATCTACATTGTTGCAAATGGCAAGATTTCATTCTTTTTGTGTCTGTGTCATTTCAGTGTGTGTGTGTGTGTGTGTGTGTGTGTGTGTGTGTGTGTATGTATATACACACATAACATATACCACACCTTCCTTGTCCATTCATCAGTCTACGGACATTTGGGCTCTTTCCATAACTTGGCTATTGTTGATAATGCTGCTATAAGCATCAGGGTGTGGGTATCTCTTTGAATTAGTAATTTTATATGCTTTGGGAAAATACTATGTACTGCAATTATGGAATGGGCGGAGATATTTGCAAAAGGCTTATCTAATAAAGGGTTAGCATCCAAAATCTATAAAGAACTTATCAAACTCAACACCCAAAACACAAATAATCTAGTTAAAAAAATGGGCATTAAATATGAATAAACATTTTTCTCCAAAGAAGACATCCAAATGGCTAACAGACACATGAAAAGATGCTCAACATCACCCATTGTCTGGGAAATACAAATCAAAACTACAATGAGATATTACCTTACCCCTGTCAGAATGGCTACAATCAAGAACACAGGAAACAAAAGATGTTGGAGAGGACGTGGAAAAAGGGGAACCCTCTCTCTCTGTTGGTGGGAAGGCAAATCGTGCATCCGCTCTAGAAAACAGTATGAAGATTGCTCAAAACATTAAAAACAAAACTATCCTATGATCCAGCAGTTGCACTACTAGATATTTACCTAAAGAACACAAAAATACTAACCCAAAGGGATACATGCACCCAGATGTTTATAGCAGCAATATCTACACCAGCCAAACTACGGAAATGGCCCAACTATCTATACATACATGGACATGTATGTGTCCACATGTGTGCTGTGTGCATGTATATATACACACATATATTAATATATACAATGGAATCTTACTCAGCCATCAAAAAGAATGAAATCTTGCCATTTACAACAATGTGGATGGAGCTAGAGTTTATTATGCTAAGCAAAATAAGTCAGAGTAAGACAAATACCATATGATTTCACTCACCTGTGGATTTAAAAAAGAAAACAAATGGACAAAGGGAGAAAAGAGAGAGGTAAACCAAAAAATACACTCTTAACTGTAGAGAACAAACTTGCCAATGGGGAGGGAGATGGGATTTGGGGGAAATAGCTGATGGGGATTTAGGAGCGCACTGGTCCTAAAGAGTGCTGGTCAAGTGTGCAACTGTTGAATCACTGTATTCTACACCTGAAACTAGTTTTACACTGTATATCAACTACCTGGAACATAAATAAAAGGAAAAAAGAAAATGTATAAATAAAGCCATTTGCTTGAAAATTAATCATGTTATTTTTTTTCTTTCCTAAGTAGTCAACTCCACCAGATGGAACTAGGCAATGATACACACATTTCAAAGTTTCTTCTTCTGGGATTTTCAGAGGAACCAGCATTACGGCCCCTCATATTTGGGCTTTTCCTCTCCATGTACCTGATCACTGTGTTTGGGAACCTGCTCATCATCCTGGCCATCAGCTCTGACTCCCACCTCCACACCCCCATGTACTTCTTCCTGGCCAACCTGTCCTTTGTAGACATCTGCTTCACATCCACCACTGTCCCGAAGATGCTTCTGAACACCCAGACTCAGAGCAAGGTCATTAACTATGCAGGCTGCATTAGCCAGATGTATTTTTTCTTACTCTGTGCAGAGCTGGATGACTTTCTCCTATCTGCAATGGCCTATGACCGGTTTGTGGCCATCTGTCACCCCCTGCACTACACTGTCATCATGAACCCCCAGCTCTGTGGATTGCTTGTTCTGGTGTCCTGGATCATCAGTGTTACAAATTCCTTGTTACAAACCTTAATGGTGTTGCAGCTGTCCTTCTGTACAGACATGGAAATCCCCCACTTTTTCTGTGAACTCAATCAGATGATCCAACTTGCCTGTTCTGACACCTTTCTTAATGACATGATGATGTATTTTGCAACTGTGCTGCTGGGTGGTGCTCCCCTGGCTGGGGTCCTTTACTCTTATTCTAAGATAGTTTCCTCCATACGTGGGATCTCATCAGCTCTGGGCAAGTATAAGGCATTTTCCACCTGTGCATCTCACCTCTCGGTTGTCTCCTTATTTTATTGTACCAGCCTAGGAGTGTACCTTAGCTCTGCTGCTACCCAGAGCTCCCACTCGAGTGCCACAGCCTCGGTGATGTACACGGTGGTCACGCCCATGCTGAACCCCTTCATCTACAGCCTGAGGAACAGAGACATAAAGAGGGCTCTGAAAAGAATCGTTGGGGTTCCAGTGACATAAGGACCAATTGTCCGGGGACTGAAGACATGCCCATGATTGCAGGGCTCAAAGCCTCAGAGCTAGAATCTGCCGTTCTTTGATCAGACTCTGGAAGAAGAATCTGCTTTTCTTCTGCTTTTATTTCCCAGAATTTCATTTGCTTGACTTCAACTTCTCCATATTTTTTTAAGTAACTCACTTATTAAGCCTCTGCTCTGTCTGATATATAGACAGTTTCCCCTTTGTCTATTTCCTACTTTTTCAAATATTTTTTCAGTTTTGATAAAAAAATATTTGGAAATTCCCACTTGTCTCCTGGGGTAACATGAATTTCTTAAAAATAATTTCTACTCAAACAACATATATCATTCCAAGTAATTTTTCTCCTGTTTTACTAAAAGGATAGCCATGAGTTATATTACTCATATAGAAAAAGGAAAACAGTGTGGATATTCCTCAAAAAATTAAAAATAGAACTACCCTATGACCTAGCAATAGCACTGCTAGGAATTTACCCAACGGATATAGGAGTGCTGATGCATAGGGGCACTTGTACCGCAATGTTTATAGCAGCACTTTCAACAATAACCAAATTATGGAAAGAGCCTAAATGTCCATCAACTGATGAATGGATAAAGAAGATGTGACTAATATATACAATGGAATACTACTTGGCAAAGAGAAAGAATGAAATCTGGCCATTTGCAGCAACATGGATGGAACTGGAAGATATTATGCTAAGTGAAATAAGTTGGGCAGAGAAAGACATATACCATATGTTTTCACTCATAGGTGGATCTTGAGAAACTTAACAGAAGACCATGGAGGAGGCAGAGGGAAAAAAAAAGTTACAGAGAGGGAGGGAGGCAAACCATAAGAGACTCTTGGATACTGAGAACAAAGTGAGGGTTGAAGAGGGGTGGGGGAGAGGGGAAAGTGGGTGATGGGCATTGAGGAAGGCACCTGTTGGGATGAGCCCTGGGTGTTGTTTGGAAACCAATCTGTCAATAAATTATATTTAAAAAAAAGAAAAAACTACTTTTGATAACCAAGACCATTCATATAATTTCATAATACAGGAAAGTATGAGACCCCAGTTTTTCACTTGTGTATATCAATACTTTGTCCTTCACTGCCTTGACTTCTCGTTCTGACAATGTAGACTAATATAGTTCATCTTATAGGTAAGCCATTGCATTCCATTCTCCTTATTATGATATGTTCTCCTATGCAGCTGTATCCACAGTGCTTACAACAGTGATTGGCAAAATGATCACCAAATACATGTCTCCAAATGGCGTTTACAACAGAAACACATATTTGAATAAATAGATTAACTTCATATGGCCTTTGAGTCAAGGAAGATCTTAACTATGATGAAGAAAAATCAAAATTATACTGGGTATTACTGAGCAAAATATTTCATTTTGTGCTGTCCATCTACTCACTGAAGTGTGGAGTTAGTTTGGTGTCCATGTACTAGAGTTGTATTTTTTCCATGTTTTCCAAAAACATGTTTATGGTGTTTTTACTGAATCATCTTACTCTTTCTGCTGCATACAGATAGGACTCATTCCACTGCTCTAAATGAAAGATCATAACCATGCTATGGGCAATAATTGAACAATATCAATATCATCTTTTATATATCATACATATATATCCTCATGATCAAAGGATGACTCTTTAGACATTGAATTCCTGTCCAGTCATATGATTCAGGTCACAACTTTGGTGCCAAGAGCCTTGTCCTTCCAACTTCTCTTGATTACCTGGTTGGAACCCTAACAAAGTCTCTTTATAACACAGCCTATCTAAAATAAATTTTAATAACAGAGTAACCGTGACTTCTGTCCCCAAATATCAGCACAAATACCTAAAATGGGAAGAAGCATATTATTATAATTCCTCTGGGTTCTGGTTGCTGTTATAATTATATCTGTTCCCTAGGACTGTGTAACAAACCCTTCTGAAAACACCTGTTTTAATATAATGTCTTTGTAATCGAATGGGATTTTCTGGTGGGAGTTGTTCTGATCTATTCAATTCTGTGCTACTTATCAGTCTCTACATTGTGTTTCTTTTTTTTTTTTAAAGAAACTTTTATTTTATCTTATCTTACTTTATTTTATTTTGTTTTATTTTATTTTATTTTATTTTATTTTATTTTATTTTATTTTATTTTAGAGATAGCACATGAGTGGGGAAGAGCTGCAAAGGAAGAGAGAGAGAAAGAGAAAGAAAGAGAGAGAGAGAGAGAGAGAGAGTGAGAGAATCTCAAATAGGCTTAACATTCAGCATGGAGCCTGATGCAGGTCTTAAACTCATGAACCGTGAGATCATGACCCGAGCCGAAATCAAGAGTCAAACGCTTAGCTACCAAGCCACCTAGGCACTCCTATTTTTCATTTTCTTACTGACAGGGTTGAGCAGGCACTTCAATACTCTTCTTGTGTCAGTCCTTGCTATACACAAGAAATAAAGTGCTTCATTCTTAGCCATAATAAATTACCCTTTAGGCATGTTTCTGACTTGTTTTCACATCTTTGTTATTCCTTATTGGTCTTCTTGGCATTTGGGGAGTAGATCTATTTCTGAAAGTTGCATCACCTTTGGCCATCATCTGGAAGGTATTTTTCTTCATCATTTGACTAAAGATCACCTTTCCATTCTAGAAGTCTATATGAATCTGTGTATCTGTGTGTAAGATGAAATCACAACTTACTTACTGCTTCTTCCCCACGTTGTAAATGCCCTTCTGATATACCTTTTCATTTCCAAGTCTTTGGCAATCTGCCCTTGAATTAGTGACCAATGTTGGTATCATTAGGTTATTGTTCTTGTAGGTCTTTATGTAAGTTAGTAGCACATATTCATTCAATTTTGTTGTTTTCATTCAATATAGTTGTTTAGAAACAGTAGACTTAACCAAATGTTATTCTCACTGATTTTCTTTGTTCCAGAAGTCTTATAAAATTTCTCTTCCATTTTATGCATGAATTCCTATTCATACACTTTCATACAAATGTTTCAGTAAGATCCTATGCACATCATGAATGCTCTTTATATTTCAGTGCAGGCTTTTCTTCTACCTTGTGTCCCTTTTCCTTCTTTCCTAACAATTCCTCATGGACTTGTCTCCAATCCACTAATGTAATGCTGGCTCCTTTTTTGATGAATATCAATGCAAAAATCCTCAACAAGTTATTGGCCAACTGGATCCAACAATACATTAAAAAATTATTCACCATGAACAAGTGGGATTTATACCTGGGATGCAGGGCTGATTCAATATCCACAAAACAACCAATGTGATTCATCACATCAAAAAAAAGACAGGACAAGAACCATATGATCATCTCAATAGATGCAGAGAAAGCATTTGATAAAATACAGCATCATTTCTTGATAAAAACCCTCAGGAAAGTAGGAACAGAAGGATCATATCTCAAGATCATAAAAGCCATATATGAAAGACCCAATGCTAATATCATCCTCAATGGGGAAAAACTGAGAGCTTTCCCCCTAAGGTCAGGGACAAGACAGGGATGTCCACTCTCATCATTGTTATTCAAAATAGTGTTGGAAGTCCTAGCCTCAGCCATCAGACAACACAAAGAAATAAAAGGCATCCAAATCAGCCAAGAGGGGATCAAACTTTCACTCTTCACAGATGACAGGATACTTTATATGGAAAACACAAAAGATTCCACCAAAAACTGCTAGAACCGATTCATGAATTTGGCAAAGCTGCAGGATATAAAACCAATGCACAGAAATCAATTGCATTCCTATACACCAATAATGAAGCAATAGAAAGGGAAATCAAGGAATCGATCCCATTTACAATTGCACCAAAACCTATAAAATACCTAAGAATAATTCTAACCAAAGAGGTAAAAAATCTATACACTGAAAACTATAGAAAGCTCATGAAAGAAATTGAAGATGGCACAAAAAAATGGAAAAAGATTCCATGCTCCTGGATAGGAAGAACAAATATTGTTAAAATGTCAATACTACACAAAGACTTCTACACATCCAATGCATTCCCTATCAAAGTAACACCAGCATTCTTCACAGAGATAGAACAAACAATCCTAAAATTTGTATGGAACCAGAAAAGACCCCAACTAGCCAAAGCAATCTTGAAAAAGAAAACCAGGGGCGCCTGGGTGGCGCAGTCGGTTAAGCGTCCGACTTCAGCCAGGTCAGGATCTCGCGGTCCGTGAGTTCGAGCCCCGCGTCAGGCTCTGGGCTGATGGCTCAGAGCCTGGAGCCTGTTTCTGATTCTGTGTCTCCCTCTCTCTCTGTCCCTCCCCCGTTCATGTTCTGTCTCTCTCTGTCCCAAAAAAAATAAATAAATAAATAAACGTTAAAAAAAAATTTTTTTTTAAATAAAAAAAAAGAAAAAAAGAAAACCAAAGCAGGAGGCATCACAGTCTCAGACTTCAAGATGTTTTACAAAGCTGTAATCATGAAGACAGTGTGGGACTGGCACAAGAACAGACACTCAAGTCAATGGAACAGAGTAGAGAACCCAGAAATGGACCCACAAACCTATGGCCTTGACAAAGCAGGAAAGAAAATCCAATGGAATAAAGACAGTCTCTTCAGCAAGTGGTGCTGGGAAAACTGGACAGCAACTTGCAGAAAAATGAACCTGGACCACTTTCTTACACCAGACACCAAAATAAACTCAAAATGGATGAAAGACCTCAATGTAAGACAGGAAGCCATCAAAATCCTCAAGGAGAAAGCAGGCAAAAACCTCCTTGACCTTGGCTGCAGGAACTTCTTACTCAACACGTCTCTGGAGGCAAGGGAAACAAAAGCAAAAATGAACTATTGGGACCTCATCAATATAAAAAGCTTCTGGGAACAAAAATAATATAAAAACAGGGAGGGGGACAAAACAGAAGAGACTCATAAATATGGAGACCAAACTGAGGGTCACTGGAGGGGTTTTGGGAGGGGGGATGGGCTAAATGGGTAAGGGGCATTAAGGAATCTACTCCTGAAATCATTGTTTCAATATATGCTAACTAATTTGGATGTAAATTTTAAAAAATAAAAAATAAAATAAAATAAAGCTTCTGCACAGCAAAGGAAAAAATCAGCAAAACTAAAAGACAACCAACAGAATGGGAGAAGATATTTGCAAATGACATATCAGATAAACGGTTAGTATCCAAAAATCTATAAAGAATTTATCAAACTCAACACCCAAAAAACAAATAATCCAGTGAAGAAATGGGCAAAAGACATGAATAGACACTTCTCCAAGGAAGACATCCAGATGGTTACCAGCATATGAAAAGATGCTCGACATCACTCATCATAAAGGAAATACAAATCAAAACCACAATGAGATACCACCTCACACCTGTCAGAATGGCTAACATTAACAACTCAGGCAACACCAGATGTTGGCGAGGATGCAGAGAAAGAGGATCTCTTTTGCATTGTTGGTGGGAATGCAAGCTGGTGCAGCCACTCTGGAAAACAGTATGGAGGTTCCTCAAAAAACTAAAAATAGAACTACACTAGACCCAGAAATTTCACTACTAGGCATTTATCCACGGGATACAGGTGTGCTCTTTTGAAGGTACACATGCACCCCCATGTTTATGTTTATAGCAGCACTATCAACAATAGCCAAAGTATGGAAAGAGCCCAAATGTCCATTGATGGATGAATGGATAAAGAAAATGTGGTGTATATATACAATGGAGTATTTCTCGGCAATCAAAAAGAACGCAATCTTGCCATTTGCAACTAGGTGGATGGAACTAGAGGGTATTATGCTAAGTGAAATTAGTCAGACAAAGACAAATATCATATGACTTCACTGATATGAGGGCTTTAAGACACAGAACAGATGAACACGAGGGAAAGGAAGCAAAAATAATATAAAAACAAGGAGGGGGAACAAAACATAAGAGACTATTAAATATGGACAACAAACAGAGGGTTACTGGAGGGGTTGTGGGAGGGCGGATGGGCTCAGTGGGTAAAGGGCATCAAGGAATCTACTCCTGAAATCATTGTTGCACTACATGCTAACTAACTTGGGTGTAAATTTAAAAAATAAAATTTAAAAAAAGTGCCTTTTTGCTACTTGTTTAAAAATTCTGATCACAATCAGTGGGACAGCCCTTTGAGTATTTTCACAAGATGATCAGTGTGAAAAAGATTACTTGTTGATTCTTAAAACTATTAGTGAGCTCAATTAAAGATTCACATATTTGATTTAATTTGCCTATTATTATTATATGTCCACATATTATATGCCTATTTATCTATAATTATGAGCATTTGAAATAATTGTTGTAAATCACAGCTTCTCTATTGACTTTTAGTTAGGTCTTTTGGCCCATAAAATAGTTTTAAAATTCATTTAGTGAAATGTATGTATCTTCTACCTTCTGAGTTTTTTTTTCTTGCCTTACAAATGATGATTTTCCCACCAGTAGATTTTATATGTAATTTTATATGTAATTTTATATGTAATTATATGTAATTTAGATGTGCATCTAAAATGGAATGGTTACTCTTACACTGGGGGTTTACTTCCTCTTTTGGATTTTTGGTGAGATGTGTGAAATAAGCAAGCATCACACTTCCTTCCACGTAGAAAGCCTTTGTGCCAGCTTTCACTCAACAACCCAGTCTTTTCTGACGACACTTAAATGCAGCTTTGTCAAGTATTAAATGTCCATATATAATGAGACCTAATTCCTGACTCATTCAATTAATACTGAAAGAGCATCTGCTATGGTGCCAGAAATTTTTAAGAGCTTTATATGCTATCCTCTTTTTTTATCCAGGTCTTGGGGAATTTTATTATTTTTCTCTGTTGATTTGTTGACTTACTGGTTCTGTAGATCATGTTTCAGTTACTGCTCAAAACTTAATTCAGTTTTGTGTAACATGGTTGTACTGAAACTGCTCTTTAACCTGGTTTTATTCTGTCTGTCATTGTTTGTATTTCATAATGTCTCATTTTCATGAATCCGTTTCTATATAAGTGCATATACATCCACATACTTTTGTAAAGGGAAGATGAGCAGAAGTTCCTGCTCCTTTGGTAATCACGTCACAATGACACACAGGAGTGCAGTAAAAATAAATGTGAGTACAAAATAATGTACTTGGATAAGTTACATGAAGCTTATTCAGAGTTAGGGGATAGATTGTCAGGGGGTGTTTAGGATTTCATAGGGTCTGGAGAGCACGTTACCTGTTGGACAAGGAACAGAACCATGACTAGTTGTGCTCATCAGACTTGTCAAGAAAGTGACTAAAATTCAAAGCATAAGAACATCAAATACACACCAAAAAAATGCCACATAAGACAAGTGGCAAAGAGGCTTACCTCATCCTCTATTTGGCCATATAAAAACTGATTAATCAAATGAATATGGAATAAACACAGGAAAATCAAGTCTGCTCTCTGCCAATAAAAATGCCCAGATTATGAGACGTGTTGGTTTATTCTCTTGCGATGTTCGATCTGTGATGTTCACGTCATAAAGATGTCGCTACTTTTTTCCTTTAGAGAAATTTATTTTTGCCCTTTAATTATTTTTGCTGGGTGTAAATACGATATAATTAGGATTGGAGGCCACCAACATCATTCTCTCCCTCTCTCTCTGTCTCTGTCTCTCTGTCTGTTCGTTGAACACAATTTTTTAATTTTTCTTTGCATACAGGCCAGAAGACCATTCCAAAATGGAGCCCCAGGATTATTTGTCCTTAGGAAGCAATGAATAGGACTTTCTGGTACTATTTCTACTTTCCTTCTGGGAAAGGTAATATGATGTGTATGCATTCATATCCTAAAAAGTGTGTTGGGGCAGGTGGGGGGGGGGGGGTGAAGACATACAAGTAATACATACCAGGAGGATACGGTGCAGTGTGTGTGTGTGTGTGTGTGTGTGTGTGTGTGTGTGCGTGTGTGTGTGCATGCAGTGAGAGCAGGTCTCAGAGCAGGGGTTTATAGGTGCCTCTATTCCAGGTTCACCCTATAATACACAGGTCAGACTCAATCAACAGATGATACTGACAAGGGATGTTCAGTTGACAGGATGCTATTACAACCAGATTAACAAAGTGCAAGAGGTACATAGTGTGGACCAGGAGCTCCCTCTGTCTTGAATTTTAAGCAGCTGCGAGGCCACATGGATCCACAAAATTCACTGCCAGTACCTGTCATCACTCTCCCTCTTTTCAACTCCCCGCCATTACACTGGCTTCCTTCTGAGCCTTGATTTTCTGGAAAAAAAAAAGTGTTTCCGCAGGGCCTTTTCACTGTCCTTCCTCCTGCCAGGAAGACCTTCTGTCTTGCACTCTCTCTTCCTTGAGGTCTCTGTTCAAATGTCACCTTCTTAGTCAATCTTGACTGAACACCCAACATAACAGCCCATCCACTCTTTCTTTTGACTTGCCTTCATTTTCTTCATAGCCTCAGTCCACATCTCAGGATTATTTAATTTTTATATACGTGTATATCCTATCACCAGCAATGATTAGTAGGTACCTTTGCTTTTCAGCACCGTCTACTTTATGACTTGGAAATGCTGAAAACATGGTTGATGGTCTATATATTCCTCAAATGCATGAGATAAGTTCTTATTAAAACTGCACAATACCCAGCCTTTTGGGGAACATCTGATGTTGGGATGAAAATTCCTAATAAGAGAGGAAATGGGGATCCCCTCCAGAGCACCCATCCATTCACAAAATATTGAAATAACTTTCTTGACTGGAAAATGTAAATTGTAGCATTTCAACAATGTGAGCCATGTCTATTGATGTGAAAATTAGTCATGTTATTTTCCCCTTTATTGGTAGTCACTTCCACCACATGGACCCAGGAAACGATATAGGAATTTCAGAATTTCTTCTTATGGGATTTTCAGAAGAAACAGAACTGCAGCCCCTCGTATTTGAGCTTTTCCTCTCCATGTATCTGATCACTGTGTTTGGGAACCTGCTCATCTTCCTGGCCATTAGCTCTGACTCCCACCTCCACACCCCCATGTACTTATTCCTGGCCAACCTGTCCTTTGTAGACATCTGCTTCACCTCCACCACCATCCTGAAGATGCTCTGGAACATCCAGACCCAGACCAAAGTCATAACCTATGAGGACTGTATCACACAAATGAACTTTTTCATAACCTTTGCAAGGATGGATGACTTTCTCCTGAATGTGATGGCCTACGACAGGTTTGTGGCCATCTGCCACCCGCTAAACTACATGGTCATTATGAACTCCTGGCTCTGTGGACTCCTGGTCCTGGTGTCCTGGATCCTGAGTGCTCTGCATTCCTTGTTAGAAAGCTTAATGGTGTTGCAGCTGTCCTTCTGTACAGTCTGGGAAATCCCCCACTTTTTCTGTGAGCTCAATCTGATGATCCAACTTGTCTGTCCTGACACCTTTCTCAATAACATGGTGGTGTATTTTGGAGCTATTCTGCTGGCTGGTGGTCCCTTTTTTGGGATCCTTTACTCTTACTATAAGATAATTTCCTTCATACGTGGGATTTCATCAGCTCAGGGCAAGTATAAAGCATTTTCCACCTGTGTGTCTCACCTTTCAGTGGTCTCTTTATTTTACTGTACAAGCCTAGGAGTGTACCTCAGCTCTGCTGCTACCCAGAGCTCCCACTCAAGTGCAACAGGCTCAGTGATGTACACGGTGGTCACACCCATGCTGAACCCCTTCATCTATAGCCTGAGGAACAAAGACATTAGTTCCTCTGATGAGATTCTCTGGTATGGCAGCTATAAAAGGGCCAATTGTCTTGTGCTGAAAAGTACCCATGATTGCAGGGTCCAAAGTCTGACCCAAATGTTGAGATTCTTTGATCAGATTGTGGGAGTGGAACATGCCTCTTCTGTTTTTTTTCCTGGAATTTCTATTTTTTTTTAATTTCGATATCTGTGTACAATTTATGTAACTCCCTATGTTAAGCTTTTTGATATCTCTTATATCTAAAAGATTTTCCCTTTGTCATTTTCCTACTCTCCCAATGTGATTCCTCACCTTTGATGTGAAATATTTGGAATTCTCACTCATTTCAAAGGACTACATGGATCTGTTACAAATAATTTCTTCTCAAATCAAGTGTATCATAGTGAGTATTTTTTCTTTGGTTTGACCAAAAAAAAAAAAAAAAAAAAACCCAGTCATGAGTTATACTACTCCTATGAAAGTCTACTCTTGGCCATGACTCTTATTGATATAAGAGTATAAGAGAGTCATTAGAAATCATTGTAACCTATCTGCTGTGTTGAAAGCAAGCTTGAAAGAAACTTGGAGGGTAAAGAAAGGAAGAGAATGGAGGTTTTCATTAACATGGAATTCAAGGAATGTAGAAATTTAGGCAAAATAAATTATAATAGAACAGGTAGCCATAAGTTAATGATATATGGCTTTTCCTATCTTAATGCCCAGAGGCCTCAAAGACAGAACCATATTTACATTTATGCAAGGAGACATTCTCTGAACCAGGCAATAGGCTGAATATCCCCCAAACTGACCTTATTTTGTTTCTTCTACTTAAGTAGAGTTTCAACACAAAACGCCTTTATCCAAGAAAGCTAAGTGAATGAGTGAGTTGAGAGGCTTAAATTCCTTTTATTAAAAAAATTGGGGCACCTGGGTGGCTCAGTCAGTCAAGTGTCCAACTTCAACTTAGGTAATGATCTTGTAGTATGTGAGCTTGAGCCCTGCGTTGGGCTCTCTGGTGATAGTTCAGAGCCTGGAGCCTGCTTTGGATTCTGTTTCTCCCTCTCTCTATGCCCCTCCCCCACTTGCATATTCTCTCTCTCTCTCTTACTCTCCCAAAAATCATTTAAAACATTTATTGGATAAGTGTCTTTGTTATTTACTATTGCTGCTATATCCAGTTACCACACTAAGGGTTTAAAAGAAAAAAATTTCTACTCTTCCAGGTCTGGAGGTCAATGCCAAAAATGAATCACATTTGGGCTAAAATTAAGATGTCTCTGCAAGAAAGAAGAGAGCTTGAATTCCTGCCCACTTATGTGATTCCAGGTCACCATTTTTTCTCCACAAAAATGCATGTCCTTCCAACCTCTACTGGTTACCTGAATAGAATCTTCAATGGAGAGGATTTTTTTAATAGTCATCCAAAATAAATTTGAATAACAAAATGATCATGAATGTTGCTGAATGGCAAACCATCCTGAAAACAAATGGCTTGGTAGAATATCTTTAGTATCAAGTAGAATTGTATGGTGATGAGTTGTTCTAATCTCTGTTGATGTCCTCAAGGATCTTGAATCAGATTCTGTGTCACCTGGGAAGGCTCTGCTGATCTTGCCAGGGTTTGGGTCTTGGCTAGCTAGCTGTGGCTGATCAGAGTGGCCTTGGCTTGGACAACTGGGCTGTGCTCCACACGTCTTCACTTCTTCTGGCAGCCCATCTGGTTTTATTCTCTTTTCAGAGCAGTATTTCAAGAGAGAGCAGCAGAAATTCACAGGGCCTCTAAGGTCCACTGCCACTTCTATCATATTCTGTTGGCCACAGTAAATAAAAAGTTCTACTCCATCCAGAATCAAAGATGGAAGAATAGTCTCCACCTCCTGATGGAAGGTACTGCGCACATTGCCAAAGATATGACTACAGAGAAAGACCAGGACTTGGGCCATCTCTGCAAACAGTCTACCACTGCTGTTAATTTCAATTCAAAAGGTTTATTTCCAATCCACATTCAGCAGTGGAATGATCTAAGAGAAGACAGTGAGAATGAATTAAGCGTCTAATGACCCTACTTCAGAGGGTCAGGTTGTAAATATTTCCTCCATGCCTCTTGCCTATACATCACCTTTCCTAGTATAAGGAAAGATCAAATAAATAAAAGGTTTACTTTCCAGATGGCTCAGAGATACCAGGGACCTTGTATCTATTTCATTGAGTAATGGAGCTAACAAGTGTTCTATCACTGATACTATCTTCACAGAATCCTTCTGTAGATACTGTTTTCCTATTGATAGACCTCACCATTGAAATACTCATAATAGTTTCCACTCTGGTATCTTTTTTATGGGTATAATTCCGCTAGGATGAGGTGACATTTGAAATGCAATGGAAGACAGAGACATAGGAATGTTTTTCTTCATTTTTCCAGCCTTCTTGAAATTTAATTGACATATAAAATTGCGGAAATTTAAGCATACAACTTGGTGATTTCATGTACATATATGTTGTGAAATGATCACCATAATAGGTCAGTGAACACATCCATCACTTCACATAGTTACCACTTCTTTTTGTTGTAAGAACATTTACTATATACTCTATTAGCAACATTCAAGTATACAACACAATAGAGTTAATCATAATAGCCATGTTGTACATTAAGTCCCCAGAACTTATTCATCTTATAACTGAAGGTTTATAGACTTTCACTAACATCTTCTCATTTCCCCAAACCCAAGCCACTATCAAACATCAACCTACTCTCTGTTTCTATGGTTCAGATTTTTATATTTCACATGTAAGTGAGATCATACAGTATTTGTCTTTCTCTGTCTGACTATGTCACTTAGCATAATGCCCTTGGGGTCCATTCGTGGTTGAGCAAGGAAAAAATGTCTTCATTTATTATTGCTGAACTCCACTGATAGATATGCCATCATTATTAATTCATCTGTTGATGGATGCTGGGCTGTTTCCAAATCGTGGCTATCCTGAATAATGCTGTAGTTAATGTAAAAGTACAGATACCTGAGATGGTCACAAGTTTGTGGGATTTAAACCATGCACTTGTGAGTGGCTGATGGGTGAAAGAAGAAATGAAACCTGAAATTTAAAACTCATGAATCAAATGAAGATGGAATCACCGCATATCACAATTTATGGTATGTTACAAAAGCAGCTCCAATAGAGAAGTTTATAGCAATAAATGCCTACATTAAGACAAATGAAAAGACCTTAAGTAAATAACCTAAACTTTGATTCAAAGGCCTGGAAAAAGAAGCACCAACTAAGTCCAAATCAACAAAGGAAAAGAAATAAATATCAGAGAATACATAAATGATATATAGACCAGAAAACCAATAGAAAAGATTAACAAAGTGAAGAGCCAATTTTTTAAAGTGAAGCAAAATTGACAAGCCCTTAGGTAGACAAAAAAAAAAGGAGGAGAAGGCTTAAATAAATATAATCAGCAGCAAAATATTATACCTTACAACCAATATCATAGAAATGCAAAGAATAATAGGAGACTACTATGAATGATCTCATTCCAACAATTTGGACAACCTAGAAAAAAAATGGATAAATCCCTAGAAACATACAATTTACCAAGACAAAATCAGGAAGATATAGGAAATATGAACAGACCAATAATGAGTAAGGGTATTAAATTAGTAATCAAAAATCTCCCAGCAACAAAAGCCCATGAGCAGAGACCTTCATAGGTGAATTCTACCACTCATGTAAAGAAGAATTAATGACAAATTCTTCTCAAACCCTTCCAGAAACTAGAGAGGAAGACACATTTCAACTTCATTTTCCAAGGCCAGATTTGCCTTAATACCAAAGTCAGAAAAGGCCAGTACAAAAAAATAAAACTATAGACCAATGTCCCTGATGAACACAGACACAAAATTTTTGAAAAATACTAGCAAAATGAACCAAACAACACATTGAAAGGATTTTACACCATGATCAAGTGGGATTTATCCCTGGGATACAGGGATTGTTGAGCACAAACAAATCACTAAATATGATACACCCCATTCATAGGGTGAAATACAACAATCATATGATCATTTCAATACATGCAGAAAAGGCATCTGACAAAATATAGCATCCTTTAATGATTTTTTTAAAAATCTTTGACAAACTGGGTATAAGAGAACATACCTCAACAAGAAAAGCAAAAGGCTGTATATGACAAACCCACAATAACATTGTACTCAGTGGTGAAAGATTAGAAAATGTCTCTTCTGAGATCAGCAGCAACACAAGGGGGTCCACTCTCACTGCTCCCATTCAACATAATCCTTCATGTCCTAGCTAGAACAATCAGGAAAGATTGAGAAAGTAAAAAGCACCCAGATGTCTTCTTTGGAAAAGTGTCTATTCATGTCTTCCACCCATTTCTTCACTGGATTACAAATCAGAAAGAAAGAAGTAAAATTGTCTTTATTCACAGATGATACAAACTGAATATAGAAAACCCTGTAAAGTCAGGGCACCTAGGTGGTTCAGTTGGTTAAGAGTCCGACTTTGGCTCAAGTCATGATCTCAGGGTTCATGAGTTTGAGTACTGCATCGGGCTCTATGCTGACAGCTCAGACCCTGGAGACTGCTTTGGACTCTGTGTCTTCCTCTTTCTCTGCCCCGCCCCCATTCATGATCTGTCTCTCTCTGTCCCTCAAAAATCAATAAACATTGAAAAAAAAGTAAAGAAAATCCTATAGACTCAATCCTTAAGAGCACACTCACAGTGATGAGCAATGAGTAATGTGTTGAATGGTTGAATCACTATATTGTACTGCACTATATTGTTTTGTGTGTTGATTTTCTGCCCCACACCAATAAACTTTATTGAATTGAAAAGTACACTTATGGTAGACCTTTTGCAGAGGTGGACCCAATTCACCACTTATCTCTGTATCCGTGTACTTTGCAATGTTACTGCGAAGCTCCTCCCATTGAGAGGTGGGGTCGATTTCTCCACTTTCGAATCTGGACTGAATTTAGTATTTTATTTGCCTTGGCTAAGAGTGTATGGTGAAAATGACAGTGTGTCTGAAGGGTCCTTGGTGTGTTTCTGCTGCGCTCTTGGAACCCTGTCTCTGCCATGGAAACAAGTCCAAGCTAGCCTGCTGTAAGAAGAGAAATCACGTGGAGCAGAGCCCTGTTGCTCTAATGAAAGCCAGCCTAGACCAGCCTATCACCAGCAAGCCCCCATATGTGAGAACACAGCCAAGATTAACAGAGCTCCTCCAGCTGACCCACAGCTGACCACCACCTCATGAGGAGACCAACAGAGACCAAAAGACAATACACACCCCCATGTGATGGATGGAGCTAGAATGTATTATGCTGACTGAAATAAGTCAGTAAGGACAAGAGTAAGATCATATGATTTCACTCCTGTGTGGATATTAAGAAACAAAACACATGAACATAAGGGAGAGGGAAGAGAGGCAAACAAACCAGAAGAGGCTCTTAATGATAGAGAACAAACTATGGGTTGACAGAGGGAGGTGGGTGAGAGATGGGCTAGATGGGTAATGGGTACTAAGGAGGGAACTTGTTGTGGTGAGCACTGGGTGTTGTATGTAAGTGATGAATCACTGAATTCTACTTCACTACATATTAACTAACTAAAACATATATTTAAAAAGCTAAAAAAGATAAAAGATAAAAAGATAAAAAGCTTCCGCACTGCAAAGGAAACAGTCAACAAAACTAAAAGGTAACCAACGGAATGGGAAAAGATATTTGCAAATGACATATCGGACAAAGGGCTAGTATCCAAAAGAGCTCACCAAACTCGACACCCGAAAAACAAATAACCCAGTGGATAAATGGTCACAAAACATGAATAGACACTTCTCTAAAGAAGACATCCAGATGGCCAACAGGCACATGAAAAGATGCTCAACGTCACTCCTCCTCAGGGAAATACAAACTAAAACCACACTGAGATACCATCTCATGCCAGTCAGAGTGCCTAAAATGAACAAACCAGGAGACTATAGATGCTGGTGAGGATGTGGAGAAACGGGAACCCTCTTGCACTGCCGGTGGGAATGCAAATTGGTGCAGCTGCTCTGGAAAACAGTGTGGAGGTTCCTCAAAAATTAAAAATAGATCTACCCTATGGCCCAGCAATAGCACTGCTAGGAATTTACCCAAGGGATACAGGAGTACTGATGCATAGGGGCACTTGTACCCCAATGTTTATAGCAGCATTTTCAACAATAGCCAAATGATGGAAAGAGCCTAAATGTCCATCAACTGATGAATGGATAAAGAAATTGTGGTTTATATACACAATGGAATCCTACTTGGCAGTGAGAAAGAATGAAATATGGCCTTTTGCAGCAACGTGGATGGAACTAGAGAGTGTGATGCTAAGTGAAATAAGTCATACAGAGAAAGACAGGTACCATATGTTTTCACTCTTATGTGGATCCTGAGAAACTTAACAGAAGACCGTGGGGGAGGGGAAGGAAAAACAAACAAAAGGTTAGAGAGGGAGGGAGCCAAAACATGAGAGACTCTTGAAAACTGAGAAACTGAGGGTTGATGGGGGGTGGGAGGGAGGGGAGTGTGGGTGATGGGCATTGAGGAGGGCACCTGTTGGGATGAGCCCTGGGTGTTGTATGGAAACCAATTTGACAATAAATTTCATATTTAAAAAAATGTTTAAAGCATTAGCTTAAAACATTTACTTTTGGCATGGCTTGTCATGCAGTAAGCATATAGCTTACTGACACAATAATCAATGTAAATAGTACTGAGAATATTAAGAATAACCTACTGCTGCTTCTTTTTTGACATTTGTTCTGATATTTGATGGGAGCATTCATAATGACCTGGTTAGTCAAATTAATTTTAGGTAACTGTATTAAAAAGGTACTATCACTGAGTTTCTCTTCCAGGTAGAGATTGGAAAGACCTGTATGTTTTTGCACGGATAACTTGTAGGACTCTCAGGCACAAGTCTCCATTCCCAGAACATCGCTGGGCATGAATTCAAGCTCTTGTCTGAGTCATCCTTTGATCATGAGGATTGAAGAGATTTCAGAGCATAAAAAAGTGAAAGAACGTAATGAGAGAGTGCATACACATATTGTTCACTCACTCTATCATTTTTAGGACATCATTTTTAAAGGGGGAGATATTAAGTTTAGGGCAATGGAAATCATAGTATTTGTAGGCAGCACTAGAAATTTTCAAATAGAAACAGCAGTATCATCCAATGAAATAGTATAAAATCTGCCACTAAATTCTTCGCTCCAATTAATAAATCCCTTTAAACATGGACACCAAATATCCCACACCTCAATAAGTAGTTATACATCATCAAAAACAGATTTTGTGCAATAAAATACAGCGTGATTGAAAGTTTTATGTCATCATTTTTTTCAGGTCTTCTCGGATAGTAACCCCATATTGGTCACTTGGTTTATGCAAATTTGTCTTTCTGTAGTTTACACTTGGAGCAGAGCATGTTTTTCATAAGGAATTTTTGCCTTACTATTCTGTGCCAGGGATACTGTGGATGCTGAGCTGATAAGAGAACAGGATCCTAACGAGGATCCCAAAACCCCACGACTAGTGACAAAACAAACTAGTATGTTAATGTCTACATTATCCGGAAGGGCATTTAAGGTAGAATCTATAAAGGAATGGCAGACACAGAGTGAAAAAAAAAAAAAAAAAAAACCCTGTGATCTCACAATTTCCTCTACAATAAAATTATATACATGGCCTCAGTTGCCAAATGTAGTTTATTCCATAAAACTAGGACCATTCATCACTATATGAGGCAAATGGGAATTTCCCAATTGTTCTGATTCAAGGTTGGGACTAACTTTGGAAACTAGGGAGAAAAAAAGGAAAAACTATTGGGTATCAGGAGCAGAGAGTTAACCACAGGGACTTATTTAAATTCAATAAAGCAGTTGAATGTTAGAAAAACTGAAACTCTAGGATATAAATAGAGGCATTAAGTTCTTCTTTCATGATCTGGTTAAAAAATCACAAATTCAGGCTATTAAGCATTAAGCCTGCAATGACTGGTACTTCTTAAGAAATGGCCTTTTTATGGCCTCCCTCTGAAAAATACATTTAGAGCCTCCTTTATGTCTCTGTTCCTCAGGCTGTAGATGAAGGGGTTCAGCATGGGCGTGACCACCGTGTACATCACCGAGGCTGTGGCACTTGAGTGTGAGCTCTGGGTAGCAGCAGAGCTAAGGTACACTCCCAGGCCAGTACAATAAAATAGAGAGACAACGGAGAGGTGAGACGCACAGGTGGAAAATGCTTTATACTTGCCCTGAGCTGATGAGATCCCACATATGGAGGAAACTATCTTAGAATAAGAGTAAAGGACCCCAGCCAGGGGAGCACCGCCCAACAGCACAGTTGTAAAACACGTTACCATGTCATTAAGAAAGGTGTCAGAACAGGCAAGTTGGATCATCTGACTGAGTTCACAGAAAAAGTGGGGGATTTCCATGCCTGTACAGAAGGACAGCTGCAACACCATTAAGGTTTGTAACAAGGAATTCAGGACACTCACGATCCAGGACACCAGAACCAGCAGCCCACAGAACTTGGGGTTCATGATAACTGTGTAGCACAGTGGGTGACAGATGGCTACAAAGCGGTCATATGCCATCACAGTCAGGAGGAAATTGTCCAAAACTACAAAGAGTATGAAAAAGTATATCTGCGTGATACAGCTTTCATAAGTTATGACCTTTCTCTGTGTTTGTATATTCGCCAGCATCTTGGGGACTGTGGTGGAAGTGACACAGATGTCTACAAAGGACAGGTTGGCGAGGAAGAAGTACATGGGCGTGTGGAGGTGGGAGTCAGAGTTTACAGCCAGGATGATGAGCAGATTCCCAAGTATGGTGACCAAGTACATGGACAGGAACAGCCCAAAGAGGAAGGGTTGCAATTCCGGTTCCTCTGAAAGTCCCAGAAGAAGAAATTCTGAACTTCGTGTATCGTTGCCTAGTTCCGTATGGTTGATGTGACTATCAAAATAAGAAGAACATGACACAATCATGCATTACTAACCTGGCTGGTACATTATTGTTTATATTCTGCACTCAAGAAATTAATTTTTTATATTTCTGTATGGAACATGATAAAAACACTAAAATGTGGGAATAGAAGGGCTTATCTCAACATCAAGCCATTAGTGAAAAACCCACACCAAGCATGATACTCAAGGGTGATACAGTGTGCATTTTTCTGTATGATCAGGAATAAGGAAAGGGTGCCCACTTTCACATCTTCTACTCAACATAACATTGCAAGTTCTGGCCAGAGCAGTTAAAGAAAGAAAAAGAAATAAAAGGTATCCAAACTGGAAAGAAAGAAAGAAATTTATGTATGTGGATGATGTGATCTTATATGTAGAAAATCCTAAAGATGCCACAAAAGGACTAATACCACTAATAAATCAATTCAGCCAAGTAACTGGATACAAAGCCAACCCTCAAGAACTCAACTGCATTTTTATATATGAAGAGTAAACAATCTGAAAACAAAATAAAATAATTCCATTTATGTGACAACAACACCCCGTGCTCATCCCAACAGGTGCCCTCCTCAACACCCATCACCCACCCTCCCCTCCCTCCCATCCCCCATCAACACTCAGTTTATTCTCAGTTTTTAAGAGTCTCTGATGGTTTGTCTCCCTCCCTCTCTGTAACTTTTTTTTCCCTTCCCCTCCCCCATAGTCTTCTGTTAAGTTTCTCAGTATCCACATAAGAGTGAAAACATATGGTATCTGTCTTTCTCTGTATGACTTATTTCACTTAGCATCACACTCTCCAGTTCCTTCCACGTTGCTACAAAAGGCCATATTTCATTCTTTCTCATTGCCACGTAGTACTCCATTGTGTATATAAACCACAATTTCTTTATCCATTTGTCAGTTGATGGACATTTAAGCTCTTTCCATAATTTGGCCATTGTTGAAAGTACTGCTCTAAACATTGGGGTACAAGTGCCCCTATGCATCAGCACTCCTGGATCCCTTGGGTAAATTCTTAGCAGTGATATTTCTGGGTCGTAGGGTAGATCTATTTTTAATTTTTTGAGGAACCTCCACACTGTTTTCCAGAGCGGCTGCACCAGTTTGCATTCCCACCATCAGTGGGAGTGCAAGAGGGTTCCCGTTTCTCCACATCCTCTCCAGCATCTATAGTCTCCTGATTTGTTCATTTTAGCCACTCTGACTGGCATGAGGTGATATCTCAGTGTGGTTTTAATTTGTATTTCCCTGAGGAGGAGTGACGTTGAGCATCTTTTCATGTGCCTGTTGGCCATCTGGATGTCTTCTTTAGAAAAGTGTCTATTCATGTCTTCTGCCCATTTCTTCACTGGGTTATTTGTTTTTCAGGTGTGGAGTTTGGTGAGTTCTTTATAGATTTGGGATACTAGCCCTTTGTGTGATATATCATTTTCAAACATCTTTTCCCATTCCATCGGTTGCCTTTTAGTTTTGTTGATTGTTTCCTTTGCAGTCTTCTGTAGTTCTTTAAAACTGTTTAGACCTCTCATTAAATTCTATTGCATGGATTAAAAAAAATTAATGTTTATTCATTTTTTGAGAGAGAGAGAGAGGGAGAGAGAGAGAGAGAGGAAGGCCAGAGACAGAGGGAGACATAGAATCAGAAGCAGGCTCCAGGCTCTGAGCCGTGTGCACAGAGCCTGATGCTTGGCATGAACCCAGGAATTGGGAGATCATGACCTGAACCAAAGATGGACACTCAACCAACTGAGACCCCCAGGGGCTCCCATTTCATGTATTTTTAGAAACATATAAACAATATGGCAAATTGAATACTTAAAATGTGATAGGAGGAGACAGGGAGTAAATGTGAAATGCTTCTTCTGTGGGTTGAAAACAGGTACCTGTTAGAGTATCTGCTTTTGGAGGAAAATCATTGAACATACCAGAATTTATAGATGAGTTTCCAGGGTTTTATGCCAATTCACCTTGGCAAGTGATCATATTTATAAAAGCAGAGCCACCGGGAACCCTGTGTGATTAGTTTACAATAATCCACATTCAGTATGCCATCTGTAGTTTCCCCTCACACAGTCCTAACCATAAATTAAGTGTGAAGATAACAGAAATCGCAGCTCCTGATGTTTCAGGCCTTGATGGTGTCAACCTTGGTGATTTTTCCCAGGGATGCATTATTACTTTTCTGTTAATATTTGGTAGGCGGCAGCACTGTCTTGTGATTTCCCTCAGCACCTCCTACCGTCATAGGCTCTTCACAGATCTCACGCACAATAAGGCTACTCTGCCTATTGCCACCTCCATCTTTTCTAATGCTGCATCCCAGAAATTAGCAGTGAGATCAGGATACACTTATGGACCTAACCTGTGCTGTGTGAGACAGAGTAAGACGAATGTCTCCTTATCACCTGATGCCAGAGTCCCCCACTTGGATTGTAGGCGATCATGGTAATTCCCTATTACCTGATACACAGTTTTCCAGCTAAAAGTTCACAGGTCTTTTCGAACACTAGTAGGCAGATAAACGTTCATGGAACGATATCTCAAATGCACAGACAAAAAGAAGCAGGGAAAGCAAGAAGAAAGGCAGAAAATAAAAACAAAGGAATAAGAAGAAAGCTTCTTTATAGCATTTGCCAATTTCCATGGTATAGTTGCTCTCGTACTGCCCAATATCAAGGCGCCAGTTTTGGTTCAGACCACAGTCCCCATGAACCATTATAAGCTAGCCAGCGCCATCATCTCAGAGCCTTTGGGTTGTGTTTGGAGGAAAATGTAAACATTGGTTGTCATTTTACAGCCTTCCATCAGGTGTAAATGGTCCCATCAATTGAGGATCTGGGTCAGTGAACAGTCTCAGGACTCATAGAGATTATGACCCCTTATTGTGGTGACTCAGGTCAATCTTGTCTTCATGATTATTAGAGGTGGATTTTTTTTTTTTTTTAGTTACACAAATCAGATGTGCCCTTGGTGAGCTGCCCATCAATTTTGTCTCTTGGAGACACCCTGATGAATTTGTCATTTCTAAAAATTCCTGTGGCCTCACCGATTTGGATGAAAATGATTAACTCTTACATGCACTATGAATAGCATACCTCAAATGGTGTTGGACTGCTGCTGACATGGCCTCTGGCAGTTCAGGAGGGGCTGAAGTCAGGACAAAGGCATTTCAATTTCAGCATGTCCATGGTAAGTCTGTCATATGGAGGGCAAGCTCTGTAGAGCTTGTGAGGGAAGACTTTAGGTGCTTCCCAAGGTAGTTCTCAATGGCCTTATGAATTTATGTCGTCTGAAACCTCAGTTTTGGTATACTTTGGGGTTGAGACATTGAATCACACAAGATAAACATATCACGATGCCCTGTCTCCTTGTATTTTGGATTCCTTCCTCTACGTCATATTAAACTATTTATGACACTGAAATTCCTTTTTTTTTTTTTTAAAGTTTATTCATTTACTTTGAGAGAGAGAAAGAAGTAGCTGGATTGGGATAGAAAGAGGGAGAGTGAGAAAATCCTAAGCAAGCTCCATATTGCCAGTGAAGAGCCCAATGTGGGGCTTGAACTCAGGAACATGGCCTCAGGTCAGATCATGACCTGAGCCGAAATCTAGAGTCAGATGCCTAACCAACTGAACCACCAGGAACCCCTGAAATTCTTTTAGAACACGTCACTCTTTTAAAATTCTTTTTTGTTAGGGTAAAGTCTATATAAAATTTATTATTTTGAACACTTTGAGATATACTTATGTGGCATTAAGTATTTTCTCTCTGTTGAGCAACCACCACCTCTATCAATCTCCAGAACTTTCTCATTGTCTCAAACTGAGCCTTTGTGCCCTTGAAATACTATATCCGCATTGCCCCTTAGCCCAGCCCGTCTCCCACCATCCTACCTTCTTTCTCTAAAACCGAGTACTCTAGATACCTCACGTAGATGTCATTGTGTGAAACTGGTCCTTTTGTGTCTGGCTTCTGACACTTAGCCTTGTGTTTGAGAGTTTCACCCATGTTGTAGACTATGCCAGAATTCCGTTCATTGTAAAGGCTGAATGCTGTCCCACTGTCTGCGTTCACGACACTTCGTTTATCTGTGAGTTTGTTGGTGGACATTTGGCTTGTCTCCACATTTTCATTACTGTGAATAATCTGTTATGAAAACTGGTGTAGAAATATGTGTTTTGCTCCCTGCTTTGCATTCTTTTGGGGTGTTTAAGTGGGTATATAAACAGAAGGAAAATTACTGCATCGAATGATAATTCTACATTTTATTCTCATCAGCAAAGCACAGCGGAGTTCCAGTTTCTTCACCTCCTCACCAACACTCATTTTCTGTTTTGGTTTTACAACAGCCATCCTAGTGTGTGTGGCGTGGTATCACGCTATGGTTTTTATTTGCGTTTCTGTAGTGATTAGTCATGTTGCGCATCTTTCATGTGCTAAGTAGCCATTGCTATAAATTCTTGAGTCCATTGCCTTTTTTTGTTTTTCAAAATTAGTTTTAGTTTTTTTGTAAATGTATTTTTTATTTTTTAACTTTGTTTATTCTGAGAGAAAGAGAGAGAGAGAGAGAGAGAGAGAGAGAGAGAGATCACACGAGCATGAGGAGGGGAGCGGCAGAGAGAGAGGGAGAGAGAATCCCAAGCAGGCTCCATGCAGTCAGTGCAGAGCCAGACGTGGGGCTCGAACTCACAAACTGTGAGATCATGGCCGAGCTGAAACCAAGAGTCAGACATTTAACCGACAGAAGCAACCAGGCTCCCCATTAGTTTTACTTTTTTAAAAATTTATTTAAAAGTTTTAATTCCTATGTAGTTAACATACAGCGTAATATCAGTTTCAGGTGTATAAGGTAGTGCTTCAACACCTCCATGACACACCCAGTGCTCATCACAGCAAATGCACCGCTTGATCCCCATCACCTATTCCCCCATCTCCTCCTTTCCCTTCTGGTAACCATAAGCTTCTCCTCTCTCTCTTTTCCTCTTGTACTCATTTGTTTTGTTTCTTTAATTCCGCATATGAGTGAGGTCATGTGGTATTTGTCTTTCTCTACCTGACTTATTTTGCCCAACGTTATACTCACTGACTCCATCCAAGTTGTTGCAAATGGGAAGGCATCATTCATTTTTATGGGTGACTAGTATTCCAATGTACGTCTATACCAGATCTTTATCCATTCATCTTATCAATGGACACGTAGGCTGCTTCCATTATTTGGCTACTGTAAGTGATAGTGCTAAAAACACAGAAGTGCATTTATCCCTTCGAATGAGTGTTTTGTATTTTGGGGGGTAATGACCCAGTAGTGTGATTACTGGATTGTAGGGTACCTCTGTTTTTTTTCTTCCAAGATTTTATTTAAGTTCAAATTAGTTACCATAGAGTACACTATTAGTTTCTGGAGTAGAATTTAGTGATTCGTTGTCTGCATAGACTACACGGTGCTCATTGCAACAAGTGCCTCCCTTAATGCCCATCCCCCATCTAGTCTCTCCCCCATCCACCTCTCTTCCAGCAACTCTCACTTTGTTCTCTGTGGTTCAGAGTCTCTTATGGTTTGCTGCTGTCTATGTTTTTATCTCATATTAGTTTTCTCTCCCTTTCCCTGTTTGTTCTGTTTCTTAAATTCCACATATAAATGATATCATATGAAATTTGTCTTTCTCTGACTTATTTTGTGTGGCACGATACATGCTAGTTCTATCCATGTCATTTCAAATGGCAAGATTTCATTCTTTATGACGGTGAAGCAACAAATGCCCTTCTATTTTTCACTTTTTGAGGAATCTTCATACCGTTTTCCACAGTGGCTGCAGCAGTTTGCATTCCCACCATCAGTGCAAGAGGTTCCCCTTTCTCCACATCCTCATGGGCAGTATTTTTTTTAAATATATATTGTAAAAGTTTGTATTATGGAAGTATTGATTCACTGTATTGTACACCTGAAACTAATATGACACTGTGTGTTAACTAACAGGTATTTAAATAAGTTTTGCCTTAAGAAAAAAGTTTAAAGAGAGAGAGCATGTAAGTGGGATAGAGGGGCGAGGGAGAGAGAGAATCCCAAGCAGGCTCCATGCACAGCACAGAGCCTGACACAGGGCTCGATCCAAGAATCCTGGGTCATGATCCAAGCCCAAATCTAGTGCAGATGTTCAACCGACTGAGATACCAATTTGCCCCAGCGCCACCTTTTTAAAATTGAGTTGGGTTTCTTTTTTCAAGAATTCTTGAAATTCTGGACACAGTTTGGATATTAATCTTTTATCAGGTGTGTGATTCAGCAATAGTTTCTCCATTTTGCGGTTGCCTTTTCATTTGGAAATAGTGCCCTTCACGCACAAATATTTTGATTTTGCTGATGTAATTGTTTCTCTAGCTGCCTGTGTCTTTGGTGTTATATCCAAGAAATCTTTGTCAAATCCAGAGTCACAAAGATGTATCTGTATGTTTTCTTCTAAGTGTTTATTTACAGTTTTATGTCTTATGTTTGTTTTTTATTTCTTTAATATAATTTATTGTCAGATTGGTTTCCATACAACACCCAGTTCTCATCCAAGTGCCCTCTTCAATGCCCATCACCCACTTTCCCCTCTCCTCTACCTCCCATCAACCCTCAGTCCATTCTCATATCCAGGTCTCTTATGGTTTGCCTCCCTCCCTTTCTGTAACTTTTTTTTCCCTTCCCCTCCCCCATGGTCTTCTGTCAAGTTTCTCAAGATCTTATGGTTAGATCTGTGACCCATTAGGAGTCATGTTTGTAGATGTGGAAAGAAGGGTCACCTTCCTCATTTTGCACGTGGATATCCAGTTTTCCATCACATTTGCTTCAAAGGACTGCCTATGTACCATTGAAATATGCTGCAGTCTTGTCAAAAGTCATTTAGTAGTATGTATGAGGACTTATTTCTGGGCTCCCTCTTATTTCATTGAGTTATATATCTATTTTTCTTGTTGTTGTGAAAGCTGGTCATTTAAAAATTAAAATGTGGTAACTCCTCTGAGTATTATATTTTCCTCCTTACCCAACCATTATTTTTATTGACGTATACTTTACAGAGCTATATGAATTTCAGATGCACAATGTAATGCATCAGCAATTCTATATACTGCTCAGTGCTCATGGGGATAAGTGTACCCTTAATTCCCTTTATCTATCTCACCCAACCATAGCCACCTTTTCTCTGACAACCACCAGTTTGTTCTCCGTGTTAAAAGTCTGGTTTTTTGTTTCTTCTTTTTTCCATGTTTGTTCATTTGTTTCGTTTCTTACATTCCACACAGGAGTGAAATCAAATGGTGTTTGTCTTTCTCTGACGGACTCATTTGCCTGAGCACCATACCCTCTAGGTCCTTCCACGTCGCAAACTTACATAATGTTTATTACTTTTTTGTTCTTCGATGGGGTTCATTGACTCCCTATTTTTCCATCTACACTTTTCTTAGGGTATTGTAGTAGCAACAGTCTCTGCCTAACATTGTTGCAGGATGAGTTTTTCACAGGGAGAGCTTGGTCCTGGACATCCCGTCATGAGATCTGCACTGACTTGCAGCTATTTTCCTAAATACGTGTCAAGCTGAGAGCCAAAATATCAGCATCTCTGCTCTCTGAATGCTGTCTAACGGCTCAGGGTAATTTTTGAATTGTCATTCTTGTCTTCTGATTGTTGGTAGCGAGTGTGAAGTATTTCCCTCATTGGCTGCCGGATTTCATCTTGGAGTGCCCTTACCACCTTCACCCACATGAAGACTCGGGACAATTAGTGGCTTGTTTGTGCAGCCTTCACCCATCTCTTCTGGAAGAGGTGACTATGTTGGTCTTCTCTTCATCAGGTGTCAGGGCCTCTTCAACTTAGCACATTCATTTATCTTTTTTTCTCACTCTGTTGAGACTGTGAGCTCCTCAAGAGAAGAGACCATTTCTTACAACTTTCATCCTTCCCAGGATGTAGTTTAGTGCCTAGTGTAAAGCAACTGCTAACGAAGGGTTAGTAAGACGCTTAAGGAAGCAAATGGTTGAGTGATATTAAACAGACATTGCCCACAATGAAGGAGAAAGGAGAAGTAGGAGAAAAGGAGAGACACTGTGGAGGCTGGGAGTTCCATGATTGTGAGCCAACAGAATGTGCACAGATGGGAGAAAGAAAAGAGTCAAGGAACACAGAATTTCTGAATAAAGAATTGTATACTTATGACGGGGTGCTCTGACTTATTGGCGAGAATGTCTAAAGACAGTGGATCTCCTTTTGAGATAAGAGAGTTTAATGGCATAAGAGACATTCAGGGAATTCCAGGCTGTGTTCCAACACTGGGATGAGTTTGCATTCTGTTTTTCTCTCCTAGCTCCAGAGACCCTAGGCTCATAAGGGAAAGAGAGACAAAATATTATTTCTTTAATGAGACTCATGGGAGTTTATTCCCTGCAGGTACAGAAATTGAAAATGCCTTTGCCGCACCCAGGAAGCCGACTCCTGTAATCTCTGATGATATGAGCACATAGCCGTGTTCTAGAGCCTTCACGAGTGGGGCCATGTCTCTTCCCTTCCTGGGGACATAACTTCCAACCACGTCACTCATCCATGGGAGAGACTGGGTCATTGATCTCCCGCTGTTCTGTGCTAACATCTGGGTGAGTCAGGGCATCTTTAGAAGGACTGCATAAATGTGTTATGGTGGGAGGGACCCCTTGTATCTGTAGTTACTTTGGGGACATCAACAGGGACAATAAGTTAAGGAGAATTTTGATGCCAAGTCCTGCCCATTAAGGCTTTGATTCTGGAGGGCAACTCTGGATACACTAGACCATCTCTCCCTGATCTGTCTCCTCCGTAACACATGTCCTCCCCCTAACGTTGTCTCTTTATTTTATTTGTAATTGTTTTCATGAAAGACCACTCTTTGACAGGAGTCAGTGAAGGCTTTGCATAGAAGCTTATAGGTGCTGAGCCTTAAAGGGGTGTTGGGGATTTTTCATGGAGACAAGGGATGTGAGAAGTCCAGGAAGAAAGAGCAGAGAAGGAAATTTAGAGATTAAGTAGAGTGGGAGTTGTGCTGCTGGAATTAGAAATACTTCTTACTGTCTAACCAACAGTCAGGAGCAGGTCTGCAAAGTGAACCCAAATGAACCTGGCTGGGTAGGCAATAGTCAGATTAAGAGACAATCTTACATTTTGGCTAGAAGATCGAAATTGAAATCTGAAATTGTGACGTGTAAGTGCCGCTTTTATGTCAGGGGACAGCTATGACAAGGTCTTGTCTATGGAAAAACGACCCAGGTTATTGTGAGGAAGAAACTATTGCTGCATTCAGAGTGGGAGAGTGTTATTGAGGGATAGAAACAGCACCAGGCACAGAATGGGTCTCGGAGGGGTGGAAATCGTGAATCCAGAAATTCAGATGAATTTTTTCATTCATTCTTAAGTGTTTACTAGAAACAATGCAGATACCGTATAGTCATTATTTCATTGAAAAATTTCAAAAACTGTATGTGGTATGATTATTCAATGTTACTGATGTGAAGAGTTACTGACAGCAGTGACACTGGTCATTTGGGCACATACCAGACTCTTTGGGACAATCTCAGAACACGGCGTTTCCAAAGATTTTTTAAATTCAATAATAATTTTAACTTTAATTGGCTTTCGTATTTGAACAGTGGTACATTTACAAAACAAACTTGCTGTGATTTTTCAGACGGTTCTCATAAGCTCCTTTCCAGTTTCTCCTGTTATGAGCACATCCTCTCTCTTACACATGTTACTTTTAATCGTCCTATCTGTTGACCTTCCACATGCAGTGACTTTTTCCTCAGTCTCCTTTGTTCTTGAAGCAATTGATAGTGCTAAGAGTACTGGTCAGGCATTCCGTAAGTCTTTTGGACTTGCCTTATTATTCTTTCTTTTCATGAGAAGACTGGGACGTGGATGTTGGACAAGAATACTAGAGAGGGAAAGAGGCATGTTCATTTCCTGACATCAAGGGTACACACTATCAGCATGACTATTTCTCATTGGTGTTGATATCAATGTCCTGGATGACACGGGATTTGTCAGATTTGCCTTTCCCCTTTCTTTCCATCCTGTACTCCTGTAGGAAATTTCTACACACAACCCCATCTTTAGGTAGTGGTAGTTATCGCACACCTCCTTAAGTGTAGAATATTTCTGTAAATCATTGGGTTTCTTCTACACTCGAGATTGTGTCTTCCATATTTTTTCAATTATTTACATTATATACTCTGTGTTATAACCCAATACTACTTTATTTTGTTGCTCAGATTGTTGCAGCTGTGGCAATGGAGAGCTCCTTCAGTTACTGACATGTCCCTTTGGCATGTCTCCATCATTCTTGGCTTTTGGAGGGTAGCATTTCATTACTGTCTTACAGGAAAAGATGCTTCAGCTTTACCTTCAGCTTACTGTACTTTCCTGCAGAGCTCTACAATCAGTCATTTCTGCAAGGAGCCCTGTTTTATTTTGTTGGACCATGGGATGAGATTCAAGAGATTAGTACCTGCTGTGCTTGTTGCTACCAGGGTCTCTATATCCCCTCAACTGACCTGGCAAAGACACATGAGGGTTTACGACTTTGTGTATATGTAGACATCCATACATGTGTCTATATGTAACCCTCTGTATTTTTATATAAGCTGAAGCCAGTTCACACTGATGGCTCCAAAACTAGTTTATCACCAAAGGATCATAAGAGCTACACCACCTTGCTTACATGTAAAATGACACAACAAATGTGATACCTCATTCCCACCATTTACTATCCATTTCCTTATATGTTCAATTTCAGTTCACATGTGCAGGAGTATCAGCATTGCTAACAATAACTTCTGGATACACTTTAACAAGGATGGTGCTGGAGACCCATGGGGGAGGGGAAGGAAAAAAAAAAGAGGTTAGAGTGGGAGAGAGCCAAAGCATAAGAGACTCTTAAAAACTGAGAACAAACTGAGGGTTGATGGGGGGTGGGAGGGAGGGGAGGGTGGGTGATGGGTATTGAGGAGGGCACCTTTGGGGATGAGCACTGGGTGTTGTATGGAAACCAATTTGACAATAAATTTCATATGTTAAAAAAAAAGAACAAGTATGGTGCAGCACCTGTGTGCAATTTCTTTCAAGTCCAGTTTTACACCCTTCTCTTTTCCCAGATCTTGCCTTTCTTCACATTTTTTTGCTTCACATTTTTTGTTTCACTGAGAATGTGTCATGCAATTGTAATACAGGTAGATTGTTTATTTTCACTTGGTGCACTCCATTCTAGGATTCCATCGGCCCCCTGAGTTTTATGTTTGCATTGACTTATATTCCGCAACTTTACTGAATTCGTTTATTACTCTAACAGTTTTTCTTGTTTTTAATGTCTTTTTTTAGTAACACCACCTTTTGTGAAGAGGAATCATATTGGTTCTCCATTCTGATTTTGATGCCTTTTATTGCCTTCTTTCCTTTCTTTTCTTTTTTCTTTTGTTGGCTAGTTGCTCTGTCTGGAACAGGCAATGCCACGTTGCGTAAAAGGTATGAAAACAAACATGCTCGTCTTGCCTTATCTTAGGGGTCGCTCTCAGTGTTTCGCTATTGAGAATGATTTTAGAGGTGGGTTTTCATATGACCTATTTTGTGTTGTGGAAGCTTCCTTCCATTCTTAGTTTTTGAATGCTGTTACTATTAAGGAGCACTCCACTTTGTACCATTTTATTTACCGTCAGTTGATATAATCATGTGCTTTTGCCCTTCATTCTGTTAATGTGTTGTACTACACTGAAGGAGAGTTATTAATTAAACCATCCTTGCCTTCCAAGTATAAATCCCACTTGGTCATGATGCAAAATCCTTTTCTACACTATGATCAAAAGCCTGCTATGCTTAAGTAAGTTCTCATCAATATTTCATGGGAATATTGCTCTGTCGTCTTCTTTTCTTCCAATGGCTTTTCATGGCTTTGGTATCAGTGCAATGCTGACCTGATAGAATAAAGTACGAAATATTTCCCTTTGAAGACTTTGAGAAAGACTGGTGTTAATTCTTTTAATTCTGTGTGGTTCTAGAGGTCCTTAGCCATGGCCAGTACACTGGAATGCCTACATTACAAAATGCAATTCTCCTAGGAGAAAGGAGCTCTTTGACTTATGGTGTAGCCTGGCCTCTGCTTTCTAAAAAGATGTGCTTCAGCTACAAGAGTATACGGTACCACAATAATGGAGAACTCTGTCTCTCTCCCTACCCACACTCGTGTGTGTGTGTGTGTGTGTGTGTGTGTGTATGTAGATGTGTGTGTAGTGCAAAGAAAATTTATTAGTGAAGTACACACCCATAAAGCATTTATAGAAAGATGAAGCTGTCTTATGCAATAGAAAATGCAGAAATTAGACCAACTGGGCCCAGAGTAAAGGTAGAGAGAAAGACAGAGAATTATGCAGGAATGAATTATGTTCCATTTGTATACATTACATAAAATGTATCCTGTTGTAGACAGACATCATATATAACATATACATATAAAAATGATGGTGAACTGTGGTGTCCATTGCCTTAGAATGTTTCCACAGATGCAGAAGGCTTTGAGCTCTTCTCTCTGTTATTTGCATCCAACTCCTACTCCTGTTGTGTTACCTGCTCTTCTCACAACATTCTCTTTGATGTTGCCTGATGTTTTCATGTGAGCTCTTGATTCAAGTTCTTTCCACATGCGATTTCTCTGCCTTAAGTGTTTTGTTCAAAGATATCTGCACGGTTCATCTATTTCTTAGTTTTCCAGCTCAGAATCTCCTGATCGCACATGATACAAAGGCAGGTTTCCTTCCACTTAGGACAACGTTGTCCTGAATTATTTTACCTGTTAGTTTAACCACCACTTGAAACGTCATTTATTACTTTATTAATATTCTATTCCTCCCTGTGAGACACACACATCTTAGACTCAGTCTTGTTAAGGTAAAACACACATCACTACTTTTTGCTATGCTTTCAACAACACTTGTCACAATATAATTTGTAAATTTTGTTGGGTCAAAAAAAAAAGGTCTCAGGAAATTTATGGAGAAGAACATTGCTTTGAACAATTGTTTTGATTCAGCACAAGAATTGCAAACAGTTTCAGACTCATGGAAAACATGGAACATTCAGATTCTCTGAAATTTTCTGGTACCTATTCAAGAATGGTAGGGAATTTATAATAATTAATGAGTGAAGTATGTTGAAAACACAGCATTTCTTTCAATTCTGTGATCACTGCCTGTGCCTTTACAATGCTCTTGTCTCTGTTCCAGCTGTTTTCACCAGACACATGGAAGGAAGAAATCAAACCTGTGTGACAGAATTTATCCTCTTGGGACTCTCAGATGAGGGGGATCTGCAGTCACTGCTCTTTTGGGTGTTCCTGTCCATGTACCTGGTCACCTTCACTGGGAACCTGCTCATGATCCTGGCCATTATCACAGACTCCCGCCTCCACACACCCATGTACTTCTTCCTCTCCAACCTGTGCTTTTCAGACATCTGTTTCACCTCCACCACCGTCCCAAAGATGCTGCTGAACATGCAGACGCAGAGCAAAGTGATCTCCTACAAAGGTTGTCTCAGTCAGATGTACTTTTTCATGCTTTTTGGAGTATTAGACACCTTCCTCTTGACCGTGATGGCCTATGACCGGTTTGTGGCCATCTGTCACCCACTGCACTACATGGTCATCATGAATTCCAAGTTCTGTGGCATCCTGCTCCTGGGATCCTGGGTATTGAGTATTTTTAACTCTCTATTACATGACTTACTGATTTTGCGACTCTCTTTTTGCACAGATCTGGAAATCCTTCACTTTGTCTGTGAACTTAATCAGGTGATCCAACTTGCTTGCTCTGAAACCTTCCTCAATGACCTGATGATCTATCTCACAAGTGGACTTCTGGGTGTTGTTCCACTCACTGGCATCCTGTTCTCTTACTCTAGAATTGTCACTTCCATTTTGAGAATTTCATCAGTGAGGGGCAAGTATAAAGCATTTTCCACGTGTGGGTCTCACCTCTCAGTGGTCTCTTTGTTCTATGGTACAAGCCTTGGGGTGTATCTGAGTTCTGCTGCTGCACAAAACTCCAGGACAAGTGCCATAGCCTCAGTCATGTACACAGTGGTGACACCCATGCTGAACCCCTTCCTCTACGGCCTGAGGAACAGAGACATCAAGCAAGCCCTGGGAAAGCCCTTTAGCAGAGGGACGTTCTCAGCACATAAGATTCTTTGTTTCAGGATAAAGACTTGAGTAACAGGGGTCCAAACCCTAGAAAACCTAGATCATGATATTTGTGTCAGTTCATAGATTGACAAACTGCAGTTTATCTTTTTACAGTATTTGATTGATAGAAGTTTTTCATACATTACGAGCAACTATTTCTTCTGTCATTTTTAGTGTTTATTTATTTATTTTGAGAAAGAGAGGAGGAATGGGTGTGGAGGGACAGAGAGGTTGAGGGAATATCCTAAGCCACGTCTATCCTATCAGCACAGAGCCTGAAGTGGGGCTCAATGCCACAAATTGTAAGAACTTGACCTGAACCAAATCAAGAGTTGGACACTTAACTGACTGAGCCACCCACGCACCCTGCCATAAAATATTTCATAAAGGAAATTCGGTGCATATTAAATGACAGGAAAAGACAAAGGAATGAGGGTATGATGTTATTCCTGCCAGGGGAAGGCATCTACCCCCTTAGATTATCTGCTTTAGGAAAAAGGAAATTTGTTATACCCAAGTCATACCAAGTATGAAGGTTTATGTTAACCACTCTAGGAAAAGGTCATATCTGGAACTGGAATCAACATGAAATTAAGTCTATAACAACTCATATTTAGTCTCCAAGATCTAATTTTCTTCAACACAGTTGAAAACAGAAGTTCATTGAAGATAAAAATAGAAATCACAACCCATGATTCTTCAATTACTTTGTCACTGATCTATGTGATTCCCCTCGGCAGGCATTACTGGCTTTCTTCTAATGTTTTGATAGGCGGGACCATCCTCAGGATATATCCCTTGTCAGTTCCTACCATAATAGTCCTCATTTATAGATCACAAAAGCAAGGTGGGTATTCTGTCTGTCAGTGGCCAACTTTGTCATTTCTAAACATGCATCTCAGAAAGTGGGTATGAATAACAGAATAAATCTGTGGACTTGCCATGGTCTTTGTGAGACAGAGTAAGTGAACTCCTTCATTCACCACGCAACCTTTATGCCACCACTTTGATTGGGAAGCTGCAATGGCATTTTGCTTTAGTGTTAGAGCCAGAATCCAGTTTTCAAAAAAAAAAAATGATCTTAGTATTTTCCTTTTTACCCCGTTCACTCTTTTCCAGGTAGAAGGCCACAGGTCTTTTGAATTCTAGCATTTTGGTCAATGTTAACTCTTGCTAAGAAAAAAAAGAGAGAGAATGCACAGAAGGGAGGGAGAAACAAAGGAGTGATGCAAGAAGGGCATAAAGAAAAATAGAAAGAATGAAAGAATGAGAAACAAGTGGAAGCCAATTTCTATGGAATAAATAGTCCCTCTATGACCATTAAGTGAACAATGTGCTGTCACTAAGGCAGGAACAGAATGGCATTACAGCTGGCACTCATGAAACATTAGGAACCTGCTGGTTCACGTCACTGCCTTTGGGTAAGGTTAGGAGGAAAATGTTGATCATAATCCATGGCGGTTTTATAGTCCATCCTCAACAGGGGTGGGACCTGGGTCACTGAAAAGTCTCAGGTCTGACAATCAAGTGAGAGATTGTGACTCTTCATTTGGGTGACTCATGTCAAACCTCCTCACCTCGGAACTAGAGTTGTTTTTCTTTTAAGTGTATTTATTTATTTTGAGAGAGACAGAGAAACCTAGAGTGGGGAAGGGGCAGAGAGAGATGGAGAGAGGGAATCCCAAGAAGGCTCCATACTGCCAGTGCAGAGCATGACTTGGGGCTCGAGCCCATGAACCATGAGATCATGACCTGAGCCAAAATCAAGAGTCTGCTGCTTAACTGACTGAGCCACCCAGGCACCCCGAACTAGAGTTTTTATATTTACATAGATTGTTAGGTCTTTGAAAATTCTATTTTATGCACCCAAATACCATGATCAGTCGCCTTTTCCAAAGATCCCAGTGGCTTAATGTGTTGGAAAGAATAAGCTGGCTGTCCTGCTTATCACATTAATGCCTCTGATGGCCACGTGATTCACATATGGTGTTTGCAGTTCCGGACCACATTCTGTCTCCTGGGGTCAGAAGGAACTCATCTCAACTTCAGCAGCTCCCATCTTAGCTCTATCATACGTGGAAAACCATTACACAGCTGCTGTACTCCTCACAAATTCTTTTCTCAATCTCTTGGGGAATGTAATGACCTTTGAACCCATCTGGAGTGATATTTGGGTAGCGAGTGATTGTGCAAACACGAGAGATCTAATGCCACATTCCTGTTGGCTTGTACCTTGCTTTCCTTGTTATGTATAGCTCTATATAGCTGTACATAGTTCTCTATCTATCTATCTATATAGATAGATAGACAGATTAGATAACTAGATTATCTAATTTGTTGGCGTACAATGTTTCGTAACATTCTCTTATGTTCATTTTTCTATGGTCCACACTAATGTCCACATTTTTATCTCTTACTTCAGTAACTTACATCTATTCTCTTCACTTCATTTCAGTTTATCTTAACTTCTGTCATTTTTATTATTGTTCTCAACAAACCAACTTTTCATTTCATTGATTTTCTTTCTTGTTTTACTGGTTTATAGTTTTATTATCACAAATCTTTATTATTTCCTATATACATACACATATATACTGTATAATAACATACTTAGTACCCTGAACTGCTTTTAGAACAGACCATCACTGAATGCAAACTTCAGTCAACTAAGTGATAAAAATATATTTAAATATTCTCATTTGTTCAAGCTGCCATATGGACCTGGGTTTCTGTTAATCACTCCATCAATATATTTGGTTTGCTCAAAAATTCCTTTCCATATTCCATCAAGCATGATCAGTAGAATGCATTCTGTTGTGCATTCATTAAATTTTTATTAAAAAACTAGAAAAATCTCACAACTACTTGGATACCTTAATTTCCATCATATACACACACACACACACACACACACACACACACACACACATATATATATATATATGTAAATGTTTATTTTTGAGAGAGAGAGGGAGAGAGCAGGGGAGGGGCAGAGAGACAGGGAGACACAGAATCTGAAGCAGGCTCCAGGCTCTGAGCTGTCAGCACAGAGCCCAATGGGGGGCTCAAACTCATGAACCACGAGATGATGACTTGAGCCTAAACTGGACACTTAACCAGTTGAGCCAGCCAGGTGCCCCTTAATTTCATCTTATCTAAACTTTGCGTTTATCTCTGTGGTATCCTGAGATCTGATGTCAGATGTTGGTTCAGGGAAGAGGAAAAGGAATGGACATGACAAGAATCGGCAGGCATCCCCTTGCAAGGTGAGTGTGTTTTAGGTGAAGTGATTACAAAGCTTTTAGACAAGGTACTGTGTGGCTCATCAGACAGGTCAAGATGTGCTGTGTGGGCCAAACTGAAGCCTCTGTGTAGTTGGACAAATCAGAGTATTCGAATTTACCCAAATCCTAGATTCTTTCTACTCATTATTGTTCTCAACTGCCTCTTTACAAATGAGGCCTTGAATTTTATAAAAGATATTTAGCAGGCTATGAATTCAACTTATTTTGTAGCACATCCATATGTGAGATCTGACTTTGTTTTTTTTCCATTCCCATACTGAGATACAGCTTTGAGAGATCAGAGATTTGATTTATGCAGTTCTGGATATGTCCTGATTATTGTATTCTAAATAATCTGAGGATCTAAAACCCCTATCTTTGTCATGTCTTTTTGTAGCCTCTGCAGTGCAATTGAAAGCACTCAGCACACTCCCAACTTTATTCCTTTTCATGGCTGGATAACGTCCCATGTATGGATAGACTACCGTTTGTTTATTCATTCATCATTTGATGACCATGTGGGTAGTAACCATCTGTTGGCTACTGCCAATCTTTTCCCCATGTAACTACTTTACATTCCAATCAGCAACGCATGAGGCTCCCAATTTCTCCACATCCTTGTAAACATTTCTCATATTCCATTTGAAAAATAGTAGCCTTCCTATGAGTGTGATTTGGTGTCTCACGGTTGTGAGTTGTAGTTCCCTAATGACTGTTGATGTTGAACACGTGCCTCTTGACCCCTTGTATGTCCTCCTTGGGGAAATGTCTACTTAGGTCTTTTGTCCGTTTTCAAATTGGGCTGTTACTTCTGTTGTTGAGTTTTTGTACTTGTTACATATTCCTGATATTCAACTCTTACCAAATGTATAATTTGCAAACATACTGTGCTCTCCTATGGGTTGTATTTCTGCTCTCTTCATAGTGTCTACTGATACACTAAAGGGTTCAATGTGGTCCCATTTTCTTTTCTTTTTCTTTTGTTGTTTGTGCTTTTGGTGTCATATTTAAGAAATCAATGTCAAAATTACCCCTTGGTCACAGTGTAGGATCTTTTTAACATGTTCCTGGATTCCATTCGCTAGTAGTTTGTAGAAGATTTTTGCAGCTATACTCATAAGAACACTGGACTGTAATTTACATTTCTTGTTTTCTTCGGTTAGGTGTCAGGGCGGTCATGGTATCATCAAATATGTTTTGGAAGAGTTTGAGAAAGTTCAGTATAAATTAAGGTTTGATAGGATTAACCAATGAAGCCATCAGATCCTGGACTTTCCTCTGTTGGAAAGGTTTTTTTTTTTTTTTAATTATTATTATTGTTCTAATATCCTTATTTGTTATAGATCTATTCAGATTTTTCATTTCTACTTGAACCACTTTGTTAGTGTATTTCTAGGAATGCATCCGTTCAACTAGATTATCTAATTTGTTGGTGTACAATGTTTCATAACATTCTCTTATGTTCATTTTCCTATGGTCCACACTAATGTCCACACTTTCGTCTCTTACTTCAGTAACTTCTGTCTACTCTTTTCACTTTATTCCAGTTTATCTTAACTTTTGTCATTTTTATTAATGTTCTCAACAAACCAACTTTTCATTTCATTGATTTTCTTTCTTGTTTTACTGGTCTATATTTTTATTATCATGAATCTATTATTGCCTTAAGTAGCTTGGAGTTGAGTTTGCTATTATCATTATTAATTATTATTAATTATTTCTTTAAGGTGTAAAATTAGGATATTGATTTGAAGTCTTTCTTTTCTTTTTTTTTTTTTTTTAGATGTAGATATTTATAGCTATAAGCTTACCCTCTGACCATTGCTTTTGCCAAACTCATAAGTTCTGGGAGGTTGTATTCTTGTTTTTGTTCTTTTTTTAAAAATTAATGTTTACTTTTGGGAGAGAGAGAGACAGAACACGAGTGGGGAGGAGCATAGAGAGACGACGACATAGAATCCAAAGCAGGCTCCAGGCTCTGAGCTGTCCACACAGAGTCCGGCATGGGGCTTGAACTCATGAGCCGTGAGATCATAACCTGAACCAAAGTCGGATGGTTAACTTACTGAGCCCCCCAGGTGCCCCTTGTTTTTGTTCTTATCAAAGTGTTTTGTAATATCCCTCATTGTTTCTTCTTGGACTCACTGGTTGGTTAAGTGTGTGTTTTTGAACCTTCATGTATTTGGCAATTTTCTAGTTTTCCTTCTGATACTGATGTCTAGTTTCCCTTCATTTGATTGGAGAAGATATTTTATATTATTTTAAACTTTTAAAAATTATTGAAGCATATTCAACATTTTGATGTAGTAACAGGAATCATCAGAGTCTCCACTCTCCGCCTCCCCCCACCCCCACCCCCACCCCCAGGAATTATCTCGTTGTTTGCTGGGGGTTATAGTCTGTTGAGTATTATTCTGAACTGTTTTTGTAATGACTGCATTCTCTTTCATGTGTGATCTCTGATGTCTCTGTTCTTTTAGCTTGGGTGTCAGCCTGCAGTTTGAGAGAGAATTTGTTTAATGTCATGATTGAGGACAACACCAGAGAAAATAGATGGGAGAAAGAAGATATTCTGGTATAATCATAGTGTCCCTCCAGAATCAAGGCTAGAGCAGGCATTGTGGGTTTCTCTGCATTACAGCGGCCATACCTAAAAAGTGGTGGTCTTTTTCTGGGAGGAAAGAGTCCAAAGAGATAAGAACTCCAAAGATGTCTCCCAGGATTAAATCCAGCACATGAGCACATGTCTGCACCGTGTTTTCCTCTTTTAGCTCCAGGGAACAAAATCTCTCAAGGTATAGAGAGACAAAAGAATACTTCATCAACAGGACTGTTGGGAATTCAGCTCCTAAAGCCACAGAAATTCTTAAATGCTTCCACTAGGCCCTCTAAAGTCAATTCTACTAATTTCGGATGATGAGGAAACACAGTTGTGTCTTCCAGAGACCTCATGAGTGGTTCCATCACCCTGCCCTTTCTGGGGGCAAATTTATTAATCTCAGTGGGATGGAACTTCATGAGTGAGCTCAGACATTTTTGTGATAATATCTGGGTGAACCACAGCATTTTCACAGGTACTGGGGAATATGATAATGATGCATAGGACTCTCTTTATTGGCAGTAACTTTATGTTATACAAAAGGATAACAAGTAAAGAAATGTTGTTAATACAAAATCCTGGCACGTTTAAGTCCCAGATTTTGGAAGTCAATAAGTGGGATGCACTAAAATATCTTTTTGCACCCATCAGTCTCCTCTGGTGTTGGCTATCCATCATGGGGCCTCCCTGTCTCAATGGTTTGTTCTGTTGTTTCACGGTTTCTTCCTTTTCCCTGTTAGTGGTATCTCTCTTTTTTTTTTTTTATAAATTTTTTTTTTCAACGTTTATTTATTTTTGGGACAGAGAGAGACAGAGCATGAACGGGGAAGGGGCAGAGAGAGAGGGAGACACAGAATCGGAAACAGGCTCCAGGCTCTGAGCCATCAGCCCAGAGCCTGACGCGGGGCTCGAACTCACGGACCGCGAGATCGTGACCTGGCTGAAGTCGGACGCTGAACCGACTGCGCCACCCAGGCGCCCCAGTGGTATCTCTTTTTAATGCCACTCAACCATTCGTTCTTTCCACAAACACTTATTGAGAAATTACTGCATGGTAGGAACTAACATATTCTGGGAATAAAGAAATTAATAAGGTATTGTTTCTTCTCTCAAGGTGCTCCTGATCTAAACAGAGGAAGAAACATAGAAATAAGTAAACGCAATCTCTGATATGGTATTCCAATTCTGGTGAAGTGGGTCCTAAAATAGTAGACTTTTCCTGAGGAGATTAGTGAAGGCTTCACAGTCAAGGTTTTAAATGTACAGAGCTTTGGGGCATCTGGGTGGCTGAGTCGATTAAGCATCCAACTTGAGCTCAGGTCATGATCTCACCTTTTGTGGGATCGAGCCCCACATTGGGCTCTGTGCTGACAGCCCAGAGCCTGGAGCCTGCTTTGGATTCTGTGTCTCCCTGTCTCTCTGCCCCTTGATGAAGGCCTTGATGAAGCTGGAGAATTGAGTCCCTAAGTCTTCTTTGCCAGTGGAAGCTGCCTATCTACCCCAATGGGTTTGGCCTCCCCATGCCTAGTGATAGGGTCACCCGTCGCCCCAGTGGTAGTAGCCTCCATACCCACAGTGGTGTCACCTCTCCACTTCAGTCTGAGGGGTTAACCCTGCTCTGCCTGAGGAAACGAATGCCTCCCCACCAGGCAGTTGCCACCCAAGACAATGCCAAATCTCCTCATGTCCCACCCTTAACACTCCTCTTTGCTTCTAGACCCATAACTAGACTCATTTGCCAGCAGGCCCCTAAGGATAAGGTGCAGTGTGATCTGTGAGAAAGTGTTCTACACTCCAGAAGAACGACTTGAGTTTTCTAATTTATACAGACAGAAATCCAGGGAACATGTGTGGGAAGGGATAGATTCAGAGTGTGGGCTAATGTGGGAAAGAACATAAAGTTGGAACGGGCTGAATGTATTGATATGGGCTCACTAAGCAGAGATTCTGCGTTTAATGTTGCAGCCTGGGAACTTACAGTTTGTTTGGTGGAACCCGGACCACAGGTAGCCCACAGTGAGTGAGTTGGAAATGCCAGACCTGCCTTGGTTTAATGTAGAGTTGTGGATTTAGAGGCTTAGGGAGATTGGAATGTTAGAATGGGTTTATCGGGTTAGACCTACTCACCCACGCTGGAAGAGTCCAGAGGACATACCTTGCACAATGACTATGAGAAATGGATTGTGAGGGGAGCCACAATATCCTTGATGAGCTCTGGGATTGCTGTTCTCTGTAGGCTAGATCTTACAGTGGAAACTTCAGCCACCGTGTTGGAAAACTTAAATGAAGTGGGAGTAATTGGGTCCTGGGATGACAGAGGCCAAGTAGCAGCATCAACAACCAAAGGCAAAGTGCAAATGATTGCTGTAGTGGACTGGAATAGTCTGACTTACTCCAATGGTTGGTGGTGACTAGTTGACCGTGGTGCTCCTGGAAGAGAAATTAGGTAGAAAGTCTACTAAATTCTTGCTTGATCTGTTTAAGCAGAAAAGTTCAAGGTCAAGTAAACAAAAACTAACCTTAATCAAAAACAGTGAGTCCCAACCTCTCAATAAATTCCCAGAGCTGGTTTACAGACCTAGAACTTTTGGAATGAAAGGGGGCCAAGTCCTCTTGAGGAAGGACCCCTGTACACTGCCCTATGCTTATTCCATTAATCTTTCTCCTCACCTTCCCAATCCGGACCTTCAGTGTTTTACCAGGGTAATTGTAGAGGGTAACTGCTTGAGGTTAAATCTGCATTTCTTTGTCTCTTTTCCACCGTTTCATCAGCCACATGGAATCAGAAAATCAAACATGTGTTTCAGAATTTATCCTCCTGGGTGTCTCAGAAGATGTATTACTACAGCCCCTCCTCTTTGGACTGTTTTTGTCCATGTATCCGGTCACGTTCATTGGGAACCTGCTCATCATCCTGGCCATTATCATGGACTCCCACCTCCACACGCCCATGTACTTCTTTCTCTCCAATCTCTCTTTGGCAGACATCTGTTTCATCTCCACCACCATCCCTAAGATGCTACTGAACATCCAGACACAGAGTAAAGTCATTACCTATGCAGGATGCATCGCCCAGTTGTACTTTTTCATGCTTTTTGGAGATCTGGACAACTTTCTCCTGACTGTGATGGCCTATGACCGGTTTGTGGCCATCTGTCACCCCCTCCACTACACGATCATCATGAACCCCCGCCTCTGTGGCCTCCTGCTTCTGGCATCCTGGATCATGACTGCCCTGCACTCATTGTTACAGAGCTTAATGGTTTTGCGACTCTCTTTTTGTGAAGAGTTGGAAATCCCTCATTTTTTCTGTGAACTTAATCAGCTAATCCATCTTGCTCGTTCTGATACTTTTCTCAACGATTTGGTGATGTATTTTGCTACTGGCCTTGTAGCTATTGTTCCACTCACAGGGATCCTCTTCTCTTACTCTAAGATTGTAACCTCCATTTTCAGAATTTCATCAGCTGGAGGCAAGTACAAAGCATTTTCTACATGTGGGTCTCACCTTTCAGTTGTCTCCTTGTTCTATGGCACAGGCCTTGGGGTGTATCTGAGTTCTGCTGCTGCACAAAACTCCAGGGCCAGTGCCATAGCCTCAGTCATGTACACAGTGGTCACCCCCATGCTGAACCCTTTTATCTATAGTCTAAAAAACAAAGACATAAAGCAAGCCCTTAAAAAGCTCTTCAGCCAAGAAACGTTCTCTACATAGGGGTGTTATTTGTATGAAGACAGAGACTTGATCGTGAGTAACAATGCTCAAAACCCCACAGGACCTAAGTCATGATAATGTTATAAGCTCACAGAATGGTAATCTGCAGTTTATGTTATCTCAAGGGTTCAGCCTCTTTAATTTTTCATACATGGTAAGTAACTGTTTCTTCTGTATTTTATTTAAAACTTTGATCTCTCATATTTTGGGAGGTCAGTGTGGGAAATAGAATCCAGTGCATGAGTTTTCAGCAGCAAATATATGTAATACAGGAGGTTTAGTACTTATAATATTATAGGAAGAGCTAGAGGAATAAATGTGTAATGCTTCCCGTGCCAGATGAGAGCAGCTGCCCTCAAAGAAAATTCTGCTCTCAAAGAAAATTTACTTGACATATCAAAGGCTATATAGCAATCACTAAAGTTTGTGTGAATCCACTTTAGAAATTGAACACATTGCAGAACAGAAGGAACTGGAGTCACCATTGGGTAAAGTCTACAATAATCCACATTCACTCTCTAAGATCTAATTTTCTTCTGCACCATCTAAAACATGAGTCTGGCACAACAGAAATGACAGCCCTTGACATTCAAGAATTATAGTGTCATTGATCTTTGGAATTTCCCCAGGGATGCGTTGCTATTCTTAACATTTTTATAGGCAAGAACACTATCAGAGGATCTATTTTGCTCCCTCTTAACGTAATGTCCCTTTCTCAGATTATAAAAGCATTGTGGGTATTTTGCCAAATTCCATCTATGACTTTTCCATCTCTTGATGTCAGAAATTAGGTCATACTAACAAGATACAGTTGTGGACCTGAAATACACTTTGTGAAACATAATGAGGCTGATACTTTATCATCACCTGACCCAGAAGTGACATCACTAATTTGTATGCTATAGTGGTAATTTCCTATTTCAGACTCCCTACTTCACAATTTTCTGATAAATTTCCACAGGAAGGAAGGAAGGGAAAGAAAGAAAGAAATGAAAGGTAGAAAAATGCCTAATTACATTATTTGCCAATTTCTATAGTATAAACCTCTCACTTTGGCTAAGTTTAAGCTACCCATGTGACTTTTACCCAACAAAGTGGGATGAGACATGCACAGTCACACCTCATAACCCATTAGGAACCAGCTCCAGCACATAAACATCTTTGTGTAAAGTCAGGAGAAAAATAAAGAGCATTAGTCTGTTGCAGTTTTAATGTTTTTTCAAGGTGAGCTGGTCCCATCATTTGAGGGTCAATGAAAAGTCTCAGGCTTGAGCAATTGCGACCCTTCGTTCTGAGGACTTAGGCCAACTTTCTTTGTATGAGAACTTGAATTTTTCTTAGTTATACAGATGGATGGGATCTTAGTAAGATGCCCATCACTTTTAATTAAGAAGGCATCAAGATCAATTGCCTATTCCAAAAAGTCCCTATGGTTCAATCCATTTTGATTAACATTTGATCCTTCTACCCATTACATTAACGATAAATTCCTCACCTCTCACTTTGCGTGACATCTGCTCGGTCTCTGCCAGTTCGGGATGTCATTCTCTCTGTTGAACCTAGGTTGAACGTGTTCCAATGTCAGCACCTCCGATGTTGTGATAAGTCCGTCACGCAGAGGACAACCACTACAGAACTCTGCAGAGATGTCACACACCTCACCAATGTATTTCTCAATCTCTTGTTGATACTATGGCCTCTGACTGCTTTCTTAAGGCATTCTTGGGAGTTTGGATGTTGAATCACTGGAGATAAATCTACACAGCACTGCTTTGGTCTCATCCCATAAGTTTATGTATGTTGTGATTTATCTGAAGATCATTTCTAATTTCCCCTATGATTTCTTCCTTAGTCAATTGATTGAGTGTGCTCTGCAATTTTCACATAGGTGTAGATTTTCCAGTTTTCCTCCTTATATTGATTTCTAGTTTCATTCCCTGTGGTTGGAGAAGATACTTAGAGTAATTTCAACTTAAAAATGTACTGAGAATTGTGTTTTCAGGCCTTTTTTGGTGTCAATTTGATTTTTGTATACTGACACACTTTAACTCCCTTCTCATTTCTTTTGGCCTGTAGTTTATAGATATTTTATGTGTAGTTACCATGGGGATTACATGTAACATCCTAAGCTTGTAACAATATCATTTGAAGTGATATCAACTTGACTTCAACCATATATAAAACTCTACTCCTACACAGTTCTACCCATCATTTTATCATTATCAAAATTCACATAGTTATTAAAAAATTTTAAAGTAGGAGTATTTTTATGTATTTTTTAAATTTATCTGAGGGAAAGTGAGAGAGCGAGCAAGAAAGCATGTGAGCAGGGAAGAGGATCAAAGGGAGAGAAAGAGAGAATGTACTAAGTGTGGACCCTGATTTGGGGCTCAATCCCACAATCCTGGGATCATGACCTGAGCCTAAATCAAGAATCAGATACTCAACCAACTGAGCTACCCAGGTGCCCCCATGTAATTATTTTTAAGCAGTTGTGTTGTAAGTCCTTCCACATATGGAATGTGGAGTTAAAATCTGATATTACAAAATGCTGGTTTTTGTATTTTCCCATGTATTTAACTCCAACCAAGATATTTCTGGCCTCCTAAGGCATCACGTTACTGTGTAGTGTCCTTCCATTCTGACCTGAAGCACTCCCTTTGGCTTTTTTTGTAGGGCGGGTCCAGTAGGAATCCAACTGCCTTGGCTTTTGTTTATCTGAGAATGTCTGAATTTCTCCTTCATGTTTCGTACACTTTCATGAGGTGTAGGTTCTAAGGTGACAATATTTTCTTTCAGTAATTTAAATATATTATCCCATTGGCTCTGGCCTCCAAAGTTTCTGTGGAAAAATCGGCTTACCATCTTATTGAGGATCTCATGCATGATGAGTTCTCACTTACTGAACTCAGGATTACCTCTTCTATATTTGGCTTTCAGTAGTTTGATTATGTGTCTCAGTGTGAATCTCTTTGTTTATCCTACTTTGAGTTCACTGAATTTCTTGGATATGTAGATTAATTTACTTCATCAAATTTGGGGAGTTTCAGCAATTACTTCTTCAAATAATTACTTCTTTCTTTCAATTACTTCTCTTTGCCCATTTCTCTCTTTTCTTTCTGGACTCCCTTAATGCTTGTGTTGGTTTTGGTAATGGAGTCCCCCAAGTCTCTTAGGCTCTGTTTAGTTTTTCTTATTTCTTTTTTCTTTCTGCCCCTAACACTCAATAATTTCAACTGGCCTGTCTTCAAGTTCATGAATTATTTCTGTCTGTTCAAAGCTGCTCTTTTTAAAATAGATGGTCGCTTTCTTTATTATGATGAAGATATGTTACTTTAGACCTACATTAACATTGTACTAACTGGGGAAACCATACAAGCATTCCAATAAAATCATAAACAAATCAAGCATTTAAAAAATCATCTTTATTATAGTTCCTGCTACAACATAATAAACAAGACAAATAAAGTACAAGTAATCATTATTACATTCAGATAGCTAATACTTACATGAGACTTGCTATATGTAAATGTTGTTCTAAGTGTTTTACATACAGAAAAAATTTATTTCTCTCAAAAACTGTAGGGTATTTGCAATGGAGATTACGTGTTACATATGAGGAAACCAAGGCACAGAAAGGTTAAGTAACTTCTATAGTCACACATCTAACAAGTGCTAGAGCTTAGATTTTGGAATTCTTTCCAGAAATGATCTATCATATTCAGTATCATCTCAATCAAAATTCTGGCAGGCAATTTTGTAAAAACTGTTAAGCTGATTCTAAAATGAATATGCATTTTGAAAGATCTAGAAAACCCAAAAACTATGGAAAAAGGAAAAACAAAGTTAGCATTTTTTATACTACCTGATTTCCAAACTATTACAAATTTATAGTAATCAAGATATTGTGATATTGGCTTACAACATATAAATAAATCACTATAAGAAACAGAGAGCCCAGAAATAAGCCCACACATATACAATCAAATTATTTTAAAAGGTGACATGATAAGTTAATAGGAAAATATATTCTCAACATATAGTACTAGAATAATTGGATATCTATATGGCAAAAAATAAACATTGATGCCAATTTATACTATATTCAAAAATTAATGTTAAATGGATTATAGAACTAAACATAAAAGATAAGACTATAATACTTCCAGAAAATCATAAGACAGAAACTTTGTGACTTTGGAGTACCTAATATTGCTTAAAAATAAGATACTAATTATTAAAAAATTGATCGGGATAAAGGAAGCAAGATGGCGGCGTAGGAGGACGCTGGGCTCACCGCGCGTCCTGCTGATCACTTAGATTCCACCTACACCTGCCTAAATAACCCAGAAAACCACCAGAGGATTAGCAGAACGGAGTCGCCGGAGCCAAGCGCAGACGAGAGGCCCACGGAAGAGGGTAGGAAGGGCGGCGAGGCGGTGCGCGCCCCACGGACTGGCGGGAGGGAGCCGGGGCGGAGGGGCGGCTCGCCGGCCAAGCAGAGCCCCCGAGTCTGGCTTGCAAAAAGCGGAGGGGCCTGACGGACTGTGTTCCGACAGCAAGCGCGACTTAGCGTCTGGGAAGTCATAAGTTAACAGCTCTGCTCAGAAAGCGGGAAGGCTGGAGGACAAAGGGAAGGAGAGCTGCTGAGCCCCCGGACGACAGAGCTCAGTTTGGTGGGGAACAAAGGCGCTCGCCAGCGCCATCTTCCCCGCCCATCCCCCAGCCAAAATCCCAAAGAGAACCAGTTCCTGCCAGGGAACTTGCTCGCTCCGCGCAAACACCCAACTCTGCGCTTCTGCGGAGCCAAACCTCCGGCAGCGGATCTGAGTCCCTCCTGCTGCCACAGGGCCCCTCCTGAAGTGGATCACCTAAGGAGAAGCAAGCTAAGCCTGCCCCTCCTGCCCCTGTGCACCTTGCCTACCCACCCCAGCTAAGACGCCAGATCCCCAGCATCACAAGCCTGGCAGTGTGCAAGTAGCCCAGACGGACCACCCCACCCCACAGTGAATCCCGCCCCTAGGAGAGGGGAAGAGAAGGCACGCACCAGTCTGACTGTGGCCCCAGCGGTGGGCTGGGAGCAGACATCAGGTCTGACTGCGGCTCCGCCCACCAACTCCAGTTATTCACCACAGCACAGGGGAAGTGCCCTGCAGGTCCTCACCACGCCAGGGACTATCCAAAATGACCAAGCGGAAGAATTCCCCTCAGAAGAATCTCCAGGAAATAACAACAGCTAATGAGCTGATCAAAAAGGATTTAAATAATATAACAGAAAGTGAATTTAGAATAATAGTCATAAAATTAATCGCTGGGCTTGAAAACAGTATAGCTGACAGCAGAGAATCTCTTGCTACAGAGATCAAGGGACTAAGGAACAGTCACGAGGAGCTGAAAAACGCTTTAAACGAAATGCATAACAAAATGGAAACCACCACGGCTCGGATTGAAGAGGCAGAGGAGAGAATAGGTGAACTAGAAGATAAAGTTATGGAAAAAGAGGAAGCTGAGAAAAAGAGGGATAAAAAAATCCAGGAATATGAGGGGAAAATTAGAGAACTAAGTGATACACTAAAAAGAAATAATATACGCATCATTGGTATCCCAGAGGAGGAAGAGAGAGGGAAAGGTGCTGAAGGGGTACTTGAAGAAATAATAGCTGAGAACTTCCCTGAACTGGGGAAGGAAAAAGGCATTGAAATCCAAGAGGCACAGAGAACTCCCTTCAGACGTAACTTGAATCGATCTTCTGCACGACATATCATAGTGAAACTGGCAAAATACAAGGATAAAGAGAAAATTCTGAAAGCAGCAAGGGGTAAACGTGCCCTCACATATAAAGGGAGACCTATAAGACTCGTGACTGATCTCTCTTTTGAAACTTGGCAGGCCAGAAAGAATTGGCACGAGATTTTCAGTGTGCTAGACAGAAAAAGTATGCAGCCGAGAATCCTTTATCCAGCAAGTCTGTCATTTAGAATAGAAGGAGAGATAAAGGTCTTCCCAAACAAACAAAAACTGAAGGAATTTGTCACCACTAAACCAGCCCTCCAAGAGATCCTAAGGGGGACCCTGTGAGACAAAGTACCAGAGACATCACTACAAGCATAAAACATACAGACATCACAATGACTCTAAACCCATATCTTTCTATAATAACACTGAATGTAAATGGATTAAATGCGCCAACCAAAAGACATAGGGTATCAGAATGGATAAAAAAACAAGACCCATCTATTTGCTGTCTACAAGAGACTCATTTTAGACCTGAGGACACCTTTAGATTGAGAGTGAGGGGATGGAGAACTATTTATCATGCTACTGGAAGCCAAAAGAAAGCTGGAGTAGCCATACTTATATCAGACAAACTAGACTTTAAATTAAAGGCTGTAACAAGAGATGAAGAAGGACATTATATAATAGTGACAGGGTCTATCCATCAGGAAGAGCTAACAATTATAAATGTCTATGCGCCGAATACCGGAGCGCCCAAATATATAAAACAATTACTCATAAACACAAGCAACCTTATTGATAAGAATGTGGTAATTGCAGGGGACTTTAACACCCCACTTACAGAAATGGATAGATCATCTAGACACACGATCAATAAAGAAACAAGGGCCCTGAATGAGACATTGGATCAGATGGACTTGACAGATATATTTAGAACTCTGCATCCCAAAGCAACAGAATATACTTTCTTCTCGAGTGCACATGGAACATTCTCCAAGATAGATCATATACTGGGTCACAAAACAGCCCTTCATAAGTTTACAAGAATTGAAATCATACCATGCATACTTTCAGACCACAACGCTATGAAGCTTGAAATCAACCACAGAAAAAAGTCTGGAAAACCTCTAAAAGCATGGAGGTTAAAGAACACCCTACTAACGAATGAGTGGGTCAACCAGGCAATTAGAGAAGAAATTAAAAAATATATGGAAACAAACGAAAATGAAAATACAACAATCCAAACGCTTTGGGACGCAGCAAAGGCAGTCCTGAGAGGAAAATACATTGCAATCCAGGCCTATCTCAAGAAACAAGAAAAATCCCAAATACAAAATCTAACAGCACACCTAAAGGAAATAGAAGCAGAACAGCAAAGGCAGCCTAAACCCAGCAGAAGAAGAGAAATAATAAAGATCAGAGCAGAAATAAACAATATAGAATCTAAAAAAACTGTAGAGCAGATCAATGAAACCAAGAGTTGGTTTTTTGAAAAAATAAACAAAATTGACAAACCTCTAGCCAGGCTTCTCAAAAAGAAAAGGGAGATGACCCAAATAGATAAAATCATGAATGAAAATGGAATTATTACAACCAATCCCTCAGAGATACAAACAATTATCAGGGAATACTATGAAAAATTATATGCCAACAAATTGGACAACCTAGAAGAAATGGACAAATTCCTGAACACCCACACTCTTCCAAAACTCAATCAGGAGGAAATAGAAAGCTTGAACAGACCCATCACCAGCGAAGAAATTGAATCGGTTATCAAAAATCTCCCAACAAATAAGAGTCCAGGACCAGATGGCTTCCCAGGGGAGTTCTACCAGACGTTTAAAGCAGAGATAATACCTATCCTTCTCAAGCTATTCCAAGAAATAGAAAGGGAAGGAAAACTTCCAGACTCATTCTATGAAGCCAGTATTACTTTGATTCCTAAACCAGACAGAGACCCAGTAAAAAAAGAGAACTACAGGCCAATATCCCTGATGAATATGGATGCAAAAATTCTCAATAAGATACTAGCAAATCGAATTCAACGGCATATAAAAAGAATTATTCACCATGATCAAGTGGGATTCATTCCTGGGATGCAGGGCTGGTTCAACATTCGCAAATCAATCAATGTGATACATCACATTAACAAAAAAAAAGAGAAGAACCATATGATCCTGTCAATCGATGCAGAAAAGGCCTTTGACAAAATCCAGCACCCTTTCTTAATAAAAACTCTTGAGAAAGTCGGGATAGAAGGAACATACTTAAAGATCATAAAAGCCATTTATGAAAAGCCCACAGCTAACATCATCCTCAACGGGGAAAAACTGAGAGCTTTTTCCCTGAGATCAGGAACACGACAGGGATGCCCACTCTCACCGCTGTTGTTTAACATAGTGCTGGAAGTTCTAGCATCAGCAATCAGACAACAAAAGGAAATCAAAGGCGTCAAAATTGGCAAAGATGAAGTCAAGCTTTCACTCTTTGCAGATGACATGATATTATACATGGAAAATCCGATAGACTCCACCAAAAGTCTGCTAGAACTGATACATGAATTCAGCAAAGTTGCAGGATACAAAATCAATGTACAGAAATCAGTTGCATTCTTATACACTAACAATGAAGCAACAGAAAGACAAATAAAGAAACTGATCCCATTCACAATTGCACCAAGAAGCATAAAATACCTAGGAATCAATCTAACCAAAGATGTAAAGGATCTGTATGCTGAAAACTATAGAAAGCTTATGAAGGTAATTGAAGAAGATTTAAAGAAATGGAAAGACATTCCCTGCTCATGGATTGGAAGAATAAATATTGTCAAAATGTCAATACTACCCAAAGCTATCTACACATTCAATGCAATCCCAATCAAAATTGCACCAGCATTCTTCTCGAAACTAGAACAAGCAATCCTAAAATTCATATGGAACCACAAAAGGCCCCGAATAGCCAAAGTAATTTTGAAGAAGAAGACCAAAGCAGGAGGCATCACAATCCCAGACTTCAGCCTCTACTACAAAGCTGTCATCATCAAGACAGCATGGTATTGGCACCAAAACAGACACATAGACCAATGGAATAGAATAGAAACCCCAGAACTAGACCCACAAACGTACGGCCAACTCATCTTTGACAAAGCAGGAAAGAACATCCAATGGAAAAAAGACAGTCTCTTTAACAAATGGTGCTGGGAGAACTGGACAGCAACATGCAGAAGGTTGAAACTAGACCACTTTCTCACACCATTCACAAAAATAAACTCAAAATGGATAAAGGACCTGAATGTGAGACAGGAAACCATCAAAACCTTAGAGGAGAAAGCAGGAAAAGACCTCTCTGACCTCAGCCGTAGCAATCTCTTACTCGACACATCCCCAAAGGCAAGGGAATTAAAAGCAAAAGTGAATTACTGGGACCTTATGAAGATAAAAAGCTTCTGCACAGCAAAGGAAACAACCAACAAAACTAAAAGGCAACCAACAGAATGGGAAAAGATCTTTGCAAATGACATATCGGACAAAGGGCTAGTATCCAAAATCTATAAAGAGCTCACCAAACTCCACACCCGAAAAGCAAATAACCCAGTGAAGAAATGGGCAGAAAACATGAATAGACACTTCTCTAAAGAAGATATCCGGATGGCCAACAGGCACATGAAAAGATGTTCAGCGTCGCTCCTTATCAGGGAAATACAAATCAAAACCACACTCAGATATCACCTCACGCCAGTCAGAGTGGCCAAAATGAACAAATCAGGAGACTATAGATGCTGGAGAGGATGTGGAGAAACGGGAACCCTCTTGCACTGTTGGTGGGAATGCAAATTGGTGCAGCCGCTCTGGAAAGCAGTGTGGAGGTTCCTCAGAAAATTAAAAATAGACCTACCCTATGACCCAGCAATAGCACTGCTAGGAATTTATCCAAGGGACACAGGGGTACTGATGCATAGGGGCACTTGTACCCCAATGTTCATAGCAGCACTCTCAACAATAGCCAAATTATGGAAAGAGCCTAAATGTCCATCAACTGATGAATGGATAAAGAAATTGTGGTTTATATACACAATGGAGTACTACGTGGCAATGAGAAAAAATGAAATATGGCCTTTTGTAGCAACGTGGATGGAACTGGAGAGTGTGATGCTAAGTGAAATAAGCCATACAGAGAAAGACAGATACCATATGGTTTCACTCTTATGTGGATCCTGAGAAACTTAAGAGAAACCCATGGGGGAGGGGAACAAAAAAAAAGAGGTTAGAGTGGGAGAGAGCCAAAGCATAAGAGACTGTTGAGAACTGAGAACAAACTAAGGGTTGATGGGGGGTGGGAGGGAGGAGGGGGTGGGTGATGGGTATCGAGGAGGGCACCTTTTGGGATGAGCACTGGGTGTTGTATGGAAACCAATTTGACAATAAATTTCATATATAAATAAAAAAAAAAAATTGATCGGTATTTTTTAGGAGGTAGCATTAAGAGATAGGATGAAAATATCTACCATATTATGTCTGATTAAAGGCTTGCATAGAGAATACATAAAGCACTCGTAAAACTCAATGGTAAGAAGACAAATAATGTAATAAAAATGGTTAAAAGACTTGAAGAGGTATTTCACACAAAATATATATGAATGTCCAATAAATGTATAAAAAATTGCTCATCGTTAGTCATTTAGAGAAATATAAACCAAAGTACAATAAGATGCCGTTGCAGATGCCATTGAAGTGGCTAAAGTGGCATTTTCAACCTGACAACACCAAATGTTGACCAGATGATGAGTGTGGTAGGCAGACTTCTAAGATGGTCTCCTGTAGTCTTCATCTCATGTTATTCATGCCTTGAATGTGAAACTGATGTAGCGAATTGTTTCTAATAAATAGGGTACAGCAGAAGTGATAGATAATTTTTGTGATTAGGTTTTCAAAGACTGTGACTTCCGTCTTACTAGCAGACTCTATTGCCTTCTTAACTTTCACATCTTGATGAAGCAAGCTGCCATACTGGAGAGTCCCATGTGGCAACTTGTGGCATGTATCAATAGTTTGTTCATTTTTATTGCTTAGTATTCCTGCTTGTTACATGCTTTCCAGCGAACATCTACAGGAGAAATGGAGCCATCAGGCCAAGAGCTCCTGAAAATTGAATGCTTCTAAAAATGATGTAAACTTAGAAATATAACTTTCCCCAGTCAAACCTTCACATAAGACCCTGACCACTTCTGATGGGTGGATTGTAGCTTTTTGAGAGATCATGATTCAGAGAATTTAGCTAAGCCATGCCCAGATTCCCAGCCCACAGAAACTTTGAGATAATCAATATGTGAGATAATCAAGATGTCTTTCCTGAACTAATATTTACATGGGTGCATACATTTGTGAACACATTGAGTTAAAAATATTTCTGAGGGACACTGGTCCACAGGTGGCAAGTTAAAACAATAGTCATCCTAAAAGACCTTCTCTGAGTGGCTTGTGTCTTAAACCGTTTTCACAAAAGCAGTTTTTGTTTCCTTTTAATGCCCACTTCATAAGCACAGTTGAAGAAATCATCTTTTATAGATTGGGTAGCCCTATGATTGGGGCTTGGGGGAGCCTACACGTAGGCTCTAGGTAAGACTGTCCAAGAAGAATGACTTATATGGATAATACTCTACCAAAAAAGAAAATTATTCCTGGAGTATTGCTCTGAAGAGACAAGAAAAGCTTCTCCCGGGACTCAGAACCAGAGTCAGGGCACATAGAATATTACTGCCTTATACCATATATAATCTTTTCATCAAAAGACAGACTTCCATAAAAACTTCCATATATGTTTTTCAGAAATTGAAGACCATTTGGGTAATTTATCTAAGGGAAATGTACTCCTCCTTCATTCATCAAATGGGTGCTACACATTAGCTTAGATCACAGAAGTTTATTTTCTCACAGTTATAAAGGATGGAAGTCCAAGATCATGTGCCATTATCGTTGAGTTCTGGTGAGAGACTTCTTACTGACTTGTAGGAAGCCACCTTCATGCACTGTCTTCAACTGGCCTTTCCTTGGTTCATGTGGGGACAGAGAGAGAGAGAGAGATAGTGAGAGAGAGAGAGAGAGAGAGAGAGAGAGATCCTTCTCTTCTTATAAAGACACCAACCCAACTGGGTTAGTACCCCACCCTTATGACTTCACTTAACCATTATCACTTCCTAAAAATCCTATCTGCAAATACAGTCACATTGGGGATTAGATCTTCAATCTAGGAATATTAATGGGACACAATTCAGTCTATACTACACAGCTCAAGTGTATCAGGCTCTGTGTTGGGCATGGAGGGGGAACAAATATACTTTCAGCAGAGTGAGGGTGTACAGAATTTATAGCAGCTGTATTATAACTGTTGATTTTGCCATTTGACTCTCAGCTGGCAATCTATTTCCCTTACTCTGGCTTTAGAATCTTAATATCCTTTCATTTTTATTAATGAACAAAAGAAAGGAAAGAGTCAGTACTCTATCTAGAAGGACTGAGTTAGGGAATAATTTTAATACTTGAGGCCAATTGAATTCAGTTATCTCTGCCCAAACCATCTTGAATTGCCTCAAGGCAATTCTGTAATCCAGAATCTCAGTCTGGGAGGTTTTTGCTTGTCTTATTTAGTGATGCTGGGGAAAATCAGAAAAGAGAGTCAAAAAAGATCCAGCCGGAGTTTCTACCCACTTTGCACATTTCTTTCAGCCCTTTCAACTAGCTAGCATTACCCCCGATCAGCTAGCTAACACTGGGAGCTAATATTGCTCCCTGATACGTCTTACATGGCTTCTCCTTGGACAGGTTTTTTTACTTCTCATTTACTATTCCTAGCTGACTCCATTCCTCAGTGATATGTTTTCACACTCCTTAGATCTTTTCCTCCATAGTGCAGAAAATCACACAATGCTTCTAGTTTTGTTGACAGTAATCTACCAAAGAACATGTTCACCTGACCTTGACTCTGACCTAGTCATCTTTGTCATTGACTTGGAATTTCATGTCTATTTGTACGTGTGACTTCAGAATATCATGTGACATATGTATGACAGCACAAACAGGCATGACTTGTTTTATTGCACTTTACTGCACTTCGTAGATATGGAATTTTTTAAATTTTTTTTTTTCAACGTTTATTTAGTTTTGGGACAGAGAGAGACAGAGCATGAACGGGGGAGGGGCAGAGAGAGAGGGAGACACAGAATCGGAAACAGGCTCCAGGCTCCGAGCCACCAGCCCAGAGCCCGACGCGGGGCTCGAACTCCCGGACCGCGAGATCGTGACCTGGCTGAAGTCGGACGCTTAACCGACTGCGCCACCCAGGCGCCCCTGGAATTTTTTAAAAAACAAGTTAAAGGTTTGTGGCAAGCCCGTGTGAAGGAAGTCTATTGGCACCAATTATCCAACAATACCTGTTTACTTCATGTCTCTGTATCACAATTTGGAAATTCTTGCAATATCTCATTTTTTTCATTATTATTATTGTATTCGTTATGGTGATCTGTGACCCTAATGTGACTATTGTCATTGTTTTGAGGCTTCATGAACCACACACATATGACAGAAAACTTAATGGATAAATGGTATGTATTCCGACCAATCCACTGTTTGATTGTTCCCCATCTCCTTCCCTCTCCTTAGGCCTTCCTGTTCCCCAAGACACAGCAATATTGATATTAGGTCAGTTAATAATCCTACGATGGCCTATCCATATTCAATTGCAAGACTCAGATGTCTCTCGCTTTAAATCAAAAGCAAGAAGAGAAAGACAGATACCATATGTTTTCACTCATATGTGGATCTTGAGAAACTTAACAGAAGTAATTATGTCCGGTGAGGGAAGAATGTAGAAAGCCAAGAGAGGACTCCCTGGATGGTTGATGTTGGGGACTGAAGCTCTGTCCCCACAAGATGGCACGAAGGGGTCAGGTGCTGGTCTCCCAGCCAGACTTGGGACTCCAAAGAAAGAACAATGTCCTGTACAGCCCAAAGTTGCACACGCTGTGGGACTACAGAGGAGATATTTACAGCTCCTGTGTCTGCTCATTAAGCAGCTTTTACTCTAACCTGTAAGCACATGATCTCCCTATGGGGCAATGATCCAGACACAATGGGAAATTTTCCTGCTGGTTCTCTCTCTGATCCTAGGACACTGTGTGCTAATCCAGGTGAATTCAGTTTTGATTCCTTCTTCTCCATTAATCTCCTACCTTCCAATGGTCCACACCTCCCAGCACCTCATCACAACCCTGACTTCAAGTTTTCCCAAAAATCTAATACTGAGGAACTCATCTGATTAGTTCCCTTAGGTTTTCAAAACATTGATTTATGGTGGGGACACAATCCCTGATGTCTCTAGAAAATTACTATTTCCTTCTTCAGCAGAGGGGAGAAATTTGATCCTGTAGTATAAAACCTTGGGTACTGGGCACCTGGGTGTCTCAGTCAGTTGAGCGTCCAACTTCGGTTTGGGTCATGATCTCACAGCTTGTGAGTTTGAGCCCCACGTCAGGCTCTGTGCTGACAGCTCAGAGCCTGGAGCCTGCTTTGGATTCTGTTGTCTCCCTCTCTCTCTGCCCCTCCCCTGCTCTCGCTCTGTCTCTCTATCCTTCAAAAATAAATAAACATTTAAAAAAAATTAAAAAAAAAAAAAAACCTTGGGTACTATACTCCTTAGCTTCATGATAGTTTAGCCAAAACAATTAGGAATTTAATGGTTAGATCACAAGTTGAGAACTGTTGTTTACTCCCTCATGATGAAGTGTATTTTAATTATAAGAGATCCGTTTAGATTTTTTGCAGCATAGGCTAGCTTAGCACACTAAAGCGATTCTATGATTTAATTTTCACAAAAGTATTATCTATGAAGTCATCCTTTCATCAGCTCTATTCTCTATTGTCTAAATGGGTCTCAGAGGAAATTAATGTTCTGCTCAAAGGCATAAACCAAGCAGGGATGTAGTCTTAATTGGAATTATCTTGGGAGCTTCCAGTTCTGAAACTCTGGGAAGCGGTTCCCAACCAGAGTTGCTCTTGGGATATTTGGCCATGTCTGAAGGGATTCTGCTGAGTACCTTCCTTCACAGGACAGCACCCAACAACAATAATTATCTATGTCTAAAGGCCAACCGTGAGAAGGTGAGAAAACCTGTTCCCCACTGAGGCTTTTCCAACCTCAGTGTGCACGCAATTCACCAGGGACTGTAGTTGAAATGCAAATTCTTATTCCTCAGGTCTCCAGGGGCCCCAGCAGCTCTGCTTCTCTAACAAGCTCCTTGGTGGTGTTGATGCTGCGGGTCCTGGATGTGGAGCACAGACTGAGAGCAAAGCCATGGTCCTTTGTTGGAGAAAATTTAAATTTAAATTTAAAGTTGTTAAGATGGCAATACTACCCCAAATATCTACAAATTCAATGACAATATGAAAATAACAAAAAGGGTTTTTTTTGGGAAAAGTTTTTTAAAAGCCATCCTAAAATTAAATTTTAAATTAAAAATTTCCAAGCATGAGCACAGAATGCCATCCCATTTATTGATGTCCTCTTTAATTTCTTTCAGCAACATTTTATCGTTTTTATTTATAAGTCTTTTGACTGTAACACCTTAACCAGTTATTCACCCCAGCAAATAAATCCCCTTAAACACTGCCACTGGTGCACCATACTTGATTGAGAGATGTACTTGAAAAGAAAATGTAGTGCCTAGTAATACAAAGGACACTTTAAAATTTGCTTTGTCATATTCGAGGTCATCTTTGACTCCAAAGCTATATTAAGTCATTCTATTCATTTGAATTCCTGTTTCCGTAGACTCCACTAATAGACGTGTATTTGATAATCAGTTTTGCCAGTGACTAATGTAAGCACTGGGGACATAGGACCTGAGAAGAGAACAGAATCCTAATTAGGGGAATAAAACCAATGGCCTGTTATAAAATATGCTAATATGTTAATCAGGAAGAGCAGTTAAGTTAGTGATTTACAAAGGAATGACAGACATAAAGTGAAAAACTGTGATCTTAGAATAGAATAGAATAGAATAGAATAGAATAGAATAGAATAGAATACAAATGATCTATTGCCAGATTGAATTTTTTTCCATCAGAGCCATAACAAATGACTACTTTTTTTAGGAAAACTACAGACATTACGTGGGGTGATTTTTGTCATTGGAGAAGAAATTATTCATAAGAAATCCAAGCAGTTCCAATAGATGACTAGGAATTGCTAATTTTTTCATAAAACAGATTGGGAATTAACTTAGAAATAACAGAAGAAAATGAAGGGAAGATGGTTGGATATCAGAGAGAGGTAAAAAAAATTAATAAAATGAGTAACTACATTGTACTGTATTGAAAAAATGAAAATTACAGGGAGTTAATGAAAGCAAATTCTATGTCCACAATTTGCTTTAAAAAGATCACACCTTCTGACTCAAAGTCTTTGAGGACTGAAATCATGGGAAATTCTTCAACCGCAGGACAATTGGACCTTTTCTAACTGCCATTGCAGAGAATCTCCTCAGAGCCCCCTTTATATCTTTGTTCCTCAGGCTGTAGATGAAGGGGTTCAGCATGGGCGTGACCACCGTGTACATCACCGAGGCTGTGGCACTTGAGTGGGAGCTCTGGGTAGCAGCAGAGCTGAGGTACACTCCTAGGCTCGTACAAAAAAATAAGGAGACAACTAAAAGGTGAGATGCACAGGTGGAAAATGCTTTATACTTGCCCTGAGCTGATGAGATCCCACGAATGGAGGAAACTATCTTGGAGTAAGAGTAAAGGATCCCAACGAGGGGACCACCAGCCAGCAGCACAGCTGCAAGATACATCACCACGTTATTAAGAAAGGTGTCAGAACAGGCAAGTTGGATCAACTGATTGAGTTCACATAAAAAGTGGGGGATTTCTACCTCTGTACAGAAGGACAGCCGCAACACCATTGAAGTTTGCAACAAGGAATGCAGGACACTCGTGATCCAGGACACCAGGACCAGCAGCCCACAGAGCCGGGGATTCATGATGACCGTGTATTGCAGGGGGTGACAGATGGCCACAAACCTGTCATAGGCCATCACAGCCAGGAGATAGATGTCCAACACTGAAAAGATTAAGAAAAAGTTCATCTGGGTGATGCAGTCCTCATAGGTTATGACTTTGCTCTGGGTCCGGATGTTCCAGAGCATCTTCGGGATGGTGGTGGACGTGAAGCAGATGTCTACAAAGGACAGGTTGGCCAGGAAGAAGTACATGGGGGTGTGGAGGTGGGAGTCAGAGCCGACAACCAGGATGATGAGCAGGTTCCCAAACACAGTGATCAGGTACATGGAGAGGAAAAGCCCAAATATGAGGGGCTGCAGTTCTGGACCGTCTGAAAATCCCAGAAGCAGAAATTCTAATAGTCGTGTGTCGTTTCCTGGTTCCATGAGGTTGAACTGGCCCCCGGAAAAAGATATCAATTTTCACCTGAAGGCATTACTCACATAGTTGAAAGGGTCCAATTTATATCGTGCAGTCAAGAAATTAAATTCAGTATCTTGTGTATTGACTGTCCCCTTGAAGGGATTCCTTCTCATTTCATCTTTGATTCGGCGTTTCAGTCCCTTTCTCTGCATTCCCCAACAGAGGTCATGCATTTTACTGTTTTACCAAGAATATCTCTCATGCATTCGAAGAATATGTACTGAGTGTCAAACATGTTCCGGGTGTTGTCTAGACAATGAGCACAGGAAACTGAAAACCAACAGCCACTATGATGCAGTGATGGAGACTGAATAGAAACAAATCCAAATATTAATAGGACATCAGAGGGTGTCAAGTGCTGTGAAGAGAACAAGAGTAGGTGTAAAGGAGAGCGTGGATACAAGTGTTATTTTGTAATTGGTGTTCTGTTAAGACCAGTAAACAGGTGACATTTGAAAGGAGACCTCAGGGAAAGGAAGGCAGGAGCCACGAGCATGTCTGGGGAAGTGTGTGCTGGCCGAGGGAATGATCTCTGCAAAGACTCTGAGGATGATACTATGAGCTGTTCAATCCAAAATAGGTAGCATGTGTGGGAAGGGGAAGGAAAAGGAGAGAGATCAGATGGGGTATCAGGCAATTTCAAGGAAATAGGTGTCCTCACTGCTGGTTAACCTTCAAGAGGAAGGAGTCACTCGCCCACGGTATACACTGCTTGTATTTTAGAATCTACTTACAAAAGTGTCCTGTAAATTGACACAGAGCCCTCCTGAATGCCACGTGTTGGTTTAGTTCTGGCCTCTGTATTACAAGAATCACCTTAGAATATATTAGACCATGTCTAATATACCCCCTGCTCTGAGGATGGATCTCACTCCACAAGGCACTCACACACGCATGCGCATGCACGCACGCACACACACACACACACACACACACACACACACACAGGTACACACACAGACACCCACACACACCAAATCATTGCTCCCTGGGCTGTGCTCTTAGCCTGACTTCTGACCTCCAGCCCCAATGATTAAAGTCGGAGTAGCTATAACTCAAGCTGGCCAGATCCATTATAATTCCCCCAAGCAATGTGGAATTGTACCTGAATTCCAATGCTCATGTTTCCCATGGACAAATAAAATTGACAAGTCAGACTGGCATGCTCATATTCCGTCCTGTATTTAATGAAACACAAACAATCTGCTCAAAATCACACACACACACACACACACACACACACACACACACACACACGCACACACGCACACACACACACACACACAGAGAGAGAGAGACAGAGAGAGAGAGAGAGAGAGAGGAGCAAGAGAGGGAAATGTAATAGAAGTGGCACAAAAGATCTAATGGTTCAGGTAGTCACTGAAACCTAAGTGTCCATGAAGAAGAAAGCCCATCCCTGGTTCTGACAACATTCCAAGTCTTGTTACCTCCCTGATGCCCAGCAAAAATAGTAAGGAGGAACCTTAAATTCAGTCAGAAGACAAAATTAGTGGGAACTTCAGGGCGTTGCTCACCTTACAGAGTGAATGTTTCAAGAGAAACCTGTGCCAAGGAATAAATCAACACTTCAGCACAGGAAATATGCAAAGCACAGCAAAAGTTGGGCAGGTTATAATGAATCAGTAGAGGACTTGTTTTTTTTCTGTGCCTGTTTCAATCGGATGTCCTGTGATCTTAGAGAAGGTGGACAAGTCCCTTTCACTTTTCAGATGTGGCATCTTTTCTTCGTTTTTCCTGGGCTTTGCGTTGTGATCTCTTTTTTGACAATAGCAGTGGGCACACTCTGGTACTGTTTCTGGTCTTTGCACAACACTGTAAGCTCTGTTCAGAACTTTCTCTACAAAATTCTGCACATACTACGACAACCATTCTGGCTCTAAATCACTGTCTTCATAGGATTTCTGCCTGAGACTCTTACACCACACACTTATTTCATTCTACTGTGATTCCACCATAGAAGGCAAGTACCAAAGGAACAGGGCCCTCTCTGACCTTGTTCGCTGTAGTTTTTCAGAATGACATGGTCAGGCAAGCAAATGACCATAGAGATCTCAGCGTTCTGGGCTAGGCTGGTGGCCGTGTGGTGACCTCAGGTAAATGCACCTGACTTTGAGTCTCTCTGACCCTTTCCTGCCGGACCTGCCAGGCTCCTGGACTCACCTGTTTGGGAACTCTGAGGGAGAGGTCTCTGTTGGAAGTCTGAATTCCTTTCTGGATGGTTCCTGATGGTGACTAAGCTCTGTCCCCACTCAGGATGGCAGGAAGGAGGCTAGCATGAGTCTCCTAGCCAAGCTACAGGCTCTGGAAGCAACAGCCAGGTCCCATCCGCCCAAGGTGGCACAGGCAGAGGGACGGCACACAGGAGATATTTATAGTTTCCTTTGTCTGTTCTTGAGGCACATTTCCCTCCTGCTTCTCCAACACAGAGCACATGATTTCCCTGGGGGACACTGGTGTGGACACAAAGAAATGTTTTCCTAGAGATTCTGTGTTCCCAATAGATCATATTATAACCACGTGAATCCAGTGTTGATTACTCCTTCCTCATAAACTCCACTGTAGGAGATAATAATACATACAGAAATAGTTAGCTGATCATATATTGGTTCAAGAGAAAAGAGCACCATAGTCACACATGACATCATGGACGAGCCTTAGAAACACAAGGTAGAGACTCACGGCTGACTATAGACCCACGAGGAGACAAGCACAGCTCAGAACAAACTGCCAACATACAATATCATTTGGTAATAAGGACATTAGATTAAACTGTTTTCTTTTAGGATGGCTTGTTATGCAGCAATAGCTAACTGATTCAATCATCAAAGTGAACAGAAATAAAGATAATTATCACAATCTGCTACTGATTGTTCTTGGCATTTATTCTTCTATTTGAAGAATACATTCATGGTAACTGTTTTATTTTGGTTTAGTTCAGACAACTGCATATAAAAGCTCTCCTTGAGGGGTGCCTGAGTGGCTCAGTCTTATTGAGTGTCTGACTCTTGATTTTTGGCTCAGGTCGTTCTCATGGTCCTGGATTGAGCCCTGCATCATGCTTCTTGAATGTGGAGCTGTGCACTGTTTATTCAGTTCCTCTGTGCAATTTTAAATCAGATTTTTTTTTGTTACTGAGTTGTATGGACCACAGGCTTGATGCTTAAAGAGTGGCCATGGACCAGGACCTGTGGCATCAACAACTGGGAGCTAGATCCAAATACAGAATTGCTGGGCCCACGTGAGCCCTGCCCAGTCAGAATCTGCATTTGGGTAAGATAACCAAATAATTCTCATATATACTGAATTTGGAGAAGTGCTGGTCTAGTGTAGTGTTGCTCAACCTTCACACTGTTGACATTTGTAGTGGATAATTCTTTGTGATGAATGTATCCTGGGAACAGTAGATGCTGTGCATCATTCCTGGCCTGAACTGTCTAGGGGGGGCAATTGCACCTGCCCAGTTCTGACAACCAAACATTTCACTAGATCCTTCCAAGTGTTCCCAAGAGGCAAAATCTTCTCTAGATGAGAATGATTAGGTTAGAGCAAGAGGCCTGTAAACACGTTGAAGGAGTTCCAATCAAAGCCCATCCTTACTCAGTTCACAACATTGGGCAGACCACTCAACCATTCTGAGCCCCATTCTGCAAATGTGGAATGAGACTCATAAGAGTATTGGCCTCGGCAAATGGACTTGTATAAAAAATTAAAGTCAACTGGTAGAAGGTGTTATAAATATCAAGGCAATGTGCATAAGAGTTCCAAATATATATTTTTTTTAGTTAAATATTTTTTTATTGTGCTAATAATACATGTCACATATGATTTGCCATTTTATTTTTTTTATTTATTTTTTATTTTTTTTAATGTTCATTTATTTTTGAGACAGAGAGAGACAGAGCATGAGTGGGGGAGGGTCAGAGAGAGAGGGAGACACAGAATCTGAAACAAGCTCCAGGCTCTGAGCTGTCAGCACAGAGCCTGACGTGGGGCTCGAACCCACGAACCGTGAGATCGTGACCTGAGCCGAAGTCGGAAGCTCAACCGACTGAGCCACCCAGGCGCCCCTAATTTGCCATTTTAACCACTTAGTTATTCACTCTCTATATTTTTCTTATTTCATTTTTAATTCCAGTATAGTTAATGTACAGTGTTATAATAGATTCAGGTGTACAATACAGTGATTCAACAATTCCATACATCACCCAGTGCTCATCATGACAAGTGCCCTCCTCAATCCCTGTCACCTATCTCACCCCCACCTTACCATTTCTAAGTGCACAGCTCAACGGCATTAAATACACTCATATTGTTGGGCAGCCATCGCCACAGTCCATGTCCAGAATTCCTTTCCTCTTATGAAACTGAAGCTCTATACTTAAATATATACCTTTTAGTTACCAAAATATATTATAAATTAAATTGACTCAATGACAGCTCTTATTTTATGTCAAAGCATTGAACACTTAACTGTTTTGGCAAAAGTGTTGCGAGAGCCAAGGACTGTAGTACTCGTGGTTTTATGTCAAAGGAACACAGTTCTTCACATTGTTGAAGGCGGGAATAGTAATCCTCTGGGGGTATCAGTGCTGTGTTCCATCACGAATCAATATTTGGGAGACCCAAGGAACCTAGTAGGAAAACTCTTCATTCTTGGATTTGGAGAAAACTTGAACTCAGGGTTGGGCTAAGGTGCCAGGAGGTGCTAGGGAGACAGGTGAGTTCAGGGAAGAGTAATAACCAGATTCACCTGACTTGTAACCTGGTCTCTTGGGGACAGGGAAGCTACAGGAAAAAATTTTATCTGTGCAGAGCAATGTCCCATAGGGGATGGTGTGCTCAGGGATGGGAGCGACAAGGGGGAAATATGCCTAAGGAACAGATAAGGAGCTGTAAATATCTCTTCCATTGTTGTCCCTCAGCGTGTGCAACCTTGGGCTGAATGGGACACGTTTATTTCTTTTGGAGTCCTAGGTCTGGCTAGCAGACTCCCGCTGTATTGTTTGAGAACAGAGCTTCAGTCTCCATCATTAATTATAGAGGGAGGGATTCGGACTTCCACACAGAGATGTTGATCCCAGAGACCCCCTGCAGGTGAGTCCGAAAACACAGTAGGTTCTGCAGGGCAGGGCCAGAGAGAATAGAACGGTGAGAACATTTACATGAAGCCACATAAAAGTCAAGACAACCTAGCTCAGCACTGGAACAACACTGTGGTTGTTGGCTTGCTTGATTAACTAATTAATATATTTATTTAAAATCTTAGGAAAGTAAACATTGAAATCAGCAATGCAGGGGAGATTGTTGAGAATTAATTGGTGGTAATGAAAGAATGTAATGGGTGGCACAACATGGTCCCAGTAAAAGTAGAAAACAAGTCCAAGAATATTAGCAATTAAGAGGAATAGAGAAGTAGGGTATTAGCTCTGAGGGCTATGCAGTCAAGTGAGGGTGTTCCTTTTAATATTTTTAAGCAAGGGAAAATCTGAGTATGTTTCCATATAGTGAGAAAGATTTGGACCTATGGATCATGAGACAAACATTTCAGTGTCCTTTTTCTTGCTGGGTATTCCAACCAATTAAAAACAATTAATAGGTGAAAAGGGATATACCAAAAAGCTTTGCATTGCAGTTATTTCTTTACTGGTCGGGATGAGTATATTTCTGTGTTTCTTAGACATTGACTTTCTCTGTTGCAAATTGTCTGTGCCAGTTCTGTGTTTTGTTCAGTAGGTTTGGAATGTTTCTATTCCTGTTTCTGATTGCATTTTTTCAAACATAAGAACTAGAGTTTTCCACCAACTTTGCTGTTTGCTATTCAGTTCTTTTATTTACGTACAGATGTATTAGAGGGTAGTAGGAAAGTTAATACATTTTGTGTGCTCAAACCTATCATTCGGTCATATTTTCTCCCCCTTCTTGTTTTTTTAAGTGTAAAAGTTTTTCTACATTGTTTGAATTAATAAGTCACCTTTTATACATATTTTTAAACTGTCTTCATTTTCTGTTATTCCTTGTTGTACCTTTTGGCCTTTTGTGATTAGATCTATTTCTCAAAGTCACATCACCTTCAGCCATGGGTTGGAAGGGAATTCTTCTTCGTCATTTGACTAATGTTCACCTTTTCTTCCTAAAAAATATGGATTAGTGTATACATATATATATATATGCAAATATATATGTATATATATACATACACACACACACACACACACACACACACACACACACACCATGTTCTTTATCTACTCATTGGTTGAAGGATATTTGGGCTCTTTCCATAATTTGGCTATTATTGATAATGCTGCTATAAATATTGGGATGCATGTGCCCCTTCGAATCTGTATTTTTTTTTGGTATCCTTTGGGTAAATACCTAGTAGTACAATTGCTGAATCATAAGGTCGTTTTATCTTTAACACTGTTTCCCTGAGTGGCTGCACCAGTTTGCATTCCCACCATCAGTGTGAGAAGGTTCCCCTTTCTCTGCATCCTCACCACCATTGTTGTTATCTGAGTTGTTAATTTTAGCCATTCTGATAGTTGTGAGCTCATATTTCATTATGGCTTTGATTTCATTATGGCTTTGCATTTCCCTGATGATGAGTGATACTGAATGTTTTTCCATGTGTCTGTTAGCCATCTGGATGTGTTCTTTGGAGAAGTGTCTGTTCATGTCTTCTGCTCATTTCTTAACTGGATTATTTATTTTTTGGTTATTGAGTTTGATAAATTCTTTTTTTTTGTTTTGTTTTTGTTTTTTTTTTTTAATTTTTGTTTTTCTCAATATATGAAATTTATTGTCAAATTGGTTTCCATACAACACCCAGTGCTCATCCCAACAGGTGCCCTCCTCAACACCCATCACCCACCCTCCCCTCCCTCCCACCCCCCATGAACCCTCAGTTTCTTCTTGGTTTCTAAGAGTCTCTTATGCTTTGGCTCTCTCCCACTCTAACCTCTTTTTTTTTTTCCTTCACCTCCCCCATAGTCTTCTGTTAAGTTTCTCAGGATCCACATAAGAGTGAAAACATATGGTATCTGTCTTTCTCTGTATGACTTATTTCACTTAGCATCACACTCTCCAGTTCCTTCCACGTTGCTACAAAGGGCCAGATTTCATTCTTTCTCATTGCCACGTAGTACTCCATTGTGTATATAAACCACAATTTCTTTATCCATTCATCAGTTGATGGACATTTAGGCTCTTTCCATCATTTGGCTATTGCTGAGAGTGTTGCTATAAACATTGGAGTACAAGTGCCCCTATGCATCAGCACTCCTGTATCCCTTGGGTAAATTCCTAGCAGTGCTATTGCTGGGTCATAGGGCAGATCTATTTTTAATTTTTCAAGGAACCTCCACACTGTTTTCCAGAGTGGCTGCACCAGTTTGCATTCCCACCAACAGTGCAAGAGGGTTGCCGTTTCTCCACATCCTCTGCAGCATCTATGGTCTCCTGATTTGTTCATTTTGGCCACTGACTGGTGTGAGGTGATATCTGAGTGTGGTTTTGATTTCTATTTCCCTGATGAGGAGTGACGTTGAGCATCTTTTCATGTGCCTGTTGGCCATCTGGATGTCTTCTTTAGAGAAGTGTCTATTCATGTTTTCTGCCCATTTCTTCACTGGGTTATTTGTTTTTCGGGTGTGGAATTTGGTGAGCTCTTTATAGATTTTGGATACTAGCCCTTTGTCTGATATGTCATTTGCAAATATCTTTTCCCATTCCGTTGGTTGCCTTTTAGTTTTGTTGGTTGTTTCCTTTGCTGTGCAGAAGCTTTTAATCTTCACAAGGTCCCAGTAGTTCATTTTTGCTTTTAATTCCCTTGCCTTTGGAGATGTGTCAAGTAAGAAATTGCTACGGCTGAGGTCAGAGAGGTCTTTTCCTGCTTTCTCCTCTAGGGTTTTGATGGTTCCTGTCTCACATTCAGGTCCTTCATCCGTTTTGAGTTTATTTTTGTGAATGGTGTGAGAAAGTGGTCTACTTTCATTCTTCTGCATGTTGCTGTCCAGTTCTCCCAGCACCATTTGTTAAAGAGACTGCCTTTTGTCCATTGGATATTCTTTCCTGCTTTGTCAAAGATTAGTTGGCCATACGTTTGTGGGTCCACTTCTGGAGTCTCTATTCTATTCCATTGGTCTATGTGTCTGTTTTTGTGCCAATACCATGCTGTCTTGATGATTACAGCTTTGTAGTAGAGGCTAAAGTCTGAGATTGTGATGCCTCCCGCTTTGGTCTTCTTCTTCAAAATTACTTTGGCTAATTTGGCTAATGAATCCCACTTGATCATGGTGGATAATTCTTTTCATATGCTGTTGAATTCGATTTGCTAGTATCTTACTGAGAATTTTTGCATCCATATTCATCAGGGATATTGGCCTGTAGTTCTCTTTTTTTACTGGGTGTCTGTCTGGTTTAGGAATCAAAGTAATACTGGCTTCATAGAATGAGTCTGGAAGTTTTCCTTCCCTTTCTATTTTTTGTAATAGCTTGAGAAGGATAGGTATTATCTCTGCTTTAAATGTCTGGTAGAACTCCCCTGGGAAGCCATCTGGTCCTGGACCCAACTTTGTTGGGATATTTTTGATGACTGATTCAATTTCTTCACTGGTTATGGGTCTGTTGATAAATTCTTTATATATTTTGGATACTAGTCCTTTATCCAATATGTCATTTGCAAATATCTTCTCCCATTCTGTCAGTTGCCTTTTAGTTTTGTTGGTTGTTTCCTTCACTATGCAGAAGATTTTATGTTGATTAAGTCCCAATAGTTCATTTTTGCTTTTGTTTCCCTCAGAAACCCCTAGTTCCAGTCTTTAGCACTTTATTCTTGCATTAATGATCCACAAATACAGGCCAATATCCATGATGAATATAGATGCAAAAATTCTCAATAAGATACTAGCAAATCGAATTCAACAGCGTATGAAAAGAATTATTCACCATGATCAAGTGGGATTCATTCCTGGGATGCAGGGCTGGTTCAACATTCGCAAATCAATCAATGTGATACATCACATTAATAAAAGAAAAGATAAGAACCATATGATCTTATCAATTGATGCAGAAAAAGCATTTGACAAAATTCAGCATTCTTTCTTAATAACAACCCTCAAGAAAGTCGGGATAGAAGGAACATACTTAAACATCATAAAAGCCATTTATGAAAAGCCCACAGCTAATATCATCCTCTGGGGAAAAACTGACAGCCTTCCCCCTGAGATCAGGAACACGACAGGGATGTCCACTCTCACTGCTGTTGTTTAACATAGGGTTGGAAGTTCTAACATCAGCAATCAGACAACAAAAGGAAATCAAAGGCATCAAAATTGGCAAAGATGAAGTCAAGCTTTCATTTTTATAGATGACATGCTATTACACATGGAAAACCCGATAGACTGCACCAAAAGTCTGCTAGAACTGATACATGAATTCAGCAAAGTTGCAGGACACAAAATCAATGTACAGAAATCAGTTGCATTTTTATAAACTAATAATGAAGCAACAGAAAGACAAATAAAGAAACTGATCCCATTCACAATTGCACCAAGAAGCATAAAATACCTAGGGATAAATCTAACCAAAGATGTAAAAGATCTGTATGCTGAAAACTACAGAAAGCTTATGAAGGAAATTGAAGAAGATATAAAGAAATGGAAAAACATTCCGTGCTCATGGATTGGAAGAATAAATATTGTCAAAATGTCAATACTACCCAAAGCTATCTACACATTCAATGCAATCCCAATCGAAATTGCAGCAGCATTCTTCTTGAAGCTAGAACAAGCAATCCTAAAATTCATATGGAACCACAAAAGGCCCCGAATAGCCAAAGTAATTTTGAAGAAGAAGACCAAAGCGGGAGGCATCACAATCTCAGACTTTAGCCTCTACTACAAAGCTGTAATCATCAAGACAGCATGGTATTGGCACAAAAACAGACACATAGACCAATGGAATAGAATAGAGACTCCAGAAGTGGACCCACAAACGTATGGCCAACTAATCTTTGACAAAGCAGGAAAGAATATCCAATGGACAAAAGGCAGTCTCTTTAACAAATGGTGCTGGGAGAACTGGACAGCAACATGCAGAAGAATGAAAGTAGACCACTTTCTCACACCATTCACAAAAATAAACTCAAAACGGATGAAGGACCTGAATGTGAGACAGGAACCATCAAAACCCTAGAGGAGAAAGCAGGAAAAGACCTCTCTGACCTCAGCCGTAGCAATTTCTTACTTGACACATCTCCAAAGGCAAGGGAATTAAAAGCAAAAATGAACTACTGGGACCTTGTGAAGATTAAAAGCTTCTGCACAGCAAAGGAAACAACCAACAAAACTAAAAGGCAACCAACGGAATGGGAAAAGATATTTGCAAATGACATATCAGACAAAGGGCTAGTATCCAAAATCTATAAAGAGCTCACCAAATTCCACACCCGAAAAACAAATAACCCAGTGAAGAAATGGGCAGAAAACATGAATAGACACTTCTCTAAAGAAGACATCCAGATGGCCAACAGGCACATGAAAAGATGCTCAACGTCACTCCTCATCAGGGAAATAGAAATCAAAACCACACTCAGATATCACCTCACACCAGTCAGTGGCCAAAATGAACAAATCAGGAGACCATAGATGCTGCAGAGGATGTGGAGAAACGGCAACCCTCTTGCACTGTTGGTGGGAATGCAAACTGGTGCAGCCACTCTGGAAAACAGTGTGGAGGTTCCTTGAAAAATTAAAAATAGATCTGCCCTATGACCCAGCAATAGCACTGCTAGGAATTTACCCAAGGGATACAGGAGTGCTGATGCATAGGGGCACTTGTACTCCAATGTTTATAGCAACACTCTCAGCAATAGCCAAATGATGGAAAGAGCCTAAATGTCCATCAACTGATGAATGGATAAAGAAATTGTGGTTTATATACACAATGGAGTACTACGTGGCAATGAGAAAGAATGAAATCTGGCCCTTTGTAGCAACGTGGAAGGAACTGGAGAGTGTGATGCTAAGTGAAATAAGTCATACAGAGAAAGACAGATACCATATGTTTTCACTCTTATGTGGATCCTGAGAAACTTAACAGAAGACTATGGGGGAGGTGAAGGAAAAAAAAAAGAGGTTAGAGTGGGAGAGAGCCAAAGCATAAGAGACTCTTAGAAACCAAGAAGAAACTGAGGGTTCATGGGGGGTGGGAGGGAGGGGAGGGTGGGTGATGGGTGTTGAGGAGGGCACCTGTTGGGATGAGCACTGGGTGTTGTATGGAAACCAATTTGACAATAAATTTCATATATTGAGAAAAACAAAAATAAAAAAAAAAAACAAAAACAAAACAAAAAAAAAGAATTTATCAAACTCAATAACCAAAAAATAAATAATCCAGTTAAGAAATGAGCAGAAGACATGAACAGACACTTCTCCAAAGAACACATCCAGATGGCTAACAGACACATGGAAAAACATTCAGTATCACTCATCATCAGGGAAATGCAAAGCCATAATGAAATCAAAGCCATAATGAAATATGAGCTCACAACTATCAGAATGGCTAAAATTAACAACTCAGATAACAACAATGGTGGTGAGGATGCAGAGAAAGGGGAACCTTCTCACACTGATGGTGGGAATGCAAACTGGTGCAGCCACTCAGGGAAACAGTGTTAAAGATAAAACGACCTTATGATTCAGCAATTGTACTACTAGGTATTTACCCAAAGGATACCAAAAAAAAATACAGATTCGAAGGGGCACATGCATCCCAATATTTATAGCAGCATTATCAATAATAGCCAAATTATGGAAAGAGCCCAAATATCCTTCAACCAATGAGTAGATAAAGAACATGGTGTGTGTGTGTGTGTGTGTGTGTGTGTGTGTGTGTGTGTGTATGTATATATATACATATATATTTGCATATATATATATATGTATACACTAATCCATATTTTTTAGGAAGAAAAGGTGAACATTAGTCAAATGACGAAGAAGAATTCCCTTCCAACCCATGGCTGAAGGTGATGTGACTTTGAGAAATAGATCTAATCACAAAAGGCCAAAAGGTACAACAAGGAATAACAGAAAATGAAGACAGTTTAAAAATATGTATAAAAGGTGACTTATTAATTCAAACAATGTAGAAAAACTTTTACACTTAAAAAAACAAGAAGGGGGAGAAAATATGACCGAATGATAGGTTTGAGCACACAAAATGTATTAACTTTCCTACTACCCTCTAATACATCTGTACGTAAATAAAAGAACTGAATAGCAAACAGCAAAGTTGGTGGAAAACTCTAGTTCTTATGTTTGAAAAAATGCAATCAGAAACAGGAATAGAAACATTCCAAACCTACTGAACAAAACACAGAACTGGCACAGACAATTTGCAACAGAGAAAGTCAATGTCTAAGAAACACAGAAATATACTCATCCCGACCAGTAAAGAAATAACTGCAATGCAAAGCTTTTTGGTATATCCCTTTTCACCTATTAATTGTTTTTAATTGGTTGGAATACCCAGCAAGAAAAAGGACACTGAAATGTTTGTCTCATGATCCATAGGTCCAAATCTTTCTCACTATATGGAAACATACTCAGATTTTCCCTTGCTTAAAAATATTAAAAGGAACACCCTCACTTGACTGCATAGCCCTCAGAGCTAATACCCTACTTCTCTATTCCTCTTAATTGCTAATATTCTTGGACTTGTTTTCTACTTTTACTGGGACCATGTTGTGCCACCCATTACATTCTTTCATTACCACCAATTAATTCTCAACAATCTCCCCTGCATTGCTGATTTCAATGTTTACTTTCCTAAGATTTTAAATAAATATATTAATTAGTTAATCAAGCAAGCCAACAACCACAGTGTTGTTCCAGTGCTGAGCTAGGTTGTCTTGACTTTTATGTGGCTTCATGTAAATGTTCTCACCGTTCTATTCTCTCTGGCCCTGCCCTGCAGAACCTACTGTGTTTTCGGACTCACCTGCAGGGGGTCTCTGGGATCAACATCTCTGTGTGGAAGTCCGAATCCCTCCCTCTATAATTAATGATGGAGACTGAAGCTCTGTTCTCAAACAATACAGCGGGAGTCTGCTAGCCAGACCTAGGACTCCAAAAGAAATAAACGTGTCCCATTCAGCCCAAGGTTGCACACGCTGAGGGACAACAATGGAAGAGATATTTACAGCTCCTTATCTGTTCCTTAGGCATATTTCCCCCTTGTCGCTCCCATCCCTGAGCACACCATCCCCTATGGGACATTGCTCTGCACAGATAAAATTTTTTCCTGTAGCTTCCCTGTCCCCAAGAGACCAGGTTACAAGTCAGGTGAATCTGGTTATTACTCTTCCCTGAACTCACCTGTCTCCCTAGCACCTCCTGGCACCTTAGCCCAACCCTGAGTTCAAGTTTTCTCCAAATCCAAGAATGAAGAGTTTTCCTACTAGGTTCCTTGGGTCTCCCAAATATTGATTCGTGATGGAACACAGCACTGATACCCCCAGAGGATTACTATTCCCGCCTTCAACAATGTGAAGAACTGTGTTCCTTTGACATAAAACCACGAGTACTACAGTCCTTGGCTCTCGCAACACTTTTGCCAAAACAGTTAAGTGTTCAATGCTTTGACATAAAATAAGAGCTGTCATTGAGTCAATTTAATTTATAATATATTTTGGTAACTAAAAGGTATATATTTAAGTATAGAGCTTCAGTTTCATAAGAGGAAAGGAATTCTGGACATGGACTGTGGCGATGGCTGCCCAACAATATGAGTGTATTTAATGCCGTTGAGCTGTGCACTTAGAAATGGTAAGGTGGGGGTGAGATAGGTGACAGGGATTGAGGAGGGCACTTGTCATGATGAGCACTGGGTGATGTATGGAATTGTTGAATCACTGTATTGTACACCTGAATCTATTATAACACTGTACATTAACTATACTGGAATTAAAAATGAAATAAGAAAAATATAGAGAGTGAATAACTAAGTGGTTAAAATGGCAAATTAGGGGCGCCTGGGTGGCTCAGTCGGTTGAGCTTCCGACTTCGGCTCAGGTCACGATCTCACGGTTCGTGGGTTCGAGCCCCACGTCAGGCTCTGTGCTGACAGCTCAGAGCCTGGAGCTTGTTTCAGATTCTGTGTCTCCCTCTCTCTCTGACCCTCCCCCACTCATGCTCTGTCTCTCTCTGTCTCAAAAATAAATGAACATTAAAAAAAATAAAAAATAAATAAAAAAAATAAAATGGCAAATCATATGTGACATGTATTATTAGCACAATAAAAAAATATTTAACTAAAAAAAATATATATTTGGAACTCTTATGCACATTGCCTTGATATTTATAACACCTTCTACCAGTTGACTTTAATTTTTTATACAAGTCCATTTGCCGAGGCCAATACTCTTATGAGTCTCATTCCACATTTGCAGAATGGGGCTCAGAATGGTTGAGTGGTCTGCCCAATGTTGTGAACTGAGTAAGGATGGGCTTTGATTGGAACTCCTTCAACGTGTTTACAGGCCTCTTGCTCTAACCTAATCATTCTCATCTAGAGAAGATTTTGCCTCTTGGGAACACTTGGAAGGATCTAGTGAAATGTTTGGTTGTCAGAACTGGGCAGGTGCAATTGCCCCCCCTAGACAGTTCAGGCCAGGAATGATGCACAGCATCTACTGTTCCCAGGATACATTCATCACAAAGAATTATCCACTACAAATGTCAACAGTGTGAAGGTTGAGCAACACTACACTAGACCAGCACTTCTCCAAATTCAGTATATATGAGAATTATTTGGTTATCTTACCCAAATGCAGATTCTGACTGGGCAGGGCTCACGTGGGCCCAGCAATTCTGTATTTGGATCTAGCTCCCAGTTGTTGATGCCACAGGTCCTGGTCCATGGCCACTCTTTAAGCATCAAGCCTGTGGTCCATACAACTCAGTAACAAAAAAAAATCTGATTTAAAATTGCACAGAGGAACTGAATAAACAGTGCACAGCTCCACATTCAAGAAGCATGATGCAGGGCTCAATCCAGGACCATGAGAACGACCTGAGCCAAAAATCAAGAGTCAGACACTCAATAAGACTGAGCCACTCAGGCACCCCTCAAGGAGAGCTTTTATATGCAGTTGTCTGAACTAAACCAAAATAAAACAGTTACCATGAATGTATTCTTCAAATAGAAGAATAAATGCCAAGAACAATCAGTAGCAGATTGTGATAATTATCTTTATTTCTGTTCACTTTGATGATTGAATCAGTTAGCTATTGCTGCATAACAAGCCATCCTAAAAGAAAACAGTTTAATCTAATGTCCTTATTACCAAATGATATTGTATGTTGGCAGTTTGTTCTGAGCTGTGCTTGTCTCCTCGTGGGTCTATAGTCAGCCGTGAGTCTCTACCTTGTGTTTCTAAGGCTCGTCCATGATGTCATGTGTGACTATGGTGCTCTTTTCTCTTGAACCAATATATGATCAGCTAACTATTTCTGTATGTATTATTATCTCCTACAGTGGAGTTTATGAGGAAGGAGTAATCAACACTGGATTCACGTGGTTATAATATGATCTATTGGGAACACAGAATCTCTAGGAAAACATTTCTTTGTGTCCACACCAGTGTCCCCCAGGGAAATCATGTGCTCTGTGTTGGAGAAGCAGGAGGGAAATGTGCCTCAAGAACAGACAAAGGAAACTATAAATATCTCCTGTGTGCCGTCCCTCTGCCTGTGCCACCTTGGGCGGATGGGACCTGGCTGTTGCTTCCAGAGCCTGTAGCTTGGCTAGGAGACTCATGCTAGCCTCCTTCCTGCCATCCTGAGTGGGGACAGAGCTTAGTCACCATCAGGAACCATCCAGAAAGGAATTCAGACTTCCAACAGAGACCTCTCCCTCAGAGTTCCCAAACAGGTGAGTCCAGGAGCCTGGCAGGTCCGGCAGGAAAGGGTCAGAGAGACTCAAAGTCAGGTGCATTTACCTGAGGTCACCACACGGCCACCAGCCTAGCCCAGAACGCTGAGATCTCTATGGTCATTTGCTTGCCTGACCATGTCATTCTGAAAAACTACAGCGAACAAGGTCAGAGAGGGCCCTGTTCCTTTGGTACTTGCCTTCTATGGTGGAATCACAGTAGAATGAAATAAGTGTGTGGTGTAAGAGTCTCAGGCAGAAATCCTATGAAGACAGTGATTTAGAGCCAGAATGGTTGTCGTAGTATGTGCAGAATTTTGTAGAGAAAGTTCTGAACAGAGCTTACAGTGTTGTGCAAAGACCAGAAACAGTACCAGAGTGTGCCCACTGCTATTGTCAAAAAAGAGATCACAACGCAAAGCCCAGGAAAAACGAAGAAAAGATGCCACATCTGAAAAGTGAAAGGGACTTGTCCACCTTCTCTAAGATCACAGGACATCCGATTGAAACAGGCACAGAAAAAAAACAAGTCCTCTACTGATTCATTATAACCTGCCCAACTTTTGCTGTGCTTTGCATATTTCCTGTGCTGAAGTGTTGATTTATTCCTTGGCACAGGTTTCTCTTGAAACATTCACTCTGTAAGGTGAGCAACGCCCTGAAGTTCCCACTAATTTTGTCTTCTGACTGAATTTAAGGTTCCTCCTTACTATTTTTGCTGGGCATCAGGGAGGTAACAAGACTTGGAATGTTGTCAGAACCAGGGATGGGCTTTCTTCTTCATGGACACTTAGGTTTCAGTGACTACCTGAACCATTAGATCTTTTGTGCCACTTCTATTACATTTCCCTCTCTTGCTCCTCTCTCTCTCTCTCTCTCTCTCTCTCTGTGTGTGTGTGTGTGTGTGTGTGCGTGTGTGCATGTGTGTGTGTGTGTGTGTGTGTGTGTGTGTGTGATTTTGAGCAGATTGTTTGTGTTTCATTAAATACAGGACGGAATATGAGCATGCCAGTCTGACTTGTCAATTTTATTTGTCCATGGGAAACATGAGCATTGGAATTCAGGTACAATTCCACATTGCTTGGGGGAATTATAATGGATCTGGCCAGCTTGAGTTATAGCTACTCCGACTTTAATCATTGGGGCTGGAGGTCAGAAGTCAGGCTAAGAGCACAGCCCAGGGAGCAATGATTTGGTGTGTGTGGGTGTCTGTGTGTGTACCTGTGTGTGTGTGTGTGTGTGTGTGTGTGTGTGCGTGCGTGCATGCGCATGCGTGTGTGAGCGCCTTGTGGAGTGAGATCAATCCTCAGAGCAGGGGGTATATTAGACATGGTCTAATATATTCTAAGGTGATTCTTGTAATACAGAGGCCAGAACTAAACCAACACGTGGCATTCAGGAGGGCTCTGTGTCAATTTACAGGACACTTTTGTAAGTAGATTCTAAAATACAAGCAGTGTATACCGTGGGCGAGTGACTCCTTCCTCTTGAAGGTTAACCAGCAGTGAGGACACCTATTTCCTTGAAATTGCCTGATACCCCATCTGATCTCTCTCCTTTTCCTTCCCCTTCCCACACATGCTACCTATTTTGGATTGAACAGCTCATAGTATCATCCTCAGAGTCTTTGCAGAGATCATTCCCTCGGCCAGCACACACTTCCCCAGACATGCTCGTGGCTCCTGCCTTCCTTTCCCTGAGGTCTCCTTTCAAATGTCACCTGTTTACTGGTCTTAACAGAACACCAATTACAAAATAACACTTGTATCCACGCTCTCCTTTACACCTACTCTTGTTCTCTTCACAGCACTTGACACCCTCTGATGTCCTATTAATATTTGGATTTGTTTCTATTCAGTCTCCATCACTGCATCATAGTGGCTGTTGGTTTTCAGTTTCCTGTGCTCATTGTCTAGACAACACCCGGAACATGTTTGACACTCAGTACATATTCTTCGAATGCATGAGAGATATTCTTGGTAAAACAGTAAAATGCATGACCTCTGTTGGGGAATGCAGAGAAAGGGACTGAAACGCCTAATCAAAGATGAAATGAGAAGGAATCCCTTCAAGGGGACAGTCAATACACAAGATACTGAATTTAATTTCTTGACTGCACGATATAAATTGGACCCTTTCAACTATGTGAGTAATGCCTTCAGGTGAAAATTGATATCTTTTTCCGGGGGCCAGTTCAACCTCATGGAACCAGGAAACGACACACGACTATTAGAATTTCTGCTTCTGGGATTTTCAGACGGTCCAGAACTGCAGCCCCTCATATTTGGGCTTTTCCTCTCCATGTACCTGATCACTGTGTTTGGGAACCTGCTCATCATCCTGGTTGTCGGCTCTGACTCCCACCTCCACACCCCCATGTACTTCTTCCTGGCCAACCTGTCCTTTGTAGACATCTGCTTCACGTCCACCACCATCCCGAAGATGCTCTGGAACATCCGGACCCAGAGCAAAGTCATAACCTATGAGGACTGCATCACCCAGATGAACTTTTTCTTAATCTTTTCAGTGTTGGACATCTATCTCCTGGCTGTGATGGCCTATGACAGGTTTGTGGCCATCTGTCACCCCCTGCAATACACGGTCATCATGAATCCCCGGCTCTGTGGGCTGCTGGTCCTGGTGTCCTGGATCACGAGTGTCCTGCATTCCTTGTTGCAAACTTCAATGGTGTTGCGGCTGTCCTTCTGTACAGAGGTAGAAATCCCCCACTTTTTATGTGAACTCAATCAGTTGATCCAACTTGCCTGTTCTGACACCTTTCTTAATAACGTGGTGATGTATCTTGCAGCTGTGCTGCTGGCTGGTGGTCCCCTCGTTGGGATCCTTTACTCTTACTCCAAGATAGTTTCCTCCATTCGTGGGATCTCATCAGCTCAGGGCAAGTATAAAGCATTTTCCACCTGTGCATCTCACCTTTTAGTTGTCTCCTTATTTTTTTGTACGAGCCTAGGAGTGTACCTCAGCTCTGCTGCTACCCAGAGCTCCCACTCAAGTGCCACAGCCTCGGTGATGTACACGGTGGTCACGCCCATGCTGAACCCCTTCATCTACAGCCTGAGGAACAAAGATATAAAGGGGGCTCTGAGGAGATTCTCTGCAATGGCAGTTAGAAAAGGTCCAATTGTCCTGCGGTTGAAGAATTTCCCATGATTTCAGTCCTCAAAGACTTTGAGTCAGAAGGTGTGATCTTTTTAAAGCAAATTGTGGACATAGAATTTGCTTTCATTAACTCCCTGTAATTTTCATTTTTTCAATACAGTACAATGTAGTTACTCATTTTATTAATTTTTTTTACCTCTCTCTGATATCCAACCATCTTCCCTTCATTTTCTTCTGTTATTTCTAAGTTAATTCCCAATCTGTTTTATGAAAAAATTAGCAATTCCTAGTTATCTATTGGAACTGCTTGGATTTCTTATGAATAATTTCTTCTCCAATGACAAAAATCACCCCACGTAATGTCTGTAGTTTTCCTAAAAAAAGTAGTCATTTGTTATGGCTCTGATGGAAAAAAATTCAATCTGGCAATAGATCATTTGTATTCTATTCTATTCTATTCTATTCTATTCTATTCTAAGATCACAGTTTTTCACTTTATGTCTGTCATTCCTTTGTAAATCACTAACGTAACTGCTCTTCCTGATTAACATATTAGCATAGTTTATAACAGGCCATTGGTTTTATTCCCCTAATTAGGATTCTGTTCTCTTCTCAGGTCCTATGTCCCCAGTGCTTACATTAGTCACTGGCAAAACTGATTATCAAATACACGTCTATTAGTGGAGTCTACGGAAACGGGAATTCAAATGAATAGAATGACTTAATATAGCTTTGGAGTCAAAGATGACCTCGAATATGACAAAGCAAATTTTAAAGTGTCCTTTGTATTACTAGGCACTACATTTTCTTTTCAAGTACATCTCTCAATCAAGTATGGTGCACCAGTGGCAGTGTTTAAGGGGATTTATTTGCTGGGGTGAATAACTGGTTAAGGTGTTACAGTCAAAAGACTTATAAATAAAAACCATAAAATGTTGCTGAAAGAAATTAAAGAGGACATCAATAAATGGGATGGCATTCTGTGCTCATGCTTGGAAATTTTTAATTTAAAATTTAATTTTAGGATGGCTTTTAAAAAACTTTTCCCAAAAAAAAACCCTTTTTGTTATTTTCATATTGTCATTGAATTTGTAGATATTTGGGGTAGTATTGCCATCTTAACAACTGTAAATTTAAATTTAAATTTTCTCCAACAAAGGACCATGGCTTTGCTCTCAGTCTGTGCTCCACATCCAGGACCCGCAGCATCAACACCACCAAGGAGCTTGTTAGAGAAGCAGAGCTGCTGGGGCCCCTGGAGACCTGAGGAATAAGAATTTGCATTTCAACTACAGTCCCTGGTGAATTGCGTGCACACTGAGGTTGGAAAAGCCTCAGTGGGGAACAGGTTTTCTCACCTTCTCACGGTTGGCCTTTAGACATAGATAATTATTGTTGTTGGGTGCTGTCCTGTGAAGGAAGGTACTCAGCAGAATCCCTTCAGACATGGCCAAATATCCCAAGAGCAACTCTGGTTGGGAACCGCTTCCCAGAGTTTCAGAACTGGAAGCTCCCAAGATAATTCCAATTAAGACTACATCCCTGCTTGGTTTATGCCTTTGAGCAGAACATTAATTTCCTCTGAGACCCATTTAGACAATAGAGAATAGAGCTGATGAAAGGATGACTTCATAGATAATACTTTTGTGAAAATTAAATCATAGAATCGCTTTAGTGTGCTAAGCTAGCCTATGCTGCAAAAAATCTAAACGGATCTCTTATAATTAAAATACACTTCATCATGAGGGAGTAAACAACAGTTCTCAACTTGTGATCTAACCATTAAATTCCTAATTGTTTTGGCTAAACTATCATGAAGCTAAGGAGTATAGTACCCAAGGTTGTTTTTTTTTTTAATTTTTTTTTAATGTTTATTTATTTTTGAAGGATAGAGAGACAGAGCGAGAGCAGGGGAGGGGCAGAGAGAGAGGGAGACAACAGAATCCAAAGCAGGCTCCAGGCTCTGAGCTGTCAGCACAGAGCCTGACGTGGGGCTCAAACTCACAAGCTGTGAGATCATGACCCAAACCGAAGTTGGACGCTCAACTGACTGAGACACCCAGGTGCCCAGTACCCAAGGTTTTATACTACAGGATCAAATTTCTCCCCTCTGCTGAAGAAGGAAATAGTAATTTTCTAGAGACATCAGGGATTGTGTCCCCACCATAAATCAATGTTTTGAAAACCTAAGGGAACTAATCAGATGAGTTCCTCAGTATTAGATTTTTGGGAAAACTTGAAGTCAGGGTTGTGATGAGGTGCTGGGAGGTGTGGACCATTGGAAGGTAGGAGATTAATGGAGAAGAAGGAATCAAAACTGAATTCACCTGGATTAGCACACAGTGTCCTAGGATCAGAGAGAGAACCAGCAGGAAAATTTCCCATTGTGTCTGGATCATTGCCCCATAGGGAGATCATGTGCTTACAGGTTAGAGTAAAAGCTGCTTAATGAGCAGACACAGGAGCTGTAAATATCTCCTCTGTAGTCCCACAGCGTGTGCAACTTTGGGCTGTACAGGACATTGTTCTTTCTTTGGAGTCCCAAGTCTGGCTGGGAGACCAGCACCTGACCCCTTCGTGCCATCTTGTGGGGACAGAGCTTCAGTCCCCAACATCAACCATCCAGGGAGTCCTCTCTTGGCTTTCTACATTCTTCCCTCACCGGACATAATTACTTCTGTTAAGTTTCTCAAGATCCACATATGAGTGAAAACATATGGTATCTGTCTTTCTCTTCTTGCTTTTGATTTAAAGCGAGAGACATCTGAGTCTTGCAATTGAATATGGATAGGCCATCGTAGGATTATTAACTGACCTAATATCAATATTGCTGTGTCTTGGGGAACAGGAAGGCCTAAGGAGAGGGAAGGAGATGGGGAACAATCAAACAGTGGATTGGTCGGAATACATACCATTTATCCATTAAGTTTTCTGTCATATGTGTGTGGTTCATGAAGCCTCAAAACAATGACAATAGTCACATTAGGGTCACAGATCACCATAACGAATACAATAATAATAATGAAAAAAATGAGATATTGCAAGAATTTCCAAATTGTGATACAGAGACATGAAGTAAACAGGTATTGTTGGATAATTGGTGCCAATAGACTTCCTTCACACGGGCTTGCCACAAACCTTTAACTTGTTTTTTAAAAAATTCCAGGGGCGCCTGGGTGGCGCAGTCGGTTAAGCGTCCGACTTCAGCCAGGTCACGATCTCGCGGTCCGGGAGTTCGAGCCCCGCGTCGGGCTCTGGGCTGGTGGCTCGGAGCCTGGAGCCTGTTTCCGATTCTGTGTCTCCCTCTCTCTCTGCCCCTCCCCCGTTCATGCTCTGTCTCTCTCTGTCCCAAAACTAAATAAACGTTGAAAAAAAAAAATTTAAAAAATTCCATATCTACGAAGTGCAGTAAAGTGCAATAAAACAAGTCATGCCTGTTTGTGCTGTCATACATATGTCACATGATATTCTGAAGTCACACGTACAAATAGACATGAAATTCCAAGTCAATGACAAAGATGACTAGGTCAGAGTCAAGGTCAGGTGAACATGTTCTTTGGTAGATTACTGTCAACAAAACTAGAAGCATTGTGTGATTTTCTGCACTATGGAGGAAAAGATCTAAGGAGTGTGAAAACATATCACTGAGGAATGGAGTCAGCTAGGAATAGTAAATGAGAAGTAAAAAAACCTGTCCAAGGAGAAGCCATGTAAGACGTATCAGGGAGCAATATTAGCTCCCAGTGTTAGCTAGCTGATCGGGGGTAATGCTAGCTAGTTGAAAGGGCTGAAAGAAATGTGCAAAGTGGGTAGAAACTCCGGCTGGATCTTTTTTGACTCTCTTTTCTGATTTTCCCCAGCATCACTAAATAAGACAAGCAAAAACCTCCCAGACTGAGATTCTGGATTACAGAATTGCCTTGAGGCAATTCAAGATGGTTTGGGCAGAGATAACTGAATTCAATTGGCCTCAAGTATTAAAATTATTCCCTAACTCAGTCCTTCTAGATAGAGTACTGACTCTTTCCTTTCTTTTGTTCATTAATAAAAATGAAAGGATATTAAGATTCTAAAGCCAGAGTAAGGGAAATAGATTGCCAGCTGAGAGTCAAATGGCAAAATCAACAGTTATAATACAGCTGCTATAAATTCTGTACACCCTCACTCTGCTGAAAGTATATTTGTTCCCCCTCCATGCCCAACACAGAGCCTGATACACTTGAGCTGTGTAGTATAGACTGAATTGTGTCCCATTAAAATTCCTAGATTGAAGATCTAATCCCCAATGTGACTGTATTTGCAGATAGGATTTTTAGGAAGTGATAATGGTTAAGTGAAGTCATAAGGGTGGGGTACTAACCCAGTTGGGTTGGTGTCTTTATAAGAAGAGAAAGATCTCTCTCTCTCTCTCTCTCTCTCTCTCTCACTATCTCTCTCTCTCTCTCTGTCCCCACATGAACCAAGGAAAGGCCAGTTGAAGACAGTGCATGAAGGTGGCTTCCTACAAGTCAGTAAGAAGTCTCTCACCAGAACTCAACGATAATGGCACATGATCTTGGACTTCCATCCTTTATAACTGTGAGAAAATAAACTTCTGTGATCTAAGCTAATGTGTAGCACCCATTTGATGAATGAAGGAGGAGTACATTTCCCTTAGATAAATTACCCAAATGGTCTTCAATTTCTGAAAAACATATATGGAAGTTTTTATGGAAGTCTGTCTTTTGATGAAAAGATTATATATGGTATAAGGCAGTAATATTCTATGTGCCCTGACTCTGGTTCTGAGTCCCGGGAGAAGCTTTTCTTGTCTCTTCAGAGCAATACTCCAGGAATAATTTTCTTTTTTGGTAGAGTATTATCCATATAAGTCATTCTTCTTGGACAGTCTTACCTAGAGCCTACGTGTAGGCTCCCCCAAGCCCCAATCATAGGGCTACCCAATCTATAAAAGATGATTTCTTCAACTGTGCTTATGAAGTGGGCATTAAAAGGAAACAAAAACTGCTTTTGTGAAAACGGTTTAAGACACAAGCCACTCAGAGAAGGTCTTTTAGGATGACTATTGTTTTAACTTGCCACCTGTGGACCAGTGTCCCTCAGAAATATTTTTAACTCAATGTGTTCACAAATGTATGCACCCATGTAAATATTAGTTCAGGAAAGACATCTTGATTATCTCACATATTGATTATCTCAAAGTTTCTGTGGGCTGGGAATCTGGGCATGGCTTAGCTAAATTCTCTGAATCACGATCTCTCAAAAAGCTACAATCCACCCATCAGAAGTGGTCAGGGTCTTATGTGAAGGTTTGACTGGGGAAAGTTATATTTCTAAGTTTACATCATTTTTAGAAGCATTCAATTTTCAGGAGCTCTTGGCCTGATGGCTCCATTTCTCCTGTAGATGTTCGCTGGAAAGCATGTAACAAGCAGGAATACTAAGCAATAAAAATGAACAAACTATTGATACATGCCACAAGTTGCCACATGGGACTCTCCAGTATGGCAGCTTGCTTCATCAAGATGTGAAAGTTAAGAAGGCAATAGAGTCTGCTAGTAAGACGGAAGTCACAGTCTTTGAAAACCTAATCACAAAAATTATCTATCACTTCTGCCGTACCCTATTTATTAGAAACAATTCGCTACATCAGTTTCACATTCAAGGCATGAATAACATGAGATGAAGACTACAGGAGACCATCTTAGAAGTCTGCCTACCACACTCATCATCTGGTCAACATTTGGTGTTGTCAGGTTGAAAATGCCACTTTAGCCACTTCAATGGCATCTGCAACGGCATCTTATTGTACTTTGGTTTATATTTCTCTAAATGACTAATGATGAGCAATTTTTTATACATTTATTGGACATTCATATATATTTTGTGTGAAATATCTCTTCAAGTCTTTTAACCATTTTTATTACATTATTTGTCTTCTTACCATTGAGTTTTACGAGTGCTTTGTGTATTCTCTATGCAAGCCTTTAATCAGACATAATATGGTAGATATTTTCATCCTATCTCTTAATGCTACCTCCTAAAAAATACCGATCAATTTTTTAATAATTAGTATCTCATTTTTAAGCAATATTAGGTACTCCAAAGTCACAAAGTTTCTGTCTTATGATTTTCTGGAAGTATTATAGTCTTATCTTTTATGTTTAGGTCTATAATCCATTTAACATTAATTTTTGAATATAGTATAAATTGGCATCAATGTTTATTTTTTGCCATATAGATATCCAATTATTCTAGTACTATTTGTTGAGAATATATTTTCCTATTAACTTATCATGTCACCTTTTAAAATAATTTGATTGTATATGTGTGGGTTTATTTCTGGGCTCTCTGTTTCTTATAGTGATTTATTTATATGTTGTAAGCCAATATCACAATATCTTGATTACTATAAATTTGTAATAGTTTGGAAATCAGGTAGTATAAAAATGCTAACTTTGTTTTTCCTTTTTCCATAGTTTTTGGGTTTTCTAGATCTTCCAAAACGCATATTCATTTTAGAATCAGCTTAACAGTTTTTACAAAATTGCCTGCCAGAATTTTGATTGAGATGATACTGAATATGATAGATCATTTCTGGAAAGAATTCCAAAATCTAAGCTCTAGCACTTGTTAGATGTGTGACTATAGAAGTTACTTAACCTTTCTGTGCCTTGGTTTCCTCATATGTAACACGTAATCTCCATTGCAAATACCCCACAGTTTTTGAGAGAAATAAATTTTTTCTGTATGTATGTAAAACGCTTAGAACAACATTTACATATAGCAAGTCTCATGTAAGTATTAGCTATCTGAATGTAATAATGATTACTTGTTCTTTATTTGTCTTGTTTATTATGTTGTAGCAGGAACTATAATAAAGATGATTTTTTAAATGCTTGATTTGTTTATGATTTTATTGGAATGCTTGTATGGTTTCCCCAGTTAGTACAATGTTAATGTAGGTCTAAAGTAACATATCTTCATCATAATAAAGAAAGCGACCATCTATTTTAAAAAGAGCAGCTTTGAACAGACAGAAATAATTCATGAACTTGAAGACAGGCCAGTTGAAATTATTGAGTGTTAGGGGCAGAAAGAAAAAAGAAATAAGAAAAACTAAACAGAGCCTAAGAGACTTGGGGGACTCCATTACCAAAACCAACACAAGCATTAAGGGAGTCCAGAAAGAAAAGAGAGAAATGGGCAAAGAGAAGTAATTGAAAGAAAGAAGTAATTATTTGAAGAAGTAATTGCTGAAACTCCCCAAATTTGATGAAGTAAATTAATCTACATATCCAAGAAATTCAGTGAACTCAAAGTAGGATAAACAAAGAGATTCACACTGAGACACATAATCAAACTACTGAAAGCCAAATATAGAAGAGGTAATCCTGAGTTCAGTAAGTGAGAACTCATCATGCATGAGATCCTCAATAAGATGGTAAGCCGATTTTTCCACAGAAACTTTGGAGGCCAGAGCCAATGGGATAATATATTTAAATTACTGAAAGAAAATATTGTCACCTTAGAACCTACACCTCATGAAAGTGTACGAAACATGAAGGAGAAATTCAGACATTCTCAGATAAACAAAAGCCAAGGCAGTTGGATTCCTACTGGACCCGCCCTACAAAAAAAGCCAAAGGGAGTGCTTCAGGTCAGAATGGAAGGACACTACACAGTAACGTGATGCCTTAGGAGGCCAGAAATATCTTGGTTGGAGTTAAATACATGGGAAAATACAAAAACCAGCATTTTGTAATATCAGATTTTAACTCCACATTCCATATGTGGAAGGACTTACAACACAACTGCTTAAAAATAATTACATGGGGGCACCTGGGTAGCTCAGTTGGTTGAATATCTGATTCTTGATTTAGGCTCAGGTCATGATCCCAGGATTGTGGGATTGAGCCCCAAGTCAGGGTCCACACTTAGTACATTCTCTCTTTCTCTCCCTTTGATCCTCTTCCCTGCTCACATGCTTTCTTGCTCGCTCTCTCACTTTCCCTCAGATAAATTTAAAAAATACATAAAAATACTCCTACTTTAAAATTTTTTAATAATTATGTGAATTTTGATAATGATAAAATGATGGGTAGAACTGTGTAGGAGTAGAGTTTTATATATGGTTGAAGTCAAGTTGATATCACTTCAAATGATATTGTTACAAGCTTAGGATGTTACACGTAATCCCCATGGTAACTACACATAAAATATCTATAAACTACAGGCCAAAAGAAATGAGAAGGGAGTTAAAGTGTGTCAGTATACAAAAATCAAATTGACACCAAAAAAGGCCTGAAAACACAATTCTCAGTACATTTTTAAGTTGAAATTATTCTAAGTATCTTCTCCAACCACAGGGAATGAAACTAGAAATCAATATAAGGAGGAAAACTGGAAAATCTACACCTATGTGAAAATTGCAGAGCACACTCAATCAATTGACTAAGGAAGAAATCATAGGGGAAATTAGAAATGATCTTCAGATAAATCACAACATACATAAACTTATGGGATGAGACCAAAGCAGTGCTGTGTAGATTTATCTCCAGTGATTCAACATCCAAACTCCCAAGAATGCCTTAAGAAAGCAGTCAGAGGCCATAGTATCAACAAGAGATTGAGAAATACATTGGTGAGGTGTGTGACATCTCTGCAGAGTTCTGTAGTGGTTGTCCTCTGCGTGACGGACTTATCACAACATCGGAGGTGCTGACATTGGAACACGTTCAACCTAGGTTCAACAGAGAGAATGACATCCCGAACTGGCAGAGACCGAGCAGATGTCACGCAAAGTGAGAGGTGAGGAATTTATCGTTAATGTAATGGGTAGAAGGATCAAATGTTAATCAAAATGGATTGAACCATAGGGACTTTTTGGAATAGGCAATTGATCTTGATGCCTTCTTAATTAAAAGTGATGGGCATCTTACTAAGATCCCATCCATCTGTATAACTAAGAAAAATTCAAGTTCTCATACAAAGAAAGTTGGCCTAAGTCCTCAGAACGAAGGGTCGCAATTGCTCAAGCCTGAGACTTTTCATTGACCCTCAAATGATGGGACCAGCTCACCTTGAAAAAACATTAAAACTGCAACAGACTAATGCTCTTTATTTTTCTCCTGACTTTACACAAAGATGTTTATGTGCTGGAGCTGGTTCCTAATGGGTTATGAGGTGTGACTGTGCATGTCTCATCCCACTTTGTTGGGTAAAAGTCACATGGGTAGCTTAAACTTAGCCAAAGTGAGAGGTTTATACTATAGAAATTGGCAAATAATGTAAGTAGGCATTTTTCTACCTTTCATTTCTTTCTTTCTTTCCCTTCCTTCCTTCCTGTGGAAACTTATCAGAAAATTGTGAAGTAGGGAGTCTGAAATAGGAAATTACCACTATAGCATACAAATTAGTGATGTCACTTCTGGGTCAGGTGATGATAAAGTATCAGCCTCATTATGTTTCACAAAGTGTATTTCAGGTCCACAACTGTATCTTGTTAGTATGACCTAATTTCTGACATCAAGAGATGGAAAAGTCATAGATGGAATTTGGCAAAATACCCACAATGCTTTTATAATCTGAGAAAGGGACATTACGTTAAGAGGGAGCAAAATAGATCCTCTGATAGTGTTCTTGCCTATAAAAATGTTAAGAATAGCAACGCATCCCTGGGGAAATTCCAAAGATCAATGACACTATAATTCTTGAATGTCAAGGGCTGTCATTTCTGTTGTGCCAGACTCATGTTTTAGATGGTGCAGAAGAAAATTAGATCTTAGAGAGTGAATGTGGATTATTGTAGACTTTACCCAATGGTGACTCCAGTTCCTTCTGTTCTGCAATGTGTTCAATTTCTAAAGTGGATTCACACAAACTTTAGTGATTGCTATATAGCCTTTGATATGTCAAGTAAATTTTCTTTGAGAGCAGAATTTTCTTTGAGGGCAGCTGCTCTCATCTGGCACGGGAAGCATTACACATTTATTCCTCTAGCTCTTCCTATAATATTATAAGTACTAAACCTCCTGTATTACATATATTTGCTGCTGAAAACTCATGCACTGGATTCTATTTCCCACACTGACCTCCCAAAATATGAGAGATCAAAGTTTTAAATAAAATACAGAAGAAACAGTTACTTATCATGTATGAAAAATTAAAGAGGCTGAACCCTTGAGATAACATAAACTGCAGATTACCATTCTGTGAGCTTATAACATTATCATGACTTAGGTCCTGTGGGGTTTTGAGCATTGTTACTCACGATCAAGTCTCTGTCTTCATACAAATAACACCCCTATGTAGAGAACGTTTCTTGGCTAAAGAGCTTTTTAAGGGCTTGCTTTATGTCTTTGTTTTTTAGACTATAGATAAAAGGGTTCAGCATGGGGGTGACCACTGTGTACATGACTGAGGCTATGGCACTGGCCCTGGAGTTTTGTGCAGCAGCAGAACTCAGATACACCCCAAGGCCTGTGCCATAGAACAAGGAGACAACTGAAAGGTGAGACCCACATGTAGAAAATGCTTTGTACTTGCCTCCAGCTGATGAAATTCTGAAAATGGAGGTTACAATCTTAGAGTAAGAGAAGAGGATCCCTGTGAGTGGAACAATAGCTACAAGGCCAGTAGCAAAATACATCACCAAATCGTTGAGAAAAGTATCAGAACGAGCAAGATGGATTAGCTGATTAAGTCCACAGAAAAAATGAGGGATTTCCAACTCTTCACAAAAAGAGAGTCGCAAAACCATTAAGCTCTGTAACAATGAGTGCAGGGCAGTCATGATCCAGGATGCCAGAAGCAGGAGGCCACAGAGGCGGGGGTTCATGATGATCGTGTAGTGGAGGGGGTGACAGATGGCCACAAACCGGTCATAGGCCATCACAGTCAGGAGAAAGTTGTCCAGATCTCCAAAAAGCATGAAAAAGTACAACTGGGCGATGCATCCTGCATAGGTAATGACTTTACTCTGTGTCTGGATGTTCAGTAGCATCTTAGGGATGGTGGTGGAGATGAAACAGATGTCTGCCGAAGAGAGATTGGAGAGAAAGAAGTACATGGGCGTGTGGAGGTGGGAGTCCATGATAATGGCCAGGATGATGAGCAGGTTCCCAATGAACGTGACCAGATACATGGACAAAAACAGTCCAAAGAGGAGGGGCTGTAGTAATACATCTTCTGAGACACCCAGGAGGATAAATTCTGAAACACATGTTTGATTTTCTGATTCCATGTGGCTGATGAAACGGTGGAAAAGAGACAAAGAAATGCAGATTTAACCTCAAGCAGTTACCCTCTACAATTACCCTGGTAAAACACTGAAGGTCCTGATTGGGAAGGTGAGGAGAAAGATTAATGGAATAAGCATAGGGCAGTGTACAGGGGTCCTTCCTCAAGAGGACTTGGCCCCCTTTCATTCCAAAAGTTCTAGGTCTGTAAACCAGCTCTGGGAATTTATTGAGAGGTTGGGACTCACTGTTTTTGATTAAGGTTAGTTTTTGTTTACTTGACCTTGAACTTTTCTGCTTAAACAGATCAAGCAAGAATTTAGTAGACTTTCTACCTAATTTCTCTTCCAGGAGCACCACGGTCAACTAGTCACCACCAACCATTGGAGTAAGTCAGACTATTCCAGTCCACTACAGCAATCATTTGCACTTTGCCTTTGGTTGTTGATGCTGCTACTTGGCCTCTGTCATCCCAGGACCCAATTACTCCCACTTCATTTAAGTTTTCCAACACGGTGGCTGAAGTTTCCACTGTAAGATCTAGCCTACAGAGAACAGCAATCCCAGAGCTCATCAAGGATATTGTGGCTCCCCTCACAATCCATTTCTCATAGTCATTGTGCAAGGTATGTCCTCTGGACTCTTCCAGCGTGGGTGAGTAGGTCTAACCCGATAAACCCATTCTAACATTCCAATCTCCCTAAGCCTCTAAATCCACAACTCTACATTAAACCAAGGCAGGTCTGGCATTTCCAACTCACTCACTGTGGGCTACCTGTGGTCCGGGTTCCACCAAACAAACTGTAAGTTCCCAGGCTGCAACATTAAACGCAGAATCTCTGCTTAGTGAGCCCATATCAATACATTCAGCCCGTTCCAACTTTATGTTCTTTCCCACATTAGCCCACACTCTGAATCTATCCCTTCCCACACATGTTCCCTGGATTTCTGTCTGTATAAATTAGAAAACTCAAGTCGTTCTTCTGGAGTGTAGAACACTTTCTCACAGATCACACTGCACCTTATCCTTAGGGGCCTGCTGGCAAATGAGTCTAGTTATGGGTCTAGAAGCAAAGAGGAGTGTTAAGGGTGGGACATGAGGAGATTTGGCATTGTCTTGGGTGGCAACTGCCTGGTGGGGAGGCATTCGTTTCCTCAGGCAGAGCAGGGTTAACCCCTCAGACTGAAGTGGAGAGGTGACACCACTGTGGGTATGGAGGCTACTACCACTGGGGCGACGGGTGACCCTATCACTAGGCATGGGGAGGCCAAACCCATTGGGGTAGATAGGCAGCTTCCACTGGCAAAGAAGACTTAGGGACTCAATTCTCCAGCTTCATCAAGGCCTTCATCAAGGGGCAGAGAGACAGGGAGACACAGAATCCAAAGCAGGCTCCAGGCTCTGGGCTGTCAGCACAGAGCCCAATGTGGGGCTCGATCCCACAAAAGGTGAGATCATGACCTGAGCTCAAGTTGGATGCTTAATCGACTCAGCCACCCAGATGCCCCAAAGCTCTGTACATTTAAAACCTTGACTGTGAAGCCTTCACTAATCTCCTCAGGAAAAGTCTACTATTTTAGGACCCACTTCACCAGAATTGGAATACCATATCAGAGATTGCGTTTACTTATTTCTATGTTTCTTCCTCTGTTTAGATCAGGAGCACCTTGAGAGAAGAAACAATACCTTATTAATTTCTTTATTCCCAGAATATGTTAGTTCCTACCATGCAGTAATTTCTCAATAAGTGTTTGTGGAAAGAACGAATGGTTGAGTGGCATTAAAAAGAGATACCACTGGGGCGCCTGGGTGGCGCAGTCGGTTCAGCGTCCGACTTCAGCCAGGTCACGATCTCGCGGTCCGTGAGTTCGAGCCCCGCGTCAGGCTCTGGGCTGATGGCTCAGAACCTGGAGCCTGTTTCCGATTCTGTGTCTCCCTCTCTCTCTGCCCCTTCCCCGTTCATGCTCTGTCTCTCTCTGTCCCAAAAATAAATAAACGTTGAAAAAAAAAAATTTATAAAAAAAAAAAAAAAGAGATACCACTAACAGGGAAAAGGAAGAAACCGTGAAACAACAGAACAAACCATTGAGACAGGGAGGCCCCATGATGGATAGCCAACACCAGAGGAGACTGATGGGTGCAAAAAGATATTTTAGTGCATCCCACTTATTGACTTCCAAAATCTGGGACTTAAACGTGCCAGGATTTTGTATTAACAAACATTTCTTTACTTGTTATCCTTTTGTATAACATAAAGTTACTGCCAATAAAGAGAGTCCTATGCATCATTATCATATTCCCCAGTACCTGTGAAAATGCTGTGGTTCACCCAGATATTATCACAAAAATGTCTGAGCTCACTCATGAAGTTCCATCCCACTGAGATTAATAAATTTGCCCCCAGAAAGGGCAGGGTGATGGAACCACTCATGAGGTCTCTGGAAGACACAACTGTGTTTCCTCATCATCCGAAATTAGTAGAATTGACTTTAGAGGGCCTAGTGGAAGCATTTAAGAATTTCTGTGGCTTTAGGAGCTGAATTCCCAACAGTCCTGTTGATGAAGTATTCTTTTGTCTCTCTATACCTTGAGAGATTTTGTTCCCTGGAGCTAAAAGAGAAAAACACGGTGCAGACATGTGCTCATGTGCTGGATTTAATCCTGGGAGACATCTTTGGAGTTCTTATCTCTTTGGACTCTTTCCTCCCAGAAAAAGACCACCACTTTTTAGGTATGGCCGCTGTAATGCAGAGAAACCCACAATGCCTGCTCTAGCCTTGATTCTGGAGGGACACTATGATTATACCAGAATATCTTCTTTCTCCCATCTATTTTCTCTGGTGTTGTCCTCAATCATGACATTAAACAAATTCTCTCTCAAACTGCAGGCTGACACCCAAGCTATAAGAACAGAGACATCAGAGATCACACATGAAAGAGAATGCAGTCATTACAAAAACAGTTCAGAATAATACTCAACAGACTATAACCCCCAGCAAACAACGAGATAATTCCTGGGGGTGGGGGTGGGGGTGGGGGGAGGCGGAGAGTGGAGACTCTGATGATTCCTGTTACTACATCAAAATGTTGAATATGCTTCAATAATTTTTAAAAGTTTAAAATAATATAAAATATCTTCTCCAATCAAATGAAGGGAAACTAGACATCAGTATCAGAAGGAAAACTAGAAAATTGCCAAATACATGAAGGTTCAAAAACACACACTTAACCAACCAGTGAGTCCAAGAAGAAACAATGAGGGATATTACAAAACACTTTGATAAGAACAAAAACAAGGGGCACCTGGGGGGCTCAGTAAGTTAACCATCCGACTTTGGTTCAGGTTATGATCTCACGGCTCATGAGTTCAAGCCCCATGCCGGACTCTGTGTGGACAGCTCAGAGCCTGGAGCCTGCTTTGGATTCTATGTCGTCGTCTCTCTCTGCTCCTCCCCACTCGTGTTCTGTCTCTCTCTCTCCCAAAAGTAAACATTAAGTTTTAAAAAAAGAACAAAAACAAGAATACAACCTCCCAGAACTTATGAGTTTGGCAAAAGCAATGATCAGAGGGTAAGCTTATAGCTATAAATGTCTACATCTAAAAAAAAAAGAAAAGAAAAGAAAGACTTCAAATCAATATCCTAATTTTACACCTTAAAGAAATAATTAATAATAATAATTAATAATGATAATAGCAAACTCAACTCCAAGCTACTTAAGGAAATAATAGATTCATGATAATAAAAATATAGACCAGTAAAACAAGAAAGAAAATCAATGAAAAGAAAAGTTGGTTTGTTGAGAACATTAATAAAAATGACAAAAGTTAGGATAAACTGGAATAAAGTGAAAAGAGTAGACAGAAGTTACTGAAGTAAGAGACGAAAGTGTGGACATTAGTGTGGACCATAGGAAAATGAACATAAGAGAATGTTATGAAACATTGTACACCAACAAATTAGATAATCTAGTTGAACGGATGCATTCCTAGAAATACACTAACAAAGTGGTTCAAGTAGAAATGAAAAATCTGAATAGATCTATAACAAATAAGGATATTAGAACAATAATAATAATAATTTAAAAAAAAAAAAAAAACCTTTCCAACAGAGGAAAGTCCAGGATCTGATGGCTTCATTGGTTAATCCTATCAAACCTTAATTTATACTGAACTTTCTCAAACTCTTCCAAAACATATTTGATGATACCATGACCGCCCTGACACCTAACCGAAGAAAACAAGAAATGTAAATTACAGTCCAGTGTTCTTATGAGTATAGCTGCAAAAATCTTCTACAAACTACTAGCGAATGGAATCCAGGAACATGTTAAAAAGATCCTACACTGTGACCAAGGGGTAATTTTGACATTGATTTCTTAAATATGACACCAAAAGCACAAACAACAAAAGAAAAAGAAAAGAAAATGGGACCACATTGAACCCTTTAGTGTATCAGTAGACACTATGAAGAGAGCAGAAATACAACCCATAGGAGAGCACAGTATGTTTGCAAATTATACATTTGGTAAGAGTTGAATATCAGGAATATGTAACAAGTACAAAAACTCAACAACAGAAGTAACAGCCCAATTTGAAAACGGACAAAAGACCTAAGTAGACATTTCCCCAAGGAGGACATACAAGGGGTCAAGAGGCACGTGTTCAACATCAACAGTCATTAGGGAACTACAACTCAAAACCGTGAGATACCAAATCACACTCATAGGAAGGCTACTATTTTTCAAATGGAATATGAGAAATGTTTACAAGGATGTGGAGAAATTGGGAGCCTCATGCGTTGCTGATTGGAATGTAAAGTAGTTACATGGGGAAAAGATTGGCAGTAGCCAACAGATGGTTACTACCCACATGGTCATCAAATGATGAATGAATAAACAAACGGTAGTCTATCCATACATGGGACGTTATCCAGCCATGAAAAGGAATAAAGTTGGGAGTGTGCTGAGTGCTTTCAATTGCACTGCAGAGGCTACAAAAAGACATGACAAAGATAGGGGTTTTAGATCCTCAGATTATTTAGAATACAATAATCAGGACATATCCAGAACTGCATAAATCAAATCTCTGATCTCTCAAAGCTGTATCTCAGTATGGGAATGGAAAAAAAACAAAGTCAGATCTCACATATGGATGTGCTACAAAATAAGTTGAATTCATAGCCTGCTAAATATCTTTTATAAAATTCAAGGCCTCATTTGTAAAGAGGCAGTTGAGAACAATAATGAGTAGAAAGAATCTAGGATTTGGGTAAATTCGAATACTCTGATTTGTCCAACTACACAGAGGCTTCAGTTTGGCCCACACAGCACATCTTGACCTGTCTGATGAGCCACACAGTACCTTGTCTAAAAGCTTTGTAATCACTTCACCTAAAACACACTCACCTTGCAAGGGGATGCCTGCCGATTCTTGTCATGTCCATTCCTTTTCCTCTTCCCTGAACCAACATCTGACATCAGATCTCAGGATACCACAGAGATAAACGCAAAGTTTAGATAAGATGAAATTAAGGGGCACCTGGCTGGCTCAACTGGTTAAGTGTCCAGTTTAGGCTCAAGTCATGATCTCGTGGTTCATGAGTTTGAGCCCCCCATTGGGCTCTGTGCTGACAGCTCAGAGCCTGGAGCCTGCTTCAGATTCTGTGTCTCCCTGTCTCTCTGCCCCTCCCCTGCTCTCTCCCTCTCTCTCTCAAAAATAAACATTTACATATATATATATATGTGTGTGTGTGTGTGTGTGTGTGTGTGTGTGTGTGTGTGTATATATATATATATATATATGATGGAAATTAAGGTATCCAAGTAGTTGTGAGATTTTTCTAGTTTTTTAATAAAAATTTAATGAATGCACAACAGAATGCATTCTACTGATCATGCTTGATGGAATATGGAAAGGAATTTTTGAGCAAACCAAATATATTGATGGAGTGATTAACAGAAACCCAGGTCCATATGGCAGCTTGAACAAATGAGAATATTTAAATATATTTTTATCACTTAGTTGACTGAAGTTTGCATTCAGTGATGGTCTGTTCTAAAAGCAGTTCAGGGTACTAAGTATGTTATTATACAGTATATATGTGTATGTATATAGGAAATAATAAAGATTTGTGATAATAAAACTATAAACCAGTAAAACAAGAAAGAAAATCAATGAAATGAAAAGTTGGTTTGTTGAGAACAATAATAAAAATGACAGAAGTTAAGATAAACTGAAATGAAGTGAAGAGAATAGATGTAAGTTACTGAAGTAAGAGATAAAAATGTGGACATTAGTGTGGACCATAGAAAAATGAACATAAGAGAATGTTACGAAACATTGTACGCCAACAAATTAGATAATCTAGTTATCTAATCTATCTATATAGATAGATAGATAGATAGATAGATAGATAGAGAACTATGTACAGCTATATAGAGCTATACATAACAAGGAAAGCAAGGTACAAGCCAACAGGAATGTGGCATTAGATCTCTCGTGTTTGCACAATCACTCGCTACCCAAATATCACTCCAGATGGGTTCAAAGGTCATTACATTCACCAAGAGATTGAGAAAAGAATTTGTGAGGAGTACAGCAGCTGTGTAATGGTTTTCCACGTATGATAGAGCTAAGATGGGAGCTGCTGAAGTTGAGATGAGTTCCTTCTGACCCCAGGAGACAGAATGTGGTCCGGAACTGCAAACACCATATGTGAATCACGTGGCCATCAGAGGCATTAATGTGATAAGCAGGACAGCCAGCTTATTCTTTCCAACACATTAAGCCACTGGGATCTTTGGAAAAGGCGACTGATCATGGTATTTGGGTGCATAAAATAGAATTTTCAAAGACCTAACAATCTATGTAAATATAAAAACTCTAGTTCGGGGTGCCTGGGTGGCTCAGTCAGTTAAGCAGCAGACTCTTGATTTTGGCTCAGGTCATGATCTCATGGTTCATGGGCTCGAGCCCCAAGTCATGCTCTGCACTGGCAGTATGGAGCCTTCTTGGGATTCCCTCTCTCCATCTCTCTCTGCCCCTTCCCCACTCTAGGTTTCTCTGTCTCTCTCAAAATAAATAAATACACTTAAAAGAAAAACAACTCTAGTTCCGAGGTGAGGAGGTTTGACATGAGTCACCCAAATGAAGAGTCACAATCTCTCACTTGATTGTCAGACCTGAGACTTTTCAGTGATCCAGGTCCCACCCCTGTTGAGGATGGACTATAAAACCGCCATGGATTATGATCAACATTTTCCTCCTAACCTTACCCAAAGGCAGTGACGTGAACCAGCAGGTTCCTAATGTTTCATGAGTGCCAGCTGTAATGCCATTCTGTTCCTGCCTTAGTGACAGCACATTGTTCACTTAATGGTCATAGAGGGACTATTTATTCCATAGAAATTGGCTTCCACTTGTTTCTCATTCTTTCATTCTTTCTATTTTTCTTTATGCCCTTCTTGCATCACTCCTTTGTTTCTCCCTCCCTTCTGTGCATTCTCTCTCTTTTTTTTCTTAGCAAGAGTTAACATTGACCAAAATGCTAGAATTCAAAAGACCTGTGGCCTTCTACCTGGAAAAGAGTGAACGGGGTAAAAAGGAAAATACTAAGATCATTTTTTTTTTTTTGAAAACTGGATTCTGGCTCTAACACTAAAGCAAAATGCCATTGCAGCTTCCCAATCAAAGTGGTGGCATAAAGGTTGCGTGGTGAATGAAGGAGTTCACTTACTCTGTCTCACAAAGACCATGGCAAGTCCACAGATTTATTCTGTTATTCATACCCACTTTCTGAGATGCATGTTTAGAAATGACAAAGTTGGCCACTGACAGACAGAATACCCACCTTGCTTTTGTGATCTATAAATGAGGACTATTATGGTAGGAACTGACAAGGGATATATCCTGAGGATGGTCCCGCCTATCAAAACATTAGAAGAAAGCCAGTAATGCCTGCCGAGGGGAATCACATAGATCAGTGACAAAGTAATTGAAGAATCATGGGTTGTGATTTCTATTTTTATCTTCAATGAACTTCTGTTTTCAACTGTGTTGAAGAAAATTAGATCTTGGAGACTAAATATGAGTTGTTATAGAGTTAATTTCATGTTGATTCCAGTTCCAGATATGACCTTTTCCTAGAGTGGTTAACATAAACCTTCATACTTGGTATGACTTGGGTATAACAAATTTCCTTTTTCCTAAAGCAGATAATCTAAGGGGGTAGATGCCTTCCCCTGGCAGGAATAACATCATACCCTCATTCCTTTGTCTTTTCCTGTCATTTAATATGCACCGAATTTCCTTTATGAAATATTTTATGGCAGGGTGCGTGGGTGGCTCAGTCAGTTAAGTGTCCAACTCTTGATTTGGTTCAGGTCAAGATCTTACAAATTGTGGCATTGAGCCCCACTTCAGGCTCTGTGCTGATAGGATAGACGTGGCTTGGGATATTCCCTCAACCTCTCTGTCCCTCCACACCCATTCCTCCTCTCTTTCTCAAAATAAATAAATAAACACTAAAAATGACAGAAGAAATAGTTGCTCGTAATGTATGAAAAACTTCTATCAATCAAATACTGTAAAAAGATAAACTGCAAGTTGTAGGGAAGATGGCGGCGTAGGAGGACGCTGGGCTCACCGCGCGTCCTGCTGATCACTTAGATTCCACCTAAACCTGCCTAAATAACCCAGAAAACCACCAGAGGATTAGCAGAACGGAGTCGCCGGAGCCAAGCGCAGACGAGAGGCCCACGGAAGAGGGTAGGAAGGGCGGCGAGGCGGTGCGCGCTCCACGGACTGGCGGGAGGGAGCCGGGGCGGAGGGGCGGCTCGCCGGCCAAGCAGAGCCCCCGAGTCTGGCTTGCAAAAAGCGGAGGGGCCTGACGGACTGTGTTCCGACAGCAAGCGCGACTTAGCGTCTGGGAGGTCATAAGCTAACAGCTCTGCTCAGAAAGCGGGAAGGCTGGAGGACAAAGGGAAGGAGAGCTGCTGAGCCCCCGGACGACAGAGCTCAGTTTGGTGGGGAACAAAGGCGCTCGCCAGCGCCATCTCCCCCGCCCATCCCCCAGCCAAAATCCCAAAGAGAACCAGTTCCTGCCAGGGAACTTGCTCGCTCCGCGCAAACACCCAACTCTGCGCTTCTGCGGAGCCAAACCTCCGGCAGCGGATCTGACTCCCTTCTGCTGCCACAGGGCCCCTCCTGAAGAGGATCACCTAAGGAGAAGCAAGCTAAGCCTGCCCCTCCTGCCCCTGTGCACCTTGCCTACCCACCCCAGCTAAGACGCCAGATCCCCAGCATCACAAGCCTGGCAGTGTGCAAGTAGCCCAGACAGACCACCCCACCCCACAGTGAATCCCGCCCCTAGGAGAGGGGAAGAGAAGGCACGCACCAGTCTGACTGTGGCCCCAGCGGTGGGCTGGGGGCAGACATCAGGTCTGACTGCGGCTCCGCCCACCAACTCCAGTTATACACCACAGCACAGGGGAAGTGCCCTGCAGGTCCTCACCACGCCAGGGACTATCCAAAATGACCAAGCGGAAGAATTCCCCTCAGAAGAATCTCCAGGAAATAACAACAGCTAATGAGCTGATCAAAAAGGATTTAAATAATATAACAGAAAGTGAATTTAGAATAATAGTCATAAAATTAATCGCTGGGCTTGAAAACAGTATAGCTGACAGCAGAGAATCTCTTGCTACAGAGATCAAGGGACTAAGGAACAGTCACGAGGAGCTGAAAAACGCTTTAAACGAAATGCATAACAAAATGGAAACCACCACGGCTCGGATTGAAGAGGCAGAGGAGAGAATAGGTGAACTAGAAGATAAAGTTATGGAAAAAGAGGAAGCTGAGAAAAAGAGGGATAAAAAAATCCAGGAATATGAGGGGAAAATTAGAGAACTAAGTGATACACTAAAAAGAAATAATATACGCATCATTGGTATCCCAGAGGAGGAAGAGAGAGGGAAAGGTGCTGAAGGGGTACTTGAAGAAATAATAGCTGAGAACTTCCCTGAACTGGGGAAGGAAAAAGGCATTGAAATCCAAGAGGCACAGAGAACTCCCTTCAGACGTAACTTGAATCGATCTTCTGCACGACATATCATAGTGAAACTGGCAAAATACAAGGATAAAGAGAAAATTCTGAAAGCAGCAAGGGGTAAACGTGCCCTCACATATAAAGGGAGACCTATAAGACTCGTGACTGATCTCTCTTTTGAAACTTGGCAGGCCAGAAAGAATTGGCACGAGATTTTCAGTGTGCTAGACAGAAAAAATATGCAGCCGAGAATCCTTTATCCAGCAAGTCTGTCATTTAGAATAGAAGGAGAGATAAAGGTCTTCCCAAACAAACAAAAACTGAAGGAATTTGTCACCACTAAACCAGCCCTCCAAGAGATCCTAAGGGGGACCCTGTGAGACAAAGTACCAGAGACATCACTACAAGCATAAAACATACAGACATCACAATGACTCTAAACCCATATCTTTCTATAATAACACTGAATGTAAATGGATTAAATGCGCCAACCAAAAGACATAGGGTATCAGAATGGATAAAAAAACAAGACCCATCTATTTGCTGTCTACAAGAGACTCATTTTAGACCTGAGGACACCTTTAGATTGAGAGTGAGTGGATGGAGATCTATTTATCATGCTACTGGAAGCCAAAAGAAAGCTGGAGTAGCCATCCTTATATCAGACAAACTAGACTTTAAATTAAAGGCTGTAACAAGAGATGAAGAAGGACATTATATAATAGTGACAGGGTCTATCCATCAGGAAGAGCTAACAATTATAAATGTCTATGCGCCGAATACCGGAGCGCCCAAATATATAAAACAATTACTCATAAACATAAGCAACCTTATTGATAAGAATGTGGTAATTGCAGGGGACTTTAACACCCCCACTTACAGAAATGGATAGATCATCTAGACACACGGTCAATAAAGAAACAAGGGCCCTGAATGAGACATTGGATCAGATGGACTTGACAGATATATTTAGAACTCTGCATCCCAAAGCAACAGAATATACTTTCTTCTCGAGTGCACATGGAACATTCTCCAAGATAGATCATATACTGGGTCACAAAACAGCCCTTCATAAGTTTACAAGAATTGAAATCATACCATGCATACTTTCAGACCACAATGCTATGAAGCTTGAAATCAACCACAGAAAAAAGTCTGGAAAACCTCCAAAAGCATGGAGGTTAAAGAACACCCTACTAACGAATGAGTGGGTCAACCAGGCAATTAGAGAAGAAATTAAAAAATATATGGAAACAAACGAAAATGAAAATACAACAATCCAAACGCTTTGGGACACAGCGAAGGCAGTCCTGAGAGGAAAATACATTGCAATCCAGGCCTATCTCAAGAAACAAGAAAAATCCCAAATACAAAATCTAACAGCATACCTAAAGGAAATAGAAGCAGAACAGCAAAGGCAGCCCAAACCCAGCAGAAGAAGAGAAATAATAAAGATCAGAGCAGAAATAAACAATATAGAATCTAAAAAAACTGTAGAGCAGATCAATGAAACCAAGAGTTGGTTTTTTGAAAAAATAAACAAAATTGACAAACCTCTAGCCAGGCTTCTCAAAAAGAAAAGGGAGATGACCCAAATAGATAAAATCATGAATGAAAATGGAATTATTACAACCAATCCCTCAGAGATACAAACAATTATCAGGGAATACTATGAAAAATTATATGCCAACAAATTGGACAACCTGGAAGAAATGGACAAATTCCTGAACACCCACACTCTTCCAAAACTCAATCAGGAGGAAATAGAAAGCTTGAACAGACCCATAACCAGCGAAGAAATTGAATCAGTTATCAAAAATCTCCCAACAAATAAGAGTCCAGGACCAGATGGCTTCCCAGGGGAGTTCTACCAGACGTTTAAAGCAGAGATAATACCTATCCTTCTCAAGCTATTCCAAGAAATAGAAAGGGAAGGAAAACTTCCAGACTCATTCTATGAAGCCAGTATTACTTTGATTCCTAAACCAGACAGAGACCCAGTAAAAAAAGAGAACTACAGGCCAATATCCCTGATGAATATGGATGCAAAAATTCTCAATAAGATACTAGCAAATCGAATTCAACGGCATATAAAAAGAATTATTCACCATGATCAAGTGGGATTCATTCCTGGGATGCAGGGCTGGTTCAACATTCACAAATCAATCAACGTGATACATCACATTAACAAAAAAAAAGAGAAGAACCATATGATCCTGTCAATCGATGCAGAAAAGGCCTTTGACAAAATCCAGCACCCTTTCTTAATAAAAACTCTTGAGAAAGTCGGGATTGAAGGAACATACTTAAAGATCATAAAAGCCATTTATGAAAAGCCCACAGCTAACATCATCCTCAACGGGGAAAAACTGAGAGCTTTTTCCCTGAGATCAGGAACACGACAGGGATGCCCACTCTCACCGCTGTTGTTTAACATAGTGCTGGAAGTTCTAGCATCAGCAATCAGACAACAAAAGGAAATCAAAGGCGTCAAAATTGGCAAAGATGAAGTCAAGCTTTCGCTCTTTGCAGATGACATGATATTATACATGGAAAATCCGATAGACTCCACCAAAAGTCTGCTAGAACTGATACATGAATTCAGCAAAGTTGCAGGATACAAAATCAATGTACAGAAATCAGTTGCATTCTTATACACTAACAATGAAGCAACAGAAAGACAAATAAAGAAACTGATCCCATTCACAATTGCACCAAGAAGCATAAAATACCTAGGAATAAATCTAACCAAAGATGTAAAGGATCTATATGCTGAAAACTATAGAAAGCTTATGAAGGTAATTGAAGAAGATTTAAAGAAATGGAAAGACATTCCCTGCTCATGGATTGGAAGAATAAATATTATCAAAATGTCAATACTACCCAAAGCTATCTACACATTCAATGCAATCCCAATCAAAATTGCACCAGCATTCTTCTTGAAACTAGAACAAGCAATCCTAAATTCATATGGAACCACAAAAGGCCCCGAATAGCCAAAAAATTTTGAAGAAGAAGACCAAAGCAGGAGGCATCACAATCCCAGACTTTAGCCTCTACTACAAAGCTGTCATCATCAAGACAGCATGGTATTGGCACAAAAACAGACACGTAGACCAATGGAATAGAATAGAAACCCCAGAACTAGACCCACAAACGTATGGCCAACTCATCTTTGACAAAGCAGGAAAGAACATCCAATGGAAAAAAGACAGTCTCTTTAACAAATGGTGCTGGGAGAACTGGACAGCAACATGCAGAAGGTTGAAACTAGACCACTTTCTCACACCATTCACAAAAATAAACTCCAAATGGATAAAGGACCTGAATGTGAGACAGGAAACCATCAAAACCTTAGAGGAGAAAGCAGGAAAAGACCTCTCTGATCTCAGCCGTAGCAATCTCTTACTCGACACATGCCCAAAGGCAAGGGAATTAAAAGCAAAAGTGAATTACTGGGACCTTATGAAGATCAAAAGCTTCTGCACAGCAAAGGAAACAACCAACAAAACTAAAAGGCAACCAACGGAATGGGAAAAGATATTTGCAAATGACATATCGGACAAAGGGCTAGTATCCAAAATCTATAAAGAGCTCACCAAACTCCACACCCGAAAAGCAAATAACCCAGTGAAGAAATGGGCAGAAAACATGAATAGACACTTCTCTAAAGAAGACATCCGGATGGCCAACAGGCACATGAAAAGATGTTCAGCATCGCTCCTTATCAGGGAAATACAAATCAAAACCACACTCAGGTATCACCTCACGCCAGTCAGAGTGGCCAAAATGAACAAATCAGGAGACTATAGATGCTGGAGAGGATGTGGAGAAACGGGAACCCTCTTGCACTGTTGGTGGGAATGCAAATTGGTGCAGCCGCTCTGGAAAGCAGTGTGGAGGTTCCTCAGAAAATTAAAAATAGACCTACCCTATGACCCAGCAATAGCACTGTTAGGAATTTATCCAAGGGACACAGGAGTACTGATGCATAGGGGCACTTGTACCCCAGTTCATAGCAGCACTCTCAACAATAGCCAAATTATGGAAAGAGCCTAAATGTCCATCAACTGATGAATGGATAAAGAAATTGTGGTTTATATACACAATGGAGTACTACGTGGCAATGAGAAAAAATGAAATATGGCCTTTTGTAGCAACGTGGATGGAACTGGAGAGTGTGATGCTAAGTGAAATAAGCCATACAGAGAAAGACAGATACCATATGGTTTCACTCTTATGTGGATCCTGAGAAACTTAAGAGAAACCCATGGGGGAGGGGAACAAAAAAAAAAGAGGTTAGAGTGGGAGAGAGCCAAAGCATAAGAGGCTGTTGAGAACCCAGAACAAACTAAGGGTTGATGGGGGGTGGGAGGGAGGAGAGGGTGGGTGATGGGTACTGAGGAGGGCACCTTTTGGGATGAGCACTGGGTGTTGTATGGAAACCAATTTGACAATAAATTTCATATATAAATAAAAAAAAAGAAGATAAACTGCAGATTGTCAGCCTATGAACTGACACAAATATCATGATCTAGGTTTTCTAGGTCTTGAGCCCTGTTACTCAAGTCTTTATCCTGAAACAAAGAATCTTATATGCTGAGAACGTCCCTCTGCTAAAGGGCTTTCCCAGGGCTTGCTTGATGTCTCTGTTCCTCAGGCCGTAGATGAAGGGGTTCAGCATGGGTGTCACCACTGTGTACATGACTGAGGCTATGGCACTTGTCCTGGAGTTTTGTGTAGCAGCAGAACTCAGATACACCCCAAGGCTTGTACCATAGAACAAAGAGACCACTGAGAGGTGAGACCCACACGTGGAAAATGCTTTATACTTGCCCCTCACTGATGAAATTCTCAAAATGGAAGTGACAATTCTAGAGTAAGAGAACAGGATGCCAGTGAGTGGAACAACACCCAGAAGTCCACCTGCCAGATACACTGCCAGGTCATTGAGGAAGGTATCAGAGCAAGCAAGTTGGATCACCTGATTAAGTTCACAGAAAAAGTGAAGGATTTCCAGATCTGTGCAAAAAGAGAGTCGCAAAATCAGCAAGTCATGTAATAGAGAGTTAAAAATACTCAATACCCAGGATCCCAGGAGCAGGATGCCACAGAACTTGGAATTCATGATGACCATGTAGTGCATTGGGTGACAGATGGCCACAAGCCGGTCATAGGCCATCACGGTCAAGAGGAAGGTGTCTAATACTCCAAAAAGCATGAAAAAGTACATCTGACTGAGACAACCTTTGTAGGAGATCACTTTGCTCTGCGTCTGCATGTTCAGCAGCATCTTTGGGATGGTGGTGGAGGTGTAACAGATGTCTGAAAAGCACAGGTTGGAGAGGAAGAAGTACATGGGTGTGTGGAGGCGGGAGTCTGTGATAATGGCCAGGATCATGAGCAGGTTCCCAGTGAAGGTGACCAGGTACATGGACAGGAACACCCAAAAGAGCAGTGACTGCAGATCCCCCTCATCTGAGAGTCCCAAGAGGATAAATTCTGTCACACGGGTTTGATTTCTTCCTTCCATGTGTCTGGTGAAAACAGCTGGAACAGAGACAAGAGCATTGTAAAGGCACAGGCAGTGATCACAGAATTGAAAGAAATGCTGTGTTTTCAACATACTTCACTCATTAATTATTATAAATTCCCTACCATTCTTGAATAGGTACCAGAAAATTTCAGAGAATCTGAATGTTCCATGTTTTCCAGGAGTCTGAAACTGTTTGCAATTCTTGTGCTGAATCAAAACAATTGTTCAAAGTAATGTTCTTCTCCATAAATTTCCTGAGACCTTTTTTTTTTTGACCCAACAAAATTTACAAATTATATTGTGACAAGTGTTGTTGAAAGCATAGCAAAAAGTAGTGATGTGTGTTTTACCTTAACAAGACTGAGTCTAAGATGTGTGTGTCTCACAGAGAGGAATAGAATATTAATAAAGTAATAAATGACGTTTCAAGTGGTGGTTAAACTAACAGGTAAAATAATTCAGGACAACGTTGTCCTAAGTGGAAGGAAACCTGCCTTTGTATCATGTGCGATCAGGAGATTCTGAGCTGGAAAACTAAGAAATATATGAACCGTGCAGATATCTTTGAACAAAACACTTAAGGCAGAGAAATCGCATGTGGAAAGAACTTGAATCAAGAGCTCACATGAAAACATCAGGCAACATCAAAGAGAATGTTGTGAGAAGAGCAGGTAACACAACAGGAGTAGGAGTTGGATACAAATAACAGAGAGAAGAGCTCAAAGCCTTCTGCATCTGTGGAAACATTCTAAGGCAATGGACACCACAGTTCACCATCATTTTTATATGTATATGTTATATATGATGTCTGTCTACAACAGGATACATTTTATGTAATGTATACAAATGGAACATAATTCATTCCTGCATAATTCTCTGTCTTTCTCTCTACCTTTACTCTGGGCCCAGTTGGTCTAATTTCTGCATTTTCTATTGCATAAGACAGCTTCATCTTTCTATAAATGCTTTATGGGTGTGTATTTCACTAATAAATTTTCTTTGCACTACACACACATCTACATACACACACACACACACACACACACGAGTGTGGGTAGGGAGAGAGACAGAGTTCTCCATTATTGTGGTACCGTATACTCTTGTAGCTGAAGCACATCTTTTTAGAAAGCAGAGGCCAGGCTACACCATAAGTCAAAGAGCTCCTTTCTCCTAGGAGAATTGCATTTTGTAATGTAGGCATTCCAGTGTACTGGCCATGGCTAAGGACCTCTAGAACCACACAGAATTAAAAGAATTAACACCAGTCTTTCTCAAAGTCTTCAAAGGGAAATATTTCGTACTTTATTCTATCAGGTCAGCATTGCACTGATACCAAAGCCATGAAAAGCCATTGGAAGAAAAGAAGACTACAGAGCAATATTCCCATGAAATATTGATGAGAACTTATTTAAGCATAGCAGGCTTTTGATCATAGTGTAGAAAAGGATTTTGCATCATGACCAAGTGGGATTTATACTTGGAAGGCAAGGATGGTTTAATTAATAACTCTCCTTCAGTGTAGTACAGCACATTAACAGAATGAAGGGCAAAAGCACATGATTATATCAACTGACGGTAAATAAAATGGTACAAAGTGGAGTGCTCCTTAATAGTAACAGCATTCAAAAACTAAGAATGGAAGGAAGCTTCCACAACACAAAATAGGTCATATGAAAACCCACCTCTAAAATCATTCTCAATAGCGAAACACTGAGAGTGACCCCTAAGATAAGGCAAGACGAGCATGTTTGTTTTCATACCTTTTATGCAACGTGGCATTGCCTGTTCCAGACAGAGCAACTAGCCAACAAAAGAAAAAAGAAAAGAAAGGAAAGAAGGCAATAAAAGGCATCAAAATCAGAATGGAAAACCAATATGATTCCTCTTCACAAAAGGTGGTGTTACTGAAAAAAGACATTAAAAACAAGAAAAACTGTTAGAGTAATAAACGAATTCAGTAAAGTTGCGGAATATAAGTCAATGCAAACATAAAACTCAGGGGGCCGATGGAATCCTAGAATGGAGTGCACCAAGTGAAAATAAACAATCTACCTGTATTACAATTGCATGACACATTCTCAGTGAAACAAAAAATGTGAAGCAAAAAAATGTGAAGAAAGGCAAGATCTGGGAAAAGAGAAGGGTGTAAAACTGGACTTGAAAGAAATTGCACACAGGTGCTGCACCATACTTGTTCTTTTTTTTTAACATATGAAATTTATTGTCAAATTGGTTTCCATACAACACCCAGTGCTCATCCCCAAAGGTGCCCTCCTCAATACCCATCACCCACCCTCCCCTCCCTCCCACCCCCCATCAACCCTCAGTTTGTTCTCAGTTTTTAAGAGTCTCTTATGCTTTGGCTCTCTCCCACTCTAACCTCTTTTTTTTTCCTTCCCCTCCCCCATGGGTCTCCAGCACCATCCTTGTTAAAGTGTATCCAGAAGTTATTGTTAGCAATGCTGATACTCCTGCACATGTGAACTGAAATTGAACATATAAGGAAATGGATAGTAAATGGTGGGAATGAGGTATCACATTTGTTGTGTCATTTTACATGTAAGCAAGGTGGTGTAGCTCTTATGATCCTTTGGTGATAAACTAGTTTTGGAGCCATCAGTGTGAACTTGCTTCAGCTTATATAAAAATACAGAGGGTTACATATAGACACATGTATGGATGTCTACATGTACACAAAGTCGTAAACCCTCATGTGTCTTTGCCAGGTCAGTTGAGGGGATATAGAGACCCTGGTAGCAACAAGCACAGCAGGTACTAATCTCTTGAATCTCATCCCATGGTCCAACAAAATAAAACAGGGCTCCTTGCAGAAATGACTGATTGTAGAGCTCTGCAGGAAAGTACAGTAAGCTGAAGGTAAAGGTGAAGCATCTTTTCCTGTAAGACAGTAATGAAATGCTACCCTCCAAAAGCCAAGAATGATGGAGACATGCCAAAGGGACATGTCAGTAACTGAAGGAGCTCTCCATTGCCACAGCTGCAACAATCTGAGCAACAAAATAAAGTAGTATTGGGTTATAACACAGAGTATATAATGTAAATAATTGAAAAAATATGGAAGACACAATCTCGAGTGTAGAAGAAACCCAATGATTTACAGAAATATTCTACACTTAAGGAGGTGTGCAATAACTACCACTACCTAAAGATGGGGTTGTGTGTAGAAATTTCCTACAGGAGTACAGGATGGAAAGAAAGGGGAAAGGCAAATCTGACAAATCCCGCGTCATCCAGGACATTGATATCAACACCAATGAGAAATAGTCATGCTGATAGTGTGTACCCTTGATGTCAGGAAATGAACATGCCTCTTTCCCTCTCTAGTATTCTTGTCCAACATCCACGTCCCAGTCTTCTCATGAAAAGAAAGAATAATAAGGCAAGTCCAAAAGACTTACGGAATGCCTGACCAGTACTCTTAGCACTATCAATTGCTTCAAGAACAAAGGAAGACTGAGGAAAAAGTCACTGCATGTGGAAGGTCAACAGATAGGACGATTAAAAGTAACATGTGTAAGAGAGAGGATGTGTTCATAACAGGAGAAACTGGAAAGGAGCTTATGAGAACCGTCTGAAAAATCACAGCAAGTTTGTTTTGTAAATGTACCACTGTTCAAATACGAAAGCCAATTAAAGTTAAAATTATTATTGAATTTAAAAAATCTTTGGAAACGCCGTGTTCTGAGATTGTCCCAAAGAGTCTGGTATGTGCCCAAATGACCAGTGTCACTGCTGTCAGTAACTCTTCACATCAGTAACATTGAATAATCATACCACATACAGTTTTTGAAATTTTTCAATGAAATAATGACTATACGGTATCTGCATTGTTTCTAGTAAACACTTAAGAATGAATGAAAAAATTCATCTGAATTTCTGGATTCACGATTTCCACCCCTCCGAGACCCATTCTGTGCCTGGTGCTGTTTCTATCCCTCAATAACACTCTCCCACTCTGAATGCAGCAATAGTTTCTTCCTCACAATAACCTGGGTCGTTTTTCCATAGACAAGACCTTGTCATAGCTGTCCCCTGGCATAAAAACGGCACTTACACGTCACAATTTCAGATTTCAATTTCGATCTTCTAGCCAAAATGTAAGATTGTCTCTTAATCTGACTATTGCCTACCCAGCCAGGTTCATTTGGGTTCACTTTGCAGACCTGCTCCTGACTGTTGGTTAGACAGTAAGAAGTATTTCTAATTCCAGCAGCACAACTCCCACTCTACTTAATCTCTAAATTTCCTTCTCTGCTCTTTCTTCCTGGACTTCTCACATCCCTTGTCTCCATGAAAAATCCCCAACACCCCTTTAAGGCTCAGCACCTGTAAGCTTCTATGCAAAGCCTTCACTGACTCCTGTCAAAGAGTGGTCTTTCATGAAAACAATTACAAATAAAATAAAGAGACAACGTTAGGGGGAGGACATGTGTTACGGAGGAGACAGATCAGGGAGAGATGGTCTAGTGTATCCAGAGTTGCCCTCCAGAATCAAAGCCTTAATGGGCAGGCCTTGGCATCAAAATTCTCCTTAACTTATTGTCCCTGTTGATGTCCCCAAAGTAACTACAGATACAAGGGGTCCCTCCCACCATAACACATTTATGCAGTCCTTCTAAAGATGCCCTGACTCACCCAGATGTTAGCACAGAACAGCGGGAGATAAATGACCCAGTCTCTCCCATGGATGAGTGACGTGGTTGGAAGTTATGTCCCCAGGAAGGGAAGAGACATGGCCCCACTCGTGAAGGCTCTAGAACACGGCTATGTGCTCATATCATCAGAGATTACAGGAGTCGGCTTCCTGGGTGCGGCAAAGGCATTTTCAATTTCTGTACCTGCAGGGAATAAACTCCCATGAGTCTCATTAAAGAAATAATATTTTGTCTCTCTTTCCCTTATGAGCCTAGGGTCTCTGGAGCTAGGAGAGAAAAACAGAATGCAAACTCATCCCAGTGTTGGAACACAGCCTGGAATTCCCTGAATGTCTCTTATGCCATTAAACTCTCTTATCTCAAAAGGAGATCCACTGTCTTTAGACATTCTCGCCAATAAGTCAGAGCACCCCGTCATAAGTATACAATTCTTTATTCAGAAATTCTGTGTTCCTTGACTCTTTTCTTTCTCCCATCTGTGCACATTCTGTTGGCTCACAATCATGGAACTCCCAGCCTCCACAGTGTCTCTCCTTTTCTCCTACTTCTCCTTTCTCCTTCATTGTGGGCAATGTCTGTTTAATATCACTCAACCATTTGCTTCCTTAAGCGTCTTACTAACCCTTCGTTAGCAGTTGCTTTACACTAGGCACTAAACTACATCCTGGGAAGGATGAAAGTTGTAAGAAATGGTCTCTTCTCTTGAGGAGCTCACAGTCTCAACAGAGTGAGAAAAAAAGATAAATGAATGTGCTAAGTTGAAGAGGCCCTGACACCTGATGAAGAGAAGACCAACATAGTCACCTCTTCCAGAAGAGATGGGTGAAGGCTGCACAAACAAGCCACTAACTGTCCCGAGTCTTCATGTGGGTGAAGGTGGTAAGGGCACTCCAAGATGAAATCCGGCAGCCAATGAGGGAAATACTTCACACTCGCTACCAACAATCAGAAGGCAAGAATGACAATTCAAAAATTACCCTGAGCCGTTAGACAGCATTCAGAGAGCAGAGATGCTGATATTTTGGCTCTCAGCTTGACACGTATTTAGGAAAATAGCTGCAAGTCAGTGCAGATCTCATGACGGGATGTCCAGGACCAAGCTCTCCCTGTGAAAAACTCATCCTGCAACAATGTTAGGCAGAGACTGTTGCTACTACAATACCCTAAGAAAAGTGTAGATGGAAAAATAGGGAGTCAATGAACCCCATCGAAGAGCAAAAAAGTAATAAACATTATGTAAGTTTGCGACGTGGAAGGACCTAGAGGGTATGGTGCTCAGGCAAATGAGTCCGTCAGAGAAAGACAAACACCATTTGATTTCACTCCTGTGTGGAATGTAAGAAACAAAACAAATGAACAAACATGGAAAAAAGAAGAAACAAAAAACCAGACTTTTAACACGGAGAACAAACTGGTGGTTGTCAGAGAAAAGGTGGCTATGGTTGGGTGAGATAGATAAAGGGAATTAAGGGTACACTTATCCCCATGAGCACTGAGCAGTATATAGAATTGCTGATGCATTACATTGTGCATCTGAAATTCATATAGCTCTGTAAAGTATACGTCAATAAAAATAATGGTTGGGTAAGGAGGAAAATATAATACTCAGAGGAGTTACCACATTTTAATTTTTAAATGACCAGCATTCACAACAACAAGAAAAATAGATATATAACTCAATGAAATAAGAGGGAGCCCAGAAATAAGTCCTCATACATACTACTAAATGACTTTTGACAAGACTGCAGCATATTTCAATGGTACATAGGCAGTCCTTTGAAGCAAATGTGATGGAAAACTGGATATCCACGTGCAAAATGAGGAAGGTGACCCTTCTTTCCACATCTACAAACATGACTCCTAATGGGTCACAGATCTAACCATAAGATCTTGAGAAACTTGACAGAAGACCATGGGGGAGGGGAAGGGAAAAAAAAGTTACAGAAAGGGAGGGAGGCAAACCATAAGAGACCTGGATATGAGAATGGACTGAGGGTTGATGGGAGGTAGAGGAGAGGGGAAAGTGGGTGATGGGCATTGAGGAGGGCACTTGGATGAGAACTGGGTGTTGTATGGAAACCAATCTGACAATAAATTATATTAAAGAAATAAAAAACAAACATAAGACATAAAACTGTAAATAAACACTTAGAAGAAAACATACAGATACATCTTTGTGACTCTGGATTTGACAAAGATTTCTTGGATATAACACCAAAGACACAGGCAGCTAGAGAAACAATTACATCAGCAAAATCAAAATATTTGTGCGTGAAGGGCACTATTTCCAAATGAAAAGGCAACCGCAAAATGGAGAAACTATTGCTGAATCACACACCTGATAAAAGATTAATATCCAAACTGTGTCCAGAATTTCAAGAATTCTTGAAAAAAGAAACCCAACTCAATTTTAAAAAGGTGGCGCTGGGGCAAATTGGTATCTCAGTCGGTTGAACATCTGCACTAGATTTGGGCTTGGATCATGACCCAGGATTCTTGGATCGAGCCCTGTGTCAGGCTCTGTGCTGTGCATGGAGCCTGCTTGGGATTCTCTCTCTCCCTCGCCCCTCTATCCCACTTACATGCTCTCTCTCTTTAAACTTTTTTCTTAAGGCAAAACTTATTTAAATACCTGTTAGTTAACACACAGTGTCATATTAGTTTCAGGTGTACAATACAGTGAATCAATACTTCCATAATACAAACTTTTACAATATATATTTTAAAAAAATACTGCCCATGAGGATGTGGAGAAAGGGGAACCTCTTGCACTGATGGTGGGAATGCAAACTGCTGCAGCCACTGTGGAAAACGGTATGAAGATTCCTCAAAAAGTGAAAAATAGAAGGGCATTTGTTGCTTCACCGTCATAAAGAATGAAATCTTGCCATTTGAAATGACATGGATAGAACTAGCATGTATCGTGCCACACAAAATAAGTCAGAGAAAGACAAATTTCATATGATATCATTTATATGTGGAATTTAAGAAACAGAACAGACAAACAGGGAAAGGGAGAGAAAACTAATATGAGATAAAAACATAGACAGCAGCAAACCATAAGAGACTCTGAACCACAGAGAACAAAGTGAGAGTTGCTGGAAGAGAGGTGGATGGGGGAGAGACTAGATGGGGGATGGGCATTAAGGGAGGCACTTGTTGCAATGAGCACCGTGTAGTCTATGCAGACAACGAATCACTAAATTCTACTCCAGAAACTAATAGTGTACTCTATGGTAACTAATTTGAACTTAAATAAAATCTTGGAAGAAAAAAAACAGAGGTACCCTACAATCCAGTAATCACACTACTGGGTCATTACCCCCCAAAATACAAAACACTCATTCAAAGAGATAAATGCACTTCTATGTTTTTAGCACTATCACTTACAGTAGCCAAATAATGGAAGCAGCCTACGTGTCCATTGATAAGATGAATGGGTAAAGATCTGGTATAGACGTACATTGGAATACTAGTCACCCATAAAAATGAATGATGCCTTCCCATTTGCAACAACTTGGATGGAGTCAGTGAGTATAACGTTGGGCAAAATAAGTCAGGTAGAGAAAGACAAATACCACATGACCTCATTCATATGTGGAATTAAAGAAACAAAACAAATGAGTACAAGAGGAAAAGAGAGAGAGGAGAAGCTTATGGTTACCAGAAGGGAAAGGAGGAGATGGGGGAATAGGTGATGGGGATCAAGTGGTGCATTTGCTGTGATGAGCACTGGGTGTGTCATGGAGGTGTTGAAGCACTACCTTATACACCTGAAACTGATATTACGCTGTATGTTAACTACATAGGAATTAAAACTTTTAAATAAATTTTTAAAAAAGTAAAACTAATGGGGAGCCTGGTTGCTTCTGTCGGTTAAATGTCTGACTCTTGGTTTCAGCTCGGCCATGATCTCACAGTTTGTGAGTTCGAGCCCCACGTCTGGCTCTGCACTGACTGCATGGAGCCTGCTTGGGATTCTCTCTCCCTCTCTCTCTGCCGCTCCCCTCCTCATGCTCGTGTGATCTCTCTCTCTCTCTCTCTCTCTCTCTCTCTCTCTCTCTCTCTCAGAATAAACAAAGTTAAAAAATAAAAAATACATTTATAAAAAAACTAAAACTAATTTTGAAAAACAAAAAAAGGCAATGGACTCAAGAATTTATAGCAATGGCTACTTAGCACATGAAAGATGCGCAACATGACTAATCACTACAGAAATGCAAATAAAAACCATAGCGTGATACCACGCCACACACACTAGGATGGCTGTTGTAAAACCAAAACAGAAAATGAGTGTTGGTGAGGAGGTGAAGAAACTGGAACTCCGCTGTGCTTTGCTGATGAGAATAAAATGTAGAATTATCATTCGATGCAGTAATTTTCCTTCTGTTTATATACCCACTTAAACACCCCAAAAGAATGCAAAGCAGGGAGCAAAACACATATTTCTACACCAGTTTTCATAACAGATTATTCACAGTAATGAAAATGTGGAGACAAGCCAAATGTCCACCAACAAACTCACAGATAAACGAAGTGTCGTGAACGCAGACAGTGGGACAGCATTCAGCCTTTACAATGAACGGAATTCTGGCATAGTCTACAACATGGGTGAAACTCTCAAACACAAGGCTAAGTGTCAGAAGCCAGACACAAAAGGACCAGTTTCACACAATGACATCTACGTGAGGTATCCAGAGTACTCGGTTTTAGAGAAAGAAGGTAGGATGGTGGGAGACAGGGGCTGGGCTAAGGGGCAATGCGGATATAGTATTTCAAGGGCACAAAGGCTCAGTTTGAGACAATGAGAAAGTTCTGGAGATTGATAGAGGTGGTGGTTGCTCAACAGAGAGAAAATACTTAATGCCACATAAGTATATCTCAAAGTGTTCAAAATAATAAATTTTATATAGACTTTACCCTAACAAAAAAGAATTTTAAAAGAGTGACATGTTCTAAAAGAATTTCAGGGGTTCCTGGTGGTTCAGTTGGCTAGGCATCTGACTCTAGATTTCGGCTCAGGTCATGATCTGACCTGAGGCCATGTTCCTGAGTTCAAGCCCCACATTGGGCTCTTCACTGGCAATATGGAGCCTGCTTAGGATTTTCTCACTCTCCCTCTTTCTATCCCAATCCAGCTACTTCTTTATCTCTCTCAAAGTAAATGAATAAACTTTAAAAAAAAAAAAAGAATTTCAGTGTCATAAATAGCTTAATATGACGTAGAGGAGGGAATCCAAAATACAAGGAGACAAGGGCATCGTGATATGTTTATCTTGTGTGATTCAATGTCTCAACCCCAAAGTATACCAAAACTGAGGTTTCAGACGACATAAAATTCATAAGGCCATTGAGAACTACCTTGGGAAGCACCTAAAGTCTTCCCTCACAAGCTCTACAGAGCTTGCCCTCCATATGACAGACTTACCATGGACATGCTGAAATTGAAATGCCTTTGTCCTGACTTCAGCCCCTCCTGAACTGCCAGAGGCCATGTCAGCAGCAGTCCAACACCATTTGAGGTATGCTATTCATAGTGCATGTAAGAGTTAATCATTTTCATCCAAATCGGTGAGGCCACAGGAATTTTTAGAAATGACAAATTCATCAGGGTGTCTCCAAGAGACAAAATTGATGGGCAGCTCACCAAGGGCACATCTGATTTGTGTAACTAAAAAAAAAAAAAATCCACCTCTAATAATCATGAAGACAAGATTGACCTGAGTCACCACAATAAGGGGTCATAATCTCTATGAGTCCTGAGACTGTTCACTGACCCAGATCCTCAATTGATGGGACCATTTACACCTGATGGAAGGCTGTAAAATGACAACCAATGTTTACATTTTCCTCCAAACACAACCCAAAGGCTCTGAGATGATGGCGCTGGCTAGCTTATAATGGTTCATGGGGACTGTGGTCTGAACCAAAACTGGCGCCTTGATATTGGGCAGTACGAGAGCAACTATACCATGGAAATTGGCAAATGCTATAAAGAAGCTTTCTTCTTATTCCTTTGTTTTTATTTTCTGCCTTTCTTCTTGCTTTCCCTGCTTCTTTTTGTCTGTGCATTTGAGATATCGTTCCATGAACGTTTATCTGCCTACTAGTGTTCGAAAAGACCTGTGAACTTTTAGCTGGAAAACTGTGAATCAGGTAATAGGGAATTACCATGATCACCTACAATCCAAGTGGGGGACTCTGGCATCAGGTGATAAGGAGACATTCGTCTTACTCTGTCTCACACAGCACAGGTTAGGTCCATAAGTGTATCCTGATCTCACTGCTAACTTCTGGGATGCAGCATTAGAAAAGATGGAGGTGGCAATAGGCAGAGTAGCCTTATTGTGCGTGAGATCTGTGAAGAGCCTATGACGGTAGGAGGTGCTGAGGGAAATCACAAGACAGTGCTGCCGCCTACCAAATATTAACAGAAAAGTAATAATGCATCCCTGGGAAAAATCACCAAGGTTGACACCATCAAGGCCTGAAACATCAGGAGCTGCAATTTCTGTTATCTTCACACTTAATTTATGGTTAGGACTGTGTGAGGGGAAACTACAGATGGCATACTGAATGTGGATTATTGTAAACTAATCACACAGGGTTCCCGGTGGCTCTGCTTTTATAGATATGATCACTTGCCAAGGTGAATTGGCATAAAACCCTGGAAACTCATCTATAAATTCTGGTATGTTCAATGATTTTCCTCCAAAAGCAGATACTCTAACAGGTACCTGTTTTCAACCCACAGAAGAAGCATTTCACATTTACTCCCTGTCTCCTCCTATCACATTTTAAGTATTCAATTTGCCATATTGTTTATATGTTTCTAAAAATACATGAAATGGGAGCCCCTGGGGGTCTCAGTTGGTTGAGTGTCCATCTTTGGTTCAGGTCATGATCTCCCAATTCCTGGGTTCATGCCAAGCATCAGGCTCTGTGCACACGGCTCAGAGCCTGGAGCCTGCTTCTGATTCTATGTCTCCCTCTGTCTCTGGCCTTCCTCTCTCTCTCTCTCTCTCTCTCTCTCTCTCTCTCTCAAAAAATGAATAAACATTAATTTTTTTTAAATCCATGCAATAGAATTTAATGAGAGGTCTAAACAGTTTTAAAGAAGTACAGAAGACTGCAAAGGAAACAATCAACAACACACAGGGAGGGGAGGGTGGGTGATGGGTATGGAGGAGGGCACCTTTTGGGATGAGCACTGGGTGTTGTATGGAAACCAATTTGACAATAAATTTCATATATAAATAAAAAAATAAAAATAAAAAAAATAAAATTTCTCCTTAAAAAAAAAAAATCTAATTTAAAAAAAAAAAAAAAAAAAGAAAATGATATATCAGACAAAGGGCTAGTATCCCAAATCTATAAAGAACTCACCAAACTCCACACCTGAAAAACAAATAACCCAGTGAAGAAATGGGCAGAAGACATGAATAGACACTTTTCTAAAGAAGACATCCAGACGGCCAACAGGCACATGAAAAGATGCTCAACGTCACTCCTCCTCAGGGAAATACAAATTAAAACCACACTGAGATATCACCTCATGCCAGTCAGAGTGGCTAAAATGAACAAATCAGGAGACCATAGATGCTGGAGAGGATGTGGAGAAACGGGAACCCTCTTGCACTGTTGGTGGGAATGCAAACTGGTGCAGCCACTCTGGAAAACAGTGTGGAGGTTCCTCAAAAAATTAAAAATAGATCTACCCTATGACCCAGAAATATCACTGCTAAGAATTTACCCAAGGGATCCAGGAGTGCTGATGCATAGGGGCACTTGTACCCCAATGTTTAGAGCAGTACTTTCAACAATGGCCAAATTATGGAAAGAGCTTAAATGTCCATCAACTGACAAATGGATAAAGAAATTGTGGTTTATATACACAATGGAATCCTACTTGGCAGTGAGAAAGAATGAAATATGGCCTTTTGTAGCAATGTGGGTGGTTATGCTAAGTGCTATGCTAAGTGAAACAAGTCATACAGAGAAAGACAGATACCATATGTTTTCACTCTTATGTGGATCCTGAGAAACTTAACAGAAGACCATGGGGGAGGAGAAGGAAAGAAAAAGTTAGAGAGGGAGCAAGCCAAACCATAAGAGACTCTTAAAAACTGAGAACAAACTGAGGGTTGATGGGGGGGTGGGAAGGAGAGAAGGGTGGGTGATGGGTATTGAGGAGGGCACCTTTTGGGATGAGCACTGGGTGTTGTATGGAAACCAATTTGACAATAAATTTTATAATAAATAAATAAATAAATAAATAAATAAATAAATAAATAAATTTACATTCAAATCAGTTAGCATATAGTGCAACAATGATTTCAGGAGTAGATTCCTTAGTGCCCCTTAAAAAATATATTTAAAAAAAAGACTCTGAAATACAGAGAACATATTGGTGGTTCCCAGAAGGAAGGGGGTGGGGTGGGTGGATGAGATAGATAAAAGAGATTAATCGGTGCCTGGGTGGTTCAGTTGGTTGAATGACTGCCTCTTGATTTCAGCTCAGGTCATGATTCCAGGGTCATGGGATACAGCCCTGCGTTGGGCCCCGCACAGAGGGTGCAGTCAGCTTAAGATTCTCTCTCTCTCTCTCTCTCTCTCTCTCTCTTTTCCCCTCTCTCCCTCCCTCTCCTTCTGACCCTCTCTCCATCTTGTGCTCTCTCTGTCTCTGAAATAAAAATGTTTTTAAACAATACTTAAAAAGATAAAGGGATTAAGAGTACACTTATCTCCATAAGTATTGAACAATGTATAAATTGTTGAAGTTATTCATTGTACACCTCAAATTAATATAACACTGTATGTAAACTATACTTCAATAAAAATAATGCCTGGAGAAGGGGGGAGATATATGATTTTCAGAGTTACCACATTATATTTTTTTAAATTTTTAAAAAAATGTTTACTCACCTTTGAGATGAGAGAGAGAGCGCACAAGGCGGGGGAGAGAAAGAAAAAGAGGGGGACACAGAATCTGAAGCAGGCTCCAGGCTCTGAGTTGTCAGCACACAGCCTGATGCAGGCCTTGAACTCACAGACTGTGAGACATGGGCTCAAGTTGGACGCTTAACTGACTGAACCACTCAGGTACCACCCACATTATATTTTTAAATGATCAGTTTTCATTGTTAAGAACAAAAACAGGGGCGCCTGGGTGGCGCAGTCGGTTAAGCGTCCGACTTCAGCCAGGTCACGATCTCGCGGTCCGTGAGTTCGAGCCCCGCGTCGGGCTCTGGGCTGATGGCTCGGAGCCTGGAGCCTGTTTCCGATTCTGTGTCTCCCTCTCTCTCTGCCCCTCCCCCGTTCATGCTCTGTCTCTCTCTGTCCCAAAAATAAATAAAAAACGTTGAAAAAAAAAATTAAAAAAAAAAAAAAGAACAAAAACAAATTTAACTCAATTGTAATAAAAACAGAAATATAACTAAGTGCAATAGGAGGGAGCCCAGAAAAAAACTCTCATACATACAACTGAATGATTTTTGAAAAGAGTTCCAGGAAAGTTCAAAGATAAATGTACAGTCTTTCTAAGAAATCATGATGGGGCACCTGGGTGGCTTAGTCAGCTGAGCGTCCAACTCAGATTTCGGCTCAGGTCATGATTCCAGTGTGGTGGGATCAATCCCTGCATTGGGCTCTGCACTGAGTGTGGAGACTGATAAATAGTCTTTCTCTCTCTCCCTCTACCCCTCTCCCCAGCTCACACTCTCTCACTCTAGAAACACACACATACATACATACATACATACATAAAATGGTGGTGGGAGACCTGGATATCCACATACAAGAAAATAAATAAATAAAAGATGAAAGTGTCCTTTTCATCTTCCATCTACAAACATGACTGCAAATGGACCTCATACCTAACCATAGGGAATAAAACTGTAATTTGGCTATTGTTGTTAGCACTGCTATAAACACTGGGGTGCATGTGCCCCTTAGAAGCAGCATTTTTGTATCTTTTGGATACATACCCAGTCATGCAACTGCTGGGTCATACAGTAGTTCTATTTAAAAGAGGTGGTATTATATATACAATGGAATACTACTCTGTCACCAAAAAGAATGAAATCTTGTCATTTGCACCAATGTGAATGAAACTGGGGTATATCCTGCTAAGTGAGATAAGTCCATCAGAAAAAGACAAATACCATATGATTTCACTCATATGTGGGATTTAAGAAACACAACAGATGAACATAGGAGAAGGGAAGGAAAAATAAGATAAAAACAGAGAGGGAGACAAACTATAAGAGACTCCTATATACAGAGAATAAACTGAGGGTTGCTGGAGGGGAGGTGGGTGGGAAGATGGGCTAAATGGTGATGGACATTAAGTAGGACGCTGGTTGGGTGTTATATGTAAGTGATGAATCCCTAGGTTCTACTCCTGAAACCAATATTACACTGTATGTTAACTTACTTGAATTTACATAAATAATTTTAAATAATAAAAAAAAAGAAATAAAACTGTAACACCTTAGAAGAAAACACAGAGAGAGATGCACCTCCATGACACTGTATTTGACAAAGGTTTCCTGAATATAACACCAAAGACACAGGCAACTAGAGAAAAAATTACTTCAGCAAAATAAAAAAAAAAAAATATTTGGACATTGAAGGGCACTATTCCCCAAGTGAAAAAGGCAGCCCACAAAATGGAGAAAGGACTGGAAAATCACACACCTGATAATAGGTTAATATCCAAAATATGTAAAGAATTGCAAAACTTCGGGGCGCCTGGGTGGCTCAGTTGGTTGAGCATCGGACTTTGGCTCAGGTCATGATCTCGCAGTGCATGAGTTTGAGCCTCGCGTTGGGCTGTGTGCTGAACAGCTCGGAGCCTGGAGCCTGCTTCAGATTCTGTGTCTCCCTCTCTCTCTGACCCTCCCCTGTTCATGCTCTGTCCCTCTCTGTCTCAAAAATAAACATTAAAAAAAGAAAACAAAAACAATGTATTCAAGAATTTCAAAAATTCAACAGCAAAACAACTCAGTTACAAAACAGGCAATGTCATTAGACATTTCTCCAGAGAAGATATAGGAATGACTAATTCGCTCATGAAAGATGCGCAACATAAATAATCATTAGGGAAGTGCAAACCAAAACCATAATGCATAGATACCAACTCACACACACTAGTATGGCTATTGTAAAAATTAAATCAGAAAATAAGTGTTGGTGAGATTGTGGAGAAATTGGAGACTAAAAAGGGGCTAGTTCCTCAGAAATGTAAACGTGGAATTATCATTTGATCCAGTAGATTCACTTCTGGTTATGTACCCACTTATATGCCCCAAAAGACTAAAGCAGTGACTAGAAACGATTTTTTGTACAACACTTTTCATAACAGATTTATTTACAGTAGCCAAAATGTGGAGACAACCCAAATGTCCATCAACAAACTCACAGACGAACAAAATGTAGTGAAAACATACAGTGGAATATCATTCAGGCTTTAATATGAATAGAATTCTGGCACAGGCTACAACATGGGTGAAACAAACATTATGCTAAGTGAAAGGAAGGATATAAAAGGATCCATATTAAACAATAACATCTACATAAGGAACCTTTAGTTTTCAGTTTTAGAGAAAGAGGTAGCATGGTGGGAGACAGGGACTGGAAAAAGGGGCAATGGGGAGTTAGTATTTCAAGTGGACAAAGATTCAGTTTGAGATGATGAGAAAATTCTGGAGATGGATCGAGGTGGTGATTGCACAACAGTGAAAAAGTACTTAAGGCCACTTAAGTGTATTTCAAAATGTTTAAAATAATAAATTTTATATATTTTTTACCCTGACAAAAAAGGAACTAAAAGAGTGACATATCCTAAAAGAATTTCAGTGCCATAAAGAGCTTGATGATGTAGAGGAAGGAATCCAAAGTACAAGGAGACAAGAGTGTTGTGATGGGTTTATCTTGTGTGATTCTACCCTATGAGACCCCAACATTCCCCTCAACCACAAAGTACACCCAAAATAAGAGTTTGGAGAATATAAAATTCATAAAGCATTGAGAAACACCTTGGCGAGGGATGTAATGTCTTCCTTGGCAAGCTCTACAGAGCTTCTCCCCAATATGACAGACTTACCATGGACATGCTGAAATTGAAATGCCTTTGTCCTGAGTTCAGCCCCTGCCCCCTCCACTGAATTGCCAGAGGCCATGTCAACAGTCTGAAACCACCCAGGGTATAGCATTATAGTGCATATAAGAGTTAATCATTCTCATCAACATTGGTTGAGCCACAGAGATTTCTGGAACTGGCACTTTCATCAAGGTGTCTCCATGAAACAAAATGATGGGCGGCTTACTAAGGGTTCATCCAAGTTGTGTAGCTATGAAAAACAAGGAAAACAAAAACAACAACCAAAACACCTACCTCTAATAATCATGAAGAAAAGATTGACCTGAGTCACCACAATGAAGGGTCATAATCTCTACTTGCCTCTCAGACCTGAGACTGTTCACTGACTCAGATCCTCGGCTGATGGAACCAATTACCCCTGAGTGAAGAATGTAAAATAGCAACAAATGCTTTACATTTTCCACAAAACCCAACCCAAAGACTCTAAGGTAATGGTGGTAGCCAACTTATAATGGTTCATGGGGACTGTGGTCTGAACCAAAATTGGTAGCTTGATATTGGGCAAGATGAGAGTAATTTCACCATGGAAACTGGCAAATGCTATAAGTAAGCTCTCTTCTTTATTCTATTTTTCTCATTTTCTTTCTTTCTTCTTGCTTTCCCTGTTTCTTCTTCTCTTTGCTTTTGAGTGAGAGTCCCTTAAACATTTCTCTGAATATTAGTCCTTAAAGGGACCTGTGGACTTTGACCTGGAAAACTGTGAATCAGGTAATAGGAAATTACCATTATGGCCAACCATCAAACTGGTGGCTTCTGGGGTAAGGTGATAAGGAGACTTTCACTTGCTCTGCCTCATAAAGCACAGGCTAGAACCATAAGTATATCCTGCTATCAATGCCTAAATTCTGGGATGCATCATTAGAAAAAACAGAGGTAAGGGCACCTGAGTATTTCAGTTGGTTAAGCATCCGGTTCAGCTCAGGTCATGATCTCACAATTTGTGGGTTCAAGCCCCACGTCGGGCTCTGTGCTGACAGCTCAGAGCCTGGAGCCTGCTTCAGATTCTGTGCTTCCCTCTCTCTCTGCCCATTCCTCTGCCCCAACCCCCATGCTCTGTCTGTCTGAAAAATAAATAAAAACATTTAAAAATTTTTTTAAAGAAAAGACAGAGGTGGCAATAGGCAGACTATCCATATTGTTGTTGGGATCTGTTAAGGGCTTATCATAGTTTGGAGGTGCTGAGGGAAATCAGAAGATTGGGTTGCTACCTACCAAAATATTAAAAGAAAAGTAATAGTACATGCCTGGGATAAGCACACACAATGACACCATCAATGCCTGAAAAATCAGGAGCTGTCATTTCTATTAACTTCACACGTAATTAATGTTTTGAAGTGTGCAAGGGGAAACTAGATATTGCATAGTGAATGTGGATTACTGTAAATGAATCACACAGGATTCCAGGGGCCTCTGCTCTTGCTGATGTGAGCTCTTTCCAAGGTGCATTGACAGAAACCCCAGGAACCTGGTATATAACCTCTGATATGTTCAATGATTTTACTGCCAAAGCAGATACTCTACTAGACACCTGCTTTCATCTCAGAGAGGGAGGATTCCACATTTACTCCACTGGCTTCTCCTATCACATCATAAGTACTCAATTTCCTATAGCCTTTATTTGTTGCTGAAAATCCATGCGATGGAATTTAATGAGAAGTTTAAACCATTTAAAAGAAATACAGAAGAGGAGCACCTGGGTGGCTCAGGAACTTAGCATCAACTTTTGATATCAGCTCAACTTATGATATGAACTCATCAGTTGTGAGATCACAGCCCACATCAGACTCTGCACCGATTGCAAGGAGCCTGTTTAGGATTCTCCCTCTCCCTCTCTCTGCCCCTCCCTGCTCTCTCTCTCTCTCTGAAAATAAATAAACTTCACAAGAGATACAGAAGAAATGGTGGCTCATAATGTATGAAAAACACAAACCAACCCAAACTGTAGAAAGACAAACTGCAGATTGTCAGCCTATGAACTGACACAAATATCATGATCTAGGTTTTCCAGGGTCTTGAGCCCTGTTACTCAAGTCTTTATCCTGAAACAAAGAATCCTGTATGCAGAGAATGTCTCTCAGCTAAAGAGCCTTCTCAGAGCTTGCTTGATGTCTCTGTTCCTCAGACCATAGATGAAGGGGTTCAGCATGGGCGTCACCACTGTGAACATCACTGAGGCTATGGCACTTGCTCTGGAGTTTTGTGAAGCAGCAAAACTAAGATAAACCCCAAGGCTTGTACCGTAGAACAAAGAGACCACTGCAAGATGAGACCCACATGTGGAAAATGCTTTATACTTGCCCATCGCTGATGAAATCCTCAAAATGGAAGTGACAATTCTAGAGTAAGAGAACAAGATACCAGTGAGTGGAACAACACCCAGAAGTCCACTTGTAAGATAGATCATCAGGTCATTGAGGAAGGTATCAGAGCAAGCAAGTTGGATCACCTGATTAAGTTCACAGAAAAAGTGAAGGATTTCCAGATCTGTGCAAAAAGAGAGTCGCAAAATCATCAAGTCATGTAATAGAGAGGTAAGAACACTCAACATCCAGGCAACCAGAAGCAGGATGCTGCAGAATTTGGGGTTCATGATGACCATGTAGTGCAGTGGGTGACAGATGGCCACGAACCGGTCATAGGCCATTACAGTCAAGAGGAAGTTGTCTAATACTCCAAAAAGCATGAAAAAGTACATCTGGCTGAGGCACCCTTCGTAGGTCATCACTTTGCTCTGCATCTGGATGTTCAGCAGCATCTTTGGGATGGTGGTGGAGGTGAAACAGATGTCTGAAAAGGACAGGTTGGAGAGGAAGAAGTACATGGGCATGTGGAGGTGGGAGTCTGTGATAATGGCCAGGATCATGAGCAGGTTCCCAGTGAAGGTGACCAGGTACATGGACAGGAATGGCCAAAAGAGCAGTGACTGCAGCCCCTCCTCGTCTGAGAGTCCCAAGAGGATAAATTCTGTAACATGGGTTTGATTTCTTCCTTCCATGTGTCTGGTGAAAACAGCTAGAACAGAGACAAGAGCATTGTAAAGGCACAGGCAGTGATCACAGAATTGAAAGAAATGCTGCAATTTGTGTTTTCAACGTGTTTCATTAGTTAATTCTTAAACATTACCTACGATCTAGAAAATTTAGCAGAAAATTTCAGGGAATCCCAATGTTCCATGTTTTCCATGAGGCTGAAACTGATTCACAATCCTTGTCCTGAATCAAAACATTTATCCAAAGCAATGTTCTCCTCCATAAATTTCCTAAGACTTTTTTTGTTCACCCAACAAATATTTTAACCTGTTATTTTGTTGGCAAGATTTGTTGAAAGCACTGAAAAAATTAGTGATGTGCATTTGACCTTAACAAGACTGAGTTTAAGATGTGTGTGTGTCAGAGGCAGCGAATATTACTAAATGAAGAATGATGTTTCAAGTGGCGGTTACAACCAATAAGTAAAACAATGCCACACTAGGAATCCTAAGTGAAGGGGAAACTTGCCATTGTATCATCTCTGATGAGGGGCTTCAAAGCTGAAAAACTGAGGGCAGTGGATATATGAACCATGCAGATAACTTTGAGGAAACCAATTAAGGCAGAGAAAAAGCCTGTGCAAGGACCCTAAGGCAAGACCCAAACCCATCAGGCAACATCAAAGAGAAAGCTGTGAGCAGAGCAGGTAACACAACAGGATCAGGTGTGGGGTGTAAGATAAGAAAGAGAGGAACTCAAAGCCTCCTGCATCTGTGGAAACGTTCTAAGGGAGTGGACACTACAGTCCATTGTTGTTTTTATACCTATATATGATGTCTGTCTACCACGGAATAAATTTTATGTAATGTGTACAGATACAGCATAACTGATTCCTGATTCCTCCATAATTCTATCACATTCTCTCACTCTTACTGTCAGTCTTCAGTTGGTCTAAATTATGCATTTTTTTATTTCATAAAACAGTTTCAGCTTGCTTCAAATGTTTTTCATGTGTGTATATTCACTGATAATGTCTCTATTCCCTACACACACACACACACACACACACACACACACACACACACAGTGCAGGTAGGAAGAGAGGCAGAGAGAGAGTTTTCCATCATTGTGGTACTGTGTACTCTTGTGGCTGAAGCACAGCTGTTTTAGAAAGCAGGGGACAGGATACACCATGAGTCAAGAGCTTATTTTTCCTAAGAGAATTGCATTTTGCAACGTAGGTGTGCCAATTGAGTCATCATGGCTTAGAATCACAAAAACCACACAGAAATAGAAGAATTAACACCAAACTTTCTCAAACTATTACAAAAATTCAAAGGTTAAAACGTCCTACTTTATTCCAAGAGGCCAACATTGCGCTAATACTGACCAAATAAAGACATTGCAAGAAAAGAAAAGTACAGAACAATATTCCCAACAAATACTGATGTGACAATCTTTTACTAAATACTACCAAACAGAACACAGCAGCCTTTTGTTCGTGGTGTAGAAAAGGATAATTCATCATGACCAAGTGGGATTTATTCCTGGAAGGCAAGGATGGTTTTACTTATGAAAATCCGTCAGTGTGGTACACCACATTAACAAAATGAAGGATAAAAGTGCATGCTTATGTCCACTGATGCAGAAAAATAGACAAAATTGGACCTTCTTTCATAATAACAACCTTCAAGAAGCTAAGAACAAAAGGAAACTTCTTCAACATGATATAGATCATATGTGAAAGCCCACTTCTAACATCATTCTCAATAGTGAAAGGCTAAGAGTGACCTCTAAGATAAAAACAAGACAAGCATGTCTGCCTTATACCTTCTATGTAACATGGCATTGAAAGTTCCAGACAGAGCAATTAGCTGAGAGAGAGAGAGAGACAGAGAGAGAGAGAAGAGACAGAGAGAGAGAGAACCAAGAAAGCAAGAAAGCAAGAAAGCAAGAAAGCAAGAAAGCAAGAAAGCAAGAAAGCAAGAAAGCAAGAAAGAAAGAAAGAAAGAAAGAAAGAAAGAAAGAAAGAAAGAAAAAGGAAGGAAGGAAGGAAGGAGAAGGAGAAGAAGAAGAGAAAAAGAAAGAAAGAAAGAAAGAAAGAAAGAAAGAAAGAAAGAAAGAAAGAAAGAAAGAAAGAGTGGAGGAGGGATGAGAGAGAAAATGAAATAAAAGTCATTAAAATTAGAAAGGAAGAATAATATGATTTCTGTTCACAAAGGTGATCATATATATTTATATTTTTATTATTTATTTATTTTTGAGAGAGAGTGCATGCAGAGGAGGGAAGGGGGAAGGGGGAAGGAGGAGCACACAGAGAGAGAGAGAGAGAGAGACAGAGACAGAGACAGAGCATCTGAAGCAATCTGTGAAGCGACAACGGAGAACAACATACAGGATTAAACTCATGAACCAGGAGATCATCACCTGAGCCTGTGTCAGATGCCTAACCAATTGAGCCACCCAGGCATCCCACAAAGGTGATCTTATTTAAAAAGAAATAAGATATCAGGGCACCTACGTGGCTCAACTGGTAGCCAGTTAAGCATGGTTCTTGGTTACAGCTACGTCAAGATCTTATGGTTAGTGAGATTGAACCCCATGTCCCACTACCCTGACAGCACAAAGCCTGCCTGGGATTTTCTCTCTCTACCACTCCCGGCCCTTTCCCCACTTGTGCACTCTCTCTTTCTCTCCTTCTCTATCAAGAGATAGATAGATAGATAGATAGATAGATAGATAGACAGTAGTAGATAGATAGATAGATAAATGTAAAAATAAAATAATAGGATATCAGTAAAAACAAATAAACCTGTTAGGCTAATACACATATTCAGCAAAGTTGCAGAATACAAATCAGCGCACACACACAATTTACATGGCAGAGCGAATCCCAGCATGGAATGCACCATGTGAAAAAACAAAAAAAACTAACTGTATTACAATTGTACGAGACAATCTCAGTGAAGCAGGTAGGCAAAAAAAAAGTGCAGAAATATGTGATTTGGAATATGAGTGGATTCTGAAATTTGGAGATGAAAGAAATTGCACAGAAGCACTGCTCCATACTTAATAAAATGTATCCCAGAGGGTATTGTTAACAATACTGATACTTCTGCGCATGTGCACTGTAATTGAACATAGAAGGAAACAGAGAGCAAATGGTGGGAATAAGGTAATCACATTTGTTGTGGGACTTTACACGGAAGCAAGAGGCTAGTATGATCCTTGTGATAATAGAGTTGATGTCATCAGCATGAACTTGCTTCTATCTTAACATAGATACAGAGGCTTACATATAGATACATCTATGGATGGCTGCATATACACAGAGTAGTAAACATTTATATGTTTCCCTGCTGGGTCAGGTCAGGGGATATAGAGAACCTGGTAGCAGCAAGCACACCTGGCACCCATGTCTTGGTTTTAACCCCATGTCCCAATAAAATGAAAACGGGCTCCTTGCAGAAATGACTGCTTCTAGGGCTCAGGAGGGAAACACAAGAAGCTGAAGCATCATCTTCTGTAAGAGAGTAATGAAATACTACACTCCCTTTAAAAATCCAGGAATCATGGGGGCACCTGGGTGGCTCAGTTGGTTGAGCGTCAGACCTCGGCTCAGGGCAAGATGTCACAGTTCGTGGTCCGAGCCCCGCATCAGGCTCTGTGCTGACCGCTTGCTCAGAGCTTGGAACCTGCTTCAGATTCTGTGTCTCCTTCTCTCTCTGCCCCTCCCCCGCTCATGCTTTGTCTCATTCTGTCTCTCAAAAATAAATAAATGTAAAAAAAATTGTTTTAAGCTAGGAATGATAAGGACATGCTAGAGAGACATATCAGCTCACTGAAGGAGCCCCCCATTGCCAAAGCTGGACCAATTTGAGCAACAAAATAAAGTAGTATTGGGCTATGACCCAGAGTATATACTACATATCAAAGAGTGCACACCAAAATAAATAATTAAGGAATAAAGAGAAGAAACGATCTCAAGTGCAGAAGAATGACAATGATTTAAGAAGATAGTCTACTCTCAGAGAGGTGGAGAACTCTCAATGTTTAGGATAGAAAAGTCCCTAATGAGCATAGGATGTAAGGAAAGGGGAAAGACTAACCACAGTGGAAAAATTGGGCAAACCCCGTGCCAGCCAGGACATCAATATCAACACCAATGAGAATTAGTCATGTTGACAGTGGGTACATTTGATGTCATGAGATGAACATGGCAGTTTCCCTCTCTGGTCTTCCAGTCCATCATCCACAGTCCTAGTCTACCCATGAACAAAAGAAGGCCAGTCCAAAAGAAGATTATTTTACGAAACTCCTGACCATTATTCCTCACAACTATGAATTGCTTCAAGAACAAAGGAAGCCTGAGAAAAAGTCACTGCGTGTGGAAGCTCAGCAGATATGACGATTAAATGCAACAGGTGTAAGAGAGAGGATGTGTTCATAACTTCAGAAACTGAGAGAGTTCATAACTTCAGAAACTTATGACCACCCTCTGAACTAACACAGCACGTTTTGTTTTTTTTGTTTTTTTTTGCAAAGGTACAACTGTTCAAAAATCAAGTTTATTAAAAATTAAAATTATTAATGACTAGCAAAATCTCTGGAAACATTGAGCTCTGATCATGTCCCCAGGCTCTGTTATTTGCTGTGTATAAAGCAGTATCACTGCTTTCACTTTCCATCAGTAAAATAAAATAATGATGCCACACACACAGTTTTTGAAAATCTTCAATTAAATGATGACTGTAAGAGGTCTAGCAGAGTTTCTAGTAAACATTTAAGAATGAATAAAAAAAATTCATCTGAGTTTCTGTATCCACGATTTCCACCCGCTCAGAGACCCATTCCTTACCTCCCATCTCGTGCTCATGGTACTATTTCCATCACTCACACTCTAAGCACAGCAGTAGAGTTTTCCTCACAATAACCTGGGTCACTTTTCCATCAAGAAGACCTGTTCATAGCTGTCCCTGACATAAAACCGGCACATACTCTTCACTAATTTCAGAATGAAACTTCAACCCTCTAGCCAAAACGTCAATTTCTTGGGTAATCTGTTGCCTACCCAACCAGGCTACTGTGGGTTCCTTTTGCAGAACCCGCAGACCCTGCTCCTGATTGGTGGTCAGACAGTAAGAAGTATTTCTAACTCCAGCAGCACAACTTCCGCTTTACCTAATCTCTGAATTTCCTCCTCTGTTGTTTCATTCTGGACTTCTCACATCCCCTGTGCCCACGGAAAGACTGCCTTCCAAGGCTCGGTACCTACCAGCTTCTCTGTGAAGCCTTAACTGACACCTATGAAAGAGTCCTCTTTATTGAAAACAATTTAAAAAAAATAAAGAGTCAAATTTTGAAGATCTACTTCCCCAGATTCCAATGCAACCTCGCATCACATTTATTTATTTTTACGTCTCTCAGTCTGTTTACACAGTGACTACCTTGAGAGAAGAAACGGTGTCTTTGTCATTTATTTATTCCCAGAATAAATGGTACTGTCTACCATACATTAATTGCTGAAAAATGTTGAATGACTGCAATTAACAAATGGCTCAATAATGATAAACAGTCACTCCCAACAATGGAAGACCCAGCAATGAAAACAGAGGAGGGGCGCCTGGGTGGCTCATTCAGTTAAGCATTGGACTTTGGCTCAGGTCATGATTCTCATGATTGTGGGTCAAGCCCCACATCAGGCTCTGTGCTGACAGCTCAGATTCTGTCCATCCCCTCTCTCTCTGTCCATCCCCTATTTATGCTGTCTCCTTCTCCCTCACAAATAAGTAAAAACGTTAAAAATTATAATAAAAATAAAAAACAATAAAAGAAAAAAGAAAACGGATGAAATAGTGTTGAGAGCTAAAGGCCCATAGATTAAGCACTAAGGAGGAGACAGATCAGGGAGAGATGGTTTAGTGTATCCAGAGTTGCCCTCCAGAATCAAAGCCTTATTGGTCAAAACTGGCATCACTAAACTCTCCTTAACTAATTGTCCCTTTGATGCCCTCAAAATAACCACCTATAACGGGGTCCCTCCCACCATAACACATTTCCCCAGCACTTCTGGAGATGCCGTGGCTCACCTAGATGTTAACAGAGAACAGTGTGACATGAATGACCCTCTTTCTCCCATGGATGATTGGTGTCTTTGGTAGTTATATCCCCAGGAAGGGAAGAGACATGGCCCCACTTGTGAAGGTTCTGGAAGACACAGAATCACCCGGGATTACAAGAGTCCACTTCAGTAGGTGCAGCGGAGGCAGTTTCAATTTCTCTGCCTAAAGGCGCTGAATTCCCATGAGTCTCATTAATGAAATATTCTTTTTTCTCTCTTCTCCAAAGAACCATTCTAATATGTTCTAATATGATTCCTCTCATATGTGGAATTTAAGAAACTATATATATATATATATATATATATATATATATATATATATATATATATGAAAGGGAGGGGGAAGAGAAAGAGAAATAAATCCTAAGAATTTCTTAGAGATGGCAAACAAATTCAGGGTTGATGTAGAGAGGTGGGAGGAAGATGGGCTAGATGAATGTTGGATACTAAGGAGGGCAATTTTGACGGCACTGAGTGTTGTATGTAAGTGATTAATAAAATAATAATAATGTATGATGTAAGTTTGCAACTTGGATGGACCTAGAGGGTATAGTGCTGAGCCAGTCAGAGAAAGACAAATACCATGTGATGACACTCATATGTGGAATTTAATAAATTAAAAAAGGAACAAACAAGGAAAAGACAGACAAAAAAATCAGACTCTTAAACACAGAACAAACAGGTGGCTGCCAGAGGGAATGTGGGTGGGGTTGGGTGAGATAGATAAAGGATATTAACAGCACACTAATCTCCATGAGATCTCAACACTGCATAGAATTGTTAAACATTACATTGTACACATCAAATTAATATAACACTAAATGTAAATTATACTGCAATAAAAACAATGGCTGGGAAGGGTGAAAATAAGATTTTCAGAGTTACCACATTACAATTGAAAGTGATCTGCTTTCCTTTTTTTAAATCCTTTTTTAATTAGTTTATTATTTTAATTAATTTTTAAAATTTACTTCCAAGTTTGTTATCATATAGTGCAACAATGATTCAAGAGTAGATTCCTTAATTCCCCTTACCCATTTAGCCCATCACCCCTCCCACAACCTCTCCAGCAACCCTCTGATTCTTCTCTATATTTAAGTCTCTATGTATTGCTCCCTCCCTGTTTTTATATTATTTTTTCTTCCCGTCCCTTATGTTCATCTGTTTTTTCCCTTATGTTCATGTTTTTTATCTTAAAGTCCTCATATGAGTGAAGTCATATGATATTTGTCTTTCTCTAATTTCTCTTAGCATAACACCCTCCAGTTCCATCCATGTAGTTGCAAAAGGCAAGATTTCATTATTTTTGATTGCTGAGTGATACTCCATTTTATATATATACCACATCTTCTTTATCCATTCATCTGTTGACGGACATTTGAGCTCTTTCCATACTTTGGCTACTGTTGATAGTGCTGCTATAAACACTGGGGTGCATGTGCCCTTTCAAAACAGCCTACCTGTATCCCTTGGATAAATAACTAGTAGTGCAGTTGCTGGGCCACAGGGTAGTTCTATTTTTAATTTTTTGAGGAACCTCCATACTGTTTTCCAAAGCGGCTGTACCAGTTTGCATTCCCGCCAGCAGTGCAAAAGAGATCCTGTTTTTGTGCATCCTCGCCAACATCTGTTGTTGCCTGAGTCATTAATGTTAGCCACTCTGACAGGTGTGAGGTGGTATCTCATTGCAGTTTTGATATGTATTTCCCTGGTGATGAGTGATGTTGAACACTTTTCATGTGTCTGTTAGCCATCTGGATGTCTTCTTTGGAGAAGTGTCTATTCATGTCTTTTGCCCATTTCTTCACTGGATTATTTGTTTTTTGGGTGTTGAGTTTGATAAGTTCTTTATAGATTTTGGATACTAACCCTTTATCTGATATGTCATTTGCAAATATCTTCTCCCATTCTGTTGGTTTCCTTTTAGTTTTACTGATTGTTTCCTTTGCTGTGCTGAAGCTTTTGACTTTGATGAGGTCCCAATAGTTCATTTTTACTTTTGTTTCCTTGCCTCCAGAGACGTGTTGAGTATGAAGTTGCTGCAGCCGAGATCGGAGAGGTTTTTTTCTGCTTTCTCTTCGAGGATTTTGATGGCTTCCTGTCTTACATTTAGGTCTTTCATCCATTTTCAGTTTATTTTTGTGTATGGTGTAAGAAAGTGGTCCAGGTTCATTTTTCTGCATGCCGTTGTCCAGTTTTCCCAGCACCATTTGCTGAAGAGACTGTCTTTATTCCATTGGGTATTCTATCCTGCATTTTCAAAGGTTAGTTGGCCATACATTTGTGGGTCCATTTCTGGGTTCTCTATTCTGTTCCATTGATCTGAGTGTCTGTTTTTTGCCAGTGTCATACTGTCTTGATGACTACAGCATTGTAACACGTCTTGAAGTCTGGGATTGTGATGCCTCCAGCTTCAGTTCTCTTTTTCAAGATTAGTTTGGGTATTAGGGGTCTTTTCTGGCTCCATACTAATTTTAGGATTGTTTGTCCTAGGTCTGTGAAGAGTATTGGTGATATTTTGATAGGAATTGCATTGAATATGTAGATTGCTTTGGGTAGTATTGACATTATAACAATATTTTTTCTTCCTATCTAGAGATATGGAATATTTTTTCATTTTTTTGTGTCTTCTTCAATTTCATTCATAAGCTTTCAATACTTTTCAACGTATAGATTTTTCACCACTTTGGTTAGGTTTATTACTAGGTATTTTATGGTTTTTGGTGCAATTGTAAATAGGATCAATACCTTGATTTCTCTTTCTGTTGCTTCATTATTGGTCTATAGGAATGCAACCAATTCCTGTGCATTGATTTTATATCCTGCAACTTTGCTGAATTCATAGATCAGTTCTAGGAGTTTTTTGGTGGAATCTTTTGGGTTTCCCATAGAGAGTACCATGTCATCTGCAAAGAGTGAAAGTTTGACCTCCTCCTGCCTGATTGGGATTCCTTTTATTCCTTTGTGTTGTCCGATAGCTGAGGCTAGGACTTCCAATACTACACTAAATAGCAGTGGTGAGAGTGGACATCCCTGTCTTGTTCCTGACCTTAGAGGGAGAGCTCTCAGGATTTCCCCATTGAGGATGATGTTAGTGGTAGGTCTTTCATATATGGCTTTCATAATCTTGAGGTATTATCCTTCTATCCCTACTTTCCTGATGGTTTTTACCAAGAAAGGATGCTGTATTTTGTCAAATGCTTTCTCTGCATCTGTTGAGAGATCATGTGGTTCTTGTCCTTTTATCGGTGTGATGTATCACATTGATTGTTTTGCAGATATGAAACCAGCGTGCATCTCAGTTGGCCATGGTGAATAATTCTTTTCATGTATTGATGGATCCAGTTGAGTAGTATCTTGTTGAGGATTTTTCCATCCATGTTCATCAGGAAAATTCGTCTGTAGCTCTACTTTTTGTTGGGGTCTTTCTGGATTTGGAGTCAAGGTAATACTGGCTTCGTAGAAAGAGTTTGGAAGTTTTCCTTCTATTTCTATTTTTTGGAACAGCTTCAAAAGAATAGGTGTTAATGCATCTTTAACTGTTTGGTAGAATCCCACTGGAAGCCACCTGGCCCTGACTCTTGTTTTTGGGAAATTTTTTGATTACTAATTCGATTTCTTTACTGGTAATGGAACTGTTCAAATTTTCTATTTCTTCCTGTTTCAGTTCTGGTAGTTTATATGCTTCTAGGAATTTGTCCATTTCTTCCAGATTGTGCATTTTATTAGCATATAATTAATCATAATATTCTCTTATTATTGTTTTCTATTTTTGCAGTGTTGGTTGTGATCTCTCCCCTTTCATTCTTGATTTTACTTATGTGGGTCCTTTCCTTTTTCTTTTCGACCAAACTGGCTAGGTCTTTATCAATTTTGTTAATTCTTTCAAAGAACCATCTCCTGGTTTCATTGTTCTGTTCTGTTTTTTGGTTTCAATAGCATTGATTTCTGCTCTAATCTTTACTATTTCCTGTCTTATGCTGGTTTTGGGTTTTATTTGCTGTTCTTTATCCAGATTTTTAAGGTATAAGGTTAGCTTGTGTATCTGAGACCTTTCTTCCTTCTTTAGGAAAGCCTGGATTGCTATATACTTCCTGCTTATGACTACCTTCCCTGCATCCCAGAGGTTTTGGGCTGAGGTGTTATCATTTTCATTGGCTTCCATGTACTTTTAATTTCCTCTTTAACTTCTTGGTTAGCCCATTCATTCATTGGTAGGATGTTCCTTAGTGTCCAAGTATTAGTTATCTTTCCAAATTTTTCTTGTGGTTGGTTTCGAGTTTCATAGCATTGTGGTCTGAAAATATGCATGTATGACCTCGATGTTTTTGTACTTATTGAGGGATGATTTGTGTCCCAGTATGTGATCTATTCTGGAGAATGTTTCATGTGCAGTTGAGAAGAATGTGTATTCTGCTGCTTTCGGATGAAATGTTCTGAATATATCTGTTAAGTCCAACTGGTCCAGTGTGTCATGCAAAGCCATTGTTTCATTGTTGATTTCTGATTAAATGATCTGTCCATTGTTGTAAGTGGCATGTTGAAGTCCCTTACTACTATGGTATTATTAACAATGAGTTTCTTTATGTTTGTGATTAATAGATTTATATATTTGGGTGCTTTCACATTTGGAGCATAAGTGTTTACAATTGGTATATCTTGGTGGATAGAACAATTCATCTCTTGTTATGGTCTTTATTTTAAAATCTAGCTTGTCTGATGTATGTATGGCTACTCTGGCTTTCTTATAGTGACCATTAGCATGAAAGATGGCTCTCCATCCCCTACTTTCAATCTAAAGGTTTCTTTAGGTCTACAATGGGTCTCTTGTAAACAACATATAGATGGATCTTGTTTTCCTATCCATTCTGTTATCCTATGTCTTTTGATTGAAGCATTTATTCCATTGACATTTAGGATGAGTACTGAAAGATATGAATTTATTGCCATTATGTTGCCTGGAGAGTTGGAGTTTCTGGTGTTATTCTCTGGTCCTTTCTAATCGTTGTTGCTTTTTGGTCTTTTTTTCTTTTTTTTTTTTTTTTTTTTTCTTTTTCTTTTTGTCCTTTCTCCCTTCAGAGAGTCCCCCTTAAAATTTTTTGCAGGGATGGTTAAGTGGGCATGAACTCTTTCAATTTTTGTGTGTCTGGGAAATCTTTTATCTCTCCTTCTATTTTGAATGACAGCCTTGCTGGATAAAGAATACTTGGCTGCATATTTTTCCTATTCAGCACATTCAATATATCCTGCCACTCCTTTCTGGCCTGCCAACTTTCTGTGGATAGGTCTGCTGTGAACCCAATCTGTCTTCCCTTGTAGGTTAAGGACTTTTTTCCCTTGCTGCTTTCATGATTCTTTCCTTGCCTGAGTATTTTGTGAATTTGACTATGATATGCCTTGTTGATTCTCGGTTTTTGTTGAATCTAATGGGAGGTGTTTCCTGAATTTTTATGTCTGTGTCTTTCTCCAGGTTAGGAAAGTTTTCTACTATGATTTGCTTACATAAACCTTCCATCCCTTTTTATCTCTCTTCATCTTCTAAGACCCCCTATGATTGGGATGTAATTCCTTTTTAATGAGTCACTGAATTCTCTAATTCTTATATTGTGCTCTTTTGCCTTAGTTTCCCTCTTTTTTTTCTGCTTTCATTATGCTCATTAAGTTTGTCCTCTATATCATTGATTCACTGCTCTGTTTCATCCATCCTTGTACCGTGGCATCCATTCAAGAATGTAGCTCAGTTATATCATTGTTTTTCATCCTGACTGGCTTTTACTTCTTTCATCTCTGCAGAAAGCGATTCTAATCATTTTAAACACCAGCTATTCTTATTATCGTGATTCTAAATTATATTTCAGACATCTTACTTGTATCTGTGTTGATTAAGTCCCTGACTGTCATTTATTCCTTTTCTTTCTTTTGGGGTCAACTCCTTCATTTCATCATTTTGAAGGAAGAAAAGGAATTAACAAAGTAAAAAAATAAAAATTGAAAACAACACACAAAAATGAAATAAAGGAGGCTAGATCCTAGGTGTGTTTTGGTCTGGTTGTTAAAGGGAGCTTGATAGATTAGAGAAAAAAGGGAAGGATAAGAGAAGACAAAAAAGGAAAAAGAAAAAAGAAAAGGTTTGAAAAATTGAAAAAAATGAATATAATAACATACAATAAATTAAATAATGGGAGTAAAATAGAATTTGAAAATTTTACAAAAAATTAAAAAATATAATTGAAAAAATTGAGGAAAAATCTTTTTAATAAAAATAGAAAATAAAAATAAATTTTTTCCCTATCTGTATGCAAGAATAAGAAAAGAGAAGAAAAGGGAAAAAATTGAATAGATGGACCAGCAAACAGAATGAAATACATTTGAAATTATATCCGTTTTTTTTTTTCCTAGAAGTCAAACTATGAAGCAATTTACAGACTGTAAACTAAGCAGGCAGAGAGACTTCTGGTGTTCCTCAACAGCACAGTTGGCCCAGTTTGGCCAGGCTTAGTGTAACGACTTCATTGTCCACTAGATAGAACAGCTTAGCTTACTGAGGTAGATTGTTGTGATACATGTAGGCGTGTAAGCGCATGTGCGGGAGGGGTAAAAATGGCATCACCCCTCTACCCAGTGTCTAGTATCAAAACTCTGTGCTCTCCCTGACAGGCAATCAAGCACCTCTCCTTTGTCTCTGGCTTTCCTCCACTCCTTGCTTCTATACTGTCCATGACCAACCTGTCAGCTTGCCAGGCGGCACCTCCCTCCTGGGATTTATCTCAGATGGGGTTGTTTCCCAACACAGCACTTCTGAGGGACTGCAGGTTTGACCCGCTCAGACCCTCTGGAGAGAGTCTCATGGAGCAATGGCTGGGTGCCGGCCTGCACCTAGAAACATTCATGAGACCATGCTGATGCACATATCCAGAGACTGCGTCTGGCTGCAAGCCTGCACCAGAAAAAGTTTGTGTGATCACGTAGCAGCAGCGTTTCAGGGATTATGGAAAATCGCAACACACATCTGGTGCCAAGCTTCACCTTTAACGTCCTTGTTTCAACACCAATGAAAGAGGTCGTTCTGCAGGGTCTGCTGGGATCTTCACCTGTGGGGAGGCTGCACAGCCTCTACTGAATATCCTACCAGCAAGGGAACCACCACTCCCCTTGTGACCCAAGAACCCCTCAGACCTTGCTCTCTACTCCTGGGGATTCGCCCTTCCCACCAGAACACCACCAGGTATTGAGCTGTGGAGTTTCAGAACTCCGCACTCCCTGTTTATAGAGTCTTAATGGAATTTAAACCCCCTCCTTTCTCCCTTTTTTGTCCATTCCCTTGGGGCTATTTCCACTCTTCCTTTCTATCTCCAGCTGCTTTGGAGGGGGTGTTGTGCTTTTCCCATGTCTCCCATGTGCTCTCCCTTGTCTCCATCCTCTCTTCACAAGCAAAAACAGCTCCCTGCCCTCCGCGGCTTCTCTCTCCCCCAGTTCACCACTCCGCACCACATAACTGCCCAGTTCTGTGTTCAAGTGGTGGAGATTGTTGTGTTAATCCTCAAATCAGTTTTCTAGGTGTGCAAGATGGTTTCATGTTGATCTGGCTGCATTTCAGGGACGAGAGATGACAAAAAAAAAAAACAAAAAAAAAAACTACCATGCTGTTCCCCCATCTTGGCCCCTCCCCCAAGCTGATCTGTTTTTCAACAACAACAACAACAAAAACAGAAATATAACCCAATGGAATACAAGGGAGTGCAGAAGTAAATTCAAATATATACAACTGAATGGTTTTTACACGTGTGTCAGGAAATTTCAATGACATATGCACAGCCTGTCCAAGAAATGGTAGTGGGAAACATGGATATCCACGTGCAAAAAGATGAAGTCGACCCTTCCAGCCACCATCTACCAGCATGACTCCAAGTGGGTCACAGACTGAAGCATAAGAAATATAACTGCAAGCACTTACAAGAAAATACAGAAGTACATTGATATGACCCTGGATTTGACTATAATTTCCCAGATGTAACACCAAAAACACAGGCGATTAGAGAAAAAAGCATTTTGGCGAAATTAAAAATATTTGTACATTAGAGGGCACTATTTCCCAAGTGAAAAGACAACCAACAAAATGCAGAAAAGACTGGCAAATCGTATAGCTGGTAATGGATTAATATCCAAAATATATAAAGAATTTCAAAAATTCCACCAACCAAAAAAACACAAACAACTCAATTTTAAAAAGGCAATTTTAAAATTTAAATTCCAGTTACTTAACATACAGTATAATATTCATTTCAGGTGTACAATCGACTGACTCAATGCCTCCATAATAAAAACTTTTTAAAAAGATTAAAAAGAAAAAACAGTAAGTGTGGGCAATGATTTGGAGAAAAGAGAACCCTCTGATATTGTTGGTGGAAATAGAAACTGGAGTTGCCACTGCGGAAAAGAGTATAGAGGCTCCTTCAAGGCATAAATAAAGCCTCTCTGCAATCCAGTAATTGCACTACGGGGTCATTACCCCAAAAATATTTTTAAGAAATTCAAAGGGATACTTGCGCCTCTATGCTTACAGCAGCATCATTTACAATACCCAAATTGTGGAAGCAGCTCATGTGTCCACCAACAGATGAATGAATAAAGAAGATGTGGTACGTACACACACACACACACACACACACACACACACAATGGAATATTTTTCAGCCAATAAAAAAAAAACTGAAATCTTGCTTTTCAACCTTAGCATAAGCTAGAGGGTCTTATGCTAAATGGAATTAGTCATTCGGAGAAAAACAAATACCATATGCTTTCGTTCATATGTGCAATTTAAGAAACAGTACAAATGAGCAAGGGGAAGAAAGGACAGAGAAAACGAGAAACAGACTCTTAACTATAGAGAACAAACTGATGGTTACCAGAGGGTGTTGTGGGGGGGGGGGGGATGGGTGAAATAGGTGATGGGGATTAAGGACTGTCCTTGTCATGATGAGCACCAGGTGTTGTACAGAAGTGCCGAATCACTACATTGTACACCTGAAACTAATATTACACTGTATGTTAACTGTACTGGAATTAAAATCTTTAAGTAAATTTTAAAAAAAATTGTGAAAAGAAAAAGAAAGCAATAGACTCAAATAGACACTTCTCCAAAGAAGATATAGGTATGGATATTTAGAGGCAAACATGACTAATCATTAGGGAAATGCAAATCAAACCCATAATGTGATACCACAACACACATACTAGAATGGCTATTTTTTTAAAACTAAACAGAAACTAATTGTTGGTGAGGATAAGGGGAAATTGGAGCCCTGTGGTGCTTGCCGATGAGAATGAAAAGTGGCACAGCTAGTGTAGAAAAGATCATGCCAGTTCCTTAAAATGTAAACATAGAATGATCATTTGGAGTGTCACTCCTGCTTATGTACCTACTTATATGTCCCAAAAGAATTTATTTTTATTTATTTTTAATTTTTTAATGTTTTTTTTTAGAGAGACAGACATGAGCAGGGGAGAGAGAGCAAGACCCAGAATCTGAAACAGGCTCCAGGCTCTGAGCTGTCAGCACAGAACCCGACCCAAGGCTCAAACCCACAAACCAGGAGATCATGGCCTGAGCTGAAGGCTCAACCAACTGAGACACCCAGGGTCCTCTGTCCCAATAGAATTTAGAGCAGTGACTAGAACAGATTTTTGTACACCAATTTTCAAAACACCTTTATTCACAGTATCCAAAATGTGGAGACAACCCAAATGTCCATCAAAAAACTCATGGATGAACAAAGTGTGGTGAACACATACAGTAGAACATCATTCAGCCTTTAACATGAATGGGATTCTGACACAAGCTATAACTTGGGTGAACCTCACAAATATTATGCTACCTGAAAGAAGCCGGCACAAACAGACCAATATTATACAATTACATGTATATGAGATACCTAGGGTAATCTCTTTAGGTAAACCTAAAGAGAAGGTAGGATGGTAGGACACAGGGGCAATATGAATTTAGTATTTCAAGGAGACAGAAGTTCAGTTTGAGACAATGAGGACGTTCTGGAGATTGATAGAGGTGGTGGTTGCTAAACTGTGAGAAAGAACTTAATGACACAGAAGTATATTTCAAAATGTTTAACGTTTAATGTTTAATATTTATATGTATTTTCCCCCTGAAAAAACAAGGATGAAAAAAAGAGTGACATATTTGACAAGAACTTCATGGGGGTCTGGGTGGCTCAGTCAGTTAAGCATCCAACTCTAGATTTTGGCTCAGGTCATAATGTAACAATTTGTGACTTCGAGACCCACACTGGGCTCTGTGCTGGCAGAGTGGAGCCTGCTTGGGATTTTCTGTCTATCCCTCTCTCTGCACCTCCCAAGCTTCCTCTCTCTCTCTCTCTCTCAAAGTAAATAAATGAACTTTAAAAAAAAAAAAAGAATTTCAGTTCCATAAAGGCTTAATGTGATATAGAGAAAGGAATCCAAAGTACAAGGAGACAAGTGCATGGTGATGGGTTTATCTTGTGTGATTCAATACCTCAACCACAAAGTACACTCAAACTAAGGAATCAGAGGACATAAAATTCATAAGGTCATTGAGAAATAGCTTGGGGAGGGCTATAATGTCTTCCTTGACAAGCTCTACAGAGCTTCTCCCTCATGTGATAGACTTACCATGGACATGCTGAAACTGAAATGCCTTTGTCCTGAGTTCAGCCCCTCCTGAATTGCCAGAAGCCATGTCAGCAGTCCAAAATGATTCTAGGTTTGTTATTCATAGTGTGTAAGAATTAACCACTCTCATCAACATTGGGGGAACCACATGGATTTTTGCAAAAGGAAAATTCATCATGGTGTCTCCAAGAAACAAAAATGATGAGCAGTTTACTAAGGGCCCATCGATTTGTGTAAGTAGAAAAATAAAGAAAACAAAAAGAAAACAAAAAAATAAAAAAACCACCTCCAATGATCATGAGGAAAAGATTGACCAGAGTCACCACAATAAAGGGTCATAATCTCTACCTGACTATCGGTCCTGAGACTGTCCACCGGCCCAGATCCTCAATTGGTGTAACCATTTACACCTGGTGGAAGGCTGTAAAATGGCAACAATTGCTTTACATTTTCCTCCAAACCCAACCCAAAGGCTCTGAGGTGATAGCACAGGCTAGCTTATAATCGTTCATGAGGACTGTGGTCTAAACTAAAATTGGCGCCTTGCTATTGGGCAAAATGAGAGTAATGATACCGTGGAAACTGGCAAATGCTACAAGTAAGCTCTCTTCTTAATCTTTTGTTCTTATTTTCCACCTTTCTTCTTGCTTTCCGTTTCTTTTTGTCTTTGCTTCTGAGAGATAGGTCCATGAACATTTATCTGCATACTAGTGTTTGAAGGGACCTGTGGACATTTAGCTGGAAAACTGTGAATCAGGTAATAGGAGATTACCATTATGGCTGTCAATCCCAGTGGGGGCTTCTGGGGTCAGGTGATAAGGAGACATTCGTCTTAGTCTGTCTCACACAACACAGGTTAGGTCCTTGAGTGTATCCTGCTCACACTGCCTAATTTCTGGGATGCAGCATTAGAAAAGATGGCGGTGGCAATAGGCAGAGTAGCCATATTGTGTGTGAGATCTGTGAAGAGCCTATTAAGGTAGGAGGTGCTGAGGGAAATCACAGGACAGCATTGCTGCTTACCAAAACATTAAAGGAAAAATGATAATGCATCCCTGGGAAAATCACCAAGAATGACACCATCAAGGCTGGAAACATCAGGAGTTACAATTTCTATTACCTTCACACTTCATTTATGTTTTGGACTGTGTGAGGGGAAACTGGAGACTGCATAGTGAAGGTGGATTATTGTAAACTAATCACAGAAGGTTCCAGGGGCCTCTGCTCTTGCAGATGTGATCTCCTTCCAAGGTGGATTGACATGAAGCCCTGGAAACTCATCTATCAATTCTGATATGTTCAATGGTTTTCCTCCAAAAGGAGATAATCTAATATATCTGTATATATATAAATATATACTATAAAGATATTGCTTTAAACCCATAGCAAAAGCATTTCACATTAACTTCAGTAGCTCCTCCTATCACATTAAAAGTACTCAATTTGCTATATTAGGTATATGTTCTTAAATATCGCAATCTTAAATATCGCAAACTAGGATGGCTCAGTTGGTTGACCACCCAACTTTGCCTCAGGTCATGATCTTGTAATTCATGGGTTTGAGTCTGCATTGTGCTCTGTGCTGACAGCTCAGAGCCTGGAGACTGCTTCTGATTCTGTGCCTTACTCTCTCTCTCTGCCCCTACTCCCCCATCCATCAAAAAATGAATAAACATTTAAAAAATTAAGAATCCATGGGATGAAGTTTAATGAGAGGCCTAAACAGTTTTAGAGAAATACAGAAGAGGGGTGTCTGGGTGACTGAACCAATAGGCGCCCCACTCTTGATTTTGGTCCAAGTCATGATCTCAAAATTTCTGACATTGAGCCCCACTTCAGGCTCTGTGCTGATAGTATGGACATAGCTTGTGATATTCCCTCAATCTCTCTGACCCTCACCACTTGCTCTTACTCTCTCTCAAATAAATACCTTACAAACTACGGAAGAAATATTTGTGCATAAAGTACGAAAAATTTCTAGCAACCGAATACTGTAGAAAGATAAACTGCAGACTGTCAGCCTCTGAACTGATACAAATATCATGATCTAGGTCTTCTAGGGTTTTAAGCCCTGTTACTCAAGTCTTTATCTTGAAACAAAGAATCCTACATACAGACAGTGTCTCTCGGCTAAAGAGTTTTCCCAGGGCTTGCTTGATGTCTCTGTTCCTCAGACCATAGATGAAGGGGTTCAACATGGGTGTCACCACTGTGTACATGACTGAGGCTATGGCACTTGCCCTGGAGTTTTGTGCAGCAGCAGAACTCAGATACACCCCAAGGCATGTGCCATAGAACAAAGAGACCACTAAGAGGTGAGACCCACACGTGGAAAATGCTTTATACTTGCCCCTCACTGATGAAATTCTCAAAATGGAAGTGACAATTCTAGAGTAAGAGAACAGGATACCAGTGAGTGGAACAACACCCAGAAGTCCACTTACCAAATACACTGCCAGGTCATTGAGGAACGTATCAGAGTAAGCAAGTTGGATCACCTGCTTAAGTTCACAGAAAAAGTGAAGGATTTCCAGATTTGTGCAAAAAGAGAGTCGTAAAATCAGTAAGTCAAGTAATAGAGAGTAAAAAACACCCAATAACCAGCATACCAGGAGCAGGATGCCACAGAACTTGGGGTTCATGATGACCATGTAGTGCAGTGGCTGACAGATGGCCACAAACCGGTCATAGGCCATCACTGTCAAGAGTATGTTATCTAATACTCCAAAAAGCATGAAAAAGTACATCTGGCTGAGACAGCCTTCATAGGTGATCACTTTGCTCTGCGTCTGGATGTTCAGCAGCATCTTTGGGACGGTGGTGGAGGTGAAACAGATGTCTGAAAAGGACAGGTTGGAGAGGAAGAAGTACATGGGCGTGTGGAGGCGGGAGTCTGTGATAATGGCCAGGATCATGAGCAGGTTCCCAGTGACGGTGACCAGGTACATGGACAGGAACACCCAAAAGAGAAGTGACTGCAGCCCCCCCTCATCTGAGAGTCCCAGGAGAATAAATTGTGTGACACAGGTTTGATTTCTTTCTTCCATGTAACTGATGAAAACAGCTGGAACAGAGACAAGAACATTGTAAAGACACCAGCAGTGATCACAGTATTGAAAGAAATGCTTCGTTTCAACACACTTCACTCATTAATTCTTACACATTCCCTACCAATCTAGAATATGTACCAGAAAATTTCAGGGACTCTCAAATGCTCCATGTTTTCCGTGAGTCTGAAACTGTTCACAATTCTTGTTCTGAATCAAAATAATTTCAAAGCAATGTTCTCCATAAATTTCCTGAGATATTTTTTTTCGCCCAACAAAATTTAACAAAAATATCTTGTAACAAGTAATGTTGAAAGCATTACAAAAAGTAGTGATGGGTGTTTGCCCTTAACAACACTGAGTCTTAGACGTTTACGTGTGTGAAGAGGGAGGAATAGAATATTAATAAATGAATAAATGATGTTTTAAGTGGTGGTTACAACTAATAAGTAAAATAATTCAGGAAAAATTAGTCTAAGTAGAAGGGAAACTTGCCAATGTGTCAAGTCAAACAGGGGCTTCTGACCTAGAAAACTAAGGGATATATGAACCTTCCCAATTACTTTGAGAAAACCAGTTAAGCCAGAGAAACCGCATATGCAAAGGCCTTCAGTCAAGAGCTCACCGGAAACCATCAGGCAACATCAAAGAAAAAGTTGTGAGCAGAGCAGGTAACACAATGGGAGAGAGAAGAGACAAACAAACGAGAGAAGAGCTCAAAGCCTCCCGCATCTTTAGAAACATTCTAAGGCAGTGGACACAACAGTTCAGTGTCGTTTTTATATTTATATGTTATATATAATGTCTGTCTACAACACGATACATTTTATGTAATGTATACTAATGGAACATAATTCATTCCTCCATAATTCTCTGTCTTTCTCTCTACCTTTACTCTAGGTCTCCAGTTGGTGTAATTTCTATAGTTTTTACCTCATCAGACAGCTTCAGCTTGCTACAAATGCTTAATATGTGTGTACTTCACTAATAAATTCTCTTTGTTCTACACACACACACACACACACACACACACACACACACGTGGGTAGGGAAAGCAACAGAGAGAGAGTTCTCCATTATTGTGGTACCGTGTACTCTTACAGCTGAAGCACAACTTTTTAGAAATCAGGGGATGGGCTATGCCATTAGTCAAAGAGTTTCTTTCTCTGATGAGAATTGCATTTTGTTGTAGGCATTCCAGTAGAGTAGTCACGGCTACGAATCACGAGAACCACCCAGAATTAGAAGAATTACCATTAATCTTTCTCAACTGCTTCCAAAAAATTCAAATGGGAAACACTTCCTACTTTAATCGTTCAGGCCACCATTGCACTGTACCAAAGCCAAGAAGAGGCACTGCAAGAAAAGAAAAGTACAAAATGATATTCCCAAAGAATATTTATGTGAAAATCTTCGACTAAATAGTACTAATTCAAGCATAGCAGCCTTTGATCATGATGTAGAAAAAGATTATGCATCCTGACCAAGTGGGATTTATTCCTGGAAGGCAAGGATGGTTTAACTAATAAATCTCCCTTGGTGTAATACGACAGGTTGACAAAAAGAAGAATAAAAGCATATGATTATCTCAACATATGGTAAATAAAACGTGACAAAATGGTGCATACCTTGATAGTAACAACTGTCCAGAAACTATGAACAGAAGGATAGTTCCACAACACGAAATAGGTTATATATGAAAACCCACCTCTAAAATCCTTCTCAACAGTGAAACACTGAGAGCAACCGCTAAGATAAGGCAAGATAAGCATGTCTGTTTCATACCTTTTATGCAACATGGCATTGCATGTTCCAGACAGAGCAACTAAGCAAAAAAAAGAAAGAAAAGTAAAAGGAAACAAAAGGCATCAAAATTAGAATGGAAGATGTAATATGATTTCTCTTCCCAAAGAAGGTGATCTTATTTTTTATTTTTTTTTAATTTTTTTTCAACGTTATTTATTTATTTTTGGGACAGAGAGAGACAGAGCATGAACGGGGGAGGGGCAGAGAGAGAGGGAGACACAGAATCGGAAACAGGCTCCAGGCTCCGAGCCATCAGCCCAGAGCCTGACGCGGGGCTCGAACTCATGGACCGCGAGATCGTGACCTGGCTGAAGTCGGATGCTTAACCGACTGTGCCACCCAGGCGCCCCTTATTTTTTAAAAAAATATAGCATTAAAAACAAGAAAAACCGTTGGAGTAATAAACGAATTCAGCACTTTTGCAGAGTGTAAATCAAAGCAAACATAAAACTCAGGTGGCTGATGGAATCCTAGAATGGAGTGGATCATGTGGAAGATAAACAATCTAACTCTATTACAATTGTATGAGACAATCTCAGTGAAACAGGAGGGCAAAAAGAAGTGCAGAAAAACAAGATCTGGGGAAAAAGAAAAGACCGTAAAACCAGACATAAAAGAAATTGCACAGAAGCACTGCTCTACACTTGATAAAATGCATCCCGTGGGGTATTGTTAACGACGCTGATATTTCTGCACATGTTAACTGAAGTTGAGCATGTAAGAAAATGGAGAGTAAATGGTGGGAATGAGGTATCACATGTGATGTGGTATTTTACATGTAAGCAAGGTGGCATAGCTCTTATAATCCTTTGGTGATTAGAGTTGGTGCCATCAGTATGAACTTGCTTTAGCTTGTATAAAAATACAGAGGGTTACATATAGACTCATGTATGGATGCCTACATATACACAGAGTAGTAAGCACTCCTGTGTCCTTGCCAGGTCAACCGAGGAGATATAGAGACCCTGGTAGCAATAAGCCACCAGGCACCAAGATCTTGAATCTCATCCCATGATCCAATAAAATAAAACAGGGCTCCTCGCAGAAATGACTGCTTGTAGGGCTCAGAGGAAAATACAGTAAGCTCAAGTTGAAGCATCTTTTCCTGTAAGACTGCTACCCCCAATAGTCAAGAATGATAGGGACATGTCAGCTAACTGAAGAAGCTCCCCAATGCAAAGTAAGACCAATTAGAGCACCAAAATAAAGTAGTATTGGGTTATAACCCAGGGCATATAATGTAAATACTTGAAAAATAAATATGGAAAACACAACATCAAGTGCAGAAGAAAACCAATGATTTACAGAAATATTCCACTCTTAAGGAGGTGTGAGATAACTCACCCTACTTTAAGATGGGGCTGCATAGAAAGTCGCTACAGGAGGACAGGATGGAAAGAAAGGAGAAAGAGAAATCTTACAAAGCCTGTCACAGCCGGCATCAATAGCAACCCCAATGAGAAATAGTCATGTTGACAGTGCGCACCCTTGATGTCACGAGATGAACATGGCAGTTTCCCTCTCTGGTCTTCCGGTCCAACTTCCACAGTCCCAGTATAGTCAGGAAAAAGAGAATAATAAGGTGTGTCCAAAAGGAGATTATTTTACAGAACACCTGACCAGTAGTCCTCAGAACTATCAATCGCTTCAATCATAAAGCAAGCCTGAGATGCAGTCACTATGTGTGGAGGCTCAGGAGATATGAGAATTAAAACTAACATGTGGAAGAGATAGGCTGTGATCAAAACAGCAGACACTGGGGAGGGAGCTTATGATAACTCCCTGATCTATCACAGCAAATTGTTTCTGTAAATGTACAACTGTTCAAATATTGAAGGGGATGAAAAATGAGAGATATTAATGAAATGCAAAGCTTTGGAAGCACTGAGCTCTGAGTGTGAAGAGCTCCAGGCTCCATTATTTGCTGTGTATAAGCAGTATCACTGCTGTCGCTTTCCATCAATAAAATAAAATAATGATACCACAGAAATAGTTTGGGAAACATTTCAATAACTTGATGACTGTAGATATCTGGCATTGTTTCTAGTAAACATTTAAGAATGAATAAAAAAAAATCCATCTGAGGTTTTGTATCCACGATTGCCACCCCCTCAGAGACCCGTCTTGCCTCCCCTCTCACACTCGTGGTGCCATTTGTATCCCTAAATATGCTTCTCACACCCTGAATGCAGCAATAATTTTTTCCTCACAATACTGGGTCATTTTTACATGGAGAGTACCTGTTCATAGCTAATCCCCTGACATAAGGCCTGTACATACTCTTTACTAATTTCAGAGTTAAATTTCAACCCTCCAGCCAAAACATACATTTCTTTGGTCATCTGACTGATGCCTACCCAGCCAGGCTTCTATGGGTTCATTTTGCAGATTGTAGACCCTGCTCCTGATTGTTGGTGAGACAGTAAGGAGTATTTCTAATAACAGCAGCACAACTTCCGCTTTACTTCATCTCTAATTTTCCCCCTCTGCTGTTTCTCCCTGGACTTCTCACCTCCCTTATCCCTTGGAAGGACCCCAACACTAACGTCAAGGCTAAGTACCTATAAGCTTGTCTGTGAAGTGTTCACTGACTCCCATGAAAGAGTCCTCTTTTTGAAAACAATTAAGAATAAAATAAACAGTCAACTTTGGGGGATCTGCTTCCCCAGATTTCAATGCAATTTCACATTATAACATTAATTTATTTTTACATCTCTCATTCTGTTTCTACAGTGAGTATCTTGAGAAAAGAAATACTGTCGTAGTCATTTATTTAGTCCCAGAATACATGGTACTGTCTACCATACATAAGTTTCTGAAAAAATGTTTTTTGAATGACTGCTATTAACCACTGTTTCAATAACAATAAACAGTCACTCCCAACAATGGAAGAAGCAGCAATGAAAACAGGGGAAAGACTGTTGAGAGATGAAGGCCCATTGATAAAGCACTAACCTTGGAGGAGACGGATCAGGGAGAAATGGTTTAGTGTATCCAGAGTTGCCCTCCAGAATCAAAGCCTCATGGGCATGGCTTGGCATTACTAAACTCTCCTTAATTTATTGTCCCTGTTGAGGCCCCCAAAATAACTACTGATACAAGGGGACCCTCCCATCATAACTCATTTCCCCAGGACTTCTGAAGAGGCCGTGGCTCACCCAGATGTTACCACAGAACAGCGGGAGATCAATGACCCAGTCTCTCCCATGGATGAGTGATGTGGTTGGAAGTTATATCCTTAGGAAGGGAAAAGATATGGCCCCACTCATGAAGGTTCTGGAGGACACAGCTATGTGTTCATATCACCTGAGGTTACAAGAGTCGACTTCATGGGTGCAGCAAAGGCATTTTAATTTCTGTAGCTGTAGGGAATGAATTCCCATGAGTCTCATTAATGAGATATTCTTTTGTCTCTCTTCCCTTTACAAGACTTGGGTCTCTAGCGCTAGGAGAGAAAAGAAGAATGCAAACTTATCCCGTTGTTGGTATGGGGACACAGACTTGGCATTCCCAGATTGTCTCTTATCCCATTTTAACTCTCTTATCCCAGAAGGAGGTGCCCTGTCTTTAGAGGCTCTCATTAATAAGCCATAGCCACTGTAGTAACTATCCAATTTTGGTTTTGAACAATTCTGTGTATCCTAAATCTCTTCTTTCTCCCATCTGTACCCCTTCTGTTAGCTCACAATCATGGAACCCCCAGGCCCCGCAGTGCTTCTCTTTTCTTCCTGTTTCTCATTCTCCTTCAATGTGGGCAATATCTTTTTAACATCACTTGACCATTTGCTTTTGGGCATCCTCTAAACCGCTCATTAGCAGCTGTGGGGCAGTAGGCACTAAGCAAAGTGGTAGGAGGAAGACAAGTGTAAGAAGGGTCCCTTCCATTGATGAGCTCACAGTCTCAACAGGACAAGAAACATAAAAATAAATGCAAATTTGCCATTTGCAGTGACGTGGATGGAGGTCGAATGTATTATGCGAACAGAGATAAGAATCCGAGAAAGACAACTACCACATGATTTCGCTCATATTGGAATTGAATTAACAAAACAAATGAACGTGTGTGAAGGGGGAAAGAGGAGAAAGGGAAAGAGACCACAAGAGACAACAATAGTCAGATGGAGGAAGGTGGGAGGGAGATGGGCTAGCTGAGTGTTGAGTTAAGGAGAGCACTTTTGATGAGCACCTGGTGCTGTATGGAAGTGATGAATTACTGAATTCTCCTCCTGAAACCAGTATTGCACTCTATGTTAACCACCTAAAATATAAATTTGAAAATAAAATAAAACATACATGAATGAACTACCCTGAAGGGGCACTGACACATGAGAAAAAGAATACAACCCTAGTCAACTATTCCAGAAGAGTTGAGTAAAGGCCTCACAAACAAGCTTCTCTTTGTCCCAACTCTTGATGAGGGAGAAGGGGATAAGGCACTCCAAGAGGAAGTATCTGGGCAGCCAATGTGGGAAATACTTCATACTTGCTGGCCAATAATCAGGGGGCAAGTATGACAATTCAAACATGACCCTGAGCAGTTAGCCTGCAGAGAGCAGAGATGCTTGTATTTTTGCTACAGGTTTGACACATACTTATGAAAATAGTGGAGTTTCAGTACAGACTTCATGATGAGATGCCGAGGATCAAGTTCTCCCTGTGGAAAACTCACCATGCAATCATGTTAGACACAGACTCTTGATATAACAATAGTCAAAGAAAACTGTAGATGGAAAAATAGGGAAGGAATGGACACTTTTAAAAGGCGAAAAGACATAATAAAATATTATGTAAGAATGCAATTGGATGGACCTAGAGGGCAGAGTGCCGAGTGAAATGAGCCAGCCAGAGAAAGACAAATACCATTTGATGTCACTCATATGTGGACTATAAGAATTAAAAGAAAGGACCAAACGAGAAAAGACAGACATAAACACAGACTCTTTAACACAGAAAACAAACAGGTGGTTGCAAGAGGGAATGTGGGTGGGGATGGGTGAGATAGATAAAGGGTGTTAAGAATACACTGATGTCGGGGCGCCTGGGTGGCGCAGTCGGTTGAGCGTCCGACTTCAGCCAGGTCACGATCTCGCGGTCCGTGAGTTTGAGCCCCACGTCGGGCTCTGGGCTGATGGCTCGGAGCCTGGAGCCTGTTTCCGATTCTGTGTCTCCCTCTCTCTCTGCCCCTCCCCCGTTCATGCTCTGTCTCTCTCTGTCCCAAAAAATAAATAAATAAATAAATAAATAAATAAATAAATAAACGTTAAGAATACACTGATGTCCATGAGCACTGAACAGTGTATAGAATTGTTAAGCATTACATTGTACATGTCAAATTAATACAACACTTGTAAATTATACCTCAATATAAATAATGCCCAGGGAAGGGAGAAAATATGATTTTCAGATTTACCACATAATAATTTCAAACTGATCTGTTTTCAACAACAGCGACAAAAACAGAAATATAACTCAATGGAAAACGAGGGGCCCCTGAAATAAACTCAAATATGATGATTGAATGATTTTTGCCAAGAGTGCCAGGACAGTTCAGTAGTAAATAGACAGCCTTTTCAAGTCATGGTGATGGAAAACCTGGGTATCCCCATGCAAAAAGATGAAGCTAACCCTTCTGTCCACCATCTACCAACATGACTCAAAATGGATCACAGGCTGAAGCATAAGAAATATACCTATAGGCACTTAAAAGAAAATACAGAGGTACATCTTTATGACACTAGATTGGACAAAGATTTCCTGCTTAGAACACCAAACACACAGGCAATTAGAGAAGCAATTATTTGGGCAGAATTAAAATTTTTGTGCATGAAAGGGCACACAGTAAAAAGGCAACCAACAAAACGGAAAAAAGATTGACAAAGCACATACCTGGTAACAGATTAATATCCAAAATATGTAAAAATTTTCAAAAATTCCACAGCAAAAAAACCCAAACAATTCAATTTTAAAAAGCCAATCCTTTTGGGGTGCCTGAGGGGCTCAGTCAGTTAAGTGTCTGACTTCGGCTCAGGTCATGATCTCATGGTTTGTGAGTTCGAGCCCCGCGTCAGGCTCTGTGCTGTCATCTTGGAGCCTGGAGCCCACTTCAGATTCTGGGTCTTCCTCTCTGTCCCTTCCCCGCTCATTCTCTCTCTCTCTCTCTCTCTCTCTCTCTCTCTCTCTCTCTCTTCCTCTCAAAAAGAAATAAACATTAAAAAAAATTTAACGAAATCCTTTTATTTAAATCCCAGTTACTCAATATGCATTATAATATTAGTTTCTGGTGTACTATACAGGGATTCAATGCTTCCATAATAAAAAAAAGCGTTAAAAATTTTTTAAAAATAGAAACAACCAGTGTGAGTAATGGTTTGGGGAAAAAAGGGAACCCTCTGGTATTGTTGGTGGGAATCAAAACTGGAGCCGCTACTCTGGAAAAGAGTATAGAGGTTCCTTCAAGGCATCAATAAAGCCTCCCCACAATCCAGTAATTGCACTACTGGGTCATTACCCAAAACATGCCAAAAAAAAATTCAAAGGGACACTTGCACCTCTATATTTATAGTAGTATCATTTGCGATAACCAAAGGGTGGCAGCAGCCCAAGTGTCAACCAATATGTGAATGAATAAAGAAGATACGGTACATGTAGACACACGATGGAATATTTTTCAGCCAGTGAAAACAAAAATGACATCTTGCCTTTGGCATCAGATCCACGGAGCTAGAGAGTATTACTAAACGAAATCAGCAATTCAGAGAAAGACAAATACCATAGGAGTTCATGCACATGTGGAATTCAAGAAACAATACAAATGAGCAAAGGGAAAAAAGGCAAACCAAGAAACAGACTCTTAACTATATAGAGAACCAACTGTTAGTTACCAGAGGGTGATGCGTGGGGGGTGGGTGAAATAGGTGATGGGGATTAAGGAGTGTCCTTGTCATGATGAGCACCAGGTGTTGTACAGAAATGCTGAATCACTATATTGTACACCTGAAACTAGTATTACACTGTATGTTAACTGTACTGGAATTAAAATTTTTAAATAAATTTAAAAACAAAAGTAATGGTGAAAGAAAAAGAACATGGACTATGGACTCAAATAGACACTTCTCCAAAGAAGATCGAGGCATGGCTACTTAGACGCACAACATGACTAATCATTAGGGAATGCAAATCAAACCTACAATGTGATTATAGTATAGTATAATGGGTACTAGAATGTCTATTGTTAAAACCCAAAACAAAAAATAACTGTTGGTGAGGATAAGGAGAAACTGCAACCTGGTGGCACTCGCTGATGCCAATGAAACGTGGCACAGCTACCGTAGAAAAGATTGTGCCAGTTCCTCAAAGTGTAAACATAGAATGATCACCTTTGTTCACAGTCACCAAAATGTGGAGACAGCCTGAATGTCCATCAACAAACTCACGGATGAACAAAGTGTGGTGAACACATAGAGTGGAACACCATTCAGCCTTTACAATGGGTGGAATTCTGGCACAGGCTACAACTTGGATGAACCTCACAAACATTAGGCTAACTGAAAGAAAGCCGGCACAAAAGGACCAATATTATACAATTACACATATATGAGATACCTAGAGTGAACAGTTTTAGAGACAGAGGGTAGGGTGGTGGGAGACAGGGGCTGGGCAGAGGGGCAATACAAACTTAGTATTTCAAGTAGACAGAGGTTCATTTTGAGAATATGAGAGAGTTCTGGAGGTGGATAGAGGTTGCTCAACTGTGGGAAGGTACTTAAGGCCCCATAAGTATATTTCAAAGTGTTTAAAATAAAATTTTTATGTATATTTCACCCTGACCAAAAAAAAAAAAAAAAAAAAAGATGAAAAAAAGAGAGACATACTTTAAAAGAATTTCAGGGGTGCCTTGGTGGCTCAGTCTGTTAGGCATTCAACTCTTGATTTTGGCTCAGGTCATGATCTAACAATTTGTGAGTTTGAACCCCCTATCAGGATCTGCACTAGCAGAGTTCAGCATTTCCACGCAAAAATATAATGGGCAGCTTACTAAGGGCACATCCGATCTGTGTAACTAAAAATATAAGCTAACCAAAACCAAGAAATAAAAATAAAAAACACCATCTCCAATGATCATGAAGAAAAGATTGACCTGAGTCACCACAATGAAGGGTCATGATCTCTACCGGACTATCAGTCCTGAGTATGTTCACTGCCCAGATCTTCGATTGTGGAACCATTTACACCTGGTGGAAGGCTGTAAAATGGCAACAAATGCTTTACATTTCCTCCAAACCCAACCTAAAGGCTCTGAGATGATGGCACTGGCTAGCTTATAATGGTTCATGAGGACTGTGGTCTGAACTAAAATTGACACCTTGATATTGGGCAAGATGAGAGCAATTATCCCATAGAAACTGGCAAATGTTAAGAAGAGTAAGCTCTCTTCTTAATCCTTTCTTCTCATTTTCTTCCTTTCTTCCTGCTTTTCCTGTTTCTTTTCGTCTTTGCTTCTGAGAGACAGTTCTATGAACATTAATCTGCATACTAGTGTTTGGAGGGACCTGTGGACGTTTAGCTGGAAAACTGTGAATCAGGTAAGAGGAAATTACCGTTATGGCTGACAATCCCAGTGGTGGCTTCCGGGGTCAGGTGGTAAGGAGACATTCGTCTTAGTCTGTCTCACACAACACAGGTTAGGTCATTGAGTGTACCCTGCTCACACTGCCTAATTTCTGGGATGCAGCATTAGAAAAGATGGCGGTGGCAATAGGCAGAGTAGCCATATTGTGTGTGAGATCTGTGAAGAGCCTATTACAGTAGGAGGTGTTGAGGGAAATCACAGGACAGCGTTGCTGCCTACCAAAACATTAAAGGAAAAATAATAATGCATCCCTGGGAAACCACCAAGAATGACACCTTCAAGGCCGGAAACATCAGGAGTTGCAATTCTATTACCTTCACACTTCATTTATGTTTTGGACTGTGTGAGGGAAAACTAATGATTGCGTCCTGAAGGTGGATTAGTGTAAACTAATCACAGAGGGTTCCAGGTGCCTCTGCTCTTGTAGATGTGATTGCCTTCCAAGGTAGATTGACATAAAACCCTGGAAACTTGTATACAACCTCTGATATGTTCAAAGATTTTCTTCCAAAAGCAGAGACTCTAACAAATACCTGCTTTCAACCCAAAGAAGAAGCATTTCACATTTGCTCCACTGCTTTTCCTATCACATCATAAGTATTCAATTTGCTGTATTATGTCTATGTTCTTAAATATCCATGCAATGGGGGCACGTGGTAGCGCAGTTGGTTGAGCGTCTGACTTTGGCTCAGCTCATGATCTCACAATTCATGGTTTAAAACCCTGCGTCTTGCTCTGTGCTGACGGCTCAGAGCCTGGAGCCTGCTTCTGATTCTGTGCTTCCTCTCTCTCTGCCCCTCCCCCACAACGCTGTCTCTGTCTCTGTCTCTCTCTCTCTCTCTCTCTCTCACTCTCACACAAACACACACACACATCCACACACAGACTATGAATAAACAATAAAAAATATTTTTAAACCCATGCAATGGAATTTAATGGGAGGTGTAAAAACTTTTTAAAATGCAGAAGACAGGTGCCTGGGTGGCTCAGGCAGTTGAGCGTCCAACACTTGATTTCGCTTTACCTCAAGATCTCATGCTTTCTGAGATTGAGCCCCACTTCAGGTTCTGCGCTGACAATATGGACACAGTATAGGATATATCTTCAATCTGTATCTGCTCCTCCCACACGCTCTTGCTCCCTCTCTCTCAAAATAAATAAATAAACTTTTAAAAATTTCAGAAGAAATGTTGCTTATAGTGTATGAAAAACTTTTAGCAACTGAATACTGTAGAAAGATAAACTGCAGATTGTCAGTCTCTGAATTGAGTTAAATAACATGATCTAGGTCTTCTAGGGTTTTAAGCCCTGTTATTCATAACTTTATCTTAAAACAAAGAATCCTATATGCAGAGAACGCCCCTCTGCTAAAGAGTTTTCCCAGGGCTTGCTTGATGTCTCTGTTCCTCAGACCATAGATGAAGGGGTTCAGCATGGGCGTCACCACCGTGTACATGACTGAGGCTATGGCACTTGCCCTGGAGTTTTGTGCAGCAGCAGAACTCAGATACACCCCAAGGCCTGTAGCATAGAACAAAGAGACCACTGAGAGGTGAGACCCACACGTGGAAAATGCTTTATACTTGCCCCTCACTGATGAAATTCTCAAAATGGAAGTGACAATTCTAGAGTAAGAGAACAGGATACCAGTGAGTGGAACAACACCCAGAAGTCCACTTACCAAATACACTGCCAGGTCATTGAGGAACCTATCAGAGCAAGCAAGTTGGATCACCTGCTTAAGTTCACAGAAAAAGTGAAGGATTTCAAGCTTTGTGCAAAAAGAGAGTCGCAAAATCAGTAAGTCATGTAATAGAGAGTCAAGAACACTCAGTATCCAGCATACCAGGAGCAGGATGCCACAGAACTTGGGGTTCATGATGACCATGTAGTGCAATGGGTGACAGATGGCCACGAACCGGTCATAGGCCATCACTGTCAAGAGGAAGTGGTCTAATCCTCCAAAAAGCATGAAAAAGTACATCTGACTGAGGCACCCTTCGTAGGAGATCGCTCTGCTCTGCGTCTGGATGTTCAGCAGCATCTTTGGGACGGTGGTGGAGGTGAAACAGATGTCTGAAAAGGACAGGTTGGAGAGGAAGAAGTACATGGGCGTGTGGAGGCGGGAGTCCGTGATAATGGCCAGAACCATGAGCAGGTTCCCAGTGAAGGTGACCAGGTACATGGACAGGAACGGCCAAAAGAGCAGAGACTGCTGTTCCCCCTGGTCTGAGAGTCCCAGGAGGATAAATTCTGTAACATGAGTTTGATTTCTTCCTTCCATGTAACTGATGAAAACAGCTGGAACAGAGATAAGAGCATTGTAAAGGCACCAGCTGTGATCATAGAATTAAGAGCAATGCTGTGTTTTCAACATGATGCACTCATTGATTCTTACACATTCTCTACCAACCTAGAATACGTACCAGAAAATTTCAGGGACTCTCAAATGCTCCATGTTTTCTGTGAGGCTGAAACTGTTAGCAGTTCTTGATCCAAATAAAAAAACATAATTCAAAACAATGTTCTCCTCCATAAATTTCCTGAGACTTTTTTATTCACCCAACAAAATTTAACAAAATACCTTGTGACAAGTTTGGTTGAAAGCATTGCAAAAAGTAGTGATGTGTGTTTGAACTTAACAAGACTTAGTATTAGGTGTGTGTGTGTGTGTGTGTGTGTGTGTGTGTGTGTGTGTCAGAGGGAGGAATATAATATAAATAAATGAATCAATGATGTTTCAAATGGTGGTTACAACTAATAAGGAAAATAATTCAGGACAAAGGAGTTCTAAGTAGAAGGGAAACCTGTCATTGTATCATGTCTAATAAGGGGCTTATGAGCTGGAAAACTAAGGGATATGTGACCCATGTGTATAACTTTGAGAAAACCAGTTAAGGCAGACAAATCGCATATGCAAAGACCTTGAGTCAAGAGCTCACCCCAAATCATCAGGCAACATCAAAGAGAACATTGTGAGCAGAGCAGGTAACACAAGAGGAGTAGGAGTTGTATGTAAATAAGTGAAGAACTCAAAAACTCCTGTATCTGTGGAAACATTCTAAGGCACTGGACACTACAGTTATATATGTTATATATGATGTCTGTCTACAACAGGATACATTTTATGTAATGTAAACAAATGGAACATAATTCATTTCTCCATAATTCTCTGTCTTTCTCTCTTCCCTTACTCTAGGTCTCCAGTTGGTCTAAATTCTGCATTTTCTATTGCATAAGACAGCTTCAGGTTGCTGTAAATACTTAATGGGTGTGTACTTCGTTGATAAGTTCTCTTTGATCTATACACACACATACACACACATGTGGGTAGGGAAAGAGACAGAGAGGGTTCTCCATTATTGTACTACTGTGTATTCTTGTAGCTGAAGCACACTTTTTAGAAAGCAGAGGACAGGCTACACCATAAGTCAAAGAGATTCTTTCTCCTAGCAGAATTACAGTTTGTGATTGTAGGCTTTCCACTGTGAAAGTAGGCTTTCCAGTGGAGTAGTCATGGTTAAGGTACACAAGAACCACACAGAATTAGAAGAATTAACATCAATCTTTGTCAGTGTCTTCCAAAAAAAAAATCAAATGGGAAACACTTCTTACTTTATTCCATCAGGCCAGCAGTGCACTGATACCAAAGCCATGAAAAGACATTGCAAGAAAAGAAAAGTACACAACAATATTCCCAAGGAATACACATGTGAACATATTCCAGCAATGCAGCCTTTTGATCATGGTGTAGAAAAGGATTATGCATCATGAGCAAATGGCATTTATTCCAGTAAGGCAATAAAACTCCCTCAGTGTAATATTAACCATATTAACAGAATATTAACCATATTAACAGAATAAAGGGTAACATAAGTATGTCCACAGATGGTAAATAAAATGTGGCAAAATGGAGCATTCCTTAGACTGACAACATTCAAGTAACTAAGAATAGAAGGAAACTTCCACAACACAAAATAGGTCATGTATGTAAACCCACCTCTAAAATGATTCTGAAAAGTGAAACACTGAGAGTGACCCCTAAGATAAGGCAGGATAAGCATGTTTGTTTTCATACCTTTATATACAACATGGTATAATGCAGGTTCCAGACAGAGCAACTCGCCAAAAAAAGGAAAGAAAAAGAAAGAAAGAAAAGGATCAAAATTAGAATGGAAGGAGTAATATGATTTCTCTTTAAAAGAAATTGATCTTATTTTTTAAAAAAATTGGGGGACTCAGAGGGGAAGATGGCAGCATAGGAGGGCGCTGGACTCACCTCATCCTGCCGATCACTTAGATTCCACCCACACCTGCCTAAATAACCCGGAAAACTGCCAGAAGACTAGCAGAACAGACTCTCCAGAGCCAAGTGTAGACAAGAGGGTAGGAAGGGCAGAGAGGCGGTGCATGCTACATGGACTGGCGGGAGGGAGCCAGGGTGGTGGAGGGGCAGCCCACGGGGCAAGGCAGAGCCCCTGAGTCTGACCTGCAGAAGCAGAGGGGCCAGACTCCATGAGTTCTGGCAGCCAGCGGGACTTAACATCTGGAATGTTAAAGTCAACAGCTCTGCTCTCTGAGAGCAGGGAGGGCGAGAGGACACTGGGAGGGAGAGTTGTGGAGCCCCAGAAGACAGAGCTCAGCTCAGCAGGGAACAAAGGCACTGGCCAGTGCCATCTCCCTCTCCCATTCCCCAGCCGAAATTCCAAAGAGAACCTGTTCCCATCACCGAACTTGCTTCCCCAACAAATGCCCAACACTGTGCTTCTGTGGATCCATCCCTCCAATGGGTCGGCCTCCCTCCTGGTGCTGCAGGACGCCTCCCACAGGGGACTACTGACAGCAAAGCGAGCTAAGTCTGCCCCTCCCGTCTCTGTGCACCTTGCAGATCCACCCAGGCTAATACATCAGATCCCATAGAAGCAGCACCACAAGCCTGGCAGTGTGCAAGTAGCCCAGACAGGGGCCACACCATTCCACAGTGAGTCCTGCCCCTGGGAGGGGGGAAGATAAGGTACACACCAGTCTGACCGTGACCCCAGTGGTGGGCTGGGGGAAGACATCGGGTCTGACTGTAGCCCCACCCACCAACACAAGTTACTCCGGACAGCACAGAGGAAGAGCCCTGCAGTTCCATGCCACCCCAGGGACTACCCAAAATGACGAAATGGGAAAATTCTCCTCAAAAGAAACTCCAGGAAGTAGCGACAGCTAACGAATTGATCAAAAACAATTAACCAATATAATGGAACAAGAATTTAGAATAATAGTCGTAAAATCAATCGTTGGGCTTGAAAAAAGTACAGAGGACAGCAGAGAATCTATTGCTACAGAGATCAAGGGACTAAGAAATAGTCATGAAGAGCTAAAAAATGCTATAAATGAGGTGCAAAATAACATGGAGGTGGCCATAGCACGGATTGAAGAGGCAAAGGAAAGAATAGGTGAATTAGGAGATAAAATTATGGAAAAAGAGGAAGCTGAGAAAAAGAGAGAAAAAAAATCCAGGAATATGAGGGGAGAATTAGAGAACTAAGTGATGTAATCAAACCAACAATATCTGTATCATAGGAATTCCAGAAGAGGAAGAGAGAGAGAGAAACGGGCTAAAGGTGTACTTGAACAAATCATAGCTGAGAACTTCCCTGCTCTGGAGAAGGAAAAAGGCATTGAAATCCAAGAGGCACAGAGAACTCCCTTCAGACGTAACTTGAATTGATCTTCCACAAGACATATCATAGTGAAACTGGCAAAATACAAGGATAAAGAGAAAATTCTGAAAGCAGCTAGGGATAAACAGGCTCTAACTTACGAAGGCATAAGAGTAGTTGCAGACCTATCTACTAAAACTTGACAGGCCAGAAAGGAATGGCAGGAAATCTTCAATGTGATGAACAGAAAAAATATGCAGCCAAGAATCCTTTATCCAGCAAGTCTGTCATTCAGAATAGAAGGAGAGATAAAGGTTTTCCCAAACAAACAAAAACTGAAGGAATTCATCACCACTAAACCAGCCCTACAAGAGATCCTAAGGGGGATTCTGTGAGTGAAATGTTGCAAGGACGACAAAGTACCAGAGACATCACTGCAAGCATGAAACCTACAGACATTACAAGGACTCTAAACCCATATCTTTCAATAATAACACTAAATTTAAATGGGCTCAATGCTCCAACCAAAAGACATAAGGTATCAGAATGGATAAAAAAACAAGACCCATCTATTTGCTGTCTACAAGAGACTCGTTTTAGGCCTGAGGACACCTTCAGATTGAAAGTGAGGGGATGGAGAACTATCTATCATGCTACTGGAAGTCAAAAGAAAGCTGGAGTAGCCATACTTATATCAGACAAACTAGACTTTAAATTAAAGGCTGTAACAAGAGATGAAGAAGGACATTATATAATAGTGACAGGGTCTATCCATCAGGAAGAGCTAACAATTATAAATGTCTATGTGCTGAATTCAGAAGCCTCCTAATATATAAAACAATTAATCACAAACATAAGCAACCTTATTGATAAGAATGTGGTGATTGCAAGGGACTTTAATACCCCACTTACAACAATGGATAGATCATCTAGACACACGGTCAATAAAGAAACAAGTGCCCTGAATGACACATTGGATCAGATGGACTTGACAGATATATTTAGAACTCTGCATCCCAAAGCAACAGAATATACTTTCTTCTCGAGTGCACATGGAACATTCTCCAAGATAGATCACATACTGGGTCACAAAACAGCCCTTCATAAGTATACAAGAATTGAAATTATACCATGCACACTTTAGGACCACAATGCTATGAAACTTGAAGGAGGTTAAAGAACACCCTACTAAAGAATAAATGGGTCAACCAGGCAATTAGAGAAGAAATTTAAAAATATATGGAAACAAATGAAAATGAAAATACAATTATCCAGGGGCGCCTGGGTGGCTCAGTCGGTTAAGTGTCTGACTTCGGCTCAGGTCATGATCTCGCGGTTTGTGAGTTCAAGCCCTGCGTCAGGCTCTGTGCTGATGGCTCAGAGCCTGGAGCCTGTTTCAGATTTTGTGTCTCCCTCTCTCTCTGACCCTCCCCCGTTCATGCTCTGTCTCTCTCTGTCTCAAAAATAAATAAACGTTAAAAAAATTTTTTTAATAAAAAAAAAAGAAAATATAGTAATCCAAATGCTTTGGAATGCAGCAAAGGCAGTTCTGAGAGGAAAATACATTGCAATCCAGGCCTATCTCAAGACACAAAAAAAATCCCAAATACAAAATGTAACAGCACACCTACAGGACATAGAAGCAGAACAGCAAAGACACCCCAAACCCAGCAGAAGAAGAGAAATAATAAAGATCAGAGCAGAAATAAATGATACATAATCAAAAAAAAACCATACAGCAGATCAATGAAACCAAGAGTTGGTTTTTGAAAAAATAAACAAAATTGATAAACCTCTAGCCAGGCTTCTCAAAAAAAAAAAAAAGGTGGGGAGATGAACCAAATAGATAAAATCATGAATGAAAATGGAATTATTACAACCAATCCCTCAGAAATACAAGCAATTATCAAGGATTACTATGAAAAATTATATGCCAACAAACTGGACAACCTGGAAGAAATGGACAAATTCCTAAGCACCCACACACTTCCAAAACTCAAACAGGAAGAAATAGAAAACTTGAACAGACCCATAACCAGAGAAGAAATTTAATCAGTTATCAAAAATCTCCCAACAAATAAGAGTCCAGGACCAGATGGTTCCCCTGGGGAATTCTACCAGACATTTAAAGGAGAGATAATATCTGTCCTTCTCAAGCTGTTCCAAAAAATAGAAAGGAAAGGAAACTTCCAGACTCATTCTATGAAGCCAGCATTACTTTGATTCCTAAACCAGAGAGAGACCCAGCAAAAAAAGAGAACTACAGGCCAATATCCCTGATGGATATGGATGCAAAAATTCTCAATAAGATACTAACAAATCAAATTCAACAGCATATAAAAAAAAATGATTCACCATGATCAAGTGGGATTCATTCCTGGGATGCAGGGCTGGTTCAACATTCGCAAATCAACCAACGTGATACATCACATTAATAAAAGAAAAGAACCATATGATCCTGTCGATCAATGCAGAAAAGGCATTTGACAAAATTCAGCATCCTTTCTTAATAAAAACCCTAGATAAAGTCAGGATATGAGGAACATACTTAAACATCATAAAAGCCACTTATGAAAAATCCACAGCTAATATCATCCTCAATGGGAAAAAGCTGAGAGCTTTCCCCCTGAGATCAGGAACACGACAAGGATGTCCAACTCACCGCTGTTGTTTAACATAGTGCTGGAAGTGCTAGCATCAGCAATCAGACAACAAAGGAAATCAAAGGCATCAAAATTGGCAAAGATGAAGTCAAGCTTTCACTTTTTGCAAATGATATGATATTATACATGGAAAACCCAATAGACTCCACCAAAAGCCTGCTAGAACTGATACATGAATTTGGCAAAGTCGCAGGATACAAAATCAATGTATAGAAATCAGTTGCATTCTTATACACTAATAATGAAGCAACATAAAGACAAATAAAGAAACTGATACCATTCACAATTGCACCGAGAAGCATAAAATACCTAGGAATAAACCTAACCAAAGATGTAAAACATCTGTAAGCTGAAAACTATAGAAATCTTATGAAGGAAATTGAAGAAGATATAAAGAAATGGAAAAACATTCCATGCTCATGGATTGGAAGAATAAATATTGTTAAAATGTCAATACTACCCAAAGCTATCTACATATTCAATAAAATCCCAATCAAAATTGCACTAACATTCTTCTCAAAGCTAGAACAAGCAATCCTAAAATTTGTATGGAACCACAAAAGACCCCGTATAGCCTAAGTAATATTGAAGAAGAAGACCAAAGTGGGAGGCATCACAATCCCAGACTTTAGCCTCTACTACACAGCTTTAAGCATCAGACAATATGGTATTGGCACAAAAACAGACACATAGACCAGTGGAATAGAATAGAGACTCCAGAATTGGACCCACAGAAGTATGGCCAACTAATCTTTGATAACACAGGAAAGAATATCCAATGGACAAAAGGCAGTCTCTTTAACAAATGGTGCTGGGAGAACTAGACAGCAACATGCAGAAGAAACTAGACCACTTTGTTACACTATTCACAAAAATAAACTCAAAATGGATGAAGAACCTGAATGTGAGACAGGAAACCATCAAAACCCTAGAGGAGAAAGCAGGAAAACACCTCTCTGACCTCAGCCACAGCAATTTATTACTTGACACATCTCCAAAGTCAAGGGAATTAAAAGCAAAATTTAACTATTGGAACCTCAAGAAGATAAAAATCTTCTGCACTGCAAAGGAAACAATCAACAAAACTAAAAGGCAACCAATGGAATTGGAAAAGATATTTGCAAATGACATTTCAGACAAAGGGCTAGTATCCAAAATCTATAAAGAACTCACCAAACTCCACACCCAAAAAACAAATAAGCCAGTGAATAAAGGGGAAGAAAACATGAATAGACACTTCTCTAAAGAAGACATCCAGATGGCCAACAGGCACATGAAAAGATGCTCAACGTCACTCCTCATCAGGGAAATGCAAATCAAAACCACACTCAGATACCACCTCACGCCAGTCAGGGTGGCTAAAATGAACAAATCAGGAGACTATAGATGCTGGCAAGGATGTGGAAAAATGGGAATCCTCTTGCACTGTTGGTGGGAATGCAAACTGGTGCAGCCGCTCTGGAAAACAGTGTGGAGGTTCCTCAAAATTTAAAAATAGATCTACCTTATGACCCAGCAATAGCACTGCTAGGAATTCACCCAAGAGATACAGGAGTGCTGATGCATAGGGGCACTTGTACCCCAATGTTTATAGCAGCACTCTCAACAATAGCCAAATTGTGTAAAGACCCTAAATGTCCATCAGCTGATGAATGGATAAAGAAATTGTGGTTTATATACACAACGGAATACTACTTGGCAATGAGAAAGAATGAAATCTGGCCCTTTGTAGCAACGTGGATGGAACTGGAGAGTGTGATGGTAAGTGAAATAAGTCACACAGAGAAAGACAGATACCTTATGCTTTCACTCTTATGTGGATCCTGAGAAAGTTAACAGAAGACCATGGGGGAGGAGAAGCAAAAAGTTAGGGAGGGAGGCAAACCTTAAGAGACTTAAAAACTGAGAACAAAGTGGGGGTTGGTGGGGGGTTGGAGGGAGGGGAAAGTGGGTGATGGGCATTGAGGAGGGCACCTGTTGGGATGAGCCCTGGGTGTTGTATGGAAACCAATTTGACAATAAATTTCATATTTAAAAAAACCATTAAGGGGCGCCTGAGTGACTTCATCAGTTGGGGGTCCAACTTCAGCTCAGGTCATGATCTCATGGTTCATGGGTTCGAGCCTCACATCAGTCTCTGTGCTAAAACTCAGAGCCTAGAGTCTGCTTCAGATTCTGTGTCTCCATCTCTCTCTACCCCTCCCCACTCACGCTCTGTCCCTCTCTCTCAAACATAAATAAATATTTTTAAAATTTTTCAATAAATAAAAATGAAAGTAAGAAAGCATTAAAAACAGGAAAAACCTTAGAGTAATAAAGTCAGAATATAAATTAATGCAAACATTATGTGAATATAATTCAGAATATAAATCAATATAATAATATAGTAAATCAATATAATATTATATTATAAATATAATAAATGTATTATAATATTATTATATTATATATATTATATATGTAAATATAATAAAATATAATAAATCAATATAAACCTGCATAATGCAGAATAGAAATCAATGCAAACATCAAACCCAGGTGACAGATGGAATCTTACACTGGTATGTACATGTGAAAAAAACAATCTAACTATATTACAACTGTAGGACACAATCTCAGTGAAACAGGTGGGCAAAAAAAGTGCAGAAAAACAAGACCTGGGGAAAGAGAAGAGTCTGTAAAACTGGACATGAAAGAAACTGCACAGAAGCACTGCACCATTCTTGATAAAATGTGTCCCAGAGGATATTGTTAACAATGCTGATACTCCTGCACGTGTGAACTGAAATTGAACACATAAGGAAACGAATAGTAAATGGTGGGAAAGAGGTGATCACATTTGGCGTGGGACTTCACGTGTAAGCAAGGTGGAGTAGCTCTTATGATCCTTTGGTAATAAATTAGTTTTAGAGCCATCAGTATGAACTTGCTTCAGCTTATATAAAAATACGGAGGGTTACATACAGATACATGTATGGATGTCTGCATATACACAGAGTAGTAAACACTTATATGTGTCTTTGCCAGGTCAGTTGATGGGATATAGAGAATCTGGTAGCAAAAAGCACAGCAGGTACCAAGATCTTGAATCTTATCCCATGATCCAATAAAATAAAACAGGGCTCCTTGCAGAAATGACTCATTATAGAACTCCAGAGGAACATAATAAGCTGAAGGTGAAGCTGAAGCATCTTCTCCTGTAAGACAGTAATGAAATGATACCTCCAAAGAGCCAAGAATGTTGGGACATGCCATAGTGACATATCAGTAACTGAAGGAGCTCTCCTTTGACAAAGCTGAAACAATTTGAGCAACAAAATAAAGTAGTATCGGGTTATAACACAGAGTATATAATGTAAATAATTGAAAAAATATGGAAGACACAATCTCCAGTGTAGAAGAAAACTAATCATTTACAGAAATATTCTACACTTAAGGAGGTGTGAGATAACTACCACTACTTAAAGATGGGATTGTGCATAGAAACTTCCTACAGGAGGACAAGATGGAAAGAAAGGGGAAAGACAAATCTGACAAATATCATGTCAGCCAGGACATCGATATCAACACCAATGAGAAATAGTCATGTTGATAATGTGTACCCTTGATGTCAGGAAATGAACATGCCTCTTTTCCCTCTCCAGTCTCCTTGTCCAACATCCATGTCCCAGTCTTCTCATTAAGAAGAAGAACAAGAAGAAGAAGAAGAAGAAGAAGAAGAAGAAGAACAAGAAGAACAAGAAGAAGAACAAGAACAAGAAGAAGAACAAGAACAAGAGCAAGAACAAGAACAAGAACAAGAACAAGAACAAGAACAAGAACAAGAACAAGAACAAGAACAAGAAGGCAAGCCCAAAAGATTTCACAGCACTCCTGACCAGTACTCTTAGCACTATCAATTGCTTCAAGAACAAAGGAAGACTGAGGAAAAAGTCACTGCATGTGGAAGGTCAACAGATAGGACGATTAAAAGTAACATGTGTAAGAGAGAGGATGTGTTCATAACAGGAGAAACTGGAAAGGAACTTATGAGAACCGTCTGAAAAATCACAGCAAGTTTGTTTTGTAAATGTACCACTGTTCAAATACAAAAGCCGATTAAAGTTAAAATTATTATTGAATTTAAAAAATCTTTGGAAACGCCATGTTCTGAGATTGTCCCAAAGAGTCTGGTATGTGCCCTGTATGACCAGTGTCACTGCTGTCAGTAACTCTTCCCATCAGTAACATTAAATAATCAGGGGCGCCTGGGTGGCGCAGTCGGTTAAGCGTCTGACTTCAGCCAGGTCACGATCTCGCGCTCCGTGAGTTCGAGCCCCGCGTCGGGCTCTGGGCTGATGGCTCAGAGCCTGGAGCCTGTTTCCGATTCTGTGTCTCCCTCTCTCTCTGCCCCTCCCCCGTTCATGCTCCGTCTCTCTCTGTCCCAAAAATAAATAAACGAAAAAAAAAATCATACCATGTACAGTTTTTGAAATTTTTCAACGAAATGATGACTATACGGTATCTGCATTGTTTCTAGTAAACATTTAAGAATGAATGAAAAAATTCATCTGAATTTCTGGATTCACGATTTCCACCCCTCCAAGACCCATTCTGTGCCTGGTGCTATTTCTATCCCTCGACAACCCTCTCCCACTCTGAATGCAGCAATAGTTTCTTCCTCACAATAACCTGGGTCATTTTTCCATAGACAAAACCTTGTCGTAGCTGTCCCCTGACATAAAAACAGCACTTACACTTCACAATTTCAGATTTCAATTTCGACTTTCTAGCCAAAATGTAAGATTGTTTCTTAAACTGACTATTGCCTACCCAGCCAGGTTCATTTGGGTTCATTTTTCAGACCCTGCTCCTGACTGTTGGTCAGACAGTAAGGGTATTTCTAATTCCAGCAGCACAACTCCCACTCTACTTAATCTCTAAATTTCAACCTCTGCTGTTTCTGGACTGCTCACACCCTTCGTCTCCATGGAAAGACCCCAACACCCCTCTCAAGGCTCAGCACCTATAGGCTTCTCTGTGAAGCCTCACTGACTCCTGCAAAAGAGTCCTCTTTTTTGAAAACAATTACAAATAAAACAAAGAGACAACGTTAGGGGATCTACTTCCCCAGATTTCAATGCAACCTCTCATTATCACGTTTATTCATTTTTACATCTCTCACTCTGTTTACACAGTGAGTATCTTGACAGAAGAAACACTGTCTTAGTCATTTACTTATTCACAGAAATAGTAGTGTCTACCACACATTAATTGCTGGGGGAAAGAATGTTTGTTGAATGACTACAATTAACAAATGGTTCAATAACAGTAAATAGTCACTCCCAACAATGGGAGAAGCAGCAATGAAAACAGAGGAAAGACTGTTGGGAGATGAAGGCCCACTGATGAAGCACTAACTCCGGCGGAGACAGATCAGGGAGAGATGGTTTAGTGCATCCAGAGTTTCCCTACACAATCAAAGCCTTATGGGCAGGGCTTGACATCACTAAACTCTCCTCAACTTATTGTCCCTGTTGAGGCCCCAAAATAACTACCGATACAAGGGGACCCTCCCAACATAACTCATTTCCCCAGCACTTCTGAAGAGGCCATGGCTCACCCAGATGTTAGCACAGAACAGCGTGAGATCAATGACCCAGTCTCTCCCATGGATGAGTGATGTGGTTGGAAATTATATCCTTAGGAAGGGAAGAGACTCATGGCCCCACTTGGGAAGTCTCTAGAAAACAGTTATGTGCTCATATCACCTGAGATTATAGGAGTTGACTTCCTGGGTGCAGCAAAGGCATTTTCAATTTCTGTAATTGTAGGGAATTAATCCCCATGAGTCTCATTAATGAAATATTCTTTTGTCTCTCTTCCATGTAAGAGACTTGGGTCTCTGGAGCTAGGAGACAAAAATAGAATGCAAACTTATCCAAGTGTTGGGACATAGCCTTGGCATTCCCTGATTGTCTCTTATCCTTTTAAACTCTCTTATCCCAGAAGGAGGCTCCCTGTCATTACAGCTTCTCACTGATAAGTCAGAGCACTCCATCGTAAATATCGAATTGTGGATTTGCAGGATTCTGTGTCCCCTAACTCTCTTATTGCTCCCATCTGTACTCACCTGTTAGCTCACAATCATGGAACTCCCAGCCTCCACAGTGTTTCTTCTTTTCTCCTGCTTCTCCTTTCTCCTTCAATGTAGGCAATGTCTGTTTGATATCACTCAACCATTTGCTTCTTTAAGCATCTTACTAACAACTTCATTAGCAGTTGTTTAACAGTAGACACTAAACCACATCACAGAAGGAAGAAAGGTATAAAAAATGGTCCCTTCTCAACAGAGCAAGAGAAAAAAAAAGTAAATGAATGTGCTAACCTGAAGAGGCAGTGGCACCTGATGAAGAGAATACAAACATAGACAACTTTTCCAAAAGAGATGAGTGAAGTCTACACAAACAAGCGAATACTTGTCCCAAGTCTTGATGCGGGTGAAGGGGTAAGAGCACTCCAACAGGAAGTATCTGGGCAGCCAATGTAGGAAATACTTCATACTTGCTACCAATGATTGGGAGGCAAGTATGACAACTCAAACATGACCCTGAGCAGTTAGACAGCACGCAGAGAGCAGATATGCTGATATTTTGACTATTGGCTTGACACAAATTGATGAAAATATCTGAATGTCAGTGCAGATCTCATGACAGGATGTCCAGGATCAAGCTCTCCCTGTGGAAAATTCATCCTTGGACAATGGTAGACACAGACTGTTGCTACTACAATAGTCTAAGAAAACTGTAGATGGAAAAATAGGGAATCAATGGACCCCTTTGAAGAGCAAAAAAAATAATAAAAGTTATGTAAGTTGGCAATTTGGAAGGACCTAGAGGGTACAGTGCTCAGGTAAATGAGTCCATCAGAGAAAGACAAACACTGATTTCACTCCCATGTGGAATTTAAGAAACAAAACAAATGAACAAACATGGGAAAAAAACAAACAAACAAAACCAGATTTTTAATGCAGAGAACAAACTGGTGGTTGCCAGAGACAAAGGTGGCTGTGGCTGGATGAGATAGATGAAGTGAATTAAGAGTACCCTTACCTCCATGAGCACTTAATAGTGCGTAGAATTGTTGACGCATTACATTTTACACCTGAAATTAATACAACTCTGTCTGTAAAGTATACTTCATAAAAATAATGACTGGAGAAAGAGGAAAATACAATACTCAGAGTTACCACAATTTAATTTTTAAATGACCAGCTCTCACAACAACAATAAAAACAAAGATACAAGTCAATGCAACAGGAGGGAGCTTAGAAATTCATACCTACAAGTGAATGATTTTTGACAAGACTGCCAGGACATTTCAATGGTAAGTAGGCAGTCTTTCCAAGAAATGGTAATGGAAACCTGGATATACACATGCACAAACATGAAAATGACCCTTCTGTCCACCATCAACAAACGTGACTCCGAATGTATCACAGATCTAAACGTAGGAAATAGAACTGTAAATAAACACGTGAAGAACACATAAAGGTACATCTTTATGACTCTGAATTTGACAAAGATTCCTTGGATATAACACCAAAGACACAGGCAACTAGAGAAAAAAATTACATCACCAAAATCAGAAGTATTTGTGCACTGAAGGGCACTATTTCCAAATGAAAAGGCAACCCACAAAATGGAGAAGCTATTGATGAATCACACACCTGATAATAGATTAATATTCAAACTATGTACAGAATTTCAAGAATTCTTGGAAAACAACAAACAATTCAATTTTAAAAATAGTGCTGGGGCAACTTGGTGTCTCAGTCAGTTAAGTGTCTGACACTTGATTTCGGCTTGGGTCATGATCCCAGAGTTGTTGGATCGAGCCCCATGTCGGGCTCTCTACTGAGCACGGAACCTACTTCATACTCTCTCTCTCTCCCTCACCCCCTCTCTCACTTGCACGCTCTCTCTCTCTCTCTCTAATATTAAAGAGAAAAAGGCAAAACTTTTATTTAAATTCCAGCTGGTTAACATATAGTGTCATATTAGTTTCAGGTGTGCCATACAATGAATCCACACTTCCATAATAAAACTTTTTAAAATATATTTTAAAAAATGTTGGTGAGGATGTGGAGAGGGGGGAACCCTCTTTCATTATTGGAAGGAATAAAAACTGGTATAGCCACTGTAGAAAACAGTATGAAAATTCCTCAAAACATTAAAAATAGAATGACTCTTGTTGCTTTGCCATTTGAAAAGATGTAGATGGAACTGGAGTGTACTATGCTAACCAAGTAAAATAAGTCAGAGAAAGACAAATATCATATGATGTCATTTATATGTGGAATTTAAGAAACAGAACAGACAAACATAGGGGAAGGGAACGAAAATTAACATCAGATAAGAACAGGGACGGAGCCAAACCATAAGAGACTCTTAACCATAGTTAACAAAGTGAGAGTTGCTGGAGGGGAGTTGAATGAGGAATGGACTAGATGGGTGATGGGCATTAAGGGAGGCACTTGTGATGAGCACTGCGTATTCTATGCAGGCAACAAATCACTAAATTCTACTCCTGAAACCAATAGTACATATATGGTAACTAACTTGAACTGAAATAAAATCTTGGAAGAAAGAAAACAGTGTTACAATCCAGTAATCACACTGCTGAGCCATTACCCCCAAAATACAAAAACACTCATTCAAAGGGATAAATGCACCTTTATGTTTTTAGCACTATCACTTACAGTAGCCAAATAATGGAAACAGCCTAAGTGTCCATTGATAGATGAATGGATAAGGATCTGGTACAGACATACAATGGAATACTACTCACCCATAAAACTGAATGAAATCCTCCCATTTGAAAAGACTTGGATGGAGCTAGTCAGCATAAGGTTGAGCAAAATAAGTCAGTTAGAGAAAGAAAAATACCACATGATCTCATGTGCGGAATTTAAGAAAGAAAACAAACAGCACAAGAAAAAAAGAGAGAAGCTAATGGTTACCAGAGGGGAAGGAAGAAGATGGGAGAAATGGGTGATGGGGATTAAGGAGGGCACTTGCTGTGATGAGCACTGGGTGCTTTATGGAAATGCTGAAGCACCATATTATACACCTGAAACTGACAGTACACTGTATGTGAACTATACAGGAATTAAAACTTCTAGATAAATTTAAAAAAGTAAAACTAATGGGGATCCCGGTTGCTTCAGTTGGTTGAGTGTCTGGCTCTTGGTTTCAGCTCAGGCTATGATTTCACAGTTTGTGAGTTCGAGCCCCACGTCTGGCTCTGCACTGACTACATGGAGCCTGCTTGGGATTCTCTCTCTCCCTCTCTCTCTCTGACACTCCCCTCCTCATGCTCGTGATCTCTCCCTCTCTCTCTCTCTCTCTCTCTCTCTCTCTCTCAGAATCAATAAATGTAAAACAATAAAAAATAAATTCATAAAAAAATAAAAAATGCATGAAACTGGTTTTGAAAAAAAAAGAAAAGACAATGGACTCAAAAATATAGAGCAATGGGTATTTAGCACATGAAAGATGCACAACATGACTAATCACTACAGAAATGCAAATAAAAACCATAGCGTGATACCACTCCACACACACTAGGACGGCTATTTGAAAACTAAAACAGAAGATGAGTGTTGGAGAGGATGTGGACAAATTGGAACCCTGTGGTGCTTTGCTGATGAGAATAAAAGGGGACAGAGCTGCTGAAGCAAACAGTGTGCCAGTGACTCAATAATGTAAACCCAGAATTATTGTTTGATGAAATAGTTTCATGGCTGTTTATTTACCCACTTATATGCCCAAAAAGATTGTAAAGCGGTGAGCAAAACACATATTTCTACACCAATTTTCATAACAGATTTATTCACACTAATGAAAGTGTAGAGACAACGTGAATGTCCGTCAATAATCTGAACAAAGTGTGGTGAACACATACAGTGGAACATCATTCAGCTTTTTCAATGGATGGAATTCTGACACAGGCTATAATTCAGATGAACCTCACGAACATTATGCTAACTGAAAGAAGCCAGCACTGAAGAACCAATATTATACAATTACACATATATAAGATAACCAGGGTTATCAGTTTGAGAGAGAGAAGGTAGGATGGTGGGAGACAGGGGTGGGGCAGAGGGATTCTGCCATATGAATTTACTATTACAAGGAAACGGAAGTTAAATTTGAGATGATGAGAAAGTTCTGGGGACAGATAGAGGTGGTGGTTGCTAAACAGTGAGAAAGTACTTAATGATGCATAAGCATATTTCAAAATGTTTAAAATAATAAATTACATATATCTTTTACCCTGAAAAATGATGAAAAAAGAGTGACATTCTCCACAAGAATTTCATCTGTCCTGGGTGGCTCAGTCAGTTAGGCGTCCTACTCTAGATTTTGTCTCAGGTCATGAACTAAAAATATGTGAGTTCAAGACCCATATTGAGCTCTGGGCTGGCAGTGTGGAGCCTGCTTGGGATTTTCTCTTTATCCCTCTCATTGCTCCTCCCCAGCTTGTTCTCTTCTCTCTCAAAGGAAATAAATGAACTTTAAGGAAAAAAATAATTTCAATGCCATAAATAGCTTAATATGATGTAGAGAAAGGAATCCAAAGTACAAGGAGACTAGGGCATTGTGATGGGTTTATCTTGTGTGATTCAATACATCAACCCCAAATATACCCAAACTAAAGTTTCAGACGACATAAAATTCATAAGATCATTGAGAAATAGCTTGGGGAGGGCTATAATGTTTTCCTTGACAGACTCTACAGAGCTTCTCCCCCATAGGACAGACTTACCATGGACCTGCTAAAATTGAAATGCCTTTGTCGAAAGTTCAGCCCCTCCTGAACTGCCAGAGGCCATGACAGCAGTCCCAACCCATTTGAGGCATGTTATTCATAGTGCATAAGAATTAATCATTCTCATCAACACTGGTTGATCCACATGGATTTTTGACACATCCTGGTGTCTCCCAGAAACAAAAATAGATGGGCAGCTTAGTAATAGCCTATCTAATTTGTGTAAATAAAAAAAAAATAAGCAAAACAAAACAAAAACACAACCAACTCTAATAATCATGAAGAAAAGATAGACCTGACTCACTACAATGAAGGGTCATAATCTCTACCTATCAGTCCTGAGATTGTTCACTGCCCCAAATACTCAACTGATGTGACTATTTACACGTGACAGAAGGCTGTAAAATGGCAACAATTACTTTACATTTTCCTCCAAACCCAACCCAAAGGCTCTGAGGTGATGGCGCTGGCTAGCTTATAATGGTTCATGAGGACTGTGGTCTGAACTAAAATTGGTACCTTGATATTGGAAAAGATGAGAGTAATTATACCATGGAAACTGGCAAATGTTACAAATAAGCTCTCTTCTTTATTCTTTTGTTCTTAATTACTTCCTTTCTTCTTGCTTTCCCTGTTTCTTTTTCAGAGACAGTTCCATGAACATTTATCTGCATACTAGTGTTTGAAAGGACCTGTGGATATTTATCTGGAAAACTGTGAATAAGGGAATAGAAAATTACCATTATGGCTTACAATCTAGATGAGGGCCTCTGGGGTAGGTGAGAAAGAGACATTCATCTTATTCTGTCCCACAAGCCACAGGTCAAGTCCATAATTGCATCCTGTTCTCACTGCCTAATTTCTGGGATGCAGCATTAGAAAAGATGGAGGTGGCAATAGACAGAGTAGCCATATTTTGTGTGAGATCTGTGAAGAGTCTATTATCGTAGGAGGTGCTGAGGGAAATCACAGGACAGTGCTGCTGCCTACCAAATATTAAAAGAAAGTAATAATGCATCCCTGGGAAAATCACCAAGAATGCCACTATCAAGGCCTGAAAAATCAGGAGTTGCAATTTCTATTACCTTCACACTTCATTTATGTTTTGGACTGTGTGAGGGGAAACTGGAGACTGCATAGTGAAGGTGGATTATTGTAAACTAATCACAGAAGGTTCCAGGTGCCTAGGCTCTTGCAGATGTGATCTCCTTCCAAGGTGGATTGACTTAAAACTCTTGAAACTTGTATATAACCTGTGATAGGTACAATGATTTTCCTCGAAAAGCAGATACTCTGACACGTGCTTTCAACCCAGAGAAAAAGCATTTCACATTTACTCCATTGGCTCCTCCTATCACATTATAAGTACTCAATTTGCTATATTATGTATATGTTCTTAAATATCCATGCAATGGGGACACCTGGGTAGTTGAATTTTTTGAGCGTCTGACTTTGGTTCATGTCATGATCTCACAATTCATGGTTTCAAGCCCTGCATCACCCTCTGTGCTGATAGCTCAGAGTCTGGAGCCTACTTCTAATTTATTCTCTCTCTCTCTATCTCTTTCTCAAAAAATGAATACACATTAAAATTTTCTTCTAAAAATCCATGCAATGGAATTTAATACGATGACTAAACAGTTTTAAAGAAATTCAGTAGAGGGGTTCCTGGGTAGCTCAGCCAGATAAGAGTCCAACTCTTGATTATGGTTCAGATCAAAACTTCACAGTTTGTGATATTGAGTCCCACTTCATGCTCTGCGCTGACAGCATGGACATATCTTGGGATATTCCATCAATCTCCTTCTGGCTCTCCCTACTCATTCTTGCTATCCCACTCAAAATAAATAAATGAATTTTAAAAAGCTACAGACAAAATAGTTGCTTGTGATGTATGAAAACTTACAGCTAACTAATAAGGAGAAAAAATGCGCATTGCCAGCCTATGAACTGATACAAATACCATGATCTAGGTCTTCTAGGGTTTTAAGCCCTGTTACTCAAGTCTTTATCCTGAAACAAAGAAACCTACATGCAGACGTCTCTCGACTAAAGAGCTTTCTCAGGGCTTGCTTGATGTCTCTGTTCCTGAGACCATAGATGAAGGGGTTCAGCATGGGCATCACCACTGTGTACATGACTGAGGCTATGGCACCTGTGCTGGAGTTTTGTGAAGCTGCAGAATTAAAATACACACCAAGGCTTGTACCATAGAACAAGAACACAACTGAGAGATGAGACCCACACGTGGAAAATGCTTTATACTTGCCCTTCACTGATGAAATTCTCAAGATGGAGGCTACAATTCTAGAGTAAGAGGAGAGGATGCCAGTGAGTGGAACAACACCCAGAAGTGCACTTGCCAAATACATTACCAGGTCATTGAGGAAGGTATCAGAGCAAGCAAGTTGGATCACCTGCTTAAGTTCACAGAAAAAGTGAAGGATTTCCAGATCTGTGCAAAAAGAGAGTCGCAAAATCAGTAAGTCATGTAACAGAGAGACAAGAACACTCAATAACAGGGATCCCAGAAGCAGGATGCCACAGAACTTGGGGTTCATGATGACCATGTAGTGCAGTGGGTGACAGATGGCCACGAACCGGTCATAGGCCATCACTGTCAAGAGGAGGTTGTCGATTCCTGCAAAAAGCATGAAAAAGTACATCTGGCTGAGGCAACCTTTGTAGGAGATCGCTCTGCTCTGTGTCTGGATGTTCAGCAGCATCTTTGGGATGGTGGTGGAGGTGAAACAGATGTCTGAAAAGGACAGGTTGGAGAGGAAGAAGTACATGGGCGTGTGGAGGCAGGAGTCTGTGATAATGGCCAGGATCATGAGCAGGTTCCCAGTGAAGGTGACCAAGTACAAGGACAGGAACAGCCAAAAGAGCAGTGACTGCAGCGCCCCCTGGTCTGAGAGTCCCAAGAGGATAAATTCCGTAACATGAGTTTGATTTCTTCCTTCCATGTAATTGATGAAAATGGCTGGAACAGAGACAAGAACATTGGAAAGGCAGCAGCATGATCACAGAATTACAAGAAATGCTGTCTTTTCAAAATGCTTCATTCATTAATTCTTACACACTCCCTACCAATCTAGAATACACACCAGAAAATTTCAGGGACTTTCAAATGTCCATGTTTTCCATGAGTCTTAAATTGTTCACAATTCTTGTTCTGAATCAAAACAATTATCCAAAGCAATGTTCTCCTCCATAAATTTCCTGTGACCTTTTTTTTTCCACCCGAGAAAAGTTAACACATTATCTTGTGACAAGTATTTTTAACAGCATTGCACAAATGCAGTAGGAATGTGTGTTTCACCTTAACAAGACAGTCTAAGATGTGTGTGTGTCAGAGGGACGAACAGAATATTAATAAAGGAATAAATGGTGTTTCAGGTGGTGGTTACAACTAATAAGGAAAAAAGTTCGGGACACAGTAGTCCTAAGTGGAAGGAAAACCTGCCTTTGTGTCATGACTGATCAGGGGCTTCTGAGCTGGAAAACTCAAGGATGCATGAACCATGTGGATAACTTTGAGAAAACCAGTTAAGGCAGAGAAATCGCACGTGCAAAGACCTTGAGTCAAGAGCTCACCCAAAACCATCAGGCAATATAAAAGACAAAGTTGTGAGCAGAGCAGGTAACACAACGGGTGTAGGAGTGAGATGTAAATAAGAGAGAGAGGAGCTCAAAGCCTCCTGTATCAGTGGATACATTCTAAGGCAATGTTGGGGACAGTCAAAGATGGCAGAGGAACATGGAAGGTTTTTTGCCTCTCTCCTCACTGAAATGCAACTAAATCAACACCAAACTGTCTTGCATATCTAGATACCTGATCTGAGGAATAACACAACAATCTGCACAACTTGAACCACGGAATTTGGCAGGTACACAGCGTGGAGAGGCGAACTGGGGAAGAGAGAAGCTATGGAGGGCAGGGAGCTGTTTTTGCTTGTAGAGAGAGGATGGAGATGGGGGAGAGTATAGGAGAAGCACTGCCCAACAAAAAAGCAGCTGGAGAGAAAGAGAAGGAGTGGACTGAACAAAAACAGGGAGAAGAGAGAAAGGAGAGGGTTTCAATTTCATGAAGAGGCTATAAACAGGGAGCATAGAGTCTGAAACTCCACAGCTCGATACCTGGGAGAGCTCTGGTGGGAGGGCGTATCCCCAGAAACAGACAGCAAGGTCCGAGGGGTCCTCAGGCCACACGGGGAGAGGCAATTTCTCTGCTGGGAGGATATTTGCTAGAAGCCGTGCAGCCTCGCCACAGGCAAAGGTCCCAGCAGACCCTGGAGAACAGCCACATTGCTGCTGTTGGAACTAGGATGGTAAGGGTGAAGCCTGGTGCCAGATGGGTGCTGTGATTTACCATAATCCCTGAAATGCTGCTACTACACAATCACACCAACATTTTCTGGGGCACCTGGCCACAATCTCTGGGCATCTGCAGCAGCATGGTCACACAAACGTACCAGGGGTGGGCGGGCACCAAGACATTGCTTGGTGGACCCTCCCCTGAGGGTCTGAGAGGGTCAAAGCTGCTTGGCCCTCAGAAATGAGCAGTTTGTAAACATTGCCCTATCTGAGATAAAATTTGGGAGGGAGGTGACCTCTGGCAAGCTGACAGCTTGGTCACAGGCAGTGGAGAAATGGGGAGTGGACAGAAGCCAGAGACAAAGGAAGGGTGCTTGATTGCCAATCAATGAGAGTATAGACTTCTGATACTAGAGACTGGGGGACTGTAGGACTCCATTTTCACCCCTCCCACATATGCACATAAGCACTTTCATGCACCACAGCAATCGATCAACCGCATTAAACTAAGCAGCGTCATCTAGTGCAGAACAGAGTCACTACACCAAGCACCGCCCAACCGGGCCAACCACAATATAGAGGAACATCACCAGTCTCTCTGCCTACGTAGTTTACAGACTATAAAGTGCTTCATAGTTTGACTTTAGTGGAAACTGGATGCATTTTCAATCATATTTCATTCTGTTTGCTGGTCCATCTATTCAATATTTTTCTTTTCCTTTTCTTTTATTACTTCTGAATACAGAAAAGGAAAAAATTTGATTTTTTTCGTTTTTATAAAAAATATTTTCTTTAAATTTTCCTATTATATTTTTTACATTTTTGTAATTTTTAAAATTCTATTTGACTTTCATCATTTCATTTTATTCTTTTATTGTATTCATTTTTTTAATTCCAAACGTTTTTCTTTTTTTCCATTTTTTTTTCTTTTCTTTTCTTTCCCTTCTATCTCTATTCTATCAAGCTTCTTACAACAACCTGACCAAAACAAACCTAGGAGTTAGCATCCTTTATTTTATTTTTTATGTTATTTTAATTTTTTTAATTTTTACTTTTATTTACTTTATTAATCCCTTTTCTTACTCCACAATGATGAAATGAAGGAATTCACCACAAAATAAACAGGAAAAAAATGACAGCAAGGGACGTAATCAGCACAGATACAACAGGAAGTCTGAACAGAATTTAGAATCATGATAATAAGAACACTAGCTGGGGTTGAAAAAGCGTAGAATCTCTTTCTGTGAAGACAAAAGAAGTACAAGCTATCCAGGATGAAATAAAAAGTGCTGTACCAGAGATGGAATCCCAAATGGAAGCCATGGTGGTGAGGTTGGATGAAGCAGAGCAGCGAATCAGTTACAGAGAAGACAAATTTATGGAGAATAAGGAAGCAGAAAAAAAGAAGGAAACTGAGACAAAAGAGTAGGATATAATATTAGAGAACTCAATGACTCATTAAAAATATCCAAATCATAGGGGTCTCAGAAGATGAAGAGAGAGGAAAAGGGGTAGAAGGTTGATGTGAGCAAATCATAGTGGAAATTTTTCTTATCTTGGAAAAGACACAGACATCAAAATCCAGGAATCACAGAGAACTCCCATTAGATTCAACAAAAACTGGCCATCAAGACTATCATAGTCAAGTTCACAAAATTCTCAGACAAGGAAAGAATCATGAAAGCACCAAGGGGGAAGAAAGGCCTTAACCTACAAGGGAAGACAGTTTGGTTAAAAGCAGACCTATCCACAGAAACTTGGCAGCCAAGAAAAGAGCAGAAGGGTATATTCAATGTGCTGAATCCAAAAATATGCAACCAAGAATTATCCAGCAAGACTGTCATTCAAAATAAGAGGTGAGAATTTTAAAAAAATGTTCCCCAGAGAAACAAAAGCTAAAGGAGTTAATGACCACTAAACCAGCTCAGCAAGGAATGTTTGGGAGATTCTCTGAGGAGAGAAAAGCAAAAAAAGAAAAAAAAAAGGCAATAAAGACTAGAAATGACCAGACAACACCACCAGAAACTCCAACTCTGCAGGCAACATGTTGAAACAAATTCATACCTTTCAGTACTCACTCTAAATGTCAATGGACTAGGGGCGCCTGGGTGGCGTAGTCGGTTAAGCGTCCGACTTCAGCCAGGTCACGATCTCGCGGTCCGTGAGTTCGAGCCCCGCGTCAGGCTCTGGACTGATGGCTCAGAGCCTGGAGCCTGTTTCCGATTCTGTGTCTCCCTCTCTCTCTGCCCCTCCCCCGTTCATGCTCTGTCTCTCTCTGTCCCAAAAATAAATAAATGTTGAAAAAAAAAATTAAAAAAAATAAATAAATAAATGTCAATGGACTAAACACTCCAATCAAAGGACATAGGATAACAGAATGGATAAGAAAATAAGATCCATCTATACGCTGTTTACAAGAGACCCATTGTAGACCTAAAGAAACCTTCAGATTGAAAGTAAGTGGATGAAGAGCCATCTATCATGCTAATGATCTCCAAACGAACACTAGAGTAGCCATACTTATATCAGACAACCTAGATTTTAAAAGAAAGACTGTAGCAAGAGATGAAGAAGGGCATTATATCGTAATTAAGGGGTTATCCATGAAGCAGATCTAACAACTATAAACATGTATGCCTCAACCGTGGAAACACCCAAATATATAAATCAATTAATCACAAATATAAAGAAACTCGTTGATAATAATACCATAATAGTAGAGGGCTTCAACCCCCCACTTACAACAGTGGACAGATCATCTAAACACAAAATCAGCAAGGAAACAGTGGCTTTGATTGACACACTGGACTGCACGAACTGAACAGATATATGCAGAACATTTCATCCTAAAGCACCAGAATACACATTCTTCTCAAGAGAACATTCTCCAGAATAGATCATATACTGGGACACAAATCAGCTCTCAACAATTACAAGATCGAGATCATAACATGCATATTTTCACATCACAACGTTATGAAACTCGAAATCAACCACAAGAAAAAATTTGGAAAGGCAACAAATACTTGGAGACTAAAGAGTAACCTACTAAAGAATGAATGGGCTAACAAAGAGGTGAAAGAGGAAATTAAAAAGGACATGGAAGCCAATGAAAATGATAACATCACAGCCCAAAACTTCTGGGACACAGGAAAGACCGTCATAAAAGGGAAGTATATAGCAATCCAGGCCATCTATAGAAGGAAGAAAGGTCTCAGATACACAACCTAACCTTACATCATAAAGGGATGGAAAAAAAACAGCAAATGAGAGATGGGTAATTAATAAGATTAAGGGAGAAATCAATGCTACTGAAACAAAAACAAACAAACGAAAATAGTAGAACAGACCAAAGGAACCAGGAACTGGTTCTTTGAAAGATTAACAACATTGATAAGCCCCTAGCCACTTTGATCAAAAACAAAAAGGAAAGGACCCAAATAAATAAAATCAAGAATGAAAGAGCAGAGATTAAAACCAGCACTGCAGAAATACAAACAAAAATAAGAGAATATTATAAGCAAGTATAGGTCCACATATTGGGCAATGTGGAAGAAATGGACAAATTCCTAGAAACATATAAACGACCAAAACTGAAACCAGAAGAAATGGAAAATTTAAACAGACCCATAACCATTGAAGAAATTGAATTAGTAATCAAAATTCTCCCAAACAACAAGAGCCAGGGCCAGATGGCTTTCCAGGGGAATTCTAAAAAACATTTAAAGAAGAGGTAAGAGCTATTCTTTCAAAGCTGTTCCAAAAAACAGAAATGGAAGGAAAACTTCCAAACTCATTCTATGAAGCTAGCATTACTTTGATTCCAACACCAGACAAAAACCCCACTAAACAGAACTATAGACCAATTTCCCTGATGAACAGGGACACATAAATCCTCAACAAGCATTTGACAAAATACAGCACCCTTTCTTGATAAAAACCCTCAAGAAAGTAGGGATAGAAGGATCATACCTCAAGATCAAAAGCCATATGAAAGACCCATTGCTAATATGATCAATGGGTAAAAGCTGAGAGATTTCCCCCTAATGTCAGGAACGTAACAGGGAAGTCCACGCTTGCCACTGCTATTTAACGTAGTGTTGGAAGTCCTAGCCCCAGTAATCAGACAACATAAAGGAATAAAAGCATCCAAATTGGCAAGGTGGAGTTCAAAGTTTTACTCTTCACAGATGACGTGATAGTCTATATGGAAAACCCAAAAGATTCCACCAAAATGCCACTAGAACTGATCCGTGAATTCAGCAAAGTCGCAGGATATAAAATCAATGCACAGAAATCGGTTATACACCAATAATGAAGCAACAAGACAGAGAAAACAATGAATCGATCCCATTTACAGTTGCACCAAAAAAGATGAAATACCTATGAATAAGCCTAACCAACGAGGTGAAAAATCTATACACTGAAACCTACAGAAAGCTTATGAATAAAATTGAAGAAGACACAAAGAAATGGAAAAATATTCCATGCTCCTGCATAGGAAGAACAAATATTGTTAAAATGTCAATACTACCCAAGGCAATCTCCATATTCACTGAAGTCCCTATAAAAATAACACCAGCATTCTTCAGACCTAGAAACAACAATCCTAAAATTTGTATGGACCCAAAAAAGACTCTGAATAGCCAAAGCAATCCTGAAAAAGAAAACCAAAGCTGTAGGCATCATAATCCCGGACTTCAAGATGTATTACAAAGCTGTAATCATCAAGACAGTATGGTACTGGCACAAAACTGACACTCATATCAATGGAACAGAATAGAGAACCTACAAATGGACCCACAAATGTATGGTCAACTAATCTTTGACAAAACAGGAAAGAATATCCAAAGGAATAAACACAGTCTCTTCAGCAAATGGTGCTAGGAAAACTGGACAGCCACGGGCAGAAAAAATGAACCTCGACCACTTTCTTACACCAGACACACAAAAAACTCAAAATTGATGAAAGACCTAAATGTAAAACAGGAAGCCATCAAAATCCTCGAGGAGAAAGCAGGCAAAAACCTCTTTGACCTCAGCCGCAGCAACTTCTTATTCAACACGTCTCCGGAGGCAGAGCAAACAAAAGCACACATGAACTATTAGGACCTCATCAAAATCAAAAGCTTCTGCACAGCAAAGGAAACAATCAGCAAAACTAAAAGTCAAACAATGGAATGGGAGAAAATATTTGCAAAGGACATATCAGATAAAGGTTAGTATCCAAAATCTATAAAGAACTTACCAAACTCAACACCTGAAAAACAAATCCAGTGAAGAAATGGGCAAAAGACACAAATAGACACTTCTCCAAAGAAGACGTCCAGATGGCCAACAGACACATAAAAATTGCTCCACATCACTCATCATCAGAGAAATACACATCAAAACTGCACTGAGATACCACCTCACACCAGGCAGCATGGCTACATTTACAACTCAGGCAACAACACATGGTGGTGAGAATGCAATGAAAGAAAGTTTCTTTTGCATTGCTAGTGGGAATGTGAACTGGTGCAGCCACTCTGGAAAACAATATGGGAATTCCTCAAAATATTAAAAATAGAACTACCTTAAGCCAGCAATTGCACTACTAGGTGTTGATCCAAGGGATACAGCTGAGCTGTTTCAAAGGGGCACATGCACCCCAATTTTTATAGCAGCACTATCGACAATAACCAAGTATGGAAAGAGACCAAATGTCCGTCAATGGACGAATGGATAAAGAAGGTGTGGTATATATATACAATGGAGTACTACTTGACAACAGAAAAACTGAAATCTTGCCATTTGCAACTACGTGGATAGAACGAGAGGGTATTATGGTAAGTGAAATTAGCCAGTCAGAGAAAGACAAATATCATACAACTACACTCATATGAGGAATTTAAGACACAAACAAGATTAACATAAGGGAAGGGAAGCAAAAATAATATAAAAGCATGGAGGGGACAAAACATAAGAGACTCTTCAAAATTTTTTTTAATGTTTTTACTTATTTTTGAAGGAGAGAGAGACAGAGCATGAGTAGGGGACGGGCAAAGAGAGAGGGAGACATAGAATCTGAAGCAGGCTCCAGGCTCTGAGCTGTCAGCACAGAGTCCAATGTGGGGCTTGAACTCACAAACTGTGAGATCATGACCTGAGCCGAAGTTGGACGCTTAACTGACTGAGCCACCCAGGTGCCCCATAAGAGACTCTTAAATACAAAGAATAAACTGAGAGGGGATGGAGGGGTTGTGGGTGGGGGGATAGGCTAAATGGGTAGGGGGCATTAGGGAAGACACTTGTTGGGATGAGCACTGGGTGTTATACATAGGGGATGAATCACTAGAATCTACTAAAATCATTATAGCATTATATGCTAACTAACTTGCATGTAAATTAAAAAATAAAATAAAATAAAATTCAGCCAACGGACACTACAGTTCAGTGTCTTTTTTACATGTATATGTTATATATGGTGTCTGTCCACAACAGGATACATCTTATGTAATATATAAAAATGGAACATAAATCATTCCCACATAATTCTTTGTCTTTCTCTCTATCTTTATGTCTACAGTTGGTCTAAATGCTGCATTTTCTATTGCATAAGACAGGTTCAGCTTGCTATTTAAGGTTTATGGGTGTGTACTTCACTGATAAATTCTCTCTGTCCTGTACACGTGCGCACACACACACACACACACACACACACGGAGACAGAGAGAGAGTTCTCCATTACTGTGGTACTGTGTACTCTTGTAGCTGAAGAAACATCTTTTAGAAAGCAGGGGACAGGCTACACCATAAGTCAAACAGAGTCTTTCTCCTAGCAGAATTGCAGTTTATGATATTAGGCTTTCCAGCGGAGTAGTCATGGCTAAGGATCACAAGAACCAGACAGAATTAGAAGAATTAACATCAGTCTTTCTCAGTCTCTTCCCAAAAATTTCAAAGGGGAAACACTTCTTACTTTATTCCACCAGGCCAGCTTTGCACTGATTCCAAAACCATGAAAAGGCATTGCAAGAAAAGAAAAGTACAGAACAATATTCCCAAGGAATGTTGACGCGAAAATTTTTGACTAAGTGTTACCAATGCCAGCATTGCGGCCTTTTGATCATGGTGTAGAAAAGGGTTGTGCATCATGATCAAATGGCATTTATTCCAGGAAGGCAAGAATGGTTTAACTAATAAAACCCCCTCAGTATAATTCACCACATTAACAGAATGAATAAAAGCACATGAATATCTCAACAGATGGCACATAAAACATGACAAAATGGAGCATTCCCTGATAGTAACAACACTCAAAAAACTAAGAACAGAAGGAAACTTCCACAACACGAAAGAGGTCATATATGAGAACCCACCTCTAAAATCATTCTCCAGAGAGAAACACTGAGAACACCCCCTAAGATGATGCAAGACAAGCATGTCTGCTTTCATACCTCTCATGCAACATAGCTTTGCAACTTCCAGAGCAACTAGCCAAAAAAAAAGAAAAAAGAAAAAAGAAAAGAAAAAAAGAAGAAGGAAATAAAAGGCATTAAACTTAGAATGGAAGAAGTAATATGAGTCCTCCAGACCAGAGACCTAGCCCCTCTCACTCCCACGGTACTAGTTCTATCCCTTACTTCGCTCACACTCTGAACTCAGCAATCGTTTTTCCTCACAATAACCTGGGTCACTTTTCCACGGGCCGGTCCTGTTCCTACCACCCCTGACATAGAACCTGAACTTACTCTTCACTAACTACAGAAGGAAACTTCAACCCTCAGGCCAAAGTGTCACTTTCTTTAGTAATCTGACTGTTGCCTACCCAGCCAGGCCACTGTGGCTTCGTTTTGCAGAACCCGCAGCCCCTGCTTCTGATGGCTGGTGAGACAGTAAGAAGTATTTCCAGTCCCAGCAGCACAACTTCTGCTCCACTAATCTCTAAATTTTCCTCCTCTGCTGGCTCTTCCTGGACTGCACACCCCTTGTCCTCATGGGAAGACCCCTACACCTCCTCCATGTCTCAGCACCGAGAAGCTGCTCTGGGAAGCCTTCACTAACTCCCATCAAAGAGTCCTCTTTTCAAGAACAAATAAAATAAAGGGCCAATTTTGGAGGATCCACTTCAGATTTCAATGCCACCTCACATTAATACGTTTATTTATGTATTTTTACCTCTTTCATTCTCTTGATACAGTGAGTACCTTGACAGAAGAAACACTGTCTTGGTCATTTATTTATTCATAAAATGCTGAAAACAATGTTTGTTGAATGACTGCAATTAACAAATGGTTAAAAAATGATAGATGGTCATTCCCAACAATGGAAGGACTGGCAAAGAAAATGGAGGAAAGGCTGTTGAGATATGAAGGTCCATTGATGAAGCACTAACCTTGGAGAAGACAGATCAGGGAGAAATGGTTTAGTGTATCCAGAGTTTCCCTCCACAATCAAAGCCTTAAGGTCTTGACATCACTAAACTCTCCTTAACTTACTGTCCCTGTTGATGCTCCCAAAATAACTACTGACACAAGGGTTCTTCCTACCATAACACATTTCCCCAGCACTTCTGAAGATGCCACGGCTCATCCAGATGTTAGCACAGAACAGCGTGAAATCAATAACCCAGTCTCTCCCATGGATGACTGATGCAGCTGGAAGTTATGTCACCAGGAAGGGAAGAGACATGGCCCCACCCAGGAAGGCTCTAAAACACAGCTATGTGCTCATATCACCTGAGGTTACAAGAGTCGACTCCATTGGTGCAGAAAGGCATTTTAATTTCTGTAGCGGTAGGGAATGAATTCCCATGAGTCTCATTAATGAAATATTCTGTTGTCTCTCTTCCCTTTAGGAGACTTGGGTCTCTAGAGCTAGGAGAGAAAAATAGAAAGCAAACTTGTCCCACTGTTGGTATTGGGACACAGACTTGGCATTCCCGGATTGTCTCTTATCACATTTACTCTCTTATCCCAGAAGAAGTTGCCCTGTCTTTACAGGTTCTCACTAATAAGTCAGAGTTCCCCATAGTAACTATTCAATTCTGGTTTTGGAGAATTCTGTGTCCCTTAATCTTCTTTCTCCCATCCATACCTGTTCTTTTGGCTCACCATCCTGTAGCCCCCAGCCCCCAGAGTGATTCTCCTTTTTTCCTGATTCTCATCCTCCTTCAATGTGGGCAATATCTATTTAACATCACTCAACCATTTGCTTCTTTGGGCATCCTGTAAACCCCTCATTAGCATTTGTGATATAATAGGCACTAAGCAATGTGGTGGGAAGGAAGAAAAGTGTAAGAAATGGTACCTTTTCTTACAGTCTCAACAGGGCAAGAGGTATAAAATAAATGAAATCTTGCCATTTGCAATGACATGGATGGAGCTAGAATGTATCATGCTAACTGAGATTAAGTCAATCAGAGAAGGACAAATACCATATGATTTCGCTCATATTGGAAGTGAATTAACAAAACAAATGAACATATATGAAGGGTGAAAGAGGAGAGAGGGAAAGAAACCACAAGAGACTCTTAACAATAGACAGATGGAGAAAGGTGGGAGGGAGATGGGCTAGATGAGTGTTGGGTGTTAAGGAGGGCACTTGTGATGAGCACTGGGTGTTGTATGTAAGAGATGAATTACGGAATTCTCCTCCCAAAATCAATATTTTGCTGTATGCTAACTACCTCAAATACAAATTTAAATATAAAATGATGTTGATACTACCCAAAGCAATCTACATATTCAATGCAATCCCTATCAAAGTAACACCAGCATTCTTCACAGACCTAGAACAAACAATCCTAAAGTTTGTATGAAACCAGAAAAGACCCTGAATAGCCAAAGCGATCTTGAAAAGGGAACCAAAGCAGGAGGCATCACAATCCCATGTATGGGATTGGCATATGGTACTGGCATAAGAACAGACATTCAAATCAATGAAACAGCATAGAGAACCCAGAAACGGACCCACAAACGTATGGTCAACTAATCTTTGACAAAGCAGGAAAGAATATCCAATGGAAAAAAGACAGTCTCTTCAGCAAGTGGTGCTGGGAAAACTGGACAGCCACAGGGAGAAAAATGAACCTGGATCACTTTCTTACACGATACACAAAAATAAACTCACAATGGATGAAAGACCTAAATGGAAGACAGGAAGCCAAATCCTCAAGGAGAAAGCAGGCAAAAACCTCTTTGATCTTGGCCGCAGCAAGTTCTTACTGAACACGTCTCTGGAGGCAAGGGAAACAAAAGCAAAAAGGAACTACTGGGACCTCATCAAAATAAAAAGCTTCTGCACAGCGAAGGAAACAATCAGCAAAACTAAAAAGCAACCAACAGAATGGGAGAAGATATTTGCAAACGACATATCAGATAAAAGGTTAGTATCCAAAGTATATAAAGAACTTACCAAATTCAACACAAACAAAAAACAAAAAATCCAGTGAAGAAATGGGCAAAGTACATGTATACACACTTCTCCAAAGAAGACGTCCAGATGGCTAACAGACAGATGAAAAAATGCTCCACATCACTCATCACCAGGGAAATACAAATCAAAACAACAATGAGATACCACCTCTCACCTGTCAGAATGGCTAACATTAACAACTCAAGCAACAACAGACGTTGGTGAGGATGCAGAGAAAGAGGATATCTTTTGCATTGTTGGTGGGAATGCAAACTGGTGCAGCCACTCTGGAAAACAGTATGGAGGTTCCTCAAAAAAAATAAAAATAGAACTACCCTACGACCCAGAAATTGCACTACTAGGTATTGATCCAACGGATACATGTGTGCTATTTCATAGTGGCACATGCACCCCAATGTGTATAGCAACATTATCGACAATAGCTAAAGTATGGAAAGAGCCCACGTGTATGATGGAGTATTACTCAGAAATCAAAAAGAATGAAATCCTGTCATTTGCAACTAAGTGGATGGAACTAGATGGTATTACACCAAGTGAAATTAGTCAGAAAAACACAAATATCATATAATTTCACCATTATGAGAAATTTAAGATACAAAACAGATGGAAATAATGAGAGAGAAGCAAAAATAATATAAAAACAAGGGTAGGGGGATGAGCTAAATGGGTAAGGGGCATTACAAAAGAAACATGTTGGGATGAGAACATATGTTACACTATATGCTAACTAGCTTCAGTGTAGATAGATAGACAAATGAATGTGTGAATGAATGAATGAATGAATGAATTAATTAATTAATTAATTAAATAGTGTATTCACCCCTGGAGAAAAAAGAATTGCAAAACATTACATTGTACACCTGAAATAACACTGTATGTAAATTACACTTCAATAAAAATAATGCCTAGGGAATGGGGAAAATATGATTTTCAGAGTTACTACCTTATAATTTCAAAGTGATCTGTTTTCAACAACAACAAATATAGAAATATAACTCAATGGAATGGGGGGGGAACCCAGAAATAAACTCATATGTTATGATTGAGTGATTTTTGACGAAAGTGCCGGAATGGACAGCCTTTGCAAGACACGGTGATGGAAAACCTGGATATCCACATGCTTCATGATGAAGCCGACCCTCCATCCACCATCTAGACGCATGACTCCAAATGGATCACAGACTAAAGCTAAAAAATAAAACTTAAGCACTTAGGAGAATAGAGAGGTACATCATCTTTATGACACTGGATTTAACAAAGATTTCCTGGAGAGAACACCAAAAACACAGGCAACTGGGGAAAAAATTACTTCAGCAAAATGGACAAGATTTGAGCATCAAAGAGCACTGTTTCCCATGTCAAAAAAGAAAGCTCACAAAACAGAGAATAGATTGGCAAATCAGATACCTGGGAATAGATTAATATCCACAATATAAAAAGATTTTCAAAAATTCCACAGCAAAACTCCAACATCTCAATTTTTAAAAGGCTGTGCTTTTATTTAAATTCCACTTACTTAGGGGCGCCTGGGTGGCGCAGTCGGTTAAGCATCCGACTTCAGCCAGGTCACGATCTCGCGGTCCGGGAGTTCGAGCCCCGCGTCAGGCTCTGGGCTGATGGCTCAGAGCCTGGAGCCTGTTTCCGATTCTGTGTCTCCCTCTCTCTCTGACCCTCCCCCATTCATGCTCTGTCTCTCTCTGTCCCAAAAATAAATAAACGTGAAAAAAAAAATTTTTTTTTTAAATAAATTCCATTTACTTATCAGCAGTGTAATATTAGGTTCAGGTATACAATAGAGTGATTCAATGCTTCCATAATTAAAGCTTAAAACAAACAATATTTTTAAAATGAAAGAAACAATAACTGTTGGTAACGATCTGGAAAAAACAGGAACCCTCAGGCATTAATGGGAATTGAAACTGCAGTCACCACTGTGGAAAGAGTATCGTATCCCCTCAAAAGTATAAATGGAGCTTCCCTACAATCCAGTAATTGCACTACTGGGTCATTATCCCCAAAATACAAAAACACTAATTCAAAGGGATACACGCACCCCTATGTATTAGCAGCATCATTTAGAATACCCAAATTATGGAGGCAGCCCACGTGTCTACCAATAGATAACTGATTAAAGAAGACGTTGTGCACATACACAAACAATGGAATATTATTTAGCCAATAAAAAAGAATGAAATGTTCCCATTTGCAATGACATGCATGGAGCTAGAGAGTTTTATTCTAAGCAAAATAAGTCAATCAGACAAAGACAAATACAACACGGTTTCACTCATGGGGGGAATTTAAGAAACAACACAAATGAGCAAAGGGAAAAAATGAGAGGCAAACCAAAATACAGACTTTAAATGATAGAGAACAAACTGATGGTTACAATGGCAAGATGGGTGGGGGATGGGTGAAATAGGTGATGGGGATTAAAGAGTGTCCTTGTCGTGATGAGCACGAGGTGTTGTGTGCCAGTGTTGAATCACTACATTGTATAACTGAGACCAATATTACACGTATGTTAACCATACTGGAATTAGATTTTTTTCTAATTATAAAACAAATTAATGGTGGGGGGAATAAAGAACAGGCAGTAGGCTCAAATAGACATTTCTCCAATACCAGTTCCTCAAAAACGTAAACATAGAATTATCACTTCATCCAGTAGTTTCACTTCTGCTTGTATACCCACTTGTATGCCCCAAAAGAATCGAAAGCAATGACCAAAATAGATATTTGTACACCAATTCATAACGGCTTTATTTACAGTAGCCAAAATGTGGAGACACCAGAATGTCCATCAACAAACTCATAGATGAACAAAATGTGGTGACCACATACACTGGGACATCATTCGGCTTTTAAAACGAATGGAATTCTGAAACAGGCTACAACTTGGGTGAACCTTACAAAGATTATGCTAAGTGTAAGAAGCCAGAAACACACACACACACACACACACACACACACACACACACACACACACACACACAGTATTATACAATGCCATCTATATGAAATACCTAGAGTACTCAGATTTAGTGAGAGAAGGTAGGATGATGGGAGACAGGGGCTGGGCTAAGGGACAATGGGGAGATAGTATTTCAAGGAGGCAAAGGTTCAGTTTGAGACCATAAGAAATGCTGGAGATGGACGGAGGTGGTGGTTGTACAACAGTGAGAAAGTACTTAGTGCCACATAAGTATATTTAAAATGTTTAAAATAATAAATTTTATATGTATTTTACCATGACACAAAGAATCTAAAACAGTGACATATTCTGAAAGAATTTCAGTGCCATAAATAGGTTAAAAAGATGTAGAGGAAAGAATCCAAAGTACAAGGAGACAAGGGTGTTGTGATGACTTTATCTTCTGTGATTCAATACCTCAACCACTAAGTGTACTCAATATAAGGATTCAGAGAACATAAAATTCATAAGGATATCGAAACTACCTTGGGGAAGGTGACAATGTCGTCCTTCACGAGTTCTACAGAGTTCTCCCCCATAAGACAGACTTACCATGGACATGCTGAAATTGAAATGCCTTGTCCTGACTCCAGCCCATCTTGAACTGCCAGAGGCCTCAGCAGTCAAAACCATCCAAGGTATGGTATTCATAGTGCATGTAAAAGTTAATCATTCTCATCCAAATTGGTTGAGCCACAGAGATTTCTCGAAAGGGAAAATTCATCACGGTGTCTCCATGAAAAAAAATGATGAGAATCTTACAAAGGGTTCATCCAATTTGAGTAACCAAAAGAAACTTAAACAATTAAAACCCTCTCATTCTTCTGGGGGAAAAAAGCCTGACCTGAATCACTACAATGTAACGTCATAATCTCTTCTTGACTTTCAGACCTAAGACACTTCACTGTCTCAGATCCTCAATGGATGGAACCAGTTACCCCTGAGAGGAATGAAAATGAAAAGAAATATTTACTTTTCCTCCAAACCCAACCCAAAGGCTCTGAGATGATGGCGCTGGCTAGCTTATAATGGTTTGTGAGGACTGTGGTCTGAACTAAAACTGGTAGCTTGAAACTGGGCAAGATGAGAGTAATTACACAGAGGAACTTGGTAAAGCTGCAATGATCTCTTTTTTATTTGATTTTATTTTCTTCTCTCTGCTTTACCTCTTTCTTTTAGTCTTTACGTTTGAGTGAGAGCTCCTTAAACATTTATCTGAATACTAGTGTGCAGAGAGAGCTGTGGACTTTTACAAACCAAAGTGGTGGCTTCTAGGATCAGGTGATGATGAGACATTTGCTTTACTCTGTCTCATAAAGCACAGGTTAGGTCCGTAATTATATCCTGCTATTACTGCCTGATTTCTGAGATGCTACATACAAAAATTTGACTGACAATACATAAAATATCCATATTGCTTCTATCATCTGTGAAAGGCAGTGCTCCTGCCTACCAAAATATTAAAAGAAAACTCATAATGCATCCCTGGGATAATCACCAAGAATGACACCATCAATGTCTGAAAATCAGGAGTCATCATTTCTATTACCTACACACTTAATTGATGTTTTGGATGGTGCAAGGTAAAATTAGATATTGCATAGTGAATGTGGAGTATTGTAAACGTCATCACAGGGTTTCCTGTGCCTCTACTGTTGCAGATGTGATCTCTTTCCAAGATGAAATGACAGAAACCATGGAAACTCTTATGTACACTCTGATATGTTCGATGCTTTTCTCCCAAAGCAGAATACTCTAATGAAGCTGCTTTCATCTCAGAGAAGGATTCTACATTTATTCCTTTGTCTCTTCTTATCACATTTTAAGTATTCAATTTCCTAAATTATTGATTTATCACTGAAAATCCATACAATGGAATTTAATGAGACGTCTACAATTTTATAAAGAAATGCAGAAGGAATAGTTGCTGATTACGAATGAAAAATTAAAGAGCCTTAACACTGTAGAATGTTAGACTGCAGATTGTCAGTCTATGAACTAATACAAATATCATGATCTAAGTCTTCTAAGGTTTTGAGCCTTCTTACTCAAGTCTTTATCTTGAAACAAAGAATTCTGTATGCACAGAATGTCTCTTGGCTAAAGAGCTTTCTCAGGCCTTGCTTGATGTCTCTGCTCCTCAGACCACAGATGAAGGGGTTAGGCATGGGTGTCATGATCGTGTACATGCCTGAGGTTATGGCAGTTGCGCTGGAGTTTTGTGAAGCATCAATACCAAGATATCCCAAGTCCTATATTACAGAACAAGGAGACCACTGAGAGATGAGACCCACACATGGAAAAATGCTGTATATTGCCGCTGGCTGATGAAACTGTCAAATGGAGGTTACAATCTTGGAGAAAGAGAGCAGGATACCCGTGAGTGGAACAACACACAAAGGTCCATCTGCGAGATAGATCATCGGGTCACTGAGGAATGTATCAGAGCAAGCAAGTTGGATCACCTGATTAAATTCACAGAAAAAGTGAAGGATTTCCAGCTCTGTGCAAAAGGAGAGTCGCAAAATCAGTAAGTCATGTAATAGAGAGTCAAGAACACTCAGTATCCAGGATCCCAGGAGCAGGATGCCACAGAACTTGGGGTTCATGATGACCATGTGGTGCAGTGGGTGACAGATGGCCACAACCCGGTCATAGGCCATCACTGTCAAGAGGAAGTGGTCTAATACTCCAAAAAGCATGAAAAAGTACATCTGGCTGAGGCAGCCTTCGTAGGTGATCACTTTGCTCTGCGTCTGGATGTTCAGCAGCATCTTTGGGATGGTGGTGGAGGTGAAACAGATGTCTGAAAAGGACAGGTTGGAGAGGAAGAAGTATATGGGCGTGTGGAGGCGGGAGTCTGTGATAATGGCCAGGATCATGAGCAGGTTCCCAGTGAAGGTGACCAGGTACATGGACAGGAATGGCCAAAAGAGAAGTGACTGCAGCCCCCCTCATCTGAGAGTCCGAGGAGGATAAATTATGTAACATGCATTTCATTTCTACCTTCCATGTAACTGATGAAAATGACTGTAACAGAGACAAGAACGTTGTAAAGGCAGTGATCACAGAATTGAAAGAAAATCTTTGAGATGCACCTGGGTGGCTCAGTTGGTTAAGCATCTGACTTCGGCCCAGGTAATGATCTTGTTTTTCATGGCTGTGAACCCCACATTGGGCTCTGTGCCGACAGCTCAGAGCTTGGAGCCCGCTTCCAATTCTGTGTCTCCTTCTCTCTCTGCCCCTGCTTTAACACTTGTCTCTGTCTCTCCCAAAAATGAATAAACATTTAAAATTAAAAAAAAAAAAAAAGACAGAAAGAAGTGATGTAATCTGTTTTCAACATATTTTGTTCATCATACTTACGCATTACCTACCAATCTAGAATATTTAGCAGAAAATTACAGGGAATCTATCTCAAACACTCCATGTTCTCCATGATGCTGAAACTGATTTGCATTCCTTGTCCTGATCAAAACATTTATCCAAAGCAATGCTCTCCTCCATGAATTTACTGAGACATTTTTTGCTCACTCAGCAAATATTTGAACAATTATTTTGTGACACATACGGTTGAAACATTGCAAGAAGTAGTGATGTTTGTTTGCCCTAAATAAGATTGAGTCTATGATGTGAGTGTGTCAGAGAAAGCAATAGAATATTAATAAATAAATGAATGATGTTTAAAGTGGTGGGTATAACTAATAAGTAAAATAGTTCAGGACAAGCTAGTTAAGTGAAGGAACAACTTGCCGCTGTATCATCTCTGATTGGGGCTTCTCAGCTGGAAAACTGAGGACAGTGCATGTATGAACCATGCAGCTGACTTTGAGAAAACCTGCTAAGGTGGAGAAATAGCCTGAGCAAAGACCTTAAGAGAAGAGCTCACCGGATACCATCAGGAAACATCACAGAGAAAGCTGAGCAGGGAACACAACAGGAGTAGATATTGGATGTCAGATGAGAGACAGAGGAGGTTTAAGACTCCTGCTTCTGTGGAAACATTCTAAGACAATGGGCACCTCAGTTCATTGTCGTTTTTATACATATGTGTTATATATGATGTCTGTCTACAACTGGAGAAATTTTATGTAATGTATACAAATGGAAGATAATTCATTCCTTTGTAATTCTCTCTCTTTCTCTCTCTTTATTCTCAGTCTCCAGTTGGTCTCCATTCTCAATTTTTTATTGCAAAAGATACCTTCAGCTTCCTATAAATGCTTTGCATGTGGGTACTTTATTGATAGCTTCTCTATTCCCTACACACACACACACACACACACACACACACAGAGGGCAGGTAGGGAGAGAGACATAGAGAGTGTTCTCCATTATTTCGGTGTTGTGTGCCATTGTAACTGAAGCAACAACCCTTTAGAAAACAGGCGACAGACTACACCATGAGTCAAGCTTCTTTCTCCTATCAGAATTGCATTTTGTTATGTAGGCATCCAATGGACTACTCTTGGATTAGAATCTCCAAAACCACACTGGATTAGAATTAACACCAATCTTTCTCAATATCTTCCAAAAAAATAAAGGGAAACACTTCCTACTTCATTCCATGAGGCCAGCATTGCACAGATACTGAAACCAAATAAAGACATTGCAAGAAAAGTACAGAACAATATTGCCAAGGAATATTGATGTGGAAATATTTGACTAAACACTACCAAACCAGACATAGCAGACTTTTGTTCATGATGTAGAAAAGGACTATGCATCATGACCAAGTGGGATTTATTCCTGGAAAGCAAGGATGGTTTAATTTATGAAAATCCCTCAGGTAATACACCACAAACAGAATAAAGGATAAAAGCACATGATTATCTCCACTGCAGAAAAACGTTGACAAAATTGAGCATTCTTTCATAATAACAACATTTAATAAACTAAGATAGAAGGAAACTTTTTCAACTTGATATAGTCGTATCCACGAATTCCACCCCCTCAGAGACCTGTCTTGCCTCCCATCTCATGCTCATAGTGTTGTTTCTATCCATCAATATCCCTCTCACACTCTGAATGCAGCAATAGTTTCTTCCTCCCAATCATTTAGGTCACTTTTCCAGAAAGCAGACCTGTTCATACCTGTCCTTAATATAAAACCTGCACTTACTCATCAGTAATTTCAGAATTAAATTTCAACCTTCTAGCCAAAACGTAAATTTCTTTGGTCTCACTGTTGCCTACCCAGCCAGGCTACCGTGGGTTATTTTGCATACTCAGTTCCTGATTGATAGTGAAACAGTAAGAAGTATTTCTAAATCAAGCAACACAACTTCTGCTTTACTTAATCTTTAAATTTCCTCTGCTGCTGTTTCTCCCTGGACTGCTCACTCTCCTCGTCCCCCTGAATGGACACCAACAACACTTGCAAGCCTCAGTACTTATAGGCTTATCTGCAAACACTTCACTAACACCCATGAAAAAGTATTCCTTCCAAAAAACAATTAAAAATAAAATAAAGAGTTAACACTTGGGGATCTACTTCCCCAGATTTCAGTGCAACCTCACATTATCACGTTTATTTATTTTTACATCTCTCACTCTGTTTCCACAGTTTGTACTTTGACAGAAGAAGCACTGCCTTAGTCATGTATTTGTTCACAGAATAAATGCTACTGTCTACCATACATTAATTACAGAAAAAGATGTTTGTTGAATGACTGCAATGAACAAATGGTTCAATAACGATAAACAGTCACTCCCAACGATGCAAGAATCAGAAATGAAAACAGAGGAAAGACTGTTGAGAGATGAAGGCCCATTGATGAAGCACTAACTCTGGAGGAGACAGATGGGAGAGATGGTTTAATGTATCCAGAGTTGTCCTCCAGAATCAAAGCCTAATGGGCGAAGCTGGCATCACTAAACTCTCCTTAACTAATTGTCCCTTTGATTCCCCCAAAATAATCACCAGTAAAGGGGTTCCTCCCACCATAACATATTTTCCCAGCACTTCTGGAGATGCCATGGCTCACCTAGATGTTAGGTGACTGACCCACTTTCTCCCGTGGATGATTGGTGTGTTTGGTAGGTATATCCCCAGGAAGAGAAGAGACATGGCCCCACTTGTGAAGGTTCTGGAAGATACAGAATCACCAGAGATTACAAGAGTCCACTTCAGTAGGTGCAGCAGAGACATTTTCATTTCCTGTAGCTGAAGGCATTGAAGTCCCATGCGTCTCATTAATGAAATAGTCTCTTTTCTCTCTTCTCCACAGAGACGTGGTGTTTTAATATGATTCTCTCATATGTGGAATTTAGAAACAAAACAGATAAATATGTCAGAAGGGGGGTGGAGAAAGGGAAACAAATCATAAGAAATTCTTAGAGATAGAGAAAAAACTGAGGGTTGATTGAGGGAGGTGACTGGGAGACAGGTTAGATGAGTGTTCGGTACTAAGGAGGGCATGTGTGATGAGCACTGGCTGTTGCATGTAAGTGATGAATTACTGAATTCTACTCCTGAAACCAGTATTGCATTGTATGTTAACTATCTAAAATTTAAATTAAAATAAAAAATAAATGAATTTTCTGATGAAGAGAATACAACCTTAGTTAACTTTTCCAGAAGAGATGAATGAAGGCTGCACAAACAAGCTTCTGCCTGTCCTGACTCTTGATGTGGGAGAAGGGGGTAAGAGCACTCTAAGAGGAAGTATCAGGCAGCCATTGTGGGAAATACTTCATACTTGCTGACCAATAATCAGGGGACAAGTATGACAATTGAAACATGACACTGAGCAGTTAGCCTCCAGGGAGCAGAGGCTTATATTTGGCTACAGGTTTCACACATACTTATAAAAATAGTGGAGCATCAAGGAAGATTTTTGATGGGATGTCCAGGATCAAGCTTTCCTCATGGAAAATTCATCCTGGGACAATGTTAGACACAGACTCTTGTTACAACAATAGTCAAAGAAAACTGTGGTGTTTGTCAACAGTGCAGTTGGCCCAGTTTAGCCAGGCTTAGTGTAAAGTCTCCATTCTCCACTAGATGGCACAGCTTAGCTTAGTGGGGTGGATTGTTGTGACCTGTGTAGGCATGTATGTGCACGCACATGAGTGGTAAAAATGGTGTCACCCAGCTACCCAGCCTCTACTATCGGAACTCTGTGCTCTTCCTGACAGGCAATCACACACCCCTCCTTTGTCTCTGGCTCCCATCTGCTCCTGGCTTCTACACTGTCTGTGACCAAGCTGTCAGGTGGCCAGGTGGCACCTCTCTCCTGAGTTTTATCTCACTTGGGGCTGTGTTTCCCAACCCCTCACTTCTGAGGGACTGCGGCTTTGACCCATTCTGCCCCTCCGGGGGAGGGTTTCTCTGAGCAATGGCTGGGTGCCAGCCCACCCCCAGAGAATGTTCGCACGGTCATGTAGCAGCAGCGTTTCAGGGATTATGGTAAATCACAACACACATCTGGTGCCAGTCTTCACTCTTTACCTCTGTTCTAACACCAATGAAAGAGGTTGTTCTCCAGGGTCCGCTGGGACCTTTCCCTTGGGGAGGCCGCACAGCATCTACCAAATGTCATCCCAGCAGGGGAACCACCACTCCCTGTGTGGCCCGAGGACCTCTTGGACCTTGCTCTCTTCTCCTGGGGATCCAACCCTCCTACCAGAGCACCACCAGGTATCAAGCTATGGAGTTTCAGACTCTGCGCTCCCCCTGTTTATAGAGTCTTAATGGAATTTAAGCCCTCTCCTTTCTCCATTCTCCCTTTCTTGTTCAGTACTTTGTGGCTATTTCCACTCTTCCATTTTCTCTACAGCTGCTTTCAGGGTGGGGGGTGCTTTTCCCATACTCTACCCCTGTGTCTGTCCCGTCTCCGCATGCAAAGACAGCTCCCTACACTCCGCGCTTCTCTCTCCCCCAGTTCACCTCTCTGTGCCACATACCTGCCCAGTCCTGTGGTTCAGGTTGTGCAGATTGTTGTGTTAACCCTCAAATCAGTGCTCTAGGTGTGCAGGATGGTTTAGTGTTCAGCTGGCTGCATTTCAGGGACAAGAGATAAAAAAAAAAAAAACTACCATGCTGTTCCACCATCCTGGTCCCTCCCCCAAACTGATCTGCTTTCAACAACAAAAACAAAAACAAAAATATAACTCAATGGAATACGAGCGACCCCTGCAATAAGTCAAATACATACAATTGAATGATTTTTACAAGTGTGTCAGGACAGTTCAATGGTAAACGCACAGCCTGTCCAAGAAATGGTGGTGGAAAACATGGATATCCACGTGCAAAAAGATGAAGCAGGCCCTTCCAGCCACCATCTACAAGCATGACTCCAAGTGGGTCACAGACTGAAGCATAAAGAAATTAACTGCAAGCACTTAGAAGAAAATACAGAGGTACATCTACATGACACTGGATTTGACTATGGTTTCCTGTATATAACACCAAAGACACAGGCAACGAGCGAAAAAAGTGTTTGGGCACAATTAAAAATATTTGTGCATCAAAGGGCACTCTCCCAAGTGAAAAGACAACCAACGAAAGGCAGAAAAGATCGGCAAATCACACATCTGGTAATAGATTAATATACAAAATATATAAGGAATGTCAAAAATTGCACAGCAAAGCCCCAAACAACTCAATTTAAAAAGGCAACCCTTTTATTTACATTCCAGTTACCTGACATACAGTGTAATATTCATTGCAGGTGTCCAATAGAGTGACTCAATGCTGCCATAATAAAAACTTAAAAAAAAAAAAAGATTAAAAAAAAGAAACAATAAGTGTGGGCAATGATTTGGGAAAAAAATGAAACCCTCTGGTATCGTTGGTGGAAATAGAAACTGGAGCCGCCACCGTGGAAAAGAGTATAGAGGTTCCTTCAAGGCATAAATAAAGCCTCCTTACAATCCAGTAATTGCACTACTGGGTCATTACCAAAAAAAGTACAAAAAAAAAAATCAAAGGAATACATGCACCCCTATGTTTATAGTAGCATCATTTACAATAACCAAAATATGAAAGCAGCCCAAGTGTCCGCCAATAGATGAATGAATAAAGATGTGGGACATGTAGACACACAATGGAATATTGTTCAGCCAATAAAAAATGAAATCTTGTTTTTGGAATGATGTGCATAGAGCTAGAGGGTCTTATGCTAAACGAAATTAGTCATTCAGAGAGAGACAAATACCATATGATTTCATCCCTATGTGGAATTTAAGAAACGGTCCAAATGAGCAAAGGGGGAAAAAGAGAGGCAAACCAAGAAACAGACTCTTAACTATAGAGAACAAACTGATGGTTACTGGAGCGGATGTGGGGGGGTGGGGGGGGGTGAAATACATGTTGGGGATTAGGGAGCAAACTTGTCCTGATGAGCACCGGGTGATGGACGGAAGTGCTGAATCACCACATTGTACACCTGAAACTAGTATTACACTGTATGTTAACCATACTGCTAATGACATTTTAAAATAAATTAGAAAACAAAATTAATGGTGAAAAGAAAAAGAAGGCAATAGACTCAAATAGACACTTCTCCAAAGAAGATATAGGTATGGATACTTAGAGGCCAACTTGACTAATCATTAGGGAAATGCAAATCAAACCCATAATGTGATACCACAACACACATACTAGAATGGCTATTTTTTAAAACTAAACAGAAAATAATTGTTGGTGAGGATAAGGGGAAATTGCAGCCCTGTGGTGCTTGCCGATGAGAATGAAAAGTGGCACAGCTAGTGTAGAAAACATTGTGCTGGCTCCTCAAAACGTGAACACAGAATGATCATTTGATCCAGTAGTTTCACTCCTGCTTATGTACCTACTTATATGTCCCAAAAAAATTTATTTTTATTTATTTTTAATTTTCAATGTTTATTATTTTTTTATACAGAGACAGAGAGACAGATGTGAGTGGGGGAGAGAGAGCAAGACCCAGAAGCTGAAGCAGGCTCCAGGCTCTGAGCTGTCAGCACAGAACCCAACCCGGGGCTCAAACCCACAAACCGTGAGATCGTGACCTGAGCTGAAGTTGGACGCTCAACTGACTGAGCCACCCAGGCACCCCTGTCCAGGTAGAATTTAAAGCAGTGACCGGAACAGATTTTTGTACACCAATTTTCAAAACACCTTTATTCACAGTAACCAAAATATGGAGACAACCCAAATGTCCATCGACAAACTCACGGATGAACAAAGTGTGGTGAACTCAGAAAGTAGAACATCATTCAGTCTTTTACATAAATGGAATTCTGACACAGGCTATAACTCAGATGAACCTCACAAACATTATGCTAACTGAAAAATGCCAGCACAAAAGGACCAATAATATACAATTACACATATATGAGATACCTAGGGTAATCAGTTTTAGGAAGAGAAGGTAGGATGGTGGGCGACAGGGTTGAGCAGGGGGGCAATACAAATTTAGTATTTCAAGGAGACAGAAGTTCAGTTTGAGACGATGAGAAAGTTCTGGAGACGAACAGAGGTGGTGGTTGCTAAATAGTGAGAAAGTACTTAATGACACATAAGTATATTTCAAAGTGTTTAAATAATAAATTTCATATATATTTTCCCCTGAAAAACAAGGATGAAAAAAGAGTGACGTATTTTCTAAGAACTTCATGGGTGCCTGGGTGGCTCAGTCAATTAGGCTTCTGACTCTAGATTTTGACTCAGGTCATGATCTGACAATTTGTGACATCAAGACCCACATTGGGCTCTGCACTGGTAGAGTGGAGCCTGCTTGGGATTCTCTCTCTATCCCTCTCTCGGCTCCTCCCCAGCTTGCTCTCTCTCGCTCTCTCAAAGTAAATAAATGAACTTTAAAAAAAAAAAGAATTTCAATGCCATAATAGCCTAATAAAATGTAGAGGAAGAAATCCAAAGAACAAGGAGACAAGGGCATGGTGATGGGTTTATCTTGTGTGATTCAATACCTCAACTACTAAGTATACCCAAACTAAAGGTTCAGATGACATAAAATTCATAAGGGCATTGAGAAATAGCTTGGGCAGAGCTCTAATGTCTTCCTTGACAAACTCTAAAGAGCTTCTCCCCCATATGATACACTTACCATGGACATGCTGAAATTGAAATGTCTTTGTTCTGCGTTCAGCCCCTGCTGAACTGCCCGAGGCCATGTCCGCAGTCCAAACCCCTTCAAGGTTTGATATGCATCGTGTGTAAGAATTAACCATTCTCATCAACATAGGTTGAGCCACAGGGATTTTTGGAAATGACAAGTTAATCATGATGTCTCCAAGAAACAAAAATGATGGGCAGCTTACTAAGGAGCCATCTACTTCATGTAACTAAAACAAATAAGCAAAAACAAAAAAAACAAAACAAAAAAAACCACCTATAATGATCATGAAGAAAAGATTGACCTGAGTCACCACAATGAAGCGTCATAATCTTTACCTTACTATCAGTCCTGAGTGTGTTCACGAACCCAGATCCTCGATTGATGGAACCATTTACACCTGATGGAAGGCTGTAAAATGGCAACAAATGCTTTACATTTTCCTCCAAACACAACCCAAAGGCTCTGAGGTGATAGCACAGGCTAGCTTATAATGGTTCATGGGGACCGTGGTCTGAACCAAAATTGGTAGCTTGATATTGGGCAAGATGAGAGTAATTATACCATGGAAATTGGCAAATGCTACAAGTAAGCTCTCTTCTTTATTCCTTTGTTTTTATTTTCTTCCTTTTTTCTTGCTTTCCCTGTTTCTTTTTGTCTGTGCATTTGAGATATCGTTCCATGAACGTTTATCTACCTACTAGTGTTCGAAAAGACCTGTGAACTTTTAGCTGGAAAACTGTGAGGTAATAGGGAATTACCATTATCGCCTACAATCCAAGGGGGGGACTCTGGGGTCAGGTGATAAGGAGACATTGGTCTCACTCTGTCTCACACAGCACAGGTTACACCCATAACTGTATCCTGCTCTCACTGCTAACTTCTGGGATGCAGCATTAGAAAAGATGGAGGTGGCAATAGGCAGAGTAGCCTTATTGTGCGTGAGATCTGTGAAGAGCCTATGACGGTAGGAGGTGCTGAGGGAAATCACAAGACAGTGCTGCCGCCTACCAAATATTAACAGAAAAGTAATAATGCATCCCTGGGAAAAATCACCAAGGTTGACACCATCAAGGCCTGAAACATCAGGAGCTGCAATTTCTGTTACCTTCACACTTAATTTATGATTAGGACTGTGTGAGGGGAAACTACAGATTGCATACTGAATGTGGATTATTGTAAACTAATCACACAGGGTTCCCGGTGGCTCTGCTCTTATAGATATGATCACCTGCCAAGGTGAATTGGCATAAAACCCTGGAAACTCATCTATAAATTCTGGTATGTTCAATGATTTTCCTCCAAAAGCAGATACTTTAATATACCTGTATATATATAAGTATATAGTATAAAGATACTGCTTTCAAATCAGAGAAAAAAGCATTTCACGTTTACTCTACTATATCCTCCTATCACATGATATAACATACTATGTTATATATACGTTCTTAAAAATCCATACAATGCGGGCACTGGGATGGCTCAGTTGGTTCAACATCCGACTTTGGCTCAGGTCATAGTCTTGCAATTCATGGGTTCAGGCCCTGCATTGTGCTCTGGACTGACAGCTCAGAGCCTGGAGCCTGCTTCGGATTCTGTGTCTCCTTCTCTCTCTCTGCCCCTATTCTCCCCACCCCCCACTCTCTCTCTGTCTCAAAAAATAACTAATTATTTAAAAATTTTAAAATCCATGTGATAAAATTTAATGAGAGGCCTAAACAGCTTTAAAGATTTCTGGAGGAGGGGTGCCTGGGTGGCTCTGTCAGCTAAGCATCCAACTCTTGGTTTGGGTTCAGGTCATGAGCCCAATCTCTGACATTGAGCCCCATTTCAGGCTCTGTGCTAAAAGCCTGTACATAGCTTGGGATATTCTCTCCATCTTTCTCTCTCCCTCCCCCACTCACTCTTGCTCTCTCTCTCAAAATCAATAAGTAAACTTTAAAAATCTACAGAAGAAATAGTTGCTCACAATGTATGAAAAACTTCTAGCAACCGAATACTGTAGAAAGATAAACTGCAGATTGTCAGCCTATGCACTGAAACGAATATCATGATCGAGCTCTTCTAGGGTTTTAAGCCCTGTTACTCAAGTCTTCATCCTGAAACAAAGAATCCCATATGCAGAGAATGTCTCTCGGCTAAAGAGCTTTCTCAGACCTTGCTTGATGTCTCTGTTCCTCAGACCATAGATGAAGGGGTTCAACATGGGCGTCACCACTGTGTACATGACTGAGGCTATGGTACTTTCTCTGGAGTTTTGTGCAGCAGCAGAACTCAGATACACCCCAAGGCTTGTACCATAGAACAAAGAGACCACTGAGAGATGAGACCCACACGTGGAAAATGCTTTATACTTGCCCCTCACTGATGAAATTCTCAAAATGGAAGTGACAATTCTAGAGTAGGAGGAGAGGATGACAGTGAGTGGAAAACCACCCAGAAATCCACTTGCCAGGTATGTTCCTAGGTCATTGAGGAAGGTATCAGAGCAAGCAAGTTGGATCACCTGCTTAACTTCACAGAAAAAGTGATAGATTTCCAGATCTGTGCAAAAAGAGAGTCGCAAAATCAGCAAGTCATGTAATAGAGAGTTAAAAATACTCAATAACCAGCATACCAGGAGCAGGATGCCACAGAACTTGGGGTTCATGATGACCATGTAGTGCAGTGGCTGACAGATGGCCACAAACCGGTCATAGGCCATCACTGTCAAGAGTATGTTATCTAATACTCCAAAAAGCATGAAAAAGTACATCTGGCTGAGACAGCCTTCATAGGTGATCACTTTGCTCTGCGTCTGGATGTTCAGCAGCATCTTTGGGACGGTGGTGGAGGTGAAACAGATGTCTGAAAAGGACAGGTTGGAGAGGAAGAAGTACATGGACGTGTGGAGGCGGGAGTCCGTGATAATGGTCAGGATCATGAGCAGGTTCCCAATGAAGGTGACCAGGTACATGGACAGGAACACCCAAAAGAGCAGAGACTGCTGTTCCCCCTGGTCTGAGAGTCCCAGGAGGATAAATTCTGAAACATGAGTTTGATTTCTTCCTTCCATGTAACTGATGAAAACAGCTGGAACAGACAAGATCCTTGTAAAGGCATCAGCAGTGATCAAAGAATGAAAAGAAATGCTGTGTTTTCAACATGACGCACTCACTAATTCTTACACATTCCCTACCAATCTCGAATATGTACCAGAAAATTTCAGGGACTCTCACATGCTCCCTGTTTTCTGTGAGGCTGAAACTGTTCACAATTCTTGTTCCTAATCAAAACAATTATTCAAAACAACGTTCTCCTCCATAAACTTCCTGAGACCTTTTTTTCACCAACAAAATAGCAAATTATCTTGTGACAAGTATTATCAAAAGCATTGCAAAAAGTAGTGACGTGTGTTTGACCTGAACAAAACCAAGTCTTTGTGTGTGTGTGTGTGTGTGTGTGTGTGTGTGTCAGTCAGAGGGAGGAAAATAGATTATTTAAAAATGAATAAATGATATTTCAAGTGGTGGTTACAACTAATAAGTAAAATAATTCAGGACAAAGGAGTCCTAAGTTGAAGGGAAACCTGCCATTGTATCAAGTCTGATTAGGGGCTTCTGACCTGGAAAATTAAGGGATATATGAACCTTGCAGATAACTTTGAGAAAACCAGTTAAGGCAGATACATCACATGCACAAAGGCCTTCAGTCAAGAGCTCACCCGCAACCATCAGGCAACATCCAAGAAAAATTGTGAGCAGAACAGGTAACACAATGGGAGGACGTGTTGGATGCAAACAAGAGAGAAAAGCTCAAAGCCTCCTGCATCTTTAGAAACATTCTAAGGCAGTGGACACTACCGTTCAGTGTCGTGTTTATATTTATATGTTATATATGATGTCTGTCTAAAACAGGATACATTTTATGTAATGTATACTAATGGAACATAATTCATTCCTCCGTAATTCTCGGTCTTTCTCTCTACCTTTACTCTACGTCTCTAGCTGCTCTAATTTCTGCATTTTCTATTGCATAAGACAGCTTCGGGTTGCTGTAAATGCTTTATGGGTGTGTACTTCACTGAGCTATACACACATACACATACAAACAAACACACACACACAAAAGTGAGGGTAGGGAGAGAGAGAGTTCTCCATTATTGTGGTACTGTATACTCTTGTAGCTGAAGCACCACTTTTTTTTTTTAATGGCAAAGATAATAATGATTTGTTTATTTTTTTTATTTTTTTTATTTATATATGAAATTTATTGTCAAATTGGTTTCCATACAACACCCAGTGCTCATCCCAAAAGGTGCCCTCCTCAATACCCATCACCCACCCTCTCCTCCCTCCCACCCCCTATCAACCCTTAGTTTGTTCTCAGTTCTCAACAGTCTCTTATCCTTTGGCTCTCTCCCACTCTAACCTCTTTTTTTTTTTTCCTTCCCCTCCCCCATGGGTTCCTGTTAAGTTTCTCAGGATCCACATAAGAGTGAAACCATATGGTATCTGTCTTTCTCTGTATGGCTTATTTCACTTAGCATCACACTCTCCAGTTCCATCCACGTTCCTACAAAAGGCCATATTTCATTTTTTCTCATTGCCACGTAGTATTCCATTGTGTATATAAACCACAATTTCTTTATCCATTCATCAGTTGATGGACATTTAGGCTCTTTCCATAATTTGGCTATTGTTGAGAGTGAAGCACCACTTTTTAGAAAGCAGGGGACAGGCTACACCATAAGTCAAAGAGCATCTTTCTTCTAGGAAAATTGCATTTTGTGTAGGCTTTCCAATGGAGCAGGCATGGCTAAGCATCACAAGAACCACACAGAATTAGAAGAACTAACATCAATCTTTCTCAACGTCTTCCAAATAAATTCAAAGGGGAAACGCTTCTTACTTTATTCCATTGGGCCAGGATTGCACTGATACCAAAGCCATGAAAAGACATTGCAAGAAAAGAAAAGTAGAGAGCAATAATCCCAAGGTATATTCATGTGAACCGGTTCAAGCATAGCAGCCTTTTGATCATGGTGTAGAAAAGGGTTATGCATCATGACCAAATGGCATTTATTCCAGGAAGGCAATAAGACTCCCTCAGTGTAATACACCATATTAACAGAATAAAGGGTAACATAAGTATGTCCACAGATGGTAAATAAAATGTGACAAAATGGAGCATCCTTAACTGACAGCATTCAAGTAACTAAGAATAGAAGGAAACTTCCACAACACAAAATAGGTCATATATGTAAACCCACCTCTAAAACCATTCTGCAAAGTGAAACATTGAGAGTGACCTCTAAGATAAGGCAAGACAAGCATGTTTTTTTTTTCATACCTTTTATGCAACGTGGTATATTGCAAGTTCCAGACAGAGCAACTAGCCAAAAAAAGGAAAGAAAAATAAGGAAACAAAAAGCGTCAAAATCAGAATGGAAGAAGTAATATTGTTTCTCTTCACAAAAAGGTGACCTTATTTTTTGTTTAAAAAGATAGCATTGGGGCTCCTGGGTGGCTCAGTTGGTTGAGTGTCCGACTTCAGCTCAGGTCATGAACTCAAGGTTCATGGATTTGAGCCATGTGTCGGGCTCTGTGCTGACAGCTCAGAGGCTGGAGCCTGCTTCAAATTCTGTGTCCCCCTCTCTCACTGCCCCTCCCCCACTCACACTCTGTCTTTCTCTCTCTCAAAAATAAATAAGCATTAAATAAATTTTTAAAAATAATAATAAAATAAAGAAGCATTAAAAAAAACAAGAAAAACTGTTAGAGTAATAAGCAAATTCAGTAAAGTTGCAGAATATAAATCAATGCAAACATAAAACTTGGGTGACAGATGGAATCCTACAATGGAATGTACATGTGACAAAACAATCTAACTATATTATAATTGTATGACACACTCTCAGTGAAGCAGGTGGGCAAAAAAGGTGTAGAAAAACAAGATCTGGGAAAAGAGAAGAGTCTGTAAAACTGGATATGAAAGAAACTGCACAGAAACACTGCACCATTCTTGATAAAATGTGTCCCAGAGGATACTGTTAACAATGCTGATACTCCTGCACTGAAATTGAACATATAAGGAAATGGACAGTAAATGGTGGGAACGAGGTGATCACATTTGGTTTGGGACTTGACATGTAAGCAAGGTGGAGTAGCTCTTATGGTCCTTTGGTAATAAATTAGTTTGGAGCCATAAATATGAACTTACTTTAGCTTTTGTATTTTTATATAAAAATACAGAGGGTTACATATAGACACATGTATGGATGTCTGCATATACACTGAGTAGTGAACACTCATATGTTTCCTTGCCAGGTCAGTTGAGGGAATATGGAGACCCTGGTAGCAACAAGTAAGTACAGCAGGTACCAAGATCTTGAATCTAATCCCATATTCCAATAAAATAAAACAGGGCTCCTTGCAGAAATGACTGGCTGTAGAACTCCAGAGGAACATACAATAAGCTGAATCTGAAGCATCTTTTCCTGTAAGACAGTAATGAAATGCCACCCAAAAAAAGCCAAGAATGATGGAGACATGCCAAAGGGACATATCAGTAACTGAAGGAGCTCTCCATTGCCACAGCTGCAACAATCTGAGCAACAAAATAAAGTAGTATTGGGGTATAACACAGAGTATATAATGTAAATAACTGAAGACACAATCTCAAGTGCAGTAGAGAACCAATGGTTTACAGAAATATTCTACTCTTAAGGAGGTGGAAGATAACCACCACTACTTAGAGATGGGGTTGCCCATAGAAAGTCCCTACAGGAGGACAGGATGGAAAGAAAAGGAAAGAGAAATCTGACAAACACCGTGTCTGCCAGGATATCAATGTCAACACCAATGAGAGTTAGTCATGTTGATAGTCTGAACCCTTGCTGTCAGGGAATGAACATGCCTCCTTCCCTCTCTAGTCTTCTTGTCCAACATCCATGTCCCATTCTACTCATGAAAAGAAAGAATAATAAGGCCAGTCCAAAAGAAGATTTTTTTAATGCAATGCCTGACCACTACTCCTAAAGCTATCAATTGCTTCAAGAACAAAGGAAGCCTGAGGAAAAAGTCACTGCGTGTGGAAGCTCAGCAGATATGAGAATTAAAAGTAACAGGTGTAAGAGAGAGTGTGTTCATAAGTGCAGAAACTGGGAAGGGAGCTTGGGAGAACCCTCTAAAGATCATAGCAGGTTTGTTCTGTAAATATAAAACTACTCAAATACTAAATTTGATTAAAAACTAAAATTATTAATGAAATGCAAAATCTTTGGAAACACCGTGTTCTGAGATTGTCCCAAAGAGTCTGGTAGGTGCCCTGTATGACCAGTGTCACTGCTGTCAGTAACTCTTCCCATCAGTAACATTAAATAATCATACCACGTACAGTTTTTGAAATTTTTCAATGAAATGATGACTATACGGTATCTGCATTGTTTCTAGTAAACATTTAAGAATGAATGAAAAAATTCATCTGAATTTCTGGATTCACGATTTCCACCCCTCCGAGACCCATTCTGTGCCTGGTGCTGTTTCTATCCCTCAGTAACACTCTCCCACTCTGAATGCAGCAATAGTTTCTTCCTCACAATAACCTGGGTCGTTTTTCCATAGAGAAGACCTGCCATAGCTGTCCCCTGACATAAAACCTGCACTTACACTTCACTAATTTCAGATTTCAATTTCAACCTTCTAGCCAAAACATAACATTGTTTGTTAATCTGACTACTGCCTACCCAGCCAGGTCCATTTGGATTCATTTTATACACTATGCTTATGATTGCTGATCAGACGGTAAGAAGTGTTTCTAATTCCCATCAGCACAACTCCCACTCTACTTTAATCTCTAAAATTCTTCCCCTGCTGTTTCTGGGCTGCTCACACCCCTCCTCCCCACGGAAAGACTCCAACACCCCCTTCAAGGCTCAGCACCTATAGGCTTCTCTGCAAAGCCTTCGCTGACTCCTATGAAAGATTCTTCTTTTTTGAAAACAATTACAAATAAAATAAAGAGGTAACTTTAGGGGATCTACTTCCCCAGATTTCAGTGCAACCTCTCATTATCACATTTATTCATTTTTACATCTCTCACTCTGTTTACACAATGAGTACCCTGACAGAAGAAACACTGTCTTAGTCATTTAGCTATTCATAGAATAAATAGTAGTGTCTACCACAAATTAATTGCTGGGAAAAAAATGCTTGTTGAATGACAATTAATAAATGGTTCAATAACAGTAAACAGTCACTCCCAACAATGGAAGGACCAGCAATGAAAACAGAGGAAAGACTGTTGAAACATGAAGGCCCACTGATGAAGCACTAACTCTGGAAGACAGATGGTTTAGTATATCTGGAGTTTCCCTCCAGAATCAAAGCCTTAGGGGCAGGGCTTGACATCACTAAACTCTCCTTAACTTATTGTCCCTGTCGATGCCCTCAAAATAACATCAGCTACAAGAGGTCCCTCCAGTCATAACACATTTCTCCAGCACTTCTGAAGATTCTGTGGCTCACCCATATGTTAGCACTGAGCAATGTGAAATCAATGACCGAGTCTCTCCCATGGATGATTGCTGTGGTTGGAGTTATGTCCCCAGGAAGGGAAGAGACATGGCCCCAGTCAGGAAGTCTCTAGAAAACACAGCTCTATGCTCATATCACCTGAGATTACAGGAGTTACCTTCATGGGTGCAGCAAAGGCATTTTCAATTTTTGTAATTGTAGGGAATAAACTCCCATGAGTCTCATTAATGAAATAATATTGTGTCTATTGTCCCTGTAAGAGGCTTGGGTCTTTGGAGCTAGGAGAGAAAGATAGAATGCAAACTTGTCCCAGTGTTGGGACACAGCCTTGGCATTCTCTGATTGTCTCTTATCCCATTAAACTCTCTTATCCCAGAAGGAGGTCCCCTGTCTTTGGAGCTTCTCACTAATAAGTCAGAGCACCCCATCATAAGTATACAATTCTGGTTTTGGAGAATTGTGTCCCCTAAATCTTTTCTTTCTCCCATCTGTACTCATTCTGTTGGCTGACAATCATGGAACTCCCAGCCTCCACAGCTTTCTTCTTTTCTCCTTCAATGTAGGCAATGTCTGTTTAACATCACTCAACCATTTGCTTCTTCAAGCATCTTACTAACACTTCATTAGCAGTTGTTTTACAGTAGGCACTAAACTACATCCCAGGAAGGAAGAAAGGTGTAAGAATGGTCCCTTCTCTTGAGGAGTTCACAGTCTCCACAGAGCAAGGACGTAAAAATAAATGAATGTGCTAACCTGAAGAGACACTGACACCTGATGAAGAGAATACAAACACAGGTCACCTCTTCCAGGGGAGATGAGTGAAGACTGCACAAACAACCTACTAATTGTCCCGAGTCTTGGTGTGGGTGAAGGGGTAAGAGCACTCCAACAGGAAGTATCTGGGCAGCCAATGCGGGAAATACTTCATACTTGATGACCAGTCATCAGGGGGCGAGTATGACATTTCAAACATGACCCTGAGCAGTTAGCGTTCAGAGAGCAGAGATGCAGATGTTTTGGCTGTCAGCTTGACGCGAATTTAGGAAAATATCTGAATGTCAGTGCAGATCTCACGACGGGATGTCCAGGATCAAGCTCTCCCTGTGGAAAACTCATCCTGAGACAATGGTAGACACGGACTGTTGCTACTACAATAGTCTAAGAAAACTGTAGATGGAAAAATAGGGAATCAATGGACCCCTTTGAAGAGCAAAAAAATAATAATAATAAAAATTATGTAAGTTTGCAACTTGGAGGGACCTAGAGGGTATAGTGCTCAGGGAAATGAGTCCGTTAGAGAAAGACATACACCATTTTATTGCACTCCTATGTGGAATTTAAGAAACAAAACAAATGAACAAACATGGAAAAAAGAAGAAACAAAAAACCAGACTTTTAACACGGAGAACAAACTGGTGGTTGTCAGAGAAAATGTGGCCATGGTTGGGTGAGATAGATAAAGGGAACTAAGGGTACACTTATCTCCATGAGCACTTAATAGTGCATAGAATTGCTGATGCATTACATTTTACACTGAAACTAATACAACTCTGTAAAGTATACTTCAATAAAAATCATGGTAGGGAGGAGAGAAATAAAATATTCAGAGTTACCACAATTTAATTTTTAAATGACCAGCTTTCACAACAACAATAAAAACAAAGATATAACTCAATGGGATAGGAGAAAGCCCAGAAATAAATCCTCATAGCTATAAGTGAATGATTTTTGACAAGACTGCCAGTACACTTCAATGGTAAATAGACACTCTTTCCAAGAAATTGTGATGTAAACCTGGACATACACATTCAAAAAGATGGAAATGACCCTTCGCTCTACCATCTACAAACATGACTCCAAATGGATCACAGATCTAAACATAAGAAATAAAACTGTAAATAAACACGTAGAAGAAAACATAAAGGTACCTCGTTATGACTCTGGATTTGACAAAGATTCCTTGGATATAACACCAGAGACACAGGCAACTAGAGAAAAAATTATGCCACCAAAATCAAGAATATTTGTGCACTGAAGGGCACTATTTCCAAATGAAAAGGTAACCCACAAAATGGAGAAACTACTGGTGAATCACACACCTGATAATAGATTAATATCAAAGTATGTACAGAATTTCAAGAATTCTTTTTAAAAAACAAACAACTCAATTTTAGAAAGGAAGTACTGATGCATCTGTGTGTCTCAGTTGATTGAGCATCTGACTCTTGACATCAGTTTGGTTCATGATCCCAGAGTTGCTGCACTGAGCCCCAAGTCAGGCTCTGCACCTACCGTGGAAGCTTCTTGGGATTCTCTCTCTCCCTCACCCCTCACTCCCACTTGCTCATACTCTCTCTCTCTAAAGTTAAGGAAAAAAAGGCAAAACTTTTCTTTAAATTCCAGTTAGTTAACACACAGTGTCCTATTAGTTTCAGGTGTACCATACAATGAATCCACACTTCCATAATAAAACTTTTGAAAATATATATTAAATAAAAACTGTTGGTGAGGAAGTGGAGAAAGGGGAACCCTCTTGCACTGCTGGGGGGAATACAAACTGGTATAGCCACTGTAGGAAACAGTATGAAACTTCCTCCAAAAGATAAAAATAGAATGACCCTTGTTGCTTTAGCATCAAAAAGAATAAAATCTTGCCATTTGAAATGACGTGGATGGAACTAGAGTATTATGCTAACTAAAATGAGTCAGTCAGAGAAAGACAAGTATCATATGATTACACTCATATGTGGAATTTAAGAAACAGAACAGACAAGTTTAGAGTAAGGGAAAAAAATACCCTAAGATAAAAACAGGGAGGAGGCAAACCATAAGAGACTGGTAACCACAGAGAACAAAGTGAGAGTTGCTGGAAAAGAGGTGGATGGGGGAGAGACTAGATGGGGGATGGGCATTAAGGGAGGCACTTGTTGTGATGAGCACCGTGTATTCTATGCAGGCAACGAATCCCTGAATTCGACTCCTGAAACCAATTGTACACTCTATGGTAGCTAACTTGAATTTAAATAAAATCATGGAAGGAAAAAAAAACAGAGGTACCTTACAATCCAGTAATAGCACTGCTGGGTCATTACCCCCAAAATACAAAAACACTCATTCAAAGGGATAAATGCACCTTTATGGTTTTAGCACTATCACTTACAGTAGCCAAATAATGGAAACAGCCTAAGTGTCCATTGATAGATGAATGGATAAGGATCTGGTATAGACATACAATGGAATACTACTCACCCATAAAACTGAATGAAATCCTCCCATTTGAAAAGACTTGGATGGAGCTAGTGAGCATAAGGTTGAGCAAAATAAGTCAGTTAGAGAAAGAAAAATACCACATGATCTCACCCATATGTGGAATTTAAGAAACAAAACAAATGAGCACAAGAAAAAAAAGAGAGAAGCTTATGGTTACCAGAGGGGAAGGAAGAAGATGGGAGAAATGGATGCTGGGGATTAAGGAGGGCACTTGTGATGAGCACTGGGTGTTTTATGGAGGTGCTGAAGCACCATATTATACACCTGAAACTGATATTACACTGTATGTTAACTATACAGGAATTGAAACTTTTAAATAAATTTTAAAAAGTAAAACTAATGGGAGCCTGGTTGCTTCAGTTGGTTGAGTGTCTGGCTCTCGGTTTCAGCTCAGGCTACGATTTCACAGTTTGTGAGTTCAAGCCCCACATCTGGCTCTGCACTGACTACGTGGAGCCTGCTTGGGATTCTCTCTCTCCCTCTCTCTCTGCCACTCTGCTCCTCATGTTCGTGCGATTTCTCTCTCTCTCTCTCTCTCTCTCTCTCTCTCTCAATAAACAAATAAACTTAAAAAATAAAAAATACATGTATAAAAAATGAAAACATAAATATAAATAATTTTGAAAACCACAAAAGGAAAAGACAATGGACTCAAGGATATAGAGCAATGGCTACTTAGCACATGAAAGATGCACAACATGACTAATCACTACAGAAATGCAAATAAAAACCATAGCGTGATACCACTCCACACACACTAGGACGGCTATTTGAAAACTAAAACAGAAGATGAGTGTTGGCGAGGATATGGACAAATTGGAACCCTGTGGTGCTTTGCTGATGAGAATAAAAAGGGACACAGCTGCTGAAGCAAAGAGTGTGCCAGTGACTCAATAACGTAAACCCAGAATTATCGTTTGATGTTGCAGTTTCACGTCTGGTTATATACCTACTTACATGCCCCAAGAGAATGTAAAGCATTGATATTTCTACACCAGAACAGATATTTCTACACCAATTTTCATAACAGATTGATTCACAGGAATAAAAGTGTGGAGACAACCTGAATGTCCATCAACAATCTCACAGATGAACAAAGTGTGGTGAACACAGACATGGAACAGCATTCAGCCTTTACAGTGAAGGCAATTCTGGCACAGTCTACAACATGGGTGAAACTCTCAAACACAAGGCTAAGTGTCAGAAGCCAGACACAAAAGGACCCGTATCACACCATGACATCTACCTGAGGTACCTAGAGTAAACAGTTTGAGACGGAGAAGGTAGGCTGGTGGGAGACAGGGGCTATGCAGAGGGGCAATACAAACTTAGGATTTCAAGGAGAAAAACGTTCAGGTTGAGAGATGAGAAAGTTCTGGAGATGGATAGAGGTGGTGGCAGCTCAACATTGAGAAAGTACTTAATGGCACTTAAGTGTATTTCAAGATGTTGAAAATGATAAATTTTATATATTTTTTTACTCTGACCAAAAAGTATGACAAAAGAGTCACACTCTAAAAGAACTTCGGTGGTGCCTGGGTGGCTCCGTCAGTTAGGCGTTAGACTCTAGATTTTTGGCTGAGGTAATGATGTGATGGTTTGTGAGTTTGAGCCTCACATGGGGCTCTGCACTGGCAGTGTGGAGCCTGCTTGGGATTTTCTCTCTCTCCCTCTTTCTGTCCCTTGTCGGCATGCTCACTCTCTCTCAAAGCAAATAAATGAACTTAAAACTTTTTCAGTGCCATAAATAGCTTAACATGATGTAGAAGAAGTAATCCAAAGTACAAGGAGACAAGGGCATTGTGATGGGTTTATCATGTGTGATTCAATACCTCAACCCTAAAGTATTCCCAAACTAAAACTTCAGACAACATAAAATTCATAAGATCATTGAGAAATAGCTTGGGTAGGGAAATAATATCTTCTTTGACAGGTTCTACAGAGCTTCTCTCCCATATGACAAACTTACAATGGACATTCTGAAACTGAAATGCCTTTGTCCTGAGTTCAGGCCCTCCTGAACTGACAGCAGTCAAAACCCATTCAAGGGATGCTATTCATAGTGCATAAGAATTAATCATTCTCATCAACATTGGTTGAGCCACCTGGATGTTTGCAAATGGCAAATTCATCATGGTGTCTCCAAGAAACAAAACTGATGGGAAGCTTACTAATGGCAGAACTGATTTGTGTAACTAACAAAATAAGCAAAACAAAAACAAAAACAAGAAAACAACCAACTCTAATAATCATGAAGGAAAGATTGACCTGAGTCACCACAATGAAGGGTCATAAACCTGACTATCGGTCCTGAGACTGTTCACTGACCCAGATCTTCAATTGATGGAACCATTTACACCGGACAGAAATCTGTAAAATGACAATGACATTACATTTTCCTCCAACACAACCCAAAGGCTCTGAGGTGATGGCACTGGTTAGCCTATAATGGTTCATGAGGACTGTGGTCTGAACTAAAATTGATAACTTGATACTGGACAAGATGAGAGGAATTATACCAGGGAAAGTGGCAAATATTCTTTATCCCTTTGTTTTTATTTTCTTCCTTTGTTCTTGCTTTCCCTGTTTCTTTTTGTCTTTGGTTTTGAGAGATAGTTCCATGAACATTTATCTGCATACTAGTGTTTGAAAGGACCTGTGGACCTTTAGCTGGAAAACTGTGAATCAGGTAATAGAAAATTACAATTATGCCTTATGATCCAAGTAGGGAACTCTGGGGAAGGTGAACAAGAGACATTCATCTTACTCAGTCTCACAAAGTACAGGTTAGGTCATAATTGTATCCTGCTCTCACTGCTAATTTCTGGGATGCAGCATTAGAAAAGATGGAGGTGGCAATAGGCAGAAAAGCCATATTATGTTTGACATTTGTGAAGAGCCTGTATGGTAGGAGGTGTTGAGGGATATCACAAGATAGTGTTGCTGCCTACCAAAACATTAAAAGAAAAGTAATGACTCATCTCTGGGAAAATCACCAAGAATGACATCATCAAGGCCTGACAAATCAGAGGTTGCAATTTCTATTACCTTCCCACTTAATTTATGTTTAGGAATGTGTGAGGGAAAATTAGAGACTGCCTAATGAAGGTGGATTATTGTAAATTAATCACACAAGGTTCCAGGTGCTTTGGCTCTTCAGGATGTGATCTCCTTCCAAGGAGGATTGACATAAAACCCTTGAAACTTGTATATAACCTGTGATAGGTTCAATGATTTTCCTCCAGAAGTAGATATGTTAAAAGATACCTGTCTTCAACCCAGAGAAAACCCATTTCACATTTACTCCACCGTCTCCTCCTATCACATTATAAGTACTCAATTTGCTATATTATGTATATGTTTTTAAATACCCATGCAATGGAGGCATCTGGGTAGCTCAATTGGTTGAGCATCTGACTTTGGCTCAGGTCATGACCTCACAATTCATGGTTTCAAGGCCTGCATCATGGTCTGTGCTGAAAGCTCAGAGCCGGGAGCCTACTTCTGATTCGTTCATTCATTTTCTCTCTCTCTCTCTCTCTCTCTCTCTCTCTCTCTCTCTCTTTCTCTCTCTCTCTTTCTCTTGCACTAGCCCTCTCCCTCCCTCCCTCCTTCCCTCTCTCCATCTCTCTCTCTCTCTCTCAAAATGAATACATGAGCATTTTTTTCCTAAAACTCCATGCAATGGAATTTAATGAGAGTCCTAAACAATTTTAAAGAAATGCAGAAGTGGGGTTCCTGGGTGGCTCAGTCAGATAAGAGTCCAACTCTCGATGATGGTTCAGGTCAATATCGTACAATTTGTGACACTGAGCCCCATTTCAGGCTCTGCGCTGACAGCATGGACATGTCTTGGGATATTCCATCAATCTCCCTCTGCCTCTCCCTACTCATGCTCTCCCTTTCAAAATAAATAAGCTTTAAAGAGCTACAAAAATATAGTTGCTTGTGATGTATGAAAAACTTCAGCTAACTAATAAGGTAAGAATATAAACTGCACATTTCCAGCCTATGAACTGATACAAATATCATGATCAAGCTCTTCTAGGGTTTTAAGCCCTGTTACTCAAGTCTTTATCCTGAAACAAAGAATCCTACATGCAGACAATGTTTCTCGGCTAAAGAGCTTTCTCAGGGCTTGCTTGATGTCTCTGTTCCTGAGACCATAGATGAAGGGGTTCAGCATGGGCATCACCACCGTGTACATGACTGAGGCTATGGCACCTGTGCTGGAGTTTTGTGAAGCTGCAGAATTAAAATACACACCAAGGCTTGTACCATAGAACAAGAACACAACTGAGAGATGAGACCCACACGTGGAAAATGCTTTATACTTGCCCCTCACTGATGAAATTCTCAAAATGGAGGCTACAATTCTAGAGTAAGAGGAGAGGATACCAGTGAGTGGAACAACACCCAGAAGTCCACTTGACAAATACATTACCAGGTCATTGAGGAAGGTATCAGAGCAAGCAAGTTGGATCACCTGCTTAAGTTCACAGAAAAAGTGAAAGATTTCCAGATCTGTGCAAAAAGAGAGTCGCAAAATCAATAAGTCATGTAACAGAGAAACAAGAACACTCAATAACCAGGATCCCAGAAGCAGGATGCCACAGAACTTGGGGTTCATGATGACCATGTAGTGCAGTGGGTGACAGATGGCCACAAACCGGTCATAGGCCATCACTGTCAAGAGGAGGTTGTCGATTCCTGCAAAAAGCATGAAAAAGTACATTTGGCTGAGGCAACCTTTGTAGGAGATCGCTCTGCTCTGTGTCTGGATGTTCAGCAGCATCTTTGGGACTGTGGTGGAGGTGAAACAGATGTCTGAAAAGGACAGGTTGGAGAGGAAGAAGTACATGGGCGTGTGGAGGCAGGAGTCTGTGATAATGGCCAGGATCATGAGCAGGTTCCCAGTGAAGGTGACCAAGTACAAGGACAGGAACAGCCAAAAGAGCAGTGACTGCAGCGCCCCCTGGTCTGAGAGTCCCAAGAGGATAAATTCTGTAACATGAGTTTGATTTCTTCCTTCCATGTAATTGATGAAAATGGCTGGAACAGAGACAAGAACATTGGAAAGGCAGCAGCATGATCACAGAATTACAAGAAATGCTGTCTTTTCAAAATACTTCATTCATTAATTCTTACACACTCCCTACCAGTCTAGAATATACACCAGAAAATTTCAGGGACTCTCAAATGTTCATGTTTTCCATGAGTCTTAAATTGTTCACAATTCTTGTTCTGAGTCAAAACAATTATCCAAAGCAATGTTCTCCTCCATAAATTTCCTGTGACCTTTTTTTTTCCACCCGAGAAAAGTTAACACATTATCTTGTGACAAGTATTTTTAACAGCATTGCACAAATGCAGTAGGAATGTGTGTTTCACCTTAACAAGACAGTCTAAGATGTGTGTGTGTCAGAGGGAGGAACAGAATATTAATAAAGGAATAAATGGTGTTTCAGGTGGTGGTTACAACTAATAAGGAAAAAAGTTCAGGACACAGTAGTCCTAAGTGGAAGGAAAACCTGCCTTTGTGTCATGACTGATCAGGGGCTTCTGAGCTAGAAAACTCAGGGATGCATGAACCATGTGGATAACTTTGAGAAAACCAGTTAAGGCAGAGAAATCGCATGTGCAAAGACCTTGAGTCAAGAGCTCACCCAAAACCATCAGGCAATATAAAAGACAAAGTTGTGAGCAGAGCAGGTAACACAACGGGTGTAGGAGTGGGATGTAAATAAGAGAGAGAGGAGCTCAAAGCCTCCTGTATCAGTGGATACATTCTAAGGCAATGTTGGGGAGAGGCCAAGATGGCGGAGGAGCATGGAAGGTTTTTTGCCTCTCTCCTCACTGAAATGCAACTAAATCAACACCAAACCGTCTTGCATATCTAGATACCTGATCTGAGGAATAACACAAAAATCTGCACAACTTGAACCATGGAATTTGGCAGGTACACAACGTGGAGAGGCGAACTGGGGAAGAGAGAAGCTATGGAGGGCAGGGAGCTGTTTTTGCTTGTGGAGAGAGGATGGAGATGGGGGAGAGTATAGGAGAAGCACTGCCCAACAAAAAAGCAGCTGGAGAGAAAGAGAAGGAGTGGACTGAACAAAAACAGGGAGAAGAGAGAAAGGAGAGGGTTTCAATTTCATGAAGAGGCTATAAACAGGGGAGCATAGAGTCTGAAACTCCACAGCTCGATACCTGGGAGAGCTCTGGTGGGAGGGCGTATCCCCAGAAACAGACAGCAAGGTCCGAGGGGTCCTCAGGCCACACGGGGAGAGGCAATTTCTCTGCTGGGAGGACATTTGGTAGAGGCTGTGCAGCCTCGCCACAGGCAAAGGTCCCAGCAGACCCTGGAGAACAGCCACATTGCTGCTGTTGGAACTAGGATGGTAAGGGTGAAGCCTGGTGCCAGATGGGTGCTGTGATTTACCATAATCCCTGAAATGCTGCTACTACACAATCACACCAACATTTTCTGGGGCACCTGGCCACAATCTCTGGGCATCTGCAGCAGCACGGTCACACAAACGTACCAGGGGTGGGCGGGCACCATGACATTGCTTGGTGGACCCTCCCCCACAGGGTCTGAGAGGGTCAAAGCTGCTTGGCCCTCAGAAATGGGGAGTTTGTAAACATTGCCCTATCTGAGATAAAATTTGGGAGGGAGGTGTCCTCTGGCAAGCTGACAGCTTGGTCACAGACAGTGGAGAAATGGGGAGTGGATGGAAGCCAGAGACAAAGGAAGGGTGCTTGATTGCCAGTCAGGGAGAGCACAGAGTTCTGATACTAGAGACTGGGTAGCTGGATGACACCATTTTCCCCTCCCACATATGCGCATAAGCACTTACATGCACCACAGTGATCAACCCCATTAAACTAAGCAGAGTCATCTAGTGCAGAACGGAGTTGCTACACCAAGCAGTGCCCAACTGGGCCAACCACAATCTAGAGGAACATGACCAATCTCTCTGCTGCTTAGTTTACAGACTATAAAGTGCTTCATAGTTTGACTTCTAGGGGAAACTGGATGTAATTTTGATCGTATTTCATTCTGTTTCCTGGTCCATCTATTCAATATTTTTCTTTTTCTATTCTTTTCTTACTGTTGAAACAAAGGGAAAATTTTTTTATTTTATTTTCTGTCTTTATAAAAAAGATCTTTCTTTAAATTTTTCTATTATATTTTTTACTTTTTTGTTTTTTTTAAATTCTATTTGATTTTCATCATTTCATTTTATTCTACTTTGTTGTATTCATGTTTTAAAATTTCAAATGTTTTCAGTTTTTTTCCATTTGTTTTCTTTTCTTTACCTTCATTCTCTATTCTATCAAGCTTCTTATAACAACCAGACCAAAACAAACCTAGGAGCTAGAATCCTTTATTTTATTTTTTGTGTGTTATTTTTAATTTTTTAATTTTAATTTTTATTTACTTTATTAATCCCTTTTCTTACTCCAAAATAATAAAATGAAGGAATTCGCCACAAAGGATCAACAGGAAAAAATGACAGTGAGGGACTTAATCAACTTAATACAAGCAGGAAGTCTGAACAGAATTTAGAATCACAATAATAAGAACACTAGCTGGGGTTGAAAAAAAGCATAGAATCCCTTTCTGCGGACACAAAAGAAGTAAAAGATAGTCAGGATGAAATAAAAAATGCTATACCTGAGATGGAATCTCAAATGCTTGCCATGGTGGTGAGGTTGGATGAAGCAGAGCAGCGAATCAGTGATATACAGGACAAATTTATGGAGAATAATGAAGCAGAAAAAAAGAAGGAAACTAAGGCAAAAGAGTATGATATAATATTAGAGAACTCAATGACTCATTAAAAAGTAATAACATCAAAATCATATGGGTCTCAGGAGATGAAAACAGAGGAAAAGGGGTAGAAGGCTGATGTGAGCATATCATAGTGGAAAACTTTCCTAATCTGGGGAAAGACACAGCCATTAAAATCCAGGAAGCACAGAGAACTCCCATTAGATTCAACAAAAACCGACCATCAGCAAGGCATATCATCGTCAAATTCACAAAACACTCAGGCAAGGAAAGAATCATGGAAGCAGCAAGGGAAAAAAAGTACTTAACCTATAAGGAAAGACAGTTCAGGTTAACAGGAGCCCTTTCCACAGAAACGTGGCAGGCCAGAAAGGAGAAGAAGGATATATTCAATGTGCTGAATAAAAAAAAAAAAAAAAAATTGCAGCCAAGAATCCTTTATCCAGCAAGGCTGTCATTCAAAATAAGAGGAGAGATCAAAAGTTTCCCAACAAACAAAAACTAAAGGAGTTTGTGGACACTAAACCAGCCCAGCAAGAAATGTCTGGTAGGATCTCTGAGGAGAGAAAAGAGAAAAAAAAATCAACAAACACTAGAAAGGACCAGGCAACACCACCAGAAACTCCAGCTCTACAGGCAACAATATGAATCAAATTCATACCTTTCAGTAATCACTGATTAACAAAGATTAACAACACTGATAAGCCCCTAGCCAGTTTGATCAAAAACAAAAAGGAAAGGACTCAAACAAATAAAATCAAGAATGAAAGAGCAGAGATTACAACCAGCACTGCAGAAATACAAACAAAAATAAGAGAATATTATAAGCAAGTATAGACCCACAAATTTGGCAATGTGGAAGAAATGGACAAATTCCTAGAAACATATAAACGACCAAAACTGAAACCAGAAGAAATAGAAAATTTGAACAGACCCATAACCAGTAAAGAAATTGAATAGTAATCAAAAATCTCCCAAAAAAACTAGAGTCCAGGGCCAGATGGCTTTCCAGGGGAATTCTAAAAAAACATTTAAGGAAGAGTTAACAGCTATTCTTTCAAAGCTGTTCCAAAAAATAAAAATGGAAGGAACACTTCCAAACTCATTCTGTGAAGCTAGCATTACTTTGATTCCAACACCAGACAAAGACCCCACTAAAAAGGACCACTATAGCCCAATTTCCCTGATGAACAGGGACACAAAAATCCTCAACAAGATACTATCCAACTGGATCCAACAATGTATTGAGAGAATTATTCACCATGACCAAGTGGGATTTATACCTGGGATGTGGGCTAGTTCAATATCCACAAAACAATCGATGTGACATATCACATCAGTAAAAGAAAGGACAATAACCACATGATCCTCTCAATAGATACAGAGAAGGTATTTGACAAAATACAGCATCCTTTCTTGATAAAAACCCTCAAGAGAGTAGGGTTAGAAGGATCATACCTCAAGATCAGAAAAGCTGTATTTGAAAGACCACTGATAATATCATCCTCATTGGGGAAAAGCTGAGAGATTTCCCCCTAGTGTCAGGAACACGACAGGGATGTCCACGCTCACCACTGCTATTTAACATAATATTGGAAGACCTAGCCTCAGAAATCACATAACATAAAGGAATAAAAGGCATCCAAATTGGCAATTAGGAAGTCAAAGTTTCACTCTTTGCAGACGACATGATACTCTATATGGAAATCCCAAAATATTCCACCAAAATGCCGCTATAACCGATCCATGAATTCAGCAAAGTCACAGGATATAAAATCCATGGACAGAAATCAGAGCATTCCTATACACCAATGATGAAGCAATAAGACAGAGATATCAAGAAATCTATCCCATTGACAATTGCACCAAAAAACACAATACCTACGAATAAACCTAACCAAAGAGGTGAAAAATCTATACACTGAAACCTATAGAAAGCTTATGAAAGAAATCGAAGAACACAAAAAAATAGAAAAATATTCCATGCTCCTGGATAGAAAGAACAAATATTTATAAAATGTTGTTACTACTCAAAACACTCTACATATTCAATGCAATCCCTATCAAAATAAAGACAAAATAACTCTTCACAGAGCTACAACAAACAATCCTAAAATATGTATGGGCCCAGAAAAGACCCTGAATAGCCAAAGCATTCCTGAAAAAGAAAACCAAAGCTGGAGGCATCACAATCCCAGACTTCAAGCTGTAATACAAAGCTATAATCATCAAGACAGTATGGTACTGGCACAAAAACTGACACTCGTATCAATGGAACAGAATAGAGAACCTACAAATGGTCCCACAAATGTATGGTCAACTAATCATTGACAAAGCAAGAAAGAATATCCAATCGAATAAAGACAGACTCTTCAGCAAATGGTGCTGGGAAAACTGGACAGCCACATGCAGAAAAATGAACCTGGACCACTTTCTTACACTATACACAAAAATAAACTCAAAATGGATGAAAGACCTAAATGTAAGACAGGAAGCCATCAAAATCCTCAAGGACAAAGCAGGCAAAAACCTCATGGGGCACCTGGGTGGCGCAGTCGGTTAAGCGGCCGACTTCAGCCAGGTCACCATCTCACGGTCCGTGAGTTCAAGACCCGCGTCGGGCTCTGGGCTGATGGCTCAGAGCCTGGAGCCTGTTTCTGATTCTGTGTCTCCCTCTCTCTCTGCCCCTCCCCCGTTCATGCTCTGTCTCTCTCTGTCCCAAAAAAATAAATAAACATTAAAAAAAAATTTTTTTTTTAAATAAATAAAAAAAAAAAACCTCTTTGACCTCAGCCACAGCAACTTCTTCCTCAACACGTCTCCAGAGGCAAGGGAAACAAAAGCAAACACGAACTACTGGGAGCTCATCAAAGTAAAAATCTTCTGCACAGCGAAGGAAACAATCAGCAAAACTAAAAGGCAACCGATGGAATGGGAGAAGATGTGGCAAATGACATATCAGACAAAGGTTAGTATCCAAAATCTATACAGAACTTATAGGCAAATGATCCAGTGAAGAAATAGGAATATCACATGAATAGACACTTTTCCAAAGAAGACATCCAGATAGCTAACAGACACATGAAAAAATGCTCCACATCACTCATCATCAGAGAAATACAAATCAAAACCACAGTGGGATACCACCTCACACCAGTCAGAATGGCTACATTAACAACTCAGGCAACAACAGATGTTAGTGAGAATGCAATAAAAGAAGGTTTCTTTTGCACTGCTGGTGGGAATGCAAACTGGTGCAGCCACTCTGGAAAACAACATGGGAATGCCTCAAACTATTAAAAATAGAACTACCCTATAAGCCAGGAATTACACTACTAGCTATTGAACCAAGGGATACAGGTGTGCTGTTTCAGAGGGGCACAAGCACTCCAATGTTTATAGCAGCACTATAGACAACAGCCAAGGTATGGAAAGAGATCAAATGTCCATCAATGGATGAATGGGTAAAGAAGGTGTGGTATATTTATACACTGGAGTACTACTTGACAACAGAAAAAGAGAAATCTTGCCATTGCAACGACCTGGATGGAACAAGAGGGTATTATGCTAAGTTAAGATAGCCAGTCAGAGAAAGACAAATATCATACGACTTCACTCATATGAGGAATTTAAGGTACAAATGAGATGAACATAAAGGAAGAGAAGCAAAAATAATATAAAAGCAGGGAGGGGACAAAACATGAGAGACTCTTAAATACAAAGAACAAACAGGGTTGCTGGAGGGGTTGTGGGTGGGGGGATAGGCTAAATGGGTAGGGGGCATTAGGGAAGACACTTGTTGGGATGAGCACTGGGTGTTATACATAGGGGATGAATCACTAGAATCTACTAAAATCATTATAGCATTATATGCTAACTAACTTGCATGTAAATTAAAAAATAAAATAAAATAAAATTCAGCCAACGGACACTACAGTTCAGTGTCTTTTTTACATGTATATGTTATATATGGTGTCTGTCCACAACAGGATACATCTTATGTAATATATAAAAATGGAACATAAATCATTCCCACATAATTCTTTGTCTTTCTCTCTATCTTTATGTCTACAGTTGGTCTAAATGCTGCATTTTCTATTGCATAAGACAGGTTCAGCTTGCTATTTAAGGTTTATGGGTGTGTACTTCACTGATAAATTCTCTCTGTCCTGTACACGTGCGCACACACACACACACACACACACACACACACACACGGAGACAGAGAGAGAGTTCTCCATTACTGTGGTACTGTGTACTCTTGTAGCTGAAGAAACATCTTTTAGAAAGCAGGGGACAGGCTACACCATAAGTCAAACAGAGTCTTTCTCCTAGCAGAATTGCAGTTTATGATATTAGGCTTTCCAGCGGAGTAGTCATGGCTAAGGATCACAAGAACCACACAGAATTAGAAGAATTAACATCAGTCTTTCTCAATCTCTTCCCAAAAATTTCAATTTTTTTTCAACGTTTATTTATTTTTGGGACAGAGAGAGACAGAGCATGAACGGGGGAGGGGCAGAGAGAGAGGGAGACACAGAATTGGAAACAGGCTCCAGGCTCTGAGCCATCAGCCCAGAGCCTGACACGGGGCTCGAACTCCCGGACCGCGAGATCGTGACCTGGCTGAAGTCCGACGCTTAACCGACGGTGCCACCCAGGTGCCCCACTTCCCCAAAATTTCAAAGGGGAAACACTTCTTACTTTATTCCATCAGGCCAGCTTTGCACGGATTCCAAAACCACAAAAAGGCATTGCAAGAAAAGAAAAGTACAGAACAATATTCCCAAGGAATGTTGATGTGAAAATTTTTGACTAAGTGTTACCAATGCCAGCATTGCGGCCTTTTGATCATGGTGTAGAAAAGGGTTGTGCATCATGATCAAATGGCATTTATTCCAGGAAGGCAAGAATGGTTTAACTAATAAAACCCCCTCAGTATAATTCACCACATTAACAGAATGAATAAAAGCACATGAGTATCTCAACAGATGGCACATAAAACATGACAAAATGGAGCGTTCCCTGATAGTAACAACACTCAAAAAACTAAGAACAGAAGGAAACTTCCACAACACGAAAGAGGTCATATATGAGAACCCACCTCTAAAATCATTCTCCAGAGAGAAACACTGAGAACACCCCCTAAGATGATGCAAGACAAGCATGTCTGCTTTCATACCTCTCATGCAACATAGCTTTGCAACTTCCAGACAGAGCAACTGGCCAAAAAAATAAAAAAGAAAAGAAAGAAAGAAGAAGGAAATAAAAGGCATTAAACTTAGAATGGAAGAAGTAATATGAGTCCTCCAGACCAGAGACCTAGCCCCTCTCACTCCCATGGTACTAGTTCTATCCCTTACTTCGCTCACACTCTGAACTCAGCAATCGTTTTTTTCCTCACAATAACCTGGGTCACTTTTCCACGGGCCTGTCCTGTTCCTACCACCCCTGACATAGAACCTGAACTTACTCTTCACTAACTACAGAAGGAAGCTTCAACCCTCAGGCCAAAGTGTCACTTTCTTTAGTAATCTGACTGTTGCCTACCCAGCCAGGCCACTGTGGCTTCGTTTTGCAGAACCCGCAGCCCCTGCTTCTGATGGCTGGTGAGACAGTAAGAAGTATTTCCAGTCCCAGCAGCACAACTTCTGCTCCACTAATCTCTAAATTTTCCTCCTCTGCTGGCTCTTCCTGGACTGCACACCCCTTGTCCTCATGGGAAGACCCCTATACCGCCTCCATGTCTCAGCACCAAGAAGCTGCTCTGGGAAGCCTTCACTAACTCCCATCAAAGAGTCCCCTTTTCAAGAACAAATGAAATAAAGGGCCAATTTTGGAGGATCTACTTCACCAGATTTCAATGCCACCTCACATTAATACATTTATTTATGCATTTTTACCTCTTTCGTTATCTGGATACAGTGAGTACCTTGACAGAACAAACACTGTCTTGGTCATTTATTTATTCATAAAATGCTGAGAACAATGTTTGTTGAATGACTGCAATTAACAAATGGTTCAAAAATGATAGATGGTCATTCCCAACAATGGAAGGACTGGCAAGGAAAATGGAGGAAAGGCTGTTGAGATATGAAGGCCCATTGATGAAGCACTCACCTTGGAGGAGACAGATCGGGGAGAAATGGTTTAGTGCATCCAGAGTTTCCCTCCACAATCAAAGCCTTAAGGGCTTGACATCACTAAACTCTCCTTAACTTATTATCCCTGTTGGTGCCCCCAAAATAACTACTGACACAAGGGTTCCTTCCTACCATAATATATTTCCCCAGCACTTCTGAAGATGCCACGGCTCACCCAGATGTTAGCACAGAACAGCGTGAAATCAATAACCCAGTCTCTCCCATGGATGACTGATGCAGCTGGAAGTTATGTCGCCAGGAAGGGAAGAGACATGGCCCCACCCAGGAAGGCTCTAGAACACAGCTATGTGCTCATATCACCTGAGGTTACAAGAGCCGACTTCATTGGTGCAGAAAGGCATTTTAATTTCTGTAGCGGTAGGGAATGAATTCCCATGAGTCTCATTAATGAAATATTCTGTTGTCTCTCCTCCCTTTATGAGACTTGGGTCTCTAGAGCTAGGAGAGAAAAATAGAAAGCAAACTTGTCCCGCTGTTGGTATTGGGACACAGACTTGGCATTCCCGGATCGTCTCTTATCACATTTAACTCTCTTATCCCAGAAGAAGTTGCCCTGTCTTTACAGGTTCTCACTAGTAAGTCAGAGTCTCCCATAGTAACTATTCAATTCTGGTTTTGGAGAATTCTGTGTCCCCTTAATCTCTTCTTTCTTCCATCCATACCTGTTCTTTTGGCTCACCATCATGCAGCCCCCAGCCCCCACAGTGATTCTCCTTTTTCCTGCTTCTCATTCTCCTTCAACGTGGGCAATATCTATTTAACATCACTCAACCATTTGCTTCTTTGGGCATCCTCTAACCCCCTCATTAGCATTTGTGATATAGTAGGCACTAAGCAATGTGGTGGGAAGCAAGAAAAGTGTGAGAATGGTCCTTTACCTTGAGGGGCTCACAGTCTCAACAGGGCAAGAGACATAAAAATAAATGCAATCGTGCCATTTGCAATGACATGGATGGTGCTAGAATGTATCATGCTAACTGAGATTAAGTCAATCAGAGAAGGACAAATACCATATGATTTCGCTCATATTGGAAGTGAATTAACAAAACAAATGAACATATATGAAGGGTGAAAGAGGAGAGAGAGAAAGAAACCACAAGAGACTCTTAATGATAGACAGATGGAGAAAGGTGGGAGGGAGATGGGCTAGATGAGTGTTGGGTGTTAAGGAGGGCACTTGTGATGAGCACTGGGTGTTGTATGTAAGTGATGAATTACTGAACTCTCCTCCCAAAACTAATATTTCACTGTATGTTATCTACCTAAAACACAAATTTAAAAATAAAATGAAAAATACATGAATGCACTACCCTGAAGGGGCACTGACACATCAGAAAAAGAATACAACCCTAGTCAACTTTTCCAGAAGAGTTGAGTGAAGACCGCACAAACAAGCTTCTCTTTGTCCCAACTCTTGATGAGGGAGAAGGGGATAAGGCACTCCAAGAGGAAGTATCTGGGCAGCCAATGTGGGAAATACTTCATACTTGCTGGCCAATAATCAGGGGCCAAGTATGACAATTCAAACATGACCCTGAGCAGTTAGACAGCCTGCAGAGAACAGAGATGCTGATATTTTAGCTACAGGTTTGACACGTACTTATGAAAACAGTGGAGTTTCAGTGTGGATTTTATGATGCGATGTCAGGATCAAGTTCTCCCTGTGGAAAACTCATCATGCAATCATGTTAGACACAGACCCTTGTTACTACAATTGTCAAAGAACACTGTAGATGAAAAAATAGAGAATAAATGGACATTTTTAAACGGCAAAAAAGTAACATTTAAATATTGTGTAAGTTTGCAACTTGGATGGACCTAGAGGTATAGTGCTGAGTGAAATGAGCCAGTCAGAGAAAGACAAATACCCTTTGATGTCACTCATCTGGGGAACTTAAGAAATAAAATGAAGGACCAAATAAGGAAAAGACTGACAAAAAAAACCAGATTCTTAAGCACAGAGAACAAACTGGTGGTTGCCAGAGAGAACGTGGGTGAGGATGGGTAAGATAGATAAAGGGTATTAAGAGTACACTTATGTCCATGAGCTCTGAACAGTGTATGGAATTGTTAAGCATTACATTGTACACATCAAATGAATATAACACTGTAGGTAAATTATACTTCAATAAAAACAATAGCTGGGGAAGGGTGAAAATACGATTTTCAGAGTTACCTCATTCTAATTTCAAACTGATCTTTTTTCAACAACAACAAAAACAGAAATATAACTCAACGGAATAGGAGGGAGCCCAGAATAAACGCAAATATTATGACTGAATGATTTTTGGCAAGAGTGGCAGAATGGACAGCCTTTCCAAGAAATGGTGATGGAAAACCTGGATATCCACATGCTTAAAGATGAAGCTGGCCCTTTCATCTACATCTACCAACATGACTCCAAATGGATCACAGACTGAAGTATAAGAAATAAAACTGTAAGCACTTAGAGGAAAATACAGAGGTACATCTATATGCCACTGGATTTGACAAAGATTTCCTGGATATAACACCAAAGACACAGGCAACTAGAGAAAAACTTACTTTGGCAAAATGAACAATATTTGTGCATCTAAGGGCACTATTTTCCAAGTGAAAAGATACACCACAAAATGGGGAAAGATTGGCAAATCATATGCCTGATAATAGATTAATATCCAAAAGTAATATCCAAATGGAAAAGAATTTCAAAACTTCCACAGCAAAAAAAAAAAAAAAAAAAAAAAAAAAATCCCAAATAACTCAATTTAAAAACAGCTATGCTTTTATTTAAATCCCAGTTACATAACATACAATGTAATATTAGATTCAGGTGATTCAACACTTCCATAATAAAAACTTTTTTTAAAAGATATTTAAGGGCGCCTGGGTGGCTCAGTCGGTTAAGCAACCGACTTCGGCTCGTGTTATGATCTCACAGTTTGTGAATCCGAGCCCCACGTCGGGCTCTGTGCTGACAGCTTAGAGCCTGGAGCCTGCTTCGGATTCTGTGTCTCCCCCTCTCTCTGCCCCTCCCCTGCTCATGCTCTGTGTCTCTCTGCTCTCAATAATAAATAAATGTTAAAAATTTTTTTTAATAAAAATAATAAAAAGATGTTTAAAAAATAAAAGAAACAATTTCTGTTGGTGACGATATGGAGAAAAAAGTAACCCTCCAATACTGTTGGTGGGAATCAAAACTGGAACCCGCCACTGGGGAAAAGAGTATGGAGATTTCTCAAAAGTATAAATAGAGCTTCCCTACAATCCCATAAATGCACTACCAGCTTATTACCCCCCAAAATACAAAATCACGAATTATTTTTTTTTAATTTTTTTTTCAAAGTTTATTTATTTTTGGGACAGAGAGAGACAGAGCATGAACGGGGGAGGGGCAGAGAGAGAGGGAGACACAGAATCGGAAACAGGCTCCAGGCTCTGAGCCATCAGGCCAGAGCCTGACGCGGGGCTCGAACTCACGGACCGCTAGATCGTGACCTGGTTGAAGTCGGACGCTTAACCGACTGCGCCACCCAGGCGCCCCTAAAATCACGAATTAAAAGGGATACATACCCCTTTGTTTAGAGTAGCATCATTTACAATAACCAAATTATGGGAACAGCCCAAGTGTCCACCAACAGATGAATGAATAAAGAAGATGTGGGACATACACACACACAATGACATATTATTCATCCAATGAAAGGGAATGAAATCTTGCCACTTGCAACAACACTGATGGAGCTAAAGTATATTATGCTAAGCAAAAGAAGTCAGTCAGAGAAAGACGAATGCCATATGACTTCACTCCTGTGTGGAATTTAAGAAAGAATACAAACGAGCAAAGGAAAAAAAAGAGAAGCAAACCAAACATCAGACTCTTAACCACAGAGAACAAACTGATGGTTACCAAAGGGGAGGCGTGGGGGAGGATTGTGATGGGGACTAAGGAGCGCAGTTGTGATGAGTACCAGGTATGGTATGGAAGGGTTGAATCAGTGTGTTGTACACCTGAAAGTGAGGTTACACTGTATGCTAACTATACTGGAATTAAAATGTAAACATAAATTTGAAAACAAAATTAATGATAAAAAAAGAACAGGCAATGGACTCAAACAGGCATTTCTCCAAAGACTATATAAGAATGGCTACTGAGCGCGGGAAAGATGTACAACATGACTAATCAAGAGGGAAATGCAAATCAAAACCATAACGTGATACCACGTCACACACACTAGGATGGCTATTTATTTTATTTTTTTTAATATATGAAATTTATTGTCAAATTGGTTTCCATACAACACCCAGTGCTCATCCCAAAAGATGCCCTCTTCAATGCCCATCACCTACCCTCCCCTCCCTCCCACCCCCATCAGCCCTCAGTTTGTTCTCAGTTTTTAAGAGTCTCTTATGCTTTGGATCTCTCCCACTCTAATCTCTTTTTTTCCCTCCCCCCCCCCCATGGGTTTCTGTTAAGTTTCTCAGGATCCACATAAGAGTGAAAACATATGGTATCTGTCTTTCTCTGTATGGCTTATTTCACTTAGCATCACACTCTCCAGTTCCATCCACGTTGCTACAAAGGGCCATATTTCATTCTTTCTCATTGCCATGTAGTACTCCATTGTGTATACAAACCACAATTTCTTTATCCATTCATCAGTTGATGGACATTTAGGCTCTTTACACAATTTGGCTATTGTTGAGAGTGCTGCTATAAACATCGGGGTACAAGTGCCCCTATGCATCAGTACTCCTGTATCCCTTGGGTAAATTCCTAACAGTGCTATTGCTGGGTCATAGGGTAGGTCTATTTTTAATTTTCTGAGGAACCTCCACACTGTTTTCCAGAGTGGCTGCACCAGTTTGCATTCCCACCAACAGTGCAAGAGGGTTGCCGTTTCTCCACATCCTCTGCAGCATCTATGGTCTCCTGATTTGTTCATTTTGGCCACTCTGACTGGAGTGAGGTGATATCTGAGTGTGGTTTTGATTTGTATTTCCCTGGTGAGGAGCGATGTTGGGCATCTTTTCATGTGCCTGTTGGCCATCTGGATGTCTTCTTTAGAGAAGTGTCTATTCATGTTTTCTGCCCATTTCTTCACTGGCTTATTTGTTTTTTGGGTGTGGAGTTTAGTGAGCTCTTTATAGATTTTGGATACTAGCCCTTTGTCTGATATGACATTTGCAAATATCTTTTCCCATTCCATTGGCTGCCTTTTAGTTTTGTTGGTTGTTTCCTTTGCTGTGCAGAAGCTTTTTATCTTCATGAAGTCCCAATAGTTCATTTTTGCTTTTAATTCCCTTGCCTTCGGGGATGTGTCAAGTAATAAATTGCTGTGGCTGAGGTCAGAGAGGTGTTTTCCTGCTTTCTCCTCTAGGGTTTTGATGGTTTCCTGTCTCATATTCAGGTCCTTTATCCATTTTGAGTTTATTTTTGTGAATGGTATGAGAAAGTTGTCTAGTTTCATTCTTCTTCATGTTTGTGTCCAGTTCTCCCAGCACCATTTGTTAAAGAGACTGTCTTTTTTCCATTGGATATTCTTTCCTGTGTTGTCAAAGATTAGTTGGCCATACTTTTGTGGGTCTAGTTCTGGGGTGTCTGTTCTATTCCATTGGTCTATGTGTCTGTTTTTGTGCCAATACCATGCTGTCTTGATAATTACAGCTTTGTAGTAGAGGCTAACGTCTGGGATTGTGATGCCTCCCGCTTTGGTCTTCTTCTTCAAAATTACTTTGGCTATTCGGGGCCTTTTGTGGTTCCATATGAATTTTAGTATTGCTTGTTCTAGCTTCAAGAAGAATGCTGCTGCAATTTTGATTGGGATTGCATTGAATGTGTAGATAGCTTTGGGTAGTATTGACATTTTAACAATATTTATTCTTCCAACCCATGAGCACAGAATGTTTTTCCATTTCTTTATATCTTCTTCAATTTCCTTCATAAGCCCTCTATAGTTTTCAGCATACAGATCTTGAACGTCTTTGGTTAGATTTATTCCTAGGTATTTTATGCTTCTTGGTGCAATTGTGAATGGGATCAGTTTCTTTATTTGTCTTTCTGTTGCTTCATTATTAGTGCATAAGAATGCAACTGATTTCTGTACATTGATTTTGTATCCTGCAACTTTGCTCAATTCATGCATCAGTTCTAGCAGACTTTTGGTGGAGTCTATCGGATTTTCCATGTATAATATCATGTCATCTGCAAAAAGTGAAAGCTTAACTTCATCTTTGCCAATTTTGATGCCTTTGATTTCCTTTTGTTGTCTGATTGCTGATGCTAGCACTTCCAACACTATGTTAAACAACAGTGGTAAGAGTGGACATCCCTGTCGTGTTCCTGATCTCAGGGGGAAAGCTCTCAGTTTTTCCCCATTGAGGATGATATTAGCTGTGGGCTTTTCATAAATGGCTTTTATGATGTTTAAGCATGTTCCTTCTATCCCGACTTTCTCGAGGGCTTTTATTAAGAAAGATGCTGAATTTTGTCAAATGCTTTTTCTGCATTGATTGACAGGATCATATCTTATCTTTTCTTTTATTAATGTGATGTATCATGTTGATTGATGTGCGAATGTTGAACCAGCCCTGCATCCCAGGAATGAATCCCACTTGATCATGGTGAATAATTCTTTTTATATGTTGTTGAATTCGATTTGCTAATATCTTATTGAGAATTTTTGCATCCATATTCATCAGGGATATTGGCCTGTAGTTCTCTTTTTTTACTGGGTCTCTGTCTGGTTTAGGAATCAAAGTAATACTGGCTTCATAGAATGAGTCTGGAAGTTTTCCTTCCCTTTCTGTTTTTTGGAATAGCTTGAGAAGGAAAGGTATTATCTCTGCTTTAAATGTCTGACAGAATTCCCCAGGGAAGCCATAGGATGGCTGTTCTAAATACTAACCCAGAAACCATGTGTTGGTGAGGATACGGAGAAATTGGAACCCTGTGGTGCTTTGCTGATAAATAACTAAAATGTGGCACAGCTGCTGGAGGAAACAGTGTGCCAGTTCGTCAAAATATAAATGTAGAAATATTACTTGAGCCAGTAGTTTCACATCTGGTTATATATCCACTTATATGCCTCAAGAAAAAGGTAAAGCAGTGACTAGAAAATATTTTTGTACACTGCTGTTCATATGGCTCTACTTACAGTAGCCAAAATGCAGAGACAACCTGAATGTCCATCAACAAACTCATGAATGAACAAAGCGGGGTGAGCACATAGAGTGGAACATCATTCGGCCTTTAAAATGAATGGAATTCTGACACAGGCTACAACATGGATGAACTGTGCAAACACAATGCTAAGTGAATGTAGCCAGACACAAAAGGACTGATATTATACAATTACATCTATATGAGGTACTAAAGTACTCAGCTTTAGAGAGAGAATTTAAGATGGTGGGAGACAAGGACTGGGTAGAGGGACAATGGGGAGTTAATATTTCATAGGGACAAAGGTTAGGTCTGAGACCATGAGAAAGTTCTGGAGATGGATAGAGGTGGTGATTGCACAATGGTGAGAAAGTACTTAATGCCACATAAATATATTTCAAAATGTTTGAAATAATAAATTTTATATGTATTTTACCATGAGAAAAAAAATAGTGACATGCTCTAAAAGAATTTCAGTGCCATAAATAGGTTAATATGATGTCGAGGAAGGAATCCAAAGTACAGGGAGACAAGGGTGATGTGATGGGTTTATCTTGTGTGATTCAATACGTCAACCACAAAGTGTACCCAAAATAAGGGTTCAGAGAACATAAAATTCGTAAGGTCATTGAGAAATACCTTGCTGAGGGCTGTAATGTCTTCCTTGACAAGCTCTACAGAGCTTCTGCCCCGCATGACAGACTTACCATGGACATGCTGAATATAAAATCCCTTCTCCTGTGTTCAGCCCTTTCTGAACTGCCAGAGGCCATGTCAGCAGTCCCAAACCATCTAAGGTATGGTATTCATAGTGCATGTAAGAGCTAACCATTCTCATCCAAATTGGTTAAGCTACGGGGATTTCTGTAAATGGCAAATTCATCATGGTGTCTTCATGAAACAAAAATGATGGGCAGCTCAATAAGAATTCATCCAATTTGAGTAGTCCAAAAAAATTAAAAATTTAGAAGCCCTCCAGTTCTCATGAAGAAAACTTGACCTCAATCATCGCAATGAAGAGTCATAATGTCTACTTGATCCTCAGATCTGAGACACTTTACTGACTCAGATCCTCAATTGATGGAACCAGTTGCCCCAGAGTGAAGACTTTAAAATGACAACAAATGCTTTACGTTTTCCTCCAAACCCAACCCAAAAGCTTGGAAGTGATATTGCTAGCCAGCTTATGATGGTTCATGAGGACTGTGGTCTGAACTAAAATTGGTAGCTTGAAACTGGGCAAGATGAGGGTAATTATACCATGGAAATTGGCAAATGCTACAAGCAAGCTCTCTTCTTTATCCAATTTTTCTTATTTTCTTCTCTCTTCTTACTTCTCCTCTTTTGTTTTCTCTTTGCTTTTGAGCGAGAGCTCCCTAAACATTTATTTGAATACTAGTGTGCAAAAGGACCTGTGAACTTTTACAAACCAAAGTGGTGGCTTCCGGGAGCAGGTGATGATGAGACATCTGTCTTACTCTGTCTCATAAAGCACGGGTTAGGTCCATAATCATATCCTGCTATTAGTACCTGATTTCTGAGATGCTTGCTACAAAAATTTGGCTGGAAATAGGCAGAATATCCATACTGCTTTTGTGATCTGTAAAAGGGCTATTACGGTAGGAGGTGCTGAGGGAAATCGCCAGACAGTGTTGCTGCTACCTGCCAAAATACTAAAAGAAAAGCCATAACGCATCCCTGGGATAATCACCAAGAGTGATACCATTGATGCCTGAAAAACCAGGAGTTGTAATTTCTATTACCTACACACTTCATGGATGTTTTGGACTGTGCAAGGGAAAATTAGATACTGCATAGTGAATGCGGAGTATTGTGAATGTCATCACACGGGGTTCCAGGCCTCTGCTGATGCAGATGTGATCTCTTTCCAGGATAGACTGACATAAACCTCAAAAACTGGTGTATACTCTCTGATAACTTAAATGATTTTTCTCCCAAAGCAGAATACTCTAATGAATAGCTGCTTTCATCTCAGAGAGGACAGATTCCACATTTATTCCTCTGGGTCTTTCTATCACATTATAAGTATTCAATTTCCTATATTATTTATTTGCTGCTGAAAATCCATGCAATGGAATTTAATGAGAGATCTAAAATTTTATAAAGAAATGCAGAAGAAATAGTTGCTGATTATGAAAGAAAAGTTAAAGAACCCAAGTACTGTGGAAAGATAAACTGCAGACTATCATTCTATGAACTGATACAAACATCATGATCTACATATTCCAGGGTTTTGAGCCCTGTTGCTCAAGTCTTTATCTTAAAGCAAAGAATCCTACATGCAGAGAATGTCCCTCTGCCAAAGAGCTTTCTCAGGGCTTGTTTGATGTCTCTGTTCCTCAGGCCATAGATGAAGGGGTTCAGCATGGGCGTCACCACCGTGCACATGACTGAGGCTATGGCACTTGTCCTGGAGTTTTGTGCAGCAGCAGAACTCAGATACACCCCAAGGCCTGTAGCATAGAACAAAGAGACCACTGAGAGGTGAGACCCACACGTGGAAAATGCTTTCTACTTGCCACTTGTTGATGAAATTCTCAAAATGGAGGCTACAATCTTAGAGTAAGAATACAGGATACCAGCGATTGGAACAACACCCAGAAGTCCACTTGTGAGATAGGTCACCAGGACATTGAGGAACGTATCAGAGCAAGCAAGTTGGATCACCTGCTTAAGTTCACAGAAAAAGTGAAGGATTTCCAGATCTGTGCAAAAGGAGAGTCGCAAAATCAGTAAGTCATGTAATGGAGAGTCAAGAACACTCAACACCTAGGATCCCAGGAGTAGGATGCCACAGAACTTGGGGTTCATGATGACCATGTAGTGCAGTGGGTGACAGATGGCCACAAACCGGTCATAGGCCATCACTGTCAAGAGTATGTTATCTAATACTCCAAAAAGCACGAAAAAGTACATCTGGCTGAGACAGCCTTCATAGGTGATCACTTTGCTCTGCGTCTGGATGTTCAGCAGCATCTTTGGGATGGTGGTGGAGGTGAAACAGATGTCTCAAAAGGACAGGTTGGAGAGGAAGAAGTACATGGGTGTGTGGAGGCGGGAGTCTGTGATAATGGTCAGGATCATGAGCAGGTTCCCAGTGAAGGTGACCAGGTACATGGACAGGAACAGCCAAAAGAGCAGTGACTGCAGTCCCCGCTCATCTGACAGTCCCAGGAGGGGACTAAATTCAGAAATTCAGGTTTGGTTTTCTTGTTCCATGAAAATAAGCTACAGAAATAGAAAGAAGAGCCTTTCAAATTTAGCCACAAACAGTAGTCAAGAAAGTAACAGAGGGAACCAAGGTGGCCTTAAGTAGGTGAATGGATAAATAAGCTGTCATGTACCCAGACAATGGAATGTTATTCTGTACTTGGAAGAAACACACCATCAAGCCATGAAAAGACATAGAGGAAACTTCAGTGCATATTATTAAGTGGAAGAAGTTTATCTGAAAAAGCTTCACACTGTATGATTCCAAAAACATGAAATTGTAGAAAAGGCAAAACTACGGAAAAGGAATAACAGATATCAACGTGGCCAAAGGGTGCAGTGGGAGCGAGAGGGGTTAAGAGGCAGAGCACAAAGGGTTTTTAGGGCAGTGAAATACTCCATATGATACTATAAATATGGATACATGTTTGTTTTGTGCCAGTCTCAGCATATCATTTACCAACGTTGTGACTGGACCAGCCCTTGTCATTCTTATGATGGTTGCAAGACACCCTCTGCAATAACCATCAGGAAACTCTGAAAAAAAAAAATTACTGCTCATAGTTCCTAGGGCCACACAGTGAAGTCACAGAGAGACAGAGAGCGCACATGGACCTTGGGGTCCGCTTTTACTGGGGTGAGGGACTAGAGTTTCACTGGTTCACTCTTTATTTGTAAATTTAAAACTTAAGAGCAGGAATTAAAGCACAAAAGAGAAAAAGGAGAGAAAAGTCCGTTTCTAAATCAACCAGATCCCTACAACAAAACAAAAAAAATATGGGGCGCCTGGGTGGCTCAGTCAGTTAAGCGTCTGGCTTCAGCTCAGGTCATGATCTCGCGGTCCCTGAGTTTGAGCCCCACGTCGGGCTCGTGGCTGACAGCTCGGAGCCTGGAGCCTGCTTCGGATTCTGTGTCTCCCTCTCTCTCTGTCCCTCCCCTGCTTGCGCTCTGTCTCTGTCTCTCAAAAATGAATACACATGAAAAAATATTTAAAAATATATATCAGAATGGGGCACCCTGGTTCTTTATTTAATTACAGGGATGGCAATGTGGGTTTTGTTTCTGAAATAGCCATGCTTGAAGTGGCTGCCTCAGCAACAGTCTGTTGCAATAACACTGCACAGTGACCGATAGGGACTACACTTACCGTGGTGAGTATTGAGCAATGTCAAACATCGGTAAATCAACATGTTGTACAACAGAAACTAACGGAACATTGTGTGTTCATTATGCTTCAATTAAAAAAAAGAAAGGAACTGAAGTCAGGCACTGGCGTTACACAAAAGGAAAAACCAACCGTCAGGGCTCACACTACACGGTCATCGTACAGTTTCTCAAACCCATAGAATGTACAACACCAAGAGTAAACTGTAATATGAACTGTGGACCTTGGCTGGCTAAAGATGTGAGGGTGTAGGTTCACCGACTGTAAGAAACGCACCACTCTTGTAGGCGGTGTTGGTAATGAGGGTAGCTATGCCTCGTGAAAGAAGGGAATATAGGGAAAGTGTACCTTCCCCTCAATTTTGCTGTGAACCTAAAACTGCTCTGAAAAAAAAGTCTTCATTTTTCAAAGTTTAAAAATAAACAGAAATGCTATGATTTTATTTTACACACCTTTAGTTGGCTAATTTCTGTATATTAGCCACAAATCTAGTTCCTTTTTATTTGGGGATTTGGGATTTCGAGGAATCCCAAATGCTCTCTCTTCTCTTTGATGCCGAAACTTATTAGCCACTCCTGCCCTTAATCCAAACATTTTCCCCAGGCATTATTTTCCTCTGCAAATCGCCTAAGACTTTCCTTTGTCCATCGACAACTAGTTTTGACCAATTATTTTGTGTTTATTGTTGTTGAAAGCACTGGGAATCAACAGTAAAATCAATTTTTAAGAATTTTTGCCCCTTAAATTCCACGTATGAGTGAAATCATATGATATTTGTCTTTCTCTGGTTGACTTGTTTAGTTTAGCATAATACAAAAAAATAAAATCTTTGCCCCTAACTAGTTTTATTCTAGGATATGTGTGTGGCTGGAGGAAATAGAATATCAGTAAATAAGTAAATGACATTTCATGTGCAGGTTATTATTAAGTAAACTAATACAGAATGATGAGATTGCAGAGTGGAGAAAAAAATCTTCTATACTCACTCCTTTCTTCTTTTTAGTTTTTATTTATTTATTTTCAGAGAGAGAGTGTGTACAAGCAGGGGAGGGGCAGGGAGAGAGGGAGAGAGAGAGAGAATCCTAAGCTCTGTGCTGACAGCACAGAGCCTGATGTGGGGCTCGAACTCACTAACCGTGAGATCACGACCTGAGCTGAAATCAAGAGTCACATGCTTCACCAACCGAGCCACCCAGGTGCCCCTTGTATTCTCACTTCTAATTAGAGACCTTTGAGGGGAAAAAACCTGGTCATTGGGATGAAGTTTAGGATTTCTCTATGAGAAGAGCATGTAGAACAGAGAAATATTCAGGGCAAAGCCCCCAGTATAGGAGCATTCCTGTTATCACTTAGAAACAGAAAGGAGAGCGCTTTCTTCAGAGAATTGAGTTTTGTAGTCAAGCATCCTACAAAGTCAAAGATCCGAAGAATGAAGTCGACAAAAGGAGGGAAGGAAAGAAAAGGCTGCATTCAATGGAGAGAGGGCATAAAGGGGGAATCGACTTCTCTAGGTACCAGTAAAATACTACGCATCCAAGTTAGAGCCCCCAGAGTGTCCAGAAAAAAATAACAATACTCTTAATACTCAACTAGATAAATATTTTTGATCTTTATGGCCCCAAAGGATTCATATCTTCACAGTATCATAATAACTTACAAATAAAGATCAATAAAAAATTGAAAATACAAATAGTAAAATTGACAGAATTCAACCAAAATATTTTCAGGGATTTTTTTCAAAGTCCAATGAGTTGGGAAAGTAAATGTTTTGGTATGTGAAACCAAACTATTTTGATTGTTTTAAAAACTATTACTGAAATGCTAGTAAATTCTAGCAAACCTTTAAGGAAGAAGTTATACCAATCCTCCATAATACTTCCAGAAAATAGAAGCAGTCAGAGTACTTCCTAACTCATTTGGTAAAGCCGGCATTAACTAACATTGGAACTAAAGACATTACAAGACAGGAACATTACAGGCCAATATCTCTCATGAAAATAGATGCAAAATCCTTAACAAAATATTAGTAAAGCAAAATCAACAGTGTAAAGAAATGATATGACATGAAGACCAAATGAAATTTATTCCAGATATGCAAGATTGGTTCAATGTTTGAAAGCCATCTGTGCCTAGAGTTAACAATACACTATTTTGTACTTAAAAATGTATTCAGAGCTGGGGCGCCTGGGTGGCTCAGTTGGTTAAGTGTCGACTTCGGCTCAGGTCATGATCTCATGGTGTGTGGGTTTGAGCCCCAGGTCGGGCTCTGTGCAGACAGCTCAGAGCCTGCTTCAGATTCTGTGTCTCCCCTCTATCTGCCCCTCCCATGCTCATGCTCTGTCTCTCTCTGTCTCTCAATAATAAATAAACATTAAAAAAAATTTAATGTATTCATAGAATAATACTCTAGCTCCATCCATGCTGTTGCTTATGCTAAACAAAGTCAGTCAAAGAAAGACAAATACCATATGATCTCACTCATATGTAGAATTTGAGAAACTAAACAAACGAGCAAAAGTGGGGGGCGGAAGGGGAGAGGCAAACCAAGAAACATACTCTTAACTATAGAGAACAAACTGATGGCTGCCAGAGGGAAGGTGGGTGACGAATGAGTGAACTAGCTGGTGGGGATTAAGGAGTTCGCTTGTGGTGAGTCCCAGGTGTTGTATGGAAGGGCTGAATCACTAAATTCTACTCTTGAAACTAATATTACATTGTATGTTAAACTAACTGGAATTTAAATAAAAACTTGAAAATAAATAAAACTTTAAAAAAAAGAAAAGCAAGTAAAGGTATACAGACTGAGAAGGAAGAAATAACTGTCTTTGCTCACAGCTGACATGATCATCTATGAGGAAAATCCCAAAGAACCAACAAGAAAACCCCAGGAACTAATAAGTGACTATAGCAAGATTGCAAGAAACAGGATAAACATGTAAAAGTTAATTACCTTCCTACATACCAAAAATGAGCAATTGGGATTTGAAATTTAAAAATACACCATTTGCAATAGCACCCTCAAAAATGAAATGCTGAGATATAAATTAAACAAGAGAGGTGTGGAACCTAAACGTGAAAAACTATTTAAAAAATGAAAGAAATCACAGAAGATCCACATAGATGGACACATGTCCTATAATCATGGAGCAGCAACATTGTAAGATATCAATCTTCCCAACTTGACCTGTACATTCAATGCAATCACAGTCAAAATGCCAGCAAGCTATTTTGGAGATATCAACAAACCAATTCTAAAGTTTATATGGTAAAGAAAAAGACCTACAGTAGTAACACAATAATGAAGGGTAAAAGTTGGAGAACTCACATACCCTAATTTCAGTACTTACTGTAAACCTATGGTGATCCAGACAAAACTGTGTTTGCAAAAGAATAAACACATGGATTAATGGAACAGGGTTAAAAATCCAGAAATAGACCCACACAAATAGAGGAGCTGATCTATGACAAAGAACCAAAGAAAATTCAATACTCAATAGTATTTTCAACAAGTGAAGCTAGAACAATCAGACATATATGTGCAAACAACACGAACCTAGATGCAAACTTACAGCTTTCACAAAAACTAACTCAAATTGTATCATATACTTAAAATGCAAAACTATAAAAGTTTTAGAAGAAAATATTGGAGAAAATCTAGGGCTCTTGTGTTTGGTAATGAGTTTTTAGATACCATACCAAAAAAAATAATCCACGAAAGAAAAAACTAAGTTGGACTTTATTAAAATGAAAAACTTCCACTTGCAAAAGGAACTGTCAAGAGAAGCAAAATAACCCACATCCTGGGAGAAAATATTTGCAGAACATTTATCTGATAAAAGACTTTCATCCAAAATATACAAATATGGAGCCATACAAGCTCTCATTCATTGCTAGTGAGAGTACAAAATGGCACAGCCACTCTGGAAGACAGTCTGGCAGGTTCTTACAAAATTAAACATAATCTTACCATACAATCCAATAGTTGCACTACTAGATATAAACCCAACGAATCTGAAAACACATCCACACAATAGCCTATGTGCAAATGTTTATAGCAGCTTTATTCATAATCTCCAAAATCTGGGGGCAACCAAGATGTCCTTCAATAAGTAAATATATAAACACACTATGGTACATCTATACAACAGAATATTATTCAGTGATAAAAAGAAATTATTTACTGAGCCACAAAAAGGCTGGATAAATCTTAAGTGCTTGTTTCTGAATGAAAGAAGCTAGACTGAAAGCCTACATACAGTATAATTTCAGTTATATGACATTCTGGAAAAGTAAAAGCTATACAGAAAATAAAATGATCAATGGTTCCCAAGAGTTTGTAGGAGGGAAGGAAGAGTTGTATAGGTGAAACCCAGTGAATTTTTCCAAGTACCAAAACTATTCCATAGAATGTTTGTGTACAATTGTGAGCACTTGATATCATGTATTTGTCAAAACCCATTGAAACTTTACATCACTTTTACAATTAAACCTTCATGTATCCAAACAAAGACATCAGTTAGGAAAGAAAGTCAAGAGAATCCCTGGATGGAATGCAGAATGTGAAAAAAAAAAAAAACTATCTACTTATATTACAAATGTATGAAACAACCTCACTGAATGGGATGAGGGAAATGGTCATAAACTAAGTAAAACTGGAAATAAGTGGTGTCTATAAAATTAAAGGGAAAAACAGTACATAATTACATAGTGTACTCAGGTTGATAAAGTTATCTTCCACCATTGTACGGATTAGCAATGATGGCACGTCTATATATGTATACCAGAGGAGAGCGATCAAGTAAATGGATGACAGATGGGGAAACCAGGATTCTGACTGTTGCAGTAAGGTTTGCAGATAAGCAAGGGCAGGATATGGTCGTGGATTGGAGTCTGACACATATACACAGGTTATATAGACAGGTACATACACAGATTAGTAAACACACATGTTTCCTTGCTTGTCAACCGAAAGGGCCTGAAGATCCTAGTAGAAATGAGCAAACCAAGAGTTTGGATCTTGATTTCTAACACCATTCACCTGTAGAAGAAACCTAAGCTCCTTGGAAAAATAATGAATTCTAGGGCTGGACCGGACAATACACCTGATGAGCCTGGAGCATCTTGCGGTGCCAGAAAGAAGGTAATCAAAAAGCTCACCATGGTGGGGACATAGCAAAGGACATGGAAGCTACCCAAGAGAACTCCCAGTGCCCAAAGTGGGAACAATTTGAGCAACATCATGAAGTGGTATTGGGTTATAACTCAACATGTAAAATCAATAGCCATAAATCCATATTATAAGTAAACAAATTATAAACAAACAACATAAAGACAAATCTCTTATGCAAAAGAGATTCAATAAGCTATTTAAATATTCCACTCTCAAAAAGGTGGAACATAATTCCCCATTCCTGAAGTGTGAGCTGTACATGGTAACTTCCTTACAAAGAGCCCAGTTGGGGGCGTGGGGGGGGGGGGAGGAGAGAAAATTTTAAGTAAGGAAACCTGAAAAGCAGCCAGGTAATCAATGCCACAGTGAACAGCAATACCTTATGTTAGTATTATGCACTCTTGTTATGTAGTCTTCCTCTCCAAAATCCATAGACCATGTTAAATCATGAGAAAAGCATCAGACGAATCCAAATCAAGGGCATTTTACAAAATACTTGACCAGTACTCCTCAGAATTTAAGTTTATTAAAACAAGGGAAGTCTGAGAAACTGTCATAGCTAAGAGGAGCCAAGAAGGGATAACCAGGGGCACCTGGGTGGATCAGTCGGTTAAGCATTCAGCTTTGGCTCAGATCATGATCTCACGGTTTGTGTTCGAGCCCCGTGTCGGGCTTTGTGCTGACAGCTCTGAGCCTGGAGCCTGCTTTGGATTCTATGTCTCCCTCTCTCTCTGCCCCTCTCCCACTCACACTTTGTTTCTTTCTCTCAAAACACAAATAAACATTAAAAACCTTTTTTAAGCTTCTGCACTGCAAAGGAAACAATCAACAAAACTAAAAGGCAACCAATGGAATGGGAAACAATATTTGCAAATGACATATTGGACAAAGGGCTAGTATCCAAAATCTATAAAGAACTCACCAAACTCCACACCCGAAAAACAAATAAGCCAGTGAAGAAAGGGGAAGAAAACATGAATAGACACTTCTCTAAAGAAGACATCCAGATGGCCAACAGGCACATGAAAAGATGCTCAACGTCGCTCCTCATCAGGGAAATATAAATCAAAACCACACTCAGATACCACCTCATGCCAGTCAGAGTGGCTAAAATGAACAAACCAGGAGACTCTAGATGTTAGAGAAGATGTGGAGAAACGGGAACCCTCTTGCACTGTTGGTAGGTGATGGGCATTGAGGAGGGCACCTGTTGGGATGAGCACTGGGTGTTGTATGGAAACCAATTTGACAATAAATTTCATATTAAAAAGAAAAAAACTTTTTTAAAAAGAGAAGGGATAACTAAATGCAATGTGTTCTCCTGGATGGGAGATAGAAATAAGGAAAACTGGGTGTGGAGTTTATGTACACTATCTTCACAATATCTCTGTGAGTTTAAAACTGTTTATAAAATAAAGTCTGTTAAAAATTATAATTAGTGAAATGCAAACACCTTAGAGACAGCAAGATCTGAGCTTGACTCCAGTCTCCATTATATGCCTCTTGTAAGTCTCATATTCTTTCCCCATAAAATCAGAATAAGAACCTCAACTTCATAGTTATGAAAGAATTAAATAAAATAATGAATAAAAATACTCATGTATGCCTAGCATTAATCAGTGAACTTTGGGATACACTGTTTCAGTTACTCACATATTCATTCCCCACCTCCCAACTCTACCTCCATTGTGCTATTTTTATTCATTATCTCTGTATGACATTGACAATCAGCAGTACTCTGTCTCTCACATTGACCTGGGTGATCTTTCCACACAATGAGCCCGATTGTGAACATAACCTACTATAAGCTCTGCATTGACTCCACTGATTTCAGAATGAAGTGTTAATCCAATGAAAATGTAAGGTCTCTGTCATCCGGCTGCTATTTAGCTGGCCCACCTCATGTTTCACTTTGTCCTCTGCCCTCATTATTGGTCGGGTATTGGGGAGGTAGGTGGGGTATGGGCTAAATGGGCAATGGGCATTAAGGAGGGCACTTGTTGGGATGAGCACTGGGTGTTATACAGAAGTGATGAATCACTGGGTTCTACTCCCAAAACCAATACTACACTGCATATTAATTAACTTGAATGCCTTTTTTTATTTTTATTAATGTTTATTCATTTTTGAGAGAGAGACAGACAGAGCGTGAGTGGGGGTGAGGAAGAGAGAGAGGGAGACACAGCATCTGAAGCAGGCTCCAGGCTCTGAGCTGTCAGAGAAGAGCCTGTCTCGGGGCTCAAACCCATGAACCAGGAGATCATGATGTGGGCCAAAATCGGGTGCTTAATCGACTGAGGCATCCAGGCGCCCCTAATTTGAATTTAAATAAATAAATTTAAAACAAAAGAACTATGAGTAACTTCCTAAGCATACTTTACAGTTGCATTAATGCCCACATTTGTTTCCCAACCACTTCGTTCCCTTTCTCCACTGGAAGAATCCCACTTCTGCCTGGTAAAAATTAAAAATACAAGCTTGTCTGTGAAGACTTCACTCACCTCCCCAGAAAGAGTCGAGTACTTTTGGATCTACTTCAGTGCCCTATCAGGATTTTTTTTATTTGTTTCCCCTTTTTAAACTACAAGCCCCTTGGGGCGCTTGGGTGGCGCAGTCGGTTAAGCGTCCGACTTCAGCCAGGTCACGATCTCGCGGTCCGTGAGTTCGAGCCCCGCGTCGGGCTCTGGGCTGATGGCTCAGAGCCTGGAGCCTGTTTCCGATTCTGTGTCTCCCTCTCTCTCTGCCCCTCCCCCGTTCATGCTCTGTCTCTCTCTGTCCCAAAAATAAATAAAAAACGTTGAAAAAAAAAAATTTTTAAACTACAAGCCCCTTGAAAGAAGGAACAATGTCTAATGCTTTCCTTCAATCCTTCAATGTTAGTGCCTAACATGCACTAATTACTAAATAAATATTTACAGAACTAAAAGGGCAAATGGTGGAATAAGGTTAGACAGGCATTTCCATCAATGGAAAAGAAAGGAGAAGCAGCAAAATTAGAAGAAATGCTACCGAGGAAGGAAGGTCCAATGATTAGAAGCCAACACTAGATGAAACAGATTAAGGGAAAAAATATTTTACTGTATATGGAATCTTTGTCCAGAACCAGGGATGGTAACATGGCAGAGTTTTATATTATTAAATTTTCCTTTATTTGTTATCCCTGTTGGTTCCCCCAAGGTTGCTACCAATAAAAGGAGTCCCTTGTGCTATGCCACACATCTCCCAACATCTGTAAAGATGCTGTGGCTCACCTATGTAGTATCAGCTCACAGTTTGAGTTCAGTGACTCAGTTTCCTCCTTAGGTAATGGATGGAGTTGGGGGCTGTGCCCCCAGCAAGGGCAGTGAGATGGAACCACTCGTGAGCTTCCAGAGGAAGACAATGTTGGGTTTTCTCATCATCTGACATTGGTAAATAGTCTTGGGGTGGGGTAGCAAAGCATTTTACAGTTTCTGTGGCTTTGGGGGATGAATTCCCATGGAGCCTCATTCATGAAGTGTCCTGTTTTGTCTCTCTATTCCTTGGATATTTAGTTCTCTGGAGGTAGAAGAGAAAAACAAAATAAAACGTACACAGGTTTGACTACTGGGAGATATCTTTGGAGCTCCATGTGTACTTTTTATCCTATTGGACTCCTTCCCTCCAACAGGTTGTCTCCTCTATGTAGGTATGATGTCTAGCATGCAGTACACTTTTTTTGTAATTTTTTAATGTTTATTTATTTTTTGAAAGAGAGAGACAGACAGTGTGAGCAGGGGAGGAGCAGAGAGGGAGACACAGAATCTGAAGCAGGCTCCAGAGCTCTGAGCTGTCAGCACAGAGCCTGACACGGGGCTGGAACTCTCCAACCAAGAGATCATGACCTGAGCCGAAGTCGGACGCTTAACCAACTGAGCCACCCAGGCGCCCCCTAGCATGCAGTACCCTTAACGATTGCCCCATCCATCTCTACAATGCATTCCTTCTCCAAAGATCTAAAGAACACAGTTGAACATTCTGGTGTTGTGAAAATACCTCTGACCACGCACAACCTCGCACAGGCTCACCGCTGCATTTTTGTCATTGTTCTCATTGATCAGTTGGCAATTGGAACAAAACAAATGAAAAATCATCCCTGTCAAAAAAGCCTAGGGAGAAGGGCCTATAAAATGGTTTTACAGGCAAGGACTCTGGGAGTGTCTATACATGTTGGGATCACAAGAGGCAAAGACTGGTCATCATCTCTTTAGGTTTCTGTGTAGAAGGGAATAGGCTCTGTGATTAAGAGTACCCTTATTATGATGAGCGCCGAGTAATGTATAGAATTGTTGAATCACTATACTGTAACCTGAAACTAATAAAAACCAGTATATTAATTATAGTGGCATTAAAAAAAAGAACTTGAAAAATGAAAAAAAGAAAGGAACAGGTTCTGTTATGAGATGGGCTCATATGTGATGCTCAAAGTTCATTTCATAATATTACATGTCATATAACAATATACAAGTATATTCAAGGAATTATATTTTTAGTTATAAAGATGACTTTATCATTCAAATCAGAAAGGCCATATGCATGTTAGCTGTTCACAGCAGATTGTTCTTTGTTAGACTTCCACACTGAGAATGAGAAGAATTAAGAGTTGCGTGTGCATATGATAGAAGAATCCAATCTGTTGGGGGATATTAGGAGAGAAGAAGGAAAATGTTTGTGAGGAGAAGCCACTGAAGTCCTAACCAAAAGGATGAGGGAATGTTACCTGCATGAACAGAGAGTATGTACATGTGCAAATCGGGCATAATCTTTCAGAAATCCATTTCTCATCCCTCATACCAAAAATAGACAAGGTTGAAACATGCCAAATTAGGATGCCAGGTCACAGAATTCCTTGCAACACACAAGAAGAAACTCAAGGGTTTTTTTTTTTTTTTTTTTTTGACAGGGATAGTTGGCTGTGATTGGTCTCAAGGATTCAGAACCATTCCCTAATACTGACTACCCACATAAGGCACCTAGTCCTTTCACCTGGATGATGATGAGGGTGATGATATATTGTGAATACACTGAGACCAGAGTGAACTGATGCCCAAGAACTTTTAACAAAGGCAAAAGATTGTCACTGACAGATAAATTGGAAAATAAAGAAAATATTGAATTTGAGACACAATGTTGACATTATGCTTTCATGGGACTTCACACTGCCAAAATATAAATGTGCACAAAATTTTTATTCCTCTATACCTAAACCGGTGTCTGGGGCATTTTGATTGTTCCTATTTGTTAAATGAAACAGTGAAAATCATTTGGTAAAGTATTCAATTGTTAAGTGATCCTGAGCAATTCTTCTTTCCATGGAGCATAGACCAAGAAGTGAAGTCTCTGTTCTTTGTTAGAGAAGGCAGATACGGTGTGAGGAAGAGGCTTCTCATAGATAGTTCTGCCTTGACTATACTTTGGCTTCAGTGAGATTTTGGGAATTTTTAGGGTGAAATTCCAGAATTCACTTTCACCCATGGCAAAGGACCATGCATGTAAGTCATATCTACCTGACCAAGCCATGGATGGAGGAACACAATGGATGAAGCCTGCTGGGGAGTCTGAGATAAATATGGATTAAGGCTCCAACGCTCATGGATACCCTGCACCTACAAAGTTGCATGCTTTGCATCCTCTACTCCTTTAATTTAGGGGACTTTGTTCGCTTTTTTGTTTGGTTTGAGCTTTTAATACTTTAATAAATATATGGCCCTCATACATTGCACGTGGGAAGGTGACATGATATAGCCATTACGGAAAAGAGTTTGGCTGTTTTTCAAATTTTAAACATAGAATCAACATGTGATTCAGCAATTCCACTCCTAAGCACACACCCAAACAAAGTGAAATCAGGTATTCAAGCAAACACATGTGCACAAATGTTCACAGCAGCACCATTCACAACACGTAAATTGTGGCAATGTCCACCAAGTAATGAATGTCCAGCCAAACGTCCAGCCAAATATCTATCAATCAATGAATGAAGAAAGAAAATTTGGCATAGCCATACAATGGACTATTATTCAACAACACAAAAGAAACAAGTGCTGATACATGCTCAATGTGGATAAACCTTAAACATACTATAAGTTAAAGAAGTCAGCTACCAAGTACCACATATTATGTTATTCTGTTTATATGAAATGTCCAGAATAGGCAAATCCATACGGACAAAAAGAAGAGTAGTGGTTTTCAGAAGGTAAGAGAAGGGAAGAAAGGGAAGGTGACTACTTAATGGGTACTGAATTTCCTTTCTGGTGATGACAGTGTTCTAGAACTAGACAGAGGTCAATATACTGTCACTGAATTATTATATTTAAAATGATTAATTTTGTTATGTGAATTTCACTTCTAAATAAGTAAATGACATTACTTTGTATATATCATTCAGCAAATTGCTTTTTTTCACTCATAATTATGATTCAAAATTCATCTATATTATTTTGTTAATTTTTTTTTATTTATTTATTTTGAGAGAGAGAGATAGAGAAGGAGAGAGAGGAAGGGAGGGAGGGACAGGGGCCGAGAGAGAGAGAGAGAGAGAGAGAGAGAGAGAGAGATAGAGAATCCCAAGCAGGCTCCATATTCTCATCCCCACATGGGGCCCCACACGGGGCTGTATCTCACAAACTGTGCTATCATGACCTGAGCCGATATCAAGAGTTGGTTGCTTAACCAACTGAGCCACCCAGGTGCCCCAAACTTCATCCATATTCTTACACTTAACTGTAGATCATAGGTTTGAAGACTACAGAATGTGGGCCAAATCCATCCCACTGCTTTTTTTATTTTTTGTGGGTGTTTTTGGTTTTTTTGGTTTTTTGGTTTTTTGGTTTTTGTTTTTTGTTTTTTCGGTAGTCTTTCCTAAAGGAACATTGATAGATTGTTTGCATCAGACTTCTTAGGTGGGCTTTGGTTATTTTAAAGTTGGAAACAAAACAAAACATAGAGTTAGAAACAAAACATATAAGTAGTTTATATTTTCATGGAGAACACTACCTGTTATTTTTAGCAGAATCAGAATTATTTAGAATTATTTCTGTAGGTTAAAGTTGTCATTTTCTTCTTTATCTGAAGACTTTGGATACCTAGAAACAAAAGGGTGATAAGTCTTGACTGTCTTAACTTTATCTTTCAAGAGGCAAGAGAGTATGGTTGATGGGATTGAGTCTAGAAATACAGTCCAGCCAAAGCTGGAGATAAATAATGAACTGTCTTCTCTAAACAGTCCAGATTAGAAGAGGATGTGGATAAAGTAGGAAGGATAAATATTGCCTCAGAGACAGTTGAACCGTATTTTTATTCTTCCTATTGTTCTTCCTTTTTTCCTGATGTCCCCAAATTACTCCTGTTTAAATTAAAAATGTTATGAACGCTATTTGTATTTTATAAAAATAAGGCACACTGTTCTCTTTCTCTATTTTTTCATGAAACAAGAATATTAAGTTATGTGAGCTATAAAACCTTTTATTGATACAAACCCTACATACAAAATTGAAGTATGGAAAACCCCAGGTAAATTTACATTTTGCTGTATTTGCATAATTCTTCAAAGTGCTATTTCTTCTAACACAAGGAAAGTCTGACGTTGAATTGCCCTAGAACTGAAAGGTAAAAACAGAACATCTAGGCTTGAAGATTTTTATTCAGAAAATTTTTAGACACTGGATGTCTCAGTCAGTTAAGCATCCCACTCTGACTCAGGTCATGACCTCACAGTTCCTGAGTTTGAGCCCCATGTCGGGCTCTGTGCTGACAACTCCGAGCCTGGAGCCTACTTCAGATTCTATGTCTCCCTCTCTCTCTCTCTGCCCCTCCCCTGCGCTCTCTCTCTCTCTCTCTCTCCCTCAAAAATAAATAAACATTTTTTAAAAAAGAAAGTTTTTAACTAGATAGATATTAGGCCTTTATATATTATTATTTGTATTATCTATTTCTTCATGGGAAAGATTTGGTAATTTGTTTCTTGCAACATATCAGTTCATTATATGCATCATGTTGAATTTATATGCATATGTTTGTCCATAATATTCTCTTATTATCTTTTTAGTGTCTAAAGGTTGAAGATACTGTACCATCTTTTATTCATGGCATTGGTAATTTGTCTTTATAAATAAAAATGCAATTTCCTTAATACTGTATATCATATGAAATACATATTTATGATATCATGTAATAATCTCTGAGCATGAATGCAAACCAGTCCATGGTAGGTTGCATGCATTTACTGATGCTGAAAATGTGATGAGCTGCCTCTGCATTAGCAATGACCCTAAGTTGTGTAGACACTGCTAGAGACTATGTCTATGAGGTACATGAGGCCATCCTATAAGCCTTTTTTCCTATTGCCTCTTACTGGATGGCTTTCCCTTTCACTGGGCCCACTGTCAATTAATTGGAATGGAAGTCATGATGCATACATATACTAACATGCCTGTGTTGGTGGCTTTTTTGTATGTGCTTGGGAGAATTTGTGCAATATCCTGAGGCTTCAGCTAAAAGTGTTCAATTGTATTCTCTAGCTCTTTGGAGAAGGAATGCACCCAACAGATGGATAGGGCAGTCGATCAGAGATACTCTGCCCTCTAGAGATCAAAGAAAGAAAGAAAAGAAAGAAAGAAAAAGAGAAAAGAAAAGAAAAGAAAAGAAAAGAAAAGAAAAGAAAAGGAGACAAACTCTTCTCCAGGGGAAAAAAAGGGGGGGGGGGTCCCATGAGATAGAAAAAATAGAGACTTGTAGCTGCTTCCCAGTGGGCAAAATTGGCAAGACTGTTTACATGGTTTTTTTGGCTTTGTTAACCTCTGCAGAACCAAATCTCTTGGGATTTATAGAGGCACTAAAACATTTTATTTAACAAGTCTCTGTGGGAGTTCAGTTCTTGAAGCTAAACACTGAAAATGCAATCTCTTTCCCTACATCTACATGAGACTATGTAACCAAACTCAGGTCATTAAGAAATACAAATGCCTCTTCCAGAAGCCTTATGGGTGGGTCCATCTCCCTGCCCTTCCTGGGGACAGAGATTCTAACTTCATCTATCACCCAAGGAAGAAACTGGATCACTGACATAAAGACTCCTTTCTGACCATTTCCAGATGAACCCCATCTTCACAGGTGCTGGGAGATGTGGTATGGCCTTTTAAATATTAATCATTTTAGGGTCACCAACAGGGATAACAAGTCAAGAAAAGTTTAATATACTATCCTGACAAGTTACCTTCCTTGATTCTAGAAGGAAATAATGGAATAAACTTAAATAAACTTTTTTCTTGAATCTGTCTTCTCTGGTGTTGGTTCTCAATCATGGGCCCTCCTTCCCTCAACAATATTCCATCTTGTTTCAATGCTTCCCCATTCTCCCACATTGATAGAAATATCTGTCTAGCCTCATTCTGCCATTTGTCCTTTTAGCTTTTCAGCGAGTATCTATTCAGTAACTACTGCACGGTAGGCATTAAACTGTGGTCTGGGGTTGAAAGAAAGCATAAGGTATTGTCTCAAGAGCTTAAAGTTTAAACAGAGTAAGGTATGTAGAAATAAATGAAACCTCCTGACAGGGCACTGTAATCCTGGGACAGTGTATCCAAAAGTCCACTACTGAAGGTAACGAAGCCTTCACAGAGTTCATAATCATACTGAGCCTTGAAGGAAGAGTAGAGTTCCTCCATGTGGAGAAGAGGGTAAATGTATAGCAGCAAAAAAATCTTCAGAGGGGTAAATGCAAGCATTGGTTAAACTGTAAGGTGTTCTTAAGAAATTACAAATAGTCGGGGCGCCTGGGTGGCGCAGTCGGTTAAGCGTCCGACTTCAGCCAGGTCATGATCTCGCGGTCCGTGAGTTCGAGCCCCGCGTCGGGCTCTGGGCTGATGGCTCAGAGCCTGGAGCCTGTTTCCGATTCTGTGTCTCCCTCTCTCTCTGCCCCTCCCCCGTTCATGCTCTGTCTCTCCCTGTCCCAAAAATAAATAAACATTGAAAAAAAAATTTAAAAAAAAAAGAAATTACAAATAGTTGTGTATTTTTTTAAGTTTATTTATTTTGAGAGAGACAGAGATAGCATGAGTTGGGGAGGGGCAGAGAGACAGAGGGAGAGAGAAAGAATCCCAAGCAGGCTCTGCACTGTCAGCGCAGAGCCTGATGCAGGGCTTGAACCCACGAAGCCGTAAGATCATGACCTGAGCAAAAATCAAGAGTCAGATGCTTAACTGACTGAGCCATCCAGGCGCCCCACAAATAGTAATTTTTTTAACGAAATCAGAATCTATGTTTAACAAGATTCCCAGGAGATTTGTGCACCTTAAATCAAGGACTGAGAAGTGCTGTGTCCTTCGCACTCCCCTCACACATACAACAGCTACCTACACCTTCTTAATCCCTTTTAAATGCCAAGCATGGATCCCTTGTTGATGTGGGTACTACAGTGTACTGCTGACCCCAGACGGTGTGGTTAGGGTCCAATGAATCCTGCAGCAACCCCTATTGGCATTCTCCTCCTATCTGAGTAAAGAGGTCTAAGCCTCTGAATCTGGTTGCCCAGTAACAGAATGCTGCTGCTGGCCATCATGTCATTCTGCTAGCCTAGGTAGCAGCTATGGTTTCCATTCTACCTCCTTTGTTCCCAGTAAATACCCACATGGCCATTTTACAGAAGTGGAAACAGGTTCAGAAAGACCAAGGGATTTGCCTGAGGTCCCAGAGCCAGGGATCAAGACACCAGGCTCTCAGATACCTCCCTGGGACCGGGGACACAAAGGTCTTTGTAGTGGATCAAGTATGCCCCCAAGAGCCATACCCAGGTCCTAAGCCCTGTCCCTATGAATGTGACCTGATTTGAAATAAAGGTCTTTGCAGATGTAATTAAGGATATAGAAATGAGATCACTCTGAATTTAGAGTGGGCTCTAAATCCAGTAAGTGTCTTTATGAGAGCAAGGAAGAAAGAGACTTGAGACACAGAGATGAGAAAAGGGATATTTATGTGAAGATATCGGAGTGATGGATCTACAAATCAGGGAATGCCAAGGTTGCCAATAGGTACCAAAAGCTAAGATACAGGCCAGAAACAAAGCCATCCCCAGAACCCCCAGAAAGAACCAATGTTAATGACACCTTGGTTTCAGACTTCTGGCATCCATAACTGTGACAGAAGAAATTTCTGTTGCTTTAAGCTACCCTGTTTGCAGTAATTTGTTATGGCAGCCCTAGGAAGCCAATGTGTTGCTAATGAGTTCCAGAGAGAGCTGGGGAAGGTGATGTATGTCTTCATCTTCCAAGGGCAGAAGTCCTGGCAAGTACGTGGAGGGGTGACTGATTATATTGGTATGTTATTAGACATCAACAAACCAGAATGATTCCAACGATGGGGCGCTCCAAAATTTTTCAACATTTTGGGGTTTAAGGGCCCAAACATGTCTCCCTCTGGCCTCACAACGTCAGCTGAGTTGGACTGTGAAAGAGGTGGATTCCGTGGGACCCAAGGGGCAGAGCTGAAATCAATGTTGCGAAGCATCAAGAGACAGCCATGCCCTCAACAGAGATGAAGTAGAAAGAGGGCAGGTTTCCCAAGTGTCCCTCCTGAGGTTGGGTGCAGCCTCTGCTACTTACCAGCTGTGTGACCTTAAACAAATTGTGCCACACCTGTTTCACCGTCTTCCGATGGAGACAACCCCGTGTAGTCCAAGGCTGCTAGAGGATTTAATTAAGTGATACCTGAAAAGTGCCTGACAGCAGGTCTACAAGAGCTCAGGGACCTCACAGTTCGGTGACCTGACCAAGGGTGCACGCATTCTCTGAGATTCTTAAGACTAAACTATACACAGGTCTGAGGTTTTACACTTTTACCAACTTACTCATATTGGCTTTAGTTTAATATTCTGCCAGCAGTCTTCCTGACTTGGGAAACCCTGCTGGGTACAGACTTTGACATTCCGTGGTTTGGGAGAAACCATGTGTTGATGCATCTCTAGTTAATTTGTATCAGTAACTTATCCTGTGTTTGTTTGGTGTGGGGGGAGGGGGGGAGAAGTGCTTGCATTGACACAATATTTTATTAAAGACATGATATGTAAGGTTTCAAAAAGAAATTGACCACATAGAGTACAAGGAGTTAACTTAAGCACTATCTTATTAAATATTCCATGTACTTTTAAAATTATTAAGATATCATCCATATACCATAAAATCCACCCTTTCAAACTGTTCCATTTAGTGTAGAATTCACTTGTAAAGCCATCTGGTCCTAGGCTTTTTCCCTGTCGGGAGATTTTTTTACTATCAGATTCACTCTCCTTGCTTATTACTGGTCTGTTACAGGTTTCCTATTGACTCATCACTCATTATTGGTAAGATGTGTTTCTAGAAATTTATCCATATATTCTGAATTATCTAATTTGTTGGCATATAACTGTTCACAGTACTCTCTTATGATCCTTTGTGTGTACATGCTATCAATTGTAATGTCTCCTCTTTCAATTATACTTTTATTGATTTTGAGCCATCTCTTGTTCTCTTCGCCTAGCTAAAGTGTTGTCAATTTTTATGTTCTTTTCTCTAATCTCCTTGGCTAGTATCATTTCACCTGAAAATGTTCACCACCACTGACTTACTGATACTCTCTTTCCCACCCCCAGCAAACACCCTTACATATAACTTCTTTGAAGGCAAAAATTTGTTTTCCTGACACTTCAGGCATGGATTTTTCACTGCCATTAATAATGCTTGGTACATAATAAATACTTAAAAATATTTGTTGGCCAAAGCACAGAAGAAAAGATGGGGCACATGGGGGGTCCTTTTGATAATCAGACTAAATAACAATAGACCAAGGGGTGCTTGGGTGTCTCAACTGAGTACTCAGTTGAGTAAGCTGATTAGCTCAGGTCATGATCTCACAGTTCATGGGTTCGAGCCCCACATCAGGCTGTGCTGACAGCTCAGAGCCTGGAGCCTGCTTCAGAATCCATGTCTACCTCTCTCTCTGTTCCTCCCCTGCTCACACTCTCTCTGTCCCTCTCAACAATAAATAAAGGTTAAAAAAAACAGCAGATCCATAGATAAAATATGGGAATTAATGAATTAATCGGGTGTCACATACAAACTATGGTGTCTTAAGTTGTTAATAACTGCCTGTTTCGCTAAATAATTGTTTCCCCCCACTTCCTGGCAGTCATACCAGCTACATGGAACCAGGAAACCAAACACAAGTCTCAGAATTTATCCTCCTTGGATTTTCAGAAAAGGCAGAGCTGCAGCCTCTGCTCTTCAGACTGTTCCTATCAATGTACCTGGTCACTGTCTTTGGGAACCTGCTCATCATCTTGACCATCACCTCAGACTCTCACCTCTACGTTCCGATGTGCTTCTTCCTTGCCAACTTGCCCTCAACAGACATTTGCTTCCCCTTCACCACTGTCCCAAAGATGCTGCTCAACATCCAGACACGGAACGATGTCATTACTTATGTAGACTGCATCATCCCAGTATATTCTTTGTTGCCTTTTGGAGAGCTGGACAACTTTTTTCTGACTGTAATGGCGTATGACCAGTTTGTGGCCATCTATCATCCTCTCTGTTACAGTCATCATGAACCCCCGACTCTGCTGCCTCCCAATTGCCTATATTCTGATACATCCCCATTTATATCATTGCCCCAATCTCTCTTCCCATTTATGTAGACAGAGACTTAACCTCTTCAGATAGCTGTGTTGTACATACTCAAAATCACCATTTTCATTTTTTCAAATGCTCGTTGTCTTTCCCCCATATCAATAAGGATTTTTTTAACATGTCATCATAATTTATTCTTTTTTGTTTGGTTGGTTGGTTTTTTTAATATAATTTATCATTGAACTGGTTTCCATACAACACCCCATGCTCATCCCAACAAGTGCCCTCCTCCCTGCCCATCACTCACTTTCCCCACTCCCTCACCACCCCCCCATCTACCCTTAGTTTGTTCTCAGTCCTTAAGAGTCTCTTATGGTTTGCCTCCCTCCCTCTCTGTAACTCTTTGTCCCCTTCCCCTCCCCATGGTCTTCTGTTAAGTTTCTCAAGATCCACATATGAGTGAAAACATATGGTATCTGTCTTTCTCTGCCTCGCTTATTTCACTTAGCATAATACCCTCCGGTTCCATCCACATTGCTACAAATGGCCAGATTTAATTCTTTCTCATTGCCAAGTAGTATTCCATTGTATATATAAACCACAAATGGGTGTGTTTAAAAGCTTTTTTTTAATGTTTATTTATTTTTTGGGGCGACTGAGTGGCTCAATCGGTTAAGCGTCCGACTTCGGCTCAGGCCAGGATCTCACAGTCTGTGGGTTCAAGCCCCACATCAGGCTCTGTGCTGACAGCTCAGAGCCTGGAGCCTGCTTTGGATTCTGTATCTCCCTCTCTGTCTGACCCCTCCCCACTCTCAAAAAATGTTTTAAATATATATATAATAATAAATGTTTATTTATTTTTGAGAGAGAGAGCACCAGGGAGGAAGGGAGAGAGAGAGACTGAGATTCTGGCGTGGGTTCTGTGCTGAGAGCAGAGAGCCCCATGTGGGGCTCAAACCCATGAACTGTAATATCATGACCTAAGCTGAAGTCTGACACTTAACTGACTGAGCCACCCAAGCACCCCTAAAATCCTTTTATTCACTGTTTGCTTATTTACTTTGAGAGGGGGAAGGGCAGAAAGAGAGGGAAAGAGAGAAAATCCCAAGCAGGCTCGGTGTCGGCAGCACAGAGCCTAATGCAGGCAGGGCTCAAAGAGATTATGAGATTATGAGCTGAGCCAAAATCAAGAGTCAGAGCTTAACTGACTGAGCCACCCAGGTGCCCCACAAATGGGTGTGTTTATTTTGGATAATTTGAGGAGAATTTAATAGGGGAATTAATTATGAAATCTTGAGCATGGTGTATGTAAAGTACTAGAGATCACACAGAATTTTGAGATTGGTAACAGCGGTGAGCATTATCAACCACGGGCCTAATGAGCTAAGAGAAGGGAGTAGTTGCCGATGCACAGGAAGAAGGACACGTGTGATGAGGGCTCCTTGAGGAGAGCCTACCATGAGACAAAGCCAGTCCATGGAGTTCTCTGGCTCATGCCCACTCAGCCCTCAAGGCTCTGCTTAATAGACTTCAAAGGTGTTTCTCCTTCCTGACATACTCTGATAGCACTCCATATTATTAGTTCACAGTAAAGAAGGTTCACAAGGCTTTCGTATTTGAATAATAGTTTTCTATAAAGTCAGTACTTCCTCTTTGCTCTGAACGTTCACCAAGTCGTTTTCTGATATGTGTTTAGTTTTTCAAGCGACTCTCTGATAAGAGAAATTCCTGAGAGTGTCTCCCTCTCTCTTTACCACTCTCTTCTTCTCTCTCTCTCTCTCTCCCTCTCTCCCTCTCTCTTTCACACACACACACACACACACACACACACACACACTAGATATTACATAAATTGTTCATCCTATGTTTTTACAGTTTTTAAAAGGAGTTGGGTTTTTAAAAAAAATTCATTGCAAGAGTTGATGTTTTGATGGGTGCACAATGTGTTGAATCTTTTCTGATTACTACTATAATATTGTTTTTCTTTAATATTGTTCTACTATGTTTTTTACTTTTTTGTAAATTTTTCAAATTCTATTTTACTTCCATCATTTCATTTTATTCTATTTCATCATATTCATTTTGTCAAATTTTCAAACATTTTCCTTTTTTTCTTATATTTCCCTTTTTTCTCTAATCTATCAATCTCCTTTAAACAACCATACCAACACACAACTAGGATCTAGCATCCTTTGTTTGACCTGTTTGTGTGTTGTTTTTAATTTTTTAATGTGAATTTTTTTTTGCCTTATTCCTTTTCTTCCTCCAAAATGATGAAAGGAAGGAATTCAACCCAAAAGAAAGAACAAAAGCAAAAATGAACTATTGGGACATCATCAAAATAAAAAGCTTCTACACAGTGAAGGAAACAATCAACAAAACTAAAAGGCAACTGACAGAATGGGGATAGATATTTGGGATAATGGGAGTAGATAATGGGAGAAGGGTTAGTATCCAAAATCTATAAAGAACTTATCAAACTCAACACCCAAATAACAAACAATCCAGTGAAGAAATGGACAAAAGATATGAATAGACACTTTTCCAAAGAAGACATCCAGATGGCCAACTGACACATGAAAAACTGCTCCACATCACTCATCATCAGGGAAATACAAATCAAAACCACAATGAGATACCACCTTCCACCTGTCAGAATGGCTAATATTAACAACTCAGGCAACAACAGATGTTGGCGAGGATGTGGAGAGAGAGGATCTCTTATGCACTGCTAGTGGAAACGCAAACCGGTGCAGCCATTCTGGAAAACAGTATGGAGATTCCTCAAAAAAGTAGAACTTCCTCAAAAAATAGAACTACCCTATGACCCAGCAATTGCACTACTAGGCATTTATCCAAGCGATACAGGTGTGCTGTTTCGAAGGGGCACATGCACCCCAATGTTTATAGCAGCATTATCAACGATAGCCAAAGCATGGAAGGAGCCCAAATGTCCATCAAGGGATGAAAGGATAAAGAAGATGTGGTATACATATACAATGGGAGTATTACTCGGCAATCAAAAAGAATGAAATCTTGCCATTTGCAACTATGTGGATGGAACTATAGGGTATTAGAGCAAAGAGCAAAATTAGTCAGAGAAAGACAAATATCATATGACTTCACTCATATGAGGACTTTAAGATACAAAACAGACGAATATAAGGAAAGGGAAGCAAAAATAATATAAAAACAGAGAGAGGGACAACACATAAGAGACTCAAGTATAGAGAAGAAACAGAGGGTTGCTGGAGGGGTTGTGGGAGGGGGATGAGCTAAATGAGTAAGAGGCATTAATGAATCTACTCATGAAATCATTGTTGCACTACATGCTAACTAACTTGGATATAAATTTAAAAATAAATAAATTATTAATAAAATGTAAAAAAAAAAGAGAAATCACTACGAACCTATTGGAGTGGCAGAAATTAAAACACTGACAACATCAAGTACTGGTGAAGATGCAGAAAAATAACACCTCTGATTCATTGTTGACAGGAATGCAAAATGGTACAAAACTTAACATACTCTTACTATATGACCCAGCAATCTGCTCCTTGGTAAATACCCAAATGAATTTAAAACATGTCCACACAAAAAAAATCTGTACATACATATTTATAACATCTTTATTGATCATTGCCAATGAAGCACTTAGAAGCAACCAAGATGCCCTTCAGTAGGTGAATGGATAAATAAACTATGGCACACCCAGGCAATGGAATATTGCTTAACATTAAAAGAAATTGAGGAGGTCAGGTTAAGATCACAGAGAAGTAGGGGGACCAGGATTTTCTTGTCCCTCAAACACAGTTGTATTGAGGGGTGCCTGGGTGGCTCAGTCGGTTGAACGTCCGACTTCGGCTCAGGTCATGATCTCATGGTCTGTGAGTTCGAGCCCCGCATCAGGCTCTGGGCTGACAGCTCAGAGCCTGGAGCCTGCTTCATATTCTGGGTCTCCCTCTCTCTCTCTCTGCCCTCTCCCACTCATGCTGTCTCTCTCTGTCTCTCAAAAATAAATAAACACTAAAAAAAAAAAAATTTTTTTTTAAACACAGTTGTATTGAGATCAAATCACTTGGAACTCCCAGGAAATTTATTTGAGGAGTGGCAGAAGGATCTCCACGGTTGGAGGGAGATAGCTCGACAGGATCAAGCCTCTGGAGCTGAAACTTGGAGGTACAAAGGTGTGCGACTCTCTCTGGAACAGAGCTGGAAGCCTTGCACACTCCTAGGGAGGAGGGAGCCAGCCCTGAACACATAGTACAGTGTGGCGATCTCAGGGGCACACTGGGAGAGAACAGCCCCCTTCTTGGAGAATTTTGGGAAGGTTTATTGCCTCCCCAAGGACAAAAGACCCTGGTGCCATCCAAAGGCCTTTAATCAGCTTCAGAACAGGGTCATCACAGTGCAGGGTCCTTTAAGACATTGGGTTTTGAATCCCAGCCCGAGCACCTAGGAGGAATGGGAGACTGTGGAGCAGGGCAAGCTGACTTCCCTCGCCATTATCTGAAGACCGCCTGAACAGTGTGGTTTGAGACACCTGGTCCAGGGAGGGTGTTGTCATTTTCCACGCCCCCCCCCCATCACCAACACAGTGGGGCTTCAGGGAGCAGCACAACAGCCTCCAATGGAGGCAGGATTCACTTACACCAAACCCCATACCTGCATGCCTCACAACTCCTTACTTACTGGAGCAAGACTGACTGACCCAAGGCAGCCGGCCTCTCCTCCAGACCAGCACAGCCGCCAATCCCAAGCACCAATAGACAACTGTGTTTTGTTTTGTTGTTTTATTTTATTTTATTTTATTATTTTTCTTTCTTCCCTTTTGTTTTTTTCTTTTAGAATCAGGCTCATAGTTTCTGATTTGTTTCTAGTCAATTCTCATTATATATATATATATATATATATATATATATATATATATATAGTGTGTGTGTGTGTGTGTGTGTGTGTGTGTGTGTGTGTGTGTGGACCAGGCATTTTTATTCTATTCATTTCCACCTTTTCTCTTTCTTCTTCTTTATTTTCCCTTCTCTTTCTCTGGATTTAGCCTTACAGGTTTTGATTCTCTGTTTGGTATTTTCTCTCTTTTTATTTTTCTCTTTTTATGGGATCAGGCTTCCCCCACCCCCCTTTCCTTTCTTTTTCAAGGGTTACTTCAATTTTTTTTTCAACGTTTATTTATTTTGGGGACAGAGAGAGACAGAGCATGAACAGGGGAGGGGCAGAGAGAGAGGGAGACACAGAATCGGAAACAGGCTCCAGGCTCCGAGCCATCAGCCCAGAGCCTGATGCGGGGCTCGAACTCACGGACCGCGAGATCGTGACCTGGCTGAAGTCGGACGCTTAACCGACTGCGCCACCCAGGCGCCCCAAGGGCTACTTCAATAAATCAGTCAAAGCACACCTGGTTGAAGGTCCAAACACTCCACCACTATAAGCAAGGGGGAGCTCTGCAGGGGACTAACCAGTGAGATAGAGCAGCCAAAATGCAACAACAGAGTTCATGCAACATTCACCAAAAACACTTCCTAAAGTGCCAGGCCCTGGGCACTTTTTAATATAGGAGTACTTTCAGGCGCAGGACACATAACAAGCTTTTCAAACATGCAAAAGATGGGGTGCCTGGATGGCTCAGTCGGTTAAGCATCTGGCTTCAGCTCAGGTCATAATCTCACAGTTTGTGAGTTCAAGCCCCACATCGGGCTCTGTGATGACAGCTCAGAGCCTGGAGCCTGCTTAAGATTCTGTATCTCCCTCTCTCTGCCCCTTCCACACTCATGCTCTTTGTCTCTCTATCTTGGAAAAATAAATAAACATTAAAATTTTTTTTAAATACACAAAAGACAGAAACTTAGCCAAAATGACAAAATGGAGGAATTCTCCCCAAAAGAAAATTCAAGAAGAAATCGACCAGAGAATTGCTCAAAGCAGATACAAACAATATATTTGAACAAGAATTTAGAATACTAACAGCCATAAGACAAATAGTTGGACTTGAAAAAGCATAAAAGACACCTGAGTAACTCTTGCTACAGAGATCAAAGATCTAAGAACTACTCACAATGAATTTAGAAATGCTGTAGTTGAGATGCAAGATAAACTAGATACAGCGACAGCAAGGATGGAAGAAGCAGGAAAGAGAATAGGCGACATAGAGGGTAAAACTATGGAAATGATTAAGCTGAAAAAAAGGGGAAAAGAAATTACTAGATCACGAGAAGAGAATTAGAGAACTAAGTGATTCCATGAAATGAAACAATGTTGGTATCATAGGCGTTCCAGAAGAAGAAGAATGAGAGAAAGGGCAGAAGGTTTGTTTGGACAAATTATAGTTGAGAACTTCCCCAATCTGGGGGAGGAAACAGGCAGGCATCCAAGTCCAAGAGACACAGAGAATTCCCTTCAAAATCAACAAAAAGGACAACACCACAACATATCATAGTGAAACTGGCAAAATACAAAGATAAAGAGAGAATTCTGAAAGGAATTAGGGACAAACGGTCCTTAACCTACAAGAGTAGACACATAAGGGTAGTAGCAGATCTGTCCACTGAAACTTAGCAGACCAGAAGGGAGTGGCAGGAAATAGCCAATGTGCTGAATAGGAAAAACATGCAGCCAAGAATTCTTTATCTAGCAAGGTTGTCATTCAGACTAGAAGGAGAGATAAAGTCTTTCCCAGACAAACAAAAACTGAAGGAGCTCATAACCAGTAAACCAGCCCTGCAAGAGATCCTAAAGGGGACTCTGTGAGTGGAAAGCAGCAAAGACTACAAAGGACCAGAGACATCACCACGGACATGAAATGTACAGATAACACAATGACTCTAAATCCATATCTTCCAATAATCACTCTGAATGTAAATGGACTAAATGCCCCAATCAAAAGATATAGGGTATCAGAATGGATTAAAAAAAATCCATCTATATGTTGCCTAAAGGAGACTCATTTTAGACATGAAGACACCTGCAGATTGAAAGTGAGAGGATGAAGAAGAATCTATCATGCCAACGGACATCAAAGGAAAGGTGGAGTAGCCATACTTACATCAGACAAACTAGATTTTAAAATAAAGACTGTAACAAGCAATGAATAAGGGCATTATATCATAATTAAGGAGTCTGTCCCTCAAGAAGAACTAACAATTGTAAATATCTATTCCCCCAACATGGAGGCACCCTAATATATAAATCAATTAATTACAAACATAAGCAAATTTATTGATAATACTGTAATTGTAGGTGACTTTAATAGTCCACTTCCAACAATGGACAGATCATCTAGGCAGAAAATCGATAAGGAAACAATGCCTCTGAATGACATATGGACCAGATGGACTTAACAGATATATTTAAAACTTTTCATCCTAAAGCAGCAGAATACACTTTCTTCTTGAGTGCACGTGGAACATTCTCCAAAACAGATCACATACTGGTCACAAAACAGCCCTCAACAAAAATATTGAGATCATACCATGCATATTTTCAGATCACAACACTATAAAACTTGAAAATCAACCACAAGAAAAAATTTGGAAAGTCCCCAAATACGTGGAGGTTAAATAACACCCTCCTAAAGAATGAATGACTTAACCAGGAAATTAAAGAAGAAATTTAAAAATACATGGAAGCAAATGAAAATGAAAACATGACAGTCCAAACCATTTGTGATGCAGCAAAGGCAGTCCTAAGAGGAAAATACAATGCATTTCAGGCCGATCTCAAGAAGCAAGAAAGGTCCCAAATATACAACCAAACCTTCCACCTAAAGGAGCTATAAAGCATCAGCAAATAAATCCCAAAGCCAGCAGAAGAGGGGAAACACTAAAGATTAGAGCAGAAATAAATGATATAGAATCCAAAAAAAAGTAGAAGAGATAAATAAATCTAAGACCTGGTTTTTTGAAAGAATACACAAAATTGATAAACCCCTCACCAGAATTCTCAAAAAGAAAAGAGAAATGACCCAAAGAGATAAAATCACGAGTGAAAAAGAAGAGATCATAACCAACACCAGAGAAATACAATTTTAATAGAACGCTATGAAAAGGTATATGCCAACAAACTGGACAATCTGGAAGAAATGGGGAAATTCCTAGACATCCACACAGTACCAAAACTCAAATGGGAAGAAATATAAAATTTTAACAGGCCCATAACCAGCAAAGAAATTGAACTGGTTATCAAAAAGCTCCCAACAAATAAGAGTCCTGGGCCAGATGGCTTCCCTGGGGAATTCTACCAGATATTTAAAGCAGAGTTAATACCTATTCTTCTCAAGCTGTTGCAGAAAATAGAAACAGAAAGAAAGCTTCCAAACTCATTCTTTGAAGCCGACATTACTTGATTCCCAAACCAGACAGAGACCCCACTAAAAAGGAGAATTACAGACCAGCGATGAACCTGGAAGCAAACATTCTCAACGAGATACTACAAACTGAAGCCAACAGTACATTAAGAGAATTTTTTGCCATGATTGAGTAGGATTCATTCCTGGGCTGCAGGGCTGGTTAAGTATTCACAAATCAAACTGTGTGATACACCACATTAATAGAAGAAAGGATAAGAGTCATATGATCCAGTCAATAGATGCAGAAAAAGCACTTGACAAAAGATAGCATACTTTCTTAATAAAAGTCCTCAAGAAAATAGGGTTGGAAGGAACATACCTTAAAATCACAAAAGCCATACATGAAAGGCCCACAGCTAATATCACCCTCAATGGTGAAAAACTGAGAACTTTCCTCCTGAGGTCAAGAACATGACAGGGATGTCCACTCTCACCACTGTTGTTCAACATAGTGTTGGAAGTCCTAGCCTAAGCCATCAGACAACAAAATGAAATAAAAGGCATCCAAATTGGCAAAGAAGAAGTCAAACTTTAATTCTTCGCAGATGACATAATACTCTATATGAAAAACCTGAACGACTCCACCCAAAAAAATTGCTAGAGCTGTTATAGGAATTCAGCAAAGTCTCAGGATATAAAACCAATGTACAGAAATTAGTTGCATTTCTATACACCAATAATGAAGCAACAGAAAGAAATATCAGGGAATTAATCCCATTTACAATTGCACCAAAACCCATAAATACCTAGTAATAAACCTAACAAAAGAGGTAAAAGACCTGTACACTGAAAACTATACAAAGTTTATGAAAGAAATTTAATAAGACACAAAGAAATGGAAAAACTCATTGGAAAAAGAAATCGGGTGAAAAAAGAAATCCCATGCTCCTGGATAGGAAGAACAAATATTGTTAAAATGCCAATACTACCCAAAGCAATCTACATATTCAATGCAATCCCTATCAAATTAACACCAGCATTCTTCACAGAGCTAGAACACACAACCCTAAAATTTGCATGGAACCACAAAAGACCCCAAATAGTCAAAGTAATGTTGAAGAAGAAAACTAAAGCTGGAGGCATCACAACCCCAGACTTTCACCTGTCTTAAAAAGCAGTAATCATCAAGACAGTATGATATTGGTACAAAAACAGACACACAGATCAATGGAATAGAAGAGAGAACCTAGAACTTGACCCACAAATATGTGGCCAATGGATCTTCAACAAAGCAAGAAGGAGTATCCAATGGAAAAAAGACAGTCTCTTTAGCAAATGGTGCTGAGAGAACTGGATGGCAACATGCAGAAGAATGAAACTGGACGACTTTCTTACACCGTACACAAAAATAAATTCAAAATTATGAAAGGCCTAAATGTGAGACCACCAAAATCCTACCAGAGAGGGGTGTCTGGGAGGCTCAGTCAGTTAAGCATCCGACTTTGGCTCAGGTCATGATCTCATGGCTCATGGGCTCGAGCCCCACATTAGGCTCTGTGCTGACAGCTCAGAGTCTGGAGCCTGCTTCGGATTCTGTGTCTCCCCCTCTCTCTGCCCCTCCCCCCATCTCTCAAAAATGAATAAACATTAAAAAAATGTTTTTAACTGCAAAGTGATATCACCTTATACATCCTTCGTGAGGATGTAGAGAAACCTTGTTTCTGGAAACATAAAAGCAGCCATACAGAAAACAGTAATTCCTGGCAATTTCTCAAAATATTAAAAATGGAATTATCATATGATCTGAAAATCCTAATTCTGGATATATATCCAAAAGAATTGAATGCAGGATTTTTGAAGAGATTTCTGCGTGCCGGTGTTCATAGTAATATGATTCACAGTAGCTTAGAGTTAGAAGCAGTCCAAGTGTCCACTGATGCTTAAACAAAATGAGGTACACAAATACAATGTAATATTACTCAGCCTTAAAAAGGAAGGAAAATTCTGTGAGATGCTATAGCACGGATGAATCTTGAGGATACTATCTTAAGTGAAATAAGCCAGTTATAGAAAGACAAAGAGTGCATGATCACCCTTACGTGTGGTATCTAAAATTGTCAAAGTCATAGAAAGAGAAAGTAGAATGGTGATTTCCAGGGGCTGGAAGAGGGAGTAACAGGGAATTGTTGTTTAATGGGTAGAGAGGTTCAAGTTTGCAAGATGAAAAAGTTCTGGAGATTCATTACACAACACTGTAAATATATATAACACTAATGAACTGTACACTTCAAAAAGGTTAAGAAGGTAAGAAAAATTTATCAAATTGTACTTAAACGTGTGAAGGTTAGGGGCACTTGGGTGGCTCAGTCGGTTGAACATCCGACTCCAGCTCAGGTCATGATTTTGCAGTTTGTGGGTTTGAGCCCCACAATCAGCTCAGCGGGTGGAGCCTGCTTCAGATTCTGTGCCTCCCTCTTTCTCTACCTCTCCCCAATTCATGCTCTGTCTCTCTCTCTCTCAAAAAAAAAAATTAATAAACATTAAAAACCTTTAATAAAAATAAATGTTGTGTACTATATGTCAATTACACCCCAATAAAGCTGCTCTAAAAGGATACAACCGCAAAAGGAAATGTTACTCAATAAGATGGAGAATTTCTTCTGTTCATCAAAAAACAGCATCGAGAGAATGAGAATGAGATAGTTCACAATACCAATCTCCTACAAAGGACTCCAGGATATACAAAGACTTCCACAAACAGAAAAGAAACACAACAAAAAGGAGAACAGGGAAAAGGCTTGAGGTTCACCAAGGAGGATATGCAAATGATCGGTACGTGCATGAAAAGCTACGCAACATCTTTAGTCATCAGAAGAGTGCAAATAAAACACACACACAAAAAAAAATAAAATGCAAAGAAGTCTCCTGTATTTAATCTTGAAAGAGAAAAAGGCCACTAATGGGAAAAAAAATGGTGAAATCCAGATAGAGTCTGTAGTGCATTTAATAGTAACATACTTCTTATGGTTTTAATCAATGTTAACTTTCTATTCTTGATGAATGTGTAATAGTTACGTGAGATGCTTAACACAGAAAGCGCTGAGTGAAAGGTATGTGGGAATTCCTTATACTGCTTGTGCAACTTTTCTAGAAATCTAACGTTAGTCCAAAACAATTTTTGTTTTTTAGAACTTGTAAAAATGAGAAAACACTACCCTACACACCCACTACATGCCTGCTGGAATAGCGAAAATTTAAAAGAAGAAAAATAAGAGGTGCCTGGGTGGCTCGGTCAGTTGAGCCTCAGACTCGGTTTCAGCTGAGGTCGTGATCCCAAGGTCAAGGGATTAAGCTCTGTGTCGGGCTCCATGCTGAACAAAGAGTCTGCTTAGGATTCATTCTCTCTCTCTCCCTCTCCCTCTCCCTCCCTCTCCGCCCCTCTCCCCTGCTTGTGGTCTCCATCAGAATAAAAAATAAATAAGGAAGGAAGGAAGGAAGGAAGGAAGGAAGGAAGGAAGGAAGGAAGGAAGGAAGGAAGGAAGGAAGGAAGGAAGGAAGGATTACAGAAAATGTGGACACTGGAACTTTCACAGTGATTATGGAAATATAAACTGGTAGGACCACTTTAGAAAAGTGCTTAGCAATGTCTAACAAAATTATTATCTACTCTGTGACCCAACATTTCACTCTTATGAACACCCCAAAATCATATTCATAAGTGCATCAAAAGTGTACAAAAATTTTCATGGAAGCTTCATTTATAATAACAAAAAAATAAAAACTGGAAATGACCCAAGTGATCATGAAAATGAATACATAAATTATAGTGTTTTTATACAATGGAATACTACCCAGCAATAAAAAAGAATAACCTACAGTTACAGGCTAATACGCGGCTGAATCTCACAAACATAACAGAGTGAAAGAAGAAACATGTTGCTTGCATTCAATTATAAAAGGTTTTTAAAAGGCAACATTAATCTATGCCTTTAGAAATCAAAGTAGTGGTGACTTTTGTGAAAAAAACAATTAGAGATAATGGACAAATTTTTTGGAAACCATAATTCAGGAGGAGCCAAGATGGTGGACGAGCATGGAAGTTTCATGTGGGTCTCGCGTCCATGAAAGACACCCAGACCAACACTAAACCATCCTGCATGCCTAGAAAACTGATTTGAGGGTTAACACCACAATCTGCACAACCTGAACCACAGAATTCAGCAGGTACACGGCGCGGAGAGGTGAACTGGGGGAGAGAGAAGCCGCAGAGGGCAGGGGGCTGTTTTTGCTTGTGCAGAGAGGACAGAGACGGAGGGGGGAGAGTATGGGAAAAGCGCCCCCACCCAAAGCAGCTGGAGAGACAGTGGAAAAGTGGAAACAGCCACAGGGACTGAACCAAAAAGGCAGAAAGGAGAAAGGAGAGGGGTAAAATTCTATTGAGACTCTGTAAACAGGGGGAGCACAGAGTCTGAAACTCCGCAGCTCCTACCTGGTGGGAAGGGCGAATCCCCAGGGCAGAGTGGAGTCGGGGGTCTTCAGGCCACATGGCAGAGGCGGTTCCCCTGCTGGGAGGACATCTGGTAGAGGTTGTGTAGCCCCCGCACAGGCAAAGTGCCAGCAGACCCCGGAGACAGCCACATTCGCTGGTGCTGGAACAAGGTCGCTGGGGGTGAAGCCTGGTGCCGGATGTGTGTTGTGATTTGCCATAATCCCTGAAACGCTGCTGCTATGCGATCGCGTGAACTTTCTCTGGGACAGGCTGGCACCCGGCCGGCCGCGGTCTCTGGGCGTCGGCAGCAGCACGGTCCCGCGAATGTTCCTGGGGGCGGCTGGCGCCCAGCCAGTGCTCGGTGAGCCCCTCGCACAGAAAATCTGAGCGGGTCGAAGCCGCAGTCCCTCAGAAATAAGGGATCGGGAAAAACAGCCACATCTGAGATAAAAATCAGGAGGCAGGTGCCACCTGGCAACCTGACGGCTTATTCACAGAGAGTGTAAAGGCAGGGAGTGGACGGAAGCCGGAGACAAAGGACAGGTGGGCGATTGCTGATCGGGGAGAACACAGTTCTCATACTGGAGATTGGATAGCTGGATGACGCCATTTTCACCCTTCCCGCGCATGCGCATAGGCACCTACATGCATCAGAACAACCCACCCCTGTAAGCTAAGCAGCGCCATCTAGTGGAGAACGGAGCCGTTACACTAAGCCCCGCCCAACTGGGCCAACCTCGCTGTTCAGGAACAACACAAATCTCTCCTCCTGCTTAGTTTACAGACTGTAAAGCCCTTCATAGTTCCACTTCCAGGAGAACGTAACAACGTAATGTAACTGATGTAACTTCAATCGTATTTCAGTCTGTTCGCTGACCCATCTATTCAATTTTTTTTTTCTTTTTCGTTTCTTTTCTTTTTCTTGAATGAAAAAAGAGAAAAAAATTATTTTTACTTTCAATTTTTATTAAAAACTTTTTCTTTAATTTTTTCCACTGTGTTTTTTACTTTTTTGTAAATTTTCAAATTCTATTTTGCTTCCATCGTTTCATTTTATTCTATTTCCTTGTATTCATTTTTTCAAATTTTCCAACATTTTCCTTTTTCCCCCCTTTTTTCTCTAATCTATCAAGCACCTTTGAACACCCAGACCAAAAAAGACCTAGGATCTAGCATCATTTATTTGATTTGTGTGTGTGTGTGTGTTGTTTTTAATTTTTTAATTTTAATTTTTTTAGCTCATTAATTCCTTTTCTTCCTTCAAAATGATGAAATGAAGGGATTCATCCCAAAAGAAAGAGCAGGAAGAAATGACAGCCAGGGACATAACCAACACAGATACAAGCAAGGTGTCTTAACCAGAATTTAAAATCACAATAATAAGTATACTAGCTGGGGTCAAAAATAGATGTCTCTATTTATCCCTTTCTGTGGAGATAAAAGAAGTAAAAGCTAATCAGGATGAAATACAAAATTCTATAACAGAGCTGCAATGTTGAATGGTGGCCATGGTGGCAAGAATGGATGAGGCAGAGCAGGGAATCAACAACATAGAGGACAAACTTATGGAGAATAAGAAAGCAAAAAAAAAAAAAAGAAAAAAAAAAGACGGAAACTAAGGCAAAAGAGCATGATTTAAGAATTAGAGAAATCAGTGACTCATTAAAAAGAAACAACATCAAAATCATCGAGGTCCCAGAGGAGGAAGAGAGAGAAATAGAGGTAGAAGGGTTATGTGAGCAAATCATAGTGGAAAACACTCCTAACCAGGGGAAAGACACAGACACCAAAATCCAGGAAACACAGAGGATTCCCAATAGATTCAACAAAACCAACCATCAGCAAGGCATATCATAGTCAAATTCACAAAATACTCAGGCAAGGAGAGAATCATGAAAGCAGCAAGGGAAAAAAAGTCCCTAACCTACAAGGGAAGACAGATCAGGTTTGCAGCAGAACTATCCACAGAACCTTGGCAGGCCAGAAAGGAGTGGCAGGATACATTCAATGTGCTGAATTGGAAAAATATGCAGCCAAGAATTCTTTATCCAGGAACACTGTTATTCAAAATAGAAGGAGAGATTAAAAGTTTCCCAAAAAAAACTAAAGGAGTCCTTGACCACTAAACCAAGCCTGCAAGAAATTTTCAGGGGGACTCTCTGAGGGGAGAAAATAAATAAATAAATAAATAAATAAATAAATAAATAAATAAATACCAAAAGCAACAAAGACTAAAAAGGACCAGAGAACACCAGAAACTCCAACTCTACAATAAACATAATGGCAATAAACTCATATCTTTCAGTACTCACTCTAAACATCAATGGACTAAATGCTCCAATCAAAACATATAGGGTAACAGAATGGATAAGAAAACAGGATCCATCTATATGCTGTTTACAAGAGACCCACTTTAGACCCAAAAAACACCTTCAGATTGAAAGTAAGGGGATGGAGAACCATCTATCATGCTAACAGTCGACAAAAGAAAGCTAGAGTAGCCATACTTATATCAGACAATTTAGACTTTAAAATAAAGACTGTAACAAGAGACAAAGAAGGGCATTATATCATAGTTAAGGGGTCTATCCACTAAGAAGACCTAACAATTGTAAACATTTATGCTCCAAATGTGATAGCACCCAAATATATAAATCAATTATACACAAACATACAGAAACTAATTGATAATAATACCATAATAGTAGGAGACTTCAACACCCCACTCACAACAATGGACAGATCATCTAATCAAAAAATCAACAAGGAAACAATGGCTTTGAATGACACACTGGACCAGATGGACTTAACAGATATATTCAGAACATTTCACCCTAAAGCAGTGTAATATACATTCTTCTCCAGTGCACATGGAACGTTCTCCAGAATAGACCATATATTGGGACACAAATCAGCCTTCAACAAGTACAAAAAGATCAAGATCATACTGTGCATATTTTCAGACCACAAGGCTATGAAACTCAAAATCAACCACAAGAAAAAATTTGGAAAGGCAACAAATACTTGGAGACTAAAGAGCATCCTACTAAAGAGTGAATGAGCTAACCAAGAAGTTAAAGAGGAAATTAAAAAGTACATGGAAGCCAATGAAAATGGTAACATCACAGCCCAAAACCTCTGGGACGCAGCAAAGGCAGTCATAAGAGGAAAGTATATAGCAATACAGACCTTCCTAAAGAAGGAAGAAAGGTCTCAGATACACAACCTAACCTTACACCTTAAAGGTCTGGAAAAATAACGGCAGATAAAACCCAAAACCAGCAGAAGACAGGAAATAATAAAGATTAGAGGAGAAATCAATGCTATCGAAACCAAAAAAAAAAAAAAAAAAAAAATGAAACCAGAGCTGGTTCTTTGAAAGAATTAACAAAATTGATAAACCACTAGCCAGTCTGATCAAAAAGAAAAATGAAAGGACCCAAATAAATAAAATCAAGAATGAAAGAGGAGAGATCACAGCCAACACACCAAAACTAAAAACAATAATAAGAGAATATTATAAGCAATTATATGCCAATAAAATGGGCAGTATGGAAGAAATGGACAAATTCCTAGAAACATACACTACCAAAATTGAAACAGGAAGAAATAGAAAATTTGAACAGACCCATTACCAGTAAGGAAATCGACTTAGTAATCAAAAATCTGCCAAAAAACAAGAGCCCGGGGCCAGATGGTTTTCCAGGGGAATTCTACCAAACATTTAAGGAAGAGTTAACACCTATTCTCCTGAAGCTGTTCCAAACAACAGAAATGGAAGGAAAACTTCCAGACCCTTTCTATGAAGCCAGCATCACCTTGATTCCCAATCCAGACAGAGACCCCACTAAAAAGGAGAACTATACACCAACTTTCCCTGATGAACATGGATGCAAAAATCCTCAACAAGATATTAGCCAACCAGATCCAACAAGACATTAAAAAGATTATACACCACGACCCAGTGGGATTTACACCTGGGATGCAGGGCTGGTTCAGTATCTGCAAAACAACCAATGTGATTCATCACATCAATAAAAGAAAGGACAAGAACCACATGATCCTCTCAATAGATTCAGAGAAAGCATTTGACAAAATACAGCATCCTTTCTTAGTAAAACCCTCAAGAAAGTAGGGATAGGAGGAGCACACCTCGAGATCATAAAAGCCATATATGAACGACACAATGTTAATATCATCCTCAACGGGGAAAAACTCAGAGCTTTCCCCCTAAGGTCAGGAACAAGACAGGGATGTCCACTCTCGCCACTGTTATTCAACATAGTATTGGAAGTCTTAGCCTTAGCCTCAGCACTCAAACAACACAAAGAAATAAAAGGCATCCAAATCAGCCAGGAGGAGGTCAAACTTTCACTCTCTGAAGGTGACATGATACTCTATATGGAAAACTCAAAAGATTCCACACACGAAAAAAAAACTACTAGAACTGTTACAGGAATTCAGCAAAGTTGCAGGATATAAAATCAATGCACAGAAATCAATTGCATTCTTATACACCAACAATGAAGCCACAGAAAGAAATCAGGAATCGATCCCATTTACAATTGCACCAAAACCCATAAAATACCTAGGAATAAATCTAAACAAAGAGGTGAAAAACCTATACACTGAAAACTGCAGAAAGCTTATGAAAGAAACTGAAGAAGACACAAAAAAATGGAAAAAGATTCCATGCTCCTGGATAGAAAGAACAAATATTGTTAAAATGTCGATACTACCCAAAGCAATCTACATATTCAATGCAATCCCTATCAAAATAACACCAGCATTCTTCACAGAGCTAGAACAAATATCCCTAAAATTTGTATGGACCCAGAAAAGATCCAGAATAGCCAAAGCAATCTTGAAAAAGAAAACCAAAGCAGGAGAAATCACAATCCCGGACTTCAAGCTGTATTACAAAGCTGCAATCATCAAGACAGTATGGTACTGGCACAAAAACAGACACTCAGATCAATGTAATAGAATAGAGAACCCAGAAATGGACCCACAAATATATGGCAAACTAATCTTTGACAAAGCAGGAAACAATATCCGATGGGATAAAGACAGTCTCTTCAGCGAATGGTGCTGGGAAACTGAACAGCAACATGCAGAAAAATGAACCTGGACCACTTTCCTACACTATACACAAAAATAAACTCAAAATGGATGAAAGACCTAAACGTAAGACAGGAAGCCATCAAAATCCTAGAGGAGAAAGCAGGCAAAAACCTCTTTGACCTCAGCCACAGCAACTTTGTACTCAACAGGTCTCCAGAGGCAAGGGAAACAAAAGCAAAAATGAACTACTGGGACCTCATCAAAATGAAAAGCTTCTGCACAGTGAAGAAAACAATCAGCAAAACTAAAAGGCAACTGACAGAATGGGAGAAGATATTTGCAAATGACATATCAGATAAAGGGTTAGTATCCAAAATCTATAAAGAACTTATCAAATTCAACACCCAAAAAACAAATAATCCAGTGAATAAATGGGCAAAAGACATGAACAGACACTTTTGAAAGAAGACATCCAGATGTCTAACAGACACGTGAAAAGATGTTCAACGTCACTCATCATCAGGGAAATACAAATCAAAACCACAATGAGATACCACCTTACACCTGTCAGAATGGCTAACATTAACAGCTCCAACAACAGATGTTGGCAAGGATGCGGAGAAAAAGGATCTCTTTTGCATTGTTGGTGGCAACGCAAGCTGGTGCAGCCACTCTGGAAAACAGTAGGGAGGTTCTTAAAAAAAACTAAAAATAGAACTACCCTACGACCCAGCAATCGCACTACTAGGCATTTATCCAAGGGATACAGGTGTGCTGTTTCGAAGGGACACATGCACCCCCATGTTTATAGGAGCACTACCAACAATAGCCAAAGTATGGAAGGAGCCCAAATGTCCCTCGATGGATGAATGGATAAAGAAGATGTGAGATATATATACAATGGAGGATCACTTGGCAGTGAAAAAGAATGAAATCTTGCCATTTGCAACTACGTGGATGGAACTGGAGGGCATTATGCTAAGTGAAATGAGTCAGTCAGAGAAAGACAAAAATCCTATGACTTCACTCCTATGAGGACTTTAAGAGACAAAACAGATGAACATAAGGGAAGGGAAACAAAAGGAATATAAAAACAGAAAGGGGGACAAAACAGAAGAGACTCATAAATATGGAGAACAATCGGAGGGTGATGGGAGGGGTTGTGGGAGGGGGGAGGGGCTAAATGGGGAAGGGGCATTTTGGAATCTACTCCTGAAATCATTGTTTCGCTATATGCTAATTTGGATGTAAATTTTAAAAAATAAAAAATAAAATAAAAAAAATTAATAAAGATAACATCCTGTTGGTGAAATAATGGATATAACTAATATTTGCATTATTAGCTGCCTTTCACAAAGGAGGATAGGAAGAACGTTGTTAGGTTATTTCCAGTAGACCATATAATGTGTCATGTGCTTTACCTGTTTGTTCTCAATGAATCCTCCCAACACCCTGGTAAGAATAACTATTTCCATCTTACAAAAATTTTAAGGGGTGTATGTGCCTTATATAAAACTAGCAGCTATCAATTCTGCAGCCTTCCCACCTCAACACATTCTTGTTTAAACAGCATCACTGGACTGAAGACAATGGGGAAAAGCAAGAATGAAAAAAGTAACATATATGGCTCAAATCCCAGGATGTAGAAGGTAGTCGGTGAATGTTAGCTAGGCAGTAGTCTTATTCAACAATGCTGAACTGCATCATTGGCCGGGGACCCACAAATTTACTCTTTTGGAAAGACCCTTTAATTAGATTCACCATCACTCGCTCTTTCATCATTAGAAATGAAGAAGAATCAGCAAGGAGGCTGGCCATCCAAAGAGTACTAATGCTAGGCAAAAAATAAAAAGGAGAACAGGGAGATCTGATAAGTTTAAATTGGTGGGGGAAAGGGAAGAAAGCATTCAGGCTAGCTGTTTCTAGCTAGTCAGTTCTTCTAGGGCATACTTTTGCTTCAACAGGAAATATTATTGGCCCACAGCTCAAGATTGAATTCCCCCACTGCTCAGGCTTCATGTTTCTGTACCATGAAGGGAAGATACTTTGCATTTCATCCAGGTAGGTAGAATTGTGAGAATCTTAAGACCATTTTAGTGTTCTCTATGCCTTTGGGAAAACTTCTTTGTCTTTTGCTTGATTCATAGCTTGCTCTTGCATTATTCTCTGGGAAGATAATAACCCCAAAAAAGGACACTTTTTTAATTCTATTAATCTTTCAAAGAAGGAAGTGGTTTGAATTTGCAGCTAGGGGAAAATGTGAGACTTATTTGGGTATTTCTCAATTTATGATCTACATATTTTTGTTATTATTACCTGCAAATGGTTTTGTTTTTAGAATAAATCCTGTGAAATAATATGGTGCCTGAAATTTGCCTCCAAGTTATCCAGTGGGGGCAGGGGCTGAGTAGAGGTGTGGACGAAATAAAAGTAACCATAAGTTGATGATGATTGGAGCAGAATGATTGATCCTCACAGGTTGAGTTGACTATTCTTCTACTTAGAGTTTTCTATTAAACTGATAAAAGAATGTTTTAACCTAGATCAAGTTGCACAAAGTCACAGAGCCAAAGAGTGGCAGAACTCATTCAAATTTAGTTGCAATCAACTCCAAGAACAGCGGTGCAATCTCAGGCCAGCCTGGAAGTGAAAATGGATTCAAACCACTTCAAAAGAAGAAATATCCTGACTATAAAGAACAGACATTAATATCTGAATGAAGACAGGCAGATCTGAAAATTTCCTCATAAGATGTATCTCGTAAAATTGATGGGAATTGACGTTCTAATATGTGTGCCTGTTACTTTCCATTCGTGTAGATTTTGATTCCTATACTAAAAATTTACTGCTATCAATTCCTCAGGAGCCTTCTGGAAGATAAAAGGGAAAACATGCACCCCCTAGGTCCTGTGGGAAAGTCTAGGAACCTGTCCAGAAGGAAACACTGGGATGCTTTAGAAGCCATGGGGCAATAGGGGAGAGTCACCTTAACCAGGTTGTAGCACCTATTTGTGTGGGAGGTTTGGATTTCATTCCTCAGCCATATTTACCTTCTTTCTGTGTTCTAGGGCTCTGTGTCCTGCTAATACCTTTGGGAGCTATTGCCCACAAGGATGGAGGTGAGTGTGCTCAAACAGACTCTACCCATTACCTGAAGCTGAGGGAAGGGACGTTGCACTAGCAAGGGCTTTTTCTCGGGAGTGCTCTTCTTAGGCTTTGAGAAGTTGACCCTGCTTCTCCCCCAGACTTCCAGTCCATTACCAAGGACAATTCCTTGTATGAAAACAAGCATTGCTTTCTTCTCCTCCCTCCATCTCCTTATGCCCCACTGGGAGTTGGCATCTTCTGAGAGCCTTCAAACCCATATGTCCATTCCCCCACAGCTCCCTGTGCTCGGTGCCCACGGAATGCCCACTGTACCAATGCCAGCTCCTGCCGCTGTGATCCTGGATTCACTTCACTCTCTGGAAAGGTCATCTTTAGCACCTCCTCGGAGGTCTGTACAGGTAAAGAGACTGAGAGATCGTAGAGGGGGTCATCACAGAGGGGGTCCTTAGAGGAGTCATCACAGACTCCTCAGCCCTTGAAGCAGCACTTCATTTCATTGTCCAGGGCAGGAGAGAGAAGCCAAGAGACAGGCAATCAGGCCTCATGGTCAAGGAGTATAGTGTTAAAAGCTGAGGATTTGGAGCTGGACTATCTGAATTCCAGATTTTTTACTGATCAGCTGTGCAAGACCAAGCAGGGCCTCAATTTCCTTCTCTGTAAATCAGGGACAATGATAATATCAACCCATTTAGTTACGTGTTTTAAATCAACATATAAATGGAATCCATAGAGACAGAAAGCAAATTGGCGGTTGTCAGGTGCTGGGGGCGGGAAGAATGGGAAGTGACCACTTAAATGGGAAAGGGAGTTCTTTACTTTTAATTTCTTTATTTTAATCCCATCATAGTTAACAGACAGTGTGATATTAGTTTCAGGTGTACAAGTTAGTGATTCAACAAGTCTATATATCATTATTCAGTGCTCATCATGAGAACTGTACTATTAATCCCCTTTACCTAAAGGGGTTTTCTTTTGGTGTCATAAAAATGTTCTGGAACTAGAGAGAGGGAGTGGTTGCACAACATTGTGAATGCGATACATGCCAGTGAATTGTTCACTTCAAAACAGTTGGTTTTGGTATGTGAATGTCACCTCAAGAAATAAATACGTAAATGATAAATTAACACATGTCAAACACTTAGAACAGTGCATCGCGCTTGAGAAGAAGCCAATACATTTGCTGTTGTGGTTGTTGTTGGCTGTTAATTGGTCAAAGACAGAGGCAGCCTGTTGAAGGAGGAGGTCAGGAAGGACCATGCAGCCAACAGAGATTCTGAATGTTCCACCAACCCTAGAGCTAACTTGCCGGGAACTCCCTATAAGCCATAATCTCAGTTCCTCCATCCAAAAATATCCACATGCAACCTCAAGCCGGATGGCCATTTGCCATTTGTAAAGCACTATTTCTGAAATTAAAATTAATTTGAACTACATAATAACCAGATGAATGGATACTGTTATTACTTCTGATTTGTAGATAAGGAAGCTGAGACTTTGAGAGGTGCTTTGTTCACATTCACACAGATGGTCATAGAGCTGGAATTCAGATAGGGTTAATTTGAATTCCACAAATCTCTCAAAGAAACGCCGTCCCTGAAGAAGTTCAAATCAGCCCCTTGAGAAAGTCAATGTTGGCACCATTTTATAAATGAGGAAACTGAGCCTTGAGAGGTGAAACCATTTGTCCAAAGGAAGAGGAAGAAGCTGGGCCCATGGTTCAAACTGTTGCATTCTGATATCTGTCCAGTTGGTCAAGAGTTGGATAAAATATGAAATATCCCTACTATAGAACATCTATAGGCATTAAAATTATTTCTTGTTTTGATGTGGAAAAGTAGGCATAAAATATTCTAAAACCCCGGAAGAATTTGTATATTCCAAAAGCTGTGTTCTGAGTCCACAGGAAATTGATGAAAATGTAATAGTGTTCTTTTCATAATCAGTAATGGTGGGTGACAGATACATGTGGATTTATTATACTGTTCTCCATTTTTAAAAAACTGTTGCAGTCTCGGTGGTGGGATATTTAAATGTCATTGGAGTTTTCTGATTTCCCAGTTTTCTCCCATAAACATGTTATTTTGTTCAGAAAGAAAATGCAAGGGGTCAAATCATCTGAATCTGGTTGCTACCTATCCTACCAGAATTTTGGACGTTGTTAGAAGTTCTCACTTGTGTTCCAGATATCAACGAGTGTGGCCCACCTTTATACATGTCTTGTGGAAGCCTTGCACATTGTCACAACGTGGAGGGGAGTTACTACTGTGAGTGTGCCCCTGGGCACGAGCTTCTTTCAGGAGGCACCAAATTCCAAAGCGAGAAAGAGAACACTTGTCAAGGTAAGTGGCTTCTGTGTCACACATTTCCCCCATGCCCACGACCAACCTCATCCTGTCAATTATTCCATAGGTCTGAGAGTCCAGAAGAGAGCACTCTTGGGTCTCTTATGGGCTCCTTCCTCCCATTTCTTGTCCTTGTCCAGACTTACAATGCCCTGTGAAGTTATATCTAGAAAATTCTTTATTGCAACATTGTATACGATAGTTAAGGCTTGGAAACGGATGACTTCCATTAATGGAGAAGAGTTTCACATATTACAGGATAGCCATACAATAATAAGCTTCGGAGCCCTTTTTTATCAACTTGTTTTTCTTTTTGGTGGACAGTTCTATGAATTTTAACGTAAGTACAGATCTGGGTTACCACCACTACATTCAGGACCCAAAACAATTAATTACATTATTCCAAAACATTCCTTCATCCTGTTTCTTTATAGGCACTATGCCACCTGCCCTGGCAACCCCTCACATACAGATATTTTTTCCACCTGCAGCACTGTCTTTTGAAAATGTCATATAAATGCAGTAATACAATATGTAGCCTTGTAAGTCAGATTTCATCTACTCAGTGTCATGTTTTTGGAGGTTTATCCATATTGTTTTGTGTATCAATAGCACATTCCTTTTCCCTCCGCTTTTGATACGTCTATTTTCCAGAAAGAAAATTGGCTACAGTTATTTTGCATTTACAATGACTGTTTTCTTTATCTGGATCTATTTATCCAGATCTTGAGTTTGGCTAATAATACAACTGCGTAAAGTTACTTCTAGATTCACATGTCACAGGTTCGTCCACAGATCGTTGTGTTATTATTTTTTCAACATTTATTCATTTTTGAGAGACAGAGCGCAAGTGGGGGTAGGGCAGAGAGACAGGGAGACACAGAATCTGAAGCAGGCTCCAGACTCTGAGCTGTCAGCACAGAGCCCAATGCGGGGCTCAAACTCATGAACTGCGAGATTATTACCTGAGCTGAAGTTGGACACACAACCGACTGGGACACCCAAGCACCTCCACAGATCATTGTTTTAGAGGGATGCGTATAGTAATTTCATTTCTGGCTTTCTGTAGAATCACCCTGTATTCTAAAAAATAGAGATTCCAGGGTGCCTGGGTGGCTTAGTTGGTTGAGCGTCCGACTTGGGCTCAGGTCATGATATCGCAGTCTGTGAGTTCAAGCCCCGCGTCGGGCTCTGCACTGACAGCTCAGAGCCTGGAGCCTGCTTCGGATTCTGTGTCACCCTCTCTCTCTCTCTGCCCCTCCCCCACTCATTCTCTGTCTCTCTCTGTGTCAAAAATAAACATTAAAAAAAAATTTTTTTTTTAAATAGAGATGCCTGGGATCCCTCCCTACCTGAGATGTTCTGAACCACTCCTGGCATGGAGCTCAGATATAGATATTTCTTCAGAGTTCCAATGTTAATTATGATGACTAGTTCATTCCTTTTTATTGCTAAGTAATATTCTATTGTATAGAATTGGTTTATCCATTCACCCATTTGGGTTGTTTCCAATTGGAATGATTAAAAATAGAGCTAAATGAGATATCTCTTGATAAACTAGAATTCTTCCCAAGTTGTTTTAAATAGAAAAATATGCCACGGGATGGTACTTATAGTATGCCAATGGCTTTGTTTGTCCCCCATCTTCCTTTTCTTAATTTCAAGCATGTTTCCATACATATATTTTCATCTTAAAACTTTTCAAGCACTAGTCCAAAAAGTAAATACTACTTTGTGGTAGTATTTAGACAATAATTTCATCATCGGTGTGATTTGATTGCCTACCATTGCTCTGAGCTCTATGCCAGGCACTGTGACTCCAACACTAAATAAAGCACAGGCTGTGTCTCCTGGAGTTTTTACTCCAGTAAGCAGACAGATCAACATACAAATACAATATAAGTCAATAGTCACTCTTGGCAAACCATCCACGTCTTGGGAAAACAATGTGTTTCTCACCATTGTACCCCAGTGCCTAGCACATAGAAGGCGTTCTGGAAATAACAGGTAAGTGAAAAACTGGAAAGAGTTCATCATCACACAAGGTGTGAGCTGTGGTCACACCTTGGTCTTGTCACTTGGCCTTGATTTTGGCTAAGTTTTTACAATCTCTGGTCTTGGTTTCCTTATCTACCCTTGAAGAGATTAAGGTTTTTTTTAACTTTTTTTTTAAACCTGAATATTAAGTTGTTTATCTTATAAAACTGTGTAAAATACACTTTTAAGAAAAGCTTCATAGACTTATATTAACTGAGGATTTTTCAATCCATTATTAATTTTCACACTGGCCATTTTGTATTTACACAGTTGTTTGACCCATGTTTGAAAGTATCAGAAATGACTAAGAGACAAGGGATGTTTAGTATCCACAAAGAGAAAAGCAAACTAAATTCAACGTTGAATTTAATATTCAATGATTCAAATCATTTCATATTAAAATGTGGCAGCAATGTATTTGCTCTGAAATGGTTCAACTTTCAGGGCACCTGGGTAAAGTTAAGTGTCCAACTCTTGATTTAGGCTCAGGTCACAATCTCACAATAGTGAGATCAAGCCCCGCATCAGGCTCTGTGCTGGGCATGGAACCTGCTTAAAATTCTGTCTTTCTCTGCTCCTCCCCCACTCACTCATTCTCATAGGTGATCTCTCTCTGTTTCTCATTCTTTCTCGAAAAAAAAATATAATTAAAAAAATTTTACATGAAATGGGATCACTTTCAAACCTCAGCCTTACTGGGAGCATGATGCTGTTTGTAAGCTACTCACCATCCCTAAAGTAGAAAAATATCTGACCTTAAATTGAGAGAAGCATCTCCTACCCCACTGTCTAGGTTACAAACAGAAAAGGCTGTATCAAGTACTGTCCTAGCTCCACTCTCCTGGTTTCTAAGTTAACAAAAGAGGATCAAATTTCTCTTCTAATTAGAAAAGACGGAAAGATAAGTTTACAGCCAAGTGGATTTGAGGACAGTGACCACAATCACATGCCTTCCTCATTTTTCAACCACAAACTGCTCTGAGAAGGAACTTCCCTTGGGTGGGGAGATAGCAGGGATGCCTGAGACATTCTGGGGCCAAAGCAAGTTCCTTCTGGGTGTGGCATTTAGAATAGGTCTACCACCCACCCAACAGGCTATAGGCAATGCTGAGGTGTGTGTACGCCCAGAGCCCTGAAGGGTAGAGCTGGCGCCACAGAAAAGTGAGGGGTGGCATTAGCCAGTGGGGTTAGAGGCTTTTTGAGCTGACTACGCATACCTCCCGATTACCCGTCAGACTCCTGCAGCAACGCGAAGGGCAGATACCAACATCACTTGGCTGGAAGCGATTCCCACGCTCCTGGGTGAATCACTGTATTAATTTCTTATTACTAATATAACAAACTTAGTAGTTTAAAACAGTATAATATATTCTCTTACTGTGTTGAAGGTTAGAAGTTTTAAGTGCTTCCTTCTAGAAGCTCTAGGGGAGAATCTGTTTCCTTGCCTTTTCGGGCTTCTGGAAAATGACTTCATTCCTTGGTTCAAGGCTCCTTTTTCCCCTCTTCAAAGTCAACATCATATGTAGCATCTCCTCTCCTCTCTGACCTTCTCCTTCCCTTTTACAAGAATCTTTGTGATTATATTAACTGCACCCATATCATCAGGATGGATAATCCCCCAACAAGAGACTTAATCACCAAGTTCAAAATTTTCTTTTGGATGAAAGATAACATAATCATAGGCTCCAGGAATAAGGACTTGGATGTCTTTGAAGGGGCCATTATTCTCTCTACCACACTCACCATCCACAAGCAGCTCTGATCTGAATATCACACATACACACACAAAGTTCTCATCTTGGCAACCTTGCTTGAATGTAGAGGCCAGCCAACTCCTTATGCGAAGGGCCACATCATAAATATCTTGAGTTTTTTGGGCCACAAGGTCCCTATCACAACTACTTAACTCTGCCATTATAGTGGGAAAGCAGACAGACAACACATAAATGAATAGGAGTGGCTACATTCCAATAAAATTTTATATATGGATACTAAAATTTTAATTTCATATAATTTTCATGGGTCAAAAAAGACAGCTCTTCCTTTGATTTTTTTTTCCTAGCCACTTAAAAAAATCCTTTACAGAAATAGGCAACAGCTGGATTTGTCTGTGGGCCATGGTTTGCCAACCCCTGCTCTGTCTGAGGTGGTGGTTGAGTAGAGAGTGCTATCACCAGATGGTATCCGTCCATTGAACTTATGATGGAATCTTCGATGCCTGACCTTGAAAAAGATGATGGAAGGTAGTAAGGCTGGACTTACTGAGTATAGGAGAGGCCTTATCAAGGCCTGGACAGGGGACTGATCCTTCTCTTTTGTGTCTCTAGATGTGGACGAATGCAGCTCCGGAAAACACCAATGCCACAACACCACCCACTGCATCAATGTGAAGGGCAGCTACAAATGCTACTGTCACCATGACTGGGTGGCCAGATCCAGGCCTCTACATGGTCTGAACTTCACCATCTGTGAAGGTATATAGTCCAACATACACACATGCATACACACAGATGCACACAGATGCATGTGCATGTGTGTGCACACACACTCTTGCACATGAACATCCGTGTGAACACATGCCTTCACAAAACAGAAACCATGCACATACATGCATTCCGCATGTATATGCAGGCACACACACACACACATTAGTGGTGCTTCTGCCTCTTTTCCCTGCAGACGTCCCCTTCCCCTCATGGACATCACCTTCTGGAGTCAACAGCCAGGTGAGTGGAGCCTCAGCAGAAGACTAGAAGCAGAAATATCTTCAGCAACCATCTTGTGTCCACCCTCTCCCCAAACTCCCACTTCAGGCTCTCTGACCTGCTCCCATGTCCTCTTTCCCCAGAGTCTCTCCCGCTTCTTTGACAAGGTCCAGCAGTTATCCCAAGACTTCAAGCCAGCTTTGGCCAAGAACACCATCCAGGTAAAGTCAGAACCAGGAAAGAGGCCAGGTGTGGGAATCCCATAGAGACCTGGGTCACTTTGGTAGAGATGTAGACAAGCTCCTATGTAGTTGGCACTGCAACTGGTCCCTCACCCATGGTGGAGAGAAGGCTATCTAGAAGCACTTTTAAAGACACCCAGGTGCACTAATTTATTTCCCTATTGGCTGGTTCTGGGCTTTGGGCTTATGTCATCCTTGGCCTCTCTGACCCAGGTTGACCTCTAAGTGGCTGAGATCTAAGCAACAAGGACCATCCAAGGAATCTAATTCAGTGCCATTGTTACCCTCCAAATACCCAATGTCTAGGGTCCGTTCTCTTGGGCTGAATGGCCAGGTCTTCATGCAACCCATTTGATCCATTGCCCACTGGCTCTTTGTCCCATCCCCCAGGACCTCATGCAGGAAGTAGATGAGCTGCTGGAGACCCCAGGGGACCTGGAGACCTTGGCCCCCTCAGAGCAGCACTGTGTGGCCACTCACCTGCTCGTTGGCCTGGAGGATGTCCTGAGAGTGTTGAGCAAGTTGCTGCCCAATGGGCCACTGACCATGCATGCTCCTGCAGGCACAGGTAAGTATCTGAGTATGCTTCAGGCTCCTGCTCCTTCTGTTCACCTTCTCACTCTCCCCTCTTCCTAGAGACTGTCCCACTGGAGCCAAGTGGCCACACTCACATCTCAGGATTTTATTTAAAATAATTCAGAAAATATTCTCCTATCATAAAATATACTCCTGTGGAACTCAGTCTTTTATTTGTTTTAAGCACAAAAGTTTCAGATTTTTTTAAAGGATAAGTAAAAAGAAGCATATACAAATATCAGTAAGTCTATCATTACATCGTTTATATAATTACAACAGAAAATTGCAACAATGAGGTTCATAAAAATAAGGTATCCAAAAATAAACTCAACACTACCTGGAAATGAAGAAAATGCAATTAATCTTGAAAAGTTGAAAATTACATAATATTATCTGATCTAATTTTAAGTATAACCTTAAATAACATTGTACCAATGGTTTCATTGTTGAAACGCATGCTTATTTCTATGCAGTTTTTCCCAGATTTTTCAGCATCCATACTACCTAGGAGATGGCAAAGAGAATTAAAAGCTGGCCACAAATATTTGATTCTGATTCCTGCATCCTCAAATAGCCTGGTCATTGTTTAATATCTTTCCATCTTTGTGGACTCCTTTCGCATGCATTTGGAAAGAATTGCAATCATTTTATTCATGGTTTTATCTGGGGCTCAAAGAAAGCATTTCCAGACTAATTTCACCATATGTAGATGACAATTACCAGGAAGACTTACCTCAATCAGGTGTTTTTCAACAGTGTTACTGAGATGTAATTTACCCAACATAAATTCACCCATTTGAAGTGTATAATTCAATGTTTTGGGCATATTCACAAAGGTGTGCAACCATTACCATGAAATAATCTTAGACATTTTCATCACACCAAAAAGAAACCCCATATGCATGAGCGGTCACTCCACATTCCCCGCAACCCCTAGCCCCTGGCAGCCACCAACCTGCTTTCTGTGTCTATGGATCACCTATTCTGGACATTTCATATAAATGGAATCATACAATCTATGACCTTACGTTATTGGATTCTTTCACTCAGCATACATCTTGAAGTTCAGCCATGTTGTAGCTTATATCAGTATTTCATTCCATTTGATTGACAAATGGCATGCCTTCATAAGGTTATGTACATTTTATTTATCTTTCTATCAGTTGATGGACATTTAGGTTTTCTGCTTTGAGGCTATTATGAATTAACACTCACAGACAAATCGGGCGAACGTATGTTTTCCTTTCTTTGGGGTAGATATCTGACGGTAGCATTGCTGGGTCATCTAGTAACTCTACATTTAATATTTTGAGAAATTTCCAGGCTGCTTTCCAAAGTGGCTGGACCATTTACATTCCCTCCAGCAATGGATAAGCATTCTAATTTCTCCACATCGTTGCAAACACTTGCTATTTGGGAGGGCAGGTGATATTATAGCCATCCTAGCAGGTGCGAAATGGTATTTCATTCTGGTTTTCATTTTCACTGACCTAATAACTAATGATGTTAAGGATATTTTCATGTACTTACTGGCATTTTATATATCTTCTCTAGAGAAATGCCTATTCAAGTCTTTTGCCCATTTTTTAAAGCTTTTATTTAAATTCCAGTTATTTAACTTACAGTGTAATATTAGTTTCAGGTGTACCATTTAGTTATTCAACACTTCCATACAATATCTGGTGCTCATCACAAGTGCCTTCCTGAACCCTCATCACCTATTTCACCCATCCCCCCCCCCACCTCCCCTCTGGTAACCACCAGTTTGTTCTTTATAGTTAAGGGTCTGTTTCTTGGTTTGCCTCTCTCTTTTTTTCCCCTATGAACATCTGTTTTGTTTCTTAAGTTCCACCTATGAGTGAAACCATATGGTATTTGTCTTTCTCTGACTGACTTATTTTGCTTAGGATAGTACACTCTAGCTCCATCTACCTCATTGCAAATGGCAAGATTTCATTCTTTTTTTATGCTAATGTTCGTGTGTGTGTGTGTGTGTGTGTGTGTGTGTGTGTGACACCTATTCTTTATCCATTCATCAGTTGGTAGATGTTTGGACTCTTTCCATACTTCAGCTACTGTAGACAATGCTGCTATAAACGTTAGGGTGCATATATCCCTTTGAATTAGTATTTTTGCATTCTTTGGGTTTTTTATTTTATTTATTTTTTAAAACCTTTTTTTGGGGCGCCTGGGTGGCGCAGTCGGTTAAGCGTCCGACTTCAGCCAGGTCATGATCTCGCGGTCCGTGAGTTGGAGCCCCGCGTCAGGCTCTGGGCTGATGGCTCAGAGCCTGGAGCCTGTTTCCGATTCTGTGTCTCCCTCTCTCTCTGCCCCTCCCCCGTTCATGCTCTGTCTCTCTCTGTCCCAAAAATAAATAAAAACGTTGAAAAAAAAATTTTAAAAAAAACAAAAACCTTTTTTTTAGAGAGAGAGGGTGTGAGTGAGCAAGGGGCAGAAAGAGAGGGAGAAAGAGAGAATCCCACCCAGGCTCTGCACTGTCAGCTTAGAGCTCCAAGTGGGACTCGAGCTCATCTTTGGGTTTTTTAATTGGGTTATTTGTCTTATTATTGAGTTGTAAGAACTCTTTATATAGTCTGGACACCAGACCTTGTCAGACTTCGAGTGGCAAATACCTACATCAGATTTAACAGCAATGTTGTTTATATTCAAATTTGGAGCATCTGTGATTTAGTTATGTCGTAGACTCCGGGTCTGGAGTTCTCTCTTGTCCAGCAAGAAAGTGGATGCAGGATTAAAATGTGAGAGAGACTAGTGTCCGGGGAGGAGACAAGAGTGCCGAGTAAGGGTCCTTGCTCCATTTTTATTAGGATCAGAAGGCTTACAAGCGTGATGGATGTGCAGGAAGAGACAATGAAACCATGAACATTAACTCATGGGAGTGAGGGAAAGGGGGTTTTGAAGATATGTGGTGTTAGGGGTTTGGGTCAATAAAAAACAAAGTCCTGGTGCCAGTTGTTTACAGCAGGCATGAGCCACCAGTCTGTTTATCTTAACTTGCCTAGGGGACAAGACAGACAAAGCATGCTACCTCAGGGTCAACAAGGCACCTTTCTTTTGCTAATTAGCTCCGTACTGGGCAACTTCACCCTGCCTTGTTAACCCATGGGTGCAAGCTCAGGGAATTCCTTACTACTACAGAGCTTACTACCCACAGAGTTAGAATTGTCATCGCAACAAAAGCCTTGCCTTGTCTGTTAGCAGTTTCTTCCTTTCCTTGAGATTATGCAAATTCAGTAGAAAATTTTCTAAAAAAGTGCAATCTTTGGAAACATTTTGATTTTCAGCTTTTAAAAATAGTCAAAGGATGCCTGGGTGGCTTGTTAAGAGTCTGACTCTGATTTCAGCTCAGGTCGTGATCTTTCGGCTTGTGAGATCAAGCCCCATGTTGGGCTCTGTGCTAACAGCATGGAGCCTATTTGGGATTCTCTGCCCTCCTCCTCTGCCCCTCCCCTGCTCTCTCTCTCTCTCTCTCTCTCTCTCTCTCAATGAATAAACATTTTGTAAATGCTCAAATAACAGTATTAAACCAGCCACATCACTCTTATTTCATACTTAAAATTCATGTGGTTTATCAGCATACCAAAAGATCTAATTCCAACACTGCAAGCTGCAGCCTGACTTCTCCCATCCCTCATGCCATTGCCACCACTACAGGACTGTCTCTGACGGTGCAGGACCAAGGAATCGGGGATGTCACCTTGGGCCAGAGCCAGGCAAAGATGCAGCTGAAGTGGGATGTGGCACAGGAATCCAGTGACTTGGGTAACGACTGCAGTGGGGAAGGGAAGGCCCCTGAGACCTTGCGATGGGACCAGACAGCCAGGATGTGACACAGAATTAAAGATTAAAGGAAAGTGTAGGGTGGGCGGGGCTACAGGGGAGAGTCCATTTGAGGAGAAAGGGGCCCTGGCAGCAACCCTGACATGTCAATCTTGGCCTTGTCCTGCAGGTCCTTCTGTGGTGGGCCTCGTCTCCACTCCAGGGATGAGCAAGTTACTGGCTGAGGCGCCCCTGGTCCTGGACTCTAAGCAGCAGACAGTTCTGCGTGAACACAGGGACTTCCTGGCAGGAGGCTCCCCTGTCCTGCTCTCAGATGTCGTCTCTGCCTTTGTGAGCAACAAGGACACCCAGAACCTCAGCTCCCCCATCACCTTCATCTTCTCCCACCACGTGAGTCCTGGTGGAATGGGGCTGTGGCTGGGCAAGGAACTGGTCTGGGTCCGGGGCTCAGCCTCACTGTCGAGATCACCCTTTGTGTCCTGGGGGCCTCCTCCGTGGGCGCCTCCTTCCCCCAGGAAAGTCCTTTGCAAACCAGCTTTGGATAAGAGTCTCCAGCTCCCACCGACGCTCTCTTCCTACAGTTGGTGACGCCCGGGCCAACGCAGAAGGTGTTCTGTGTCTTCTGGGAGCACAGTCAGGATGGATGTGGTCATTGGTCCACCACGGGCTGCAGGATGGCGGCCACCGGAGATGCCAGCACCACCTGCCAGTGCTCCCACCTCAGCAGCTTTGCCGTCCTCATGGCCCACGGCCACGTTCAGGTGAGATCCCTGAGAGAGGCCATGGAGACAAGGATGCTAGAGACTACAGGCAACCAGAAAGGAAAGGATGTGATGGGAGAGGTCAGAAGGGACCCAGGGAGATCAGCATCGAGGACCAAACCATCGTCCTTTCCTGGCCGGGTGACAGGGTTACTCCCTCTGGGGTGGGGGAGGCGGGGTAGGTGGTGGCACCAGGAATTGAGATCCTCCCAGGTGACAGCAGGCAGATCAAAATGAGAACTCTTTTAACTAAATGGCCAGGCCTGATGGGAATCCAGACCAATTCAAACAGCACCCCCAAAACAGCGTGTTTCCTCCCGCCATTTCAGCAAGGAATAAAATGTGGTATACAAGTTTTCCCGGTTACATTTCTGAAGAGATGAAAAATATTCACATGGTTGAAAGAGTAACATTGAAAAGTCTCTTTCCCGCCCATGGCCCCCAGTGATCAGGGTTCTTCTTAGAAGAAATCTCAGTTTCTTCTGAGCACTTTTAGAGATATTTTCTGTATAAACAAGCAAATACATATAATGTGTAATTTTATTTTCACTCCAGGCATTGCCTACATATTCATTCTTAGGCATTTTTTCCATCTCAAATACTTATGAGATTCTGTATCAGTACACAAAGAACTTGACCATTCATCTTTAAATTACACAGCTTTCCATTCTGTGGATGTTCCATACTTTAGCAAATCTCCAACGACAAACATTTTTTTGCAGGCTTCAGTTTCTGCAAAGTTGCAATAGCATTGCTATGTCAGAGTAATAGTTCTAACTTTGAGATACATACATTTAATACACACATATAATATTGCCATATATCAGTAGCCACCCAGTGGATTCCTTCATATTTTAAAGTTGGGTAACGATACAGTCATTCTTGGCTAATCCCCCCACCCAACCATTCAAAGTGTTTCTTTTAAGTGTTTAGATTTGACTCTTCTTTCATTTTTGAAAATACGCCTTGAAATATACGTTCCAACATTTGTTCTCTTCATTGATTTGGTTTTCTTGCTCTCATTTGCCTCGCTCTCGTATTTCTTGTTCTTCTGATTTCCTTTTGCCTCTTTCTTTATATTAATTTAATTTTGCCCATTTTTCTCATTCCTGTTCTATCTCTTAAACTGCACTTCAGTAGGGTCCATTCTTAATATGAGCTCTTCAAATTTTGTCTTCATTACTGCAGGGTTTTTTTTTCTTCCACTTCTTTACTGTGTTTTTCTGATGCACAACTTCACAAGATCTCTCTTCTCTGAGGCCTTGTATCTCTGCTTTCATTTCTTGCTTATAAAGGCAAGAGCTTCCTTACATGCTTTGATTCAGAGTAAATAATGTCACAACTTTTATCTGCCCCATGTTAACAATTATTTGGTGAGTATTCCTTACTTAAATTTTTTACTCTCTTTCTCCTTTTTTGTGATATTCTGTATAGATTTTGTGTTTGTTCCATTTAATTTTTTTGTGATATTTTGTATAGATCTTGTGTTTGTTCCTTTTTATCTTTTTGTGATATGTTGTATAGATCCTTTTGATCACTTATGATTAAGGCAGATGGTGTTTCCTAGGGGAGTTATTTCCAAGATATTTATGTAAAAACATGTTCAGGGTTTTGTGATTTTTATGTAACTTTTAAAAATTTATCTAGGGGCGCCTGGGTGGCTCAGTCGGTTGGGCGTCCGACTTCGGCTCAGGTCATGATCTCGCGGTCCGTGAGTTCAAGCCCCGTGTCGGGCTCTGTGCTGACAGCTCAGAGCCTGGAGTCTGTTTCGGATTCTGTGTCTCCCTCTCTCTCTGCCCCTCCCCCACTCACGCTCTGCCTCTCTCTGTCTCAGAAATAAATAAACATTAAAAAAAAAATAAAAATTTATCTAAGCAAAATTAAATGTCAGGAAAACCTGTTTTCCTCCGCAACCAGAGCCAAACTTCTTTAAACCAACTGGTGGATGGAAACTCCTGCCTACATCATTCCTACTGTTGTAATCATGACACAGATTATTCTGGTTTCCTCCAATGTATACTTCTAGTCAATCTTCTCTGATTTTAGCTTCTCTTCCAATTATTCCCTAGTTTTAGAGAAAGTGGAAATGGCAGTTTTGGTTTTATTACATTTGTGGTATTTGAATTATTTCCAAGAACAGGTGTGTGTGTGTGTGTGTGTGTGTGTGTGTGTGTGTGCATGCATGTACATGTGAGCACATGTGCACATGCAACCTTTGGGCCACCATTTTCAATACCAGAACAATTGACTTTTTCTTTCAAACAAGGATTTCCTTTAAAACGTGATAAGTACTACAATTTGTAATGAATCCTTAGCAATGGGGAGAGATGGGAGGGGAGTGGGGGAAACAGATAATTGTCTGTGTTTTTGTGGTCTGTGTTATTTTTCCCAGCCCAAGAATATGATTATTTTCTAGCTGACCTGGTACAAATACTCATGAAGGTGCTCTCGGGTCACTGGGATGGGTAGGACTGAAGCATCATTTCCAGGAGAGCAACGTGTAAAACTAATAAACATAGTGACACACAAATTTCAGCATCGAAATACAACCCTAGTAGGTTCAAAGGCTTGATGTCTTGAAGGAGGGTTATCCTATCACATAGGTACAGCTGCGTTTATACAAGCTTTACTTCTAGCATCACACACTCAAGTAACTCATTTTTTTAACTGACATTATTGGAATACAATATATTTGCAATAGAAATCCGATTATAAGCATACACTTTGTAAGTTTTAACAGTTGTAAAAAACCCATGCTCTAAAGGTCACTGAGCTGGTAGAACTTTTCCGTAACCTCAGAAAGCCCCTCAGGAGTCTCTCAGTGCTCCCATCCCAAACCCCAGGAAACCACAGATCTCATTTTGTTGCTATAGTTTATTTTGACTGTCCTAGAGTCATTCAGTAGAATGGAATTGTTCTCTTTTGTTCCTGGCTCTTCGGCTCAACATTCTATGAGACTCTCTCATATTACTGAGTGTAAACATAATTCATTCCTTTTTATTGCTATATAGCATCCCAACATATTACTATACCACAGATTGTTTTATACCGCAAACTGTTCTCCAATTAATGGGCAATTGCATTTCTTCCAGTTTGGGCTATTATGAATAGAGCTGTTATGAAAATGCGTAAACATTGGTCTTATGGACATTCGTTTTCATCTCTCTTGGTAAATACCCAGAAATGGAGTTGCTGAGTCCTATGATAAGTGTGTGTTTAACATTACTGTATGTTCAACTTTCTAAAAAAAACTCCCAAACTCCATTCCAAAGTAGTTGTTACCTTTTACATTCTCACACAGGAGTGTATGAGAGTTCCAAAAGTTCCATTTTGCAACATTACTATCAGTGTGCTTAAGTTTTACCATTCTAGTCTATGCTTTTAAAGAGGTGACTGTGATCTCATTCACGGGTCTGAGCAGGAGGATCCCGTGCTGGCTGTCATCACCTATGTGGGGCTGGGCCTCTCTCTGCTGTGCCTCCTCCTGGCAGCCCTCACCTTCCTCCTGTGCAAAGCCATCCAGAACACCAGCACCTCGCTCCACCTGCAGCTCTCGATCTGCCTCTTCCTGGCCCACCTGCTCTTCCTCACGGCCATCGACCAGACCAAGATCAAGGTACTGACACTGTCCCAGAGGACCCCCTGCCCTGAGCCACGGGATGCTCAGTTCGTGGAGCCCTGCTGCACTGATACCTTAACACAATATCGTTGGGCGACAGGGAGGCTGGAGGGGTAAATAGCCTATTTCACGTTGACTGATGAAGCAGAAGACAATCCTCTCTCAACAACTCGACCCTATATACATATATACGAGTTCTCCCCGCTGGCAAGGTATGGGAGGGGTCCTGGGGCCACCCTCCTCCCTGACAGTCCCTCCTGGTGACTCCTTCCTCCTCCCTCAGCTGCTGTGCGCCATCATCGCGGGGGCCTTACACTATCTCTACCTGGCCTCCTTCACCTGGATGCTGTTGGACGGTCTACGCCTCTTCCTCACGGCACGCAACCTGATGGTGGTCAACTACTCCAGTGTGAGCAGGTTCATGAAGAGACTCATGTTCCCTGTGGGCTATGGAGTCCCAGCTCTAATCGTGGCCATTTCTGCTGCATCCAGACCTTCCCTTTATGGAACACCCACCAGGTAAGTGCCAATTCCCACTGCCCCTATCTTCTCCAGCACAACTGTGGCCATCATAGAACCAATAGCGATTTAATTTCCCCCGAACATGATAGGCAGAGGAAAGGTCAGTGACCACTCCAAAGACATCTCTCTGGTGGAATTTTGTGTTCCTTGAACTGTTCTTAAGTCCTTAAGATTTAATTATGTTAAATGTTCATTATGAAGTATTTAATCATTATATATTATACATTCTAGTGATTCTTTATCCACAAAGGCCAATGTTCTCTTGACTCATTTCTCATCTCTCTCTTAGATGCTGGCTCCACACAGACAAAGGATTTGTATGGACCTTCCTGGGCCCCGTCTGCACCATCTTCTCCGTGAGTAACACATGACATCAGAGCATCCTGCCTGCCAAAGTGACGGTCATTCAAAGACCAGGTGTACTAGGAGGGTTACAGGCAGCGGGAGCAATCATTCCAGTTGGCCCAGGACTGATGAGAGACCCCCCCCACCCTGCCAGGATGCAGGAATTTCCATTGTAACAACAGGACTAACATGTGTCCTGAGACCTGGGACTTTCAGTGCTAAAATTTGGAGTTTCCATGTGAACTGCATCGAAGTGCTCGCCAAAGTTACAGGACAAACACATGCCTGAGTTACAGGGTGGTTGGTCTAGTCTTCTAGGACTTCTACAAAACGCAAAAGCTTCTTACCTGCCGGGTTAGGGGTTGGGTGAGCTAGGAGGATGCTCACCAGATGTGGAGTGAATTTAATACGCCTGTGGGCTTTCTGCAGATTAATCTGGCCTTCTTTCTGATGACCTTCTGGATTGTGAAAAACAAGCTCTCCTCCCTCAACAGAGATGTGTCCACCCTCCAGAACACCAGGTGAGGATGAGTCAGAGGAATGTCCCCCATCCAGAGCATTATCCTCAGAGCTCCAAGGATCTGATGTCCAGAGAGAATGGACTTTGCCCTGATACACAGGGATTGCTTCCATGCCTTACACAGTAGGTCCTGAGAGCATTTCTATCCTTACAACACACTCAAAACATCACATAACAGTTCCCAGAACCCAGCGCACCCTTTCACGGTCATGCCTTCATGCGTTTTAGGCCCCCTGCCTTCCCCTTCCCTTGCCCCACGTGAACACGGGTTCATCAACCACATGTCACATCATCTAGGAGTTTGGGGATGCCCTTTCCTTTCCTCAACTTTGCACAGAATCAGTGGCCTCTATTCTGGGCAAAGCACATTCTGGGTCAGGTCATGGAGAAGGTGGGGACAGGAACAGCCCTGGATGGGATCTGGGCAGAAGTACCTCACTTTGCAAATGTTATAAGTGATCATTTGTTTTTGTCTTGCCACCAGACTCTAAGGGCTGTGGAAACAGAAGTCTTGTCTTGGTTGCTCTGAATGCCCAAGCCCCAGCCTAGGGCCAGGGGCACAGAATGTTCTCGACAGTGTCAGCTGAGCAAAATTAGGGGTCTTCCTGAAACATCGTGACCTTTTTGAAACTCACATTCTGGAGTGTCACTACCATCCCTAGTCCTAGTCAAAGTGTCATCCCTGACCCAAACACCATTTCTTTTTATGGAATCATTGACGATAAAGATCCAAGTTGATCGCTACTCAGTAGGAAGCATCCGTGGAGTGGACTTGAAAACAGGTGGGGTGGGGAGGGGGCTGTTGCTCCCGGTGCATCACCAGCCTCCTCTCTCCTCCTACCCAGGATGCTGACATTGAAAGCGACGGCTCAGCTCCTCATCCTGGGCTGCACGTGGTGTCTGGGCCTCCTGCAGGTGGGGCCAGCTGCCCGCGTCACGGCTTACCTCTTCACCATCATCAACAGCCTGCAGGGAGCGTTCGTCTTCCTGGTGTACTGCCTCCTCAGCCAGCAGGTACCACGGTCCGGCCCCCATCCAGGACTCTTCCTGTCCCCACCCCGCCCAGTGAGCTGACCCAGAGCGTGCTTCGCCCCTGCAGGTCCGGGAGCAGTACGGGAAGTGGTTCAGAGGGGTCAGGAAAGCCAAAGCCGAGCCTGAGAATTACACGCTCTCAAGCGGGACCGTGTCTGATGCCTCCAAGCACAGTGCGGTAAGATTATGCAGTGTTCCCAGAGCACTTGACTAGCCAATCCGCTTGGGCGTCTCATGCCTGCCTCACTGGACAACCTGAGCAGAGAGCAGGCGATGCCCTAGGAAGGCTCATGCCTGGACTCACTTGAAGGCACTTCCCTGTCTTGAAACGAGCTCTTCCTATACTTTCACTCGCTGGGCTTCTATGTTCACAGTGACCCTTGCACATGACTGTCCTCTTTCCCCACGTTTGTGGAGCACCCACTTTGTGCAAAATGTTGCACAGGGTTTCTAATTGTGCTTGGTGAGAAGATACAAATGTAGATACTTATAAGCAGAGAAGGAAGCTTGGTCAGCTAACTAATCAGAAATGAATGGTGTGGAGCAGATCGTTAATGCTCAAAGTGCACAGAGCCATGCACATCTTTTCTCCCAGGTCATTCCAGAGAGACTCACGGGCTTTATATAAATTATGCAAGGTCTTCAGCCTATTCTACTTTCTCCCAACTTCATTCCCCACCCCCCATCCTCACCCTGCCTGGCAAGTCGTCTACACATCTCTCCCCAACTTGCCTGTCCTCCCTCTAAAACTGTTCCTTCCCAAATGGTCTACTCATCAAAATCTCATCCTTCAAACTCTTTCCTCCTCCCAGCAGATGTGCATACTGACTTCTTCATAGAGAAAACACAAGTCAGCAGGAAGAAACAAGGTTACTTTTGCACTCTCAAAAACACCAGCCATTTGGCATCTAGTTCACCGTGTCCTCATTCCCTCTTGTGACCGCACATAGACAAAATATGCCTCCCAGTTTTTAAGGCCAATCCCTCTACCTGTACTTTGGTTTCTGACCCTCTTGACTTCCCAGTGGCTTAACATTACGGTTCACACATTTTCTCTCTGGTATATTGGTTCTCATGTTCTCAACAGCTGCATTGTAACACATTACATGTCTCACTTACTCTGATCTATTTTAATTTTTTTTTTATTTTATAGAGAGAGAGAGAGAAAGAGTGTGTGTGTGTGTGTGTGTGTGTGTGTGTGTGTGTGACTGGGGGAGAGGGGCAGAGGGAGAGAATCTTAAGCAGACTCCACGCTCAGTGTGGAGCCCGACTCAGGGCTCGATCCCACGACCATGGGATCACGACCTGATTCAGAAATCAAGAGTCGGATGCTCAACCAGCTGAGCCACCAAGCCGCCCCAAGAAGTAGTAATGTTTTATTTATGCTTCCTTCTTCTTCTTCCTCTCGATGTTCGAACCTGGATTTTGCCTCCATCATTCCACCAAAAGACCTCTGTCTTAGGCCACCAATGGTCTCTACTTATGAATATCTTTTGGTCCTCTTAGCGGTCTTAGCAGCATTTGGAACTCGTGGTGTACTGGATGCTGTGTTGGCTTCCTCCATGTCACAATACTCCTCTTGGTCTCTGGCTTCCATGTGTCCACACTCCCTGGAATATTGCTATCTTTCTACGTGAGCTTGCTCCATCTCCTTTGTATTTCAACCACTCTACCAGGCTGGGTCCTAAGGACACTTCTGTTCTCATAGTTTGGTACAAGATTTTAAGATATTTATACATAAATGTATATATATTAGCATTTAGCAAAGTTATTGGGTACATTTCAAAGTGTAGGTCATGAGTGGCTTTGTAAAGGAGGGGAAATGCACATCTACATGTGCCTAGGTATTGGAGGAGGCAGCCATGGGAGGTAGGGGAGGTTTTCCCTACGTTGCTGTATATATATGTTGATAACATTATTTTAAAAAAGACAATATCCACATACTTGCAATTTGAAAAAGAAAAAGAAAATTCAAAGTTGCCATAAAGCATAAAGAAAGACATTCACATGATGTGTATAACTATCTCATTCTCACTTTAAAGTGCTCACATCTAGGGGTTCCTGGGTGGCTCAGTTTGTTGAGCATACAACTCTTGATTTCAGCTCAGGTTATGATCTCACAGTCGTGGGATCAAACCCCACAGAAGGCTCCACACTGAAAGTGATGTCTGCTTGGGATTCTCTCTCTCCCTCCGGGTGGTCAGTTGAGTGTTTGACTCTTGATTTCAGCTCAGGACATGAACCCAGGGTCATGGGATCGAACCCTGAGATGGGCTCTTTCTTCGCTGGAGCCTGCTTGGGATTCTCTCTTTGCCCCTCCCCCACTTGTGCTGTCATGCTCTCTCTCTCTCAAAACAAAAACAAAAACAAAAAACCCTACAAAACAAAGTCCCAAGCAGAAATCCCAGATTGACCTTCTCCCACACTCTTAGGGTGTTTACAGCTGGGAAATTCAGTTTGTACCGACCTGAGTTTAAATGCTGGCTCAGCTATTTGCCGGTTTTTTCACTTTAGACAACTGTTTTATAGCATACATCTTAGCTTCCTCATTTCAAAACCCTCTCACTATCCTCCCTGACTCTTTCCAGCACTGCTCCAGATTTTCCCCATCCGGCTCCTCCAGAAGCCCACTCCTCCCACTCCACCCCGACTCCTACCCCCGTCCCCTCCATCAGGTTCACATTCCCCCATCAGGACCCCTGCACCAGAGACTGCCGCTATGGGCGATCCCTTTGGCCCACCACAGTCTCTCCCATTGTCTGACTGTCCCCAATTCCTTTTCAGGCTCTCCATTCTTCCAACTCCTCACATCCCCCACATTTGGAACGCCTACTTCCCGGCTTCACAGAATCCCCAGTGCCCAAGCCTTGAGTTCCTGATCATGTTCCTGGATTGCTGGCCCCCCAACACTGACACTTCAAGTCTACTTACTACAGATTCACAGTCTCAGATTCAGGAGACAAGAGTTTCTGGTGTCCAGGCTCCTCTAGGCACAAACTTCCCGTTTCCAGATTCTGCGGATTCCAACTTCCAGGAATCGGCCACAAAGAGCTCAGTCCAGCTAAGGTCCTCTTCAACCAGTGGAGCACAGTCTTCTCTGTTCTTAAAAGTCTCTGAAGTAGGGACCTCAAGGGAAAAGATGGCCTCAGCGTGTTCACTGTGGCATTGGAAGACGGGAAAACACAAACCACTCAAATAAACCATCAATAAGAAGGGGCAAGATGCTGGGGCACTGGGTGGCTCAGTTGGTTGAGCCTCCAACTCTTGATTTGGGCTCAGGTCATGATCCCAGCGTCAGTGCAGAGCCTACTAAAGATATTCTCTCTCCCTCTGCCCCTCTCCCCTGCTCTCTCTCTCTCTCTCTCCCTCTCTGAAAATAAAATAAAATAAAACAAAATAAAATACATGGCAAGATGAAAAATTATTTCAGTTTTAAAGAATGCCAGTTCCACAGACACAAAGACCAAATCACTGGTACCTATGTTGACACAGAAAAATCTCCACATACGATAAAAAGTGAGGTCAAGTTGTTGGGTGTCTGTAGTACAATGCGATATAACTTTAAAAGTTTAAGTGTAGTAACATTTGAATGTTTACATGGATAGAGTCTTGTTTAACTCTCATAATTAAGTCATAGATTCTATGTTTGGCAGAACAAATTATAATTCAGTAATAGTAGAGAAAACCTATTTAAGGGAGGTTAGGTCAGGTGAGGATCAGTCAGATCTCTCTTGTGCTTTGTGGTGTCGTATTTTTACAACAAAACAGTATTCATGTTCTTACTTGTTATCAAAAGTAAATATTTTAATGTTTTAAATGAGGTGCCCACTCCAGGTAAAGGCAAGAACACAGTTGCTGAAAAGCAAAGCATAAGGCATGACATATCCCAACCCTAATTCTTAACTAGTGTTTTGCCCACAATGCTTGAAATTCCTTTTGTCTACAGAACGTCTGGTATCTTTTGTTAAACTGCAGATTCTGATTGAGGAATCGTTGGACTTTCTCCTTTGCTTAGGAAGCAGGATTTATGGACCAATCACACGGTCCCCATGTTAACTACTGATTCCAAAATGATTTGTTTTACCTTTTTTTTTAAGGAGGCTTCATACCCAATGTGGGGCTTGAACTCATGACCCTGAGATCAAGAGTTGCATGTTCTACCGAGCCAGCCAGGTGCCCCCGTTTCAAACTACTTTGAAACTCAATAGCTGAACCGGCTCACAATTCTTTATGCTATCTCCAAGTTCAACCCAACGGAGCGGAAAGAAAGAGTGTGTAATTGTCTGCCAAGAAAGCTTCAGAGAATTCACTGGAAAATACTGAGTTCACTAACATGCTGAAAGCAAGGGCAACATTCAAAATGCAATGGTTTTTCTACCAAAGGAAAAATAAATTTTAAAATACAAAATGCTGAGGGGCGCTTGGCGGTTCAGTCAGTTAAGGGTCCGACTTGGGCTCAGCTCATGATCTCGCAGTTTGTGAATTTGAGCCCCGCGCAGGGTGGAGAGCTCGGCGCCTGGAGCCTGCTTCAGATTCTGTCTCACTCTCTCTCTGCCCCTCCCCTGCTCATGCTCTGTCTGTCTCTCTCTCTCTCTCTCTCTCTCTCTCAAAAATAAGCATTAAGAAAAAATTTTAATAAAAAAATAAAATAAAAATACAAAGAGCTGTTTAAATTTAAAAATAATGGGAGCCTGGGTGGCTCAGTCGGTTGAGCGTCCAACTTCAGCTCAGGTCATGATCTCATGGTTCATGGGTTCAAGCCCCGTGATAGGCTCTGTGCTGACAGCTCAGGTGCTGGAGCCTGCTATGGATTCTGTGTCTCCCTCTCTCTCTCTCCCTCCCCTGCGTGTGCTTGCTCGCTTTCTCTCTCTCTCAAAGGTAAATAAAGATTTAAAAAAAAAGGGGGGGTGAGGGGTTAGAAAACTCAAGACTATTTTTAGTTTTTTTTTTTCTTTTTAAGTAATCTCTATACCCAACGTGGGGCTTCAACTTATGTTGAAGAGTTGCATGCTCTTCTGACTGAGCCAGCCAGGCACCCCCAAACAAACTCTTATACCTAGCATATTAACAAAATATCAGAGTTCAGTATTATGAGCAAAAACCTGTTTCAGATTCTGTGTCTCCCTCTCTCTGCCCCTCCCCCTGCTCGCACTCTCTCTGTCTCTCTGTCTCTCTGTCTGTCTGTCTCTCTCTCAAACAAACATCTAAATAAATAAATAAATAAATAAATAAATAATAAAATTTAAGAATAAAACCTCAACAGGAGCTCCCCGGGTGGCTTAGTCGGTTAACCGTCTGACTCTTGATTTCGGCTCAGGTCATGGTCTCGCATTTCATGAGTTCAAGCCCCACATCGGGCTCTGTGCTGACAGTGCAGAGCCTGCTTGGGATTCTCTCTCTCTCTCTCTCGCTCTCGCTCTCTCCCTCTCTCTCTCTCCTTCTGTCTCTGCCCCTCCCCGCCTTCCTCTCTCTGTCTCTCTCTTTTTTTTTTTTTTAACGTTTATTTATTTTTGGGACAGAGAGAGACAGAGCATGAACGGGGGAGGGGCAGAGAGAGAGGGAGACACAGAATCGGAAACAGGCTCCAGGCTCTGAGCCATCAGCCCAGAGCCTGACACGGGGCTCAAACTCACGGACCGCGAGATCGTGACCTGGCTGAAGTCGGACGCTTAACCGACTGCGCCACCCAGGCGCCCCTCTCTGTCTCTCTCAAAATGAATAAATAAACTTAAAATTAAAAAAATAAAATAAAACCTCAACAGCACCTAAGAACAGTCCCATAAGAAACGCATGAAGTTCTCAAGGAGAAAACTGTAAGGTGTAACTGGAAGAAATCATAACCTACACAAAGAAAGAGAGTTGTGTTAGTAGTGATGGAAAAGTCTTAATACTGTAATAAAGTTACTACCTCCAAGTTCATCTACACAGTCAATGCAACAGCAGTCAAAGTCCCAAGACATTTTCACGGACTTTAGTAAACTGGCTATAAAGTGTATTTAGAAGAAAAAATGTGACAGAAGAGATAGGCCACTTACAAAGAAGAATAAGCAATCAGGTGCTCACAATGGGCCATTTCTTGCTCTTTGCTTTTTCTTGACTGAACTTTAATCAGGCTTCTCTCTTTCCTACAGGCCCCTGACTTCTGCTTACCCTCAAGCCTGAGCAAGTACCCAAAAAGTGGAACATACCCTTGCCATCAGCCTCTCCGGGGAATTGGCTGACCACAGCAAGACCCTCTTTTTGCCACAACACACTGATAATTTCCTCTTATTCGTCCAGCTTCCCCTCCAAAGACGCTGCTTATCTCCGCCTGCTTCTTCCTTTACCCTCTAAAATAAAAATATTTTTCCATATGATTTTGAGATACTCATGGATTTCTGAGAATCTTCTCCCTCCAACAATAGTCCTTCTAAGTAAAGTCTCTCCTTATTCAAGCCCAGATTTAAAGTTATTTGAAAGAAAACACAGGGATTTGTGTCATAACATCTATAAAAACAAAACCATGGCAGTTTTTAACATGTGGTATTGTTCCAGGAATAGAAAATGAGTCAATGAAAAAAAACGTAAAGAATACATCATCTACAGCAATGTGACGTTCCATAGAAATAGCATTTCAATTCAACGTTTGAAACACTGAATGTGAAGTCAGGGAAGTCACAAATTCTCTCAATAAATGGTGTCAGGACAACAGGGTATCCACTTAGGAATGAACAAATTCCAGGCACATCAAAATCTACCAAGATTATTAAAATATTAGAAAATGAAGGACAACATCCCAGGCAAGATTAAAGCAAAACTCATACACTAAATAATTGGAAACCTGGACCAAAACGAAATTATAAGTTTATGGTGACACCACTGTCAATTTCTTCTTTATTTCAATTGTAATAGGATTGGCATTTACACTGTTTGTTATCAGTGTGAATGTGGACACACAGAATCATCAAGTGACGCTGGTGTTCCAGGGTACCCCTGTCCATGATGGCCCAAAACCATACGGCAAACAGAGTGCACATCTTCCTGGACCCGTCACACAGTGGTCAACTGTTTGCCTGGTGGCACCCTCAGTATCTGTCCCACCTGCCAACTTAGCTACAGATTCCCGTTTCTGGGAGCAGTCCTGAGCTAGGCCAGTCTATTAGTAGTCAGATTCCAGCTCGGAAGGAGCTGCCGGATTGTATCTGATTAATAACACACATGCTCTTCAGGTTCCTGGGGTTCCTGTTAAGGATGAGAGAAGGGTTGAATTAACAGAGACTACTTCCAGGGACACCTGACTAGCTCAGTCCGTGAAGTACATGACTCTTGATCTTGGGGTGGTGAGGCCAAGCCCCACGTTGGATGTAGAGATCACTTTAAAAAAATAATGTTTAAAAAAAGAAGGAATACAACTGTGACTGATAAGTATATGTTAATTAAAATCTGCATTTGACGGGCACGTGGGCAGCTCAGTCGCTTAAGTGTCCAACTCTTGATTTCAGTTCAGGTCTTGATCTCATGACTGTGGGCATATCAAACCCTGCACTGGGCTCTGTGCTGGACTTAAAGCCTACTTAAAAGAAAAAAAAAAATATATATATATATATGCATTTGCTTTTTTTTCTTTTTTAAATTTATTTAAATTTTAGTGAATGTTAGTGCAATATTGTTCAGGAGTAGAATTCAGTGATTCATCACTTACAACACCCAGGGCTCATCACAAGTGACCTCCTTAATACCCATCGCCCATCTAGCTCATCTCCCACACACCTTGTTCCATCAACCCTCAGTTTGTTCTAAGCAATCTGCATTTGAAAGGAGAAACTTGGCCTTATTTTCTGTGTTAAAACCCCATCCGGTGCTATTGGGTTTGTTGTTCTTTATTCTTGTATCCCTGTGAAAATGGATGATCTTGCTTTGAGAAAATATTTATATCTTGAGTTTTCAAACTAGGAAGTTTCAGTATTCCCTTTATTGACAAGAATAACCTTAAAAGTCTAAAATTGTTGGTAGTTTTGCTTCCAATTTAACTGCCCCTCAAATTCAAGTGAATATTTTCTCTTCTTCCTTTACCCTTCTCCAGAAATAAAGCAGGTGACAAGGTTTTCAGGGGGGAAAAAGGTTATGTTGATAAGTCACCATATTCAGAGTCTGAACTCATTTTATATAATAAAAATGTTTGCATTATTTTACAAAAGATATCTAGATGGAGTACATACAAACATACGCACAATATATTCTCAATGCCTTAAAGTCAATAAGAAAAATACAATAACTAAAATAGAGTGTGCAAAAGATAGGAGTATATAATTCACAGAAAGCACCATGAAAATACAAAGATGTGAAAATTGTAAAAACACTGTTAATGAAGATACAAATTCATATGGCATTAAGATAATTGTTTACCCAACAAAGCAGGGGGATGAAAACATTTGATAATGTATAATTTCAAGATTCCTACCAATGAACAAATAAAGATGTGGCATACACACACACACACACACACACACACAATGGAATATTACTCAGACAACAGAAAAAATGAAATCTTGTCATTTGCAATGACATGGATGGAGCTAGAATGTATTTTGCTAAGCAAGATAAGTCAAATAGAGAAAGACAAATACCATATGACTTCATTTATATGTGGAATTTAAGAAATAAAACAGGGGCGCCTGTGTGGCTCAGTCGGTTGGGCAGCTGACTTTGACTCAGGTCATGATCTCACAGCTTGTGAGTTCGAGCCCCACGTCGGGCTCTATGCTGACAGCCCAGAGCCCGGATCCTGCTTCAGATTCTGTGCCTCCCTGTCTCTCTGCCCCTCCTCTGCTCATGCTCTGTCTCTCTCAAAAATAAATAAACATTTTTAAAATTTTTTAAAAAGAAACAAAATAGATGAATATATGGAGGGGGAGAAGAGAGAGAAACAAACCACAAAAGATTCTTAACAATAAAGCACAAACTGAGGGCTGATGGATGGGGGTGAGTGAGGAATGAGCTAAATGGTTCACAGGTACCAAGGAGGGCACTTGTTGTGATGAGCACTGAGTGTTATATGTAAGTGATGAATCACTGAATTCTATTCCTGAAACCACTGCACTGTATGTTGGCCAATTAAAATTTAAATAAAAATTTTTTAAAGATTCCAAGACGTCTGTAAACCCTAAGCCTCCTAATGGTTAAGTAGAAACAGAATTGTAAAATTGAAGTGTCCTTTACAGATCGACCAGACTGGCCATGTCCTTCTATCAATGAAAGAAACTGTGTATCCTTCAGAGAGACTGGCTTATATTCTGGATGTCTTTGACTTTTCCCCTATCCACAAGTGTATAATGGACATGACAATTTTAAGTTCCTGTGACTTTCTTCTGTTAATTTCCTTCTAAATGACAGAGAGGCCATGTAAGCCACCAATCAGCAAATTGTTCATGTTAAAAATGAAAAAAAAAAAAGATATGACAGGGGTAGGTTTGATTGCACGTGGAAAGTTGATCCTCTCCTATAGCACCTGGGTAATTTGATACAGTCTTATTGAATAGAAGAGTTGCAAAATTTATTACAATGTAAAATATATATGCTCTGGCAACCCAGTGTGTAAACCACCCGATAGTTCTGCTGAAGAAATTTACAAAAGTTCTCCTTCAGGTATTTTTGAGACACTCACGGCAGCATTATTGTAGCAACGGGAAAGGAGAGGCCATCTACATGTGCATTTAAAAAGGAGAAAGGCTGGGGCGCCTGGGTGGCGCAGTCGGTTAAGCGTCCGGCTTCAGCTCAGGTCACGATCTTGCGGTCCGCGAGTTCGAGCCCTGCGTCGGGCTCTGGGCTGATGGCTCGGAGCCTGGAGCCTGTTTGCGATTCTGTGTCTCCCTCTCTCTCTGCCCCTCCCCCGTTCATGCTCTGTCTCTCTCTGTCCCAAAAATAAATAAAAGTTGAAAAAAAAAATTTTAAAAAAAAAAGAAATGCTGAATTGTAGGTTGCATGAATTTTTGTTTAATTTGTTTAATGTTTTTCGGGGCGCCTGGGTGGCGCAGTCGGTTAAGCGTCCGACTTCAGCCAGGTCACGATCTCGCGGTCCGCGAGTTCGAGCCCCGCGTCAGGCTCTGGGCTGGTGGCTCAGAGTCTGGAGCCTGTTTCCGATTCTGTGTCTCCCTCTCTCTCTGCCCCTCCCCCGTTCATGCTCTGTCTCTCTCTGTCCCAAAAATAAATAAACATTTAAAAAAAAAATTTTTTTAAAGGAGAAAGGCAAAATATAATGTATTTTGTAATCTCTATATTTGGAACAGTGGCCAAAAAGAAAGGCGTGGATCTTTATTCAGTGACATCCAAAAACTCTCCCAAAACATCACTGACTGAAGAATAAGTTGAGAGCAAAGTACATGGTAGGAAAAACTTTATGTTAAAACAAAACACAGTTGGGGCGGCTGGGTGGCTCAGGTGGTTAAGCATCCAACTTCAGCTCAGGTCACGATCTCACTGCTCTTGGGTTCGAGCCCCACGTTAGGCTCTGTGCTGGCAGCTTGGATTTCCACCCTCACTTGCCAGCAAATCTTCCCTTGACTCCTCACGTGATATCAGAGAAGTCTGCCTAAACAGAAGACTTTAATAAAATCCAGTTTCAAAACATACCACAAATATCAAGGACACCGTTTTAAAAATCACTGTCCTCTCAAGAACCAGGAACACCTCAACTCGAGATGACACAGAGGTTAGAATTATCTGACAAATATTTTAAAGCAACCATCATAAAAAAATGCTCTAATGAGCAACGACAAACTTTTCTGAAGCAAATGAAAAACTAGAAAGTCTTAGCAAAGAAACACAGAACTTTGATGAAGAAACAAATGATATATACCCCACATCTGTCCAAATGGCTAAAATTAACATCTCAGGAAACAACAGATGTTGGTGAGGATGCAGAGAAAGAGGATCTCTTTTGCATTGTTGGTGGGAATGCAAGTTGGTGCAGCCACTCTGGAAAACAGTGTGGAGATTCCTCAAAAAACTACAAATAGAACTACCCCATGACCCAGCAATTGCACTACTAGGCATGTACCCAAGGGATACAGGTGTGCTATTTCGAAGGGGCACATGCACCCCCATGTTTATAGCAGCCCTAGCAACAATAGCCAAAGTATGGAAGGAGCCCAAATGGCCATCGATGTGGACATATATGTGTATGTGTGTGTGTGTGTGTGTATGTGTGTGTGTGTGTGTGTGTGTGTGTGTGTGTGTGTGTATGTATATATATATGGAATACTACAGAGCACAAACTAAGGGTTTCTGGAGAGGTGTTGGGTGGGAGGCGATGAGAATTAAGGAAGGCACTTGTTGGGATGAGCACTGGGTGTCCATACGTAAGAGATGAATCCCTGGGTTCTACTCCTGAAGCGAAGAGTACAGTGCATGTTCACTAACTTGAATTTAAATTTTTAAAAAACGAAATGACAGCACTATCCATCAAACGGGGAAAAAAAAGAAACATGATATAAAGATAACAGAAACTTGAGGCCTGAAAAATACAAAACCTGAAATAAAAACACTACTGGATGGGCTTACTAGCAGGATAGAGAAAGAAGAAAGGGGGGGAAAAATCAGTGAACCGAAGACAAAACAATATGATTTCCCCAATCTGAACAAAACAGACAAAATAAACTATAAAACAATTAGCAGAGTCTCAGGGACCTATGGGACTACAAAAAAAAAAAAAAAAAAAAAAAAGTTTAAGATATCTGTCACTAAATTCCAGAGGGAGATAGAGAATACAGAACTGAAAAATTATTCAGAGGGGAAAAAAATGGCTAAAATTTCTCAAATTTCGAAAAGACAAGAACATATGAATTCAAGAAGCTGAGGAAACTCCATGAGGTGTCTGGTGGCTCAATCAGTTAGGCGTCCGACTCTCAATCTCTGCTCAGGTCATGATCTCACAGTTTGTGAGTTTGAGCCCCGCATCGGGCCTCTGTGCTGAGGTGCGGAGCCTGCTTGCGATTCTGTCTCTCCCTCTCTCTGCCCCTCCCCTGTTTTTGCTCTGTCTCTCAAAATAAAGAAATAAACTTAAAAAAAGAAGAAGAAGCTGAGGAAACTCCAAACAGTAGCAACTCAAACAAATTAGGGCCAAGATACATCACGATCAAATTTTTGATAACTAAAGGCAAAGAAAAAAATCCTTGAAAGCAATGAGAGATAATGATACCGCATCCCTCAGGGAACAAACATTTCAGATATCTGCTCATTTCTTATCAGAAATCATGGGTGCCAATGGAACGTAGTACAACATCTTTCAGGTATCGAGAGAAAAGATTAGAGTCAGTCCAGAATCTTATATCCATAAAAAAAAAAAAAAATCCTTCAGAAGTTAGGGAGAAACCAGCATATCTTTTCTTCACTAAAATTTATTTTTTCCTAGATATTAAATAACACACAGTTTTGTGGATTGAATCATATCCCCCCAAAATTCATAGGTTGAAGCCCTAAACACTGCCACCACCACCCCCCCTCCACACACACACACACACGCACATGAGACTGTATTTACAGACAGGACTTTTTAGGAGTAATTAAGGTTAAATGTGGTTGTAAGGGTGGGGCTCTAAAAGTGTCCTTGTAAGAAAAGGAAGAAACACCAGTGATCTCTCTCTCTCTCTCCTTCTCCCTCTCCCTCTCTCTTTTTCTCTGTCTGTCTCTGTCTCTGTCTCTGTCTCTGTCTCCCTCTCTCTCACCCTCTCCCTCTCCCTCTCCACACACAAGGAAAGGTCACACGCAGACACAAGGAGTAGGTGGCCATCCACAAGCCAAGAGAGAGCTCTCACCAGGAGCCAACCCTCCCGGCATCTTCATCTTGGAATCCAGCCTCCAGAACTGAGAAGATAAATTTCTGTGGTTTGAGCCTCCCAGTTGATACTCTGTTATTACTGCAGGGCGAGCAGACTAATCACACACATGGCCAGGTAGAAAACAAAGGAGATTTAAACAATGCAAACAAAGAATCTCACTATAGTTCCACCACACAGAGGAGTGGAACATTTGGGGATGTTTTTCTCATCTTTTGAAACCTATCAGGAGCATTTTCCTTCGCCAATACATATGAGTCTAAGGCTGCGTTGAGTATTGCTGAAGAATAAAAACACCTTAGTTCTAGACCAGACATGGATTACACAGGATCCCATCTTCCTGTATCACAAACATTTAAAAACCACTTTCAGGGGCGCCTGGGTGGCTCAGTCGGTTGAGCATCCGACTTCGGCTCAGGTCATGATCTCACGGTTTGTGAGTTTGAGCCCCGCGTCGGGCTCTGTGCGGACAGCTGGGAGCCTGGAGCCTGCTTCGGATTCTGTCTCTGCCTCTCTGCCCCTCCCCTACTCACTCTCTGTCTCTCTGTCTCTCTCTCTCACATATAAAAAATAAAACATTAAAAAATTTTAAAAGAAAAAAAAAACACTTTCATGGAAGCTTTCAGTACAAATACCAGTAATGCTATGCAAATATTTAAAAAATAGAAGTGGAGTTTCTGGGAAGTTAATCACAGGACAGATTAGGGGGAAAGAAAGGATCCAGACAAGCAGTTTCCTAAGTCAGTTCCTCTAGGGCCCAAGTCAGACTTAAAATAGGAAGTCTTTGTAACACGCACAGACTAAGAGCAGAGGTCCGCACCATGAGGAACAGATATCAACTGCTGCCAGGTAGGTAGAATTATAACAATAGTGACAGATAACTAAAGCTATCTGGGAACTCCCTAACCAGTCAGAGAATATTCTGTGTTCCTGAGACTCTGGTTTTTTTTCCCACTTTCTCTACCAAAGACGAAGGGGAGATGTTGAGAAGGATATTAGCTCACTTGTATTAAGTCTCAAAGGAGATAATCAGTGAAACTTATTCCCAGGGCCAATCCAACAAAGATTTTCCTTTTGCTACCTATATCAGTCCAGTTTCTCCAGAAAAACAGAGCCAATATGTGTGTGTGTGTGTGAAAGAGAGAGACAGAGTGAGAAAGAGAGAGAGAGAGAGAGAAAGAGGGAGAGATTCATTCATTTTAAGGAGTTGGTTCATGAGATCGTGCAGGTTGGGAAGCTGAAATTCTGCAGGGCAGGCCAGCAGGCTGGAAACCCAGGGGAGATTTGATGTTCTATGTCAAGTCCAAAGTCAGTCTGGAGGCAGAATTCCCTCTTCCTCGAAAGAGGTCAGACTCCTTTTGTTTTTCCTAAGGACTTCAACTGATTGGATGAGGCCCACCCAGATTATGGAAGATAATCTGCTTTACTCAGAGTCTACTGATTTAACTGTTTCTCTCATCTGAAAAAAAAAACACCTGCCCAGAGATATCTAGACTAATGTTTGACCATATATCTGAGTGCTGTGGCCCAGCCAAATCTGTTACATGAAATTAACCATCATGTTACCTATACTATTTTTTTTCACAAAACTATATAGCAAATTCTCTAAAAACTCTATGAGCTAAGAAAAATATCATCCTTTAGCCCATAGGCTTTGTGTGGGTCACAGCATGGTTTAAAGGACAATAACAGTGCATAATAGCAAAGTCAACTTAATTCTGATTAGTCTTTCTTTCCCTCAATGCTTAGTATGATACCTGTTACACAGTAAGTTAAGCGTTCCTTACATATTGTCTTTATTGCTTGTAATTTTGTTTCCTGGTTGTCATGAAAATAGCCACATCTCGAGGTGTCTGAGTGGCTCAGTTGAGCGTCCGACTTCGGCTCAGGACATGATCTTGTGGTTCATGGGTACGAGCTCCGTGTCAGGCTCTGTGCTGACAGCTCGGAGCCTGGAGCCTGCTTCGGATTCTGTGTCTCCCTCTCTCTCTCTCTACCCCTCCCCTGCTCACACTCTGTCTCTCTCTATCTCTCTCTCTCTCTCAAAAATGAATAAACTTTAAAAAATTTGAAAATAGCCACATTTCTTATCATCTGATTTGTGGAACAGGATTTTAATGCTGGGCACATTCTAGGAAAATCCTATAAAGGCACACAGATATGAAAAGATTTTCATAGGGTTCATTGCCTCCCACAAATGGAAGGAGAGACTCTAACAGGTGGCCCAGTGATTGCCTGTAGAGTAGATTCCTTCGCGTCTGCAATGGTGCGTATACCACAGAGCCTGTCCAGTGACCCATCGCTCAGGACGAGACTGGGGGATAAAGGGAAAGGCTGTGCCCTCAGTGCGCCACGGGAGGGCCAGGAGCTCGCTTGCAAGGAACCACAGAAGTCATGGGCGCTGCACCTGGAGAGGCCACTTAACCAGGAGACGGTGGCTGTACCTGACAGTGGTGCCCTTAGTTGTCATCAGCTCCCCCCACTCTCTTGACTCCAGGGCTCCCTGCCCTGCTGATACTGCTGTGAGCTAGGGCTCAGACTTGGGGCTGTCTGACGCCCAAACCCACATTCTTCTCGTGTGCCCCAAAACATGTATGTCAAAGAGGGGACAGTGACCCTGGGAGAGAAATCCTCAGGGTAGATTTCTGCCATTGCCAGAGAACTAAGAACCTGGCCAATCTGAGGACTTTGTGCTTCAAGATTCACTCCCTCCACCGGGAAAGGTTGGAATTTCTACCTTGTGTCCCTGACGTCACCTGTGTATATTCTGTCCCCTTACCTATAGCACTGAGGCTCCGTGAGGATGTGTCTGTTAGTGACGGACTCCTCTAGGAGTCAAGGGATGTGAAGGGCAAGAACTGAGCCCTCAGTTCCACGAAAGGTCCGAGAGCCCTGTGGCTGCTGCTGGAAAGCTGTGGGCCACAGGACCAGACCCACCTCCCCAGGAGGCAATGACCATTGACACCAGAGCTCCACACTCCTCTTTTTGTCTTCTCACTGGTTTTTTTCTGCTTCAGGACTCTTGCTGCTGCTGCTGCTGCTGCTGCTGTTAATATTCAGAGCTGCTTCCCAGAACACTAGAGGTGAGTCTGTCCAGATTTAGTGACATAAGCTAAGTATGCACATGCTGGGGTCTGGATCCTGTCACCGACAAAGAGGAAAGGAGGTTTATTCTCCAAGCGAGGCTCCAAGATGGCCTTCTGGAGATAAGAGAAGCTGTTTCTTCCTCCCTTAATGTCCAGCCGTCTGTCTTTTCCTCTTCCAAAGGCAGCCATCCCTCCACGACCCTCCCCTGCTCGACTCAGGGACTCTTAGCTGGCAGCTGCTGGCTTCAACCATTCCTTGAGCCTTCCGACTGTGGTCCTCATTGCTAGGGCCCCCACACCTGTGCTCACTGGTGCCCTCCGAACTCTCCACGGGTCGATGCCTCCATGATTCGGGTACTCGTCTGGGGAGAGCTTCACCAGCCCCTTGCAGAGTTGTGATGATACAGGGACTTGGGTGGCAGAGGGGCCTGGAGATATGGGGGGAGGTGGTGAGATGTCCCGAGCCCTCGGCCCTAAGAATAGCACCCAGTCCTTCATCCAGGAAAAGAGAGGTGACAGGGCAGGAGGAGTATGAGGGAAGTGGATCATCAGGTTTCCGTGATCAATGGGTAGAGTGTTGAGAGCTCACACAGCGGAGCTGGGCTACCCGGCTTCAAAGTCTAATTCACCCTGACTACACCTGACACGCAAGAAATTATTTCCCCTCTCTATGCCTCAGTGTGCTTGTCTGTAAATTGGGGATCATCGTTGTACCTACCCCACGTGGTTAGAGTGAGATTTAAAATTCACGTGCGTAAAGAACAGCTAAAGACGAGTACGGAGCAAATTGTCAACAAATGTCAGTTATTATCATTGTTGCTGTTGCCATTATTATTTTCAAAGAAGAAAGAAAGGGGAGAAATAGTGGAAGCTTAGGCTGTCTTTCTGGAGTGAGCTCACCAGGAACTCTCGGCCCCTCACGGTCATGGTCTCCTGCCTCAGTGTTCACAGCCGACCTATGAGGCAAGCAGAGTTGAAGGTGGGGGTTTTTTTCACACTTTCACCCATTTTGCCCACCCCATCCCCCCCACCTTGGCAGTCACTGATCTGTTCTCTGTATCTCTGAGTTCAGTTGTTTTTTTTTTAATTCCACCAAAAAGTGAGATCATACAATATTTTTCTCTTTCTGTCTATTTCACTTAGCATAATGCCCTTAAGGCCTATCCATGCCGTCACAAATGACAGGATCTCTTCTCTCTTATGGCCAAGTAATATTCCACTGTATCCGCATACCATTTTGTCATTATCCATTCATCCATCGGGGGACGTTTAGGTTGTTTCCATGTCCTAACTGTTGTAAATAACGTGGGACAGGGGCGCCTGGGTGGCGCAGTCGGTTAAGCGTCCGACTTCAGCCAGGTCACGATCTCGCGCTCCGTGAGTTCGAGCCCCGCGTCGGGCTCTGGGATGATGGCTCAGAGCCTGGAGCCTGTTTCCGATTCTGTGTCTCCCTCTCTCTCTGCCCCTCCCCCGTTCATGCTCTGTCTCTCTCTGTCCCCAAAATAAATAAACGTTGAAAAAAAAAATTAAAAAAAAAAAATAACGTGGGACGGAACATGGGGGTGCAGATATCTCTTTCAGAAAGTGATTTCATTTTCTTCAGGTCAGTACCCGGAAGTGGGATTACTGGATCATACAGTAGTTCTATTTTTATTTTCGTGAGAAATCTCCATACTCTTTCCCATAGTGGCCGCACCAACTTACATTCCCTCCCACAGTGTGCAAGGTTCTCTTTTCCCACATCCTCACCAACACTCGTTATTTCTTTTTTTATAGTGGCCACGCTGACAGGTGTGAGGTGATATCTCAGTGTGGTTTTGATTTGCGTTCCCCCGATGATTAGTGGTGTTGAGTACGTTTTCATGCACCTCTTGGCCATCTGGATGTCTTCTTTGGAAAAATGTATATTCAGAGGCTCTACCCATCTTTAAATTGACTAATAATGCTCTTTGGGGTTTTTGTTGTTTGCTTGTTTGTCTTTGCTATTGAAGGTGTATGAATTCTTTATATATTTTGGAGGCTAATCCTTATCGGATACTGTATATGATTTGCATTTACTTTCTCCCAAATTGTAGATTGTCTTTTTCATTTGGTTGACGGTTTCCCTTGCTGTACAGTTTGATGTGGTCCCGCTTGTCTGTTTTTGCTTTTGTTGCCTTTGCGTTTGATGTCAAGTCCAAATAATTGTTGCCCACACCAATGTCAAAAAGCTTACCCCCTATGTTTTCTTCTACGAATTTTATGATTTCAGGATAACATCATTTTTCAAATTGTCAAATTTGGGCTCAAAGAGATCAAGTGACTTATTCGAAGTCATACAACTAATAAACTGGTAAAAAGCACACCCAGGTCTAAAACTAAGGAGTTTTTAAGTGTTAATGAGGATGTGGAGAAAAAGGAACCCTTGGGCATTGTTGGTGGGAATGCAAACTGGTGCAGTCACTGTGGAAGACAGTATAGAGGTTCCTCAAAAAAAAATTAAAAATAGAAATGCCATATGACCCAGCAATTCCACTACTGAGCATTTACCCAAAGAAAATCAAAATACTCATCAAAAAGAGATATGCCTCTCCTACATTTACTACAACATTATTTACAATAGCCAAGATAAGGAAGCAACCCAAGGGTCCATCCATAGATGAATGGGTAAAGAAGATGTGTATCTGTCAGCAATGATATTATCCACCCATAAAAAAGAATGAGATCTTGCCATCTGCAACACAGATGACCCTAGAAGGCATGATGCCAAGTGAAATGCGTCAGACTGAGAAAGACAAATCCCAAAAGATTTCATATACATGTGGAATCTAAAATATAAAACAAACAAAACCAGACTCTTTTTTTTTTAGTGTTTATTTTTGACAGAGAAAGAAGGAGAGAGAGAGAGAGAGAGAGAGACAGCATGTGTGTGAGTGGGGGGGGGGGGGCATAGAGAGGGAGAGGAAGAGAATCCCAAGCAGGCTCCATGCTTGTGAGCACAGAGTCCAACACGGGGTTTGAACTCATGAACCGTGAGATCATGACCTGAGCTGAAGTCGGACGCTTAACCAACGGAGTCACCCAGGCACCCCCAACACCGGACTCCTCGATACAGAGAGCAAACTGGTGGTTGCCAGAAGGGTGGTAATAGGGGGATGGGCAAAATAGATTAAGGGGATTAGAAGGTACCAAGCTCCAGCTATCAAATAAACAAGTCACAGAGATGAAAAGTATAGCATAGGGAATATAGATAATAATATGTAATAATCGTGTATGGTGACAGACAGTAGCTACACTTATCATGGTGAGCCCTGAGTAATGTTTAGAATTGCTAGATCATTATGTTGTGCACCTGAAATTAATGTAACACTGTATGTTAATTATACTTCAATGAAAATATATTTTAAAAAAGAAAGAATAGAGAGGAGTCTGTAAGTAGGCCCGAAAAAGGACCAAAGGTGACCAGTCATCCCAGGAAAAAACTTAGCTGTATCCAACAATTCAGATATGGCGGAAGTGAAGTCAATGTTCCGAGAAGTTCTTCCAAAACAAGGGCAGCTGTCTGTGGAAGATATAACCACAATGGTGCTGTGTAAACCCAAACTTTTACCCTTAAAATCTCTGACTCTGAAAAAATTGGAGAAAATGCAGCAAGCAGCCCAGGATACGATTCGCCAACAAGAAATGGCAGAAAAGGAGCAACGGCAAATAACTCACTGAATGATAACTTAGCACTTCTACAGAATACCCTACCTTAGTATTAACAATAGCTAGAAAATAATTTGCACCTGTATGCTGAGAACAGTGTGTGTTAATAAAACTGATAGTGCTTATAAATAATACAAAAATACCCAAGACTAATGAAACTTGTATTGTGAATTTAGACACTGTGGTTTGTATCGAACATAAACAATTAAAAAAACTTTGAGCCCAAAAAAATAAAATAAAATAAAATAAAAATAAAAATAAAAAATAAAGAATACAGGAGTGCCTGAGTGGCTCAGTCAGTTAAGCATCCAATTCTTTTTTTTTTTTAATGTTTATTTATTTTTAAGACAGAGAGAGACAGAGCATGAATGGGGGAGGGTCAGAGAGAGAGAGGGAGACACAGAATCCGAAGCAGGCTCCAGGCTCTGAGCTGTCAGCACAAAGCCCAACGCGGGGCTTGAACTCACGAACCATGAGATCATGACCTGAGCTGAAGTCGGAGGCTTAACCGACTGAGCCACCCAGGCGCCCCTAAGCATCCAATTCTTTTTTTTTTTTTTTTTTGAAATTTATTGTCAAATTGGTTGCCATACAACACCCAGTGCTCATCCCAACAGGTGCCCTCCTCAATGCCCATCAGCCCCCCTCCCCGCCCTCCCATCCTCCCTCAACCCTCAGTTTGTTCTCAGTTTTTAAGAGTCTCTTATGCTTTGGCTCTCTTCCACTCTAACCTCTTTTTTTTTCTTCCCCTCCCCCATGGGTTTCTGTTAAGTTTCTCAGGATCCACATAAGAGTGAAAAAATATGGTATCTGTCTTTCTCTGTATGGCTTATTTCACTTAGCATCACACTCTCCAGTTCCATCCACATTGGCTACAAAAGGCCATATTTCATTCTTTCTCATTGCCACGTAGTACTCCATTGTGTACATAAACCACAATTTTTTATCCATTCATCAGCTGATGGACATTTAGGCTTTTTCCATAATTTGGCTATTGTTGAGAGTGCTGCTATAAACATTGGGGTACAAGTGCCCCTATGCATCAGCACTCCCGTATCCCTTGGGTAAATTCCTAGCAGTGCTACTGCTGGGTCATAGGGTAGGTCTATTTTTAATTTTTTGAGGAACCTCCACACTGTTTTCCAGAGTGGCTACACCAATTTGCATTCCCACCAACAGTGCAAGAGGGTTCCCGTTTCTCCACATCCTCTCCAGCATCTATAGTCTCCTGATTTGTTCATTTTGGCCACTCTGACTGACGTGAGGTGATATCTGAGTGTGGTTTTGATTTGTATTTCCCTGATGAGGAGCAACGTTGAGCATCTTTTCATGTGCCTGTTGGCCATCCAGATGTCTTCTTTAGAGAAGTGTCTATTCATGTTTTCTGCCCATTTCTTCACTGGATTATTTGTCTTTTGGGTGTGGAGTTTGGTGAGCTCTTTATAGATTTTGGATACTAGCCCTTTGTCTGATATGTCATTCCTAAGCATCCAATTCTTGATTGCAGCTCAGGTCATGGTCTCACAATCGTGGGATGGAGCCCCTCATCAGCCACGTTGGGCTTGAAGTCTCTTTAAGATTCTCTCTCTGTCTTCCACTGCCCCTCTCCCCCATTCACATACTCTCATTCTCACTCTCTCTCAAAAAGGAAGGAAGGAAGGAAGGAAGGAAGGAAGGAAGGAAGGAAGGAAGGGAGGAAGGGAGGAAGGGAGGGAGGGAGGGAGGGAGGGAGGGAGGGAGGGAGGGAGGGAGGAGGGAGAAAACATTTCTATAGTCTTTTCTTATTTTGAGTATAGTTGATACATAGTGTTACATTAGTTTCAGATGTACAACATAATGATTTGACAAATTTATACATTGTGCTATGTTTACCCTAAGTGTAGCTGCTATCTGTCCCCATGAAGCAATACACTGCTATGACAATAGCATTGACTGTGTTCCTTACGCTATGCCTTTTATTCCCCTGACTTACTCACTCAATACTTGAGTGTCTGGATCTCTCTCTCCCCCTTCACCCAACTCCCAGCCCCACTTGTCTCTGGCAACCATCTTTTGTTCTCTGTATTTGTAGATCTGATTCTGCTTTTTGTTTGTTTCATTCATTTGGGTTTGGTTTTTTTTTTTAGATTCTACTTCTGAGTGGTATCACATGGTATTTATCTTTCTCAGTCTTGTTTCACTTAGCATAATACCCTATAGGTCCATCCATATTGTCGAAAATGGCACAAAGTCATCCTTTTCATGGCTGCATAATATCCTATTGTGTATATACCACATCTCCCTTATCCATTCATCTGCTGAGGGACACCCAGGTTGCTTCCATATCTGGGCTATTGTCAATAATGCTGCGATAAACCAAAAAAAAAAAAGTGTTTTATAAGCTAAGGAGTACTATGCACAAATAAGATAGGATTGTTTAGTACCATTTAAATCAGTTCTTTCCCCAAGAAACAATTTTTTCAGTATGCAAAAACAAGCTTTCAAAATCCAAGAATTAAATTACACTACATAACTGTTTAAGAAATGATACAAAATTAGAAGTGTATCCTTTTAAAAAATCCTGTTGTAGGGGATCCTGAGTGCCTCCATCAGTTAAGCATCCAACTCTTGGTTTTGGCTCAGGTCTTGATCCTGCCCTTAGTGGGTTGGAGCCCTGCACTGGGTTCCGAGCTGACAGTGCAGAGCCTACTTGGGATTCTCTCTCCCTCTCTCTCTGCCCCTCCCCTGCTCTCTCTCTCTCTCTTAAAATAAACAACTTAAATTTTTTTAATAAATAAATAAAATCCTGTTGTATATGAATATATTTTCAAAAAATTTAAACAAATACAACATAATTTTAATCTAGAAAGAGAGAGAGAAAAGAAAAGAAAAGAAAAGAAAAGAAAAGAAAAGAAAAGAAAAAGAAATTTCAATCTCATAAAAAAATCAACTATTTTTATTAAATCAGAAACACAAAAATTGAGGGACATCTGGGTGGCTCAGTTGGTTAAGCGTCCAGTTTCGATTCAGGTCACAATCTGGCAATTTGTGGGTTCAAGCCCCATGTTGGGCTCTGTGCTGACAGCTCGAAGCCTGGTGCCTGCTTCACATTCTGTGTCTCCCTCTCCTCTCTCTGCCCCTCCCTCTCTCTCTCTCTCTATCAAAAATAAGTAAACATTTTTAAAAACCTTTTTTAAAGAAAAGAAACATGCAAATTGATTTTACCTTAAGGTGAAAATAAATACAATTTGAATAAAGGAAGTTAGAACTAACGTTTGCTTTAAAAATGTTTAATGACACTAAGAGGTTTTTATTCAACAAAATAAGATCATGAAAGGAAATTATAATATTTAAAAATGGTTAAGACGGGAAAAAAAAAAACTTTTGTGTGCATTTTACCACAATAAGAAAATAGGGGAAAGAGGGAAATTATACAGTTTTTACTCCAAGAAATATTTTTCATGTACTCAAAAGTCTTAGATGCATATATATTGATAATAAAAGAAAATATTCCCAACATGCGTAGTGAACTTACGGGCGATTCTCTCGGTTTTCGTTGTTTTACATTTGCTTTGTCTTCCAAACGTCCGTGTGTCATTTAATATTTGGGGGAAAGTGAATTTCATCACGGAAAAAAAAAGGTGGTAAGACTCCTGCCCAGCCGCCCTCTCCCGATGCCCTGAGAGGCGCCCCTCGCGGACCCCCTGTACGTCCGTGCGCGCGTCGCACGGAGACTGCGGCCCGGGTGAGCGCGGCCAGGGGGCCTGCGGCTGCTGTGGCTGGACCCCCGCTCCCTTCTGGGAGCACGTTTGCCGGCTGAGACTTTCTCCTCGTCGTGTCTTCCCCTCCCGCGCGCCTCATTACCACCCGCTGGACCCCACCCCATCCCACGACCCCGGAGACGGGTGTCCAGCCATCGCCCCCACCTGAGAAGACAGGAGGGCGGTCCCATGGCCCAGACAGGGCCGTGCCTCTTGCCGCCTGCTGTCCCGTCCTGGGGCTGACGCCCACAGCCTGGGCCCGGGGCCTCGGAAGGAAGTCCTCGAGTTCGGGTAGGAGACTCTGCTCTGGGGGAGACCAGCTGCCTGCCAGACCCCCACTCAGCACGAGGTCATGAGCCCTTGCAGGCTCTGAAAGTCTCTGGTCCCCCGATGGGAGTGTCCGGGACCCAACGTTCTGCCCCTGCCCTTTGATTCACCTGATCAAGTTGTTGAGGCTGTCGATAGCTGACGGTGTCCAGCCTTGCTCTGTGGGTCCCCGAGCTGCTCGGAGGGGCCAGGGTCGTGGCCATCTTTCCCCTCACGTTTACAGAACAGGAAGAGCTAGGAGGCCAGGAACCCACCTTTTGCAATAACTCAGCTGTGAGCAACTTCATGGTGCTTCCTCATTTCGTATCTGCGATAGGCTCTGATTAAAGAGAATTCCCCCAGAGACATCCTGGGGCATCTAGAAAAGGCCTGACATTGGGATTTGGGGGAGGGCCTGATGAGAATTATGAGGTGTGAGTAAGCCATCAACGCTCAGGGACCTGGCCACCGGCTTCTATCCTCAGGTGTGAATGCTGCGTGTCATGTGTCACCCTAGACAGCCCCCAGGCACCCTGAGAGCCCACCCCCAGGTCTCCAGCGGCACAGAGAACACCACAGGGAAGGGTCTGGACCCTGACTCAGCGCCTCTGTTTATCCCACAAGGTCTACAGAAGGGGATGCAGGCCTCCTTCCAGCCCCCATCCTGGAACAGCAGCATCTGAATCTAGGTGGCCCTCAGGCCCAGCCAGAGAGCAGAGACGGCCATCAGCAGGCTTTCTGGAGCAGCCGGCCCTGCTCAGTCCAGCCTGGGGAGTGCTGCCCGGGAGCTGCGTCTGTCCAGCCTTCATTGTCGGGTCGGGCTGGCGACCGGGCTCTCTGCCTGTGGGGACTTATTCCTTTGAAAGTGGAAGGAATAAGCTTACGTGGTTGTATTCCAGACATCAACATGTGTGAGCGACCCTGGAGGACGCCCTGTGTACCCTACGTTGACTGCCAGGGCGTGGATGGGAGATACTGCGTGTGCGGCCCAGGGCAGGAGCTGATTCCCGAGATGACGTTCAGGAATGAGAGTGAAAACATGTGTCAAGGTAAGAAGGGCTTTGCGCCTCCTGTCTCCTCATCCTCGAGGTTTGAGGTCACGGACCCCACTCTGTCCAGGCCTCAGAGAGCCGTTCTGGGCACCTACACCTGTATCCCAGCCCTCCCCAAAGCCCCAGACTCAGATCCCTCTGCAGACTGGCACTGAACTCGATTTTGGAGCATCTCCCTTGCCGCCCAGCATTTTACTTTCAGAAAACCAGAGGGATGGCATCCGACATACTTCACAAGCTCACGGCGTGTTATGTTCCGGAGCAATATCCACCCTCTTCTTCTTCATCAGTGGCAGCCAAGATGAGACTTTCCCCCTGCTCCCCCGAGATCCACACGGGCTCAGCCACACCAGGACCCTTGCCAGCCCCCCGGCATCACGATGGACCCAGGAGCCCTGCCCATAAATGTGGGAGGGGGGCGATCCCAGGGTGGGCCTACCTTCCCTGACCCACAACCCGGCCTGGAAAAGACGCCTCCTAGCACTCTAACCGGCTTCTTGGCCTCCAGGCTCTAATTGCCCATGCCGGGCTCTGCCCTGAACCTCGCCTGTAATTTTAGTTCACAGGCCAGTGGGCAACTCAGGTGACTGGGATGTGGAGGATGTTGGGAGGAGGTGGGAAGAGCGAAATGGGCCACTCCACACACGCTCTAAGATTCAGGCGAATGAAAGAGGCTGCCGTCCGGGCTGGATGAAAACAGAGGGGATCATTGCCAGAGGCGTGACCTTCTTCCAAAGAGGTCAACCCGAGGCCCCACGTTGACCCAGACACTCAGACAGAAGGTGGAGGCGCAGCCCCACTTGGTAGGGCACACAGGTCTGCCCCCCTGGTGGGAGGCCAAGGGCAGAGAAGACAGAATCGTCTGCCATCCCTCACCCATGGGCGCCTGCCCCCTCTCCAGCCACCCAGCCATCACCCACCACTGGCCCTGCTCAGATATCTCACCACTTTCTTTTAGTCTGGAGAATTCCTTCATGGGGATCAGAAAAGGCAACTTCACGGCCCCAAAGCTGCCTGGCCGGATGTCAGCCCCACCGTCCATCTCAGCCTGGTCCTCACCGTCCTGGTGACCCTGCCTATCCAGCAGGACCTTCATTCTCCTGACCCTTTCCCTCAAGCCTGGCTGGAAGGTCCTGGCTCAAGTGTGGGACTTGTCCATGTCCATAGAGCTGGAGTCTCAGGGTGAGCGTGGACGGGAGCGTGATGTCCTGCGAGGGTCACCAGGATTCCAAAGGTTATGCAGGCAGTGAGATCCACCCTGGGGAAGTCAGGACAAAGGCCATCGCCGGATGCCATGACAGGTCCTGGTCAGGAACGCAGCATTTCCCCTGCACTCGGCTCCCAGGAAGGCCCACCCTGGACTTGTCCAAGTCCTCAGGCTGGGACTCAGGTGGCCGTGATGTCCCTGCTCCATCTGGGAGCCACCCAGGAAAGCTGAGGGCACCCAGAGCTGACAGACAGAGAGGGTTTAGGCCACTGCCATCCACACGTGGGGAACAGAGCATCCGGCCACACCGTCCTCCCATAGGATGCCCCATGTGAAATAGAAAAGGCACCCACTCACCAGAGAGGAGAGAGCAGGGCCTTCTCCAAGCAGATTTCTGCCGTCGCCAGAGAACAAAGAACCTGCCTATGGGGAAGGCACTGGATTTGAAGATTTTCTACTTCAAGGTTTACTCCCCTCCGCTGGGAGAGGTTGGGGTTTCTGTGTTGTATCCCTGATGTCAGCTGCCCGTGTGTACTCTGTCCCCTCACCTAGTGTACCCGAGGCTCCGCGAAGGCTGTGGTTGTCCTTGACTGACTCCTGGGGGAGTCCAGGGAGAGGGACAGACAGGCCGTGTCTTGGTTCTGTGTAAGGTACGAGAGCCTCCCTCCAGGGGGCAATGACCAGGCAGACAGGGGTTGAAACGGGCCCTTGACTCTCCTCTGTCATCTGTCTGTTTTTCTGCCCCAGGGCTCTTGGTGCTGCTGCTGTTGACACTGGGGCCTGTACAGAAACTGAGTGGTAAGTCTGCCCAGCCAGCCCCATTGGTGACATAAGCTGGGGAGTGCATGCTGGGGTCTGGGTTCTCTCACCGATAAGGGGGTACGGGAAGGGAGCTTATTGCACAAATGAGGCTCACAGATGGTCTTCTGGGTATAAAAGAAGCTGTTTCTTCCTCCCTACATGTGCAGAGTTTTCTGAGCTCTTCCAATGGCAGCCATCCTTCTCTTTCCTCCCCTGCTCTACTCCTGGACCTCCAGCGGGCAGCTGGCTCCCTCCATTTCTTGCAGCTTCTGACTGTGGTCTTGGTCCCCACAGCTTCTGCCCCCACAGACTGTGCTCAGTGGTGCCCTCCAAAGTCCTCATGTGTCAACGCCACGGCCTGTCGCTGCTCTCCGGGGTTCACTTCTTCATCCGGGGACGTCTTCACCAACCGCTTGGAGAGTTGTGACGGTACAGGGGCCTGGGGGGGTGGTGGTGGGCGCATGGAGATGTTGGGGGAAGTGGTAGGGAGAAGATGTTCTCCTCTCTATGCCTCAGTTTGCTTGTCTGTAAATTGGGGATCATCGTTGTACCCACCCCACACGGATGGAGATTTAAAATCTGCCCGTGTGGAGAACCGATAAAGACGAGTATGAAGTGGACGGTCCAACACAAGCTCTTATCATGGCTACTGCTGTTATTACTATGATCGTGCTCATTTGCACAAGGAAAGGGGAGAAAGAATGGAAGCATCGGGAGGAAAAAAACACAGGACTTGAAAGCCCAGGCTCTCCTCCTGGCGTGAGCTCATGGGGAACTCCCGACCCCTCAAGGTCATGGTTTCCCGCCTCACTGTTCACAGCAGACCCCTACCAATCCCTCCCCACCTCTGGCACCCACGCATCTGTTCTCTGTATGACTTCTGTCTTGTTTGTGGGTTTGTTTTTAGATTCCACATCTATTGAAATCGTACGGTATTTGTCTTTCTCTGTGCAACTTAACTCGCTTAGTGTAATGCCCTCAAGGTCCATCCATGGTGTTGCAAATGGCAGGACTGTCTTCCCTTGTATGGTTAAGTGATACTCCCCCATACACATACGACACTTTTTCACTATCCACTCAGGCACCGATAAAAACTAAGGTTGTTTCCCTACCTTGCCCGTTACAAATAAAGCTGCAACGAACACGAGGATGCCGACTTTCAAGTTAGTGTTTTTGTTTCCTTCAAATAAATACCCAGAAGTAGAACTCCTGGATCACGTGGTACTTCCATTTTTAATTTTTTGAATATGTTTCCCCACAGTGGCTGCACCAGTTTGCATTCCCACCCACGGTGCACAAGTTTCCCTTTTTCCCATGTCCTCACCAACACTTGTTATTTCTTATCTTTTTTATAATAGCCATTCCAACAGGTGCGAGATGATACCTCATTACAGTTTGGCTTTGCACTTCTATGACGATGCACTTCTATGACATGACCTTTTCATGTACCTGTTGGCCATTTGGATGTCTTCTTTGGAAAATGTCTTTTCAGATCTGCAGCCCATTTTTTAAGTTGGATTGTATAGTTTTCTTTTTTCTGTTGTGTTGAATGAGTTCTGTGTTTTGGATGTTAGCCACTTCTTAGCTTTATGATTTGCAAATATTTTCTACTAAACTATAGGTTGCTTTTTCATTTTTTGACGGTTTCTTTTGCTGTGCAGAAGTTTTTTAGTTTGATATGTTCCCACTAACATGTCTTTGTTTTTTGGAGTCAAATCCAAAAAAATCTGTGCCAAGACCAATTTCAAAGAGCTTATTCCCTATGTTTTTTCTATAAATTTTATGTCTTCATTTTTTTAAATGATAATAATTGGGCTCAAAGAGATTGAATTAGCCAAAGTCACAATCAATAAGGATGTAGGGCCTAGATGAAGATCTAAAACTAAAGTGTTTTAAAAAAAATAAAAAATAACAGAACTGAAGAGTTTTTATTCTTCAACAATGCAAAATCATAAAAGAAAATTATATTACTTAAATATGGTTAACATGGTAAATTTTATGTTAAGGGCATTCTACCACAATAAAAAAAGAATGGGGAAAGGAGGACATGAGCAGCTCTCACACCAAGAAATATTCTTCATCTACTCAAAATCATCTTAGATGCAAATTTATTGATAATAAAGGAAAGTGTTCCTAATATGTTTGAAAAGCTGAGGGGAAAACTATCTTAAATCTTCCAGTAGCTCATATAGTGGACTTACAGTTGATTTTCTTTGTTCTCATTTTTCACATTTTCTTTGTTTTCTAAGTACCCATGTGTCACTTAGTGCTTGAGGAAAATATTTTATCAGAGAAAAAAAAAAGGTGTTGTTGTGACCATTGCCCGGCCTTTGTGCATTTGCACACGGGTCTCATGAAGATTCATGGCTGGGTGAGCATGACGAGGAGATCCTACCGCTAATGTAACTGGACCCCAGCTCCTTTCTGGAAGCACATCTGTCTGGTTGAGGAGGCCTCATGCTTTCCACACCTTGGACCTCATTCTCAACCGTCCCCCACTTGACTCCACCCCATCCCACAACCCTGGAGACAGGTGTCCAGCCATTGCCCCCATCTGAGAAGACAGGAGGGCGGTCCCATGGCCCAGACAGGGCCGTGCCTCTTCCCGCCTGCTGTCCCGTCCTGGGGCTGACGCCCACAGCCTGGGCCTGGGGCCTTAGAAGGAAGTCCTCGAGTTCGGGTAGGAGACTCTGCTCTGGGGGAGACCAGCTGCCTGCCCCCACTCAGCACGAGGTCATGAGCCCCTGCAGGCTCTAAAAGTCTCTGATCCCCCGCTGGGAGTGTCTGGGACCAAACGTTCTGTCCCTGCCCTTTGATTCACCTGATCAAGTTGTTGAGGTTGTCGATAGCTGACGGTGTCCAGCCTTGCTCTCTGGGTCCCTGAGCTACTCGAAGAGAACCTGGCTGATGGACAGCTTTCCTGTCATGTTTAAAGAACAGGGAGACGTAGGATGCCCGAAAACATCCCCAGTGACTCAGCTGTGAGACACTTTATGCAGCTTCTCCATGTCACGTCCTCAGTGTCTCTGACAAGAGGGGACTTCCTCAGGAGTGGAGATAGTAAGACTCCCACTGAGGCATCTTGGGGCATCTTTAAAATGTCTGACTGGGGCACCTGGGTGGCTCAGTCAGTTGAGCATCCAACTCCAGCTCAGGTCATGATCTCATGGTTCATGAGTTTGAGCCCTAACTCAGGCTCTCTGCGGTCAGTGCAGGGCCCACTTCGGATCCTCTGTCCCCTTCTCTCTCTGCGTCTCTCTCTCTCTCTCTCTCTCTCTCTCAAATAAAATAAACATTAAAAAGAAATGCCTGACATTAGGAGCTTGGGGGAGTGGATGATGAGGACTGTGGGTGTCCTTGGGCCACTGTGAATAATGGAAGTGAAAGCCGTCAATGGGCAGAGGCCTGACCACCTGGCTTTATCCTCATGTGCGAATAAGCGTGACCCTGAACAGACTCCAGCCATGACTCCCTTCACTGACTCATTATGGAGAGTGGCCTTCAATACCACTGTCGCCCTGACTGGAGCCCACCCCCAGGTTCCCAATCACGCAGACAGACTCAGTGCCTCTGTCCACCCCACGAGGTCTGCAGAAGGGGAGGCGGACCTCCTTCCAGCCCGCATGATGGAACAGTAGATTCTGAATCTAGGTGCCCCTCAGACCCAGCCAGAGAGCAGAGATGAGCGGAGCCGTCAGCAGCTTTCTGGAGCAAGCTGACTCCCACTCAGACCAGCCCCTGAAATGCCACCTGCAAGCTGAGTTCTCTCCCGTTCCGTTGGTAGAGTCTGGCTGGAGGCCAGGGCCTCTGCCCATGGGAACCCACACCTTTGGGAGGTAACCTTTTGTCCTGGTGGCTTTCAGACATCAACGAGTGTGGACCACCCCCCAGAGTGTCCTGTGGAAAATTCGCACACTGCCTTAACACAGAGGGGAGCTACCACTGCACGTGCGGCCCAGGATACGAGCTTGCTTCTGGGGCAAAAACATTCAGGAGTGAGAGTGAGAACACGTGTCAAGGTAAGAACCACCCCACACCTTCCATCTCCCCATCCATGCGGTGGGAAGGCATTTGCTCCACTTTCTCTAGGCATCAGAGAGCTGTCCTCGGCACCTACCCGGTCACGCACCCCTCTTTGAACCCCAAGGCTCAGAACCTTCTGCAGAGGGTCACTTCTGAAAGTTCAGAGTATCCCTTGCCCACCCGCCCCCACCCCCACCCCAGCATCTTGTTTTTGTAAAACCAGAGAGAAGGATGGCGCTCAAGATATTTAAGGAGCTCACAGCATATTGTTTCCAGCACAAGATCCCTCCTCTTTACCATCATCAGTGACTGCCAGTCCCCACCAAAGCCCACTTGGGCTCTGCCATACCAGGAAAACTCTCAGACCTCTTGGGCCACACTGGACTCAGGGACCCCACCCCGAAACACTGGAGTGGGAAGATTCGAGAGCTGAGCTTTTCTGAGCCAGTGGTCTCCCTGGCCAACAGTTTTGGCATCCTGACACCCCCCCCCCTTCTCAGGTGCTCAGTCCCTGTCTCCTTCCCTGCACAAGGCTTACCCTGACTCTCCCCAGTAATTTCAGTTCACATTCCTGAGAGCAAACCAGATGACCAGAAGCCAGAAGAATGCTGTGTGGAGTCTAAGCAGAATTACACGGATCCACCCCCATACACACATAGAAAATTACATGATCAGAAGCTCCCGTCGAGACAAGATAGCAACAGACGGCATCACTGGGGACCAGCAGGTGAGCAGCTGCCCTGAGGGAATTAAAACAAAGGCCGTCAGTGGGAGCCAGATCCAACAGGATCCTTGTTGGGTAATGCACCATTTTCCCTGCACTTGGTTCCCTAGAAGACCCACACTGGCCTTTGTCCAAATGCTCAGGCTGGGACACAGATGCCCGTGATGTCCCACCCTGGCTGAAAGCTGCCTGGGGAAGCCGAGGGCACCCAGCCAGGGCTGGGAGACAGGGAGGACCCAGCCCGATTCCATCCATATCTGGGCAGCAGAGCATGTAGGCCACCACATTCACCCACAGCACACCTCTGTGTGAATAAGAAAAGGCACTCACTCACCAGGGAGGAGACAGTGGGGCCTTCCCGACGCTTCTATGCCCAAACCAGGCTCCCTGAATAACCAAATGACCGCCTGGGAAAGTACCTGGCCTGACCTGACCCCAGACCCCTACCCCCGAACACGTACAAAGATAGATGCTGTCACACCTCATGAAGCACTCTTGTCTCTTGCAGGCAACTTTTTCCCCAGCTGGACCCCACCCCGTGGAATCAAGAGCCGGGTGAGTTGGCCCCAGCAGGGACCAGGAGACAGGAAATCCTTCCTTGAAGCACGGGCTGCCCACCCTCCCTGGCCACCATTTTCCCCAAGCTTCCCCACTCGCACGTGAGGCTCTCTGACCTCCTCATTTGCCCTCTTCCCAGAGACTCTCCCGCTTCTTTGAAAAAGTCGAAGATCTGGCCAGAAAGTTCATACCGGCCTTTGCCCAGGACAGCATCCAGGTAAATAGACTTTATTCTCCAGGATCTTTTTTCTGAGGCTCAATGGACAGCCTCTTCATGCAGTCTGGCCCACGGCTCACGACTTCTGGGTCTGCTTTCCCCCAGGGCCTCATAGAGGGGGTGGATGAGTTGTTGCAGACCCCGGAAGACCTGGAGGCGCTGCCCCGCTCAGAGCAGCACCGTGTGGCCACGAACCTGCTCGCTGGCCTGGAGGACGTCCTGAGAAACATAAGCCAGGCCCTGCCCAATGGGACATTGACCTTCAATGCATCTGCAGGCACAGGCAAGTACTGGGGTCTGCCCCGGGCTCCTGCCCTGCCCTTCCCCACCTCGTTTATCCCCCAGCCTCACTGGAGCCAGTGACCACGCTTGTATCTCAGTGTTACACTCCCTAAACCAATTAAAAGTGGTTAAAAAGAAATGAATATATTATGCTAAGTCAGAGAAGGCCAAATACCATCTGGTCTCACTTATATGTGGAATCCTAAAAAAAAAAAAGGACACAAGCTTATAGACACAGATTAGTGAGTGTCAGAGGTAGGGGTGAGGTGTGTGGGGGTGGGGCAGTGGGCTAAATGGGTGAAGGGGGTCAAAAGATATAAAATAACTAAGTCATGGGATGTAATGTACAGCATGAGAATAATGACACTATATTACATGTTTCCAAGTTGCTACAAGAGTAAATCTTGAAAGTTCTTATCACAGGAAAAAAAATGTAACTCTATGTGGGGACAGGTGTTTACCACACTCACTGTGGTGATCATTTTGCAACACATACAAATAACAAATCATCACCATGTACACCTGAAACTAATATAATGTTCTATGTTCGTTATACCTCAATTAAAAGAAGAAATGAATAAAGCTATAATATACATCTTAATAGAAACTAAATTTTGAGCAGTTGAGTTAATGGTAATGAAGAACGTAAAATACAATAGAAATGGCTTCCCAAGAAAACAATTTACTTAATTTGGAATCATATTCAGTTAATGTTCTCTCACGGTTAAGTATTTTATTTGTTTCATTTGAGGCAGAATTCACATAACATAAAATCCACCATTTTAAACAAAGTATACAATTCAGTGGCATTTAGTACATTCATGGAGTTGTGATCATTGCCTCTATTTCTAAACTATTTTCATCGCCCTCGAAGTAAATACTGTACCCCACCCCACCCCCAGAAGTCACTCCCTATTCCTCTGCTCCCCCAGCCCCTGGCCACCACTGGTCTGTCTTGTCTCTATGGATGCGCCTATTCTGGACTTCTCATACCTAGAGAATCATACACTATGTGGTTTCTTTCACCTAGCAGGATGTTTTCAAGGTTCATCCACGTTGTAGCATCTCTCAGTGTTTCATTCCCTTTTGCAGCTGAGCAACATTTAATTGTAGATGGATACAGCACTTCTTGTGTCCCCGTTCATCCACTGATGGACATTTCGGGTGTTGCCACCCTTTGACTCTTGCACATGGTGCCACTGTGAATATTGGTTCACACGCTTTTGTTTGAATAACTGTTCTCGGTTCTTTGGGGTACTTACTTAGGACTGGAATTGCTGAGTTATACAGCGATTCTATGTTCGACTTTTTGAGAACCACCAAACTATTTTCCAAAGAGGCTATTTTTCCATCTCGTATCCTCACCGGCAATGGACCCCAATTTCTACCCCCTCAGCAACACTTGGCACTTTCACTTTTTTGTTGTTGTTTTTTTAAGTGTATTTATTTATTTTGAAAGAGAGAGCACAAGCCAGGGAGGGGCAGAGAGAGGTAGAGAGAGAGGATCCCAAGCAGGCTCTAAGCTGTCAGCACGGAACCTGATGTGGGGCTCGAACCCACAAACCATGAGATCATGACTTGAGTCGAAGTTGGACACTCAACCAACTAAGCCACCCTGGTGCCCCTGTTTTATTTTTATTAGTCTTTTCAGTATGTGCCTGGTGATATCTCATTGTGGTTTTGATTTACGTTTCCCTGATGACTAGTGATGGCTCACATGTTTTTGTGTAATTATTGAACATGTGTGTATTTTTTTTGGAGAAATGTCTATGCAAGTCCCTTTGCCTGTTGTTTTAATTCATTGTTTGGCTTTTGGTTGTTGAGCTGGAAGAATTATTTCTATGTTCTAATAGTACACTCTGTGAGACATGTGACTTGCTAATTTTTTTCTCCCATTCCATAGATTATTTTTTTTACTTTTTATTTTTTTATTTTTTTATTTTTTTCAATATATGAAGTTTATTGTCAAATTGGTTTCCATACAACACCCAGTGTTCATCCCAAAAGGTGCCCTCCTCAATACCCATCACCCACCCTCCCCTCCCTCCCACCCCCCATCAACCCTCAGTTTGTTCTCAGTTTTTAAGAGTCTCTTATGCTTTGGCTCTCTCCCACTCTAACCTCCTTTTTTTTTTTTCCTTCCCCTCCCCCACGGGTTTCTGTTAAGTTTCTCAGGATCCACACAAGAGTGATTTTTTTTTTTTTTTTGCTTTAATGAACAGGTGCTTCTGTTTTGAAATTCATTTCCTCTTTTTTTCTTTAGTTGCATGTGCATTTGGTGCTGTATCTAAGAATCCATTGTCAAATCCAAGGCTGTGAAGATTTACATCTGTGTTTTCTTCCAACTGTTGTACTTTTAGCCCTTAAGTTTAGGATTGTTTGTTTCTTTCGTTGTCTGTTTTAGAGAGAGAAAGAGAGAGAGAGAGAATCCAAACGGGCTCCAAGCTTAGCACGGAGCCCAACACAGGCTTTGATCCCACAACCTTGGGGTCATTACCTGAGCTGAAATCAAAGGTCAGATGCTCAACCAACTGAGCCACCAAGGCATGCCTTAAATTTGTCATGCCACTTTGAGTTAATTTTTGTGTGTTGTACGAGGTAGAGTTCCTGTTCTTCTTTCGTGTGTGGACAGCCAGATGTATGTAAACACACATATAAATGATAGTATTATTACAGCCTCTACAGCCACAAATACTATCCACACTCCCTTAATAACTCTGACATCTCATAGACCTGTCCCTGAAGGTGCAAGAACAAGGAAACAGAAATGTCACCTTGAGTCTGAACCAGGCAAAGATGCTGCTGAGCTTGGATGAGGTGCATGAATCTAGTGACTCAGGTAAGGGCCGAGATGGGAGGTCACAAGACGCCCAAGGACGTGACACACGGGGACCTGAAGCTTACAGGGAGGTAGGGGGCAGAGTGGGGCCACAAAGGGTCCATCTGAGGAAGAAGGGGCGCTGGTGGGCACCCCGAGGTATCCACATTGGCCTGGTCCTGCAGGTCCTTCGGTGGTGGGCCTCATCTCCACTCCAGGGATGGCCAAGTTACTGGCCGAGGCGCCCCTGATCCTGGACCTTAAGCAGCAGACAGTTCTGCGTGAACACAAGGAATTGCTGGGAGAGGCCTCCCCTGTCCTGCTCTCAGATGTCGTCTCTGCCTTTGTGAGCAACAAGGACACCCAGAACCTCGGCTCCCCCGTCACCTTCATCTTCTCCCACCACGTGAGTCCTGGTGGAATGGGGCTGTGGCTGGGCAAGGAACTGGTCTGGGTCCGGGGCTCAGCCTCACTGTCGAGATCACCCTTTGTGTCCTGGGGGCCTCCTCCGTGGGCGCCTCCTTCCCCCAGGAAAGCCCTTTGCAAACCAGCTTTGGATAAGTCACCAGCTCCCACCAATGCTGTCTTCCTACAGTCGGTGACGCCCGGGCCAACGCAGAAGGTGTTCTGTGTCTTCTGGGAGCACAGTCAGGATGGAGGCGGTCATTGGTCCACCACGGGCTGCAGGATGGTGGCCACCGGAGATGCCAACACCACCTGCAAGTGCTCCCACCTCAGCAGCTTTGCCGTCCTCATGGCCCACAGCCACGTGCAGGTGAGATCCCTGAGAGAGGCTGCTTTCCACGTCTATCGCTCTCGAACATGTTTCCCCACATGGAGGAGCTTAAAGAAACATAAATTTATGTCTTGTGGTTTCTGTGGGACGAGAATCAGGTGTCGTGTAGCTGAGTTGCCTGCTCTGGGTCTTACAAGGTTGAGACCGTTGAGTCAGCCAAAGCTGCATTCTCCTTGGAGGCCTGGGGTCCTCCTGTGAGCTCCCTGGTTGCTGGCAGAATTCCGTTCCTTGCAGTTGTAGGACTGGGGTTCCACTTTCTTTCCGGCTGCGAGCAGGGGACCCTGCTCAGCTCCTAGGGGCAACCTGCATTCCTTCTCTCTAGGCCCTCACACAGTGTATCAGCATTTCTGTCCAGAGGCCAGCAGGAGAAGCTCCCTCACCTCAAACGCCCTCAAACTTTGAATCCTTTTCTCTAGGAAGAGCCTAGAGCTTTGAGAGCTCACTGATTAGGCCAGGCCCACCCAGGGTGATGAAATGCCTCTTAAAGTCAACTGATCTAGGACCTGTGACTGTGATGTCCTTTTTGCCGGGTCCCAGGAGGAGGATCCCGTGCTGGCTGTCATCACCTACGTGGGGCTGGGCCTCTCTCTGCTGTGCCTCCTCCTGGCAGCCCTCACCTTCCTCCTGTGCAAAGCCATCCAGAACACCAGCACCTCGCTCCACCTGCAGCTCTCGATCTGCCTCTTCCTGGCCCACCTGCTCTTCCTCACGGCCATCGACCAGACCAAGATCAAGGTACTGACACTGTCCCAGAGGACCCCCTGCCCTGAGCCACGGGATGCTCAGTTCGTGGAGCCCTGCTGCACTGATACCTTAACACAATATCGTTGGGCGACAGGGAGGCTGGAGGGGTAAATAGCCTATTTCACGTTGACTGATGAAGCAGAAGACAATCCTCTCTCAACAACTCGACCCTATATACATATATACGAGTTCTCCCCGCTGGCAAGGTATGGGAGGGGTCCTGGGGCCACCCTCCTCCCTGACAGTCCCTCCTGGTGACTCCTTCCTCCTCCCCCAGCTGCTGTGCGCCATCATCGCGGGGGCCTTACACTATCTCTACCTGGCCTCCTTCACCTGGATGCTGTTGGACGGTCTACACCTGTTCCTCACGGCATGCAACCTGATGGTGGTCAACTACTCCAGTGTGAGCAGGTTCATGAAGAGACTCATGTTCCCTGTGGGCTATGGAGTCCCGGCTCTAATCGTGGCCATTTCTGCTGCATCCAGACCTTCCCTTTATGGAACACCCACCAGGTAAGTGCCAATTCCCACTGCCCCTATCTTCTCCAGCACAACTGTGGCCATCATAGAACCAATAGCGATTTAATTTCCCCCGAACATGATAGGCAGAGGAAAGGTCAGTGACCACTCCAAAGACATCTCTCTGGTGGAATTTTGTGTTCCTTGAACTGTTTTTAAGTCCTTAAGATTTAATTATGTTAAATGTTCATTATGAAGTATTTAATCATTATATATTATACATTCTAGTGATTCTTTATCCACAAAGGCCAATGTTCTCTTGACTCATTTCTCATCTCTCTCTTAGATGCTGGCTCCACACAGACAAAGGATTTGTATGGACCTTCCTGGGCCCCGTCTGCACCATCTTCTCCGTGAGTAACACATGACATCAGAGCATCCTGCCTGCCAAAGTGACGGTCATTCAAAGACCAGGTGTACCAGGAGGGTTACAGGCAGCGGGAGCAATCATTCCAGTTGGCCCAGGACTGATGAGACACCCCCCCACCCCGCCAGGATGCAGGAATTTCCATTGTAACAACAGGACTAACATGTGTCCTGAGACCTGGGACTCTCAGTGCTAAAATTTGGAGTTTCCATGTGAACTGCATCGAAGTGCTCGCCAAAGTTACAGGACAAACACATGCCTGAGTTACAGGGTGGTTGGTCTAGTCTTCTAGGACTTCTACAAAACGCAAAAGCTTCTTACCTGCCGGGTTAGGGGTTGGGTGAGCTAGGAGGATGCTCACCAGATGTGGAGTGAATTTAATACGCCTGTGGGCTTTCTGCAGATTAATCTGGCCTTCTTTCTGATGACCTTCTGGATTGTGAAAAACAAGCTCTCCTCCCTCAACAGAGATGTGTCCACCCTCCAGAACACCAGGTGAGGATGAGTCAGAGGAATGTCCCCCATCCAGAGCATTATCCTCAGAGCTCCAAGGATCTGATGTCCAGAGAGAATGGACTTTGCCCTGATACACAGGGATTGCTTCCATGCCTTACACAGTAGGTCCTGAGAGCATTTCTATCCTTACAACACACTCAAAACATCACATAACAGTTCCCAGAACCCAGCGCACCCTTTCATGGTCATGCCTTCATGCGTTTTAGGCCCCCTGCCTTCCCCTTCCCTTGCCCCACGTGAACACGGGTTCATCAACCACATGTCACATCATCTAGGAGTTTGGGGATGCCCTTTCCTTTCCTCAACTTTGCACAGAATCAGTGGCCTCTATTCTGGGCAAAGCACATTCTGGGTCAGGTCATGGAGAAGGTGGGGACAGGAACAGCCCTGGATGGGATCTGGGCAGAAGTACCTCACTTTGCAAATGTTATAAGTGATCATTTGTTTTTGTCTTGCCACCAGACTCTAAGGGCTGTGGATACAGAAGTCTTGTCTTGGTTGTTCTGAATGCCCAAGCCCCAGCCTAGGGCCAGGGGCACAGAATGTTCTCGACAGTGTCAGCTGAGCAAAATTAGGGGTCTTCCTGAAACATCGTGACCTTTTTGAAACTCACATTCTGGAGTGTCACTACCATCCCTAGTCCTAGTCAAAGTGTCATCCCTGACCCAAACACCATTTCTTTTTATGGAATCATTGACGATAAAGATCCAAGTTGATCGCTACTCAGTAGGAAGCATCCGTGGAGTGGACTTGAAAACAGGTGGGGTGGGGAGGGGGCTGTTGCTCCCGGTGCATCACCAGCCTCCTCTCTCCTCCTACCCAGGATGCTGACATTGAAAGCGACGGCTCAGCTCCTCATCCTGGGCTGCACGTGGTGTCTGGGCCTCCTGCAGGTGGGGCCAGCTGCCCGCGTCATGGCTTACCTCTTCACCATCATCAACAGCCTGCAGGGAGCGTTCGTCTTCCTGGTGTACTGCCTCCTCAGCCAGCAGGTACCACGGTCCGGCCCCCATCCAGGACTCTTCCTGTCCCCACCCCGCCCAGTGAGCTGACCCAGAGCGTGCTTCGCCCCTGCAGGTCCGGGAGCAGTACGGGAAGTGGTTCAGAGGGGTCAGGAAAGCCAAAGCCGAGCCTGAGAATTACACGCTCTCAAGCGGGACCGTGTCTGATGCCTCCAAGCACAGTGCGGTAAGATGATGCAGTGTTCCCAGAGCACTTGACTAGCCGATCCGCTTGGGCGTCTCATGCCTGCCTCACTGGACAACCTGAGCAGAGAGCAGGCGATGCCCTAGGAAGGCTCATGCCTGGACTCACTTGAAGGCACTTCCCTGTCTTGAAACGAGCTCTTCCTATACTTTCACTCGCTGGGCTTCTATGTTCACAGTGACCCTTGCACATGACTGTCCTCTTTGCATGATATGGTGCAACCACTTTTTAACTATACTTAAAATCGACAAGATAGAAAACACTCAGAAGCAGAGAAAGATGCTGTGGTCAGCTAAGTAATCGGGAAGTAATAATCTGGAGCAGAGATGCCCCAGCTGTACAGGGTCACTGCATATCCTGTATCCCAAATCATTCCATGCTGTCCCTGTATATAATGAACAATAAACACCTGGTGTGTATATAGTCATAAAAGTGAAATAAGGATTAAGTTGCATTGAAACGTCCCATAAAAGTCTGCAATCATTCCTAGTATTTACAAAGATACAGACACTGTAAAACCTCATTAGTGAATCACAGAGGGCAAGGGGAGAGATTCTGGCAATGTGAATTATCCCAAGCATTTGTACGTTCGGGTCCACAAAACTTTTTCTCTTCTTAGACTTCTTTTGACAATATTTTATAGTTTTCTGTACACAAACATTGCACTTTTTAACACAGAATCGTTTTTACACCTTCTTTTTTTAGGAGAATTATAATGAACAGCTAACCCTGGTGAACTTGTCTCTTAGAAAGTGAAGAAAACACTGAATCGTCCTCTTTGGGGCAAAGAGTATTAAAAATAACTCTCCTTGGCACCACTGTGGGAGAAAAGTATGCAGGAAACGTTTGTCATTCACCTGCTGGCGAATTTGGGTTTTCTGGTACATACAAGCATTCTCATCATCTCCTTCCCAGTGTAATCAGGAGCTCTAACCCAATACCCCAGTAGAAACCTCTTTTTTCAAAAAGATTCTTCCTCAGGTTGATGATACATAACAAGGAAAACCAGCCTCAAAGGACTTCCCTAAAATAACACAGGAGAGGAAAGTAATATTCAAATACCTGCCTGTAGCATAAACAACTAATGCCAGTTGCCCAAGACTTGCCTGATTTTAGAGCTGACAGTATTTCTCCCCAGGAAACATTTTGGTTACAGGCAAAGTAGACCAGTTGGTCTCCATTCATACATACATGCCTCAACTTAACTCACTCTCCATTCCTGAAGCCCTACTGATTAATTCCTTCCAAACATGTGCGCTGGATCAAGGAGATCCAGTTCCCGAGTTCACAGAGTTTCAATGTGGGGAAAAAAAAGTTTCATCCGATGGAGTAAAATCAGAACTATGAGACTCGAGTCTCTGCATCTTTACATTTTATAAGTTGAGCTGTGGGGAAAGGTGTATATTGCTACAGCACATTTATACGTAACATAATATTTCATCCTTACCATGCATCTAGGCAAGATCTAAACCCAGAGTGGTTCCCCCTCCAAGACATTCCCTGGAGGCTCCCACTGACCAATTTTGTAACAATTTGAACATCAAATGACTGTACATGAGTATAATATTTTAGATAAACATATTCGTGAGTCCAAAGTGATACTTAGAAGCTCAGTTAATAGATGCAGAAAATACGATAGAATTAGAAGAGCATGATTCTTTCAATAACCCATAAATAGTCACTAAAAGCATTGAGTGAAAGGGTGTTGGAGAACAGGCTGGGACCAGAGCACCAAAGAATCACCTCTTGGATCACCGATTAATTACAAGGGCCAAAGTGCACATTTGCAACGTGGAGATCTGACAGCCACCATCTGAATTAATGCCCATACTTAATATCATCGATGGTGGGCAAACTGACATTAGGAATATCAGGAGATACATACATCCCACTGTTGAAGTTACAACATCCCATTTTTAGTACATAAAAAATTGAAATCTAACCCAGCCTTTAGAGAGAGGGTAACCAAACTATAGCATGCAGGCCAAATCCAGGGAACTGCCTGTTTTTGTTAATAAAGTTTTATTGGAACATTGACGTATTGTCTATGGCTGCTTTCAGGCTACAACGTCAGAGTTGAGAAATCAGTATCATTTTTAAACGTGGCTAGAGGCTGCTGTAAATTAAAAGAGACAAAAGTGACATCACAAATTCGGCATCAATCTTAGGGAGCCTCTGGTTCAGATATACAGCTCTAGATGACATTTTGGAGACAATGAGGATAATTTGAATATGTACCAGACATTAAAAGTTATTATGATATTGTTCATTTTCTTGGGCATAATAATAGTATTGTGGTTATGCAGAGAATATTCCTTGAGTTCCGAAATATTTGTTGAAGAAGTATTGAAGAATGAAGTGTCATAATGTCTGCCACTGACTATCACATGTTTTAGCAAGAAAATGTATCCACGTGTGGAAATGAATTGAGAAAGATCTTTCAATGTGGCACTATGTTAACAATTGTTGACTCTAGATGAAGAGTATGTGAGTGTTCATTCATTGTATCATTCTTCCAAATTCTCAATTTAAAAATGGTCAATCAAAGCTGTCAGAAAAAATAATAAAAAGGTGTCAGAAAAGTAAATACATATACTAGTTATTAATTCATTAAAAGTTATATACCATCATAGATTTCTAGACGTCCAATAAAAATGTCTTTTCCTCCACACAAAACTAATTCTGTGAATGGATCTTTTCTAAAACTATGAATTTGCACAGCTAATGGTGATGGGTTTGAAATCAAAATTTAAAAAAAAAACAAAATCATTAAAATATTACGAGAAAATAGGGGGGATCTCCACTTCTGCCTACAAAATAAAAAACGGAGACGAGTATTGCTTTCAACATAACAATAGGAAAAATCCACATAAACTACAAAATCATTCGGTTTCTCAAACTCTCTTACCTATAACAGAAGGTAGGTAAGGACAACAAAGTGGCCTAAAGTCTAAGGAAAGACAGGATTATCCACACATAGGCAGACCTATGGGAAGCACTAAAGGAAGAGATCCGGGTGCCATAGAAATGCTTAAAAGAGAACCTACATTTCTGAACGAATTGCTCAGGGCCAAGTATGGGCAGTCATGAGAGTGTAGAAACTCTGAAGGAGTGGCAAAAATATGTGCAAAGAACTTGTAAAATCCAATAATAAAAAGGTTAATGAAATATTAGAAAAAGAAATTGATAGGTAATTAACAGAAAAAGAAAAGCAAATTGCTAACAAACGCATAGTTAATCGGGGAGGAGCCAAGATGGCGGAACAGCCTGGAAGCTTTTTGTGTGTCTCGCGTCCATGAAGTACAGCCAGACCAACACTAAACCATCCTACACACCTAGAAAACTGATTGGAAGATTAACACAACAATCTGCGCAACCTGAACCACAGAATTCAGCAGATACGCGGCATGGAGAGCTGAACTTGGGGAGCAAGAAGCCCCGAAGGTAGGGAACCCCTTTTGCAGGGGGAGAGAGGATGGAGACTGGGGTGGGGGGAGCATACAGGAAAAGCACCCCTCCCCAAAAGCAGCTGGAGAGAAAGTGGAAAATTGGAAACAGCTGCAGGGACTAAACTAAAAAGGGAGAAAGGAGAAAGGAGAGGGTTTAAATTCCATTCAGACTGTAAACAAGGGGAGCGCAAAGGCTGCAACTCCGCAGCTCCCTACCTGGCGGTGCTCTGGTGGGAAAGGTGAATCCCCAGGAACAGAGTGGGGTCCGGGAGGTTCTCGGGCCACACGGGGAAAAGCGGTTCCACTGCCGGAAGGACATTCGGTAGAGACTGTTGAGGCCACCTGGTCCCAGCAGACCCCGGAAGGCGGCCACACTCGCTGGTGCTGGGACGAGGTCGTTGAGGGTGAAGCCTGGTGCCAGATGTGTGTTGTGATTTTTCACGGTCCCTGAAACGCTGAGGCTACACCGTTTCGCGATCTTTTTTGGGGGGGCGGGCTGACACCTGGCCGCAGTCTCGGGGCACCGGCACCAGCAGGGTCCGGCGGGCGTTCCTGGGTGCAGCCGACATTCGGCCATTGCTCATTCGGCCACTGCTCGGTGAGACCTTCCCGCAGAGGGGCGGAGCAGGTCAAAGCCACAGTCCTTCGGAAGTAATGGGCCGGGGAAAACAGGCGCATCTGAGACAAAACTTGGGAGAGAGGTACTGCCTGGGGCCTGGTCACGGAGAATGGAAAAGCAGGGAGTGGATGAGAGCTGAAAACGGAGGAGCAGTGCGCAATTGCCGATCCGGGAGAACAGACTGGGTGGCTGGGTGGCGCCATTTTTCACCGCTCCCACGCATGCGCCTGCGCACAGACAAGCCCTGCAACAATCCACCCCAGTAGGCTAGCAGCGCCATCTAGTGGAGAGCGGAGCTGTTACAACGAGCCCTGCCCGACTGGGCCAACTTCACTCTTCAAGAGCACAAACCTCACCGCCGGCTTCATTTCTGTACTATAAAGAGCTACATGGACTGATTCTAGGGGAAAACGAAGCAATTTCAGTCCTACTTCAATCTGTTAGCAGGTTCATCTATCCAATTTTTTCTCTCTTTTTTTTTCCTTTTTCTCTTTTACAATTCTTTTCTTTTTCTTGAATACAGAAAGAGAAACAACTCATTTTTATTTTCAATTTTTCTTAAAAATATCTGTCTTTAATTTTTATTACTATATTTTTTACTTTGGTGTAAATTTTTTCAACTTCTACTTTACTTCCATCATTTTATTTTAGTCTACTTCAGTGTACGCGCCTTTTCAAATTTTCAAACAATTGCCTTTTTTCTTCTTTTTTCTCTTTTTCATTTCTATTCTTTTTCTTGAATGCAGAAAGAGAAAAACTTCATTTTTATTTTCAGTTTCTCTTAAAAATATTTTTATTTAATTTTTATTACTATATTTTTTGCTTTTGTGTAAATTTTTTCAAATTCTATCTCACTCCCATCATTTTATTTTAGTATACTACAGTGTATTCACTTTTTCAAATTTTCAAATGATTTTTTTTCTTCTTTTTTCTTTTTTTATCTTTTTTCTCTTTCATTTCTTTTCTTTTTTCTTAAATACAGAAAGTGAAAAATTCATATTTCTTTTTAATTTTTATTAAAAATATTTTTCTATAATTTTTCCTACTATATTCTCTACATTTGTGTATTTTATCTACTTTAGTGTATTCATTTTTTCAAATTCTCAAATGATTTCTTTTTTTTCTCTCTCCCCCTTTTTTTTGTTTGTTTGTTTCTCTAATCTATCAAACCACTTTCTACACCCAGACCAAAACACACGTAGGATCTAGCATCATCTATTAGATTTTTGTGTGGGTGTGTTTTTAACTTTTCATTTTAATATTTTTTAATTTTAATTTTTTTAATTTCAATTTTTCTACCTCATTAATTCCTTTTCTGCCTTCAAAATGACAAAACGAAGGAATTCACCCCAAAAGAAAGAGCACGAAGAAACGACAGCCAGGGATTTAACCAACACAGACACAAGCAAGATGTCTGAACCAGAATTTAGAATCACGATAATAAGAATACTTGCTGGAGTCGAAAATAGATTAGAATCCCTTTCTGCAGAGATAAATGAAGTAAAAAACAGCCAAAATGAAATTAAAAATGCTATAACTGAGCTGCAATCATGGATGGATGCAGCAACGGCAAGGATGGACGAGGCAGAACAGAGAATCAGAGATATACAGGACAAACTTATTGAGAATAACGAAGCAGAAAAAAAGAGGGGGATTAAGGCAAAAGAGCACGATTTAAGAATTAGAGAAATCAGTGACTCATTCAAAAGGAACAACATCAAAATCATAGGGTCCCAGAGGAGGAAGAGAGAGAAATAGGGGTAGAAGGGTTACGTGAGCAAATCTTAGCGGAAAACTTTCCTAACCTGGAAAGACACAGACATCAAAATCCAGGAAGCACAGAGGACTCCCATTAGATTCAATAAAAACCGACCATCAACAAGGCATATCATAGTCTAATTCACAAAATACTCAGGCAAGGAGAGAATCATGAAAGCAGCAAGGGAAAATAAGTCCCTAATCTACAAGAAAAGACAGATCAGGTTTGCAGCAGAACTATCCACAGAATCTTGGCAGGCCAGAAAGGAGTGGTGGGATATATTCAGTGTGCTGAATCAGAAAAATATGCAGTCAAGAATTCTTTATCCAGCAAGGTCATTCAAAATAGAAGGAGAGATAAAAAGTTTCCCAGACAAACAAAAGTTAAAGCAGTTTGTGACCACTAAACCAGCCCTGCAAGAAATTTTAAGGGGGACTCTCTGAGGGGAGAAAAGATGGGAAAAAAAAAAAAATATATATATATATATATACACACACACACACACACATGTGTATATGTATACACATGTATATATATATATATATATATACATACATACATATGTATATATATACATATACATATATATGTGTGTATATATGTATATATATATATATACATACCAAAAGCAACAAAAGATTAGAAAGGACCAGAGAACACCACCAGAAACTCCAACTCTACAAGCATCATAATGGTAATAAATTCATATCTTTCAGTACTCACTCTAAACATCAGTGGACTCAATGCTCCAATCAAAAGACATAGGGTAACAGAATGGATAAGAAAACAAGATCTATCTATATGCTGTTTACAAGAGACCCACTTTAGACCTAAAGACACCTTCAGATTGAAAATAAGGGGATGGAGAACCATCTATCATGTTAATGGTCAACAAAGGAAAGCCGGAGTAGCCATACTTATATCAGACAATCTAGACTTTAAAATAAAGACTGTATCAAGAGATGCAGAAGGGCATTATATCATAATCAAGGGGTCTATCCACCAAGAAGACCTAACAATTGTAAACATTTATGCACCAAATGTGAAAGCACCCAAATATATAAATCAGTTAATCACAAACATAAAGAAACTCATCGATAGTAATACCATAACAGTAGGAGACTTCAACACCCCACTCACAACAATGGACAGATCATCTAACCAAAATATCAACAAGGAAACAATGGCTTTGAATGACACGTTGGACCAGATATATTCAGAACACTTCATCCTAAAGCAGAAGAATATGCATTCTTCTCCAATGCACATGGAACGTTCTCCAGGATAGACCATATACTGAGACACAAATCAGCCCTAAGTAAATACAAAAAGATCAAGATCATACCGTGCATATTCTCAGACCACACTGCTATGAAACTTGAAATCAACCACAAGAAAAAATTTGGAGAGTTAACAAATACTTGGAGACTGAAGAACATCCTACTAAAGAATGAATGGGCTAACCAAGCAGTTAAAGAAGAAATTAAAAAGTATATGGAAGTCAATGAAAATGATAGCACCACAACCCAAAACCTCTGGGACAGCAAAGGCGGTCATAAGAGGAAAGTATATAGCAATCCAGGCCTTCCTAAAGAAGGAAGAAAGATCTCAGATACACAACCTAACCTTACACCTTAAGGAGCTGGAAAAAGAACAGAAAATAAAACCCAAAAACAGCAGAAGACAGGAAATAATAAAGATTACAACAGAAATTAATGCTATCAAAACAAAAAAAACAGTAGAACAGATCAATGAAACCGGAAGCTGGTTCTGTGAAATAATTAACAAAACTGATAAACCCCTAGCCAGTTTGATCAAGAAGAAAAAGGAAAGGACCCAAAAAAGTAAAATCAAGAATGAAAGAGGAAAGATCACAACCAACACACCAAAAATAAAAACAATAATAAGAGAATATTATGAGCAATGCCAATAAAATGGGCAATCTGGGAGAAATGGACAAATTCCTAGAAACATATACACTACCAAAAATGAAACAGGAAGAAATAGAAAATTTAAACAGACCCATAACCAGTAGGGAAATAGACTTAGTAATCAAAAATCTGCCAAAAAACAAGAGTCAGGGCCAGATGGCTTTCCAGGGGAATTCTACCAAACATTTAAGGAAGAGTTAACACCTATTTTCTTGAAACTGTTCCAAAAAATAGAAATGGAAGGAAAACTTCCAAACTCTTTCTATGAAGCCAGCATCACCTTGATTCCAAAACCAGAGACCCCACTAAAAAGGAGAACTATACACCAATTTCCCTGATGAACATGGATGCAAAATCCTCAACAAGATATTAGCCAGCTGGATCCAACAATACATTAAAAAAAATTATTCACCACGACCAAGTGGGGTTTGTACCTGGGATGCAGGGCTGGTTCAATATCTACAAAACAATTAACATGATTCATCACATCAATAAAAGAAAGGACAAGAACCATATGATCCTCTCAATAGATGCAGAGAAAGCATTTGACAAAATACAGCATCCTTTCTTGATAAAAACCCTCAAGAAAGTAGGGATAGAAGGAGCATACCTCTAGATCATAAAAGCCACATATGAACAACCAAACACTAATATCATCCTCAATGGGGAAAAACTGAGAGCTTTCCCCCTAAGGTCAGGAACAAGACAGGGATGTCCACTCTCGCCACTGTTATTCAACATAGTATTGGAAGTCTTAGCCTCTGTAATCAGACAACACAAATAAATAAAAGTCATCCAAATCGGCCAGGAGGAGGTCAAACTTTCACTCTTCGAAGATGACATGATACTCTATATGGAAAACCCGAAAGATTCCACCAAAAAACTGCAACAACTGATTCATGAATTCAGCAAAGTTGCAGGATATAAAATCAATGCACAGAAATCGGTTGCATTCCTATACACCAACAATGAAGCAACAGAAAGAGAAATCAAGGAATCGATCCATTTACAGTTGCACAAAAAACCATAAAATACCTAGGAATAAATCTAACCAAAGAGGTGAAAAATCTATACACTGAAATGTATAGAAAGCTTATGAAAGAAATTGAAGAAGACACCAAAAAAAGGGAAAAAGATTCTATGCTCCTGGATAGGAAGAACAAATATTGTTAAAATGTTGATACTACCCAAAGCAATCTACATATTCAATGCAATCCCTATCAAAATAACACCAGCATTCTTCACAGAGCTAGAACAAATAATCCTAAAATTTGTATGGAACCAGAAAAGACCCTGAATAGCCAAAGCAGTCTTGAAAAAGAAAACCAAAGCAGGAGGCATCACAATTCAGACTTCAAGCTATACTACAAAGCTGTAATCATCAAGGCAGTATGGTACTGGCACAAGAACAGACACTCAGATCAATGGAACAGAATAGAGAACCCAGAAATGGATCCACAAACGTGTGGCCGACTCATCTTTGACAAAGTAGGAAAGACTATCCAATGGAATAAAGACAGCCTCTTCAGCAAGTGGTGCTGGGAAAACTGGACAGCGACATGCAGAAGAATGAACCTGGACTACTTTCTTACACCAGACACAAAAATAAACTCAGAATGGATGAAAGACCTCAATGTAAGACCAGAAGCCAGCAAAATCCTCGAGGAGAAAGCAGGCAAAAATGTCTTTGATCTTGCCCTCAGCAACTTCTTACTCAACATGTCTCCAGAAGCAAGGGAAACAAAAGCAAAAATGAGCTACTGGGACCTCATCAAGATGAAAAGCTTCTGCACAGTGAAGGAAACAATCAGCAAAACTAAAAGGCAACCGACAGAATGGGAGAAGATATTTGCAAATGGCATATCAGATAAAGGGTTAGTATCCAAAATCTACAAAGAACTTATTAAACTCAACACCCAAAAAACAAATAATCCAGTGAAGAAATGGGCAAAAGACATGAATAGACACTTCTCCAAAGAAGACATCCAGATGGCCAACCGACACATGAAAAAATGCTCCACATCACTCATCATCAGGGAAATACAAATCAAAACCACAATGAGATACCACCTTACATCTGTCAGAATGGCAAACATCAACAACTCAGGCAACAACAGATGTTGGCGAGGATGCAGAGAAAGAGGATCTCTTTTGCACTGTTGGTGGGAATGAAACTGGTGCAGCCACTCTGGAAAACAGTATGGAGGTTTCTCAAAAAACTAAAAATAGAACTACCCTATGACCCAGAAATTGCACTACTCGGCATTTATCTACTAGGGATACAGGTGTGCTCTTTTGAACACATGCATCCCCATGTTTATAGCAGCACTATCAACAATAGCCAAAGTATGGAAAGAGCCCAAATGTCCATCGATGGATGAATGGATAAAGAAAATGTGGTATATATATACAATGGAGTCTTACTCGGCAATCAAAAAGAATGAAATCTTGCCATTTGCAACTACATGGATGGAACTGGAGGGTATTATGCTGAGTGAAATTAGTCAGTCAGAAAAAGACAAAAATCATATGACTTCACTCCTATGAGGACTTTAAGAGACAAAACAGATGAACAAAGAGAAGGGAAACAAAAAGAATATAAAAACAGGGAGGGGGAAAAACAGAAGAGACTCATAAATATGGAGAACAAACTGAAGGTTGCTGGAGGGGTTGTGGGAGGAGGATGGGCTAAATGGATAAGGGGCACTAAGGAATCTACTCCTGAAATCATTGCTTCACTATATACTAACTAATTTGGATGTAAATTTTAAAAAAATAAAAAATAAAGTTAAATTACTTTTACCCAAAAAAAAAAAAAAAAAAAGAAAAAGAAAAGAAAAAAAAATCTAACCTAACTCTGTGTGCACTATCTGAACAAATAGCAAAGTAAAAGAAGAAATGCATGATGGGGCGCCTGGGTGGCTCAGTCGGTTAAGCCTCCGACTTCAGCTCAGGTAACGATCTCACGGTCCGTGAGTTCGAGCCCCGCGTCAGGCTCTGGGCTGATGGCTCAGAGCCTGGAGCCTGCTTCAGATTCTGTGTCTCCCTCTCTCTCTGCCCCTCCCCTGTTCGTGCTCTGTCTCTCTCTGTCTCAAAAATAAATAAACGTTAAAAAAAAATTTTTTTTAAAGAAAAAAAAAAGAAATGCATGATATGAGTCTGCATTTTGTCAATAAAATACTTAAAGAGGAAAAAAACGCATAGTAATCAAGGATATTGAAGTTACTACAACAAGGAGCTAATACTGTCAAGCATTAGATTGAAAAAAAATCCTCAAAGTTGGACAGCATTCAATATCGGTTAGACCAGGGTGAAAGAGACATTCCCATATGGCATTAGCATAAACTGATATAAACACTTCATTCAGCAATTTGTTAATAGCTATGAAAATTGAACATACCCCTAGACCCCAGCAATCCCACATCTTTCCAGTGTTTCTCAGAAAAACACTACCATATTCATAGGACGATATTTACAAGAAGGTTGTTTGGATTACATTTGCAAGAATGAAATATTGAAAAACGTGCCAGCAACAGAATGCACAACACCAAGAGTGAACCCTAACTTGAACTATGGACTTTGCACGATGATGATGTGTCAGTCTAGATACATCAATTGTAACAAATGTACCTTCTGGTGAGTGATGTTGATGTCCCTGCTGGGGTACACGTGGGGTATGTGTGTTTGGACAAGGGCTATATAGGGAAATCACTGCTCTTTCCTGTTAATGTTGCCATGTACCTATAATTGCTCTTTAAAAAATTAGTCTCTTTTTTTTAACGTTTATTTTTGAGACAGAGAGAGACAGAGAATGAACGGGGGAGGGTCAGAGAGAGGGAGACACAGAATCTGAAACAGGCTCCAGGCTCTGAGCTGTCAGCACAGAGCCCGACACGGGGCTTGAACTCACGGACTGCGAGATCGTGACCTAAGCCAAAGTTGCTTAACCGACTGAGCCACCCAGGCGCCCCTAAAAAAATTGGTCTTTAAAAACATAGAGCAAGGGCACCAGGGTGGTTCAGTCAGTTAAGCGTCTGACTCTTGATTTTCGCTCGGGTCATGATCTCACGGTTGGTGAGTTTGAGCCCCTCATTGGACTCTGCACTGACATGCTGAGCCTGCTTGGGATTCTCTCTCCCTCTCTCTGCCCCTCCCCTGCTCACACAGGCACATGTGCATGAGAGCTCCATCTCAAAATAAATAAACTTCAAAAAAAAATCTTTTAAGAAAATAAGCAGAGCAATTTCAGGGCACCTGGGCAGCTCAGTCGGTTAAGTGTCCAACTCTTAATTTCAGCTCAGGTCATGACCTCATGGTGGTAAGATCAAGCCCCAAATCGGGCTCTGCACTGGGTGTGAAACCTGCTTTGTTTTTTAGAATTTTCTGAGGACTCTCAGTATCTGGAATTCAAGAAGGATAGGAGAGAAATGGAGCCAGAAAAAAATTTTTTTAATTTTTTTTAATGTTTATTTTTGAGACAGAGAGAGACAGAGCATGAACGGGGGAGGGGCAGAGAGAGAGGGAGACACAGAATCAGAAGCAGGCTCCAGGCTCTGAGCCATCAGCCCAGAGCCCGACGCGGGGCTCGAACTCACGAACCGTGAGATCATGACCTGAGCCGAAGTCAGACGCTTAACGGACTGAGCCACCCAGGCGCCCCCGGAAAATATTTTTTATGTTTATTGATTCATTTTGAGAGAGGACGGATGCAAGCAAGGGAGGGGCAGAGAGAGAGAGAGAGGGAAAGAGAATTCCAAGTAGGTCCCGTGCTGCCAGTGCAGAGCCCGATGCGGGGCTCAGTCTCACAAACTGAGATCACAACCTGAGCTGAAATCAAAAGTCAGATGCTTAACTCACTGAGCCACCCAGGCACTCCTGGAGCAGGAAGATATTTAAATAATGGCCGAAAACTCCCCAAATTTGTTGAAAGATGTAATTTCTTGATTCGAGAAGTTCTGCAAATTCTAAGCAGAACAAATACAAAGAAAAGCACACCTAGGCATATCGTAATCAAACTGCTAAAAACCAAAGATAAAAAGACAATCCTAAATGCAGCCAAAGAGAAATGACACCTTACATAAAAGGGAAACAGCAACATAAATTTCCCTTGATTTCGTATCAGAAACAACTGCAGCCTGGGGCGCCTAGGAGGCTCCGGGGGTTAAGCGTCTGACTTCCGCTCAGGTCATGATCTCGCAGCTCTTGAGTTCGAGCCCCGCATCAGGCTCTGTGCTGACAGCTCAGAGCCTGGAGCCTGCCTTGGATTCTGTGTCTCCCTCTCCCTCTCTGCCCTCCCCCATTCACACTGTGTCTCTCTCTCAAAAATAAATAAACATTAAAAAAAAAAAAAAAAAGGAACAACTGCAGGCAGAGGACAGTGTAATGTTAAGGGGCCGTAGCAGGGATGCCTGGGTGGCTCAGTCGGTTAAGCATCCGACTCTTGGATCTCAGCTCAGGTCTTGGTCTCTGGGTCGTGAGTTCAAGTCTTGCACTGGGCTCCACACTGGGTGTGAAGCCTACTTAAAAATTACATGAATGAATGAATGAATGAATGAATGAATGAATGGCAGTAGCAGTTGGAACACAGGGACTCACTGGATCAGGTGTGCCATCACATCCAGCTGGCCCTGCTTCAGGGGTAGGGTTGTGCTGATGTAGACAAGTCTGCAAGGAGGGCCACTTACATATGAGCATTCTGTCCTTATCCCATTCAATTTCTCCTCTGTCCTCTCAGGCATGCAGGTCCCTGAATTCTGACTCTGACCCCAAGACTTACGTCTGCTCATAATCCGGTTTGGCAAACTACAGCTCGTGGGCTGGCTGCTTGTGTTTGTAAATGAAGTTTTATTAGCACAGTCGTGCCTGTTCGTTGATGTTTTGTCTGTGCCTGAGTTTGGCGGGGACAACCATGGAGTTGAGTCATCGTAACAGAGACCATATGGCTCACAAAGCTGAAATATTTCCTGTCTGAGCCTTTACAGAAGGTTTGTGTTGTTGTGACCGAGCCCACATAGCTCACAAAGCAGAAAGTATTTCACTGCTAGGAGGTAACCCAAATGTTCATTCACAAGAAGTAGTTAAACATGATACAGCCATACTAGGGAATACTCTACAACTGTGTAAAAGCTATATGTGAAAAATGAATTCCACAATGGTACACATAATATGAACCCATTTCTATAACATGCATGGAGATATATAAATATATATGTACATGCATAGAAATAATGATAAAGATAAATATAAAACTATACACAGTAGGGACACCCAGGTGGCTCAGTCCATTAAGCATCCGACTCTTAGTTTCAGCTCAGGTCATGACCTCATGGCTTGTGAGTTGAGCTCCACATCAGGCTCCATGCTGACATCACAGAACCTGCTTGACATTCTCTCTCTCCTTCTCTCTCTGCCCCTCCCCTGCTCACTCCCTCTGTCTCTCTCTCAAAAATAAATAAAATTTAAGAAAAATTAGCACACTTTACACACTCTATGTTGGCCAATTTGACAATAAATTATACTAATAAAATAAAATAAAAGTTTTAGTTGGAAGGAAAAAAATTTTTAACAAAACTATAAACAGTAGACGCCTATAGAAAGAATGTGGGCATGTGTCTGTGATGTAAGGGGGTGTAAATGGGACGTAAGGGGAAACTTTCAATGTATAGATTCCTACAGTATTTAAAGGAATTACAACAAGAAAAAATATAGATTTCTTGTGCAATGAAAAGTAGAACCATTATGTACATATGTGAGGATGCATAAGAAAGGAAATTATTTCTAGGTAGGTAGGATTACAGGAGTTTTTATGGTCTTTCGGACATATTTTTGCTACTTTCTTTTACTTCTGTAAGGGTATTGACAATTTCTTTGTGAATAAAAAATATGTACGTTAACCCTTCTGAAAACTGGTGTTTAAGTGAGAAACTTACTCTTTGGGGAAGTCTTACAAAATGCCACAGAGGAGAGATGAATCTAGAAACTAAGTCTTATCTTAAAAGATCCATGGGACTTTGCCCTGAGAAAAAAAGAGGAGTTGAGGAAAAGCAATCCATCTTACATAATATAAAATGGAAGGAGAAAACTGGAGGCTGATGGGAGTGAAAAGTAGCACGTGTGTTGTGCTAGAGAGAAAGCTTCAATTGTGGAAGGCTATGGTTATATCAAAATATGGATGGGTTTGGTCTGCGGACAGAGGAATTTAGACTATTAGGTGATGGAGAAGAAAAGTTGGTATCTAAAGAGTACTTTGTAAGCTATCACCATAGTCTCAGACATAATTATTCATAAAGTTTCTATTTGCAGCTCCAGACATTACCAAACAATTCTGTTAAAATTGAAACAGCTGAAGAGATCCAGAAAACGAGTCTTCATAGATGTTTCTAAACTCCATTGCTAACGTGCCTAAAAGTGGTAATGTTATGAGGTACAGTAATGTAAATAACATATTGTGTATTCAAGAAGAGAATGACCCTGCATTAATCACGAGAAATAGAATATTAATGCCCCCAAAGAATTTTGAAGATGAATATTGCTAGAGTAAACTGAACTACCAATTCCTACATAATTAATAGACATTTCTTAATGTTTCAGTATGAAATAAATCCTCGTTTACATCAGAAAAAAAAGAAAAGTAGAACCATTAAAATCTTAATTTATTACAAAAAGAAAAAAGAAACGAAAAACCCAGGTAAGCAGATTATTACTTCTGTCTAGGGCTGATGAGATTCACACCTGACTTTCACGATTCTCACCCCTACAAAATGGCGTCATCTCTGGATTTGGGGAATAGAAAAATATTTTCATATTTTCCGGACTCTATTTTACTCAAATCTCTCTCTTCACAAATACAACCATATTCCAAACGCATAAACATTTTTGGAAGGGAGAGAAGTCACTTGCTTGTCTGAAAGCTTCCAATCGCTTTACAAGGCACTTGGCATAATTCCTTCTCCTCTCATTCTCTTCCCAAAATGCAGATTCCTTCCAAATACCACTTCAAAGAGACTTTCCAAGTCCACCTCTTACCGACCCCTTTCAGGCACTGTCTCAAGATAGTCCCATGTGCGAACATTGATTTTTTAAGTTTATCTCCAACTGGGAACATGTCCTAGCTCAGCTGCTTGCTAACTGTGTGACCATGGACCAATTAGTTCGTGTCCATAAGTCTTAATTTCTTCATCCCTAGAATGGGTATAAAAAAGATGTATGAAATAATCTATTTGGTCACTTAACTAACAACGTGTTTTCTCTTGTGTGTCTGGCAATACGCTATGTGCTTAGCGCTGGATATCTAACAGGCAAGTGCACAAATGAATGGGCCTCCGCTCAAATTAAGGCAAGTGGGATGAATAAAATGAGCACCCTGGAAATTCTTTCCAAAATATAACTCTTGAGATGTTGATTGATGTATCAATGAATGTTTTTTCCAAGTCTTTATAAATTTGGCTTATTTGAAGGCATAATGGAAGAAAAGCTTATGATTAGTTAGGATGCTGAAAAACTAGAGTCAAGATAAAGATAAACGTGACCGTGGACACCACATATAGCAAGAATCATGGTGGTGTCAGAGGAGTGTCTGAAGTTGGGGGACACTGGTCTAAAGGGTTTCCCGTTCCCAGTGGTTAGTTCCGAATGGTGGTTGTCGTGAGTGGGAGCCCCCTGGACCAGCTCCAAGTCATGGTCTCTGGCTTTAGACCAACATGGAGGAGGTAAAAAAAAAAAAAAAAAAAAAAAAAAAAAAAAAAAAAAGTCACGTGTGCCCCAAAGGAATGGATCACCCACCTGGGTGTGGATGACAGAAAGTCAAAGAATGAGAGACGGAGACAGAGAGAAAAATGCCCATCAGGTCAACCATGACCTTTTTCTCAGTGTGGGATCCCTAACATTTAGTTTTCCATCATGCTTTTCAAAACTTTCCAAATGTTCTGCATTTTTCTCGCATTCCTTTGGAAATCAGAAAACCCTGTAATGTTCTCTCTGAATAGGAAGTCAGTGCTGTACTCATAACCTTAACAATAGTTGTGTGGGAAATAAGTTTAAGAATTCTCTAACTTACACTTACGGGTTAACAAAGCATAGGATGGAAAGCCCCCCGCAGCGTGAAAGCACCCAAGGTTAGTTAGCGAGACAAGTAAATTGTTATCCTTAAAGCTGCATGCCCCATCACTCTTAAACTTTAAAGATAGCAGCTAATTAGTTATATCGCCTACAGGAAAACACTTTCCATCTGGCGCCAGTATATCATTGTATTTTGATCACAACGTCAAATGCCACCTGCCCCCCAAACCCTTTGCTTCTTACGCACACAAGTTAATGGCTACTATCTGATTGTTTTCTTCTGCATGTTCGCCGCGTATGTAGAATCTTGAGAGCTCAATACCTATGGAGACACAACCCCTATTCGGGGCCCTTGTCTCCTCCCAGACATTAGCCTCTCTCGTTTTCATTTCTGCATCTGCTCTCTTGCTGGACGAGAACTCCGGACTCAAAGTCTGAGCTATAACTGCTCGAAGACATTATATGGCACACCTGCCCATGGATGAGGGGGCAGAGAAGAGAGGTTTGGGCACAGCTGCTCCTTTTTCTTCTCTTGAAGAAACTCCTCAGACAGGTCTCTTCACCAGGCTCCCTGAGGCTCTCCCCTTTCCTCACTACTTCTAGTCCATTTCTCCACCTCCCTTCCCATCTTGGTCTGCCAGCATCACTATATTCCCCTACCTCTATCCACCTAGTCTTCCCTAAGTCTGCAAACCCCGCCCCCACTTTCTACAAACCATTGCCCACCCCTTCATCATCCCATTTTCTCTCCCATCCCAATCTCCCTAGTCCAGTAACCTCCACCAAGTCCAGAGTCACCCTGCGCCCAATGGCAAAGAACACCAAGAACATTCTGATTCCATTCAAGCACCCATCACCTATTTCCTTCCCTGGTCTCATACATCTGCCCAATCCTTCCCGTTCTTCTCACACTTTTCCTACATCCCTATTTCAACAGCAGCCTTTCAGCCCCTCACCTGGCACCCTGAGCCCTATCAGGGATGCAAACACTTCTAGCCTTCCTCTGTCTCTACCAAATACTTGGCCCCATATTAAATTTATCATAATTTCTCCCCAAGTTCTCACTCCTTCCCATGCTTCCAGGGCTCCTGTACTTCACTGCCTTCTTTTACAACCACACATTCTTGTTTCCCCTTGTTCTCCCCTCCATCCACCCTGCTTGTACTCAACGGTTCCAGCCACCTGAGAACCATTGGACTTCTGTCCATCCCAGATCGCCAGACCAATGATCCCCAGAGTGTCCTGGGTGCTCCAGTCCCACCAGCTCACCTCATTTTTCCTCAGGTCCACAAACCTCCCCCATTTTCCCACCCCCTCCCTTCCTGTTCCCCCAGTTGTTATACCACCTCAGACGTATTCAGCCCACTGTCCTGAATCCCCGCAAGCCCTCTAAGGGGCCCCACTCCTGCACCTTCCTGCACCCTCCAGCCACCATTCCTCCATGTCTCCCTCTATCTATCCCCTGTCCCTCCTAGTCTCTCCCATCCATCCCCTACCCCCTGTCTACGGCCGTACTCACCCCTGATGCAGTCTCTCTCCAAATCCCTGTTGCTCCCACTTCCCCCCAGCCCCTACACACCACCTAGTGTCTCCCCAGTTCCCCTAACACCAGCTTCTCTCAAAACAACCCAATGCCTATCAAGCCCCCTCACCATCCCTGATCTTCCCATCTTCACTCACAAAATATCTCACTTAGTTCTTCCCAGGCCCCTATCCCTACCTATCAGTCTTTGGAACTCCCAGCCCAGAATGTCCCAAAGGAAGGATGACTGATCTAGCTCAGCCCCTAGCATTCCCCAGTGGTCGGTCCCCTCCATGCATTCTATTTCACTACTCCTTTCCCCAGTGCCCTGGCTTCTATTTCACGTCTTAAGCCCACTTTTCTGGGGCACCTGGGTGGCTCAGTCAGTTAAGCAGCCTACGTCAGCTCAGGTCATGATCTCGTGGTTCATGGGTTCAAGCCCCACATCAGGCTCTGTGCTACAGCTGAGAGCCTGGAGGCTGCTTCGGATTCTGTGTCTCCCTCTCTCTTTGCTCCTTCCCTGCTTGTTCGTGTTCTCTCTCTCTCTCTCTCTCTCAAAAATAAATAAATAAACATTTTTTAAAGCCCCCCTCTGAATCCCTGGGAACTTCCATATCCCAGATGCTCTCTCTCACAATCTTACATGGCTAGAACCCAAGCACCCAACCTCTGGATATCAAAGTCGTCCCTGGGACTTGATGACTCTAAGTCTGCATGTTCTGCTGTTTGTGGTTTTGTGGTCCCTGACTTTTAAACTTACCAGTTCCATGACACATGGGCTCCTTAACTTTCAGCTTCTGAAAGCTTCTTGTAACATACTTCTGGTGTCCAGATTCTACATTCTCTACCAAGGTGCTAAATCCTGATTGAGTCCCTGCTTCCTCGTCCACACAATAGCCATCAGATCAAGGAATGGGGGCAAGTGGTGACGTAAGCTGCTCACAGCCGCCCCCCAAAGCAGAGAGCTGAAGGGAAAGACCTCTTCAACCTTGTCTCTTCGTCCCTCGCTGCCACCTTTGATGGATGGGTCTTGTACTGGAGCTCTAGTGTGAGAAGTGGAATCTCACTTCAGAGACTTGCCTCATGGCAGTGTCTAACTTGAGGACAGAATTCTGGAGAAATGAGCTAGAAAACAGCCATGCCCACTTGCCCCAGTTAACTCTTATCTTTGGGTTTCCTACCAGAACTTAGTCTTTATTTTCTCACTTAACATTCAAAAATGACCCATCAGGAAATTAACATTGTTATTCCCATTATAAATAAGGAGACAATATTTGATAGGCTTTAAAAGTGAAGATAAAGGGACAAATGCTGAGATCTGCCTCCCAAACCGTAACCATCTAGGGATGCTGCTATCAGATAACCCTCGAGCTCTCTCCCACCTGCCCTCCCCAACGAGGGTTTGTCCCATGCCTACCATGTCCCCACAGGCACAGGATCCCCTAGACCACAGTACCCCTTTCTTCTGGTTTTCCATCTTACAGATTGTTGTGGACTGAATGTTTGTGCCCTCCTACCCAATGCATATGTAAATTCCCTAACCCCCCACCCACCCACCCACCCCCACCCCCTGCCATGAATGTTGTACGTAGGAAAATCCGTTGAGGTGAGTTTTCTGGCTCATAGATTGTCAACATCTGGACGTGTCTTTGTAGGAAGGAGAGGCTTCGGTGAAGGGCTTAACCCAGAGTGACCAAGAAATTGAGCCACAGCTGGCCCTTTCTATGTTGGAAGTTTTCTAAGCACACTTAAAGGCACATACAAATTCCAGATTTTGCAGGAACTGAATGTCAAGCATGGTTGACGTCTTTCACATTGCCGACACGACGAATTTCTTGAAACACACACAACAAAGTCTTACTTGTCCTCTGTCAGGGGTTCAGAGAATAACAGTTCCAGTTTTCCACGGATTTAAGAATATATAATTCAAAAGGTTGTTTTAATTAACCTAGAAAAAATAATATTTTACAAATTATGTCTAAGACCACAGAAAGATAATTTTTAAGTTTCCATTGAAAAAAACAAATAAGAAATTTAAGGAGCCTTCAATTTTTTTGTGAGTTTCAATCATCAAATTTCCTTGCCAGATGGTTATGTCAGAGGATCATCATAAAGGCCATATCACAAAGTACTTTGAGAAACACTGGTCTTCCTCAAAAGTCCCATCTCCCTGCATTTCCTAACCCCCAAGGTATAGAAGACAAGAACAATGAAATGCGCTACAGAAAAAAAAAATGATCTGTTTCAAGATATATGCCCTGGTCTCTCTGCTTCTGAGTTTGTAAAATGTTGCTTTACACATGGAGAAATAAAAGAGAGTGGGGAGGGAAATTAATGCAAGGCTGGAAATACTGTGTGTCGTCAATCACCTAAGATGTAAAGTCAAAAACATGGATTTCGTCTTGTTCCCCCTTATCCTTTCCATTCCCAATATAAGTTGCTTCTTCCCGGGTCTACAGGAAGATCACTGTAATTTCTGGTGTTTGAGTGGGGCAGGCTCCCATGCTAATCTCTATACAATAAGTTGATAAAAATTGTGCTTCATGAAATTATTCAGAACTGAACACAAGAGCAAATATTTTGTTTTTCTTGAACGAGGCTTCAGGAAGCCACAGAAGAGATGCCAGGATGAAGCCCTCCTGTATCTTCAAACACTAGAGGCACCAAGTTTTAGGAGACAGCCGAAGATAAAGTCACATTAAGCAATGGAATTGCTTGGTTCTTTGCCCACAGATAGTAGAAACAGCTGATCAGATTACTTGCATTTTAGACACCTTCATTGGCTATCTGATGCTAGTTTTCTCACAGAAAGTATGTTTCTTTCCTTCGCTGGGTATATGATCTCAGGGTAGGGAGTAGATATTTACTCAAAAACTATAATATAAGGCAGATTTTTGGTGGTTCTACCATAGGCAAACCACACCTACATACAATAGGTGGGGCGCCTGGGTGGCTCAGTCTGTTAAGCATCCGACTTCGGCTCAGGTCATGATGTCACAGTTCGTGAGTTCGAGCCCCACGTCAGGCTCTGGTGCTGACAGCTCAGAGCCTGGAGCCTGCTTCAGATTCTGTGTCTCCCTCTCTCTCTGCCCCTCCCCTGCTTATGCTCTGTTTCTCTCTCTCTCTCTCTCTCTCTCTCTCTCAAAAAGAAAGTAAGAGAAAGAAAGAAAGAAAGAAAGAAAGAAAGAAAGAAAGAAAGAAAGAAAGATGAATGGAACAATGGGCCACTAGCTAAAGAATACAAGCAGCCTCTAGATGCTGGAAAAGATGAGAAAACAAAACTCCCCCATAGTCTCCAGGAGGAATTCAGCTCGGCTGACACCTTGATTTTAGTCCCCTAAGACCCATTTAAAACTTTGAACTTCTAAATCTGTAAGATAAATTTTTGTGTGGTTTTCAGCAGTACGTCTGTGATAGCTTGTTTACGACAGCGGTAAGATACTAATACAATCAAAGTATAGGAATGGAAATATCCATCTTCTGGGGCTCTGGAGCAAGGGAAGCTCAGGTCCTAGTCAGGGGATCCTAGGAGCTAGCTCCCAGGGATGGGAACATGGCCTTGCTGACGCTGAGCTAATTCAAGAACATGAAGGGTTAAGTACTGTTAGCATGCCCTAAACAGAAAGGTGTGGGCTGAGTGTCACATTCTTCCTGAGTAAGCTCAAGCCCCGAGTGGGACAGGGCTGCGATACAGCCAGAATGGAGCATCTCAGGTCTTTGGGACCCTTCCCTTGTACGGATGACATCAGCTGCACTGAGGGATGCTGCATTGGTCCTGCCTGGTTACACTCCACATCCTTGGCTGAAAAAGCGTTCACAGTGTGTGTGGGTGGGGGGGGACGTTCAGCCCCCTTCCACCAAAGCATGAGCCACCTGAAAGCCTGCAAGTGGAAGCAAGTAATTCATTCCAGTTGAGTGAACCCAAGAAAACTGTCTCATGTGTATGGAAGAGAGGAAGGAGGCAGTGAAAGATTTTAGATGTTTACGGATTTGACCAAGTTCACATAGCAAGCCCTTGATAGAGCTGGTATTTCATTCCAGACCTGTTTCAGTTGGAGAACTAAGATCTACACGATGCTCTTGGGTCATAAGGAAATACTTCAGTGTCAATAAGGAGACATGATGGTCAATAATAAAACAACAGGGCAGAGGGGCACCTGGGTGGCTCAGTGGGTTAAGCGTCTGACTTCAGCTCAGGTCATGATCTCATGGTTCATGGGTTCGAGCCCCGCATCAGGCTCTGTGCTGACAGCTCAGAGCCTGGAGCCTGTTTCGGATTCTGTGTCTCCCTCTCTCTCTCTGACCCTCCCCTGTTCATGCTCTGTCTCTCTCTGTCTCAAAAATCAATAAACGTTAAAAAAAAAAAAAAAAAAAAAACAGGGCAGAGAATTGTCTTGAAATTCCCGAGAGAAAGGCGTCATAAACTAATCAGTAGTTTGTTCTAATATTTTACTCCTCTCCTGGTCAGGCAGTTCATTCATTCATTTATTCATTCATTTGTTTGCTCATTGGATAATTATTGAGCACTTGGAAAGTTGGTAAGAGATTGATGACCAAGCAAGTTCCTGCCCCTTGTGCAGCTGTGGTGTGTTCATTTAATTTAATTTAATTTAATCAGCCACACAGCAATTATGTGCAGAGCATTTCTGTATGCCTGACGTTATGTGAAATGTTGGGGATACATTAGAGAGAAAACCAACACGGTGCCTGCTGGGGCTGAAATCTAGAGGGAGGACAGACACTAATCAAAGAGCAAACACCAAGAGTAAAATGACTCTGACAAATGCTCGGCAGGAAAAGCCTAGGGGCTATGAGAGTGGAAAACAAGAAAATATGACCTAATCTGAGTGAGAAGAGAAGGCTTCTCAGAGGAATAGACACATGAGCTAAGATCTCAGGGCTTCCATAGTTTTGTGTCAAGGAAAACAAAAGAGTGTTTCAAGGAGAGGAAATATATGCAAAGCCTTTGTTCCAAAGAGGCACAGTGAAGGGGCGCCTGGGTGGCTCAGTTGGTTAGGCGAATGACTTCAGCTCAGGTCATGATCTCACGGTTCACAAGTTCGAGCCCCGCGTCAGGCTCTGTCTAATGTTTCAGAGCCTGGAGCCTGCTTCCAATTCTGTGTCTCCCTCTCTCTCTGTCCCTCCTCTGCCCGCGCTCTGTCTCTCTCTCATAGAGAGAGAAGGGCATGTGAGTAGAATCTAGAGGGGATAAGGATGGAGTGTTTCATGAGAAAGGACTGAGAATCAGTGTCACAAGTTTCTGAGAAAACGTAGGGCCATGGAGATCATTGTGGGTCTAAAAGATGTTTGTTTCGGGGCATGACGGGGAAAAGACACCATATTTGCTAGGTTGAGGGAGTGAGTTTAAGGCAAGGAAATAGAGACAGACAGAAAAGTCAGCTCTTAGCCTGTGGCTAAAAAAAGGTAAGTAGTACATGCTTTTCATTTTTTTTTAACATTTTTTACTTATTTTTGAGAGACAGAGAGAGACAGGGCACGAGCGGGGGAGGGACAGAGAGCGAGGGAGACACAGAATCCGAAGCAGGCTCCGGGCTCCGAGCTGTCAGCACAGAGCCCAACACGGGGCTCGAACCCACAAACTGTGAGATCAGGACCTGAGCTGAAGTCGGACGCTCAACCGACTGTGCCACCCAGGCGCCCCAGTGGTACCTGTTTTTAAGATAGAAGAGAACCAAACATGTTTCCTTGACCACGGGAGGAATGTTCCCAGATGGTAACAGAGGGAAGGGGAAGGGGAGAGGGAGAACGTGTGAACCGTAACTTAAAGATAACTGATAAGGCATGACGACAGGATCCAAAGAGCAGGTGGAAGCAGTCTCTACTGAGCAGGAGAGAGACTGCATCCATGATACAGGGATGTGAAAAGGATGCACGAGGATGTTCGGTTGGAATACGCAACGGCATGGAGTTCACAAGGTGTCATCGTGAGGGCTCTGATTTTCCCTATGAAGCAGGTGGTGAGAACATTTGCTGCAAAAGGGGGAAGAGACAGAAGATTCAGGGACAGAACCAGTGGTAGTGGAGGTTGGGTGAACAAGGTAAAGAGAGAAACACAGAAGGACTTCCTGGCAGCATAGGGGGCTCCTTTAGATGGGAAGGAAGACCCAAGGGGTTTCACAGAAAGTGGAAGAGGTGAGAAAACGTAGGTAAAGAGCTTGGTTAAGGGGCGCCTGGGTGGCTCAGTCGGTTGGGCATCCGACTTCGGCTCAGGTCATGATCTCGCGGTCCGTGAGTTCGAGCCCCGCGGCGGGCTCTGTGCTGACAGCTCAGAGCCTGGATCCTGCTTCGGATCCTGCGTCTCCCTCTCTGTCCCTGCCCTGCTCACGCTCTGTCTCTGTCTCTGTCTCAAAAGTAAATAAACACTTAAAAACTTTTTTAAAAGAACTTGGTTAAGTCTAAACCAGTAGGTGTTGGCTCTTGGTAGCCATCGCCACGAATTATCCTACGCCATTGCTGTTGTTCCTTCCTGGCTCCGCAGTGGGTAGAGGGTGCGGAAAATATCAGGCGGTCTGGTGAGAAAGTCCAAGATGCCAGCCAACGCTTCTTTCTGTTTAATTCATAAATACGCACACCAACCTTCCCCATGGTTGCCTTTCTGGGCCTTTGCCTTTTCTGCTCAGTGACTGTGCGATACGGGTGGGTGTAGAGAAAAAGGATAAGGATAATGCGGCTCTGACGAGAACGCGCATCACCCCTTCAGATCATTGATTCTTGTTTGTTGGGTAGCCATGCCTGCCACACGGCAGGTGTGTAATAAGAGTGTTGGTGTGTAAGAGTTAAGAGGAACACGGTTCCCTGAGGACTAAGAACAACATATAGCCTTAAACAAACCTTTCCAAGGAGACCGTGGGTAATAGTCCGTGAGTCAAACGCAAACCAAGGGGGAACCACCCTAGAGCGTCATCTATCCGCTGCATATAAAGTTGTTCAGTGTGACAAGCACTGTACTTGGACAAGGACGGCACTCAAGCGGATCAGTTAGGGAAGGGCTGTGGGAGCAGAACGCGATCCTACCGTGTTGGGGGTGGAGGCATCAGACACGGCCCTGCTGGACAGTGTGTACTTCTCAGACTCGGCTTTGGCTTTCCTGGCCCTTCTAAACCATTTCCTGTACTGCTCCCGGACCTGCAGGGGCGAAGCACGCTCTGGGTCAGCTCACTGGGCGGGGTGGGGACAGGAAGAGTCCTGGATGGGGGCCGGACCGTGGTACCTGCTGGCTGAGGAGGCAGTACACCAGGAAGATGAACATTCCCTGCAGGCTGTTGATGATGGTGAAGAGGTAAGCCATGACGCGGGCAGCTGGCCCCACCTGCAGGAGGCCCAGACACCACGTGCAGCCCAGGATGAGGAGCTGAGCCATCGCTTTGAATGTCAGCATCCTGGGTAGGAGGAGAGAGGAGGCTGGTGATGCACCAGGAGCAACACAAGCCATTCTCCTCCCCGCCCCACGGAGGCTGCTGTCACCCCCTGTCGGTGACGAGTTCTCGGACTGACTTGTGATCGGCTCTGATCTTTACTGTCAGTGATTCCCCACAGCCAAAATGCCACTTGGGACCAGGAGAGTGTCTTGATTTGCATTGAGGAGGATAGGGATACCTCACAATGTAAGTTTCAAAAGTTTTACGGTGCTCCCTGGAGATCCTGAAATTCATTCAACCAACACCACCGAGGAGGCTCTGTGCTGGGACCTGGGCATTAAAAATAACAAAGGCAAGGGGCACCTGGGTGACCCCGTTGAGCAGCTGACTGAGGCTCAGGTCGTGATCTCGTGGTTTATGACTTCGAGCCCCACACTGAGTGTGGAGCCTGCTTGGGATTCTTTCTCTCTCTCTCTCTCTCTCAAAATAAATAAATAAACTTAAAAAAAAAAAAACAAAGGCAAGATTTCTCTTTTCATTTGGAAAGGATAACGGTAGGAACGTGGAAGAAATAGCATTAAATCTGCACAAAGGTCACTGGAACAAGGATTGCCCTCGCCTCCCAGAAGATTTGACACTGGCTAGGATTTTCTCCAGAGAAAGGACAGGAATAGGGGTGAGAAGGAGCCTGCACTGAGCAGGGCAGCAGGTGGAGGCAGGGCTGTGGAAACAGCCACAGGTTTTTCTAAGTGCTTCATGGGAACATAAATGTTCCCTGCACCTTCGTCCTAGGATTCCCTGGCAAAAGTCCAAAGAATGTTTAGTGACCAAGGTCAATTCTTCCTGTTGCTGAGGGAAGCAACAAACTGGGGCTAGAAATGGACAGAACATTTTGGCCAGAGTGCCAGCTCTTCTGACTGAGAAGGTTAACTACACCTCTTTACTCTGGGTCCCCTCAGAAGAAACACTAAGGACCACCGAGGCACACGGCTTTGCCCTTTGGACCACCTATGCCCGTGGGGTTGTCACTCTCTCCTCCACCTTACCTTGTGTTCTGGAGGGTGGATACGTCGCCGTTGAGGGAAGACAGCTTGCTTTGCAAAATCCAGAGGGTCATGAAAAACAACACTAAATTGACCTTCGGGAAACCACAGAAGGTTTATTGAGTACAATTTCAATCGGTTATCTGTCTCCCAGCCTGCCCCACATCAATCCCACATTTAAGTCGTTTTCATATTAAGTAACCGTGTTAGAGCTCATAGTTTTAGGAGCAGTCTTAGAAAACCAAACCCCCCCCCCCCAAAAAAAATGACAATCCAGGGACATTCCTGCCCCTGTCACCGCCCCCCCCCCTTATAATTCTGCTCTTCTAATGACCCTCAGCTGAGCATTAAGGATGCTCTGACATCATCACTCACAGAGATAATGACACAGACTGGTCCCAGGAAGCTCCATATAAACATCTTTTCTGGATGGAGCCAGCAGCTGAGCAAGAGAGAGAGAGTAAAAAATGCATTCATCCTGAGGTATGTAGAACAATTATATGAATTCGTTCATTCATTCATTCATTCATTCATTCATCAACAAATATTGACTCTTCCGTGACAGGCTCTGTCATTGGCAAAGAAAGTAAACAGTCTTAAGACCCACAAATCTCACGTGGAGTAGGAGACACATAATTAAACATACTGTAACAATAAAAATGTGCAGCTATAAGAATGTATCATTGGATGTCATGCTTAGTTTGGAATCTGAGGGATTTGGATGGTGAAGGAAGATTCCCTAAGGAAATTATATGTTCAGCTGAGTTTTTTTTTTTCTGTTGTTTTGTTTTGTTTTGTTTTGTTTTGTTTTGTTTTAGATAGAGCGCAAGCAAGGGAGAGGTGTGGAAGGAGAGAGAGAAAGAGAGAGAGAGAGAGAGAGAGAGAGAGAGAATCTTAAGCAGGTTCTGCGCTCAGCACAGAGCCCGATTTGGGGCTCAATCCCACCACCCCAGGATCGTGACCTAAGACGAAACCAGGAGTCAGACACTCAACTGAGCCACCCAGGCGCCCCTTAGCTGAGATATTAATGGTGAATGATGTTACTGAGATAAACAGTGTTGGAGCAAGGGAGAGGCCCACAAACATGTTAACAGTTCAGGAGAGTCATGTGAGCCATCCCTAACATGGTTTTAGGGGCCTTTCTTGCACTGTTCAATCTAATTTTTTTTCATCCTGTTGCAAAACCCATCAACTTATTTTAATTTTTTTTCATGGCTTTATGGAGATATATTTTTTATACCATAAAATTCACCCATTTAAACCACACAGTTCAGTGATCCTTAGAATATTCGCAGAGTTGTGCGACCAGCACCAAAATCTAACTCGAGGACATTTGCGACTCCTTAAGAGAAATTTCGTTCCTGGGGCGCCTGGGTGGCTCAATGGACTGAGTGTCTGACTTCGGCTCAGGTCGTGACCTCCAGGTTTGTGAGGCTGAGCCCCGGCTTCAGATCCTCTGTCCCCCTCTCTCTCCGCCCTCCCCCCTGCTTTTGTGCTGTCTCTCTCTCAAAAATAAATGCACATTTTTAAAAAAATAAGTAAAAAATAAAGCGTGAGGACTTCAGCCAAAATCGTTTAAAAAAAAGACATTTCACGGGGCGCCTGGGTGGCGCAGTCGGTTAAGCGTCCGACTTCAGCCAGGTCACGATCTCGCGGTCCGTGAGCCTCTGGGCTGATGGCTCAGAGCCTGGAGCCTGTTTCCGATTCTGTGTCTCCCTCTCTCTCTCTGCCCCTCCCCCGTTCATGCTCTGTCTCTCTCTGTCCCAAAAATAAATAAACGTTGAAAAAAAAAAAAATTTAAAAAAAAGACATTTCATGCACAGAAGCAGTCACTGTGTTCTACTCCACTCCCACCGGAGCCCCAGGGCACTGTTAATCTGCCTTCACCTAATGGATTTGCCTACTGTGAACACTTTACATAAATAGTATCATGCGATATGTGGCCTTTCGTGACTGAATTCTTTCATTCAGCACGGTGTTTTCAAAGTCCGTTCACATCACAGCACATTTTTATGGCTGAAAAAAATATGACTCATTCTTTTTCTCATGGCTAAATGATATTCTGTGTGTGGCCAGATCATACTTGGCCTATACATTCATCAGTTGAGGGGCATTCGGTTGTTTTCAGTTGTCTCCAATTTTGAATACTGCTGTTATGAGCATTCGTGTACAAGGGTTTGGTGGGGCTTTTTACATTTATTTGCTTTTGAGAGACAGAGAGAGACGGAGCATGAGCAGGGGAGGGGCAGAGAGAGAGAGGGAGACACAGAATCGGAAGCAGGCTCCAGGCTCTGAGCTGTCAGCACAGAGCCCAACGCGGGGCTTGAACTCACGAACCGTGAGATCATGACCTGAGCTGAAGTCAGAGGCTTAACCGACTGAGCCACCCAGGCATCTTGTACAAGGTTGATTTTTTTAAGTTTATTTCTTTTGAGAGAGAGAGAGAGAGAGAGAGAGAGAAAGAATCCCAAGCAGGCCCTCTGCTGTCAGCACAGAGCCCAACACAAGGCTCAACCTCACAAAGCGGGAGATGACGACCTGACCTGCTTAACCAAATGAGCCACTGAGATGCCCCGTGTGTGAACATATGTTTTCATTTGTTTGGGTATGTACCCAGGAATGGTGTTGGTTGGTCATGTGGTAGCTTTATATTTAACCCTGTGAGAAACTGTCAAACTGTGTTCCAAAGTGACCGCACCATTTACATTCCAACCAGCAATGTAGGAGTGTTCTGAATTTTCCACATCCTTGCAAGTAGTGTTTATTGTCTTTTTTTTAACCATTTCAACTAATAGGTATAAAGTAATATCTCATTTACAGTTTCTGACTTGCATTTTCCTGATGACTGAGGCTAGTGAGCATCTTTTCGTGTACTTATTGGCCATTTACCTATCTTTGGAGAAATGTCTATTATAATATGTTGTCCACCTTTGAGTTTATTTGTTTATTCAAATAATCTCTATAGCCCCCCATGGGGGCTTGAATTCATGACCTCAAGATCAGGAGTCGCATGCTTTTCCAACGGAGCCAGCCAAGGGCCCCTATTTTGTCCATTTTTAACTTGAGCTATTTGTGTTTTGTTGGTGAGTTATTTGATTTAATTTTAACACCAGCACAAAACAGATATTCTCTTATGACCACAGATTGGTAATTAATGCATAGAGAGCTTAGGCCTATTGCTGAAGATTTTACTGATAGTGACAGAATTCACTTTTGATCCTACATGAGGGTAAAGAAGAGAGTGAGCAGGGCATTTCAGAACAGTGGACAGGTGCACCCGGGTGACTCAGTTGGGTAAGCGACCAACTCCGGCTCAGGTCATGATCTCATGGTCCATGAGTTCGAGCCCCACATTGGGCTCTGTGCTGACAGCTCAGAGCCCAGAGCCTGCTTTGGATTCCACGTCTCCCTCTTTCTCTGTCCCTCCCCCACTCATGCTCTGTCCCTCTCTGTCTCAAAAATAAACTTTAAAAAGCATGAAAAAAATTAAAAAAATGAAAAGAGCAATGGACAGTTTGCTAGGCCATTTCAGGACAACTGAAGTATAGACTAAAAAGAATGTAAGCAAGAAAGAACTGCAGTGTCCAAGAAAGACACCTGGAGACAGCTCAGGTGAATCAGGTGAGCATAAGTTTTAGCAGCACGTCGTGGTTAATAGTGCACGTTCTGGGAACTGACCTCCTGAGTAGAGGAGTAAGGACCTTGATGAACTTGCTCTCCTTCTAAAACAGCAGAAATACAAGCAAAACAACTAAAACCAACCACTTCGGAACTGTGGCGATTACCCAGCACCACAGAACAAGTTGAAAAATAGTCTAACCAAGAGACGCTACTGAACCTCAATAAGATTGTGGGGAGAAAGGAGTCTGGGACGTTTTAACTCAGAGCTATCTCAGTTCTGTCTCTCCCCAGCTTAGTGGTGCAGCAGCCAGAAGTTGACAACGCTGAAGACAGCAGAGAGATCTATTTTGGAAGCTCCATGGAAAACATCATCATCACCCCCAGAACACAACCAAGTTTTTTTCTAACTCTGTAGTTTCCTAACTCTTTAGTCTCTAAATTTGGTGCCTATTTGATTCGACTGAGAAATCACGGGGGAGGGGGAGCTGACTCTGGGGCATTATCAGTACAATAACAAATTATGGCCCCATTCCCAGCTGCCTAAGGCTGTGATTTCAGGTGGGGTCAAAAGAACTTTTCCGGGAATTTAAAAGGAAATACTGGACCACTCAAGGACGATGAAAATTTTTGAAAATCTCTGAAATACTCCTGCAAATCTGAGGATGCATAAGGGTATGGCTCCACTCAAAAAAGGCATGGGGAGAAAAGAAAGCACTAGTCTCTCATCTCTGTCTGACCTTGAGGCTTTGTGCAATCATAAAGTGAAAGCTAAGACTGTGATGTAAACTTCCTGAAGTTTGAAGGTGCGGTCTTCTCACACAGATACCTTTTTAGAAGAATGCAAAGTATATAGGCAAAGCATTTAAGGAAATCTTCCGGAACAAACAGTTGGTGGCCACTAAATAAACTGACCCAGGTGCGACCAACACCCTAGGAACCCATGATTAAAAACAAAAATAAGAACTTTAAAAAAGCTAGCAGAGAACTCAGGGGACACACACTGCAAGAAATGGCCAATCTACAGAATTAATCCAGGAAAGTCACTAAACAAACAAACAAAGACACCAACAAACCAGAAATAACAACATATCTTGAAGGGTGGAGGAAACTGAAACAGCAGGATTACAATATATTATCTAAAACATTGAGTTTTCACAAAAAAGTATAATATACCCAAAGAAACAGGAAAATGTGCAACATACACAGAGGAAAAAAATCAGTCAAAAGAAAGCATCTCTGAGAAGGCACAGACTTCAAATCTTGTAGATAAAGTCTTTACATCAGTTATTACAAATATATTAAAAACACGAAACCATTTCTGAAAAATGAAAGAAAAGTAGGACAACAATGTTTCACCAAATAAGGGATATGAATAAAGCAATAGATATTCTGTATGGAACCAAATAGAAACTCTAGAGTTGAGAAATACAAAAACTGGAGTGAGAAATTCACCAGAAGGGCTCAACAACAGATTTGAGCTGGTAAAAGAAAAAAAAATAAATAAATTTGAATATACATCGACAGAAACTACGCAGTCTGAGGAACAGAAAGAAAATAGGATGAAGAAAAATGAACAGAACCTCAAGAGATTTATGGCATAGGACAAGTGCTCCAACACATACACAGTTGGAATCCCAGAAGACAAAGCAAAAAGGGCAGAAAAATACTTAAAGAATGAATGGCTAAAAACCTCCCAAATGTGAAGCTCAAGGAACTATAATTGGAATAAATTCAAAGAGATCCACACTGAAACGCATCATAGACCTATTGAAAAAAGGCAAAGACAAAATCTTTAAAGTGGCAGGAGAAAGTTGATTTTTCATGTACAAGGGATCCTCAATAAGATTAACAAGTGACTTCTTGCCTGAGATCATGGAGAAGGCAGTGGAATATCATCTTCAAGTTTCAAAAAAAAAAAATGATGGTCAACCAACACTTCTGTATCCAGCTAAATTCTCCTTGAGAAATGAAGAAATTAAGGCATTTCAAGATAAAAATAAGATCATTCTTGTTTGCTAAGTGGTCACAAGAAACCCTAAATAAGTCAGGCTGATATGAAAGGAGACTAGAGAGTAACTTCAATCCAAACAAAGAAATAAAGAGCACCAATAAAAGTAACTATGTGGGTATTATGAAAGACACTGAAGTATATTTTTGTTTGTAATCCTCTTCTTCTCCTGTGTTAAAAGATAACCACGCAAAGCAATACTTTTAAAACCGTGTCAATGGGCTTGTAAGGTACAAAGATATAATTTTTATGACAGCAATAATAAAAAGGAGGAGGAAAGGAATGTAGGGATATTAGGTTGCACAATGGTGTTTTAGATACAAAATCCTAAGCACAAACAACAAAAGAAAAATTAAGTGGACTTCATCAAAATTAAGAAACTTCTCTGCTTTAAACTTTTCACTTTGCAAGAAAGTGAAAAGACATGGAGAGGTAGAAAATATTTGCAAATCACAAATTGATGAGGCACTACCATCCGGAATATACTAAGAACTCAAAAACTCAGCAAGATGACAAATAACCGAATTTAAAAATGGACAAAAGGTGGGGCACCTGGGTGGCTCAGTCGGTTAAGCATCCGACTTCGGCTCAGGTCATGATCTCACAGTCCGAGAGTTCGAGCCCCGCGTCGGGCTCTGTGCTGACAGCTCAGAGCCTGGAACCTGCTTCAGATTCTGTGTCTCCCTCTCTCTGACCCTCCCCCGTTCATGCTCTGTCTTTCTCTGTCTCAAAAATAAAAATAAACTTTAAAAAAAATGTTTTTTTTAAATGGACAAAAGGTTTGAAAAGGCGTTTCTCCAAAGAAGATATGCAAATGGTCAATAAACACGGGAAAAGCCACTCAGCATCACTAGTTATTGGGGAATTGCAAGTCTGAACCACAATGAAATAACACTTAAAACTCATGCAGAAGGCTAAAATTTAAAATGCAGAAAATAAGTGTTGATGAGGCAGAGTGTGGGGAATAAGCTTAGGAATCCCTGAGCTTGCACCGATGGGTTAACAAGGCATAAAGAAAGAGAAAGCCACAGGATGAAGGCATCCAAGATTAGGTAAACAAGATTAGGTATTCAGGGTGGAAATGCCTCCCAACTTAGTACAATAGCAGAAAGCTGCTTTCCCAGAAAGGAAGGACCCAAATAGGTAAACAGGTAAACAGGGCTATAGACCTCAGTAAGGCGAAGTTGCCCAGAATGGAGCTAATTAGCAAAAGAAACATGCCTCGTTGACCCTGAGGTAGCATGCTCTTTCTTTCTTGTGCCCTAGGCAAGTTTAGGTAAACAGATGTGGCGTTTCATGTCTGCTGTAAACAACCATCTGCTTGGCTCCTGGACTTTGTGTTGTATTGATCCAAACCCCTACCACCGCATATCTTCAAAACCCCCTTTTCCTCACGCCCTTGAGTTAATGTTCACAGTTTCATTTCTTTGTGCACGTCCATCACGCCTGTAAGCCTTCTGATCCTAATAAAAACAGAGCAAGGACCCTTACTTGGGGCTCTTGTCTCCTCCCGGACATTAGCCGCTCTCGCATTTTAATCCTGCATCCACTCTCTTGCTGGACAAGCGAGAACTCCAGACCCAGGATCTATGACAATGCAGAGCAATTAGAACCCTCACACATGGCTTGTGTGAATAGAAACTGGGGCAGACACTTGGAGAAACAGATGACAGTTTGTCAAAGTGCTAAACATAGATCTGCAATGTGATCCCACAGTTCCACAAATGGATATATATCCGAAACAAAAGAAAACATATGTTGACACCAAAACTTACACATGTATATTTATAGCAGCATCACTCATAATGGCAAAAAATGGAAACAACCTGGGGCACCTGACTGGCTCAGTCGGCTAAGCGTCCGACTCTTGATCGCAGCTCAGGTCTTGATTTCAGGGTTGTGAGTTCAAGCCCTGCTCTGGGCATGAAGCCTCCTTTTAAAAAAAAAAAAAAAAGGAAACAATCCAAGAGCCTATCAAATGATAGATTGAAAAAATGCAGTATATCTGTATAGTGGAATATTATTTACAAAACACCACCAGCAGCAGCAAGGAACCACAAGGAATGAAGTCATGATACTTGCTACAACATGGATGAGCCTTGAAAGCATCCTACGAAGTGAAAGAATCCAGTAGCAACAGACCACAGGTATGATTTCACTTAAGTCAAATTTCCAGAAAAGGCAGATCCCTAGAGACAGAAGGTAGATTAGTGGTGGCCCAGGGGGCTGGGGTGGAAGAGGGTAACAGGACTGAGGAGGGAATGTTAATGTGTGTGAGGTTTCTTCTAGGGGGTTGAAGGTGTTCCAGTCATGTCTGCATGTTCTGGTGATGCATACATAACTCTACGATCATTCTAAAAAACACTAATCTGTATGTACACTTTCCAAGAGTCAATTTTAGGGTATGTGAAATATACTTCAAGAAAAATGTAAAAATGTGAAACCAAGCATTAACAGTGGAAATGTCAGAGTACAAACTCTAAAGCTTGACTCGTGGATTTGAATCCTAGTTCTGCCACTTATTAGCCATTCCCCTTGGGGCATTTAATGAGATTACGTGTGGCTCGGTGTACTCACCTGTAATATGGGGCAAATGGCTCTGCCTACTTCACAGTTTTAGTGTGAGTATTCACCGAGTTAATGCATACAAAAATGGTTAGAAAAATTCATGGCATAAAGTAAGTACCTTGTATATCTTAACCGTGATATAAAAATCTATTACTTGATTACATAAATCAGCTCTAGCTCCAAATTTTTAAAAAACTGGAACATCTTAAAGGATTTGGAGAAAGAAGTAGATTCTATTGTTTTAATGATGTCCTAAGCGTGTCTTTTGATTTCAGTCTTGCTATTCAAAGGACAGAACTTTAAAGACATTCTGCTTAACTTATAACTTCCCACCAGAAAGATGTCCTAAGGGTGATTACTTAGCATGTCTTCTCTGTGTTCTGCTTGGGCATAATAAAAAATACTCCTCTGGTTCTGGTGGTGACCATGATCCTGCTGGAGAAGATAGGGGCAGTGGGAATTGGCACTTACCTGGTGGGTGTTCCATAAAGGGAAGGTCTGGATGCAGCAGAAATGGCCACGATTAGAGCCGGGACTCCATAGCCCACAGGGAACATGAGTCTCTTCATGAACCTGCTCACACTGGAGTAGTTGACCACCATCAGGTTGTGTGCCGTGAGGAAGAGGTGTAGACCGTCCAACAGCATCCAGGTGAAGGAGGCCAGGTAGAGATAGTGTAAGGCCCCCGCGATGATGGCGCACAGCAGCTGGGGGAGGAGAAAGGAGTCACCAGGAGGGACTGTCAGGGAGGAGGGTGGCCCCAGGACCCCTCCCATACCTTGCCAGCGGGGAGAACTCGTATATATGTATATAGGGTCGAGTTGTTGAGAGAGGATTGTCTTCTGCTTCATCAGTCAACGTGAAATAGGCTATTTACCCCTCCAGCCTCCCTGTCGCCCAACGATATTGTGTTAAGGTATCAGTGCAGCAGGGCTCCACGAACTGAGCATCCCGTGGCTCAGGGCAGGGGGTCCTCTGGGACAGTGTCAGTACCTTGATCTTGGTCTGGTCGATGGCCGTGAGGAAGAGCAGGTGGGCCAGGAAGAGGCAGATCGAGAGCTGCAGGTGGAGCGAGGTGCTGGTGTTCTGGATGGCTTTGCACAGGAGGAAGGTGAGGGCTGCCAGGAGGAGGCACAGCAGAGAGAGGCCCAGCCCCACGTAGGTGATGACAGCCAGCACGGGATCCTCCTCCTGGGACCCAGCAAAAAGGACATCACAGTCACAGGTCCTAGATCAGTTGACTTTAAGAGGCATTTCATCACCCTGGGTGGGCCTGGCCTAATCAGTGAGCTCTCAAAGCTCTAGGCTCTTCCTAGAGAAAAGGATTCAAAGTTTGAGGGCGTTTGAGGTGAGGGAGCTTCTCCTGCTGGCCTCTGGACAGAAATGCTGATACACTGTGTGAGGGCCTGAGAGAAGGAATGCAGGTTGCCCCTAGGAGCTGAGCAGGGTCCCCTGCTCGCAGCCGGAAAGAAAGTGGAACCCCAGTCCTACAACTGCAAGGAACAGAATTCTGCCAGCAACCAGGGAGCTCACAGGAGGACCCCAGGCCTCCGAGGAGAATGCAGCTTTGGCTGACTCAACGGTCTCAACCTCGTAAGACCCAGAGCAGGCAACTCAGCTACACTACACCTGATTCTCGTCCCACAGAAACCACAAGACATAAATTTATGTTTCTTTAAGCTCCTCCATGTGGGGAAACATGTTCGAGAGCGATAGACGTGGAAAGCAGCCTCTCTCAGGGATCTCACCTGCACGTGGCTGTGGGCCATGAGGATGGCAAAGCTGCTGAGGTGGGAGCACTTGCAGGTGGTGTTGGCATCTCCGGTGGCCGCCATCCTGCAGCCCGTGGTGGACCAATGACCGCCTCCATCCTGACTGTGCTCCCAGAAGACACAGAACACCTTCTGCGTTGGCCCGGGCGTCACCGACTGTAGGAAGAGAGCGTCGGTGGGAGCTGGAGACTCTTATCCAAAGCTGGTTTGCAAAGGGCTTTCCTGGGGGAAGGAGGCGCCCACGGAGGAGGCCCCCAGGACACAAAGGGTGATCTCGACAGTGAGGCTGAGCCCCGGACCCAGATCAGTTCCTTGCCCAGCCACAGCCCCATTCCACCAGGACTCACGTGGTGGGAGAAGATGAAGGTGACGGGGGAGCCGAGGTTCTGGGTGTCCTTGTTGCTCACAAAGGCAGAGACGACATCTGAGAGCAGGACAGGGGAGACCTCTCCCAGCAATTCCTTGTGTTCACGCAGAACTGCCTGCTGCTTAAGGTCCAGGATCAGGGGCGCCTCGGCCAGTAACTTGGCCATCCCTGGAGTGGAGACGAGGCCCACCACCGAAGGACCTGCAGGACCAGGCCAATGTGGATACCTCAGGGTGCCCACCAGCGCCCCTTCTTCCTCAGATGGACCCTTAGTGGCCCCACTCTGCCCCCTACCTCCCCGTGAGCTTCAGGTCCCCGTGTGTCACGTCCTTGGGCGTCTTGTGACCTCCCATCTCGGCCCTTACCTGAGTCACTAGATTCATGCACCTCATCCAAGCTCAGCAGCATCTTTGCCTGGTTCAGACTCAAGGTGACATTTCTGTTTCCTTGTTCTTGCACCTTCAGGGACAGGTCTATGAGATGTCAGAGTTATTAAGGGAGTGTGGATAGTATTTGTGGCTGTAGAGGCTGTAATAATACTATCATTTATATGTGTGTTTACATACACACACACACACACACACACACACACGCACACACACACACACTGAATTTATAAAGGATTGTAAGAAAATTCTATGAGCAACTATACACCAACAAATTGGATAACCTAGATGAAATTAACAAATTCCTAGAGACACACAAACTACAAAAGTAACTGAAAAATAACTAAAGTCCAAACAGACCTACAACAGGCAAAAAGAACAAATCAGTAATCAAAAATTCCCCAAAATGAAAAGCCTCAACCAGATGGCTTTACCGGTGAATTCTGCCAACCATTTAAGTAAGAATTAACAAGAATCCTTTATAAACTCATCCAAAAATGGAAGAGGAAGGAATACTACCTAAATAATGTTATGAAGCCACCATCACTCTGATTTAAAAAAAAACAAACAGATAAAGCCATTAAAGAAAACAATAGACCAATATTTCTTATGAACATAGATGTAAAAGATCTTCAACAAAATATTAGGAATAAATTTACCCAAGGAGGTTCAAGACTTGTATCAGAGAAAAGTACAAAAATATTTTTTGAAATAAATGAAAGACCCTGAATAACTAGGAAAACATTCTATGTTAGTGGATTAAAAGGCTTAATATTGGGGCACCTTAGTGGCTCAGTCAGTTGAACATCTTGATATTAGCTCAGATGGTGATCTCACAGTTTGTGAGATTGAAACCCACATTGGGCTCTGTGCTGAGTTGTGGAACCTGCTTGTGATTCTCTCTCTCTCTCTGCCTTTCTCTCCCTTTCTCTCTCTCCCTCTCTCTCTGTCTCTCTCTGTCTCATTATCTCTCTCTTTCTCCCATTCTCTCCCTCTCAAAATAAATAAATATCTTTTAAAATAATAAAAAAATAAAAGGCATAATATTGTTAAGATGGCAATATTTCCCAAGAGATCTATAGATTCAATGCAACCCATACCAAAATGCCACCTTTTTTTTTCAGAAATGGAACAGTGCATCCTAACATTCATAGGACATTGCAAGGGGCCCTAATACCCAAAATAATCTTGAAAATGAAAAAAAAAATTGGAGTACTTACACCTCCTGATTTCAAAACTTACTACTAATCTATAGTAATCAGAACAGTAGGGTACTAGCACAAAGATAGACATACAGACCTATAAAATAAAATTGAAAGTCCAGAAATAAACCCATACATCTGTGGTCAACTGATTTTCTTCAACAAGGGATGCCAAGACTATTCAATGGAAAAAGAAAAGTCTCTTCAGCAAATGATGCTTGCACATCTGGATCTCCACTTGCAGTAGAAGGGACCCTACCTCACACAACACACAAAAATTAACTCAAAATGGGACAAAGACCTACATTTATGAGCTAAAACTAGAACCGTTAGAAGGAAACACAGGTGTAAATCTTCACAGCCTTGGATTTGGCAATGGAGTCTCAGATAAGACACCAGTGCACACGCAAAAAAAGAGAAAGTAGAGAAAATAGATTTCATCCAACAGAAGCATCTGTTCGTGAAAGTAAAAAGACAATCTGTGGAATGGGAGAAAAAATTAGCAAATCACATGTCTCATAGAGTCTACTGTTAGAACACATAAAGAACTCTCCCAACTCAACAACCAAAAGCCAAACAACCTGATTTAAAAATAGGCAAAGGACTTGCATAGATGTCTCCAAAAAAAAAAGTATATAAGCTCATATATATATAAATGTATACATATATGTATACATATATAAGTTCATATATATATATTATATACAAATATTCAACAATCATGTGAAAAGGTATTAAATATCATTAGTCACTTGGGAAATGCAAATCAAACCCACAATGAGATATTACCTGACATACACTGAAGTTGCTATCAGAAAACAAAATGTAAGCACCAAGTGTTGCTGAGAATATGGATATTGGAACCATTGCGTGTTACCAATGGGGATGTAAAATGGCACTGCCATTTTGGAAGACTAGTTTGGTCATTCCTCAAAAAATGGAACACAGAGTTACTATATCGCTGAGAAATTCCACCCCTACGTCTATATACATTGAGCCGAAAACAGTTATTCAAGCAAAAACTCATCCAGAAGTATTCATAGTAACACTATTCAAAATAGTCAAAAGGTGTCAACAACCCAAATGTCCAACAGTGAGTGAATGGCTACACAAAAGGTGGTCAGTGAGTTCAAGCCCCACTGGGCTCTGTGCTGACAGCTCAGAGCCTGGAGCCTGCTTCAGATTCTGTGTCTCCCTCTCTCTCTGCCCCTTCCCCGCTCAAGCTCTGTCTCTCTCGCTCCCAAAAGTAAATAAACCTTAAAAACTAAATAAAAGTAAGTAATAAAATGGTGATGAACTTAAATATCAAATAATACAAAATTTACATTCTGAAAAATTTAATAAATTGTCTTCTTTTGAAGATGTTTCCATTTTGTATCTTAAATTCTTCATTAGAATGATTTCCTCTGCTGATAATGTATATTACAATGAAAATGTATACGATTTACAGTTTTATTCGTTTCTTTTCAACCTTTTAATTGGCTTAGGGAGTGTAACACTGAGATACAAGCGTGGTCACTGGCTCCAGTGAGGCTGGGGGATAAACGAGGTGGGGAAGGGCAGGGCAGGAGCCCGGGGCAGACCCCAGTACTTGCCTGTGCCTGCAGATGCATTGAAGGTCAATGTCCCATTGGGCAGGGACTGGCTTATGTTTCTCAGGACGTCCTCCAGGCCAGCGAGCAGGTTCGTGGCCACACGGTGCTGCTCTGAGCGGGGCAGTGCCTCCAGGTCTCTCGGGGTCTGCAACAACTCATCCACCCCCTCTATGAGGCCCTGGGGGGGGATGAGTGAATGGAGCCAGTGAGCCACGAAGACCCTGCCCACTCAGCCCCGGAGAACAGCCCCTAGAAACTGATTGGTAGATAAAGGTGGTACTGGGGCTGATTCCCTGGGTCTTTGCCCCTGGAATCCAGCGCTCATGGTCAACCCTGTTCACAAATGCCAAGAATGACATAAAGCCCAATGTCCAGAAACAGCGAGAAGAAAAGTCATTTGTGGGTGCAGGTGGGTGCCCAGCAGTGTGAATACTGGCGTGTCTGCTCTCCCACCCACCGTGGGAGGGGCGGGGTCTCAGAGAAGCTGTCATGGTGATGGGGCAGCCTCCTCCCAGGCCTCTATGGGATGCCCAGGTTCTCTTTCTTCTCCTGAGTTGTGCTCTTACCTGGATGGTGCCCTGAGCCAAGGCCGGCTTGAAGTCTCTGCGCAGAACTTGGACTTTTTTAAAGAAGTTGGAGAGTCTCTGGGAAGAGAGGAGAAGGGGCGGGTCAGAGAGCCTCGCGTATGTGTGTTGGGGTGGGGGTGGGGGGAGCTTGGGGAAATTGGGGGAATTAGGCGGGCGGCACAGAGGGATTCCTGCCTCCTGGTCCCTGCTGGGGCCACCCACCTGGCTCTTGATTCCAGGGGGTTCGGTCCAGGCAGGGAAGGACATCTCTGCAGGCGATAAAACAGCCATTTATTAGGTGTGAGAGTGTCTGTGTGTGTGTTGGGATGGCGGCTGGGGTCAGGTCAGACCAGGTACCTTGACAGGTGGTGTTCATTTGCTTATTCTGGAATCCGGGTTTGAGCTCCCAGCCACGGCGGCAGCGGCACCTGTATGAGCCCACGGTGTTGACGCAGACTGTGGAGTTGTGGCACACAGGCGGCCGGAAGCTGCACTCGTCCACATCTGGGGACACAAAGATGGGACTCGGGCCCTTCTCCTTCTGTGTCCCGCCCCCTTTCCCCATATTAGTACCTCCCACCTTGGCTGGAGGTGACGTCCCCTGCCGACCCCACATCCTGGTGATGCAGGAGTTATGGGAAGTGTGGGGAGGCCTGACACATAGCACGTGAGCCCTGTACAGATGTGCAGGTTGTGAACTATTGAAACACCTTTGTCCCAGTTGGTAATTAGCTGCCGCCTGGGGTCTCCAAGGAGCCTGCTCCTCAGTACCCCGGCTCCTTCCCCAGGATCCCCGCCCCCCCCCCCAGATCTTTTCCCATCGAGCCTCAAGAGAATTAACGCTTGGCACAGCAGGGCACCGCCAGCATTCATTCTGCTTGGGTGGTGTGGGTGCCACTGAATACGCATGCAATCAGCTGTTCTGAGTGTGGGTCTCCAGGATGTGGCATCTGAGCTCTGGACCTTCACAGACGGTGTTGTTTGGGCCATTGGGGGACCCAGGAATGGGCTTCCAGCCAGGGAGGCAGCGGCACTCATAGCTCCCAATGTTGTTGAGGCAGTGGGTGGTGTTGTGGCACGGGTTTTGCCCCGAGGTACATTCATTCACATCTGAGGACAAAGCCAGAGGGTCAGGGTCCCCTCCACTGGCTGCACCCACCTCTCACTGCCCGGCATCAGGGACCCTGCTGTTATTGCACGTGCTGCCCCCTGGTGACCTTCAACCTCAATCTCAGTGCACCTTATGATGGCCTCCCTGCAAGATGGGCGTGGCAGGGACCATGGTCCCCGGTTTACAGGCTGTGAAACCAGGGGGGAAACTGAGTCATGGGGACCGGACTTTCTTTCCAAGGACTCTCAGCTACTCCCTCCCCAGCTCTAGCCCAGGCTCCCTTTTCAGGAACTGGAAGCGACACCCTCCCCCTGCTCCCAAGAGGCAGGTGAGGAAGGGGCGAGACCAGGGGATGCTCACAGAGGCGGGGGGCTCCACAAGGGAACCCCAGGCCCGGAAGGCCCTGCTACCTCCCTGCTCTGTGGTGGGCCTTCTGGGGAGGCAGATGATTGGGCAGAGCAAAGCCCTAGTGTTTCAGGAACCCAAGGCTCTTCTCCCTGCTCCGTGGGCTGCGGGGTCCGCCTTGGCCCCGCCCCAGCTCCGGCGCAGCCTCACAGCCTCACAGCGTCTTCCAGGGCCTCTACCTGAGCACACGTTTGGGTCGCTCAGGTTGAGCTCCAAGCCGGGTGGGCACCTGCAGGTGTAGTTGCCCTGGGTGTTGATGCAGATGCTGCGGCCTTTACAGAGTCTGGGTTTCCGCTGACATCTGTCTACGTCTGCAGGGGGAAGGAGAGGGTGTTGGAGGCCTGCCTGCAGCTGTTTCCTGGGATAGAAGTATCTGGAAGGCCCCGCCGTCTCCTCCTCAGCGAGCGGGGGTGCCTTTTCTAATTCACATGGAGGCGTCCTAGGGGCAAAGCATGGTGGCCCAGATGTTTGTCCATATGTTGAAATTCTTGGGGAGAATCAGGCAGAGCCTTGCACGGGAAAACAGATGGAGGCTGAGCGGACAAGAACCCAAGCCAGGAAGCCAGAAGGTGTCTTCTCCGGGCAGGGCTGCTGGCCAGGGCCAGGGCCAGCTGGGGAAGATGGGCTCCTCCCTCCTCAAACCTCCCTCCCCCACGTTTCTCATGACCCGGGGGTCTGGGAGGGCTCCCAGTGTGGCCAAGCGCATGTGGGCTCCAGGAGGGGAAGGACTCTTCACGGCAGCCTTTGATGACGGTGAAGAAGGTGGATATTGTGTTGGAACACACATGCTGTGAGCGTGTGATGTACCTTGAGCCCTGGCGTTTGGAAAGGCATAGGAGACCAGGTAGGACGTTCTGTGGAGAAAGTGAGACCAGTGACCCCAAACCTCGTAGATGGGGAGACGGAAGGTGCGGGGTGGTTCTTGCCTTGACACGTGTTCTCACTCTCACTCCGGAATGCTTTTGCCCCAGAAGCAAGCAGGTATCCGGGGCTGCATTTGCAGTAGAAGCTCCCCTCTGTGTTCTGGCAGTCTGCAAATTTTCCACAGGACACCGGCAAGGGTGGCCCACACTCATCGATGTCTGGAACACAAGAGAACAAAGGGTCACCAGCCAAAAGAGTGAGTTCCCACAGGGCAGAGGCCGTGGCCTCCAGCCCTCCTCTGCCGTGGGGGCCCAGAGAGAACTCAGTTCACAGTTCGTTGGACCGAGCTGGAGCCAGCCGCTCTAGAAAGCCTGCCGACTGATCTGCTCACCTCTGCTCTCCGGCCAGGCCTGACGGCACCTAGATCCATACACTCTGCTGTGTCGTGACGGGGGCTAGAAGGAGGTCTGCATCCCCCTCTGCGGGCCTCGTGGGCCAGATGGAGGCCCTGACTTGGGCTCCAGACCCTCCCTTCTGAGACCGTTTGCACCATCGGGAAGCTGGGGGTGGGCTCCAGTCAGAGGGATGGTGGCACTGGAGGCCACTCTCAATGCGGACAGTGGGGGGAGTCGTGGCTGGGTGACACTCACCACTCACACCTGAGGCTAAAAGCCCCTGCCCGTTGACAGCTTTCACCTCCCATTACTCACAGTGGCCCAAGTACACCTCACAGGGCCCATCCCCCACTCCCCCGTCTCTGGTGTCAGGCGTGTTCAAGATGCCCCAGGGTGTCTCTGGAAGAGTCTTACTACCGCCAACCCTGGAGGAAGTGACTCCTATCAGAGCCTATCGCAGATACGAAATGAGGAAACACCGTGAAGTTGCTCACAGCTGAGTTAACGCAAGGTGGGTTCCTGGCCTCCTAGCTCTTCCTGTTCTGTAAACGTGAGGGGAAAGATGGCCACGACCCTGGCCCCTCCGAGCAGCTCGGGGACCCACAGAGCAAGGCTGGACACCGTCAGCTATCGACAGCCTCAACAACTTGATCAGGTGAATCAAAGGGCAGGGGCAGAACGTTGGGTCCCGGACACTCCCATCGGGGGACCAGAGACTTTCAGAGCCTGCAAGGGCTCATGACCTCGTGCTGAGTGGGGGTCTGGCAGGCAGCTGGTCTCCCCCAGAGCAGAGTCTCCTACCCGAACTCGAGGACTTCCTTCCGAGGCCCCGGGCCCAGGCTGTGGGCGTCAGCCCCAGGACGGGACAGCAGGCGGCAAGAGGCACGGGCCCGTCTGGGCCATGGGACCGCCCTCCTGTCTTCTCAGGTGGGGGCGATGGCTGGACACCCGTCTCCGGGGTCGTGGGATGGGGTGGGGTCCAGCGGGTGGTAATGAGGCGCGCGGGAGGGGAAGACACGACGAGGAGAAAGTCTCAGCCGGCAAACGTGCTCCCAGAAGGGAGCGGGGGTCCAGCCACAGCAGCCGCAGGCCCCCTGGCCGCGCTCACCCGGGCCGCAGTCTCCGTGCGACGCGCGCACGGACGTACAGGGGGTCCGCGAGGGGCGCCTCTCAGGGCATCGGGAGAGGGCGGCTGGGCAGGAGTCTTACCACCTTTTTTTTTCCGTGATGAAATTCACTTTCCCCCAAATATTAAATGACACACGGACGTTTGGAAGACAAAGCAAATGTAAAACAACGAAAACCGAGAGAATCGCCCATAAGGGCACTACACGGACTACTGGGAAATTTTAGAGGTGTTTTTTTTTCTTTTATCTTTTCAAACATGCTAGGAATATTTTCCTTCGTTTTTAAAAAATATGCATCTAAGTCTATTTCGGTACATGAAGAGTATTTCTCGGTGTAAAATGGGGATAATTTCCTTTTTCTTCATTTTTATCGTAACATTCACATCATATTACTAATTGTGGGACTTTGGGACAAGTTCCTCAATCTCCCTAAGCCCAAATTTGATCATTTAAAGTTTACATATTTTTGAGAGCGAGAGAGCGGGCAGGCACGTGAGGGAGGGAGGGGCAGAGAAAGAGGGAGAAAGAGAGAATTCCAAACGGACTCTGTGCTGTCTGTGCAGTGCCTGACGTGGGGCTCAACCTCAAAAACTGTGAGATCATGACCAGAGCTGAGATCAAGAGTCAGGTGCTTAACCGACTAAGCTAACCAAGCACCCCCCAAATTTTATCATTTAAAAAACCAAGTAGCTCTGCTTCCTCATGGGTCTTCTGTGAACAGTGAGACCCCTCCATGACCTTGAGGGGTCGGGAGTTCCCCATGAGCTCACGCCAGGAGGAGAGCCTGGGCTTTCAAGTCCTGTGTTTCTTTCCTCCCGATGCTTCCATTCTTTCTCCCCTTTCCTTGTGCAAATGAGCACGATCATAGTAATAACAGCAGTAGCTACGATAAGAGCTTGTGTTGGACCGTCCGCTTCATACTCGTCTTTATCGGTTCTCCACACGGGCAGATTTTAAATCTCACTCCATCCGTGTGGGGTGGGTACAACGATGATCCCCAATTTACAGACAAGCAAACTGAGGCATAGAGAGGAGAACATCTTCTCCCTACCACTTCCCCCCAACATATCCATGCGCCCACCACCACCCCCCCCAGGCCCCTGTACCGTCACAATTCTCCAAGCGGTTGGTGAAGACGTCCCCGGATGAAGAAGTGAACCCCGGAGAGCAGCGACAGGCCGTGGCGTTGACACATCTGGAGTTCAGAGGGCACCACCATGCACAGTCTGTGGGTGCAAAGGGTGAGAGGACAGAGACCACAGTCAGTAGCTTCAAGGAATGGAGGGAGCCAGCCGCCAGCTGGGGGTGAGGAGCAGAGGAAGAGAGGCGGAGGAGCAAGAGGGATGGCTGCCATTGGAAGAAGAAAACACAGAAAACTCTGGACATTTGTGGAGGTAGAAACGGTTTCTCTTATCTCCAGAAGACCAGAGCCTCACTTGAAGAATATGCCCCCCTTTGCCCGCTTGTCGGTGAGGGGACCCAGACCCCAGCATGCACTCCCCCGTGTATGTTACCCATGGGGCTGGCTGGGCAGACTCACCACTAGTCTTCCGGGTAGCAGCTCCCAGTGGCAACAGCAGCTGTGTCAAGAGTCCTGGGGCAGAAAAAACAGAGATGCAGTTTCAACCCTTGTCCACGTGGTCATTGTTCCCGGGAGGTGGTTCTGATGCTACAGTCCATGGGTCTCCCAAGGCTCTTGTAACTTACGAAGTTTTGAAGACCAGTCCCTTTCCTTCCGTCTCCCTGGACTCCCTGAGGAGTCCGTCACTAACAGACATAGACCTTGTGGAGCCTCAGTGCTATAGGTAAGGGGACAGAATATACACAGGTGACGTCAGGGACACAAGGTAGAAATTCCAACCTTTCCCGGTGGAGGGAGTGAATCTTGAAGCACAAAGTCCTCAGACTGGCCAGGTTCTTAGTTCTCTGGCAATGGCAGAAATCTACCCTGAGGATTTCTCTCCCAGGGTCACTGTCCCCTCTTTGACATACATGTTTTGGGGCACACGAGAAGAACGTGGGTTTGGGCGTCAGACAGCCCCAAGTCTGAGCCCTAGCTCACAGCAGTATCAGCAGGGCAGGGAGCCCTGGAGTCAAGAGAGTGGGGGGAGCTGATGACAGGTGAGGAGTGACAACTAAGGGCACCGTCAGGTAGAGCCACCATCTCCTGGTTAAGAGGCCTCTCCAGGTGCAGTACCAGGAGCGATGGGTCACTGGACAGGCTTTGTGGTATGAAAAGGGCTGCAGGTGCGAAGGAATCTACCCTACAGGCAATCACTGGGTCACCTGTTAGAGTCTGTCCTTCCATTCACGGGAGGCATGATGCTGCTATGATGGTGTTTTGTTTTGTTTTTAATGAGATTAACATTGAAATCAGTAGACTCTGATTAAAGCAGATTACTCTCTTGGCAAAGAAGAAGTCAAACTTTCACTTTTCGCAGATGACATGATACTCTACATGGAAAACTCGAAAGATTCCACCAAAAAAAAACTGCTAGAGCTGATACAGGAATTCCGCAAAGTCGCGGGACATAAAATCAATGTACGGAAATCGGTTGCATTCCTATACACCAATAATGAAGCAACAAAAAGGGAAATCAAGGAATCAATCCCATTTACAATTGCACCAAGAACCATAAAATACCTAGGAATAGGGGCGCCTGGGTGGCGCAGTCGGTTGAGCGTCCGACTTCAGCCAGGTCACGATCTCGCGCTCTGTGAGTTCGAGCCCCGCGTCGGCCTCTAGGCTGATGGCTCAGAGCCTGGAGCCTGTTTCCGATTCTGTGTCTCCCTCTCTCTACCCCTCCCCCGTTCATGCTCTGTCTCTCTCTGTTCTAAAAATAAGAAAACGTTGAAAAAAAAAAATTTAAAATACCTAGGAATAAACCTAGCCAAAAAGGTAAAAGATCTGTATGCTGGATACTTATGAAAGAAATTGAAGACACAAAGAAATGGAAAAACATTCCATGCTCATGGGTTGGAAGAACAAATATTGTTAAAATGTCAATATTACCCAAAACAATCTACACATTCAATGCAATCCCAATCAAAATTGCACCAGCATTCTTCTCAGAGCTAGAACAAACAATCCTAAAATTTTTATGGGACCACAAAAGACCCCAAAGAGCCAAAGTAATGTTGAAAAAAGAAAACCAAAGCGGGAGGCATCACAATCCAGGACTTGAGCCTGTAGTACAAAGCTGTAATCATCAAGACAGTATGGTACTGGCACAAAAACAGACACATAGACCAATGGAATTGGATAGAGAACCCAGAACTGAACCCACAAATGTATGGCCAACTAATCTTTGACAACGCAGGAAAGAGTATCCAATGGAAAAAAGACAGTCTCTTCAGCAAGTGGTGCTGGGAAAACCAGACAGTGACATGCAGAAAAATGAACCTGGACCACTTTCTCACACCAGACACAAAAATAAACTCAAAATGGATGAAAGACCTAAATGTGAGACTGAAAACCATCAAAACCCTAGAGGAGAAAACAGGAAACAACCTCTTGGACCTCAGCCACAGCAACTTCTTACTCAACACGTCTCAGAAGGAAAGGGAAATAAAAGAAAAAATGAACTATTGGGACCTCATCAAGATGAAAAAAAAAAAAAAAAGCTTCACCACAATGAAGAAACAATCAGCAAAACTAAAAGGCAACCAACAAAATGGGAAGATATTTGCAAATGACATATTGGATAAAGGGTTAGTATCCAAAATCTATAAAGAACTTACCAAGTTCAACACCCTAAAAGCAAATAACCCAGTGAAGAAATAGGCAGAAGACATAAAAAGACACTCTTCCAAAGAAGACATCCAGATGGCCAATCGACACACAAAAAAATGCTCAACGTCACCCCTCATCAGGGAAATACAAATCAAAACCACACTGAGATACCACCTCACATGGGTTGGAGTTGCTAAAATTAACAACTCAGGCAACAACAAGTGTTGGTGAGGATGTGGAGAAACGGGAACCCCCTTGCACTGTTGGTGGGAATGCAAACTGGTGCAGCCACTCTGGAAAACAGTGTGGAGGTTCCTCAAAAAATTAAAAATAGAATCACCCTACAACCCAGCAATAGCACTGCTAGGAATTTATCCAAAGGATACAGGAGTGCTGATTCATAGGAGCACATGTACCCAATGTTTATAGCAGCACTTTCAACAATAGCCAAACTATGGCAAGAGCCTAAATGTCCATCAGCTGGTGAATGGATAAAGAAGTTGTGGTTTATATATATGATGGAATACTACATGGCAATGAGAAAGAATGAAATCCTGCCATTTGCAGCAACGTGGATGGAACTGGAGGGTATTATGCTGAATGAAATCAGTCAGAGAAAGACAGATATCATATGTTTTCACTCATGTGGATCTTGAGAAACTTAAGAGGGAGAAGGGAAGGGGAAAAATAGTTACAAACAAAGAGGGAGGCAAACATAAGAGACTCCTAAATACAGAGAACACACTGAGGGTTGATGGGGGGAGGGAGGGAAGGACAATGGGTGATGGGCATTGAGGAGGGCACTTGGGATGAGCACTGGGTGTTGTATGTAAGCGATGAATCATGGGAATCTACTCCTGAAGCCAAGAGCACACTGTATACCCTGTATGTTAGCTAACTTGACAATAAATTATATTTAAAAATAAAATGAAATAAAAATAAAGTAGATTACGGGGCGCCTGGGTGGCTCAGTCGGTTAAGCGTCCGACTTCGGCTCAGGTCATGATCTCGCGGTCCGTGAGTTCGAGCCCCGCGTCGGGCTCTGGGCTGACGGCTCAGAGCCTGGAGCCTGTTTCGGATTCTGTGTCTCCCTCTCTCTCTGACCCTCCCCCGTTCATGCTCTGTCTCTCCCTGTCTCAAAAATGAATAAACATTAAAAAATTTAAAAAAAAATAATAATAAATAAATAAATAAATAAATAAATAAATAAATAAATAAAAGTAGATTACTCTTCATAATCTGGGTGGGCCTCATCGGTTGAAGACCTTACGAGAAAAAAAAGGCTGACCACCCCCCACCAGGAAGAGCGAATTCTTTTTCCAGACTGACTTTGGACTTGAGATATAACATCAACATCTCTGGAAACATCCCTAGGTTTCCCACCTGCCCTACAGATTTTGGACTTTCCAACCTCAAAAATCTCATAAACTAATTTCTTTTATTTTTTAATTATTTTTTAACGTTTATATATTTTTGAGACAGAGAGAGACAGAGCATGAACGGGGGAGGGGGCAGAGAGAGAGGGAGACACAGAATCCAAAGCAGGCTCCAGGCTCTGAGCTGTCAGCCCAGAGCCCGACGCAGGGCTCGAACTCACAGACTGTGAGGTCATGACCTGAGCCGAAGTCGGACACTCAACCGACTGAGCCACCCAGGCACCCCTAAACTAATTTCTTAAACTAACACATTCTCTCTCATCTCTCTCTCTCTCTCTCTATATATATATATATATATATAGATAGATATAGATATAGATATAGATATACACACATATACATCTCTATCATATATGTACATATGCTTGTATACACATACGGAAACTACTGTTTCTGTTTCTCTAGAGAACCTGGTGTAATACAGGCTGTAAAATGAAAAAGCTCTGATAAGTCCCCCAGTCTGCCCTAGAAATAAGTTTCACCAAATTTCTTCTTTGAGACATTAATATAATTGAGCTAGTACCATTCTTAAAATTTCTTCCCCACTCTCCCCTACAAAGATAGTGCAAAAATCAGAAACAGAGCAAAACCCAGGAATAAAGCAAGGAACAGAGAAAATTCTCGGCCTGGATAGAGTTCTCTGATAGCTTTCGTGGCCTGTCCCCACTGTTATAATGCTACCTACCCGGCAGCAAACTTAGATGCCCGTTTCTCATGGTGAAGATACCAGCAAGCCCAACCACGGAGGATGCTGCCCAGTCTTGGGGTGTGTGTGTGTGTGTGTGTGTGTGTGTGTGTGTGTGTGTGCTAAAAAGACTTCCTGTTTTAAGTCTGACTTCAGATAGAAAGCTCATCATTGGATGAACTTAGATGAAACAGCAATCTGCTGTTGCCCACACCCCGCCCCTCATATTTCCCTGTGATGACCATCTCTGAAACTCACACTTCCATTTTTAAGTATTTGCTTAGCATTTCCAGTATTTGTGCTGAAAGCCTCTTTGACGGTTTTTATATCTTTTTGATCTAGGAAGACCTCCCAATTATGGAGAATCATTCTCCTGGCTTTTTTGGCCCCTCTGAGGACTGTGGTTGAGAGTGAACAGACTTTTTAATCTATTTATTATCTACTTGTGTACTTCTTTATTTTTAAGTTCTTATTCTGAAACAAATGTAGACTGACGGGAAGTTTCAAAATTAATATAGAGAGGTCCTTCACCCAGTTTCCTGCCAAAGATACATTTTTATGTATTTAAGTATTTTTATGTGTTTAACAATCATCAAATATCTAAACCAAGAAATTGCATCAGTACAATGTGCATGTGTAGTTCTGTGACACTGTGTTATGTAGACAGGTTCCTGTAACTATCACTACAATAAAGATACATAAATATCCCATCATCCTCATATGACCCCAACATCCCTAACCCCTGGCTGGTCTAGAACTAAGGTGTTTTTATTCTTCAGCAACACTCAACGCAGCCTTAGACTCCTATGTATTGGTGAAGGAAAATATTCCTGATAGGTTTTAGAAGATGAGAAAAACGTCCCCAAATGTTACATTTCCTTTGTTTTTTACCTGGCCATGCACATTATTAGTCTGCTAGCCCTGCCGTAATAACATAGTATCAGCTGGGCGGTTTAAACCACAGAAATCTATTTTCTCAGTTCTGGAGGCTGGATTCCAAGCTGAAGGTGCCGGGAGGGTTGGTTTCTAGTGAGAGCTCTCTCTTGGCTTGTAAACAGCCAACTGCTCCCTGTGTCCACATAGGACCTTTCTATGTGTGTGGAGATAGAGAGGGGAGGGGAGGAAGGGAGGGAGAGAGATCCCTGGTGCCTTCTAGTTCCAAAGCCAGAACACTTCTCTCTCTGCGTCTCTTGGCCACGATGCCAGCCCTGCCTTGTTCCCCTTCACTTTTCTTTCAGCCTGTATTCCCTTCACAAAGGGCTTCTGTGCTGCTTTCAGGTCTGAGAGCTCCAGATGCCCCACAGTCTTGGATGTGCCCCTCCACTGTCTTCAGGCCTCTGGACCTTAACAACCCATCATGGGATTCCCGAAGGCCTCCCCTGATGGAAATAGGAGTCAGGATAATGGCAACAAGCGGAGCCACTGAAAGATCTGGAGGACGAAGGGCACCTCCAGCCACGACACCGTGGGGGGCGGAGACGGTGGTCAGAAGCCCCAGGGAATGGACGACGCCTGCTGCCAGCTGGGGACCAGAGAGTAGAGGAGGGGAGGGTCAGCTGCTGTTGGAGGAGGGAGATTCTAGGCAGTTGAGGAGGAGGAAACAGTTTCTCTTATGTCCAGAGGAAGTCCGTTTCTGAGGGTCATTCACAGAATAAGCCCCGTCTCCCCGGCCCCCCCTTGTCAGTGAAGGAACCCAGTCCCCCAGGGGCTGGCATGCACTCCATCATTGATGGGGCTAGCTGTGCAGGTGCACCTCCAGGGTTCAGGGCTGCGCCCTCAAAGGCAACAGCAGCAGCACTGTGGTAGGATCCTCTCCCTAAGGAGAGGAAAAAAAAAAAAAAGGGAGAAAAAATAAAAAGGAAAACTTCAAGGTACCTGGCTATGTACCTGCGTGACAACATTCCTCATGACCTTGTAAACTGAGACTACCTAATCAGACTACATGTTTATGTATGTTACCATATATGGGAGACAAGGAAGTAAAAGATACATTTAAAACTATGCCACATGGCGTTCGGGGCTCAGTTCTTTGGGTACGAATGCAACAGAGCAGTGCCAGCAGGAATGAAGTCGCTTCCTGGAAAGAAAAGCCTCAGTGTCACGACTCTCTGTGCGAGATTCCCGCTACATTACCTGGGGAGGGTCCTCCGGGATTCGGAGACGGTGCATTTCCACCCTCTTTTCCACCGGGGATACGAACCTCGAACCTCGAGCCTCAGGGCGCCGAGAGAGGGGCCTCGCCTGGTAACAGCAGACCACTTGATCCGCAGGAGACTAGCCCTCCGGTGCACCAACGGAACCCATGGGGCCCAGGAGCCAACTCAGGGAGCACGGCCCGACCGACGGGTAAGAACCTGGGTTCGTTTGGGCACACCTGCCCCTAAGAAGCAGAAGGGGAGCTCGATCACCTCTCAGAGTTGCCCTAGAAGTTCCACAAGGGACAGGGAATGAAGCTGCAACTCTAAGGCGCTGGGCGGCAGGTCGGAGTCTGGTTAGTCTCCCTCAGAACAGGGACTTTAAGAAATATTCCCAAGCAGCTGCCGAAATTCCTTTTGTTTGGGGGAAATTCCCTGTCCTCTCTGGACCGACATGAACTGCCTAATTCCACTGGTGGAGAACAAAACAAAACAAATCTGGAGTCTGCCCCTCTGTCTGAGCCGACAAGATTTAAAACTGGGAATTCTCTTTCTCTGCCTTCTGGTGGCACCTCTCCTCTTCTGCCTTCCCTCCCCCCCCCTCCTTTTCTGCACCCCCAGGGTGGGGAGGAGGGCAGCCTGCATAACTGGCTCCTCAGTGCCTCAGGCACAATCAGCCTCTACTCCCCCCGCCCCCATGTCAAGGAGCAAAGACCAGCGAAGTCAGATTTCCCCACCAATGTCCTAGGTAAAAATTCACCATGGGGAACAAATTGTCTTATGAGGACCCAAGTAAAAAGTATTCAGTGTTTAAGCGAATTTGTTGGTTTGAGAGAGACAATGTTCATCAGCATTAAAAACAAAAACAAAAACAAAAACAAAAACAAAAAAACCCCACTTTTATTCTACCTAGAGTTGCTGAAGGTCAAATAAGCTCATGCTATCTCTGTTCCAATTTGTTAACAAAAGGGTGATTTAAAGTAATGGTTAACTGGGGCGCCTGGGTGGCGCAGTCGGTTAAGCGTCCGACTTCAGCCAGGTCACGATCTCACGGTCTGTGAGTTCGAGCCCCGCGTCAGGCTCTGGGCTGATGGCTCAGAGCCTGGAGCCTGTTTCCGATTCTGTGTCTCCCTCTCTCTCTGCCCCTCCCCCGTTCATGCTCTGTCTCTCTCTGTCCCAAAAATAAATAAACGTTGAAAAATAAATAAATAAATAAAAATAAAGTAATGGTTAACTTTGTCTGTCTCATAGTTTTCATGGGTAATTGTTAAGACAGCTTTGAAAGTCTCTGGTAAAGTAAAACGTGAAAGATTTTGCTTGCATAATAATAAATCGGGATTAAATTCATTGGATATCTAACGAGGTAAGAGGCTAAAGCACTGATGACTGGATGTAGGTCTGTGCTTTTTGACGTGTCAGAGAAAAACCAAGGATATTTGGATCTGTTGAAAAAACATGCTTTGTGCTTAATTGATTCATAAGTTTGCCGTCTGAAAAAATTCTAATGTAACGGTTCACAATTGGTTACCACTTAGTTTTCACTAGAGACTAAAGTTTCTAAGAGTTAAACTTCTGCCAGATGTAATTAAAACTAATAAAAATAACAAAAGCAACTCTATATAGATAAGCAGGAGATATGAAATAAAGATACAAGAAATGGAAATACATTTTTGTTGAAGGTAATAAAAAAAAAAAGTAATTTTGTCCTAAATGAGACTGGTTATTTGGAGAAAAATGGCTTGGGACAAAATTTAAATGCAAAGAAAAGTTGTGGAAGGTTCGCGAAGGAAAGTCTTTAAAAAGAAATTTTAGGGGCGCCTGGGTGGCGCAGTCGGTTAAGCGTCCGACTTCAGCCAGGTCACGATCTCGCGGTCCGTGAGTTCGAGCCCCGCGTCAGGCTCTGGGCTGATGGCTCAGAGCCTGGAGCCTGTTTCCGATTCTGTGTCTCCCTCTCTCTCTGCCCCTCCCCCGTTCATGCTCTGTCTCTCTCTGTCCCAAAAATAAATAAACGTTGAAAAAATAAATAAATAAATAAATAAAATAAAAAAAAATAAAAAGAAATTTTATGTGTGGTCAGGATGGACTAAGATTAAAATAAATGGATTTTGAAAGTACTCAGGGTTAAGATTAAACTTCCTCCTCCTTTGATCCAAAGGCTGAGAAAATGATAGCAATTCCCTTCATGCCAGCTTCCAAATCCTCCACATTTGTGTTGTTCCTGTTCAGCAGAGGACTGGATGCCTCTGCCATATGAGGGATGGGTGATATATAAAGGGCTTTTACTAAGATACATGGGAGCCGTTTTACCAAACTTAGCCCATGGTATGCCAAAAATGGATGCCCACACAGCTGAAACATATTTATGTGGGCTTTGTTGAGAAAGGGCAGGGGAATAGACCTTGACTTTGGCCCTTTAACCCCCGCCCTCAACAGCCAGTGATCAATATATAAGTTACTGTTGGACCAAAATGAAATTAGTGCGTCCTACGACAACCAGGAAAGTCTTGCTTGGTCACAGTCCATACCCAAAGGTCCTACAGGCAGGAAACGAAAGGGTGAGAAAGAACAGGAAAGACCAGGCCAGCTCTTGGAGGTAGAGTCAAGCCTGGGTAAGAATGACTACTCCCAGCACCTTGCAAGACTAACAGGGCTTTGGGCTGCCAGTTACAGGGCCAGCCAAAACGCGGGGCCAGGAGATGAGGTTTCTCCTGGCCAGCTATAGGAAATTGAGACAAGGGACAACTTTCCGCCTTTTTCCTATAGATGGGTAATTCCCCAACCAAGGCCCTTTGGAATGCATTATGGTTCATTTTCTTTTGCACAAAGGCTCGGCCCCAATACAAATTGGAAGAGGGAACCTGGCCACCAGAGGGAAATATCAATGACAATACTATCCTACAAGAGGACATGTTTTGCAAATGTGAAGGGAAATGGGGAGAATTCCCCTATGTTCATTGTTCCTGGGCCTTAAGGAAAAAATCGAGATATATGTAAGCAACGTAAGGTGGATCGTCATTTAATGGCAATCCTTTCTAGAGCCCAGCAATCAGGAGGGGACACAATTAAGGGCCCCTCACCTGTACCCAAACCAGACCTAGAGAAGGAGGAAGGGAAGCCTCCCTCCTTCCCCTCCCCCTCCTCTTCCTCCTCCTCAGGTCTTCAATCTACATATAATAATAAAAATGCAATTCTGCTCCCTGCTACCCACCTTATCCAGGCCCTCCCCGTAAAGGGCATGTTTCCCTTACAAGAAGCTAGAATGCCAGAAGAAAAAACCTTCACATTACAAGGTTTAAGACAGGTAAGAGGAGATCTAGGTACGTTTTCTGACTGAATAAGTATATAAAGGCTTTTCAGAATATTATGTATGTTTTTGAGTTGACCTGGAAAGACATAATGCTTTTGTTAAACCAGACTCTTAGTGAGACAGATGCTTTATAAAAAAAAAAAAACACAACTAAGGAAATTTAAGATTTGGCCCTTAACTTATGCTAAATTAGCCACTATTTTACAAACAAAAAATGAGAGCGGGAGGGCCTTCCTGGAAAGGTTGAGGGAGGCTCTCATTAAATACATGGCTATCTCCCCTGACACCCCTAAGGCTGAGATGATTAAAAGGACAAATTTGTCACTCACTGAGCCCTACGTATTCAGAGAAAATGCAAAAGTTGGCTGTCGGCCTTGAAGGGACCCTGGAGGAGCTCTTATGAGCTGCCAATTGGGTATATGACAACCAAGATCAAGAGGAGAATAAAAAAAAAAAAAAAAACACAACAGAAAAGGAGGCTTAAAAAAATCTGAGGCCTTAGTTGTGGCCTTAGGTACTATGTGAGATCGGGTTTCCCGAGGTCCTGGCACCAAGTGCCACTTATATGGGCACTGAGAGCACTAAAATGAGAATGTCCTCAGAGGGGACAACCAAAATGAAAACCCCATAAGCCATGCCCCTTATGTGGAGCCAATCACTGAAGATCTGAATGCCCTACGGGGACCTCTATCTGTGAGGGCTCAGATAACAATGTCCCTGGAAGGGATTAACCGGGGCCTGGGGCTCTTCACGGTGGCCCCCCCTAACCCAACTGCCTATCAGAAACCCAGAACCTCGAGTAACCCTAAATATAAAAGGGAAGGACTGGTTGGTTTCCTTCTCGACACCAGAGCGACCTTCTCTGTCCTCCTTTCCACTCCAGGCCAACTATCCAAATGCAGCAGGACGATTAGGGCCATCTCCAGAAAACTTCTAACTAAATGTTTCCCTCAGCCCCTGGGATGTCTATGGGGAAACCTAATTTTTTCTCATTCTTTCCTGATAATGCCAGAGAGCCTTACTCCCTTCCTAGAAAGGGACATTATAACTAAATTAGAGATTATGGTGCTACTAACTCCAGGACAGGTAAAGAATTGTATGAGTTTTGGAAAATTACTGGATATTGTAGGCTGTAGATACAAGGGTTCAGGAAAATAGTTTGCTGCTATATCAATTATTAAAGGAGACTCAAGCCGACCTACTCTCCCCCAAAAAGTTAATGACCTGGGGTCTGACTCCTAGACATTGTCTCCAGCCCTTGGAATGGTTACAAACAGAGCAGGGCAATTACTCTTACCAAGCTCTCAGAGGTAAGACAGCATTAAAACACAGCATCAGGCCTTTCATTTTGGGAGGGACAAAACTTCTCAAATGGCCCAAAGGATGTTTACTGGAAAAAAAATTTGTCAAGGACAGTTCTGCAAGCAGGATCAGCCTGTGAAGTATGTCTTAGAAACAATCCTTTCAGCCACAAACTTGCTCTCCCAGGCAATCAAGAAACTGGAGACTGTCCAGAAAAGACTGACAATTAGGTTCACTCATATACCAAGGTCGAAGGAATTCTAGCATCTGTTGGTATGGAGTGATACTTTTACTAATTGAGTAAAGGCCTTCTCCTGCCAGACAAAAAAGGCACAGAAAGTAATAAAAGTTCTGCTTTATCAAATAGTACCAGGTTCGGCTTACCTAAAAATTTTTCAAATTAATAATGGTCAATAGCTGCCTTGACTCTTTCTCTGGTAGCAGTCCTGGCTCGTGGAAAAGTTTTACACCTCAAAATAAAGGAGACTGTCTGCTTATACTCAGCAAAACTCTAGATAACACTTCACAAGCATTAGATGCCTTAAAAATTTTTCGTAATTCAGTTAAGGCCAAACTCTTGGAAATAGAGCCACCGTTGATTACTTACCGCTCCTGCTTCTCCATCACCTGGGTCATGAGAGATTCCCTGACATGTGTTGTTTACAAAGGTTGTTTGACAGGTTTGGAAACCATAGACATGATCTTAAGATGCCATCTTGTTGGTCAGTATAATTTTTACTTTGTGTTTTTCTGTGTGTCTGCTAATGCCTGCCAGCCTTCCTGAAGAACCATACTATGGGCCACTCGACCGACCCCTTGGGTAGACTCCAACTGCTGTACCCCCACACCGTCCCTTATCAGCCTGAAGAAGCCAGAACAGTCGTTGTCCCTGTTCCCTAACAGCGGTTCCAGGCCCTGTTCCAGTGGAGAAATAAATAGGGAAAGGGTTAACATTAGGCAGGGAGAGAGAAGGGACCTTCAGGGAGGCAGACGGCAGATGCAGGTGGGAGGCTAAAGAAGCAGATGGGGTTCTCCCCTTATGAAATCCTTTATGGGCGCCTCTCCCCCATTATCAAGGGCTTAGGGGGAGGGATCTAAATGAGATAGACCAACTAGCCCTGAGACAACAGATGCGAGGCCTTGGCTCTACCCTAACCACCTTACACCCCTGGGTCAGGGAGCGATTATCTGAATCTGACCACAGACGCTCATCCCTTTAAACCAGGAGATGCAATATGGATAAAGGAGTGAAATGTCCAACCGCTAAAACCCCTCGGGAGGGGCCCGTTCACTGTCATTTTGTCCACCCCTACCGCAGTAACGGTGGCCAACGTGGGTCCCTGGATTCACTACAGCAGAGTGAAGCCGGCATCTCAAAACTGGGAGTGCATTCCTGACTCATCAATGCTGTGCAAACTGATCATACGGAAGATTCTGCAACTCCAGAGGCTCCAGGAGACTGCAGCCCTGCTTTAGTCACTCCAGAAGCTGACTGATCTACACACGGCAGAAGCTTGAGGAATCGGCAGTCTGGAGAAACAAAAGACCGTCGTTATTTTCTGTATGTTTTCTTGCTGTGATGCACTGTCATGCCTTGTTTCTCACTATTATCATGATTCTTGCTCTACTCTTTGCCATAGGATTGGCCAAGGCCACCCCAGCCAGCCAGAAACGTGGTGAGAGGTTTCTGTGAACACTCACCCTTCCTTTGTGGATCGGATACTTCGTTGCTACCAACACGGGGAAACAATGGCCATAGAGACTAGAAAATTGGATCCCCACAAACCTTATAGTAAAACAAAATACCCCAGTCCTATTACCAGGGTTTGGCTTCTCAAAAGTTCAGTTACTGGGAAAAACTGTCTTGCCTGGTGGGGAAAAAGTTCATTGTCTCTGTTGAAAACTTAACATGCGAGGGGTGCCTGGGTGGCTCAGTCAGTTGAGCATCTGACTTCGGCTCAGGTCATGATCTCGCGGTTCGTGAGTTCGAGCCCCGCGTCGGGCTCTGTGCTGACAGCTCAAAGCCTAGAGCCTGCTTCAGATTCTGTGTCTCCCTCTCTCTCTGCCCCTTCCCCGCTCATGTTCTGTTTCTCTCTGTCTCTCAAAAATGAATAAACGTTAAAAAACAAAATTGAAAAAATAAATAAAACTTTACATGCATAAGCCAAAGATTTTATAACTCAACTGTCTGGAAAACCCAATGGTGGGGGACCCCAGATCACCTTGAGCCAGATCCCCACCCCTTGTCTAACTTCTCTCATCTCCGAGAGGCCTGGGACAAGGTCCATACAGCCATCAAATGGCGGGTCCCAGGTGGACTAGCCTGGATATGTGGAAGGACAGCCTATATAGTACTTCCCTCAGTCTGGTCAGGGTCATACACGGTGGGAACTCTTCGTCCATCTTTCTTCCTGCTCCCACTTGCCAGAAGGAAACATTTGGGAGTCCAAGTGTATGGGGACAGGGACACTCAAAGAAAGTGGTGTGCCTTACAAATTGGCAACTAAAAAGATGAGGAATGGCCCCCCGAGCATAAATCCAATATGATGGCCCTGCCACCTGGACAGAGGACGGGTCCTGGGGCCACCGTGCTCCCATTTACATGCTAAACCGCATAATCAGACTACAAGCAGTTATAAAAATTATAACCAGTGAAGCTGCCAGAGCTCTTAACTTACTAGGCAAGCAGCAAACCAAAATGTGCAATGCCATTATCAGAATCGCGTGGCCTCAGATTACCTGCTTGCTTCTGAGAGAAAAGTTTGTAAAAAGTTTAACCTAAGCAACTGCTGCCTACAAATAGATAATGAGAAAAAAAAAAAAATCATGCAAGAGATCGCAAATCAAATGAAAAGGATTGCTCCTGTCCCCGTCCAGACCTGGAACGGTTAAAACCCCGGGGGGAGTTATCCGGAGGATGGTTTTCAACTTTCAGGGGATTCAAAACTCTCATTAAAATTATCCTCCTAGGGGAGGGTGGGTGATGGGTATTGAGGAGGGCACCTTTTGGGATGAGCACTGAGTGTTGTATGGAAACCAATTTGACAATAAACTTCATATATTGAAAAAATAAGGGGCGCCTGGGTGGCGCAGTCGGTTCAGCGTCCGACTTCAACCAGGTCACGATCTCGCGGTCCGTGAGTTCGAGCCCCGCGTCAGGCTCTGGGCTGATGGCTCAGAGCCTGGAGCCTGTTTCCGATTCTGTGTCTCCCTCTCTCTCTGCCCCTCCCCCGTTCATGCTCTGTCTCTCTCTGTCCCAAAAATAAATAAACGTTGAAAAAAAAAATTAAAAAAAAAAGAGAAAAGAAAAGAAAAGAAAAGAAAAGAAAAGAAAAGAAAAGAAAAGAAAAGAAAAGAAAAGAAAAGAAAAGAATCCTCCTAATCCTAGGAGGTGACTTAATCCTACCCTGCTTAGCTCCCCTGGTCGTACGGTCTGCCTCCAGTTTCACGGCCGCTCGTGTAATACCGTTATAAAAATATAAACCTCGATAGGGCGCCTGGGTGGCTCAGTCGGTTGGGCGTCCAACGTGGGCTCAGGAGGTCATGAGGAAGGCTGGGGGGAGGGCCAGAGATGGGGGGAAGCTCCCCCCCCCACTCCTCAACCAGACCCACAAGTTCACGGCCTATCTTCCCCAAGTTACCACAACAACACTTTTGCCAGTGGTTCTCATACCACATAACCACATAGCCTTTTCCTAACGTCTGGCAGTTTCCTCATGCTTCCGGCTGAAATTTCTTCACCCCTTTACAGCTGCTGCCTTACTGCCAGGTTGCAAAGTCAATGCCACATTTTAAATGTTTGCTACAGCAGCGCCCTGTCCCCATCGCTCACTCCTGTGTCCGTTACCTTATATGCTCATAATTCTGTCCTAATTCTGTGAGTCAGCAACCTGAGCTGAACTCAGCTGGGCAGTTAGTTCTTCTGATGGTCTCACCTAGGGTCACTCGTGCAACTGAGGTCACCTGCTGGCTTGCCTGGGGCTGGATGGTCCAAGATGGCCTCACTCGCCTGCCTGTGGGTGGTGCCAGCTGTCAGCAAGGACCCTCGCATCCTAGGGGAGAGGTTGGCCCAGGTGTCTTCACACTTTGCTCTTACGACTCGAACCATAACAACAAGTGGGCAAACCCTGGCGTGTGTTTTTCAAGCGTCTGCTCCTGCCATGTTTGATAACGTTCCATCGGCCAAAGAAAGTCGTGCGATCAAGCGCGTCTTCAAAGGGTAGAGAAATAAACTCCACCTCTTGATGCGAGGGAACAACAAAACCCACCCTGAAAAGAGATGCACTCTGAGAGATAGGAGGAATTATCGTGGCCACCATCTACTACATCGTTATCTACGCACACGCGCACGCACACCCAGTGCAAAGTAAAACACCAGAAACCACTTATACATCCAGTGACGTAGCTAAAATCTAACTAACAGGAGCATGCATTATCAGGATGTGAAGCGAACGAAACTTTCCTGATGACGGAGGCATAAATTGTTTCGGCCACTTTGGAGACCTCTTGGCAGCATCCGCCAAAGCTCAAGGTCTGCCTACGTGATGACCCAGCGATTCCACTCCAGGCTTGCACCCAAGAGAAGTTAGAACACTGGTTCACCGTAAGACTTGCACAAGAACATCCACAGAAGCTTTATTCCTGACAGCAAAACCTGGAAAGGACCCAAATGTCCATAAACAGAATGGAATGTCGGGGCTGTGGGATATTCAGACAACGGAATATTACACAGCAATGGTTAAAGATAAATTTCACAGGCGCTCTATTAAGGGAAACACCAGCCACAAGAGGGCAATAGTGTGTGGTTCTATTTTTTTTTTTTTTTTTAGTTTTTTTTTTTTAATGTATTTATTTTTGAGAGAAAGAGAGAGAGACAGAACGCAAGCGAGCAGGGGAGGGGCAGAGAGAGGGGGAGACACAGAATTGGAAGCAGGCTCCAGCTCTCTAAGCTGTTAGCACAGAGCCCAACACAGGGCTCGAACTCACAAGCCCTCAAGCTGTGAGATCATGACCTGAGCCAAAGTCAGCCACTCAACTGACTGAGCCACCCAGGCACCTCTGTGTGGTTCTATTTCTATGAACAGAAAAACCAATCTATGGTGACAAGTCAAAATACTTGTTACCTCTGGATGGGGCTTATTGACTAGGACTGGAGTAGGGCCCAAGGGTACCTTCTGGGGAGATAAAATAGTTCACATGCTGTTATGGTGGTATAGACATACATAGATTTCATCAAGTGTGCACCAAGATTTATGAACTTTTACGTAAGTTATACCTCAGGATTTTATTTTTTTTTAATTTTTTTTTTCAACGTTTATTTATTTTTGGGACAGAGAGAGACAGAGCATGAACGGGGGAGGGGCAGAGAGAGAGGGAGACACAGAATCGGAAACAGGCTCCAGGCTCCGAGCCATCAGCCCAGAGCCTGACGCGGGGCTCGAACTCACGGACCGCGAGATCGTGACCTGGCTGAAGTCGGACGCTCAACCGACTGCGCCACCCAGGCGCCCCTATACCTCAGGATTTTAAACCACAAGGGGCACCTGGCTGGCTCAGTCGGAAGAGCGTGTGGCTCTTTATCTCGGGGTCGTGAGTTCAAGCCCCATGTTGGGTGCAGAGATTACCTTAAAAATAAATGTTTAAAAACTTGGAAAAAAAGAATTTTATTTAAAAAAAATTTTTTTTCAACGTTTATTTATTTTGGGGACAGAGAGAGACAGAGCATGAACGGGGGAGGGGCAGAGAGAGAGGGAGACACAGAATCGGAAACAGGCTCCAGGCTCTGAGCCATCAGCCCAGAGCCTGACGCGGGGCTCGAACTCACAGACCGCGAGATCGTGACCTGGCCGAAGTCGGACGCTTAACCGACTGTGCCACCAGGCGCCCCGGAAAAAAAGAATTTTAAAATACAAAAACACATCCCTGTAAGAACAGGTAAAAAATTTTTTAAAAGTCCGCTGGGGTAAAGTACTGTGGACAGCCCATGGATTTTGGAGCCGGACTCCACTGCTTCCCACATGTCTCATCTTGGTTAACTCACCTCCACTGGCCCTGTAAATTGGGGATAATAATAGCATTTACCTCAAAGTGTCATTGTGACAAGTTAACTTAAAATAAGATTCAGGGGCGCCTGGGTGGCTCAGTCGGTTGAGCGTCCAACTTTGGCTCAGGTCATGAGCTCGCAGCTCGTGAGTTGGAGCCCCTCATTGGGCTCTGAGCTGACAGCTCAGAGCCTGGAGCCTGCTTCGGATTCTGTGTCTCCCTCTCTCTCTGCCCTTAACCCACTCGCATTCTGTCTCTGTCTCTCTCAAAAATAAATAAACATTAAAAAAAAAATTTTTTTTTAAATAAGATTCAAAGTTTAGGGTAGTATCTACTATCTATTACCAGTAAGCTCCAAATAATGACTTGCTAATATGAAAATGAGGAGTTGAATAGTCATCACTAGGGAGAAGGATGGTCACTGTGAGAATAACAGGAACAATTTGCTGACACATAAAATATAAAAACCTTCTCGTTTAATTTGACTGCTTCAAAATATATAAATTTCAAAACTGACAGCATTACAAGATTTATTCAGCAACCATGGTGGGAGAGTTTAACATAGCTCTTCTGGTAAACAGATCAAAGACGGATACGGATACGGATACAGACTGAATAAGATCAAAGACGGATACGGATGCGGATACAGACTGAATAATTCATGTCTGTGCCCGGATATGGATACGGATATGGATACTGCCACGGACTGAATAATTCATGTCTGTGCCCCACCCTCCATTCACATTCTGAAGCCTGATTCCCACCCTGTGATGGTATAAGGAGGGAGGTGATGAGATCAAAAGGGTGCAGCCCTCAGGAATGGGACTGGTGCCTTTATAAAAGACACCCCCACAAGCTCCCTTGCTCTCTTTCTGCCACGTGAGGACACAGGCAAGAAGACAGCCATCTACGAACCACGAAGCAGGCCTCACCAGACATCAAATCTGCCAGCATCCCGATCTCAGACTCCAGCCTCCAGAACTCTGAGAAGAAAGTTCTGCTGTTTATAAGCCATCCAGTCTATGGTATTTTTGTTATGCGGCCCGAACAGACGAAGATAGAGACCAATACCTATAAATGTGGAGAAGATTTTGAAACACAAATAATATGATCTAGTGGATTGTATTCTATATGCAGAATACAATACATTGGCTTCAACGACACAGGAAGCATTTGTGACAACTGACCACACACTAAGTGCACCAGCTGGATACAGCATTCGGCCGTAATAAACCCATCCCTCCCCTCCCCGACCCCCTCCCCAAAACAGCAATGTCCTGTGCCAGTAAGAAGTGCACCTTTTCCACGTAACAAGATATCCAGAAACAAACAGTCCGGGGCAGCCACACAAAGATACCAGCTGGGGAGCCGGGATGGTCGTGAGGTCTGGCTACACTCTCTTCAGCTGCAGCCTTTACCCTCATGGCCGTGGGATGGCTTCTCGAGCACTGGGCATCATGTCTGTTTGTACAAAGGCCAAGAAGTGGAGGGATCTGGCTAAATGTTCCTTTGCAACATCCTTCCCCGGAATCACACCCAATGACTTCTCATACTTAGAATGGCCAGGACTGGGGGGAGGGCCGTGGCGTCCCCTAGCTGCAAGGAGGAGGCTGGGGGGTACGGGGTTTTTCAAGAGCGCATCGTACCAACCTGAACAAGAGAAACCTAAGTTGTTTTTTAAGGAACAAGGGGCAATTTTGACAGGCAACTAGCAGGATATGCCACGTTAAAAACAAAACAGATACCCAATATTCAATAACATAAAGACCACATTTTCTGCTCACAATGTAATTAAATTAAAAACCAACAACAAAAAGGCAACTAAAAAAAAAAAACCACCCATACACATGCAGGAACTTTCCGGAATGACAGAAATGTTGTATACCTTGAATGGCGGGTTGGTGACATGAACATACGTACGAACCTGTCAGACTCCTCCAGCTATACACTTAAGGTTTATGCATTTCGCTAGGAGTAATTATACCTCTAGAAAAATATATCCACATCCCATGGTTTTAAAATCTAATTACAGATCACTCATGGGCCAAAGAATAAGTGGTAACAGAAACTAAGACAATACTTAGATTTCAACCAAAATGAAAATATTACACATCAAAACATGGAATGTGGCCAAACGAGTGCCACGAGAGAGGATGACAGCCTGGAACGTTTATACTTTTAGAAAACTTGGAGGGCGCCTGGGTGACTCAGTCGGTTGAGCGTCCGACTCTTGGTTTCGGCTCAGGTCATGATCCCAGGGTTGTGGGATCGCGTCCCGCATCGGGCTCCACACCCGCGTGAGATTCTCTCTCTCCCAGAGCGCCTGGGTGGCTCAGTCGGTTGAGCGACCGATTTCGGCTCAGGTGGTGATCTCACGTCTCGTGGGTTCGAGCCCCGCGTTGGGTTCTGTGCTCACAGCTCGGAGCCCGGAGCCTGCTTTGGATTGTGTGTGTGTCTCTCTCTCTGCCTCTCCTCCACTCGCACTCTGTCTCTCTCTCCCTCAAAAATAAATAAATACAAAAAAAAAAAAAAAAAAAAGATTCTCTCTCTCTGCTCCTCCCCCATGCACGTGCATTCTCTCTCTCTCTCTCTCTCTCTCTCTCTCTCTCTCTCTCTCTCTCAGATAATTAAAAAATTAAATTAAAAAAATAAAAGTCGAACGTTAATCAGCAAGGGGCCCGACATACGGCTGGGACACTGATAGAGGCAGGCCACCGCTCTTAGCACTTTCTCTCCCGGCATGAACCCTTTTATGCACGGCGAGCGAAGAGCTGTGCCTGAAGGCCTTCTCACACTGACTGCACGCGTAGGGCCTCCCTGCGGTGTGGGTCCTCACGTGCACGATTAGGTGTGAAGACTGACCAAAGGCGCGCCCGCACTCCTGACACGCGTAGGGCTTCTTGCCCGTGTGGGTCCTCGCGTGTTTCCGGAGGGACGAAGGTTCACTGAAGGCGCGCCCGCACTCCTGGCACGCGTAGGGCTTCTCTCCGGTGTGGGTTCGCATGTGACTCTTGAGGGTCGAGAGGCGACTCAGCACCTGGCCGCACGTAGCGCACTCGTACAGCTTCTCCCCGGTGTGTATCCTCTTGTGCACGTTCAGGTGCGTGCTCGTCCGGAAGGGCTTCCCGCACTGGCTGCATTCGTACGGCTTCTCCCGGGTGTGCGTTCGCAGGTGCGTCTTCAGCGACGAGTGCTCCCTGAAGGCTTTCCCACACTGACTGCACCCGAAGGGCTTCTCGCCGGTATGAGTCCTCACGTGGCTCCGCAGGGAGGACGGCTGGTTGAAGGCTTTCCCACAGTCCTTACACGCGTAGGGCTTCTCGCCCGTGTGGTTTCTCTGGTGCAAAATCAGGTTGAAGTTCCTGGTGAAGGTTTTCCCACACTGGGCACATTCGAAGGGCTTCTCTCCGGTGTGAGTCCTCAGGTGACGCCGCAGATTCGAGGAGTACTTGAAGGTCTGCCGACACTCCTGACACTCAAAGCACTTCTCCGCGGTGTGGGTCTTCTCGTGCCTGATCAGGTCGGAGCTGTATCTGAAGGACTTCTCACACTGGCGACACGCGAAGGTTCTGTCCCCACGGCGGATTTTCTCAGGCACGAGGAGCCGAGCGGGCTGGAAGAAGGATCTTCCGCTCTCTGGGCATTCGCAGGGGTCGCCTCCAGCACGAATGCTCCGGTACTGAAAAAGCGGTCGGACGCCGGGCGAGGGTTTTCCGAGTTCACTGCGTTCGTAGAGGTTTTCTCCCGCCTGAGGCCGCCCCTGTCGATGGAGGAAAATACGAAGACCTGAGGCTTTATTGTGTTCACAGACATTCTCCCCCCGGGGGGGCAACTGGGCGTAGGGGAAAGGTATCGACAGCCGAGGCGTAGATGCCTTTTAGTATCTACTCTCTTAGTGAGTCTGGACCATTTCCGCCCCGAGTCCCTTCAAGGGGATGCTGCCCACAAAGCACTGTCACTGTCTTTACTTTCATGAGGCCTCTCAGATGCAGAGTTTTGCCGAGTTAAAGCCACACGGAGCCTTAAACACTTGGTACCTGTTCACTGGTGCAAGCGGTTGCCTGTGGGAACTCTGCGAAGACACATGCCTTAATCTACACGTAGAGTTTTCCCCAATTCATGACTTTCACAGACTCTCTCCCAGGACACTGTGTTCTCCTGGGTGAGCACCACTCACCTTGAATCAATCTCTCTCTCTCTCTCTCTGGCCTCATGCTATTTCTTTCTTTCTTTCTTTCTTTCTTTCTTTCTTTCTTTCTTTCTTTCTTAAGATTGATTTATTTGGGGCGCCCGGGGGGTTCAGTCAGTTAAGCGTCCGACTTCGGCTCGGGTCATGATCTCCCAGTTTGGGAGTTCGAGCCCCGCATCAGGCTCTGTGCTGACGGCTCAGGGCCTAGAGCCTGCTTCAGATTCTGCGTCTCCCTCTCTCTCTGTCCCTTCCCTGCTCGTGCTCTGTCTCTCAATAATAAATAAACATTAAAAAAATTTTTTTTTAAAAAGATTGATTGATTTAAACAATCTCTACACCCAACATGGGGCTCAAACTCACCACCCCGAGGTCAAGAGTCGGAGGCTCCTCTGAATGAGCCAGCCAGGCAGCCCTGCTTTTCTAACCTGCAGCAACCCCAGACTCGTCCTACAACAGAACCGAGAATGCTCCTTGGGTGCCTTACCCTTTCCATGCCAACAGAAATCTCTGCAAAAATATCTTGGTTAGGAATTGAACCTTGGGGTGGAAGCGAAGGTTCTGAAATGGACAAGGAAGGAAAAAGTAAGTGCACAGAGAAAACTGTACAAACAGGGAAACCAGAAGAATAAGCAGGGCATGTGGGGTTTTGTGTTTTTTTAATACTGATTCTAAGTACGGGAAGAAACTGGGAAGGGGAGGGATGTATCAGAGTGTCCAGGAAATGTTAAGGCATCTGGCTCTGTAAGGAGCTATGTAACCACAGCAACAAGGATTAGAAATGGTAGATAAGTTACTGAGAAAGGAGCCTATGAAGGTTGAGGCCGAAATTGAGAGAAAGTGTTAGCAAGAACATATGGGGGGCGGGGAGGCACCGGATAAAACATGCACACGCTACATCCGCGGAAAACACACGCAGGATAAAACAGACACACGGAGGTGACCAAGGTGACGAGGAGGCAGGACAAATCATCCTGTGAAACCAGAGTAAAGTATTCGGGATAAAGAGGGAAGGCGGTGGCATCCAGTAGAGCGGCTTCGTCAAGGTCACTGAAAGCGTCACCTGGGCAGCTTCCCGGGAAGACTCTTCTCTCCGTCGGCCACCACTCTTCTCCTTGCTCCAAATGGGAAAACGAACTGAATTTGCCGAGCTGATCTCCTGCTCGTGGGGAAATACGCAGGGCGTGAGCCGTGCCTGCCAGTAAACCGGGGCCCGTATCCTGACGTCTTTAGGGGGCACCGGAGATGGGAAGAACAAGATGAGCACCCCTAAATTCCGATGGGCACGGTCGGGCCCTTCCACTAAGGGGCCAAAGTACAAGCTCCCTCACTGGGTCCCAAAGGATAATGGGATTCTCCAGTCCCCAAAACCCAGGGCCTGACTCAGAGAGGCACTAGAAAAGCCCAGACACTTTTAACTGTGGAGAAACAGAAAGCAGCAGAGAGACCTCCATCGCCACAGGGAAGCTGCTAGACCGTAAGCACCGTGAGGGCAGGATTTCTCTTTTTTTGCCTCTCGATTTCCCAAACCGGCACAATTCCGGGAACCCGTAGGGCCTGCATGGGTATGTGGGTGAAGCCACGGGGCTGGCCTTACCCACAGAGGCCAGGTTCCTATAGTTCTCCAGCATCACATCTCTGTACAGGCTTCTCTGGGCAGAGTCTAGAAACATCCATTCTTCCGGAGTGAACAACACAGCCACATCCTCGAAGGTGACTGGTTCCTGAAACACACACCCGTCCCGGCTCAGCCAGGGGGCACCCCCACCAGTACCCAAGAGGCTGGTGAGGGGCCGGCCTGGGGAAGGAAGACCGTGCAGAGGATTGTCACACGGGGCCCCGAGGTCTCTCGGAGGCTGCCCCTTGGCTCAGGCCCCAGAACTAGAACTCTCCTCCATCTGCACCTTTGTCCCCGAGGGACAGCATCCAGAGGTGTGGCATCGAAGGACTTAGCTACCAGCTGGGAAGCCATGGCAGTTTTATTCCCCTCCGGCTCCAGGGTCCCACAGGCCTGAGCACGTGGCAGACAAGAGAGAAACACGTGGTAAATGACCGCTATCTGTCCCGGGAAACCGTGAGGACTAGCGAACAAGGACAGCTCACAACCTTGCTGTTTTCCCTCCTGGTGCCCAGTAGAACCAGGCACTGCTCGGCTAGGGAAGGTCTGAACGAAGGGGCGGGATGACCACCTGGGCTGCCCCCACATCCCTCCCCCCACCGATTCTGACACTATACGAGGCCCAGGGCCTAGGAGCCTGGACACCAGCCCTGTGGGGGCGAGAAGCTCCAGGCCGAGGGAGGAGAATCAGGGCCTGAGCAACAGGGGTTTCCTACTCACCTGCGGACAGCTGAGCAGCATCCCAGGAGCCACAGACTCCCCCTCTGTGTTCTCCTTCTGGAGCCAGGCGGGGTCCTGGGCAAGCAGAGCTACAGGAGAGGGCAGCCAGGAGGCCCAGTGAGCACACCCACAGGACCCCTGGGCTGCCCGCCCCAAAACGGTGAAGCGACCACAGGTGCACACACGTATGCACACGCACGTACGACACACACACACACACACACACACTTGCGTGCTTAGGCACACATGCACACACACGAGGACACACACGTGCATGCACTCACACACGCATGCACGGAGACACGGACGCACAGACACACACGGACGAGTACACACGCACAGAAACAGACAGACACACGGACACACGTGCAAACACGCACATATATGCACATGTTGCTTCCGTTCCAAATCTCTGGAGTTATACAGTCCCACGTCGACAGACCCTGGGGTTTCTGGGGCACCCCCACTGCCCCTTGATTCAGCCCTGGGTCAGCATTCCCTCCCAAGCTGCTCAGCTCCTTCCTCTACCCCACTCTGCAGGGCCAGGGGCAGCCCAGGACTTAGCACAAGCAGGGGCCAGAGAAGCGGCCACGACCCCAGGGGTCCGCCTACGAGAAGGAAGGATCTCCCCTTCCTGCCTTCAAATCCACCACACCCCTCCATCCGCCCGGGGCCCGTGACAGGTGAGCGAGTGACCTCCCCCACCATCCCTTGTCTCCCTACATGCTCACCTCCCCCTGCCACAGGACCTTTCCCCCTGGGAACTAATCCTGAACTGAAAAACAAAGCATATCATGCAAATAAAGAAAATTAATTGCATCTAATCATTAAAAAAAACAAAAACACAGAACCCTGACCCACGTCCAACCTCTGACCCCATGTATGCCTTTCCTGGGGCTGCTGTAACCAAGCACCGCCAACTGAGAGGCTCAAAACCCAGATACATCTTCTGTCTCAGCTCCGGAGGCCACAAGTCCAGGACCAAGGTGGCGGCAGGGCTTCACTCCCTCTGAGGCTCTGGGTAGAATCCCTCCTCGCCTCCTCCTGGCTTCTGGCGGCGACTGTCCAGAATCCTGGGTGCTCCTTGGCCTGCAGCTGCGTCCCTCCGATCTATGCACCTGTCATCACATGGCCGTCCTCTCCCGAGCGTCCCTGTCTGCACCTGGTGTTTTCTCCTTAAAAGGACACCAGTCACTCTGGGCCCCCGCATCATGACCTCATCTTAACCTGCAGCTGCACAGACCCTATTTCCAAGTAAGGTCTCAGTCCCGGTCACGGGTACCGGCGGTTAGGACTTCAATGGATCTTTTGGGGGGGCACCGCAATTTAAGCCACAACACTCTGCTTTTCCCTCTACATAATGCATAATGTTTTTGCTTCCCCGCCGTGGGCAACCAATCCTCTGTGTCCCTTTCCTCACCTCCCGCTCACTCATGATCTCAAGGACAGGCACCGCACTCGGACCACCAGCGACCCCCATCTACGGTGGGGATCCAGTCATGTGTTCGGCCCTCCATCCTTCCACACTGAAGCCCACCACCCCGGGGGCTTCAGTGACCACGGCCCCAGCCTCCTCCGTACAAGACCCTCCTCCGTCCCTCATGCGACTGTGACCCCTGTCCTCACTCCCCTTAGCCTCTGCCTCAGCAGGCAGCCTCATGGCCTGACCAGGCCCAGACCCCGGGCTGACTCTCCCCCCTCAACTCCAGACCCACCTCCACACCATCAGCTCGTGTCCCCACTCATCTGTCCTGGGGACTCAGTGAGCTGGGGGTGGGACTACTGCCCCCCTCCTCCCCTCGCACCCCCCCCCACCACCACAAGCAGAGGATTGCCATCAAGCCTTGAACTTGCCCTTCTGGGTGTGGAGCTTGCTTGGGACCCATAACCTCTTCTTTCTCTCCCTTCGGGAGAGGGAACAAGCGCCCGGTGCGTGTCCCACCACTGCATTATGGGAGCAGAGGACTTGTTTCCTCGGTTCACAGGTTCACAGATGAAGAATTTTGCCCCCCGGGACGGACCACACCCTGAATCTCACCCATGCCTGATTTGGATGATTCGTATGAGGACACAAGGACTTTTCTGAGCTGATGAGATTTGGGACTTGGGAGTCGATGCTGAAGTGGGTGTCAAGACACCCACTCTGGGGGTGTCAAGATCATCTGAGTGTACTTGGTATCTGGGGAGGACATGAATTTGGTTGTGGGGGGGGGTACAGAGGGCAGACCGTCATGGGTTGAATTGCGCCCCCCCAGAGTTATGGAGTCGTAACCTCCCCAGTACCTCAAAACGTGACCTTACTTGGGAAGAGGGTCTTGGCAGGTGTGATTAGCTAAGACGAAGTCACAGTGGAGTCGGGGGGGCCCCAAACCCAGTATGACTGGTGTCATAAGAGGAGGAAAGACAGAAGCAGGGACACACGAGGGGAGAAGACCACGTGACGATGCAGGCCGAGACCGGAGCCATGTAACTTCAGGCCAAGGGACTGCCAGCCGCCACTGGATGCCAGGAAGGAGCCTCCCTCCAGGCCTCGCAGGCAGCACAGCCCCACCAGCACCCTGATCTCAGACTTCTGGCCTCTAGAACCGCGAGACATGAATTTCTGTTGTCTCGTCCCCCCCCCCTCCCCAAAATATGTGCTCATCGCCTCATTCTCAAAGCCTGTTCTCTTTCCAGTGCCCCTGATCTCAGGAAGTGATATCCACGCCTCTCACCCCTCCCTGACGCTCTCCAGACCCCAACAAGTAATCCAAAAAAAGAAAATCAGTGCCGCCATCTCTACAGGGAGCATCCCCCCCGCCACTCCCCTTCCTCCTACCCCTGTCCTCACTGTGGCTAATGCCACATCAGGCCTTTCCTTTCTGAGTCCACTGAAAGGTCACTCCCTCAGAGCACCTCCCCCTCCCCAGTGTCCTTCCTTTCTCTAGAAGGACCGTCCCCCTTTCCTCACAGCCATCACCTATTTGTACCACGTGGTTATCTGCTGCCTTAGGTGTGTATTTTCTGCCACCTTTGTGGGACTGGAAGCTTCGCGAAAACAAGCCTGGGCCCCTCTCCTTTCACCGCCCCCCGCCCCACTTGGTACAGGAATGCTCCAGATTGTCTGGTAAATGAAAGTATACGGGACTCAGCAAATTATCTCAACTCGACCACCCACACAGGCCTTAAATCACTCCGCAATTCCCTACTGTGTAGACCAGAGCTAACCGCACAGGCCTGACTGGCGGCCCTTGGGAACACGGATCTTGAGAGGCTTCCCAGCACCTTAACTGGTAAGAGGGGCTCACCCTGCTTAAATTCCTTCTACGAACACTGGGGTTTGTGCCGAACGCCTGCTTTCCTTCGGGAGGCTGGGACACGCTGACCAGAGTCAGGTGCACGCCTGACTTAAGAGTACTTCAAGGCAGAGTCAAGGGTGCCTGTGTGACCAGCCCCGAGTGAAAACCTGCGCTCTGAGCCTCTACTGAGCTCCCCTGGTAGACATCACCTCACGTGTGTTGTCTCGGCTTGCTGCAGGGGGTATTAAGCACGTCCTGTGTGACTCCACTGGGAGAGGATTCCGGAAGCTCGGGCCTGGACTCCTCCAGACTTCACCTCATGCGCCAAGGACTCAGCTCTGTGTCCCTTCGCTGTGATAAATCACCACCTTGAGCACGACTGCAGGCCGAGGCCTGGGTTTCCTAGCGAATGGCCACGACCTGGTACTGTCTCAGGGACCCCGCCACACCCACTCTGCACTCACCTGGGGCCTAGGCCACGACCACTCTGTTCCTCACTGCCTCCACGCACCCCTCCACCCTCCCTGAGGCCCTGCCACCCCCCAGGTGCTAGAGGGTTCTGCTAAAACCACAGATGCACAGCACTGCTCACCCAAACACATCCCTGGCTCCCAGCAGCCTAAGGACACAGGCCAGGATTCATGCTTCCAGGCCTGAATGTTCCAGAGCCCCACCCTCTCTAGTCAGCTCACACCATGCTCCCCTTCCCTCTGCTCCCTTTGCACAGCCTTCCGTGGGCCCCTGGGCACCCCGGCCTCTCTGCCCCCCAAGGAATTTTCCAGATGCCATTTCTAGGCCTGAAATCCTCCCCCCCAAACCTTCTCCAAACAGCCCAACATCTTGCCAACCTAAATGATACAGTAATCGTGCATCACGGTCTAAGCCAATACTCGTCCCCCAGGGGACACATGGCAGTCTGGTATCTTGGTCAGATCTGCTACATAACAAGATACCACAGACAGGGGGGGTTGAAACAGTAGAAATTTATTTCCGGGGCACCTCGGTGGCTCAGTCATTTACGTGTCTGACTCTGGATTTTGGCTTAGGTCGTGGTCTTGAAGTTCATGAGTTTGAGCCCTGCATTGGACTCTACAATGACAGTGCTTGGGATTCCCTCTCTCTGTCTCTCTCTCTCTCTCCTGCCCCTCCTATGCACTCTCTCAAAATAAATAAACTTTAAAAAAAAATTACTGGGGCGCCTGGGCGGCTCAGTCGGTTGAGTGCCCAACTTCAGCTCAGGTCATGATCTTGTAGTTCACGGGTTTGAGCCCGCGTTGGGCTCTGTGCTGACAGCTCAGAGCCTGGAGCCTGCTTTGGATTCTGTGTCTCCCTCTCTCTCTCTGCCCCTCCCCCGCTCATGCTCTGTCTCTCTCTCTCTCTCTCTCTCTCTCTCTCTCTCTCTCTCTCTCTCAAAAATAAATAAAAACTTTTTAAAAATTTAAAAAAAAATACTTCCTCCTAGTTCTGGAGGCTGGGTGCCAGCATGGTCAGGTTCTGGTGAGAGCTGTCTTTCTGGCTTGTACACAACTGCCTTCTCACTGTGTCCTCACATAGCAGAGAATGTGGTGTCTCTCCCTCTTCTTATAAGGACACCAGTTCTATGGGATTGGAGCTTAACCCTTATGACTTCAACTAATCTTAGCCACCTCCTTAAAGGCCCAGTCTCCAACACTGTCAGATGGGAGGTTAGGACTTCAGCATATGATCTTGGGGGGCAGAAGCAGGGACCAGTCACAGCTTCTGGAGACATTTTCGGCTGTCACAACTAGGACCTGTTATGGCCTTGTGCCCCTCCAAAACTTCAGCTACCCAGCACCTCAGAATATAACCGTATCCAGACATGAGGTCTAATCAAACTAAAATGAGGCCAGTTGGGTGGGCCCTAATCCACTCTGACTGGTGTCCTTGTAAGAACAAAACTTGAACACAGACACGTACAAAGAGAAAACTCAAGACAACCATCTACAAGCCAAGGAGAGATGCCCAGAATAGATCACAGCCCTTAGATCTCAGACTTCTGGCCCCCAGAGCCGTGAGAAGACAAACGTTTCTTCTTTGAGCTGCTCAGTCTGTGGCCCTTTGTGTTATGGCGGCCCTGGCTGGCTAATGCAGGACATGCTACTGACATCTAGTGGGTGGAGGTCCCACAACACACAGAAAGCGCCCCCCCCCCCCCCGCCCCCAAGGAGAATGATCTGGTCCCAGTGTCACCAGTGCCGCAGGTGAGAACCCATGGTCTGACTTCAAATTTCCCGCAACTCCACTCGGCCTTCGAGATAAAGTCCTTGTGTTACATGCTTCCATCATATTCTGGTCTTCACTGAAACATCTGACTGCCCAGGCAGACTGTGAGCTCCACAGGGGAGGGGTCAATGTCTTGTTTGAGATTCTCTCGCAGGGCCCGTCTCACCACAGGGTGGCCAACTAGAGCACTTCAAGAGTCCTTCAAGAGCATGGAGTATTCCAAGTGTTTCAAGAGTCCTTCAAGTACAGGGTACTCTAAGCACTTTAAGAGTACTTCAAGGGGCGCCTGGGTGGCTCAGTCAGTTAAGCGTCTGACTTCGGCTCTGATCATGATCTCACAGCTTGTGAGTTCGAGCCCCGCGTTGGGCTCTGTGCTGACAGCTCGGAGCCTGGAGCCTACTTCGGATTCTGGGTCTCCCTCTCTCTCTGCCCGCCCCCTGCTCGCACTCTTGTCTCTGTCTCTGTCTCTCTCTCAAAAATAAACATTAAAAAAAATTTTTAAGAGTACTTCAAAGGCATGAGGTACTCTAAGTATCTTAAGAGTACTTCAAGGCAGGGGCGCCTGGGTGGCTCAGTCGGTTAAGCGTCCGACTCCGGCTCAGGTCACGATCTCACAGTTTGGGAGTTCAAGCCCCACATCGGGCTCTGTGCTAACAGCTCGGAGCTTGGAGCCTGCTTCAGATTCTGTGTCTCCCTCTCTCTCTATCCCTCCCCGACTAGTGCTCTGTCTCTCTCTCTCAAAATTAAATAAATGTATTAAAAAAAAATTTTTTTTTAAAGAAGGCACGATGGAAGGAAGCAAATCCCTTGAAATTAAAGCTAAGATATCATTTGTCCTCCAGAATTAATTCCACCCCCCCTCCCCCCCCACTCCTCAGGACATGCGGCCTGTTTCAACCTCATTTTTTATAAGCTCAGTTAAAACATATTCAATTTAGAGTAAATCTGACTGTCAATTCAGCACCAACATAATTGTGGAGTGAAGAATTGAACCTTGCCCAGAAAGAGGTCTGGACTTAGCCACAGGTGAATGGAGTCTACTCTTTCTGAACAAAAAGACCAAAGACCAAAAAAAAAACACATACACAGAAAGAATCCCAGCTCACGATCCTGAGAAAGTGCCTTTCCCCTTGAATACGTAAAGAATGGTGACATGATTTTATGGATCCTCCTTAAGGGGCAAGGAAATGCCTGCTGTCCCAGGAAATGAAGGCGGGAGATCCAAGTTCCCAGACACAGCACAGCACAGCACATGGGAGGCCCTCGGGCTGCCATTTCCAGCCAGTGCTCACTCACCAGAATCCCCAGCCATCCTCAGCTCAGGGAGACTCAGTGCAGGCACCGGCACAGCCACCCTCTGAATCTGCGCGGCCGCCTTCCGCCCCTAGACACAGTGACAGGGACAGATTAGGGTCACACGGTCGATGGAATCTGCTCACAGCCATTCGCCCTGACTGAATTTGCAAGACTGACCCTGCTCCGAGCCACACGAAGGTAAAATTGGGACAATGCCCAATTCAGCCTGTCCAGACCAATCCAATTCATGAGTACAACACTCATCCCTGTGGTAGAATTTCAACTTCAAAATGGGATGGAGAGGGGGCCGCCTTGGGGGAGTTGCCTCCAGCAGCAGGGGAAACGCTGGAGCAAAGAAGGGCGGAGATGACCAGCAGGTTGGGGGGCGGGGGGTGGTTGGTGATGTGGAGGTGGGCCTGGACACGCGAGGAATAGTTAGTAAGTTATTCTCGGAAGGCAGCCCTGTTGTGAGAGAAAGGATCTGAACTCTCCTCCACTGGTGGCTGCTTCCCCAGGAAAGGTGTCTCATCTGACTTGTATGTCTAAGGGATGTCTCTAGACTCTGTGTCCAAGGTAGGGCCCAGTGGGAACAGGGGCCTGTAGGGAGCAGTTCCAGGGGCCCCCGAGAACTAACAGTGGCTCTGGGCAGGGTGGTGGCAGTGGGGACAGCAGGAGCAGTTAGAGATAAGTTACGTTTGGCGGGGAGGGGACTCCCAGGACTTAGTGGTGGATGGGAAGAAAATGTGGCAGGTGTCTCAGGACAGGCGAGGGGCCTGGGCAGGTGGGGGCAGCCCTTCTCCCCGGGGGCAAGAATCAAAGCACACCTTAAAGTGTCCTTCTCTGATCCTCTCTCCACCTTAAGGTGGAAACACAGGACCCTGGGCCAAGAGCTCAGTCACCAGCCTGGGCTCTCCACCCAGCCCTGGGATCACATGATCACTCATTCCTATAGGCTTCACGGTCATGGACAGGGTGGGAGTGAAAGTGGAAGGAATGGAGGAAGAAAGGCTGGGCCAGGGGAGGCAGGGCCAAGGCCCTGGGTGCTTGCTCCTCCTGGAGGCCTGCTCTGGGCCACCACGACCCTGGGGACACAGGAACGCCAGGACCCACGTGGTAGTTCCTACCGGGGAGCTGCGCCTGGGCCTCCAGCCTGTCCCCAGTTTCCAAGAGTTGGTCCTAGATTCCTCCCTCTCCCCCCGCGACCCCATCTGCAGAAGTCTCAAAGCCCAGGCCTTTCTGGCTGGGGCTTGGCCCTCACAGCAAACCTCCTCCCAGGGTTACTACATATCCAGAAGACCAAGGTGACAGCCAGAGAGATAGCCGGTCTTCTGGAATCGAAGGTGTCTCTCTGTCTCCAATTGTGGGCCTGATGTGCATCCTCAGGTCTGGCCCCGGCCCCTAGGAGAAGGCACGGAGGGGACGGAGCAGGACAGAGGCGGCACTGAGTGTGTTCTGGGCCCGAGGGACCCTCAGTTTGGGGGCAGTGCTGTGAGAAGTCAGGCGTGCAGGTCTGGCAGCTTCAGATCCGGTGACTCCCCCTATTCCACAGTGAGCGCCAGCCACCAAGGGTCTCAAGGACCAATCGTGCCACAGGCGCCAAGGTGGACCCGACCCTTTCTGGTTCTGGGGTGGGGGGCCCGACTGCAGGTCAGGCCACGGGCCCTCAGAGACACTGCAACGTGCTTCACTCAAGGAAGGCTGGGAGCCCTTAGCTCTGAATAGGAACGCTGTTCGGTGTTTTCTTAGCCTGTGTTTGTCTATTCGACATCCATCAATCACGGGGCCTACCTACAGGCCACAGTTGGGTTACATCTGCCCTGCCATCCAGAGCCTGTCCTCTGAACGCTGCCCTTCTCCAGCGCTCGCACAAGCTAACATCCCTGTGCCCTGAAACAGCATGGAGGAGACGCGGCATGGGGGAGGGCGGCTGGGACGGTAGAAGGACTGAGCCCGGAGACACCCCTTCCGCAGCCTCCTCTCGGGACTCTTCTACGAGCAGTCCCCAGCTCCCTCGTGCCCTCCCCTGGCCTATCTAGCCATGACGGGGAGGCCTCAGGGCCGCCGTGGGGGCCTCAGTCGTCGGGACAAGGCCCACCGAAGCCCGGAAAGACGAGCCCAACAGTCAGCGCCTTCAGCCGCGTGGCAGGATGTGTGACCCCCGGGCAGCAGGTCCCGGTGGCTACCTCTGCACCTCTGCGGTAGGCCTGGATTGGACTCCCAGCTCCAAACGTGGCCGTACCACTTACGGGCTACGTGTCTTCATGACGAACCACTCAACTTCTGCACGTGCGTGTCCGAGTGGCCCTCCTCTCCCCGCTCAGAACGTTCTGCGACCGCCTGCTTCCTGGGGCTCGATGCAGCAGAAGCCCCTCCTCTCCCACACTTGGTGCTCGCTTCTGAGCTGAAGGTGGAGCTCTGCGGAAGGTGCTGGAACCCCGTACTAAGAGGAAAGAGCCCACAGAAACTAGAGAGGACAGATGTGGGCCATCCTCGCTCCCTCCCTCACAGGGTCCCTCTGCTCACGGGGAGGGGTGAAGGCCTGGGGTACCCGTGTTCATTCCTTCACTGCACAAGCATTAGTCCAGGGCTCCGTAACGATGCACAGAATGTTCTGCATGGGGTTACCACAACGACCCTGCCAGATGAGGCCCCTGCAAGCCAGCAGCTCCAGTAAGATATTTTCACATATTTTCAGGGCCTCAAAAGCAACACGCCCTCTCCCAAGCAGCTACTGGAGGACATTCTCCACCTAAACAAAAACGTGAACCAACAGTGAGGAGGACCTGGGCAGGGAAGGGGGGGTGGTCTCAGCTGCTCTGGGGTCTGATGCGAGCCGTGCAGGGCTGAGGGTTTCCACTGCCCTGCAGCCCACACCAGGCTGTGCAGGGATGAGGCTCTGCACACTCAGAGCAAAGGAATGAAGCAGGTCTCTACCACCCAGGCCACGCCACCCCCTCCACTAGCCGGCGTCTCTGACGCTGTCAGACTGACACCAGCCATGACAGAGGTGGAGGGGCTCAGACTGAGGGAGCCCAGAGATCTCACTGACTCTGGCACAAATGGGCCCAGGCTTGGGTGGGGGTGGGGGTGGGGGTGGGGGTGAGGGTGGGGGTGGGGGTGGGGAGACTGGGCTCTGTATGTCCCTCTATCCAAACCTGAACCCTAACCTTTGAAGTCCCCAAAAGTCTGGGGACTCAAACCTTGGAAATTCCTATAGTTTGGGGAGGCAAGAAGCCAGGGCCAAAGTGGGGGGCCAGGGGGCCCGATGTGTGTTCCCTGGTGCACTGGGACGCGCCAGCCGGCTCTGAAGGCTTTTCCACGCCCTGACAAGGGCTGATTTCCAGCGTGGGATCTCGACATGTCCCCTAAGTGGGGAGCGATCCACGAAAGCGCTCTCACATCCTTTACATAAGTCAGGGTGGCTGTCCCCCAGGGCTGTCTCAGTCAGGTCCAGGTTAGAGTTCCTCCTGAAGGCGCTCGGGCTGTGGCCGAATCCGCTCTCCGGGCAGAGTCCGCTCCTGGCAGCGGGTGGGCGATGAGGGCAACCTTGCTGACACCCGTGAAGCGCCCAGGGCTGCTCCCCTCCCCGCCGAGGCACATTTGCAGCGTGCTCAGACGTGCGCCTCACTCAGGCGGGCTGCAGGCTCCAGGGCAGTGCAGGCTCTCTCCCGTTCCCGACTTCCTTGGGGCTTCTCCAGCAGGCAGGAGTTTCCCGTGACTGTTGAGGAGCAAACCGCACCGCACACGACCGATGTCTGACTCCCGCTAACGGACATGTTGACTCGGGGGAACCTTCCGGGAAGAAAGGGTCTCGAGGGACAGGCAGGGCTTGTCCAAATTCACGAGCCATGGGCACCGGCTTCACACGACGTGGGAATGTCTTTGAGGAAGTGCCCCCCCACGGCCCCCTGGCCCTGGTGTGCATTTGCAACCCACGTACTCCTCACCTTCTCCCGAGAGGGGGAACAAGGACAAGCCCCCGTGAATCTTACCATGTGCAAACCCGGGGATGAATTTCCCTCCAAAATATCCTGCACGGGAGGAGACGCTTGGGATTTGAGTCGAGAGTCCCAGTCTAAAATGAATTGGGGGGGAAAAAAAAAGTTAAGTTCTTTCAGAAACAAATAGGGGTATGAAACTGACCAAAATATACACTTGTGTATTTATTTATTTATTTGCTGTTTTAAAATACTGTTTTTGAAGTATTGACTCTCAACTGGGGACAATACTGAAAGGCAAGAAGGCATCAGTGAGCAAAGGGAGGCTCTTGAGGACTATGGGCGTGTGACGAACTTGGCAGCAACCAGGGCGGGGGGCCGGGATGAGAGGCTGTTTCCCATGCAGACGGAGACAGATGTCGCCAGTAAGACAGCATCACCACAGAAACAAGTAGCAAGCAGTTAGACAAAGAACACACCAGAAATGTTCAATTTAAAGAGGAACCGGAGGGGCGCCTGGGTGGTTCAGTCGGTTAAGCGTCCGGCTCTTGATCTGGGCTCAGATCGTGATCTCACAGTGGTGGGATCGAGCCCCGCATCTGGCTCTGCACTGGCAGTGCGGAGCCTGCTTGGGATTCTCTCTCCCTCTCTCTGCCCCTCCCCTGCTCATGCTCTCTCCCTCTCTCTCAAAATAAATAAACAATAACAAAAAAAAAGAGGGATTGGACAGTAAGTGTGGGTATAACGTGGAGAAGTCAGAACTCTCCACCACCACTGGTGGGAATGTAAAATGGTGCGTGCGCCTGTCCGAGGGAGCAGTTTGGTGTTCCTCAAAAAGTTAAGTATACGGGGCGCTTGGGTGGGTCAGTCGGTTAGGCGTCCAACTTCCGCTCAGGTCATGATCTCACGGTCTGTGAGTTCCAGCCTCGCGTCGGGCTCTGTGCTGACAGCTCGGAGCCTGGAGCCTGCTTCGGACCCTGTGTCTCCCTCTCTCTGTCCCTCCCCAGCTTGTGCTCTCTCTCTCCCTCTCTCAAAAATAAGTAAACGTTAAAAAAAGATTAAACAAAAAAAAAGTTAAGTCAATGACCCGGCCACTCCACTCCTAAGTATCAACCGAACAGAACTGGAGACATAAAATCTGGTACGTGAATGTTCACAACACTACTCACAAGAGCCAAAAAAGTGAAAACAAACCAAATGCCCATCAGCAGATGACTGGACAAACAAAACGTGGTCTACCCGTACAACGGAACAGGACTCAGCAGTAAAAAGGAACAAGGCTGGGACACATGCTACGTGTGGACGAACACGGAAAACGTCACACTAGGGAAAGAAGAGAGACCAAAGGCCATATTTACGTGATCCTATTTGTACAAAACGTCCAGAACAGGCAAATCCAGAGACAGAAAGCAGATGGAGGTGGCAGGGAGGGGAGGGGGGGCGGATACTGGTGATGGCTGCACGTTGTGAATATACTAAAAACCACTGAACTGCATACACTTTAAAAGGGTGAATTTTATGGTTTGTGAGTATTTCCACTTAAAAAACTAAAAGAGAGAGATTCAAACAGATCTTTTTCTGAGACCAAAGACAGGTAGGAGAGGAAGGCCAGCAGAAGAGAAGGAACACTGAAGGAGCTCACTAGAGAAACGTCACCCCAAAGAGCCTCGTTCCCCCTTGGGCCTCTGAAACCCTCTCAGGCTGACACTTCCCAGCATGCCGCCCCCCCCAACCCGGCGGGCACCGCACACACACTCACCCACACCCACGGGGCCCTCAGCTCTGCCCCTGGCCCCAGCTGGGAGCCCAGACTAGGTTTGCGTGGTGGAGTCCCCGCTCCTGGACAAAGATGCCCGTGCTCAGAGAGGGAGCGAGGGTTGGCAGTGGGCTTCAGCTCCTGGCGGTGAGCGACCACCACGGGTAGCAAAGTGATCACGCCCCATTTCCAATGAACTCAGCGAAGCTCTTTCACAAGGGCCCAAACCGCAAATACCCTCCTCTCTGCGCCATGGGGATGAAGCCCTGAAGCCCAAGTCCAAGCTCAGCGAGACCCACGCGGTTCTGACTCTGGGGAGAATGGATGCACTGCCATGGATGAGGCTCTTATCCTGCAGATACCCACAAACCTTCCTTGGTCGCGTAGCCGACCCTTAAGAAGCATTAGGCACCTGCGTATAAGGACCAGCCATGGGACGCCTGGATGGCTCAGTCGGCTGAGCATCTGACTCTTGCCTTTGGCTCGGGTCATGGTATCGCCGTTTGTGGGCTCGAGCCCCGCATCGGGCTCTGTGCTGACAGCTCAGAGCCTGCTTAGGATTCTTTCTCCTGCTCTCTATGCCCTTCCCCTGCTTGCTCTCTCTCTCTCTCTCTCTCTCTCAAAATAAATAAAAAATAAACTTGAAAAGAAGAAGAAGAAGAAGAAGAAGAAGAAGAAGAAGAAAAAAGGACCAGCCCGATGCCAGCCTTACCCTTGGGGGCCAGAGTCCTGCACTTGTCCAGTATCACGTATCGGCACAGGTTCGTCTGCGCACCATCCAGTAATGCCCACTCCCGGAGGAGCCCCACCGCCACATCCTCAAAGGTGACTGACTCCTACAACAACACACGTATCCTGGCTCAGCAAAACCCACCTGCAGGACAACTGCTTACCACCGGGGAAGGGAGAACGTTCGGGACACTGTCTCCACAGCAGGGCTCCACAAACCCGGCCCGCCTCCTGTCTTTTCAAGTTTCTTTGGCACGCCGCCACGCCCCATCTGTTTGGCCATCTCCACGGCTCATTTTGTGCCGTACCCACAACAGTGAGTCGTTGCTGTGACCGGGACAGGGATCACATGGCCACCCTAGCAGACATTTCCTCGCTTCTAACATTTGGACAAATGCCAGAGTGCGGGCTTTGGCTCTCTTCGCCACTTCAGCCGCCAGTGACTGCAGAGACGATCTCTGGGCTCTAGGGAGAGTTTGTCCTACATTTCTTATTTAAGGCGTCAAAAGTTTGGGGTCCATCACATAATTTTCGTGAAATCCCTAGAACCCCTCCCAAGACTCACATAAGCACTTTGTAATCCTTTTATGAGTTGCTAAAACAGGACTTCCGTTGCGCCTGAGAAACCCAACGGCCTTTTAATTTCAGAATCCTCAAGCTCAGCATGGTCTGGTCGAGCTCTCTGCGATGGTGGGAATGTTCTCTGTGCTTTCCAAGAGAGCAGCCCCCAGCATGCGTAGCTACTGAGCACTTGAGAAATGTGACACAGGCCCCTGAGAAACTGACCTTAAATTTTACTGAATTTCAATTAATTTAAATGTATACAGACACGCGTGGTTTGGGGAGGCCTCACAAGGGATGGCCCCGGTGGAGCTCTGCTGCTACCGACTCTAAATGAGCCTCATTCAGGGGCGCCTGGGTGGCTCAGTCGGTTAGGCATCTGGCTTCGGCTCAGGTCGTGATCTCGCGGTTCGTGAGTTCGAGCCCCGCATCGGGCTCCGTGCTGACGGCTCAGAGCTTGGAGCCTGCTTTGGATTCCGTGTCTCCCTCTCTCTCTCCCCCTCCCCTGCTCATGTTCGGTCTCTCAAAAAAAAATGAATAAACATTTTTTAAAAATTTAAATGAACCTCATTCTGCAGTCAGACTCTGGAGTTCAGCTCAGAGCCCCCGGGGTCACTGTGGGGACCCTCCTCCCGAGCCAGATCCCTCCAGAGGCCAGGCACTGAAAGAGGCCACCAGGTCCCCGGGGGCAAGGCAGAAGGTGCTCCACACTACCCCTCCCGTTTCTTCCTCATTTTGGGGTGGGGAGAGAGGGGACAGGGCCCAGAGGACAGAATTATCCCCCCCTCAACAATTCCAACTCTCCCAGCCCCCTCACCATGACACCAGTGCCAGGATTTAAGGTCTCATTAGGTGTCCTCCCTGCAATAAAAGAAACCAAGGTAAGAGAAAGGGGTCAGGGTGGAAGCAGGGCAGTGAACAGGGGTTTGGCCCAGGTGCTCCCACTTCCATGGGTCTCCAGCAAGGAGGCCCAGCAAAACCCTTAGACGGAATCTTCCCCAATAAGCAACATACTGGGCCCAGACCCACCTTCCAGACCACAGCCCCTGATCATTTCTGGTGGTTCCTCTCATCTAATAAAAGGATTAAAGGGGCACCTGGGTGGCTCAGTCGGTTGAGCGTCCGACTTCGGCTCGGATTGTGATCTCGCAGTTCGTGAGTTTGAGCCCCACATCAGGCTCTGTGTTGACAGCTGAGCCTGGAGCCTCCTTCGGATTCTGTGTCTCCCTCTCTCTCCACCCCACCCTTGCTTGTGCTCTGTCTCTCTCTTTCAAAAATGAATAAACATTAAAAAAATTTAATAAAAGGATTAGGGGCACCTCGGTGGCTCAGTCGGTTAAACATCCAACCCTTGACTTCGGCTCAGGTCATGATCTCAGGGCGAGATCGAGCCCCGCGTCCAGCGCTCTTCACTGACAGTGTGGAGCCTGCTTGGGATTCTCTCCCTCTCTCTCTCTCTCTCTCTCTCTCTCTGCTCCTCCCCTGCTTGTGCTCATTCTCTGTCTCTCTCAAGATAAATAAGTAAACATTTTTTAAAAAAGGATTATTTCCCCTCTCGTTACATTCCCTCAAAATACCTCCAACAGACTCTACTTTTCTTCCACGGCTGTGATCAAGTTGCGATTTTTAATTTACTTGTTTAGGTGATTCTGCCTCTCCCTCTCCAGCTACCACATACATTCCCAAAGTACGAACCTGGGTCCACTTTTTTTCGGGACTCCAACTCCTGCCACCACCACAGCACTTGATGCATACTAAGTACTTTATGTACTAGGGGCTGGCAAACGTTTTCTTAAAAAGTCCAGGCAGTAAATATCTAGGCAGCTGTGGGCCAAATGGCCTCTAAAGCAACTACTGGACTGTGGTCATAGCACAAGAGCAGCCATAGACCACACAGCAACAAATGTGTTCCAATAAAATGTTTTTTATGGAAACCAGCACTGGGTCAGATTTGACCATGGCCTTCAGGGCCTGCTCTCCTCTCCGACCGGACTCCACCATTCCACACTTTGTTTCCTCTACCTCGGCTGTCCCTGTCTTTTCTCAGCTCCTGGAACACACCAGGCCGAGTCCTGCCTAAGGAACTGTGTATCTGGAATGTTCTCTCAAATCTCCTCCCCACTCCTACAGCCGACCCCTTGTCTAGCTACACGCAGCTAGCTCATGGGGGCCGGGGGGGGGGGGGGGATTCAAACATTTGTGCCTTGTAAGATATTTTTCCTGACCTCCTCCCCAATTTCTCCCGCTCCACGTTTCCATAGCACCCAGCTCATGATTAATTTAAAGGAGAATAAAGTAGATAATTACAGTAGAAACTTGCCCACAGGGGCAAGTACTGTATCTACTTCAGTCACTTTGTTTCTCCCGGTTCACAGAGGGCACCCCACAGGAAAGGTGCCAAACAATCCACACTCCCCAAGAACAATGCGGCATGGCTAGCCTAAGAAGGCATGCACCTGCACGGACACACAGAACAACGACAGAACACCACAAAATCCAACATAAAAATGACTTAAGATGCCTGTTCACATAACATAAACCAACACTAGTTTTCAGATGTCTTTGAGAAACAATGTTAAGTCTTTCCAGAAAGGCAAGGCAGGACCTGTGCTCTTTTTGAAAACAAACACCTCTCCTGTAAAATTGAAATCCGATGTCCAATTTTCTTCCAGAATTAATTTTTTTTCCTCACGTCTCGAACGTTAGTTTTAACCCTAAAATTTCAAAAAGACACCCCATTTATGGCCAGCCTAATTTCAATTCTCAGTACTAACAAAGCTACCTCATCTCTTTCCAAGAATCCCGCGTCTTTGAGCCTTGTGGTTATTCATTCATAGGTTTGGGGTAACTCGGGTGGGAGGTGCCGTGAAAAGAAGTGAGTAATCTTACTTTTCCTTGATGGTAATAAGACTTGCGACATAACTGGGAAATAGCTTTTCTTAAGATACCCTCATCTCGCAGTGAATGCTCACAGGCAAATTAAAAGCTCTTTTCAAAGGAAGGGAGGAAGGAAGTTAGGAAGGAAGGAAGGGAGGGAGAGGAAGGGAGGAAGGGGAAGGGAAGGGAAAGGGAAAGGAAAAGGAATGGAAAAAGGAAAGGAAAGCTAACAAGCCCTAAGCTAAGGAGCTGCAAATCGTCAATTACCAAAACCAAAAATCTGTCATCTAATTCATCCCTTGAGAGAGGGATCATCCATCTTTTCCATTCGCTTGACAATTCGCTCACCAATCTGCACGTGCAGACTCCGACCTAACTTTCCAGTCGCAGAGCTAGACGACGTGAAACGTCATAGGAAATGAAACGTGAATTACTAATAAACAGCTCCCTGGCCTCCGGGGAGATCCCGCAGGGCCCTACAGATCCCGGAGGGCGGGTGAAGAAGGTTGGGCCGCCTGGTGGCACCACCTTCCTGAGCTGCGGGACCTGGACGGTACTCCGCGATTTCCCTTTCGATGGATGGGGCGACTGTCCCGCCCGCGGGGACACGGGGCAAGGGGCCCGAGCCGGGGGGTCGGGGACGACGGCTGCGAGGCCGAGCTGTGCGGGACCCCCTCCGGGCCCCCGGGGCGACCGCTGGGGGCAGGCACTGCGGCCGGGGCTGCTGTCCTGGGCCCTTCGGCCCCTCCCCGCGCCCGCAGGGCCCTCCCCGCCTCCCCGAGGGGCCGGGCCGCACCTGCAGACCGGCCGGAGACACTCCCACCGCGGCGCGCCGCGCGGCCCAGCACACCCGCCGCAGTCGGCCGCAGCCGCGCACTTCCGCTTCCGGACGCCAGGAGCGGAAGTGGCCGGCGCTGCGGCTCTCGGGGCCGGAGGTGCTTCAGGCAGTGAGAGACGTGTTGACTCCTTTTTCACCCAGCCTCGGAGGAGAAGTCCTCGTTTCCTTCCCCGCGGGGTGAAGGTTAGGCTCTGGGATGGGGTCGGACTGGACCTGGAGAGGGGACGCAGAGGTGGGGCCTTTGCCGGACGGACAGGGCTGGGGGCGTGGCTTCGGCTGATGGGCGGGGATTGGGCGGGTCCCGGGCTTGGTGGGCGGGGAAACGGGAGGGATCTCGCCGGCAAGTTGGGACGCTCAGTGTTTAACTTCTCCCACCTCCGCTCTGATCCTTTGGGTCAACGCACACCCCTACAAAAACATACCCCTAGGTAGGATTTCTTTCTCAGTCTAATTTCTTCTAAGATGAGGATTATATATTTTGTTTCTCCTCCAGCTTACCTTTCTCACTGAAAATAACATGTGAAAAAATGTTCAAGACAATAAAAGATCTGACTCTTCTTTTTGTTTTTTTTAACTGATGTGTTACATAGTATAGATGATACACACACAGGGAAAGTTCAAATGGGGGTCTCAATCCCTCTCTAAAATTTTCCAGAAATAAGCACTGTAACCAGTTCCCTGATGTTCTTTATGTATCAGGCACATAGGGGGTATTATTCCTTTCAATAAATACTGAGACAGCTTCGGTTGATTGCTACATGCTAAATGCTAGGGTTACAAAGCGCCTTCCTGCAGGGGCGTTCCAGTGGAGAATTGGAGGGGAGATGTGGAGAGAGATGAGGTTGATCCATTCCAGTAAAACTACCTCAACACATCGTGCAGAGCATGTGCTCATGTCTGAAGAATTAAAAAAAAACTGATGAGGGGCACCTGGGTGGCCTAGTGGGTTGAGGGTCAGACTCTTGATTTTGGCTCAGGTCATGATCCCAGGGCTGTGGGATCGAGCCCCATGTTGGGCTCCACACTGAGCATGGAGGCTGTTTTGGATTCTCTCCCTCCCTACCTCTGTCTACCCCATTCATTCTCTTCCTCTCTCTCTCTCTCTCTCCCTCTCCCCTCCCTCTATCCCTCTACCCCATTCATATTCTCTCTCTCTCTCTTTCTCTCTCTCAAAATAAAAAATACATATGAAAATTTTTTTTAAAGAGGTCTCTTTGTTCCCAGAATTATGTTAGGACACTATGGTATCTCCCTAATGCTAACATTGTCAAAATCGGGAATGTCCCAGAGATTGAGACAATCTCTGCCGTAGAAAACAAGAATACAAATGGAAGACATGCCGTAGAAAACAAGAATACAAATGGAAGACATGAAACTCATCAGATGTGTTAAGTATAGATAGGTTTCTAGTAAACAAGTTGAAGACGTAGGTAAAATTCAGAAGTCGTGTTAAGTAAAAGGAAGTAGATGTGCATGTGTGTGTGTTGAACATAGAAAGAAGGGAAGGTTGAGAGAGAGATACTCTGATGTGTTGCATATATATACAAAGCGTACGAAGCATTCAGTGTTCGTGAGGTCGTCATTCAGCCACCCGTCAGCGGCACCAGTCTGGGCCGACGTGTCTTGTGCCCAAAAGACGCCATGACCGTCGAGCAGACTGCTTGGCAAGCTAACGGTTGTGGCGAGGTATACCATCCCCCGCATCTCTCCAGCAGGGCAAGAATATGTCCTTGGTCCTTTGGTCTGGGGGCCGCTTGCCCAAACCTCAGCTCCATCCTCACAGTCACATCAGTGGCAGGGAACGTTGACGTGGCAGAGGGAAGGAGACCAGGCGTGCGAAGGTCCTGTGCCCCCAGATGCGGCGTGACCCGTCTACTTGCACAACAACAACCAATAATACAATAGAGCAGTTGTAACAGTATCCCGGAATCAGAGTCTCTCTCTCGAAATGTCTGATTGCCCCGCACTCACCCCTTTTCTCCTTGTGATGACGTGAGATGACAAAATGCCTCTGTGAGGCCGTCCCTGTGGGCAAAGATGAAGTGAGTTGAATGGCATAGGCGTAGTGACGTAGCACTAGGCTGGTAACCACGTCTGGACCATGGGCAACTGAGGCCGTGAAACGCAAAGCCACAGGTGAGGGTGGACAAACGCATTTGGGACGTTTGGTATAAGGCCTAAAAGTAAAGTCTAGTATTTCTTTTCTCAAGGTTTTTATTTACTTATTTTGGGAGAGGATGCGGGGGGGGGGGGGTGGGCAGAGAGAGAAGGGGGGACAGAGGATCCAAAGCAGGCTCTGTGCTGACCGCAGAGAGCCCAACGCGGGGCTAGAATCCGTGACCTGTGAGATCACGACCTGAGCTGAATAGCTGAATTCAGATGTTTGACCCAGGAGCCACCCAGGTGCCCCAAGGTCCGGTATCACGTGCTGCCCTGGTGTCTGGGGAAACTGGGATAGCCTGGATTGACCCAACCATAAGTTTGCCTCCCCAGTCTGCTCCCACAGAAAAGATCCCCCGTGGAAACCATCCTCCTTATCTTGGGGACCAGGCGCAGTTGCTGTTGGGTCCTGAGTAGCAGGCTTCAGCGCCCTGCCAGCCTGCAGAATGATTCAGACGAGCCCATCACATCCTCCCGTCGGGGGAGGGGAGCAGCACCAGGAGACCCCTCTCCCTCGTGTTACTACAAAGCCTGCCTAGGAGCCGTGCACAGTGTTCCTGAGTGCAGCCCTCTGGGGCCCTGTGTGGTGTGTGGCTTCCTCCTCCCCTGAACTATGAGTATATGTGACTCATAAACTACGGTGACTTTCCTCTGTCTGGCACCGGAGGTCATGCCCACAACTGCCAGGCAGGAATCCCTCCCTCGCCAAAGAGGTGAAGAAGAGTCCATCAAAGCAGGAGGGAATGTAAGTCACAAATCTTTTTAAAGCACCACTGGGACAAAATAATCAGAATTTCCCACGTGTTTACCCTTTGACCCAGTTCCAGTGAGTTTTCCCATAGAAATACTTACACGGGATCCGGGCGCCCAGCCATCTCTGTCAGAAGAGCACGCGACTCTTGATCCTGGGATTGTGAGTTCAAGCCTCGCAGTGGGTATAAAGAGCACTTCAATAAATTTTTTAAAAGTTAAAGAAAAAAGAAACATTGACACAGGATCTGTGTTAAAAACATAAGGCTGTTCATTGCAGCATTTTGGGTTACAAAGTAACTGGAATCAGCCTACCCATGCATCTGTAAAGGACTGACTAATTCCGTGTAGAGCAGTATGGTGAAGTCATTAAAAGTGCAGTGGTAAAACAGTACTGAATGATGCAGAAATAATTTCACAGTGTATCTTACAACAGCTACTCAAAATACCTCAGCGTTAAGAGTTAATTACGCAGCAACATCCTTATTTGTCTCCCGTGGCATTTACCTATTCCCAAACTTGCCCTGCACCAACTCTGATTTTATTCCCTAGAACTAGTTACATAAGAATGTATTTGGGAGGCTCCTGGGTGGCTCTGGGTGGCTTAGTCAGTTGGGCATCCAAGTCTTGATTTCAGTCATGATCTCATGGTTTCGTGAGTTCAAGCCCGGAATCGGGCTCCAAGCTGACGGTGCGGAACCTGCTTGGGATTCTCTGTCTCCCTCGCTCTCTGCCCCTCCCCCACTCATGCTGTCTCTGTCTCTCTCAAAATAAATACTAAATAAACTTTAAAAAAAAAATAATGTTTTTAGCAATTAAAGGGAATAATGGGGTGCCTGGGTGGCTCAGTTGGTTGAGTGTCCTGCTCTTGGTTCCGGCTCAGGTCATGATCTCATGGTGTGGTGAGTTCAAGTCCTGAGTCAGACTCTGCGCTGGCAGCATGGAGCCTGCTTGGGATTCTCTCTCTTCCTCTCTTTCCACCCCTCCCATGTCTCTCCCTCTGCCCTTCCCCCACTCATGCTATCTCTGTCTCTCTTCAAATAAATAAATAAGCTTTTTTTAAAAAACCAAGGGAAGAAAATCAAATTTTATTAATGCCATGGATGTATTTTTTCTTCTGAAGAGTAAATGGATTGGCAGGATTTTAAATGTGAGAAAGTTAAGATTGAGTAAAATTTATCAATCTGACATGAAATCACCAAACACAGAGAAGGCATATCCTAAACATTTGTGGGACGGATGGAGGGATAGATGGATGGATGGATGGATGGATGGATGGATGGATGGATGGATCGACAGAAGGAGAGAAGGAAGGAAGGAAGGAAGATGGATGGGTGGATGGATGGAGAAAAGGAAGGAAGGAATGAAAGAAGGGAGGAAGGAAGATGGATGGGTAGATGGATGGAAGAAAGGATGGATGGATGATAGATGATGGATGGATGGACAGAAGGAGGGAAGGAAGGAAAGAGAAGGGAGGAAGGAAGTTGGATAGGTGGATGGATGTATGGATGATGAATGGATGATGGATGGATGGACAGGAGGAAGGAAGGAAAGAGAAGATGGATAGGTGGATAGATGGATGGATGATGGATGGATGGACAGAAGGAAGAAGGAAGATGGATGATGGATGGATGGACAGAAGGAAGGAAAGAAGGAAGATGGATAGGTGGATGGATGGATGGATGGATGGATGGATGGATGGGTGGGTGGATAGATGAATAAATATGAAGACCAGTTTCCTAACCCCCATTTCCTATGCCTATTACTAAATTTAGCTTATTAATTCAATAATATCTGTGGACCTTAATTTCCAAATGCAATAAGAATATAATAGTATATTTAAGATAACATAAAAAAGGACTGGTTAATACTCTGTAGGATTGGCCTCGGCTCCTTACACTCTAAAGGTTTCAATCTTCACCCTCAGTCCTGCTTAACAAACCAAACATTTGAAGCTACTTTGAATTTCTTATTCCTTAGTTTTTCCAGAAGGTGGCAGTATGGTGTAAGGACTAAGTACTCTGTATCTAGGTCCAAATAGGATTTAACCGTGGTCGTCGTCAATAAAATTAGATTGCTGAGGGATCTTGTTTGTGCCTTGGCATAATATTATTTCTAAATCTTGTTTCAGGTAAAATCATAAAGAGTTAGGAACCTTGAATTATTTTTTCCTACTTTCTTTTGGTGACAACCAAATAAGGGAGAGATTCTATTAGGTCAGGCTCCCTAGGCTTGTGATTTACTGGGGACTGCGCTCAGGAGAGAGAATAAGGAAAGCAGGCTACGGCAGAGTAGCAACATTTGAGACAGTGGGTATACACAGAGAAAGGTTTGGGTGCTGTGGGTGGTTGCTTCTGGCACTCTGCCCGGGTCCCATCCATCACTGTGCCTGTCAGGTTCTGTCCCCCACTCCACCCCAAGGGGCAGCCCACAGCCAGTGACTAATGGATGCAGGGGATAAAAGGCCTTGCCTCCCGATGGATCAAAGCCATGGTGCACCCTCCAGAGCTCCCCCAGGGAATGAAACCGAGGCTAAGACTCCTACTGAGACCACCTCATTTAGCTCCTTCCCCTGCCTATCATGCTCCCTTAATATCCTTCTCCCGAGAGAGTTCTCCTCCAAAAACTCATGGGCACCCCAGCCCCTACTGTCCCCCAACACATCATGTGGATCCCAATTCCTACCTCGGGTTCTTAACAGGCAACTGGCCCGAGGTAGCCACACTATGAGGAATTTTCTATCAGTTAGTATGGGCTAGCTTTGTGAAGGTTTTGGGGGGAGGAAATGCTTCTGGGTCTTGAGGAAGTGCACCTAGCATTAGAGAGGAATGAATTCCAAGTAGAGGGAACAGCATGTGCAAAGAAAAAAGACTTTATGAGAATGGGGATTTTTGTTTTGTTCACTATTTTATCCCCTGTGCCTAGAATAGAGCGGTGCAATCTGGGGTTAGGGTGGAGGTCAAACCTGGACTCTGAGGTCTGTAGACACCTGGAGATCCCCATTGTTGAGAGCCAAGCTACCAGCCCCACCACCACCAAGAGACCTCTCAAGGGCTAGTCAGGATAGTCAGGAACTTGAAGTCACCAAGGGCAGCCACTTCTGAGAGCAACTGATAACTGCCCTCCAGCCAGATCTCTGTGTCATTAAATCAGTATTGATTGAGCACCTATTATGCCCCAGACCCTGTGTAAGGTGCAGGAAATACAGCGATGAATAAACCAAACAAAATTACTTGCCCTATAGAGCTGGCATTCTAGTAGGGCAGAGAGATAGTAAACAGAATAAAGGAAATAAATTGTTTTGTTTAGTAGGAGGTGGTGATGGGGTGCTCGGGTGGCTCAGTCAGTTAAGCAGCCAACTTCAGTTCAGGTCATGATCTCACAGTTCACGAGTTCGAGCCCTGCACCGGGCTCTGTGGTGACCGCTCAGAGTCTGGAGCCTGCTTCTGTGTCTCTCCTCTCTGCCCCTCCCCTTCTCATGCTCTGTCTCTATCTCTCTCTCTCTCAAAATAAATAATTTTTTAAAAAGAAGGTGGTGAGTGCACTGGATAGAAACAAGTGGGGGAAGTGGATGGAGGGGGTGTGTGAGAGAGACAGAGACAGAAGAAGGGAAGAAGAGACAGAGAAAGATTTAGACAGGGAGATCAGGGGAGACCTCACTAAAGAGGGGACACGTAAGCAATGACTTGAAGCGAGCCAGTGGTCGCATGCAGGAGTCTGGGCGAAAGCATTTAGGTAGAACAGCATTAGGCAGAAAGCGTTTAGAAAACAAGAAGTACAAAAGCCCAGAGGCAGGAGTGTGCCTGGCATGTCCAAGGAAAGGCAAGGAGCCAGGGTGGCTGAGGCAGAGAAAGCAGAGTGCAGGGTGGGGGAGATTGGGAGGAGACGAGGGCGAGGAGATGACTGAGACAGATCATGCAGGGACTTATGGGCCATGGTGAGGACCCTGGCTTTTATTCTAAGTGAACCGGGACTCCCGAAGGCTCTCAGGAGAGGAGGAGCAGGATCTGACTTAGATTTAATAGGATCACATTACTCTTGACCTCAGTAGAGCTTTATTAAACATCACAGCTAGGCTGAGATGGACCAGGAGGAAGCAAAGAGAACCTTTCCAACCTGAATCTAGGGCCAGGGTGTCAGGGATAGGAATCAGCATAAGAAAATGAACAAACTGTCACGAAGTCAACAGTAGCAAAGACAGCAGTCTGATAGATAGCAGGGAGGAAAGCCCCCTCTTTTGTGCATGAACCAGATTGACTGTATGTATAATGAATGTTGAAATCACAGTACCTCAAAATCAACTTATCCAAAACTTAACCCTGTCTCTCCCCCCAAAAACCTGCTTTTCCTCCAAGTTCCCTTCCTCCGTAGTTCTTTTTTTTTTTAATTTTTTTTTTTCAACGTTTATTTATTTTTGGGACAGAGAGAGACAGAGCATGAACGGGGAAGGGGCAGAGAGAGAGGGAGACACAGAATCGGAAACAGGCTCCAGGCTCTGAGCCATCAGCCCAGAGCCCGACGCGGGGCTCGAACTCACGGACCGCGAGATCGTGACCTGGCTGAAGTCGGACGCTTAACCGACTGCGCCACCCAGGCGCCCCCCTCCGTAGTTCTTAATAGAAAAGATTGTGTTACTTTTGTTCACTGCTGTATCCCTAGAAAGTAGCAGAGATCCTGTCACTTAGTGATATTTGTCTCGATAAATATTTGCCGGAGGAGGGAAGGACTTAAGGTTTTCTCCCAAATCCTGCAATTGGTTTGGATTGCTCCAGATAACCAAATAAGTTATCACCCTGGACTGGATTTTTGAGACTCCGGCCAGATCTGTGGAGTGCCATCTGCTAAGGAGGTAAAAATACCAAGATTTGTGAAAATGACTGCTCCAGTAACTTGAGATACCAACAGAAATACCCTAAATTCTGGCTTACCCAACTCAAAACCACAGCGTTATTTAAGCTTGCTTTTGACACCAAAGTCACTTCCCACTCCTCAGATAATGCTCCGTAACTAAAAGGCATTCCTCTCCTAGGGTCAATTGATTCTGTCACCCCAAGGGCAATCAACAATAGCTATGAAAACCTACCACCAAAGGAGCTATGAAAATGAGTGCAGAAAACGTACAGAAAATAAACAAAAAAGCAGAACCATGGGTCTGGTGGTGAAAGACAAGAACAAGTTCCCTTTTCTGATAGAAATTTCCTTAGTCAGCTAACCTAAGGTATGTGTATCAAGTCTCCTAATATTTCCTTGCAGTCAGAGAGGTGGTCAGCTTAAAAGCACAGTGAGGAGCTTCAAAAGCTGGCTGGCAAAGGTTACCTACATGCAGGAATGCAAGGGCCATCACTCCTTCCAGGTATGTGTGACCTTGGGATTGACTGTGACCTTGGTATTGAACCGAGCTAGTGGGTTCAACAATCAGCTGTCTTTTTCTTCTCTTTCTTCTGCTCTGCTTTAAACATTCTCTTCTGGGGCGCCTGGGTGGCTCCGTCGGTTGAGCGTCCAACTTCGGCTCAGGTCATGATCTCACAGCTCATGAATTCAAGCCCCGGGTCGGGCTCTGTGCTGACAGCTCAGAGCCCGGAGCCTGCTTCCGATTCTGTGTCTCCCTCTCTCTCTGCCCCAACCCGCTTGCATTCTGTCTCTGTCTCTCTCAAAAATAAATAAACATTAAAAAAAAATTTTTTTCTTCCCCTTGGCTTATGGTTTCTTTCCTCACCACCCTGTTCAGACTGCATTGTCAAATATCCCTAAAATGTTCCTAATGGTCCAATCCAAGGGCTTGTTCATATTCATCTTCACAGGTTTTCTGTTTGACATCCTCTCCTCCTTGATAATTGTGTGACCTGGCACTGATCCGACTTTTTCTCTACCTCTCTTGCCATTCTCTACCCCCCCCCCACCTCCTTTTTCTTTGTCCTGTGCCAAGAATATGAATAACAAGCAACATTTTCGAGCACTCACTATGCACCTTGTATGTATTAACCCATTCAGTCCTCACAGTGGACCGATGAGGTGGGTACCAGTATTTTCCTCATCTTAGGGATGAGAATAACGAGCACAGAGAGATTGTGTTACCTGCCCAAGGTCACACAGCTTGTAAATGGCAGTCAGGACTCGAACCCAAGCCGCCTGGCTCCAATTCTTTGCCATTATGCTCCTCCCACAGGATTCTGCTCAAGGACTCGTCTTTCTGCTCCCGCTCCCGGAATCTCTTGATCCTGTGGCTTCAGTCGCCACCTCTGTGTAGACGGTTTCCCAACTCTGAAGTCCTGTCCAGCCTTCTGGCTCCAGATCAAATAGCAATACCAATAGCCATAATATCAATCATACCAATAACCATAATATCAACCAAAGCTTACATTTATTGAGCACTTACTCTAGCCACACATCAAGCTAAAATGGTTTTACCTGCATTATTGTACCAAATTCTTCACGTGAATGATACAAAATACCATCACAGAGAGGTTATGGGACTTGGTTCAAGTCTCACAGCTGTTTAGTTGCAGAGGCAGGTGGTAGATCATAAAGTCTATCAAAATAATATAAGCTCTCGGGGCACCTGGGTGGCTCAGTCAGTTGAGCATCCGACTTTGGCTCAGGTCATGGTCTCGCGGTTCGTGGGTTCAAACCCTGGGTTGAACTCTGTGCTGACAGCTCAGAGCCTGGAGCCTGCTTCGGATTCTGGGTCTCCCTCTCTACCTCTCACCTTCTCATGCTCTGTCTCTCTCTCTCTCTCTCTCCCTCTGTCCATCTCTCTCTAAAATAAATAAGCATTAAAAAAAATCTTTTTTAAAAAAAAGAAGAATTGGATTCTAGTGCAAACAAAATGATCGTGGGGACAGCTAGCATTTACGGAGTGATTTCTGCCAGACATTACACTTCACACATGCCCTCGTTTATGTCATCACCCCCAACCCCAGGAGGTAGGCAATGCTGTCTCCCTGTTTCATATAAGGAATCAAAGCAATTAAACAACTTGCACAAATAGTGTCCAAGCCACTTGACCTCCAGACCGGTTTCCTCATTGACAAAAAGAGTCAGCGGTTGATTTCTAAAGTTTCTTAGAACTGTGGGATGCTGGCATGCTCATAACTCTTGGGAAACCCCAATTTTAAGACGCACGCACATAGTATTGAGCACAGGTTGCTGGCTGGACTGGAAGGAGGCCCTGAGGACTAGGCTTGAAAAAATGTGGTGGTTGGGGCGCCTGGGCGGCTCAGTCGGTTGGGCATCCGACTTTGGCTCAGGTCCTGATCTCGCGGTTTGTGAGTTCGAGCCCCGCGTCGGGCTCTGTGCTGACAGCTCAGAGCCTGGAGCCTGCTTCGGATTCTGTGTCTCCCTCTCTGTCTGCCCCTCCCCTGCTCATGCTCTGTGTCTCTCTGTCTCTCAATAATAAATAAATGTTAAAAAGATTTAAAAAAAAAAAAAAGAAAAGAAAAGAAAAGAAAATGTGGTGGTGCCCCGGCTGCTGAGCCTCAGGAACTAGGAAACGCTTTTCAACCTATATGTTTTACTACTTGGCTCTGTGAGTTATATTCATCATTTGGGCAGGTGTAGTGTTAGGCCACTTCTGCAAAGTAATTATTATACCAAAGCCAGGGGAAGGGAAATTTAAATATATTAGGAAATATGCCAGGACCCTGCCGCTAAGCAGTCCACAGCCCAGCTGAGAATATATTCATTGGACAAACAACTATTCAAAATGGTCCATGAATGCGGTTGTGTAAGTAACTGATCACAACGAGCACCCTCTTTAATGCAGGCAGCACGGAAGGACGAACGACAGCCCCCCAAAGATGTCAACGTCCTAATCCCCTGCAGCCTGTGAATATGTTACCACATGAGCGTAGGGGAGGAAAAACTTCACCTCTACCCTCTTAGGGTCTCTGGCCAAGAATAAGAATTAAGCTGACATAAGACATTAACAGGAGAGGAGCAGACAAGTTTCATTACCCTGCAACATGTACACGGGAGCCTTCGCAAGAGAGCAAAGACCCAGGAAAGTGACACCAGAGCACAAAGCTTTTGTGCCTTTTCGACAAAGAAATGACGACTTTGTCAAGGGACAAGACGGAGGGGTTGGGGCTAGGGATGGTGAATGGTGCGAAAGTGACTAGGAGGTCTGTTGGAAGGGATAACGGGGGGAGGCCAAGGGCCGTTCCAATGAGTGTGTTTATACAGATCCATTTCAGCGTGCATTCCCAGTCTGGTGGTAAGGACATCCCTCGCTTCCTGGCACAGGGGGGGCACCTCTCTCTCGGGGGAAATGTTACGGCCTGATTCTAAGCAGGAAAAGGTAGGTCAGAAAGCCCTTCCTGCAAGTGCTGTTTCTCAAGTGCCTTCCACTCTATAAAATAAGCAACATGCCACAGCGGCATGTTTTGAGGTGTCCTGTCCCAAGCAGTGTCACGTGCTCAAAGGGACTTTACAGATACGGATTCTGCTAAGGATCTTGAGATGGGGAGATTATCCTGGATTATACAAGCGAGCCTCTTCTAACCATGGGCGTCCTTTTAAGAGGGTGGCAGGAGACCAGAAGGGAAGGAAGATACTCGACTGCTCGTTTTGAGGGTAGACCGTCAGCCGCGGAATATGGGTCACCTCTGACAGCCAGAAGTGGAAGGGCATGCATTCTCCCCTAGAACTTCCAAAAGGAAGCAGCCCCACTGATAATATTAGCCCAGTGAGGCTAACTTTGGACGTCTGGCCTACGGAACCATATGAGAATACATTTCTGTTGTTTTTAAGCCACTAAATTCGTGGCAATTTCACAACCACCAGAAACTCATAAAGGGAAACCCAAAAAGAGGTAGCATTGCCCTCCCTCCCATTCTTAAAGGGTTGCCGCTAGCCCATAGGGCTTTGTCTCCCAAATCCTGCAGTCGGTCTAGATTGCCCCCCAAATGACCAAGTAACATATCACCCCTTCTACTGGACTATCATATCTGGGGAGCAGCATCTATGGAAGAAAAGGTGCCCTTTCCTCCAGTCGTTGTCACTGTAAACCTGTCGCTGTCAATGGCACCTCCATGCATGCAGCACGTGTGGGATTTCTGAAAGAGAGGTCATGTGGGTTGATAGGTTATCAGCAGGAGCCCAGAGCCCGAGTTGAATCTCAGCTCTGCCCCTGCCTAGCTCTGGGAAGTGGAGCGAGTTACTTAGCCTCTCTGTGCCTCTCTCTCTCTCTCTCTTTTTTTTTTTTTTTTTTTTTTTAGCATTTATTCATTTTTGAGAGACATAGAGAGAGGGTGAGCCGGGGAGGGGCAGGGAGAGAGGGAGACACAGAATCGGAAGCAGGCTGCAGGCTCCGAGCTGTCAGCACAGAGCCTGATGCGGAGCTCGAACCCACAAACCACGAGATCATGACCTGAGCCGAAGTCAGATGCTCAGCCGACTGAGCCACCCAGGCGCCCCTCTGTGTCTCTGTTTCTTCATCTGCACAACTGGGATCATGCTACCAGCACTCATCTCCCGAAGTCATTGCAAAGCTAGATTAAGGGCATGTGCCTAGGGTGCTTAGAACAATGCCTGGCATGGAATGAGAACTCAATTCCCCTTAGATGTTGTAGAGGCTGGCCTTAGAATTTTGTCCCACCCCCACCAAAGAAATCCTCTCTCCAAGACATGGTATCTCTCTCCAAGGGGGTTTCACTGGCGTGTTTATAGGCAGGATGGAGGGAGTGGTTGCATCCCAGGGCATGCTGCCTTTTACTCCAAAAATTCCCTGTAAGTGTTGTTTCACAGCCACCAGCTGATACATGTTCTGGACCTCCCCAGGGAAGCCACACACCCCCATCTTCTCCAGACTGTCGGCCTCAGACTCTCTCAATCCCCTGATCTCAGTCCTCTATGTACAGGAATTGAAGTTCACCCCAGCTCTACCTAACTGGTCCACCCTGACCTACACCCGTCGCCCAACTTGGTTAACAGAGACCCTTCCGTTGCCAGGACCCACTTTCTTTTTTAATTTTAGCTCTATTGAGGTATAATCGATAGACCAAAAAGTTGCACACATTTAGTATATACATCTTGATAAGTTTGTACGTATGTATACACCTTACACCCATAATACCATCACCACAATGAAGATACCAAACATTTCACCTACAAAAATTTCCCTGTGTGTGTGTGTGTGTGTGTGTGTGTGTGTGTGTGTTTGGTAAGAACATATAAAATGAGATCCATTCTTTTAATGCATGTTGGACTGCACAACACTGTATGGTTAACTACAGGTACTAGGTTTTACAGCAGGTCTCCAGAACTTACCTTATATAACAAAAACTTTATATCCATTGAAAAGCAATTTCCCATTTCCTTCTCCCCCTAGCCCCTGCTAACCACCAATCTGTTCTCTGCTACTATGAGTGTGACTCCTTTCGATATTTCACGTTAAGTGAAATCATACAGTATTTGCCCTTCTGTGTTTGACTTATTTCACTCAGAATAATGTCCTGTAGTTTATCCATGTTGCACGAGTGACAGGACTTTCTTATTTTTTTAAGACCAACTAATATTCCATTATATATATCACATTTTCTGTATCCATTCATCTGCAGAAGCCACTTTCTCAAGGGGTAACCAAAGTTGCAAATAAAATGACTAGTCACCAGAGCTAAACTTCAACAAGTGGGCACTATAGGAGCCATTGGTTGGCTGTTCATATTGAAAGATTCTCACACCATTTGTAACCAATCATTGCCCAGGACCAGCTCCCACGACACTCCTGCCCACCCAAATCCTGCCCTGGGACCCAACCCACCTCCCCATAATTGGGCATCTATATTAACATCTGCTGGAGTAGAGAAGGGGGTCCAGAGTATATTCTGATTGGCCGATTCCTGCACCATACCAGCTGTTAGTACTATCCTTGCAAATGGAAAATAACTCTAGATATTGGTATGTAATAAGAATGAAAAGAAGGTGAGGGGAGAACTAGCTATCAGAGTGGTGTCGGATTTCTCAGGAAAGGGAAAGAGAAGCCACCCATCTATCCATTGTCTTCAGGTCTTGACCCGAGCAGGAACACGCTGATGACACCACCAGATGCTGGGAAGGTTTGGGGAAGAGGAAGGAGCACTTGATCAGCCACAGTAGAGGCAGCCCACATTTCCCAAGAAGGCAAAAACAATACTTCCCTTCTAAGACGTGTTTCTAGAACCTTGCCCATCTTCCCTCAAGAGGAAGACTGATTCTTATCCACGTAAATCTGAGTGGATTGGCGACTTGCTTGTAACCAAGAGAATGTGATAGGAGTGGAGTTTCATGGCTTCCAGGGCTGGATCTTAACAGGACACATAGCCTGTTGGCGGGGAAACTCCTTCTTAGAGTTCTGAACTGCCATGGAAGCTGCCTGCCCAAGGTTGCCATGTTGGGAGGAAGGCCAAACTCCCCAAGTCTAAGGCTCCATAAAGGGGTGACAATGCATGGTCAGTTCCCAGCTGCTCCAGCCCCAGCCACTGCCTAACTGCAACCGTGTAAGAAACCCCAAGCCAGAATCACCCAGCTGAGCCCTTCCCAGAGCACAGAAATCATGAGAGATAAAATGAACCTTGCTGTTTTGAGCCACTACATTTTGTGATGGTTTTTACGTAGCAGTGGATAGCGGGTACACAGCCCTTGGAGAATTTCCTGGAATCTTTCCACAGCCATCTCACGTGTCTCCCTTCTGCTTCCCTGTTCCAGGACTCTGTTTTCTGCTAAGTTTGTCAGAAGTCATGGCTCGGATGACCAAAGGTAAGTGCTCAACACCTGACTTCTCCACAGTCCGAGACCAGGAAAGGTGGAGACCAAGGGTACATCTGGGACCACTCACATCCTCCAATGGGCTAGAGCAAAGAGGCTTGTTCTGGGAGTAGAACTTGGGGATGCTTGCTCCGACGCGGGGCGCGAACCCACGGACCGTGAGATCAGGACCTGAGCCGAAGTCAGACCCTTTAACCGACCGAGGCACCCAGGCGCCCCAGGTTTTATTTATTTATGTAATCTCTACACCCAGTGTGGAGCTCAAACTCACGACCCCAGGATTAAGAGTCACACGCTCTTCCAACGGAGTCGGCCAGGCACCCCTTAATGTATCTTTTTACTTTAGTGTCCTTTGTTCATTTGTTTTCAGTCACCACAATGTGCCCAATGTAGAAATAGAACAGAGGCTAAAACACACAAAGGAAGTGAAGTGAGCACTCCAGAGGGGAGAGACAGAGCAGGACGGTAATCATTTTATTCTGATAATAAGCGAGGCACCAAAACAAAAACAAAAAAAATAAACAAGATGATTTAAGGCTAACTTTAATCCCCTAGAGATCTCACTAGATTCTGATTCAGCAGGTGTAAGGGTGGGGCCTGAGCTTCTGCATTTCTAACCAACTGCTGGGGGATGCATTCTGAGTAGCCAGACTGCATTGTGGCCCCCATCAGGTTCCCAGTCCCCTCTCCCTGTGAACACCGCATAGGGAGTGTTCGAGATACTTCCTCGGCTCCAATCATTCCCAAGAGGGCCCACCTTAAGATCATTAGCGTATCTCTATCTATTTGGAGTCATACATAGACTTGCAAAGATAATGTGAACCCGTATCCGAATATACCTCCTGTGGGTCCCTACACTTTCAAGTTTTTATAATCCTAGCTGATACGTCTTGTGTGCCAGGCACTGCCCAACACACTTTACATGTATTAATTCACTTACTCTTCACAATAATCCATTTTACAGATGAGGGTACAAGGCACAGAGAGATGCAAAGACACACGGCTGATAAGTTGTGGAGCCAGGATCGACCCCAGGGTCTTAACCAATCCATTCCCTCCTTTTAAAGATTCTGCAATGGGGGCGCCTGGGTGGCTCAGTGGGTTAAGCGCGCGACTCCTGATTTCGGCTCACATCATGATCTCACGGTTGGTGAGACCGAGCCCTGCAGAGGGCTCTGCGCTGACAGTGCAGAACCTGCTTGGGATTCTCTCTCTCTCTCTCTCTCTCTCTCTCTCTGCCCCTCCCTCCCTCTCTCTCAAAATAAGTAAATAAAAACTTAAATAACTAAATAAGTAAAAATAAAAATCCTGTGCCTGACAATAGCACCATTATATTGCATTGAAATTTTTGTGTGAAAATTAACGCCAACTCCAGACCTCTGTCATGCAAACGAATCCTCACTTTGTTCTGTAACTTGGGTTTCGTAGCTCTCCTTTTGTAATGTACTTAAGATCTCAAAGGAGGAAAAGGGTGTAGCCTTCCTCATCCTGGAGAGGCCCCAGTCAGAGAGGCAAAGCCAAATGGTAACAGACGTCTCTCAACCCCGGTGACATCTGACCTGCCCTCTCTTTTCCCTGCAGCAGCTACCTGTCCACAGTGCCCCCAACACGCTTTCTGTGTCCACGGCACCTACTGTACCTGCGACTCTGGATACGCTTCTGACTCTGGGAAGAAATTCTTCACATTCCCCCTTGAGACATGCAATGGTAAAGGGGTAATTTTCAAACCACCCGGTGGCGGGAGTGGAAGGGAGGCAGCATGGGGACTGCTGTGGGTGGCGACTGCCACGCGGAAAAATCTATTGGCTCAACACTCATCAAGAAAGAAATGCTTCCGGGGCACCTCGATGGCTCAGTCAGTTAAGTGTCTGACTTGGGCTCGGGTCATGATTTCATGGTTCCTGAGTTTGAGCCCCGCATTGGGCTCTCTGCTGTCAGCACAGAACCTGCTTGGGATCCTCTGTCTCCCTCTCTCTCTGCCCATCCCCCCACAGGCGTGGGTGTTTTCTTTCCTCTCTCTCTCTCTCTCTCTCTCTCAAAAATTAAACAAACTTAAAAGTAATGTCTTTAAGAATGGGGGAAAGGAGGGAGAAAGGAAAGGAGGAAGGAGAAAGAGAAAGAAAGAAAGAAAGAAAGAAAGAAAGAAAGAAAGAAAGAAAGAAAGAAAAGAAAGAAAGAAAGAGGAAGGGAGGAAGGGAGGGATGAAAGAGAAAAAGGAAAGAAAGAAAGAAAGAAAGAAAGAAAGAAAGAAAGAAAGAAAGAGGAAGGGAGGAAGGGAAGGATGAAAGAGAGAAAAAGGAAAGAAAGGAAGAAAGAAAGAAAGAAAGAAAGAAAGAAAAGAAAGGGAAAGAAAAGAAAGAAAGGGAAAGAAAGAGGGGAGGAAGGGAGGGAGAAAAGAGAAGAAAGAAACAAAGAAAAGACAAAAAGGGAGGGAGAAAACAGAAAAGGAAAGAAAAAGAAAGAAAGGGAAGAAGGAAAGGAGGGAGGAAAGAGAGAAAGAAAGAGGAAAGGGAGGAAGGAAGGGAGGGAGGAAAGAAAGAAAAAGAAAGAGAGGGAAGGGAGGAAGGAAGGGAGAGAGGAAGGAGAGAAAGAAAGAGAGAGGGAAAGGAGGAAGGGAGGGAGGGAAGAAAGAGAAAAAAAGAAAGGAAGAAAGAGAAAAAGAAGGAAAGAAAGAAAGGAAAATAAAGAAAGAAAAGGGAAGGGAGGGACAAAAGAGAGAAAAAGGAAAGAAAGAAAGAGAAAGAAAAGAAAAGAAAGAAAAAGAGGGAAGGAAGGGAGGGAGCAAAGAGAAAGGAAGAAAGAAAGGGAGGGAGGAAAGAGAAAAAGAAAGAAAAAGGGAATGGAGAAAGGAAGGGAGGAAGGAAAGAGAAAGAGAGGGAAGGGAGGAATGAAGGGAGGGAGGAAAGAGAGAAAGAAAAAGAAAGAGGGAAGGGAGGAAAGAAAATGAGGGAAGGGAGGAAGGAAGGGAGGGAGGAAAGAAAGAAAAAGAGGAAAGGGAAGAAAGAAAGAAAGAAAGAAAGAAAGAAAGAAAGAAAGAAAGAAAGAAAGAAAGAAACTCACGAAGTCAGCATCTTCTTTCATTTATCTGGAAGTTCTGATAGACCTTTCCAACCCCTTCACGGCGACCTCCTCTTCTCTTAATTTCATAATCACACATGTGTGTCTGTGCCATCATCTTCCAAACTCAGCAGTTACTCCCCCCGCCAAGATGCACTGTTTTCCCCAGCAAGACGCTTCGTTTCAGGTGAAGGAATGAAGAGCGAACTCACCGTGATGGGCACCGAGTAGGCCCACGGTGGGCACGAACCCACCGTGATGGGCACGTAACAAGCGTAGGGTCACCGCGCTATGCACCTGAAACTAATACAACACTGTGTGTTAACGATACAGGAATTTAAAAAAAAAAAAAAAAAAAAAAGCTGCTTCATTTCACCCTTGCTTCCCCTCCCCCAGGAAAGAAGTGAGATCAGGAGAACGCTGTTGTTTCACCCCCCTCCTTAGCTGCCCTGCCACATCCCCGTGAAGTTCACATTTTCTCAGGGTTCCCTGCTCGCCCCTGCTTCTCCCGCCCTGCCTTTCCCCACAGGCTGTTTCTCTTCTTCCTGGTTTCACACTTGCCACCTGTCCTTTATTTGGGGCACTCTCTCCTGTGCTTGCTTCGCGCCGGGCGCTCTCTCCGCTGTTCACTTTCGCGAGAAGGTTCTATCCTGCCCAGGTGGGGAGTGTTCCATCCTCTTATCCGCGTGATCCACCAGCGACCCTCCCACGGATCACAGAACTGTCTTCAAGCTTGCGGGGCTGCAGAGGGAACGCAGCACCATCTGAGGCTCATTCCTCTGTGGCCACTTCTGTCTCACGCTCACTGAGGTTCCTCGCGGGCTCCCCAGGGAGAACATCCTTACTTTCCATTGGCTTAGGGGTGCGACCTGAAAGCTGACACAGGGAGGCTGGGGGACAGAGTGCCTGCGAGATGGGAACGAGACTGTCACATCTGGCTTCCTCAAAAGAGAATGGCTATGGAGCAGGCAGCAAAGCTCATCTGCGACGCTATGTCACAGTCTGAAAATTCCCCATTTCATGTGTGCCAGATCGGATGGGGACATCCTCACCACCCATGTGACATTTGGAAAGGGCCTACGGGGACCCTCAGGACTGGAGACATGTTGACTTAATCAAGACATTCTCCCTCAGTCGGTTAATCTAGCAGGTGTATGACTGTGCCCGGGTTGCTGTAACAAAACACCACGGACCGGGCGGCTTAAACAACAGAAGTTTATTTTCTCGCCGTTCTGGAGGCTGGGAAGCCCACGGTCGAGGTTCTGGCAGTTGTCTTTTCTGGGGAAAACCTCTCTTCCTGGCTTGAAGGTGTCTGTCTCCTTGCTGTCTCTTCATATGGCCTTTCCTCACTGCACACACACAGTGGTCGGGCAGGGAAGGAAGCCCTCATGTCTCTTCTTCTACAGACACTAATCCTATCAGATCGGGGCCCCATTCTCATGATCGCATTTAGCCTGTTCCATCCTTAGACACCCCATTTCCAAACACAGCCACACCGGGAGTTAGGATTTCAACATATTGAATTGAGGAGACCTACAAACATTCATAACAGCAGACATGGTCGGTATTCCACTTTAGATGCCCTCGGCCTTGGCCACTCTTTTGCCAAGTCTAAGGCTCTCTCTGGCTACTGGAGACCCCTTAGCTCATGCTCGGGACAGGTGTGAGCATCAAAGAGTAAGCTATCCCTGCAAGCACTGCTTTCCCGATAAATGGTAAGATTGGGCAGACAAAAGCATTATCAACCATAGCCACAGCATGGAAAGAGCCCAAGCGTCCATCACTTGATGAGGGGATAAAGAAGATGTGGTATATCTATACAGTGGACTGTTACTCCGCCATAAAAAAGAAGGAAATCTTGCCACTTGCAATGATGTGGATGAAACTGGCGTGTATTGTGCTAAACAAAATAAGTCAGAGAGAGATAGATACCATGATTTTGTTCATATGTGGAATTTAAGAAGCAAAACAGATGAACATAGGGGAAGGGGAAAAGAGAGAGAGAGGGAGGCAAACCATAAGAGATTCTTAGCTATAGAGAATAAACCGAAGGTTGATGGAGGGAGGTGGGAGGGGGTAAGCTAGATGGGTGATGGGCATTAAGGAGGGATGTGCACTGAGTAACGTTGCGATGAGCACTGGGTGATGTGTGGAAGTGACGAATCACCAAATTCTACTCCTGAAACCAATATTACGCTGTATGTTAACTAACTACAATTTAAATAAAAACTTAAAAGAGAAAAAGATTTCGCGGATAAATATCCCAGCCCCCACCCCTTAGAAAGTGCCTCTGAAGTGTGTGCTCTACACCACCTCCCAGAGGTTCCCAGGGGAATTGAGTCCCTATCGCCCACAATGGAAACATACCTCTTTATTTTCTGCTTTCCTTTCCCTGTCTCATTTCACCACCTCCCTTCCAGTGTTTTCTGAGATCACCTCCCACATGAAGTACTTGCCCATGAATTCTTATCTCAATGCCTGCTTCTCAGAGAACCCAACCAAAGTCAACGAGGAAAGGGAAGAACAAAGACAACCCATTACCTTGACTGAGTTGTCCTGGAAAGCCAGGACAGACCCTGGTGGAACAGGTATAGCCTCTGGCATGTATTAGATGCTCCATAAATCTTTGTCAAATGAATGTCTAAATTCCTCTTTTGTGTTCCAGACATTGATGAATGTAAACCACCCATTAGCATATATTGTGGACTTAACGCTGCATGCCAGAATGTCGAAGGAAGTTTCCACTGCCACTGTAATCCTGGGTACAAACTCCTCTCTGGGGACACACAATTCGAGAATTCCAATGAGAACACTTGTCAAAGTAAGAAACGTCTTGTCTTCCTGTCTCCCTTCTTTGTTTTTCATTGAATCTAATGCCAGAAAGTGTGTGTGTGTGTGTGTGTGTGTGTGTGTGTGTGTGTGCGTGTGTGTGTGTGTGGTGAGGCTAGGACATGTTTCCATTTTCTGGAGGTAAAGGGATGATGGAAAGAGGAGGAAAAAAGGAAAGAAGGAAGTATAGAGAAATAATGGGGTTAATAAGACAAGTGGCCTTTGGAAATGGGGGTAATGAGGTGCTAAGACAGGATTCTTTGAATTGCAAAGAGGAACTCACTCAGGCTAACTTAAGCAGAAAAGATGAATTTATGATAAGGATGCTTGGATGTGTCTTGGAACTTGAGGACAAAAATACAGCTGGGCTTCTGGAATGAACTGAAACAGGGGACTTTAGTGCACACGATCAGGGCCCCTCAGTCTCTGATACTCTTTGGGTCTCCCCCTTTCTTCTTTTTCACCACAAACTGGCTTTCTCTGCCTTCTTAGTCCGCAGGACAGGAAATATGGCCGCCAAGTCCAAATCTTACCATGGTTAATGATCCAAGCACCCAAAGATCAATCAGTTGACTCTCTTTTGGATCTAACTGCAAATTGTTTGGAAATGTACCAATTAGTCCAGTTTGAGTCATATGCCCACCTTTGGATCTCTGTCCAGGAGAGGCACCATCTTGTATAAGCATGAGCACTCTCACAGAAACCACATAGACAGGGAAACCTTTGCACAAGAAATATGGGAGATGATAGCTAGAAGAAGCCAGGGGTAGATGGTAGGGTAGGAACATCCTGAACTTACCTCCCCCCATGAAGACACCAAAGCTGCAACTACATTAGAGCAACTCTCTCTGAGAGCGACCCGAAGACTAGCCGAACAGCTCTTCCACAGGTAAAGACATGGAAATAAAGCCACACCAAGGAGGGTAACAGCAGCAAAACACAGTCAGGTCAGGAACCAAAACCCCCATTGCGGTGACCCACAGGCTGGAGGGATGTCACCAGTACAAAGGTTCTCCCTGAGCAGCAGGGCGTTCAGGCTCCACATCATGCAACACCCATCTGGGGACCTGCGCCAGGAAGGCAAGCCCCCAGAATGTCTGGCTTTGAAAATCAATAGGGCATATCTATCAATAATTACTTTAAACATAAATGCTCCAATCAAAAGACATAGGGTGACTGAATGGATTTAAAAACCAAGACGCATCTATCTGCTCCCTGTAAGAGACTCACTTCAGACCTAAAGACACATGCAGATCGGGGGCATCTGGGTGGCTCAGTCGGTTGAGTGACTGACTTCGGCTCAAGTCATGATCTTGTGGTTCGTGAGTTCAAGCCCCACATCAGGCTGGCTGCTATCAACTTGTCAGTATGCAGCCCACTTCAGATCTTCTGTCCTCTTCTCTCTTCCCTCCCCAAAATAAAATAAAATAAAATAAAATAGAATGGAATGGAATAAAATAAAATAAAATATGAAGACACGTGCAGATTGAACATGAAGGGATGGACAAAGATATTCAAGCAAACGTAAATAAACCAGCAAACCAAAAGCTGAGGTAGTGATACTTAGACTGGATAAACTTTAAAATAAGGACTGCCATTATATAATGATGAAGGGATCAATCCAGTAAGAGGATATAACAACGGCAAATACATATGCACCCAACATAGAAGCACCTGAATATATGAAGCAAATATTAACAGACATAAAGGGGAAGATTGGCAGTAATACTCGATAGTAGGGGGCTTTAACACCCCACTTACATCGTTGGATAGATCACCCAGACCAAAAATCAGTAATGGAACAGTGGCTTTGAATGACACGTGAGACCCTGTGGACTTAACAGGTATATTCAGAACATTTCTTCCCAAAACATCAGAATACACATTCTTTCCAAGTGCACACAGAGCAGTCTCCGGATAGTTCTGTGTTAGAGGCCACAACGCAAGTTCTCAGTGCATTTAAGAAGATTGAAATCTTCCAGATTTCAAGATCAAGATCAAGAGTCACATGACCCGCCCACCGAGCCAGCCAGGCACCCCTGACCCAAAATCTTAGGGACACAGCAAAAGCAGTTCTAAGAAGGAAGTTTATAGTAATACAGGTCTACCCCAAGAGACAAAAAAAAGAAAAAGATCTCAAACACTAAACCTTATACCTAAAGGAATTAGGGAAAAAAAGAAAAGAGCTCAAAGTTAGTAGAAGGACGAAAATAATAAAGATCAGAACAGATGTACTACCAGGTATTTATCCAAAGGATCCAAAAATGCGGATTCAAAGAGGCACTTGCACCCCAATGTTTGTAGCAGCACTATCAGCAATAGCCAAATTATGGAAAGCGCCCAAATGTTTATCAACTGATGAATGGATAAAGAAGATGTGGTGTATATATACAATGGAATGCTATTTGGCGATGAAAAAGAATGAAACCTTGCCATTTGTGACAACCGTAGATGGAACTAGAGTGTATTATGCTAAGCGAAATAAGTCAATCAGAGAAAGACAACTATATGCTTTCACTCATATGTAGAATTTAAGAAACACAGCAGATGAACACAGGAGAAGGGAAGGAAAAATAAGATAAAAACAGAGAGGGAAGCAAACCATAAGAGACTCTTAGATACAGACAACAAACTGAGGGTTGCTGGAGGGGAGGTGGGGGGTGGGTGAAATGGGTGAGGCCATTAAGGAGGGCACTTGTTGGGATGAGCACTGGGTGTTGTACGTAAGTGATGAATCGCTAAATTCTACTCCTGAAACCAATATTACACTATATGTTGACTAATTTGAATTTAAACAAATAAATTTAATTTAAAAAATAAATAAAATGATATTCTACCAAAAAAAAAAAAAAAAACAATCAGAGCAGAAATAAATTAAAGACTTCAAAAAAACAATAGAAAAAATCAGTGAAACTAAGAGAGGGTTCTTTGAAAAGATAAACACGTTATAAACCTGTAGGCAGGCTCATCAAGAAAAAAAGAAATTCACTAATTCATTGAATCAGTAGATACACCTCACAGGGGATAGATTTCACAGGGTGTTGCAAGGATTAAGTAAGACTTAAATGAAATACTACCATACAGAGCACTCAGGAAACTGCCTACAAAGGTTTGCTAATGTGTTTCACATTTCATCTGGTTCTAATATATATATATTATATAACATATAATTATATGTAAATATAATTATATAATATAGAATATATTATAATTATATAATATATTTATATATAATAAAATTTTATATATATATATTATATATATATATATATATAATATATATATATATATAATATATATATAAACTCTCTGATCCTACTAGGTAGACTTAACCTCAGTCTAATGGTTAACTGGGATGTCAGCATGTGTTGGCCTTTCCTCATTTTCCTAAAATAGAGATGGGGGTCCTCACAAAGTCCAAGAAGCTACGCACAAAGGTCTCATTAAGGGCTGATAACCAAAAACTGATACTCTTGTTTCAGTTGTCATTCGCAGCCAGCCTGAATTTTAAAACCAGAAGTATCTAATTTCCTGTCCCCTCGGCCATTGCGGTTATTTTTGTCCAGCCAAGACTGAATTAAAGAATCTAGAGTTTACATTTTCCTGCTTCCTCAATGCCAGAGTATCTCTACCCCAGCAATATTGATATTTGGGGTCCAATAATTCTCTGTGGTCGGGAGCCACCGTGTGCATCGTAGGCTGTGAGGCGTGAGCACCCCCAAGCCTCCACCGCTAGGGGCCAGTAGCATTCCCCATCACAAGTTGTGCCGGCCAAACTGTCTCCAGCCATCGCCAACATGCCCTGGGGGCAAAATCACACCCCCCCCTCCCCCATCAAAAAACACTGCTTTCCATCAGGATAAGGAACTTGACTCTGATCTCTCAAAAGAGCACAACCTTGTCCGTGAACATAAAAAAATGGAGTTCAAAAGGAAAAAAAAAAACAAACAAACAAAAACCAGACTCTTAACTGTAGAGAACAAACCAGGGGTTGCCAGAGGGGAGGTGGGGGGGGGGGGGGGATGAGTAAAATAAGTGATGGGGTGAAAAGTACGCTTATCCTAATGAGCACTGAGTAATGTACAGAATTGTTAAGTTGGTATACTGCACACCTGAAACTAATGTAATGCTATATGTTAACAAAACTGGAATTTAACAGTTAATAATAAATATTTTTTAAAATAAAGAAGGGCCACCTGGGTGGCTCAGTCGGTTAAGCGTCCAACTTCGGCTGAGGTCATGATCTCACAGTTTGTGAGTTTGAGCCCGGCATTGGGTTCTGTGCTGATGGCTCAGAGCCTGGAGCCTGCTTCGGATTCTGTGTCTCCCTCCCTCTCTGCCCCTCCTCTGCTGGCGCTCTGTCTCTCTGAAAAATAAACAAAAAAAAATGTTTTTAAATAAAAAAAAAAATAAACAGCATGGGTTTAGACCTTCTAGGTGCAAAGTTGTTCACCCTGCCCATCCACCTCTCCGCCCTTTCACTCTCAGTTCCAGCAGTAACTTCCCTTTATATCTTTTGCAGAAACCACTTCCTCAAAGACGACCAGAGACACGGAAGAGGTGAGTAGAAGTTGAGTCTTGGAACCCAGATAACAAGTATCCACAAAGCACAAAATTAGCATGTGGGTGTGGATACCGTATACCATATGTGTGCTAGACATTGTATATCATACATATATGTGTCATATATATTTCATATTACATGTTAAGGTATATAATATATTTTAATATAGTTTTTAATTATAATAGAAATTAATTATGATATAATAGTATGATATTATATGTAATTTATATTATGTATAACTGAAATATGCATATGGGTTGCCGTGTTTATTGCTGTACGTACATTCCTATGTATCTCATGGCAGAGTTAGATAGAGTGTGTGTGTCCATATGGATGTGTGTGTGTGTCTGTGTGTGTATACTGCCCCCGAAAGATAGGATCTATCCCAGGCCGAGAAAGGTGGACTAAATGAAACTGTACAGAGACCCAAATATCCAATAGCTTTAAAAAGATGGAGCTTTATTGCTTTCTTTATTTAAATGTTTTTTTTTTATTTTTGAGAGAGAGACACAGAGGTGAGTGGGGGAGGGGCAGAGAGAGAGGGAGACACAGAATCTGAAACAGGCTCCGGGCTCTGAGCTCTCAGCACAGAGCCCGATGCAGGGCTCGAACCCACACACCGCGTGATCATGACCTGAGCCGAAGTCGGACGCTTGACTGACTGAGCCACCCGGGCTCCCCCGTCTTTATTACTTTCTGACTTAACTAAGTCCAGGCTGGTGAGGCCTTTCAGGGTACCCACGTTCTTCCCATACTGCTGCTCCACCATCCCCCAGCACCTTGTCCTCAATGATATGACCTAAAACAGGTTGCTCCAAAGCTGCATTTGTATTGGTGGGTGGTGGGGAGATAGAGTCCAGGGCAATTTGTCTGGAGCACAGGGTGAAGAGAGAAGAGTTGGGAAAAGGGATACATCTACTCACTCTGTAATACGCTCATGAAGTTGTGATCATTTCCTTGGAGAGCTGTCTGAAAGCAACAATCCAGAAGCTGAAGGTAGCCCGGCCAAAAACTAGCTGCAAGGGAGGCTGGGACAATGTGGCCTTCAGACGGAGAACATGGTCCATATAAAATCTGAGGAATCCATTCAATTATTAAAAAGAAGGGGGAGGGGCGCCTGGGTGGCTCAGTCAGTTAAGTATCTGGCTCTTGGTTTCAGCTCAGGTCATGATCTCATGCCTCGTGAGTTCCCGTCCACATAGGGCTCTGTGATGACAGTGCAGAGCCTGCTTGGGATTCTCTCTCTCTCTCTCTCTCTCTCTCTCTCTTTCTCTCTCTCTCTCTCTCTCTCTCTGCCTCTCTCTCTCTCTCTCTTTCTCTCTCTCTCTCTCTCTCTCTGCCTCTCCCCTGCTCACTCTCTCTCTCTCTCTTTCAATTTCAATATAAATAAATAAACTTTAAAAAAATTTTTTAAATAAAAGGAAGGGGGAGGGGAATGGATACTGGAGGCAATTACATGAGACAGACCAAGAAAGTGCCTTTTAGGTAGCAATCACTTAGCGTCTGTAAATGGACTCTGAATGTTAACAAAGGAAGGACCCATGTCTCTGAGAATCTATCGTCTAGCAGAATGGGCTGGTCCCTTCCTCTCCCCACTCCCCACCCTCACCCTGCTCTACTCCAGAGGGACTGCTCACACCTTGACCTCCAAGCTCCAGGCCTCCAGGTACATGCTGCTGTCTCTACCTGAAACTCTGTTCCCAGTACCTCACCTGGCTGGCTTCCTTCCTCTCTTCTCTGCTCAAGACTCAATTCAAGCATCACATCCTCCTGGATGGCCTCCATAAGCCCTCCCATATGAGTTAATACCCCCTTCCCCAGGTTCTTCTGCTGGAGGGATGGGGAGGTCAGAAGTACAGTCAGAGGTTCAAATCTCAGCACTTCAGTGGCAAGTGACATGGGCAAAATGACACAACCTTTCTGTATTAGCCAGGGATCTCCAGAGAAACAGAACCAACAGGGGACCCAGAAGAAAGAGATATGTTATAAGGAACTGGTTCATGCAATTATGGAGCCCCACATGTCCCAAGATACGCAGTAAACAAGCCAGAGATTCAGGACATCCAATGATGTTGTTCCACTTCAAACCCAGAGGCCTGAGACCCAGAAGAGCTGACGTTTCAGGCAAGCATGAAGGAAACAAAACCTCTGTCCCAGCTCAAGGCAGTCAAGCAGGCAGTCAGGCAGAAGAAAGTTCCCTCTTGCTCAGACATCTTGTTCTATTCAGGCCCTCAACCAATTGGACGAGGCCCACTCACGTTGGGGAGGGCAATCAGTCCATCTACCCATCCAAATGTTCATTTCATCCAGAAACACTCTCACAGACACACCAAGGGTCATGCTTGACCAAATATAGCTGGGTACTCTCTGACCCAGCCAAGTTGACACATAAAATTAACCATCACAACTCTCCAAGACTGATTTACTCATCTGTAAGACGGGGTAATAATGGCCTCTACCTCCTCGGAAGGATGGAAAGGTTAAATGAAATAATACATGTGGAGTACTTAGCAGAGTGCCTGGTCCATAGTATACCTTCTTCCGTCCAGGTTCTCCATTGTTATCTCTGGTGGGCCCACAACAGTCACAGTCATGTGTTGTCACCACCTAGACAGTGAGCTTCTTGAGGGCAGGAATCAGCCCAAGCCCGCACTGGGACTGCAACAAGTGTTCACTGAAGTAGTGAACAAACAATCGTGTAATTATCACGTAGCAGGAACATTTCATTATGAAGTTTCATTGCCCATTTCCTCAAAACGTGAAACATAGCGGGGCACCTAGATGGCTCAATCAGTTGAATATCCAGCTCTTGATTTCAGCTCAGGTCATGATCGCGGGGTTGTGGGACTGAACCCCATGTGCGGGGCTCCACCCTGATTGAGATTCTCTGTCTCCCTCTCTCCCCTGCTTGCTCTCTCTCTCTCTCTCTCTCTCTCTCTTTCTCTCTAAAATAAAATTTAAAAAAAGGTGAACATAGAATTACCATATGACCCAGCAATTCTACTCCTAGGAATATACCCAAGGGAACTGAAGGCAGAGACTCAGACACTTGCACGCCTGTGTTCATAGCCACACTATTCACGGTAGTCAAAAGGAAGAAACAGCCCAAGTGTCCATCAATAGATGAATGGATTTTTAAAAAGTAGGGGCGCCTGGGTGGCGCAGTCGGTTAAGCGTCCGACTTCAACCAGGTCACGATCTCGCGGTCCGTGAGTTCGAGCCCCGCGTCAGGCTCTGGGCTGATGGCTCGGAGCCTGGAGCCTGTTTCCGATTCTGTGTCTCCCTCTCTCTGCCCCTCCCCCGTTCATGCTCTGTCTCTCTCTGTCCCAAAAATAAATAAACGATAAAAAAAATATATATAAAAAGTAGATCCCCAGGGTAGAATGCGATTGAGTCATAAAAAGGAGTAAAGCTCTGATTCACGTTACAACATGGGTAGACCTTGAAACCATCATGCTGGGTGAAGGAAGCCAGGCACGAAGGGTCACGTAGTGTAAGGTTCCATTTCTATGAAACGTCCGGGACAGGCAAATCCACTAAAGCAGATTAGCGGTGTCCAGAGGCTGGGGGGAGGGGGCGTGGGGAGTGATCGCTTCATGGGTTTTATCTTGGGATGCTGGAAATGTTTTGGAACTACACAGAGGTGGTGGTTGCACCACCTCGTGCATATACTAAGTTGCCCCGCACCGTATACTTTAAGAGGGTGCATTTCGTGTTGTCCCAAGTACATCCCGGTTAACAAAATGCGTTGCCGGAAAAAGGTGCAAAGTCCTCTCGCTGGATCAGACACTACAATAGCAATTCTGAAGGGCAGATGCTCTGGTGCCTACCCTGTACGAATGAGTTTCAACCACGAACATCTCAGCTGTCATTTAGTGGACAGAGGTATGTTTTCTATGGAGGCTGCTTGTAAACTAGCAAACTCAGCTCAGGATTTCCACAAAGCTCAGACCAAAGGAGCCAAACCTTAAAAAGATTTGCTCGAACCCTGGTTCTGAATGTTCCTGCAGCCCTTTTTTATATATCACTCTGCTTATAACTCTTCGGTGCAGTTGCATTTTCCTCCTAAGAGCATCCACGCCACCCATGAACTCTGAGCACCTACATCCGCCAGGGACTGTTCTAGATGCTGTTTCGTGAAGAAGACAAAGTCCCTGTCCTGATGGGTTTTACTGTCTAGTAACTGAACACGCAGGCCTACCTCGTGTTGTTGGGATTCATTTTACTGCACTTCACAGGTATCGTGTTTTTTACAACTTGAAAGTTTGGGGAGTCCCCCCCCCCCCCACGGAACAAGCCTGTTGGCGTCATTTTTCCGACAGCATTTGCTCACTTCGTGTCTTTGTGTCACATTTTGATCATTTTCACAGTATTTCAAACTTTTTCATTGTTATTACATCTGTTATGTTGATCTGTGATCAGTGATCATGAGCTGCTGAAAGCTCAGGGGACGATTAGCATTTTTTAGCAATAAAGTATTTTTTACTTAAGGTAAAAAATGTGCCTTTACTTAAGGCACACTTTTTATGTTGATTGATTGGTTGGCTTTTTTTTTAATGTTTATTTATTTTTGAGAGAGAGAGAGAGAGAGAGAGAGAGTCAGAGTGTGAGCGGGGGAGGGACAGAGAGAGAAGGAGACACAGAACCTGAAGCAGGCTCTAGGCTCTGAGCTGTCAGCACAGAGCCCAACGCGGGGCTCGAACCCACGGACCGCGAGATCATGACCTGAGCTGAAGTCAGATGCTTAACTGACTGAGCCACCCGGGCGCCCTTAAAGTTTTTATTTTAATGCCAGTTAGTTAACATACAGCGTTATATTCGTTTTAGGTGGACACGATAGTGATTCGACAATTCCACACATCAGCCGGTGGTCATGGGTTAAATAGGTGATGGAGATTAAGGAGTGCACTTGCGGTGAGCACTGGGTGACGTGAGGCTTGTACATTTTTTAGACATGCTGCTATTGCACACTTCATAGACTACAGTATAGTGTAAGCAAAACTTTTATAGGTACTGGGAAACCAAAAAGTTTATTTGAATAGCTTTACCATGCTATTCACTTTACTACTGGGGTCTGGAACCAAACCTGCAATCTCTGAGGTGCGTCCATACCACAAATCCCCCGGGAAACCGGGTGAAATGCAGATTTGGACTCATGCCCCAAGAGTCTGCATTCCAAACAGGCTGCCAGGTGATGCTGATGCCGCTGGTCCGAGGACCACGCTCTAAGTACAAGGATGTGGGGATTCGCATAAAAATAGCCTTCCAAGTCCGCCTATATTACGATCTTGTTACACCTATATTTATAAAATTCCACCGCAGCCCTTCATTCTTTTCACCCTCTGTCTCATGTCTTTGCTTCACTTCGTAGATGAATTTCTTGATTTAAAAAGGCCAGTTAGAACGAATGTCTTTTCTTTTCCTCTTCTTTTTGTTTTTCGGTTTTTGTTTTGTTTTGTTTTGTTTGTTCATTTTTTTTTTCATTTTTTTTTTAACATTTTATTTATTTTTGAGACAGAGACAGAGCATGAACAGGGGAGGGTCAGAGAGAGGGAGACACAGAATCTGAAACAGGCCCCAGGCTCTGAGCTGTCAGCACAGAGCCCGACGCGGGGCTCGAACTCACAGACCGTGAGATCATGACCTGAGCCGAAGTCGGCCGCTTAACCGACTGAGCCACCCAGGCGCCCCTTGTTTGTTTGTTTTTGCACAAGGAAAGAAACTGCTAGAAGTCATATTCCCATAGGGCTTTTTTTTTTTTTTTTGACAGCTTATTTATTTATTTGTTTTGAGAGGGTGGGGGGAAGGAGCCGAGAGAGAGACTCCCAAGCAGGCTCCTCACTGTCAGTGCAGAGCCTGATGGGGGGGCTTGAACCCACAAACCTTGAGATCACGACCTGAGCAGAAGTGGGAAGTTTAACCAACTGGGAACCCAGGTGCCCCTAGAACATCTTTTGAGCTATAACAACTTCGCTCTTCCTCAGCTTTGGCACCACTGACATCTGGGCCTGAGTCATTCTTTACCACGGTGTGGGGGAGGGCTGTCCTGTGCCTTCAAGGGTGTTCAGTGGCTTCTCTGGCCCCCACCCACTGAGCATCCCTCGGTGGTGACAATCCAGATGTCTCTAGACATCACCAAATGTCGCTGGGAGGCCAAAATCGCCCTACTGGAGCACCACTGTTTTATTCCTCGCAAGCTTACCACTCCCCTGATGGTAAAAGATGTTCATAATAACTATCCTCATCTGGGCACAGACACTGTTCTTCGAAGGTGGCATCTCTTATTCATTTAATCTTCCCCAAAACTCTAGGGCATTCTTTTACTGTCCCCATCCTTATAGGAGGAGACCAAGGCACAGAGCAATCGAGTTATTTTTCCAAGTTCATGCAGCTGGTCAGTGGCAGAGACAAGATTCAAACCGGGTCCTCTGGCTCCAGAACCTGCTTTCTCGTGCTTTCTACTTTCCCTCAGGGTGTGGGATCTATCAGATTGGATTTTTTTTTTTTCTTATTCTTTGTGTCTCCAAAGCTGCAACGTGTTGTTGAGAAATTCGAGTCACTTGTCACTAATGACACTCCCTGGGCAATGGGAGAGAAGAGAGAAGTCGCATCTTGGGCCACAACTCTTCTCCAGACTGTAGAATCGAGCGTTCTAGAAACTGCCTTGAAATCCCCAGAGCAAAAAAACCAGAAAATTCACAACAGTACTGTGGGTAAGAAGAGGAGCTGGCCTGATACACACGGGGGCTATTACAAGCTGGAGTCTGGGTTACACAGTTAGAAAAGTAAATAAACACACTGCCTGAGTCCATTTATATAGAATTCTAGAAAGTACAATCTAACCTATAGTGACAGGAGAAGGGGGAGACAGGAGTAAAAGAGCATGAGACAATTTAAGGAGACTGTTGGGAATGAGAGGCACGTTCAGTACCTTGATTGTGGTGTTAGTATCACAGGTGCGTACCATATACACACAGCTGTATACACACTCTATGAAACTCATCAAATTGTACACTGTTTTATATGCAATTTGTTGCACATTAATCACACCTCCATAGAACTTTTAGGAAACGAAGGGAAAGGGAAGGGAAGGGAGGAAGGAAAAGAGAAAAGAGAGAAAAGAAAAGAAAAGAAAAGAAAAGGAAGGGAAGGAAGAAAAGAAAGGAAAGGGAAGGGAAGGGAAGGGAAGGGAAGGGAAGGGAAGGGAAGGGAAGGGAAGGGAAAGGAAGGGAGGAAAGAAAAGAGAAAAGAGAGAAAAGAAAAGAAAAGAAAAGAAAAGAAAAGAAAAGAAAAGAAAAGAAAAGGAAGGGAAGGAAGAAAAGAAAGGAAAGGGAAGGGAAGGAAAGGAAAGGGAAGGGAAGGGAAGGGAAGGAAAGGGAAAGGAAGGGAGGAAAGAAAAGAGAAAAGAGAGAAAAGAAAAGAAAAGAAAAGGAAGGGAAGAAGGCAAAGAAAAGAAAGGAAAGGGAAGGGAAGGGAAAGGAGGAAGGAAAAGAGAAAAGAGAGAAAAAAGAAAGGAAAGGAAAAGAAAAGAAAGGAAAGGAAGGGAAGGGAAAAGAAAAAAGAAAGGAAAGGAAAGGAAAAGAAAAAAGAAAAGATGGTCAATGGTTTCCAATCCTGAGTCTAGGATTTTGGCTTAAAAGTAGTTTGGTTGTTGTTTTTTTAAGTGTGTTTCTTTATTTTGAGAGAGAGCACGCACAGGCATGAGCAGGGGCGGGGCAGAGATAAAGGGGGAGAGAAAGGATCCCAAGCAGGCTCCCCGCTAACAGTGTGGAGCCCAACGGAAGCTCGAACTCACGAACCTGTGAGATCATGACCTGAGCTGGAACCAAGTCAGACGCTTAACCTACTGAGCCACCCAGGCGCCCCTAAGATTTTATTTTTAAGTATTCTCTATACCCAGTGTGGGACTCTGACTCACGACTCTGAGATCACGAGACACACGCTTCATCCACCAACGGAGCCAGCCAGGCACCCCAAAAAGTAGGGCTTTTTTGCCCAATAGTTACTGGCACATGTCACAGTGATAGTATGTAAAGCATCCCAGAAGGAACATCTCACTGCATATTTTTTTCAATAAAAACACTTTTATCACCCTTGTCATATATATGTACACTATAACCAGGTGAGGAGATGATATTGTTAAATAGCTTGACTTTAGCAATCATTTCACTATTTTATAAAATACCATAGCAAAACCCAGTATTAGATTTTTTTAAAAATAGAAAAAAAAAAACACACAAACAAACTAAATTTAGGCCAGCCAAATCTGCCCACAGCCCGGTCTTCCCATCCTATAGCCACATAGGTACACATCTGATGAAGAAACATATTTCCTGTGTGTGTGATTTTGTGCATACAGTTTTCACGCATTACATCACTAACATATTTCCATGTAAATGGTATACGTCATCATTACCTACATCATTATCGTCAACGGTTTATCAAATTGCACTGTATATAATTTATTTGTACTATATTTATTTCCCTATTCTGGGAAATGTGGGTTGTTGCCAAAGAACCCCGTGAAAAAGACCATTGAAAATTTATCTGTGTACATTTGTTTGATATTTTCTTGGGATAAATTCATAGACGAAGAATCATTAGGTCAAGGAGAAAAGAAACATTTTATAGACTTTGATGCGTATCACCACATTGGCCTCCAGAAATGCTGTGTGCTGTGTTTTTATTCAGCTCAGGGATATCAGAGGATTTGTGTATGCCTACCTAAACATTCTGTTTTACCAATTTGCATGATGAGATAGTTTATGCTCTATAAAAATAATAATAATAATTTTTAATAGAAAATAAAATCCAATGCCTCACCTTCTTGGGAAACTGGAATCAGGATTCAATTATTAATTTGTTCATTCATTCATTCACTCACTCATTTCATTCAGAATTAAACCATTTTTCAGATTACAAGAGCTCTCACCTTTCCTGACCTGGCCAGGTCCTAACTGATGGGAAACTGGTGCCCTGACCTCAATGGGTTTCATTCCCCTCATCTGTGAATGGGGATAATACCATGAATGGGGAGATACAGGAAGAACCCAACTGTATCCATCACCCAGCTTCAACAATTTCTAACCCACAGCCAGCCTTAACCATCTGCTAATGTTTAAGTTAAATATTTCCATGAGCTTTTTTCTTGATGGCAATTCTCCTGTGACCTCATTTTCATCGGAAGCATGGTTCCTCATTATAGAGATAAGCCATCAATTATTGAATCAGTTCCTCTTTGTTGAACATTTAGATCACTTCCTGTTTTCCACGCTATCACCTATGCTGCTATGAACTTTCTCATAACTAAATCTTCCCTCCCATCCATGTCGTTTTCTGAGAATAAAATTCCTAGGAACAGAATTGTTGCTTCAAAGATGATCGCTAGAGAACGTTAGTTACAGACTTGTATTTCAGGGGGTGTCTCGGTGGCTCAGTCAGTTAAGCGTCCGACTTCAGCTCAGGTCATGATCTCACAGTTTGTGAGTTCAAGCCCCCAGTCTCTGTGCTAGGAGCCTGCTTTGAATTCTGTATCTCCCTCTTTTTCTGCCCTTCCCCCACTCATGTTCTCTCTCTCTCTCTCTCTCTCTCTCTCTCTCTCAGAAATAAACATAAAAAAAAAAAAAAGAACTTGTTTTTCAGGAGTTAAGGAGTTAACTTCTTAACTTCAGTTTCCTCATTTGGATAATGGTCCCTCATGGGATTATATGACAATGTACAGTGCCTGGAACATTCTAGACATTCAGTAAATGTGACCTGTTCATGTTGCTATTCACATTTTTAAAGCTTGTAATAATGATAAACTTGCCTGTTGTTTTTCTCACCAGCTATTGAAACTCTAGTTGTTACAGACAATTGCTCTGAAGAAGGAAAGGTCTTCAGCTTGAACACCTACATGAACTCAGTGGACATCCGTTGCAATGACATCGTGCAGGAAAACGTGAAAGGTACATGTAGTGGCTGCATTCAGAACCTCTAAGACACAAAGATCAGCATCATTATGTGAGTCATTGGGAGAGTCGCCAATAAGGTCTTTCCTAATTGGTTTGTTACCCGAAGACTGTGTCATTTGAGTCTTTTCCTTAAAAAAAAAAAAAAACCTCCCCAAAGTGGAGGCTTTCTATTCTTCAGTGTGGAAGACACTTCTTTGCAATTTGGAGGCTTTTCTGTCCAGGTCTCCGACGGGGTTCACCCAAATGCAGTCCCTGAGAGAAGCGTAAGGAGTGTATTTGGGATGTGATTCCAGGAGGCATCGGTAGGCGGATTAGTCACCGTTCTCCAGAGTAACAGAATCGATAGGATATGCGTGTGGGCAGAAAGAGAAACAGAGATCTTAAGAACTTAGCTCATGTGATTATGGAAGGTAGCAAGTCCAAACTCTAGCCAGCAGGCCGGAGACCCAGGGAAGAGTTAATGTAGCTACAGACCAAAGACAGCCGAGAGACAGAATACCCTCTTGTTTGGGAGAAGTCAGTCTTTTTCTTAAGGCCTGCAACTGATTGGGTGATGGAGGGTAATCTACTTTATTCAAAGTCTCCTGATGGAAATGTTACCCTCATCTGAAAAATACCTTCACGGCAACACCCGGACTCACGTTTGACCCAACAGCTGGGTAGCATGGCCTAGCCACACTGACACAAAATTAACCATCCCAGTAGGAGAGAGAGGAAATGAGACAGAGAAGAGGGGACGGCCACTACAGGTGTCAGTATGTCAGTGAGCAGATTTGCTGCAGGTGGTAACTGTGACCCGCCCTACCGAGCTCTCCCATTCTGCCCTGTGTACAAATCAAACACACTCCCTACAGGGAATGCCCCCAGGCAGAGAGTTACAATTGTTCGCAATAGAATCTATCAGCAGATAAGAAACCCGGGGCGCCTGGGGGGCTCAGTCAGTTAAGCATCTGACTCTTGATTCGGCTCAGGTCACGATCCCTGGGTCATGGGATCAAGCCCTGTATCAGGCCCTCTGCTGAGTATGGAGCCTGCTTGGGAATCTCTCCTTCCCTCTCTCTGCCCTCTCCCCTGCTCGTGTGTGCTCGCTCTCTCTCTCTCTCTCTCTCAAACCCAAGAGGGCCCAGGGAATAGTCAAGGCACCTACAGCACCTGCTAATCCTGTGTACACAGGAATGGATTGTTAAACTATTAACTGTCCCAGTGTTGCCAGACTTTCTGGTGTTTCAAGAGAAACCAAAAATCAGGTTGGTTGCATGAATACCTTCAATTTTTTTTTTAATGTTTATTTATTTTTGAGAGAGAGAGAGAGAGGGAGACACAGAATCGGAAACAGGCTCCAGGCTCTGAGCCATCAGCCCAGAGCCCGACGCGGGGCTCGAACTCACGGACCGCGAGATCGTGACCTGGCTGAAGTCGGACGCTCAACTGACTGCGCCACCCAGGCGCCCCATGCCTTCAGTTTTCAAATTTGGTCTTACCATAGCTGCCATGGCGTTATAACTGGTGTAATGTGATAAATGAGGTCTTAAAATCCCATCCTGTAAAGGTGGGTACAGCTGGTCTGTAATGTCAGCAAAAGTCCCAAAGGAAAGACAACAAAACGTGGACAACTAACCACATGCTGAACTGAGGAAGTGAGGCAATTAGTTCCTATTACTTCCTCTCCTCCCCCAAAAAGATAAGCGCGTGAATCTGCCCCGTTGGAGAACAGGCCAGGCGGAGGATAGAAGCCAAACTCCAGCCACGTGATTCACACCGGCGTTGTCCCCAGGTTCTTCTGAAACTCACGATTTGTGGAGAGTGTGCACGACTTCCCAGTGCAAGCCAGACGAAAACACATCTGTGGTCCCGCTTGCTCTTTAATCGCATCCTGGGGTCGTGGGGGGTCAGGATTTCACATAGGAATTCAGAGACGACACAGCTCAGCCCACAACGGCTGCCTATGCTGAATTGTTTAAGTAAATTACAGACATCGTAATGTGATTGCATGTGCCTCAAGGAGCCCCTGGCCTAGAGGTGCCCAGTACGGGACTCTTCACCCTCCCCCAGTGATGCCCCATAGTCTCATCTCTGGACATTTGCATTATCTGTTCCTCTGCCAGGAATGCCAACCACCACTCCACTGGGTGAACTGTTACTCTTCAACACAGCCTAGCCCTCACCTCCTCCATGAGGCCTCCCAGGACTGCGCACTTCCATCACGGCACCAAAATCTGACCCTCCCTCCTCTACGTTCCCCCAGCATCTCGAACCTACCCCATCCTGGCATCTAACGTGTTGTGCTGTGTCTTGATTGACACGTCTTTGTCTCCCCCACTGTGCTGGAAACCCCATAAGGACCAAAATCTTGAATGATTTCTTTCTATAGTCACCACGAGGGGCACATCAGCTGGAGGACAGGGATAAACGTTCGCTGAATTAAATCCACATTTAGGGCGATGCCTCAACATTCCCAGTGAGAGAAAAGAACCCATTGACAGCTCAGAGAGGGACACTTCTCTGTCCCTCAGGCTGTGTCTATTCTTTGTCATAGCAGCCATCCTGTGTCCAGTAGGGATGTTGAGCAGCAGCCTCTCCCCCACCTTGATTCACTAGACGTCAGTAGCCGTCACCCAGTGCGACAACCAAACATGCCTCCAGACATTGCCCAATGTCCCAAGAGGGGGCAGAATTGCCACTCCCCCCCGCCCCCACCAACTGAGAAATGCTCATCTAGAGCGACCTTATAAATGACCTTCAAAGAGCAACAACTTTAAGATCGAAGGGAGGTGTTACCAACTCGCCCCAAAGACACCCACCAGAGGTGAGCTGGGACTGTCCCAGGTAATTCGAGACAGACAGTCACATGACACCAGCTCCCCTGTAAAACATCTCAGAGAACAAATCCAGGCCACAGAGGCTGACCTTGGAAAAGTACAGCCACCCTTCTCTTTTCTGCTTGCGATTTTGCTTGTAACCAGAATACCTCTGCTCAAAACTAGGCCGTTTCCAAGCATAAGAGCAGGTGGACAGATCACCTGCCCGTCTTTTCCGTCCACCTACCGCTGTTTCACTCTGACAAATGGAAAACTGTCATGAACTCAGAGAAACAGAAATGAATCGCTTCTGTTCCCTCAGGCAAGACCAGAGAAGCCTGAGTAGAGAAGCGTGTGAAGAATTTATTCAAACAGGAATTTATTTTACTGCAGAGCTAGTAAGTGACTAGTAAGGGACTTTTATCCAGAAACCTGTTAACCTGTTTCCGGTCCCTACAATCCTCACTCATCCACATAGATGGCCTCTGCGGCGTGGACTTCTCTGCGGCTACAAAGAAAAAAGAAAACTTACGGACATGGGAATATGGTCATAGCATCCCGTAACTCTGTATAACCCATGCTATAGCCCATAATCCATTATATTCAGGCTAACTACAAATGCATTTGTTTTCTCCTTTTATATAAACAAGAGAAACTTATTTTCTCACAGTTCTGGAAGCTACAAGTCTGAGATCAAGGCGCAGGCAGGGTGGGTTTCTTCTGAGGCCTCTCTCCTTGGCAGATGGCCACCTTCTCTGTCTTCACACAGTCTTTTCCCTGTGAGTGCACGTCTCCGGTCTCTCTTTGCGTGTCCAGAGTTCTTCTTTACTCTTCAATGTGGCTCAGCTCTCACCCCCTCCGTGATGCCTCCCAGGATTGCCTATTTCCATCACGGCACCAAAGTCAGGTTCTCCCTCCTCTGGCCCCATCTTTATAAAGGCCCTGTCTTCAAACAGTCACATTCTGAAGGACTTGAACTTAATGAATTTTGGGGGTAGGGGGGACACAATTTGGCCCATCCTATTGATATATGCCATATACATGTCCTTCCACTGTATAATAGTTATAAATACATGATATAAATATATCACGTGCATTTTTATTTTTAGCCTATTAAAGTATATTAAATTATGGCATTCTTTTGCTTAACATCCTTTAGTGCCTTTCCACTAGCTTAAAATAAAAGATCTTTTTTTTTCTTTTTGCGGGGGGAGGGAAGGGCAGAGATAGAGAGAATCCCAAGCAGGCTCCACACTGCCAGTGCAGAGCCCCACACAGAGCTCGAACCCATGAACCCTGAGATCATGACCTGAGCTGAAATCAAGAGTCAGCCACTTTTTTCTCCACCCAGCCGCCCCAACCACTGTCTTAAAATAAAAGCAAAAGCCCTCCTCAAGGCTTATAAGGCCCTGCAGGATCTGCCCCCATCACCCCTGCCCTCACCCCTCCCCCCAACACACTCTCCACCCTACACACCCCTCTTCAGCCACACTGACCTCCTCCCTGTTCCCTGAACCAGCTGGGCATGTTCTCTTCTGTCGATGCCCACATGGCCCTCCCTGCCGTCACTCTGCTGTCTGAAAACTGTCTGAAATAGCATCCGCCAAATCTGCCTGTCCCCTCACCTCACTTAATTTTCTCCATAGGACCGATCATCCTGTGACATAGGCTTTTATTGGTTTGTTTATGTTTGTTTGCTTCTCTCCTGGACCAGAAAGTAAGATCCCTAAGAAGTGGTTTATCCTGTCCCCCACTGTATCTCCAGAATAGTGTCTGGAACATAGTAGGCATTCCATCAAAGAAAACTGAATATGTGAATAGATAGAGGTATGGGTATATTATGATCTCTTTTTTTTTTTCAATATTTATTTATTTTTGAGAGAGAGACAAAGACAGAGACAAGCAAGGGAGGAGCAGAGAGAGAGGGAGACACAGAATCCGAAGCAGGCTCCAGGCTCTGAGCTGTCCGCACAGAGCCCGACGCGGGGCTCGAACCCATGAACCGTGAGATCATGACCTGGGCCGATGTCAGACACTCAACCGACTGAGCCTCCCAGGCTCCCCATATTATGATTTCTATATACACTATTTCTAGATCTGGTTTACGTATATAATATACGGAAGGAGATGATTACATTCATACATACAAAGAGATAGACATATGTGTAACCCAACTATTAACGGATTTCCTTAAGTCCAGTCTCAACATTATTCTTCATCCAAAAGGAATGCAAAGCAAATGCTCCAAGTCTTGAAAAATAAGCCAGTCTTTCTGGAAGTCTCCAGGAGGCAGCAGAGGAAGTGGAAGAAGACCTACCCAACTTGCTGAGTTTCCTCCTCTTCGAGGCTGACCCACCTCTCTCCTCTCCTCCTCCCTCAAAATCCCATCAGCCTCTTCTTGGCCCTCCCCCCAACTTTGATATCATTTTCTCCTAAGGCCAGCAGTGTCCTCTCTTACACAAATCAGCTTAACCTCTCTCGGTCCATCCAGTTCTTCCTCCAAGTTTTCCCCTATTCAGTCCAGAAAAAGGGTTCAGGGCCAAAAACACGAAGTCTGTGTCAGAGGTGGAAAAGGGAGAGACAGTGAGAATCTCTATTGCACTCGCGCTCAGGTATGTGACTATGCGTGCACACGTATACCTGTGTATATGCACACGTGCGTGTGTGTGCGTGTGCATCATAGGTGTGGGGAAGGAACGGTGGCATTTTTTTTCAGACTCTCATTTCTCCGATTCCTCAGGTCCCACCGCAATTGCCTTTATTTCATACTCTTCTCTTGGAAACATCATAAACGCAACGTTCTTTGAAGAGGCAAATGGCAAAGACCGAGTTTACCTGAACTCTCAGGTAGTGAGTGCCGCTATTGGACCCGAAAGGAATACATCTCTCCCCAAGTCTGTGATTCTGAGTTTTCAGCACGTGAAGGTGGGTCAGAGCTGCTCTTTGAGCGTGCTTAGGGGGTCTTGGAGGTGGACCAAACAATGTGTACTCCCTCCCCGGTCTGGGCTTCTGGACTGTGCCGTCGAATACCGTAGCCAGGAGCCTCGTGAAACGTGGTGGGTCTGAATTGAGATTCAGAAGATGTAGTGTTTCTGGATTTAGACTCGTTATTTCCAGAGTTTGAACCCGTCCTAAGAAAACCACCATGCAAAGCAGCTCATTAATAATTTTTCGGGGGCTGCTGGCTGGCTCAGTCGGTGTAGCCTACGCCTCTTGATCTCGGGGTTGTGGGTCTGAACCCCACGTTCAGGGTAGAGATTACTTTTTTTTTTTACATTTATTTATTTTTGAGAGACAGAGTGAGAGTGGAGGAGGGGCAGAAAGAGAAGGAGACACAGAATCCGAAACAGGCTCCAGGCTCTGAGCAAGCGTTCAGCACAGAGCCCGATGCAGGGCTCGAACCCACGGACCATGAGATCATGACCTGAGCCGAAGTCAGACACTTAACCGGCTGAGCCACCCAGGCACCCCTACTTTTTTTTTAATCTGAAAAAATAATAATAATAATTTGGGGGTGCCTGGGTGGCTCGGTTGGTTAAGCATAGGACTTGGAATTTTATTTTATTTTATTTTTGAATTTACATGCAAGTTAGTTAGCACAGAGTGCTGTAATGATTTTAGTAGATTCTAGTGATTCACCCCCCATGTATAACATCCAGTGCTCATCCCAACAAGTGTCCTCCTTAATGTCCCTTACCCATTTGGCCCACCCCCCACCCACAACCCCTCCAGCCACCCTCAGTTGATTCTTTGTATTTAAGAGTCTCTTATGGGGCACCTGGGTGGCACAGTCAGTTAAGCGTCCGACTTCGGCTCAGGTCGTGATCTCACAGTTCGTGAGTTCGAGCCCCGCATCGGGCTCTGTGCTGACAGCTCAGAGCCTGGAGCCTGTTTCAAATTCTGTGTCTCCCTCTTTCTCTCTTCTCCCCCGCTCATGTTCTGTCTCTCTCTTCTCAAAAATAAATAAATGTAAAAAAAAAAAAAAGTTGCTAAGACAGTAGATTTTAAGTCCTCACCACAAAATAAAAATTACAACTACGTGAGGTGATGGATGTTAATTAACTTTGTTGTGCGGCGTATGCATAGATCAAATAATTATGTTGAATACCTTATACTTACGTAATTTATATGTCAATTATATCTCAAGAAAGCTGGCAAAGATATATAAACTTATTTTTTAATTTTAAAGAAAATAAGAATTGAGGGGGAGAAAGTGGGGACATGTCGGTTTCGCCTACCCGAGTCCTAAAATCTAAGTGTGGAATTTTTGATATATGGCATCTAGAGATGGTCTAGCGAATTATCAAAGGAGATACAGCCTCCCAACAGGAGAGCATTTGCCTCGTCTCCTTGGCCCCATGAAGTGATGCTCTGGAAACCCTTGGGAGAAAAAGAAGAGGTGGAAGGCTGATTCTGTTCTCTCTCTCCTGGCGACATTTCTTTCCTAAACTTCCCCGTCTCATTGCATGAGCAGTTGCTTTATAAGGGGTCAGGGACAGAACTGGTATGAAGGCATCATGGAAATTTGCCTTCGGGAGTGTTTAGGAGAAAACTCTATGAGCCATAGATACTTGATTTTATTTTATTTTATTTTATTTTATTTTATTTTATTTTATTTTATTTTATTTTATTTTATTTTATTTTAAAGTTTATGTATTTATTTTGAGAGAGAGAGGGACAGAGAGAATCCCAAGCCGGCTCTGATGTTAACACAGAGCCCGATGTGGGCTCAAACTCACCAACCGTGAGATCAAGACCTGAGCCGGGATCAAGAGTGAAACGCTTAACCCACGGAGCCATCCAGGCGCCCCTCTTTTATTTACTTTTGTTTGTTTGTTTGACTTCCTGGTGGCAGATAAAGTCCTGAAACCAATGACGTCCTGTAAAATTCTGGCCCCCCAGAGAGCCTTGATTTTGTTTCGTGTCACATGGAACCCCAACAGCGCTGCGACTATGGGAACAGGCGTCCTGGCAGGCGTCCTCTTCAGTTAGAATAAAAATCGCCTGAGTCACTTCTTTTTTTTTTAATTTTTTTTTTCAACGTTTATTTATTTTTGGGACAGAGAGAGACAGAGCATGAACGGGGGAGGGGCAGAGAGAGAGAGGGAGACACAGAATCGGAAACAGGCTCCAGGCTCCGAGCCATCAGCCCAGAGCCCGACGCGGGGCTCGAACTCACGGACCGCGAGATCGTGACCTGAGCTGAAGTCGGACGCTTAACCGACTGCGCCACCCAGGCGCCCCAAAAATCGCCTGAGTCACTTCTAAGCGGCCACGTGTCTGTTCACTTGCCACCCCAGTGTAGACGCACACGCTGAGAGTTGTCCGTCCCAAGGAAGAACGTGACGAGCCCCCTCTACTTTCAGATGAAGCCCAGCAGTGGAAAGGCCGTCTGCGTCTACTGGAAAAGCACGAACGAGGGCGGCCAGTGGTCCAGCGACGGCTGTTTCCTGATACAAGCAAACAAAAGTCACACCATATGCAACTCCACTCACCTGTCCAGTTTTGCTGTCCTCATGGCCCTAACCAACCAGGTACAACGTGTACATTTAATTCCTCCAGCCAGCCCTGTGTCAGCCCCTGTGGGGGGATGAGAAATACTCTTTAAAAAAATGGGAGGGGTGCCTGGGTGGCTCAGTTGGTTGAGCGTCCGACGTCGGCTCAGGTCATGATCTCAAGGTTGGTGGGTTCGAGCCCCGCATCGGGCTCCGTGCTGGCAGCTCGGAGCCTGAAACCTGCTTCCGATTGTGTGTCTCCCTCTCTCTCTCTCTCTCCCCCTACCCCCGCTCATGCTCTGTCTCTCTGTCTCTCAAAAATGAACATTAAAAAAAAAAATTTTTTTTTGTAATGGGAAAAATAAACTCAAGTGATGAAAGTAAGCGATGGCAGAAAGCTTGTTGCTTTACACGGAAAGGCCAGGGTGGCCTCTAAGAATTCAGTGTTTGAGCTGAAATCTGAATACTGACTCTGTGGTGTTGCAACATGGGTGAGCCTCGAAAACATCGCACTGAATGAAAGAGGTCAGACCCAAAGGGCTACATGCTGTATGATTCCGTACAAGGAAGGGGGGGGGGGGGGTAAGTGCTTAATGGGCATGGGGGTTCCATTTGGGGTTGATGAAAATAACACCGGGTGGAAATCTCTGACCTCTCCTATTTAAAGATGGCAGAAGGCAAGGTAGAATGGGTTTGAAAACATAAAACACGTCTTTCTTTCATTCATCATTGCATCTATGAGTCGGACCTTATTTTCATTGCTGTATAATATTCTCTTGCGTGACTGTTCTACACTTGACTTCTCCATTCTCGTACAGTTAATGCATATCGAGGTTTTTCCCACTGAGGGGTCATTAAAAGCAACGCTACTTTTCTGGGATGAGGCATAGAAAATCCCACATTGGATCTTCCAGGGTGATGAGGAAGCAACATACTCCAGAAGGTGTAGCTACTAGGTGGTGAAGCCTCTGTTATCATAGCTTTCGGAGTGAAGGTGTGGAATAGAATGTGGTTCCATCTATGTCAAGTTTAAAACCAGACACAACTTGGTGCGCCTGCGTGGCTCAGTCTGTTAAGCGCCTGAATTTGGCTCAGGTCATGATCTCACGGTTCGTGAGTTCCAGCCCCACCTCAGGCTCTGTGCTGACACCTCAGGGCCTGGAGCCTGCTTCGGATTCTGTGTCTCTCCCTCTCTCTGCCCCCCCTCAAAAATAAATAAACATTAAAAAAAATTTTTTTTAAACAGACACAACTGGGGCACCTGGGTGGCTCAGTCAGTTAATCGCCCAACCCTTTTTTTCAGCTCCCATCATATCCTCACGGTTTGGGAGTTCAAGCCCTGCATCAGGCTCTGCACTGGCAGTGCTTGGGAGTCTCTCTCCCTCTCTCTCTGCTCCTCCGCTGCCTGCACTCTCTCTCTCTCAAAATAAATAAACTTTAAAAAATCTAAAAACAGACACGACTAAACCATGTTCTCAGGGGTTGCGTACTTAGGTGGTAAAACTATAAAGATAATCAGGAATTGCTTATCCTAAAAGGACCACGGTTACCTCTGGGGGAGAAGGTGGTTTGCAATTGGAAAGAGCTTCTGGGATAATGTCTACAGACTAATGATCTCACCAACCATTTAATAATTATGGATCATGTGATACATGTGTGTGTGTGCTCTTTTCTATATGTGCATTATATTTCACAATTTTTAAGGTTAAAAAAAACACAGAGGATTAAGAAATTCTATAAAGTGACATTGAAATAAGTGAAAATCCCCATGTGATTATAAGAGACAGCAACTGTCATTTCCCACCGGTGAGTCTCGCTTGAGTCTGCGTGGCTCATCAGACTTGTGGCTCCTGTCTTTAAGGAGATGAGCCCCAAGAGCTGAATTATACAGATGTCTTAGTTTGGGATCTCCTGTAAACAGATCCTGAGACAAAAAATTTGAGGGCAAGTAGTTTTTCTGGGAAGCGACCCCAAGACACATCAGTAGGACAGTAGGGAGGTGAGACAGAGAAGAGAAGGCAGCCAGTAAGCGGTGTGTTAAAGAGGAAGTTACTGGGGCACCTGGGTGGCTCAGTCAGTTTGATTTCTGCTCAGGTCATGATCTCAGGGTCGTGAGATCGAGTCCCACATCGCACTCCCCCCCGGGAAGGCAGCCTACTTAGGATTCTCTCTCTCCCTCTCCCTGTGTCCCTTCCCTTCCCTCTAAAAGAGAGAGGCGGGGAGAGGGAGGGGGAGAGAGAAAGTTACCAACATGGACAACTGGGACTCAATCCCATTGGGTACTCCTGGGAGATATCCTAGAACATGCATTTCAGAGCCTTCCCACATAAAGGTGAGGGAGCTGGGATATTTATCCACCAATGCCATAACTTGTATTGTTTGAGGGCAGCTTCTAGGGGTATTAACATCCTGGTACTTGTGACCCCTCTGGCATGTCCAGGCATGCTCCTGTGGCAGGAGAAATAGTCTCGGGCAGGGTCACTGGATTTCCCAGAAAACGGCCAAAGGGCAGGTAGCAGAGAGCATGAGGGGCCTCTGCGACACAGGGCTTCCTTTATCACTTGAGTGCAAGACTTAGCCTAGCACATTCTTTCATTTCCACGTGAATCTGCTGTACAACATAGAGTCTATGGTTAACACAGTATTGTGCACTTAAAAACTTGGCAAGAGCGTCGATCTCGTGTTGTTTCTTACCCCAGAAAGAAAAAAGCAAGGGGGACACAGGATCGTGGAGGTGATGGATAGTTTATTACCTTGACTGTGGTGATGGCATCATAGGTCTGTGCCTATGCCCAAACTCATCAAAATGTGTGCATTCAACGTGTGCAATATTTTGTATGTTACGTATACCTCAGTAAAGCCGGGAAGAAGACGACTTAGTCTGACAGACGCTTCTTAAACTCTTATCAACTGGCTTCATGCCTGTGTTTGGGATGCCGCATTCCAAAGGGGGGGAAATTAATCCTGGAGACTGACTGTGATGTCCTCCTCGGTGGGTCCCAGGAGGAGGATCCCGTGCTGGTTGTCATCACCTACGTGGGGCTGGGCCTCTCTCTGCTGTGCCTCCTCCTGGCAGCCCTCACCTTCCTCCTGTGCAAAGCCATCCAGAACACCAGCACCTCGCTCCACCTGCAGCTCTCGATCTGCCTCTTCCTGGCCCACCTGCTCTTCCTCACGGCCATCGACCAGACCAAGATCAAGGTACTGACACTGTCCCAGAGGACCCCCTGCCCTGAGCCACGGGATGCTCAGTTCGTGGAGCCCTGCTGCACTGATACCTTAACACAATATCGTTGGGCGACAGGGAGGCTGGAGGGGTAAATAGCCTATTTCACGTTGACTGATGAAGCAGAAGACAATCCTCTCTCAACAACTCGACCCTATATACATATATACGAGTTCTCCCCGCTGGCAAGGTATGGGAGGGGTCCTGGGGCCACCCTCCTCCCTGACTGTCCCTCCTGGTGACTCCTTCCTCCTCCCCCAGCTGCTGTGCGCCATCATCGCGGGGGCCTTACACTATCTCTACCTGGCCTCCTTCACCTGGATGCTGTTGGACGGTCTACACCTCTTCCTCACGGCACGCAACCTGACGGTGGTCAACTACTCCAGTGTGACCAGGTTCATGAAGTGGCTCATGTTCCCTGTGGGCTATGGAGTCCCGGCTCTAATCGTGGCCATTTCTGCTGCATCCAGACCTTCCCTTTATGGAACACGTGTTCGGTGAGCTCAACTCTCACCCTGTGCTGTGGACAGTTTTGAGGGCGGTGTTCAGGACCATGATTGGGATATGCATGTCGAACACGCTGTCCTTTTCCCTTGGCTGTAACAGCTCTAACTTCTTTCGTGGTGAGACGGAGAAAGGTGACAAGAAGAGTGTGGAAGGTTCTGGAAGGAGGGCATTTGTGGTTAGGTCCCAGCTTCATCGTTCCCATAATTTGGCACCTCGAGTCCTCAGGGCTCAGGCATCAGTGAAATGGGTATAACAGTTGTCCCCACGATCCCACCCTCACAGTGCTGGTCTGAAAACTCAGCAGGACTCGGCTTATAAGATGTTTGCGTTAACATGTGGTGGTGAGCGATCAAAGCCCTCACTGTCATCAGCTGACCTTTTCAGGAGATGTTGGAAAAGTGTTAGGAAAAGGTGTTTGTTTCTGATCTCAATTTATGCCCCCTTTCCCATTGTTCCCAGCTGCTGGCTCGACCTGAACCAGGGATTCATCTGGAGTTTCCTTGGCCCCGTCTGTGTGATTATCTGTGTGAGTCTGACTATGGGTCCCGATGTTCCTGACCAAAGAAGAAGCACCACAGGCATGCTGGGTGCAAGATAGGACAAGGGCAATACATTTTCTCCGTTGTACGAATTGATCTTTCCCCTGGCCACCAATCCAATCCCACAGGCAGGGAGGTAGGATCTGTGTGCCGTTTATAGGGGATACAGTGCGTTACTTTAACTTGCATTCTGCATGGTCTGTGTGATTCCTGCAGGTGAATTTAATATTTTTTATCCTGATCCTTTGGATTTTGAAAAGGAAACTTTCCTCTCTCAATACTGAGTTATCAACCATCCATAATGTAAGGTAAGGTGGGGTAAAGTGTACTTTTTGACCCCTCTTTCTCCTACTCACCTCCCACCGGTCCCTCCTCCATATCCACACACACATACACCCCACAACCAAGCTTCAGGAGCTAGCAAGGCCACTGCTATCTCCCAGTGTCACAATCTGTGAGACGCTGGATTAGCTGTAGTACAGGCTAAGCTTCAGTAACAAAAAGACCCCCCAAAAGGAGTGAAATTTTCATGTCGCAGTCCAGAGGTGAGCAGTCCACGGCTAGTGGGGAAGTTCTGCCCCACAGAGTAATCCAGAGACTCGACTCCTTTCTATGTCTATTGTTCCACATCCGCTAGGATGTTGTCTTTGCCAGGATCCCATCCCTGGGAAGAAGTTGCACTTGCCTGCATCTCATTGGCTAGACTTTGATCACATGGTGACACCCACCTTCAAGGCAGGCTGGGAAATGTAGTCTCTAACTGGGTAGCCCTGTGTTCTTGATAAAACTCCGAACGGAAAGGGCTCCAACGCTAAAGTGAAGAACATACGGTGGGCGGGGTGGAAACAGCAATTTCCGCCACATAACACAAGATGCAATAGGTTTGGGAAGGATTTAGACTAAAATATATTTTGTATAATACTATTTCTTTTTTTTTTTTTTAATATTTTTTTTTCAACGTTTATTTATTTTTGGGACAGAGAGAGACAGAGCATGAACGGGGGAGGGGCACAGAGAGAGGGAGACACAGAATCGGAAACAGGCTCCAGGCTCTGAGCCAACAGCCCAGAGCCCGACACAGGGCTCGAACTCCCGGACCGCGAGATCGTGACCTGGCTGAAGTCGGACGCTTAACCGACTGCGCCACCCAGGCGCCCCTGTATAATACTATTTCAAAACATTTGGGGCTGAGGGTACTTTTTCATTTTTTTCCCATTTTATGTGAACATGGAATTTGTTGTTGTTTTCACTGTAGTCACAAAAAAGAGCACGTTCGTCAAGATTTTTTTCAAAAATGTTTAAAATATATGAAGTTAAACCTGAAAGTGGCCAACTCCCCCTTTTCTTTGCTTCTTCCACTTCCCAGGGAAGCCAGAGGTAACAAGCTGTATGATATGTATAATATTTTCCCCAGACCTTTTTCTGTGCATTTTCTATAGAACACACAGGCACACTTACAATAGCATTGCGCTATTCTCCAACTAGCTTTTCTCCAACTAGCTTTTCTCGGTTATGCATTACTCCAACTAGCTTTTCTCGGTTCTCCAGCTAGCTTTTCTCCAACTAGCTTTTCTTGGTTCTCCAACCAGCTTTTCTCCAACTAGCTTTTCTCGGTTCTCCAACTAGCTTTTCTCAGTTATGTATTACTATATTTTTTAATTAGGAATATATATGTACATGGGGCACCTGGGTAGCTTGGTCGGTTAAGCATCCAACTTCAGCTCAGGTCATGATCTCACGGTTCATGAGTACGAGACCCACATCGGGCTCCATGCTGACAGCTCGGAGCCTGGAGCCTGCTTCGGATTCTGTGTCTCCCTCTCTGTGCTCCTCCCCTGCTTGCTCTCTCTCTCTCTCTCAAAAATAAATACACATTTTTAAAAAAGGAATATAGGGGCGCCTGGGTGGCGCAGTCGGTTAAGCGTCCGACTTCAGCCAGGTCACGATCTCGCGGTCCGTGAGTTCGAGCCCCGCGTCAGGCTCTGGGCTGACGGCTCAGAGCCTGGAGCCTGTTTCCGATTCTGTGTCTCCCTCTCTCTCTGCCCCTCCCCCGTTCATGCTCTGTCTCTCTCTGTCCCAAAAATAAATAAACGTTAAAAAAAAAAATTTTTTTAAAAGGAATATATACGTACATAAGTAAGGTGACACCACACCCTAGTTTGCCTGAGACAATCCCAGTTTATGCCTGTTGACCCATTGTGATTGCTAATTAACACCACTTTTACCTCAAAACCCTCCCTGGCCGAATAATATACAAATGATATATAAAGCGAGAGATAAAGAGCACCCAGTTTTTTTAAATGCTTGTTTATTTTTGAGAGAGAGAGAGAGCACAAGCGAGGCAGGGGGCGGTGCAGAGGGAGAGGGGGAGCCAGAATCCAAAGCAGAAGAGCACCCGGTTTTTAAATGCCATATGTATGTAGGTACTAATTTTGTTCTATGTACTGTCCTGAATACTTTACATGGGTGAAAGTCCCATGTAAGCTTAGCAGCAGCCCTGTGAAATAGGGCTACTACAAAGAGGAGGGAACTGAGTTATAGAAAGGTAAAGTCGCTTGCCCAAGGTCACACAGCTGGCTAGTTCTGCCTTAGATTTAAACCCAGCCGGTCTAGCTCCAGAGTCCTCACCAGTAACAACTGCACGATAGGGTGTCCGCGTCCATTATTAGCTTCTTCACATCGTTGTGTATGACTCCCCTCAGGATGCTGACACTCAAAGCGATGGCTCAGCTCTTCATCCTGGGCTGCACGTGGTGTCTGGGCCTCCTGCAGGTGGGGCCAGCTGCCCGCGTCATGGCTTACCTCTTCACCATCATCAACAGCCTGCAGGGAGTGTTCATCTTCCTGGTGTACTGCCTCCTCAGCCAGCAGGTAAACACCAACCCCTTTTTTTATTGTCATAAAGTTAGGACATATTTGGAAGTATGTAGTGTCATGAACCCTTGAATCGTTTCAATCTATGTCCTCTGAATTTTCATATAAGCTGTGAGCCATGTGTAAACACTATCTATGTTCTCTCTACTTCAAGATATTCTTGATTATAAGATACATGAATTTATTAACAGCTTTCAGAAAGTAAATAGTTGCTACATCAAGGAAATATGTTTTTCTTCAGTTTTCCCATTTGTAATAGTCAGCTATTGCTGTGTAACAAACGACCTCAAAAATCTCCAGAGCCGAAACACAAACGTTTGCTTTTCTCATTCTCAAGTCTGATTGGGGTTCAGCCGATCTTGTCTGGGCTCAGCTTGGCTTGGTTCTAGAATGTAGATCATGTTGAGGTCTTCTCCTTGAGACTCATCCTGAGGCTTAGCGGAAAGCGAGAAGCTCCCTAGGATCTGTTCTTCTGATGACAATGGCAAAATCACAAGAAGACAAGTCCTGTTGGACAGGGGCCATTTCAAGCCTTGTGGTTCTGCTTGAATCACTTCCACTGATATTGCCTTGGCCAAAGAAAGTCATATGTCCAAGCCCAAAGTCAAGGGAAAAGAACCCTCCACCCACCAGGAGGCTAAGACAGGGTGTAATACTGTGACAGAGGAGTGAATGATTGAAATCTCTAACGCAATCCGCCACACCACTTAAACACATGAATTCTTAATCACATTTCCATGTGATGGGATAGTTTCCATACTAATACGTTTTAATAGTTCTATGACGGCATTAAATAATAAGTTAATCTTTCCAACATGTTATTATGAACATTTTCAAACACACAAAAAGGTTAAAACAATTATGCAATGGACACATATATACCAATCATTTCAATTATCTTTGTGCTATATTTGTTTTGCCACATTGTCCACATATCCATTCTTTTACCCATTCTCCACCACTAAGTCCCTGGTAACCCCTATTCTACTTTGTGGCTCAATTACTTAGACTATTATAAGGATCTCAGGTATGTGGAACCAGACGATATTTGTCCTTTGTTCCAGGCTTATTTCACTGAGCGTAATGCCTTCAAGGTCCATCCACGTGGCAGCCTGTATCAGAATACCATTCCTTTTTAAGGCTCAATGAATAATATTTCATTGTCCACATATGCCATGTGTTGTTGAAGTTTTTTAAAACTTGTTCTATTCCTGACTCACTGGTTTCTCTCTTCACCCACCAATGTTAACAGAAACCATTCCAGTCTTGTCTTTGATATTCCAGGTCCGAAAATGGTTCAGAGAGATCATGAAATCTAAACCTGAGTCTGAGACTTACACACTTTCCACCAGGTTTGGCGCAAACTCAAGACCCAGTGAGGTAAGAGGACTTGTGATTTATTCTAATGTTTCCTCCCTTGACACCCAAAGCCCCCTCTCCTCATCTTAGTATGAGGTCCCTTCCCTGGAGGGTATGATGGAGAGCTCTTTTCCTGATGACCTGGTTTGCATTTCTCATTCTTACCGTATCGTTCCTCAGTTGACCCTTCCCTGATTACTGACAGTGCTTAAGGTGGCTTGTGTATATATTCTCATCATACAAACGAGTAAGGGTCAAACGTGTCACCAGCATAACTACCATCTAACGTAGAATCCTTGGGGGGGAGGCTTAGAATCACAGACATAGAGCATTGGTCATCATCCTCTGAATACCGCTATCCCTTGGAGAGGTGGACATAAGCCCAGTGGTGTTGGCAGAAAGGGCTCCAGGAGAGGCACCTCACCCCAGCTGCTCTACATAATTATAGGAGAGGAGCATATGGAATAATGGGACCTTCCAGGGAGAGGAAATGGTCTTGTTAGAAAGAGGACCTCCATGGAACTTGATAGCTGGTCTTCAACTGTTCCTCTATTGATTTAACTCAGACTCGATGCACCAAGGAATGAGTTTCCAGCACTACCTTGGACCTCTCTGTAGCTGTCCCTTATTTGCCTTTTTGGAGAAATGAGGGAACATACTTCTCCAAGAAGGCATGCCCCTAGATAGGCAAGAAGGGCTCCAAAACTCGTAATCCAAAAAAATTTTCCCAGTCTCATTTGTATGCTCCCATACACCCACCACATCTGCTAGCCAAGGAGCCTTCGAATGTGCTGTTTTTAAAATAAACAGAATTGAGGGGCGCCTGGGTGGCGCAGTCGGTTAAGCGTCCGACTTCAGCCAGGTCACGATCTCGCGGTCCGTGAGTTCGAGCCCCGCGTCAGGCTCTGGGCTGATGGCTCGGAGCCTGGAGCCTGTTTCCGATTCTGTGTCTCCCTCTCTCTCTGCCCCTCCCCCGTTCATGCTCTGTCTCTCTCTGTCCCAAAAATAAATAAACGTTGAAAAAAAAAAAATTTTAAAATAAACAGAATTGAGACACATAGTTTTCCACATTCTTTGAGCTAATATGTGATATTCTCAGCACTGGAAATATTGAGTCACTAAAGAAGCATCTATCCCTAACTGGAGGCGAATTCATTCAAAATCTCTCCAAAAGGTCTAAAAGGAAAACAAGACCAAAAAAAAAAAAAAAAATCTTAGGACAAGTCAAGTGATCAGAAAACAAAACAAAACTGTGAGTATCAGATTTAAATCATTCCCAATGAGAGTAAAATTGTAAAAGGGACTGACTGCTGGCTGTGACCATTAAAAGACTTCCTTGATAATCCAGAATAATTTTCAAAGCTTCCAGCACTCCAGTAACTGGTTTCCTACAATAAATAAGGAATTTATATATATATATATATATATATATATATATATATATATATATATATATTAGCTCCCTGTAGGAAATACATTCACTTTAATTAAAAGAATCTGTGAAGCTTTTACTTTTCTAGGCACAGAGTATGATTAAAAAGCTAAGAAAAAAAAAATCCAGGGCGCCTGAGTGGCTCAGTCAGTTGAGTGTCTGACTCTTGATTTCGGCTCTGGTCATGATCCCTGGGTTGTGGGTTTGAGCCCTGTGCTAAGTGTGGAGCCTGCTTAAGGTTCTCTCTCTCTCTCTCTCTCTCTCTCTCTCTCTCTCTCTCCACCTTTCCCCTGCTCATGCACTCTCTCTAAAACAAATTTTTTTTTAATCCTTCCTCTTTCTCCATGGACAAATTTGCCCTTGGGTTAAATTCCTAGCTGTGCTCTCTAGAAACTTGCTAACGTTGGAAGGTCAGTTCTGCAACCAGGCAATATTGTTTGTGGAAAAAGTCATGTCTGACTAGACAGAGAGTTCTGTGAATGAACCGTAAATAACAGGAGGGAAATGGTAGCTTTGGACTTCCTGCATACAATGACTCATATAACGAGGCCAGGAACCCCTGTCCTCACTGGCTGCTATAGGAGGTATCGCTTTTCTCGTGCAGCTTTTAAACCAGGCTGTAACTTGTAGGTGGTAAACGTGATATTTGTTGAGTTCTACAACGTGTCAAGGTGCTGCAGTGGGCAAGAGACATACAAAAGGAAAAAGACGTCGGGCGCCTGGGTGGTCAGTCGGTTGAGTGTCCGACTTCAGCTCAGGTCAAAGCATCTGACTCTTGATTTCAGCTCAGGTCGTGATCCCAGATTCATGAGATCGAGCCCCTATTGGGCTCTGTGCTGACAGGGCAGAGCCTGCTTGAGATTCTCTGTCTCTCTCTCTCTCTCTCTCTCAGCCTCTCCCCCCTCTCAACATAAGCAAATAAACATTTTTTTAAAACTAAAAAAAAAAAAAAGAGTTCTTCATTTGGGATTTTTTAATTCTCCCACTTCTTAAAATTTGTTTTAATGTTTGTTTATTTTTGAGAGAAAGAGAGAGAGAGAGCATAAGCAGGAGAGGGGCAGAGAGAGAGGGAGACACAGAATCTGAAGCAGGCTCCAGGCTCCGAGTTGTCAGCACAGAGCCCGACGCGGGGATCAAACTCACGGGCTGCAAGATCATGACCTGAGCTGAAGTCAGATGCTCAACCGACTGAGCCACCCAGGCGCCCCAAGAAGTCCTCCCATTTAAGCTGAAGAAGGCCACACCTGTCCTAAGATTCCAAAATGCTAGGCGATCATGTCATTCTTTCTTGCTGGATGGAGCTCTTATCGCCAAGGACTTGCTAACAGGCTCTGAAAAAGCCACAATAACCCAGTTTTTGACCAGTTTGATCCAGTTCAGACACCAGGCTAACCATCCAGATGACCTCAATATCATTTCCATCCAACTGTGATTTTTTAAAAAAAAGCACACCTAGGGGCGTCTGGGTGGCTCAGTTGGTTGGGCATCCAACTTCAACTCAGGTCGTGATCTCACAGTTTGTGGGTTCGAGCCCCCCGTCGGGCTCTGTGCTGACAGCCCAGAGCCTGGAGCCTGCTTCCGATTCTGTGTCTCCCTCTCTCTCTGTACTTCCCTGCTCATGCTCTGTCTCTCTCAAAAATGAATTAAATGTTAAAAGAATTTAAAAACACACACACACCTACCGGCACCATGACAGATCCAACTGTGTCCACGTGGGGGAAGAAAAGAGGTGGCACTTTGATTCCTAGAAGCCCCTCCCCCTTGCCTGAAAAACCCCCACGTCAGCTTTGCTTATCAGCCCCTTAATTAGCCTAACCCCATAAAACCCTGACCATGAGACCTAACCCGGGAGAAGGTGCCTTTAACATGAGCTCCCTGGGGTGCCTGGGTGGCTCAGTCAGTTGAGCGCCCGAATCTTGGTTTCGGCTCAGGTCATGACGTCATGGGATTGAGCCCCATTTCAGGCTCTGTCCTGAGCGTGGAGTCTGCTTGAGGTCCCCCCCCCCATCTGCCTCTCCCCCCCGGCAAAAAAATTAAAAAAAAAAAAGATTAATTTTAAAAATAAATTTTTAAAAAAGAACACAAGCTCCCCGTCTCTGTTCTCTGGCCATTGAATAAATTACCAGCTTACCATCAAATACTGTTTTGGTGTTTGGCCATTCGACAAATGGTATATTGAGGAGGCAAGGGACCTACCACGTAAGTAACACTGCCTTTAACCCACTTCTGCACTTTCTTTCTGTTTTATTGGTGGGGGTGGGGGTGGGGGTGATGGTTGCTTTGTTCTGTTTCATCCCTACGTCTACCTTTAATCTAAACGTCTTTTGCTTGTTGGGGGAGGGGGGGGTGTTTTCCCAGAGCAACTGAAGAGAAAATATTCGAACTAGAACATTCGATCCCACATGGAAAGTCACAGCCACGGATTTGGTTGGCATCATGAAGAACAGAGCTGGAGACCAGGGGGACCATTACTTTGACCTCCTTGGAGAGGAAATGTTCAGCCTTTACTTCCTGAAGTGTTTGTTCTGCATAACGGGCCCCCAGTAAATGGGTGTTGCATTGGGTTTCTCTTCGCTGTCATGGGCTCAGCCAGTGCTTGTCGCTGGGGACCCCAATCATGACCATTGCAAATAGTCCCTGGACATTTTGTAAACAAGGAAGGCCCCTTTAAAGGCCTTTCCTCAAATTCTTACACGCATTCGTCCTAACCTTGCTCTTGAAACTCATCCAGTCCTTCAGACCCTCAGCTTCTCCCAAACTGTCAGCTGTACCTCCTTTCTTATCCAGGCTAAAGCTCATGGTCAACCATGTCGAAAGATTTTCTCCCCTAATCGTGACACCTTGCTCCCTCATTCTGATTCCATTCTGATTCCTGGGAACACCTTGATCCAGGACCAGTCCAACAATGGCAGTCACTACAGATTGCCAACTCAGCAGCCGTCACCATATCATATGCTCCTTATCAACACAACCTTGGTAATTTGCAGGTGTGGGACAGCAGTGTGCCTGGACGCAGGGGGCCAGCTGAGACTGGTCTGAGCCCGGTTATTCTCAACCAGAGGTGATTCCCCACCCCCATAGGACAGTTGACAAAGTCTGGAGGCCATTTTTTGTTGCCAGGACTGGGGAAAGGCAGGGGAATGCTACTGGCTTGTATGTGGTAAAGGGCAGGGATGCTGCTAAACGTCCCATAATGAACAAGACAGCCCCCACATCCACACAACCAAGGATTATCAATCCCTAAATGTCAGTAGCGCTGAGGTCAAGAAACCCCAGCCTAAACTAGCCGTAGCGATTGTGTTCCCATCTGCTAGAGACTGGTTTCGGATGGGTGCATCTGGACCAGTTCTGGGCAATGAGATATAAGAAACACCTACTGGAGGGGCGCCTGGGTGGCGCAGTCGGTTAAGCGTCCGACTTCAGCCAGGTCACGATCTCGCGGTCCGGGAGTTCGAGCCCCGCGTCAGGCTCTGGGCTGATGGCTCAGAGCCTGGAGCCTGTTTCCGATTCTGTGTCTCCCTCTCTCTCTGCCCCTCCCCCGTTCATGCTCTGTCTCTCTCTGTCGCAAAAATAAATAAACGTTGAAAAAAAAATTAAAAAAAAAAAAAAAAAAGAAACACCTACTGGAAAATACTTCTTCTCCTTGATAGAAACAAAGACAAATTCAAGGGCAGCCTTCCCATGACGTCCTGGTTTGGGCTGCTACACGACCCTATTGCTAAGCCACTTTGGGTCGGGTAATGTTATTTGGAGTCCAAAGCATCCTTCCTTGTGAACAAACCACTTCTCCATCAGGGCAGTGAGATCCCAGAATCACTCGGTTTGGAGTCATTACAAATACGTGCTTTCTGATATACACCAGACTCTCCATGCTGCCCGGAATTTGTTCTTCCTGTCCGTAGTCCGCTTCCCCCCAAGAAAAGCTGTAGCTCTTCACTTCCTTCCTCTGCCCCCATCACCTTTCCCCTTACATGAGGCAGGAGACCTTGTCGACTCCTTCAGAGACAACAAACACCAGCTGACAGGAACTACCCCAACTTCCTGACGTCCTTTACAAATACATCCACATCCATGCCTACCCTTGCTTCCTTCCCTCACTGGTGTCCTTCGTCCCTTCTTCCATTCTTCCACAACAGCAAAGGGATCCCTCCTCTGGTTCAAGGCTAACCCCTCCCTCTGTGCTTTGCTTATCCCCTCCGACCTCTCTGGGGACTTTTCTCCACTGATATCTCCTCTCTCTGTCTTGAGTCTCCCACCTCTCCTACCTCCTGTCTCCTGGTTCTTCCCCCAGCGGTATTTAAATATACTAAAGGGGCCGCTGGGTAGTTCAGTCGGTGAAAGCATCCAACTGTTTGTTTCAGCTCAGGTCATGATCGCGCAGTTGAGGAGTTTGCGCCCCACATCGGGCTCTGTGCTGACAGTGTGGAATCTGCTTGGGATTCTCTCTCTCTCCCTCTTTCTCTCTGCACCACCCCCCCCCACTCTCTCTTTCTCAAAATAAATAAATAAGCTTTAATAAAGAAAGAAACTAAAAAGAGGTTAGCAAACTTTTTCTGCCAATGGCCAAATAACAAATATTTTAGACTTTTCAGGATCTGTGTGTGTGTGTGTGTGTGTGTGTGTGTTTATTAGAAATATAAAAACCATTTCTAACTCACTGGCCATACAAAAATCAGGCTGCACTCAGGATTTGACAGCGCCCCCCCCCCCCCAAGCTATAATTTGCTGGCCCTTGTGCTAAAGGAAGAGAAATGGTAGAATCTAGGAAAATGGCCACTTGTACATTTCTCAACTCCTCTCCATCCCCTACACTAATATATCTGCTTCTTTAAACCCAGAGTCTGCTGGGACCAATGGCATCTGGGTAGAGATGAGGGTGATGCCTCCAGGGGAATCCCCAAAGGGAAATCTGGGGGTGAAATGTTTCCCCCGTGCACCAGGTGGAGAGTCCCAAGATAAGCCGAAGAACACTCCAGGCTGAAGATCAGACACTGACCATCCCAGGAAGAGTCTGGCCCACAGGGGTCCAGGGATAGGCCCGCATCACTCCCATGTGTGTGTGTCTGTGTGTGTGTATGTGTGTGTGTGTGAGAGAGATCCCTCTGGCCCCCAAGAACTCCAAGAGGAACCCTGCTCCTGAATCTAGGAGGAAGCAGAGACCGGGGAACAAGGAGGTGTCTCTGCTTACCTGCCTGGTGTGCACATGCACCTCTTGGGGCGAAGAATCCGCCTCCTCCCATCGCTTGGGAAACTGCCCCAACCCCTGCTTAGAGTTCTCAGCCCCCAGGTCTGAGCCCCAAGAAGAAATGACAACACTGACAGGTCCTGGCAGCTGCAAAGAGGATGGTCTGATGTAACTGATGCCCTCCCAACAGACCTGCTGGAGTAGACAGACAACTTAACACGAGAATAATTCCAATAAGAACTGAACACAATCAAATAAGAATGTAAGGAGATTCTAGTACAGAACCAAAATGCCCTTTGGAACTAAATAAAAATGGGATAAATGAACAAGAGACTTTTCTGGATCAACGAGAGAAAAGTACGGTCACTGTCAAGAGCCAAATTAGTGGCTTAGAAGAACACGTGGAAGAAATATCTCAAAGCACAGATCAAAATGCCAATTGATGAAAATTGCGAAGGAGAAGAATTAGCCTGAGATGCCCAGGAGATCTGACATGGGAATGATAGGGGGTTTTGGAAGAGTAGGGGGGAGGCATTCAGGTCCATTTGATGTAATTAAAAAAAAAAAAAATCCTCTCTGCTGCATTAACTTCTCTCTCTCTCTCTCCCTTTCTCTCTCTCCACCCAACATTCTAGAAAAGTTGCTTACGCTCTGTTATCCCCACTTCCTGCCGCCCCCTCACTGCTCAACCACTGCAGTCTGATTTCTGCCTCCAACACACCCAAGAACGGCTCGATGTCCCAAATGCTTCCTCTGTGCTAAGGATGGAGACTTCCCAATCTTTTCTAACTTGACCTTTGGGTCACCCTTAATTGCACGGGTCTTCTTTTCTTTTTCTTTTTCTTTTTCATAATCAAGTATCTCAATTTCGTCCAGCTTTATTGAGGTATAATTAACACATAAAAATTGTCCATGATGGTTTGATCTACGTAAAGTGTCGATGATGGTTTGATCTACGTAAAGTGTCCATGATGGTTTGATCTACATATGCATTGTCCCCTTTGCTTCTTAAGCTCTGTCTTCTTGGCTTCTCTGGCACGATCGTCCTATAAGAGTGGTCAACTCATCCCAGTTTGCCCAGTACTTTCCCTGCTTTAGCACTGAGCATCCCACATCCCAGAAACCCCTCCAGCCCAGGCAAGCCAGAACCACGCCACAGGCTTGTCTTCTCCTGTCCCAGAGTGTCTCGATTTGGATTCCCCCAAGAGCAAACTCTGAGACAAGGATTCAAACATAAGTACTTTATTTTGGAGGTGATCCCAGGAAACACCAGCAGGAATGTGAAGACGGGAGTCAGAGAAAGAAAGGCACCCAGTCCAAGCTGTGTTCAAAGATGTGTTATCGAGTCTCTGTAAATAAATAAACTTGAAAGTTTTTTTAATTAAAACAAAAATAAACGTGTCCATAAGCATTATTTTCTTCCTCAGCTCTAGGTAATAATAACTCTATCTTTCCTGTTCCTTTAGTTGAAAATTTTGGAGTAATTCTTTACTCTTCTCTTTCTCTCACACCCCACATTCACTCCATCAGCAAATCCCATTAGTTTTCTCTTCAGAATAGATTAATTTTCTTCCTACCCTTCCTCTCACCCGCATTTTCATCATAGCCCCAGGAGAGCCGCACAGGTTATTATCAACGGACCCAGAACTCAATTCCTAGTGTCCTGCCTCAGCCCAGGATGTCTGTTCCATCACACCACGCTGTTCCCTTCCCATGACTGCCAGCTGAGACAAGAGCTACAAGGTTGGGGTCTCAGGGATAATTCGAGTTTACAGACCCTTGAAAGGTGGCAGGTGCTGCAGAAAGAGATCAACCATTGGAGGCACAGACTGAGTCCAAATATGAGCTGTGCCACCAGATGACAATGGACAAGCCTCAGTTTCCCCAGCTATAAAATGGGGCCGGTAGTTGTTCCAACTTCACAGAGTCGTTGTGTCTGTCTAGCACACAGTACATGCTTGATAAACGGTGACTTTTGTTATTTTTACGCACCAAAAATGCCCAGCCTTTGCTCCCTTACGCCCAAAGTGGTAAAGGGGACCTCCTTCACACTTATCTCTCTACCTAAAACTAGACAATCATGAGAGATGTGGGAGGGAGATAGGTTTGAGTCAGCCCCACTGTGAAACACCCCAGCATGACCCAAAGATGTGACCACAGCCCCTGCTTCTCCATTTTTCAGCACATTGCAGGAGGCTCACATCTCCTCTTCTGAGATGCAGGAACTTCCCCTGACCCCACATAAACAGTCACTTGGACCAACGGCCCCCTGGGGTTGGATACCCACCCACGCTATAGTCTATGGGCTGTAGGGGGGGCTGGTTTCAGTCCTGGTGAGTTGGGGACAGGTGTAGACGGGGGAGGAGACAAGGAGAGAGGGGGGCTGGAAGGGAAGTGAACGCTAACCTCCCCCACTGCCCCTCTGCCCAGAGCCTCCTTGCCTCGATCCCCTGCTGTCAGTCAACACGAGGATTCAGCTACTCACCAAGGGTAGTTGTTGATCAAGCAATTGATCAGTCTGGAGAATGCCCACGTCCCTTTAGATACAACTGGGGGATTGTCCAAAGGGTCTGCCCTGTTGCGTTGTGTTCAGCTGTGGGTAGTACCAGCCTCCCCTCGAGGGTGTTTCTGATGGTCAGAACCACTGGGCGGAGCACCGGTCCATTAGAGGGTATTGCAGGCTGTCCTGCTCTCCCCCAGAATTCACGTGTTCAAGTGCCAACCCCCAGGACGTCGGAATGTGACTGTATTTGAAGAGGCAATTCATGAAAACGAAGTCATTGCAAGGGGCCCTGATCCAATATGACCTATGTCTCCATAAGAAGAAGAGATTAGGACACAGATACGCACAAGGACAAGTCCATGTGGAGACACGGGGAGCCGAGAGCCAGATACAACTCAAGGAGAGACACCTCCCCAGAAACCAACGACTTCGACCCGCCAGTCTTAGACTTCAGCCTCCAGAACGAGGAGACAGTAAACTTCTCGCATTTAAGCCAGTCTACGGTGCTTTATTGTGGAACACGCCCTCCCCCACAGCAGACCGTCACCTTGGGCAAGGGCCACACATCGAACTGACATTTTGAGAAGCTCTCACACGGCAAGAGCTAATAGTCCAGGAAGGTCCACGGCAAGTAAAAGTGAATCATTCATCGAAGATCTTTACAAACCACCAACAGCCTAAAGGCATGAGCAGGCATAGGTAGCCACCGCCGCTGTCCTGGGAATCTGACCACACATTGGGGGAGGGGGCGGGCTTGCCTCTCAGGTGGTCTGCCTTTCTGGAAGCTTCACAGGCCAAGTCTTGGCAGAGGCCTGATTCTGCCCCCTAGGTCAGGCAAACCTCACCTGGGACATTGAGAAAGTTGCTTTGTCAAGAACAATTTTTCCCCACCTGCTTTCCCAGAAGCTGTTCCACATCAGGTAGACAGTAAGGGAGCCCTGGGCCAGCACCCCAGGGTTCAGAAGAGCCAGGGAGTTTTCCGCTCCAGCTCAGTCATTATCAGACCCGGAGCCCCCCGCGGCCAGGATTGCTTCCGCGGAGCCGGGAGCAAGGACTTGGTGAGTTTCCTCCACCCCAGAGCTGGGAGACAATGTCTAAGACCTGGTCTCCTGCCAGCTCGCCACCTGCTACAGACTGAATTGTGCGTCCCACGCCCAATTCGTATCTTAAACCCTAACCTTCAATGTGATGGTTCAAGGCGATAGGGCCTTTGGGAGGCGATCAGGTCATAAGGGTGGAACTCTTTGTTCCTTATAACAGGAACCCCAGAGAGTTCTCCCCCCTTGCAGCATAACAGAACACAGCAAGACGGCCCTCTGCGAATCAGAAAGTGGGCCCTCACCAAGCACTGCACTTTCACCTTGGACTTCCTGGCTTCCAGAAATTCAACAAGTAAATCTCTATTGCCTGTAAGCCATCCAGTTTCCAGTGTTCTGGTACAGCGGCCTGAATAGACTAGGACATCATCCAATTGCACAAGCCCTCTAGTCGCCAGAGAATTGCTCTCACTTGCACCCAAGGGGACTGGCTCCATCCAAGCTGCTGGTTCCGTCGTAGGTCCATCCATGTTGGTTCACAGACTGGCAGAGTCTTCCGTGGAAGGGCGGGAGGTTCTCATCCCCAAGAGCCGAGGGGCACTCGAGTAGGGACCCCCCCCCACCCTCAGCCGTGGGGTTCAACAGGAACATTTCCGCTCACAAATCCAGTAGGTCGTTTTGTCACAAGACAGGTCATTCCAGGTGCCACCTTTGTTCATGCTGGCACAGTCCTCATCGTTGATGTTGTTGGGCTCCTCTGGGTCCCAAAAGCTGCAGAGAGGAAAAGCAGGCATTGGGGAGGGATGAACAGGTGGGGCACAGGGGATTTTTTTCAGGGCACTCTATGCGATACTGCGACGGCGGATACGTGACAACATACACGCGTCAAAATCCACAGAATGCACAACACTTGGAGCGAAGCCTAATGGGAACCGAGGACTTCAACTCATCATAATGTATCCATATTGGTTCATCGTCTGTAACAAACGTGCCACCCCAAAAATGCAAGATGGTAATGACAGAGGAAACTGTGTACCTTCTGCTCAATTGTTTGGCAAAAAAGAAAGTCTGTTAATTAAAGAAAGAATATCAGGGAGTCGGGGGGAGGGGGAAGGAAAGGCCCTCACGGTTCAAGGCTCTTTCTTGCATCCTAGCCATTTCTTCAGCTTTCCAGAATTACCTGAAGCCACCATGTTGTCCCCTTCACCCCCACCTTGTCTGTCTTAATTCAGCCCCGCCTCCCCGTTCACCAGGACGGTCTCCTGCTCCTGAGTCCGTTTCCTACAGCTGGTCAGTTTCTGCCTCTTACAAAGAACGCTTCTTGGAATCCTTCCAACCTCCCAGGTATTGTAGTATCTCAAGTCTCTTCCATTAAGGCAGAGCCTGATTTGGCAATTCGGGTGCATGGGATTTACTAAGGGATGCTCTCAGGAGAGGAGTGCGAGAAGCAGAATGGTGCGGGGGGAGACCTTGAGCCCGGATGTGGGTTCAGCCTGGTCTTGCCTCAGCCTGATCCAAGAGGGAGCTCTGGAGTGTGAACAGCACCACAGAGTTCTCTCGACTTGTGACAAAGGGTCCCGGCTTCTCTTGGCCACTCGTTGGCTGTGGGCTGAAGTAACCTCCTAGGGGAGCTGGCCTCCATTCAGCTGAGGACAACTCTCTAGAGAAAGCACATCCGTGAGCCTTTAGCAGTCAGTTCCCTCTGCCGGGGGAAGGCTGCACCAGCCCCATGAGGGGGTCTCAGCTGGGCCCTCACAGCACCCCACTATGCCATGTCTTTGCTATTTATAGAGCGGTGCCCTCCTCCAAGAATCTTTAACAAAAAATGAGAACCCCTGTCAGGACACTAATATTTCTAATATATAAAGAGCTCTTAGAAATAAAGAAGAAGGGGCACCTGGGTGGCTCAGTCGGTTAGGCTTCCGACTTTGGCTCAGGTCATGATCTCACAGTTCATGGGTTCGAGCCCTGCATCGGACTCTGTGGGCTCTCTGCTGACAGCCTGGAGCCTGGAGCCTGCTTTAAATTCTATGTCTCCCTCTCTCTCTGTCCCTCCCCTGCTCATGCTCTCCCAAAAATAAACATTGAAAGAAAGAAAGAAAGAAAGAAAGAAAGAAAGAAAGAGAAAGAAAGGAAGGAAGAAGGAAAGAAGAAAGAAAGAAAGAAAGAAAGAAAGAAAGAAGAAAAAAACTAAAATCCCAGTGTAAAAATATACCAATGATATAATAAACACTTCACAGAAAAGTTAATACCTGTGTCTATTAAACATGTGAGAAGATACCCAGGAGCACCTGGGGGGCCCAGTCGGTGAAGCGTCCAACTCGATTTCAGCTCAGGTCATGATCTCATGGCTTGTGGGTCCGAGCCCCACATCGAGCTCTGCACTGGCAGCACAAGCCTACTTGGGATTCTCTCTCTCTCCCTCTCTCTGCCCCGCTTCTGCTCCCCTGCTCGCGCGCTCTCTCAAAATAAACTTTAAAAAACATACAAATAATAAAAAAATAACATATCCAACTCCAGTCATTATAAGAGAATGCAAATTAATACTAAATTGGGATTCCATTTCATCTACAATTAAACCAACAAAATTACACAAGTCTGATGAACTCTTAATGAAGAAAAGTATCGTCGAGCCAGCGAAAGCATAAACTGGTATAACCGCTATGAGGGACAATCGGTGAATATTTGTTTAAAATACAAATACAGGGGCGCCTGGGTGGCGCAGTCGGTTAAGCGTCCGACTTCAGCCAGGTCACGATCTCGCGGTCCGTGAGTTCGAGCCCCGCGTCCAGCTCTGGGCTGATGGCTCAGAGCCTGGAGCCTGTTTCTGATTCTGTGTCTCCCTCTCTCTCTGCCCCTCCCCCGTTCATGCTCTGTCTCTCTCTGTCCCAAAAATAAATAAACGTTGAAAAAAAAAAATTAAAAAAAAAAAATACAAATACATACACTCCTTGAGAAAGTAAGTGTAAAGGCTGAGAATATAGGCTTTAAAGCTAGACTGGCTGGCACGGGCCACCTGCCAGCTTTCCAACCTTAGGTGGTTGCTCAACCTCTCTGTGCCTCAGTTTCCTCCTCTTTAAAGTGGAGATGATAAGAAAAAATTTTTAAAGATGGGAACAATTATACCTTCTTTATAGGATTATTAAAAAGATTAAATCAATGGGTTAATATATGTAGAGTGCAGAGGGACAGAGAGCAAGAGATAGAGAGATCCCGCTCATCCAAAAGGATGAAGCTTTTGGAAGCTGCCTCCCCCTCCCACCCTATGACCACTCCGCCGCCGCCCCCCCCACCAACCACTGGCCTGAGGACCTGACCTTATAGTTGTGCTAAAAAGCAAAGATGTTGCAATGGAGAAAAATGTTTCATCTTTTTAAAGGGTTATTCACTTTTCAGAGACAGAGACAAAGCGTGAGTGGAAAGGGGGCAGAGAGAGAGGGAGACACAGAATCGGAAGCAGGCTCCAGGCTCTGAGCCGTCAGCACAGAGCCCGACACGGGGCTCGAACTCACGGAGTGTGAGATCACGACCTGAGCCACCCAGGCTCCCCGCAATGGAGAAAAATTTTAAAGGTACAGGGACCAGATTCCCTGTGAGCAAAAAAGCACCCTTGGGCCTCCTTTACCCAGCCTGGCCTGGGGTTCTAAACAATCTTCTGGCTTGGACTGCACAAAGACCATGGCGGGCAGAGACCCCAAGGGCCCTCAATACTTGCCTCAGAGTGACAGGTGAGCCATCCAGCCACTTCCAGTCCCCTTCATGGTCCCTGTCACTCAGCCCCAGCCAGTAGATCCGTGGAGAGCCATGAGCCTTGGCCACAAACTTCTGCAAGTACAAACTCCATTCAGCCATCAGCTTAATTACATCAAATGTAAGTGGTCTAAAAACACCCATTAAGAGCCAGAAATTGTCAGACTGAATTTAAAAAACAAGATCCGGGGCGGCCGGGCGGCTCAGTCGGTTGAGCATCCACCTTCAGCTCAGGACATGATCTCACAATTTGTGAGTTCGAGCCCCGCATTGGGCTCACTGCTGTCAGCCCAGAGCCTGCTTCGGATCCTCTGTCTCTCTCTCTCTCTCTCTCTCTCTCTCTCTCTGTCTCTGCCCTTCCCTCGCTCGCACACTCTCTCTCAAAAATAAAGAACAGTTAAAAAAAAAAAAGACCCAACTGTATGTTGTCTACAAGAAATCTGCTTGAAAATAATGACACAGGTAAAGGATGGAAAAAGACCATGCAGACCCCCGGGCTCAAATCCCAGCTCTGACACTTGCTAGCTGTCCATGGCCACGGGCAAGTCTCTTCAACGTACGGTGCCTCGGTTTCCCCATCTGCCAAGTACAAGCAATGTCTACCGTGTGCAAATGGTTTTTGCACCCTAACCGTCGTAGCAGCAAACCATCGCAGGTGCTTACGAAAAGCCAGTTTTCCTTCGCCGGTGAAACTGCTTTTCTACCACCTCAAAGCGCAGCAGGACCCACGCGTCCCTCATCGAGCTACGGGGACGGTTCCCTGGGCATCACGTGACCCCTCCTGACTCGCACGCTAATTCACAAGGTTGTTGTGAGGACGTTAATGTAAGACGCGAGGTGTTTGGAACACAGCCTGGAGAACACAAGGAATATAATAGCCGTGACGATATCTCCAGGTTAGAGACTTGGGATTTGAACCCAAGGAGAGCCTGTCCTCTTAACCTTGTTGTTTAAAGCCTTAGCAGCGGGGGCGCCTGGGTGGCTCAGTCGGTTGGGCTGCCGGCTACAGCTCAGGTCACGATCTCGAGGCCCGAGGGTTCAAGCCCCGCAGGGGGCTCTGTGCTGACAGCCCAGAGCCTGCTTCGGGTTCTGTGTCTCCCTCTCTCTCTGCCCCTTCCCTGCTTGCTCTCTGTCTCTCTGCCCCTTCCCTGCTTGCTCTCTGTCTGTCTCTCTCTCTCTCTCTCAAAAGTAATAAACAATTTAAAAAAAGTTTTAGTGGCTAAGAGCATCTAGGCGACTCAGTCGACTAAGCATCTAACTCTTGAATTTGGCTCAGGTCATGGTCTCATGGTTCGTGGGATCAAGCCCCACGTCAGGCTCTGTTCTGACATTGCTTGAGATTCTCTCTGCCCCTCCTCTGCTGTCTCTCTCTCTCTCTCAAAATAAATAAATTAAACATTTAAAAAAAAGAAAAAGTCTTAGTGGCTCAAAAGCACTTCCAATTTCTCTCCATCCAGGAAGGATATGTGAAACCTGCTGGCTCTTGAGGGCTTGGAGGGGATAGCTCACCTGTTCGGCAAAGCTACTGATGATGACCAAGTGAGAGTAATTCTCCTGACAGAACTTCCGGGCTTCATCCCATGACTTGGTCCTTGGGGAGAAGTAGTAACACTTGCCCTCAAAGGGGAGCCAGCCCTCAGGGCAGGTGATCCTGGTACAGTCTAGGGACAGAATAGTATGCTCTCAGCATGGCCCCAGAGCCGGGGTCATGTACACGGTGTGCCATACGCAGTTGTGCGGGTTGCGCACTGCTCATCCCCAGGGGGCATCGTTCGGGTTAACCGCACTGAGAATCACCCCCCTGGGGATTTGTGCGACATGCCAGCACAGTCATGTCCCCCATACCAGGGCAGTTCCCCAAGTCCCACTCACCTAATAAGCCCCGAAGTTCTACCAGGGACTGGTTGGTGTTAGTTCTTATGTGGTCAATATCCTTCTTCAGGCCAGCCAGCCCTGCCGTGCCAGTCACTGTCAGCAAGGGTGGGCTGGAAGGTTAGTAACGCAAACCCCCATCTACCCATCCACCCACCGCTGACTGCAAACACCAGAAAGAAGCGAGGCCACGCCCCTCACTGCACCCTCTTTCTAGCGGGCGGTGCTAGAACTCAAAACTGACGTGCTCAGCGCCCAGAGAGAGTCCTAGAGTGGCTCAGAGGAGGGACTGAGCCCTGGGGCTTGGGGAAGAGTGGGGATGGTGGACTTCCTAGAGGAGGTGGGTTTTGCAGGAAGATAGTGACTCAGTATCCGCCAGAGAGAGGGAGGGAGGCTCAGCAGGCCGGGGCCACCTTTACAGAAGCAGACATGTTGGGGCAGGCCGCAGCGGTAGAGGTCAAGGTGAACCTCACAGGAGCCAGAGCTCAAAGTAGGGTGAGGGCCAATGTCCAGGTCCTCGAGTGTTAAGCCTGGAGTCTCACCTTGGACTCTGGGCAGTGAGACGCCACCAGTGGGTTTCGAGCAGGAGAGTGGCTTGAATGCAACATGCGACAATTGTTGGGCTTCAGCAAACATGGCGAAGGCCGTGCTAGCCCAGGAGATTCTTCTACAACTAAGTATTCCCACTGCTCCCACGCCAGACTTGCCCACTTCCAGCTGGACACCCTTCCGTCTCTCTACCCACTAAAGCTTTTCTACTCCACCCACCTCTCTCCACCCTCATCCAAGCCACCATCACCTCTCACCCGTCCAACTGCCCGGTACTCCTCCCTTGTACTTACGACATTGCCTCCTGCCACAGGGCCTTTGCACACACCTGAAGCCCTCCACCCCTCATGTGGTTGTTTCCCTTCCCTCACTCAGCTACAGCACTCTTTCCCTAGGAAAGCCCTATATGACCTTCCCAAAGATAAGGTCAAAGATCCCTTATTATATTTTTTTTCATAGAATCAGCATCCTTTGGACAATTCGCCGAAATTTGGGATTTTATACTCATTTGGGTGATAATTTGGTAAACGCTTCTTAATACCTGTGCTGTCCAACAGAAGTAGAATATAAACCACATACATAATTTTGAATTTTCGAATGGCCCCATTTAAAAAAAAATTTTTTTAATGTTTATTCATTCTTGAGAGAGAAAGACACAGAGCACTAGCTGAGGAGAGGCAGAGAGAGAGGGAGACACAGAATCCAGAGCAGGCTTCAGGGGGACGCAGGGCTTGCACCCACGAACCGCGAGATCATGGCCTGAGCCGAGGTCAGGCACTTAACCGACTGAGCCACCCAGGCGTCCCTAATGGCCCCATTTTTTATTTTTATTTTTATTTTTTTTTAATTTTTTTTTTAACGTTTATTTATTTTTGAGACAGAGAGAGACAGAGCATGAACAGGGGAGGGTCAGAGAGAGGGAGACACAGAATCTGAAACAGGCTCCAGGCTCTGAGCTGTCAGCACAGAGCCCGACGCGGGGCTCGAACTCACAGACTGCGAAATCATGACCTGAGCCGAAGTCGGCCGCTTAACCGACTGAGCCACCCAGGCGCCCCGGCCCCATTTTTTAAAAGTCAGAAGAAAGCAGGCAAAAATTATTTGAGTGTTATTTTTTTTACTTATGCCAATGTATCCAAAATATTTTAATGGGTAACCAGTATTAAAGATTATTATTCTTGATATTGTTGAGATATTTTACATTCTTTTTTTTTTTTTTTTTTTTTTTTGGAGCAAGTATTTGACATTGGTGTGTGTTTTACACTCACAGGCCATCTCCGTTCAGAATGACCACACTGCAAGTGTCCCATAGCCACAGTGTCCAATAGCCTACTTGTCCCATAGCCACAGTGGCTCATGGCCGCCATATTGGACAGTAGCGATCTAGACGCACACATGCACGTAAACACATGCTCACGCACACACTGTGCAAGGACAGGAACGGTGCCTGATGTGCTCCCTACCCCACCCGTCCCCCGATACCTACACAATTCCCGGCAAAGGCAGGATCGGAAGTGGCCTTGGGGTCGCATTTGAGAGGTCATGTTGGGCGTTCGGTATGCATAACATGAAGGGAACAAAGCACTCACCACTTGCTTGCCATGCCGTCTGCTGAAAGGTCAACATTCTCAGCTCTCCCACCACCTCCTGGTCTATGAGGAAGAGTCCATCTTGAGCCCAGGCCCTCCCATGCCCCATGCTCAGCGTCTCCCCAGGCCCCATCCCCTTCCTACTCACACTTGATAAGGGTCACAGCCAGACCAGTGCAGCCCAGGAGCAGTGACACCACCACCAGCAGGCACAGGAACACCACCAGTCTCTCCTCCTGGTAGCACCCAGGACATCTGGACTTCTGACTGAGCTGGGACCCCGGGGTGGCTGGGGGAAGAGAGTGGGGACACAGAGACCAGTTCTGGTGCTTCATAGAGTGAGGAAGAGACACTCGAGCCTCTCTCCAAGAGCGGGGAGACAGAGATCCGTGGTCATGACTGGCTCACCAGAGGGCGTCGGCGAGAGAGGGTCAGGGGAAGAGAACCCTGAAGGAGCCCAGAAGAGCACATGCTGTGCTTCAGGGCCATGGCTTCCCCAAACGGAGCCCCCTCCCCATCTCCAAATGAAGCCCCACCCCCATCCCATCTCCATTTTCAAATCCAACACCATCACCGCAACCTAACACGACTACAACATAACCCAGAACACGGGAGAGAACGTGCCGTGTGCCAAAGCATCCTGTCACACCCTTGTTACTGGATCCTCACCCTTATCACGTAGATGTCACTATTATTCTCAGTTTGCAAATAAGTAAACGGAAGGCTTGGCAAGGTGGTGCGTGAGTTGGACCCAGCGCAGCTCCTAACGTTTGCGATGCATTACCCTATACTCTCCAGCAGCCCCTGCCCAAGCTGCTCCCCCCTTCTAGGAAGCTTATGGACCTTTGCATCAGGGGCAGAGAATGTTTCCCGTGCTTTATGCAAGTAGGATGTGGGGCCTGAGGAGAATCAGGCAGAGACCCTGGGTCCCTCGAGTCTGGTTTAGACTCAGGGAGGTGGACCTTCTGAAAGGAGACACTTCTCTGCCCCAGGGTCTCCCTCTGGAGCTATAGGTCTGACTCAAGGATACTTGCTACCATGAGAGGGAAGAGAGGGGCACACCTGGGGGGCATGTGGACTTACCAGCCAGGGACGGCTGGAACGGAGGGCATTCGGGATTGACACCTGGGAGAAAGGGAGAGAAGCGTTTATTCGCAAGTTGCTGCAAAACTCTACATCCCAAGATCAGCACCTCCCCCATCCCATCCGATTTGTTCTCTAGGGAACTGGAGGGCTTCCCGGTGTCCCCTCGCAGGCTTCTGACAGGCTCTCCCCGCCGCTCACCCAGTGGAGGAGATGTGCAGATGACAGGGGTGAGGTCCGGGCCTGGAAGGGGCCAGAAAGACAGTGGTTATGCAGACAAGGACTTCAGCCAGGTAAACTGAACAGTCCCAGCCCCAGATTCTCACCTTTGATCTTTGGGGACTTGCAAGGCAGTGGGGGGTTCTCTGTTTTCTTTCCTGGGGGCGGGGGGGGGGGTGGGAGGGGAGGGAGGGAAAGGAATGGTTAGGCCCAGAGCAACACAAAGGCAGCACTGAGTTTCCTGTACCCCCAACCCCAACTCACCTGCCCTCGGAGGCCTAGGTGGGGCCATCGAGTCTGTAGAAGAGAAGTTCAGAGTTAGAGCCGGTGTGAGGCCCGGAAAAAGATCAGAAGCCGTGATGGAGCCAGGGCCGAGGCTCAGGTGGAGGGTGAGGGACAGGGTTGAGCATGAGAATGGAATCGGGGTTGAGCTAGAGCGACCAGCCGTCCTGGATCGCCCGGGACTTGCCCAGTTTTAAACCTCAAAGTCCCACATTCCAGGAAGTCACTCAGCCCTGGGAAAAACTGGGGCAGTTGTTCGCCCTCAGTTAAAGACACAGCTGAGTCTGGGCTAAGGCTGGAGTCACGGGTGTGGCTGGGCTGAGGATGGGGTGGGGGGACAGTGAGGGACACGGGAGCAGGGTTGCGGTGCGGGATGTGGTCGGGATGAAGGGTGGGACTATCACTGCACCAGGGGATCGGGAGGAAACCCCGTTTAGGTCGTGGTTCTGTGGAAGAAAGGGGGACGACTGCGGCTTTGGGAATAAAGCCGGAAATCGGACTGCAATCGGAAATGGGGAAGGGGCTGACTTCGGGGAAGGGGCAGCACCGAAGATGAAATGGGTGGGGTCCATGTTGGAGGTGGGCTTGAGGACTGTGTCGAGACCAAGTGGGAGCTGGGAGCCGGCCCGCCGCAGAGCCCAGGGCCCCTCCTGCCTCATTCGGAGCCCCGGGCACCTGCCGGGTTGGCCTCTCACTGGACTGAGAAGCGGTGGGCGCAGCGCCCCGCCCTACAGGGACCGGCCGCGGTCCAAGGACACCAGCACAGCGCAGTCGACCCTCAGGGGAGCCTCGAAGCCTCGAAGCCTTCCCTTTTATACCCACTTAGCAGACTCTTGTCGAGACCCGGGCCAGGCACGGAGCCTAAAGGCAAATCTGGTCCCCAGAGTGTGGATGTGAGGAGGCTGGGAGTCGAGGGTCCACGCACTGCTTATGAAGCACCAGCCTTCGTGTCTCAGGACCTATGCACCCATCGGTTCTCTACCAGGCTCCTCTGCCTAACAAACTCCGGCTCATCCGTTAAGCCCCATCCCAATATCCCCCCTCTGACCCCAGTCTCCCCACCACTACAAGCGGAGCCCTCAATTCCCCCTGGAGATTTCCCCCGTTCTCTCGGGCCATCCCTTCGTGGACCTGCTCACCGGGGGCTGTGCCCAGAACCGCCCCTCCCAGTGGACAGGGAGACCTTCCGGGGCAGGGCAGAGGCACAGAGACACCTGTCATCACGGCATCTGGCTGGGCACACAGGAGGCTGACCGTGCGTCTACAACGCCCAGCTAATGCCCCCTGGCCGCTGCTTCCCTCGGGGCACAGGCCACACATTTTCTGCACCCGGCCTCTGAGGAGTCCTCTTACCTGGCTTGGGAGGGAGATCCTTGTAGGGGGGTGCCATGTTCTCATAATCATCACCATCCTCCTCCTCCTCTCTGGTCCCTTCCAGACGAGAGGCAAGTGAGAGCCCAGCCCATCCCCTCCTCTGTCCCTCGGGCCCCGGTCTCTAGCCGCAGGGTGGGGATGCCGTACTCTGGGTCCCGACCATCCCTGGCTGGCCCCCAGCTCCAGCCCGGCCAGGGTCATACCTGGCAGGTCCTGGCATCCAGAGTTGGTATACATGTGCACAGCCACGGCTAACACGAGAGCCTGAGAAGAGAGGCCCGGATGGTATCTGCCTCTGACGCCTCCTGCTCAGGTGCCTGAGGTTTCTCTCAGTTCCCTTTTTCATTAAAATTCAAGCACATGCAAATCCACCTTCGGGGGAACCACCCAAACCCCCACACACACACGTGCGCACACACACACGCACACACACACACACACACACACACACACACAGACGCACACATCCTTCGCCCCAGTTTGGATTCACGCACAGAAGTGTCAACGCCTGCATCTGAGCAGCAAGCCCTGGGTGGAAAAAACGGATAAGCTCCTTCCTTTGTGGAACTTCCCATCAAGACACAACAGACACTGAACTAGGAAATAAATATAGAAATAAGCGGTTCGGTTTTTTATTTTATTTCCAATAGTCACCGAGTATTATTAAAATAAAATCACGTAGGGGCGCCTGGGTGGCTGCGTCGGTCAAGCGTCCGGCTTCGGCTCAGGTCATGATCTCACGGTTCGTGGGTTCGAGCCCCACATCGGGCTCTGTGCTGAGCGTGGAGCCTACTTAGGACTCTCTCCTGGGGCACCCGGGTGGCTCAGTTGGTTAAACGTCCAACTTCAGCTCAGGTCATGATCTCACGGTTCGTGGGTTCAAACCCCACATCGTGCTCTGTGCTGACAGCTCAGAGCCTGGAGCCTGCTTCGGATTCTATGTCTCCCTCTCTCTCTGCCCCCGCCTCCCACTCATGCTGTCTCTCTCTCTTTCTCAAAAATGTACAAACATTTAAAAAGTGACATAAAACAGGGGCACCTGGCTGGCTCAGTCAGAAGAGCATGAAGCTTTTGATCTCAGGGTCATGAGTTCGAGCCCCACGTGGGGAGCAGAGATCACTTAAATAAACTTTTTTTTTTTTTAATGACAATAAAATACAATAAAACAGAGTGAGGGATAGGATAGAGGCTAGTGTAGAGAGATAAAGAGAGAAGGCCTCCTGGAAGTGACAATTGTGACAAAATGCTAAAGTGATAGGTGCTAAGTACTCCCATGTTCCACAGCGAACGTTCCATGTTCCACGTTCCTGGCTCAGTTATCTCTGGCTGCATCACAAATTACCCCAAAGCTTCGTAAACGACAACAAGCATTTATTAGCTCGCAGTTTCCGTGGCGCTGAGTTCAAGAGCAGCTTGGCTGGGTGACTGGTTCTTCCCCGGGACCTCGCATATCCCGTCAAGAGGCTCCCTGGGGCCAAGGTCTCTGTGCTGAAGCTGGGAGATCTGCTTCCAAGATGGGGCGCTCTCTCCAAAGGGCCGATGGAGCGTCCTCCCAATGTGGCACGGGCCAGGGTGGAAGCCATGCCACCTTGGATGCTTTGGCCGCACAAGTCACAAGCTGTGACCGCTGCTATCTTTTTTCACCCCGACCGGTTCCGAGTCGTTGCGGGAGGAAACGGCATGAGAGCGTGAACACTGAGACGTGAGGATCATCGGGGGCCATCCTGAAGGCTGGTCACCACCATCACATGCACAGAACTTGCAAAGGAAGGTTTTTCACCCTGAGCTTGACATGGACTGGAAGTTATTTAAAAAGTGAGAGTTGAAGAGAGAAGTCTGTCCACCTCATTGGTAAAGCAAGGGATGAGGTTTTGACTCCGATCCCAAACCAGGGACCTGTGGGAAGGGGCTGCAGGAGGGGTGGCCACATCTTTGGGTTCAGCACAGACGTGGGAGTTCCCTGAGAGCCAAGTGAAGACAGTGGGGTAACCAGGCTGGAGCTATTTGGAGCGCTCTGCCCAAGTGGGCAGCCTGCCTTGTGTTTCTCCAAAGGCCTGCCATCAGCCTTTGGGGCCAACGGCCTGAGAATCACCCATGACCCCTCTCTTCTCTCATTTCATGGCTCTGGCAAGTTGAATTTTCAAAAGATGGCTGCAACAGTATCTGTCTGTCCTACATGTGCTCATGCAACGTGACCTCGCCAGTCCGCGAAGGAGTCCAACACTCCCCTTGAATCTGGGACGGTGGCAGTGACTCTCTTCTGACCACAGAATGTGGTGTGACTGACAGCTGCCATGCAGCCTCCACCTGGCTGTGTCAGAACACGTTCTCCCTGCCGCCATGTTGCGAGGAAACCCAAGCCGTATGGAGGTGTTCGCTCAACACTCCCAGCTGAGGCCAGACTTCAAGCTGTCCCAGCCCAGGTGCCAGACATGCAAGTGAAGACACCTCCTGATGTTTCCAGCCCCCCGGGACAGTAGAGTCACTGTAGAGTAGATTCAACCTCCAGCCCATTGAATCTTCCTATCTGAGGCCCCGGACGTTGTGGAGCAGAAACCAGCTGTCCCTACCATGCCCTGTCCCCTAGAATCTGTGACTGTCACTGAAGTGACTCTTAGTCACTAAGTTTGGGCTGGTTTGTTAGATACCCTAGATATTGGAAATCTGGCAAATCTGTTAGTAATCCTGGGTGGCTGTACCTTCACAATATAACCAGCTTCTGAGCCGGTCTGACCTCCCAGTCTAAGCCGTCTGCTCGGATTACAGTAACTGCCTCCTTCTGGTCTGCCTGCCTTCTGCCCTTGCCCTCCATAGAGTAGAACTCACAGAAGCAGACAGGTGGTTGCCAGGGGCTGGAGGAGGCAAAAAGTGGGTAGGTGTTGGTTAAGGGGAGCAGAGTTTCAGTTATGTAAGATAAATGAGTTCTGGGGAATCAGTGTACAATGATGGGACTATAATTGATGATGTTGTACTGTGTAGTTGAAATTTGCTATAAGGGTAGATCTTGGATCTTCTCGAAAGGAGGGAAGGAAGGAAGGAAGGACGGAAGGAAGGAAGGAAGGAAAAGAAAAAAGAAAAAAAGAAAGAAAGGAAGGAGGAAAGAAAGAAAGAAGAAAGAGAAAGAAAGAAAGAGAAAGAAAGGAAGGAAGGAGGAAAGAAAGAAAGAAAAAGAAAAAAGGAAGAAAGAAAGAAAGAAAGAAAGAAAGAAAGAAAGAAAGAAAAAGGAAGGAATGAAGAAAGAAAGAAAAAGAAAAAATAAAGGAAGGAAGGAAGGAAGGAAGGAAGAAAGAAAGAAAGAAAGAAAGAAGAAAGAAAGAAGAAAGGAGGAAAGAAAGAAAGAAAGAAAGAGGAAGAAAGAAAGAAAGAAAGAAAGAGAAAGAAAGAGAAAGAAAGAAAGAAAGAAAGAAAGAAAGAAAGAAAAGAAGAAAGAAAGAAAGAAAGAAAGAAAGGAAGGAAGAAAGAAAGAAAAAGAAAAAAAGAAAAGAAGGAAGGAAGGAGGAAAGAAAAAAAGGAAAGAGAAAGAAAGAGAAAAAAGAAAGAAAAAGAAACAAAGAAAGAAAAGAAGAAAGAAAGAAAGAAAGAAAGAAAGAAAGAAAAAGGAAGGAAGGAAGGAAGGAAGAAAAAGAAAAAAGAAAAAAGAAAGGAAGGAAGGAAGGAAGAAAGAAAAAGAAAAAATAAAGGAGGAAAGAAAGAAAGAAAGAAAAGGAGAAAGAAAGAATGAAAAAGAAAAAAAGAAAGGAAGGAAGGAAGAAAAAGAAAAAAGAAAAAAGAAAGGAAGGAAGGAAGAAAGAAAGAAAAAGAAAAAATAAAGGAGGAAAGAAAGAAAGAGAAAGAAAAAGAAAGAAAGAAAAGGAGAAAGAAAGAACGAAAAAGAAAAAAAGAAAGGAAAGAAGGAAGAAAGAAAGAAAAAGAAAAAGAAAAAAAGGAAGGAAGGAAGGAGGAAAGAAGGAAGGAAGGAAGAAAAAGAAAAAAGAAAAAAAGAAAGGAAGGAAGGAGGAAAGAAAAAAAGGAAAGAGAAAGAAAGAAAGAAAGAAAGAAAGAAAGAAAGAAAGAAAGAAAGAAAGAAAGAAAGAAAGGGAACGAGTCACTGTAAGGTAACAGCTCTAGCAGTTTCTGGTGGAGCCTGTCAGGTTTTCCACCTAGAGTATCGTGTTATCTGCAAAGAGTGAAAGTTCGGCTCCTTCCTTGGCAATCTGGATGCCTTTTATTTCTTTGTGTTGTCTGATTGCTGAGGCTGGGACTTCCAACACTGTGTTGAACAACGGTGGTAGAGTGGTGAGATCCCTCTATCCCTACTTTCGTGGGGATTTTTCTCAAGAAAGGATGCTGTGGTTTGTCAGATGCTTTTTCTGCATCTAGTGAGAGGATCATCTGGTTCTTGTCCTTTCTTTTATCAATGTGGTGTATCACACTGATTGATTCACAGATCTCGAAGCAGCCCTGAAGCCCAGGAATGACTCCCACTTGATCAGGTTGAAAAATTCTGTCAACGTGCTGTTGAATTCAGTTTGCTAGTATCTTGTCGAGAACTTTTGCATCCAGGTTCATCGGGGATATTGGCCCGTAATTCTCCTTTTGAGTGGGGTCTTTGTCTGGTTTGGGAACCAAGGTAACACTGGCTTCATAGAATGGGTCTGGCAGGTGATGGATATGTTATGGTAACTATTTCACAATGTACACGTACATCAGATCATCAGTTTGCACACCCCGAATATACACGAAACATCTATTTTATCTCGGCGTTGGCGGGAAAGAAGTCTGAACTCAAGGTTTTGACACAGCCATGCTCTTTCCAGAAGCTCTAGGGGGGGACCCTCTCTTGCCTCTTCCAGCATCTGGGGCTCCTGGTGCTCCCTGGCTGCGGCCGCATCCCCCCAGTGTCTGCCTCCGTGGTCACCCGGCCTCTCCCTGTGTGTCTGTGCCTCAAGTGTCTCTCTCCTTCCTCTGAAGCTTTACACCATGTTGGTGGCTTTGAAGACGCAGGAAGGGGCCATGAGCCAAGGAATGCAGGTCTAGAAGCTTGAAAAGGCAAAAAAAAAAAGGTGGCCCAGTCGCTTAAGCGTCTGACTTCGGCTCAGGTCATGATCTCACGGTCCGTGAGTTCAAGCCCCGCGTCACGCTCTGGGCTGACAGCTCAGAGCCTGGAGCCTGCTTCGGATTCTGCGTCTCCCTCTCTCTCTGCCCCTCCCCTGCTCATGCTCTGTCTCTCTCAAAAATAAATAAACATTTAAAAAAATAAATAAAATAAAAATATTTTTAAAAACCAAACAAACAGATTCTCCCACGGGATCCTCTGCTGACACCTGGGTTCAGCCCCCATCAAACAATTTGAACTTCAGACCTCGAGAACTGTAAAAGAGCCCGTTCCTGTTGTGCGAAGCCACTAAATTTGGGGGGATTTGCCATGGTAACCATAGGAAACCACTCTGTACCGCAAGGGGCAAGACCCCAATTCCCCCCCCTCATAAGGGCTTTCTGCTGAGAATAAAAGGCATTGAAACGCAAACTGGCTTAAGGCTTAAGCAACAAGGAAATCCCACCCGGCGTGTGCACAGCGTAGGATATTAGGTTGGGTTGCTGTAACAGACATTCAGAACAACATCAACTTAAAATAGAATTGCTTGCCTCACAGATCAATATAAGCAACCCACAGTCTCCACGAGCGGAAAATCTTCGCCAGCACATGGGGAAAGTGTGTGCCCAGCCCTGGCTGAAGTTGGGGAGGCGGCGGTGGGGGGGGGGGGGTGCTGCAGCAGACCAGCCTCCCTCTCCAGGGAAAGCTCACCCCAAGGGCTGGGCTTTCCCCATTACACTGCAAGAAGTAACGTGCAAAACTTCCCCAACCTGCCTGAGGCGTAGGTACAGCCGTTCCCATTCTACAGATGGGAAAATAGAGACTCTGAGAAAAGGAGCCTGTCTGCTGATCACACCCTGGACCACAAGGCTCCAGAAGGATGTGTGAGGTCAGAGGGAAGGGAGGGGACGAAGGTGGGGTTGCACCAGCCAAGAGGACTGATAGCATCTCTGCCCCACCAAGGGCGCCCCTTGAGGTGAGCGGATCTGGGGCAAGATCAGGGCGGCGAAGTCCGGATGGTCTCGCTGGGAGCTGGTAATGGCCACACGGCCAAGGCCATCCTTCAGGGCCGGCCACACAGTGGGTGCTCAGGACCTGGTAGAGGAATCCAGTCCCATCAACCGGGCATACATTAAAGCCACGGGCCCAGGCTGACCCCAGCTCTGCCCCAGTCTTGCTGCGTGACCCCAGGGAAGTAGAACAACATCTCTGAGCAAAGGTCTTCTGATAGGCCCAATGGGGATCGGGGATTCAGTTGTTCATTTCATCCCACAACTCCCTATGTGTTACGCTATATTCCAGGGTACTGGGATACCTTGTTCAACAACAACACAACACAAAGGAAGATCACAGAATGGAAATCTCACAAAGCATGTTCTCAGACCGGACGCGAATTAAACTAGAACTCGCAGAACGGTATCTGGAAAACCCGCAAGTGTTTGGAAATTAAATCACGCCCACAGGTCAAAGAGGAAGTTGAAAATTAAAAATATTTTTAACTGACGAAAAGTGAAAGGATGCCATATCAAACTGCGGGGGGTGCAGCGAAAGCAGGGCTAAGGGGGCGACACAGGGCACGGATGCTTATGTTGAAGCAGGGGATGGGGTATATTTGAAAGTTGCTGAGAGTCCTTTTTTTTTTTTTTTGGTCGTTTTTTTTTTTTTTTCCCCGAGTAACACTCTTGGAAACATCTTTCTAGGCAATTCTCTACATTCTTTACAGGGTTGCCTACCCATCCATTCACTAACACTGTTCACAAGAAGCCAAATAGGGAACACTCATAAAGATCCGTCTTTCTCGGGGCGCCTGGGTGACTCATCAGTTAAGCATCCAACTCTTGATACTGGCTCAGGGCATGGCCTCGGGGTTCACGAGACTGAGCCCCATGTTGGGCTCTGCACGGAGCGTGGAGCCTGCTTGGAATTCTCTCGCTCGCTCACTCTCAAATAAATACATAAATAAAGTTCTCATCACAAGAAAAAAATTGTAACTCTGAGTGGATGCGAACTAGATTTCTTGTGGCAATCACTTTGCCATATACACATATGTAGAAGCATTATGTTGCGCATCTGACACTAATATGATGTCATGTGTCATTTATATCTCAATTTTTAAAAAGAAGAAAAAGGTGGGGCGCCTGAGCGTCCGTCTCCGGCTCAGGTCATGATCTCACAGCTCGTGGGTTCGAGCTCCACATCGGGCTCTGTGCTGACAGCTCAGAGCCTGGAACCTGCTTTGGATTCTGTGTCTCCCTCTCTCTGCTCTTCCCCTGCTCATGCTCGCTTGCTCTCTCTATCAGAAATAAACTTTTAAAAAAATGTTAAAAATAAATAAAATAGAATAAATAAAATAAAAAGGTGATCGGGGAAAAGCCTGACAACTGGAATAGACTGGAGGACGTGGAGGAAGGCCACGGATAATGGCTGGCTATCTGGTGGAAGAGGAATCCAGGCTGTGCAAAGGCCCTGAGGTGTGTTCAAAAAAACAGGAAATGTCCCCCTTCTCCGTGAGCGTTTCTTTAACAACCGGCCCTCCTCCCAACCCTCCATTCTTTATAATTCTCCGTGATAGTCATCACCATCTGACATTCCATATCCCTCAGTTCTTTCTCTTGTCCATTGACTGTCTGCCCCCCATTAACAGCTCAGCTCGCTACACGGCACACAGTAGGTGTCCAATGGGTGTTTGTTGAATGAATGAGTGACTGGCCTATCTGCCCAGCCCTGACGAAGGCCACCCAGGAGGCCAAGCCCCTCATTCATCCCTCCAACACCAACCAGCCAACCTCCCCGCAGGCAGCCGCAATCCCAGGGCGGCTCCAGGGCCAGATTACAGATGCCATCTTTTCTGCCCCATGGGCAGATTAAGGCCTGCCCCAGGGGCTTTCTAGGCCTCGCTGACCTTGTTTTTCCTCCTCCCCCTGAACCGAATTACCCAAAGCTTCCTATCTCCCATCCAGCAGACCGTGGCAAGGCGTAGACACCGCCCAGAATTTCCTTCTCACCCCAGGGGCCCACTTGGGGCCTCTGAGACTGTTCTGCTCAGAAATGTTAAGACAGCACCTGCCTGGGGCAGGCCACAGGAGGCAGGAGAGGGTGGCAAGGGAAGCAGGAAGGAGGGGTGGGGGGCTGTAAGCAGTGAACCAGCGTATGGGGGGGGAGTGGGGGAGAGGGGGGGGGGGGTGGGCAGGGGACACCGGAAAGTCTGTTTGTCAAATGGTTAGTAGAGAAAAACAGGAAGATTGCGTGGCACCGTTGGCCAAGGCCCGGCCCCTTCCTCACCCCGCCACAGGCTGCGTCATACCACCGTCCCCCTGACACCATCTCCCCCAGGTCCCAACTCTGAGTATGCACAGGCCACACTGAGGCATTCGAGTCCACGGTCCCCGGGACAAAAATGGGCCCCTTCCCCTCACCCTTCAGCCTCTAGTGAAATGACTGGTCCAGGAGCCTTCTCTCTGGTTGCCCTTTGTTAACCCGGAAAAAATAAATAAATAAATGAAACAGCCAATTATTTGACCAGCAAAATGAGTGTGTTTGGGAAAAGCAGAGAATCGCACCCCGGGATGAGCAAGGTGCGGCCAAACCACAGGCGAGTCCAGAGAACCAAGGGGAGGCCCGCTCTTCTATAAAGGAAAGAGGGGGTCGGAGGGCCTCTTGTATACAAAAAGTCCGCTGGAACAAATCTGGAGTTGCAAGTGTGCTGGCTTCTCACTGGCTGAGTCGTGACCTTGTCTCACCCGCTGGGCCGTCGCCTCCAAGGAGGAACTCTTTCACCCTCCCTGCGGAGGGAGCAAAGCTCAGCAAGGTACCTCTTCTGCAGGTTCTGCTATGGAGGAGGGCGGTAGGGCGCGAGAGCGCCCCCTCCTGGCCACCCCGCTCCATTTGCAACGCGGCTTCCTTTTCCCCGCCTCCTGCCTTCCAGTTAGGGTGCAGCCCGGACACGAGTAATCGTGGCAAGCAAGTACTGGCCGCCTACTGTATACCAGGCAGTGAGCGCTTTTCGTGCGACCACCTAACTGACTCCTCCAAACCACGCTCTCCGGTTATTCATCTGTTGACCGCATAGACGCTTACGCAGCCCGTCACCTGTGGGTAAGCAGCTGAAGCCCAGAGAAAGGGAGGGGGAGGAGAGACATCCAGAACAAGGTTGGGCTGCCTGGTACAGCTGTGCAGATGGTGCACTGCACAATTCCAGGAGCGCCGTTCAGAAAGACTGCAATGTGAATGCTGCCCCCTGGAGTCCGAAAGAGCACAAGAATCACAACTCTATGTCATGCTCCTGGGTCAGGTCCCAAGTAGCCCTGGAAAGGAAGTCTCAGACACCGTGGGTCCATCCCCGAGAGCCTGTTTTCTCCACCTAATAACGTATTGCGGCCACTTCTCCGTGTCAGCACGTGAAAGTCAGCTCAGCAATTCCCCCAAGGGTGGTTTTCAGACCAGCAACATCGCCAACACCCGGAAACTTGTTAGAAATGCAGATTCTGGGAACCCACCCCATACCTCCTGAGTCCGACTCTTTGGGGCTGGGTCCAGCTTTTACTCCATATGAAATGAGGGACCAGGAGAGGGTTGCAGCCGAGGAATGACACGATCTAACTTCCTTTCTGCCAGGTGCACGAGACACTGCCAAGCACCCATTGAACGACTCCTCTTTGTGAGCCTGTGCGGGTTTCCGGACAGTAACAAATTTGCACAGCATTTGGTACAGTTGAACGCTGAGGCCAAGAAGCGTATCCGGCGGCATCAAACTGTGTTCTGTACTCTTAAATTTTCATACGTGCAAGCCCTAATGTAACAAGCGTGAAGTGTAATACCAATTCTTTAGAGTGGCCATTAGAGGACTAGTAGAATTGCATCTTTTTTCTTTATAAAGCTATTACTTTGTTTAAAGTGTAGTTAAAGTATTTATTCTGAGAGAGAAATATTTAAAATATTTATTTAAATAAAATATTTACGTATTCTGAGAGAGAAAGCAAACAAGCAAGGGAGGGGCAGAGAGAGAGGGAAGGAGAGAGAGAATCCCAGGCAGGCCCTTGGGGCACAGCACAGAGGCCGAGGTGGGGCTCCAACCCACAAACTGTGAGATCATGACCTGACCCGAAATCAAGAGTTAGACGCTTAACCAACTGAGTCACCCAGACGCCCCTAGATTTTTATTATTATTATTTGAGAGAGAGAGAGAGAGAAAGTGTGGGGGGAGAAGGAGGGAGGGAAAAAGAGAATCTTGGGCAGGCTCCACGCTCCACGCGGAGCCAGTCTCAGGGCTCTATCCCACGGCCCTGGGATCATGACCAGGGTAGAAATGCATCTTATTTTATGCATGTAGAAATGCATCTACAATTGCATCTTATTTTATTTTTACAAAAGTATCCAATGGGATTTATTTAAAATGTCAGCTTTAAATACTTTTATTTATAAATAACTTTATTTGATTATTTGAATTCAGTTTAATCAATTAAAATATTGATTGTGAGTAACTGTATTTAAACTTTTGATGTTTGCTAATTATATTACCAGTACTGTGCAGGGTTTTGTTTTTGTTTCGTTTTGTTTTTAAGACAAAGTCAAAAGTTCTAGAGGAAAAACGTTTTTGGGGGGAAATACTGCATACTATGAAAAATAACTTTCATTTATGCTCTAGCCCCGGGAGACCAGAGGCGCCCGGGGAGGGGAGGGAAAGGCCCCTGGCCCCTGGCCCCACTGTCCCTCATCGCCTGCCCCGCTGGTTTCCAGAAGCAGGAAGCCCCCCTTCTGGAATCCACCTGATCCCTAGAAAGGACGCGCTGCGCCTGTGCTGTCTCCGCCTGACCGCCAGGTGGAGCCAGAGAAAACGGAAGTCCTCCGGAGTCGTTCATCTCCCTGATCCCGGCTGCGGCCTGCACAACCCGGAAGCCGTGGCCGGCGAAGGGGCAGTGCTTCCGGGTAGGAGCGAGGTGACCCCGGCGGCTGCAGGAACCTGCGGCTACTGCAGCCATGGGGGCGCATCTCGCCCGGCGCTATGTGACCGATCCGTCGGGGGAACCCGACCCCCAGCGGATGCCCACCTTCCCCCCCGACTACGGCTTCCCGGGTCGCAAGGAGCGCGGTGAGGCCCAGTGCGCAGGCGCGGCCGGCGGGCTGGGGGCGCGAACCCCCGAATCCCGGGGTCCCCGGGGTTGGGTTCGGGCTTCTCGTGCTGTGTCTGGGCTCAGCCCTGGTCTCGGCCCGGAAGAGTCCGGAGGACACGCGTGAGCCTGCCTGAGTGTGGAGGCGTCCCAGGCAGAAGTCACGGTGTGAGCGGAAAGCCCGGGGGCGAGAGTGACAGTCGGGAGCCTAATGAGGCGGGCGGAGCTGAGCTCAGTCCCGGAATTCCTGGGGAGCTAGGGGAGGGCTTATCACGGAAGGGGCGTGCCCACCGTACCTCTATCCAGATATCGCTGCTGTTTGGGGGTGTACACAAAGCTAAAGGGGGGCTCGCGCCGCACATGCTGTCCCGCTCGTTGCTTCTTTTTTTTAATGAGTAATGTCAAGCACATCGAGGGCCAACCTGGCCAGGTCACCGCGCATACATCAGGCAGTGACTAAAGAGAGCCCCAGCCCCGTGGGAGAGACAGCGGAGCCAGGCATTATCTCGGGCGCCGCCCCTGGGGGATATCAAGGCAGGCTCCCAGGAGTCGGTGGCTGGAGGCGAGATCTGAGAGGGATACGTAGGAATCGGCCAGATGACATACAAGGAGAGGGGAGGGTCAGTGCTTCTGACCAGATTTGCTTTGTCAGAGGTTGTGCTGGCTGCTGGGCGGGCCACAGGCAGGGCGACCGAAGCCGGTGGTGTGCAGAGAGGTCTGGGTTCGAGAGAACCAGGAGGCGGACGCCTCCGGTGCCCCAAATCCTGAGAGTCCTGCAGCCCCGCCTGCACCTGCAGTCCATCAGTCCCCCCACCTCCTGATCCACTGCCCATCGCCCCTCGCGTTGCCCATAATCCCACGGGCCTGTGCTCCACTGACCTGCTGAAACTCGGCTCTCCCTCCTGGCAGGAGGTGCAGCTGAGTATCACGGGAGAGAAACCCCCAACCTCGCTGACTGGTCTCCCCTTTGCTCCCCTCAGCGGACCCTTCATGTTACTGGTTTTCCCGCCACATTCCCTGGTACTCGGGTCGCCCTTGTGCCTTCCTAGACCACTGTCCCCCACCTTCTCTGTGACTCTGGCACCTTCTCACACCTCCCTCCCACTTCCGTCGGCTGGTCGCTTTACATCCACCCGTCAAGGAGCCAGAAGCAACCAGAAGAGCTCACCTGGCCTCCCTGCGTCCCTGGGCCTTGGCCTTCTCTCCTGTTACTGTGCACGATCTTCCCGTGCTCTAGCTAAGCACCCCCCCCCCCAACCCCGCTCCAGAGGAACCCTTTTGTGCCCCCTCACCTATCAGAGGGCTGCCCCAGCCGTTCTCCCCTCTCGCAGCATTGGTTTCCCCGTCAACGTGCAAACACGCTGTTGCTCCTGCCGTTTCAAAATCCCCTCCAGCGGTCTCCCCGCCACCTCACTGAAGGGGCTGCTGTCCCGCTTCCCTCCCACCCCCACGCCGCGCGTACCACTGGACCCCGTTGTCAGTTGTCACTTCTCACCAACCCGCCGCGGTCGCCTCCAAGTTGATCACTACCACTTCCTGGAAACCCCTCGTCACCCGGGCCCCCACACACCCACCCACCTCGCTGATGCTCCCTCAGGATTCTTGCCCACGTCCCTGTCTTGTGACTGTTGAGGTGCCTCGCTGCCTGGGCCTTCTGTCTCCACTCACTCCCGCCCATCCCTGGGGTTGTGTCTGCTAGACCCCCCGTTTCACACGCCTTGTGATGCTCCCAAGTTTTCATCTCCGGCCGGGCCTGGACCCTGAACTCTGGGCTCACAGGTGCACTACCTGTATGGCATCTTCCACTCAGCAGGTCCGAAACAGAGTTTGTGACACCCTCCCCGCCCCCACTAAGCGGGCCTCTGCCTCCAGCTCCAACGGCATGCTCAGGCTGATCCCTGGGGCATCCTGAACCTCAGGGCCTTTGCACCTGCTGTTCCACGGCTGGCAGTGCTCTTCCCCCAGGTGTGTGTGTGACTCACTCCCCCGCCTTCGGATGCCAGTCCTGAGGGACCCCTCCACATAAAGCTGTGACGCAGCCCCCAACCCCGCCCCTCCCTCCCTTGCTTTACTGTTCTCTGTACTCCAGACCGTTGCCGGACATTCTGCAATGCTGTAGTTCTATCTGTGTGGTCTGCGTCTGCCTTCAAGGGCCTGCGTCCCTGTCTGGCATGGTTCCTACTGTACCCCCAACACCCGGCACATGGTAGGCGCTCTGTAAATCCTAGCTGCTGAGGGATGATGCCGGAGCCCCGGGTGCACCGCGTTGCCGTGGAAGCCAGCAGGTGGATACCCCCGCCTGGGGCTCAGATGAAGGGAGTGGGGGGAGCAGGTTGGGGCTCATCCCCGGGGAGTAGCGATCGAAGCCGCCGACTGGAATGCGCAGAGGGCTCCTAGCGAGAACCACTGGAAGCCAACATTTAATGTTTGGGCAGCCGCGGAGCGGGAGGGGACGTGAAGAGGGGGTGGTCCCCAGGGAGCTGTGGGGATGAGGTTCGAGAGGAAGCACACACGCACGGGGTCCTGGCATCTTGGGAGGCCCTGGTGAGAGCCCCGTGTGAGCAGTGCTGGGGTGGGGTGTGGAAGCTGGAGGAGAGTGGGGTGCAGGGGCAGAAGGTGAGGGCCTGGGCCGGAGAGACAGGCAGAGGGAGGGAAGCCAGCCAGGGGAAGAGCGCGAGATTGCCGGGGACGCCTTTTGGTGCTGATGGGAAGGAGCCGGACCGAGAAAGATGTCGAGGGGAGCGGAGGTGGCGCCTGAGGGTGCCGGCAGGCTGGGTCCTGGGCGCCCGTGCTGCCCTGAGCCCTCTCGGAGGCCGAGAAAGGAACGCAGGTCACCAGGCACGGTGGGCACAGGCTGGGGTATGTGGCCAGTTCCTAACAGCCCCACTGGGCCCCCCGAAAGGGGATTCACCCACCGGGACCCTGGAGCTAGTGTTCAGCTCTGAGTCACGAGCCTGGGCACTTCCCATGTGTGTTCGCTCAGGCAGCACTCCCTGTGGACTCTGGGGCGGGGGACCGTTACTCCATTTCTTAGCGGAGGAAGCGGAGGCCGGCCCAGAGGGCAAAGCTGGGGTCCGGGTCCGCCAGGCAACACGCCCCACGCTGGGGTGCGCCCCGCAGAGGGACGCGCTGGGAGAAAGTGTTTCTGAACGTGGGCCCTGCAGGGTGGGCCTGTCCAGAGAGTGAGCCCAGGGTTGGGCGTTGGGGGGAGGGGGAGGGGGTGGGGAGAAGATCCAGGGAAGGGAGGTGAGGATCCAGCACAGACGTCGAGGTGCCCCGGGGTGAAGGGAAGACACGGACCCTGATCCGTGGCCGCCAGCTGCACGTTGCCCGCTGGGTCCGCCTGGAATCAGGTGTGATGGTGGGGACGGGTGTCTAGCAGTGAGACCCCGACGAGCCCGCCCGCTCCTTGCAGAGATGGTGGCCACACAGCAGCAGATGAATGACGCGCAGCTGGTGCTCCAGCAGCGAGACTACTGCGCCCACTACCTCATCCGGCTGCTCAAGTGCAAGCGTGACAGCTTCCCCAACTTCCTGGCCTGCAAGCACGAGCAGCACGACTGGGACCACTGCGAGCACCTCGAGTGAGCCCCGGCCCCAGCCCCGGCCCCAGCCCCAGCCCCAGCCCCTGGCCTGACCTCAACCCTGCACCCCAGCCCGGCCCGGCCCCACCTTGGTGGAAGGAGGACTCTCAAGGGGCCTGCCGGGTGGACGGGTGGTCTCGAGGCCACCTGGAGGAATGGCCAGGCCAGGCTTCCTGGTGGGAGGCCCAGCTTCCGCCCCAGGGCTCGCTGTCAACCAGCCAGCACCTGCTCGGCAGACCCCAGACTTAAAGCAGCCACACGCCTGTAGGTCTTTCCTACTCAGAGGCCTCCCAGAAAGCCGTGGGCCGCCCATTCCGGGCCCTTCCACCTCCTGGGGCTTGGGAGGACCTGGCCAGGGGCCCTGACACCCGTTCACGTGCTCTGCTCGCAGCTACGTGATGCGCATGAAGGAGTTTGAGCGGGAACGGAGGCTGCTCCAGCGGAAGAAGCGGCGGGAGCAGCGGGCGGCAGACGTGGCCCAAGGCCAGGGGCCTGGCGAGGTGGCCCCCGAGGTAGCCCTGTAGCGGACCCGCCCCCACCCTGTGGACCAGTCGATAAATAAAAGCCTCCGGGCCCCTCAGCCGGAACCCTGCCTCCTCCTGTGATGTGCGGACTCCCCAACCCCGCCCTCACCCCCCTCCCCCGAAAGAAACACGCGGAGCCTGAGCCCAAGTCTGGCAGGGGCAGGCAGCTTTTATTCCAAGCGCCGGGCAGTGGTGGCCCCCCCTCCTCCCCCGGAACGCTGCTGGGACAGAGGAAGAGCCTGGCTTGGTGGAGCCTGGGAGCCGGCGGCGGCGGCTTAGAGCAGGAAGGGGATGATGGGCATGCGCAGAGGCGGGTAGTCCCGGAACTCCTTCAGGTAGCTGCGGTGCTTGCCCTTGGCCCAGATGGTCATCTGAGTGAAGCCCACCAGGGAGAAGAGGGCCACTGTGGGGCAGAGCGGGGGCGTCAGGGGGGCCGCAGAGCCCGGGCTGGGGGGGGGGGGAGGGCATGGAGGGAGGAGCAGCGGGTTCACCTGGGAGACACTGTGTCATGATGGCAAAGCCAATCCAGGATCCCACCTGTGGGGAGAGGGGTCAGGGGTCAGGGGTCAGGGTGGGCAGGACAGGGCAGTGCCGGCCGCTCCACGGAGGCCTCGCCCACCTCCCCCCAACCCTTACTATCCAAATGCCGATGCCAGAGAGGCCTCGAGTAGACAGGATGACCTGGTGAAGGCGCCCCCCGCTTCCTTGTGGCTGCAAGCCTGGCCTTGCACACCTCCCAACTCCCAGAAAGGCCAGCTTTTCCGTCTCCAGATGCTACAAACTGCAAGGCAGCTGGTGAGCCAGGGACCCCTATCAGGGGCCGGTCCCTCCGTGTGGGACCCCAGCCCCAGGAGGGAGAGGGGAGGAGAGCGGGGCAGAGCCGCACCTCGTACGTATAGTTGGGGCAGGACACCAGCAGGAAGAGCCAGGTGAAGGGGTTCTTGGTGGGGTATGGGATCTTCCTGGTCTTGGACCCTGCAGGGCAGGACAGGAGGGGCAAGTGAGACCCCCTCACCCGGCCCGACCCCCACCCCCTCGCCTGGGGCAGGCCACTCACCAGCTGGCCGCAGGTCCCGCAGGGCCATGTGGATGGAAAAGTTGCCAAGCTGGCAGATCTGTCAGAGCAGCAGGGTCAGCCGGGAGCCCCCAGACTCCCCACCCCAGACCCCTCCTCCCCAGCCTGCTTACCACGAAGATGGCGAGGGCCAGTTTCACCTGCTGAGCTCCATAGGCTGAAGAGGAAGCAGAGGGGTGGCCCGTGAGGGGAGAACCCAGGGGGGGTGGGGAGGGGCAGGGTCCAAGGCCACTTACTGGGGGGTGTGTAGAGAGGGTGGTTAATGTAATAGGCCATCCAAGCGGCGAAGCCCCAGTAGTAGGTGCAGTTCTGAAAGGGAGCGGGGCTGCGGTGAGTCGGGCCGGCAGTGGGTGGGGCGAGGGACGGGCGGGGTCTGGGCACAGGGGTCCAGGTGGGTGGGGCCGGGAGGCGGCCAGGGTCTGGCTGGACACACCCCGGGGCGCTCACCTTGAAGATGTTGCGCAGGGGCATGGTGCCGTGGGAGAAGCGGTGCACGAAGAGCGTCTCCAGCAGACGCTTGATGTAGTGGAATGAGTGGCAGATGCAGGCAAGGCTGCGGGGGAGGGGCGGGGGCAGGCTCAGCTGGGGCAGGTCCAGCAGGCCTTCCCCGCCCCCCACACCACCCCTCCCCCTGGCCCCACTCACTGCACCACCGTGTGCCGGCTGGACGTGAAGTCATACTTGTGGCCGTAGATGAAGGGCACCCGGAAGTAGAAGAGCAGGTAGATGAAAAGGGGCCCCGCGTACTCGGTCAGGAAGACCTGGGGGCACGGGGAGCAGGTGAGTCACCCCAGTGTGGCTGCTGGGAAAGGAGGCCACGGACAGGGCTGCAGCTCACCGTCACCCAGCTGATCTGGGCCCCCAGGTCCCGGAAGTAGAGTGTGGCCGTGGTGCCCACAGGCAGCTTCTGCAGGACGTCCTCATCCTTCAGGGACTTGCCCTCTGCAGAGAGACCAGGCCGGGGCTCAGAGCTGCCCAGGACTTCGCCCACTGCCACCCAGGAGCCTAGGGGCGGCCGAGCAGACAGCTGTACTCACTGGGGTCCAGGCGGAGGGACTGGCGGGCAGGGTACCACTGTGGATCTGCGGGGAGAGCAGGGCATCACAGCGCACAGCACGGTGGAGCCCAGGGACCCCACGCCTCCTCCAGCCCCAGGACAAGGCCTCTGAGGCCCGTGCTAGGACCCAGCCGGGAACAACCCAGGCAGGAGAGGGATGTTACTCTTCCGAAGGCCCGGCAACGACATTCCTGCTGAAGGCCACGCAGGGACATCTGCCCCAGGCAAGCCAAGAGAAGCCTGGGCCACACTGGGGGCATCTCTGCAGGACCTGGGAGGACAGGTGTACAGGACAGGGTCCCACCCAGAGGCCCCTGCCCAGAGGTCACAGGGGTAGCACAGCTGGGCCCTGGACTTACGGGTCTTGGTGAAGAGGTTCTTGATCTCGGCAATGGTGGCATGGGGCTCCACCTGGGGGAAGCAGAGGCCGCAAAGAAGTCGGGGGTAGGGGAGCCTGGTCAGGGCCCCCTCCTGGTGAGGGGGGTCAGACAGGGGGCCTGGGCCGCTGCTATGGGAGGGGGAAGGCCGGAGTTCAGGCCCCCCTACCTACATGGCTGAACAGCACAGCAACGGCCCCCCCAGAGTGGAGATGGTATGAGCCTGCGAAGCTGGGCCTGCTTCCCTGCCTGTGCTCACCCCCACACAGCTGCCCGCAGTGACGGCCCTCGGTCAGGGCCAGAACTCACTGGGGCGGGAGCCCCTTCCCCCCTGCCTGGCGTCTGCAGGGGGCAGCTCTCAGAACCCCCACCTTCTTCCCAGGCCCCAAAGCCCTGCAGGGTCCACAGAGGTTGCCTCACCTCCTCCCACTAGGGGGCCGGCTCCTGGCCACACCCAAGGGCCAGCGCTGCCCACCCCACCCCATGCCGGCAGGGGCAGACCCGGGGACGGTACCCCTCATCCGCCCGAGGAGTAGGTGGGGTGTCAGGACACAGGTTGGGGGGACGCAAGGAGTCCGCCTCCTCAGAACCAGGAGCCCCAGGAAGTAACGGGCCCAGACTCCGTGTCCTTGGCCCAGGGCCGCTGACGCCACGGTCGTACCTTGTCCAGGAAGCACAGCTTCTCTCGCGTCTTCGCGTCCAGAATCTCCACCTCGAAAAAGAGGACAGCCTTTTTAGGTTTTTTGGTCTTGGCGGGGGCGATTCGGGGGAGGCCGTTGAGGCCGAGGCCAAGGCCGAGGCCGGGGCCCGGGCCCGGACTGGCCTCCCGGGCCACCATGCCCATGTTCAGGTCCATGCTGCCCTGCTCTGCCCGCTGCGGCCAGCGGCCCCGGCTGCCGGCCGTCAGCCCCCACCTCGGACCTCCCCAGGCAGAGCGGCTCTGGGCCGGGCGGGCGCGATCAAATTCTGCCGCGGTGCTGGAGAGGAGCCCGCGCCTGCCCTGGCACCGCCACCTTCTGTGCAGATGTAACCCGAGTGCCCCACAGCCACGGCCCAGCTAAATATAAAACTGCCCCAGACCGAGCCCCCCAGAAGCCATGCCACAGACCTCCTGGGGGCGACCCCTGGGGGCTGGGTCCCCCAAAACTGAGGCTTTTGAGTGGACACAGCGCCTGGACAGCACTGGGGGCAGGGAGACCCTCGGAGGCAGGGAGGCACCTCCCGCCTGGCCCAGTGCAGGGCGGGGCGGGCCTCGGGAGGAGGGCGAGAGAGGCCGAGGGCGGCCCAAGCCTCGGCTGGCTCAGGCCCGCAGGGTTCACGGAGCTTGGAGAAATCCCAGCTATTTTGAGAATCCCAGAGACAGATCATCCACTTCCCCTTCTGAGCTGTAAGAGACACTGCGGATTGTTTTCCTTGTGCATTTGTGTTCCCAGGGAGGTGACAGATTCCGAAGTTATTGGTGCAGAGAGCCTCTCTCTAAGTGTGGAAAGGGTCAGGAAACGGAGAAGTTTCCAGCTAGCATCCCCAGCCTGGATGGATGAGGCCCTGGCCCCGGCCCCTGCCTCCCTGACCTCCCTTCTCCACTCATTTCTCACTAGGTCCACCCGGGCCTGTCCAAGGCCACCTCTGGGGCAGTCTTCCCACCACGTCAGCCCAACACAGTGCCCTTGCCTAGGCCCTGAGCCCACAAAGCCCAAAGCCTGGCCACCCCCAACCCCACCCTTCTCCCAGAGCCGCCCCCAGACAGTGGCAGAGCAGTGGGCAGAGTTGGGAGGGAGAGAGCCCCCCGCGGGGTGGGGGTGGGGGTGGGGGTCGGGCCCACCCATCCCAAGCAGGTCAGAGAAGGCGCCGGGAGGGGCCGTGAGCCTGTGAACTGCTGAAGCTGGAGGGAGGCCCAGCGGTGGCCAGTGGATCCCCAAAGGCCCAGGTGCTCCCATGGGGGGCTTGGCACAGATGCTATTGACGTGGGTCGTGGCAAGAAGGCCTAGGTCTGACCTCAGGTCAGCCGCTAGCAAAGTAGGCGCTGAGAATCCTTCCCACCCCTGGCGGACCTCAGTCAGAGGCAGTGTGGAGAAAGGAGCCGGTCAAGAAACCCCAGGGCAGGGCCCCAGCCAGGGCTCTCTGAGGGCAAGGCCGGCCACCCACAGCCCGGCAGATGGTCCACCGCAACCAGCACCCCCTAGAGGGAAAGGGATCCCCTCACACATCCCCCAACAACACGGAAGATGTGGGGACTGAGTCTGGCCATGCCACGAGGTCGCCCATGACCAGCCCCTCACTTCTCTCTGAGCCTCGTCCAGGAGGCAGGTAGGAAGGCGTGGGCCTCAAGGGGTTATAAGGGGTCATGAGACAATGTGAGTGGAGCACCAGCATGGGGCCTGACAGGAAGTGCCCCAAAACCTGGGGCCACGAGGCTGGGCGTGAGGAGGCCCGGTGGGAAGGGCACAGGCCTGGGTGCAGATCCTGGCGGCCTGCAGGCCTGTTTGCCCACGTATGCTACGCCCGCCCCACATAAGGGACACGAGAGGGCCCAACACCCAGAAGCCCTGGCCCATGCTGCCTGTTGGTGCTGCACTGGAGTGAGCCTGCTGGGGACTGCCAGCCGTGTGGCCTTGGGGGACAGCCTACCGAGCCCCTCTGAGCCACGGGCCAAACAGATGGGTCCAGAAAAGAAGCTGGTCATACCGCCCAGGGGGTCTGGTCCCACCCAGGGGGACTTGTGGGAGAGGGAAGGGTCACACTTGGAACGTGCCAGAAAGGGCTAGAATAGCAGGGCCGTGGGCAGGCATAGGGCCTGCCCTGTGGCTGCAGGTATATTAATAGTTCCTGGGTCCCAGCAGGGCGGTGCCCACATGCCTTCAGAGCCCATGTGGGGCAGGAAGGCAGCACCAGGCCCACTGGGAGAGGAGGCCTCCAAGTTCCTGCTGAGCCACTCAATAGCTTAAAATATAAGCAGCCCCTCTCCCTGCCGGCCAGCTGCTGGGGGAGGGCTGAAATCCTACCCCTCTCCCCCAGCCTGGGCACCAGACCAGGGTCCAGGGAGAGTCGGGGGCCCCGACTGGCTGCCGGAGAGGAAGCTGGGTGGCAGGAGGGGTGGCCGGGCGAGGGGCACACTCCCAGCGGCCGCGCCGGGGTCAGTCCCAAGCTGGAGGACGGGAGCCCGCGCCCTCACAGAGGTAAGCCTGGCCCTCCGGGGAGCACCCTGGGGCCCAGCCCACTGGGGTGGGGGTTGCCTCAGCTCAGGGCTGCTGCGGCTGGGTCGGTCATTTCCCACTTCTCACCCCCTCATCCCAGGACCCAGCAGCTTTCATGCTGAGAGAGGTCTCAGAGGCCCTGAGGAGTGAGGGGAATGTAGGACCCAGGACCTCTCTGTACGATTTTATAATTACTGCAAACTGAAAAGTGAAATAAAAGTTTATGCTAGGCGGCAGAAAGAAAAGAAAAGAAAAGAAAAGAAAGAAAGAAAGAAAGAAAGAAAGAAAGAAAGAAAGAAAGAAAGAAAGTTATGCTAAGTAAAAGAGGCCAGACACCAAGACTCACCGTATTATGTAAAGTGTTCAGAATCGGCAAACCCAAAGAGCCAGAAAGACTGGGTTGCCAGGGGGCTGCGGAGGGGGGATGGGGAATGTTGCCTGATGGGAACCTGGTATCTTTTAGGGGTGACGGAAACATTCTAAAACTAAAACGAGGTGGTGGCTGCAAGTGGGACAGACAACACTGTGACTACCAAATGCCACTGCGCTATTCATTTTTAATGGTTCATTTTATGTGAACTGCACTTCAATAAATTATTTTTAAGGGGGGGGTGCGCTAAGAAGCAGGCCCCGATTACCCATCGAAGGAAAATGCCCCAGGGCACCCCACCCCCACCCGCCTCCCAACACTGAGGCCTAAACAGAGGGGACGCGGCCGCGTGCTTCCCATTCTTCAGTCCCACTGCACCCCTTCCCACCCCGCTGCGACCCCAGCCCCTGCTCTGTGCTGAGCATACCTCCCATGCCCTGTCTCCCTCTCTCTCTCTCTGTCTCTGTGTCGCCTGCCCAGGCCTGATGCCAGCCTAGGGTGGGGACCCAGGGTAGGCCTACGCCAGGTCAGACGGTGCAGGCAGCTGCCAAGCACAGCCCTTAGGCAGGGCTCCTGAGCACAGCAGGGTAGGCAGCAGGCCCAGGCCCCATCCCTGGGGAGAAGACAGGCCTGGGGAAGGGAGGAGAGGTCAGCCCTCCCAAGGGAGCTGGAGGCAGGTGAAGGGCTGGGCGGGGGGGGGGGGGGGGGGTCGCTGGCCGGAGGTCCCAGCCGCTGACCATAGCTAGGGGGTGTGGCACAGCAGGCTCCGGCACAATGGATACAGAGGACAAGGACGGGGCGGACACCCTGGCCTGGGACACGGGAGCACGGCTCTGCGATGACAGTTCCACTAGCCCAGGAGGAATTCTCACCCAGGCGCCTGAGATTCCAGGATCCGGCCAACAGCAACTCGTGGCACCACGAGGTCAGGGCATGGGGGTTGGGGGAGGGGGCGGGACCAAGGATGGGGCCACAGGCCACCCTGAAAGAGGGGCGGGGGTCAGGCTGCAGCCTTCCCCAGCTTGGAGGGGAACACCCAGAGCCACTGCTGAGCAGCAGGGCCCACGGCCTTCATGGTCTTCATGGAAACAAAGAAGCTGCTGATCAAGGTAGTCACAGTGGAAACAGGGGTGCTGTTTTCTGAGCACCGTTCTGAGCTAGTGTCGGCGCCCAGAGCAAGGCTCCAGGGGTGAACCCCACCTAGTAGATGAGAAACACCAGAGCAGTGGGAAAGCAGAGCAGTTATGCATCTGTAGGAGAGGCTCAGGGCCTTTGCACATGCTGTTCCCGCTGCCTGGACCACTCTCCCCCAGACCCCTCAGGGCTCCTCCCTTCACCTCCTCGGGTCTTCAGACAAATGCGCGGTGAGGTCCTTCCTGACTTAAAATAGCAACTCCCAGATACCAGCTCCCAAGGACAAGGACTGCCCCGTTCTTGACCATTTCCCAGCACACAGACCTCCCCAACAAGGAGCTATGCCCCTTAAGCACGTGCATGAGGCACCTGGGCTTGCCTAAGGCCCCACCACCGGCCTCTGAGCCCAGGCCTTTCCCTTCACCACACCCCAGGGGGCCCTGCCCACCTCGCCCAACCCCAGGGTGGTGGCAGGGTGGAAGCTGCTGCCTGGAGTTCTCCGTACCCTGGGCCAGGGACCTAGTGCCAGGGAAGCCTCTGTGAGGCCCCCACGCATGCCCGCCAGGCTCCTGTGACCCTGTGGGGCCCAGCATTCTGGCAGCCAGACCCTCCTCCCAGGCTCTGGAGCACCACTCACTGGGGGAAAGGGCCAGTGACCAAGCCAGCTCCCAACTCCAGGGAAAGCTTGTTGACTTTCTGCACCAGCAAAAGCCCAACACAGAAGAGGGGCTCCATGCTGACCGGCTCTATGGAGCCTGGGCCCTCAGAGGCACTACCACAGGCCCCGTGGTCCCCACACAAGGAGGGCTCAAGGGCCTCCTCGGCTGTGTGCACATTATCTAGGCTCTAAGGTCAAGAAGACTCACCTACTTCCTGGCTGTGTGGCCCTGGACAAGTTACTCAACCTCTCTGAGCCTCCATTTTCTCATCTATAATGTGGGCTGCCCCCACCTGCCATCTCGCAGAATTACGTAAGATTTACAGAGATAATGACACCCAGCCTAGAAGAGATCCTGCATGGAGTTAACTATCATCAGACCAACACTGGCAAAACAGTACTGGCAGTACAGCCAGGCCCTTTCTCCCCAAATCCTGGCCATGAAGACACCAAGGTCAGGGAGGTGATGTGGTAACGCTCCATCTAGCCGGTGACCATGCGCCCGAACCCTAACAATAGCAAGACACGTGTGGGTGGGAGGGGCGGGGCTGCAGCGAAGTCCCTACTACGGTTCGCTGCCAGGCTGCGGCGGCTGCCCTGCGCTCCACTGCCCCCTTGTGGCCGTGGACTCCACTCCCAACTGCGGGAGGACGAAGACCCCGGTCAGGCAGAAAACGCCAGTGCAGGACCAAGAGCGAGTACTGGCTCGGGCTCCGCCACTTACCAGCCAAGAGGCCTCAGGAGCCACTGCCCCACGTTCCCTCTTTCGGCCCCTCGCCCGCTCCCGCCTCCCCTCCTCCCCCATCTCAGGCACTGCAGTGAACAAGACCCATCCCAGCCTTCACAGGACCGCACCCCACCCTGTGCGTGCTGTGGGGGAGGGGGGCGGGGGCGAGGCGGGGGACAACAGCGACCCGTCTGTCACCAAGCGTCGTGGAGAAAACAGAACTGGGCGGGGGAGTCCGGGGTGGGGAGGAAGGCCATTTTCGGGACAGTGGTCAGGGAAAGCCTTCCTGAGCGGGGGGGGGGGGGGGGGGGGGGTGGCATCCGGGCAAAGGCCAGTGAGACGCCAGGCAACAAGCGTGCACACGAGGCAGAGGGAAGGCCAAGTACAAGGGCCCTGTGGCTGCATGCGCTCAGCGGCTCTGAGGAGCAGAAGGCCCAGGTGGCCAGCACAGAGCGGGCAGACGGCACAGGTGAGGGCTCTGGCTCTTACCCCGAGGGAAGTGGGCAGGTTCCCCTGGGAACTGGGAGACCAGGGCAACGATGCGGACGGAACAGGGAGGTGGCCACGGAGGAGTGGAAAGTGGTGGCATTCTGGACAGACTAAGGGCAGGACCACGGGATCTGCTGATGATGGTCTGGGGGGCCCGGGGGGTCCGACCTGAGCCCCAGGAGGAAGGAGCGCCAGAAAAAAGGCGGCAGGAGGAGTAGGTGCCACCTGAGCCCAGGTGTGAAGAGCCACGCTTGCATCTGCTGCACCTGCAGGAGCTGCCAGGCGGGCGCGGCACACAGGGGCCCGGGCACCAGCACCCACGAGGCCTGCAAGCCGGGGGCCCGGGCCCCTCTCGAGCCTCAGTGTCCCCCCATCCTCATAAACACCGCCGGGCCCAGTGCTCTCCAGGCCCCTCCCATCCACCAACAAGCCTCCGTGGCCTCGCGGCGGAGTCCACATCCCAGGGCCCCTTGGGACAAGGGGTAGGCACAGGCCCGAGGGTCGGCCCGGATTCCAGGTCATCCTCACCAGCTCCCGATGATGCCCCTGGAACCTCTGTGCATCCTCAGGCAGACCCGCCCAATGGGCACGCGTGGAAAACAGCAGGCCTGGAGCTGCGGCGGCTTCCCAGGCCCCTCTCCTCGTCCTCCCCTTTCACCTGCCCAGCAGCCGAGAGGGCAGGAGCTCTTGGCTCCACTTCTCAGATAAGGAAGCCGTGTTCCAAAGGGTGAGGGACGCTCCCGGGTCACACAGCAAACACCTGAGCCCAGACGCGCGCTCGTGTGTGCTGAGAAAGGCCAGCACCCCGCCCCCCCCAGCCCCGCCCACACAGGCCTCTGGGGCCGCACCCCCAGCCGGCGCAGGCTCTGCGGAGGCCCCGCGCAGAGACCGCACAAGCAGCACACCCAGCCTCCGGCGGGCTGCCTGAGACCCCACGTGGGTCTGCCGGCCAGGAAAGGGCCCTGCAACTAGGCCACCTTGTGAGGGACGTGTGCGCCCTGGTGGTGACGTCTTCTCCTGGGCCTGTGGCACGAGAGGCCCGCTGTGGGTGCAAGCCCTGCTCAGGGCAACCTGGGACTCCAGACAAAGATGCAAAGACCTTGACAGGTCCTTCCGCCGGCTGGCCCAGGCCCTCGCGGCCCCCACGGGCCCCCGCTCGGGGCATAAGAGCTGCCGCACCCAGAGGAGGGAGGCCTGGCCGCGAGCGGCACAGCACCCGGCCGGCTCACCCGCTTCACAGATGCAGAGGCTCGGGCACGTTCGCCTGGACTCGGCGACTCAGCACTTGCAGCTCCCTTTCCCTTCCACTTTCCAGAAATATCGAAGTCACACCGCTCGCGCCAGGGTGGCTGAAAAGACCTTGGGCTCAGCTGCCAGGAGGCCAGCACAGGCCGCACCTGCTCCGCCAGAAATACCTCCTTCCCCAGTGGCCTCAGCTCGTGACCCCATTTCTCTGAGGTGCCCAGTGCACTTGCACCAGCCTCTCCGACGTGCCACCACGGGGGCAGAACGTCACCAAGGCTGGCAAGGGCGCGGAGACGCTGACCACCCACTCCCAGGCCCTCAACCAGCCAGTTTCCACCTCCTGCCCCCGCTGGCCAGACAAGAGCCAGGGTCTGAGTGCCAATGTCCCTGGGCTCTGGGATGGGGGCCAGGAGACGCTGGAGGAGCCCCATACACCCCAGCAGCGTCCTGGAGAACATTCTTCAGGTGCTCAGGTGACCCCAGGTTGGTGGCAGCAACCACACAGAGCACAACCTGAAGGGGACACCGAACCAACACAGCAGGGACTCTGGGTCTCGGGCCCGTTGACCACAGCTGCCCACTGGCACCCGCAGCCCCCGCACCTCCCTGGGCTGGCACAGGCTGCACCTTCCGGGACTCCAGAGGGCGCTGTCCCACCCAGAGCAGGGCTGCCCCTGGGGCCTGTGCCACTGGGAAGCACCTCCCCAAGAAACATCTGTCGGATGCTTACCTCGTGCCAAGGGCCGTGCTGAGACCTTCGCCTGCCTAACTCACCTAGCCTCACCGGGGCCTGTAAGCTAAGGACTGTGACCCCAGTTATGCAGCTCAGAAACGAGGGGGCCCTCGCCCAGGGCACACAGCCAGGAAGTGCCGCGGCCAGCGCAGACGCACCCACTTGGGCCCACAGCCCCCGCCACACCACCACCACCACTCCGAAGAGTGGGGTTAGATGCCAACGGGGGAAAAAAGGTGGGAGGGGCCCCGGGATCTGATCATCTGGAAGGCACCCCCTTCCCTCCCGATGTTCCAACTCCAGCACACTCATCTTGGAAGGTCCAGACTCTGCAGAACATGTCACTACCAGGGAGCCCAGGGACTGAGCCCGCTCCTCGCAGGCCTCAGGCTCCCGTGTCCCCAGCACACTCAGGGTCCCAAGGGAGAAAGACCCGTCACCTCCTGACACCACACAGAGGTGTCCAGGCAGGCTCAGCGGCTGTCTTAACGCTTCCTGCACGGTTTCCTGTCAGGCCCCAGGGGGAGGGGTGGAGGGAGTCCCCACGGCAGTGCCTCAACAGAGGCCAGAGTCAGCCCAGCCTCCCAGCCTGAGCCTCAGCGTCTCCCTCTGGTCGATGGGAACGTTTGAAAGAAGACCTAACAGACAGGGTTCTCGTGGCACACGTGGCAGAAGTCCCACCCGTGGTCCCGAACCCTGCCTGCTCGTGTGACTCCGCTGAAGAGCCCTGGACTGGGCAGCCTAGGCGGGGGACCAGGGTCTCTGAAGGGGGAGCCGGCGCCCACAGCTTCAAAAGCTCCCAGGTGACAGATGGGAACAGCCACCTCGACCCAGGCTGCCTCTAGAAGCCCAAAACCCCTCCCAGTGGGGCCTCAACCATTCCCTGCAGGTGCAACCCACCCCTTCCTTGCCCCACCCCCTGCAGGGTGTGAGTCCTGAGTACCCAGCCACCACCAGCTCACACTGATCCTACCAGATTGGCACTGTTACCCCATTTTACAGACAAGGAGGCTGAGACTGAGGAACACAAGTCACCAGCCCAACAGCACCCAGCTAGGAGCTCCAGTGGCAAGACCCCGTCTATATTTGCTCCTTAGAACTGAATGCTCTTCCTCCAGGGCTGTCCCCGGCCCCAGACCCTTGGGGGACGGCCCAGATCTGCACCCCGGCACCCCCTGGCCAGATCAAGGGTAGTGACCGTGTCTGGTCTCTGCTTCTCTGAGCAGGAAGGTGCCATCAGGCCAAGAAGCTGGAAGAGGCAGGAGACACTGAGCCCTGCAAACACAGGCTGATGGGAGCAGCAGGAGGAGCCCATCTAGGATGACTCCCCACCTGCATCCAGCACATCTGGCCCAGTGCGGCAGGCAGGTTAGTTCACCCCAGAAACTTCCGGAATCGCCCGCTCTGGGACCCCCATGGCCAGCTTCATACACAGCAACAGCTAACACCTCCCACATGCTCACAAGGTGCCAGACACAGAGGCACATTCTCAACACAAATTACCTTTCACTATTAATCCCTTTACAGATGAGGAAACTGAGGCTCATTCGTTCACCACATAAATACTGATTGAACATCTACTAACTGCTACATGCCAGGCACTGTTAAAGGCTCTGGGAATTCAGCTGTGGAAAGAGAGACAGAAATCTTTGCCCATGTGCAGCTGACATTTTAGCAGGGGGGGGACAAAGACCATCAAATAAAGTTGCACATAACATTAGAAGATGTCATGTGCCATAGGAAAAGCAGAGCAGGGAAAGGGGACAGGGAGTGGAAGGTGAAGAGGGGGTGTGCAGTTTTATACAAACTGGTCAAGAAAGGCCTCCGGAGGAGACCTTGGGACAAGCCCTGAATGCAGTGGAGGAAAGAGCTGTTGAGAAATCTGGGGAAAGCATCCAGGCAGAGAAATGGCCTGTGCAAAGGCCCTGAGGTTCAGCATTCTTGGTGTGTTCAAGCAACAGTGCAGAGGACTGTGTGGCTGGAGAGAGTGAGCAAGGAGGGGGCTGGGGGGAGGTAACAGGTTGTGCAGGGTCTCACCCTCCAGATGAAGACTATGGCTTCTATTCCCCCCCCCTCTTTTTTTTAATGTTTATTTTTGAGAGAGAGAAAGACAGAGTGTGAGCAGGGGAGGGGCAGGGAGAGAGGGAGACACAGAATCCGAAGCAGGCTCCAGGCTCCGAGCTTTCAGCACAGAGCCCGACGCGGGGCTCAAACACTGACCGTGACATCGTGACCTGAGCTGAAGTCGGACGCTCAACTGACAGAGCCACCCAGGCGCCCCTGGCTTCTATTCCAAGTGAGGTGAGAACCCTGGAGGCTTCTGGGCAGAGCAGGGATATGACCTGACAAGTTCCTAAAGGATCCATCTGGACTACAGGGGAGAAAGGGTGGAAGCAGGGAGCCGAGTAAGAAGCTACGGGAATAATTCTGTCAGGATAAAAGATGTCTTAGACCCAAGGGTCGGCCAACTATGGCCCAGAGGCCAATTCTGGTCCACCGCCTGTTTCTGTACAAACTAAAATCGTCCTTATACTTTTAAATGGTTGGGAAAAAAATCAGAAGCCTATCGCGCAGCACAAGGACATGACGTGAAATTCAAACTTCAGGATCCACAACGCTGTATCACAGGAACAAGGCCATGGCTCACTGATTGTTAACGTATCATCTACGGCTGCTTTGTTTTTTGTTTTTGTTTTTTTTTACAACTATCAAGTTGAGAAGATGTCACAGGAGCTGTATGGCCCACAAAGCCCACAGTATTTCCCGTCTGGCCCTTCACGGATAAAGCCTGCCGACCCCTGGCCTGGGCCTGGTGATGGTGGGGGGCTGATGACAAGTGGCCGCATTCCAGCTGTACAGTGAAGGCTGAGCTGCAGGGTTCGCTGACTTGGACACGAGACGTGGGAGAACAAGCAGAGCCAGAGCCTCGGGGCTGGGTGATGAGAAGGCTGGAAGTGCCGTTAACTGGAGGGGGGACACGCAGTTTGTGGGCAGTCTGGAGCTCAGGTCGGGACATTATTAAGTCTGAAATGCCCATTAAACGGTCCCACGGAGAGCTCCAGCTCACTGAGAGACCACATAAGGTGGGGGGGCCAGGGGCGACGTGGAACCTTCACAAGCCTGTTCTGCTGACTGAGAAGTTCCCGTTCATTCTCTCGGGAAGTGCTTACCGAGCCCCTCGACGTGCTGGGCCCTTGCTAGGGGCTGTGCTTGATGAATAGAGAGACCTATGTGTGACAGTAGTGTGCTGGGCAGTGTTCCCAGTGCTGGGACAGAATGGTGAGCACAGCTGAGAGAGGCCATGCTCCTCGACTGGTCCTGTTCACACTCAAGGGGAACGTGGGCAAAGCACCTATCACGTAACATGAGGTTGGGACATACCAGGTGCTGTGAAGAGAGCCTGGCAGGGGACCCAGAGCACCAGAGGAAGTGGTCAGGGAAAGCCACTCTAAGGAAGTATTATCTGAGCCATAGCCAGAAAGAAGCCGAAGGGAGGACCGGCCTGAGGCTCCCTGTGGGAAGTGCAAAGGCCCTGAGGCAGCAGTGAGTTTGGCAGTGCTCTGGAACATCCAGCGGGAACAGAATGGACTTGAGCAGCTGAGGAGGCTGGAGTGCACGGAGGCCCAGACCAGCACTTTGGGAAGTCGCTGGAGTGCCACCACCTGCTTTGGTTTTGAGAAAGAGCCCTCCCGCTGCCACTGCTGGGAGCAAGCATGGAAGCAGACACAGCAGTGAGTCTCAGAAACAACCCAGGCCAGAGACCTCAGTGGGGCTTGGACTAGGGCAGAGGTGACAAGTGGTAAAAAAGACACACTAGTTCCTGGATCCTGAGACACCACTGATTGAGACCAAGCTGCCAATTTGTGGGGGGGGGTGGGGGGGGTGGGGGGGGGGGTCGGGGAGTGGAGAACTTTCTATATAAACATGACATGTATATATATCAATCATAAGACACAGCCCAACTTAAGGTGAAAACTGCATTCAGGGATAGAAGGAGAACACTAACAAGTTAAGAGGATTTCAGCAGAGGAGAGCAGAGCTTCTGGAAGGTTTAACAGGCCTCCCTGCATCTTTAAAGGGAGAGGTGAATTAAGAGGTGGCTCTCGCCGTTGACAGAGGGGTCCAGGAAGATGCCCTTGGCTGTCTTCCCACCTGCAGCATTACCTGTGAGCAGCACCCTGAGCCCCGCAGGCCTCTCTGGCTGCGCTCAGCCCCTCTGGTCAACAGCAAAATGAAGCGAGGGAAAAGGAACCGAGAGTTTTATATGCACGTGCTTCCCCGTGCCTTCTCTCCCCATGATGCACGTTCCCAGGCCCAGCCGGGGAGGCTGGCAATGAGTTCACTTCCATGTGGCGTCCACGACACCCCAGGTGAGCCGTAATGTGGCAGAAGATGCAGTTCCCAGGCCCACTCCTCAGACCGCGCCTGGAGGGGCCTGGCAGGAAACATTCTTAGGGTCTGGTGATCGTGGCTTAGCACTACCCACGGGATCCCCACCTCATCCGCACATGAAAACTCAGAGTTCAGGTAACTTTTGGGCCAAAAAGTGGGGGGGAGGGGGAGGGCCAAACTCCAAAGTGCCAAAAGATGAGCCGTGACCAGCTTCATGACGGAAAGGCAGGAGCTCAGGGTCAGGACTGCCAGCCCCGAGGGGCAGCCGTGTACCCCACAACCATGTGAGAGTCCTTCCTCCTCATCCGATTGCAGTGTCTTTCGGGGGGGGGGGGGGGGCATCAGCGATGCGGCTAACTGCCTGAGCGTGCCCGCTGCCTTGCTCTGCAAGCCAGTGTCTCTAACAGATGTGCACATGATTGCCTGTTCCGCCAGGGGCCAGGGCTTACAGCAAGCGAGGAGCTCAAAGACACAAACTATCAGAAGGTGCTAAGTGCTGTGCAGAGAACTAAAACAGGAGAGGTGACAGGTGGCGAGTGTGGCCTGAGTGGATCAGGGTGGGGGGAACCTCTCAAGAGGAGGTGACATTCATGCTGAGCCCTGAATGACGGGATTCCCAGACAGGAAGGGCAAAGCCATCTCTCCTGAAACACTGGTATTTAGCACAGGGGTTGCACGGCTCAACCCAGCCCTGGGGATCCCCGTCCCCAGCCAGGAGATTCTGTTAGACTTTATTCTCTGGTGGAAATAATATTCCACAACATACTGTTTCGGACTACACGTACCTCCCCAAGAATTCTGATACTCCCCTCACTCCCCACAAAGAGTATGTTTCCCCAACCTTCCCTCCTCCCACTGACCCACCCTTCTCCTGAGTCAGACTCTTGAGGGGTCCTGGGGAACAGCTTCCCCCAAGAGTGGAGGCTCCGGGTCTGTGACCTGCCTCCTGATGTTCCAGGATGCCCCAGTGCCAGTGCGAAACCGCCCTCCCCCAAACTCGGCCGGCCCGCCCTCACCCTGAGGACAGGCACTGTTCCCACGCGCCCCACCACAAAATTGGCATGGCCCCGGCCAGTGCTCCCTGGTCCCTTTAAAAAGGAAAAACAGAGTTCAGAAGGACCCGGACAATGGCACAAACCCTGCAGTCTGTGGGGCCAACTGAATGGCCTGGGGACTCTGCTTACATAAGAGCCTGGTTCGAGCAGGGACAGGGCCAGGGCTGTGCCAGCCTGCCAGTCACTGTGACCTACTGAGAAGCTCTTTATCCCTCAGAGAGCTGGGAAAGGCTCGTGGCCCATCTCTAACTAACCACGAGACTGGCGGGGCGGTGGCGGTCGGGGGAGCGGCGGGGAGCCCCAAACACCATCCACACCCGCCAGTCAGTAATAAGGAACAACTACTCTGCCCATTTATGCAACACACAGCAGAACGCGAGGACCCCTCCCCCCCCCCCCCCCCCGGGGACTTAAAAAATAAACCGCCCTCTTAAAGTTGACCTTTTAGGCAAAATCAACAGAGAAGGGACTTCATCACCCTCAGGATAAAGTCCACAGGTCTCTGGCCAGTCGGCCTCATCACTCGACATGGGCCATCCACAAAGTCAGGCTTCCCGGCCTCTGCACATGCTGTCCCCTCCCCTTCTCTGAAAACCTTCCCTTTAGGGCCTCGGCTCGATGAAAAGACCTGGAGGGCAGAGGCTGCGGTTAGTCCGTCTTCCTGGAGAGTAACAGGCACAGAGAAATGCACTGGAGCGAATGAACGAATGAATAAATGGCAGAAGGAAACAGATAAGTGGAGGCCCACGACAGGAGACCGCTCAGACCAGGACGACCCGCAAGCATCCCGTGTGGCCGGGGACAGGCCCAGGCGCGGAGCTGGCAGCTCGTGGTGAGGCCCAAGCATGGGGAGGAGAGGATGATGCGGAACAGGCTGGCTGGCCGCGGCGGCGCTGGACCCGGGGCTCGCGGACAACGGGCCGTTAAGAAGCCAGCTTCCCTGGGTCACAATCAGTAAGGACTGACTCGGCCCAACGCGGGAGATGCAGTTCTCAGCCAGGTCCCTGCAGCAGCCCCACACTCGCCCCTCTGCGCCCCGGGGGGCCTGACCACCAGGAGAAGACTCATTCGTGCATCTCGTCAGTCAGTAAGGAGGCGCCGGCCAGGCGCCGGGGAAGCTGCAGGGACAAGACACAGAGTCCCTCCCTGCCGTCACCAAGCTCACAGTCTGACCGTGTAGAACCCAAGTGAAAATGCAACCACGGCCCAAGGTGGGCCCGATGGACGGGAGCAGGGTGCCAGGGGGTGGGGCGGGGGTCATCCTCCAGGTAAGATGGTCCAGGAAGGCCTCTCTCTGCAGGACGTGGAAGCTGAGCTCTCAGTAAGTAGCGGCCGGGGAAACACAGAGGAAGAGCCTTCTGGCTGAGGAAACAGGCAGATGCTCAGGGCTGGAATGGGGCTGTGGGCGTTTGAGGAGACGAAAGACAGAAATGTAGAGGGTGAGGAAGGCAGGGGACAGAGGACGACGAGGAGCCCGAGAGACGGTTCTGAGGCCCGGGTGCTAAGATCCTCCCATTTACACGGGAGAAGCCCCTGCAGCCGCTGCAGGGTGCGAAACATGCCAGAAGCTGCCCGGCTTCCAAGGGAGCAGGTTCGATGGCCATCAGATGGGCAGACCCACCCGAAGCACCCACTTCCTGGGACGGCTCTCTGTCCCACTAAGTCCGAAAAGTGGGTTCTGACTGTGCTTCCACTTGGCCCAGGGAAAGAGGTCGTCCCCAAATGTGACCTCCACCGTGTGTGACAGTGTATCAAGACTGACCACCGGCTGCTTCCTCCCTCTTCTGGGCATACCATTTAGCATGAACCCATCTCCAGCAGCTTCCGTGAAGGAGGCCTCCGTGGCCCGGTTCACTGGCAAGTCGTAAGGCTTTCAAGAGAGGCCACGTGCAGAAAGCATTTCCGAGACCTGACCGATGTGGCTCTCCCGATCCGTCCAATGATTTGTCCTGAACCACCTAACGCTCTGTACCCTGACTGCGGGCCAGGAAGTGTGCTGGACACGTCACACTCCCCAGCGGCCCTCCGAGACAGGTGTCCTTACCCTGGATTCATGGGAGAGAAAACCGAAGCTCAAGCAGGGAGAACTGTCTGTCCCAAGGGCAGAGCCGGTGGCCTCCAAAGACATCCCCCCCTCAACGCACAACCGCCCGGGCCCACCCACAGTGAAGGCCCCCCCCCCCCCGTGGCCCACCAGAATCCTGGCTCTGCCACTCGCCGAGGGACTAAGGGCCCGTCGCTTCACTCCTCTGTGCCCCAGTTTCCCCATCTGTCAAACAGAGAGAAGAACGGTCCCTACCCCATGGGTTCGTTACCAGGATTAAATGAGTTATCAGCTAAAAGCGCTCAGAGTGAGTACCAAGCTGGTAGAGGCGTTCTGAGGAGGAGGATTCCCTGGCTGTCCCCAGGTATTAAAACATCCTCTGCTGCCACCGCCACCCAGCCCAAGGTCTGGCCAAATCTGTCGGTGAAAGCGCACGGACTGCCAACCAAACTCAAGGGCGGAGTCCCTTCCTAGCACAGTCCCCACTCAGGGCTGTCTGTCCACTCGCCACTTACCTCTCCTCAGGAACCGGTTATTCAAGAGGTTCTGCGCGGCTCCGAGGGAGCTCCCGGGTCCCACCCAGGCTCACCTAGGCCCACCCCGCCCACCACCCGGATCCTCCCACTCACCTCCCAGCCTCAGCCCCGCCCCCGCCCCGCCTCCCCTGCCTAGGCCCCGCCCTCTCCGCCTAGGCCCCACCTCTCCTGCCTAGGCCCCGCCCTCCCCGCCTCGGCCCCACCTCCCAGACTTAAGCCCCGCCCTTCCCACTCAACCCGACCCAAGGCTCTTGGGCCAAGGCACACCAACACAAGGAAGGTCTTTAAACCTCACGGCGGCTTTCCCGGCCTGCCAATCCCAATCCGGCTCCCCCCTCTAGAACTCCGAGGGACAGCCCATCCGATTTTAGGGCCAAGAGAGACCCTCGGCCAGCACTCCACACCGACACACAGAGCCTCTCCTACTCTCCCTCCAGGGACGCTTTGTCCTCAGAACAATGGCGCGGCGTTGCACAGCACAGCCTGGCCACCAGCAGCCTTTGGAAGCATCAGCAGGGACAGAAACTGGAAAGGCGCAAACCCAGGGCTCAAGCCCAGCTACACGGCTTCCTGACTCTGCGACCTTCCGCAACTTAATTTGCTTCTCTGAGCCTCAGTTTCCTTATGTGCAAAGTAGAAGTAATACTCGTGCCCACCCGATCACCTGTGCTTGTTGGTGCCCCCCCCCTCCCCCCCCCCCCCCCCCCCCCCCCCCGCCACTCCTCTTCTACCGATGGGCAATCAGACAGACCTGAGTCTGGATCCCCTCTCTGCCACAACATGACCTTGGGTAAGTTGGGCAAGTTCCTTCACCTGAGCCTCGTGTTCCTTATCCACAAATGTGAGCAAAGAGTACCCACCTCTCAGGTTTTCGGACAGATACAATAAATGTGACCTGTCCCTGCTATTAATCCAGATTGATTATCTGGCCCAAGAAGAGGGGATCACAACCAGCATCCCAGCCTGTCTGCAAATGCAAAACCAGTCCCAAAGACATTTTTGGAAGGCCTTTTCTTTCGATGCAGCATGCAGAAGGGTGTGAGAGTGAAGAGGTCAAGCAGTCCCCATTTCAGAACACCAACACCTTTCTGCAAACAGGCGCCACATTTAAAGTACGAAAGTCGGAGACCCACACATAAAACGGGCTCAACAGTCAGAGAAACCCAAAATATCCCTCACCTATTCCAAAAGGCCACAAGAATTCAGAAGAAAAAAGTATAAAAAAAAACCCAGCAGACACCCAAGATCCCACCTCCCAGATTTAAGAATTATTTACATCAGATTCCTTTTTTTTTTTAATAAAACAGACATAGCTGAAAGCCTTCCACACCCCTTTTCTCCCCACTCCCTCTCCCCAAGCAACGGTTCCTCTGTGTGATTCCCACATACTTCTAACCTCTAATCACAACATATCTACTTATTATGTACATATCCATAAGCAGTACAAATAAATCTCTCTCATTTGGTACTTTTTGAAATACGTAGAATCTTTTGCAGCTTGCTTTTTTCCACTCAACAGGATATCTGGAGATTTACGAAAGGACTGGGAAACCAAAGTAGATTCTTTTTTCATAAAATGGAACTGTGCTCAACAGTTAAAATGAATGAACCAGGGCTACCTGTAGCACCCTCTGATGATATATTTCCATCAACTTCCTAATGTTCTTTCATACTGACCTTTGCCTTCACAGGTTGCATTTGCCCCAATGAGCAGTCACAGAAAGGCTCAAAGTAGTTAATCAAGCTACTCTGGTCAGTGACACAGTTATGTACTGAGTGGCAGAACCAGGATTCAGCCCCACCCCTGCCCAAAGCCCACACACTTAAGACACCATTAACCATGGGTCTACTTTCTCCTTAATTTTTGCCTTCCAGCCCAGTTTTCTGGCTCTAAACAACTGCCATTTGACCAGAACTCTACCTTCCAGAACTTTCACATGCTTATTCCTGTGGCTTTAGTGGAAGCAAAACTTGCCTGAGGCAAGGTACTGTGTTGGTCTAGGATTATTCGCAAAATTAGCACCAACAGAGCTACCCTTTTTGGGGGAGGGGGGGTGGAAGATCCTACATAAGGGCAGTGGGGACCCCAAGAGGATGAGGCTTCCTTGTCTCCAGGTACCCATCTAGAGGAAACAGGCAGTGATAGGCAGTGACGGGCAGTGATGGGCAGTGAAGGGCTCAGAAGACTGAGAGGCGCTGATCTTCCTGGGAATTAACAGACTCATTTACAAGACACAACAGCTGTTTTTCCAGTTACGCCTGGGATCATTACTTTGAGCTCTCATCTGCAATGGCAAAAACAGCAATAAAAAAAATATGGAAGGAAGGAAGGAAGGAAAAGAAAAAAGAAAAAAAAAGAAAAGAAAAGAAAAGAAAAGAAAAGAAAAGAAGAAAAGAAAAGGAAAGAATCCTGTAATGTAAGATAAGCAGCTCTCTTATCAACCCTGATCCGACCCCAAGACAATCCCAAGGCCTCCTTTGCCTTCCAAGAAACCAGCTTCAGCCAGGACCCAAAGGTGACCCGTTCTATCTGCTTCATCTCAGCTAGTCCACTGAAGGGATACTTCTTCCTCCCAGATCACAGAGGGGACACTGGCAGTGATGGTAAACTGTTACTGAAACAGCAACAAATCTCCCCTCCAGCTGGAATCCCAACCGCCATGACATCAGACCTCACCCTCCATCAGCGCCCTGTGTGACACTCCATGCAGATCACATTTTTCTGAACATCACTTCTATCGTTTGTAAACTCCACTTCATTATCTCGAGGTCTCTCTCGGAGCCACAAAGGTCTTTTGAGGGAGGTGAACCCCTCGGTGGACAGGGGCTCACTTGGGGGTGAAGGATGGGCTTAGTTTCAAATAGAAATATATTCTTTGATGAAGATAACCGAAACCTTTACTCAAAGTTTGTTAAATGGGAGTGAAGTAGTATCCGTGCTATTTTTACTGTTCTGCAACAGACACTTGGAGTAAAACTATTCTGCTTGCTGGGAGACAAGGGATCCTCCCACACGGAAAGTGTAGCTATCACCTTGGAGGGTACTTGGCAAATGTTAGCAGAAAATGAGAATAGAGAACACAGCAAAATAATTTTTTTCCCTCCAAGGTCACTTTGAACAGTGGGTTTGAAGCTCCCCCCTTCCTTCTGGCAGGAAAAAGACTTATTTCCATAAGGTAGAGCACGTTCTCCAGTGCAAGCCACAGGCCTCAGCCTGCACTGTTTCTGGAACAAATGTGCTCACCCCAAGGGTCCTCAGAGGCCTACTTTATCTGACTGCTAACTAAGGAAACTAAAACTCCATTTTGCAAAATGCCATTTGGATCTTCCTTCCCGCACCTTTCAAACTGTGGCTTTTTCTCCGGGAGTGTAAGAGGGTTTGAGAGGGAAAACCGTATTAGAACTTTATTCTATAATCATAAAGTTGAATGGGGCACGAGAGATCGTTGAATCCTACCTCCTCATTCCTGGTACTGTGTCAAAAATGAGCGAGGACTTCCAGGTTTCAAATTAAAAAAATAATTAGCAAAATAGTAACAATAAAGGGGGCAGACACAGGTAATGGTATGTATGCAACCCGAGAATAAAAACAAGAAATCTCGGGGGCGCCTGGGTGGCTCAGTTAGTTCAGTGTCTTGACTTCGGCTCAGATCATGATCTCTCGGTTCGTGATTTCCAGCCCCGCGTTGGGCTCTGTGCTGACCGCTGGATCCTGGAGCCTGCTTCAGATTCTCTATCTCCCCCTGTCTCTGCCCCTCTCATGCTGTGTCTCTGCCTCTCAATAATAAATAAACGTTAAAAAAAAAGGGTTTTTTTTTTATTTAAAAGAAAAAAAAAACAAGAAATCTCTCCTTTCACTTATATGTGAAGTACCTAACGTAGTCAAATTCATAGAGACAGAAAATAGAATGGCGGTTGCTAGGGGCTGGACAGAATGGGGAACAGGGAGTTAGTGTTCAATGCGGACAGAGTTTCAGTTTTATAAATTCAAAAGAAAAGAGTTCTGGAGATGGATGGTGGTGATGGGTGCACAATAATGTAAATGTACTTAATGCCACTTACAAATGGTTACATGATAAATTTTATGTTATGTGTATTTTGCCACAATTTTTTAAACTGAGGAGAAAGAAAAAAAAAAAAAAAAAAAAAGACATCTCTACCTGCTAGTTTTCATTTGGGGACCAGCATGGCCTAGGGGCTGGCAACTAAGACCCGAGTCCTGAGTTTCTCTCTCTGTTCTGCATTTACCCTCTGGGCTTTGGGTAAGTCATTTGACATCGCTGAGACTATTTCTTCATCTGTAAAAATGGGAATAATAATAATAGTCCCCAACCTCATAGGCCTATGAGGATAAAAAATAAGAGAACATAATCTCATAGCACAAGAGTAATCACACGCTAAGTTATTATGCGTTTTAAGAATAAATTAGTTTATTATTTAATGTTATTTGAAAGTCAGTACTGATCAAATAATTAAATTATTAATATTCTATTATCAGCTAGATCGATAAGCGCATCAGACTTCGTTTTAAGGGAAGCAGCAGCCCAAGTTAGGAGTCAGGGGACCTAGGCTTCAAGAATGGCTGTGCGCGTGAGATTTCTCCCAGGTGACACGCAGGGATTGACTGAGACGATCTCTTAGATTACCAAAAAGCAAGATCAGCTTTGCTACTCGGCGGGAGCCAGACCTGGAACTGCACCTCCCTCACCGCCTAATCTCCCCGCGGACGTCCCGGACGAGGGAAGGGGTCCAAAGATCTTGCCAGAGGCTGATTGCAAAGCCATTTCCTAAACCGAAGGAGGTAGCATAGTGCAACACTTATGCAAGACACCCTCGGATCGGGAGCCAGGGTCCCGCACCTTTGTTCCTCCCCTTGCCAAGTCTGCCCCGGCCCGCTGGGGGAGCTGCAAGGAACCTGCAAGCTTCCCACATCCTGCAGAGACCCCAAGAAAAGGCAACCCCTCAACAGCCTAGGTTGCAGAATTAGAAATACGCCCCTGCACATGCGCGGTGCGATTTACGAGTGGCCCCGGGACACGACGCGCGCCCACTGCGCCTGCGCCGTCCCGCTCGCCCTTTGGGGCACAGGACCAGAAAGGGGGGGGTCCCAGGGTCCCACGAAGAAGAAAAACGAATGAGTCTGCGGCGGCCGCTAGGTCCCGGTTTCCTCGTTCCTTACCTCATAGTGTTTCATGGCTTCTTCACACGACCCCTACTAATCCTGCTGCCGCTGCTGCCTACCTGCGCGCGACAAGGAACAGGCTCCCTCACGCGCTCGCGACCGCCGCGCGAGACTAACATCGGTTCCGCGTCCGCCCCGCCCCTCCCTGCCACGAGCGCCCCTACAGCCAATCAGCGCGCGGGGCGCTCACCTTCGACCCCGCCCCGCAGGGCAGGTCTTGAGCGAGGACTAGCAGCTCTCGCCACGAGCCTGGCCAATCAGCTTGCGGGACACAGGGAAGCGCTAAAAGGTGCTTGGCCACCCACCAATCAAAATAAGGCCTCGGCGCCGCGCGCCCTTTGCCCACCTCTCGGTGGCGTCGCTGTGGAAACCGAGGGAAGCAACGGTTACCGTAAAGCTGGGGGCGGGAGCAAAAAGTTCAGTGACTGGGGGAGCATCATCCGCCTGGCTGGAGGTGCGGCTGTGAACTCCCAGGTGGGCAGCCCCCTGGGTAAAGGGGAGCAACCTGAAAGGGATAGGAGCTGGGGGCGTGTGCTTGGGCTCCTGGATGGAGAAGCCTCTCCAGCGAGGGGACCCCCCCATCTGTCATGAATCGGAGGGGGGAATGCCTTCACTGCCCTTTTCAATGCAAGCCCCACCGCCCCACCTTGTCCGGCCCCATAGGCGGAGGGCCCACACTTGTCCACCTGTGCGGTCCAGCATGGTCACCACTGGTCACATGTAGCTAGTGAGCCCTTGAAATGTGGCTGGTTGGTGCAAATTGAGATGTGTTGTAAATGTAAAACACACACTGACTTCAAAGACTTAGTATTGAAGAGAATGTAAAATAAAAATCTCACTAATAACCTTTAATGTTAATTACAAGTTGAAATGATAGTATTTTGGATATATTGGATTAAAATAGATTATTAAAATTAAGTTCCCCTGTTCCTCTTTACCTTTTTCAACATGCCTGTTGGAACATTTAGAATCACAGACCTGGCTTGCATTTGTGGCTGGTAGTTGTGCCTTTACTGGACAATGCTGGTCTGGGGTTATGCCATGCTTTTGCTCCTTTGTCATGAGCAGGCTGGGAAAGTTGGGCACCACCTCATACACGCACACACAAGCGCGTGCACGCACACACACAAACACACACACACACACACACCACACAAGATTACAGGACAGGGTAAGCAGTGAGTAGCACCTGGCACACGCCCTCACCTACCTTCTCTCCTTTCTCCTGGTTCCAGACCCTGCCCCTGAGCCTTCATCAACCGTTGAACCCTTTGGAATTTACAAGCCTGACATCAGAGACAGTGGTGAGAAGTCCTCAAAGGTAGATCACTGATTCACCGGGGAGCAGGGTGGGGCAAGGTGAGTCAGTGCTTAGCACTTAGTCATCCAGGTTCGGTTCTGGAAACTTCTGAAGCTACAGCTTTTGGGGACCAGTGACTCCCAGTGAAGGAAGCCAACGCTGTGGTCTTCAGAAACACACGATGTTTTTTGCCCAGGTCTATCTGGGCAAAAGAGGTGAAAACCTAAATGTGTTTTATAATTGTGCTTTCAAAAACACAGATCTTTCTCGATTGGCAATTGAGGGCTCACAGTATCTTGAGATCCTTTGTGTCCTGACAGCTTTCACTCCCTGCCCTCACTGAGGGGGGACAAGAGGAGTAATCCCCTAGAAACCAAAAGTTAAAACCCTACCAAGTTGAGTTACTTGAAACATCTTAATGGTGCAGCGCTGAGGGGCACATTGGAACTGCTAAAATCTAGCCACGTTTTGCTACTTTGCCCGTCAATTTTCAGCTTCTCTAATGTGGGCTGGGTCCGTGTGTCTTCTGTCATGCTGCATTGCAGCCAATAAGGTGTGTGGGGTCCAAACAGATGTCATTTTGGAGAGAGTCCATGTACATTCCTACGGACTCAGAACATCCTGGAATGTACCTTTTGAGACTGCTTTCCTGAGCCTTATACTCACTCAAAAGGCACAAAATCATTCTGTGATCCTACGATATCGTGTGCCAGCAAGGGCACACAAATAATTTCCACCCTCTTTTCATCCACAAGAAGCTCATAAAAAGGCAGGATCTAGCCCAGAAAGAAGAATTCCTCCTTTTTTTTTTTTTTAAATGGATATTGCAGATGCAAGGACCCCTTATTGGCCTCATCTGGCTTCCACTAACCAGGCTGTCAGAAATAATATCCACCTTCAGAATGAAGACTGGCCACTTTGTTCAAACCATTCACGATACTCTACTGAGGCTCTCACTGTGCCTGTCAGGGACAGCTAGACCCTCCTTCTGTCCCCAGCATCCCCAGAACAGTGGCTAATTCGCAACAGTCACAGTTCACGTTTGCTGAGCCAACTATGACAAGCCCCTTCAGGCGATTTCCAAAGGGGAAATTGCAGAAAAGCCTGGCGCAGTGGCAGCACTGAAGGATGAGCGAGGGCTCCTTGGATCTCGGATCTGGTGGAACCCAGGGTCATTTGGATGATGAAACTCTGGTGTGTCTGTCTATCTCACAGGCTCCTTTTGTATTTCCCACATGCAAGTAGGTAGGATCTTGATTTCTCTGGGAACCTGGCTTGGCTTGTTCTGGCGTATGCGATGGAGCTGGTTCAGAGTTGTGGGAGAGGTGAATCCTAGAGCAGACAAGCCAGGGCTGGTTAGCAACTTGCCATTGTGTCAGGAATCCCAGAGAGAGGCTTCCAAAGTCCTACCCGTCTTGCCTTCTTTAAGTCCGTAGAATTTTTTGTCTTTTTATTCAGCTATCATTTACATACAGTAGAATTTACCTTTTAGAGGGTACAGCTCAGAATATATGCAGCTGTGTCACCATCATCACACTCAAGATGTAGAAAATTTTCCATCACCCCCCCCCAAATTCCCCCGTATCCCTTTGTAGCAAATCCCAGCCCCTGGAAGCCACTGATCTGCTTTCTGCCCCAATACATGTACCTTTCCCAGAATGCCTTATAAAATGGCATCACAGCAGTAGGGTTCAAACAGTCTTTTGAATCTGGCTCCTTTGACTAACATAAGGCATTTGAGATTCATCTGCCTTGTTGTCTGTACCAATAGCTCGGTCCTTTTTAATGGCTGAATAGCATTCCAACATGTGGCTCGACCACAGTTTATGTATCCATTCTCCCACTGAAGGAAATTTAGGTTTTGATGGCTGTTGATAATTACACATCAAGCTTTGATAAACATTCGCTCGTGGGATTTTATGGGAACTTGGGTTTTTATTTCACATGGGTATTCCACTAGGGGTGAGACTGTTGGCTCATACGGTGGTAGTGCTTTTGAAGGTCTTTTTAACGAGGAGAAGCAATGTTGAAAAAGTGGTGATGCATTCCTTAAAAATTAAGGCTTTGTCATCATCTGAATCACATTTTACACAAGCTGAGGGCTTACCTATAAACATTGAGTGTGCTGAACACTTTATACTTCAGCATTTCAGTCACTGGGTGACCGCAGGCAAGTGACATGACCTCTCAGAGCCTCAGTTTTTCCACTGCAACGTGCAGGTAATATTAGGCCAACCCCATTGGATTATTGCGAGGATTAAATGAGTTATGGAGCATTTGGAGCTGGCTTGGCACATAGTAAGGCCATGTCAATAGTATAGCCGTTATAATGTTTATTTCCTGGCCCCTTTCAATTTCATCCTTATAGCAACCCTGGGAGGTAAGATCTCACTCTTACCTCCTCCATTTTATAGGAAACACACCTATAATGATCAAGCAAGTTGTACAAGATCACACAGTCAGTAAATAAGTAAATAGTGGGTCCAAGATTTCAGCTGAGGCTGACTGACTCCAGGCTCACCTGCTTTGTTCCTATATCAGCAAGGGTTCTCCCAAAGAAACAGAACCAGGATATGTGTGTGTGTGTGTGTGTGTGTGTGTGTGTGTGTGTGTGTGTGTGTGTTAAGAGATGTATTTCGGGGTGCCTGGGGGGCTCAGTCAGTTAAGCATCTGACATCATATTGGCTCAGGTCAAGTTCCAGCCCCACATCAGGCTCTGGGCTGACAGCTCAGAGCCTGGAGCCTGCTTCAGATTCTGTGTCTCCCTTGCTCTCTGCCCCTCCCCTCTTTGTGCTCTCTCTCTCTCTCTCTCTCTCTCTCTCTCTCTCTCTCTCTCTCTCTCAAAAATAAACATTTAAAGAAATTTTTCAAAAAAAAGAAATATATATATAAGACATGTATTTCAAGGCATTGGTTTACACGATTGTGGGCACTACCTAGGCAAGTCTGAAATCTGTAGGGCTGACCAGCAGGCTAGAAACTCTTGGCCAGGAGCTGATGCTTCTTCCTCAGGGAAACCTAAGTATTATTTGCTTTTAAAGCCTTTCAGCTGATGGGACAAGGCCCACCCACATTATCCAGGGTCATCTCCTATACTTAAATCAACTGACTATAAATGTTAACCACATCAACACTTACATTACTGTTTAATTGAGCATCCGGGTACTATAGCCCAACTAAACTGATGCATAAAATTAACCACCCCATCTTCTCAGAGTTGAGAGCTCAAGATCGGCTGAGGTTTCTGCAGAGGCTACTGTCCCAGTAACATTTTGAAGTGTCCAATGAGTGTCCAGGTCAAAAAATCCTAAGGAGAGATGTTGGGGTTATTTTGCATATATTGGCGTTAAACAAAAATTCCTGAACATGACCCAGACTCACACAAGGAAGAGGGAGTCTCCAGCCCTAAGTTTTCCCCCAAATACAAAGACACCCAAAGTCATGTAAAGATCTTTGGAGGCTGCCGTATTTGTAACTCTAAATTCATACTAGGGGCGCCTGGGTGGCTCAGTCGGTTGAGCGTCCGACTTCGGCTCAGGTCATGATCTCACAGCTGGTGAGTTCAAGCCCCGCGTTGGGCTCTGTGTTGACAACTCAGAGCCTGGAGCCTGCTTTCGATTCTGTGTCTCCCTCCCCCTCTGCCCCTAACCCACTCGCATTCTGTCTCTGTCTCTCTCGAAAATAAATAAATGGTAAAAATTTTTGTTTTAATAAATTAAATTCATACTATAAAATACTAGCATGTAAGCATGAAACCCACAAGCGCTGGATTTTCCTTCCTGATGATGACTCTCCAGCTATTTATGTAACTTTTTGAAAAATTGAATTATTTCCCCCCTATGATGGTTCAGGACCCTGCTGTGTGTACTCACGGGTGCCCAGCCCAGATCCATCCTCCTGGGTTGACCAGTGTGTGTACTAATCCAATCCTTACTGACACAGTTACCCTTGGTGGGGTCAGTGAGTGGCCAAGGATGGCTGGAATCCCCCAGCTGGAAAGCAGCGGAAAGCCATGGTCTTCCTTCTCAGGAGTTTCAGCTTGCACAGGGGTGGCAGTCTCTAGAAGCTTTTTGCTGTGACGCTGCCAGGAAGGGGGTGGCTCAGCAGCCCATCATTCAACAAGACAGTTAGTCACCCCTTTGATAGTGCTTCCTCTGTGCCGGGTCTGTCCTGGGCACTTTACAAATGTTGACTCATGTCAATTTCTTTTTTTTTTTTTCATGTTTATTTATTTTTGAGAGAGAGACAGAGAGACAGAGAGCAAGCAGGGGAGGGGCAGAGAGAGAGGGAGACACAGAATCCGAAGCAGGCTCCAGGCTCTGAGCTGTCAGCACAGAGCCCAACGCAGGACTCGAACTCACGAACTGTGAGATCGTGACCTGAGCTGAAGTCAGATACTCAGCCCACTGAGCCACCCAGGTGCCCCAACTCATGTCAGTTTCAAAGCCCTGTGAGGCAGGTACAACTAACTGCTGCCCCCATTGTACAGATGAGGAAACTGAGGCCCCACATGGCTCAGTAACCAGCCCAAGATGGTGCAGCCAGGAAATACTAGAACTGGAAATGAAACCTGCTGTCTGGCTCCAGAGCCAGCTGCACACCACCCTGACCTCCCAAGCAGTTCTTCCAGGAACATTCCGCCTCAGCCACCATCACTGCCGACCGCTTTTTCCCTACGGCCTTCTCAGGTGGTACCCCTTTCTGAGCCTCCTTTAGCCATCAGCCCTGTCTTTGACCACAGGCACCCCAGACTGTCAGAGCCAAAGGGGATCATGTTGCCCACACAGGAGGAAACAGAGGCCCTGTGGGGTGTATGACACGTCCATGTCCCCCCAAATCATAAATGTAGTGGGGAGAAAAATGAAGCAGATGCATTAGAAACAGGCAGGAATACTTACGAGCGTCCACTGTGACCGGGCACCAGATACTGTTCCAGGCACTGGAGACCCAGCACTGACAACTGCAGGCCGGGAGGGAGGTGAATTGAACACGAAAAGTCAAAGAACGAGATAACTTCAGATTTCAATGGCAGGTAACGCGAAAGGCATGAGGAGGAGCCTTTTTCCCCCGGAGGGAAGATTACTCCGGAGAAGTGAGCTTTGGTCCTGGAGCCTCACCCTGCTTTATAGTGAGGACAGGGACAGTCCTGGGGCTCCTAATTGCATTCTCCCCACAGCCAAGAGAACGGTGGGTGTTTTTATTCCCCTGTTCCATAAGTCGGCGTAGGGGGGGGAAACCTGCGGCAAGGAAAGATTAGTCAACTTGCTCAGAATCACCCGGAGGGGAACCCACCCCCGGAGCCCGGTGAGATGTGTGCGACCAGCTCTACTGTCACCTGGGGCAGGGCGGGGCAGCTCTGATGGGCGTGGCCGCCTCCAGCCCTGCCCCTTGCCGGAGGGCAGTGTCGTAACCTATTGACCCAGGCTTCGGACGGGACTCGCCGCAGTCCGGGTCAGCAAAGGCAGTCAAAGAAGGTCGCGATTGGCTCCCCGCAGAGAGTGGGCGGGGCCTCCTTCGCTCGGTGCGCGCGCCGCCTCCGGGATGCGTTGCCGGGGGGTAGCGGGAAGGGGCGTGGCCGTGGGCGGGCGGCCGTTGGCAGCGTGGCCCCGCCCCGGATGTCGCGCGTCGCGGACTGGGCGGCGGCGATTGGTCGGAGCGGCGCAGGGGGCGGGGCGGAAGGTTCTGGAGGGGGCTGGCGGGCTCTGGAAGCTTCCGCCGGACGGGTATATAGAGTCCGGGACGGGGCGGCGGCGAAGCCGGGGTACGGCGATAGCTGGGCGGCGGGCCGCAGGCGAGGGCTATGGGCAAGGACTATTATCAGACGCTGGGCCTGGCCCGCGGCGCTTCGGACGAGGAAATCAAGCGGGCTTACCGCCGCCAGGCGCTGCGCTACCACCCAGACAAGAACAAGGAGCCCGGCGCCGAGGAGAAGTTCAAGGAGATCGCCGAGGCCTACGACGTGCTCAGCGACCCGCGCAAGCGCGAGATCTTCGACCGCTACGGGGAAGAAGGTGCGTGCGTGCGCGCGCGGCTAGGGGCGCGCCCCCGCCGTTTGACTGAAGGGGAAACCGAGGTTCGGTGGCCAGGCTGCGGCGCCCCCGGGGGACGCCTGGGTCCCGGTGGGCGAGCAGCCCCCGCCCTCCGGCCACGCGGGCCTCCGCCCTCGGATTGGCGGCCGCCCGATGGGAGGAGGAGTCCTGGCCGCTGTGCTTGCCCAGAAGCTTCTAGCAAGTCTGGGGCTGCCCCTCCCTAGGCGCCTCCGCCCACGTCCCCGAGCGGCCCCGGGGGTGCGGGTGCGGGCGGCAAGGAGGACAGCCTTAGCCGGGCCGGTGGCGCTAGGGCCCCGGGTTCCGGGGCTCACCTGGGCCGAGGTGGCAGGCGCTGGCGTCCAGGGGCGCAGGGCGGGGCCTCTGGCTGCGCGCCGGGCGCGACCTGCGAGCCGGGAGCCTGCGACGAGCGCGCCGATTAGCGCCGACCTCGCTCCGGGGCCCCTGTGAGGGCGGAGTGAGGTAATCCCTGTAAAGTGCTTACCAAACCTGGTGCCAGGCACGTAGATGGCAGCGGGCGCCGGAGCAGTCCAGGTGCGGGGAGCGGCGGGGCCCGCCTCTGCCCGGCCTCCTTCCTCGGCGTAGGCCTCTTCGGGCAGGAGGAGGAAGCTTTCTTGTTGTCCAGTTGCCCGTTGATGACTCAGACTGGTTTCTGCGCTGGGTCTTAAGAAATGAAGTGGCTTCTTATGTAAGGATGGTGACAATTGGTGTCAGGGTGTGAGATTTTGAAAAGCTGTGTTTATTGTTTTGCTTTCACTTCTGCACTTCACACTTGACCAGCTCTAAAGTATTTTTAAGAGGAAGCGCTTACTGAAGGTGGACCCTGGATCATGTCTTTTTCGTCTGATCTCTTAGTGGGTTCTTTGTAAGTTTTCACCTCCACGCAGGGAGCATAGGCAGTCAAGAAGTGGCAGGAGTTGGGTGGCCCTCAGAGAGGGCGCTTGGGCCCCTTGCCACTGTCCTGGCACCCTGAAGTACCTGGAGGAGGGGCGGTGAAAGCTTAGGGTTCTTCCTTGATCTTCTGTGACAGAGAAGGGAGGCTAAAAGACTTTTCCGCCCCATGGCTCCCAAGTTTTTTTCCCTTAGCGAAAGGTCTTAGAGGGGGAGAGGCTCCCCGCCAACCATCTGATTTCCGACTTTGCCTTTCAGGCCTAAAGGGTGGTGGCCCCAGTGGCGGGAGCAGCGGTGGTGCTAACGGTACCTCTTTCAGCTACACGTTCCACGGAGACCCTCATGCCATGTTCGCTGAGTTCTTCGGTGGCCGCAATCCCTTTGACAACTTTTTTGGGCAGCGGAATGGGGAGGAAGGCATGGACATTGACGACCCGTTCTCTGGCTTACCCATGGGCATGGGTGGCTTCACCAACCTGAACTTTGTCCGCTCCCGTCCTGCCCAAGAGCCCACCCGAAAGAAGCAAGATCCCCCCGTCACACACGACCTCAGGGTCTCGCTTGAAGAGATCTATAGCGGCTGTACCAAGAAGATGAAAATCTCCCATAAGCGGCTGAACCCCGATGGAAAGAGCATTCGCAACGAAGACAAGATCTTGACCATCGAAGTAAAGCGGGGCTGGAAAGAAGGGACCAAAATCACCTTCCCCAAGGAAGGCGACCAGACCTCCAACAACATTCCAGCTGACATTGTCTTTGTTTTAAAGGACAAGCCACACAATATCTTTAAGAGAGATGGTTCTGACGTCATTTACCCAGCCAGGATCAGCCTTCGGGAGGTAGGATGCTAAGTAGGGTGCTATGTGGGGGGGGGGGGGGGGGGGGGGGGGGAGGCGGTTGGTTTTTGAAGCCGTTTGACTTCATGACAGATACTTCTGAGCACTCAGGGGACAGGGCAAGAGACCGATCCAGGGACCTGGTTTTAGCGATAGGGACCTGATGGCGCTTATCCTACATCAAACAGCGTCCGCGCAGGAGTCGAGTGCCCTAAGCTGCCTTCCATCTAACGTTCTCTCTTTGCTCTCCCAAGGCTCTGTGTGGCTGCACGGTGAACGTACCCACTCTGGACGGCAGGACCATACCCGTCGTGTTCAAAGATGTCATCAGGCCTGGCATGAGGCGAAAAGTTCCTGGAGAAGGCCTCCCCCTCCCCAAAACGCCCGAGAAACGCGGGGACCTCATTATTGAGTTCGAAGTGATCTTCCCTGAAAGGATCCCCCAGACATCAAGAACCGTACTGGAGCAGGTTCTTCCGATATAGTCACCAGGGTTTCCCAAGGACTGACCGGGGACCTTTCCAGAGCTCAAGGATTTCCAGACTGTTCCACCAGTTGTGGACCCATGAGAGGGCGGGAGGGCCCAGGGAGGGCTCTCGTACTGCTGAATGTTTTCCAGAGAATATATTACAATCTTTCAAAGTCGTGCACTAGACTTAAGTGGTTTTTCGAGCGATAGGGCGGCAGGTGGTGGGGACCGCAGGAAAAGGCCTTCCAGTCTGTCCCACTGGGTCCTGCAGCCCTCCTCGGATGGGCCCACGCCCTCCTCCAGGCCCTGCCTGTGGGCGAGAGGCAGACCCACAGCTGGGCTTGATCCGTCTGTAGCCCTTTGCTTGTGCGGCCATTAGTTGGTATCAGCCCGCCGTCTCGGTTCCCAGGCCCTGTTCGCTCCTCAGTTTTTGTTGTGTGATCAGTTCGTGTCTTATTCTGTATTTGTCTCCCACGTCTTGCTGTTCCTCTGAAGAATCCTATTTTCTCTTTCGCCATCTCAAATTGAGAACTGACCTAGACTGTTTTTGCAAAACTGCCTGGCCGCCACCACAAGCAACACCTCGTTCCAGCAGGACCAAGGGCGCCGGCCTCGTGTGAATGAGCTGCGCAGACGCTTCTCCCTGGGGGGCCTGGGGCCCTGGACAGAGCTGGGGGCCTTCTCGACCCCCGACTCCGAGGCCAAGTGCGCTCACTTAGGGGTCATACTCTTTCTTTCTTCTGTAAGGCAATCTTTAGGCACACCTGGGACTTACCGGCGGCCCGGGTAATTTTGTGTTTAACGGACTCTGGACTCTTTCAAAAGGATCTGATCCTTTTGATTTTGCACAGCCCTGGCTATAATCCCTTTTGATAAAAGGGTCTTTGCTTCTGATTACAGGAGCACTGTGGGACGTTTGTAAATATGTTTTTATAATTCTGTGTAACGTTGGTGTGCACTCACAGGAAACTGGCCCCCGGCAACTGCTGCTTTCTGTATCGGGCCATGATGGAACTCCAAAGGAACCTTGGGAGTCGGGGAGGGGGGCAGGGGGGGAACAAAGTGTCTGTTCCCTGCAGGCCAGTCTGGTGCTCAGACATTGGGACTCATTGTAAGCTGCCACTGCCAGCACGAGACCAAAGCGTGTGACTTGTCAATGTGCAGCACGACAGCATTAAAGACCGATGCTAAACCTCAGGGGGGCAGTCCTGCGACTCTGTTTGAGGGCTTTGCTGGCTGGGGCTGGGGCGGTGGCTGGGCGTCCCTCAGATGCAGTCAGGTGGGAGGCAGGAGTCCCCTGCGAGAGGGAGAGAAGTCTCCCAGGGCTACGTGGGGAGCAGAGAACGTCCGTCCACACCACCTACATGGACGCGATCCAGGCATCCAGAGAGCCCAATGGATTTGAAGCTCTGTTTTGTGAAGGTTGGGGCTGGAGTTAAGCAGTTCACTTCCCCATGTTCCAGGCAGGGCCTGGTTGCTGGGGCCAAGGGGTGGTGTACTGTAGGGCCTGCCCTGTGATCCCCGTGCACTCCTTTCTTGCTGGAACAGGCAGAGTGGCAGGCAGGCCCTGGCCAAACCAGACCCGAATTCCAGCCCAGGGCTGAGCTCCTCCTGGAGAAGACACATTTCCTGCCCTGGCTTCATTCGCAGGCCGCCGAAGTTGCTTTTGCTTTGTAACTTTTTTTTTTTTAAGAAAACTGGTTTTATTACACAGTAAGTAATTACAGAGGCTTAAAACAGTGGTATTGCTACTTCGCTATGAGATGTCTTAAAAACAGCGTTTAAAATCAATCAAGGAGTGGCTTTCCCTTCCGACTGAAAGGTGACCACTGGGAGCGAATGGGGGCCGGGCTGTCCAAGAGAAGTTTCTGCAAGCAATGGGAATGTTTTAGGTCGTCTTTAAATGGGACTGCTTTAAGATTCAACAAAATATATTCAGCCTCTCCGTTGTTGCAGTCACATTTCCAGGGCTCGGCAGCAGCCACACACAGCTAGTGGCAAGTGCTGGACAGCACAGATCAGAGGGCTTGCCCCCCAAACCTAAGATGGGGCTCTCAGTGAGCCCAGAGGACGCCGTCCCAGTTGGGAGGCGACCCTGAGTGTCAGAGCCATAAGGGAGCTTGTCACAGATGTTTACTGAGCTACCTCAGGCACCAAGATGACCCTTCCTGCGGAATTGGCCCTGGCCTTGGGTTGTAGGCCACCCCTCCCCTGGAGTGCCATCCCTGTGCCCCTGTCACCATTAGGTGGTAGGTCCCTGCAACCTTCCTGTCAAAGTTACCGACACAAAAGCACACAAAACCTCAAAGTGCACACAGTTCTGGGAACTTCTAGAAATCACCTACCCAGCACAGTGGGTGGGGCAGTGGGATTCTTTAGGAACGTGTTCGTGGTGAAAAGGACAAAAAGGACCCAGGTGGACAGAAAACCGGCCCCTCTGACACTGCGTTGTTTTGCCATGGGGGGCCTGGCGCATGCCTCTGTGTGTGTGTGTGTGTGTGTCCCGAGGTTTGGTGTATCTCCCAAGAGACTCCTCCCTCGCTTCCTTGGCTTCCCTTTAGGGGATTTCTTCTTTCCCACGCGGACTCTGAGCACATTCCAGAACTTCCGTGTCAGTCCGTGTGGAGCTGCGTCTTAACTTAAGCCACCGGCCCAGCAGTCATGTTTTAACATCACTTAAACAGTGCAAAACCCAAGATGCACGTTTGGCCTGTGGACAGAAGCGGAGTCCCCTCCCTCCTCCGGGCCTGCAGTTCCCTCAGCTGCTGTCCCTGTACGGACTGGCCACGGCATCACGAGAGCTTTCCCTTTAGAAAAAGAAAAACGATTTTTGTGTGCGCATTCTCTCCAGAGGCTGTTTAAGCATAATTTCTAAGATGTCAGTCTGTTTTTGCCCAGGTAATCAGTCACAGTACTAGACTCTGGAGGGGACAGAATGAAAATCCTCCCCTCCACCCTGCTATTCGAGTCCAGCCCCAACGAATGTCCCCAGTTTCTCAGGTACCTTCCCTGAGTCGCTGCACAAATCAATTTTTCCTTTTACACAAAGGGTATATACTGTGCACTCTGCATTTCCCCCCTCACGTGTGGTGGAAATAGCGAGCTTCCTCATTCCTGTTAGAGGGCCTTTATCCTGCCAGGACTACCTAGCTGGATGTGAAGATCCAGACCGGTGTTCGGTGGCCCCTACCTCTCCCCTAGCCATTGTTCTTGCTTCCAGATTCGAGTCCGGGACAACCACTTGCTAGCTGTGTGACCTTGGTCAGGTGACTCAGCCTCTCTGTGCCTCCATTTCTTCAACTGTAAAACAGGCATAATAACAGTACCTCTTCTAGGATCGTAAGGGTTTTCTGGATATGGAGATAATACACACACACACACACACACACACACACACACACACACACACCAGGACCCAGCATAGAAGAAGCACCATATGAGGGACGCCTGGGTGGCTCAGTGGTTTGAGCGTCAGACTTTGGCTTAGGTCATGTTCTCGCGATTCGTGAGTTCAAGCCCCACATCGGGCTTGCTCGCTGCTGTCGGTGAGGAGCTTGCTTCGGATCCTCCATCCTCCTCTCTCTGCCCCTCCCCTGCTCTCTCAAAAAATAAATATTAAAAATAAAAAGAATAAGCACTGTGTGCCAGTTATTATGTGAAGGTTTCTTATTCCACAGCTGGAAACCCCAAAAGCCTTTGGGGGTGAGTGCTCTCAGCTGAGCTCCAGGAACCCACTTGCCAGGGGATCCCCTGAGACATTCAGCGCACCCTGAGGAAGCTGTACCTGAAGCAGGATCACTCCCATTGCAATCTCAATGTGACAACCAGCTCACTCGAGAGATGCAGAGCACGAGGCTCCAGAGCAGAGCATCACCCTCGCCCCTTGAATCCCAACTCTGTCACTCTGCTGTTGTGTATCCCTGGGCACATGACTTTACCGCTCGGAGTCTCAGTGGCCTCCTTTAAAAAAACGACACAAACGAGGCACAGACTTCATAGCGTTCCAAGTGAAAAGTGGGTAAGTTAATGCGGCAGGGAAGAAGAGCACATGAAATTATGAACTTGGCTTCTGTGCACACTCAAGGGGGTGCTGAGTTCAAGTTCTGCTCGCTGCATTCCCGTGAGAAAATGGCAAAACCTCTCAAAGCCTCAGTTTCCTCCCTTGTAAAACAGGAAGATCCCAGCTAGCTCTCCCTTCTCACTGCCCCCAGGCCAAAACTCAGTTAACCCCTGAGGTCTCTGTGCCACAGACCCGGCACAGAGCAAGTGTGCAATTAACATGAGCAAATATTTCTAAAGTACTTAGTTGAAAGCCTGTCCCGGGTCGTGTTTTTCTTCAATTTTCTTTCTTTCTTTTTCCTTTTCTTTTTCCTTTTCTTTCCTTTTTCTTTCTTTCTTTCTTTCTTTCTTTCTTTCTTTCTTTCTTTCTTTCTTTCTTTCTTTCTTTCTTTCTTTCCTTCTTTTCTTTTTTTTATGGAGGCTCTACACCCAACATTGGGCTTGAACTCACGACCCAGAGATCATGAGTCCCATGTTCTACTGACTGAACCAGCCAGGCGCCCCATGTCCCACACCTTAAATATTATTCTTATTAGTTATTAATTATTGAGGTACACAGCATAGCACCTGACACGTCGTAGTATTGTTCATTCCATCAACATTTATTGACCACCTACTGTGGACCCAGCCCCTGTGCTTAATGCTGGGGACACAGCAGTGAACAAACCCGGCAAAACTTCCTGCCTTTGGCAGAGCTAACGGTTGAGTGGGAGGCGTGGGGGGGGGGGGGGGAAATAAGGATAAGTAAATAAAACAACTAATGTACTAGATAATGGGGAGAGTGATGAAAATATGAAACATGGGGGTAGAGAGTTTGGGGTATTTTTAAAACTTTTTTTTAATGTTTATTTTTGAGAGAGACACAGACAGAATGCAAGTGGGTTAGGGGCAGAGAGAGGGAGGCACAGAATCCGAAGCAGGCTCCAGGCTCCGAGCTGTCAGTACAGAGCCAGACGTGGGGCTTGAACTCACGAGCTGTGAGATCGTGACCTGAGCCGAAGTCGGACGCTCAACCGACTGAGCCACCCAGGTGCCCCTTGGGGTATTTTATTTTAAAACAGTTAGCGAACGCCTCCTCGAGAAGGTGATATTTGAGCAAAGGCTTGAAGGAGGTCACTTCTTCAGGTGGATATGGAGGGAAGGGTGTTCCAGGCAGAGGGAGCAGCCTGTGCAAAGGCCCTGAGGCAGGGGTGTGTCTGAGATATTTAAGGGGCAGCCAGGAGCCCAGTGAGGCTGGAGCAGAGTAAGTGAGGGGTGAGTGGGAGGAAGCGTGACAAGGAGGGGTGACAAGGCAGTGGTGCAGGACCTGGGGCCACTGGGAGGACTTCAGCGTTTCCTGAGTGAGGTAGGAACTTGCAAGCATTTTGGTTTTTGCTTTGTCTTAATTTTCCTCTGTTTGGGTGGAGGGTGGGGCGTGTCATTTGATTGTATAACTTCGAGTCCCTGAGACAGATCATCAGACTCTCGAAACTTCAACGCACCAACCTTTTGTCTGAAAAGAGCACAGCGCAAACAATAAGTATCTGTGTTTTCTATTACAATCTAGTTCTTAAAGTACATGGGCTCATCATGCTCTCTCGCACCGACCTGAGCATGCTCCCCTGGTCTGCTGATCCCACACTTGCCCGAGGAGGGGTGGAGGTGGGGCGTCTGATTTCTGAGTTCTCAAACTACGATTATTCGGTCAGACATCTTCCCCCATGAAGGGAGGAGAGACAACCTCAGGAAAGAGCCTCAAGCCCCTGCCACCAGCCACCCCCGCCCCCCGCCAACCCTAGTTTCCTGGAGGTCACAAACCATGCCCTAACAATCTTTCCATCGCCGGTGCTCACAGCAGTGCCTGGCCCAGAAACTGCCCTCTGAGCGTTTGTCAAATGAGTAATTGAGTGACAAACTGATTCAGACAAGAGGACTGGCCACATCTATCCTGTGACCACTGATGTTAGGGCGTGTGCAGAGGAAAGACAACCCAGCCCTGGGAAGGGTCCCCCCCCCCCCCCGTGCCCCACTTGCCCCAGCTCCCACCTGGTAGAAATGGCTGTTCTCTTGGGCTCCAGGAAAAGCCCCTCTTTCCTGGGGTCCTTTTCCCACTTCGTGATTCATGGCTTAGTCATTAGGCACAGTTCCTAAGTGGCAGGTCAACACTAAGCCCTAGGAGACTCAGAGACCCAGCGGCGGGGGGTGGGGGGGGAGGGTTCGTTCCCGAACCCTTACCAAGTCAGAAGTTTTAGGTTCCTGGGGCTGCCGTAACAAGGTGCCACAGGCTATGTGGCTTGAAACAACGGTAATTCATTCTTCCACAGGACAGGAGGCCAAAAGTCCGAAACCAAGGTGTGAGCAAGGTTGGTTCCTTCTGGAGGCTGTGAGGAAGAATCCGTCCTGTGCCTCTCTGCCCCAGTCCCTGCCTCCCCCTCCCAGGGCCCTCCTCCCCCTGCCTGTCTCTGGGTCCTCTCTTCTGTCTCTTATAAGGACGCTTGTTGGATTCAGGGGCCCGCCCTAATCCAGGCTGATCTCATCTCAAGATCCTTAACTTAATTACCTCTGCAAAGACCCTTCCTTATTCCAAATTGGGTCACATTGACAGTTTCAGAGACACGGACGTATCTTTGGGAGGCCACCATTCAGCCCAGTACACTGGGCAAGGCACTGCCCATGACCGTAGGGCTTGGAGGGAAGAGGCCTGGCCCTGGGGGAACAGGCCAGGGGACAGGAGTCTGTCAGAGCTCGAGGATGGGCCATGGGAGCCGAAGCCCCCACCCCTTGAGTCTCTTAGGCACGCAAGGGGTGTGAGCTGACAAAGGCTGGGCTGAGGAGTGAGGCCCTAGGGTGCCTGGAACAGAGAGGGTAGGACAGGGTAGGGCGGGGCCTGGCCTGGGTGAGACAGGCCGGGTGCCAGAGCCCTGCTGAGGCAGGCCTACAAGCCTGAGGCAGAAGAGAAGCCTGTTGAAAGAGTCTGAGTCAGGAGGGACAGGGCCTGGTTTGCCTTTGCTGGAAGTCCCGGCTGAGGCCCTGGGTGTTTTGTCTCAGTGGGGGCCCAGCTTTCCTTGGGAAGGTATTGGTGGACATCAGTATGACTGGGCCTGACTCCAGATGGGCTACTTCAGCAAAGGGTGTCTTGTGGGCAGATGGCCTTTTTGGGGGGGGGGGGGGGGCCTTCAGCAGAGGAGGGGACAGGACCTGACTTACGAGCTCTCAGGCGCCCTCTGGCCGCTGTTGGGGTTGTAGGTCCGGGAATGGAGAGAGGACGGAGCTGGGAGAGATGCCACAAGTCAGCTGCTTGGGGGGCTGGACGAGGCAAGGGGCCAAGGCGGTGGTGGGAAATCACCAGCGATGCATTTCAAAAAGAGAGCTGCCCATTGGCCCTCCAGAAAACAGTGCTACTTCAGGGTTTTATCATGACATCCTAGAATCCAGCAGCAAAAGGCAGCTGCTGGAGCAGAGCCTGAGAGACCTGGGGCCAGAGGACCCAGCCTGGGAAGGGCCACCTCCTTTGCTTCCCCTCCAGGCCCGTCCCGCTGAGACCACTCCTGCCAGGCTGATAGGGGGACCCCAAGCACAGGCCATCAAACTCCCAAGATCACTGTGGCCAGGGCATTGTCCCTCCTTGGTCCTCCCTGTCCCCCATGGCTCAGAGCAGGCCCCACCCACCCAGAGGGGTATCTTGGGGTTGAAAACATCACACCTATGAGTCACTGTTCAACTTTGAGCTAGTGGCTGCCCCTCTCTGAGCCTCAGCCTCCTCCTCTGTAGAATAGGGGTGATATCCAGTGGGATTATTCATGAAAAGCAGGCAGCACAGACCCTGGCACACAGTAAGAGCTTAATAAAGGTGTCTATTTCTATCATGTTTCTATCATGACATACTGAGGTCATCTCTGTGACCACAACACCGTTTAGTGATAGCAGCTGGTGTTCATTGAGCATTTACTATCTGCCCAACACGACTGTAGGCACTTGACACAGAAGAGCTCATTTTATTCTGACGTAATCATAACAGCTTTAGGAGGTGGGTCCTATTATTATTCCCATTTTAGAGAGGAGGAGACTGAGGCACACAGGGCGAAGGGGCTTGCCCAGGGCCACACAGCCGGCGACCAGTAGAGGTGATGGAGAAAAAAGACTGTATCCTACCCCACAACCTGAGGTGGACGAGAGATGGAATAAAAGACATAGAACGAATAGAAGCAAAAGCAAAGCAAAACCATAGAACGAATAGAAGAAAATACAGAAGAATGACTTTGTGACTTAAGAGAAGAGCCCCTTTAATGAAACATCATGGGTGGAAACCACAAGCGGGTAAGTCCTGTTGTATTGCAGCTGAGAATTTTCTTCCAAGAAAGGATATAATGGTGACACGAATCATCACATGGCAGAATGGGAGAATATGCTCGCAATGCCTCATACTGCACATACCTCACAGGGCTGTTAAGAGAGTTACACGGCTCAGGAGCACCTGGGTGGCTCAGTAGGTGAAGCGTGCAACTTCGGCTCCAGTCACAATCTCACAGTTTGTGAGCTCAAGCCCCGTGTCGGGCTCCGTGCTGACAGCTCCAAGCCTGGAGCCTGCTTCGGATTCTGTGTCTCCCTATCTATGCCCCTCCCAGGCTCCTGCTGTCTCTCTCTCTCTCTCTCTCTCTCAAAAATAAATAAACATTAAAAAAATTTTTAAATAGTAAGAAACAAATAGGTGAAAGTAATTTGAGTAGTACATTTTATGCGGCCCAATACATCCACATTATTATTATTATTATAACGTAGACAGAATAAAAATGAGTTAATGAGATATTTTACATCTTTTTACATCTTTTCTTTGTACTAAGTTTCCGAAATCTGGTGTGTATTTTACACTTATGGCACATCGCAATTTGTATTTGCCGTATTTCAAGTGGCTCATACCTACATGTGGAGAGCAGAGATTTCGTGTAGGACAGATCGGATGGGACAGGGCACAGCTCGATTCTATGAGGAGCACATGCAAATCAACGAGTAAAAGACAGCAACCCAAGTGCAAACAGGGCAAAGAATATGAACAGGCAATTTACAAAAGAGGAGAAACTGAAGGCGATCAAGCAAATGAGGAGATGCTCAAAGTGACCTGAAATCAGAGAAATGTGAAAGATAGCAATGGTGACGTCACTTGACATCGAGTCAGAGTGGTAAAAATCAGAAGCTGGATAAAGCTAACAGCTGGTGGAGATGTGGGTACATGGGACCCTCTGCACTGACAGAAGGTGTGGCTGGGGGCAGCTAGTCCAGGACGCCACACAGCAATGAACTGTGCCCTGTGATCCAGCATCTCTGCAACCAGATATCTCTCCTAGGGAGATTTCCACACAGGTCTCTGAAGGGACATGTCCAAGGCTGCAGTGGCTGGGAGCTGGAGGCTGCCTGATGTCCATCCCCAGGGGACAGAGTCGTAAGACGTGAGGGATGCATCTGTGGAACATCAAGTAGAAATCAGAAGAAAACAGACGCAAGAGATTGACAACACGGATGGATACTGAAGTCCTACTGCAAGACAAGCAAACAAGCAAGCGAGCAATACAGTGCTAACTGGAAAAGGAAAGTAAGAAGCCAAATGTAATAGAATACTCACATAAAACAAGGCACATTTTCAAGGAAACATACAAACAGAAAGGTACACATAAGCCCATGGCAGTGTTGCACCAGAGATGGGAGGGAATTGGGGGGTATTTTTCCCTAATGTTTATTTTGAAATTTCCAAAGGTATAGAAAACTCACAAGAAGGGGTACCTGGGTGACTCAGTTGGTTAGCATCTGATGTTTGGTTTCAGCTCAGGTCACGATCTCGAGGTTCGTGAGTTCAAGCCCCGAGTCAGGTTCTGCGCTGACAGTGCGGAGCCTGCTTGGGATCCTCTCTCTCTCTCCCTTTCTTTCTTTCTGCCCCTCCCCTGCTCCTGCTCGCTCTTTTGCTCTCTCTCAAAATAAATAAATAAACTTAAAAAAAATAAAAGAGGGGCCCCTGGATGGCTCAGTCGGTTGAGGGACCGATTTTGGCTTGGGTCATGATCTCGTGGCTCGTGAGTTCAAGCCCTGCATCAGGCTCTGTGCTGACAGCTCAGAGCCTGGAGTCTGCTTTGGATCCTCTCTCTCTTTCTCTCTCTCTGCCCCTCCCCCACTCACTCTCTCTCTCAAAAATAAATAAACATTAAAAAAAAGAAAACTTGGGGCACCTGGTGGCTCAGTAGGTTAAACGCCCGACTTTGCTCAGGTCATGATCTCATGGTCCGTGAGTTTGAGCCCCACGTGGGGCTCTATGCTGACAGCTGAGAGCCTGGAGCCTGCTTCAGATTCTGTGTCTCCCTCTCTCTCCGCCCCTCTCCACTTGCGCTCTCTCTCTCTCTCTCTCTCTGTCTCTCAAAAACAAACATTAAAAAAAAAAAAAGAAAACTTAGGGCGCCTGGGTGGCTCAGTTGGTTAAGCGTCCGACTTCGGCTCAGGTCATGATCTCGCGGTTCATGACTTTGAGCCCTACGTCAACTTCTGTGCTGACAGCTCAGAGCCTGGATCTTGCTTCGAATTCTGTGCCTCCCTCTCTCTCTGTTCCTTCCCCACTTGCGCTCTGTCTCACCGTCTCTCTCTCTCAAAAATAGAGAATAGGGGCGCCTGGGTGGCTTGGTCGATTAAGTGTCCGACTTCGGCTCAGGTCATGATCTCGCGGTCCGTGAGGGCTGTGAGTTCGAGCCCCGCGTCAGGCTCTGTGCTGACCGCTCAGAGCCTGGAGCCTGTTTCAGATTCTGTGTCTCCCTCTCTCTCTGCCCTTCCCCTGTTCATGCTCTGTCTCTCTCTGTCTCAAAAATAAATAAATGTTAAAAAAAAAATTAAAAAAAAAAATAGAGAATAAAAAAATGTATGGAAAAAAAAAGAAAACTCACAAGAACAGTAAAATAATACCTATATGCTTACTTATTCTCCTGGCTTCAGCGACAATTGTTACTATTTTGCCACATTTGCTCACGCTCTCCTCCCCTCCTCTATATTAATACTAATGTATACCATATTATGATGTTGTATATAATATATATACACATATGGTTTTCTTCTGAGCTATTTGGCAGTCGCAACCATCACAAATATACCACTAAAGAATTCAGTGTGTTTCTCCCACAAATAAGAACATTCTCTTATCCAACCATGGTGCAATGCCCACACTGAGGAAACTTAACCTGGATATGATATTATCTAAGATCCACCCACATTCAAATATGCTCGATTATCCCCAGAATATCTTTCGTAGCTGTTTCATCCTTTTCTTTTTGAAATTTTTATCAAGGATCCAATCAAGGATTATACATTGATTTTGGCTGTCATCTCTTTGTTTCCTTCAGTCTAGAACAGTTTCCCGGCATTTCATTCATTCACTCCTTCATTCATTGGATGAATAGATTGACTTTCCCTTTCATGACATAGATCTGTTTGAAGAGTCCAGGCACTTTTGGTTTTCGTTTTTTGGTTTGGGGTTTTTTTGTTTGTTTGTTTGTTTGTCGGCAGAATGCCCCTTAATCGGAAAGTATCTGGTTGTGTCCTTATGATTAGACTCAGGTTAAGGACTTTGGACAGGACCAAGTACTTTGCAGGTGTCCTTCTCAGTACATCACAGCAAGATGCATGTGAGGTCAGACTGTCCCATCCCTGATGATGTTAATTTTGATCATTTGGTTAAAGTGGTGACTGCCAACTTTCTCCATGGTGAATTTTCTGAGGTATCTTTTTCCCACTGTAATTAACAAGTAATTTGTGGGCTGGTCCTTTGAGACTGTGTGAATATCTACTCCCCCACTGAGGAGCCTAGCCTGAATTAATTATTCCTCTACTGGCTGCAAAATGGGGATTTTCTCACTCAATCTTTCCTTCAGCACATTTTAGCTGGCACTCCAGACTTTTTCCTCCCCCCAAAGGGGCAGAGGTAGCGCTCAGGTCTAAGCTCCTCAGCAGCTGGGCCCCCCAGCCTCTTGAGCTGTAACACTGGGTAAAGAGGTGGCCACCTCTGCGCCCTTGGACAACCCCCACACCCCTCCCTGGGCGCCTCATCAGTCAACAGGTGGATCCAGGTGGATTCTGCTCAGGACTCTGCTGTCCCCGTGGCCCCACATACTGTCCTCTTCAGGTGTGTGGGAGGCAGCTCAGATGCCAGGCACAAGCAGGGCAGTGGGTGCAGTCCCACAGAGGACACTGGCCCAGCCACAGCAACCGATCACTCAGTGGGGATGGCAGAGGTCAGCAGAACAGGAAGAGAAGGACAATAGCTGTGCCTGTTGCCACGGCAGTGGCAGTGTTTGCCAGCTGGGTGGGGCCGGTCTCGCTCGAAGCCGTCAGCAGCTAAGCCCAGGCCCCACTCTCCTCTTCCACTTCTCCCCTCGGTAGGCCCTGGCGGGGCTGGGATGTGCAACAACTCACCCTGGGGACTGCAGAGACCCAGTTATTTAATGAAGCTTGAGCAGAGTCCAGCCGTTAGGGGCCTCCAAGAACTACAATTCCCAGAACACACAGCAAGCCCCTGGCCCAGCCCCAACTGCCCCAGCGGCCCCGGCTTTGAAGTAGAACAAGGAAATCTCACCTGTCCTGGGAACTCAGCGTCCTGGTCTGCATGAGTCTGTGTTTCTTGGACCTCCTCCTGCCTGAGAACTCTCGGTTACAAGCCAAACCTGGCGACGGTGAGATTCACACATGTGTGCTGTCACCCTGCTCTGTGCCAGTCTCAGGACCCGGGCGTGGGTGGGGAGCACTGAGATGGAGGAGACAGCCTCATGAAAGAGAAATGGCTTGGGCTGGTTGGGTACCCCTTATAGTCTAGCACCTATTACGTGCTCAGTAAACATCCGCTGGCCTAACCAACAAGCAGACAGTCTATCTCTCCCTTGTCTTCCCTTCCATTACACCATTTCCCCCGGTTTTGCCAGCTCCTAGGATACGGCACTGTCCTGAAATGTGCTGTATCTCTCTGTCCGGCCTCCAGGCCTTCTGCACGCGCTGTTACGTCTACCAGAAGCACACTCAGCTTCCCCGTTGGTGTGTCTGTAGGCCAGAGCCTGGCACGGAACAGCAGCACATTAAATATTTGACGAGTGAATGAATGAATGAATGAATGCCCTTGTCCATTGTCCATCCCAGGAAGCAGGGACACTCGGGACCCTCCCTATTCATCTCGATCCTCCGCCCGCTCGCCGGCCTGGAATGAATGCCTCCCTTTTATCCGCTCCGAGGATGGCCGGGCCGGGTCGGGGGCAGACCGGGAGGAGGAGGGGATCGGGGGCTGCCCTGGGCCCCCTCCCGGGTCTCCTAAAGGGTCAGCTTTTCCGGACGTGGGGAGTTTACCTCTTGGCGAAACTCAGCCTCGGCCACCTGATGACCAGCCCCCAGTCCCTCCCGCCCCTTACCACCCAGGACACCCCAGACCGACACTCAGCCACCAGCACGTGGTCCAGGGGCCCCAGCTTCCCATTGGCTGCTCGTCTCCTTCCTTCCCCGCGACTGGCAGGGGCCCAGCCTCAGGTCCCCCCTCCGCGCCCTACGGTGGTACAGCCTGCCGTGGCTTAGGCGGGGTGGGAAGGTCCACTGCGCCGCGGCGCGGGGGGAGTGGGTCGGGAAGAGCCGGACGAGGCGGAGGGATCCCGTTGGAATGTTTCCGTCGAAACCACCCGGGGCGGGGCGGCACGGCGCGGATTGGCCACGAGCGTCGGACGGCCGCTTCTGATTGGCGGGGCGCGGGCGCCGGCCCCGCCCCCCTGGCCGCGGCTGCGGGAGAGGCCCGGCCCGGAGTTTGCGGAGGGCCGAGCGGGGCGCGCGCAGGGTAGCGGCGGCGGCGCAGGTGAGTGCCCCCCGCGGGCGGGGCGCGGCGCGGCCGCTCCGGGGACCCCAGCGCGGGCCTGCGGGGCCGCAGACGCGCGGGGATCCGGCGGATCGAGCGGGGCGGGGCCGGCCCCAGGGACATGGCTGGAAGTCTAGGTTGGGCGCCAGGATGCCCGAGGCCCCTTCCCAGAGGGGCGCCTGTCTTTCCGCTGGGGGCAGGGTCAGACGCTTCCCGCCGCTCAAACGGGGCCGACAGGCCACCCTGACCCCTGCGCTCCTCTGGACAAAACCCCTCCCGGCAGGGACAGCCGCGGGGTCGGTATTTCTGAGCCCTGCCTGGGCATCTCCCTGGAGGTGGCCTCGTCCCCATCCTCCAGGGCCTAGAGGAACCTGGGGAGGACCGAGGTCCCGACAATAATAATGAAAAAAATCACCCCGGCTGGCACTTGCTGAACGCTTCCATGTCAGGCATTTACCATGCGTATCAGTGGGTCTAAACACCTCATGGAAGGTATGCTTACTTCTTTTAGAGGTGAAGCAACAGACCCAGGAGGTAGAGTGACTTGCCCAGGGTGACACAGCTAGCTAGTAAGTGGCAGATCTGGAACTCGAACCCGTGCTGCAGAGTCCAGATCTGGAGTCTCAGCCACTAGACCACATGGCTCCGTGGCCTCTCTGCTTGCTGCTATCCCCAGCCCCCAAGCATACACATCTGGCCACACCTGCCGGTTTTTGCTTTCCCCCGAAGAGGTCACCAGACATCAGCCCTACTTTGCCTCTCCTAAGCTGGAAAGGCAAGGTCCGAATACCAAGGTCCAAAGAAGAGAGTGATGTCTGTGGGGGACATAGGGGACCTGGATGTTGGGGTCCTTTGCCCCCTGGGCCCCTCTGGGAAGCCTGGGCTGAGGCCCTGGGCAGTAGGCGTTCTCCCGGAAACACCCGGGAGCCGGTTTTTCAAGACTGAATCAGAGGCCTCCCCCTCCCTCCTCTCCGAAGCAATATCCTACTGGCAAGGGGAGGCTGGGTGTGGTGTCCCCCCCTCCCCCAGTTTATGTCAGCCCCCAGGAACCCCCTCCCCTGCTTCCTGCTGCCCCCACTGCACTTCTGCGTGGTTGTGGCGTTGCTAAGTTTCAGGCCCTTCCCAGGGAAGAGAGGGTGGGAATGCTGGGATTCCAGCCAATGTGCTTGGCGCCCAAGCTGACGCTCTTTTCCTCCATCCCTATGTTCAGGTTTGAGGGGAGACCGGGAACGTAGGGAGGGGGTGGCCGTTAGCAACTCCATGGCAGGCATGTTCCGAGGATAGGAGGGCTCAGAGTAGGCGGGATGAGGGCATAAGGCACATCCATTCATTCTACACTTACTGAGCACCTACCATGTGCCAGGCACTGTTGTTGGGACAGAGAACACAATAGTGAACAAAACTCCCAGCTCTGTGGGAGCTGTCATTCTCGTGGACACAACCAAGTTAACAAGGAAATAAAGATCCCTGCAGACGGGAGAAGTGCTCCGTGCTATGAATAAAAGTGCTATGAATAAAATATGAGGGGGTGGCTTGGTAGAATCTGTTGGGCAAGGCGGGGGTGGGGGGGGCTCTTGGAGGAGGTGACTTCAGAGACAGGGTCTGAATGACAAAAAGTAGGCAGCCATGGGAAGATCGGGCAGGGGGCACGGCCAGGGCAAAGGCTCTGAGGCTAGACCGAGCTTGGAATAGTGTGGCTGGGGCACGGGGTAAGGCCACAGTGGCAGTTCCGCAGGGGTCTGTGGCTCATATTAAGGAGCTCAGAGCTTTTCCCCTGTGAGGTGGGAACCTGTTGTAAAATTGGAAGCCGGGTAGTGACGCGATCTGGTTTACATTTTAAAATAGAGACACGAAGTTAAATAGCAGCCTAAGACTGGAAGACAAGAGTTCTGCCAGGGCAACGTGTAATTAAGTTCATGGGCCTGAGCTGTCTGGACCACAGGGGCGGTTCCTACACGCTGGGGCAAGCCAGGGAGGCTGCCTGGAGGAGGTGGCTTAGCATAGGCCTCGGCAGGCAGGCAGAGAGGACTGGGATGTTCCCGGGCAGGGCAGGGGAGGAGGCAATAATCATAATGACAATCATAGTAACAGTTTCCTTAAATTGAATGTCAGGCAGAATGCTTGTTAATGCTAATCAGGTTGTATGTGTGATCTCTTTGGACTCCCATAAGCACCTTGAGAAACAGGAATTCTGCCCATTTTTTCGGATGAGAAAACTGAGGCCCCATCACATGAAGTGACTTGCCCACGGCCACACAGCTGGTAAGTGGCAGGGGTGGGATCTGAACCCAGGCCATCCTGCCTCTTGTAGCCTGGAAGGCAACTTCATTAATCACTCACTTTCTTCACCACCACTATTCCCTCCTCACAGGTAAGGCCATGGAAACTAGCCTGAACCAGGGCAGCAAACGTAGGCAGAATGAGGAGGCTGGGAACTGGTGATCTGGATGTGGGGGCCCTGGGAAAAGGGGGAAGTTTGAATCTTAGCAACTGACTGAAAGATGGTGGGACAGATGGAACTAGTAGGAAAAATCACCCTTTATGGAACCCTTATTGTGCGCCCACATGCGTGATTTCCTTGGAGCTCAGAGAAGTTAAGACACTTGCCCAGGGTCACACAGCTAGTAAGTGGAAAAGCCAGGTTCCAGACGCATGTTCTCAGCCTCCTGCTAAAATGTATGAGGAGCAGCAGAAGGAGAACCAGGGGAGGGGATGATGAGGATTCGTGGTGGTTTTGTTTGTTTAAGCATCATTGAGTGTGATGAAATACCTTCATACCCCGAGGCAAAAGTTTTGGTTCGTTCAGAATTTTCTTTTTTGTCAAATGTTCTGTGAGCGCCTTCTGCGATGGGTGCTGGAGATAGAGAGACGGATAACCGATGAAAGGCTGGTCTCTTGGGCGCCTGGGTGGCTCGGTCAGTTAAGCGTCCCACTTCGGCTCAGGTCGTGATCTCACGGTTCATGAGTTCGAGCCCCACATCGGGCTCTGCACTGACAGCTCGGAGCCTGGAGCCTGCTTCAGATTCCGTGTCTCCCTCTCTCTCTGCCCCTGCCCCGCTTGTGCTCTGTCACTCTCTGTCTCTCAAAAATAAATAAAAACATTAAAAAAAACATTAAAGAAAAAAAGAAAAGATCGGTCACTTGAAATGTCTAAGGAGTGCCCGCAAATCAAGAAGAAAAAAGATAGGCATTATGATAAAAAACAAACTGAATGCAATTTTTAAAAGCGGGCAAAGACTTAAACAGGCAGTTTGCAAGAGGACAAATCCAACCAGTTCATGAACGTGTTAACAGTTGTTCGGCATCACTGATGATGAAGGGAGTAAAAACGAAACTGCGATGAAAGGTGAAGGAGACACTCTCCGTGTCTGTGTGGCCGGATGGAGCACCTCCCCTGCACCCAGCACCATGCTGGGAAGTGAGGGCTGAGGATCACAGAGGTGGGGCTTGCGTGTTTGCTGGGGAGACAGTACCCCCTCGAGGGCAGGGACTACAGAGCCAGGCACAGGAGACTGGTGGGCTAATGACTATTAGGATCGTTCCTTCATCCATCCCTTCATTCATTCAACAAATGCGTACTGAGCACCTGCTACACCCCCGGGCACTGTTTTCTGGCTAAGAATATAGGGATGAGCAAGGCAGACAGAATGCCTTGCCCTTTCCCAAAACAGTGAACGAGAACAGTGGATGAAATCTACATCCCACCTGAAAGAGGTGTGACAGTCTCTGTGTGGATGCCACGGGGCGCAGTCAAGTGCAAAAGCTCGGACACTCGATTGTACCTGGTGTGTTAGAGGGGCAGGGACCGGGCCCATGTGCCTGGGAGGACCGAGCAAGGGGGAGAGCGGGAGAAGGTGGGGGCAGGGAGGCGATGGGGGCAGGTCTTTTGGGGCGTGTGGATGGAGGGGAGGACGGTGACTTTTACTGTGAATGAGGTGGGAGCCCCGGGAGGGGTCGAAGCAGAGGACAGAGGTGAGACGGGACTTGTGTTTTACAGGATCATTCTGGCTGCCGTGTTGACCGGAGACCGTGGAGGGTGAGGGCAGAAGCCGGGAGACTCGGAGGAGGCAACCGCACTAGTGTAGGTGAGAGATGATGGGGCTGGACCAGGTGCCCCTAGAGGAGGCGGTGGAGAGCAGACGAATGAATGCGGGAGCGAATGAACGGCTGCGTGAGTGTGAGTGCAGCGCACTGGGCTTGGCGGAATCCGGGAGGGCTCCCTGGAAGAGGAGAGTTGAAGGGAGGGAACGGGAAGTCCCCTTTACACAGAAGAATATCGTTTGGCATGATGTGATCCTCAGCACAGCCTGGCCAGGCGAGTGTCCCCGTCTGCAGAACAGGCATCCAAGGCCCAGGGAGAGCGAGTGGCCTAGGGAACCACTTTGCACGTGGGGGGCAGACAGACCCGAGAGTGCTGCCGGCTTCTGTGGCTTAGGGTGCGTGGCTTGAAAATGAAACCTGACCTCCTTCCCATTCTGGGAAGCCGGCACGGTCGACCCCTCCTACGCCCAGCACTTCTTTAACGCCCCCCCTTCACGCATCGCTCTCTCTGTTCCAGTTACACTGGCCCCTTGCTGCTCTGTGAGCAGAGTCCGCGAGTCTGCTCAGAGCCCTCTCGCGGCTGCCCCCTCGCTCAGAGCGAAAGCCTAAGTCCTGCCTGGGCCCTCAGGGCCCTGCCCGCTCTGCCCTATCCCTCCCTGCCCTCACCTCCTCCTGCTGTCCCCCTCACCACTCTGTTCCAACCGTGCAGGCCCACTTGCTGTCCCTCAAACACATGCCAAGCGTGTCCCCATCTCAGGGCCTTTGCACTGGCGGTTCCCTCTGCCTGGAGCTGTCTTGCCTCACGTCATTATATGGAGGCTTCTTCCTGTCATTCAAGTCTCAAGTTCAGCTTCACCTGCTCAGAGAGGCCCTCCTTGATTTTGTCGGTAGAAGCACTTGTCTTGTTTTATTGTCTTCGTTGCACCTTTAGAAATTATACTAGGCTTTTACACATTGGCTTGCTCGCTGCGCATTTCCTCTGGACTGTATGCTTCGGAAAAGCGTGAACAGAACCCCAGCTGGCGTATATGGCACCCAGGAGAGAGTTAGAAAGAGGCAGGCCTTCCTCCCAGCAAACACATCAGCTTGGCATGTAGCTCGACGAGCCAGAGCAGAGGCTGAGTTTCAGTCCCACTCGCCACCTTGGTCGGGTGCTTTTGCACAGTGAACAACCTGTGGAACTGCATACAGTGCCCCTAGTCAGGGACCTTGGTCATCTTACTGAAGGCAGTATCTAAAATGGTGCATGGCATATAGTAAGTATGCGAAAGATACTTATTTGAAAGGAGGGTGGGAGAGAGAAACTGAGAGAATAGCAGTAGGAGAAAGAAAGAAAGTGTATCAGGACAAGTTTTGCTACAGTAACCGACAACCTCCAAAATCTTAGTGGCTGAATTCCACAAAGGTTTATTTTTTTAGTCCTGCTACGTCTCCATTGCAGCTCAGTAGGGGGTTCCATTAGTCGTAGTCCGTTGTCACTCAGGGCCAGGCTGATGGCGCTGCCACCTGGACAAATGTGTCAGGTCACCCTGCCTGGGAGATGCAGACCCCCCCAGAGGCTCTTGATCTAGTACTGAAATGCTTCAGCCCAGAAATGCCATGTGTCCCCTCCTGTCACAGCTCATTGGCCAGAACTAGTCATATGCCTGCCCAGTCACAGGGAGGTCAGTAAATGTCACCTGGCTGTGTGCTTTGAAGGGAGACTCAGAAACTTTTTGTGCACAGCACCAGTGACTGCGACCAGTAGAAAAAGAAGGAGAAACTGGAGGCACCTGGGCGGCTCAGTCAGTGAAGCATCTGCCTCTTGATTTCAGCTCAGGTCTTGATCTCAGGGTCGTGGGCTCAAGCCCCGTGTTGGGCTCCGCACTCGGCATGAAACCTACTTAAAAAAATAATAATGAATAAATACCTAGAAGAATGAAGAGAAACGTAACCGCTTTGAGCCTCCACTTTCTCGTTAAGTGGGCGTATTCGTAGCAAAATATTGTCCCCATATCACGACGTCGTGTGAGGATTAAGTAAGGTCACAGAGCACTTTGCACGGGGTCGTAGTAGGTGTTAGCTGCTGTGGTTACTTCTGTACCAGTACATAAACGCTGGGAGTGGGTTTTGAACCGAGGCCAGTCTGTTCATCGGGTCAGCAGTGTGCTCCTAGTGGGGGAGAGGCGACCCGAGGCCACCGCCCAGGCCCTGAGCCCGCTTTCCCGCCCTGCAGATCTCCTGAGTGTGCCCCCTGCTTCTCACCGCTCATGCCGCTGGGACTGGGGCGGCGGAAAAAGGCGCCGCCTCTGGTGGAGAATGAGGAGGCCGAGCCAGGCCGTGGGGGGCTGGGCGTGGGGGAGCCGGGGCCCCTGGGTGGGGGTGGGGCGGGGGGGCCCCAAATGGGGTTGCCCCCCCCTCCCCCGGCCCTGCGGCCCCGCCTCGTGTTCCACACCCAGCTGGCCCACGGCAGTCCCACTGGCCGCATCGAGGGTTTCACCAACGTCAAGGAGCTGTATGGCAAGATCGCCGAGGCCTTCCGGCTGCCGGCTGCCGAGGTACCCACCGGGGAGCCGGGCACCAGGGTCCCTGACGGCGGGCTGAGGCCTGGGCGTGCGTCCTGTCCATGAGCTGCGGCTCAGTTGCTGAAGGTGCATACGCCGACACCAGCTCCCTACCGGAGGAACTGGTGGGGTCACACTGGGTGCTGAGTTCCCATCAGTCGTTAGGGTGCCTGCACCCCAGCAAACTGTGGGGAACTGGAGAGTAGGGCTGGGTGCTGAGTTCCCATTAAGCATTGGGAGGCCTGTGCCCCAGTGGACTGCGGAGATGGATGGCCAGGGCTGGATGCTACCTTCCCATGATGCATCGGGAGGCTTTGTGCCCCAGTTGATTATGGGGTCTGGCGGTCAGATGTGAGGTTCGTTTCTCTGGGATGCATTGGGAGGCCTGACCCCAAGGACTTGGGGGGCTGAAGGCAGGGGGACAAGAAGGGCCGCAGTGGGACTGAGCAGGAAGTAGATGCAGGGGTCTCAGTAGGGGTGGTGGGTATTCTGTGCCCCTTCATTCATTCCACAAGCCCTTTACTGAGCACCCACTGTGTGCCAGGCTCTGTGCCCTGGAACCAGCAGAGAGTTTTTGCTAGGACAGAAATCCCGGCTCTAGAAGAGCTGCATCCCAGTGGAGGCCAGTCTGGGGGTGGTCAGGCCCCGGGGTGGGGACCCCCAGCCCTTTCCCAGCTCCGTTTATCCCCCTGGGTTATGGTTAGCAAAGGGCGAGGGATGAAGGTGAGGGTTGAGTGTCTCCCCCCATGCAGGTGATGTTCTGTACCCTCAACACCCACAAAGTGGACATGGACAAACTCTTGGGGGGCCAGATCGGGCTGGAGGACTTCATCTTCGCCCACATCAAGGGGCAGCGCAAGGAGGTAGAGGTGTTCAAGTCCGAGGAGGCGCTGGGACTCACCATTACCGACAATGGGGCCGGCTATGCCTTCATCAAGGTGCCTGGGGTGGTTGGGGACACCCGGGTCCTAAGGGTAAAGATTGGCCGTAGGACCCAAGGGCCGAGCCAAGGGGACTCACGGCTCCTTTCCCCACAGCGCATTAAGGAGGGAAGCGTGATCGACCACATCCAGCTCATCAGCGTGGGGGACATGATTGAGGCCATCAACGGGCAGAGCCTGCTGGGCTGCCGCCACTACGAGGTGGCCCGTCTGCTCAAGGAGTTACCCCGAGGCCGCACCTTCACGCTGAAGCTCACAGAGCCCCGCAAAGCTTTTGGTGAGGGGGCTGCCCCCCCCCCCCAACCCCTGTTGTCGCCCTATTCTGTTGGGTTCAGGCTACAGTGGCAGGGAGCCACCAGCAGGTGGCGCCCAAACCCAGCCAGCTGCGGCGGAATGGAGGGGTAGCCCCGCCCTGCCCTGGGGAGGGGTGCTGGCTCTCTGCCCAGCCCCGGAGGGCCAGAGCAAGGAGGAAGTTGCCCCCGCACCCAGCTTCCCGGAACCATTAGCCCAGCCAAGCGCCCCCAACCCTGGCGAGCCCCCCCAGCCTGGAGAGGCCAGGGTTGGCTGCCCTGTGCCAGTACCCCCTCATTTCCGTCTGGCTTCACTAACTCTCCGGAATGGGCCTGAGGCCCCCGAGGTTGGGGGTGGGGGACTCTCAAATGCTTCCCCCGGCAGACAGGGCTGGTCCTTGGCCCAGCAGCTATATCTCCTTGGCCTTGGGGAGAGCAGCTCAAGACCCAGGCCCCACCCCCTTCCTGTCCCTCTTGCCCTGGGAACAGGGCCCCCTTGTATCTCCCCTCCAGCCTTTTCCATTCTCAGCCCCTGGCTGTCCCTCCCAGTCCATGCCAAGCCTGAGTCGGGAGTCCTGCCCTCCTGGGGTCACCTCAGGCCCCATCTCCCCAGAGCCTGCAGAAGCTTCAAGAAGGCAGAAGAGGGTAACTGAGGCCAGGATGCCTGGGGTCCTGCCCAGGGCATGCTGGAATTGGGCTTCCCCAACCCTCACTCACCCCTCGGCTGCCTCCCACAGACATGATCAGCGTACGCTCAGGGGGTGGCCGCCCTGGCTCTGGCCCCCAGCTGGGCACTGGCCGAGGGACCCTCCGGCTCAGATCCCGCGGCCCCGCCACAGTAGAGGATGTGGTGAGTGCTCTAGCCCAGCCCGCTCCCTCCTTCCCCGCGCACCCATAGGTGGCCGCATCCTTTGTTAGCTGAGGACCTCGGAGCACTAGATGTATCATCTGCCTCTGCCACATCCCAGCTCTGGGACTTTTGCTGGGCAAGTGGGCCTCAGTTTCCTTGTGTGTAAAATGGGACGATAACACCCAGGGTTGTGGTGAGGATGAGCTGTGGCTTAATACACGGGAAGTGGTGAAAAGATCATGCGGCACTCAGTAAGTACGATGGCAAACGTATTCACATCACTGTGGTGTCGCTGTCTCTCCTACCCACCCCCCAGCCCTCAGCCTTTGAGGAGAAGGCCATTGAGAAGGTAGATGACCTTCTGGAGAGTTACATGGGCATCCGGGACACGGAGTTGGGTGAGTGGGGACACCTGGATCTGGGGATGGGTGCGAGTTTGGGGGAGGGGCTTCTAGGTCCTGCGGGGCTGGGTGTCTCCTGGGTACCTCTGCCATCTGTGCTTCCATTCCGCCCCCTACCCTTGTCCAGCGGCCACCATGGTGGAGCTCGGAAAGGACAAGAGGAACCCGGATGAGCTGGCGGAGGCCCTGGACGAACGGCTTGGTGACTTTGCCTTCCCTGATGAGTTTGTCTTTGACGTCTGGGGTGCCATTGGGGATGCCAAGGTCGGCCGCTTCTAGGCCTCCCTCCAGACCTCTCAGTGACCTGGCTCCGCTTGGTGGGAGCCCCCTGTGGGAGGGACACCGTGGCCTGGACCCCAGCATCCGGCTTGGACCTGGCTCAGCAGCCCGAGGATGATGCAGAGTGGAGGTGGGGCCAGGCCCCTGCCCCACTCCAATCGGTACCACCCCTCCCCAGCTCCCGCCCTGGGTGGGGTCCCCGGTCCCCCCTTGCCCTGTTCCCCACCTACCTCAGCCGGGCCGGGCGCGGGGAGGGACCAGCCAGATTGGGCGTCCACCCCCGCCCGCAACACTTTCCGCATCAGCTGCCAAACTGGTCCCTCTGTCTCCCTGGGGCCTGTTTTGGGGGTCGTGACCTCCCTAGTTTCCTGCTGCAGGGAATGCAGAAGGGGGGCATCCCCCCTCAGCAAATGCAACAATGCCCTCCCCCTCCGCGCCCCCCCCCAGAGGAACCCCCTCGCTGTGGAGTCTGTTACCTCTGCATTTGAAATACTAGTCTGCTGTGAACCCCCCAACCTCCCTCCCTCCCCTGCCCCCTGTGTCTCCCTCAGCCCAGCCCCGGACAGAAGGGGCAGGAGGGAGGATGGCGGTGGGCTTTTGTATCTGAATTTGCTGTCTTGAACATAAAGAATCTATCTGCCGTTGGACCTGTGTGGCGGCTTCGGGGTGGGAGAAGGGGGAGAGCCAAGGCTGGGAAAGAATGTAGCAGCTGAAATCCATCCCCTTCAGGCTCCAAATTGAATTAGGAGCCTGCCTGGGCCACCCTCCCCCCGCCCCCCACACCCGTTCTGCCTGACGAGGTTTCTGGCCGTGGGCCACCAGGCTTCCTGTCAAAGGCCGGAGCTTCTCGGCCTACTGGGGTTCAAGTCTTGCTCCCTCTTGAACGAAGCTCCCGCCACCTCAAGCCTGAGGCGAGCCGTGGGCGCAAGACTGTGGGCTACAGCCCGTCCCAGCCCGGGGCCGTGGGGAGCACCAGGGCCCAGAGGGGTGTGGAAGCCTGGCTTGGGAAAAGAAAGATGGCGGGCCCAAGATGGAGGCCTGCCAGGGCAAATGCTGTGGGCAGGAGCCCTGCCCCCCAAGACCGAGGGGAGCAGTCATGACGGAGCCCCCACTCCTGCCCGCTCTGGACGTGTGGGGTCCGCTGGCGTCCACGGTGCACCATGTTTTGCACTGGACATAAACCCCGCGTGCTTGTTTTGACAACCCACTTCATCCTCAAGGATTTGAGTGGGGATCAAGGAAGGGGGGTGGGACCCTGGCCAGACCTGGAGGGAAGGGCAGGAATTGAAGCAAGGGGGGCCAGGCCAGAGGTCCCGGCAGGAATGTGTGAGCTCAGCCCGCTCCCCTCTTCCATCCCTATTTCCAACAAGAGGGTGAGGGGCCTGCCCAGGAAAGGGCAGCTGGGAGGACCGGCTGGGCCTGGGGTGTGCACGCGGCCCGCAGTTGTGTTCTTGGGGTGGGACGTAGATGGCTGATGTTGGAGTCCCAACACCCACGGGTGCCCCCTGTGTCCGTGCTGGTAAACAGCTCGGGTCGCGCCTCCGTGTTTTGAGAGTACGACTGTGTCTCTCGGGGAGTTGGCCGTCTGTGACTCTGCTGAGGGAAGAACGTGACTGTCTCCGTGTTCCCGGGTGTCTGTGGGTGTAACTGGCGGCACCTCTGTGTGGAGGGCGGCCAAGGAGGCGCGTCTCGACGTGGCCGAGGCCGCGAGCGAGGGTGTCCCTGCGCTTTTCTGTTTGCGGGGTAGGTGTTGACCAGCTAGATCCCAGGACGTCCAGGAGGTGCAACCCATTGTGTCTTGGGTGCGTGCAGTGTACCTGTGGGCCCGTCTCGGACTGTGAGGGGGTGTCTCCGGGTGATACAGACTGTGGCTGTCTCAGTGCTGAGACTGGGTCCCGCAGCGCTAAGGGGCCTGCGTTTCAGCGCGTTGGGAGAAGTCTGAGCCAGTGACTGTCGGGGCATCTCTGGGGGTGACACTGTCTCAGTGAGTTCACGGGTAGGACGACAGGTGACCCCAAGGCTTTGAGGAACGTGGCTGCTGCTGTGCTGGGGACAGAGTTGACAGTATCTGATCTCAGGGTGTTAAGGGGTATGATTGTGTTGTTTTAGGATGGGAGACTGTGTGTGTGTGTGTGTGTGTGTCCCCTGCTTCTCAGGGCAGGAGGGGAGGTCGCCGTCATGTGTCCACAGGTGGCTTGGGACTTGTGAGTCCCAGGAGATGGTCCCCTGGTCACCAGGCGTCTTGGTTCCCCAGCCCGCCTTCAGCCTCCCCCACTCCCCCTCCCATGACTCGCCCGCCGGCCCTGGCTTGGGCTTTAAGCCCCTGTGTAAATAGTGGGCGGGTCTCCAGGCCAGGCTGGGCCTGATCCAAGCTGGTCTGCCCGAGGCATTGCCCGCCACCGCCACCGCCACCCCCACCCCCACCCCCACCGCCCCAGCATCCATGAAGGCTTTGGCAGGACAGGAGGGTGTTGCTGCCTCCCAGCAGTGCTAGCCCCCACAACCTGGCCGTCTCCACGGAGGCAGTGGCACCCCCTGCAGCCGCCCCAGCCCGCCCTGGGCGATGCTCACATTTTCCAGTGTTTAGATTTTATCCACTTTATTAATGAGGCAGGCAAAAGGCCCGCGCCTGGGGGCGGGGGGGGGGGGGGGGGGGGGGAGGGGGGAGAGGGCTATTCCCGCCCTGCCAGGGGGAGGGAGTCATGGGGGACCAGGCCAGCTCCCCGGGAGCCCCCTTCCTGGTGGGGCAGCTGGGGTTCTGAGTGGCCGCTGCCCGTTGCCAGGAGCAGAGAGAGAGGTCGCTGTCACCCCAGGCTCCCTGCGGGCACGAGATGGGACGGCTGAGCTGGGGAGATGGGGTGGTCGGAGAGGCCCCTGGAGGCCGGAGAGGGCAGCGGGAGGAGGCCAGGAGCTGAGGAGCCGCCCTAGGAGGGAGGGAGAGGGAGCGGCCTGCCTTCCTGCCTGCTTGCTGGAGAGCTCTGGTGCGCAGAGCTCTGGGGCGGCGCGTGCAGCCGGCAGCAGGCTATGGGGGCCTGGAGCCCCAAGCTGAGTGGGTAAGAAAAGGGGGACAAGAGTGTCCCTGGTGGGGGAGGGGGGCTTGGAAGGATGGGGCCGTGGCTACCTCAGTCTCTCTGTCCCATGTTCTTGACTCTCAGCCCCGTCGGTCTGTCCCTGTCCGTCTTACCATCTGTCCATCCACCCTTCCCACCTGGCCAGCAGGCAGTTCTGCCCTCTCAGCCCTCACCACCAGGGCATCCAGAGATGGCTGGTGCTGGGTCCGCCTTGAGGCCTTCGGGGCAGGGACGTGGAGCTGGCAGGAACGGCACCGTGGGGCATCTGGGTGGCTGTGGTCAGGGGTAGGGCCAGGGTGACCCAGTAACAGGTCTCTGAGGTTGCAGTGTGGGGGACAGGGACTGTAGGGACAGAGACGTGGCCTTGGGGAAAAGGACAACGCGGTGGGGAGAGATGTGCGCCTGGCGGCAGAGGTGGGGCTGTGAGCATCAAACGTGGGACTGGACCAAAGGTGACCTGGTGATCGTCAGGAAAGGGCAGTGAGGGCAGGTGGGCCCTGGGGTCAGAAATGGGTCAGTGGGCATCGGACCGAGCCAGAGGCCGGGAATTGGCCGTGGTGTAAAAACGGGAGGTGGGTGCCAGCGGTGGATCTGTGAGGCCCAGAGGTGGGGACACGGACCCGGAGGAAGGCTGGAGCCGGAGGAACCGGGGTGGACAGAGCAGGCGGGGAGCAAGAGACGGGCTGATGGGGCAGAGGAGGAGAAAGGGTCGGGAATGGGGCAGTCGTGGTCACCTGGAGTTGCCACGGGCAGCGGGTGGACGGGAAAATGCCAGTGGCCTCAAATGGGTCCCGACGATCTGAGGTGGAGCCACCCGCTAGGCTCAGCTTGTCGATGGCCGTTGCGCTCCTGGCCGGCCTCACCGTGCCCTCCTCTCCTCTCCCCAGCCCCACCCCCGGCACCTGACATGAGTCTCTGCGGGCCCCTCAACCTGAGCCTGGCAGGCGAGGCGACCATGTGTGCGGAGCCCGGGGCCCCCAACGCGTCGGCCGGGCCGCCGGCCGGCCGGGCGGGCGCCTCGCCGGCGCTGCCCATCTTCTCCATGACGCTGGGCGCCGTGTCCAACGTGCTGGCGCTGGCGCTGCTGGCGCAGGCCGCGGGCCGCCTGCGGCGCCGCCGCTCGGCTGCCACCTTCCTGCTGTTCGTCGCCAGCCTTCTGGCCACCGACCTGGCGGGCCACGTCATCCCCGGAGCCCTGGTGCTGCGCCTGTACGCGGCGGGCCGCTCGCCGGCCGGCGGCGCCTGCCACTTCCTGGGCGGCTGCATGGTGTTCTTCGGCCTGTGCCCGCTGCTGCTGGGCTGCGGCATGGCCGTGGAGCGCTGCGTGGGCGTCACGCGGCCGCTACTGCACGCGGCGCGCGTCTCGGCGGCCCGCGCGCGCCTGGCGCTGGCCGCGCTGGCCGCCGTGGCTTTGGCGGTGGCGCTGCTGCCGCTGGCGCGAGTGGGCCGCTACGAGCTGCAGTACCCGGGCACGTGGTGCTTCATCGGCCTGGGCCCGGCGGGCGGCTGGCGCCAGGCGCTGCTCCCCGGCCTCTTCGCCGGCCTCGGTCTGGCCGCTCTGCTCGCCGCGCTCGTGTGCAACACGCTCAGCGGCCTGGCCTTGCTGCGCGCCCGCTGGCGCCGCCGCTCTCGACGGCGTCCTCCGGCGAGTGGCCCCGACAGCCGCCGTCGCTGGGGGGCGCGCGCGCCCCGCTCGGCCTCCGCCTCGTCCGCCTCGTCCGTAGCTTCGGCCGCCGGCGGCTCCCCGGGCCGCGGCTCAGCGCGCAGAGCCCGCGCTCACGATGTGGAGATGGTGGGCCAGCTCGTGGGCATCATGGCGGTGTCGTGCATCTGCTGGAGCCCGCTGCTGGTGAGGGGCGCACACGCCCCTCCGGCCGGGCTCCTTCCTGCCCCCACCCCCCCATGCCTCCCACCCTTTTCCATCCTAGGATCCCTGGGTTCTCTCTGCGTCCTCCAACCGCGGTCCCGCCCCCTCGAGGCTCCACGTGTCACGCAGCCCGCCCTTTGGTCCCTCCCTCTCATCTCCCACCCCTCCACCCAGTCCCCTGGTCTTTCTCCTGCCTGGGGTCTTTGCAGTTCACCCTACCCACTCGAGCCTCCTCCCCAGCCCCCTTCCGTCACCACGCCGCCCCGTTTCTCTCCCCCTTCGGTCCCCTGTCTTTCGGGATACCTGGGACTTCTCTCCTTTTTTTGCTCGAGCCGCCACTCGCTGAAGGCCTTTGCTTCTGCCACACCTTCTCCCTCCTTCCGGAGCTCCTTCCCACCAGGACTCCCATTTACCCTCCCGGTGAGCCTCTGCTCCTCTTCACAGCCCCCTTACTTTCCAGCCACGCTTCATCCATCCCAGCCCCACCCTTGGCCAGCCCCCTTCTCTCACACCTGCCCCACTGCTCACACCGGCTTCTCCCGCAGGTGTTAGTGGTGCTGGCTGTCGGGGGCTGGGGCTCCAGCTCCCTGCAGCGGCCGCTGTTTTTGGCTGTGCGCCTCGCTTCGTGGAACCAGATCCTGGACCCCTGGGTGTACATCCTGCTGCGCCAGGCCGTGCTGCGCCAACTGCTTCGCCTCCTGCCCCCGAGGGCCGGCGCCAAGGGCAGCCCTGCGAGGCTGGGCCTCACCAAGAGCGCCTGGGAGGCCAGCTCGCTGCGCAGCTCCAGGCACAGTAGCCTCAGCCACCTCTAGGCGCGCCAACAGCCCCAGCGGCTGAGTCAGACCATCCCGGGCCGGGCCCAGGTGGGTCCGCAGCGCTGAGCCCTCGGGGGAATAAAGCCATGTTGCGGACATGCGCAGGGCATGTGTCCGGTCGGGGCTGCAGCGCCCCTGTGACCGCGCGGGGGTGACAGAGGCGCCGCATGAACCTTCGGGGTGTGCAGTTCTGGGACTTGCCAGGCAGAGGCGCAGACACGCCAGACGCGGAGTTAGAGCTGCCGGAGCATGCGCAGAAAGCCACGGCCGCAGCCCGAGGGCCCGGGCTCCCGTCTGGAGCAGAGCGGCTGGCCGACCCAGAGCCGCCAGGGGCGCTTTTTGTCCTGCCGCCGCCTGGACTGACCCCAGCAACAATTCTCTCATTGTGACCCTGAGCTCCCCCAACACATCCTCAAGGCCCTGCCCCCAATCCACGCCCCATCAGGGCCTCCAAACTCCAAAGTCCCTAAACACAGCTCCGAGCCATGTCTGTCCCATCCCGGCCAACGCACGATCCCCACTATAATAGCCCAGAGTCCCCACCTTCCCTTAACCCTCATCAAGCGAGCCCCATGCAAACTCAGGGCATCTCCCCGTCACTCTTTATGCCACTGGCCACCCATCGGATCTGCCCCCCACAACTCTCCCCGCTTCCAAGCACACCCCTCTCCCCCACCCCTGCCCCATGCCAACATTACTGCACACATTAGGAGCCAGAGGATGCGTGGGTGGGGCAAACCCCAAAGGCCTTTTTAAAAACTACTAAGAGCTTGGTCAGGGCAGGGGCAGGGGAGAGGGCTAGCAGCCCCCGGCCACGAAGTCGAAGTCCCGGAAGGCTGCCTGCTCAGTGGCCGTGAGGGGCCGCGCGTCGCGGGGCGGGCTCAGCGTGGGGGCCTCCCCTGTGAATTCCTCATCGAAGTTGCTGACATCCGTGCGGCCTGACAGCGTGGGCACGAAGGGAGGTGGCAAGCGCCGGGCCAGCAGAGTGTCCCAGCCCAGTGTCTGCAGGGGCGGAGGAGAGACAGAAGTCAGCAGGAGAGGCTGGGGAGCAGACTGCCCGAGCGACCAGCCCCTGTGCCCTGACCAGCCCTGCATCTGGGGGATTGACATTAGGAGTCATAAGATAGAGGGATAAAATGTGATCCTTACTGGCAGCCCAATAAGGGTCACAGTGTGAGCATGGGGAGCCCGGGGGTGGGGGAGAGGAAGCCTGGGTTCACGCAGATGTGCGTGTAGGAGGGTCAGTGGGAGTGGGGGGGGGGGACGGAGGTGACAATGTTGGAGGTGAAGTGACTAGGTCTTGGTACGGGAGAAATGACTAGGCCCTGGGGGACGGGGTGACCAGGTTGACCAGGTCTCTGGTGGGGGGAGGGTTGGCCAGGCACTTGGGGGGACCTTACCCGAAAGAAGGGCTGCTTTTTCACATCCTCTGCGTCCCTCTCGCTGGACCCCAACCTCCGCTCTGGATTCCTCCGCAGCAGCTGGGGGGAGGAGAGGTGTCAGTCCTCCCCGTCCCGGCCCCAGAGCCCCTCCCCAGGCCCAAGTCGGGGGCTCCTCACCCTGCGCATGATGCCAATGGCTTCGGCCGACAGGAAGCGTGGGTAGCGAACCTCATCGTTGACTATGCTGTCAAATACCTCCTCCTCGTCGTCCCCTGGGAACGGGGACTGGGGACAGGGAGAGCCAGGGTGAATTAGGCCCCTCCTCTGGCTCCCAGCCCCACCTGAGCCCTCTACTCCCAGCTACTTCTGGGGGCTGACTGATGTGGGAAGGTAAGTACCCCATTTTAGAGACGCAGAAATTGAGGCTAGGGAGGCAAAGCCACCTGCCCCCATCACACAGCACATGCAGGCACAGTATGATTCCCCACCGGCCCTCCCCCGCTCCCCCCTCCCCCTTCCCCCCGCTCCTCCCTCTTCCCCATCCCCCCCTCCTCCCCCCCCCCCCCCCCAGGCATAAGCAGTTCCCAGTGTGATCCCAGAGTCAGGCAGGGTGGGAGCAGCCTGGGGCCTCACCTCTCCAACCAGCATCTCGTAGAGCAGCACACCCAGCCCCCACCAGTCCACAGCCCTCGTGTAAGATGTGTCTGTCAGCACCTCAGGTGCCAGGAACTCCGGGGTCCCACAAAATGTGCTGGTCCGGTCCCCATAGCCCATCCCTGGGGGCAGTAGGGCCACATGAGGTTTCGGGTGGGGGTCCCAGCTACGGGTGGGGGTCCCAGCGGTAGCCCAGCCCGGCCCAGCATGGGGTGGCCTAGCCAGTCAGCCCCACCCCAGCGTTAGGGTTGGGGGTGGCCCAGGTGGGGTTGGGGACGCCATTCCCTCCCCACTCTGTCTAATCCCCAAAGGCCAGCCCTTCAAATCCCAGCCCCGCCCCTCACCCTCCTTGCAGAGGCCAAAGTCTGCGATCTTGACATAGCCCTCGGTGTCCAGGAGCAAATTGTCCAACTTCAGGTCCCTGTGATGGGTTGGGGGGACGTAAAGAGGGATGAGTGGGGGTCTGGGCCCTGCCTGAAGCCTGAGGGCCCCCCGTGGGCAGAGCGTGTGTACAGGAGCACACGCACACACGGGCACACACCTGTAGACGATCTTGTGTTCGTGCAGGAACTGCAGCCCCAGCACCACACAGGCCGAATAAAAGCTGCAGAGAGAAGATCCTGTGACGGGGCCAGGCCTCCCGGCAAGGAAGGCAGGCCACAGAAACCCGGCTCTCACGTCCCCCAAAGCCCCCCCAGCTCCCCAGAACTCCAGGAGGTTGGGGGAAGAAGGCAGGGGCCAAAGGGTGGAGGGTAGGAAGAGGGCCGCCACAGCCTCTCCGGGGGCGGGGGGCGGGGCGCGGGGTGGGGGCGGGGGGCTCACACAGCGCGGGGCTCAGAGAACACGTCACTGTGGATGTGCAGCATCAGATCCCCGCCGGCTGAGTACTCCATCACGAAGCACACGTGCTCTGGCGTCTGGAAACAGCCGAACAGGTTCACCAGGAAGGGATGTGCTGCTCTGGTCACCGCCGCCAAGATCCGCTTCTCGCACATCAGGCTGGGCAGGGTTGCAGGCAGGGGTCAGAGACCACAGCAGCCCCCCACCCCCAAGCCCCACACTCCCCGGAGTCCTCAGCCATCACCTATTTGCTGGGGGCCTCGAATGGCTGTGCAACCTGAGGCAAGTTGCTTAATATTTCTGAACCTCAGCGGCCAAACAAGCACCCAGAATCCATCTATCATCCTAGTAACAGCGCCCCCCCCCCGCCCTGCCAGACATCCCTTTAGGGAACAGCCAGTGTGGGCTAATTGGAGCACCCCATTTTCCTGGCCAGGAATTGGTTCGGGAATGGTCGAGCCAAGCTAGTGGGGCTCAACCTCAGGATTTCTGCTGGAATTATTAAGGAAGAAGGGCTAAAACTGGTAGATGAACCTTAAATTGCTGTGGTAGGGGGCTCTCTCTGCCCCCAGTGAAATGACTGCAAGCAAAGCCCACAAAGAGGAAAGAGGATAGCGAGACGTCATCTGAGCAACTGGATACAGCCATGCCTGAAGGCAACACACCCCTACACTTTTCTGATCCAGAGCAATAAATTCCTCTTTTGCTTAAGGCTGTCTGAGTTGGGTTCCTGATTAACAAAAAAAAAAAAAATGTCAGGAAGATTAGGGACAATCAGGGTCTCTCTTGGGCATTTTTACAGGGGGAGCAGATACTGTGTAGAATGCTCTAGATGCATTCCCTCACTTAATCTACCTGACAACCCTGCAAGAAAGGCATCATTACCCCCCTTTTATACATGGGGAGGCTGGGGATCAGAAGAGCAAAGTGACTTCTCCCAGGCCTCTAAGCAAATTGGTGGCAGAGTTGGGATTTGGACCCAGGGCCCTAACCCCAAAGCAGGCGCAGTGTAATGGTGCCATTAAGAGTACAGCCTTCAAGGGTGCTTGGGTGACTCAGTCAGTTAAGCATCTGACTCTTGATTTCTGCTCAGGTCATGATCTCATGGTCGTGAGATCGAGCCTCGCATTGGGCCTTCACACTGAGTGTGGAGCCTGCTTGGAATTCCCCTTTCTCTCCCAATCTCTCTCAAAATAAAGAAACAAACATTTAAAAAAAAAAAAAAAAAAAAAAAAAAAAGGAGTGCGGGCTTAAAAGTCCGAGTCCCTAGGTTTGAATCCCTGACCTGTTGCTTACTGGCTTTGTGACCTTGGGCAACTTGCTCGACCTCTCTGTTATCGGCAGAAGGGGAACAGTAATATTTACCGCATAGGACTGTCATGGGTTATTGGACATAAAGCGCACAGTGGGCACTTTCTAAGAGTTGTTAACATCTTAAGTGCTGGCTTAGTAATAAGTGGCTGTTATAAATCACTGTCACAGCAGCTCCAAAGAGGGGACTGCTCTGTCTCCCACTTCCCAGAAGAAGAGACCAAGGTTCTCAGAGGGCCCCAGCTGGTTCCCCACCTTTCCACCTCATCTCGGGCCACAATGTCGCCTTTCTTCAAAGCCTTGATGGCGAACAGCTCCCCGCTGGGCCGGAACTCAGAGAGCAGCACCTGGAACCACAGTGGACAGCGAGGACCTTCGTGGCCAGCCCGGGAACCCCCAGTTCCCTCAACTCCTTGCCCCCTGCCTCACCTTCCCAAAGTGACCCCGGCCCAGCACTGCCAGGAATTTGAAATCCTCGAGGGTCAGGGGTGACTTCCTCAGAGGGCTGTGGAGAGAAGACAATGGTGGGGACAAGGACGGCAGGCAGGGGTGGCAGGTGGGGAGTGGGGGAGGGGTGTCACCTGCACAGGGCGGGGCCTGGGGTCTCCTGGGTCTCTGAAGGCAGCTCGGGAGTGGTGGTAGTTTCCTGGATCGGGGAGCTCTGCAGCAGAGACAGGGGGTCAGAGGCACCCCATAATATAACTGCACTCTAGTCACCTCTCTGACGTCGCCTCTCCTCCCGCTCGCCCCCATTCTCACTCCCCTCCTGCCACACTGTCCTGTGCACACACCAGCTCAAGTCCTTTGCCCAGACTATTCCTTCCAACCAGGGTGGGGAGTCCTCTCTTCCCCACCAGCATCTGCACAGCTCCTCCCTTGCCTCCGGGCATTTATCGGGATGTCACCTTCGCAGATGGTCAGCTGCTCAGCATATCAGACAACTCACAGAACCTCCCTCCCCGAGACACACATACTCCCCGTCCCCTTTCGCTGCTTTTTTTCATGCCGTAAATACATTTTATCATTTTGCCTACTTATTGCCTTGATGGGTATGTGCCCTGGGAGCCACTTAATTCTTTACCCCACGTGTGCATGGAACTTTGGAAAGAGTCAAGATCAATACTGCAAATGGGAACATGTTACTACCGGTTCATCATCCTCCACTGCAGACACGGCTGTAAAAATCCAATCAGCACGGATAGGTGTGTGGTGGGAAACACCGGCCTCTCGTGCCCCAGCCCCCCTCCCCGGAACCAGCCACCATGAAGGGATTTCCTGAGTGCCTTTCTAGACAGATTTTCTACAAGCAAACGTTGATGGTAGAGGCTCCATTTTCCTGGCTCCCACGACTGACAATATCCTAATCCGGACGTTCCTACCGGACAACCTGTCTTAGAAGCTATTCTACGCCACTGCACATATGTCACAGCCACGTACTATTCCAACCTGTCATTTATTTAGCACTGGCTCCTACAAACGGACTCTGACGTTTTCACTTCTGCCCACACAAAAAGCTGCCGCAGTGAACTTCCGGGATGCGCACATGTGTGCACGTCCAGGATTGGAACTCTTGGGTCGAGACGATGTCCCATTTTTAGCTCAGCCGGCTATGCCCTCCCGAGGTGCAACAATTTGCGAGCCTCCCACTGACTGCCTGTTCCCCCGCCTCCTGCCCAGCATTTGGTGGTATGAAACTTTTGGATTTTGTTTTGCCAAACTCATCTCATGGTGCCTGTCATTATATTATTATTATAAATATAATCCAGAAGCATATGTTATTCTTCTTTTTTTTAGGCAACGTGTAAAATGCACTCAAGGGAGCCAGCTCTTACACACACGTGTCCACCTGGGTGCGTGGCACCCAGACCGGGGGTGGGTAAATCATGTTTTGCACCATCTGTGAGCTAAGAATAGCTTTGACGTTTTTAAAGGGGGGGGGGGTGGAGAATCAAAAGGAGAGTGACATTTTGTGATCTGTGGAAGTGATATGACATTCAAGCTTCAGTGTCCATCAGTGACGTTGTGCCAGGATCCAGCCACGCCCGTTGGTGTATGGATGTATCATGTGTGGCTGCTTTCTGCAATGGCCCTTTATGGAAAAACTGTGCTGATCTCTGCCCGAGATTAAGACCCACAACATCACCATGACCTTGACGGGCTCCCTTGTATCTCCCTCCTATCAATAATCGCCTCCCCCCCACAACCAGAGAAAACCGCTATCTTGACTTCTGTCCTTGACTTGAGTCTTAAACGTGCTTGGTTTACAGGCCAGTGCACAGAGCACAGCAAGGCGAAGCAACTTGCTGTGGGTCACACAGCTGATAAATAGCAGAGCAGGGACAAGAACCCAGGTGGCCTGGCTCCTGAGCTCATGTTTTTATTCAGGAATAGAGAGTGGGACCCTGCTTCTAGAAGAGATGTGTGACCCAGGCAAGTTCCCGGTGGTCTCTGGGCCTTGAGCTGGGAAAGAGGCCCGGAGGAGGAATCTTTGAAGCTGCCTAAGCCAGGCCCAGGGGGAAATGAGTGGGACACTCACCAGGCTCGACGGGCTGGAAGGAGGGCCCAGAGGACTCTTCTGGGGCAAACTATCCAAGTCAGCCCCAAGGTTCAGCTTCTCCACAGATATATCGCTGTAGAACACGGGAGGAGGGTTTGTCTGGGACCCAGCACCCTGCCAAGCAACCAGGGACAGCCTAGACCCCAAGGACCTCCCTCCTTACCCTGTGGACCGGGCCTCAGGTCCCGGAGAGGCCCCAGGGCTGAAGGTACCCGTGGCCGTGGCATTGGGAATGAGCCTTCGAAGCAGCCGCACCCAGGTGGCAACATCGATGTTCATCTGCCTAGCGCGCTGAAATGTTTTCCCTGGAGGGATGGGGGCAGGCGTCACCCTTCATGATACTCCCGGGACCCCTGGCCTCTCCTCTGCCTTGCTCACCCCCTCCTCACCTTGTTGCTTGGAGAAAATTTTCTTCTGCCTTCGGAGCCGGGGTATCCTCTCAATGACAGGGTTGTGGAAGGTAACCTGGGGAGAGGGGCCAGTGGGTGAGAACCTGCCCCCACCTCTAGGCACAGGGGGAAGCCCTTAGGAGAGGAGGTGTGCACACCCATATGTTTTGGGGGTTCTGATCACTGCGGCCCCACATCCAAACACAGAGTATTAAGAAGTTATAAGGTACTAAGGGGCTAAAAAAACAATCCATGGCCTGGCAGGGCTACCTCCTGAAACCCCATCTTGGAAAGCCAAGAAGCAGGCAACCAAACCCTCCTCCAGGGGTGCAGAGGGGGGGTCTGACCCAACAAGACGCACACTCAGCTCCAGCAAGGTCCTACGTCCTCGAGTGTCCTGATTCCCCAAGTGTGGTCCCGGACCAGCAGCATCACCTGGGGAATCTGCCGGAAATGCAGATTCTTGGGCCCCCCACCTGGACCCACTGAATCAGAAACACGGGGGAGGGGCCCAGCAGTCCGTGTGTTAACAAGCTCTCCAGGGGATGCCGGTGCCACCCATGTGGGGGAGCCGCCGGTCTGGCGCCATTCTCCCAACTCTGGTTGCATCTTCTAGTAAGGCGCTAAAAGTCACAGAACCGTGTGACCTTATGCGTGTCCGATATGGTCACCACTAGCCATGAAGGGCTATTTAAATTCAGGAAAAATTTAAAGGAACATTAAAACTTGGGTTCCCTGGTCCGGCTAGCCACGCTTCACGTGGCTGGCGGCTGCTGTGTTGGACGGGGCTCGGATACAGCATTTCCATCTACCACACAATGCGACTATTGTAGGCTCATAGACCACAGAACTGTAGAAAGTTCTATGGGCTGGTGCTTTTGGGGAGGCAGAGAAACAAAACAGAACGCTATAAGTAGACCTCGAGGGCGAGCAGGACTGCTTCAGAATTCGCACCCCCGCTACCCACCCAGCCACCCGCTGGGTTTTGGCCGGTCTCCCTAACGGAAGAACAATTTCACTGCCCTGCCGCTCGAGTCAGCCCTGGTCCCTGCTCTTTTCCGCCAGCGGTCCTCAATTATGAGATCAAGTCAGAATTCCCACACCGAGGCACGGATTCCCACACACACAGGGCACATGTATATGTGTCAGGGGCAAATTTAAAGCACTTTTGAGGAAGTTTTTGGCTGATGAGAGGGCCAGGGGCTTTCCTACTCGGTGCCTCTGTTTTCTCCCCGCTCAGATGTGACTAAGGAGGATCGCTTCTGAACTGGGTTGAAGTGGGTCTTCGTGAGGATTAACAAGTTAAAACCGGCAAAGCACTTAGGACAGGGTGTGGCTCACACCACAAGGGGTCAGCTAGGAATGTCATTTATTAGACCGCGGGCCCTCACCCAGGGGACACTGGCAATGTCTGGAGACATCTTTGATTGTCACAACTGGGGGTGGGGGTGGGTGCTGGCTTCCTGTGGGTGCAAACCAGGGGTGCTGCTCAACACCCAACCGCGCAAACCGAGAAGGATCCGGCCCACTGGGGCGCACTTGGCCACAGCACCAAGGGTGGGGTACCCCGACTGAGACCCTAACCCTAACAGCACTGCAGAAGGGCTTTCTCTCTAGTCTGCTGTGGCTCTGATAGCAATCTCCTTGACACATCACCAGGTTTTTCTTTTCTTTTCGGGCTTGGCAAAATTTTGCAATTTTTTTTTTTTTTTTGGTCAATCCTTTCCCCTCAGAACAAAACCAACCCCAGCTTACGTTGTGTCACTGATGTCACTAATTACATACATTTTTCTATCAAGGTTCAGAGATGAATCCCAAACATCTCTTCCCTTCTGGACAATGGGAGCATGTGGGAAAGTAGTTTCTCGTGCTCAGGGGTCGGGCTGTACCTCGGCCACCAGGCAGCCCTGGGGTTCCATGTCCAGCTGCACTTCATGCCTCTCGTTGTCCAAGAAATCCTCCAACTTCAGGAATTTGAGGGCACACAGGCCCCGTTGGTCCCGCCAGAACACAGCCAACTCCAGTTCCCGGGCCTCAATTGAGGGAGAGGAATTGAGCCATCACTTGGGGTGCCTGAGGTCCAGAACCCTCCTCCTCCAGGCCCTGCCATCCCCCCCACCTAGCTCACCCTTTCCAGCTCCAGGGTGAAGCTCTGGTCCCAGGCGTTGGGGCCACACGGCTTCCAGGAGGTCTGCCCCACCACTGTGTTATCCAGCTTGAGCACAGTGCTAACCTCGCCTGGAATGAGGGGTGGGGGAAGGTGTCAGAAAATGTTTGGGGTGTGTGTAGGGGGGATCATATCTCCTATCCTAGTAAAGAAATCTCTCCTCCCCCCATTCATGTTCACCGTGCTATCGTGACAAAGCTTAATGGTTCTGCCTTTCACGTTAAGGTGTTTAATATACTTCCAGTTGATGTCTGTGTATGGTGTGAGGTAGGGACCCAAATTCGTTTTTACTCTATATGCAACTTCCAGCAATATACTCCTGAGAATTCACCCTAAAAAAATGCATGCAGTTTACATTGGGAAATGCACATATGTAACGCTTACATTGGCCCCAGACTAGAAATACCTATTAAGACCCAAATTCACTTTTACTCTATATGCAACTTCCAGCAATATACTCCTGAGAATTCACCCTAAAAAAATGCATGCAGTTTACATTGGGAAATGCACATATGTAACGCTTACATTGGCCCCAGACTAGAAATACCTATTAAGAGGAGAATTAACATATAAACTATAGTATAGTCTTATTAGCTGATATTCAACTCTTACTATTTTTTACTTTAAAAAGCCCCAGCAGTTTGTTACAGCTCAGTCTAAGACAACAGGCTATTAAACAGGAGTTAAAATGAATGAATAAACTATAGCTTCATGCTATGATATGGCTAAGTCTCCCAAACAATGTTAAGTGGAAGAAGCCATTACCATGGAATACGTTCTGTATGATTCTGTGTATGTAAAGTTCAAACACCAGGCAAGGTTAAACTATGTTGTTTTGAGATGTGTATATAGGTGCTAAAACTACAAAGAAAAGCAGGGAAATGATAACCACACATCAGGAGAGTAGCTACCTCTGGACAGAGGAAGGGGCTAGAATGGGAGGGGAGAGGGAAGGGGGGTTTCCAGAGAGTTCTATTGCTTGACTTGACCTGGGTGGTGGTATCATGGGTGTTTGCTCCATTATTCTTCTTCTTTTGTACCTACTTTCTTGGATGCCTTTTTTTTTTTTAACTGGGGTAAAATTCACATAACATAAAATTTACCGCTGTAATCACTTTGAAGCGTTCCGTTCACACTGTTGTGCGACTACCACCACCATCCATCTCCAGAATGTTTTTCGTCTCCCTCCACTGAAACTCTGTCCCCGTGAAACAACAATTCTCTGCTCTCCCCTCCCGCCCAGCCACTGGCAACCACCCTTCTTTCATTTCCGTGACCTGGACTAGTCTCGACACCTCAGAGAAGTGGAATCGTACAGAACGTGTCTTTTTGTGACGGGCTTGTTTCACTTAGCTTAACGCCCTCAGGTTCGCCGATGCTGTAGCCCGTGTCAGTATTGAGGCTGCCTTTTGGGGGTGGAATACCACCCCGCGGCACATACACAGCGCATTCTGCTTATCCGTTCATCCGTCAGCGGACACCTGTGTCGCTTCTACAACTTGGCTGTCGGGAATAATGCCGCCGTGGACATGAGCGTCCACAGATCAACTCCTTGGGGTGTGTACTCAGAAGAGGGGTTGCTGGTCATACGGTAATGCCATGTTTAATTTTTTGAGGACCTGCCATCCTGCTTTCCACGGAGCCTGCAGCACTCTACAGTCCCAACGGTAGTGAGCGAGGGTTCCAGTTTCTCCACATCCTCCCCAGCACTTGTATTTTCTTTTTTTTTCTTAAAACAATATCCACCCTAATGAAGGTAACGTGCTAGTTCTAGGGGCGCCTGGGTGGCTCAGTCGGTTGAGAGTCTGACTTTGGCTCAGGTCATGATCTCACAGCTCATGGGGTCGAGCCCCGCGTCGGGCTCTGTGCTAACAGCTCGGAGCCCGGAGCCTGCTTCGGATTCTGTGTCTCCCTCTCTCTCTGCCCCTCCCCTGCTCGTGCTCTGTCTCTTTCTCAAAATAAATAAATAAAGTGTTACAAGCATGTGACATCCCAGGATCCCTGCCCCATCTCATCCCTCCAAGGCTCAGTGCCCACTCACTGGTGTTCTCGGCTTCCACTTTGAGGCTGCCCCGGCCACTGAGGCTTCCGCTTCGGCTGTAAAGGCCCCGGGCTGGGCGGCTCAGGAAGGTGGTGCGGCTGTCGGGGGTGCCAGGCACCCCCACCGAGGGTGAGGAGCTCCAGGGGACGGTCTCTGGAAGGTCCCTGCAGCCTGCCACACGCACCTCCAGGGTCCCTGAGGGAGGGTAGGCTCAGGAGGCGCCCGTATCTGGCACAGGCCAAAGGCGAAGTGGGCATATCCAGAAGTGGCCAGCACACAGGTGGAAGTCGGTGAGGGACAACCGGGGTGGGGGGGTGGGGCAGGGGGTCTGATGCAGGGATGCCCACAAGTGAGAGATACAGGAGAAGGGGCAGGGCTGAGGCTGGGGTAGGCCAGGCTGGGGAGGGGCTCTGGATGCTGGGGGTTATCGACAGAAGACGGGTTTAGGGCACGGGCCGATGAGGCAATGGGACCCAGACTGGACCAGGGCGTCGAGGGTAGGACTCAGGGAGCTGACCAGAGGTCCCAGAAGGGGTCAGGGGTCTAGGGTAGGGCTGATCTAAGGGGGAAGTAACCGCTGAGGGGTCTAGGGAGGGAGGAGCTAGCTGGCCTTGCAGGGTGGGGGCAGACTCAGGGCCGAGGGTTCTGAGAATGAGGGGTTGCGGGACTTGGACTGGGGGGCTATGGCTGGAGGGAAAAACAGGGCCGGGTAAGAGGGGGTAGTGATGGGGACATGGTGGGCATGGGGGCAAGAGTCCAGAATCAGAGGACAAGCGGGGCCCGGAAGTCGACTGCATAGAGCTGTGGGGCCTAGGGAAGTGGGGACCCGGGCTACAGAGCTGGGACGCATGGAGGATGAAGTAGGATGGGGTACAGGCGTGGGGAAAGCGGAGATCTAGGTTGAGGTTCTCAGGGCTTGGGGAGAAGTCGAGGATACGGAGCCGCGGTGGCGGGGTCTGGGTGGGGGAGGTCTGGACCCACCTGTGAGTGGCGCGGGCTTGCACAGGGTGTTGTAGTGCGTGGGAGGGAAGGGCCCCGCCAGGCGGGCACTGAAGGCTGCCGACGAGGCCACAGCAAGCTCCTCGCGCAGCAGACGCCCCTTCGGATGGTCCGCGGGCAACTCCCCGAGGCGCCGCTCGAGAGCCTCCCGCAGCAGCCCCAGCTTCTGGTTGGACTCGGTCAGCTTCTCCTGGGCCTGTAATGGGAGGGACAGAGTGGGGCTACGGGTGGGGCCTGGCATGCGCCTCCCCAAGCCTGGCTAAGTCTTACCTGGCCCTAGCCTTCAAACCACCTGGGTCCTACCCCTGGGCTCCGGGAAAACGAGGCCCCACCCCCGGCTGAGGCCCCACCCCTGGCCAAGGTCCCGCCCCTTGCTGAAGCCTCACAGCAGGAGGCCCTACGGGTCAATTCCCGCCCCTTCGCTGGGGCCCCGCCCCCGCCAAAGTCCCGCCCCTTACCTCGCAGACCGCCTTGCGGTCCGGGGCCTTGGCGGCGCTGAGCAGGCGCAGCACGTTCTTGGCACCCTCGGCCACCGCGTGCTCCACTCGGAAGTGGTGCCTCAGCTCCTCAATGCGCAGCTCCACGGACCCCAGGTCTGCACTCCCTGTGGGCGTGGGACGCCGGATGGTGAGGCCAGCCTAGGATCCAGGTCCGACTACCCCAGCCCTGGATGCGCAGGTGTCCGCAGGAACGGGCACTGGCCACAGACACACCACCACCAAGATGCGTCAGGTTTTTCCCAAGCAAGGGGTGACCGTGCCACAGTCGCACTGTCACCTGCAGGCAGTCAGACTTCCACCCAAATGCAATCACTCTTTCATCCAAACATGGTCACCCACAGGCACCATCCCAGGGACAGAGTTAGGCTGTCATACAGGAACAGTCATGTACACAGGGACACGATCAACAAAGGCTTAAAGGACAGACGTGTTGGCAGGGTCCCCTTGCATCCCAGGGACGGTCACAGGGACACTGTGGCCATTTAGATAGCCAGAAGGAAAAAAAAAAAAAAAAAAAAAGATAGCCAGAAGGAGATAATCACACAGGCCCAGGGACACTTAAAAAAAAAAAAAAGTAACTTTTACTAACTGCCTTCCAAGGGCGCCAGTTTGCCCACACCTATCAAAATTGCAAATGTAATGGCCCTTTGATCCAGCAAACCCAGTTCAGGAACTTTATCCCATAGAAACACCTCTGCACTTGACATACGTACATCGTTACTCACTGAAGCCTTCTTTCTAAGAGCAAAAGATCGGAAATAACCCCGTTTCTTCCAGTAGGAGTCTGGGTAAACGAATGTGACCATCCACATGGTGAAATACAATGCAGTTGGGAGAGCAAGGGCACTGTCACACAGACATCGCCACACTGTCACTCACAGGGGAACAGTGGCATTATTGCTTTGTCACCAGCGTAGGCACACGGTCACCCACAGGCAGAGAACACACTCTCACAAAGATTCAGCCACACCACCACACAGGGATATTGTCACAGGGCAGAGAGACATGATCACAAGACACAAACATCCTCACGGGACACATTTACACTGTGGCAAAACCCCTGGGGCCCCCTAACTCCAGCCCAGGGAGAACCATAATCACACTGCCACATGGGTAAGGCACAGGGACGGCAAAGAAATGCCATCACACTGTCACACAGGCAGGACAGCATCACCAATACCCACAGGCACAAATGTTGCAGGGAAACAGACTGGGTATCACACCCAGTATGAAGTCATAGGGACACAGCCATGGCCCAATAAAGGACGGTCACAGTTACCCAATGGCACAGGGACAGGCACAATAAGGACACACTGTCACCAGAGGCACAAGACCACACTCTCCATGGGTGTAGGTTCCAAGGACAGTCCCACTATCTTGTATATTGACCCAGACTCAGACCCTGGCACTCAGAGAGAGTCATGCCATCACTCACAGGCACTCAGACACCAACCACACAGACATAGCAGTCACAGGCACACTGTCTGACAAACACAGCCGCACTCTTGCCCCCAGGCCTGCTGTCACACATGTCCAGATAGTCGCCAGGGCTTTTACACTTACAGGGACAAGATCGTACCATTACCCGAGGCTACAATACTACCCAGAGGCACAGGGACATGACCATACCATCATTCACTGTCACCGAGAGCCCATGTAGGTATTCCCAGTACAGATGAGCAATCACACTAACACCTCCCCTACCTCAAAGACATACACACGACACCCACACTCTGTCATCTGAGTTATCTATTCCCATTGCTATGGACTGGATGTTTCTGTTCCTCTGAAATTCATATATTGAAACCCTACCCCGGGTGCCTGGGCGGCTCAGTTGATTGAGCAACCAACTCTTGGTTTTGACTCAGGTCGTCATCTTACAGTTTCATGTAAGGTTTCATGTGAGGGTTCAAGCCTCACATCAGGCTCTGTGCTGGCGGTGCGGAGCCTGCTTGGGATTCTCTTTCTCCCTCTCTCTCTGTTCCTTCCCCACTCAAACTGCCTCTTTTATAAAAATGAAAGGAAGGAAGGAAGGAAGAAAAAGGGAAAGGGAGAGAGAGGAGAAAGAAAGAAAGAAAGAAAGAAAGAAAGAAAGAAAGAAAGAAAGAAAGAAAGAAAGAAAGAAAAGAAAGAATAGAAAACGAAAGAAAGAAAAGAAAGAAAGAAAGAAAGAAAGAAAGAAAGAAAGAAAGAAAGAAAGAAACAAGGAAGGAAGGAAGAAGGAAGGAAGGAAGGAAGGAAAGAAAGAAAAGAAAGAAAAGAAAGAAAGAAAGAAAGAAAGAAAGAAAGAAAGAAAGAAGGAAGAAGGAAAGAAAGAAAGAAAGAAAGAAAGAAAAGAAAAGAAAAGAAAAGAAAAGAAAAGAAAAGAAAAGAAAAGAAAAGAAAAGAAACCTAACCCGTAATGTGATGGTATTATGTGTTAGGAGGTGGGGCCTTTGGCAAGTGATTAGGTCATGAGGACGGAGCCCTCGTGAATGGGAGCAGTGGCCTCTTAAGAGAGGCCCTCAGAGAGCTCCTCCACCCCTCCACCACAGGAGGACACACACAGCAGGAAGGGAGCTGTCTGTGAACCCAGAAGAGGGCTCTCACGAGACACCTTGATCCTGGACTTCTGGGCCTCCAGGACTGTGAGCAACAGATCTCTGTTGTTTGTGAGGCACCTAGTCTACAGCATTCTGTTCCAGCGGCCCGAACACACTAATCCCCACTAACAGCTAACACTGTTACACGGGGGACACACAAACTGTCATGGCTACCAGGACACACACACGGCCCCCGGTCCCCACAATGTCACATTAATACTGACACACATCAGTGGCGCAGACCCAGCTACCACCCTGCACACATCAAGACCCTGCCACAAATTCAGGTTGGCAGTCAGCTCAAGTCACCCCCGGGCATCCACACACAGACCCATTCGCGGACACAGACACACGCTGTGGACACCCCCAGTGCTACACAGTGGGGGCCAACGTGACGAGGCAGCCACCTAGTCCGGGGGTCCACCATTTCTTTTCACGAAGGACCAGAGAGTCCGTCTTTTCAGCTCTGCGGAGCACACAGCCTCTGTTGCCACCGCTCAGCTCTGCTCCTGCGGAGCGAAAGCAGCCTCACGAGATAGTAAATGAATGCACATGGCTGTGTGTCAGTAAAACTTTATTTACAAAAATAAGACGGCAGTGGCAGATTTAGTCCTCGGGCTGTAGTCTGCTAATACCTGGTCTAGGGCAGACCCTACATAGGACACAATGGGAAACCGGCCCAGAGACGGTCAGGAATGGGTTCCGGTCATACCGTGAGTGACCACAGCCACCTCCCTGCCTCAGAAAGGGTCCCCTGACGGGGCCGGGAGCTGAGCTCTTGCAAGGTGGGACGCGGGCTAGTGTGCCTCGGGGCGAGGGGCTCACCTTGGGCATCGTCGGGGGCTGCCTGGCTCTCCAGCTGGCCCGCCCGTCGAAGCTGCATTCGGATGATGTCGATCTTGGTCTTGCTGTCCTGCAGCATCTGCTGGGCCGTCAGCAGCAGCTTCCGGTCCTGGAGGTGGGGATGGGCTGTAAGGGGAAGGCTGGGCAAGCGGGGGTCTGCCCACAGGCCCTCTGTGCACCCCGTGCGGGCCGTGGTGACTGTGTCACAGAGGCGATGTGTGGACAGCACGCGCATCCACGCATTCCCAGGAGAAGAGGGGAGATGTGGCCCGTGGCGTCTGAATCCTGGCTCTGCCCCCCTAACACACGTAACTGCTGGCAAGCCACTCAGCCTCCCCGGGCCTGTTTCCTCCCCTGCAGGGAGGGGAGTAGCGACCACCACGGGGCTGAGGACTGAAGGAGCCCATCTATGTGTGGGGCTCAGGGCCGCACCTGGCGTCAGGAGGCACCGTATTAGAGTCAGCTGTCACCACGGCAGACACGTGGGTGAGTGTTCCCTGAGGCGGGCGTAGCCCTGACTGCAGCCACATGGGTGAGTCCAAGGGTCACTGGGTGGGTGTGTTTGACAGGCTGCAGTAAGGGGACTCCAGGGACACCAGGACTGGGTGTGACACCTCCAATCTGTGTGACACCTCCAGTCTCTGGGTGTGAATGTAATGGTCTGTGGGTCTGTGTGTCCAAGGCGCCCTGTTGGCCTATGCGTGTGTCCTTGGGGATTATGTGATGGCGTAGGTCTCTACGTCTAGAGGTGGCTGTGGTGGGCATCCTCCACGGGTCTCCAAGTGTCATTACGGCTGCGTCTCTAGATGTTATGGCAGTGCCAACGTGTGCCCAAGTGTTGACATGACTCTGTGTGTCTCCAGGTGTTAGTATTGACCTGACCATGTGTGTACATTTCAGAGATGCCACCAGCAGTGACACCACCAGATGTGGACATCCCTCGAGTCTCTGGCGTGACTGAGTGTGGGGCACAGCCTCTGCCGTGTGTCTGACATCTGAGACGGTCATCCTGTTTCTCAGATGCCCCCTACAAGCTGCTCACACCGCAGTCCAGCCTCCAAGTCCCCCATCAGTCCCTCTGTCCCCAACCCAGAGGGCCCCAGCCTCCCATGGGGCAGATAGACGTAGGTGGCACGGCGGTTCCCACCCCCAAGCCTGGGATCTGCTCACCGGTGTGCACGCACGTGGGGGTTGTGTACACGCACATGGGGTGTGCGCATGCATGCTGCCCCTACCTTGGTGCTGCCGTTGCTGTATGTCTGGATCATGTTTTCTGCCCCCTGCTTCACCTTCAGCTCGATGGCCAGCTGCTTCTCCAGGCCGGCCACGCGGCTCAGGTTGGTGGCCGAGGAGGCCTGGCTACCTGCACCAGGAGACTGAGGGGCATCTAAGAGGTGGGCGGGGGGGGGAGGACAAAGTCACAACGGCCCTCACCTCCATCTGCCTAAGAGGCTTTGCCCAGCTGAGAGGATCCACCCTTTGCCCAGCCTGGGTTCTGCCCCCAAGGCCAGGGGAAAGAGGAAAAGGGGGCCAGGGCCTAGAAGGCCCCTCCACTCCAGCCCGCCCAGGGAAACCCCCTCAGCACCGGGACGAGACCGGTGTGAACGAGCGTGGGCAAATGTCCACGTGTACATAAGTCCTTGGTGTTGGTGTAACTATATACAGAAGCCCCCCACTCCTCACGCAGCTATGTGAGAGCCTGTGGGCTCAGGTGTGGTTATGTCTGTGCCCACAGGGTGTTGGCATGACTGAGTATGCGTCTCCTCACGTGCTCCCATACCTAGGCAAAACGCCAGGCGTGAGGTCTGGGTGCAGGGGTGACCCAATGCACACGTTTCTAACTGTTGGCCCAACGGTACGTTCAGATCTCCAGCCGGTGTGCCTGCACTGGCTGTCTCTGCCTGTGGGTACAGTCAGACCCGTGTGTCCCTAGATGCCGGCATGGCTCTGTGTGAGTCCCGGAGGGTGGTGTTACTTGGGAGTGGGGGTGGGGGAATTTCGGTGCAGATGCGACCGTAGGAGACGCCGGGTGTTAGATGAGCTATCTCCGAGCACTGCCATGACAACGTCGGTCCCCAGCTGCTGACAGGCCGAGGCGGGGTACAGGTGTGGGGGGAGTCTGCGGGCCTAGTCTGACTGTGCGTGTATGTCTCCAGCTGTGGATGGGACAATGTATGTCTGTAAGGGTTGGACAGCTGTGTGTGTCAATCTCTGGGGGTTGGTGTAACCACGTGCAAGAGGCTCTAGATACTGTCTGTGTGTGGCTGTGACTGTGTGTGTGCTTCTTTGGGCGGAGGTATGGAAGTTTCTGGGTGTTCACACGATAGTGCCTGGGTCCTTGAGTGTCATCTGGGTGCTGGTGTTGACTGTGTGTGAGACTCTCTGGCTACTGATGTGATGTGGAAGGAGTCTTTGGCTGCAAGATAAAAAGTTCTGTAATGCCTTGCACGACAATGTGAATCTACTGTATGCTTAAAAATGATAACTTTTAGGGGCATCTGGGTGGCTCAATCGGTGAAGCGTCTGACTCCAGATTTCAGCTCAGGTCATGCTCTCACGGCTCATGGGTCCGAGCCCCGTGTTGGGATCTGCACTGTCTGTGCTGAGCCTGCTTGGGATCCTCTCCCTGCCTCTCTCTCAGCCCCTCCCCCACTCGCATGCTCTGTTCCTCTCTCAAAACAAATAAATAACGCTTTTTTAAAAAATGATAAATTTTATGTTGTGTGTTTTTTGACCACAAATAAAAAATTTTTATTTTGTTATTTTTTTTATGTTTATTTTTGAGAGAGAGAGAGTGCGAGCAGGGGAGGGACAGAAAGACAGAGGGAGACACAGGATCCAAGCGGCTCCAGGCTCCCAGCTGTCCGCACAGAGCCCCATGCGACCGCGGGGCTCCGACTCACGAACTGTGAGATCGTGACCTGAGCCCAAGTCAGAAGCCTAACTGACTGAGCCACCCAGGAGCCCCGAGAGTTTTTTAAAGAAACAAAAACTAAAGAAAATTTTTAAAGCATCTCTGGGTGTTGTCCGGATGTTGGTACAACTGTGTGAGTCTTCAGATATTCACGTGACCCCGTGTAGGTCGGGTGGCGGTGCGCCTGGGCAGGACCCTGCCCTGGGGGCCGGTTTGGGTGTTCGTTGGGATCCGAGGCCAAGGCCGGAGGCTGTCACGCGCCGGTGTGTCTCCCCGGGACTCCCGTGCACACCGGGCCAGCCTGGCTCTGGGAGACCCGGGGCGGGCCCCTGGCAGCGGAGCCCCCCCCCCACCTCCCCGCAAGCCCGCCCCCTCCGGAGAAGCCCCCAGCTCACCTCGGGCGGCGGCCGCAGGGTCGGGCAGCACCACGTGGGCGTGCAGCTCCTGCAGCTGCTGGTGCAGCAGGTCCAGGCGGCGCGAGGAGCCGCGCAGCAGCAGCTCCACGGGGCCCAGGCTGCGGCCCAGGTCGGTGGTGGCCCGCCGCAGGTTCTCGGCGCCCTCCTTCAGCTTCAGCTCCTTGCGGATCTCTTTCCGCAGCCGCTCCCGCTCCAGCTCCAGCTGCTGCTGCACCCCCGGGGCCGCCAGGTCCGCACCTGCCAGGCCCAGCTGCTCCAGCAGGGACCAGCTGCGCGGCTCACTCTGCAGGAGACGGAGCGTGGTCAGTAGGGGGAGGGGGGGGAGGGGGGGGAGGGGGAGACCCCACCCCACGGTGCACGCGGCACTTGGCCAGCTGGGCCTGGGACTTCCGAGACCCGGCCTGCTCCGCATACTCTGAGCCCCCAAACTGGGAGGTGAGACAAGGCCCTGTCCCCGCTTCCCGATTCCCCCAAACTGTGAGGTCCCAAGGGCAGGACCTTTTTCCTTCTCTGTCCCCTCCGACTAGGGGACCCCATAAGTAAGTACAGTCTTATCTCCTTTCATCTATTCCTTATGCACCGGGATTCGGGAGCACAGGCCCCATTACCCCACCAGTGTGTTCCCCCCCAAACTCGAAGGTCCCCAGGTTCAGGCCCTACCTCCCACTGCCCCCCCACAAACAAGGTCCGGAGGGCAGACCCCTTCTCCCTTCTGCTGCCCCCCTAAACTAGGAGGTTCCAAGGGTAGACCCCAACTCCCCTCTGCTGTCCCTAAAACTAGGTCCCCAGGGCAGGCCCCATCTTCCCTCTGCTGCTCCTCAAACAAGTATCAAGGGCAGGCCTCTGCTGCCGCCCCCCCCCCCCCCAAAAACAATGGCCTTGAGATCTGGAGAGCAGGCCCCTTTTCCTCTCTGTGATGCCCTCAAACTGGGAAGTGCCAAGGGCAGGCCTCCTCTTCCCTCCTTCCAAACGACATCCTGGGGACAAACCCCATCTTTCCCCTGCTGTGTCCTCAAACTGGGAGGTCCTGGGACAAGCCCTGTCTCCCTTCCTCTCGTCCTCTACACCTGGACCCCAAAGAGCAGCGCCCCGGCTCCTTCCTCCTCTATCCTGGCCTGGGAGCCTCAAAAAGCCCCACATATTTTCATCTTCAAAACAGAAAACTCCCAGGCCAGGGACCCGTCTCCTCTTGGTCCAAAATCAAGAGGTCCCAAGGGCAGGGCCTCCGGCCGGTGTCAATGGGGTCCTCTTTGCCCCCCACCCCAACCCCAGCCCCCACCTCCAGCTCCTGGTCCAAAGGGGGACTGGCCTGCGCCATCCTGGGTCTGGGCTGAGGGCCCCGCCCTCTTCCTGAACCTCAGCCCTGCTAGGGCCTCCTGACCGCCACTTCCTCTTTCCTGCCAGCTCCCAGCATCCCCTGCGTGGGGCCAGCTCCAGGGCTCTGGGGCATGTAGAGGACCTTTTCCTCATCGCCTCCCCTAGGACTAAGCCTGCTTCTCAGGAGACAACCAGGGAGGGCCCTCGCTCTTTGTCCTAGGACTTGCTAAGGTGTGCATGCACCTCACATGCCCATTAGTGTAGACATGGAGACCAGGCTCCCTTGGGTGTATACAGGCTCCAGGGGCCGACTGGGGTGTATACACCCTCTCATGTACCTACAGGAGTGTGCACAGAACACAGGCAGGCAAGTGTGTGCACACCCCTGTGCCTACCCCACGGACGCTGATGTGCACATGCCCGATATACGAGTGCTTCTATGGGCCAGCCCCCTTCCTGCAGATGCAGGCTGTCCCGACTTCCGGCTTCCTCTCAATTTGGTCGCCAATTGCTGTGACCACAGCTAGGGCCCGGCCACGCCACCTCCCTGAAACCCACATCATGAGAAGCCAGTGCTGGAGCTCTGGGGTGATGGTACCCACAAACCAGCAGCCCACTGAAGGCCAAGTATGACTTAATAATAAGAGCAGTTATTACAAGCTCCACCTAGGTCAACTAATGTGAGTCCACGAGTGGGGTGCTATTATCACCCCATTTTCAAGACAAGGAAACTGAGGCCTGGAGTGGTGACATAACTTGTCCCCAAGGTCCCACAGCCAGCAGGAGTAAGGGCTGGGATTTAAAACGGGAGTGCCCAGAATCTGATCACCAGCTAAGTGGCAGGCCTCGCAATATGTGAGAACCCCCACCGGGAGAACCCATTTCAGAGATAAGCAAAGTCTTCCTTGGCTCCCAGCCAACCTGGAGGGCAGCTGCCCCCAGGGAGGGTTTATGCATGCCAAGAGTATCACTCTCGCCAGCCTACCCATCCCTCACATTAATCCTGAGGAAACTGAGGCTCAGAGAGATGACAGCAGCAGATCGGGGGGCGGGGGGTTAACCCCACACACATCTCCAGGGGCGTTCGGCGACATCCAGAAACATTCTGGGTTGTCCCAGCTGGGGGTGGGGAGGGTGTGCTCCTGGCATCTACTGGGTTGAGACCAGGGAGCCTGCTCCACATCCTTCCCTGCACAGGGCAGCCCCCACCTCAAAGAATGATTCAGCGCCAAACGTCAAAAGTGCTGAGACTGAGAAACCCTGCGTTAAAGGACACAGACTCACACCCTGGGCTGCTGACCATGTTCCCCAGTAAGGCTTTCCCAGCAGCCCCACCTGCAGAGCACAGGCTCATCTACACCTCTCCCTTTGGACAGTGAATGCCCTTTTAGGCCCATTGTTTCTGGTGGCAAAACCACAGCTCAGAGAGGCAAAGGCAGTGGATCCAGGACATACAGTGAGAAAGTGACAGCGCTGGAATTTAAACCCAAGTTCACCTAATACTACCGGCTGGCTACCAGTCCCCGCCCACCACCCAGCCCCATCCCATCCCTAGCAGGCAGAGCAGGGTACTGCGAAGATCCAGGCCAGCTCAAATGGGGAAAGCCCAGGCACAGAGGAACAGAAGCTGAGGCCTGAGAGTACGCAGAGCAGGGAGGGAAGGAGGGAGGTCCAGCCTCCTGGGTTCTCTTCCCTTGAGTGACTCACTCCTACCCAGAGGGCAGAGGTCACCTGTGGGCCAGCAAGGCAAACCCATGAATCAGAAGCCTGGCCCAGCCTTGGAGAAGCCCTGCTCCCCCGCCTCCCACCAAGGCACAGGACACCCAGGTCCAGAGGGTCCACTTCCCAGAATCCTCCCTCCCTGCCCCGCCTTCCCAGAGCAGCCAGGGACCTAGACCCTCACATCCGGAGATTTCAATGCTTTGGGCGTTTCCGGAATCTGGACAGGACATCCGTTTGCCGGACACAGGACAGACAGGCACACGTCGGGACAGACAGAGTGACAGGGTGGCAGGCCCAAGCAGGCACAAGAAAGGGATGACCAGGAGGGGGTAAGAAACTGGGCAAGAGATGGCAGGGGGGACCACAGCACAGGCCCAGCCTCATTCCAGGACTCACAGCCTCCTCTCAGGTCGTGTTTGCTACATGCCAAGTGCATGCATGCGCCAGGGGGTTCCTACACAGCCCTCCCAGGGCTGCGGGTAGAGGCAGAAACCCCGGCCCACCCCGGCCCCAAGGTCTGACCTTATGTGATCGGCAACACCAGATACGCCCAGCTCCGCGGCAAGGCTGACAGGCCATCAGCAGGACTGGGGTGGGGGACAGGGGATCATGGGGGAGACACAGAGGGGATGGGGGCAGGTGCAGAAGGAGACGAAAACCCAGTTACACAGCAACCACAGGACAAAAGAGGGATTTTGAGGCACTAATGAGGGTGCCAGAGGCAGAGGATGTGCCTCAGATTCTGAACCAAAGTCAGAAGTCACCCTGGCCTTGCTTGTCACAGATGTGGAAGGTGAGTCCAAGGCTGTGATATTCACAAGGTGGCACATGGAGAACCTGGCTGGGTGGCAGGTCGGTGCCAATCTGTGTGTGTTTGCATGTGCGGGAAGGGTGACCCAGCCCTGCCACCCATGCCCGGGTTGGGTTCTAGGTACAAGAGAATCCCCAGCCGGGGATGAGGTTCCACCAGGCAGTCTTGAGGGTGGCCATGTGGATCCCCCATTCCTCAATCTAATGAGGTGACTCGGGCACTTCCGCCAACAGGTGCCAATCTGGGTGGCGTCGGGACCATCATAAAGCTCCGTCTGGAGGCGGGGGGCCGCCAGAGCTTTGTTGTGCTGGGGGAGGGGCACCGACCGAACGGCCTTCTCCCCTCCGGGCCACTGCGCCAGGCACCTGCCCCAGGTGGAGCCGCACCTGCCGGGAACTGAATGCTGGGGGGGGGGGGGGGGGGGGGGGAAGGGAGTGCCTAGTTGAGTGACGGGGGCGACAGGCACCGGGACGCACAGCCAGCCACAGACGTTCGAACGAGAGCCTCCGCCGCGCCCCTTCTAATGCTCAGGGAGGGGAGGAGCTTAGGGGTGCGGCGGGGGCCTTCCGGACCTCCCCGCTCCCCTCGGTGCGTACCTTCACCTGCCGAAAGGGGGACCGTGCTGGTTCCACGGTGTCGTCCCAGGGAGGGGGCGCCGGGCCCTCGGGAGGCCCCTACCTTGGCCTCCCGGGCCCCGGGGGGCCCCGGCAACGCGCGGGCGGGGGGTCCCCGGCGCTGGCCGGCCGCCCGGCGGCTGCGGACGCAGGTGCGCCTACCTGCACGGCGTCGCTGGCCATGTCCTCGCGCCGCCCGCCAGGGGTCCCCGCGCGGAGGGAGGGGCAACAGGAGGAGCGCGCGTGCGCCCCGCGCGGGGCGGGGAAGGGGCGGGCGCGGCGCGAGCCCCCGCCAGCGCGCGGCCCGCTCCGGCCTGCTCCGCTCGGGCCCCGCCTGGCCAGGCCGCCGCGTCCGCGCGCCGCGCCCTCCGGCCCCAGCGGCCGCCGGGCCGGGTCACGTGACCGCCGAGGTCTGCGCCCGGGGAGGGGGCGGGGCCGAGGGGGCGCGGCTCCCGGCGGCCCCCGGGGCTGCGGGGTCTCGGCTGCAGGGCGGTCCCCGTTCCCGGCCGAATTCACCCCGTCTGCTCCCCCCCCGCCCTTGCCTCTTTCTGCATCCTCACCCTGCCCAGGTGTCCCCCATCTGAGCGCGCGGGAACCCGAAGAAAAGACTGAGCCACGTTAAGGCGGGGGTTGGCAGAGGCCTTTGAGCCTCCCGGGACCCCTCTAAACACAAAAACAATTCATCTCCCCCCTCGTTCGCAAGCTCGGGGCTCCTGGGAAGGACCATCCTGGTCCCCACGTCCAAAGAGCGCCTCATCTGTGAAGTGGGATTTACCCTACCCACCCCTCGGTGTTGATGAAATTGAGACCGTGCGTGCCAAGTGTTGAGAACACAGTAAGCGCTTAATAAACGTTAGCGGCTGTCATGCTTAATGTTATTGCCGTTGTTACAACTGACTCGCTGTGGGCCCGAAGGATTCTGTGGCTGCTGAGCCTCAGTCTTCCCCGCTGTAAAATGTAGACCGTACTCTTCTTCAGAGCTGTTGCATGCAGGTGGCGTTCCATAAATGCAGCAGGCCCGTGCCCAAGCGGAGGAGAGTGGAGGTCTCTTCGGAGCTTCTCCAGGGTCTCTGGAGTCTCTAGAGCGTGCAGCTTGGCTCGAGGCCGACCCCGCACTCCCTTGGAAACCCGGTGAGTGAGCCAAACCTTGGTCCCTTGGGGCTCAGGGCGGGGAGCGCTCCCTGGCGACTGAGCCTGAACATTAGCGCCCTCCGGGGATCAGCCAAAACGCCGAGGGCTGAGGATACTTTGGTTACCTAGAGACCAGGGAGAGATGTTTTCTTTCCTCTTTTTTTTTTTTTTTTTTTTTTAATTTGGGGTGTTTTAACGGAGAAAGAAAAAGAAGGAAGAGGAGGAGAATGACACCGATCCAGAATCCGCCCACTTCTCACCCCTTCCTCAGCCCCCACCTACCTGATCCGGTCTCATTGCTCATCTGGACCAGTGCAGTAGCCTCCTCTCAGGTCTCCCAGCTTCACCCTTTACCTCCTAGTTTATTTTCCCCATCACAGCCTAAACAACAGTCTAAGAACGCCTGTGAACACCTGAGTGTGGTCACCTCCCTCCTCTGCCTAGATCCCTCCATGGCTCCCACTGTCTTTATAGTAGAAGCCTAAGTCCTACCCAAAGACCACGGGCCCTACACGATTCACCTCCTTCACCTTCCCTTTTCTCTCTCCCTGTATCTCTTCCCCTTGCGCACTAGTCCATCCATACCAGCCTCCTGGCTGTCCCTCGTTCATTTGTCAATTGAATTAAAGAGCGTTTTGAGGGGCGCCTGGGTGGCTTATTTGGTTAAGCATCCCAATTCGGCTCAGGTCACGATCTCCCTGTTTGTGAAATTGAGCCCCATGTCAGGCTCTGTGCTGACAGCTCGGATCCTGGAGCCTGCTTTGGATTCTGTGTCTCCCTCTCTCTCTGCCCCTCCCCCACTCTCTCTCTTTCTTTCTCTCTCTCCCAAATAAATATTGTTTAAAAAAAATTTTTTTTAAAGAATGCTTTGAGGTAGTTCTTTTGCTCCCAATTTACAGATGAGGAAACTGAGGCACACATCTCCCCAAGGCTTTTCTGATCATTTAGGTGTCCATTTAAATGTCACCTCCTCTGAGAGACCTTTCCATGCCCTGTCATATATAAACATGGCCCTGTTTTCTTTATTTAAACTGTCACTCCTCTCCGAAATTGCCCAGCATTTGGCCTAGGCGCACTCCATCTTTGTGGAAAGAGTGAGTGGACACAGTGTGGGGTGTCAGGAAAGTCCCCAGCTCTGGAGCTGGGATGTCTATAGACTTTGCCCTGTCTTCTTCTAATTCTTCAGCGCAACTATTTCACAGATGGAGAGGATGTGGCAAAGCTAGGCTCCAGGCTGGCCCAGGGACTGGGCTACTGTGTCCAGGGATGGGCTTTCTGCTGCCTGCCAGGTCCCAGACTCCCTCCCTGGATAGAGCTGGGGAACCCTGCCAAATTCTCACTCCTAACTCCCAGCATTCATTTATTCAGTGAGTATTTATCGATGCCCGCTGGGGACTTTGGTGGCACTGTAAACAGAGTCGCATGCAGGCTTGAAACAACGAGACCGAGGGACTTACTGTGCAATCTCAATCGAATACGATAACTATACTGGCACGTCCCCGCAGCTGCTCTTGGCCCCTCTCCAGTCTTCTCTGGGGCCTCAGGAACCCTAAATCACACCCCATTCCCCACCTCTGCCTGCTGGACAACCTGTTCCTGGTTCTTTGGAGGCCTTAGGAAACACATCCGCCCCTCACCTGGTCTACAAGGCAGTCTTGTATGGCCTCTGCTCACTTGTCCAGAGGTACCTCCTCCGCTCCCCTCATCCCCATCCAACAGCGCTGGCTTTCCCTCTGTTCCTCAGATATTCTCACTTTACTTCCAACTGCAGGGCCTTTGCACTAGCCAGTGTCTGGAGTGCCCTTTCATCATATCTCCCCAAGACGGGCCTCTTCTGATCATTTAGGTCTCTGTTGAAATGCCACCTCCTTGAGAGACCTTTCCAAGCCCTGTTGTATTTATTATAAAATACAGCCCTATTTTATTTAACTGTCACGCCTCTGAAATTGCCCAGCAGTTGGCCTATTCTCAATGAGTCTTTGCCGAATGAGTGAGTGGACAGGGTGTCGGGTGTCAGGAGAAAGGTATCCCAGGACTACTGTGGAAGAGGCAGAAGGGCTGACATTGAGGGACCAATTAGGAAACTGCAAAGTAGATAAAGAGGAAAAGGGTGTCTGATTGAAGGAACAGCAGGGACAAAGCCCTAGAGGTGGGCGAGGGAGAACCTGGCATGTCCTGACTTCTCCCCCGATCTCCCACTCTGCTCCCCTCGCTCCTGCCCCTCTGGCCATGTGGCCTCCTCACCGCTCCTCAAAACAAAAACCCCGCCTATTCCAACCTCAGGGCCTTTGTACTTGTTGTCTCTCTGCCTGCAATGCTTTCCCTTCTCCGCATTCTCTCTTCTTCACTTCATTTCCATTTTCGCTCAAATGTTGCCTTCTTTTTTTTTTTTTAATTTTTTTAACGTTTATTTATTTTTGAGACAGAGAGAGACAGAGCATGAACAGGGGAGGAGCAGAGAGAGAGGGAGACACAGAATCCGAAACAGGCTCCAGGCTCTGAGCTGTCAGCACAGAGCCCGACGCGGGGCTCGAACTCACGGACCGTGAGATCATGACCTGAGCCGAAGTCGGATGCTCAACCGACCGAGCCACCCAGGCGCCCCTCAAATGTTGCCTTCTTAGAGAAATCCTCCCTGATTGCATCTCTGCCTAAAACAGGCCCCACCCCATCTCTACCAAATTCTTATCCTCAAGCAGCTCAATTTTTCTTCCTTGCAAATTTTAGTAAATACAACTCTATTTTTTTTACTTGTCTGCCTCAACCAGGATGTCAGCTCCCCAAGGATCATTGTCTGTCTTGTCCTCTGCTGAGTCCCTGGCTCCTACAACAGTGTCTAGAGTGTGGAAAGGGCTCAGTAAGTAGCTGCTGGGTGAACAGATGGTTGAACAAACAGAGCATGATGGGGTATGGCTGGAGTTTTTCTTGCTGACGAACCTGAAGTGGGGGGCAGTCTCCAGATGCTGCAGATGGTGGGGATGGAGGGGTTCCAGCACATCTCTGGAGTTCAAGCTTGACCCTGAGGATTGTGGGAGCCACTGACGGATTCTTAGCAGGGGAGGGACTAAGGATTGTTTCTCAAAAGATAAGGCTCTTTGCAAACCAAGTCTCCTCCAGCAGGGGCCAGAAAAAGAGAGGGGAGTAGATTCATCTGGCACCAGAAAGAGTAAACGTATCAACAAGGCTAAACTCAAAAAACCATTGGGTTGGAGGGGGAATTAAAAAAAAAAAAAAAGCAAGCAGAAAAAAAATGATACAATTTGATATTGCTTGTATCCATTACTGAAGAACAGAAAGTGAAACTATGTATCAAGTTTATAACAAACATAGGGGCTAGTGTCCTGTGGTGTGCCAGGCATCCTGGCTCAGGTGAGTGAGGCTACCTGGGCTCAAATCCTGGCAGTGCCCCAGACCAACAGTAAAATTCTGAGCAAGTGACTTCACTGCCCTGTGCTTCAGTTTCTTCGTCTGTAAAAGGGGATGATAATCCACGCAGCCTCATAGGGTTACTGGGAAGCTTAAATGAGTCCATTCTTTTGTTTTTTTAGTGTTCACTTATTTTCCAGAGACAGCGATTAGGGGAGGGGCAGAGAGAGAGGGAGACAGAGAATCCCAAGCAAGCTCTGCAGCTGTCAGCGCAGAGCCCAACATGGGGCTGAAACTCACAAACTGAACTGCGAGATCCGTGACCTGAGCGGAAGGAAGTCAGGCGCTTAACTGACGAAGCCACCCTGGTGCCCCAAGTTAATTCTTGTAAAGCACAGAGCAAGGGGTCGGTAATTGTTCAGTATCTTTTTTTTTTTTTTTTTTTAGGTTGTTGTTTCTGTAGCGGGGGAGGGGAGTGAACGTGGGAAGGTGAACACACGTGACCTCCATTTTAACTATGAGATATGTCTTTTTATTTAAAAATTTTTTTTAATTAAGTTTATTTATTTTGAGAGAGAGCACATACGCAGGAGGGGCAGAGAGAGGGAGAGAGAGAATTCCAAGCAGGCTCCGCACTGTCAGCGTGAGGAACCCCATGTGGGGCTCGAACCCACAAACCCGTGGGATCATGACCTGAGCTGAAATCAAGAGTCAGATGCTTAACCAACTGAGCCACCCAGGTGCCCCTATGTCTTTTCATTTTTCATTGTTAATTATTTTGATGGAGGCACAACTTACATATGGTGAAGTACACAGATCCTTTGGTGTGCAGCTCTGTGAATTTTTTTTTAATTTTTTTTTTAACGTTTATTTATTTTTGAGACAGAGAGAGACAGAGCATGAATGGGCGAGGGGCAGAGAGAGAGGGAGACACAGAATCGGAAGCAGGCTCCAGGCTCCGAGCCATCAGCCCAGAGCCTGACGCGGGGCTCGAACTCACGGACCGCGAGATCGTGACCTGAGCCTAAGTCGGACGCTCAACCGACTGAGCCACCCAAGCGCCCCGCTCTGTGAATTTTTATATGTGTATACATTCCTGCCTCCGCCAGCCAGTCTGCTCCCCGGCTGCGTGGATTTTACTGTGCCCTTGGCCAGGCAACCTTATGGAAATTCTATCACCATAGATTAATTTTGCCTGTTCTTGAACTTCACACCTCATGGGATCATTTTATAATGTATTTTTTATATATCTGGATTTTTAATGTCTAGATTCTTTCACTCAACATGTTTTTTGATTTCTATGGAAATAAAAGTCACATACCATACAATTTACCTTTTTTTCTTTTTTAACATTTATTTATTTTCAAGAGACAGAGAGAGACAGAGTGCGAGTGGGGAAGGGGCAGAGAGAGAGGGAGACCCAGAATCTGAAGCAGGCCCCAGGCTCTGAGCTGTCAGCACAGAGCCCCATGTGGGGCTCGAACCCACCAACAGTGAGATCATGACCTGAGCTGAGGTCAGATGCCCAACCGACTGAGCCACTCAAGTACCCCTAATTTTTTAAGTAATCTCTACACCCAATGTGCAGCTGGAACTCACAGCCCCAAGATCAAGAGCCCCGTGCTTCAGGGACTGAGCCAGCCCGGCGTCCCTCAAAGAGTGTGGTGGCTTTTCATTGGCTGAGTCGTTGGCTGGGCTGTTGCTGGCTCAGAAGAAAATCTTCCTCCTGCTGGGCAGTAAAGTACCAGCTTCTTCCAGTTGAGAACGGAAAGGGCTGACAAGGAGTCGTATTGTGTGAGAGCTCCCCCTTCTGGCCTCCCAACTCCGTTGTAGTGAGGTTTCCCCTTTTTTTTTTTTTTTTCCTTTTAAAGTTAATTTATTTTTGACAGAGACAGTGCAAGCATGAGCTGGGGAGGGGCAGAGAGAGTGGGAGACACAGAATCCGAAGCAGGCTCCAGGCTCCGAGCTGTCAGCACAGAGCCCGATGCGGGGCTCGAACTCACGAACGGTGAGATCACGACCCGGGCCAAAGTCGGACGCCCAACTGACTGAGCCACCCAGGCGCCCCGAGGTTTCCCTTTTCTAATTTTCACACTTGTCAACAGGACCCAACTGGCTTTGGCTGTCTCCTCCATAACTCACCGCAGATGATTTGATTACGCCAAGCTTGCCTCTAAACTGCTTTCCTGGGGCACCTCCAGGATTTCTCTGGGCTTCTACACTACCTGGCGTGGGCCTCTCCACCTTTGTAGGAGGTGGCCAGGTCTAAGGCAGGGAGATGGCCTGGGCTTGGATCCCTGCCAGCTGTGTGACTTCGGGACTGGGACTAACCCTCTCTGGACCTCAGGTCACCCACGTTGTCATCCTGACAATGGATATGCTAATACACGCACTAATCTGCTCCAGGTGGGGGATTCAGTTAGTCGATACACTTAGATTTCTCAGAACAAGCCTGAGTGCCAGGGTGGGAGCTAGGGTGAGGGTGCGGCATTGGCTTCAGGGACAACATTCAAGATACACAATGCTTTAATGCAATAATGTTTTTCTTTTTGAGAGAGAGAGAGTATGTGTGTGAGCAGGGGAGGGGCAGAGAGGGAGAGACAGAGAGACAGAGAGAGAGAAGGAGAGAGGGAGAGACAGAGGGAGAGAATATAAGCATGATCCACACACAGTGTGGAGCCTGACATGGGGCTCTATCTCACAGCTGTGAGGTCATGACCTGGGCTGAAATTAAGAGTTGGTTTGGGGCGCCTGGGTGGCGCAGTCGGTTAAGCGTCCGACTTCAGCCAGGTCATGATCTCGCAGTCCGTGATTTCGAGCCCCGCGTCGGGCTCTGGGCTGATGGCTCAGAGCCTGGAGCCTGTTTCCGATTCTGTGTCTCCCTCTCTCTCTGCCCCTCCCCTGTTCATGCTCTGTCTCTCTCTGTCCCAAAAATAAATAAACAAACGTTGAAAAAAAATTAAAAAAAAAAAAGAGTTGGTTTAACCAACTAAGCCACCCAGGTGCTCCAATTTTGATTTTATTTATTTATTTATTTATTTATTTAAAAAAATTTTTTTAACATTTATTTATTTTTGAGACAGAGACAGAGCATGAACAGGGGAGGAGCAGAGAGAGAGGGAGACACAGAATCTGAAACAGGCTCTAGGCTCTGAGCTGTCAGCACAGAGCCCGACGTGGGGCTTGAAGCCACGGACTGTGAGATCATGACCTGAGCCGAAGTCGGCCGCCCAACCGACTGAGCCACCCAGGTGCACCCCAATTTTGATTTTAAAATGGTGCATTAAAGGTCGCCTGGCTCAGTTGGGAGGAACATGTGACTCTTGATCTCGGGGTCATGAGTTCCGAGCCCCATGTTGGGTGCAGAGATTACTTGAAAAATGGGGGGAAAAAATAGCGCATTAAAATTGTTTATCTTGGGGCACCTGGGTGGCTCAGTCGGTTAAGCATCCGACTTGGGCTCAGGTCATGATCTCACAGGTCCTGCATCAGGCTCTGTGCTGACAGCTCAGAGCCTGGAACCTGCTTCGGATTCTATCTCCCTCTCTCTCTGCCCCTCCCCTGCTCGTGCTCTGTGTGTGTGTGTGTCTCTCTCTCTCAAAAATAAATACACATTAAAAAACATTTTACATTATTTATCTTGATGACAGTTTTTGGTGCCCCCTTAGATTTTGCATGCCTCACCCTGCTGGGCACATGGGAGGTGCTCAGTAAGTGTCATGGTATATTTACCACCTAAAATATCTACCTCATATTATATAAAGCTTCCTTCTCCGTTGACTGGCTTCTCTCCTTTGGGCTTTTTGGCTGAAGTTTCACCTCTGGCAACATCAGCTCTGAATTTGTTGTCTAGAACATGGACCCCAAGACAGCTTACACTAAATGAAATTGAAAAGCTAGAACCTGGGGCGCCTGGGTGGCTTAGTCGGTTGAGATCTGACTTTTGATTGCGGCTCAGGGCATGATCTCACAGTTCATGGGTTCAAGCCCCACTTGGGGCTCTGTGGTGACAGTGCGGAGCCTGCTTGGGATTCTCTCTCATTGCCTCCGTCTCTTCCCCTCCCCCGCTCACGCTCACACTCTCTCTCAAAATAAATAAATAAACTTAAAAAAAAAAAAAAAAGACGAAAGGCTAGAACCTTCCTGGAGAACTGTGGAGGAAGGTTTAACTGTGTCAGGGGCTTAGGGACATTGGAATTCAGTGGCAGGATTATCATGTTTGACCAGCTTATCTCCCCTCCCTTTCCCCCACCACCCCAAATCTCCCAATCAAAACATAGCTGAGAAAGACTGACACTACCAGGTATAAGCAAGGATTGGGAGTAACTGGAACTTTCCCAGGGTGCTAGTGGCAGTGGAACAATTTAGGAATACGGTCACAATCTACTAAAATAGAACATACACATGACCTGCAGTCTACCATTCCGTTTCTAGGCATTTGCCCTAGAGAAGCGAACTTACGTCCATAAAAATACTTGTACGAGCTTCACTAATAATGGCCAAACGCTAGGAACAAACAGATGTCTGTTAACGGGTGGACGGAGAAACCATACGGGCTAAAATGTGGTAGAGCTGACGAGGGCGCATAAGGCAAGCTGAGGGGAAAGTGCCGCGTGTTCCCCAGGTGGGACACGTGACATTCCTCAGGTACTCCCGGCTGCCCAAGACCACCCCACCATCACCCAAAACTGCACCATTTGGCGCCCGAACGTGGGGCCTCGAATCTTTTCATTTTCATCTGGACTCTGTGCTTCGGGGCAAATTTGGTGAGTATGCTTTCTCCTTCCTCCTTGACTCTCGTTTCAGGGGCTTTTTTTGAGAAGCGTGGCCTTATTGGGACACTTCCCTGTGGGTTGCTCAGGCTGCCATCCTCTAGCCTGTGGCCACTCTACCAGGAGGAGAAAGCCTGCCTTTTGGCTGGATGTTAGGACCTTGGCCACAATGGTAGTAAGATCCAGAAACTCGATGCCCTGTCTTTATTCCTGTCCTTACACAAAGTTGTCTGTGTCGGGCAGGGGGCAGCCACCTAAGTGACTAGCACGGCTTCCCATCTTAAGACTCCCGTGTGAAATTTCCCCTTCGTTGGTCTGAGTCAATCCCCTCCACATCTCTGGTCTAGCCCCTTCTGGCCACAGGACCTCCACTGGGGGCCAGCTGAAGCCAGTACCCGATTGAATTAAAACCCAACTGGGGACCATTTCCTAGGAAGCTGGATGTAAGGACTACATATGTTGGAATGTCACTCAGATCATGATATTTCTGTCTTTACGGTTTTCAGTCAATGTCCTCTACAAACTACTTAAATTACAAAATGGGGTAACTCCCCCTTGTAAAACTTTTCTAGTGTTTTCCATGGGTTAAAAACAGCAAGTTCTTCAAGAAACTAAAGCATGGCCTTCACGGCATGCTCTTCAAAGTCTGGGTAAACCAAGGCACGGCCTTTTATGGCATGGTTTTCAAGGTACAGTATTTCGGTCCATACACCTGGCACCCGTTTGTAGCCGAGGATGCAATGCGGAAGCGAAGGGACACGGGCATCCCTTCTACAGGGGCCCTTTATGGGACCTTCCTTGGGCAGACCTGCCTCCAAGTAGTAAGGTAGTAGGAAGACGCCTCGGGTCACTTTGACAGCTCGGGAACCTCTGACGTAGCCTGTGCGGGGGACCCCATCCAGGAGTCGGGGGCGGGATTTTCGTGGTGCTAAACCCTCTCTACTCTTCTCTCTCTGGGAGGAGCTTGGAACTTCTCTTCAGTCCCCAAGGACTCTCCCTTGGGATGCCTTTTTAACCCACTGGAGACAATTCACATTACAAAGTTCAGGAAAGGACTGACCTCCTGAAACAGAGCTAGCAGATCTCTTCTGCAGAAAACAGGGCGATTGGGCGGAGGTACCCCACCTAGGTCCAGGCCTTCATGGCTCTAAATCAGGATCTTAAGGACTTAAGAGGACTTAAGAGCCTCTTGCAGAATGCGTTTGCCCAGATGTGTTTGGCTAGTAAACTCCCTCCTGACAAAAATGTCTAAACAGTCCTCCTCCTGATAGAACTCTGTCGCTGGAGGAAACACAGGCCATCCTTGACAAAGGGGACGCTGGCTTTTTCTCTCTGTTCCTCCTAATCGATCTGAGGGCCTCTCCCTCATTCATTTCCCAGGTTAATGGCTATGATAATCGGAGCCAACTGTGGCTTAGTCTGCCTCAGGACGGGGACTTTAAGGAATATTCCCAAGCAGCTGCCAAAACGCCCTTTGCTTGGGGGAAAATTTCCTGTCTTCTCCGGCCTGACATGGACCCCGTATTTCCACTTTGGTGGAAAGACAAAAATCAGAAAATGAAACACGGTGTTTGCACCTCTGTCCAAGCTGCAAGGTTTAGAACCAGGGACCCTCTTTTCTCTGCCTTCTGCTGGCACCTGGCCTGCCTCTTCTGCCTTCCCCTCCCCCTCTGGTTTCTGCACCACTTTGGGTTCCGCCTCCGTCACTGGTTTCTGTACCCTCCTCGCTGTCTCAGGCACTACTATTTGCTCCTTCTCCCACTGTCTGTGTCAAGGAGCAAAGGGCACCCCCTTAGACTGCCCACTTCAGGCTCCCCACTGGCATCCCAGGTAAAAACTAATAAGGGGGAACAAATTGATTGACTTTTTAAAAATGTTTTTTATTTATTTTTGAGAGAGAGAGACAGAGATGAGTGGGGGAGGAGCAGAGAGAGAGGGAGACACAGAATCTGAAGCAAGCTTGAAGCTATGAGCTGTCAGCACAGAGCCCAATGCGGGGCTTGAACCTACAAGCCATGAGACCATGGCCTGAGCTGAAGTCGGATGCCTAACTGACTGAGCCACGCAGGCGCCCTGACTTTTTTTTTAAGTTTACTTATTTTATTTTGAGAAGGATAGAGACAGCACAAGGGGAGGGGCGGGGGGGGGGAGAGAGAGAGAGACAGAGAGAGAGAGAGAGAGAGAGAGAGAGAGAGAGAGAATCCCAAGCAGGCTCCACACTGTCAGAGCAGAGCCTGATGCGGGGCTCGTGCCCAGGAAGCCACGAGATCATGACCTGAGCCCAAACCAAGAGTCGGACGCTCAACCGGCCGAGCCACCCAGGCGCCCCAAATTGATTGACTTTTAAGTGGACACAGAATGTATTCGATGTTTAAGCTAATTTAAGTTTGTTGGTTTGAGATAGGCCTGTTTATCACCATTAAATAAAAAACTTTTTATTCTATCTAGGTTTGCTGAAGGTCGAATAAGCTCATGTTATCTCTGTTCCAATTTGGGAGCAAAATGATGACTTAAAACAATGGTTAATTTTGTCTGTCTCAAAGTTTTCATGGGTAACTGTTAAGATAGCTTCCAGTCTTTGGTAAACTAAAACTTTAAAGTTTTGCTTGCATGATAAATGGGATTGAATTTGTTGGACATCTGAGTCTTTTTCGAAATCAAATGGAGTGCTAAAACATTGATTACTGAACATAGATATGCACTTTTACTTCTTATCGTAGAGAAACGAAGGCTATTTGGATCTTTTGGAAAAACATGCTCTGTGCTTAACTCATAAGTTTGCCATCAAAAAATTCTGGTGTAAAAAAAAAAAAAATTCTGGTGTAACAGTTCACACCTGGTTACTACTTAGTTCTCACTGGAGACTAAGGTTTCTAAGAGTTAAAATTCTGCTAAATGTAGTTAAGAGTGATGGAAATAAGGAAAGCAACTTTGTATGTAAAAAAGTAGGAGATGTGTGAGAAAGATAGAAGGAATGGAAATACATTTTTACTAAAAGTAAAAGAAAGTAATTTTGTCCTAAACGAGACTGGTTGGTTGGAGCGCAATGGCTTGGGACAAAATCTGAATGCAAAGGAAAGTTGTAGAAGGTTCATGAAGGGAAATCTTTGGAAAGGAATTGTATGTGTGATCAGGATGCACTAAGGTTGAAATGGATGGGTTTTAGAAGTACCCTGGTATAAGGTTAAAATTCTGCTTTTCTCTCTATTCAAAATACAAAGTTTTCTTGGATTGTGCTGGTCTTGATAAGAAAAACATAAACAAAGGTCCTTTCTCTTTTGTCTGCCCGGAACACCAAAGCTTATATTTTGTCTCTTTCAGGTCTTTGATTACTTAATTAAAACTCCTCGATGTGTTGAAGGAGCTTAGGTTTGCTAACAACTATATAACCCTACACATTTGCCTTCGGAATTTCTTATTGCCATCTTGGTTGAATAATTTAGTTTTAAGTTTTGTAATGGTCTGTACTCCTATTTAATTTCTAAGGTTTTTTTTAACCAAGGTTTTAACAAGCTTCCCAAGATTTAAATTGTAAATGAAGTGTTTTGGACCAATTAGGCCTTTTTATTGGTATGCTAAGTTACTTGAAAAAGCACCATCAAATACTGATAAACCTTAGGTTGTATTGCATGGGTAAGTGTTGTCACTACTCAAATATATATGCGATTCCTAAAGTTCTAGTGTTTTGGTATAAGGTCCTCACTTGACATTCTGATTTATTCAAGTATTATGTATCACAGAAATAACTGCATTACCTCATCAATTGCATCATAATGAACTCTCCCCATGTCTATTTCTGAGATTTTGTCATTTATAATTATTCTGATGCTCTTAACAAAACATGTTTCATTTTCAAGAAGATTTACAAAGGGCCTTTAGGGGGCGCCTGGGTGACTCAGTTGGTTAAGCCGTGGACGCTTGGTTTCAGCTCAGGTCATGATCTCATGGTTTGTAGGTTCGAACCCCACATCAGGCTCTGTGCTGGCAGCGTGAAGCCTGCTTGGGATTCTCTTTCTCTCTCTCTCTCTCTCTCTCTCTCTCTGTCTCTCTCTGCCCCTCCCCAACTCACACTGTCTCAAACAAAAAAAAACAAAACACTTTAAAAAGGACCTTTATGACAAATACAGGTATTTAACATCTTTAAAATCCTAAAACTAAAATGGGTAAGAATTTCCAAAACTAAAAAGCTGGATTCAAACTGAACAAGAATTAGGAACATGGGACGAAATGAGGAAAATTACAGTTTTTGTCACTCTTATTTTAAAGTATTGCTTGCTCTTCCAGATTAAGGAAACATTCTCTTAAGATAGCTATGATACACAAAAATGTGATTAAGTATTCGTTTGTAAACAACCAGCAGCACTTAACTTTCTCTCTACCTAAACCTTCTGAAATTCAAAAACTCTGAGTATTCTGTCTTTTGTGGCAATTACAGTTATTTGCGTAAGTTCGATAAGAATCTTCTCTTTGTAACAGGACACCATTTGAAATGCTGGTTATTTTACGAAGGCTTTGACTGAAATGTCATATTTGAGAGTCATGTGTAGACTCAGATAGGACCATATAGCTTTAAGGAACTAAGGTTGACCTTATGAAACATGGCAAGTCATAAAGGCCCCTGGAAACGTTGGCCTGATACCCTGCTTACAGAGTTCCCAGCAGCCTTACCAGGTGACTAAAGAATGTCACTTCCTGGTGGGTACAGGAGCCTCAGGATCTCTTGGGGACCTCGTGAAGAGGAATTTGCTCAAATCAACAGGTATTTCAGGCACGCCTGATGGCAAGTACTTGGCTTGGCTTCTGGCCTGGAGAGGCTGCTAAACATTCAATCTAGAGATTCCTTATAAAAAGTCCCAGCAAATTATCCAAGATCCATATAACCAATTGCTATTTCTTTTTTTTTTTTTAACGTTTATTTATTTTTGAGACAGAGAGAGACAGAGCATGAACGGGGGAGGGGCAGAGAGAGAGAGGGAGACACAGAATCGGAACCAGGCTCCAGGCTCTGAGCCGTCAGTCCAGAGCCCGACGCGGGGCTTGAACTCACGGACCTCGAGATCGTGACCTGAGCCGAAGTCGGACGCTCAACCGACTGAGCCACCCAGGCGCCCCCCAATTGCTATTTCTTGATGAACTTATGTAAATAGGTAGGCCAAGTTAAAATTGTACCTGTTTTACAAATGAGTTTTGACTTGGCTATCTCCAAAACGGTTGATTCTAGAGAGAAAAAACTGCTTCAACAATGCACCTTTAGATACTAAATTCTAGTTCGGATTGTCTTTAAATGTTTGTTATTTGCCTACGCTGAACAACTTGAGGTAAACAGAAAAACTGTCACAATGTTTCATGTATAGACCTTCTCCTGTGCTTGTTATTCTTTGGGGATAATAACAACACCTCACGGGCATATAATTATTTAAACAACTAAAAAACAGGATGGGTTCCCCCAACAATTGTATATCAAAAGCCTTTTCTCACTTTAGACCTATCAATAGATAAAGACTGTGGTGTTTTATTAAATTTCTCACTTGAAGCCAGGTTAATTTGTAAATCTCTAAGTGAATATGCAAACCATATCCTCCCTAAACCTGATGTGACCGTTACTAGAAACCCACCCCCTATAAGCCGAGGAGGCCTGGTTTATTTAAAGGATTGAAACTCTAATATAGCAGGGGATTTAATTCCAAAACGTAAGGGCCCCTACTGCGTCATGTTACGTACTCCCACTGCAGTAAAGTTTAGAGGGGCCCTCTTCATGGGCTCACCTATATCGAATAAAGCTTGTACCTCCTTCACAGGAAACCAATGAGCAAACTAATGTGCCTTCTCATTCCGGCCAACTCCTCTTCAAACAAAATTGAAGGCTGCACATTTTTTTTTTTTTCATTCTCCTTTCCCCAATTTATACTAACAATTCCCTCTCACAATGGGGCATTCAAAAGGATCACCACAGACATTTGAATTACAAACCAGAAAGAATCATCTGATTCCTGCTGCCTGTTCCCACTCCATCTGAGGATGCTTCAAGCTTGACATCTAAAAATCTCACTGGCAGTCGCTAAAGTCCATTGCTACCGGAACCTCAAGCCACCAGATGATCCTTCCTGCTCCAGAAGGTTCATACAACACCGTGGTCCACGGTGGATTCGGCTGCCTCCGCCTTTTGTGACTCTCCTATACCTTCCCCGACTGACCGATGTTGACCCACAGGTAGGGACATCTCTATGCCCCTACTCGGCAGGAAGAAGCTAAGGAAGATGAGACCTTCCACCTTTAGCAACCTTAACGATTTAAGGGTCAAAGTTGTTCACGGGGGATCTGATGAGGGAGCATAAGGCAAGCAGAGGGCAAAGCACAAGCTAGCACGCGCTCCCCCGCCCATCCCCCCAGGTGGGACACGTGTGACATTCCTCAGGCCCTCCTGGCTGCCCAAGAACAAAGGAAAGGACAGAAAACAAATGGTCAACTGACAGTCTCCATCAGTTTACAAACATCTTAGTAATATTACAAGAAAAGGGCAATCTTCTCAATAGCCTTATCTCCAGGAACCCCGCACTGTCTTACGGAAAATGCTTTGCTAGAGGGAAAAAAACCACCTTAGCCTGACAGTAGCTAGGCCTCCAGTAATCTGGGTCTCCTTTAGCATATGGAAGTCCCTTTAAGAACCTTCCTCTTGGGGCGCCTGGGTGGCTCAGTCGGGTAAGCTTCGGACTTTGGCTCAGGTCATGATCTCGCACTCCGTGAGTTCGAGCCCCGCGTCCGGCTCTGTGCTGACAGCCTGGAGCCTGCTTCGGATTCTGTGTCTCCCTCTCTCTCTGCCCCTCCCCTGTTCATGGTCTGTCTCTCTCTGTCTCAAAAATAAATAAACGTTAAAAAAAAAATTAAAAAAAGAAAAAGAACCTTCCCCTTGACTTGACCTCCCCCAACTCCACAGTATACAAGCAGTCACTTCTCACAACCCAGTGCAGCTCTTTCTGCCCAGGAGCCCTGTCCCTGTGCTTTAATAAGATCACCTTTTTGCACCAAAGACGTCTTCAAGAATTCTTTCTTGGCCGTGGGCTCCGAACCCCACCATCACTCCCAAACCCCATCATAGCCACAGGGTGAACTACTACTCAGCAAGGGAAAAACAAAAAACAAAACAAAACAAAGCTAGTACATGCAGCACCAGACGTCAAAAAACATTTTGTTGAGCCAAAAAAGCCAGATATAAAAGACAACCTATTGCATGATGCTGTTTATCTGAAATTCGAGACCAGAACCCATGGATAGTGATAGAAATCCACAGTGTTTTGCCCGGTTGGGGCTGAGGGTAGACCTGACTGGGGCACAACAGAACTTTCTGGGGGTGACGAAAATGTTCTGTATCTTCAGTGGGCAATCGTCAGTCGGCTGTCAATCTTGAAAAATCAGGGGACATTTTCTTATGACTTTTTCCTCAGTAAAGTACAAGGCAGGGGGAGGGGGGTAAGGTTGGGAAAATGTAATACAGGGATAAATTAAAATCCAAAACGTCTTATGAGTGAAACATTCTGGTTTGGGTTTTGTGGCCTGAGCCTGCATGGCCACTAGTACAGAGTCTCACCCAGGACAAGACTCTCAGCAAATGGGAAACGTTGATGACGCGCATTTCTCTCTGGGCCCCGAGCGGTCCCTTCCCCACTGCGGGTGCAGCCTGTCCTCTCCACGTTGGAGACATTCCGACCTCCCAGTCCTTCTCAGGACCCTTTCACGGGCTCACCCCGGAGAACCAAGAAGTCGCGAGTTGATGCCCACTTCGAAAACCTTGAATCCCATGCCCAGCGTAAAAACCACTTCAACAGACAGATGATACACAGCCGACAGGCAAATCAAGCCGGCTTCCGCTGCCAGTACTAAATATGTCGACGCCCACCGACGGAAAAACCCCAATCACGTGACGGAGCACGGGCTCACATCGGCCTTAGACCAGGGCGCCTACTTTTAGATTGGCCAATGAAGCCGAGGCGTGAGGCACGCCCCCTTTCCTCTCTCCACCAATAGCTTCCAGACGCCTCCTGCAGCATCCAATCACCGCTTCCGCCTTTCTTGAATGAGAAACCAGCAGTCCAGTGAGCAGAGCCGCAGTCCGACGCAGGAGGCAGGAAGCGTTGTGGCTCGTGTCGGGGCGCGAGACCGGTAGCCAGAGTCGGACGGCACTCCTCACAGCGCGCGGAGGCGAACGGGGAACCAGGTGAGCGAAGCACCCGGAGCGCGGTGCCGCGGTGCGGAGACGTCGGACCTGCGGGCGAGCGGGCGAGGGGAGACCCTGGGAGTTGAGGGGAGGATGAGGAGGAAGGGGCGCGAGACAAGGGGGGCGGTTGGGGCGTCCGCCGCGCGCGGCTGCGGCCGTTGAACGCCATAGCGCATGCGCAAGGCGTGGGGGGGGGGGGCGGTAGCTGTTGGCGCGCTGGGCTTGTTCCCGCTTCCGGGAGTGGGCTGTCATGGCGGCTAGCGGGTCGAGCCTGACTTGGGGAGAAGGTCTGTCTGTCAGAGGAGACCCCCTAGTCGTTTGGGGAGGGACTCTGGGGGCCGGGCGCCAGGGTCTGGAGTTGCGGTGGGAGAATCCCGACCTTGTAGACGCGTTAGGCTTCTCCGAGTCGAGGGACTTGCCCTCCCCCACCCTGCTGTGCTGTTGCTATATGGTTAGATGGTTAGGGGATTTGGACTTCCAGAGATTTAGAATAAAACAGATGTCACCGAGGCAAACCCTGAAGTGGAAGTCTTCCCTGGGGCACTTGAGAATGAATGGGTACCGTGAGCTAGTCTGAATTGTCACTTTCCGGGTGTCCGCTTTCGAGTTGGTCTGTTCCGGGGGCCGCAGCAGTCGCAGCCCACCCGGGTGGGACAAACACCCCTCCCCCAGTTCCCTCCCCGTCTCATTTGTTTTGAGTTTTAGAGCCCATGTAGCCACTTCCTAGAGAATTTTGTGCCTCCAACTCAGGCTGTCCCTGAATCTGTCCCCTGTAAGAACAAAAAGACTTCACTTGACGTTTGTGTTTGTTTTGACTGCACCGTCCCCTCTTGGCCACCCAGGTTTGGAGCTCAGGGTAGGCGGCTCTGAGCGGTTATCTGCCCAGGGATTGCCCAGGAGATGGTCCTGCCCTGTTGAGTGTGCCATTTTGTTGTTCCCTCATACCACCCCCACCCAGGTTAATCCTCTCTCCTGGTGACTGGTTTTCCCCGTGGCTGGTCTCATTCCCCGCTCGTCTTCTCCTCTAGAGCAAGTTGCTCTTGGGCCATTACTCCCCTCAGAAACCTCCTTAGTGATTCCCTGTTGCTTCGCAGATAAAGTATGAGTGCCCTCGATCAGACCGGCTTTCCAAGCTTCCTCCTCTGCCTCTGCTTCAGCCAGTCTTGCTCTCCATTCCCCAAAAGGGCGTGGTGCTTTGGAACCGACCTTTCCTGGCTCCTCCCCTTTTCTCGGCTGCCTGGGAAATAGCCCCTTCCTGTTCAGGTTGCCTTTTTCAGCAATCAGATGAGGGCATATGCTGGCTTTAGCCCCCAAGTTCTGCCTGAAGGCCTCGATTTTAATTTTATTCATTGGGCCTTTGCGTGTGAGTGCTTATCTGTTTTAGGCTCTGGGCTGGGCCAAAGGGCTGGCAGGCATGACCTGAACAAGGGTGCTTTTTTAGCTGGGGCCTGCCAGAAATGTCCTTCTGGAGCAAGAGTCCTGAAGAAAGCGGGGGGACTCACGGCCACTGCCGGCAGTGGGCATGGCAGGTGCGAAGGGGCTGAGGCATGCGTGAGGGGCACAGCAGCAAGGCCGGTGAGTGGGGGTGACGGAGGAGATGAGGTTCGAACGTGGTGTGTGTGTGGGGGGGGTCAGTTTGTGTCGGGCCCGGTAGGTCAGGCTGAGGGCCCCTGAGTTTTATTCTGAGCCCAGTAGGAGCCTGTGGGGGATTTTGAGCATTTTCCGACTTCGCTTTTAGTGGGCTCCTACTGGCTTTTGTGGGGAGAGACGATGGAGGGGGGTGGAAAACAGGGAGACTGTGGGCCTCATCCAGGCAGGAGATGATGGCGCCCCCAGAGCCACCAACTGCCAACGGACAGAGTGGCGGCCCCGCACAGGGGAGTGTTCCGCCACAAGCAGGAGTGAGGTGCTGATGCCTCCTGCAAAGTGGATGAAACGTGGTGAGTGAGCGAAGCCGGACAGGACAGATGGTTGCATATTGCATGTTGGTTCCAGGGAGAAACGGAAAGAAAGCAGGTTAACGGTTGCCCAGAGGACTGAGGGGGGAAGGATGAGAGGTAAAGGGTCTGGTCTTTTTCAAGACTGACTGAAATGGGTAACGAATCCAACTGTGGTGGTCGTTGAACTTATCCCGGACTGCATTAAAAATACTGAAAACTGGCTGTCTGACTCTGGATTTCGGCTCAGGTCATGATCTTGCAGTTCGTGAGATGGGGCCCCGAATGGGGCTCTGCTCTGGCAGCGTGGAGCCTGCTTGGGATCCTCTCTCTCTCTCTCTCTCTCTCTCTCTCTCTCTCTCTCTGCCCCTCCCCTGCTTGTGCACATGTGCTTTCTTGGTCTCAAAACTAGGAAGTTAAAAAAAATACCAAAAACCAATATATGGGACATTGAAAGTGGTGAACAATATACTATGTGAATATCTCAGTAAAGCTGTTCTAATTTTATTTTATTAAAAAATTTTTTTTTAATGTTTTTATTTTTTTTATTTTATTTATTTTTGAGAGAGAGAGACAAGAGCACGAGCAGGGGAGGGGCAGAGAGAGGAGGAGACACAGAATCCGAAGCAGGCTCCAGGCTCCGAGCCGTCAGCCCAGAGCCCGATGCAGGGCTCGAACTCACAAACCGCGAGATCCTGACCCGAGCTGAAGTCGGACGCTCAACCGACTGAGCCACCCAGGCGCCCCTAGCTGTTCTAATTCTAAAAAAGAAAGGTGGAGGTAGCTTGGGACCAGTGAGGTAGCAGGGGCAAGCAGTGGCCTAATTGTCCTGTTGGGATTTGTTGGCTGATTGGACAGGGGAGAGAGAGAGAGCCAGTGAGAGAATGAAATTGCCTCTTTTGAGAAGCAGGCCTGCAGGAAGGAACAGAGGGTTTTACTCTTGGGATTTTGAGTTCAGCCTCGAAGGGTCGATGTGGCAGAGGCAGTTGGGTAACGGAGTCTGTTGTTGAGGGAAGCTGTCACCCGATGGAGACACACGTTTGGGAGGCCTCTGCACAGAGGTGGTCAAAGCCCTGGGGCTGGATGAAGTCACAGAGAGAATGAGTGACAGGAGGGCCAGAAAGTGGGCCCAGGACCCTCCACATCCGGCTCAGGGAGAAGAGGGACTACTTCAGCATCCTCTCCGTCTAGACTGGAGGCTGGATGGAGTTGGGAGGGCAGAAGGCCATATTCTCACATTTGGGACCCTTGTAGCTTGCGCCCCGTAGGTCCTGTGCCCATACTGGATAAGGCAGGAAGGGAGCAAACTGTATTAATTCTCTTTACCATCTCCGCTTCGTTCTTAGCAGTTCTTAGCAGCCTGGGCGCGGTGGGAAGGCTGCTGATGACAGTACTTATTCCCCTGTGCAGACCACAAGTAGCGGGAGGAGCTGGGGCAGGGCGTGACCCTGCTCCTACAGACTCAGGTCTCTCCAGCGTTCTGGCAGCCACATCTCCGGGTCCCAGGGGTCCTATCCTGTGCAGGCCCGGTAGACTCTTTGCGGAGTGGTGGGGAGGGGGCCTCCTTTGGCTTAGGTGGCCTGAGCTTTATTAGAGTTTTCCTGGCGGCGGCCGCGTGCGGCAAACGCTTGGGGTAGGGGCTTGATGAGCGAGCGGGCAGACAAGGCTGCGGGTGGTTTGAGAGGGGTCTTGTGGAACGAGGTGTGCCGGGGACGATGCACAGGGATGCGAGAGCCATGGGGAAGTATGGGGATCTTACTGTGAGAGCAGAGGGAGGCCCTGGAGCCGGGGGGGGGGGGGTGTGTGCATGTGTGAGTGGGGCGGAGAGGGGCACGGGGAAAGCTGAGGGGGTGCAGGAGTGAAGGTGTGAGCGGGACAAGCTGAGGCTGGGAGGTGCTGCTCGGGAGGAGCGGGTGGGACTTTGTGCAGGAGTCTGTGGGGAGTGTGAGGGAGAGGGGTCAGAGCGCTGGCCCCGTCTTGGCTTCATCAGCTGTACCAGCTCGGAAGATGGCTCCGGTGCTTTGTTCCTCCTCGACCTGTGTCCGTAGACTGCAGCTGCTGGGCGGTCTTCTCCCTGGACGGGGGAGTTTTCTTTCTCAAACTCACTCGCTTCCCTCGACCCTTCCTCCCTCCTCTGTTGTCAGCGCCATGGCGGAACAGGATGTGGAAAATGAGCTTCTGGATTACGAGGAAGATGAAGAGCCCCAGGCTCCTCCAGAGAGCACTCCTGCTCCCCCCAAGAAAGACGTCAAGGGTTCCTACGTTTCCATCCACAGCTCTGGCTTCCGGGACTTTTTGCTGAAGCCGGAGCTTCTTAGGGCCATCGTGGACTGTGGCTTTGAGCATCCATCTGAGGGTATGCCTCCTGGGTTCTCCCTGCCAGGAACCTCCTCACCGCCCTCTCTGTGGCCTCCTCAGCCGCCTGGCCAGGAGCCTGCACAGAGGGAGCATCTGGTTTCTGGCCGCTCACACGTGCTCTCTCCCTCAGTCCAGCACGAGTGTATTCCCCAAGCCATCCTGGGCATGGATGTCCTGTGTCAGGCCAAGTCTGGGATGGGCAAGACGGCCGTCTTCGTGCTGGCCACCCTGCAGCAGATTGAGCCTGTCAACGGACAGGTAGGTGGTTGCCCTCCCTGCTGGGCCCGAGCTACATGAGGATTGCTAGCCACAGGTTCCCTTGTTAAAACTTCCTGGTGCTGCGTTCTCTTTGTGGGCTTTTATTTTATTTTTTTTAATTTTCAAAAAAAGCTTTTAATGTTTATTTTTGAGAGAGGGAGAGAGACAGGCAGGGTGCAAGCAGGGGAGGGGCAGAGAGGTAGGGAGATGCAGAATCCAAAGCAGGCTCCAGGCTCCAAGCTGTCAGCACAGACCCCGACACGGGGCTCGAACCCACAAACAGATCATGACCTGAGCCAAAGTCGGATACTTAACCGACTGAGCCATCCAGGTGCCCCTCTTTGTGGGCTTTTAAAATTAAGTACGGTACTTAGTTGTGACAAAATACTGCCCAAAAATGATAAGCCAAGAGGAGAAACTGAGAAGTGCCCACGATTTTATTCTCCAGATTTTCACAGCTGTTATTTGGTTATGTGCTTTTCTAGAGTGTGTGCGTATTTACCCAGGTGAGATTGTACCTAACGTTTCCTCTTAAGTGAATTTTGTTGGAGGAGAATCAAGGTGCATTCCGGTGTTGTTTTGTCACACAGGGACACACGCCCTCGGGCTGCATATGGGTGCACAAGCCCTTGTCTCCTTAGGGTCGATGGAGAGGGAGATTCAGTGGGAGGCTGTGGTGGTTGCAGCCCTTGGCGTCATGGGCCTGAAGGCAGGAGCCGCCTTTGGGTGGTCAGGAGCTGACCAGAGAGCAGACTCAGGAAGCTGTTGGTAGGGGCTGCCTCACCAGCTAGGTCTCACTGTGGATCCTGGCAGCAGGAGACAAGCCTCACTCACTAGCTGGGGGGACATAGGGAGTGAATGACAGGCGAAGGGTGGGGAGAAGCTAGAGCATCTGGACCGGACCTTCCAGCAGCCGGAGGTTTGGGGAGCAGCGTGGCAGGCACCCTCAAGGGGCCAGAGCCCGGAGGGCATGGGGCCCCCAGGGAGGGCACTAGAGTGGGCTCTGGCTGGGGTAGGACTTGGGACACTGCCTAAAGTGTCTGTCTTCCGCCTGCAGGTGACAGTGCTGGTCATGTGTCATACTCGGGAGCTGGCATTCCAGATTAGCAAGGAATATGAACGCTTCTCCAAGTACATGCCCAGCGTCAAGGTAAGTCCCTCAGGCTGGACGTACTGCGTGGTCTTCTGCAGTGTTGCTGCCCCGGCTGTAGCCCGGCCAGTGTTTACTAAGCTTGGCCGCGGTGGCTGCCTTTGAGGTTTGCGGTGGTTTAAATTCCTTAAAAGCCGGTTGAATTATGCATGGCCTCCGGAGGCCTGTGCCGGTCCCAGCTGTGGGGCTGCTTTCCACCGGAGTCCTGGCCAGACTCTCAGGCCACTCTGGTCACCAGGCACTAGGCCCGGGGGTGCTGCTGGAGCCTGAGCTGGCGGGGCCACGGGCCGGGTGGCCATCAGTTTGGAGCGAGTGTGAGCCTTCAGCCCTTAGACAGGTGAAGGGAACTTTCTCTCCTCCTACATAGGTGTCTGTGTTCTTCGGGGGCCTTTCCATCAAGAAGGATGAAGAGGTATTGAAGAAGAACTGTCCGCACGTCGTCGTGGGGACACCAGGCCGGATCCTGGCACTCGTACGGAACAGGAGCCTCAACCTGAAGAATGTGAAGCACTTTGTGCTGGACGAGTGCGACAAGATGCTGGAGCAGCTGGGTGAGTGGCCTGCTTGGGTCTAGGAGCTGCTGGAGGCCCACCCCGCCACGCCCCCCACCCCGCCATCCTTACAGCTCCCCTCCCCCCACCCAGACCTCAGAGCCAGGTGGGCCCTGTCAGGGCAGGCCGAAGGTTGCCCCAGGGCAGGGTCACGTGGGTGGCTGGCACACTGGCCTCTGTAGACGACTCCAGGGAGAGTTGTAGCCTCGGCACAGTGACCTGCCTCCGAGCCCGAGCTGAGTGAGTCCGGGCGTGTGTCCGTGCCAGCCCTCGGCATGCTGTGGCCTCGCCGCCCGTTGGGTTAGTTCCGGGCCCCTGCCTGCCCTCCGTGAGCCCCGCAGGGCCAGTGGGAGATGGGGCTTGTGTCCCGGGAGGCAGCTGCAGCTCTCACCCCAGCGGCTGTCTCTGCCTCAGGCTCCCCTCCCTGAAGCGTGGCTCGAGGCGCGCTGGCACGGCTGCTCCGCTCTGGCGGCGTGTAAGTGGATGGCAGCTCCTCCCGCGCCCGCCCCGAGTCCAGCCCCTCAGGCACCTGGGACTCGCCCCTCCCTCCACTCGGCTCACGCCGCCCTCGTCGTGGCGCTAACGACTCCCTGGCACAGGTTGGGAGGAGCTGGGGCTGGTCTCGGGTGGGGGTCGCCGCGCGGCAGGCGCTCACGCCCACCCATTTCTTGCCCTCCCCACCCAGACATGCGGCGGGACGTGCAGGAGATCTTCCGCCTGACGCCCCACGAGAAGCAGTGCATGATGTTCAGTGCCACCCTGAGCAAGGAGATCAGGCCCGTGTGCAGGAAGTTCATGCAAGACGTGAGTAGGGTGGGACGGCAGCCAGCCACGGCCTCGGCGCGGCACCTCTGGCCCTCCTCGGTTCCGTGTCCTGAGCCGCTGCTGCTCCGGGACGCCCACACTTGCCTCACCGCACAAGAATGCCGGGAGGCCCCGGAGCCTTCCTTCCCTCCTGTGTCTTGTCAGACTAGGAGCTGAGCTTGGTCTATACCTGAGTCAGAGCCGAGCTTAGATCAACGATTGGGAGAGAGGCATTTATCGGGGTACGCAGGCCCTCTGGGAAGCATCGCAACGTGGAGTCCTTCGCCGGAAGGTTCTAGGCAGGCAAGATGCCCAGAAGTAAGCCCCGCCTGCCCCTTCCTGCACAGCCCATGGAGGTGTTTGTAGACGATGAGACCAAGCTCACGCTACACGGACTCCAGCAGTACTACGTCAAGCTCAAGGACAGCGAGAAGAACCGCAAGCTGTTTGATCTCTTGGACGTGCTGGAGTTTAACCAGGTGACACCGCGTGGCTGTCCTGGGGTTCCGGGCCTTGGCGAGGCCGGCGCACGGGGGCTCTGGCCCTGACCGCCGCTTCTTGCCTCCCTGCCTCGCAGGTGGTGATCTTCGTGAAGTCGGTGCAGCGCTGCATGGCCCTGGCCCAGCTCCTTGTGGAGCAGAACTTCCCGGCCATCGCTATCCACAGGGGCATGGCGCAGGAGGAGCGGTGAGTGGGTGCCGCCCTCGGGCCCGCAGCAGGCCCCTCAGCCCCTCACGGGGAGTGCCACTCGGGAACCCCATGTCTAATGGCCGCCTCTTGTTCTTCCTGTGCCCAGCCTGTCACGCTATCAGCAGTTCAAAGACTTCCAGCGGCGGATCCTGGTGGCCACCAATCTGTTTGGTCGAGGGATGGACATTGAGCGAGTCAACATCGTCTTCAACTATGACATGCCCGAGGACTCGGACACCTACCTCCACCGAGTGAGTGCCTCCACGGAGCTGTTACCTCCCTCACGGCCCTCTCTCAGGGTGGGGGTGAGTGGGGATGTGGCCCTGCTTGTCCTCAGATCCCCATGTTGTGTCCCTGTGACCTGACCCCCCTGACCCCCTGCTCCTGTCACCCTGCAGGTGGCCCGTGCAGGACGTTTTGGGACCAAAGGTCTGGCCATCACTTTTGTGTCTGATGAGAATGATGCCAAAATCCTCAATGACGTTCAGGACAGGTTTGAAGTGAACGTAGCAGAACTTCCTGAAGAAATTGATATCTCTACATACAGTAAGTGTTGGGGGCGGGGCTGGGGGGGCTGGGCCCGGACAGGGACCCTCTTCCCCGTCTCACTGGCCTCCCCTCTGTGTGTCTTACAGTTGAGCAGAGCCGGTAACCACACGCCTGGTGGCCAGAGTCGCCCTGTTTCCTGAGTGCTGCTTCAAGTCCTCTTTCTAGGCACCAGTGGGGCTTCCCTTTTTACTGTTTAAAAGCTGTAGATTTGTGTAAGAGTAAAGTTTTATTACGGAAGTCTGTCTTCCACCCTGTGTGTTGCTCGGCTCTCAGCTTTTTTGGATGGAGCAGGCCTGGCCAGGGAGCTCCACAGCAATTTTCTGTATCAGTAGGACGTTTAATTTTATGTGTCGATGTTGAAAAGTTTATACAGATTAAAAACAACAACATACAACGTTAACAACTTTCCAAACAAGTGAGAGCCTTCTGCCTCCAGGAGCAGATGGGCTTCTGTACCGTGAGCCTCAGGCAGTGGGGCTGGGAGGGGCCCTGCTTTTCCCCCACCCTTGGCCTCAGTCGTAGCTTAACGGGGAGCTAGAGCCCCAGCACCCTGGCCTCTTGTTCTGTAGCAAAAACAGACGAGGGGGAAAGGGCCTGGCTGGGCACAGCGTCCTCAGTCTGACAGGCCTGGGGTAGCCGGGAAAGGCACTGCGGCCCTGGGCCAGACTCCTGCCCTCACCCTGGGTCCTGGCTGGGGTGGGGCAGGGAGGCAGCCAGCAGAAGCAGGCCCGGTGGGTCCAACTCTCCACTGGGCTGGGTGTTCTGGGCTTCCTGGGCTTTGGTGCCAGACTACAGCTGCTGCCCCCTGCTTTCTGTGGTGCACATGTGGGCCGAGGCAGGCTGACGGAGGGAGCAGAGGGGCGAGAGAGGAGGGGACCGTCTTTCAACACGTGCAAAAGCTGCTGAGGCCACAGGACCTCCTGGTCTGGTGGGAGCCGCGCTGTCACATGCCAGACTCCGAAGGTCTGTGGGCCTGGTAAGAAAGGTACACTGTGAGCACAGAACCTGGGCTGGGTGCCCTCTGGCCCAGCACCCCTACCCCAGGCTCAGCCCTTACCTGAGTCTGGTTGGATGAGGAGGTGGTGAACTCCGAGTACCTGTTCCCGGTGACCCAGCCGGCCCACTTCCGATACTCCTCCCTCACCTGTGGGGCCCAGGGCGCCAGGTTAGGGAAGGGGCAGGCCCCAGGCCGGTGGGGGGCCTGGTGCACCCCCCCCCCCCACACACAGCCCGGCCACAGCCCACCTTCTTGTTGAGCAGGCAGTGGAGGATGAAGAGGAAGAAGCCTTGCAGGCAGTTGAGGACGGTGAAGGTGTAGGACAGCACCCAGCTGTGTGGGTTAAAGAGGAACAGGCCGAAGACCCAGGTGCTGCCCAGCAGAAAGAGCTGAGCGACAGCTGTGATGGTCAGCACCCTGCAGAGAGGACAGCGTTGCAGTGGGGGAGGCCCCCCTCGAGCACCCTCTGCTCCCTGCCAGCCCCTTCCCTGCCCTCCACTCTCACCTGGCCTTCTTAAGTTTCTTCATGTCTGGGTTGATCTCAGAAAACTTCTGCGTGAGTTTCCAGACAGTAGTCACGAAGATGACAGCATTGAACTGGGTTGGGGGGAAAGTAGAACTGGCATTAGGGGGAATCCCTGGGACTGGGGGGGCGGGGAGAGCAGGCCCAGTGTGGCTGCTCTCCTCAGGTGTGGGGTGGGGGCAGCTACCAGAACGATGAAGATCACAGGTCCCAGGAAGCTCCAGAGGAAGCCATCTTTTGGGTCCAACCAGCAACTGGGTGGAAAGGGAGGGTCATGTCAGCTCCCCAGAGGGGAAGGACACTGGCCAGGACCGTGGTCCCCTGCCCTCCCATCGGACCGCTCCGCTGCACTCACTAGAGGGAGCGGCCGTAGCGCTCGTGTCTGACGGCCGCCGAGATGGCCACGATGAGCAGGGGCACCCCATAGCCGATCAGGTAGAGCCAGCACTTGTTCAGGCCCTGGCCGCGGAACACGCGCACCACCAGGAAGTAGAGCTCCAGTCCCTCGAGGCTCATCCAGCAGAAAGCGGCCAGGAAGCAGTAGTGCAACAGTCCGGCCACCAGGCGGCAGCGCAGCCCCACCTGCGGGGCGGGGGCGGGGGCGGGGCGACGTCAGTACGGGGCGGAGCCGCGCCCCGCCAGGGCCCTCGGGGCGGGCGGGGACGAACGGCCACAGCTCTGTTGTGCCGAGGACCTCGCGCGGGCGGAGCGGGCGGTGGCCACCCAGCCCCGGGACTGGACGGGGCTCTCCCCCTCCCGGGCCCCGCCGGCCTGGGGTTCTGGTGGAGGTGAGACGTTCCCACCGCCCCGGACCTCACCTGGCCGCCTTCGTTCTCGATGCCCGCCAGGAAGATGGCGGAGCCCACGAAGAGGCAGATGCAGAGATGCAGGTGCACGGTGGTGCGCGAGCCCTGGATGGGCCGCACCAGCAGGAAGGTGAGAATGCATAGCAGCAGGCAGACTAGCGACAGCGCTAGCCCCACCTTGGTGATCAGGGCCAGCCTCGGGTCCTAGATGCAGGATGGGGTGCGTGGGGCTCGGTCAGCGCCCTGAGCCCTTCCTGCCCTCCTTGCGGGCCCCACCACCCGGACCCATCAGGGGCCTGCCCTCCAGGTCTCTGGAGATCATGCACTCGCCTCCCCCCACATCCCCTGCCTTCAACGCTTGAACAGGCTTGCTTTGTGTCTCTTCCTAAACACCCACCACCCCGCGCAATGCACGCACACAACCACGGATGCACCAGGGATCCCAGTTCCTCCTGATGGGCCTCCCCGCGCTAAGCCTCAAGGCCACATTCTTGTTTCTAACACTGATGGTCCCACCTCTCTGACCCTCCTCGCTCATCTCAAGTTCTACGCCTCCTACACGTGGCCACCTCTATCAACTCGTTGAAACCCGCCTTTTTGTCCTTCCTGGGCTTTTGGCTTGGACCAGAGCCTTCCATACTCTGCGTGGCCCATTTCAATTAAATGCGTGGCCCAGCTTCTCTGTGTATCTCTGAAGCCACGTATAGAGCGTTGTACTCCCTTTGGAGCTTTTAACGATTATTTAACCACCGGTTCCAGATGGACAGTCAGAGGGGCGCTAGCCAGAGCAGTTGCTGGGTCCCAGGGAAGGGGCTGGGGGGCATGGGGTGGGACCACTGGGGCTGTGTGACCATACAGAACCAGCTGTCTGTCTCACCTAAGCCAGGCTTGCCACCTGTGGGCTTTTGAGGGCTGCTCACCTCTATGTCATAGTGGGCCATGAGGACGGCAAAGCTGCTCAGGTGGCTGCACTGGCACGTGGTGCTGTCATTACTGGTGCCCCGGGTCCAGCAGCCCGTGGTGTTCCAGTGCCCTCCGCCCCTGTCGTCACTCTTCCAGAATGCACACACCAGCCCCTGGCGCGGTCCGGGCGTCTCCATCTGCAGGCAGGCGGGAATGGTTGGAGAGGTTAGCCTGGAGCCCACTCTTGGGTCCTGGGCTTGGTTGAGCCCGAGGAGGGCTGTTTTTCATTTGACAGGTATTTACTGAGCGCCTCCTTTGCTGTGTCCCCTGGTCTCGCACACAATGAACAGGGCTGACACAAGTCCCTGCCCTTTTGGGCTCGGCATGCCAGTGGGGGAGACCGATGTAAATAATGAACCCGATAAGGAAACTAGATGGTGTGTTAGAAGATAGTAAGAGCTTTTAAAAAGAGAAACAGCATAGGGGAAGGTGGGGCATGATTACAGACTGTAATTTTAAATGAGGTCAAGGAAGACCTAAAAGAAGAGGTGACATTTGAACAAAGACTGGAACCAGGTAAAGGACTGAGTCACATGGGAGACAGTGTGTCTCACACAGAGGGCACAGCAAATGCAAAGGCCCTGAGGTCCGTTTGAGGAAGAAGCAGAGTAGGGAAATGAAGGCTGCAGAGGAACCCCTGTGACCCTGGCTAAGGAGTGAGCAGTAGGACTGATTCCTCCCCACCAGAGGACTCACAGGGTGGGAGAAGGCAAAGGTGACCGGGGAGTCAAGGTGCTCGGTGTTTGTGTTGCTCAGAAAGACCAAGTTGACGGCTGAGAGGAGCTTGTACTGGGCGCCACGGACAGGACCTTGGTGGAGATCTTTTAGCTTAGCTTTCGTCTCGGGGTCCAACTCCAAGGAGGCGTTGGCCAGCAATTCCTTCATTTTCCAGCTGGAGAGGATGCCCATCACGGTGGGGTCTGGGGGGTAGACAGGCCGGCTACTACCTTCTGCCCTTCCTCCTCCCACGCCTCATCCTCCCTCCCAGGATGTCTATTCAGGCCCTCCAGGATGCCATGATGCCTGGGATCCCTGGCAATAGGTCAGTTTCCAGGTGTTGCATATTTAGAACCTCAACCCTTGCCACATCCCAGCTCCTCCTCCCCTTTCCCACGGGAGTCCCCTCCGGATCCCCGCCGTTACCTGAGTCCCTGGCTGCGGTTGCCACAGCCCAGTCCAGCAGCATCCGTGCATGGCTCTGGCCTATGGTGGTGTATCCGTCCCCTTGCTCCTGGATCATCAGGGACAGCTCTGAGAAGAGAGGGGCAGTGATCGGGGGCTCTGGGTGCCGGATGAGGCCCCGGGCAGGGCGAGGTCTCACCTGTGTTCAAAGGGGAACGGTAGGTGAAGGAGGCTCCAGGCATGGCCTTGGCCAAGGTCCTCAGGACTCTTTCAAGCTCAGAGAGGAGGTGGGTGGCCATCTTGTGCCTTTCAGGCAGGGCCAAGGCGTCCAGGTCACTGGGGACTTCCAGCAGCTCATCCACTGACGTAATGAGGTTCTGGGGGGATGGGTGACAGCTGGTGGGTCACTGCCCCGCAAGGGCTGCCTGACTTCAACCCGCCTCTACCTAGGGGCACACTGCAGAACCACCTGGGGTTGCCTGGGGGACAGGCACGGGCTTCCTCCCAGGCTCTACACCTGCACTGACCAGCAGAATTGCCACAAGCCACACATGGCTATCCAGCACTCGAAATCTGGGTCCACGTTGAAATGGGAATAATTTTGAATCTGCTGGGTTAAATGCGATCTCCACATCAATTTCACTTGTTTACTTTTGTTTATTTTAATGTAGCTACTGGAAATTTTTATTTTTGTTTGCTTTTTTAATTAAAAATTTTTATATATATATATATTTAATTTTATTTTTTTAAATTTACATCCAATTTAGTTAGCATATATAATTTAAAAAAATTTTATAGCCATCTCTACACCCAGCATGGGGCTTGAACTCACAACCCCAAGACCAAGAGTGGCACGCCCTTCCGACTGAGCCAGTCAGGCGCCCCACTACTGGAAAATTTAAAATGACATGGGCTCACATATTTCTCCCCAGCTTAGCACATAGGCTAAACCTTAACACATCATGCTCACCGTGTGCCAGGCACCGTTCTTTCTTTGAGCTTTACTTCTTTTAGTTCACAGAAACCTTCAAACCCAACTGTGTAAAGCAGGCACTATTTTCAGACGAGGAGAATGAGGCCCAGAGAGGGGGACTCACTCGTCTGACGTCACACAGCAGAAAGTGGCAATCGGTGGGGCAGGGTGGGTGGGATGGGGGGGATTTGAGCCCTTGTGGCCTAAATAGGGAGGCGAAATTCTTGACTGCTGCATTCTGTTGGCATTCTGTGCCTCTCCAGTGTGCGTGTGTGCGTTTTAAGGGGTGTATGTATGTTTGTGTTTGTGCTCGTGTAACCCCTGCTTGGGCTGTCTCCACTCACACGGAAGCATCCCTCTGCCACCCCATGCTGTCCACGGGTCCCCCGCCCCCAGCACTTGCTCTTACCTGGATGGTGTCCTGAGCCAAGGCCGGCTTGAAGTCTCTGCGCAGAACTTGGACTTTTTTAAAGAAGTTGGAGAGTCTCTGGGAAGAGAGGAGAAGGGGCGGGTCAGAGAGCCTCGCGTATGTGTGTTGGGGTGGGGGTGGGGGGAGCTTGGGGAAATTGGGGGAATTAGGCGGGCGGCACAGAGGGATTACTGCCTCCTGGTCCCTGCTGGGGCCACCCACCTGGCTCTTGATTCCAGGGGGTTCGGTCCAGGCAGGGAAGGACATCTCTGCAGGCGATAAAACAGCCATTTATTAGGTGTGAGAGTGTCTGTGTGTGTGTTGGGATGGCGGCTGGGGTCAGGTCAGACCAGGTACCTTGACAGGTGGTGTTCATTTGCTTATTCTGGAATCCGGGTTTGAGCTCCCAGCCACGGCGGCAGCGGCACCTGTATGAGCCCACGGTGTTGACGCAGACTGTGGAGTTGTGGCACACAGGCGGCCGGAAGCTGCACTCGTCCACATCTGGGGACACAAAGATGGGACTCGGGCCCTTCTCCTTCTGTGTCCCGCCCCCTTTCCCCATATTAGTACCTCCCACCTTGGCTGGAGGTGACGTCCCCTGCCGACCCCACATCCTGGTGATGCAGGAGTTATGGGAAGTGTGGGGAGGCCTGACACATAGCACGTGAGCCCTGTACAGATGTGCAGGTTGTGAACTATTGAAACACCTTTGTCCCAGTTGGTAATTAGCTGCCGCCTGGGGTCTCCAAGGAGCCTGCTCCTCAGTACCCCGGCTCCTTCCCCAGGATCCCCGCCCCCCCCCCCCCCCCCCAGATCTTTTCCCATCGAGCCTCAAGAGAATTAACGCTTGGCACAGCAGGGCACCGCCAGCATTCATTCTGCTTGGGTGGTGTGGGTGCCACTGAATATGCATGCAATCAGCTGTTCTGAGTGTGGGTCTCCAGGATGTGGCATCTGAGCTCTGGACCTTCACAGACGGTGTTGTTTGGGCCATTGGGGGACCCAGGAATGGGCTTCCAGCCAGGGCGGCAGCGGCACTCATAGCTCCCAATGTTGTTGAGGCAGTGGGTGGTGTTGTGGCACGGGTTTTGCCCCGAGGTACATTCATTCACATCTGAGGACAAAGCCAGAGGGTCAGGGTCCCCTCCACTGGCTGCACCCACCTCTCACTGCCCGGCATCAGGGACCCTGCTGTTATTGCACGTGCTGCCCCCTGGTGACCTTCAACCTCAATCTCAGTGCACCTTATGATGGCCTCCCTGCAAGATGGGCGTGGCAGGGACCATGGTCCCCGGTTTACAGGCTGTGAAACCAGGGGGGAAACTGAGTCATGGGGACCGCACTTTCTTTCCAAGGACTCTCAGCTACTCCCTCCCCAGCTCTGGCCCAGGCTCCCTTTTCAGGAACTGGAAGCGACACCCTCCCCCTGCTCCCAAGAGGCAGGTGAGGAAGGGGCGAGACCAGGGGATGCTCACAGAGGCGGGGGGCTCCACAAGGGAACCCCAGGCCCGGAAGGCCCTGCTACCTCCCCGCTCTGTGGTGGGCCTTCTGGGGAGGCAGATCCTTGGGCAGAGCAAAGCCCTAGTGTTTCAGGAACCCAAGGCTCTTCTCCCTGCTCCGTGGGCTGCGGGGTCCGCCTTGGCCCCGCCCCAGCTCCAGCGCAGCCTCACAGCGTCTTCCGGGGTCTCTACCTGAGCACACGTTTGGGTCGCTCAGGTTGAGCTCCAAGCCGGGTGGGCACCTGCAGGTGTAGTTGCCCTGGGTGTTGATGCAGATGCTGCGGCCTTTACAGAGTCTGGGTTTCCGCTGACATTTGTCCACGTCTGCAGGGGGAAGGAGAGGGCGTTGGAGGGCTGCCTGCAGCTGTTTCCTGGGATAGAAGCATCTGGAAGGCCCCCGCCGTCTCCTCCTCAGCGAGCGGGGGTGCCTTTTCTAATTCACATGGAGGCGTCCTAGGGGCGAAGCATGGTGGCCCAGATGTTCGGTTGTCCAGATGTGGCAGGAAGCAGCCTGAGTCCTCCCGTCTGCCTCTCTGGGTGGTTCCCAGCTGGGACAGGGACGCATGACCACCCGTGTCCCAGCCTGAGGACTTGGACAAGTCCAGGGTGGGCCTTCCTGGGAGCCGAGTGCCAGGGAAATGCTGCACACCAGACCAGGACCTGTCAGGGCTCCCAGCCACGGCCTTTACCCTGACTCCGCCAGGGTGGCCGCTTGCTGGCTGAATTCCCCTTGGAATCCCGGTCACCCTCAGGGGCCAGACGGCACGCTCCCATCCACGCTAACTCTGAGACTCCAGCTCCACGGAGATGAACAGGTCCCACACCCAAGCCAGGCCTTTAAAAGACGAGGCTTTGGGGCAGGGGCAGGGAGAGTAAGGATGGACGGTGGGCGCCAGGCTGGGGTGGACGGTGTTGCTGATGTCCAGTCGGGCGGCCTTGGAACAGTGAAGATGCCTTTTTCCCATGAGGGCATTCCCTAGACTGGCAGGAAGCGGTGAGGATCCACGTCTGAGGGAGGCCAGCAGCAGGCGAGGACTGGAGCAGGGAGCAGGTGCTGATGGGCGAGGCATGGCAGATGATTGTGTCTTCTCGGCCCTTGGGCTCCCCCCAGGGGGGCAGACACTGGGCCCAGCCGAATGGGGCTCAGCCTCTATCTTCTGTCCCTCAGGAGAGGGCTGGGCCTGGGGCAATGGTCCTGGATGACAGTCTCCCTTGTCATCTGGTCCAGAGGGGGAGCCTCTCGGTTCACCTGACTCTCCCAAGTGTGCAAATGGTGGGGGGTGGGGGAGGGCTGCTGTCACCTGGCCCACCCCAGACACAACATCCTCCGGGTCCTGGTCAGCCGGGCTGCCCTCAGGCCCCTGAACCAAAGTGCCTGGGGAGGGTGGGGACGGAGCCTTATGCGGGGAAATAGAGGAAGGCCCAGTGGTTGAGAAGGGGTGGGGGCGGTGGGGGCATCAGGAGGGGCCTTCTCCAGGCAGGATGCTGGCTAGGGCAGGGCTGGCCAGGGGCTGCGGGCCTGCCCTCAAATCTCCATCCTCCCGCCTTTTCGGATGGGGTCCCTGGGTCCATCATGGCCAAGGGTCTGAGAGGGCTGCTGATATGGCCAAGCCCGTGAGGGCTCTGGTGGGGGCAGGTCTTGGCCGGGCAGTTCCTGATGGTGGCCAAGAGGACGAATCTTGCCCTGGAACGCACCTCCTGTGAAGTATCTCGAATGCCACCTGCCTCTTGTTTTATGCAAATAAGGTGCCAGGGAGGCAGGGGGTACGTTCCAAACATCCAGAGGTGACCCTCTGTGGAGGGGCCTGAGCCGGGGGGGTTCAGAGAGGTGCGGGTCGCCAGGTAGGTGACAAGGACATCCTTTGATGCCTGGGGAGGGCGGGGCAAGGGGCCCGCAGAGCAGCCTGGGTCTCCCCTGCCTGTGGCCAGACGCACTGCCACGACATGGGTGATGCGTCCTCGGCTGCGACAGAGGCTGAGCCCTTCACAGAGCTGGGTCTTCAGCTGGCAGGTCCTGGGCCAAACCAGCAGAGACTATCCCTTCCCTGTCACCCAGCTTGAGGTCCGTGGCGGTCCCTCTCCCGTCTCTCGTTATGTGTCTACCCAGCCGCCTGACAGAGTCCCCGTCTCTCAGCCCTGGCCTGTTGTAACACAGCAATGCAGCCCCTCGATAACCACAAGCACCACAACAGTGGGTGGGTGGCATTGCCTGTCCAGGCACACTGGGTGGCATTCATGATCACCACGTGCAGTTGTGCAGGTTGCTCGGTGCACACAGGCATCTGGCCCGGGAGGCAAGTGGGAGTTGAAACCCGGCCCGCTCTCCATTCCCCAAACATGCTGTATTCACCTGGAAATGAGGGGCTTTTTCCATTTCCATTTCCATTTCACGCTCTGTCCTCTGGCGAGGCCACATGTCTGGGCCGCAAGAGTGACCCACAGGGGCCCCTCGGGACCAGCATTGCTGGGCTCCACGGAAGTGCAGGTGCCCCCTTCCCTCCCACCAGGGAGGCTCTGCAGCCCTCTGTCTGCTTGCAGGGCAGGAAGGGGCTGGGACCAAGGCTGTGGGCTCTTCTCTCCACAGTGGCTGGCGGGGGCGGGGGGGGGGGGGGCCTTGGACCCTCCTTAGAGTCCTCTGGACCCTCAGCTCTGCCCCGTCCTCACCTCACTTCTGCGCTCCTCCCCTCCTGTCTCTGTATTCTACACTAACCCCCTGTGGCCACTGCTGCCCCCCACCCCCAGCCCCCTGAGGATGCCCGAAGCCCCTTCCGCTGCCTGCTGTTCTCCCTGGAAGGGGGGCAAAGCCTGGTGATGCGCGGAGGCTGGCTTCTGGGCCTGAATGGTGTCCTCACTGTGCAAGACCACGGCAAGAGATGGGATTACAGTGGGGTCTCTGTGCCCACCCTGGGCACAGGCCCTGGGGACGCCCTTCCGGAGAGGGTGCATCAGATCATAAAACCCAGCAGCCACCACTGTTCTGTGCTTTGCTGCCTCCCTTCCTGGCAATTCCATGAGGCAAGCGCCATTGTCACCCCCCCCTTTTTTTTTACAGATGGGTAAACTGAGGCACAGAGAGGCGGGATCACTTGTCCAAGGTCCCCCAGTTAACAAAAGGCAAATCTGCTTTTGTTTTTATGTGTAAAAACTAGAGATTCTTTTTTTTTTTTTTTTTCTTAACACAAAATCACGATAATATCACATCTTGCGCATTAACGGTGATTTCTGAGTAAGTATCCTGGCCAGGGTCACACACACAGCTATGAAGTGGCAAAGCCAGGATTCAGGCCCTTGTCCCTCCTGCTACCCCGCCTCTCTGTGCTGGTGGCCCTGGAACAGACATACCTGTCCCAACTCATCCCGCCCCCGGGATGCTTTAGCAATGGCTCTGGTCACCCCAAACCTCGTAGATAGGGAGATGGAAGGTGTGAGGTGGTTCTTACCTTGACATGTGTTCTCACTCTCATTCCTGAACGTTTTTGCCCCAGAAGCAAGCTGGTATCCGGGGCTGCATTCGCAGTGGTAGCTCCCTTCTGTGTTCTGGCAGTCTGCAAATTTTCCACAGGACACTGCCAAGGGTGGCCCACACTCATTGATGTCTGGAACACAACAGGACAAAGGGTCACCTCCCAAACGCATGAGTTCCTGTGGGGAAGAGATCCCTACCCCCGGCCTGACTCCCCAGCATGGGGCCCCACGCTTCATCAGTGTTTTTTAAGAAATGATTAGACCCTTGAGCTCTACTGCAGAGGCTGGGCTGCAGCTGGAGCAAGCCGTTCCTGAAGCCTACACATTCAGCTCTGCTCTTCTCTGCCTTCTGGCTGGCAGCCCAGATTTGAGCACAGCAGGGAGTGCTGAGATGCGGGGTGGGCGGCATCTCAGCATCTTCCTCCCAGTCCTGGAAGGGCAAACTGGAGCATAGACTCCAGGGGTCCTGGAGACCCAGCTCCTCTCTCTCCAGTTTGTTCACTTCTTATTTCCCACCTTTATATCTTTTCCCTTCTCTTTTCTGTGCCCTTGATAAGAGTCCTAAGGCCAAAGGCAGAGACCCCAACCGCCACTCACATCTCCCATGGGCACTGGGCTATGCCTCACCATCTCCATGCCCCACCCCCCCACCCCCCACCCCAGGCCCCTGTACCATCACAATTCTCCAAGCGGTTGGTGAAGATGTCCCCAGATAAAGAAGTGAACCCCGGAGAGCAGCGACAGGCCGTGGCGTTGACACATCTGGAGTTCAGGGGGCACCAGCGAGCACAGTCTGTGGGGATGGTGACCACAGTTGGAAGGTGAGGTCTGAGCCAGGTGCTGGGGAGTTGGCGGGGGGCGGGGCAGGATCATCTCCAAAGTTGGGGTTGCTGGGAGGGGCGGCCCTGGCCTTCCCCCTGCATCAGACCTCTCCTGCCTCGGCTGTGGGGGTCCAGGGCCCCCTCCCCAGGCTGTGGCTGTGGCTGACTTTGCCGCAGACTCACCACTGGTTTTCTGGGATTCAGCTTCGAACAGGGTCCGCAAGACACACAGCACTGGAACAGAGACAGAGGGTGTGTGTTGTTGGGGGGTTGCGGAGGGGACCCCAGAGCAAGGAAGGAATGATGGGGGCCTGAGGGTGACACATCTGAGGGCAGGGGGCTGCTGAGCGCTCCCAGGCTTGGGCTCTGTCCATCGCCTAATGAGAGAGCGGGCAGCCCTCCCTGGACTCCAACAACCACGGCCGGAGTGTCTGCGATCTGTCGTCTGGGGATGGGTTTCGGACAGGGTGGGGAAGGGACCCAGCTGCGGCAACAGTTCAGTTGGCGACAGGTGGCCTTGGTTCAAATCCCAGACATTGTTCCGGTTGCCTCACTTTTCGGTGCCTCAGTTTCCCCATCTGCAGAATGGGGATGTTAATTGGCAACATTTCTTGGAGGCGTGTGAGAATCAGGCTCGTGGATACTGCCTGGTGTGTCCAAGTTTTACCATCGTTATTCCTTCCTATACCAGTGAAGGGGTTGGACCAGGTGTTCGAATCTCTGATGCTCCAGCCCCCACACCCTGGCTCAGGGACACAGGTGCACGCACACCACACCCACATCTGTCAGCCCAACGACCGGCTTGGGACCCAGTGGTGACATTTCACCCCAGGCTCCCTGCACACAGGAAGACGCTGTGGGCTCAGTGTGGGGGGTGGTGCTTGTCTCCCGCCGTTCCTGCTGTTCAGGGGGACCCTATTCCCACGGCATGTGTTTGGGGGTCCTCCTCAAGTCAACAGGGGCTCTAGAGACAGGGAGCTCCTTGTTCACCAGTGAGAGAGACAAGGAGATCGTGATGGAAGAGAAGGAGAGGGGGCGGGGGGAGAGACAGGGAGAAAGGGAACAGGACAGGTGGAGGGAGAGAATCAGGCAGAAGTTAAGGCTGTGCTAGAAAGAGATGGACAGAAATCAGGAACTTACGGAAAGAGAGAGACTGAGATGGCAGAGATTGGACAGAGAGACAGAAATGGAGAGATTGAGAGCAAGATAGGGAGACAGATACAACTAGAAAGGGGGGTGAATGGAAACGGGAAGGGAGGGAGGGCGGAGGGTGCTTCAGCAGCAGGTGGGGGCCTGGGAAGGGCTGGGGGAGACCTCCACTCCCTGCCAGGCTAGGAATGCTGGCGAAGCTGGGGAGACCCCGATTATCCAGGGAGACCCAAAGTGGGGTGGTGGGTGGGGGGATGGAGACGGGGAGGGAGGGAGGAAAGGAGGGCATGAGTCACTTCCTGGGCCGAGGGGAAGGGATGAGTCACATTGTGTTGCCCCTGGATGGGGCTCCTAGGGGAATTCTGGGGTCCGTCGTTGTGAGCACAGTTGGAAGGGCTGCAGCGGGTGCAGATGGGAAGGTGCCCTGACCCCTCAGTTCCTGTGTCCAGACTTGATACCGCTTAGGCCAAGTGGAGCCAGAGGACCCCCCCCCCCCCCCCCCGCCTCAGGGCCCTCGAGTCAGAGTAAACTGAGGCTAGAATGCCCTTCCCCTCCCTCTAACGAGGATTCCTTCCTCTCTTCCTCCTCTCTGGCCACAGGGCTTGGCTAATTCCCCCCTCGGCCAGGACCCAGTTCCTCTTTGCAAGACAGACCACAAAATGACCCTCCCTGGCAGTATGGGCCGTGGCTGATCTGTTCCCAGCTCCCAAAGCCCCAAGTAGCCACTGTCATGCTCAGAAATGCCCTGGCAGGTTCCAGTTCCATCCATTCTATAGATGGACAAACAAGGCTTGGAGCCCAGAAAAAGCTCAGGAAGAATCTGGTGGAAAAAGAGGGGCCAAGGAAGGTGGGATTGAGCTCAAGTTCCCAGACCCTGGCATGGAGGGGTCCTTTGCACCCCAAAACCTCCACTGGGGCCTGGGCGGGGCTCCTCCCCAACCACCAAGCCTGCTGGGCCAGGCCGGCTCCATCTGGGGCCTTGGAAGTCACCCAAACAGGAGCTGGGAGAGGAGCTGCTGGTCATCCCCTCTCTGTCCCATCTGGTTTGCATTGCAGGCAATTCTTGCTTCGGGACCCTGGGGTGGGGCCGGGGCAGTCACTCTCTTGCTCCTCCCGCTAAGGAAACCCCCCAGCCCGTACGTCTGACCCGCCAGTGTCCAACCCAGAAGAAAATAATAACAAATTAAAATAAAAAACTAAAGTACTGTTTGCTTAATTCTTAACTGTGAACTCCACTCCCTGCCAGGAATAGTTTGGGCACAAACTCACTCAGTCCTTAACTCTGTAAAGTGAAGACCAGACTCACCCCATTTTCCTGATGTGGAAAGTGAGGCTCAGGGGCTCTGTGCGTGGCCCCAGTGACCCACCCCCCCCCATCAGTTGTGTCCCACTTAGACTCCTGTCCCTTGCTCCGGAGGAGAGCAGGGGTAGGGGTGTTGGGGGAGGACCTGAGCTCACGCCTGGCACCCTGGGCCAGCACAGGGAACCCCCCTGTCCCTGTGGCCCAGGGAAGCTCTGGTCTGGGCACCCCCAGTGTCATTTCTTCACTCTCTTTGTTGCCTGGTTGCTCAGGCAACGAGCTGCCGATAACCGTTAAAGCCACCCTGGGTGGGGCGGGAAGGGAGGCAGGGTGGGGGTGGGAGGACGCTACAGTAAAATCAAGTTCAAACCCCTAGCGGGCAAAATTCCTTCAACTCACAGGGGAGTCCTGGCTGGGACTGGGGGAGCAAGAATGGGGTCTCTGGGGCTCCCCCTGTCACTGAGATAGTGGGGGACATGTTGGGAGTGCCCCCCACCCCGCATTAGAGGGGTTCTGGCTCCCAGGTCCCCAGCACTGCCCATGCCCTATATTAAAAGCAGTTGCCTACAGGGCCCCGGCACTTACTTTTTGCCCCCTTCCTTTCCCCATGCCTCAGTTTTCCCTCTTAAGGAGCAGCCTCCAAAGTGTCTCTGGGACAGAGCTTAGAGATCCCTCTGAGTGGGAGTGGGGGGTCCCAGAGCACCTTGGGAGTCTCTGCCAGGGCAGGGGGGTGCCTGGGCACTGCCAGCCCCTCTCTCCATGTGCCCGCCTGGCCATGTGGCTTCTTCCTGTGCCGCGGGCCCCCCCCGCCCCAAGCTGCCAGCCACACCTTCCCTTTCTCCACGGTGAAGGGAGTGTCAAGGCTCCAAGGGGTGCTTTCCGCAGCCCCCTCGTCCCTCCCGGGGGGGTCCCCAAATTCTCACCGTAAAGGAGGAAAAAGACGCTGTGGCCGGTGCCTCCCATGGTCTGAACCCGGGGCCGGGGGAAGCAGAGGACGGGCAGGGCAGGCTGGTGTCCCCAGGCTGGGCAGCTGCGTGGTGTCCCGGGGCTGGCCCAGCCTTTATTAAGGGGGGGGAGGACAGCCGCTGGCCCAGGGCCCTCCCCGGAACTGGCGGGGCAGCTGGAAGCCAACAGGAAAATGCAGTAAAAACACAGATCCAGGGGCGTAGCACGGGCTCTCTCTCTCCTCTCTCTCTCTCTCTCTCTCTCTCTCTCACACACACACACACACACACACACACACAACCTGCCCGCAAATCCTCTGTCTGCTTTTCCACCATTTGAGCGGCTGACAAACTCTGGCCCCGTGTGTGTGCACTGGGCGTATCCAAGGGGAAAGTGGGGATGTGTGGGCAGGAGTGGGGAGGGAGTCTTGCCCAGGGCCCCCTGGCTTTTCGAAATAGCTTGGGGCTCCCGAGTTGGGCATGGCCCTGTGCTCACTGCCTTGCCATGCCCGGGTCCCCAGTGTCGCATCGAAGCCAACCATAACCCCCATCCCTGTTTTCCAGGTGAGGAAACAGGTCCAGAGAGTCCAGAGTCCCACGGGAGCTGGAGAGGCCCGAAGGGGCCCCTCATGGGTGCTAGGCCGGCACCAAGAAGAGAAACGGCAGAGCCTCCGGGCCTCCATGCTTCCAGAGCTGGCCTTTCTGGGCCAGTGCTTACCTTGGTGGGAAACTTGTATTTCAGGGGCTTCTGGGCAGCAACAGGGAATCACAAGATAGAAGAGTTGTTTTCTTTCCTAATAAGTCACATGACTGGCTTGTCTCTTGAGGCGTCTAATAATTTTTTAAAAACGCTATTATTTATAAAGTGCTTCTTCATCTCAGCCAGGCCTGATTCTCCTAGAATTATCTATGCATCTGTTTGAGTTCTTTCACTTTGCAAAGCACCTGCAAGGCAGGCGGGACTATGATTCCTAATTTACGGAGGGGGAGACTGAGGCACGGGTAAAAAGGGGCTGAGCAGAGACGCATATGCGGGCAGCCTAGTCCCTCCAGTCCCTGACAGAGCTCCAGAGGTCCAGAAGAAAGTCTCTACTGGGTGCTAATTTGTCTTTAACACCTGGCGCCCCTGGGGCCCTGGGGTTGGGGGGGGGGGGAGGGGGCAGTATCCACCTGGAGGCCAACCAAAGGGTTTTGCAACTAGGATGTCAATCTAAAGTTTCCTTTTTAATGTTTCTTTTTTCTTTCCTTTTTTTTTTTTTTTTTTTTTTTTAATGTTTCGTTTTGAGAGAGAGTGAGAGCAGGGGAGGGGCAGCAGAAGGGCAGGTCAGGGGACAGAGGATCCGAAGCAGGCTCTTTGCTGACAGCAGCTAGCCTGATGTGGGGTTCTAACTCACGAACCTGAACCAAAGTCAGACGCTCAACGGACCCAACCACCCAGGCGCCCCTCAAGTTACCTTTTTTTTTTTTTTTTTAATTTTTTTTTTTCAACGTTTATTTATTTTTGGGACAGAGAGAGACAGAGCATGAACGGGGGAGGGGCAGAGAGAGAGGGAGACACAGAATCGGAAACAGGCTCCAGGCTCCGAGCCATCAGCCCAGAGCCCGACGCAGGGCTCGAACTCACGGACCGCGAGATCGTGGCCTGGCTGAAGTCGGACGCTCAACCGACTGCGCCACCCAGGCGCCCCTCAAGTTACCTTTTTGAATGAGTGGTTTCAGGGCTGCAAAAGTGTCGAAGATTAAAGAAAATAGGAAGTGCAGGATAGGTCGAAAGGGAAGGATAGTTGGTCATGGAAAAAAAAAAGGTCACCAATGGCTGAAGGCAGAGAAGCATTATCCCAGAGATGCTGGAGCACCTCCGCCCCGGGAGTTAACCCCTTCCGGCGCTCTCCCTCCCCTCCCCCACTGTCCCTTTGTCTTGGGTCGGGCCTGGGAAGGCTTCTGCCGCAGGCACCCAAGGGGCTTGGAGGCAGAAGAGGACCTGGCTGGAGGCTGGGAGGGGAGGGGGCCAGACCAGGTCTGGAGTGGATTTGGGGCTTTTTCCCAGAATCTGGAAACCAACCTCAGGGCTGGACATCACCTCCCCACAGGCCTGCAGGCCAGACAGCTGGGTATCTGGAGAAGCTGGGGTTTGGGGGTTCCTGCCTGGGGGAGGCGGCAGGTATTGTCCCCACACCCATCCTCGTCCTCGGGGACCATCTATTCTTTGGGCTTTTCCTCCCTGGTATGTGTCTTGGGAACTTGGAGCAGGCCTGACCTCCCTGGGACTCAGTTTTTTTTGTCTGGTGAATGGGATCAAAATGCCTGCCAACTGGCCTCACAGAACAGGGTCACAGGAGAAAAGGCTTCAAGATATTGGCTGCAAGCTTGGGGAAGTCATGAAGGAGGACATCCTTACCACCACCGCCACCACAATCTGGCCCGTCAGCAAATCCTGTGGCCCTGCCTTCAGATAGACCCAGAATCTTCCTACCTCTCCTTCTCATTGGCCCCCACCCTCGTCTAGGCCCATCATCTCTGGCCTTGGTGTTCTGGCTCCTGCCAGAACACTCAGTTCCCCCTCACAGTGGCCCGAAGCTACTGCTCAAGAACCCTCCGTAGCTCCCACGTCACTGGTAAAACCCCAAGTCCTCCTGCACGATCTGCCCTGTCACCTCTCTACCCTCACCTCCTCCTGCTCTAACCTTGCTCACTTGCTGCAGCCTTCCTTATGGAAAACACCGGGCACAGTCTGACCTCAGGGCCTTTGCACAGACTGTTGCTGCAGCCTGGAGCATTCTTACCCTAGATGACCTCAAGGCTCCCTCCCTCCTCCCCTCCATGTTTTTGCTCAATTTCCTGACCCAGCCCTCAAGTCCAAATGTAACCCCTACCGTCCCCAGCACCCCACCTCCTCCCTGTTTTCTCGAGTCTCACCAACTCCCATCATGGAATATACCTACTTACCTTATTTACTCTCTGGGCCCCACTAGACTCTCCGCTCAGGGGTCAGGACTTTGGTCTGTTTGTGTCTCTGCAGTGCTGGCACAGGGCCTGCACCCCATAGACTTAGTAACACCCCACACAGGCCGCTGTCGCTGCCCCCACTGATGGAGAACCCCTTCGGGCTTCCTGATCTGGCCCCTGCTGGGGCGTCAAGTTGTTTCTCCCCCTTCCCTCTGCCCTGAGGCTCCAGCCCCGCTGACCTATTTGGCAGACCCCCGGACAATCTTGTGACCTCTGTTCCACAACAGGGAGGCAGGGACGTGGGTCCCTATTTGTCAGATGGGGAACTGGCCCCTGGACAGTTGGGCCACCGGCACGAGATTCCTCAGCTAGGAGGTGGCCGAGCCAGGATTATTCAACCAATAATAATAATAATACTCTTTATATTGTATTGTACCGTTTTGTGGTCTATATATATTTTTTATTATTATAGCTACAACAGTAACAAATCGTGGTGGTGGAAGATGGCACTCATCCAGCGCCTACTGTATACCTGGCCCACTCCTAAGCGTGCTACAGGGATTGAACTCACTTTTCTTCCCAATAGCCCTAGAAGGCAGGTGCTGTGATCTCCATTTGACAGATAGGGTAACTGAGGCACGGAGCGGTGAACTGACTTGCACAGTCCACAGGGCACCCCCGTCTCATATCAGAGGTCCTGGACAAACCCGATCTCTTCCTCTTTTGGATCGTGTGGTCTTGGGGAGGTGATGTCCCTGGGCCTCAGTTTCCTCGTCTGTGAAACGGTCGAACCTGGCCCAAGCGCAGGTGAGGGTCACAAAAGAGAGGGTCATAATCGCAGGGGCGTAGCTCGGAGTGGACGCTCCATGAACAACGGCTGTGGCTGTTAGCATGCTCCCCCTTCTCTTCGCTGCGGTGGGGAGGGAGACAAGCGTCCCCGGTGTCCTGCCTCCTGGTTTCTTGTGCTACCTGCCTATGCCCAGCACCCACGCAAGCTCAAGCTCATGCTGAGGTAGGGGGTCAGATGGGGTCTCTGGGTGGAGGGGGGCTGACAGGAAGCCCCCTGCCTGGGAGACAATGGCAGAGGAAGGGGCCGGGCCAGCCCCCACGCGGATGAGCCCGGCTGCTGGCTCCGGCAGGGCGGCACAGCTATTGTGAGGCCAGACAGCTGTCCCAGAGCCAGGAAGCCAGGGAAGAAAGTGGGAGGCCACCGGCCGACCCTGACCCCCCAAACCAGGGCAGGCCCGACAATGGGCCCTTTGTCTCCTCCTGCAGGCTGGACACCTGGATTCGCCAGGGCCGGGACCCCCAGCATCCACCTGCCTAGGGGCTCCCGGTGCAGGGCCCGGCCCAGCCCAGCCTGGGGAGTTAGGAGGCAGCGCTAAGTTGGGCCATATTTATAGTTCCCTGGCACGGGCTGAGCAAACTTCTAAATATAGACGCCAAGCTATTTGGGGCCTCAGCCCTGGGGCGGAGTGGGAGTGAAGGCCACCACTGCACGTGTGCCTCCCTGGCCTGGGCCCCCGAGACTCCCTGGGCCTCTGTCTCCTGGGGCTGAGGCTGTGGGCGGTCTTGGGGGGGCAGTTTGTCCGCTTGGATGGGGGTACACAGAGAGAGACGCGATGGAGTTGCCCACGGCCACGGCCACAGCCCAGGGCGACAAGAGGCTGGGACGCCTGCAAGGGGCGGGCACGCATGCGTTCCAGGCCCAGGAGGAGGGCACGCGTTTGTGCCCGCTGTCCCCAGCGCCCCGTTCTCCCACCTCTTCCACCCCAAGACCCACTGGGGTAAGGCAAGTGGGTGTAGCTGTCACTTCAGTGTTCTTGGCTCTTCTAGGAAACAAAGGCCCCCAGGAAATGGCACGGGCACCCATAAGCCGCAAACAGACTTCAGCTCGTAACCCATTTCCCCTTCCCCATCGGTCTGACTTCACTGGTGGCCTGGGTGGGGGGCCGTGACGTGGCTGGGGGGGGGTGGAGCTATAAATAGCCGGTTTATAAGCAGCTGCCGAGCTAGCCAGGCAGGAGGTGGCCCTGGAACCCAGGGAGCTTCTCAGGGGCACAGCTGAACCCCAAAGCGTCCCCAGCTTCACGCCTTCCCAGCAGTCGCCAAGGTTTAGGGAAGTGAGGGGGACGTGAGAGACAAGCTGCTTAAAGCCCGAGACGTCAATGATTCTTTAAAGCAGCACCTTCACACCCCGGCCATTAAGACTTTGATGGAAGCTTAGTGGGTTCAGCAACCGTCTAAAGGGATTGGAGTTTCATACAGCCAGTGAGAGAAGCAAGGCGGGCCACGAGAGGGGCTGGCTCTTAGCAACACGCCCCTTTCCTTCTTTCTTTTTAAAGCTTGCTTATTTATTTATTTATTATGAAATTTTTTTTTAATGTTTATTTATTTTTGAGAAAGAGTCAGAGCGTGAGGTGGGGAGGGGCAGAGAGAGAGGGAGACAGAGAATCCGAAGCAGGCTCCAGGCTCTGAGCTGTCAGCACAGAGCCCGAGGCGGGGCTCGAACCCACTGACTGTGAGATCATGACCTGAGCCGAAGTCGGACACCCAACCGACTGAGCCACCCAGGCACCCCTATTTATTTTGAGAGAGAGAGAGAGAGAGAGGGCACATACATGCGAGCAGGGGAAGGACAGAGAGAAAGGGAGAGACAGAGAATCCCAAGCGGTCTCCTCACTCTCCCTCTCAGTGCGGAGCCTGATGCTGGGCTCAAACTCCCAAACCGTGAGATCATAACCCGAGCTGAAATCAAGAGTTGGTCGTTTAACGGACTCAGCCACCCAGGCGCCCCAACATGCTCCTTTCTTAATTAAAAAAAAAAAAAATTGAGGGGCACCTGGCTGGCTCAGTCAATGGAGAGTATGACTCTCATAGCAGGATTTTTTTCCAGCTCTCCTGCGGTATAACTGACAAATCAAATCGGGATATACTGAAAAGTGCACGATGTGATTGTGGTAGGAGCCTGAGGAAAAAAGCAGTGCCCAAAGCCCCCCGTGAAAGCCACCTTCGTCATAAAGCTCACACACAGGAAATGAAACAAGGTAAGGGCTCGGCATATAAACATACATAAGAACACTTTAACCGACTGAGCCACCCAGGTGCCCCATCATAAGAACACTTTAAAAGAAAGCAAACGGACTCCACACTAAGTGCAGAGCCTGCTTGGGATTCTCTCTCTCTGCCCCTCCCTGCTCGCTCTCTCGCTCTCAAAATAAATAAAACATTTAATTTTTTTTTTTCAACGTTTATTTATTTTTGGGACAGAGAGAGACAGAGCATGAACGGGGGAGGGGCAGAGAGAGAGGGAGACACAGAATCGGAAACAGGCTCCAGGCTCTGAGCCATCAGCCCAGAGCCTGACGCGGGGCTCGAACTCACGGACCGCGAGATCGTGACCTGGCTGAAGTCGGACGCTTAACCGACTGCGCCACCCAGGCGCCCAAAAATAAATAAATAAATAAAAATAAAAAAGCAAATGGGGAGAGAATAAGAAACAGAACTCAGGGTGGTGGAGGGAGGGAGCAGGGTCATGTCCCAGCTCGCGGCGGGGGGGGGGGGGGCCCTAGGTGTGCCTTATGGAATTAAAAAAATTAATGCATAAAGTAAATTAAAGTGGGTCATGAGTAGACTGATGGCCACGACAATGATCTGTCATCGATTCTGGGAACCTGAGGCCTTGTAAATGTTTTTCCTTTGGAAATTTAAAAATCTTTAAAGGCTTTGGGGCGCCTGGCTGGCTCCATCGGTTGAGCGTCGACTTCGGCTCAGGTCATGATCTCGCGGTTTGTAAGTTCGAGACCCGCGTCGGGCTCTGTGCTGACAGCTGGCTCGGAGCCTGGAGCCTGCTTCGAGTCCTGCGTCCCCCTCTCTCTCTCTCTCTCTGCCCCTCCCCTGCTTGTGCTCTGTCTCTGTCTCTCAAAACTAAATAAACGTTAAAATGGTTTTAAATGTTTAAAGGCTTTCATGAGAAGCAGTTAGAGACGGCGCAGGGGGCTGGAAAGCAGTGCTGAGAAGCAGTGGGGCTGGCAGTGGGTGGTGTGGGTAGAAGCTGGAAGCCACCAACAGGAAGCCCTGCAGGGGCTTGTGCAGCAAGAGCTGGGAGCACTGGGCGGCAGTCAGGGGCTTGCCCACCTCTTCCTCCCGGCTCTCAGCTTCTTCCCCATTCCGCAAGGGCTTCGGGGGGTGGGGGGCCGCGGGCTGACCATGCCCAGGGAGGGTGGGTTCCGTCTCCAGGGCGCCAGCAACGGGGGCCCCCCAAGGTGGCGCAGGGCGGGAGAGGAAGAGGGTTCAGGCTGAGCGCCCACATCAACGTCTCCCCATGCCTCAGTTTCCCCTGTCAGATTGGGGTCTCCCTTCACCACACTGGAGAACTGTTTGGCCCCTCCTGACGCTAGGCAGAGTTGCCCTGACACCCAGCAATTCCGCTCTTAGGTACGTGCCCGAGAGAACCGAAGCCAGGGACTCCAACAAATTGAGGGGGAAACAACCCAAGGGCCCATCGACGGGGGAAGGAATCACCAAAGCGTGGCGCAGCCACATGATGGAATGTTACTCAGTCACAGAAAAGGAAGTTCTGATCGTTGTTAGGAGGTGGACCCAGGTGGTGGTTGCACAAGATCGTGAATGTGCTCAGCACCATTGGATTCGCTCTTCAGTGGTTAATTTTATGTCGTGGCAGCCTTACCTGAACGTAAAAAAAATCCTGAGTGGTCTGGGGCAGTGTCCCCCCCACCCCCCACCCCGGGTATCTTTCCTGTCGCAGCCTCTCCTTCGTGACTCCCAGCACCCTCCTCCCCCACCGCCTCGGTTCACCTTTCCACTGCCTTGAGAGGAAGCAGGCACGACCCTCCTCCTCTTACAGACCTGACAGTCATACATTCACTCGGGAAACACTGCTTGACAGGCACCAGAGGTGCGGGTGTGAAGAAGTCAGTCCACACCTCTGCCCTGTGGGGCTGACATCCTGTCCCAAAGAAGACTGTCCCAGAGAAGGCTGTGGAGGTCGTTAAGGACGAGAAAATCAAGCAGGCTGACAACGGAGGGTCGTGCTGGGGGTTGCCCAAACTAAATAGGGCAGATGGGGAAGGCCTCACCAAGAAGGTGACATTTGGGGAAGGACCTGAAGGAAGTGAGGAAGGAGGGGCGGTGAAGCTATCTGAGGAAGAGGGTTCCAGGCAGAGGGGACAGACTGTGCAAAGACCCTGAGGCAGGAGCGGGCCTGGGGTGGAACGGCAAGGAGGCCGGTGTGGCTGAAGCTAAATGAGTGAGAGGGGAGGGGAGGGGAGGGGCGATAAGGCCGGAGAGGTAATGGGGTGAGATTGTGCACAGCGAGCAATGAAGTCAGAGGTGATATTCAACATACTTAATACCCAGCAAGGCATGGCAGCTGATCAGTTAGAAGAGCACCGTCAACCCCACATGGCTTCTCTCCTGTCCCCTCGTTTCCAATGGACTCTGCTGAGCCCTTGGGGGACCCGGACCCTCCGCTTGTTTCCACTGTTCACTGTCCCGCCTCCTTCCTGTGCACCTGCTACAGCCAGGGCTGTGTCCCCCGCCCCTTCAACAGCACCTGTTCAGCAACGGTTTCATGGATGAATGTCAAAGTCGTGTTTATTGCGGCTGTATCTTTCACAACTTTAAACATCCCGGTAATCTCTTTCGTTTTCATTTATACGTTTTCCTTTTTGCCATTTTCTCCCTTCTTCCTTTCTCGCTCTCTCTCTCTCTCTTTTTCCCCTCCCTCCTTCTTTCTCTCTTTCAACAGAAAGAGCGGTCCCTTTGCTCCACCGCTGAACTAGAGGGCGAGGCCATGGCTCTCAGGTTCCTAGGAGTGCAGGCCTAACCCTGAGAGCCAGCGACCCCCTAACTTTTGCCCCTGGGTGCCTCCCTGTCCCCATCCTAGTCTTAGCCCTGGACCTTCCACAGGCAGCAGCCTTAACCGGATTTACTATCACCCGCCTCCACCCCTACCGATGTAGCTCTTTCTTTCTGCCGCTTTCTACTTCTGGACGTGGCTCGGGCAGAAAGGTTACTTTCAAAAGAAATTCATTTAAGAATTAAAAGGAAGGAAAGGAGAAGCAGGTTGATCGAAGGAACAATCTGCGGCCCACAGAGGAGAGAGGAATGGACGATGTTTCTGAGCTGCCAGGTAGCTCCCTGGTGTAGGAGGTTAGGAAAGGGTGGCTCGCCTGGGTTCTGTGTGCAGGTGGGAAGCCCCCTGGGCCAAAAGTGTCCTCTGTGCTGCTACTGGGAGCCAGGAAGAGAGGGCCCCTCTGGACAGACAGCATCATTTTCTTCTGAGTGGCCCGAGGAGGGACTTGTCTGAGAACATTTCAGGTTGGCCCCCCGTGTCTGGGGGCAAGGGTGTCACAGGGGATCTCCCTGGCCCCTGGTCTTGTGCCCAGTGACCAAGTTCAGTGGCGCAGTTCAGTGGCACCTGCTTCTCTCCCCCAGCTTCTGCCCAGCCCAAGGAGTCAGTCCTGGGGACGCCGCAGGCTGCTCAGTTGCCCACGGGGCCAGGCAGCCGTGGCATTGGCAAGGAGACTGGCCCCCACGTCGTGAGGTTTCTGTGAAACAGAGTTGCTAAAAATCTCCCAATGACCAACAAGCACACCAAAAGATGCTCGACATCCCTACTCACCAGGGAAATGTACATCAAAACCACAGCAACGTACCTCCTGCAGTATTTCAAATGGCTACTATTTTTTTTTTTAATTTTTAATGGTTTGGGGTTTTTTTGAGAGAGAGAGAGAGACAGAGTGTGAATGGGGGAGGGGCAAAGAGAGAGGGAGACACAGAATCCAAAGCAGGCTCCGGGCTCTGAGCTGTCAGCCCAGATCCCGACGTGGGGCTCAAACTCAAGAACTGCGAGATCATGACCTGAGCCGAAGTCAGATGCTCAACCGACTGAGCCACCCAGGCGCCCTCCCTTTTTTTTTTTTTTTTTTTAATTTTAGAGACAGGGGAGAGGCAGAGGGAGAAAGAATCGTAAGCAGGCTCTGTGCTGAGTGCAGGGGCTCGATCTCAGAACTGTGAGATCGTGACCTGAACTGAAATCAAGAGGTGGACGCTTCGCGCCCCTCAAATGGCTACTATTAAAAAAAATAATAAAGGGGCGCCTGGGTGGCGCAGTCGGTTAAGCGTCCGACTTCAGCCAGGTCACGATCTCGCGGTCCGTGAGTTCGAGCCCCGCGTCGGGCTCTGGGCTGATGGCTCAGAGCCTGGAGCCTGTTTCCGATTCTGTGTCTCCCTCTCTCTCTGCCCCTCCCCCGTTCATGCTCTGTCTCTCTCTGTCCCAAAAATAAATAAACATTAAAAAAAAAAAACAGGGGCGCCTGGGTGGCGCAGTCGGTTAAGCGTCCGACTTCAGCCAGGTCACGATCTCGCGGTCCGTGAGTTCGAGCCCCGCGTCGGGCTCTGGGCTGATGGCTCAGAGCCTGGAGCCTGTTTCCGATTCTGTGTCTCCTTCTCTCTCTGCCCCTCCCCCGTTCATGCTCTGTCTCTGTCCCAAAAATAAATAAACGTTGAAAAAAAAAATGTTTAAAAAAATAAAAATAAAAAAATAAAAAAAAAATAAAAAAAAAAACAAAAAAACAAACAAACAAAAAAAATAATAAGAAGTCTTGGCAAAGATGTGGAGACGTTGGAACCCTTGTGGACTGTTATTGGGAGTGTGAACTGGTGCAGCCGCTGTGGACAAGAGTCTGGCTAAAAGGTCATACGTAGAATTAGCACATGATCCAGCAATCCCTCTTCTGGGTATGTCTACCCAAAAGACTCGAAAGGAAGAGCAAGTTGCCCACCCGTGTTCCTAGCAGCATTATTCACGATAGCCGAGAAGGAGAAGCAACCGAAGTTTCTATCAACGGACAAATGGATAAATAACACGTAGAGTCATACAACGGAATAGTATTCAGTCTTAAAAAGGAAGGAAATTCTGACACATGCTGTGACATATACGAGCCTTGACGACATCATGCCGAAGGCAAAAAGCCAGTCACTGAAAGACAAATACTGTCTGATTCCACTTATATGAGGTCACGGAAGTATATTCACATTCATAGAAACAGAAAGTAGAATGGTGGCTGCTGGGAGTGGGAGGATGGTGGGGAGAGAGGCGCACGGGGCCCTGTTGTTCCGTGGGTAGTGAATTTCAGTTTTGCAAGATGAGAAGGATGGAAACCTTTTTCAAGATGAAGAGGTCGGTTTCACAACAGCACAGATATGCTTAACCCGACTGAGCGGTACATGTGAAAAGGGTTAAGCTGATGTTTTATGGTCTATGTTTTTTAGCACTTGAAAATTTTTGGGGGGCGCCTGGGTGGCTCAGTGGGTTAAGCATCCGACTTTGGCTCGGGTCATGATCTCACAGTCCATGAGTTCGAGCCCCGCGTCTGGCTCTGTGCTGACAGCTCAGAGCCTGGAGCCTGCTTCGGATTCTGGGTCTCCCACTCTCTCTGTTCCTCCCCTGCTCATGCTCTGTCTCTCTCTGTCTCAAAAATAAATAAAAACATTAAAAAAATAATTTTTTTTTTGGAAGAAAGGAAGAACATTCTAACCCAGGCTACAGCTTAGACGAACATTGAGCACAATATGCTGAGTGAAATGAGCCAGTCACAAAAAACAGATACTATATGATTCTATTTGTATGAGGTCCCTAGAGTGGTCACCTCCACAGAGACAGAAGGGGGACTGGTTGGGGAGTCAGTGTGTAAAGGGGACAGAGTTTCAGTTTGGGAAGATGAACAAGTTCTGTGGATGGACGGTGGGTTGCACGACAGTGTGAATGTCCTTAATGCCATGGAGCTGGACACTTAAAGATAGTTGGGTGGTACAAAAAAAAAAAAAAGGTTGGGCTGGTAAATCTTAGACTATGGGTATTTCACCGCATTTAACAAATAAAATCTAGGGGGCGCCTGGTGGCTCAGTCGGTTAAGCATCCAACTCGTGATACTGGCTCAGGTCATGATCTTATGGGTTCGTGGGTTCAAGCCCCGTGTCAGGCTCTGCACTGGCCGGCGCGGTGCCACCAACTCGAATTTGCCCCTCCCCAAGTCGCGCATGCGCGCGCTCTCGCTCGAAATAAAGAAATCAGCTGAAAAATAAATCAAGTCCAGGAAGAGAAGGTAAGACAGGGCTGCCGCTGGACCCATCAACCCAATGGGCCTGCCAGGGGTCAGGAATCTGGGACAGGCCCCCCAGTGAGTCAATACCAATTATACTTGGAAGCCTTTTACGTTTCGGTCCCTCCCTGGACCTTCCCGCCTAGCCCCGGACACCCAGCTGCCCCCTGGGCCTCACTCGGGGGTGCTACAACGGCCACTGGGGCCAGTCACCACCATTCTCACTTTCCCGCCCCGCACAAGGAAAGAAACCACTGCCCCACCCACTTGTGTGGCCATGTGACTTGCTTTGGCCAATGAAATGTGAGCAGCTGGCTATGACACGTGTCACTTCCGGGCGGAAGCTTTACAAGCCGGTGCGCCGCGCTGATTTCTTTTCCTTCTGCTACAGCAACCTGCAGGGTGCCGTGCGGTGGCCGAGTGGGAAGTAAGATCTGTGATTTGTTTTTTAAAGTGTATTTTTTTTGTGAGAGAGAGAGAGATTACACATGCGCGGTGGGGGGAAGAACAGAGAGAGTGGGAGAGAGAATCCCAGGCAGGCTCCGTGCCGTCAGCACAGAGCGCGACGTGGGGCTGGATCTCACAACCTTGGGATCATGACTTGAGCCGAAATCAAGAGTCCCACGCTTAACCGACTGAGCCACCCAGGCACCCCCAGATCTCTGATGTTTTAAGCCCCTAGGATCTGGGGCTCGCTTGTTACCGCAATGGAACCGAGCCTGCCCTGATTCTGAGGCGGCAGCCGACATCTGAGTCCCTTCCTGGGTATGCTGATGGGGTTCTTCTGTGAACCCCAGGGCTGGACCTCCGGTAAGAAGTGAAGCACTCACCTCAGAAAGCAAAACTTAAGGGGGTGCCAAAGAACTCAAACAGTCAACATGAAGACTGTTCTGGGGCACCTGGGTGGCTCAGTCGGTTAAGTGTCTGACTTTGGTTCAGGTCATGTTCTCATGGTTAATGGGTTAGGGCCCCACGTCAGGCTCTGAGCTGATAGCTCAGAGCCTGGAGCCTGCTGCAGATTCTGTGTTTCCCTCTCTCTTTGCCCTTCCCCTGCTCTCTCTCTCTCTCTCTCTCTCTCTCTCAAAAATGAAACATTAAAAAAATTTTTAAAAGATGAATACCGTTCTAATGCACTGCTTTAAATAATCAAAATTAATGCAAAATATCCATGATAAAATAAAATAGGAAAATTTCAAGTGAAGATAGGATCAGTCACAGTGATGTGCTGAGACCTACAGGAGCCTGAGGCAAAGGGAAAAATCAATGTATGCCTCACTCACCTTACTCTAGTCCCCCGCTCCCCCCCCTCCTCCCTGTAAACACCCATGATGTTTTGGGCTTTCTATGGCCCCTGTGGATGCAGGTCAGAACTGGGAGGGAACTGACATCCTGGGACCAAACCTCCACCAGTTTCAGCGGGTCAGTACCCCAGCTCCCTCACCCCTCTTGTGGGATAATGGAGGTGCATGTCCTACACAGTCTCTCAGAGGTTCCTGGAGGGTAGGGTGGGGTGGGGCTGAGTCCCGGTGTCTGCAGAAGTAATGTACACGTTCAAAGTCTCTGTATTTGCTGCCTACCCCTCCCCACCTCACTTCCCAGCTTCTCCACTCATGCTTTCTAGGATCCGCTTCTCATAAAGTACCTGCACTCAGATCCTTGTCTCAGGCTCTGCAAATGAGGGAGGCCCACCCAAGGCAAATGTCTGTTACAATTTTTTTCAACACGGCCAACACTGTAGCTCCTGATTCGCCTCCCGACCTCTGGCCAAACCTGCTGGGCTAGTGATTTACTGCTGTGTAACAAATTTTACTCCAAATGTGGGGGCTTAAAATAACAGCAAACCATAGATGTGCGTCAGGAATGGGGTCTGGATTCTCTGGGTTCTTTGCTTCAGGGTCCCTCACAAGCTGCCATCCAAGACTTCCCAAGGGGGAAGTCTCAGTCTTGTGTGACCTAATCTTGAAAGTGACATCCCATCACCTTTGTCTTACTCTGTTGTTATAAATGAGTCACAAGGTCCTGCCCACACTCAAGGGGAGGGGATTACACGGGGTGCAGACACCAGGAGACAGGGATCATGGGGTCATCTTGGAGGCTGTCCCTTCTTAGCGTATGGCTCCACCACCAGCTCAGCTGTTCAGGCTGCAACTGGGGGTACCCTCACAAGCTCTCCTCTTTCTGCAATCCTGTCCACGAGGCCCTCTACCCTGGCTCCAGATGATCAACTCTGATCTCCCCTCCTTCCCTCCCCCTGGGCTGGCCATGTTGGCTTTCTTCCTATTCTTGGAAGCCCAGTCCTACCACAGGCCCTTTGCACTTCTTGTTCCCTCTGCCTGGAATTCTCTGCCCTCAGACACTGGCATGGCTTCTCTTCCAGGGTCTCTCACCAGACTGCCATCCAGGTGGCAGCTAGGGCTGTGGTCTCATCTGAAGGCTCCATCAGGTAAGGATGCCCTTCCTTCTGGCCTTAGTTTCAACATGAAATCCTTAAAGATGCATTCCTGGCCCACTGTAACATTTAGCCCTGCTCACTAGAGTTAACTCTGCGGGTTTGGGGTGCTTGAATCCTGTACGTTCTGTGTGCAGGACTGGCCCTTGCTCTGCTCCTGGACGGGCATCTTTCAGCCCCCGGAGTGTCCTGCCTGATAGGAGTGTCTGTATACCTAGGACCTTAGCCATACCAGATGGTCCATGGTCACAATATGATTTATGGTGACGGCCTTGGGCCACCATGCGGCATCAGCTTGACCTCCAGAGTGACTGGAGTCTGAGGTCAGCCATATGAGTGGTCAGCCTGCCTATGTGACCGACTCCCAGAAAAACCCCAGACACCAAGGCGAGCTTCCCCGGTTGTCGGTACTCTGCGTGTGCCGCAGAGAATCAAAGGCTGTCTGAGTGACTCCACGGGGAGGGGACACCTGGGAGCTCGTGCCTGGTCTCTCCTGGATCCTGCCCTGTGCACCTTGATCCCTTGATTTTAAGTGCATCCTTTCCCTGTAATAAACTGTGACTGTACCTGCTTTTCTGAGTTCCGGGAATCCTAGGGAATCGTTCGCCCTGAGGGTGGTCCTGGGGACCCCTGGCCCAAGCCCTCAGGATCTTTATCGCCCTTGTCACTACTAAATGGTATGTTCTTGCTTGTTTGGCATTTCCTGTCTGTCTCCTCTGAGATCGAGGGCTCCAGAAGGCCAGGACCTTGTCGGTCATTCTCATGAGAGGCTAAAGAGCAGGGCGGCCAGGGGTCTGGTCCTGGCTACTTTCTGGCAGTGTGGCCCTGGGTAACCAGTTAACCCTCTCCATGCTCCAGTCTTCTTGTCTGTAAAGAGAGAACAGAAGCGCTCCTTCCTCCTTGGGAGGTGGGCGGACAGGATCTATTAATGCCTACAAAGTTCTTGATAAGTAGTAGCTTCTAAGCACTGGTCACTGTGTCTCCCAGTAGCCTGACCAAGGTCGGGCAGGTCAGTGCTCATAAAGGGCAAATGAATTCGGGAGGCCCTTCCGAGGCCTCTGACATAGGGAGGCATGCGGGGACCAGAGACAGCCCAGATGGTGGGGAGGAGGAGGGGCTCAGAGGCCAGAGGATGGGAGAGGTGCCAGGGAGGGTCAGATGCCCACCCTCTAGCTCCGGCCACACGCAGGCCCTGCCTGCCTGGGGGGGACTTCCTGGGGAGCCGGACCCACTGTGGCAACCAGGGAGGGGGCCCGTGGGAGTGGCAGGCTGGGTAGGGAGGGAGAGGGTGGGAAAAACTGAATCCCCTGGTCAGGGCTCCTAGGAGGAAGTGTGTGGGAGGTCTGGGGGGGTCAGGGCAGCTGGAACCGGGGCCGTGGGCGGGCGCCGGCTGGGCCCCAAGGGAAGTCTGTGCTGGGCGGCCGCCGGTCTGGCCTGGCTCGGGAGGAGGCCTCCCTGCTGCTGGACACCCTGGAGACGCTGCCAGATGCGGCCCTGGCCCCCCAGGAGGAATGTGCCCCCCTCGCCACCCCCTGCTTCTAGACTCTTCCACATAAGGCTTTCGGGGGGTGCTCATGCCATATGAGTTCAGGACAAAGGAATCAGAAGCACATGGGCTGGATTCCCCAGGGAGGACAAGTTCTGGAAACGAAGACTGAAAGGAAGAGCCAGAGGGGTACTGGGATCGGACTCGGGACGCAGGGGGAGGGGGTGCTTGGCTCGGAGCAGCCTCCGCCCCACGTGGTGCCCCCCTCGCTGGGCTCTCAAGTCACAGCCAAGCCTTCGCCACCACGGGGGCCAGGCGTGCGGCCTGGGTGCCTTCGTCTCTCTGTCTCAGCCTCCCTTTCTTTCCCTGGCGGCCCAGATGCTCAGCTCAAGTTACTGGGAGTTATCCACGTCTCTGTCTCTGTCCCCCTCTCTCTGTCCCTCTCTCCTGCACCAGCAAACCCTGAGGGCGCTACTTTTTATTTTGAGAGAGAGAGAGAGCCAGCTGGGGAGGGGCAGAGAGAGGGAGACAGAATCTCAAAGTGGGGCTCGAACTCACAAACCGTGGGACTGTGAGATCCTGACCTGAGCTGAAGTCAAGAGTCCAGATGCTCAAAAGACTGAGCCACCCAGGCGCCCCCTGAGGGCTCTGCTTTCAAAATCTAGCCAGAATCCACCTGCCTTCCACTGCCTCCAGGGCTGGGCCTGGATCGCCCCATCATCTCCCACTGGGATCAGTGCAGTCACCTCTGCCCTGGTCCTCCCACTCCCACGCTCAGCCCCACAGCTGTTCCCCCAGCAGTGGCCAGAAGGCGCCCTGGAACACCTGAGTCGGGTCCCATCCCTTCCCTGGTCAGGAAGCCTCTGTGGCTCCCATCTCACTGAGAGCCAAAGTCAGAGTCCTCCCCATGACCCGAAAGGCTCTGCCCATTCCCCTCCCTGCCCTCCCCTCCTCCTCTCCTCCTCACTATTCCCTCTGGCCCAGTGGCTTCCTCGCTGTTCCCACTGTTCCCGGCATGCTCCCACCCCAGGGCCTTTGCACTTGCAGTTTCCCCTGCTTGCTGCCCTCCTTCCCTAGATCTCCACATGGCTCTCTCCTCACTTCCTTCAGGTATTGGCTCAGACATCACCTCCGCAGAGAGCCTCCCCTGACCCCCAACTTAAAACTGCACTCGCCCAGTACCTGAGCCCCCCAGGCACCCTCCTTAGCATAGAATTTGCCCATCGTATGCATACAGTTCAATGATTTCTAGTACATTTTGCTGAGTTGTGCAACCATCACCACAAACCAGTGTCTGAGAACACTTCTGTCACCCCAGAGTCCCCTCGTCCCCCTTGCAATCTCTCTCCACTCTCCTCCCGGGCCTCTCATCTGCTTTCTCTCCCTATGGCTTTGTCTTTTCTAGAAATGCCACACAAACGGAATCATACACTTTGTAGTATTTTGTGCCTGGCTTTTTGTACGCGGTCTGTTTCTGAGGCTCATCCACGTCGCCGCAGTTATCAAAAGGCTGTTCTTTCTCGTTGATGAGTAATATTCCATTAGACGAATGGACCATACTTTGTTTTTCCATCCCTCTGGTGACAGAGATTCAGGTCGTTCCCACCTCTTAGTTGTCGTGAATAATGCTGCTGTGAACACTCACGTCCACGTATCCTTTCCTTTCTGGATCCTGTGGTCAATGTGTGTTTAACTTTTTAAGAAACTGTCAGATTGACCCGTATTTGCCATCCAGATGTGCTGTTTGCCAAAGTATCTGCTCAAATCCTTTGCTCATTTTCAAACTGGGACTCAGGCTTCTTTTTCTTTAGCGCAGGCAGGGGAGGGACAGAGAGAGAGGGAGAGAGGATCGCAAGCAGGCTCCGAGCTGCCCGCACTGAACCCGGGAACTGTGAGATCATGACCTGAGCCAAAACCAACAGTCAGACGCGTAGAGCCACCCAGGTGCCCCGGGGACTCTGGTTTTCTTACTGAGTTTTAAAACAATTCTTTTTCAACTGCTTGTTGCTGGTATAGAGAAATAGAATTTATTTTTGCATACGGACCTTGTGTCCAGGAGCCTTGCTAAATTCACTTAACCCCATTAGTTCATCAGTAGATTTCGTTATATCCTCCAGTTACTAACTGCGTCACTCACAAATGGTGAAGATTTTATTTATTACGTTTCGATCTGTACATGTTCTCTGGTCTTTTCTTTCTTTGTTGCCCCGCCTGGGAAGCTCTAGCGTGATGTTGAAAGAAGTGGTGACGACGCTATTCTTTTCTTGTCCTGATCTCCAGGGGAAATCTTTCACTATTTCACAACCGAGTTTTACATGTGCTGTGGTCTTCCCCCTTTTTCTTTTCTTTTCTTTTCTTTTCCCTTTTTTTCGCTTTTCTCTTTTCTTCTTTTCTCTTTTTTCTCCTTTTCTTTTTCTTTTTTTTCCTTTTTTTCTTTTATTCTTATCTTTTCTCTTTTTTCTTTTCTTTTCTCTTTTTTCTCTTTTCTTTTTTCTTTTATTCTCTTCTCTTTTTTCTCTTTTCTTTCTTTCCTTCTTTCATTCTTTCTTACTTTCTTTCCTTCCTTCCTTTTTTTCTCTTTCTTTTCCTTCCTTTTGTTTCTTTCTTTTTCTCACTTTCTTTTTCCTTTTTTTAAATTTTTTTTTTTTTTTTTTTTTAATGTCCATCTACCTTTGAGACAGAGAAAGACAGAGGGCGAGCAGGGGAGGGGAAGAGAGAGAGGGAGGCACAGAATCTGAAGCAGGCTCCAGGCCCCGAGCTGTCAGCACAGAGCCCGGCACAGGGTCTGAACTCATAAGTTGCGAGATCATGACCTGAGCCGAAGTCAGCGGCCCAACTGACTGAGCCACCAAGGCTCCCCTCTTTTCTTTCCTTCCTTTTTTTCTTTCCTTCCTTTTTTCTTTCTTTCTTTTTTCTTTCTTTCTTCTCTCCTTCCTTCTTTCCTCTCTCTCTCTTTCTTTCTTTCCTTCGTTCTTTCTTTTCCTTCTCTCTTTCCTTTTTGTAGGTGCCACATCAAAGTTTAGAAGTTCCTTTCTATTTCTACCTTGGTTAGAGTCTTAAACACGAATGAACACTAAATCTTAGTGTTGGGTTTGAGAACTCTTTATATACTCTGGATATAAGCCCCTCACCAGAGGTACGATCTGCACATATTTCCCCCCAAGGCTGCGGGTTTTCTTTTCATTTTCCTTAAGTCTTCTGAAGCGCACAAATCTTCATTTTGACGAGTCCAGTTTACGAACGTTTTGTTTCACAGAGCGTGCTTTTGGTGATAGAGCAAAGGGATCTTTGCCTAAGCCAAGGTCGCAAAGATTTCTTTGTATGTTTCTCTCCCAGAGGTTTTATCGCCTCGGGTTTTACGTTTAGGTCTACAGCCTATTTAGAGTTACTTTTAGTGTAGGACGCGAAGCAGGACCCAGGTCGCTGTTCTGGTTCTCTTCTTGCAGGTGTCTGTCCTGTTCTTGATGGGGGTGGGGGGGCTATTCCTGTTTTAACATTGGCTCCCAGCTCCCCTGCCTGTACTTCTCCCATCAGGGCCAGGCCAGGCCGCTGGAGAGAGAGCCACAGCAGTATGCCCAAACAGGATGTTGCCCAACTCTCTCAGGGCTGAAATCCAACCTCTAGGGCCCTTATCAGTACGTCCATCACCAGCTCTGAACCCAGCCCGACCACGGGGCCTGCCACCCCACCCTTGCCCCTTCCAGTAACTTGGGGCTTGTGCAGGAGCCTTGATACCCAAACAGAGCAAGGTGTCAGCGGGGCCAGCAGACCCCTGTGCCTTCCTGGAGGGGGCAGCTCCTGTCTCCTCGGCCTTCCCCTCCCAGGTCGGCCTCTGGGTGACCCAGCTTCCTTCCTTTCCCAAACCTCAGGCTGGGTCGTGCCTCCGGTGCCCCCAGCTACACCTCTTGTCCCCAGCATGAAGAGGGCAAAAAGCAAACATGTCTAGCAGCCATGCCGGAGCATGTCCTGGATCGGGGTGTTGTGGGGGTTCCCTGCCTCGTGGGGAGGGGAACTCCTAGTGGCCTGTCCTCCTGGGCAGACCTGCGGAGGCCATGCGGGATAGAGACCCAGCCTTTGATGAAAGACTAGCTCACAATGAGGACAAGGCCAGTCGTTTACACATAAAATCTGTGTGTGTGTGTGGGGGGGGGGGCCACCTTGTTGGGCTGACCATCATTCTTCCTGTGGGCACCTGAGTCAGGTCAGGTCCTGTCCCTCCTCTGCTCAGAATCCTCTGCGACTCCCACCTTCCTCAGGGTAAAACCCCAAATCCTCTCGAGGCCCACAAGGCCCTGCATGCTTGGTCCTGTTGCCTCCCACCCTCCCTCCAGCTGCACAGGCCTCCTTGCTGTTCCCCAAACACATGGGGCATGCTCCTGCCTCAGGATCTCCTCCTGGGCTGTTCCCTCTGTCTGGAACACCCTTTCCCAGATATTTTCACTCCTTCTGCCTCTTGTCTTTGCTAAGATACCACCTCCTATTAAAGTCTCAGATCCTTTTCCCGCAGCCCCTGTCCTTTTTTTCTGCTTTAATTTTCCCCACAGCACACATCCCCTTGGGATGGCGCTGCAATTCACGTATTTGCCTGGAGTGTCAGCCTCACAAGGGCAGGGGCTTTTCTGCCTTGTTCACTGCTGTATCCCCAGCACCCAGACCAGGGCCAGGAACACAGCAGGTGATCAGTAACCGTTTGCGGAATCAATGCTTTCCTTCCCCTCTGCCAGTCTGGTGGGGCTGGACCCACCCCCAGCACCAGGAGTGATCACATGTCTGGGGCCTGGCCAATGAGCACATTCCATCCTTTCTGGCCACAGTGATTGGTTTCTGAATGACATGTGACCCAGAGTCTGTCCAATGAGAGGTAGCCACCAGAGTTTTGCTAGCACTCTTGGCCAAGGGGCTTCTCTTTTTTCCCTGGAGTTTTGTGGCTGATCAAATAGAAGCCAGGGATTGCTAGGGCCATTTTATCCCCGTGGGAAATCGTTGCCTGAGAGTAAAGCTCCCCAGAGGAAAGCTTAGTTGACAGGGGGACCTTACTTTGCTTGAGAGCCTGGATCCAGCTATTCCTGAAGCCAACATTCCTTAGACTTTTCAGTTACATGAAGAAATAAATTCTTTTTGTCTGAAGCCAGTTTGGGTTTGGATTTTTCCTGGCAACTGAAATACTCCTGTTCAATTCTTTCCTTCCTTCCTAATTTCCTTCTCTCCTTCCATCCTTCTCTCCCTCTTCTCCCTCTTTCTCTTCCCCTCCCTCCCTGTCTTCCTCTCTCATCCACCCCCCCTTCCTACACGTCCTCCTTCCCTCCCTTTTGCCACCCTTCTGTCTCTAATTTAATTCTTATTCCGTCCTGGCCTCAACCCCACCCTGACAACACAGCCGAGTCAAAACTCTTCAACTTTCCTCCAAACAGCCCTCCTGCATGGCTCCTTCTCCTTACCTCCCCAGGCTACTCCTCCCCCATCCCATGTGGGGACTCTGCCAAATGGGGCTGTGAGTCCTGGCTCCCCCACCAGAAGGCTATGTGCCCTTGGTAAGTGCCTTCACCTCTTCCGTGAAACAGTGGCCTAACCGCCTGACCACCGGTCCCAGGTGGGCCTTCTCTCTAGCCTGTTCTGACCGACTGGGCCTCGGAGCCTCCCTTGCCTGCTCTGGTCCAGCTCACCAGTCCTCGAGCTTTTCTCAGAATCCCCTGGGTCTATCCTGTGACCTGCAGAAAGTCCTAGTGCATCTGGGGCCACCACAGTCAGTGGCCAGGACTCTGAGGGGACCACAGATATCAGGCCTATTTTACAGATGAGGAAACTGAGACTCCAAACAGGCCCCCTAGGCCTGGAGCCGTCAGCTCCAGCTTCTCCAGGAACAGCAGAGTTCTGGGTAGGACAGAATCTTAGGAGCCCTGGACCCACGGGGGATCACTTAGGGCCCTTAAGACCAGCCCTCAGCCTCCTCCTCTAGGAAGTCCTCTTGGCTTTTTCTGGTCAGGGCCTTCCCTTCTCTGAATTCAGTTCTTGCCTGTCGGGCTTGGCAAGTGGGCTCTTTGAGGGCAGACTGGTGGTTTCTGGTTTTCCCAACTCTGCCCAGCTCACCACACACTTCCATACAGAGAAACTGAGAAGATCCAAAGTGGGGGCTGGAGGGACGAGAGTGGTGGAGGGACTGGGGGGCTGGCAGCTTCTGGGAGGGGAAATATTTTGGTTCTCAGAAGGCTCGAGAATTGCCTGATTCCCAACAGATTAGGGGTAATTAACCCTTCGAAAGGCAGTAATTAAGTCTGTGCCTCTGAAACCATAATTAGAGGCTCCAGGAGGCTCCGCCCCCTCCCCAAGAGACAGGCAGTCCCCAAAGCGGAAACCAGCCAGGACTGGGGGACAGGGGACAGAATCTGTTCCCCTCAGGGTGCTGAGTGAGCCCCACAGCTTCCGTCATGGCACCCAAGGCAGGGATCCAGGGAATGGCATTCGCGGAACTCCAGCTTTTCCATGCACCGTCATTTTGGGGGTTGTCCGGCAACACGGCGGGGGGGGCACTTTGCTCTTGGAGGGCACGAAGGCAGGGGAACTGGGCTCAGCTGGGATCTGGGGCGTGGGACTGGTGACAACCCTTGAGAACTTTGGTCCTGGTTGAGAGGAGCTGAAACAGAGACCCCAGCCTCAAAAGGGGTTGAGGATGCCAGGGACACAGGGATGGGACAGTCTGGGGGCTCCGAGAGGACAGAGGATGCCCTCTAGTGGGGGTGCTCACCTCATCCAAGGGGGCACTGGCACCAGGAGGCAGGCTGGCTCTGTGGTTCCTGGGTCTCCCGTTCAAGCGGCCGGGGGGTGAGGTGGGGGCTTTGCCAGAAGCGCCGACCCCCTACCCCTGTGCCCATGAATGCCTGGCATGGGGCAGCTGGCATAAAAAAAATCCTGAAACATACTGGGCCACGTTTTGCCCTTATCCCAACAATGTAGCCCCTGGTATCCCCCAAGGAGACGTTTGAAGGCAACTTTGGGTCCCCCCCCCCCCCCCCGCCAAGGCCTAGGCCACTCACCGAGCCCCATTTCTGTCCTCTGCACATGCCCCTTGGTGGTGTGACTGGAATGACTGTCATCAGAGGCAAAAGCCCAGGGGAGTGAGATGTGGTGTGGGGATGGGGCTTTTCTCTGCGGGGGCTACCTGGTTCTGGGCTGGCATTGTGGGTGGGGAGGGGGGTGGCTAGAGGGCATCTGCGCGGAGATGCTTGGTGAAGGATGGCTTTCGGCTCAGAGTGAGATTTATTCTTCTCCACTCAGTAGAGCGGGGCAGATTTGCTTCCAAAAGGGGCCCTGCCCTCCTTCCCCACCTGTCCCTCTCTGCTCTGGCCACCCTGACATCCTTTCTTGTCCAATACCCCGAACTCCTTGCTGCCCCAGGGTCTTTGCACTTACTGTGCCCTCCACTGGACAGCCTTGCCCCCCTGACTCGGCATGGCAGGGGCCATATCCCTCTCAGGCCTGCGTGCAAACATTGTGGCCTCAGAGAATCTCCTTGCTCACCTTATGCAGAGCGGACTCCCCTTCCTCAACCCCTAGTTCCATCCCTCTGTTTACTTCCTCCTTTAAAACACTTAACCAGCCGTGATCTTGTAAGTTGCTGTCCCCTTCCTCTTCTGTCTTTGCCGCTGACGGTTAAGCTCCAGAAGCGCAGGGAGGTTTCAAGTTCCGTCTCTTCTGTGTCCCTGAATGCCCGGACACAGTAGTAGGTGCTCAATAAATGTTTATTGGTGGTGGTGGGGTTGAAGCGTGGGAACAGCGCCTGGGTAAACGGTACGTAGAGGAGAATTCCATGGGCGGGGGCTGTTGCCAATGTTGCTCCGGGAGCGGCGGGGGCCGGGTTCCCTGGGTGGGGAGAAACCGAGAGGCGACCCACTTTCCCGGAGCCGCGCGCACCTCTCCTTGGTGACCCACAGGTGGCGCTCGCTCCCTGCGCTGCGGCGGCGGGAAGCAGAGGTGGGAAAATCCAAGCGGTGGGGGGGGGGGGGGGAGGCACCCCCGGATTTAGCCCGCTCCCCTGTCCGCCTCCTGGTGCCAGGCCCTGACCCCGAATTTGGACGCCAAGCCGTGGGACGCAGCACGGGTCCCAGCTCCTGGGGCCTGAGACGCACAGGGATGGTGTGCTGGGGGGGGGGGGGGCGGGAGTGAGGGCTCCCCCCTCCCGGCATTCTCCCGCTCCCCACAAAACTAGTTAAGCAGCCCCACGCTTGGCAGAAGGTGGAGGGCAGAGGGCGCTTACGATGTGTCCCTCCCGCCTTAATCCTGTATAGGCCGGAGCTGGGCAGGGGGCTGGGTCCTCAGCGGGGGCCCATGAAGCACCCTCGTGCGGAATAGTGAGTGGGCGGACCCCCGCTTTACAGATGGGGGAAACTGAGGCTCAGGGAGGCTACATGGCTGGCCCAGGATCACAGAGCCAGAACCCGGTGAGGCAGGGGGTGGAGTCCCAAGGTTTGTCCGACTCGCGGGTCCGCTGGTGTAAAAAAAACGTTTAAACGTGGATGTTTTAGTTACCCAAGGGCTGCAGGAATCCCTTGGGAAAGCTAACGGCTTCCCTGAGCCTCCTCACCTCAGCCCCCAGGCGGCAGGCAGGGTCCCCTTGCAGCCTGCTTTCCCTGCCTTCACACACATGTGACATACCCTGCCGCCCGTGTCTGGATTTCTAGCTGGGTCACTGGGCATGCGCTTCCCCCCTCTGGGCCTCAGTTTCCTCATCTGTAAAATGTGCCTAATTGTCATTGAACCATCTCGGGGCCGGGGGGGTGGGTGGCTGGGCGGACTGCATGAGTTATTCTCATAAGAAGCCGTTGGAGCAGAACCTGGCGTGGGGCAGCGCCCCCCGGCGGTCTACACATCCTTGTGGGGAACGTCCCAGGCTCGCACGTTCCCGCTGGTTCCCTGGTACGAGGGCCTGGCGCACAGTGCGTCGGTGTGGTCTGAGGCCGCCTGCGGATCCCTGTGCGTGTCTGCATTGGGCGGCCGTGCGAGCCCTCAGCTCCTTCCGCATGGGGCTCGGCGAGGCGGGCGGCCCACGGGGTTCCTGCGGGCCAGGGTTTCTCAGCCGCAGCCCTTGACGTTGCAGGCCGATCCGTCTCCGCGGGGTGGGGGCGGGGGGCTGTTCTGGGCCCTGTAGGGTTTTTAGCGGCCTCCCTGGCCTTGACTCCCGAGGTGCCAGCGGCCTCCCCCGACCTCAACTGCGACAACTAGACATGTCTGCACAACTCGTCAAACATCTAGCGCTGGGAACCTTCTGGCCAGCGTGCACGTGCACGCCGTGAGGCGGCTACAGTGTCGGTCTTGAACTTCCCAGCCTCCAGAACTGGGAGAGGTCCGTGTTTGTCGTCCCCAGGCCCACCCAGTCTGTGGCTGCGGCGGCCCCGAGCGGACTAAAGCGGGAGGCTCTGGCAGGGAACTTGGGGAGGGGGAGAAGGAAGGAGACTGAGGGCCTCTGGGAGACCATGTGGACCACGTGGGCCGTGCACCTGCCGGAAGAAGGAGTAGGGATATTTTTCCACCAGGTTCCTTCTGTCGTGGGCCGAGGGCTGCTCGGACGGGGGTGGGGGGGCACCCACGCCCGCGCTTGTGGCTTCTGGCCGTGTGCACTGCGGGGGGGGGTGGGCAGGGCCCAGATGTGGCTGGGGCTCAGCAGCATCCGGACAGGAGGTGGGGGGTAGTGTCGCCGTCTTAAGTGTGGCTGTTGCCGGGGGGTCCTCCGGGCTGCCTGAGCTGGGCTGTGCCGGCCCACCCCGATCTCCGCAGCCGGCTGTGTGTGGATCTGGTGTGCCAGTGTGTGTTTATCTGCCGTGCGTGTGTTTGAGTCTGTATTTATCTGGCGCGAGTGTGCGCGTCTTTGTTTTCCCTTCTGCTCCGTCTCCGCAAACGTGGGGGAAACTTCTGTTTTTAATCAGGGGCCAGGGAACTGTCTCGTCGCCATGCTAGCAATGGTGTGATTAATTAGGCCGTTTGGAAGTGATCTTCATGAGCGTTCCCTGAGATTAGGCCTGAGGTGCCCTGCCCCCTCCTCGTGTGCCTGAAAAGGGAAACTGAGGCACGCGGGGGTGGGGGGATGCTGCGCGAGGCCTCTCTGTGGGCAGCCAGGGAAAGGAAGTTTTACATGCAAAGCATTTTGCACGCATGAAAGCTTGATGGGTCCCCTCACACATTGAAGAAAACGAATTCCCATCCCGTGCACAGAGGAGGAAACTGAGGCACGGAGGCGGGACCCGGAGCTCGTGGGTCTCCAAGGCTGGTCTCCTTGTCCTTTCAAGTGGCAAGCAGTTTTTTGAAGCTGTCCAGGGCTGCTTGGACCTCACCCGTGTCTCAGTTTCCCCTTCCAGTCACTTCCCCTGCCCCACTAGCCAGCTTGTGCCAGTCTGAATAATCCATGTTTCTTGGCCGGGTGCCAGCGTTCTCATATTTTCCGTTCTCGGATGCTCCAGGCCCAGGGGCCTGGCTGGCTCTGTGAACACAGATATCAATTAGCATTAATTAATAACCCCTGAGGGGTGAGGGAGCTGCCTGTAAATCCCCAAGCTCCGAAGGGCCCAGAGGCTGACTTGGGTCCTTGGCGTGTGGCTGTTGGAGCCTGAGGTGGGCCCCGAGGTGGGCAAGGTCGGCTGTGCCCCGGCTGCGGGATCCCGGCATGCTCTGAGAGCGGGACCCATGGATGGCACCGCTTGTGCCCCCTTAACGGGTCAGGGCTGCTGCTCCCAGGCCCAAGCCCCAGAGGCAGGAGGCCCTGTGTGGCCCCATGGAGGCAGAGCAGCGCCTGGGCCGGAGGGCACCCTCACCCCGTCTGCCAGGGGCTGGAGTCCACGGTTCCCCGAAAGGCCGCACGTTCAGCTCACATCTGCACACCTACCGTGTGCCCTTGGCCAAGTTACTTACCCTTGGTCTCCTCGTTCATGACATGAGTGTGATTTCCAACGGCTGATGGAAAGAATAAATGGCCGTGTGTGCATTTCATGGCAGGTGCACACTGTCACCATGGTTACGGAAGTCGTAACCAGGAGCCACAGTTGTGACAAAAGGCCCCGGGGGCCAGCTCCGCCGCTTACCAGCCGGGTGACCTGGAATTGGGATTCGGCGTACCTGGGTATCAGTCTCCACATCTGTCAAACGGGACCGACACGGTATGGACTTCACAGAATTGTGCGAAAGCCAAATAAGATAATGCCCCTAAAATGCTCAGGACAGGGCTGAACACGCTGTAAGGTCGTGACGAGTGGTGGCTGAAACGCGGAGAGAGGACGCCTCTGTGGCTGCGTTAGAGCGTGGGGGTGTGGGGTTGAGGGCGGGAGGCCAAGTCTGGTCACCTTAAGGGAATGATTAGTGCCGGGGCACTGGGGCGGGCTGACTTACGTCTCCACAACAAATATGCTCAGGTCCTCACCTCCGGTACCTGGGAAGGTGACCTTATCTGGAAATAGGGTCTCTGTAGGTACAGTTAGTTAAGTTAGAGGTGGGTCATCCTGGATTAGGGTGGGCCCTAAATCCAATACAACTGGTGTCCTGGTTGGAAGAAGACGGGAGGGCACTTGGGTGGCTCAGTGGGTTAAGTGTCTGATTTCAGCTCAGCTCATGATCTCGCGGTGCATGGGTTCGAGCCCCACCTCGGGCTCTGCGCTGACGGCTCAGAGCCTGGAGCCTGCTTTGGATTCTGTGTCTCCCTCTCTCTCTCTCTGCCCCTCCCCCGCCTACACTGTGTCTCTCTCTGTCTTTCAAAATTGAATAAACGTTAAAAAAAATGTATTAAAAAGAAAAAAAAAAAAAAAACGAGGAGACAGGAACGCAGAGAAGGCCACGCGAAGACAGAGGCTGAGAGAGGAGAGATGTGGCCAGAGGCCAAGGAACACCCGGCCTGCAGCCCCTGGCCGGGAGGGAGGGAGGGAGGCCTGGGACCGATTCTCCCTCTGAGCCAGCCCGGCCCACGTCCGATTCCAGACTTCTGGCCTCCAGAACTGTGGGAGAATCGATTAGTCTTGTTTGCAGCCACCCGGTTTTATGGCACTTTGCTTGGTCAGCCCTAAAATCCTACAGCAGGCATCTGTCCCGTTTTCCAAAGCTGCGTGGTGCCCCCGGCACCGTGGCTAAGATTTCCTCATCCTTTGTCCGTGGACCACGGGTCGTTTCCCGCTCCGCACGGTGGCCAACAAGCCTGCCAGAAACATCCCGGCTCCCACCTTCATGCTCGAGAGCAGCTTCTGCCGGAAAGGGAGCGGATGGTAGAGGGCCGGTGCACTAAATGGGGCCAAGCGGCCCCCCAGAAGTGCCAGGAAGTTTACCACCCCCTCCGAAAGGGAGCACCCCAAGAGCCTGTTTCAAACGTGGGTCCAGCTGCCCAGGGAGGCTGCGGCCTGGTTAAAACGACCCTTCCGTCCTAGGGAAAGCTGCAGGAGTTTCGTAGCCCGTCCTTTGGGCGCTGAGCAGGGAAGAAACTCTCTTGGACTTCCTGAACCTCCAGAGGGGCCAGAGATCCGGGCATGGTGGATTCTGGTGGGAGGTGACCCCAGGAAGCACGGGAAGGGGAGAGAGGGGGAGGGAAGGGAGGGCTGTCGGGGAAGTTGTGCTCACAAGCCAGTCTCCACTGCTGACAGGTGGGGCTCAGTCCCCCACTGGGGACTGGGGACACTGAGACACCAGAGTGAGCACACCCTCAGAGCTTTCCCATCAGGGGGCGAGGGAGCTGGGGTATTTATCCCGCACTCCCATCAGTCTCAACGGGCAAAGGCCGCTGCGACACTGCGGGAGTGCCGTGGGGATATGGGCGGATGCTGACATTCTGGGAGAGTGAAGGTAGGTGATAAACAGACCAAATAAATCACAGGGTGTACTCGGAGGGGTGTGTGTGGAAGGAAAAAGATGAGTTAGAGTGGCCAGGGGTAAGGTGACAGTGCAGTAGGTCAAGGTCCCTGACACCGAGCTCAGCACCCAGTAGGAGACTCATGAATAAACCATGCTTGTCTCTAGTGAAGAGAGGGAGGGAGGGAGGGAGGAGAGAGAGAGGAGAGAGAGTGAGGGAAAGGGGAGGGAGAGGGAGAGGGAGAAGACAGAGAAAGAGGGAGGAAGGAGAGAGAGAGGGAGGAAAGAGAGAGGAGAGAGAGAGGGAAAGGGGGAGAGAGAGGGGGAGAAGACAAAGAGGGAGGGAGGGAGAAGAGAGAAAGGGAGGGAGGAGAGGGAGGAGGGAGAGAAGGAGGGGGGGAGGAATGAGAGAGGAGGAGAGAGAGAGGGGGAGAGAGAGAGGGAGATATCGAGGCTGGCCGGTGTGGAAGGAACAGGCACCTGGGCAGGGTGGGGAGGGAGGGAGAGGCTGGTAATGATGCTGAAAAGTAATCGGCCCTTCTCTCTGGGAGGCAGTGAAACTCTAATTAGAATGAAAATGTGGTTTAATGAGGATGAAAACGGTAATTGTGCTGGGCAGCAGTCCCCACGGTGCCACTTTCCCAGGGGGCCCCTCTGGGCCTTGGAGGGGCTGGGGTAGGGATTTGGGTGAGGACAAGGAGGGTCGTTGGTGGGGCCTCAGTTCCCCCCCTCCCAGGGTCCACCCAGATGGTGCCAGGTAAAGACGGGTTCCAGGTACCCCAGGGCCCTGTGTTTCCATCCCACATGTAATCCTCAATAATTATACAATAAACAGGCGCACCAGTGGTTTGAGGGTCCGACTCTTGACTTCAGCTCAGGTCATGATCTCAGGGTCGTGAGTTCAAGCCCCACATCGGGCTACATGCTGAGTGTGGAGCCTGCTTAAGATTCTCTCTCTCCCTCGGCCCCCCTCCCCTGCTTGTACTCTCTCTCTCTCTAAAATAAAAAGAAATAATAGTACAGCAAACAGTGACACTAAAACAGTGATATTGTTTACGGAGCACCTACTATGTGCCAGGCACCATTCCAACCCCTTTACAGAGGCTGACTCTTGTGATCATTCACATTATCCCCACTTTGCAGATAATAAAACTGGGCACAGAGAAGCCAGATATAAGAGTATATGAAGAAGTGGGTGAGGGGCGCCTGGGTGGCTCGGTCAGTTGGGCATCCGACTCTTAATCTGGCTCAGGTCACGATCTCATGGGTTTGTGGGTTTAAGCCCCTCATCAGGCTCCGCACTGAGGGTGCGGAGTCTGCTTGGGATTCTGTCTCTCTCCCTCTCTCGGGTCCTCCCCCACTCGTTTTCCCTCTCTCACTCAAAATAAATAAATAAACTTTAGAAACAAAATAGGGGTGCCTGGGTGGCTCAGTCGGTTGAGCTTTCGACTTCGGCTCAGGTCATGATCTCAAGGTTCGTGAGTTCAAGCCCCACATTGGGCTCTGGGCTGACCGCTCAGAGCCTGGAGCCTGCTTGGGATTCTGTGTCTCCCTCTCTTTTTCTGCACCTCCCCTGCTTGCACTCTGTCTCTCTCACTCTCTCTCCCAAAAATAAGTAAACATTAAAAATAAAATAAAATAAAATACACCGACACCTTGGTCCCACTCCCACCCAAATTGTCAAAAAAAAAAAAAAGTGGGTGAGAAAAGTAGGCAGGCCCAAGGAGGCGGGGCCTTCTTTCCTTTATGTGGAGGGTGCTGGGGGCACCAAGGGGTTGCCAGCCATGGAGGCCGGGGACCCCTCCTGCCTGCCTGCCCCTCATACAGTCTCCCAGACCATGCTTGAGATGCCCCTCATACCTCTTCTGTCTGCCACTTCCGCTCTACTCTAGGAGGTGGGCGTGGCTTGGAGGAGGTGGGCGTGGCTGGACCGCCCTGGGTGGGACAGAATTCGCAACACCTCTGACTGAACCTGGAGGAAGAAGCCCAGTCAGTCATTGCAGTTGGGGCAGAAAGTTGGGGCTCCTGACTCCTAGGCTTGAACTTTCTTGCCATGGAAAGCTGAGGTGTTGTTCAAATGTCAGTTTGGATAAGACTGAGGTTTATACGACCTCAGGGTCTCCCCTTTTGCTTCTGGAGGCACCAATAAAACACAGCCTGCAGCAAAGACACGTCAGAACAAGAACATTCATTGAGGCCAGATGGGTAATCAAAGCAGACCTGTCTGGCCTTCAAAGTGGTCCCAGGTCAAGTGGTCCTAGAGTAGATTCTTGGCCACGTATATGGCAGACAAAGCGCTAAGAACCTTAATATACAAAGAGCACTTATGAATCAATAGGAAAAAGACAAATATACCACGGGTGAAATGGGCACAGGTCATAAATAAAAGGCTCACAGAAGAATAATACAAAGTCAACAAACCCCTTGCAAGGATGCACAATCTGACACTTTATCAGCTAAAGACTCATTTTTATTTGTCAAGCTTATCAGCATGTGTGAAGTTTGGGGGATGCACACCTGCGCACCCTTATGGGAGTGTAGAATGATACAACCTTCATGGAGGGCGGTCCGGATGTTTGTGTTAAACATTTAATTGTGTGAACTCTCTGACCCAGCACGTCCATTTCTGGGAACATGCAAAGATCCAAGTGTCATGCAGGCTGGTTAAGAGCCCCATAATCAGACGGCTGGGGTTCCAATCCTGGTGCTGCCATCTGTGAGCTGTGTGCTCTCAGGCACGTAAATTAATGCCACAGAGCCCCCATGTTCTCACCTGTACATTGGGCACATCGTGAGGACTCCATGAAATGCTCAGCGCCTCGCTGTTATTACACCACGATGAAAACCCTTAAGGAAAGCTGGAAGACAAGGAAAGTGTCCGTCTCTACGAGGTTGATTAAATAAATAGCAGAAAATGAAAATGAGCAAACGTACATTCGTCAATATCGTGTGACCTCACACCTCACGCCTCAAACGAAATAACGGCCGTATATTTTTTAAAATTATTTGTTAGTGTTTATTGTTGAGAGAGAGAGACACGCACAGAGTGTGAGCAGGGGAGGGGCAGAGAGAGAGGGAGACACAGAATAGGAAGCAGACTCCAGGCTCCGAGCTGTCAGCACAGAGCCCGACGCGGGGCTGGAACCCACGAACTGCGAGATCGTGACCTGAGCCGAAGTCGGCGCCTAACCGACTGAGCCACCCAGGAGCCCCTATAATAGCTATCTATTTAACACGTAAATGTTGAATACAGATAAATGCGATATATGATATTCAAGGTTTACATAAGACATCTTTAAATTAAATGTAGGTGCTATAACAGATATGTGTGAAAATATCAATTGTTTGAACATTGTACGAATTTAGATTTACTTCATATAAAACCTAAACACAGGCTTCTCAAATACCAAGTGACTGCTGAATTTCTTCCAAACAGATGTTCAGGGACCCAGCCGGGTTCAGTTTTGGGGTATGCCGTAATAAACATGGGACTTCAAAAAAAGAAGAGAGAGGAACAAAAAGAACAAAGGTTTCAAACGTCATATGTAGCCACATATTTCAAGCATTTTGATCATGCATCAGAGCGTTAATTTTTCACAACGCAAGGCAGTCTTACCCCGGTTCAGAACTGAAGAAAAGTTTCCCGAAGTATATTTATCCTATTTCTGTGCACTGAGTTCTGATATTTTCTATTCTCTTCTGTTCCATTTTGAGAGGCAGGTCGTTCTCACAAATACAGTATTTTTCTCTTCAAGGCTCTGGTTGATGTCACTGGACTCCTATGTAGCGACTGGGAGAAAGGACTGTGCGGGGGGGGGGGGGGGGGGGCAGGGTGACTGATGGTTCTGACCAACTGGTTCGACTTCACACCCGTTAGTGGGTTGTGGTGTGTGTGTGTGAACTCGTGCGCATGTGTGCATGCATGTGCATAAGCGTGTGCATACAGGCGTGTGCACGCAGGTATGTGAGCGTGTACACGTGTGTGTGCACACCAGGGTTGAGATGAAGGAGTGGAAAGTGAGGAGCAAAGTCTAAGGGGGTGTCAGAAAACTCCACCATCAAGATAAATTTTAAAAAAATTAAAAAAAAATTTTTTTAACGTTTATTTATTTCTGAGACAGAGAGAGACAGAGCATGAACGGGGGAAGGGCAGAGAGAGAGGGAGACACAGAATCGGAAACAGGCTCCAGGCTCTGAGCCGTCAGCACAGAGCCCGACGCGGGGCTCGAACCCAGAAGCCATGAGATCATGACCTCAGCCCAAGTCGGACGCTTAACCCACTGAGCCCCCCAGGCGCCCCAAAGCACCTACATTTTCAAATACAGCCAGGACTGGCCCTGGTTTCAAAGATCGGCCTCACTTCACCCTAACCCTGGTCCCATGTACATGCACGTGTTTGCACGTGCGTTTGCATGCACGAGTGCACGGGTCCACAAGCATCTGTGGGTGTGAATGCACTCGTGTTTGCATGCTTCTGTGTGTGCATTGTGTATGCATGACTGCCAGCATGTGCACATATGTAGGCGTTCGTAGGCCTGTGTGCACGTGTGTGTGCATACCTGTGTGTGTGTGCACACGCACGCCTGCGCGCCCAGAGAAACATCCAGAAAGATGCCCTTTGAGCTAACCATACTTTTCTTCGACGAGGTGAGAACCCAGGTATTTCTCTCTCTTTGTCCCTGGTACGCGTCCTCTTACAACCAGAATAAAAACAGGGAAGTCATTTTTACTCCGGAGGGAAGGTCGTGGGCAGAGGTGTTTCCCTCAGGGAAGCGCACTGAGAAGGAGGGATTCCGAGAGATCCCCAAATATACTGACCATCAGTAGTTGCTGACATTTACTGAGTATTTCGCCGTGGGCCAGGAACTCTTTGTTCCTCGCTCACGGCTCTGTCTGCGGACAGTGAGTGATGCTGAACACCCATTTGTTGGACGGATAAGTGGATGAAAAAATGACTGAGTCCATCATCCCAGCCTTGGAACCAGGACTGCCATCGTTGGCCTTTGCCTTTCCCTCTGCCTGGAACGCCCTTCCCGATGGTTCTCACATAGCCAGCTCCTTCTTGTCATTTAGACTCCAGTTAATATCACCTCCTCCGGGAAGCCCTCTCTACTGACCTGTTTACAGCAACCCATCAGCTCATTTAAATTCTCTAAATAGCACATTTCTTGTTTTTATCACTCAGCTCCCCGCTGAGGACAGACCTCGTCCCTCTTGTTCGACGCTATCCCCACCCTTCACGCTCAGCTCCTGGCATATAGTAGATACTCAGTAAATATTTGCTAAGTAAATGAACGGCATCCCTCTCCCATTACAAATGAGGAAATTGAAGCTCAGAGGTTCAAAGCCACCTGCCCAAGGTCACCGTGCTTTTCAGGTGGTGAGACCGGGATTTAAACCCTTGTCCTTCCGATGCCAGAGCCTGGGCCATCCACTAGGACACGGCCGTCTCCTCCGGATGGCACCAGACCCTGTTCCTGATGCCCTGGCAACATGAAGTCTGGCTCCCAGAGGCTGCTTACAAGTGGACCACCTGCCAGGAGAGGCCCTGGGGATGATGGAAACAATAGCTCCCGTTTATTGAGCACCTACTGTGTGCCGCTGACAAGGGCTCAGAGAGGCTGTGCCACGTGCTGGGGTCCCATGGCTGATTCGTGAGACGTGGCCTCATGGGTTGTGGGTTGAATTGTGCCTCCAAAAAGATATGTCCAAATCCTAACCCTTGGATCATGTGAATGTGGTCTTTTTTTTAAGTTTATTTATTTACGTTTGAGAGAGAGAGAGAGAGAGAAGGCACGGGGCAGAGAGAGAAGGAGAGACAATCCCAAGCAGGCTCCGTGCTGTCAGTGCAGAGCCCGATGGGGGGCTCGAATTCATGAATTGTGTGTGACATCGTGACCTGAGCTGAAGTCAGGATTCTGACGCTTAACTGCTTAACCGACTGAGCCACCCAGGCGCCCGGTGAATGTGGTCTTATTTGAAAATAGGGTCTTTGCAGAATTAAGATAGGAACAATACAAGAGTATCCTGGATTATACAGGTGAGCCTAAATCCAGTGGCAAGTGTTCTTATAAGAGACAGAAGAAGAAGAGGCCAGGGCACCTGGATGGCTCAGTTGGTTAAGCCTCGGATGCCAGTTCACATCATGATCTTGTGGTTCGTGAGTTTGAGCCCCGCATCGGGCTCTGTGCTGACAGCTCGGATCCTGGTGCCTGTTTCAGTTTCTGTGTCTCCCTCTCTCTCTGCCCCTCCCCTGCTCACGCTCTGTCTCTCTGTCAAAAATAAATAAACGTTAAAAAAAATAAATAAAAAACAAGAGGGGAAAGGCCGTGTGAAGAGAGAGGCAGAGATCGGGATGATGGGGCCACAAGTCAGGGCACACGGGACCCCCAGGAGCCGGAAGAGGCCTGGAAGGATCCTCCCCTACGGCCTTCGATGGACGTGGCCCCGAAGACACCTTGATTTGAGACTTCTGGCCTCCAGAACTTTGAGAGAATAAGAATCCTGTTGTGGTGAGCCCCCTAGTCTGTGGCCGTTTGTGACAGCAGCCACAGGAAATGAATACACTCTATTCTCCCACGATTTAGCGTAAATGTCAAATGTACAGACAAATGGAAAGAATTGTCTGCTGAACACCCATCACTTGGCGTCTACAGTTGACATCTGGCTTGATTTGTCATTATCTGTCCTTCTCTCCATCTATCCACCCACCTCATTAACATTTTTGTGAATTAAGAATTTAATTGCCTTTAGAGCGGTTTTAGGTTCACAGCGAACTTGCGGCAAAGGCGCAGATATTTCCCATGTGCCCTCTGTCCCTGCCGATGCACAGCCTCCCCCGTCATCACCATCCCCACCTGAGGGTACATTTGTTGCAATTGATGAACCCACACTGACCCTTCCTAACCACTCAAGTCCATAACTTACAGTTCACTCTGGGTGCTGTGCGTTTCGTGGCTTTGTTTTTTTTTTTTTTTTTTTTAATTTTTTTTTTTTTCCAACGTTTTTATTTATTTATTTTTTTGGGACAGAGAGAGACAGAGCATGAACGGGGGAGGGGCAGAGAGAGAGGGAGACACAGAAACTGAAACAGGCTCCAGGCTCTGAGCCATCAGCCCAGAGCCCGACGCGGGGCTCGAACTCACGGACTGCGAGATCGTGACCTGGCTGAAGTCGGACGCTTAACCGACTGCGCCACCCAGGCGCCCCACGTGGCTTTGGACAAATGGAGAATGACCTCTGTCCACCATTATGGTCACACACACACACACACACACACACACACACACACACGGTATTTTCACTGCCCTAAAAATCCTCTGTGCCCCACCTGTTCATCCCTCCCAGCCCCCCCGCCGAGCACTGGTGTTTTTACTGTCTCCAGAGTTTTGCCTTTTCCAGAATGTCATAGAGTGGGAATCACATGGTACCTAGGCTTTTCAGATTGGCTTCTTTCACTTAGCAATATACATTTAAGGTTCTGCCCTGTCTTTTCACCTGATAGCTTGTTTCTTTTTGGTGCTAATGAATAGCTTGTTTTATCCGGGCGCCTCATTTCTTAGCGCATTTCAAGGTAAGTCACGGCCTCTTCCCCATTTATTTTAACACAGCAGCCAAAGGGATCTTTCTTAACAGTCAGATCATGCTCCTGCCCCCTGCCATCCTCCTGGCCTGTGCCAGCCCACGTGGTCACCACCGGCTACATGTACCTACTGAGTGCTTCAAAACGACCAGCCCGAATTGAGGGCTGCTCCAAGGGAAAACGTACCGGATTTCTAAGACTTAGTACGGACAAAAGGATGTAAAATAGCTCATTAATCATTTTTTTTTCTATTGATTTGCATGTTGGATGGGTGATAGTTTGCCTAGATGGGGTTAAATAAAATACAGGATTACAATTAATTGCATCTATTTATTTTCCACTTTTGAAAACATGGATGCTGGGGAATTTTAAGTTACCCATGTGCCCTTATCTGTGGCTTCGTCGCATCCGTTGTCCCGCGCGGGTCTAGGATGTCCACTCCACTAGGGCAGGGGGGATTAGACGCGCAATAAATATTTGGTGAATGAACGAATGAATGAACCCAAGCCTGAATGGCCCCGAAGACGTGGCTCTAAGTCAAAGATTTATTCCGCCGGCCCAGGGCGAGGGAAGACAGCTCCTACCTTTCAGGGAGCCATCTGGGCTCCCGGGGCCTCTTCAATGGGGGGAAAAGTGAGCACAGGCAGGGGCGTCCCCCGGCAGCCCCCTGCGGGGATGGCTGGTGCCCCCCACCCCCACCCCCGCCTCCAGCCTCTGGGACAAGGGCAAGTGTCAGGGGGTGGAGAAGGAGGGGCGTGCGGGAGGGGGACCAGCGCCAGGCGCGGGGCTCCACCCGGCCGCCCCCCGCCCCCCGCCCCCCTCACCCCCCCCCCCCCCGGGGGCTGGGCTGGCGGGAAGGGGCCGGGCTGCCCGGCAGGCGGGACGGAGGGAGCCGGGGTGTCTGCTATCGACCGCCTGGGCCGCTGCAGGGAAGCTTTTAGACCCGCCAGCGCGTCCCGGCGGGACGCGGGACGGACGGAGGTCTGGGCTTCCCCCGCCCCGCCCCTACCTGGGGGCGACCAGGGGCTTGCAAGGGGCCCCTGCACGGCCTGTGGACTCTGCCTCAGAGCTGAAATCGGAATCCCACTGCTCACACCGCCGCCTTCACACCGGGGTTGGCATCACCTTCCCTGGCGAGAGGCCGTTTACAGCCGCTAGGTTCCCACGCCTGCGCGCCTCGACAGGTGCGTGGGCCCGGCGGCCGCAGGCCACGGAGTCTGCGCCCTTTGCATCCAGAAGGTCCCAGAAGTGTCCCAGCCCTCTCTCTGCGCCGCCCCAATCACTGCTCTGATTTCTATCGCTGCGGCTTAGTCTAGCCTTTTGGAGAACTTCGTGCCCCTGGGACCGCGAAGGGTGGCCTCTTTCGCCGGGCCGGCCGCTTCTCGGCCACAAACATGGTCAGATTTGCCTCCTTCACTGCTGCCCGGCAGGCCGCAGGGTGAACGGACCTCGGCTTGTTCATCTGTGCCCCCCTGCTGGTGGACGTTTGGGGTGTTTCCAGCGGTTTGGAGATCACAGCGAAGCCGCCGCCAACGTTTGCCAACAGATCTGTCTTTGCGCAGACGTTATGTGTTCGTTCCTCTCGGGGAAACGTCCAGGAGTGGGGTCGCTGGGCTGGGTGTGAAGCGCACGACTTCATGAGACCGGAGGCCTGTGGCAAACTGTTTTACACCCAGCAGCGGCGGATGAGAGAGTTCTAGTCCCTCCACTGTCCTGTCAACACTTGGTGTTGTCAGCATCCAGTTTTGGCCATGTTGACGGCTTTTAGCCTGGACTCTGGCAGTCACGTCTGGCCCGCTTCCGCCCAGGATCTCCCACTGTTGTCCCCCCCCCCCCCCCCCGAAACCAGATACATAATGTGTTATTACTTCCCTTTTTATTATAGAAAAACTTCACACACATGCAAAAATAGAAGCGTGTGAAAACCTCCTATGATTTGAGTCATAATCCGTGTGTTGCCCATCTTGTTTCACCTTTCACCCCCCAACTTTTCTTTCTTGTTATGGACTATTTTATTTTATTTTATTTATGGACTATTTAAAAAAAATTTTTTTTAACATTTATTTATTTTTGAGAGACAGAGAGAGGCAGAGCATGAGCAGGGGAGGGGGAGAGGGAGAGAGATACAGAATCCGAAGCAGGCTCCAGGCTCTGAGCTGTCGGCACAGAGCCCAACGCGGGGCTCGAACTCACGAACGTGAGAGTAGGACCTGAGCCGAAGTCAGACACTCAACCGACTGAGCCACTCAGGTGCCCCATTTATGGACTATTTTAAAGCAAATCCCAGGCACCTATTACTTCTGTAAGTATCATATGAAACTTCTCAAAATGAAATCGCATGACATTGTGACCTGCCTTGAAATAGTCCAGTGGCTTCTTATTGTTCTCACAGAAAATGTCAGCCTTCCTGTTCTACTCCTCCCTTTCCACAGTCCATGCTCCACCCGCACTGTCCCTCTTGTCCTGACCACGCTCCAAGCTTGTTCTTGCCTCAGGACCTTTGCACGCACAGGCTATTCCCTCTGCCCTTCCCCCAGATATCTGCCTAGTTCCTGTGGTAGGCGGGATCAAAGATGGTCTCCCATGGTTCCTGCCTCTTGGTCTTCATGCCCTTGTGTACTTTCCTCCTCTTGAGGGAGGGCTGGACCACTCACTTCTAACCTATAGGATGTGGCCAAAGTGGGTGGTATGTCATTTTCAAGATCAGGTTATAAGACTGTGACTTCTGTCCTGCTGGGCTGTCCCCGTTACTAGCATTCTCTCTTTTCTTCTCACTTGCCTGCCCTGATGAAGCCAGTGACCAAGATGTGAGCCGTCCTGTGGAGGGGTCTAGGTGGCAAAGAACAGAGAGTAGCCTTCAGCTAATAGCCAGGGAGGAACGGAATTTTGCCAACAGCCCCCTGTGTGTGCTTGCAAGCTGACCACACCCCGGGGGGGGGGGGGGGCCTTGAGATGACCACACCCCAGGGGGAGCCTTGAGGTGACCACACCCCCCCGGGGGAGCCTTGAGATGGCCACACCCCCAGGGGAGCCTTGACTGCACCCTCTGGAGAGACCCTGGGCTAGACGACCGGCTGAGCGGCACCCAGATTCTTGACCCACAGACCCGTAAGATCATCCATGTTGTTTCAGGCCTCTAGATTTTGGGGTAATTGCTTACGCAGCAGCAGATAACTAATCCAACTCTCTTACTTCCTTCAGGTCTTTGCTCAAAAGTCACTTTCTTCCTGCGTGAGGCCTTCCCTGGCCACCCCATTGAATCTGCACCCCCATGCCAGCACTGGCCATTCACCTCCCCTGCTTTATTTTCCTTGTGGAAATTATCACCTTGGATTTTAATTAACTGATTCATTGCCTGCCTTTCCCCGCAGGGCCACTGGCTCTTGGAGGACAGGGGCCTCTGTCCGTTTTGTTCATTGCTCTGCCCTCAGTCTTTTTTTTTTTTTTTTTTAATTTTTTTTAACGTTTATTTATTTTTGAGACAGAGAGAGAGAGAGAGAGAGAGAGAGAGCATGAACAGGGGAGGGTCAGAGAAAGAGGGAGACACAGAATCCGAAACAGGCTCCAGGCTCTGAGCTGTCAGCACAGAACCCGACGCAGGGCTCGAACCCACGTACCGTGAGATCATGACCTGAGCCGAGGTCGGATGCTTAACCGACTGAGCCACCCAGGTGTCCTATGCCCTCAGTCTTGAACTGAGGCACTCTGGGCACACAGTAGGCCACACTAGATTTTTTTTTTTTTTTTTATGTGCAAGTGGGGAGAGGGGCAGAGAGAGAGGGAGACACAGAATCCGAAGCAGGTTCCAGGCTCTGAGCTGTCAGCACAGGGCCCCATGCAGGGCTTGAACTCACGAACTGTGAGATCATGAGATCATGAGATCATGACCTGAGCCAAAGTCGGACGCTTAACTGACTGAGCCACCCAGGCACCCCAGGCCTCACTGGATTTAAAGGCATACCTACAACTGATTTAGCGATCACACTTCTCGGTATGTACCCCTCAACAAATGAGAGCCAGGTGTTGAAGAGATATTTGCACACCCATGTTCACGGCAGCATTACTTTAAAAAAAAAAAAAAAGTTTATTTATTTATTTTTAGAAATCTCGACACCCAGCATGGGGCTTGAACTCACGACCCTGAGATCAAGAGTCACGTGCTGGTCTGACTGAGCCAGCCGGGCGCCCTCCTTACAAGCTGTGTCATTCACAATAACCGAAGTGTGGAAGCGACCCAAGTGCCCTTCAACAGATGAATGGGTAAACAGAATGTGGGGTATTCATACAAGGGAATGCAATTCAGCCTTAAAAAGGAAGGGAATTCTGACGTGTGCTATAACACGGATGAGCCCCGAGGACATTGTGCTCAGTGAAATAAGCCAGACACCAAAGGACAAATACTTGTGATTCCAGTTATATGAGGACTTAGTGTATAAAAATTATGGAGACAGAAAAGTAGGATGTTGGGGGTCAGCGGCTGGCGGGAGGCAGAATGGAGAGCTAGTGTTTAAGGGGGATAGAGTTTCAGATTTACAAGTTGGATAGGGTTCTGGAGACAGACGGCCCTGATGACCGCACAGCAGTGTGAATGTGCCTTAAGGCCACCACTTAAAAATGGTGATGATTGGGGCGCCTGGGTGGCGCAGTCGGTTAAGCGTCCGACTTCAGCCAGGTCACAATCTTGCGGTCCGTGAGTTCGAGCCCCGCGTCGGGCTCTGGGCTGATGGCTCAGAGCCTGGAGCCTGTTTCCGATTCTGTGTCTCCCTCTCTCTCTGCCCCTCCCCCGTTCATGCTCTGTCTCTCTCTGTCCCAAAAATAAATAAACGTTGAAAAAAAAAAAAAATGGTGATGATGGTAGGGGCACCTGGGTGCCTCAGTCGGTTAAGTGTCTGACTTTGGCTCAGGTCATGATCTCACAGTTCGTGAGTTCGAGCCCTGCATTGGGCTGCAGAGCCCCCTTTGGATCCTCCGTCTTCCATTCTCTCTGCCCCTTGCTCCCCTGCTTTGCACTCTCTCTCTCTCTCTCTCTCAAAGATGAATGAATATTAAAACAAAAATTGGGAGGATGCCAGATGCTATGATGTTGTATGCCCTAGGGGGCGGGGCGGGGCGGGGCTACAGCTTCAGGTTTCTTACGGGGTAGGGGCCTGGGCATCCCCCTCCTTGAGCCGAGCTGTGTGCGACCGTTCCTGCCCTGAACCCGTCACATCTGCGTGCCTTTTACATCTTCCCAGCTTCGGGGGGAGTTTTTCAGGGATGGGAAAGCCTCTTCCTGCCCAAGTGTGGAACCAGAAAGTATTCCTCTTCTGTGCACCGAGTGTGGACTTAGAGAGCCGGAGAGCCTGGCATGGGCCCCGTCTGCTGGGGCTCCCTTGTCCCTTCGGCAGCTGCTGGAAACCTGTGTCAGGAGGGGTCTTTGGCTCTGGGGACAGTGTCCTGCATGAGTCACACTTTGGGTGGCTCTCTGACAGCCGTCCTCTCTTTATCTCTCATTCCTCATGAGCCACTACAGCCCCCACAGGCCCCACTCAGCCCTCCTGCCCTTTGTCTGCAGGTGAATGGAGAGCCCACGTTCACAAAGGGTCTGTGTGCCCATATGACACTGAGAAGCTCACAGCCTGGCTGTGTCCTGAATATTCTTCCATTCGCCTCGGTGCGGAGTGAACCGTGTCCCTGCAACATTCCTGTGTCGAAGCCCTAATCCCCCAACGTGACTGTATGTGGAGAGGGAGCCTTTAAGGAGATAATTAAAGTTACATTAAGGGTGGAGCCCTGATAGACCTGGTGAACTGGTGTCCTTTTTTTTTTTTCTTTTGAAAGACGCAAGCTGGGGAGGCAGAGAGTGGATGGACAGAGGATCCGAAGGATCAAGCCTGGTGTGGGGCTTGAACTCACGAACCTCGAGATCGTGACCTGAGCAGAAGTCTGACGCTCGACCACCGAAACCACCCAGAACTGGTGTCCTTATAAGAACAGGAAGAGAGACCAGAGATCTCTTGCTCACTCTTCACACACACAGAGGCATGGCCAGGTGAGGAGGCGGCGAGAAGGCAGCCGTCTGCCAGCCGGGAAGAAAGCCCTCAGCGGGAAGGGAATCTGCCAGCGCCTTGACCTTGGACTTCCAGCCTCCAGAACTGTGAGTTGCGAATCTGTTATTTGTTTACATATCTGTTGTTTATAAGGCACACAGTCTATGATACTCTGTTGCGACAGCCTGAGCCGAAAGGGGAGAGTAACAGTTCCTGTGGCTCCCGGTAGCCCTGCGGCCACCTCTCACCCTTCGCTCCACTCCCTGGAGGTGACCCACACAGTGGCCGGGCCTTCCTCCATTGTCCCCTTTGGCTGTGCCACCTGTCACCCGTCACTGGTCTCAGCCTTGGCTGGACCCGTGGATCACCTGGGGAGCCTTGACAGTGGTGACCCTTGACCCCAGCCCTAGAGAGTCTGAAGTCATTGGGTGAGGCTGGCTTTAGGGAGTTTTCCAACTTCCCTGGGTGATTCGAACGCGTAGACGGGGCGGAAAACCGCAAATCTACAGCGGTGTTTCCCAATAGGGGGCAGTTATGTCCCCCGCCCAGGGGGTAGCAGGCAATGTCTGGAGACATTTTTGGTTGTCGCAATTTGGGGCATGGGTTATATGAACATCTAGCGGGCGGAGGCCAGGGATACTGCAAAGCGGCCTGCAAGGACGGGGGCAGGGCCTGCAACGAACACTGACCCAGCCCCGAACATCAGTCCCGCCAAGGCCAAGAAACCCTGCCCTAGAGCTCCGCGAACCGAGTGTTCTCCACTCGAAGGCGCACAACACCGCATCAGGGGGTGGTGCTGGTGCCAGTGGGCTCCCGTTTTGCAGATGGGAAAACTGAGGCCCAGAGACAGCAAGTGACCTGGCCGCGCTCAGACAGCGGAGCTGGGTGCTCACGCTGGTCTTTAGCACAAACGGCGGCAGAGAGAATCACAGAATCGGGGCGGGCGCTGCTGAACCCAGTGGTTACGCATGCAGATTCAGCGGCCCGTCACCCTGTGGCTCTGTCCCTTCATCCCTGCTTCACCCACCCCTCCCGCCCACCGTGCCTCAGCGTCTCTACTCATAAAGTGGGGGTATGGCCGTCATGAAACCTGCACGGGTGGGCTTGGAGGGTGCTGGGAGCGTAGGGGGCAGGGCCAGGGTGGGATGGGGGCCACCCGGATCGGGAGCGGAACGCCCAGGTATTATCTGGGGGAAGAGCATGCCAGGCTGAGGGAACAGCGAGTGTGACCCTGGACTAGAAGGAGGGAGGGAAGGCCTGCTCTTTCGCTTTCTCCTCCTCTCTCCTTCCTGAGCCAAATTTGGAAAAGGACCACCGCCAGGCCAGGCCAAAAGACGCAGTGGTGTCTTTGGGCTGGGTCACACGGGCTCGCAGAGGCCCATTCTGCACATCTCTTCCTAGCCTAGGACTCGGTGACGTCACCGTCCACGGCTTGAAATCCACCAAGCTGGGGAAACTTACACCATGGAAACTGGCATACACTACACATCAGGTCCCCTCGCCCAGGGCCAGTTTCCCTTGCGCCCCGCAGCTCACACCCCTGTGCACAGCCCCTCACGCTCCCGTCTCTGTGTGTCCAGGCTGCTGTGACAAAGCATCGTGGACTGGGTGGCTTATTAACAGTAAACATTTAGGGGCGTCTGGGTGGCTCAGTCGGTTGAGCGTCCGACTTCGGCTCAGGTCTTAGTCTCATGGTTCGTGGGTTCGAGCCCCATGTCAGGCTCTGTGCTGACAGCTCGGAGCCTGGAGCCTGCTTCGGATTCTGTGTCTCCCTCTCTCTTTGCCCCTCCCCGCACTCATGCTCTGTCTCTCTCTCTGTCTCAAAAATAAATAAATATTAAAAAAAATATAAAACAGGGGCGCCTGGGTGGCTCAGTCAGTTAAGCCGCCAACTTCGGCTCAGGTCATGATCTCTCGGTCCGTGAGTTCAAGCCCTGCGTCGGGCTCTGTGCTGACAGCTCGGATCCTGGAGCCTATTTCAGATTCTGTGTCTCCCTCTCTCTTTGCCCCTCCCCGCACTCATGCTCTGTCTCTCTCTCTGTCTCAAAAATAAATAAATATTTAAAAAAATATAAAACAGGGGCGCCTGGGTGGCTCAGTCGGTTAAGCCACCAACTTCGGCTCAGGTCATGATCTCTCGGTCTGTGAGTTCAAGCCCTGCGTCGGGCTCTGTGCTGACAGCTCAGATCCTGGAGCCTATTTCAGATTCTGTGTCTCCCTCTCTCTGACCCTCCCCTGTTCATGCTCTGTCTCTCACTGTCTCAAAAATAAATAAAACGTTAAAAAAAATTTTTTTTAAATATATAAAACAAAGCAAAAAAGCCAATAAGCATTTATTTCCCAAAGTTCTGGGAGATGGAAATGCAAGATCAAGGTGCCTGGTAAGAGCTCTCTCCCTGGCTCCTAAATGGCCATCCTCTCGCCGTGTCCTCATGGGGCGGAAGGGGCACGGGAGCTCTCAGGGGTCCCTTTTATGAGAACGCCGATCTCATTCATGAGGTTCTACCCTCGTGACCTAATCACCCCAAAGACCCCACCTCTTAATACCCTCCCTTTGGGGGGTAGGAGTTCAACATCTGAATTCTGAGGGGACACAAACATTCAGCCTATAGCACTGGCCTTACCCCTTCGCTGATTATCACCTTTGCAACTTGAAATTGACCAAGGTGGGGAAATTTATGTCTCGGAAATTGGCAAACACAGCAAATCCCAACTGGGTTTACCAGCCCAGGGATGCTTACGCCCTGAGGGTGGCCCCATCCTTGGCTGACATCTTCCTGCCTACATTTCAAGATAAACAAAGCCCCTTGCCCTCAGGTGAGGCAGGAGGCCAGTCTGGTGGAGGAGGCAGAAGACCAACACATATCAGGTGTCATGGAGAAAACAGCAGCGGAGGAGTGGGGGTAGGGAGAAAGTGAGGGACGGGGAAAGCCCCCTCTCTGCCCTCCCGTCTCTCCCCCATCAGTCCCCTGGGTGCCTTGAATCTTTCTTCTTACAGCTCCCCCTCCCCTCCCAGACCCCTGAGTCCTTCCTAAGGCCCTTGCCCGCTGCCCTGGGTCTACCCTGCTCCCAGAATTTTCGTCATGCAGAAATTTCTCAGCTCCAAGCTCATTTCTGCTCATTGAACTCATCTTTCACATAAAATTGGCTTTGCTGCCTGCTCTGGGCAGCTTCCCTGCTCCTGTTAGAGAGGCGACATGGGCAGTGACTCGGAGGTCACTCTGCCCTTCAGGGAGCTCTGTGGTCACCACCTCACTCTGTCCACACCCATCCCAATGTCAGAGCCATTGAGGGTGGCAAGCCCCCCCCGCCCCACTCCCCACAGCCTGGGGCAGACCCAAAGCTTGTCTGCCCCAGCTTGAAAGTAGATTAGGGAGGGTGCTGAATACGCATCCAGTGGTCCAGCCTTCCTTTGCTCTGCCCGGACTTAGTTTCCCCATCTCCTCACCCCAGCCCCTCCTGGCGGAAGCTCTTTTAGAAAGAATTTCCAGACACACAAGGATGAAGCAAGGTAGCCCCCCTCCCCAAAATCTTAAGACACCCAGCTGAGTCCCCAGCCTGCTGTGCCCACCCTGCCCTCCCCCCAAATCCGGGGCTGAAGCCAGAAGCCATGTCTTCTGTTTATAGATTGAGGAGGGGGGAGAGGGGTTGGCAAGTTTTAAAAGCTCATTAAGGCCTGAATTCTTTTTATAGATGAGGTTTCCTGCGACTTTTCTTTCCTCCACCCCCTCCGCCCCTCCCTGCTTTCTGAATGCCGTATTTATTTGAGTTAGAAAAATAATGAGGTCCCTGAGGTCGTACACAACACCTCGGCTCTCTAATCAAAGTATTGCTGTGGAATTAGAAATATATAGAAATTTCTGTGCGCTGGCCCGCGGGCCACCAGCTGTGGACGCAGGGCGTGCTCACCCAACGCCACCCAAGCCCCACCAGACTGTCTTTGGGGGAGGGATATAATTAGCTGTTTCCCAGCAAAGTCTCTGCGGTGGAGATTGGGATTAAAATGCCCACGGTACTCCCTAGCGGGGGCTGGGGGATGGGGTAAAGCCCACTCAGAAGACATTCCTGGCTGAAAGGAAGAAAAATGGAGGGCTGGGTCCCCCCAGCGAGGGGGTTAGACACACCGGAGGCACTCAATCAAGTATGCAAAATGAATCGACGAACTAACAGTGACAAAGGACCCCTCCAGGCCTGAGGCTGCTGGGCCTGCCTCCCAGGCCCCTGTGGTGCTGGGGATGGGGGGGAGGGGGGGGTCCTGGTTTCAGGAGGGCGGCTCTCGCTTTAAATCTGCCCAGCCCTAAAGCAGAGAGATTCGGGGTGCCTGTGGGGAGCGGAGGGCCAGCGCCCGGCCCACTGCCCCCTCCCGCCCTGGCCTGCCTGGACCAGAGCAGACAGCAGGTGACATTTACAGAGTCTTAGGGTGGCTTTGGCAGAGGGGTGGCGGGGGGAGGGCGCCTGCGTGTGTCTGTGCGAGTGTGGGGGACCCTCGTGACTGTGTGTGACCGTGTGGGAGTGAGGACGTGTGTGACTGAGCACCTCCCGCGTGTCCACTCTGTGCTGGGCACCAGGTGAGCAAGATAAACATCCCTGTCTGCGCTGCGCTCCGTCCCGGAGGGACAGACGCTAACCTCACACGTGTGTGTGTGTGTGTGTGAAGCTGCCATGGGATAGGAGGCCATGTAAGCGTGTGGAATTTGAGGGCACGTGAGGGCGTGAGTGTGCGTGCGGCTGTGTGGGAATTTAAGCACATGGGAAGGGGTGTCACCGGGCGAGGGTGTGTTTGGGGCACAGGTGACCTGTTTGCCCCACATGCACCCGGGCTTTGGCCACCCTCCGTCGGGGCCCATCCACTGCCCCAGCCCCTTCTCTACATTCACCCCCTTCTCCTGAGGGTCAGCCCTTCCCTCCGTCCAGCCTCATACTCCCTTCTTCTGTGTGTTTGGACTTCACACGTCAGGGTCCGGGGACGGCCCACCTTGTCCGCCATCTCCCCTGCCCGGCAGGAGGGTCAGAGGGCTGGGCCACCTCGGAGCCCTCTGCTCCCTGGAGACCCTTCCCGTGCCCTTCTGGTGGGGGGTGGGGGTGGGGGGCTTCCACTGCTCTTTGGGTTGGGGGTGTGGGGGTGGCCCGGAGAGCCTACAGGGGGGTGGGAAGGGGGATGGGAGCCTGGGGCTCTGGAGGGGTCTCCAGAACATTCTTCCGCCCCCCAGTTGACAAACTCAGGCGCCCAGAGAGGAAGAAGGAGGGGACTGAGAGCAGACCCTCTGCTGGGGGGTGGTTCTCGGTCCTGGCTGCCCAACAGGGTCGCCCAGGGAAGCTACAAAATGTCTCTGATGTCCTGGCATCTCCCCCACCGAGGCTGCACCCCCAGCAGGAAGGAGCTGGAAGTACAGTGTCCCAGGCAAAGCCTAGGGAGGTTCTCAGCAGGGATACGGGTGACAGTGGGCCCGGATCCTTCTCTGTGGCGGGCCGTCCTACGCTCTGAAGGATGTTGAGTGGCCTTTCTGGCCTCCACTCACTCACCGGATACCCATAGCACCCTCCCCCTCCCCCCTGCCCTGAGTCATGACAACTAAATATGTCTCCACACATAGCCAAATTGCCCCTGGAGGGGGGGCAGAACCGCCCCTGTGAGAACCTCTGGGCTCAGGGCACACGTGGGCCTCGAATGGGCACCATGATGCCAACCCTTCACCGTCTCCCGGTGCCCCCAGAAGACTCCGGTCTTTGGCAGGGGAGGGGGCTTTCCTTTTGCCACATTCTCCCCCCTAAATCCTTGGGAAGGGAGAGCAAGCGGGCGAAGCAGAGGGCAAGTGGGATGAGGGTCAGTGGGGACTGCGGGCCCAGGTCTGCGAGCGACGGGGGGTGGGGCGGGGGGCTCCCCTCAGATGCCCGGAGCTCCGGCTGGCGCTGAAGGAAATGATTTCCACCTGCCTTCTCAGCAGCGCTGCCCCAAGGCTGCAGATTAAGAATCAATTAAGAGCGGGAAGAAGGATTTGCCAAGCGGAGGCCGTGAGAGCTGGGGGCTCGGGGCCGCAAGATGGATGGATGGGGGCGACTGGCAGGGGCGAGGGGCTCCGTGGGCCCCGGGCAGGGGGGGGGGTGGGGCTCAGGGGGAGGCTCCCTGAGACCGCAGTCCAGGGTAGCGGTAAAACCAGTGCTCGCTTCGGAGGTCGTTGTGAGGGTTGAAACGTGTGCGGCTCTAAGAATAGTGCCTGGCATTCTACAGAGGACAGACAGATCGGCGTTTGCTAAATAAAAATAAGACGAAGGATGGGGCCGGGCCTCCCCTGGCCGTACATGGCCGGTGGCCGCCGCGGGAGACCCTGCGGGTGCCCCCACCCGGACCACATCCCCTTTCCGGGGCCAGTGCACCTGTCTTCCACCCGCTTCGGGTTCGGCCATTAGCTGCCAAGGACTGACACCTGCCCCTTCTCTGGAGCACGTCTTGTGCTGGGAGCCCCCTCCTCTGGAGATGCCAGGGGGCTACTCCCTCCCCCCAGGTACAGCCCGCAGCCAATCGCGGTCCGATCTGGGGGTGCTAAAGGCCAGCCCCCCCATTGCCTCAACTTGTGACAACAATATGATGCAGTTCACACTCCAGAGCTCCCGGTGGGATCAGGCTGGGGTTAGATCCAGCTGAACCCACGTCCTGGCTGAGCCCATCCATCTGTCCGTCCTGCTTCCCTCGCTCTCTTCTCTCCTGAGAGTCCTGCCCCCCACATCACGGGCATCTGAGCCCCTGCCTCAGGTTCTGCTTCCAGGTAGGTGCTATGGACCGAATGTTTGCGGTCTCCCCACATTCACATGTTGAAGCCCTAACCCGGGATTGGGTTTAGAGGGGATCGTGAGGGTGGGGCCCTCATGATGGGATTAATGTTCTTAGGAAAGGTGGGGGGACGCCTGGGGGGCCCAGTCGGGTTAAGTGGCTAAGCACTCAGCTCTTGGTTCCGGCTCAGGTCATGATCTTATGCTTCGTGAGTTCGAGCCCCACATCAGGCTCTGTGCTGACAGCTTGGAGCCTGCTTGGGATTCTCTCTCTCTCTCAGTCTCTCTCTCTGCCCCTTCCCTGCTCGTGCTCTCTCTCTTGCTCTCTCTCACAAATAAATAAATAAACAAACATAAAAAAAGAGGGGCGCCTGGGTGGCTCAGTCGGTTAAGCATCTGACTTCGGTTCAGGTCATGATCTCACAGTTCGTGAGTTCGAGCCCCACTCCAGGATCTACACTCTCTCTCCCTCTCTCTCTGCACCTCGTTCACTCGAGCTCTCTCTCAAAAATTAATTTTTAAAAATTAAAAAAAAATTTTTTTTAAGAAAGAAAGACAAGAAAGAGACCAGAACTCCTCTGTGCCTGCCCTCCCTCCCTCCTCTCTCTTCCTCTGCCACGTGAGAACACGTGAGAACACAGAAGGTGTAATCTGTCAGCCAGGAAGAGAGCTGCCACGAGGGACTGAATCTGCCCAGACCTTGATCTGGGACTTCCCAGCCTCCAGGACCGTGAGAAAGGAGTGTCTGCTGTTTAAGCCACCCCCCTCCCGGCCCCTCCCACATCTATGGTATTTCGTTACAGCAGCCCAAGCTGTTGGAGACGGTCGCCTTCCTAGGAGGCCGACCCAGCTACTCACACACCAGCTGGAATGCAGTCTTAGAACTGAACCCCACTCCCTGTGAGCTCCAAGTCAACCTTCCCCCGCCCCCGTGATTCCAACTCCTGTTTCAAATCAGATGACACTCCTGTCACCCCAGGCTTGCCTCTCCAAATGCCCCCCCTCTGTGGCCAAGGTGATCCTTTTCGATTTCTAATTATTTGTCTGATCAGTAGTACATTCACACGTTCAAAAAAAAAATGTAAATACACAAAGAGGTATTGTTTGACAGGTCCCCTTTTTACTTTTTTTTTTTTAAGTTTATTTATTTTGAGAGAGAGAGAGAGAGAGAGAGAGCACAAGCAGGGGAAGGGCAGAGAGAGGGAGAGACAGAATCCCAGGCAGGCTCCGTGCTGTCAGCATAGAGCCTGATGTGGGGCTCGATCTCACAAACCACGAGGTCATGAGCTGAGCCAAAGTCAGGAGTCGGACGCTTAACTGACTTAGCCACCCAGGTGCCCCAAAAGGTCCCCCTTCTTACTCCAGGCCCCACTGGCCCAGTTTGCAAGCTGCCAACAGATATACATTATTACCAGAATCAGATATATCTTTCCATAGTGTCTTTATGCAAGTCTGGACAAATAAGAATATATTTTTCTGCCCCCATCTACAAAAAAAGGTAGCTGACTCTGCATTCTACTCTATGCAGAGAAATCTTTTTTTTTCATAGAGAATTTTTAAAATGTTTATTTACTTATTTTGAGAGAGAGAGAGAGAAAGGAATGAGCAGGGGAGGCACACAGAGAGAGAGGGAGAGAGAGAATCCTAAGCAGGTTCTTCATTGTCAGCACAGAGCCTGACATGGGGCTTGATCTCATGACCCTGAGATCATGACCTGAACCAAAATCAACAGTCGGACGCTTAGCTGACTGAGCCACCCAGGTGTCCCTAGGCAGAGAAATCTTTTAAAAGATTTTCATGGGGCGCATGGGTGGCTCAGTCGGTTAAGCGTCCGACTTCGGCTCAGGTCCCGATCTCGCGGTATGTGAGTTCGAGCCCCGCGTCGGGCTCTGTGCTGACTGCTCAGAGCCTGGAGTCTGTTTCGGATTCTGTGTCTCCCTCTCTCTGTCACCCTCCCCCGCTCATGCTCTGTCTCTCTCTGTCTCAAAAATAAATAAATGTTAAAAAAAAAATTTTAAAAATAAAATAAAATAAAATAAAAGATTTTCATAATTCTCTGATGTCTCGATCTGGGCATCTTGGGCAGGGTAGTTCTTTGTGACATGTGACTGGTTGTCACAGTGCAGGCTGTTGTGTGTCCCCGCTGCCATATCCAGATGTCACAAGCAATCCCAGGCATTGTGACCGCACCAAACTCTTGCACATTTCTACCGTCAACCTGAGGGGTGATAGTGTCCCTCACTGACAACTGCTGCACCACATCTGACCTCTCTGGCCCCCATGTCTCCTCTGCCCCCACCACTCTGGCCATGTTAGCCTCATCACTGTTCTTTGAACACCAAGGCGTGCTCCTGCCTCAGGGCCTTTGCACAGGTCATTCCTTCTCCTTGGAACCTTCTTCCTCAGTTACCCCCAGGGTTAATTTTTATTAGCCTCACAACATGAAGGCTGCCTTTCCCTACAGCAAGGGATCTGAGGGAGCTGAGGCTCTGCCTCGTTCTGTCGCCTGTGTCACACTCTATCCATCAGACGATGGTTCCTCAACCACACTCCAGATGGAGGTAGACGGGACTCCGTTTCTTGCAAGAAATAATATCAAAGAATTTGTGGACGTATTTATATTATAAACATTTTTTTTAAGTTTATGTATTTATTTTGAGAGAGAGAGAAAAAGCAAGCGCGAGAGGGACAGAGAGAGAATCCCAAGCAGGCTCTGCACTGTCCGTGTGGAGCGCTACGGGCGGCTCGAACTCACGAACCATGGGATGACGACCTGAGCCAAAATCAAGAGTCAGGCGTTTAACCGACTGAGCCACCCAGGCACCTCATATTTTAAAATTCTTTTTATGGTGATCTAATTGACGTAGAGCATTGTATTCTAAGTGTGCAACATAATGATTATATATATATATTTTATATGTTATTACATTACATACATATAACGGTCACCACAATAAATCTAGTTAAGACCCATCACCACACGTGGTACCAGTTTTTTTCCGTGTGATGAGAACTTTTAAGATCTACTCTCTTAACAATTTTCAAATATACAGCGCAGTATTGCTACCTAGAGTCACAGTGCTGGACATTCCATACCCAGGGCTTATATGCTATCTGGAAGTTTGTACCTTCTGGCCACCTTCACACGTGGGCAAAATGGGGGTAGGTGGACATATTTTATTTTATTTTATTTTTTAGTTTATTTATTAGAGAAAGAGAGAGGGAGAGAGGGAATCCCAAGCAGGCTCCACATTGATAGCGCGGAGCCTGATGCGGCGCTCGAGCTGACGAACCACGAGATCGTGACCCGAGCCGAAATCAGGAGTCTGACGCTCAACCAAGGAGCCACCCAGGCGCCCCTGGGTGGACATGTTTTAAAACCACCACGTTCTACCGTATGTTTTTTCCTTCTCTTCCCGTCTTTAAATCATATATATCGCTCACTTCCTTATTTGTGGGCTCTCTCCTCTACAGCTACCCTGTGAGGTCCCCAAGAGTAGAAACCACCCTCTTTGTTCCCCTGCACAGAGTAGCTGCTTGACAACTAGGGTTTGGGTTGGGCTTCTGGGAAGCAGAGCCTGAGATAAGGATTCAAAGGCAAGTCGTTTATTTAGGTGGTGACCCGGGGAAACACCAGCAGGGGGGCAGGGAAGGGAGACAGATGGAACACAGCTGGTGACTGACGGGCGTGTTATGGAGCCCGTTACCACTGTGGGTGACTGAAGCTCATTCGCGCTGGGGACCTCCGGGGGGCGGTGCAGGACGGTGCGGGGAGGTGAAAGAGACAGACGGCTCGTTTGCTCACCAACTGCCCGTCAGGTCGAGAGGCGATCCCGGGGAGGGGGGCCGTTCCCTGGCACTTGCAACCTGCCAGGCTCGGGGAAGAGGAGGCTTCAGAAGCTTTGGAGAAAGCCCCAAGGCCGAGAGCCGCGTGCGTAGCGGCAGCTGGACCGCAGCCGGGAGCCTGCTGAGCCGGTGAGGCTGGAGGGGTCTGGATGGGGCAGCGACAGCTTCCGCTGCAACCATCAGTTGAATAATTGAATACACATTTTTCAAGAGTTCCCCATAGCCTAAAGGACACTTCTGAGCTGGCACATAAAACCACTGTGACCCAGCTTTAGGTCCTGATGCTACATCAGCGGTGGCAAACTCGAACATCTACAGGGTCCGCCGGGCAGGAAAGACAGAGGGCAAAGCCAGCTGGGGGTTAGGAACAGGGAGTCCTCCTGGATTTCATCTTCCTTTTTTATACAGAGATGTGAGTATGGCTGGACCTTGCTCTTTACGGGGAAAGCAGTAAAACGCGGGCCAAATGTTAAGATGCTAAGGGACCCACAGGCACTGTGTTGGGGGGCCATAGGGAGTGGTGGGGACCGTGGAGGATGCGAGAGCCCGTTCCCCTTATGCTCTGGTCTCTTACTGCCTTGTGGGGACGCAGGTCCTGGCTGCGTTACCTGCTTTTGTGGGTTTTCTTGGAAGGGCAGAAATCTGGATTTTTATGCAAAAGCGTTAATTGGTTAGGGACACCTGGGTGGCTCAGTCGGTTAAGCATCCGAGTCTTGGTTTCGGCTCAGGTCACGGTGCCCAGGGTTGTGGGATTGAGCCCCACATTGGGCTCCGTGCTGGGTGTGGAGGTTCCTTGGGATTCTCTCCCTCTGCCCCTCTCCCCTGCTCACTTGCGCGCGCGCTCTCTCTCTCTCTCTCTCTCTCTCTCTCAAAATAAAAATATACGATATAAAAAACGTTAATCATTAATTTTTAAGCCTTAGGAGTTCGATCCAGATATTTCTGAAAATATTTGTGGGCTGGTTTTGACTAGTTATCACCCTCTGTGCTACCCTTTTGGAGCAACTTACAGCTCCAAGAACCTGGCATATCCTTTAAAAACCCTAAGCCTTTGCACACGTTTTTTTTTCCCTCTGCCTGGTCTGCCATTCCAGTCTTTATGGAAAACTCCTATTCATCCCACAAAACCCTACTCAGAAATTACTCAAAGCAGAACTCCCCTGGAACGCCTCCTGAGCATTTTCTTATTTTGTCGAGTAGATTTATTTGTTTCTTCCTCCGCACCCCACACCCCAATCCCCACATACAATCTATGTGCCCTCTGGGGGGTAGCTCTGTGAGTCCCAGTCAGCACTGTGTCCTCAAGTTCAGGGTCCAGCACCACAGGGCACAAACAGAACTGGTTGAAGGCATGGCCTTGTCATGTTTCACCCTGTTATCTGTATCCAGTGGTATAGTGGGTGTATGTAAGCTGGCTCTTTATTATTATTATTATTATTATTATTATTATTATTATTTATATTTTCAAGGTTTTACTCTTTATTTATTTTGAGAGAGAGAGAGAGAGAGAGAGAGAGAGAGAGAATCCCAAGCAGGCTCTGCACAATCAGGGCAGAGCCCAATACGGGCTCAAACTTGTGAACGGTGAGATCACGACCTGAGCTGAAACCAAGAGTCGGACACTTAACTGAACCTCCCAGACACCCCTGCCAGCTGGCTCTTAATTAGATTTTTTTGAAGTTATGGTGCCTGGGTGACTCAGTCAGATGAGGGTCCGACTTTGGCTCAGGTCATGATCTCGTGGCTCACGAGTTTGAGCCCCGCATCGGGCTCTGTGCTGATAGCTCGGAGCCTGGAGCCTGCTTCAGATTCTGTGTCTCCCTCTCTCTGCCCCTCCCCTGCTCGTGCTCTGTCTCTTAAAAATAAACATTTAATTTTTTTAATGTTTATTTATTTTTGAGAGAGAGAGAGAGAGAGAGAGAGAACAAGTGGGGGAGGGACACAGAGAAAGAGAGAGAGAGAGAGAGACAGAATCCAAAGCAGGCTCCAGGCTCCGAGCCGTCAGCCCAGAGCCCGACGCGGGGCTCGAACCCGCGAACCGCGAGATCGTGACCTGAGCCGAAGCCGGACGCTCAACCGACTGAGCCACCCAGGCGCCCCCGTTCTAAAAATCTTTTACTGGAGCGCGGCAAACATACCGCCTAGCGGGCATGTCAGAAGCAGACCACGCGATGAATTCTCATGAAATGAGAATAACGTTTTACCAGCACCAGATCAAGGATGGAACACTCCCAGCCCCCAGCGACTCCCCCCACCCCCAGCCCCTTCCAGCGGCCACCCCCCCCCGCCCCCCGCCCAAGGATAACCGTTGTCCCAGTTTCCATCATCACAGAATACTTTTGCCCGTTCTAGAACTTCGTAGAAATGGAACCAGACAGTATTTCTTCTCCTGTATTTGCTTCCTGTTGCCAATATTGTCTGCGAGATGCGTCTGTGTTGCAGTATCCCAGTGTTGGACTCCCACAGTTAGCCCCTCCAGTCTGCTCTTATGGACATTTGGGTGGTTTCCAGTTTGGGACTACTTACCCGGGAGCGGAACTGCTCCGTCATGGGGGCGTGAAGAATCAGCTTTCGTGGGTGTAATGAAACGGTTTTCTAAAATATTACCACGTGCCCTCCCACGGCCAGGGTGTGGGATGCTGCACAGAATCTAATTCTTAGATGGCAAGGCCATCTTCTTAAAATGTACATCAGGGGGCGCGCCGGAGTGGCTGAGTCAGTTAAGCCACCAACTCTTTCTTGACTTCAGCTCAGGTCATGATCGCAAGGTTCATGAGTTCAAGCCCTGCGTCAGGCTCTGCGCTGACTGCACAGAACCTGCTTGGGATTCTCTCTCTCTCCCTCTGCCCCTCCCCTGCTCTCTTTCTCTCTCTCTCTCAAAATAAAATAAACTTAAAAAAAAATCATCAAACACCACCACACAATAAACAAATAAAACACATGATTAAACCAATTAATTTTTTTTTAATTTTTTTCTTTTTTAATATTTATTTATTTTTGAGGGGGGGGAAGAAACAGAGCACAAGCAGGGGAGGGGCAGAGAGAGAGGGAGGCACAGCGTCTGAGGCAGGCTCCAGGCTCTGAGCTGTCAGCCCAGAGCCCCACGCAGGGCTCAAAATGTCCCCATTTCAAATGAAATATCTCGAAGACATCGTTCCCCGTTTCCCTCCTAATCTAAATTAGCTAGCTATTCTCCTAGCTTCCTGTTCTTTTCCTTCAAGGCAATGATTACAGTTTAATAACGACAAATGTGTGTGATTTGGGTGTTTATTTCATCTGTGCCCAGGTATCAGTCATGTTCTATTTCCTGACTGGGCTTGTAGGTATACGGGTGCTCGTTGATGAAATTATACATTAAAAAATATATTGAACACACATACAGCCCTTAGGCCCCTGTTAGGCACTGTTCTATGCATTTCTCAAATATTAATTTATTTCATTGACATGCATTCATTTCACTTTTCAAACACTCGTGAAATGAATTAATTTCAACGTTCAAATGTTAATCTATTTCATTTGATCCGCAAAGCAGCCTTATGAAGTGAGGCGGTTATTATCCTATTTAGAGATAAGAATATAGAGGGACATGGGGCGCCTGGGTGGCTCGGTCGGTCGAGTGACCCACTCCTGATGTGGGCTCACGTCACGATCCCAAGATGGTGGGATCGAGCCCCACGTCGGACCCCATGCTGGGATTCTCTCTCCCTCTGCCCCCTCCCCCACTCGCACTTTCTCTCTTTCTCTGAAACAAAAAATAAGTAAGTAAGTAAGTAAATAAATAAATAAAAGAATATAGAGGTACAGAGACCCCATTCCCCTCAACCTCTTCAAAGGCTCGGAATCTTCCCCTGCACCCTCCACCTCTGACTGCCGGATGCAGGAGGAGCCGGGGTAGTGTAGGATTTGGCGGGGTTAATTTCGAGTCTTGCGCTGGAAGGGGAATGATCACTTCCTCTGCGTCCCATTGGCCAGAACTCCAGCCCATGAGCCTGCCCAGCCATACGGGAGGCTGGGAAAGGCAGTCTTCCTGTGTGTACGGGGAGAGGAAACGGGTTTGGTGAGACGGTGGCTTCGGGGTCACCCTTTTTCCTGAGCGCCTACTAAGTGCCAGATATTTATCCATGTTCTGCTGTTCAGTGCTGGAAATACATACATACATACATACTTGATTTAAAATACAATTTTAAATTAGCAAAACTTTACAAAGTTTTTGAATGAATACATTTTGAAATAAATTACGGTGAAGTGATCACACAGCGTGTGTGCATGGAGAGCGGGTGCGGAGTGGGGATGGCCCTGTCCATCTGTATGGGGCCAGCAGTCCTGGACGGCAGAGCCCCTTCCCAGATGAAGCAGGTCCTGCCAACCCGCTCCCCGGCAGCCATTCTCCTCTTTCTTTTGAGTATCGGTCTTTTCAGTTTTAGCTGGGTACATGGCTTCCCTGTTAGAGACTACAACTCCCAGTCTCCCTTGCAGCTAAGTGTGGCCATATGACTAAGTTCTGGCCAATGGGGTGTGAGCATTCGTGCCGTGTGCCGCTTCCGGTGTGTCCTTCAAGGAAAGCTTTTGCCCTCCACTTCCTTTTCCCTGATTCTCCTCTAAACTCCAGGAGGAATCCACCAGTGATGTGCATGGCAACACTGTCCCCCTAGCCCTGGACCTAGGCTAACCTCTGGACACTCACATGAGCAAAAAATAGACCCTCATCTTAGAGCCACTGAAATTTTGGGCCTCTTTGTCATAGCATCGTGGCTTGTGCAGGACTAATGCAGCATCAGCCCTCTCCTGCAGGCTAACCCCTTGGGTGCTGACCTAGCTCCTCCATTCCTGTCACCACACTCCCTCCCTCCCTCTTGTGACTCTGACGTCCCACACAAGAATGCACAAACCTTCCTAGATTGTGTCCCGAGTAAACACCAGCATGTGAGAGACGGGAGTCAGATAGACAGGTTATGTCGAGACTTCATTTGTTCAAGATCTTAATGCTCTGGGCTTACCGCACTATTTCAATCACCAGCCTACAGAGTCTAGACTCATAGAAGTCTGATATTTTTGTTTTCCTGGCATCCCTTTCCTTTTCTACAGTTTCGCTTGGAGGAACCATGCCTTAACCCCCTTTTGGTCAACATGGAACAGCATGGCAGGATTGAAGCCCTCTTCCCCCCGCCCCCCCCCCCCCCTTACCTCCAGGGATGAGCATGTGGCCCAAGATAGGCCTATCAGAACATTTCCCCCTTCCTGGTTGGTCCAGGGATGGACCTGTGACCCAAGATGAGTGGATGAGAGACAGTCCTTAGACTTTTGCAGCAATTGTTGGAAAAGAGGTATTTTCTGTCTGCCAAGGTTGCTAAGTTATGCGGATATAAGTCAGGAATGCATGGAACCGTCTCACCACTATTTATTGAGAGCTGGCCTGAGAGAGAGGCTAACACAAAAGAAATCTGAATTAGGAGATGGACAGACCCAGACTCCTGGTGATATCATCGAGCACCTGGATCCAGCCATGACTGAAGTTATACTGCTGTTGTACTTTTCCCTTGTATGAGCCAATGCCTTCTTTTTTTTAATAAGTGATGGCAATTAAGGGTTTCCTTATGTGCAAACAAAAAATGTTCTGGCTGCTGCAAAGATTTCACCTCTGACCTCACCCAAGGGTGATAGCCCAGTGTTTACTCCATTAGGCTGATCATCTCCCTCCACTCTAGGTCTTTCCATCTATCAGAAAGGAAGAAGAAAAGCCCCACTCAAGCCAACTTAAGTAATAATAATAATAATAATAGTTACCATCTTGTAGAACAGTAAGTTCAGAGTCAGGGCAGCTCCTGGGTTGATTAATTCAGTGGCCCGATGATGTCATCGACTCAAGGCCTTTGCTGCCCTCCCTGCATCTTAGCTTTGTCCTAAGGCTGGCTCTCTTCACGGTCTGAAGTCAGCTTCCAGAACTCCAGGTGTCATGTGCAGAAATGACAGGTTCCAGCAGCAGAAGAGCCCATCTCTTAATCGCATCTCTTTTCAAGAGGAAGGAACCCTTCTCCTGGTTCTCCCTAACCCGAAATTTGTCATGCGGTGTCTCGGTTTGGGGTCCTCCAGAGGTGCACTCAGAGGCCCAGTTTGAGTGCAAGCAGTTTATCTGGGAAGTAAATCCAGGAAACACTGGCGGGGAGATCAGAAATGACATAGGAAAAGGAGGGCAGCCAAAGCAAGGGGTAAATAAGCAGTCACTGCCAAGGGCATCCGGGGTTCAATTCCGCTGGGCTATGTTGTGCGGACGCGTATTTCTGAGACGTCTCACCCAAGTGGAGAGGGCCCTGCGAATGCATGCTCCAAATCCCATCCATCATAGATTGAGGGCTGCTCCCAGGGTCACTTCCGACCTGTCCCACGTGTGGATCAGGAGAAAACCCCCAGGTAGAGAGCCGCACACACGTGCCCAGGGGTCGGCAAACTCTGTAAAGGTCCAGATAGAAGTATTTTTAGCTTTTCAGATTGCATAGTCTCTTTCGCAGTTAGTCTACTCTGCCCTTTGAGCGCAAAAGAGCAGCCCGAGAAGACACGGAAACAAACGAACGTGGTTGTGGGCCAATAAACTTTATTTGCAAAGACCGGCCTCGAGCCCTAACTTCGCCCACCCATGGGCTGGAACAGCCAGTCCTGAGCGGAGCCGGCAGGACGCCCACAGCTTCAGAGGCCATGCCCCAGCCAATCGTCAGTGAAGGGAAGGGAACGCCCGGTGGATTTGGACCAATCAGAGCCCACCTTCTGAAGCACCCGCCCACTCAGCCTGGAAATGGATTGGCCGCTGCCTCTTCCTAGATTGTTGAGGGTCAGGCGCGTTCAACGCCACGAGACGTCAAGGGGCCACGGTGTGGAGGTGGCCCACAGAGCAGGCACTTGGCTCTGGGGTTCGTTTGGCTTTTTTATTTTCCCTGCCTGGATGGTTGATGGCTGGAGCAGGAATCTCAAACTCTCACCCTGACCCAGGCACAGGCTCAGGTGTGGCCGAGTCCCGCTTAGGGGTGGCTGGCCAGACACTGTGTTCAGGTGGATCCCCAGGGCACAGAGGAGCTGGAAAAGATGGGAGAGGAATTGGAGTGTGGTCTTCCATCGCATTAGCTCAGGTCTGGGACTCCCAGGCGGAGCCTTCCAGATAAATCCTTTCTTTCTCTGAAAGCACATCTTCCAATACTCTGCAGTCATTAAGCAGAATGAGGCGGGCCTAGATGCGCCCATTTGGGGCGGGTGTCCAAGCTATATAATTAACTGGAGAAAAAGCAAGGGTGGAACAGTGCGTCTGCGACGATCCCCCATTTGTGAAAGGCAAAGAGGATATTCGTGCAGATGCTGGAGTGTGAATGCAAAACACCAGAGCGGATGCACAGGGCAGGTCTTAGCCGGGCTATATTGAGGCCAAGGGAGGATCAGCACAGAGAGAGACTCAACTCAGCACGCTCTCCCTTGGATCAGCACAGAGAGAGACTCAACTCAGCACGCTCTCCCTTTGACAGGCCCTGCATTCTTTTCATTTAATCAGGAGTGCGTATTGCCTTTATGAGAAAAGAAATTCCACTCATTCTCCCACCCACTCATATTTTGTTGCTGTAGGGATGGGAAAGAAGGTAAAGAGGACTGGGTTTCCCCCAAGCCGTCCCTGGACTGGGGGATTTAGGTGCAGGAAGTTTAATCTCCAAAGTGATTCCAAGAAACACAGGTTGAGGGGGGACGAGGAGTGAGGCAGGACAATGAAGGCATTGAGCAGGTTCCCAATGTGATAAGTGGGGTGCAGTTCTGCTGGGGACCTCCAGGGGCAGCAGAGAGCACACACTTCAGAGTCCTATCTGCAGAGGAGGAGGGAGCTGGGGTATTTATCCTCCAAAATTCTGTCTCTTGTTGATGACAGTCACTTCTGGGAGTGTCCCCTCCCAGCACTTCGGGCCTGCAGCCTCCCCCCGCCCCCCCCCCGCCCCCCCCCCCCCCCCCCCCCCCCCCCCCCCGCTTACTTGTATAAAAGCCTCAGGCAGAGAGCCGCAGGGATGTCTGGGCCAAGGGGATGTAAAAATAGCACCCAACACTTGCTTTACTGTAATAGAAAGCAAGAGTTTGGAGTGGATGGTTGGATTTTATGTCAACTTGGCTGGGCCACGGTGCCCAGATATTTGGTCAAATATTATTTGGGAAGTTTCTGAGAAAGTCCTCTCTTTGGGTGAGATTAACATTTAAATCAACGGGCTTTGAGGAAAGCAGATTACCCTCCATTTTGTGGGTGGGCCTTATCCAATCAGCGGAAGGCCTTAAGAGAACAAAGACTGATGTTCCCTGAGCAAGGAGTTCTGCCAGCAGGCCGCCTTTGGACTCAAACTGCAGCACTTCCCTGGGTCTCCTGCTTTCTGGCCTATTCTGCAGATTTCGGGCGTGCCAGCCTCCACAACTGCAAAAGCCAATTTCCTAAAATAAGTCTCTCTCGCTCCGTAGACATATGAGAAGTTTCCTTCATGAGCGACTTGGTTTAAGTTTGAAACAAAGTAAAGTCGGTTTTGTAAATAAAGTAAAAAAGCGTGAAGGGGAGCACCTCTGCCATGGTGCCTGGCAACGCTGTGTGTATCCCCACGGCCACACTGGCAAAGGCTTGAACCGCAGAGAATCACATCTCTTCCGTTTTGCGGTTGTCTTTTTTTTTTTTTTTTTTTTTTTTGGAGTGTGGGATACAGGCCTCAGGGGGCTTCTTCTTTTATTCACATAAGTAGCTGTCAGAATTTAAAAGTGGTTTGTTGTGTTTTTACTGGGTCAGACTGTCAGGCTGCGTGCTTGGCAAGGTGGTTTGCAAAAGGCAGAGGCGAGTGACTGAGCTTCAAGGGACACTGGGGTGACAGCCTGGGCTGCTTTGCCCTCACACCCTCTCCTCATCATCCTGACTTGCTTCTGTTGGGTGTGGGTCTAAATATTCTAGATCTAAGGGCACCTGGGTGTGGCTCAGTGCCCGAAGCATCTGATTTTGGCTCCGGTGATGATCTCATGGCTCGTGAGTTTGAACCCCACATCCGGCTCTGCGCTGACAAGGAGGAACCTGCTTGGGATTCTCTAGCTCCTGCTCTCTCTGCCCCTCCCCCCCCCCTCAAAAATAAATAGACATTCAAAAAAGAACAGTAAACAAATATTCGAGGCTCAGTCGTTTGAGCATCCGACTTCGACTCTGGTCATGATCTCGTGGTTCGCGAGTTCGAGCCCCGCGTCGGGCTCTGTGCCGACAGCTCGGAGCCTGGAACCTGCTTCAGATTCTGTGTCTCCCTCTCTCTCTGCCCCTCCCCCACTCGTGCCCTGTCTCTCCCAAAACTAAACATTAAAAAAATTAAAAAAAAAATAGATATAAGATGTTTCCACAGCACCTGCCACCCATGTTAGGTTTTACTACTGTGCTAACACTTTCCCCTATTGGAGCTCGTCTCCTGGGGCCCCGGGGCCAGGCGACAGCTGGTTCCCTGATCGGGGCCTCCCCAGGCTGCCCACAACCTGCGGGACGCTCCCACCTCTCCCCTTCCCTGGCTCCCGGCTGCTCCTATCCCAGCCTGGGTCCCAGCGTCATCTCCTCCCCTCTCCTTTGCCCCTCAGCCCCAGGGTGACCAGAACCCCTGCCTCGTGGGACAGCTTTCTAGCACTTTCCCCTTTTTAAGAGATTGACTGCAATTTCTCTAATAACATCACATTAGCTAGAAATTAATGTCCTCATTAAGACAGCAATTAGGCACATTAGCGCGGCAATAAAAGAGAAGCTTATGAAATAATTGCTGGTTCCAAAATGCCTTTAATTTAGTGTTTTATATTGCGCCGTGTTATTAATTTTTTCCCTCGGCAGAAGATAATAAGAGAAACATTTGAATTGTGGGAAGGTTTAAAATAAAAAAAAAATTTTTTTTAAAGGAAAGCGATGTTGATGCCTATAGACAGATGATCTTTCTTTTCCACGAAGCCCCCAGTGATTCTCGATCCCCTCGGATGATGGCGGGGATGGGGGGTCGGGCCGTGCCTGGGGACTCTTTTCGTGGATCTGGGACGCGCTCATCCATGGATGGGGAGATCACGAGGGAAAAGGCGGATGAGAAGTAAATTTGTGGAAGGTTCTTTTGCCCCCATCTGAAGCCCTGGGTCGACCTTAGCATCCCTAAGTGTGGCGCAGCTGGACAGGAGGTGGCTCCCGCGGGGAGCAGCAGAATTAGCTGGCACTGCTGAGTGTCCTTGCCCCAAATCCGGAATCTTCTTTGGCTGTCTTAGGTTGGACTGGCTCCAGAGGCAGCCCCTGAGAGCAAGTGGCCCCAGGAAGCACCAGGAGGGACAAGGGGAAGTGAGAGAAGGAAGGGAAGAAGGCAATTTCGGGTAGTGGTAAGTGCCGTGAGTAACAACCATAAAAATTAGAGGAAGCAGCTGATGAGGGGCCGGAGGGTGGCACGCCTGTCTGAGATAGGGACGGCCTCTCAAAGGAGGGGACGCGTGAGCAGGGACATCATGAGGCGAGGGAGGGACCCACCCTGGGGAAAGAGGGTTCCAGGCAGGGAAGCAGCAGGTGCAAAGGCCCGGAGGTGGGTGCAGGCTTGGAGAGTGGGAGAATCTGATGTAGCTGAATGGAAGTGGGGGGGGGGGGAGTGAGGGGGATGTGGCTAGAGATCAAGAACGGAAGGAACGGGGAAGAGTTTGTAAGAAAGGGAAGGAGATGGTAACCGAATCCGGGCCCAATTCTTCCGTGAGGAAGGGCAAGGCATGCCTGATGCACCCGTGCTAGTCAGGCCTTGTGTCAGTTACCTGTAGCCCATTGTGCTGTGTGACAGACAACCCCCCAGTCCAGTGGCTTAGACAATCGGCCTTAATTATGGCTCACAGTCTACGCATCAACCGGACATTTCTTCTGGCTGGGCGCATTCAGGAGACTTTGGTCAGTTGGGGGTCCGGAGGACACTCTTTATTCACCCAGGTTGGGCCCTGTCACATGTTTGGAGTTCGGCTGGCCGTAGGTTGGTCTAGGATGGCCTCGGCTGGGACGACGGGGCTCGCCTCGATATGCCTCGGCCGGCTGGCCCGGGCTCCAGTCAGGTGACAGAGGCAGGTGAGGGCATCGACCTGGGTCCATCTGGCGGTCAATCTACACCAGCTGCATTACGTCTTTGGGACTTTTGATTATCACCCCCGTCCCTCTCTGGCTCTCCCAAGACATCCTACAGTCTTTGACTCCAGCTCCAGCCCCTCTAGAATTCTTCCCGCCCAAGTTTGTCCTCTTAAGGTCCCAAAGGAGCTGTAGCCTGTGTTGTTCACAACCTCAAATTTCTGACGAGGCTCGCTTTCCTCCTCTGCTTTGGGGCATGACTGGAGCTGAAATTCATTATTGAAATAACTGACTCTCTTAATAGTGAACTGTGAGTTGGTGTCAGCCACATCAGGGCAGAGGTTCGTCCATAGGGTGCCCCTGAGCCAAGGAGAAAGGGGCACTCACAGCATGGCTTGAGCACACGCTGTGCCCCCTTGTGCAGTGTCCAGCCTGCCCAACCATACCAGCCTGCCCTGATTATGGGAGTGGAGAGGAAGAGGGAAGAGAGAAAGAAGGGGAAAGGGATTCCACTGGGATCCAGGGCACCATTTAGCCTTAGCACTCTGGCCAAAGGAAGAACCTTCCTCAAATGGATGAGGGACCCAATGGGGAGCCAGCCCAGCAAGCCAGGATGGGCACCCAGACAGGCAGCCTACTCTTCTAGTGGACCAAGGCTGGATCAGGCCCTGTGGGGGAGGAGGATCAGAAGAAGGGAAAGGAAGAGGGTAGAAAGGTCCCAGTTGAACATACTCCCCACCCCCTTCCTGTATCCCCAGGAAATAAAGTGCAGCTGGGTTCTTGGTTGCCATAGTGACTGCCACACAAAGAATTTGGGGGGAAAAACACCCCGGGGGCATGAAGAAGCAATTTGCTCTCAGCTCTGGGAGGCAGGGGGTGGAGGGAGGACACGGGGATGGGGATCGGAATCTCCTGGGGAGAAAAAGTTAAGAGAGGCCTGCCAGGGTAGGTGGTGTCGGGGAGCCTGGAACCTTCCATGCCCCCCCCCCCCACTTCTACCAGTGATCCAAAAGAAGAATGGGTGGAGGCCCCCCCGGCTCTGGTGTGGGTGCTTCCAAATCCCAGGCCCCCCTTCTGGGGACCAACTGGGCAGCTGTGAGCTCCCCAGTGTCCACAGGGGCAGGACCTCCATGTGGATTTTATTTTATTTTTTTTTTTGAATTTCCAATTCCACCTCAGGACAAGGCACTATCTGGGGCAGTGCACAGGCCTGACACCCCTCAAATCCTTCCTCAAACTCAGGAAAGGGCCCGGCCTCACTGCCCAGCCCCTCCCCCCTCCTCCTTGGCTACACACGGAGAGGTCTACATATCCCGGGCTGTGGGGAGGAGGGTGGATTGGATTTAACCCCCCCCAGAGGGAACCTGCAGCCTGGTTTTCCTCCCTCCAGCTTCTCTAAACCTCCAAGAAAGCAGAGAAAGCACGGTGTGGTGGCAGCTGCATTTTTTTTTAATCTGTTAATAAAACCGCAAGTGAATCAAATCCGCTCGAAGGGAAAGGGTGGGGGGGGGGGGGTGCGGTGCAGCGAGGCAGGGGCCATGGTGTTTGCAGAAGTTGGAAATTTAATAAGAAGGGAAAATAAAAATAGCCACTGTGCCGGAGACACAGAGAGAGGGTTGGGAGACGTAGGTGGGTGTGGGACTCCAGGCTGGGTGGAAAGCATGAAGAAGAGACAGCCAGAGGGTCCCAGAGTCTGGAGAGGCAAGGGTGGTGGGCACAGCTAGGGGCAACAGGAAGGAGGGGACTTGGAGTACCCGCCAAAACGGCCCGATTCCCTGGCAGGTTTTCTGCAGGGGTGAGCGGGCCAGAGAGGTTAGGGATTGGCAGTCTGAAAGCCTAGGCGAGGAGGGGCAGCTCCTGGTTCCTTGGTCTTTGAGCTGGTCAGGATACGCATCACACTGTTAGGGCTGCCATGAAGAGCTGTGCAGGTGGCTCACTGCACAAGAATGCTAGAAAGAAGCCAGAGCAAGGGCTGATATCATCTCTTCCCCTCACCGCGCTCTTCATCTGCCCCAAAGAAAGGGTGCCTTTTAAGGATCCACAATAAAGGTGCCAACACCCTAAATGTCCATCACCAGAGGAGTGGATGAACAAATGTGGTCCATCCATACACTGGGATATGATTCAGCCGTAAAAAGGAGGACCGATCTTGACACACGCTACAATGTGGAGGAAACCTGAAAACGTTATACCCAGTGAAAGGAGCCAGACACGACAGAGCACACGTGACCCGATTCCATTTACGTGAAATGTCCGGAATAAGTAAATCCACAGAGACAGAAAGCCGACGGGTGGTGGCCAGGGGCTGGGAGGAAAGGGGAAGTTGGGGAGCGACTTAACGGGCGCCGGTTTCCTTTTGAGGTGACGGGGATGTTCTGGAACCAGGTAGAAGTGGTGGCCGCACAACGTGGTGAAGGTGCTAAATGTCCCTGAAGTGTATTCTTCAAAATGGTTGATTTTGTGTTAGGTGAATTTCACCTCAGGAAAGAAAGAAGGAATGAAGGAGGGGGAGGGAGGGGGAAGGAGGAAGGAAGGAAGGAAGGAAGGAAGGAAGGAAGGAAGGAAGGAAGGAAGGAAGGAAGGGGAAGATCCACATAAAGACGATGGCAAGGGGGCGCCTGGGTGGTGCAGTCGGTTAAGCATCCGACTTCACCCAGGTCACGATCTCACGGTCTGTGAGTTCGAGCCCCGCGTCGGGCTCTGGGCTGATGGCTCGGAGCCTGGAGCCTGTTTCCGATTCTGTGTCTCCCTCTCTCTCTGCCCCTCCCCCGTTCATGCTCTGTCTCTGCACAAGGCTTATCACACCCCGTCTACCCCCAGAAAGCCCGGGATTGCCCACAGCAGTCCAATTCCACAGCAGCCTTGGAATGCATTCATTCGTTCGTTCAACAAGAATTCATCGAGTGTTTATTTCATGCCAGGTGCTGTGCTGGGGGATGAAGGGGGTACACCCCTGCCCCAGGGCTGACACTCCAGTGAGGTGGTCAGACCGACCCAGCAAACACAGCCTCCGGTACATTAGGTGGGGGTGAGTGCCCGCTCTAGAAACAACAAAACCGCGTGGGTGGGGCAGGCGGGGGCACTGTGCGCGCTTTTAACCGGGTGTCCTCACTGAGGAGGTGACATCTGAACAAACTCCGAAGCAGGCAAAGAGGAGTCACGTGGTATGTGGAGGAAGAGCATTCCAGGCAGAGGGAACAGCCAGTGCAAAGCAGGGAGGCTTGTTACCTGCAACCAGTGACGCTAAATGTGGGTTGTTGCGCAGGAGTTAAGGTTCTGCTAGAGCCTTCCCCCCCCCCCCCCGCCCCAGTTCTGACTTGAATGAGGCACCAGCTGGACGAAGGCATAGGCATGATCCCCATCACCAACCCCCCAAGTCAGAAGTCTTGGATTTCTATCAAGAGTTGATGATCTCCGATGTTTACCAGAGGCAAGGCAAGGGTCACAGTAGTACATCCTAGAAAGTACTTATTACGTACTCCACGCTATCACATTCACTGATGTAATCCCCAGCGGCATCGAAAATGGTATGATCTCTACTTTCTGGGTGGGGAAACTGAGGCACGGACCGATGAAGTGGCCCGGCCAAGTGAGCAAGAGGCAGCTGTGAGTTTGAACCCAGGATGGCTTTCTGCGGATCCAGACGAACAAGGATCGGGGAGTTTCTCTTGAGGCCGCACCTTGAAGGGTTCGGAGGCCTCCAGGCCTGTTTTTGAGTTGCCGCTGGTCCTGGGGCTCGCAGACGGCGGAGGGTCCCAGGTGAGGGGTGGCTGTCAGCATCGGCGGGTGATTGATGGTTTAATCGCTCGCCCCGTGACCCTGGCCCTTCTAGCCCACGCTGCGCTGAGGCAGGCGGTCCCTGGCGAGAAGCGGAGATGGGGTAATTTGGTTACCGTAAAGAGAACGAAAATTCCAGAGGGAGACAGAGAGAGCGATGCGCCGACCGGGGGCAAAATGGGAGCCGGTTAGTCTGGGCTCGGATGGGAGGGAGGAGGCAGATCCCCAGTCCTTTTGGGGGTCGGGGCCCTAACAGCTCTCCGCCCCTCTTCAGCCTCATCTGACTTCCTGTCTTGAGAATGGAGAAGGCAAATGCCATGCGTGAGAGGCCACAGGGCACAGCCAAGGCCTAAGAGGCGAGGGCAGCATGTGGCCTCTACCTGAACCATCTGAGGGGGACACAGGAGCGAGGCGGGGGCTGGTGCAGCAGGGGGCTGGAGAGGGCTGGGGGCTCCAAGTACCGCGGTCAGAAGCCTCGTGTCATCCTTGACTCCTTTCTCGCTCTCTCTCCACTCACATCCAAACCTCGGACTTCTGCCCACCTCCGCGGCCCCGCCGGGTCCAGCCCAGCGTCGCCCTTCTGCACCTGCTGTCGCGTCCGGCCTGGTCCCAGGCTCCTGGTCTCGCCTTGCGGTCTCTTCCCCCCTCGGCCCCCAGGGGGCGCAGGTGAGCGCCCGAGCCCGCTTGGGCTCCTCTTCCGCTCAGAACTAACGGCCACCTTGGCTTGCTTTGCTGTTGCTGCCATCGCGAGTTCCCACAGACTTAGCTGCTTCAGCAACACGTATGAATCGTCGCCGGCCCTGGGGTAAGATATCAGCTGACTGCGAGGCTCGGGGGAAGGAGCCCTTACCTCCTTCAGGTGCGGGCAGAATTCAGTCCTTGCGGTTGCGGGGGGGAGGTCCCCCTTTCCCCAGTGGCTGCCACCTGGAGCGGTGGCCTGCAGTCCCTGGCTTGTGGCCTCTCCCACCACCTTCGAAACCAGCCAGGAGAGACCTTCTGACATGGCCGTTCTCTGGCCCCCTTTCTGCCTCACCCGTCTGCGTTTAAGGATTTGTGTTACGAGATTGGGCCCACCCCGTAGTCAGGGTGATCTCCCTGCCCAAAGAGCCTTAATGTAATCACATCTGCAAAGTCCCTTTTGCAATGTGAGGTAATACGTGCACAAATTCCAGGGATTCGGACGTGGACATCTTTGGGGGGCCATTGTGTCTGCCAGCTTCCTCACTCAGAGCAAAACCCAAGTCCCCCCTGAGGCCACAAGGCCCTGCACACCCCCATCACCTCCCTGCCCTGGTCTCTGACTTTCTTCCCCTCCCGCTACCTGGGACTTCTCACTCTTCTCCAGACTCCCTGGGCACATTCCTGCCTCAGGGCCTTTGCATAGGCTGTTTCCTCTGCCTGGATTGTCTCCTCCCCGATATCTGCAAGCCTCCTCCCTCACCTCCTCCAGGTCCCTTCCCCAGGAAGCCCTTCTCTGATACCCTCCCCATCCCCACCCCCTTACAACCACCACAAATCCGCATTACTGCTCTATTTACACGCACTCACTGGGATGTACGAAGGATATTTACTAGCTGGCTCTCTACTAGGGAGGTTCCTTGTTTCTGCTGTTCCCTGCTGACTCAATAAGTTTGTTAAATGGATGGAGGGCAGGCAGACAGGGCCCCAGGGCAAAGGAGGACCTGGGGGCCCAGTGGAAGGCAGAACAGGCAGGTAGAGAGAGGTCAGTGCGGGGGAGGGGGGGGACAAAACGACTTCCAAGGAACCTTGGAATCAACACACTAAGGAAAATGAACCAGCACGGAGCCACCCTTAACTCCCGGGGTGGTTCCTCCTGCTCCTATAACGTGCTTTTACGGCGGGGTGGTGGCAGGGATGTTAACTGGATAAACTCTTAGCTTCCTGACTTTTCTGCGCATCTCAGATCACAGATGCTCTAATGGTCACCTGAGGTCACAAGGCAGGCTGGGCACGATTCAGAACGAGAATGTCCAGATCCCAGCTCGGATGGTGCTTTAGACTTAAATATTCTCCTCCTTGTTCTGGGGGCCCGGAGTGGTGTGGGGGCCCGCCCCTCCCTCCTTCCTTCCTAGCCCTTCCTGTCACACTTAAGGAAAACCAGAGCTGGACAACTGTTAAAGGGATAAAGATAAATTTTGTGTTTTTTTTTAAAAACTGTTGCAATAGGGAAAATGATATCTCAGGGTAGAACCAGGCTCGGTTATGATTTACAGCCAAGGAGCGGGGTGGGGGGCAGTGGATGGAAAATTACTAGGAGGAAACATCAGGAGTAAGGGGAGGTTCCAGCTCCACTGACTGAACTGCATTCTTGCTAAAACCGGATTCTATACGGAGGGACACAGAGAAGCCCAAGGTTGACGACCGGTCAACGCTCAGGATCTGAGCTCAGGGAGGGAAGGGGAGTGTAGGGGGGGTCACGTGCCGATCCCCCAAGGGACATGTGCCACGTTCTCACCCCTGGAACCTCTGACTGTGACCTTATTTGGTAAAAAGAGTCTTTGCAGATAGGATTAAGTGATGAATCCTGGGGGGCCGAAGGAGCATGCGACTCTTGATCTCGGGGTTGTGAGTTCGAGCCCCACTTTGGGTGCAGAGATTACTTCAATAAACTTTTTTTTTTTTTTAAAAAAGTTAAGAATCCTGGGATGAGATTCTCATCTGGGTGAGCCTAAATCCAGGGACAGGTATCCGTGTGAGGGACAGACATGAGAACAGAGACACCCTGGGAGAAGACTTTGCAAACAGGCAGAGATTAGAGCAAAGCAACCACAAGCCCAGGCGTGGGGGCAGTGCCTGGGGTCACTGGAGCTGGAAGAAGCCAGGGAAGATTCTGCCCTGGATCTCCCAGAGGCGGCTGGCCTGGCCCACACCTGGATTTCCCATTCTGGCCTCCAGAACTGGCAGAGAAGAAATTCCTATTGTTGTAGCTGAAGTCTGTGGTCCTTTGTTATGACAGTCCCAGGACACCAGGAGCCAGAGGGTCCTGGTGGAGCTGTTTCTGCTGTCGAAGGAGCCCTCTCACCCAGCCCCTGCTTCTCCCTTAGGACCTGCTCTCTGCTCAGCCTTTCTCCCCACTGAAACCAGTCATATGCTTGCGGCCGGAGTCCCAGCACCTCCTCCAGGAAGCCCTCCTGGAAACACCCGGTATTTTGATCTACCAGAGCAGTCACCAGCCCCTTTCTTCTGCCTTCCACGGGTCACAAAAGTCCAGGGGACCCACAACAGATTCTCCCGAACATCCTGCCAATGTTCTTCCTTCCCTGGCTTGAAGTGAGGGGGAGCACCCGGCTCTGACCCTTTTCTCCTGATGGGGAGAGCACGAAGCTCACAGCACAGCCTCCTCCGGAGAAATCCTCATAAAACCCTCTCCAAACCTGCCTTCTTCCCCAAGCCTTTCAGACCCCGCTCATGCTGAGTCATGAAACCCATCGGGAGCCTTCGACTTTGGAAATGTTCACTTGGTCTGGTGCCTCTCACTGGGCACTATATTTACTTATTTGGGGCCTGAATGAAAAAGTCCATTGTAGCATCCTGTTACTCTAGTAATATCCAGTTCCGGTGGGGGGGGGGGGGTGGTTACTGATGTTTCCCTGCTCTCCACCTTCTGGGCGCCTGATGTGAGGCACTTCCGGGCTCCCCTGGGGTTGGCTGGAGCCATGCGATGAGTGCTGGCCAATCAGCTGCAAGCAGACGTGATGACGTCATTGCCAGGTTGGCGTATTTAATGGCTGAGGCAGGACCCTCTGCTCTCTTTCCTCTGCTGCAGTGACTAAGAACGTTCTAGATAGCTGCTGCCTCATCAGCCTGGATCCTGCTATGAGGATGACCCAAACAGAGGCCCCAGGTGGTTCCCAACGGTCATGTAACATGAGCAAGAAATAAACTTTGAAGTCACTGAGATGTTGGGGTTCCCACAGCATGACCTCCCGTCTCAGCTGGTGTATCAATAGTCTATGGCCGCTGTGACAAATTACCACAAACTCGGTGGCTTCACACAACAAACATTTCTTCCCTTACCGTTCTGGAGGTCAGAAGCCTGAAGTCAGTTTCAGTGGGTTGAAACAGGTGTCAGCAGGACCCTGCTCCTTTGGGAGCCCTTTGGGAAGAGTCTGTTTTCTCGACTTTTCCAGCTGCCAGCGCTGCAGTGCTGTGTCCCTCGGCTCAGGGCCCCTTCCTCCATCTTCAAAGCCAGCAGTGTAACATCTGACCTCCTCCCTCTCCTTCCCTCTTATAAGGACACTTATGATTGCATTTAGGGCCCTCCCAGATAATCCAGGATAATCTCCTATTTCAAGAGCCTTAACTTAATCCCATCTGTAAAATCTCTTTTGCCACAGAAGGTCGCATTCACAGGTTCCAGAGCCCGGGAACTAATATCTCTGGGGGGGGGGGGGGCGTTATTCAGCCTGCAACAGTGGGTTCACCTAGAAGCCAGGTTGCAAGGGCAAATCATTTATTTGGGAAGTGACCCTAGGAAGGAGAGTGAGGGAAATGACGGAGCCAAGAACAAGCACACTGTTGAGGTTACTACTGTGGGCAAGTGAGGCTCAATCCCACAGGGGAATTCTGGGAGACACTGTAGAAAGGTGCCGTAAAGGATTAACCTCACCCAAAGAGAGGTCTAGTCTTTGTCCTTTGCTCCTGAGAGGTGGCCTGGAAGCCCTAGAATGTCTTGCTTGGTTAGAGTATCTTTGTTTACCTGGGACCTTGGGCCACACAGTCTACTCCATCAATATGATGTATATGGGGGAGCTTTGGTCACACTAGGTAGTAACAATGTGATTTATGGTGGTTGGGGCGGGGGGGGGGGGGTGGGCGTGGGTCACCCAGTGTCAGCCCGGCCTCTGGAGGGGCTGGAGACTGAGGTCAGCCACACGGAGGGTCAGCCATGTCTATGTGACACGGACTCAACGAAGGCTGGGTGAGCATCCTGGGTTGGCAGTACACCGTGAGTGTCGTCACGCACGGTCACCGGGAGAAGTTAGCGCTGCTCGCACAACTCCACTGGGAGGGGCCGACTGGATGTTCACACCTGGCGTCTCCTGGGTCCTGCCCCACGCGCGCCCCTTCCCTTGGTTGATGTTAATCTGTACCCTTTCCCTGTAACAAACCATAACGTGTCACGTATGAGAGCTATCAGCGAGTCCTCGGGGATTATCGAAACTGGGGTAGTCTTAGGGACTCCAGACTTGCTGTTGGTGTAGATGTGAGGGTGGCCTGGGGGAGTTTTACACTTTGCAAGAGCACGCCTCAGCGTTGTTCCACCAGAGGCGCGAGGGATCTGGGGTGTTTATCCTCCAGCCCTATCTCTCCTTTGCCAAGGCTGCTCCTGAGTGCCACAGGTGCCAGCAGTAATGGACGGCCAGGGTCATGGGGACGTGTGCAGGGAACCCACCGTGTTGGCTTCATCAAGCCTGTGCTGACTGATACTCTGACATTTGCTGAGAGCTTTGGAGGCGCTACGCACTGTTCAAATGCGTTCTTTGCTTATGGAGCCTCAAGGTATTCTATGGTGTATTTATACGCCCATCTTTGTGATGAAGAAACTGAGGCATGGAGAGGTTAAGTCACCCAAACAAGGCACATCGGTCTGCTGGGGCTGCCATAACGAAACACTAGAGACTGGGTGGGAGCTGGGCGGTTGTTAAACAACAGAAATTTGTTTCTCACGGTTTCTGGAGACTGGAAGTCCAAGATCAAGTTGTCAGCTGGTCTGGGTTCTGGTGACAATGAGCTTCCTGGTTTGAAGATGGCTACCTTCTCACTGAACCTCATGTGGCAGGAACAGAGAGAGAGAGAGAGAGAGAGAGAGAATGCATACCCTCTCCAGTCTCTTCTTTAAAGGACACTAACCCAGGGCGCCTGGGGGGCTCAGTGGGTTGAGCGTCCAACTTCGGCTCAGGTCATGATCTCGCGGTTCGTGAGTTCGAGCCCCGCATCGGGCTCCGTGCTGACAGCTGAGTCTGGAGCCTGCTTCAGATTCTGTGTCTCCCTCTCTGTCTCTGCCCCTCCCCAGCTTATGCCCTCTCTCCGTCTCTCAAAAATGAATAAATGTAAAAAAAAAAAATTTTTTTTTAAGGACACTAATCCTACTGGATCATGGTTCCCCCCCCCTTGACCTCATGCAAAGGCCCAATCTCCAAATACAGTCCCGCTGAGGATTGTGGCTTCAACATATGACCCTGGGAGGACACGTTCGGTCCACAGCACAGGCTCACAGCTATTCAGTGCTGGAGCTGCGATTTCAACACTGACTCCACAACCCGAGCTTTTGCCCACTGTTCCTTGCAGCCAGCCAGGAAGGGGACAGCCTGTGGAGGGGAAGGGACAATGGATGAGGGAGGCCAGGTGGGAGCCATGGGAGGCCTAGGCTTGGGGAGACCTGAATTTCAGCCTTCTTAGGGTGCTGAGAACACCTGAAGGTATAGTGGCTTGAGTGATTACTTCAAAACCTAAGTTGGACCTGGTCACTTTCATGGTCAGAACTCTCCATCAGCTTCTCATCACTCGGGAAAAAATCTGGGCTCCTCCCCACAGTTTATAGCCCCTGTCACCTCCCTGCCCTCATCTCTTACCACCGTCACCCTCTTTCACTCCAGCCTCCTCGATGTTTCTCAAACACATCAAGCAAGTCCCAGCTGCAGGGCCTTTGCATATGCCTTTCCTCCCTCCAGGAAAAATCTGCGCCCCTGGCAGATGCATGGCTTGCTCTCTCTCTTCCTTCGGATTCCTGCTTCTGTTTCCCAATATCCCTTTTCTGGTCTTTTTTGGTAAGTAAATTATTTTTTATTGTGATAAAACACAACACCACCTAAAGTTTACTGTTGTAATCATTTTATTTATTAGATTTTTAAAATGTTTTTTTTTATTTTTGAGAGAGAGACAGAGTGCGAGTCAGGGAGGGGCAGAGAGAGAGAGGGAGACACAGCATCCGAAGCAGGCTCCAGGCTCCGAGCTGTCAGCATACAGCCCATTGCAGGGCTCGAACCCGCAAACCGCGAGATCATGACCTGAGCTGAGGTCAGACGCTTAACCGACAGAGCAACCCAGGTGCCCCTATTATAACCGTTTTAAAGTATACAACTCAGTGGCATTAAATATATTCACCATGTTGTGTGTGTTAGAAATAAGCCCATCAACCCAATCAAAGGAAGGATGTGAAGACTCAAATCACAGTGAAATGAGGCTTTAATCAATGTTCTTGCAAGCGCAGATGTCTGGTGGACAGGCTCACTCGGGGGAGTCACAGCAGACAATTTATCCCCTGGCGTGTGGGTCCCTCCCTGGTTCCTCACTGGCTGAGGACTAGAGAGGTTCCAGCCTTCCCCGGACGTCGCCTATGCCCATGTCAGGCAAAAAGTAGTCTGATTGGAACAAATGTCCATCCCCTGAGGTGACACGGAGACTTTCGGTCCCTCCTCCCTTTGCTCTTTGGTGCATGCTCCTTGCAAAGCCCACAAAAATAAGCCCCCAACAATAAGCCCACGAAACAGAGTGGGGGTGGGGCGGGGGGTGGGGGGGTTGAGGGGGGGCGGAGGTGGGGAGAAGAACCAGGAAGTGAAGCGTCTAAGTATTTGAGACTCCATGGGTTGGGGTGGAGTGGGGGGTTCGTACATATTTCCAGTAGGTTGTAAACCTGTTGTTAATGAGACAGCGCAGCTTTTATTTGGCATTTCTGAAAATGAATCATCTCTCTTACTTTTCAAAGTGTAACCTTCACTCCCCATTCTCCCCTCCATTCTCCTTGTCTTTTGTATTAATAAAGAACCTCCTATTAAAAAAATTTTTTTTTAAGTTTCTTTATTTAGAGAGAGAGGGTGCAAGCGGGGGAGGGGCGGAGAGAGAGAATCCCAAGCAGGCTCTGCACTGTCAGCACAGAGCCCGATGTGGGGCTTGAACTCATGAACCGCAAGATTATGACCTGAGCCAAAATCGAGAGTCAGATGTTTAGCTGACTGAGCCCCCCAGGCACCCCAAAGCACCTGCATTTTTAACCTGGGCACATGGCCACCCAGGAAAACGACTTCATTTGCCAGCCTTCCTTGCAGCTATACCATGTGACTTTGGCCAACGGCAGCCACCTGTGCACCTTCTGGGCTCTGCCCTTGAAGGGAAGGAGTGGAGTCCCTCCCACTGGCTGGAAAGAGGACATGTTGGGGAGTCATCCTGGCCCCCCCAGAGGTGGCAGATCAGAAGCCAGAAAGAGCCCACGTCCTCACTACGATATAGCCAATACGATATACCCCAGCCCCGGACCATTGACCGCCAGACTATCAAGTAAGTCGTAAATGAAGTTATCTCTGGGGACGCCTGGCTCACTCAGTTGGAAGAGCACGCAACTCTTGATCTCGTGGTCGTGAGTTCAAGCCCCACGGTGGGTGTGGAGATGACTTAAATAAAGAAAGGCACTTTAAAAAAGTTACCTCTTGGGGCGCCTGGGTGGCGCAGTCGGTTAAGCGTCCGACTTCAGCCAGGTCACGATCTCACAGTCTGTGAGTTCGAGCCCCGCGTCGGGCTCTGGGCTGATGGCTCAGAGCCTGGAGCCTGTTTCCGATTCTGTGTCTCCCTCTCTCTCTGCCCCTCGCCCGTTCATGCTCTGTCTCTCTCTGTCCCAAAAATAAATAAACGTTGAAAAAAAAAAATTTAAAAAGTTACCTCTTGTTTGAGCCGCTGTAATCTTGGATTTCTGTTCCAGCAGCCCAAATGCTATTGTAACTAACAATTCGGTCATAGAATCTAAAATATCTGACATTATCTTAGCAGGTGGGCAGCTGGTAAGGACTCCCATCTGACAGGCTGGGAAGCCGGTGGCCCTTGTCACGCAGGGACAAAACATCTAGGTGGCCAGCTGCTATAAACCGAATGTGTGTCTTCCTCCAAATTCAGATGTTGGAACTGAATCCCCAGGATGGGGGCAACTGGAGGCGGGGCCTTTGGGGTGATTAAGTTATGAGGATGGGGTCCTCATGAATGGGAGCACTGGCCTTCTAAAAGAGACCCCAGAGAGCTCCCTTGCCCCACCCACCATATGAGGACGCACTGAGGAGACAGCCATCCGTGAGCCAGGAAGCAGGTCCCCACCAAATACCAAATCTGCCAGCACCTTGACCTTGGACTTCTGGATTCCAGAACCTAGATATACATGTCTTTTGTTTATAAGCCACCCAGTCTATTGTAATCTAACAGCCCCAATGGACGGAGATGCCTGGCCTCTGTGAGATCCTTGAAGACAGCCTGCGGCTCTAGGGAGAGTGGTTGGCTTTGCAGAGCACAGGGCAGGCGGCTATGGCCGGCACGTGAGTCAGAAGTGACCTGTGTTCCAGGGGCGCCTGGGGGGCTCAGTCAGTTAAGCGTCCGACTCTCAGTTTCAGCTCAGGTCATGATCTCATGGCTTTGTGGCTTCCAGCCCCACATTGGGCCCTGAGTGTGGAGCCTGCTTGGGATTCTCTCTCTCTCTCTCTCTCTCTCTCTCTCTCTCTGCCCCTCCCCACTTGCGCCGTCTCTGTCTCTCTCAAAATAAATAGATAAACTTAAAAAAATAACTTCTAAAAATAAAAACTAAAAAAAAAAAAAAAAAAAAAAATGACCCGTGTACTTTAAGCCATGGTATTTCCCTTGCTATCTGCACCCTTTCAGTTCCTGGCTTCGATGGCAAGGGTCTGATGTCAAACTCGGGTAGTGGTGGAGACCGCATGTTCCAAATAGCAACCATTGGGACAGTGACGGGGGCGGGGAACCTGCATTTGGGGGCCTTGTGGCGACACAGCCTCGCATTTGCCTTAACTGATACCCACAGAAGAAGAAGGCTTCCTTCGGTAACCGCGACGGGGATTCAACGCACATAAAGCAAGCAGCCTGTGCCCGGCACGCCAAGATGCTCAATAAACGTTCACTGTGTCCCCAACCACCGCCACCTCTGGTTTGGGGAAGGAGACGCCCCTTCCCAAAGTGCCGGGGAAGCTCCCTTGGTATCTCTTTTGTTGCCGGACAAGAAGCCTGGGTCCCAGACTGGTTTCCTCCAGCAACCACAGCTCCCGTCTGGCAGACCCTCTCCCACACGTTGTTCCCCCTCTGGTCCCGGTCACTCCGTTCCCCCCCCAAGCCCCTTCCTGCCTACTCAGTTCCCTTCGGCCTGCCCACCTGGCTTCCTTAAATGCTTGTCCGCTAACCCCCAAAGCACACAGCCAGCAGCTGGCTGCACGGGGCCGGGTTTCCTGCAAAACTTTATACGATCCTCCTCTGACTACTAAGTGGTTAAAAATATCCACTCCGCCCAGGCAATTTTGCTAAGCTGGTGTCAGGGGGAGAAAGGGAGACGAGGGAGAGCTCACAAATGAAGCAAATTGCTGAAAATCGGATTTTTACTGTCTTATCTAGGAGCCACATGAGAGGAGAGGAGATTGCAATTTCTGCCGGAACTTTCTCACATCCCTGCGTCTGGGGCAAGAAAGTGGCGGAGAGCTGGGGAGGAGCAGGATGGAGGAGCCTGGGAGAGAGAACAAGAGGAAAGACAGAGGCTGAAGAGGGAGGGAGCAGGTGGGGGAGTGAGCAGGAGGCAAGGACAAGAGTCACATGAAAAAGGAGGGGTGGCAGCCGAGAAAGGCTGGAGGGGCCCCAGGGGGTCTGGATGCCAGACCTCAGCCAGGGGCTCCTGCAGGGGCTGTACCTCTTCCGGAGTCCCTTCACCCACCCACAGAGTCCGATTGTAATTGTCCAGCAAGGGCGGCTGGGTGGCTCGGTCGGTTAAGCGTCTGACTCTCAGTTTCTGCTCAGGTCATGATCTCATGGGATCAAGCCCCGCGTTGGGCTCTGTGCTGACAGTGCGGAGCTGCTTGGGATCCTCTCTCTCCACCGCCCCCCCACCCTGTTCCTCCCCTGCTCACTCTCTCTCTCTCTCAAGAATAAATAAATAAAATTTTTTAAATAATAAAAAGAAAAAAGAAATAAATCTATTGATTAAAAAAACAAAACAGTTGCTTTTGGGGGCTGGGTCATGCTCCAGTCTACAGGTTTTCTCTGACGAACAGACCATTGATTGCTTGAGGTGCCCCGGGTGTACCACGCATTGAGCTTCCAGCCCCTATGGCTGGCGGCCGTGAACCTCACACTTCTGGCAGACGAGGGAACCAGCCGGGCCTGCTCCCCCTGTCAACCTTGAGAGTCTATCCCCAGGATCTGGGGTTCCCTTTGCCAAGAACCATCTTGGTCTCCCCTGGGTTCGGAAGCAAACCGGGCTGCCTCGGGTTCACCTTCTGTAAGTGGGGCTGTAATCGTTACCACAGCCTCGGTTATGCTGCACGACAAGCGAGCCCAGATTGCTGAGCTGGAAGAGGCCATGTCTCCGGGTTCCAGACAAGCTGCTTGTCAGCAGTCTGGGAGGTGGAACTCTCAAAAGACACTCAGTTATGATTCCAGGGCTGCAGAAGGTCAGCACGGCAGGGATGGGTCTTTCTGGGTCCCCGTCACAGAGGCCGGCCACACACAGATGCCGACGCTTCTGCAAACACGGCTGCTGGCCGCCTGCCCCCTGCCCCCTGCCTGGAGCCAAACACTTTTCCGTCCTTCTCCCTGCCCCACATTCCTTCAGAGCTGGAGGTTAATAAACTCATCACTGATGAGCAGGGAACGCGTCTGCAGAGGTTTTAATTACAGCAGAAAATTGGCCCAATTGGTATTTAATGTAGAGTAAGTGTCGAGTTAACCGGTCAGGGCAGGACGAGCTGAGGTTTGCGTGAAGGTGTCCTGAGCCCCGCCTGGCCACGTTTTCCCGGGGAGCCTCCGAGGGCAGGGGACGCTGTAGTGCTGGCTCTCTGGGGGCTGCAGCCGGACCTCAGGGACCCCGGGAGAGCAAAGGAAGCCGCGTGGGGTGAAGAGGTGAGAAGACATTTCTGAAAGCTCAGCTCGGGGCTCGGCCGTCTGGCCTCAGGGCTTTTCTCCTTTGCAATGTTTGACCTCCATCTATTCCAGGCGGCCTCGCAGGGCGCGCTGGGGCTCCCGTGGACAGGGTGTAGGTGGAGCTGGGGAATGGGGTGCAGATCCGCTAGGACTCCGGGAATTTGTCCCCGGAGGGGGGCAAGGAGGAGCTGCAGAAGATAGACTTTCTAAGTGAGGAGGGGGAGAGGAGAAAGCCCCCTCTCTGCCCCCCCCCCCCGCCTCCCCCAGCCTCCCAGGTATGGCGCAGGGGAGCTGAGGAGGGAACCTTCTAGGAGAGTCCGTGTTCAAGGGAGAGGAAAAACAAAAAGCCCCAAACAATCGGAGGCCACAGAAGCCAACCCCACCCAGAATCCACTACAGTTTACGAATTTTCCATACTTTCTAGGTCCCCCAGGGTGACTGTGTCCCATCCAGAAAGACCGTTTAGAAATAAAACGCACAGATTCTGGGGACACCTGGGCGGCTCAGTCGGTTAAGCCTCTGGCTCTTGATTTCAGCTCACGTCGTGATCTCATGGTTCATGGGATCAAGCCCTTGTCCGGCTCTGTGCTGGCGGCATGGAGCCTGTTTGGGATTGTCTCTCTCCGTCTCTCTCTCTCTCTGCCCCTCCCCAAGTCGTTCTCTCTCAAAATGAATAAATAAACATTTTTTTATTTTAAGAAAAAAAATTTTTAATGTTTATTTATTTCTGAGACAGAGAGAGACAGAGCATGAGTGGAGAGGGGCAGAGAGAGAGGGAGACACAGAATCGGAAGCAGGCTCCAGGCTCTGAGCCATCAGCCCAGAGCCTGACGCGGGGCTCGAACTCACGGACCGCGAGATCGTGACCTGAGCCGAAGTTGATCACTCAACTGACTGAGCCACCCAGACACCCCTGGACTGCCCAGCTTCTAACTCTGACTGTCACTTACTAGCTGGGTGACTTAAGGCAAGTGACTTAACCTTGTCTGTGTCTCAATTTCCTCAACTATAAAAGGTGGGGGGGATGTAATTTCTGATGGTTAGGCTAGGCTGCAGAAAAAGAGAAATGCAGCATCTCAGTGACTGAAAATCACAGGCTTATTTTTCACTCATGCTTCATGTCCATTTGGGGCCATTGCGGGGAGGGTCTGCTTATCAGAGTCACTGGCGGAGCAGTCACACTCTGGAACATTCTGGAACGTTCTGGAACATTGCTTGCCATCATGTCAGAAGGAAATAAGGGCCTTGGAAAGTCGTGCACAGGCAATGAAAAGCTCTAGTTGGGAATGCCAGGTGTCAGCTCCACTCACAACTCATTGGTTAGAAGTAGTCACATGACACCCCCCCCCCCCAGGTGGGCAGGAAGCACAATTCTTGGCCAGCACCACTGATGGCCTCCAGCTCGCAGGTTGTCGTAAAGTTAAGTGCCGTCATGAATGTGAGGTGCTCAGGACAGTGCCTGGCATTCGCTGAGCGCCCTTTATGTGTTCCGGTTTTTGTGTTTTCTCAGGAAAGGAGACCCAGGGACTTAGTGCCTCTCTGATGCTGGTTGAGCCGGGCCAAGATGGACCAGTCGCTGGAAGCCTGGAAGGTGTGTTCCAGGTACAGTCCAGATGTGTCCCAGGTGGGCCACCCGCATGGGCACGGGTAAACCTCCACGGGTAGGAGCCTGCTGTCACCCCCTCGTCGATCTTCACGTACCTGTTGGTCGATAGCCTTTTCTCTTGGCCGGGAGGGGCCCTCGCTCTGAGCCGTTTCATTGACTCGGTTCTTGACCCAAAACAGAGGAGGTGACAAGGAACGGGAGGAAACAAGGCCCCGAGAGGCAAAGTCACTTGCTCAGGGTCTCCCAGCAAAATGTGGATTCAAACCCAGACTGCTCCGTCTTCAGAGTTTTAACAAGCGCCACCGAGCTGCATGTCTGAGGCCACCTCTGCGCCCCGCCTGCTTCACTAGTCCCCCCACATGCCCCGCAGCCTCTGTTGACCTTCCCTCTGGACCAGGCAGCTCCACAGAACTGCTGGGCTCCCCACCCCCCACCAGAGCCCACTTCAAGGGTGGGAACTGAGGCCTCCCAGGCTCCCAGGGAGCCCCCTGAATGACTGGCAGTGGCCGGAAAAGCACCGGTGACCCCAGGTAAGGCCAGGAGCCCCCGCAGACGCTAATCACCCCAGCAGAGCCCAGGCAGGCGGCCTCTCCCTGCAGCTTTGGCTTCTGCAAGAAGACAGAGCAGCAAAGCAGTGCCCTTCACCAGCTCCCAAATCCTCCTCCAGCCCCCTCCGTCCCCCGCCATGGGGACAGTGGGGCACCACGGCTGGCTGTCTGGGAGAGGCCACTGACCCGGGTTCCACAGCCCCAACGGTGGATTCCCGGACCCAGGGTGGGGGGGCAGTGGGTGTCCTGGTCCCCTGGCTGGCAGAGGGACGAAGTGCCAGCCTGCCCTCCCCCCATTTGGGGGACGTCCCCTATGTACACACCGCGCTGTCCATCTTCTGTTATGAGGGGCAGAGATGTCCCCCCAAGCGCTCTGGCTTCCCAGGCCTCATTCGCTGCGAGCTAAGCCCTGCCTGGGGCCTCCCGGCCCAGCGGGGGCAGGAAAGGAGTAAAGAAGGATTTAGAGCCCCGCCCGCCTGCTGAGAGATTAGATGAGATCAATATACAGAGGGCCGGGTGAGATCCCGCAGAGGGGCTCCTTAAGACCCGTGACCCTGAGAGGTAATTAACGTGCTTGCTGGGGGAGGCCAGACCTCGCCGCACCTCTACCGGGTTTGGCAGCCCCCATGAAGCGGAGGCTGGGGTCCTGGCTCCCTCCTACTCCTCCACACCAGCCCTGCAGGTTCAGAGAATCTGGGTCCTCCCTCCGGCTACTTTCTGGGGGCCGGGGGGGGGGGGGGGTGGCGCTGGCTGAATGGATCACCATCATAATCTCTATCACTTACTGAGTGCTTGCTTTGTGCCCCGAGCTGCCTACAGCTTTATAGAGCTCCCTGATTTCACCACGATTCTAGAAGACAGGTTGCTCTCATGAGGTCTATTCTGCAGATGGACGCACTGAGGCATAGGGAGACGAGGGGGTTGTCCAAGGTCACACCACAAGGAATCATGAATCTGGGATTCAAATCCAGGCATTCGGGGGCCAGAGCTTGGGCCCCTAAACTTTTGGACTACAGTTTCCTCCCCTCCGCCACCCCAAATTGGCTTTAACTGTTGATAAAGCAACACTAATAACACCAACGTATTGTCCCCCAGTCCTTGTTCCAACACCTTTAACCACCCGGAGCCTCCAAATGCAAGGGGAGACTCTGTGACCCGAAGCACACAGCACAAAGTCCGGGCATCAGTGAAAGCATGTGAACCCAGAAGGTCCATATGCTCCAGAAAGAAGGGCATCCCATTAATCTTGTCTGGAGAAGCATAACTCCTGGCATGTAGTGGGTGGTCAATGTATTTTGTGGAATTGAATCGAACTGACGGTTATGGCTCTTTTTTTTTTTTTCAACGTTTTTATTTATTTTTGGGACAGAGAGAGACAGAGCATGAATGGGCGAGGGGCAGAGAGAGAGGGAGACACAGAATCGGAAACAGGCTCCAGGCTCCGAGCCATCAGCCCAGAGCCCGACGCGGGGCTCGAACTCACGGACCGCGAGATCGTGACCTGGCTGAAGTCGGACGCTTAACCGACTGCGCCACCCAGGCGCCCCATATGGCTCTTTTTAAAAAATTAGTTATCTATTTATTTATTTCGAGAGAGAAATAAAGAGAGCAAGCAGGGGAGGGGCAGACAGAGAATCCCAAGCAGGCTCCGAGCACGGAGATCTCACGGTGCGTGAGATCACGACCTGAGCCAAAACCAAGGGTCAGACGCTTAACCGACTGAGCCGCCCAGGTGCCCCATGGTTATGGCCTTGGCTTATCGTGTCTTCGTTGACACAATAACAAGATTGATTATGTTAAATGGGTCCAGGGAGTGACTCAAGGCGACCACAGCAACTAGTCCTGAAGGCAGGGAATGGGAAGAAATCTTGCCTCGTCCACCTACTAGCTGTGCCTCCATTCCTGCCTCTGTGAAATGGGTTATTGTGAGAGTTACAGAAAATTATGCCTATCAAGTGTCTAACATGGTGCTTTGCACCTAGTGCTAGACAAACATGAACTTCAATTTTTTAGGGCGCTGGCCGAAAAACTATATAAAAAAGAAAACCAAACCTAAGACCTCAAAAAAAAAAAAAAAAACAAAAACAAAACCCTGGCAGCCTAGCAGCAACCTTGTGAGGTTCTAGGACTGTTGAAACAAGAGCAGAACTTGTTTGACCACAAAAGGCAGGGCTGGGATCCCGTTATGTATAGAACGCCTGAATGGGGATTTGGAGAACTACCTGTGACACTGATATATGTAGAAAGCGCTGGTATGTGTCAGTCCTGGGCATTTGCACCTCCCAGCAAGCCCACGAAGTGGGTGCTACGATTACTCCATTTACAGATGAGGAAACGGAAGCTCAGCGAGGTTAAGAAACTTGACCAAGATCACACAGCATGTTGTGGCCAGGCTGGGACTCAGGCCCGGCTCTGTCTGACCCCAAAGCCCTGCCCCAAGAAAGCCTGGTAGACTAAACACCCAGAGATCAACAGTGATTTCCTCAAGGCTGGGAATGTGCGAGAACGCTGTTGTCTTTCCGTGTGCTCTGAGTGCGTTTCCTGCCTGTGATAGTTACCACAATAATAAAGCTAAATCTTTTTCTTCTTTAAATTTTTTTAATGTTTATTTATTTTTGAGAAAGAGAGAGAGAGAGAGAGAGAGAGAGAGAGAGACAGAGCACGAGCAGGAGAGGGGCAGAGAGAGAGGGAGACACAGAGTCTGAAACAGGCCTCAGGCTCTGAGCTGTCAGCATGGAGCCTGATGCGGGGCCCGAACTCATGAACCGTGAGATCATGACCCGAGCTGAAATCGGATGCTTAACCAACTGAGTTACCCGGGTGCCCCAAAGCTAAATATTTTTAAATTCTTTCTAAATATAACCCTTTGAAGGGGAAAAAATAGCTACAGACAGAGAAGGAGGGAGGCAAACCACAAGAGACTCTTAAACACAGAGAAAAAGCTGAGGGGGGATGGGGGAGAGGGGAAGACGGGTGATGGGCATTGACGAGGGCACTTGTTGGGATGAGCACTGGGTGTTGTATGGAAGCCAATTTGACAATAAATTACATTGGAAAAGAGAGAGAGCGAGAGAGCACAACGCGTGAGCCCGGGAGGGGCAGAGAGAGAGGGAGATAGACAGATAAGTCAATCAATCAATCAATCAATCAAACCCTTTAGGTAAGAGGAAAAACTCAAAAGGAAAAGCCCTTTGCGGTTAGGGTCCCCCTGAGAAACAGACTCTGTTATGTGGGTGACTCGAGGTCCGTTATAGAAATGGGCTTCAGGGGCTGGGTCACAGAAGAGCGGACCGCTGTTGCACGTGACCCTAGGGTCCTGGGAGGTTGGGGAGCTGTTACCACCCCCAGGAGCTGTGGTCCTGGTCAGGTGAGTAACCAGCTCACAGCTGACCCCTCTGCCCTCCCTCCTTCCATCTACCAGCGCCCCCTGTTGGCGAGATCCGGGGAAGCCGGAAGACCAGGGAGCCCCATCGGGCTCCCAGCACCCTGAGCCGGGTGGAGGAGGGTGAAGGGTCAATCTTGAAGGCCACAGGGGACTAGCTTATCCTGCCCTCTTTAACTTAGCATTCAGAACCAGCCCTTGTACCGGTGGGAACACCTTTTGGAGAAATATTTGTTCTCCAAAAGATGGTACAGACAAGGACTTTGGCGAGAACAAAAAGTAACAACCTCAGATAAAGCCAGGGGGAATGATGAATTATTAAGCGAATTATGGTCCCGACTATGGAGAGCGAGACCCCAAAAACGTGGTGCAAAAAGCACCCAAATCTTCTGTGACTGTAGTGCGTTGAGTCGTGCCCCCCCGCGCCCCTCCCAAAAAGGATGCCCAAGTCCTAACCCCCCAGTACCTGTGAACAGGACCTTCTTTGGAAACAGAGTCTTTGCAGGAGTGATAAGGATCTCAAGGTGAGATCGTCCTGGATTTTAGAGTGGGTCCCAAATCCACTGGCTGGTGTCCTTGCACGAGAAAGGAAAGGGAGCTTGGGGAAACACGGGGAAGAAGGTCAAAGAATGCCAGGAGCCCCCAGAAGCTGGAAGAGGCAAGGAAGGATCCTCCCCGAGAGCCTAGAGCCTTCCAAGGGAGTGTGGCCCTGCTGTGTCACTTTGATTGCAGACTTCTGGCCTCCAGAACTGCGAGAGAGCACATTTCTTATTGCTTTAAGCCCCCCAGCTTGTGCAGCCACAAGAAACTAACACAGTGATAAAAGCAAGTTTCAGAGCGATGTGTGCCCTATGATATAACTGCTGTTTAAAATGTTTTTTAAAAGCACGTGTAGGGGCGCCTGGGTGGCGCAGTCGGTTAAGCGTCCGACTTCAGCCAGGTCATGATCTCGCGGTCCGTGAGTTTGAGCCCCGCGTCGGGCTCTGGGCTGATGGCTCAGAGCCTGGAGCCTGTTTCTGATTCTGTGTCTCCCTCTCTCTCTGCCCCTCCCCCGTTCATGCTCTGTCTCTCTCTCTGTCCCAAAAATAAATAAACGTTGAAAAAAAAATAAATAAAAATAAAAAAAATAAAAGCACGTGTAGTGTTGTGGTCGATGCCCTGGGTCCATCTGGGGTCACCTGAAGCTTTAGTGGACAGTTCCCATAGAGCCTTGCAGCATCCCACCCCAAACAGCTACATCCCCACCTGGGGGAATTTTCTTAGGGGTCGGCAAGGCAGGGATCGCACCCAGGAGCAGGCCTCTGTCAGGGACGGATGGGAGTTGGCGGCTATGCCCAACTCCCTCACCTGGGTGGTGGTGGCGGAGGGGGGGGGGGGGGCAACGCTGAGATGTTCAATCTACTCCCAGCGCCTTCCAGAGGTCCCCAGGAGGACTGAGCCCCAGGTGCCCACAGGGGTCCCCTGCTCGTTAATGCCCCACCCTGCTGGCTTCCTACCTTCCCTGTTGTATTAACTGTCTAATCCCGCTTCACAAATTACCCAAGTTCAGTGCCTTAAGATGATGATCATTTTCTTATCTCTCATGTTTCTATGAATCGGGAATTCTGATCAGGGCAGGAGGGGAACAGCGTGTCTCTGCTCCTCAGTGTCTGAGACCTCAGCTGGGAGCCTCAAAGGCGGGGGCTGGAGTCATCCGGAGGGCGACACTAGCAGGACTGCTGGCTGACCCTGGCTGTTGCCCGAGGACCCAACTGGAGCTGTTGTCTGTAACACCCGCATGTGTGACCTGGGCTTCCTTACAACATGGCTGGGTTCCAAGGGTAAGGATTGAAAGACAGAGGAGAAGAGGAGGAGGGGGAGGAGGAGGAGGGAGAGGAGAAGGAGGAGGGAAAAAAAGCCAAGAGGGGAGCCCCAGGTGAAAGCGGTCCTCTCTTCTGTGACCCAGCCCCTGAAGCCTGTCAGAATCACCTCCTTTATACTCCATTGGTCAGAGCAGTCGCAAGCCCCGCCCAGGTTCAAGGAGAGGTGCACAGACCCCGCCTTTTGTGGGAGGAGCCTCAGCCTGTTGTAAAAAGAACCTGTACAGTGGTATAAATGCCAAGGGTGGACATCTTTGAAAAATCACAATCTGCCCCTCCTTTTTCACTTCCCCAACCCCCTACGGCTGTTTCCTGGGGTCGCCTCCCAGACCGACAGCTTGCCCCCAAACCCTTGCTTGTCTCAGGGTTTTTCTTTTGAGGGAACACAGACTAAGCCATCACACAAATCAGGGGCGCCCGGGTGGCTCCGTGGGTTAAGCGTCTGACTCTTGGTTTGTGTTCAGGTAGTGATGTCACAGTTCAGGGGTTCGAGTCAGGCATAGGGCTCTGCACTGAGTGCAGTGACAGAGCGGAGCCTGCTTGGGATTCTCTGTCTCCTTCTCTGTGCCCTTCCACCGTTCGCATTCTGTCTCTCTCTCTCTCTCTCTCTCTCTCTCTCTCAAAGTAAATAAATAAGCATAACAAAAAGACATCACACAAATCAATACTACATTTATATAGGCGGGTATAGGTGTATGTAAATGTTCAAAAAAAACCAAAAAAGATTTGTAAGGGTATACACCAAACAGACAACAGTGGGTCCTCTAATGAGGGAACTGGAATGGGGGACAGGAAGGTTCATCTGTAATATCTGATTTATTTGTTTGTTTATTTATTAATTTACTTATCTTGCCACAAGGAAGGATTTCCTGCATCCCCTGTGGAACATAATAGACAAAGGGACAAGTTCAGGAAGCGCTCACAACTTACTACTTACGGTAACACTAGCCCTGAAGCAGCTATGACTCTCTGGACACAAACACACACACACACACACACACACACACACACACACACACACAGGAAGCAGGACGAAAGGGGCTAGAGGCAGCCCCTCTCTGTACCCTAGTGGCAGGGTGCCACCAACCCGTTTTGCCGCTGAGCTGAGGGTTTGGGGTGGTTCAAGGGTCCAGGATTTCTGGGAGACTGGAGAATGGCCTCCCTCCAAGAGCATTCGAGCCTCAGTTACCCAATCTTTGAAAGGGGTATGATCACGGCTAGCCCACAAAGCTGCTGGTGAGGGTGACATACCTTATTCCACATGAAAGTGACTGACACGACACAATAACAGATGTATTGAGTAGCAGCTATGTGCCAGGAGTTGTCTTAAGCGTTTTGCATGTGTGAATCCATGCAAGTCCTCACAGTAAGCTCTGAAGTAGGAACTGAAGTCTCAGTTTTTGTAAAAGAGGAACCAGAAAGGTTGAGGAATGGGTCAAGGTCACACAGGAAGGCTGCCAGACCCTCAGCCTTCCTTTCCTTCTGACGGCGGGGCGGTGGGGGGGGGGGGGGGGAAGGAATGAACACACAGGAAAAGTCAGAGCCACAGAAAGACTCTTTTCTTGGGCTTTGAAAGGACTTGGAGGGGCGCCTGGGTGGCGCAGTCGGTTGAGCGTCCGACTTCAGCCAGGTCACGATCTCGCGGCCCGTGAGTTCGAGCCCCGCGTCGGGCTCTGGGCTGATGGCTCGGAGCCTGGAGCCTGTTTCCGATTCTGTGTCTCCCTCTCTCTCTGCCCCTCCCCCGTTCATGCTCTGTCTCTCTCTGTCCCAAAAATAAAAAAAAAAATAAACGTTGAAAATGAAAGGACTTGGAGCCGGTGGCTCAGTCGGTTAAGTGTCCAACTCTGGATCTCAGCTCAGATCATGGTCTCACAGTTTGTGAGATCGAGCCCCATGTTGGGCTCTGCGCTGACAGTGTGTAGGCTGCTTGGGATTCTCTGTCTCTCTCTGTTCCTCTCCCTCTCCTTCTCCCTCTCCCTCTCTCTCTCTCTCTCTCAAAATAAATAAATAAACTTAAAGAAAATAAATAAATCAAATTAGGGAGGAGGAGGGCTGGTATAACCCAAAGAGCAGATTCCGTCCTTAACCACTGTCTGGGTTCCACCCAGACCCTCCTCTCCAAACCAGTGGTTTGGGCCAAAGCTGGTGGGGGACGTGTCTCCTTCAAGATCAGAGGAAGGGGTTTCCCCCTCCCCTGACTCCAATTTCCCTTTAAAGGGGGGAAAAGCTCCCTGTGCAATGAGGCAAAGCAGCGGGTTCCTGGGGGCCTCGCAGCCCTGTTGCCATAGCAACCAGACTCACTAGCAGTTTCTGGTACAGGAGTTGGCTGGGTCCACAGCTTGGGCTGGAGGGGATGAAGGGGTAGGAAGGAGACCTCAAGGGCATCCTCTTGCCCTCAGACTGGACCGCCCACACCCCACTGCCAGAGGAGGCTAGGAGCCCTCATCGCCCCAGAGACACAGGAGGGGCCACTCCCACCCTTGAACTTCCCTCCTGAATCTGGGGCAGCTGTTTAAATTTTCCAACTTTTGTCCACCCTGGAAGACTATGGTGAAACCTCCCAGGACTCACACAGCATATGGACCATACCCAGCTCTAGGGGACATTTTATTTTCTGTTTCCATCTTCCCCCTCCTCCCCTGCCCTTGACTGAGGTATTACTTGGATAAGGTAAAGTGCACAGATCTTAAGTTTTCGCTCAGTGAATTTTTATGCAAGTATATACCTGTGTATCCACCACCCAAACCAAGAGAGAGTATGTCCATCCCTCCAGAAAATTCCTTCATGCCCATTCCTGGAAGTCCAAATCCCCTAATCTGATTCTGTCACCATAGATTCGTTTTGCCTGTCCTTGAATTTCACATAAATGGAACCCTACTGCGTGCCCTCTTCTGTCTTGTGTCATTCACATGACATCGAACCTGTGGCAATCATCCTTGCCATCACAAGTATTCTTAGCCTGTCCTTTTTCTTTGTCGTGTAATATTCCATCGTAAGACCATGCCACAATTTGCTCATGTATTCTGCTGTTGATGGATATTTGAGTTGTTTTCAGTGGTTGCTTCTTGTGACAAAGCCGCCATGAACCTTCTCGTATATGAACACAGTTTATGTTTCTGTTGGGTAAATACCCAGGAGTGCAAGGGCTGGGTCATTGGGCAGGCGCGTGTACAATTTTAGGAGACACTGCCAATCTGTATCGTTTTACATTCCCACCAGCGGTGTATGAAAGTTCCAGGGGTGGCTGGCTGGCTCAGTTGGAAGAGCATGTGATTCTTGATCTCAGGGTCATGAGTTCGAACCCCGCATTGGGTGTAGAGATTACTAAAAAAAAAAAAAAAAAAAAAAAAAAAGTTCCAATTGTCCACATCCTTGTCGACACTTGGTACCATCAGTCTTTGTCATTTTAGGCATTCCAGTTGATTGTGTTGTGAGATTTCACCGTGGTTGTATGTGCATTTCTCCGATGACTTAGGACATTGAGCATCCTTTTGTGTGCTTATTGACTATTTTGATACTTCTACTTGGCAAATTGTTAAGTCTTCTATCACTTTATAAATTTGGTTGTCTTTTCCTTATTGATTTGTAGGAGCTCTTTATATGTCATGGATATGCATCCTTTGTCAGATATACCTGTTGCAAATATCTTCCTTTTGGGAGAATATTTCCTACTCCAAATTATCTCCCCAAGTTCTGGACTGAGAGAGGGCACAAAAGCAAAGAGTCACAGGGTCTCCTGGGTGGCTCAGTCGGTTAAGCATCTGACTCTTGATTCCTGCTCAGGTTGCAATCTCCTGGTTCATGATATCGAGCCCTGAGCAGGTCTCTGTGCTGACAGTGAGGGGTCTGCTTGAGATTCTGTCTCTCCTCTCTCTGCCTCTCCTCTGCTCATGCTCTCTCTCTCTCAATAAATAATTTTAAAAAGCAAAAAAGGGGCGCCTGGGTGGCTCAGTCGGTTGAGCGTCCGACTTCGGCTCAGGTCACGATCTCACGGTCCGTGAGTTCGAGCCCCGCGTCGGGCTCTGGGCTGATGGCTCAGAGCCTGGAGCCTGCTTCTGATTCTGTGTCTCCCTCTCTCTCTGACCCTCCCCCGTTCATGCTCTGTCTCTGTCTCAAAAATAAATAAACGTTAAAAAAAATTAAAAAAAAAAAAAATAAAAAGCAAAAAAAAAAAAAAGAGCAAATAGCCACAGATTATTTTCATGTTCTATCTTCATGAAGAAGGCAGTTCCCCGGTTTATTGAATGCCTGTGACATGCCAAGGACTTTCCATCACTTATATCCTTAAATAGTTACAACCTTCTTATTTAATTCATTTAGTCAACCTATATCGGACATCTAATAGATGCCAGATATTGTGGGACACGATGAGAGTAAGAGTCAAGGGCCAAAAAGAGACTGTGCTCCAGTGCAGAGTGGCAAGGCACTGCACACATGAAGGCAGAGAAACAAGGCAATATTGGAGGGTGGGAAGTGTCAAAGAGGCAGTGGGCGGGGGTTGGGAAGGTCCTCCGGAGGAGGAGACATGGAGCTGGGACTTGAAGAAGGCAGTAGAGTTAGCCAACAGTGAGATCTAGGAGGAAGGGTGTTCTAGGAAGGGGAACAGCCAGTGCCAAGTGTCTGTGAAGCTGGAGTGCGGTAAGCAATGGGGAGAAGGGTCCCGAAGAGGCTCAGTGAGGGATTTGAATTGAATCTAGGAGCCACCGGGATGGAATGCAGGGTTCTGAACAGAATGACAACTTTCTGGTCTTTCCAAAGACCCCTCTGGGCCCCTGCAAAGACGGATAGGAGTAAAGGCAGAAGCAAGACTCCAGGGCAGAAGTAACCACAATAACCCAGGTGAGCCGTGAGGGGGACTGGGCTGGGGTGGGGGCCACAGAAGTGGGAAGAAGTGGGTGCTGTCTAGGGGACATTTTCTTTTCTCTGTTTCCTTCTCTTTTTTTTAAATGGAGTGTTAGGGGGCACCTGGGTGGCTCAGTCGGTTAAGCATCTGACTCCACTCGGGTCATGATCTCGCGGTTCGTGGGTTCGAGCCCCGCGTCGGGCTCTGTGCTGAGAGCTCGGAGCCTGGAGCCTGCTTTGGATTCTGCGTCTCCCTCTCTCTCTGCCCCTCCCCTGTTCATGCGCTGTCTCTCTCTCTCAAAAAATAAATAAACATTAAAAAAATAAAATAAAATGGAGTGTTAACTTGGATAAGGTAAAGTGCACAGATCTTCAGCTTCAGCTCAGTGAATTTTTATGCACGTACATACCTGCGTATCCACCACCCAAACAAAGAAGGAATATGTCCATCCCTCCAGAAAATTCCTTCATGCCCATTCCTGGAAGTCCAAAGCCCCCAGTCTGACTCTGTCATCATAGATTCGTTTTGCCTGTCCTTGAATTTCGTGTAAATGGAACCTTACTGTGTGCCCTCTTCTGTCTGGTCTCTTTCACATAACATTGAACTTGTCAGGATCATGCTTCGTGTTCCAGTTGAAGATGGTTGTTATCCTCGACTTAGAGGGAACTGAATCTCAGCGAGGTTAAGTGACTTGCCCAAGGTCACACATCTAGGAAATGGGGAAAGGGCAGAAAATCCAGGTCTGACTGTTCAATTATATGTAAGATGCCATCTTGTGGGTGGCGTGACCTCGGGGAAACCTAGAGACACGGGGATTCCAGATGGTGGGGGGCTACAGGGTCGGGACCTGCAGGCCCAGAAAATCCACCTGTCTTTATTGTTGTGCCTAGTTGCCCTGGGCTGCAGGGCAGGCAAACGGGCAAGCTGCAAATGGAAAGGAAACCCAGTGCGGCATGAGATGTCCCACACTAGCCTGGGCCCTGTCTACCCAGCAGGACCCATTCAGAGAGATGACAAGGATCCATGGGCCCTCCAGAGAGCCAGGAAGTCCTGGTTGGTTGTGGAGTGTTGGCGGCTGGGGGGGTGGGGGGTGGTGCTTGGGAGCTGCGGCTGCCAGCCCCATCAGCACCACCGTCATTATCCCAGATTTATGTGTGTATAATTCTTCTCCCCCCACCCCAGTCTCTCCAGCATCTCCCCTGGCTGCAAACCCGACTCCCCCGGAAACAGGCGAGGAGCCGCCTGCCTGCCACCGCGCCATTAGCAAGCAGGGAAGGGGGTGTGGGGGGAGGGAGCAGTCAAGCAGTCGGCAGCAGGGAAGGGATGGGGAGGGGGGGAACCAGGAGAGGACGAGGGAGGAGGAGGGAGGCGGGAACTGGGAGTTAGGTGGCAAGATGGGAGAGGAGAGAGGAAGGAAACCGGGTGGGGAGGGGAGAGAGAGCCCAAGCTGGGGTGGGGGGGGAACACGTGTCCCGTTTGGCCGCACGTCGTGGGCCCAGGGGCAGCCGAGGCTCTCCTGCGCCTTTTCTGACCAATGCCAAGGCCGAGGAGGGACTCTCGGGGCGCCCCAGGTCCAGGAATTGTTCCAAAGCCACGCTCCCGGACCCCCGTCTGGGAACCGGCCCACTGCGTCCCTCTGCCGAGGAGCCCACTTTCGGGGGCTGCCTCTGCGCGGGCCCGGACTTGGGGGGTCGGGGGGGGGGGTGCCGGCTGCTGGGCTCGAGGCAGAGCCGGGAGCAGACGATCCCCCCCCAAACACACAGCACGGCCCCCTCCTCCCCAAGTCCCACCCCGCCTTCCAGCCCCTCTGGGGGCGCACGAGAGGCCCTTCCATTCCGAGGGAAATCAATGCCACGTTAATGTAAGATTTCCAGGCGGGCGGGGGGGGGGGGGGTGCTTCATAAAAGATGTATTGTTTCCATTGCCTGCTCGCGGCTCCCTCCCCGGCATCCCGCAAGATGGCGGCGGCCCCAGCGGAGGGCGCGGAGCCGAGCCCGCCGGCCCGGGGAGGGGGCTGGAGGGGGGAGAGTGCGGCCCCTGTCTCCTGCTGGGGAAGGTGGGAAGAGAGGCCGGGACGAAGGAAAGAAGGGGGAGAGAGAGAGAGTGAGACTGAGAGAGAGAGGGAAGAGGGGGCTGGGAGAATGATGGGGAGGCGGGAGCCAGTCAGAGGGAGGAGGGCGGGCTGGCGGGGGGGGGGGGGGGGGGGGGGCGGGGGGGGCGGGGTGGAGGGGATGGCTGGGAGCCGGGAGGAGGGAAGAGAAAGGCGGCCCAAGGAGGTGGCACCGCGGGAGGCTGGAGAGCTGGCCAGGGAGCTGGGAGGGGGACGGAGGTAGAGGGGAGGGCTGCGAGAGGTGAGGTGGGGGAGGGCGGGGGGGGGGGGCAGGAAGGATGATGGCAGGCTGGGGTGGGATGAGCGAGGGAGGGAGGAGGGGAAGGAAACGTTGGGGGGAGAAAAAGGCAGTGAGGGGAGCCTGGTCTGAAGGGCATGGACCTCTCCCCCCCACCCAGCCCAAGCTGGCCCTAGGCTACACCCTCCCGTCTAGCCAGGGTCCCGGCCCGCTCTCTCCTGGTTCCTGTGCACCCTCCCCGTGGAGATGAGCCAAGGAGCCCCTTCCCCCCACTTGGAGGTGGCTGCACCCCTTTGGCCGGGCTCCCCACTCTCTTTCCTGCCCTGGTACCAGAAGTGCCACACTGACAGGGAACACACCTCCCCCATCCGACTCCTTCTGCACATATGGGCAGCCTCCTCCCTCTGCTTTGCTTCTTAGGCTCCTGACAACCTCCCCTGTGGCCTGGCTGCCCTGCCCAGGGGTTGGCATGGGGAAGCCCCCCCACCGTGTCCCAACTCAAGGCCTCCAAAGTGGACACGGAAGAGCCTCCCCCCCCCCCCCCCCCCCGTTTCCTTAGCAGGGACCAATGTTTGTACATTGCATCCGTACTATTTTCTGGACAGGCATCTCACAGGTCCCAGAGAGGGGAAACTGAGGCAGAAGAGAGCCCGGAACACAGTGACCTCCTTATTCCTTTAAGGGTCCCACCCTTGGCCCCAAACCACCTCAAGTCCCTCCTCTTCCTTGCCTGCTCCCCCATCCTCCATTGACAACCAGGATGAGAGTTTCAAGGCCCCCCCCCCCCATTCCAACCTTCCTGCTTCACCATAGGGGAGCTCCCAAAAGCCTGAAAATATCTTTAAATTAGGAAAAAGAGCTAAGCCGCCAGGGTCCTTTGGTCTATTAAAGGAGGAGCAGAGGCCACCGGCGCCCCCACCCCCTTTACTCTGGTTTTGCATTTGATGCTCTGACAGCGGGTCCAGCTGGAACAATGACGGGGCCTGCCCAGCCGGCCCCAGCTGCTTCCTTTTCAGTGGCCCTGTGCCCCCTGCCAGGTGTGCCAAAATTAGGATGGCTCCCTTCTCGGGCCCTTTTCATCCCCCCAGGGCTGCTGGGGCCTCCGAGAGGCTAATGAAGTCCCTGTGGCTGCCTTTCCTTTAAGCAGAGCTGGCCTGGGGGAAGCCGAGGCAGGGCTGTGCCTGGAAATCTGTCCTCGAAGAACTGCCCCCAGGAACATATTCAGGTGCCAGCTCCGTCAGGTTCTTCACGCTGTACCCTCCCTTCCCCCCTCCCTGCTCCTCCAATCGCTTCAAGGCCTGGTGACCTCCACCTCCTCCAGGCAGCCCTCAAGCCTCCTGGCATTTGCTCAGGCACTGTTTCTCTTGCGGGTGGGCAATGGAGTCCG